>NC_135784.1:215859427-218259427 GCF_051106095.1 Pogona vitticeps | reverse complement strand
AATCCAAACAATTGGGACCAGAAGCTGCAATCCCTTTTGTTTGCTTATCGATCAGTGCCACAAGCCAGTACCGGGTTCAGTCCATTTGAACTTTTATTTGGGAGAAGGGTGAAAGGGCCCCTTGATTTGATCAAACAAAATTGGGAGCAGATCACCCAGGATGACCCACAAGACGTTGTGACATACATAGACACCTTGATGAATGACCTAAAGAGAAATCTAGAGCTGGCAGCAGAAAACCTGCAAGCTCAGAAGGTCAGACAGAAAACATGGTATGACCACAAAGCTAGAGAGAGGCACTTTGACCCAGGGGAGGAAGTGCTTTGGCTTAGGCCCTGCAGAGAGAATAAACTGCAGCTCAAATGGGCAGGACCATATAGGGTCATTTCCAAGATGTCAGACCTGAACTACCTTATAGAGCAGGAGGAGAACCAAGCAAGGAGGGTGGTTCATGTGAATGCCCTAAAACCCTACTACAGAGGGGAACAGAGGGTTTTATTTGCGATAAAAGCAGCTGAGAGTGAGGAAGCGGAATTACCCTTCTGGGAGGGTAGAGGGGAAGTAAAATACAACCCAGAGGAGGTAAAGATCAGTCCTGCACTCACCCAAGACCAGCAGCAAGAACTAAAAATGCTGCTTAGTAAATATCAACAGGTGTTTTCCAACAAGCCGGGGATAGTGAAGGGAGTGATGCATCGGATCCACACAGGGGATGCACCCCCGCAGGCAGTATCCCCATACCGAGTAACGGGACCCTATAGGGACAAGGTGCGGAAGGAGCTGGACGAGATGCTTAGGGAGAACATAATCGTCCCCTCTTCTAGTCCTTGGTCCTCTCCGATAGTCCTTGTGGACAAGCCTGATGGGAGCATTAGGTTTTGTGTCGATTACAGGAAATTAAACCGTGTAACCACTCCTGATGCCTACCCAATGCCCAGGCTAGACAACCTGATTGAAACCATAGGGGGTTGTCGTTTCATCTCATCATTGGACCTGGTAAAGGGATATTGGCAATTAAGAATTGATCCCAGGGATCAAGAAAAGACTGCCTTTTGCAGCCCTTTTGGTCTCTATGAGTTTCGAGTCCTGAGCTTTGGTCTCAGAAATGCACCAGCCACATTCCAAAGGCTGATGGACCAGACCTTGGCAGGGCTCAGTGACTTTACAGTGGCCTACATTGACGACATAGGGATCTTCAGTAATACCTGGGAAGATCACCTGATACACCTGGAATTAGTGCTGCAGAGGTTAAGTGCAGCAGGGCTAACAGTAAAGGCCAGCAAGTGTCAGCTGGGTAGCCCAGAGATAAAATACTTGGGTCACATGGTAGGGGGAGGAGTGATAAAACCCCTAGAGGCCAAAATAGAAGCCGTTCGTGATTGGCCCAGACCCAACAC
The DNA here is from genome assembly GCF_051106095.1 of Pogona vitticeps. NCBI lineage: Eukaryota > Metazoa > Chordata > Lepidosauria > Squamata > Agamidae > Pogona > Pogona vitticeps. Next base: position 218,258,030 of record NC_135784.1, on the reverse strand, counting down.
CAAGAAAAAAGTCAAATCATTTCTTGGGTTGGTGGGCTACTACAGAAAGTTCATCCCGAGGTTTAGCGAGATTGCGGCTCCGCTGACCGATCTGACGAGGAAGAAGGCTGATGACCGCATCCCGTGGACCAGCGACTGTGAGGAGGCATTCCAGAGGTTGAAGGAGGCGCTCGTCCAGTATCCAGTGCTGTGTGCTCCAGACTTCGACCGGGAGTTCATCATCTACACCGATGCGTCTAACAGCGGGGTAGGAGCAGTTCTTTGCCAGGAGGATGAGAATGGTGACCAGCATCCAGTGTCCTACCTGAGTAGGAAACTTCAAAAAGGTGAGAGACATTTGGCAACCGTGGAGAAGGAGTGTTTGGCCATAGTCTACGCGATCCAGAAGGCCAAGCCTTACATCTGGGGAAGACATTTTGTTCTGTGCACTGACCATTCACCACTGCAATGGTTAAAGACAATGAAAACCCACAATAGCAAACTTATGAGGTGGGCTTTAAACCTACAGGACTATGACTTTGAAGTGAAGGTGGTCAGAGGGTCAGTGAACTGTGTTGCTGACGCCTTGTCAAGAAGACCTGAAGAATGAAGACGGCGAAAGAAACATGGACTATGTATATATATTGATGACAAAAAGTTAAATGTACCTGTTTTTTGAACTTGGTTTGTATGAATAAAGGTAAATTGATGTAATGTATATGGTAAATGTTTAAATGCCTAATTGATATGGTTAACTTAGAATGTAAGTATAAGTAAGTATGATATGGTATGTATAACTGTTGTTGTGTGTTTTATCCAGGTTGTTTTTTGGGAAAAAGCACCTTAGCTTTCCCCCTACAAAACAACTTATAAAGAGGGGAGGTGTTACATACAGCACTGATGTTACCTGTCTGTCATGGGTTTGGAGGGAAAGTTCCATCCTATGGGGAGTGGAAGGCGGGACATCAGGAGGAGGGGCTGTACTGTATATATATATGGAGCGTGTGTGAAGAGTTTAGGAGACGCTGGGATGTGACGAAGCAGCAGCTGGGAAGAAGAAGCTGGTGTGGGAGTCTGTGTGTCAGACAGGGTACTACTGTGTGTCAGAGTACCAACCTGATAGGTTCAGGTGTCTGTTGGTTAGCCAGAACTGATAGGTTCAGGGTCTGTGCTTCAAGTTAAGGGTTCTGTGTGAACCAAACTGTGTGTATGTATGAGTGAAACTAAGCCACGTTACTATATCTTATTCACATAATCCTTTTATTTTCCCTGTGTGTTGTTTTAAATAAACCTTATTCTTTTATTTGTTGAAAATCCATCCCTGGTCTGTGTGACTTATTAAAGGGAATGGTTGGTGGCAGCTTAGTAAACGTGTGGCATATGCCAGTAGGTCTGGGTTTGTCACAGTACCCTTCATGTTGTACATGGGTCTTTTAAAACAGGATTGTGAAATGGGACTTGGATTCAGTCTTGCGCAACATGTATGATCTGTTCAAAGATTTCCCAGCTAGGGGGCCATCATACACTGCTATGACTGGAAGCACACTATTTCCCCTGAAGTTTTGCTCTACTAGGTGGCTGGAGAATGTTAAGTGCCTTGATAGAGCTATGACTGTTTTTGACAACATCTTGATATGTGGAAGAAGCAAAACTCCCCCACAGTAAACCTGCAATTTTTATAAAAGCTGCAGTGCAAGATCCACTCATGAGGTGCAAAATGGCTTTCATGAGAACAATTGCTGGAGATTGTGAGCCATTTCTACAAAGGTTTCAAAACCAAAAACCATTTGCACCTTTTTTGTATGAAGAACTTTGTAAGCTAATCAAGAAGCTAATGACTCATTGCATAAAATCAGAAAAGCTGCAAAACGTGTCTTCTGGTTCCCAGTTGTTAACAATTGACATGAAATTGTCTGAGGACTTACTTGACACAAGCAAAGTTGACATTGGCTTTGCAGCAAAGAAGCTGTTGAAGGAAACTTAAACTGAGTGGACGTCAAGTGGCCAAATTTTGCCTTGAGTGTCAAAACATGGTCGTAGCTGTTGATGAAAAGTTGATTGAGAGAAGTCCTTTGAAGTTCAGGATGGTGCGTGGCCTCTCAGAATTAGATCCTACTATCATTTTATACAAGCTAAATCTTGGAATCACCAGAATAGGGGCTGTTCTTGATGTGAGCAAAGCCAATTTCCTAAGAAATTGCTCAGCCACGGACAGAGAGGTTCCAAAGTAAATCGCTCCTTTACCAGGCAAAACAGGGTCTGTAAATTTTACCTCAGGGCAGCTAAAATTTACTCTGGCACCAAGTCTGACCAATTTCATTGAGAACCAAGCCACACATGTGAGTACCAGGGAATTCCATCCTTCTAGCACTCATGAATCAGTTGGACCCAAATTGGTAGCGTTAAGTACACGTGGCCTTGTAAAATGCATCAATTTAGATAAGCCAATTATTTATAACAGCTCGTGTCTATTCAAGAAGCTAACTTCCAGATCTTAGGAATATTTACTTTTATTAGAAAAATATAGTTCTGAGAGAAATCAGTTTAAGCAAAGCATAGCAAAGCATATTTACATATTTCCAATCCCATCTCCATCGACAAGAGATTGAACTTCTCTAGAAAAAACGAAAATAATAAAACAGCTAACTAACAAAAAGAAGGGGAAGGTGGACCTCCCCTCCAACTTCATCAAAATCTACATTTTAAAGCAAAACTGTAGATTCCATAGTCCATTATATAAACAACAATACATCAGGCTTCTGGAAATCCAAAAATATGTTTGCTCGATAGGAAAAGCTCAATCTTACTGTCCTTATAATTATATAGTCCATCCCGAGTCCTTGTTGGCATCCATCTTCTTGCTTCCCTCGTGTTGGAATTCTCCTCCCTTTCTTCTTCCCATGAGGCTTAAGGAAAACTTGTTGAGTCTTCCTCACTCTGTACTAGCCAGGTTGCTTAGTTACGAGATAAGGCCATGCTGGACGGTACAGAGGCACAACTAGGAATCAACTTTGGAAATTTCCACTCTCAACTCACACACAGAAACCAAGATGAATTCATTCCGGCTAACTTTGTGATTACAAATCCCATCAATAAATCATTTTATGAACTTTCATAACCAAGCTTAGCACTACATGCAGCAAATCAGATCAGTGACACAGTAGGGGAAAAATCAAAGCAACAGTACACTGCTTTAACCAGAGTTGCCACAAAACCGCAGGGCCTTTTCTCTGGCCAGATGTAATGTCATGCCTGGTACTGTATCATATGGTAGGTATAACGGAATCTCTTATCTCGAAAGATATTGTCCATGTGAGCAAGGTGCTTTGGAAAACCTCATTCACATGCTCTTGCACTGTCCACTTCATCAGGACTGCTGCAAAAAGCATGTCTCCTCAATATTATTAAAGCTGGAGGAGAAATCCGATCTGGAGAAGGTCCGTTTTATGTTATCAGTGGAGGTGGTGAACGTTATGGAACAAGTAGCTGTTTTCCTTCAGTCAATTGTTAGGAGGCGAAACCCTGAACCTAACAAACTAACTTGACACTGCTTATTTTATACAGTGGTGCCTGCGTAGCGACGATAATCCGTTCCGAAAAAACGTCGCTATGTGGATTCGTCGCTATACGGGGCAAAAAAGCCCATAGGAACGCATTCAAATATGTTGAATGCGTTCCTATGGGCAAAAAACTCACAGTTCTGTGGAAATCCTCCATGCGGCCGCCATTTTCGCTGCCCGGTAAGCGAGGAAAGGGTGCGAAAACATAGCGGGTGGCCATTTTCTTCACCCGGCAGCCATTTTGGAACTGCCAATCAGCTGTTCGTAAAACATCGTTATGTGATAATCGGTAAGCGAAACGCTTACCGATCATCGCAAAGTGATGTTTTACCATCTAAAACATCACAATGCGATCGCTTTTGCGATCACAAAAAACACATTGCTATGCGGATTCATCGTTAAACGAATTGCTCGTTATGTGGGGCACCACTGTATTTTATATGCCAATAAGGTTTTTTATTATTAAGAAACTGTTGTCTGTTAACGTCAGATTTACAATGCTGTCTTGAACTGTGGAGGACTTGCATCTTTTGCAATTGATATGAATCTGTTGCAATCAGTCAGGCATGCTCATGCGCATTACACAGAGCACTTGGAGGCTAAACACCATAAGCAACAAGAAGAAATTCAGAAGACAGAAGAAAAGAAGAAACTTGAGGGACAAATTAAACATCTTGAAAATGCTAAAAAAAAGACTGAGAGAAGAAACCAGAATGGAAGAGAGAACAATTGATGAGAAACTAAAAGAGTTACAAAATAAAAAGAGAAAACTGTAGAAATTATAATTTTATATCTGAAATCTTTTTTCTTTAAAAACAGATTACTTGTTTTCTAATTTCTAACTTGATTGTTACTGCAATTTCAAACTGTAAGTTTCATAATGTGGTTTCAGAGAAACCATTTTAGATAGAACGTTTATATAATTTTGAGTGTACCTTTAAAACAATAACAAAATGTTATGTCATTTGTTAGCATTTAGAGTTTACTTGAATTGAAGTTTGTATCTTGGAGTAATTTTTGGTGCAATTGCCAAACAGTTGTTGTTGCAGTTAATGTTGAAAGAAGCTGATACTAAATCACTTACTTTGACAAATATTTTTGCTGTTGAGACTTGTGTAGTTGTAGATGGGAACATTTAATTAAGACGTGCATTAATGCAACACAGCCTATTCCTTTTTTAACTTGTGGTTATATTTGAATGGTGGTCAGGGAAACTGACAAATGTTGGTCAGGGGAAAGTCAATGGCAAACCTGTAATTCAACATTTATATAAATTCCACTCATTTAGCAGGTTTACTCTAGTTAGATGTGGTAAGACGGGCATTTTATTTGTGGAGTAGAGAAACTGTGGTGGCTTCTTTGCCCCACACTCTCCAATTCATTGCTGGAGCTTCATGGAGTGGGATGTTTGACTGAGCCGCAAAGAGTGGTTAGAGTAAAAAGGAAAGTCCATGTATAGATAGGAAGATCAGCTTGGGATGCTACTCACAAACTGCATGCTTCAGAGAGAAAGAAGATGGATGTGTAAGGAGGAAAGAAATGAAATCATTCCTGGGAGTATTAGTCTAGCTATGAGACAGATGAATTAGACAAGATAAAAAGGAAAACACCCAGGTAGCACTATCTGTGTCCATTACAACTGTCCCATTTAAGCACTTGGTCTAAAGAAAACTGTTATTTCACCTTTCTCCTGTACCATCATTCATGGAATAATAAAATCACAGCACCCAAAGAGCTGTAGGGTTGGATGGTTCCTCTTAGTCAAATTACCGTCAGTACAGGAAACTCATAGCCAAAACATTCCTGAGAGGTGGCTTTCCAACATTTCTTTCAAACCTCCAATGAAGGAATGTTCATCACATTGTGAAGGAATAAATTCACCGTTAAATAGTACATGCTCACAGGAAGGTCTTCCTGACTAGTACTGGCTGGTCAGAATCTCCTTTCTTCTAATCTGAACTTAAGCTTTGGTCCTACCTTGTGAAGAAGCAGAAAAGAAGTTTGGTCCATCTTCCATGTCACAGTTTTTAAGATGCTGCCGCTGCACCAGAGTGCATTTCAGTAGAGTCGAAGCACCCAAAAACATTTTAAATAAATAAATAAATAAATAAATAAATAAATAAATAAATAAATAAATAAATAAATAAATAAATAAATAAATAAATAAATAAATAAATAGGTATATTTTGTCTTAAACTGTTGACAGTTTAAGACAAAGTATACCAGTTGTCCTCCCCCCACATGCCTGACACCTGTGGCTCCAAATTCAACAGATAGGTTTTCCAACCTCATTGAAATTTGTCAATTCTGGCTCGATACAAAGGTTCAGAGGGAGAGAATTCCACAGCTTTGGAGCCAAGTGGGGAAAAGCCTTAAGCCTGGAATTTGCCACCTTAGTCCATGGGACCAAAAAAAAATCTGAAATCTGAGGACTGAGTGCTCTTAAGATGAATATGCCCTGCCACCAGCTCCGCTAAATAATTAGGGCAGGAAAAGTGTAGGGCTTTAAACATCAAACCAAGGAGCTTAAAATATGTCTCTGACCTGATAGGCAGGACAATGCCCTACAATGATGGGAAATATGGGAGTAACATGAAATCTAGAACTACTCATCCTGCACTATTCTGTATAAGGAAAAAAGGATAGTGTAAGGAAGAAGGAAGACCCACCAAAAGTCTATTACAGTAATCCAGATATGAAATCACCATTAACAAGCAGCTCTACTCTCAGGAGTCAGGAAGTGATGGATCCAGTGAATATTAGCAAGATAGAAATTACATACATAAATCTATTAATATAGAACGTTTATAATATTCTGGACCCAATCCATCAGGGCCTGATGTTTTACCATTTTTCAACTTGTTAATAACTTCGGCAATTTCTTGTTCTTTAATCTCTTCTTCTAATATTCTTTTATCATCTTCCAATAATTTAATTTTTAAATTCTCATTTATGTAATTTTCTATATTCTCTTTCATGAGGAGGATGGTCCCTGGCGTGAGGAGGAAGCCAGGGACCATCAGCCGGCCACAGCCACTGGGTGAGAGGCAGTGGACTGTGGTTGGGCCCCTTCTGGATGCCAGCCCTCTTTTCCAGAAGAGCTGCTCGGCCCCCTATGTGTCTGCAGGACCAGGTCCTGCTGCTCCAGGCTGCCTCATTCCCTTTGAACACCAGCCACCTGGCCTAGGGAGAGAGAGACTCTTAGCCAGAGCTGCTTTTGGGACCTGACCAGACCAGCGTGCCTGCGTGAGGAGGAAGCCAGGGACCATCGGCCGGCCACAGCCACTGGGTGAGAGGCAGTGGACTGTGGTTGGGCCCCTTCTGGATGCCAGCCCTCTTTTCCAGAAGAGCTGCTCGGCCCCCTATGTGTCTGCAGGACCAGGTCCTGCTGCTCCAGGCTGCCTCATTCCTCTCAACATGAGCCACATGACTTGGTGGGGGGGAGAGAAGGGGCTTTAGAAATGTTTTATTTTATATATGTTTTAAATGTTTTTTAAATTGTTTTAATTGCCATCAATTAAGAAGAGACCCACAGCGGATCTAATGGAACAGGAAGGGGGGAGGGCGTTGGAGGGGGCAGCCATTGAGGTGGTGCTGGGTAGGGGAAGGAATGGCGGTGGGGGTAGAACATGCCCGCGTAGGAGAAGAGAGGTTAGATATCTTACATCTATCCCCTCTTCTAGTCCTACTCCCAACCAGATGGTATCAGGTGACCATATCAGCAAACCCTCGAGCCACATGGTGCTGTTGATGAACACCAGGTCAGTACAAAATAAAACTGCCCTCATCCATGATGTAATTCTGGATGAGGGGGCTGACCTGGCGTGCATTACTGAGACCTGGGTGGGAGAGGAGGGTGGTGTTCCCCTCTCCCAGCTGTGTCCGCCTGGGTACTCGGTCCAGCACCAAGGTCGCTCGGAGGGTCGGGGAGGGGGAGTTGCTATAGTCTATAGGAGTTCTATCTCCTTGACCAGGCTTCCTATCCCTTTGAGAGGAGGTCTTGAGGGCCTGTATTGTGTGTTGGGCTCGCGAGACAGGTTAGGGATTCTGTTGGTGTACCGCCCACCCTGCTGCGTACCAACAGTCTCCCTGCCTGAGCTGACGGAGGTAGTCTCGGACCTGGTGTTGAGGACTCCCAGGCTGTTGGTGCTGGGGGACCTCAACATTCACGCCGAGGCTCCCTTGACTGGGGCGGCTCAGGACTTCATGGCCACCATGACAACCATGGGGCTGTCTCAATGTGTCATCAGCCCAACGCATGAGAAGGGCCATACCTTGGACCTGGTTTTCTCAACGGGACTGGAAGATGGTGGTTTGGATGTGGAGGGGTTGGTTGTGACCCCATTGTCATGGTCAGACCACTTCCTGGTCAAGTTTAGTCTATTAGCTTCTTCTTCCCTCTGCAAGGGTGGGGGATCTATTAAGATGATCCGTCCTCAGAGACTAATGGATCCAGATGGATTCCTGAATGCTCTGGGGGATTATCTGTCTGACATGGTCAGCGCTCCTGTCGAAGCTCAGGTCACCCTATGGAATAAGGAGATGACCCGGGCTGTTGACACGATTGCGCCTAAGCGCCCTCTCCCTGCTCGCCGAGCCCAGACAGCCCCTTGGTATACTTCTGAACTGCGGGCGATGAAGCGAGAGGGGAGACGGCTGGAGCGCAGGTGGAGGAAATCCCGCTGGGAGTCCGACCGAACACGACTTAGAGCCCATTATCGGGCCTATTTCGTGGCAATACGGCTGGCGAAACGGCAATATTTCTCCAGCCGTATTGCTTCCTCAGAATGTCGTCCAGCTGAGCTGTTTCGGGTGGTCCAGGATCTTCTTCAACCGGGAAATCCGGTGGAGGTCCTGGACTGCTCATCAGCTCGCTGTGATGAGTTTGCCATCCATTTTGAGGAAAAAATCGCTCAGATTCGCAGTGGGTTGGACTCCACAGTTACTGCAGAATCAGAGGATGTGCCCAGCGCACCGTGCTTTGGTCAGGTATTAATGGATGAGTTTCAATTGTTGAGACCTGAGGATGTGGACAGGGTGCTTGGATCTGTCCGTTCTACCACGACTCCGCTCGACCCTTGCCCATCCTGGCTAATTAGAAGATCAGCCAGGGGGGTTCGCACCTGGGTCCAGGAGGCTGTGAATGCCTCTTTGAGAGAGGGAGTGGTCCCTACCACCTTGAAAGAGGCGGTAATTCGACCACTCCTTAAAAAGCCAAACCTGGACCCAAGGCTGGTGGCTAACTACCGACCAGTAGCGAACCTCCCTTATTTGGGCAAAGTGTTGGAGCGGGTTGTGGCTGGGCAACTCCAGGCGCTGCTGGATGAAACGGATTTTCTGGATCCATTTCAATCGGGTTTCAGGCCGGGTTTTGGTACAGAGACTGCCTTGGTCGCCCTGTATGATGACCTTTGCCGGGAGAGAGACAGGGGGAGTGTGACCCTGTTGATACTCCTGGACCTCTCAGCGGCTTTCGACACCATCGACCATGGTGTCCTTCTGGATAGGCTGGCTGGGTTGGGAGTTGGGGGCACTGTTTTACGGTGGTTCCGCTCCTTCCTGGCTGACCGTGTCCAGAGGGTGGTGCTGGGGGACAGTTGCTCTGCCCCATGGCATTCATGTCATGGGGTTCCTCAGGGCTCGATACTGTCCCCCATGCTGTTTAACATCTACATGAAACCGCTGGGAGAGGTCATCAGGAGGTTTGGGCTGAGGAGTCAGCAATATGCTGACGACACTCAGCTCTACCTCTCGTTTTCCACCAATCCAGGTGAGGCGGTTTCTGTCCTGAACTCGTGTCTGGACCTGATAATGGACTGGATGAGGGTCAATAAATTGAAACTCAATCCAGACAAGACGGAAGTGCTGTTAGTGGGTGCTTCGCCAGACAGGCTGGAGGGCCATCTCCCTGCCCTGAATGGGGTTACACTCCCCCTAAGGGACAGGGTCCGCAGCTTGGGGGTGCTCCTGGACCCCAGTCTAACACTGGAAGCCCAGGTGGACTCGGTGGCCAGGGGCGCCTTCCTCCAGCTGCGGAAACTATACCAGCTACGGCCCTACCTGGACGAGCGGAGTCTCATGACAGTTACACATGCACTGGTAACATCCCGTATAGATTACTGCAATGCGCTTTACGTGGGGCTGCCTTTGAAGACGGTCCGGCGACTGCAACTGGTTCAGAATTGAGCGGCACGGCTGGTGAGTGGTGTGGCCGCCAGGGAACATATCAAGCCGATTCTGTACAAGTTACATTGGCTACCAGTTGCTGCCCGGGCCCAATTCAAAGTGCTTGTTTTGACATATAAAGCCCTAAACGGCTTGGGCCCTGGATACCTGAAGGACCGCCTCCTTCCATATGAGCCTACCCGGCAGTTAAGATCTAGCCAGGGGGCCCTTTTGAAAGAGCCATCCCTCAAGGAGGTAAGAGGGATGGCTTGCAGACAAAGGGCCTTTTCGGCAGCTGCCCCCAGACTATGGAATGCCCTCCCGACTGAGATTCGTCTGGCGCCGACACTGATGACATTTCGGCGCCAGGTCAAAACCTTCCTGTTCCAGAAGGCTTTTAACTGAAATAATATTAACTGTGGGTCTGATGGCAATTTTATATATATTTTAATTGTATTTTAATTGTACATATCTTTATTGTATTTTAAATGCTGTAAGCCGCCCAGAGACCTTTGGGTAGTGTGGGCGGCATATAAATTAAATAAATAATAATAATAATAATAAATAATAATAAAATAATAATTATTTCCTTTATATAATTTTTTATTCTTCCTTTCTCTTCATTTAGTAGCATCAGAACATGTCACTGCAAATTTTTACTCCCAGAATAGAATTTCACTGGTCATTTTTCACACCGAAGCCCGAGGTAAAAAGCCTTGTAGTGCTTTCTGGCTAAGAATTGACTTCATTGTTGTGTTTGATATAATGAGGGCAGGGAATTGGCTTTTTCCTAACTGTTTTGAACAGTCTCCAAACATTGGGGGGGGGTGAACATAATTGGTAACTGAAGTAATGTGTGTGCAAGGAGCTTCACTGGCCTTTTGCTAATTTGCAGCAAATACAAACATTTGCAAACGTATGTAGTTCAAGGTATAAGTAGTACAGTAGCCAAGTTTTAAGCTCTGGCTGAAATCCAATAGCAGACCACTGGTTCTTCTGCAGTTGAAAAAAAATGATTTTCTCCTCCATAGTCTCTAATGGTTGGGGTGAAGACTGGTGAGTTCAGGGAATGGAAATGCCATAGTGTGATTGAATCTTTGCTCATGTAACATTAGATACTTCCCCTTTTGTTTCTCCAATAGCTGAGGCTGCAGAGCTATTCCCTACTTACCTGGGTGTAAGAACCATTGACCTCTTAGACTTAGTAGACATGTATTGGAGTGGTCTCTGAGAGTGTCGCTGTTAATCATGTCCACCTCCTTAGAAAGCATGAAGGAATCTCAGTCCCTGGATTCATTGTATGTGGTACCCATGCAGTATCCTCAAGGGAGGTGCCAGCTCTCTGCTTCTGGCATTGATGAGTTGCGTGAATGAAGGGAACACAATTCCTCTGCATATCCTAGATTCAGTTGCATATTTATTTAGCAGGAAAAGCATACTCAGTGTGACTTTAAAATACTTCAGATGGCAGCCAGTGGGAAATGAAAGGCAAATAAACATTGATTAGCAAGATATTGCCTGGAAGAATATAGACATGTTATTTGCCTTTTCAAATCACTTAACTGATAATTAGTAATTTTAAGCAAACAGGACTAATGAAGGATGTCAAATATTTACCCAATTAAAATGATCTCCTTCATTCTTATGTGGGAAGAAGGTACATTAAAGTTAGAGCCTTTCCCAGTATTAATTCTTGTGTATGTAAACAGTGGGCTGATTTGGTCAATATGTAAAAGACTAAGTGTGTGAATACAATTCCAAGAACAGATGTCTATGAACTGACAACATGGTCAACCAGTGCTTTGCCTATACAACTCTGTCTTAGGGGGGAGGTTGGGAAGCTCCAGCTTGTAGTCAACATGCAGCATTCCCATCTGGTCCAGAGGCTCCCTGTTCCTCATGTTCCAAGCATGGCAAAATAACTTTTGAAAAACCCCATTAATGAGGATGGGAATTTTAAAAACAAAAGTCTAATTGTCACCTTTGGGGAGCATGTTCAGATAGGAAGTTACTGCCAGGCAGAGAAGAGCTAACTTCTGGCATTTGATGCCAGAAGAGTTCCTCAGACCTTGATGTGGCCCTCAGAAGAAAAGGTGGCCCAGAGATATGTAAGGTACAGTACAGCTTTAATGCTGATCACCACAAGTTTTTTAGTGAAAGAGAACTGTTAGCAGGTTGTGAGCATCATTAGTCTACACTAGGTAGACAGAAAAGCTTGTTGTAAGAAATCTAGTCATAATTTGCAACTGGAGTAAGCCTATTGAATCAGCAGGGGTTTGATGAGTCCTCTGTAAGTTCCAGTGATTCAAATTGGCCTAGCCTACTTGTGACTTATTACAAGATTATAGCAAGTGAATATAGTGGTGGCTCTGTAGCTTGTCTTCCTTCCTAGATGGGGCAGCTACTCTTTCAGGTAGTGCTGCACGTTTGTGCAGAAGGTCCATGCTCCCTTCAGCACAATGCTCCCTGCTGCTCATTGCTGGAGAGGATGTGCGGGCCAGTCCAAGGCAGTGGTCTTCTCCCTTACATCTCCTCCATGCAGAGAGTGTATTAACTTATATAATGGGCTATGTAGATGTCAACAAAGAATTAAATGTTTGTTTGTTTGTAAGAAATAAAGGATGTTAAAGATGCAGTGATCAAGGGAATATCAAAAGTGATAAAGCAGGCAAACTTGTTTATGTTAAAAATTAGTGTGGAGTTTGTTGTCTGAAAAAAATCAGTTCTAATTTTATATTCCAACACAACCAAGATACATAAATAAAGGTTTAGAAATAGAGTAACGATCTGTTTCAGTGCAACTGAAACAGAGCATTTAGTATTTAGAGCTATGTGCATACGTTTCATGTTGAATTAATGTGCTTCAGTCCTTACATGTCTGAACTGTTTACTCCATTGTAGACTTCCTTTGTAAACTTACAAAAATCCTTGATAAACATAAAAGAAAGCTCTACAGTGTTCTATGGCTTTATGGACACCTGAAAAGTTGTTTAATAATAACTTTCTGTTTGCTGACTCCTAACAGAGCACAGCAGAGGAATAAAATCAAGACAACCCAGGGAGTGAACGACCAGGAAGAGCTTAGCAAGAGTTTGACCAGAGAGAAGTTGTAAGGGAAGGGTCTACTGGAGGAAGAGACAAAAGAAAAGGGAAGACCAAGGAAACAAAGACAGAAAGTTATATATTAGTGAACTGTCCCAGCATCCTTGATAGAAAAAAAATGAAACAAAACAAAGAATAGGGCACTCAAACAGAGTAAGAAAGTAACATGAATCGACATGGGATGAATATAAAACTGAATCATGATATTTGTCAGAAATTGCTGATTTGTCACATATTCATCACTTCATATTTGTCAGTTCTGGAGACCCTGATGAATACGAAGTGATGAATATTCATTTGTTGCTTCATCACTTCGTATATATTCACCACTTTGTCATCCTCTTTTTTGGCCTTCTGTGCCATCTTCAGCCTCCTGGTGCCAGTCAGGAGCTAGAGCCTTCTGGATTGGCATAACACGCAGCCAATTGTGCTGATGAAAGGGCTGTAAGGCTGTTAACAGGCTTTAGAAGACATTTTTCTGCAGACATTTTGCACTTCTGTTCAGAGTCTTTGGCTCAGGCAGTAGAACTGGTGCAGTGTTGTGTGCTGTGTCTTGCTGTTGAGCTTTTCATTCACTGTTGTGGCAGCAAAGCAAACACTTTCCATTTATATTTATTTCATTTATTTCATCACTACTGGGAATTTGGGGAGGACTGTGGGAATTCAGTAGAGGTGAGTTATTTTTTGAACTCGGGGTTTAAGACATGTTGGGTGATGGGGGGGATTTTGTGTGTGTAGATTTTTACCCTTTCCCCCATATTTATTTCCAGAGTGTTTGAGTGTGCGTACGTGTCTGTGGTACTTTCTGGTTGCTTTTCTGCTTGCTGGTGCCTATGTGCTCCTCTAGCCTGTGTGCTGAGGAAGCACATTCAATTTTGTAAAAAAATTATTCTTTGTCATTTTCATTTTTGGGACACTGGGGAGGGGCTTATTTTTAGTCAGGTCACATTGTAGTTGAGAAATTAGTTATTTTTTTGAGGCTTGTGTTGAGGCAGGGTCAGTGATCTCAGGGGAGGAATGTGTGCGCATTTTATCCTTTCCCCCCATTTATCACAAACTGCTTGTGTGTCTGTGTCTCGGTAGTGGTGGCTGTTTGCTTGCTGGTGGTGACTCTCAGTCCTCCAGCCTGTGTACTGAAAAAGCACATATTCAATTTTTAAAACATTTTTTCTTTATTATTTTAATTTGTGAGACACTGGGGAGGGCTTTTTTAAGGCAAGTCACATTTTAGTTCAGAAATTAGTTATTTTTTGTTGCTTGCCTTCAGGCAGGGTGGGTGTGGTGTGGACTGGGTGTCTATTTAATTATTTAGGGGCATACAATTACCATATTTTCCATTTATAAAACTCCGAATTAAGAAATCAATACAGTATTTTAAATATAAAACAGAATACATTTTTATTTAGTAATTAGGTAACATTTACATACCAGTACTGTCCCTGTTGCATCTGAGCACTGCCTACATGCTCCACCTCCAACAAGGTGTGTTCGAATTGGTTTGTTCAGCATTTGCTGATGTCAGTTACATAAAGCTCATGATTGGAGGAAGCCTGTTTGCAGAGGCAAGGTATGGGCTGTTTTGTTCTCTCCTCAGCTTACTTCCATGTATAAGACAACCCTCAATTTTTAAAGAGTTTACACAAAAGTATCACCATACACAGAAAAATACGGTACTTTTCCTGCTCCTTCTCCCCTTCCGCTTCTCTTCTTAAAAATTAAGGTAGGCTGCGGCCCTACCTGGAAGTGGGGGCGCTCACCATCTTAGTACACGCGCTCGTAATCTCAAGATTAGACCACTGCAATGCGCTCTACGTGGGGCTTCCTTTGAGGTTGCTGCGGAAATTACAGGTGGTGCAGAATGCGGCGGCCAGATTACTCACTGGAGTGAAAAAATTCCAACATATTTCGCCCACTCTGGCCGCATTGCATTGGCTGCCCATCAGGTTCCGCATCGACTTCAAAGTGTTAACGCTTACGTATAAAGCCCTAAACGGTTTAGGGCCTCGATACCTGGCGGAATGCCTACTCCCACCAAGTTCTACCCGGGTCACACGGGCGAGCCAGGAGGTGAGGCTGAGGAGCTTAACGCCGAGGGAGGCCCGAAAAGAGAAAACAAGAAATACGGCCTTCTCGGCTGTGGCTCCTCGCCTGTGGAATAATTTACCTCCTGGTATTCGCAGAGCTCCCTCGCTGGGCACCTTTAAGAATCTATTAAAGACCTGGATGTTTCGGCAGGCCTTCTCACCAGATTACTTTTGATTTTCTTCTCTCCTTTATTGTTTCTTTACTTTAATTGTTTTGTAATTTGTTGTTTTATTTTATTGTATTTTATCTTTGTTGTTGGCCGCCTAGAGTAGTCCACCGCGACTAGATAGGCGGGATATAAATTAAATAAAATGAAATGAAATGAAAAAACACTTCAATTCCCCCCCCCACCATTCTGTTTGTCCTTTAAAAAATAAAATTTATTATTACACCATCTCTTCTATTATACCTCTTAGTTTTTCCTTCCCCTCCCATTTATTTCTCATGTGGTTTGGCAAAGGATATAGGGCAGGGGAAAATGAAGGGCAGTGCCCACCATGGAGTATTCAAGGGGAAGAAGCCTGTGAAGCTGCATAGAGCAGGCACCACCACTGTTCCTCCTGTCTGGGGAAGGCTGTTCATTGCCATTGTCGGCTGAGAGGAAGAGAGCAGCCTCAGGGGAGAAGTGGGGAGTCAGAACAAGGCACTTTTTCTCAAAAAGGCGCCCACAGGGGTTATTTGGGCTAGAAGCATGAGGCAGGCCACATTCCACAAAGCTGTGCCCATTAGGTCTGCAGCCTCAGCGAGCGGACGAAGGGCAAGGCACAGGAGGCAGCCATGCAACTCATTGCCAAAAAGATTGCCCTGCTTGGACTCCCACTGTCCAGGGTGGAAGCCCTGGCCTTCTGCTGCATTTTTTTTTTTTTTTGGCATTGGGTGCACAATGTGTGTGTGTGAAGCCAGGGATCCCAGGGCATGAGTTAGAGGAGGGGGTGGGTGTTTCGTAGGAGCCACAGGGAAGGACTTCTGCTGGTGAGGGCCCCAGCCCCCATCACTGGAGCTCTGTGGTGACCTGGGCAGTTGCTGTGGAGGACAGATGGGTGGCAGAGGAGGACCTGGCAGAGATGATGGTGCAGGAGCTCCCCAGCATCCCTGATCAGCTCCCCTCCAGTTGTGGTTCTGGAAGTGGTCATATGGCCAGAGCTGTCCACTGTGGCCATGGACCTCCTTTCCATCCTTCCCACCATTGTCCAGAGTGAGTGGGTCTTCTCCCATCTCAGAGACATGCTCCAATCCCACCACTCCCATTTGGATCCCGAAAGTGTAGAGAGGCTGTCCTTCATCAAAGTGACTCTTCCCTTGTTTCGCTTACCCTCATTAAACCCAAAGAGGGTTCCAATGACAGTCTCTCTGCCACCACACTATCTGCTTGCCTGCCCACCTGTCTGCTTACTTAAATTCCCCCAGGTCACCCATTCTATCTCTCTGCCTGCCTGCCACCTGCCTGAGTCCCTAAGACCCACAACACCATCTCTTCGCCTTCCACATAAGCCCTGTAGACTGACCTTCTGCTTGTCTCAACTGGCCTTCTCAAGGCAAAACATGAACTGAAACTCTATTCCTGGCCTTCTCAAGCCAAATCCTAAATTCAATGCCTCTGTCCTACATCTCCCCTTTATGGATTGCTGCCTTGTCGTGGCGAAGAGGCTTGAGTAACTCAGAGAAGCTATGGGCTATGCCGTGCAGGGACACCCAAGATGGACAGGACATAGTGGAGAGTTCTGACTAAATGCAATCCACCTGGAGTAGGAAATGGCAATGCCACTCCAGTATCTTTGCCAAGAACGCCCCATGATCAGAAAGAAAAGGCTAAAAGATATGACGCTGGAAGATGGGCCCCTCAGGTCGAAAGGAGTCCAACATGCTACTGAGGAAGAGCGGAGATCAAGTACAAGTAGCTCCAGAGCTAATGAAGTGGTTGGGCCAAAGCCGAAAGGACGCTCAGCTGTGGATGTGCCTGAAAGTGAAAGGAAAGTCCAATGCTGCAAAGAAAAATACTGCATAGAAACCTGGAATGTAAGATCTATGAACCTTGGGAAGCTGGAGGTGGTCAAATAGGAGATGGCAAGAATAAACATCGATATCCTGGGCATCACTGAACTAAAATGGACAGGAATGGGCGAATTCAGCTCAGATGATTATCATATCTACTATTGTGGGCAAGAATCCCGTAGAAGGAATGGAATGGCCCTCATAGTCAACAAAAGAGTGGGAAAAGCTGTAATGGGATACAATCTCAAAAATGATACAATGATGTCAATACGAATCCAAGGCAGACCTTTCAACATCACAATAATCCAAGTTTATGCACCAACCAGCATTGCTGAGGAGACTGAAATTGAACAGTTTTATGAAGATTTACAACACCTTCTAGAACTGACACCAAAGAAAGATGTTCTTCTCATTCTAGGGGACTGGAATGCTAAAGTAGGGAGCCAAGAGATAAAAGGAACAACAGGGAAGTTTGGCCTTGGAGTTCAGAACGAAGCAGGGCAAAGGCTAATATTGTTTTGTCAAGAGAATAAGCTGGTGATCACAAACACTCTTTTCCAACAACACAAGAGGCGACTCTATACATGGAAATCACCAGATGGGCAATATCGAAATCAGATTGATTATATTCTCTGCAGCCAAAGATGGAGAAGCTCTATACAGTCAGCAAAAACAAGACCTGGAGCTGACTGTGGCTCTGATCATCAGCTTCTCATAGCAAAATTCAAGCTTAGACTAAAGCCACTCAGGTATAATCTAAACCAAATCCCTTATGAATACACAGTGGAAGTAAAGAACAGATTTTATTTATTTATTTATTTATTTATTGGACTTATATACCGCCCCATAGCGCTACAAGCACTCTCTGGGCGGTTTACAATTTTAATTATACAGGCTACACATTGCCCCCCCCCAGCAAGCTGGGTACTCATTTTACCGACCTTGGAAGGATGGAAGGCTGAGTCAACCTTGAGCCGGCTACCTAGGATTTGAACCCCAGGTCGTGAGCAAAGTTTTAGCTGCAGTACAGCGTTTTAACCACTGTGCCACGAGGCTCTTAAGATTTAAGGAACTAGATTTGGTGGACAGAGTGCCTGAAGAACTTTGGATAGAGGCTCGTAACATTGTACAGGAGGCAGCAACAAAAACCATCCCAAAGAAAAGGAAATGCAAGAAAGCAAAGTTGCTGTCCAATGAGGCCTTAGAAATAGCAGAGAGGAGAAGGGAAGCAAAATGCAAGGGAGATAAGATGGCGTTGGTAGGGGGCGGCTAAACGCTTACCTCCGCCGCGCCGGTTCGCCTCTTGTGCTCTTATTATTATTTTCTTCTTTTTCTATTTTCCCCCTTTTCCCCCTTTCTTTCTTTCCCCCCCTCTTCTCTTGAGCCTCTCCTCACCTCTGAATGCTGGCTGCTGAATTGAGCTGCCGGATCGAGTGCGGGACCGCGGGGCTAGAGCTGGAGCATAGCGCAGAGCCGGTTTGGACTCCCCGGCTTCAGTGGAGCTCGGACGTTCGGGAACCTCGCTACCCATAGGAGGTGACATCTTAGGCACGCTTTGCTCCGTTGGGGAGCAGAAACGGACCCGGAATGGACATTGAAGAGCTACCCTGCCTGGGAACGGGCTCGCCAGCCAGGTCTTCCTGCAGGAGAAGGAGAAGGACCGGCTTCTGGCGGCTGGGTGCCCACCCTCCCCTGCTAATCCTTTCCCCAACCGCATGGCCGAGGCTGGAGCCCGGACTCTGGAATTTGGGTCCTTAGATCCCTTGGGGCTAACGACGGGGGCCGGTTTGTTTGAGAGCACTCTGGATCTCTGGCCGCTGTGGTGGGGAGGCGGACTTTCGGTGGCGAGGTGGCGGATGGAAGATCGTCAGCGACCGAAGAGAAAATCAAGTTGCTGGACGGCCGCCATGTTGGACTCCCTGCGGGCAGTCTCTCCTCCAGCTCTGGATTGCTCACCCTACCCTTCCTGGACTATTTGCAAAAACATTTACAAAAACATCGTTTCACCTTCTCAAGGAAGGGAAGAGGAGTTACCAGGGACTAATTATTCTTTTGCCTGGACTCTGTTGCTCTTGACGCTGTCGATCTCCACTCTGGAGCAACTCGTGAGTAACACCCTCACTTCGGCATTCCCTTCGGGCTTAACATCAATACAACCAACCTCTGGAAATTTACGAGCATCATTAAGAACATTAAGACCAGTAAACTTTAAAGAACAAAGTTGTGAGGTGGCAGAGGATGGACTTGGCTTAGATGGATGGGGGTAATGCTTCTGTTACTTTATTGTATTTTTAAATTTTTTTAATTTAATTTATTTGTGCTGTATTTTAATTTTATTATAATGTATTGTGTTTATTATTAAGTTATTATATTATTTAGAGTTTTCTTTCTTATTTCTTTTTTGTTGTCTAGTCTGGCATGGAGTGTGAGGCCTGCTTGCCCAGCGAGGGGCCCTTTAATATCCCGGTGGTTATGGGTAGAGGGTGATATGGCATTGGTCCAACCCCTGCTCGTGTTAGTAGAACAGTGAACAGATGTCTGAAGGCTGTTCGCTGTTCTGAGGCTGTGACCAACCCCCAGTATCGAGGCAGCCAGTTCAGCCAGCCTTCCACTCTAACCCTGGTGCTGTTGAATGCCAGGTCTGTATCCAATAAGCCCCAGGTGATTCAAGATCTTATCCTGGAGGAGGATGCAGACCTGGCATGCATAACCGAGACGTGGCTTAATGGGGAGGGTGGTCCTCCCTTGGCCCTCATCTGCCCGCCCGGTTATGATGTCCAGCACCAGGGTAGACTGGAAGGACGGGGGGGGGAGTAGCCATTGTCTATAAATCCAACTTGGAGGTTACCAGGCGCTCCTCGGTGGAAAGGCCAGGTCTAGAGTCGCTCCAGGTGTCGATAGGGGCCAGGGATGGAATTGGGATTTTGCTGGGCTACCGCGCTCCCTGCGGCCCAGCCACGTCCCTTCCAGAGCTGTCCGACTTTGTCTCCGCGGCACTGTTGGGATCCCCGAGGCTTCTGGTCTTGGGTGATTTCAACGTGCACGCGGAGGCAGAGGTTGCCGGACCAGCTCTTGAGTTCTTGGAAACCATGGCTTCCTTGAACATGTCCCAGCATGTCAACAGCCCCACCCATGTGGGTGGCCACACTCTGGACCTGGTCTTTTCCTCCAATTGGGGCGAGAGTGGTCTGATGGTGACGGACCTAGTGTCTGTCCCCTTGTCATGGTCAGATCACCACCTGATTAAACGTAACCCCACAGTGGTCCTCCCCCCCTGCAGGGAGCAAGGTCCTATTTCCATGGTCCACCCTCGAAGGCTACTGGATCCAATTGGTTTCCAGGAGGCCATGAGAGGGATTACGGCTGACCTGGCTAGTGCTCCTGTCGATGTCCTGGTGGACAGCTGGGCCACCGCTGCCACCAGGGCTGTGGACACGATCACGCCCAAGCGCTCTCTCCGGCACAGAACTCGTCCGGCGCCCTGGTTCAACCAGGAGCTCTGGGCGATGAAGCGAATAAGGAGAAGGCTGGAGCGTAGATGGAGGAAGAATCCGACGGATAATAATTGGGTAGCTGTCAAGGTCGCAACTAACCTTTACCTGAATAAGGTGAAGGCTGCATGTAGATCATTCTTCGCTAACCGGATAAGCGAAGCATCCAATCAGCAGGCAGAGCTATTCCGTATAGTGCGCGTCCTATCCGGAGTTGGTCCAGGAGATGGGCCTCCCCCTAGTTTTTCTCCGGACCAATTTGCAGCATTTTTTAAATCTAAAGTGGAGGCCATCCGCCGGGAGCTCTCTCCTTTTTTGAATGCAGTGAATCGAGCTGAGACGTCCAGCGCTCCGTCTTGCCCGGTTATTCTCAATTCTTTCCAGCTAGTAACGCCTGACTCTGTGGCCAGGGTGCTTGATTGCTGTTGGGCCACTCCTTGGACCCTTGCCCGGCCTGGCTAATCAAAGCAGCCAGGCCGAAAACAACTGAGTGGGCCACAGCAATAATAAATGGGTCTCTCCTTGAGGGCAGGTTTCCCCCTGCCCTCAAGGAGACACTCATTAGGCCCATACGAAAGAAATCTAATTTGGCAGCGGACGAGATTGGCAATTATAGGCCCGTCGCCAATATTTCTTTCTTGAGCAAAGTGGTGGAGAGGGTGGTGGCAGACCAGCTTCAGGCACTCCTGGATGAAACAGATGCCCTGGATCCGTTCCAGTCGGGCTTTAGGCCGCGCCACGGTACAGAGACGGCATTGGTCGCCCTGTGTGATGACCTGCTGAGGGAGGCTGACAGGGGCAAAACGTCCCTGTTAGTCCTCCTCGATATATCTGCGGCCTTTGATACCGTCGACCACGGTATCCTCCTGGGGAGGCTCTCCGAGTTGGGAATTGGTGGCTCGGCATTAGCCTGGCTCCGTTCCTTCTTGGAGGACCGTCCCCAGAGAGTTCAGCTTGGGGAGAGTGTCTCGGCCCCGTGGAGCTCCAATTGTGGGGTTCCACAGGGGTCGATTATCTCCCCAATGCTGTTTAATATCTATATGAGACCACTAGCGGGGATCATCAGGGGATGTGGAGCATCGTGTCACCAGTATGCTGATGACACTCAGCTCTACATCTCCTTTTCACCTACCACAGGTGATGCCGTCCTGTCCCTCCAGCGCTGCCTGGGGACTGTACTGGAATGGATGCAGGAGAATGGCTTGAAGCTGAACCCGGACAAGACGGAAGTCCTGAGGGTGGGGGCCCCCAGGGTTGGTGACTTGGTCTACTCTCTTTCGTTTGGGGGGTCGACCCTGGCACCGGCCAGTGGGGTTCGCAGCTTGGGCATACATCTGGACCCGACGCCTACCATGGAAACCCAGGTGGCGTCGGTTGTCCGTTCCGCCTTTGTCCACCTTTGGCGGATTGCCAGGCTGCGGCCCTATCTTGATACGGGGGACCTCACTACCTTAGTACATGCGCTCGTAATCTCAAGATTAGATCACTGCAACACGCTCTACGTGGGGCTGCCTTTGAAGCTGATACGGAAACTTCAGATGGTGCAGAACGCAGCAGCCAGACTCCTTACTGGAGGGAGAAAACACCATCATATTTCCCCTATTCTGGCTAGACTGCATTGGCTGCCCATCCGTTTCCGTATAGACTTCAAAGTTTTAATGCTCACTTATAAGGCCCTAAACGGTTTGGGACCTCGATACTTGGCGGAACGCCTTCTCCCACCTAGATCTACCCACATCACCCGCGCGAGCCAGGAGGTGAGGCTGAGGAGCCTGACCCCGAGGGAGGCCTGGAGAGAGAAGACACGAAATCGGGCCTTCTCGGCGGTGGCTCCCCGCCTTTGTAACAGTCTACCTCCTGAGATTCGCGCAGCCCCTACGCTGGGTACATTTAAAATCCAACTAAAAATATGGCTTTATGTCCAGGCCTTCCCTCCTGCCAGCATTTAATTTAATTTATTTTAATTTCTCTTCCTTACCTATTTTCACTTATGATTTTTGGCATGTTTTGTTAATAATTGATGTTTGTGCTCTACATTACTATAATTGTATATTTTTTGTTGTTAGCCGCTCAGAGTGGTATAAATATACCAGTTGGGCGGGATATAAATTAAATAAATAAATAAATAAATAAATTACAGAAAATTGAATGCAGACTTCCAAAGAATAGCAAGGAGAGACAAGAGGGCCTTCTTAAATGAACAATGCAAAGAAATAGAGGAAAATAACAGAAAAGGAAAAACCAGAGATCTGTTCAGGAAAATTGGAGATATTAGAGGAACATTTTGCGCAAAGATGGACATGATAAAGGACAAAAATGGGAGGGACCTAACAGAAGCAGAAGACATCAAGAAGAAGTGGCAAGAATACACAGAGGAATTATATCAGAAAGATCTGGAGGTTCCAGACAACCCAGATAGTGTAGTTGCTGACCTTGAGCCAGACATCCTGGAGAGTGAAGTCAAGTGGGCCTTAGAAAGCCTGGCTAACAACAAGGCCAGTGGAGGTGATGGCATTCCAGTAGAACTATTTAAAATCTTGAAAGATGATGCTGTTCAGGTGCTACATTCAATATGCCAGCAAGTTTGGAAAACCCAACAGTGGCCAGAGGATTGGAAAAGATCAGTCTACCTCCCAATCCCAAAGAAAGGCAGTGCCAAAGAATGCTCCAACTACCATACAATTGCACTCATTTCACATGCTAGCAAGGTTATGTTCAAAATCCTCCAAGGTAGGCTTCAGCAGTATGTGGACCGAGAACTCCCAGAAGTACAAGCTGGATTCCAAAGGGGCAGAGGAACTAGAGACCAAATTGCTAACCTGCGCTGGATTATGGAGAAAACCAGAGAGTTCCAGAAAAATATCTACTTCTTCTTCATTGACTATGCAAAAGCCTTTGACTGTGTCGACCACAGCAAACTATGGCAAGTTCTTAAAGAAATGGGAGTGCCTGACCACCTTATCTATCTCCTGAGAAACCTATATGTGGGACAGGAAGCAACAGTTAGAACTGGATATGGAACAACTGATTGGTTCAAAATTGGGAAAGGAGTATGACAGGGCTGTATATTGTCTCCCTGCTTATTTAACTTATATGCAGAATACATCATGTGGAAGGGTGGACTGGAGGAATCCCAAACCGGAATTAAGATTGCCGGAAGAAATATCAACAACCTCCGATATGCAGATGATACCACTCTGATGGCAGAAAGTGAGGAGGAATTAAAGAACCTTGTAATGAGGGTGAAAGAGGAGAGTGCAAAAAACGGTCTGAAACTCAACATCAAAAAAACTAAGATCATGGCCACTGGTCCCATCACCTCCTGGGAAATAGAAGAGGAAGATATGGAGGCAGTGACAGATTTTATTTTCCTGGGCTCCATGATCACTGCAGATGAAGACAGCAGCCACGAAATTAAAAGATGCCTGCTTCTTGGGAGGAAAGCGATGACAAATCTTGACAGCATCTTAAAAAGCAGAGACACCACCTTGCCAACAAAAGTCCGAATAGTCAAAGCTATGGTTTTTCCTGTTGTGATGTATGGAAGTGAGAGCTGGACCATAAAGAAAGCAGACCGCCGAAGAATCGATGCCTTTGAATTGTGGTGCTGGAGGAGGCTCTTGAGAATCCCCTGGACTGCAAGGAGAACAAACCTATCAATTTTAAAGGAAATCAACCCTGAGTGCTCACTGGAAGGACAGATCCTGAAGCTGAGGCTCCAATACTTTGGCCATCTCATGAGAAGAGAAGACTCCTTGGAAAAAACCTTGATGTTAGGAAAGTGCGACGGCAAGAGGAGAAGGGGACGACTGAGGATGAGATGGCTGGACAGTGTCTGCGAAGCTACCAACATGAATTTGACACAACTCCAGGAGGCAGTGGAAGATAGGAGGGCCTGGCGTGCTCTGGTCCATGGGGTCACGAAGAGTCGAACATAACTAAAGGACTAAACGAATGAACGAATGAAACGTCCCACATCTACATTTTATTCGGTAGATTTCTGCCACTATGCCATCAATGTTAGAAAGAAGCCTGCCTGACCTAATGCCCCCACCATCCACACTGCTATCCCCAAAAGAATCACACTGGTACATTCGGTGCCTTAACCACACATCTTCAGAGATCTTGCCTGACATCCAGTAACCAGCCACTCAAACACCACCAAGCCCACATCTATTCCTAACGCCTCAGTCCCTGGTGGCAAACCCTACCTCAGTGCCCAAAGTCTGAGCCCCACTGAGTCCACTGTACCATCTGCCTGCTTTAATGCCTCTTTCAGGCCTTCTCAGGTCAAAACTCTACCACAATGCTGAACACCTCAGTGCCTGAAGGTAAAGCCTACCTCACTGCTCAACACCTCAGTGCCTGAAGGCAAACCAGAACACTGCAATGCTAAACACCTCAGTGCCTATGGAAAAACCCTACCTCAGTGCACAGTGCCTCAGTGTGTGGGAGGCAAACCAGACCACCTCAATGCTAAATGCTGCACTTCCTGGATGCAAACCCTACCTCAATGCCGAATGCCTTCATGCCTGGTGGTAAACTAAATACATCTATCCAGATGCCTCCAAGCCTTGTGGCAAACTAAAGTACATCTATCTAAATGCCTTCATACCTGGTGGCAAAGTAAACTACGTCTAACACTTCTGCGTGGAGATAAACCAATGTACTTCAATGCTATCCACCTCTGGAGGCAAACTATGCCAGCTGCCTCTGTCACTTTCCTAAAGGCGCACATTATGTGTATGTATAACTCAAACATGTGAAACCTAATCTTCACCAAACTTGAATGGCCTTTAGGGGAGGGATAGAGGAAGCATCTTTGTGATTTTGGTGTCTCTAGGTTTTAGGGGGGAGGCACTTTCCTAGGTGACCTTTTTGTGGGTGTATAATTCGTACATTCAAAACCCAAACTTTACCAAACTTGCAGGGCTTGTAGAAGAGCACCAGAAGAAGCATTTCTGCAAATGTGGTGTGTCTAGGTGCTTGGAAGGCTGTTTTATAGTATTTTAAAGTGAAGACAAATTGACAAATTGATTCATTGATTAGTCAGAAAAAATCGTAAATTCATATTTATGATTCATCAGTCTTGACAAATTACAAATTGCAATGAATTGCTATTTTTTAATTCATCTTCATCTCTAATTATTAGGGAAGAGACACTTCAGTAGTGTTGACCTATAAAGTTTGTGCAATGGTTGTCTTTGTGCCTGAGAAAAATACAATGTATACATGCAGCAAGTGCAGACTGATAGATCTGTTAGAAGAAAAAGTGAAAGAACTGGAGTAGACTTTTTCTTCTGGCTCTGGTCTGTGGAGGAGCAGTGTTTGCATTAGCCTCCATCTCTCTTTAGCTTATAATTATCTTTATAATCTCCTTAATTTAGTCATTCCATTAAAAAGGGTCTGCCTTCTGATATCGCCAGGAGCTGAAGAGTACAAGAAATGCTGGAATACACTCAGGGGAGTTCATCAGCAACATAACGACGGGGCTGCAAACACCTCAAGGCCAAATAAGAACTACGCCATAGCACAGTGCTGGACTCAACAATGCTTCCAGTTGTAAATGCAGTCAACGTAGTAAACACCAAAGAACAATAGTTGACTACTGCATGCCTCTAGCTTCCACTAGCCCTCAGAACGATTTCAACTCTCGAGCCAGAGGCCCCCAAGGGAATTTGCTTCAAGTATTCCATCTACCCTGGGCAATCAAGATTTGAATATGAATGCCAGTGACTTTCAATGTGATGATGTGGTCGATGACGTTTTCTCTGGTTACTTGATTGGCAATGGTTGGTGGACCCAGATATCCAAGATAGAACCCCAATCTCAATAAGGAGCTCCCCTGGCAATAATTTCAACCCACCAAGTAGCGATCTAAGAGGCATATTTATGGGAGTACTAATAGGATCTGATAATGAATACATCAAGATTATCTACACTCAACTGTGCGACTAGTGCTTTTTATCTGCAAAAGCAAATCAAAACATCTTTGACAAACTTCATACTTTTCACCAGGAAATCTCGGATCTGAAAGCAATGCTCCATCTGATAGCCACCTTGATAAAAATGGAGATTCTAATTGCAGCACCTCCTAACCCGGCCGAAAAAACAAACCAACCTGGAAGTGAGGCTGTTACAGTAGAATCAAAGAAGAACAACTGCTGCCTATCTAAAAAAAAGAAAAAAAGAAAAAACTCCCCCCCCCCCAAAAAGCCAGTACAGTGGGGTCTTGACTTGAGAACTTAATCCGTATTGGAAGGCGGTTCTCAAGTCAAAACGTCTGTAAGTCAAGTCTCCATTGACCTACAGTGCATTGAAAACCGATTAATCCCGTAACAGGCCGTTTTTGTTCCATTTTGGTTTTTTTCTGGTCTGTAA
Organism: Pogona vitticeps; assembly: GCF_051106095.1. Lineage (NCBI taxonomy): Eukaryota > Metazoa > Chordata > Lepidosauria > Squamata > Agamidae > Pogona > Pogona vitticeps. The sequence goes on along the minus strand of NC_135784.1, from coordinate 218,231,275 downwards.
GTCAAATCTCAGTCTGCAAGTCAAACCTAAATTTTGCGGCCAGAGAAGTCTGTAACTCAAAAAGTCTGTAAGTCAAGCCGTCTGTAAGTCAAGGATCCACTGTATCTCATGAGGCACCAGGAGGACAAAAGCTGGCTGCAAACTCCAGACAGTTCTCAGAAACTCAAACCAAAATGCAAACTGACCGTTGCAACACAAGGGAAACAGCTGCGGATTTTATCTCAACCTTCTCAACTGCAGGTCTTGTAGTAATTGACAAGTGGGAAGACATCACTTCAGATTTCAATGGGCCACAGTTCTTATCTCCAGTTCCTACAGATGGGAGCAGCATGGTCCTAAACAATCTCTACCCACCATACCTGAGGATCCTGGAACAGAGAATCCGCAGACCCGAGATCCACCACTGAACGCTACAAATCAAATTATCTTATACAATTGCCTTTAAAAAGGGCAAATAAGGCGAATAATACATGGAAAACGAATATGGATGTAACTTGGGATATCTTGGATATTCTGGGCAAAGACTGGGATCCCACAACGTATATACACTGTTCATGCATATAGCCTATAAAGTCTGAACTGCAGAGGGTTCATCTGTCATTTAAAGACAGCAGAGTTTAATGTATAAGTTTGTAGATAGATCTGTATCATTCAAATGGGGTTCACATATAACACACCCCAAGTCTATGTCCAAGTCAATTGTAACACAAAACATACATAGACCAATACAAACAAACAATCATCCACATGCTGCGATTTGCAAGGGTACTTTTGAGGAGAGAGTAAAGGCTGATGGCTTGGGACAGAATGTAAATTTAAAAAGGAATGCACTATCTTATGGAAAATTATATTGAACTGCTGAGCCCTCCCTCATTCAAGAGTACTACAGATGCAGGGACAAGGTCTTTAGTCATCTCAATGAGCCTCTCCCTGAAATGAACTTAAATTACAGAGGGAAAGAAGTGTGGCCACCCTTTGTATCTGCCCCCAACAATAGTCTAATTAAGCAACCTTGTGATTTTGCAAATAAATGTAATAATCAGCGAACTCAAACAAGAGGCACCCCCATGATGGGTGCTTTTCCAACAAGAAACAAGTCTCCTACTAGCCATCAAACTTTCAGCACACCTAATTATGAATGGCACCCTGACAAGAGATACATCCGTCAAACAGCTCCCTACCAAGATTGACTAATGGCAGATAACAGCTTCTGAATCTTCTATCTTGGAACACTGCAGGATGGAGGAATAAATTGGCTGACTCAGATTTTATACAGTATCTACAGTCTTATGGCATAATTTGCCCACCAGAGACCTGGCTCTTGGAGAAAGATACTTTGTTTGCAGGGTTATAGAACATGGAATTTCCAACCCAAAAAACTTCAACCCTGGGTCGAGGAAGTGGAGGTCTGGCTATTGCAGTTTCCTCCACTGTGGGTTTGAAGGGAACAGAGATAACTGAATTAAACTCAAGGTATTAGCAAGTTCTAATAATCCAAGGCCCTTGATCTGTGTCAACATTTATCTTCCACTGAGAACTACTGATTCTGGCACTGAGGTCTGGGCCAAATTGGAGGACCTTTTAGACATACTATTCTCTGAATATTTTAATCATCTTTTTATAATTTGTGGCAATTTTAATGCTAGAATGGGAAACAGCTTTTGTATGATGGAAAAAGTCCTTGGCATGGAGCTCAGAGAAGATAAAAATATCTCCCGAACTTCCCATGACAAGGTGATCAATAAGTATGGTTACTTCCTCTTTCAATTGATTTATAAATTTTATCTTATATGTCTAAATGGATCTTCCCTAGATATCTCAAATGGCGATTACACTTTTTTAACTGATAAGGGTGCCAGTGTGGTAGACTATATTGTAGGATCCTTCTCCATGCTCCCGTATGTAGATTTTCTAACAATTGATGACAGGCCAGAAAATGAACATTTCCCCCTCAAAGTGTCCAAGAAAGCAGGGGTCTTAACAGATCACAAAATGCCAGACATGTATCAAGTGAAAAAAGCCTTAAATGGTCTATAAAAAACAACACTAACATAAGGCAGATGTTGAGCTCTAATAAACTCCAAGAGTTATGGCAACCTGCTCTCTTTGGGACTCAGAACATTTGCAAAGTCTATCAGAACATTTGCAAAGTCTATCTGACCCTCACACACCCAGTACGAACATCAGAAGTTCAGTGATCTTGGTTTGATAGGGAATGTAAGCCCAAGGAAAAGAGTTGAGCAGAGCAACAAGACAGACAAAATGGATTGGCACTGGTGAAGTGACAACTCTCCTGCAACATCTTTGGAGGGAATATAAAGCCTTTCTTAGAGGGAAAAAGAAAGCTTATTATGTTGATAATTGGAAATATCTGGGCCGGGCCCTCATTGAGGGTAATGAGCCCAAATTCTGGAAACAGAAAGAGGCTTATCACAGAAACAGACTGCCAACTCCATTAGACCAGAAGTATGTGTCTCCCAGTTTAATAATATCTTTGGGGGTAGTTTCCATACTAACTCCATACACTTGATCTCCCTGAATCACCACCTGTTTTCCCCATAGAAATCAGGGACTTGATCCTAACTTTTCGGAAAGGAAAGGCTCCCGATGAAGACATGATCCCTGCCGAGATCTTTGCTATTGACATTGAGTAGTGGTCCCCTATTTTGGCCAGTCTATTCACCTACATTGACAACACAGGAAACCTCCCTACAGTCTGGCAAAACAGTATTGTGGTGCCAATTTTAAAGAAAGGTGACCCCCTAGACCCCAACAATTTTAGACTTATCAGTCTTCTTAATGTGGCCTCCACACTTTATGCTAGATATCTCTTGAATAGGCTTCTAGATTGGGACAGCAAACACTCAATAATCTTTGAGGAATAGGCAGGCTTCAGGAAAGGCAGGAATACGATAGATCAATTCTTTGTCCTACATCATGTAATTAGCAAATGCACCAAACCGGACGTCTAGGAGGGAAGATGGCGACCCGGCAGTAAGCTTTGCTGTTTATTATCTTTTGCCGTCTACTATCTCTGTCTATTTATTATTTCCCGTCAACAATATGTTTTCGGTTTTGAGAGCCAAAAGAAGGAGGACTAGCCCTTCTAAAGACCATAAAAAAGGGAAAGCATTTAAGAAGCCAAAAAAACAGCGTCAGGACCTGGCGGTGCAATCCCACATCGATTCATTTTTGCAGCCGCCCCAAGAGCTGCTCTCACCTGCCCATGCTCCAATGTCGCTGAGTTCCTCGCCTCTTTGGGAGGCAAGCAATGCCCTCCCGGATTCAATGGGCTTATCGGCTGCTAAAGACATTCCTTCAAATATCTCAAACATTTCTCTTGTCTCTGAGGAGGAGGGTTCCGGTCAACCTCCAAATGTGAAGGAAGGGCTGAATGAACATTTTTTATCCTTTTTGCGTGAATATCTGGCAGTGTCCGACACTCCATCACTGCCGCAAAGCCCCCTTGTGGAAATTCCCCAGTCTCTCGAGCAAAAGTTCGGTGATTCATGCTTGATTGCAGCCCGTGCTTTTTTGGTATTACTGGAAAGACTGTGCTCAATTGAAAAGCAAATTGCCTCAATCCTAACACATGGGGTGAAAATGGCTGGATGTCTGAGACCATGTCCCTCTGGTGGTGATTTGTTGAAGAGCACTCCCCTGGCTGCTAATCTACGTAACCAAGCCACTCCTGCTGGCCTTTCTGAACCTTCTAACGTCAGACTGACAGCTGTGCCGAAGGAGGACGATAACAAAGTCAACAATAAAAAAACCCAGCTGATCTGGTCTTCCAGAGATGCACTCTTGACGTTTCCAGGCAGTGACGCCCGACAATGGTCCAACAAGCCCAGAATTGTTAAATCGCTATCTCTACTTTTGGGTTTTAATACAGATGTACTGGATCTAGAGCGTTTCTACTATTTACCAACAGTCAAAGGGTATAAACGGCTTTTTCTTACAATGAAAACCCAGGATTTATGTAACAGAATCTTTAGAAAGAAAAATAAACTGCTCGCCTACAATATTGGGGTCCAGAGAGTCTTCAAGCAGGTGAGTGGGCACCTGCGATTTATGATGAAGTCTAAGAAAGACGGAGCCAACATTTCCTTACATCTGTCAGAACCTCCCACTGAACAGTCGTCGGTTCTGGATCGTCGTGACATCAAATCTACTTCAGTGCACCATTTAAGACTAATCCCTATCCATCAGCCTCTTTCTACTGGACAGACTACCCATTCTCTTCAAGCCGCCAGTCTGTCTGACAACGTGGAGGCGAGCAACAGGGGTAACCCATCTCCTCGACCAACTCCATCTTCTATCGCCCCAGAAAAGAAAGGCCCTGCCTGTGATGAATCTGAGGCCCAGGACAAAGACCCCCCCACCTTCGGACCCCAAGACAACCCCATTCTCTTGGACCCGTGCTTTGAGAAGCCGATGTCTATGAAGCAACTTCAAGATATCGGGAATGAACCTCTAACAAACACCTTACTTATGGAATTACCAGACCTCGATCCAACGGTCCCCATCTCTCCCGCGGCCCAACCTTGACTAGGCTGTAGGCCGCTGTCTCCAGCTGATGCCCCCCCTGACAAGGGTATTCTGAAATTTCTGTCCTGGAATGTGGCGGGCTGGCCTAAGAAAAAGCATAATTTGGAATTTCTTGAGTACTTAAAACAGACATTGATAGGAGACTCCTATGGCTTATACAGCAATTACACACAGAAAATACGATGCAGGGGCACATTGGTCTACAAGGAGCTCTATCATAACAGATTTGCATTAGCTGTGGGGTAAAACAAGGGTACATTTTAGCACCCTTTCTTTTCAATTTCTATATAAACAGCTTGATCCTGCAAATGGTTTCCCCCTCTTTTTTCTCCCCAACCATTGGCTGTAGAAAGATCTCAATGCTGCTTTATGCCGATCACCTGGTTTTGCTATCCCTGAACAAATTTGGCCTTAAAAGAATGCTATCTAAATTTGGACAGCTCTGTAAAGAGGAACGCCTAACAATCAACTACACTAAGGCAAAGATCATGGTCTATGGGAAGAGAGCCCCTAAACATAATTATTCATTGGAAGGTCATGCCATTGAACAGGTACATTCCTTTAAATATTTGGGTATCCACTTTTGTGAGAAACTCTCTTGGAAACAACAGCTAAATGGCACTATATTATTGAGCTCCAGATCGATAGGGCAACTAAAAGATTTTTTATAGTAGAGGCAGCCAACTGATAAACCCTCCACTTGTGTTCATTGTCAAAATCTTACCATGCTTCATGGGGCATTATGGGGCAGAATTTTGGGGAGAAGCAGCTAAGACAAAATTGGATTTTTTGCAGAATAAATTCATGAGGCTGATACTGGGGCTCCCCCTGGGAATTCACTCGGCTTCTCTTAGAGCTGAGTTAGGCCTTCCCTCAATTGCCGTTAAAGCTGACTTGGCCCCTTTAGGTACTGGCACAGATCGAATAACCTAGAAGACCCCTCCTTGACAAAGTGCTCCTGGCTAGAACAACTACAGATTGGTGGATAGGCACAACAGTACTATCAAAAACTAAAAGCCTATAACCTCCCACTGGAAAAATTCCTCATTCTAGACCCCCCCCAATGTCTTAATTTGCCTAAGGCGGAAGCCGTAGATTAAATGAATGAGTTCTGAATTTTCACCCCACAATGCCTGCCTCATGGAGGCCCCGTGAAGTGATTGTCCAAAATTGATACTTCCTAAGGGGCGAACCATCACTGTGTTGATATAAATCCCCACTGGATTCTCCTCACAACTGGACAAACTTGGTGAGGGCTTTGACTGGGCAGAGTTCTTTTGCAGAACAGGGCACCAGTCTTACAAATTGACCCTTTCCAAACTGGTCAGTTTTTGATCGGCAGAGATGCAACAAGGCCCCATCTTCGGAGACCAGCAGGTCCTCCATCTGCAACACTGAATGTGAATTATTTAACTCATCAACTCACTGATCCAAAAGGACCAAAAATGTGCATAGGGTAGCTGCCTTAAATAATCTCACTTTGAATTGGTCTGCACAGACTGCTTTCCAAGCTTGTCCTAACTGCACAAGTATCCTGGGGGACATGGGCATGTGCAGGTCTTCATTCATACCCCATTCCTTAGACCAGCCCTCAATCATCTTTTTAACCCTGAAGTTGCCGGGGTAACCATGAGCCTTAGTATAAAAGGCCAGGGCATACATCTTCCCCTGGATGGTATGGGGAGTTAAACCTTTAAAATGCAGGTGAACTACAAATTGTTGCATGTGGTCCATTGTTATAGGCCATTATGGGGGCGTGGTGGCGCTGTGGGATAAACTGCAGTAGTCTGTGCTGCAGAGTCAGAAGACCAGCAGTCGTAAGATCGAATCCACGCAACGGAGTGAGCTCCCGTCGCTTGTCCCAGCTTCTGCCAACCTAGCAGTTCGAAAGCATGTAAATGCGAGTAGATAAATAGGTACCATCTCGGTGGGAAGGTAAAACGGTGTTCCTTAGTCACGCTGGCCACGTGACAACGGAAACTGTCTTTGGACAGGCGCTGGCTCTATGGCTTGAAAAGCGGGATGAGCGCTGCCCCCTAGAGTTGGACACGACTGGACTAAAAATGTCAAAGTGAACGTTTACCTTTATATACATATACTGCAGTTCCTATAAACCATCCAGCAGGTGGCACTGCACACCGCTCAAATACTGGTTCCCTATCAAATGAGATTATTTTAAAAACAAACCCCTAAGCCAGAAGGAACAAAGGGGTGGGTGGGAGGGAAGGGATAGAGGTGAAATAACAATCACAACTGAACTCTTGTAAATAAATTAATTCATCTCAATTAACTATACCAATTAACTAAATAAATAAAAATAAAATTTAAATTCAATCAACTTGAAACAGAAAAGTGAAAATCCCCCTTCCAATACCCAAGGGAAATACTGATTACTGACAATGAACTTCCCACAACAAACCCCTGGCATTGAAATTAAAGAAAGGGGGTGGTGGATGGGGTATCAAAAGGGGAAAAACCCTTCTCCCCCTCCAAACAACAACTACATCACCCCTTCAACCCTATTAACAGCAAGCCAAACAAGAATAAAAGGAGAGGACAAAATCAAGCCACAGCTGATGAGCTGCGGAGAGAAGCTGATCAGATGAAAATGAAACTGCTCATTATCACCAGCAGCGGCACTGATTCTTTGCAGAGAAGTCAGCAAAGAGGCCACTGTAGAGGGACCCAGCCTTCTTAAAGGCACGGTCCCTCCTCCCCTCAGAAGACTGTGTCACCCTTGACACTTGCCTCCGGACGGGGAGGCAATGGCCATTATGGAGTGGTCATTGAGTCACTGACTTTTCCTCAGATCCTCAGAGCATTCAAAGAACTTAGATTTGGGCAGATGACCACAGCATATCTTGAAGGGAGGTATAAAAGAATCCCAGAGGAGGAGCGGAAATGTGTCTATGGCTGCAGTCAGACTGAGGACCTAACTCACTACTCATTACTCTGTCGCCTCTATGAAAATCCCAGAGAAAGATTTTTGTCTCCCATTATTCAACTGTATCCCAACGGTACTTCAATGGAAATAATAGTAAAACTACTCAATGATACACAGCTGTATATTATGTACTCTGTTGCCCAATTTGCTCTGGCAGCTAAGAAGTTGAGGCTTCGATTTGTTAAGGTTCATAATATTACATAAATGTTGAATATAGTGACTTTGATATTATATGCTATGCCACCATTCCCAGAACGGGCTTATTTACCTCTGAGGCATCCTTTTGTTTTAACCATTTTTATGTAAGTCTGCCTTTGTAAAGACCTACGGCCAGAACCAATAAAGGTACAATGTATGTAATGCATGTATGAAAGAACTGGAGTAGTGAGCGGACACCCTTAAGTTTATAAGAGAAGATGAAGAGTACATGGAACTATTGAGCAGTAGCAGCCAAGAGAAGCACTGAAGGTACAAGAAAAGCTAGACAAAGCAGAGGAGGAGAATGCTGAAGAGAGAACAAACATAGTGGAAAAAGCACCATGGAAAAAAAGTCACAGTTAAGTGCAAAAGAAAAAGGACATTCTTTACCAGTGGAACTAGAAACCGTTTTCAGATTCTTTAACAACAGTCTGGCAGACAGCATGCACAGGAAGACATATAGGAGACCCCATGGGAGGACGTGAGAGACTCTCATGAATCAAATATGACAACTGAAGGATATAAATTGTGCAAAAAGAACAGAAAGAATAGAAAGGGAGGTGGAGTTGCAGTACATGTCAAAATGCATATTTCTGCACAGAAGTACAGGAGGATGAGCTTGGTTGTCCCATTGAGAACATTTGGATTAAAATAACTGGAGCAAAATGGAAAAGGATCATTGTAGTTGGAATCTATTACCGATTGCCCAGTCAAGAAGAAGATGTGGATGAAACCTTTGGGGAAAAAAAAACAAATTACAAGAATTTCAAAGGGACATGATGTAGTAGCTATGAGATATTTCAATTATCCTATTGGTAGGCAACTTCTGCTAAATATAGTCTTTCCACTAAATTTCTGGCTTATGTTGTTGATAACGTTATCAAATTGGAGGAGGAAACTAGAGGATTAGCTATTCTTGACTTGATTCTAACCAGTAGAAATTATTTCCATCCATTTCTATATATGTCCCTTTTTATTTTAAGGTCCTCTCTGAGATTTCTGTGAAGCCATACCAGTCTTTTTCTTTTCTTTTCTTCTTTTTGTTGTCTTCTACCTTTTTTTCTTGTTGGAATTGTTTGTAATTCTACCTTTAGACTTTTATTTTTATGGATGATCAGGGGAGTGGAAACCAAGCCCTCTGGGGAAAGACTGAAAGAAATAGTCATGTTTAACCTTGAGAAAAGAAGACTGAGTAGATATAGGATAGCACTTGTCAAATACATGAAGATTGTCATACAGAGGAGGGGCAGAATCTATTCTCAAATGTCCTAGAGTGCAGGACATGTAATAATAGGTTCAAGTTACAGGAAGCCAGACTTTTGTTGAATAACCTAACTGGTACAGAAGCACAACAGTGGAACCAATTATCTTGAGAGGTGGTGAGTGCTCCAATGATAGAGGCATTCAGGAGAAAATTAGACAGATATCTGCCAGGTATTCTTTGATTTGGATTCCTTCACAAAGCAAGGGCTTGGACTTGACTTTATAGCCCCCTTCCAACTCCAGTATCCTCTTTACTCTCTCTGTTCATCCACTAATATTGTCCAGTCAAAACACTTGTCACTTTACCTTATAATCAGTACAATAATCTAAAGTACTTAGAATATAGATGTTTCAGAGTAATGATACCTCAGCTTGTACAACTGAATTACTGTGTGCTGCTGCTCTTATTCTTAGAGGTGTTTTTCTTGAGGCTGAGCAAGTGATAAGAATGCAGACTCAAAAACATATGTCACTAATTGCTTAACCACAAATGCAAATCAAGTTATTAGTTGCAACTGTAACTCATTTTGTCTGCAGAAATGACCTATTCAAAGTAGGAGAGTGAGCATATGAAACATGCCCCCCTTCTTCTTATAGTAGACTATAGGCGTTCTGAGTGGTGTGTAGTATTTGCGCTGTCAGACTAGATACAGTGATGGAAGTTCAATTTAATGAAACATAGGACAAGCCCAGTCCAGATCATATGATCTCCATGGAGCAAATAAACATACAGTTGACTCGAGAACAACCCCCCCCCCTTCACCAGTTGTTTCCCCTCTTTATGCCCTTTTCAGAGGGACATTCTCAGAGTTGAGAATGAAAATACTGAAGGATGGGCAGAGCTTCCAAGTAACAAGCAACCAATTGCTTTGTAATGGTAATTAAATCACTTTAACTGAGCAGCAGTTGGATCAGGAATGGACAATATCAGCCAGACTGAGGAGTTCCACTTTGATTAGCAGCCCTGGAACTGTGCCCTCATGTACAGAAGAAGACCAGGAAAAAAACCTGCCAAAAAAAGAAGAAGCCCAACAGCCAAATAAAGGAGCTCCTGACCATTTTCCTGGCTTATGGCAGCCTTTTAATATTTACCCAGGTTCCATTTGCTTATTTGTTTTTATTTTTGTTTGAAATTGTATTTCTGTTCCTTAAATAGCTTAACTGTTAGAGTAGTACAACAATGGAACCAATTACTTCAAAGCTGGAGGCATTCTAGAAAAAATTAGGAAAACGTCTGTCAGATTCACTTTCTTTTGGATTCCTGCATTGAGCAGGGGATGGGACTTGATAACCTTATAGGCCCCTTCCAACTCCATTATTGTATGATAGTTGATTAAGGAAGTCTCCACTAAGACTGAATACATTCTAGTTTCTTACTGGATTAGTTGACAATCAGAAATGAGGAATTAAGTACTCCAAATGAATACTTCTTTGATTGGTTAAGCCAAATGAAGAAAAGGAACACAATTATAAACTGTAAGTAGTGTTTGGCAAGTAAATAAGTCAAGACAAACCAAGATAAACACAAATGTAAATATGTCAGGAGAGTGCTTTGAGCTATGAATCACAATGCCAATTTGGGGCTTTTTTTTTTTAAAAAAAGTATTACTTTGGAGGTGGGGGAAAGAAGTTAGCTTGAGGCCACATATTGCCTATGGACCCCATAGTGCTTCCTACTGGGTTAGACAATAGAGCTATGTGTTCCACACTGCTTGATTTATGCCCCCTTAACTACCGCCTCTCTAGTGGAGAGAGCTCTGTCCCATGGTGAGTGTTGAATTAGGATTCAGCAATGCCAGTTGGGTTGGCTTCTGTACATAAAATGGTATGAGTGGAAAAGAAGGCTGCAGAATCTCAGAATGCTGACTGAAGTCTGAGGAAATTGCTGGACTTCCTTAGGTCTCAGGCTGATCACTGTCAGAGGAGGAGAAAGTGTGATTTTTATGCAGGAGATAACTTTACACCATAGCTACACCTCTCTGTTCATTCCCAGCTGGCATCAATGCCTGGTTCTGGGGCAAGACATTTGCATGTGTTCCATGCTTGTGTACATATCAGAGAACTGAAAGGTCAAGAACAAGGGAAGGAGACCCAAAGAGGTACCTGCACCTGGGCCCATCATGCCATTTGCAACAAAGCAGGGTGGTGGTGCTAGTGAAGCATCATGATTGGGTTATTATGAATTGTTATTATCATTGTGTCTTTTAAAAAATGCTTTAAAAGTTCTTGAGGAACAACATTGCCTTTCAGATTGTAGGAGTTTCTTCCCTCACCCCCATTATAGCTGCTTCAATCTGTTGTGGGTTTCAGTGAGATAGAACCTGTGAAGAGAAAGCTGTTAGTTCCTCCCAGCCGTGATATGAACTGTTCACATTTTCCATCCAGAGTATTTAGTAAGTGGACAGATGCTTCTGTTTCAGATGACAGCCTCAGGGGGCTGCATCAAGCTAGCACTTGAGGAGACACTGCCCATTTGCCCAAATTGGGAACATGCTGGCATTGACTAATGAGTACCTTTCTAACCTTGAGATTTACCAAATGAGATGCTGACCAGAGATCATTATGGCCTGATCATTCACACCTCATTTGCACATTTTAAAAGAAACATATTTTACATACAACAAGAATTTGGGGGTTAAGGTCTCATTCTTTATAATCTGTAAAATGAAGTGTGCTCCTTGGATAAGAACCTCATGCATATGTTTGTAGACAGGTAAAGAAAGACAAGCTTAGAAACGGCAACACCATAAAATGTGCCAGGTTTTAAGCATTTCCTGCATTGTCCTGTTGTCCCAGTTCGAAGCATTGTGCTTTCTGTGGCCTTCCTGGGGCAGTCCCAGCTCATGTAAAGCTGTGTAAACCCATCAATACCTGAGACCAGGAGTTGTTGGAAAAACAAAAATGTGGTTGTCACAGATTTTCACCAAGACCATAACAGGGATTATCACTGCTTCCATGAGACAAGTATTCAATGACTAGATATATTGAAAGCATGGATTTATTTAGTGCTTGGAAATACAGTAATGTATTTCAAATTAACTTGTCACCCAAGATTCATTATAACTTTTTACAATAGTTTTAAATGCCATTATTTCAATTATTTTAAAGTCAACGACATTACTGGTTTCAAGAGGGATTTATGCTTCACATTACTGGGGGGGGCATAATCAAGGGTTGTGTTTTGTTGTGTTCTGTTCTGTTTTGTTTTTGCCATTTCTAGAATGGTCAACCAATTTTAAAACCAGTATGCCACTTGTCACATGACAGACACCCCTTCAAAAAGGGGGAAACCATTTTCATGATTACCATTCTGCATAAAACTTCTCTCAAAAGGACTCAGACCTTTATGTTTAATGTACCACTAACATATTACTAGCAATCAATGCAATGAATTCATTTTGTAATCTTTCAACTGGATGACATGATACTAACAAAATAGTTTTCAAATTAACATTAGCCTTGTTGTGCTAGATTTACCTGGCCAAGATATTAACTGATTGTGGTACCTATCTTACATAGAACCATAGAAATGGAAAGGATCTGGAAGGTCATCTGTTCCAACATAGGATCTTCAGTGCAAGATGCAAATATTGGCGATGGGCTGCCAAGCCTTTTCTTGCAAAGGAGAGTCCACTGCCTCTTGGCACAGACAATGCAACAATCAAAACGCTCTTGCCATTAGTAGATTGCTCTTTACCTTTAACTGAAATGTGCTTCATTACATTTTTTCCCTCACTGGTTCTAGTCCTGTCTTCTTGAGCAACACTGGACAAGTCTGCTCCATCTTATGTGATACAGAAGCATGCAATGAATTGAATTGATTTGATATTTCTTCCCAGGATGTAGCTCCATCAAGTTCCTTGCATTCCTAACCTGGTTGATAAGGAATTTAAATGAATCTCTTCTTATTTAAAATTGTACATAAGCTGGTGTCTTGCCTATCCAGAACACCAGACACTCAGTGCAAGTGGTGGTAGCTCATCTTTGAGCAATGCAGGCAGCCTGAATTACCTTATAGAGCTGGAAGTGCAGCTGAAATAGTTTGTCAGAGTCGTGTACAATGTAGTGTCTACCATGCCTTGCAGTGCATGGGAGGAACTATAAACCAGAAGCCCTGGAAGTGTTTTTAAGGTGTTTCATTGGGGAGCTCAAGATATCCAACATTAAACTAAAAATAAAAATTAAAAAGCAGCTCAACAGAATGGAAAAGTTAAGTATCCATGAATGTTACAGTAGGGCAGAAAATTGGGAAGCTCATATCTTGGCCTCTTCATTCCCAACTTTGACTCTGTTTCCCTCTTTCTCATCCTTTACTCCCTGGCTAAATTCAAATGAGAGCAAGCATCTGTGGTTGTTGGATTTGTGTGCTTCACCTTCCTGTACAACATGACCTGTGGTTTAAAGGTGGCATCTTTCAGTTAGCCATTGTTTATCAGATTTGAACAATCAGCAGTTAATAAAAAAAATGAAAGTCAAACCTTCCATATGTAATTTGACCAGGTCCAAGGAGGTTCATGGTTTGTACTGTGTTATCTGGATGGAGCTGGTAGCTCTGAGTTAGGCTTCTCCAGTCACAGAAATATTCCATTTCCAAAGTGCAGGAAGCACAGTCACACTTTTGGTTCTTGGGTCTTGAAAAACTGCTGAACCTCTCGCCTTCTTTATGCCTTGAAAACATAAAGTGTTGCCTTCTGCTACTAGGTCAGTCCATTTGGTACATAAAGGCCAAAATCTTCTTCCATATCCATGCAAATGGCATAACCTTTGACTGCAAATTAAAAAAATTACCATAGACATTATTAGTTGCACACTGAGTCACACAACTCAACATCCAATGGATAACATCTGTGGTGATTTCTTAACTGAAGGCAGTCTGCCTCTAAAAGTTATGCTGTTTGTGTTACACTTGCATAGTTGGGCAAGAGGATTTGGGCCACGGTTAAGTAATGTCATTTCTGAGTGGCAGCAATCTTCTGGTGTTTCAGGTAGGATTCAATCCTGGAGACTGAGCTTGGGACCTTCTGCATGAAAAGCACAGGCTGTGCCATGGTCCCTTGAACAGTAGTCATATTTTCTGAAGGGCTCAGCTGGTTGGCCCAGGAGCCCCATTTTCTGGAATATTTGTTTATCGGAAACTTATGGCGATCATTAACAACCAACCCTGGAATCCATCTCAATCAATTCTGCATCAAACACTTAACCAGCATGGCTCAGGACAACTTTGGGTGGCACAGAAATGTAAGGCTATTTCTTAAGGTCATGGGATAGGCTAGGTAGCATAAATGATAGCATGAGAATAGTACTCAGGACAAGAGAACCAGAGCACATAAACAAGTAAATTGATATTTGTCTTCCTGACTTTATTCTAGGCAGTGGTATGAAAGGTACTGCAGAGTAATCACTGTGAAATGCTGAGGTAGTGAATGCCACTGACTTCAAAGAGCTACACTGATTTTATGTTAAGGGTTTGAGCACATTATGAGAAAAGAAACTTTTAAGGGCAGTTCAGCTTTAAATTTAATTATCTTGTCAAATGTTATGGCAAAAGGCATTCCGTTGACTTTATTGTAACTATGTTTAATTAAAAAAAGAGAAAAATTAAAAAAGACTTCTGCACTCTACCCATCTTGTTATAAAATTCCAGTCTAGATTCTGAAGCCAACCGTTACGTTCAATTAACTGATGTGACTGAATATAATTGACCTTGACTGTTATGCAGTACAGATCTGAAAAAGTGTTGGTGTTGGCAAGAAATGATCAATACATGTTAACATAATTCATTTTGATTAAAAGACCTGAATGGATGTAAAAATAAACAAACAAACAGAATGAAGCATCTCCCTCCTCCCCAGTAGGTACTGCCACTTCCTATTATTTGAAAATAAGTGTAGGAAACTTGGAGCCCTCCAAATGTCATTGGCCTGCATTGCCCACAGTTCCTCACCATTGGTCAGACTGGCTCAAGCTGATGGGAAGTGGAAGTTTCAAACTTCCCTGCTGTGCATAAAATGATGCATAATTAGATTTAGGTCTTGGACCAATACCTCACAACTCTAGGCAACTGCTATGATCCCAGTAGGGCCTATCAATGTCACTCCCCCTGCACCCTCTTTTTTTTTTTAAATCAAGTGCTCTGAGTATCACCAATTAGCCAACTAGCTGCCACTGTAAATTCCCTTATGTCCTCAAAACTGCATCACTCCCAGACAAGGTGAAAAATCAAAATGGTGGCAAGACTGAGCTGCCCAGTAATATTTTCTCCTTCCATCTCCCTTCAGGTAACTCTGACACTACTTTACCCAGAAACTTCAAGCCTGGCTCTGGCCCTGGGGAACTTTGGCCTATGCAAGGGTCCCCTGATGTGATTCTGGATCCAATCCTCAGGTTTCATATTCAGACCTATAAAAACTAAATGAAAATAAAAATATAAGTATTTTAACACATTTCTAGCATGTCTATTTCAATGTGAGCTTTCATGGATCTATTCTTCAGACACAATATTCCCTGGATACTTCAGATTTTATCCTTAAACGAAGTATGTCAGTCTGTTTTTCTTTTGCTTTTGCTTTTGAAGAAACAGCATTACTTCTCTGAAAAATTCATTCAGGCCTGATTCAGTTCAGGCCAATTCTGACCTGATTCTAAATTGACAGCGCTTGAAAAATGCATTCGTTTGCTCATCTGTAATGAGTGGAAAATGTTGCTTGACAAGTCACAGCTCCCTCCCTTCCTGCCTCCTTCCCCTCCACCTCTCTCTCTCTCTGTGCAGTCCTCCCCTCCCCCTCCCATTGCAAAAGGAAAACTGCCCTCTTCTCATGAGAAGAGAGCTCAAACGGCATATAGAAATATAGCTCTGCAGGAGAATATAGAGTAGTCCCATGCTGGAGAATATGGAGATTCCCTGTTCCCAATTTCAACCAAACGAGGACACATCCTGGGGTGGGAGGGAACCATGACTCATTAAGAGGCTGAGTACTTTTGCTTTCAGTTTTATTTTTGCTGGAGGCATTCAAAATACAAGCTTCATCACCCCACAGGCACTCAGGTAATAAAGCAACTGCTACATATGGCATATTAACATTTATGTCCATATTTGATACCTTCACATGGCCAGAAATGTCTTTGGAAAGTTTTGGTAAAAAGGAGCTAATCGTACTTGTATCTCATCACAAAGACTGTTTGCAACACAAGGGCAAAGAAGACATAATTCAGAAAGCCCTTGATAAATGGTATGAATCCAAAATATGTGAAAAAGGCCTGTCATCAGTGGATTTACAGGGAAAGGCAATGAACCACCATGGGGGTAGGGTTCCTGTTCTTCTGAAGCTCTTTAAAATTGTTCTACCAGTTTCTACAGTTAGCTATGAAAGGGGTTTCAGCCAGATATATCTGATCAAAAATAAATTTATATTGTGTTTAGAGACTGAAAGCTTAGATGACCTTATGATGGTCAATCTAAATGGACCTCCACTACCACAGTTTAACCCTACTAAAGCCATCAATAAATGGTACTTCAGTATTAAAACTACCAGGCATGTTCAAGGACACAAGTGCAACACCTCTGACAGCAGTGCATTTTCTACTAAGAAGACATAGGTAAATTCCATGTACATAATACAATTTATATTGGGTTTGTACACATTGTTACGTAGAAATAGAAGTGAGCAAATGCCTAGTATAAATTTATTAACATTAATTGAAAGGCTGACTGGTGAAATTTTTGACTGACTGGTAAGACATTCTAAAATTTTTCAAGCCTTGCCAATTTGATTCCAGTCTCAGATTCAGAAATCCAGCTTTTTCAGACCTCCCGTTAGTTGCCTCAGAGAGGATTGTTTCTTCCAAACTGAAGAAAAATAGGGCCAGGGATTGTTGTGCTGGGCATTTTTAATTAAAAACAGCTATATGGGATTGGAAGGCATTATAACCCTTCCTGCACTGATGATTTCTGAGAAATGCCATACCTATAGGTCTCATCTTTTTTGTGGTATTCATCTTTAACATTTGCTTTAATATGTTTAAAGTTTGCTAAGGCACATGCTGCTTTACTGCATTATGGCAGTATGTGTGATTTGTGTGTGATGATTGAGCTTGAAGATTTAGTTGGTAGAACAGTGCCACACTGAGCAACACAGACTGAAATCAAAATTAAACCTTGGGCCAAAATGTGAAGGAGGTAATTTATGGGATTAAGGTAAGAACCAATGTGTAATGAAAGCACTACTAAAATAACCTAAGATAACTTCACTCAGATAAGCATCGTGTAATCAAAACTAAAGAATAAGGAAGAACAAGACTAGATTTGGAGAGAGCCAGAAAAGGAGGATTGAAATTTGGATACACATACTATGGAGGAAGGAGAGACACAACCTTTAGTAAACACAAAACTGCTACACAACCCAACAAAGTTGTCTAAGAAACTGTAAAATTCTCACCAAACCCAGATTGGAATCTACAGGGATGCTGTTATGAAAGTAAAGGTGTCACAACCTCACAGATTAGGATTCATACACAACAAAACAGACTACAAATTAACAAGAAAATGAAGAGAGGATTAGGTTAGACTATTCAAATTAATAACACAAAAGGTATGGAGGTGGAATGACAGCCTTGGATTAATCAAGACAGTTGACAAACATCAAACCATCAACAGAATCTTTTTCAGTGAAGAAAAAGCAAAACAAAGCAAAAGAACAAACAGCCCCTGACAGAACGGAACACAATAACACATATGCTTGCCCATAAATGTGTTTCAATCTCACATTAGTCTTCAAATTTAAATTAGAAATGGCATAAAGTATTACATTTTTAAATATATATATTTAAACACTTTCTTTACCAATGCACATTTCTAGCTAAATTCTCTCTCTCTCTCTCTCTGAGTCAAGAAATGTCTTGAAAAATATTTTTGAAAGTGGGCAAGTAACTAAACACTTGAGTTTCATATGGCATGGGGAAACACTTGCTATCCAGATGTCAATGGACTTCATCTCCCTTCATAAGCATGGCCCATTGCCAGGGATGATGATGGCAGTCATAATCCAACAGCATCTGGCATAACAGTTTTCCTGCACCTGGCCTTAGATAGGCAAACCAGAGCAGTCCACAAAATTTGCACAGATATGTTCATTGGTTTATTGCATTTCTGTCTTGCCTTTCCTCCAGTAAGCTCAAAGTTTTGTGTATGGTTCTCCCCGCCTCTCCTGATTTATCCTCACAAAAGTTCTGTAGAGAAGATCTGTTTGAGATGACTGGCTCATGGTAACCTGGTGACATGGGGAATTAAACCTGGATCCCCTAAATTTCAGTCTAATACTCAGGGTAGCCCAGGTATGACCCAGAGACTGCATGAAGGCCCTAAAGAATGTTCATGATCTCCAAGTCCATCCAAGAGACCTCTCAATATACCCAATGCAAAAAAAGGGGTGGAGAAAAAAAGGGGGGGGGTCAGAAAATTGATTTTTCTGTATTTTGTGTTCCAGAGGTTTTAGGGTTTTATGTTTTTGCATTTTTCAGACTTTGTTGCTGTCATTGTTGTTCTACTTCTGCTGTTGTTGCCGGTGATTTTCAGACCTGATGTAACCCATGGTGGATGCTTGGGGCGAACATATGACCTCCAGATCTGCTGTTGACCAGTGACACTACAGCCACTATACCAGTTTCCTCAAGTATCTTATAGCTTGAACCCTCTCCATATATGCAATTGCTTCCATGCAGTCTTTCTCCTATTCTAGCACTTCTCACTCCTAAGTCAAACTTATTTCTAGGTCCAGAATTCAAATGGTGAAAAAAAGCACCTGGGTATGCAGCAAACCGCTGGGAAGGAAGGTCACAGAAATTTACAATTTCTCCAACACACACATGCACACACATTTTAAACTTGAACGCAGTAGACCCAAGTTTCAACTAACAATTCTGCTGTGATTCTATCTGGTTTGGCCCTAGGCCAAATCATTAAAGAGGTGCTCTAACTGAAAATGCATCAAAGGTGATGATAAGTTTGTCACAGTTGAAAGCAAGTGGGTAGACAGCTCGGAATGCTGCCTGCGATGGTGGCTTGATCTACTACATTTTGATTTGTTAGATGAGCAGCATTGGTCTTATGAGAGTTGTTTGGGGAGTAAATAACATCTGCTGTACGACAGGCTGGCAGAACCTATTTGTAGTATAATTAAACAGCAATCATTTTGTTGGAGAGTAAACAAGAAGATAAACAGTCCATGAATTAACAACTGCAGCATCAGGGCATTGTGGGTTGGCT
Organism: Pogona vitticeps; assembly: GCF_051106095.1. NCBI lineage: Eukaryota > Metazoa > Chordata > Lepidosauria > Squamata > Agamidae > Pogona > Pogona vitticeps. The sequence goes on along the minus strand of NC_135784.1, from coordinate 218,212,061 downwards.
GGCTGTTTTCTGCTTTCCTCACTCTAGCAGGTAGTAAAATATACTTCTAACCTTTTTCTGCAGAGGACTCCTTATCCAGTGCTGACTCAGAAGAAACATGTTGGTGAAGCTGTAATTAATGGCTATTTTCTCCTTGGAGACACCCTTTTTGTCTACAGACCCCCTGCACTTTTCCTCCACTGTTTTGTTTTTATTGGCTTGGCTTGTTTTCTGAGATTCATCCTTCAGCTCACCCTGTTTGGTCCACAGTGACAACTCTAAGTCTAGACTATGAGACACAGGCCTAAACCCCCACACCAATCTGTATAAAACAGACTGATAAGTCATTACTTGCCCATATTAAAAGCTCATTGAAAAAGCAAAATAGTTTACATGCCAGAGGCCTTCCTAAATAATAAGGTCTTGGACTGTGGGTGGAAAGACAATGGGAAGGGGCCAGCCAAGCCTCTTCTGGAAGGGAGTTTCACAGCCTAAGAGTATGATAGAATGCCCAAATGTATTTAAGGCACTTCACTCCTTAGTAAAGTGTGCAGGATTTCAGTTAACATGCTTTGCAGTACAGGAAGATCACTTCCCATGGCTAGAAGCTTTATGTGAAATTTCCAATGTGGTCTAGTGGATACAGTGCTGGACTAGGACTCTGGAGAAAAGGTTTTGAATCCCCATTTGGCCATGGAGACTCACTGAGAGATTGATTGATTGATTCAATTTATACCCCACCCATCTAGACCAAAGTCTACTCTGGGTGGCTAACAATAATACATAAAAGTAAAAACAACATAATAAAATAAAGACAACAGTAATAATATAATTCAAGATGGCAAAAGTCACAAGCTGATGACAGGAGGGAAAGCCTGCATAAAGAGCCAGGTCTTAAGTTTGCTCTTAAAAACAGAGTGGAACTAGTAAAACCACTCCTTAAATATCTCACTTACCTTGAAAGTCCTATTAGGATTACTATAAGTCGGTTCTGAATTGATGGTACAGAAGAACACACACACAGGGAAGTGTTACGTAGTACAGAGTACAGTGGATTACTTCCCGATGAGGGTTGGGAACATTTTATCCTACTACTCCATGGCTTCTAGAGGTACCTTATAGAACTCTTATCATCTTGTGATATAGATCTTGGGCATAAGTAGCTAACCAACTGAGATACAACTAGGCATGTGTAGTGTCTTTGGATAGATGTGTAAAAGTAGATTGCAGCTGGGGCATGGGTTCAGTTTTGGGGGTAGCTACAGGACAGGGCAAAGTGATGCTGTTCAGCCCTGGAGCAAGATCCAGAAGCCCCAGAAGATAATCCTTTACTCGTTTTGGCATTTCTGGGTTTAAAAAGATGGTTCACAGTTTGAATTAAGTGAAGGAGAAATCAAAATTAATTAACAATATCAATACATTAAGTTCCTGGCACCAAAAGAGAAGGCAAGTGAAAACTGAAGCCCAAGAACTTTGCTCCAGCCACAGAGGTGCTCAGATAAGATCACGGTGTGTTACATCTTCTCTTGCAGCTGCTGTACCAGTTGTACCAGGGACAAATGAAAGATTTGCATTATTGTTTATACACTTACTTTGTGTTATGGAATATTCCTTTTCTTTGGTGACTCAGCTTGGTTTAATGGACTTCATTGAATATTAGGACTGAATGTGTGATTGACTGTGGCTCTAGTATGATTGTAGTTTTGAGTAGAGAGATCACACAGTTGGATTGGCATGTGGTATCCACAAATCACAGTATTTGCATCTCCCTTCCTTCTTGGAAGTTTATTTTATTTTACAGAAAACTGAAAAAGACAGACAATGTCATGATGAAATGGGTTGGAATATCTACTAATGGGCATAGGATGGGTCAGACCCACTCTGTGTGCCCAATATTTGGGAACATAACTGATCAGAGGCATTCTGCACAAGTCTGCTTGTAATTTAACAAGGTCTATCTAGATAACAGTTACAACTGTAACTTTATTTAGTTGCTTTTAAGGTTACAGAGTTATGGCTCTCACATGGTTCAAGAGCAGGCTTATAACTATAATTATAACCAGCTATATGTGTGGGGGGCATGGCTATAACTGTAGCTGATTAATTTTGGAAGCCACTGCCCAAACTCTGCATGCATTACCATATGGGTTGCTGCCAAAGTATCAACACTGCCAAAGTAATAAATTACAAGTAATAGAACTCACCTCAGCAAGTTATTTTTGAGCAGTAAGAGAGCAACAAAGTTATTTTGCTAAAGTAAAACAATGACTGTGTATGAGATTACTGGTATAATAAGCAACATTTTCTAGTTCCTTCTAGGGCATTTTAAAAGCATTTTTAGATCAGTATTTAGACTGGAGGTTTTATACCATTCTCTCATCAGCATTTATGATTTTTTAAAAAGGGCTAGACAAGTAACAAAAAGTGAAAACCAAGCGAGAAGTAACCTAATGAGTTGTGTTGTTATATTGCAACACATAACAACAAATTGCTGAAAGACAATCCAGTGAACAGGAATGAGTTATTTGTAAAAAAGAGCATTCTGTGCTCTTTTGCCTATACAGCTTGTTTTGTTTTATGTCCTAGTGAACAAGGGTTGATAGCCTTTTGTTCCCTTCCAACATTGCTATGGCTTCTCACAAGATAATACTCAGAATTCTCAAGGGTATTGAGGGCACTGTTACCATTCTCTTCATAGGTTGGACCTAGACTCTTCTGGTTTAATATCTAGAGTTTGAGATGTGTGCAGAAAACTTTCCCTCGATTTTAGCTGTCTAGCTAGGGTTTTGGTGTTCATGAAGTTGGTGTTGTGTCGCCTTATTTTGTTTGTTATTTGCTAGCACCTCTCAGTGTACTTATGGAGGGGCCATGCCAGCCAAATAACTGAATTTTTCAAAGTGGGGTGGGTTTCAGGCAGACAGTCATTAAGATCTACATCTACTTACTTGACTATTGTAGTTGAATTATCCCTTTCAAGGAATAATTGCTGCTAGGAGGCCAACTGAAGGCACTCCCCAGGCAGTTCTAGACACTGGTGTTGTAAATATCATTATAATAGCTGCCAAATTGCTGCTTCCCAAAGGGTTTAGTAAAAACTAAATTTGTTTATGGTTTAATCATGGTCTGAGGCTTTGATTTTCATGCCAGGTCTATTTATCTTCCCATTGAATCTAGTCAAAGCACCAGCTGTTGATTTGCCCTGGTGGTCTTATCTGGTAGGGGGCACAGGGATTGCCCTCCAAACCAAATAGCATGGTTGGGCCGGGCATCCTTCCAATTTCCTTTAGTGTTCTATGTTAAAGGGATTATTGGAAATTAAAGCAGATAGCTCTAGCCAACCAAATCATCATGTCAGGGGAAAATACAATACAAATAAATATTAAATTGCTCCTAGTTTGGCAAGTGATAAAACTATGCATTATCTTCTTATTTCTCCTCCTTGTCCTCCTCCACCTCCTCTTCTCCTCCTCCTCCTTTTAAAATATACCATACTATTTTAATGTGCTATTTATCAAACATCAAAACTAAAAAAAAAAAAAAACCCACCCAACACACAATATATCCTCTGCACATGTTTCTTATCTCTTCACCATGAGGCTTCACAGCATATTTTAAATAAGTTATCAACAGTTATTGCCAGAGCAGATACTGTCATAAGTTGTGGCACAACCCGACTTACTTGTTTGCCGTTCTTGCCTTCATGCGTGACTGAATTAAGTGGAGGAATTATTATGAGGAATGTTTTTGTTCTTTGAAACGTCCTACTCCTATAGTGGAAGTGTTAGATACAGTTCTATTTGTAAACAACTGAAGCGTAATATCTGCAATACATCATGTAAAGGTATAATCACTGTCAAAATGACAAGGCAGCATCAGAGGAACTGACTGCAGTAATTGACAGAAATGGTGATCAGGCTCCGAAACTGTTTTCTGATTGCATATTCATGATCCTTCTCTATAATACGCTGCAGTTACTGTGTGAGTTATTCTAAGTGGCTGTTTTAACATCACTAGACTGACACTTTGTACTCTGAGATTTGCAAGTCTAATCTCCAATACAGTTCGCTCTCAAAATGTCGAACTTTTGAAATGTGGACTTAGCTATGAGGCACATCAAAGAACTTCATTCAGGAGGCAGGCAGAAGAGCAGCTGCAGAGTTTCCGGTCGCAGGGGTGGATGACACTGGGGGAAATGGGGAGTGCTTTCCATGCAACTTCCAGCATTCTTTTCCTACTTTTTCTCACTACATGCCTTAGATCTCTTGAGCAAGCATTCAGTTTCCAATCCACAGGTTAAAGTACAGGTGAGTTTAGATGGATTCTGTAATATATCATGAATATGTAGAAAAAGCTCCAACCAAACCAAGATGGGGGAAACAGAAAGATGAGAGTTTACAGATTCCCCCAGCCAGCACAGATCCCACAGTCAATCCCCAAAAAGTAATTTTTCCAAACCCTTGAAGAGTAACTGCCAAATGAAAAAAAGCAGCAAGAATTTCTACACAAGGCTGGCTTGGGAGAGGAGAGTATTTTTTATGCTCACATCCCTCAGATGCATTGAGGTTTGACTCCATCTGCTTTTGAGACTGCAGACACAGCAGTACATAATTCGTCTTCTCTGGAAGAGAAGTGTTACTAGACAATCCACCTTTACCGCTGAAATAGGGAATTCCCACATCTTCCTTCAGTCTGGTTAGACTTCCTTTTTCTGAAAAGGAAGGTTCTCAAACTTTCACAGTATGCTAGCCCAAGATAGTCACCAGCTTTCTAGAGGAGAAAATAACAATATTTCCTGAAACCCAGCAAAGGGTTTCAGTAAGAAGGGGGCTTCACAGCTTAATATAATTATGCCCTGCCACTAACCAATTAGCAAAGTTCTTTTTCCTGGGATTGAGGCCAGCTCTTCTCCCTCCAGTTTCTTTGCGTCTATTGTTTGTTGTTCTTCCTTCCCTCATGATCTCTGGACCATGCAGTTGCTTTCTTCCTTTTGTTACCTTTCTTTTTTTTCTCTTTTATTCTTCTGATTTTAACTGAGGTTCAGCAATGTAAGTAAAGATGTTTTTCTTTTCTGCTTAAGCTACTTGTACAGTGATTTTTATGCACAAAGAGCTAGTCACTGTGAGAACGAAAAGGGCTTGGTGAAGATGGGACTTTTAGCTATTCTCCTTCAAATTCCCCTGTGCTGCAGCAGCTGCTGGTTTTTTTGTACATTATGCTCCAATAACTAAAAAGGAGTTAACTAACGATTTCTCCAATTTCAAACTTATAATATTTTTAAGCTTGACTGCCTGACATTTTTCAAGTGACATGTCATATTGACATTTAATCAGAATATTCAAGATGAACTTAAGTGAAGTAGTCTTTCTTCAAGGGCATTTGTGATATTGCAATCACCTTTCCAAATATAGATGTAGTGCCTTGGTCTCTGTGATACCTAGTGGCAGTTCTCATAGAATCATGAAGTTGGAAGGGGCCTGTAAGGCCATCAAGTACAACCCCCTGCTCAGTGCAGGAATACAAATTAAAGGATATCTGCCAGGTGACTGTCTAAATTTCTCTTGAATTCCTCCAGTGCTGGAGCACTCATCTCCTCTCAAGGTAATTGGTTTAATTGCTGCACTGCTCTAACAGTTAGGAGGTTTTTCCTGATAGTCAAATAAAATCTGGCTCCCTGTAACTTGAGCCCATTGTTGTGTGTTCTGAATTCAGGAATGATCCTCCTCCTCCTCTGTATGACAGCCTTTCAAGTATTTGAAAAGTGCTACCATATCTCCCCTCAGATTTCTTTTCTCAAGGCTAAACACGTCCAATTCTTTCAGTCCTTCCTCATAAGGCTTGGCTTCCAGCTCCCTGATTATCCTTGTTGCCCTTCTCTGAACTTATTCCAATTTGTTGGCATCCTTCTTGAAGTGCGGTATCCAGAACTGGACACAGTACTCAAGATGAGGCCTAATTAGGGCAAAATGGGAACTACGCTGTTTCCCTGAAAATAAGACCTAACCTGAAAATAAGCCCTGGTATGATATTTCAGGATGCTTGTAATATAAGCCCTACCCCCCAAAATAAGCCCCAGTAAAGTGAAACCCCACCCTCCACCATTGTGCAGCAACTAGAAAAAGATGGCATAACTGTATTTGAATAAATGTAGATGGTTGTACATTAGAAAAATTAAAACATCCCATGAAAATAAGCTGTAATGCATTTTGGAGCAAAAAGTAATATAAGAGCCTGCCTTATTTTCAGGGAAACACGGTAGTACTTCATGTCATTTGGAGACTATACTTCCGTTAATGCAGACTAAATTAGTATTTGCATTTTCTGTAACCCCATCACACTGTTGGGTCCTATCCAGCTTGTGATCTACAACTGAGATCCTTTTCACATGTAGTATTGCTGAGTCAGGTATGCCCCATCTTGTAACTGTGCAATTAGTTTCTTTTTCTGAGGTGCAGTATTTTGCACTTATCCCTGCTGAATTTCTTTTTGTTGTTTTCAGCCCAGTGCTCCAGGCTATCTAGATCATTTTGAATTTTGTTTTTGCCTCCCAGGGTTCTAGCCATTCCATCCAATTGTCTGTCATCCACAAATTTGATTAGTATTCCCTGTATCACCCGATCCAGGTCATTAATAAAAATGTTGAAAACCACTGGGCCCAGGACTGAGCCCTGGGGTACCCCACATGTTACCTCCTCCCAGTTTGAGAAGGAGTCATTAATCATCACCCTCTGAGTATGATTCTGTAGCCGTGTATCCACCTGACAGTTCTTCTGTCCAGCCCACACCTAGTTATCTTACTAATCAGAATATCATGGGACACTTTGTCAAAAGGTTTGCTGAAGTCAAGATATACTACATCTACAACATTTCTTCTATCAGGGAGGTTCAAAAAATATAAGATCAGATTAGTCTGGCAGGATTTGTTTTTGACAAATCTGTGTTGGCTTCTAGTTATTACTGCATTGTTTTCTAGGTGCTTGCAAACTAACTGCTTTATAATCTGTTCCAGAATTTTCTCTGGGATTGATGTCAAGATGACTGCTCTGTAGTTCTCAAGTTCCTCCTTTTTGCCCTTTTTGAAGATAGGGACAACATTAGCCTTCCTCTGATCATCTGGCACCACATCTGTTTCAGATTATTTCAAGAAAATAATGGACTGTGGTTCTGAGTATATATGGGGACAAATAAAAAACCAGATTGCGATATTTGTAAAAAAATTTGCTGATTCGTTAAATATTCATCATTCATATTCATCAGTTCCAGAGACACTGATGAATATGCAGGGACAAATAATCCCCCATTTTTATTCATCCCCTATAGGAAGAACCCTCCTATGGTCTTCCCATTCTGCCGATGGGCCAGCTGATCAGCTGATCAATGGGCCGATAGGCAGCCTGTCAGCCCCATGGCTGCTGCCACCATCCACCACCACCCACCACCGTCGTCATCTACTGCTGCCCATGGCCGCCACCATCCACAGCTGCCCACTGTGGTTGCCTCCACAGCCATGGCCTGCTGTAAGGGACACTGGCTACCCTTTGCAAAGATGGCGGCTGAAGCTTCTTTTAGGGCAGGGAAGTTGCAGCCACCATCTTTGAAAAGGGCAACACGGATTCCTATAGCCTGCCTTAAGGAATTAGGCAGGGAAGCTGCAGCCATCATCTTTGCAAAGGGCAGTCTAGATTTCCTGAAGGCAGGCCATAGCGGTGGAGGCCATCACAGCAAATGGTCCTGAATGGTGACTGCGTAGGCTGCCATGGCACAGGCCTCCTTGGATGGTGATGGTGGCAATAACAGCAGCAGCGGCAGCACAGACTGCAGCAGCCAAGGTAGGGAGACAACAGGGATAATGGGAACGGGGTAAGGTGGCAAGCTGTGGGGGTGGAGGGATCAGCTTTTTTCACAGCAAATGTGAAAGGCAAATGGCATTAACATTCACTTGCTTCCAGCTGGTAATTAAAGAGTCACCACTGTGATTCTTGATAGCCTATGCACTCACTGACTGACTACCTGCCTAAAACTTCTGGTGGAGACTCTTTAATTGTTCAGGAGGGCTGGAAAGCTTGTTCTGGAAAGCTTGTGTATTTTTGTGTGCTTCTGTGCAAACTTTGTTTGGTTCTGATTGTCCTATAAAAATATTGCTGCAATATAGCGTTTGGAATTCACTGGGCAAAATCCTATTGGCGTAACATAGTACTGGCACAACCCAGATCAGGATCTGGAAACATTAAATTTACAATAATTAAAAGTTTCCAATTCCCCTCTCCCCATTTTAAGTTCCAAGGCTTCCAAGGGCTCCCTCTTGCTCTAAGGAAGTCTTTGGGAGCCTCGGGTAGAAGGTAGCCTTTAATTGTTTGTTTGTTTGTTTTAATCACTGCTGGTTCACTGGTGGAGACTCTTTAATTGTTGACTGGAAGCAAGTGAAAGTTCTGTCATTTGCCTTCTTCCAGTGTAAGAAAGCTACAGGATTTCAGCCAATAAATGAATAAGTATCTCTGCTTATGTCACTTATTAGAGTTCAGCATTATATTACTCACATCAGCGCTGTATCACACATTTTTAGGAATATTGGAGGCTGTCTCATACTGAATCAGATCATTAGTCCCTCTAGCCTACTATGGTTGACACTAACCAGCAGCATTTGTTCAGATTTTCAGGTAGAATATACATCTCCCTTTGCCCCCACCCCCCAGATACTGCGAAGATACTCTGGATTGAACCAAAGACCTCCTGTGTGCAAAATGTACTTTACCACTGATTTATGATCCTTCTCTAAGAGCATTTGTTTTCATGATGCTCCAGCTATAGGAGAGAAAGAGTTAACCATCCCTATGCTCTGCATTCCTTTGCCTTTCACCACAGCACTTGAAAAAAGACCGTGCATTTTAATCTAATTGAAGTTTCTGGTAAGCTCGAGATGGATTTTGATCAGTTTATATAGCTTATGTCGAGGCATCACCCCTATTGGAATTTGCTCTGCATGGTTGTCACTAGAAGAAGGGAAAGACCAGCATGATTTATCAAAGGCAGCTTTGATGAAAAAGTATTTTCCCCAGTGATCTGCCTTTGTGCAAGGGAAGTCTCTTATTTCAGCTGCCCCTGCATTGTTCTCTCAATTTATCTTGTACTTTCCAAGTGTCCTGGTAGTGCTGTTTCTTTCTCTAGATCTGGAAGGATCAATAAGAGTTCAAAGCAGCCAGCAGTTAATTTTTACTTATTTAACTGAGCACTGCAGTTTAAACGCTTCTACAAAACTTTGCCTAACTAGCTTAGGGAGCTACTTATTTCAGGATTAAAGCAGATTGTTAAATGGTGGCATCCCTGGTTGTGGAAGTCAGTAAGCATTCACTTACCAGTGCAAGAATTCACATTCATCTCATAGGACATGCCAGGAAAGGAGAGCTAGGACTGGGGGGAGCGGGGGGGGGAGCTTGAGTGACCTCCTGATGGCAGGAGAAGAATGGGCATTGGTTTTAGGTGTAAAGACAGCTAATGGTTTATGTCTCAGCTGGAGGGGGCTTCTGGACCAGTGGCACTGAAAGCAGTTTCAATACATAGACATGTTGGTTTGGCAGCAGGCTTTCTTTCAAGTGTCTCTGTCTTAAGGCATATATAAGACCTTAAAGGATAGTACCAGCACATTCAGCTGGGCCTGGGAGTAAACTGGAAGGCAACAAAGCTTTTTCAATATAGATGATTGGTCCCAGTTTGTACTATGGGTCTGCATTTTAGAGGAACTGCTTTGTTGCATAAAAACAAACAAACAAACAAAAAACCAACCAAACAAAAACAAAAAAACAGCAATCATGGGCAACAGTCAAGTTCTCCAGCCACATTTTCCTTTTTAAACTTTAAGCTGCCCATAGATGGAATGTTGTCTCAGACATGAACTCAGCAAACATCTTTTAAACACAATATTTCTTTCAATTTTTTTCTCTCTTTCTCTAGTTCAGGGATGGGGAACCTTTGTGCCCTATGGGTCAAATGACGATCACAGAGCCTCCTCATCTGGCCTGTGAAGGACTCTATCCCTCCTTCTCCCAGAAAAGGGCCCTTTAGATGTATGAGAAATTTGTTTTGTCCTGGAGTGAGCTCCTGGGTGTGAACATGTTTATGTGAATATAACTTTTGTTGAAATCCAGTAATAAGCCACAGTGAAGTAAGCATATTTAATTGGTAGGGATTAAGTGACTCAAAACATATGTTTCAAATGTGTCTACTCTAACTGCAGCTTGCCATGCAAAAGTAAGTTACAGCTAGAGTGGGTCAGTTTGGGTCAATGGAACCTACAGAGGAGTTGAGTCATCAAATTCCTGTTGATTCAGTGGGCCTGCTCTGGGATTTTGATTAACATATTTGTGTGACCAAACCTGTAGGATGCAATATTTTTGTCAACATTATCTTCACCGTGCACCAATATGTTTGTATGTGTATCCACCTACCTACCTCCTTCATGCATTCGACACAATAGAAAGCTGGCTACAAAACCTAAAATCCTAAAGTCATTTATCTATGAAGCTGTCACTACACTCTTTGGTCTTCTGCAAACACGAAAAACAAATTATTTATATAACTGTATCGCTTCACATTCCAGGGGGTGATAAAGGTGTAGCAGCAACCATGTGGTGGCAGTAGTGAGTCATGCAGGTTTAGAAGTGAAAAATTCTTTCAGTGTGGAATCCCTACAAGTGTGACATTCACTGTAAACAAAAGCAGTGATATTGTCCTGACACAAAATAAATTCCATATTCCATATTGAGATGATACCCTTACAGGTAACCCAAGATGTACATAAAGTCTTCAGAGGCACAGGAAAATACACAAGCTTTGGGGAACATTTTCCCATCATCAAGTAGCCTGTGGTAGTCAAGAGGTAGTCCATGAGCTACCTGAAATAAAACATAGTGACACTGTATCACCTGATGAGACTCATCCATTTGTCTGCAACATGGCTTCCCCATCACACCTGGGAGCAACATGCAGATAAGGGTGTCTGGTCTCTTTCTCCTCCTTTCCACACATGGCTTGCTTTTAATATCTCTCCTGAGGAACGGACAATGTTTGTTTGTTTGTTTAAATTTACAAGATATTATTTAAACCACATAAAACATATAAAAACAACCAAACCCTCCTTCCCTCCCATAAAGTCACCCATCTGGAGCATAAGATGGCAGACAACGGGCCAGCATAATTTTACGAAAGGGTGGTGCTTGGGAAGGCCTGGGTAAAAAGCAAGCCAGGTTTTAATTTGCTTGTGGAAACTCAGGAGGGCTAGAAAGCTTGTTCTGGAAAGCTTGTGTATTTTTGTGTGTTTCTGTGCAAACTTTGTTTGGTTCTGATTGTCTTATAAAAATATTGCTGCAATATAGCGTTTGGAATTCACTGGGCAAAATCCTATTGGCGTAACATAGTACTGGCACAACCCAGATCAGGATCTGGAAATATTAAATTTACAATAATTAAAAGTTTCCAATTCTCCCATCCCCATTTTAAGTTCCAAGGCTTCCAAGGGCTCCCTCTTGCTCTAAGGAAGTCCTTGGGAGCCTCGGGTAGAAGGTAGCCTTTAATTGTTTGTTTGTTTGTTTGTTTGTTTGTTTGTTTTAATCACTGCTGGTTCACTGCTGGCAGTACTAATTCCACAGGTGGTAATTTTGTTTCTTTTGAAGACTTTCTGTCCTTCGTCCAAAGATTCTCACAGGCTCCCCAGGGCAAAAGGGAGTCCGAAGGAGTCTTAGAACCTGAAACAGGGGATACGGCATTTTTCATTAGTTCAGATTAAATGTTTCCAGTGCCTGATCTGGGTTACACTGGTGCAGCAGCATTTTGCCCACAATAAGAAAAGAGAGGAAAGATTAGGAAAGTTTACAAACAGGAAAAATAAGTACACTTACAGATGAAACTCTGCACTTCACTCACAGTTGTTGCCCTGCACTTCATTTACAAGTGCCCCACCACTATAAGTGGTGTTCAAAATAATTTGCTTTAGAAGTCAAAAACTGAAGATTAAGACTTGCTTCCTCCTTTTTACTTTAAGGATTATTTGGTGAAACCTGTTTGGTTCTTCATTCCCAATGATTTTTATTTTTATTTTTAAAAAGAGATAAACACTTGTATATATATATTTTTTGTTGTAACCAGGGCTATTAAATGTAAGTTCAGTAGGAAGAAACATGTGCATGAGAATAATGAGGAAAAAAGAAAAACACTATTCATTTTCTGGATTGGAAAATTGCAGTGGTTATTCTTGCTGTGACTGGCAAAAAAATATGACAAGGAAATGTGAATTTGTGACAAATAACCTCATATATGTAATGATAGATCTCTCTGATGCTAAAATTACTTAAATTAACAGAACTATGTTTCTATCATTAATTTACATTTTCTAAGGTTGTTTTTTTTTAAAGAGAGCACTCTTTGCTCTCTAAAATTCTGCTTTGATCCTTAATGATGTAAAGATGTGAATCTTCTCAAGGTTTAAACAAAGGCCATTTTCTTCTTGGCAAACAACTTGGGAAGTTTAGGTCTGATCCGAAGATAATCTCCTTGTATTATCACGATCACTTTTATATAATGTTTTGAACCTTTTCTCCCTCATCTCCTGTACTAACAGCAGCAGGTAGTTTCAAGCTGTAGAAGAATATAAACACTATTATTACAGGAACAGTGAAAAGAGTAGATTTGTCTGAAGACCCAGTGATGTGCTAAGAGCTCAGCTGGTATAAATCAATAGAATGTAGCCAATGACAGTATACTGAGGAAGGAAGTGGCAGCAGTGTGTCCTGAAAAACACCAAACTCACAATTAATCAGAGTTTGCTTAGCATCAGGAGGATACAACTTGTAATTAATCAGGATTGGATGCAAAGTTCATTTTAACTGATATTTGTTAAGAATGTATTAAGATCCACAAATTCCTTCGTACATTGGATGGAAAGAAAAACTCAAGTGCCTTTGTTAGGATTTAATGAGATATGCTATTAATGCTGTCATAGAATCATTGTGCTGCAAGGAGCTTATAAGGCCATCGAGTCCAACCCCCTGCTTGGTGCAGGAATACAAGTCAAAGCAGAGCTGACAGATGGTTCTTTAATTTTCTCTTGAATGTCTTCAGCACTGGAGTGCTCTCCACCTCCAGAGGTCATGGCTGCATCCTAGCTATACAAGATGATTTTGAACAATCTAGCTATCTTACTTAAGATAGTCAAAATTGGGTTTGGACAGTGCCTGAATCGAAGACTGTGAGGAATTAAGTTAGGCAGCAAGAACTTTCACCTAGTTTTTTCTGCACATTGCTTATCTGGTAACTGGAAAAAAAAATAATATAGCTGGCCGAAGGGAGTGGGAGTTTCCCTAGATAAAAAGACAGTTTAAAAAACAGCAAGGAGAGAGTTCGTTTTTGCTGCTGAGAGGAAGAAGACAAGATGGAGATTTATGATGGACTGAAGAAACATTTACATGATTGATTTTATAGTCGTTGCTGGAATATCCCTACAACTAAAAAACTTCTGTGCTTTACCAGCTGTATTCAAGGACGTGAGATAATAATTTTTTTTTTATTTAGAGAATGTGTTTAAGTATTTTTCTAGAGAAATGCAATGAAGGGGAGGGAAACTGCTTAGAAAAAAAAAATTGTACAAATATCTATTTATATTATATTAGAGTTATGTTGATTTAATTCTTTAATAAATACTTCTGTCTATTTGACAGTTTAAAATTATGTTCTTTCCTGACCAAACCGAATGCATTTTGAGTACTGAATTTACGCTACCTAATTAATTGATGATTCAGCCCAACCAATTAAAATCTTATATGTCTGTGTTGTGTTATTTAAAATCAAGTGGGCTTTTTGAAACAGACAAGAGTAAAGCTCCTAACTGTTTGTATTTGGGCTGACGGACAGCAGAGAGAGGGGATTGCTTTGTTTGTTTATCAAATCCCTACTTGTGCTTCTCTAATTACTTTATTACAGCTTCTTAGGAACTGAATGAAGTAAATAAGAGTCGTTATATGGTGGCAGCGGTGTGATGAAACACGTGCTTTGTTTATTTTTGCTGGCAACAGTTTGAAGATTTATAGCTAGGCAACGATCGTAAAAGTAAGACGTTAGCCTACTATATATTTGATTTATGGCATTAAAAGCAGTGTCTGCTTAAAGCAGAGCTGTGTGAGTAAGTGAAAAGCTAATGGGTTTTCTTTGATAAAAACATTAGCCATGCAGGAGTTTGGTAGGAAAGAACGTTTTTAAAGTTAAATTGGCTTATTAAATGTACATTTTTCTCTGAGTGAATTCCTTGAACTTCACAAGCATTTCTGCAGTGATTTTTTTTTCCCTATGTGCTAATTTCATTTTTAAAGCACATGGACAGTTTTGCATCTTTTTTGGCATCAGAGAGAAGGAGAAGGGCGACATCTCGTGGTCTACGGGGTACATTGCTCCGAGGAGATGTCGAAGTGACACCTGGTGGTCTTCAGACATTATTGCAGCATGACATTTCAGATTCTTACGAAGCTGATACAGAAAGTGCAGCTCATCTATCTCCAGTAAGCAGATGGTTGCAACTAAGTGAGATGATGGCTGGAGTTCAAGAAGATCAAGCTATTGAAGACCAAAGAGGAGAAGAAGTAAGGTTAGATGATGAAGAAGCAGCAGCAGCAGCAGCAGCAGCATCCCAACTGGATGAAGAATTAGACCCAATTGACAAACTATCCAAGATGTTTGCTAGTTTTATTGCTAACCAAAATCAAGAGAAGAGAATCAGAGAATTGGAGTTAAGGTTGTCCAAACAGTACAGAGAAGCAAAACTCCAGCAAATGGAAAAGGAAAGGAAGCGAAAAGAGGAATATGACAAATCGATTGCCAGTGTGAACAGAAATAACCTACCTTTTTATCACGAGGGTATGGACGTTTTATCATTCCTATCTTTGTATGAGAAAGTTTGCCAAGATTTGAAGATCCCTCAGAAATGGTACATACCTTTGATTCGTACACAATGTAGTGGACTTCTTGCTGAGATTGTGGCAACTGTATCTAATGAGGACGTCGAGTGGGAGATTTTTCGTGAATATATCAAACGAAAATTTGGATACACTCCAGAAATTTTGAGACAAAATTTCAGGAAACTGAAAAAACAACCTAATGAGTGCTACTCTGCAATGGCTGATAGGTTAGAAAAACTTGGGGATCAATGGCTAGACTCAGTAGGCGCCAGTACTTTCCAAGACATGAGAACACTGATGTACCAAGAACATTTTCTTTCTTTAGTACCTGCAGAGATCAGAAGTGTCTTGATGCAGAAGAGGTTCAAGGATCTGCAAGAATTGGCCTTAAGAACCGATGAGTTACTTTCCTTCAAACGACCTGACCCGACGGTTAGGCCGAAGACTGCACCAGCGTTCCCCAGGAAACAGAGTTCATTTCAAACTAGAGAGTCTTTTGAGCAAGATCCCAGATGAAGGACAGAAGATACACGTAAGAGTATAGCTCCGGGACAGACAAGACCACCTCTCAAATGTTTCGAGTGTGGTGGTTCTCATTTGAGAAGAGACTGTCCGAAGTTAAACATTCCGGTTAAACAGGAGAAAGAGCCTGGGAGAAGAACATCTGCTCCAGTACAACCCAAAGGCAGACCTAGTGCTCCTAAGATGGCTTATACGAGTATAGAGTCAATAGGAACTGTTCAAGACCATATTCACAGTACTACATCATCAGTACCCTTCCAGTCACGCATTCGACATTCACATAGTCAAGAGGGTGGAAGAGCAACTAGAACCTCAACTCAAGCTAATGGGGCTCAAGCCAAAATTAATTATGGTGTACCTCGTGTTTTGAACTTACGAATGGATTCTGTAACCTCAGACTACATCGGAGAAACTGCTGATGGACAAAAATACTCTATTTTAGATCCTGACACCATAATACCAGATTACCAAAGGAACTGGACTATAAGGAAGTTCACCGAGACTGTTTTTTTGCATACACCATCCGGAGATGTAGCTTTATGTGCTTTCAGAGATTCTGGAGCTGAACTTTCTTCAATAAGCCGTCAGTTTCTTGATCCAGCTTTGGTCTTGTATAACTTGAGATGCCCCATAAGAACCTATGCAAGCGAAGGAGATGAGCTAAAACATATTCCTGTCGCGTATCTGAAAATTACATACAAGTCCTGGACTGGAGTAAAACATATTTTGACCCATGAGGGGAAACCTGACTTTCTTCTAGGAAATGATCTCGCTGTGTTGGACGAAATACAAAGCCAAGGTCCACCTGTAATTCAAGTAGTTACCCGATCCCAGAGCAAGAAGATGCGAGAAGTTGAACCAATAGAAGAACTAGACTTAGTACCAGAAGAGGAGGAGCCAGATCAAAGTTATGAGCCAGATGAGGAACAAGATTCAGAATATGAACAAGATCAAGTATTTCCAGATGATATTCCAGAGGAAGAGCCTACTCCTGATGATATTCAAGGAGAAGAGTCTACACCGCAACAGCTCTTTGAGACCGAATCTGATGACTCAACTACAATTGAGGCCGAAATAGAAGAAATCGTTCCTAAAGGATCGGAGGTCTTTAGACAAAAGCAATTTAATGATCCCTCTTTAGCATCTTTAAGAACCCGTGCAAACGAATACGCTCAACAGCCTGTCCAACAGTCAGCATACTTTCTATGGGGAGAAAATGGACTGTTATACCGTGAGTACTATCCCAAGGATTTTATGGCAGCTCAACCCGTGCGACAGTTAGTAGTGCCCTCAGATTATAGACTGAGAATTCTTGAAATGGCACACGATCATCCTTCCAGTGGACACCAAGGTATGAGAAAGACACTCAAGAGAATTTCTCAACATTTTTACTGGCCTGGTCTTTCCAAAGCCGTAAAGGAATATGTTGGTTCCTGTGATGTTTGCCAAAGAGTAGGACACCAAACAGACCAAACCAAGGCTGAAGTGCAAGTTATGGAGATACCCGACCAAGTGTTCAAGTATCTACAAATGGATGTGTTAGGACCATTCATCCCTACTAAGACCAAGAAGAAGTACATCATCACTTTCATTTGTTCTGCAAGCAGATGGATTGAAGCTTATGCAATCAGCAACTTGTCAGCTACCACCATAGCTAGAATCATCGTGGACTTATGCTCACGTATTGGTGTTCCATCCAAAATCATTTGCGATCAAGCAGGAGCTTTCACTAGTGAACTCATGAAGAAAATCTGCGAAATAAGTGGTATCACCCTTAGCTTCAGTACTTCTTATCATCCTCAATCACACGGAATGGTGGAAAGAGGTCAACAGACTTTACTTCGTATGATCAAGACGATGACCCAAGAGTATGGGAACATTTGGGACGAACTCTTGCCTTTTGCTTTATTTGCCTATAGAAGTTCCGCTCATTCTTCACTAGGTGGATTTTCCCCGAGCGAGTTGGTATTTGGAAGAAATCTTCAAGGACCTTTGGATATCCTGAAATCCGAATGGGAAGGTGCGGTCAAATCTAGTTCAGCACCAGTTGCAGAATTCGTCCGACAACTTCAAGAAAAACTTTTAGCTGTTCAAGAGTTAGCTAGAGACAACTTGATGAACGCTCAAGCTGAACAGAAATACTATCATGACAAGAAATCCCGACACAGAGAATTTGCAGTGGGTGATTTGGTGTTAGTACTGAACCCGCTCAGACCTTCTAAGTTAGAAGTGGTCTGGGAAGGTCCAGGAGAAATTGTTCAAAGATTTGGAGATGTTAATTATCTTGTTAAAATGCTGGATTCTAAAAAGAAACCTGTTCTTTACCATGTCAATAGACTGAAACGTTACAAAGATAGATCTGCAATGGTTTTTCAATATCATGCTGAATATTTCCATTCTTCCAATGAACCAATTGATATGTTGTCAGAATTGCAAGATGCGGGTGATTGGTCTGATAATATTATCTTAACAGGTAATCAAGATCAGAAGGATCAGTTGTACCAGGTCCTAGAACGACATCAAGATGTGTTCTCAGACAAACCAGGTTACACAAATTTAGTCAGTCATGAAATCACTACAGATAGTGATGCTCAACCTATACGGTCGAGCCCATACAGAGCAATTGGTAATCATGCTAAACAAATTGAGCAAGAGATTCAAAAGATGTTATCTCTAGGAGTTATTGAAGAGGCAATCAGCCCTACTTGGACTTCACCTGTGGTATTAGTCCCTAAAAAGACTGCTACAGGTGAAATTCAAGAAGAAGTGAGATTTTGTGTTGATTATAGGAAGTTGAACAGTGTTACCAAATCGGATCCTTACCCTTTGCCTAGAATGGATGATTTGATTGAACACCTTGCTAAGGCTAAATTTATAAGTATCCTTGACCTAAAGAATGCTTATTGGCAATTAGATATGGCAGAAGAATCACGAGATAAGACCGCTTTCATCACACATGTGGGAACTTTCCGGTTCCGCAGAATGCCATTTGGTTTGAAAAATGCAGGTGCTTCATTTCAAAGGATGATTGATAAACTTTTGCAAGGTTTACCTTATGCTAATGCTTATCTTGACGATGTTGCGATTTTTAGTAATGATTTTGAATCTCATTTGGCACACATTGAAACTGTTTTGTCCAGACTTCAACAAGCAGGACTGACAGTAAAAGCCAGTAAATGTCAATGGATGCAGGGAAAAGTCATGTATTTAGGACATTTGATTGGGCAAGGAGAAATTCAAACTATACAAGCAAAAGTTCAAGCTATCAATGATTGGCCTATTCCTAAAACTAAGAAACAAGTACGCTCGTTTCTAGGTCTAATTGGCTACTACAGAAAGTTTATTCCGGATTTTAGTAATTTGGCAGCACCTTTGACAGAGCTAACTAGAAAAAGAGAACCTGTCAAAGTAAAATGGACTCCTGAATGTCAAAAGGCTTTTGATGCCTTAAAAGCTAAAATTGTTGATGCGCCTATTTTGAAATCTCCTGATTTCAACAAACCTTTCGTATTACAAACTGATGCATCTGAATTAGGTCTAGGAGCTGTTTTATTACAACAAGGAGAAGATGGAAACCTTTATCCGATATCCTATTTCTCTAGAAAACTTCTGGAACGCGAGAAACACTATGCTATTCCTGAAAAAGAGGCACTTTCAGTTTTTTGGGCATTGAATCTTTTGAGACCGTATTTATGGGGGCGCAAATTCACGCTTCAAACCGATCACCGAGCTTTAGTGTGGTTACAAAGTATGAAATCTCATAACCAAAAATTGTTAAGATGGAGTTTGGCATTACAAGATTTTGATTTTAATATCCAACATATTCCAGGAAAATTGAATATAGTAGCAGATAGTCTTTCTAGAATGTATGAAGAAGAAAACTCATGCAACACTGAGCGTTGACTTAGATATCTGATGTAATTTCATAGAATGTAGTGTTTCATTATTTCATATATACTTTTGTAGTAGAGTTTTGATATATAACATGTTTTATATTTTCTTAATTCCTTGTATCAAATTACTATAAATTAGATAAGTAGACTAATCTGAATTTCTGTGTAATTTCGGGGGGCGTGTGAGGAATTAAGTTAGGCAGCAAGAACTTTCACCTAGTTTTTTCTGCACATTGCTTATCTGGTAACTGGAAAAAAAAATAATATAGCTGGCCGAAGGGAGTGGGAGTTTCCCTAGATAAAAAGACAGTTTAAAAAACAGCAAGGAGAGAGTTCGTTTTTGCTGCTGAGAGGAAGAAGACAAGATGGAGATTTATGATGGACTGAAGAAACATTTACATGATTGATTTTATAGTCGTTGCTGGAATATCCCTACAACTAAAAAACTTCTGTGCTTTACCAGCTGTATTCAAGGACGTGAGATAATAATTTTTTTTTTATTTAGAGAATGTGTTTAAGTATTTTTCTAGAGAAATGCAATGAAGGGGAGGGAAACTGCTTAGAAAAAAAAATTGTACAAATATCTATTTATATTATATTAGAGTTATGTTGATTTAATTCTTTAATAAATACTTCTGTCTATTTGACAGTTTAAAATTATGTTCTTTCCTGACCAAACCGAATGCATTTTGAGTACTGAATTTACGCTACCTAATTAATTGATGATTCAGCCCAACCAATTAAAATCTTATATGTCTGTGTTGTGTTATTTAAAATCAAGTGGGCTTTTTGAAACAGACAAGAGTAAAGCTCCTAACTGTTTGTATTTGGGCTGACGGACAGCAGAGAGAGGGGATTGCTTTGTTTGTTTATCAAATCCCTACTTGTGCTTCTCTAATTACTTTATTACAGCTTCTTAGGAACTGAATGAAGTAAATAAGAGTCGTTATAAAGACTACCAGGACCCCCATTTATATTGAGTCCCAAAGGAGCTCAGCTCAATAATTCTATGATTCTATGACAGTTAAAGGCATAGCAACTAAGCACCTATGACTACATACCATAGATACACTCGCCACTTCACCTATTATCATTACGGCTAAAAAACTAAGTTCAGTGTTGTAAATATCATTGAACAGGCAATGGTTAAGAAGTTGGTGATTGTATTTGTTATCAATTACAAGTTACATGATTCAGTATATGACAAGAAATACAAGCTTAACAAGTGGCAATTACAACTTAAATTACTGTATATTGTTGAATTTACACCACTATAAATATTCATTTGGGTTCTAGTCACAATGTTAAATAATTAGCATGTAGCTGAGTCTTATTTTTTTCTTACTGCAGAAGAGTAATTGACCAAACCAACAATGTGACTGGATTTGAACATTTGGTGACATTTCACGATTCTTTGGGTCCTTTGTTGGGAGAAATACATCATCATCATTACCATCATCATCATCATCAATTCTCCCCTCCTTCGAAGGGGAAGAAAAGGTGGGGGAGGTGGTGGTTTTGATTTGTATGAGTCTTGCATACATTTATTTTGGAGAAATGGAGAAAATAAGGTTTAGTTGCATAATATGGGAAGAATCCTATTGCATTTTAACTAAGTGAAATTGCAGAAACTACTATGACTAATGCATTGCTAGGTGCATAATCAGGCACCTGACCTAACTGACAATGCAACTGACACCTTATTAATTAACTGCAGGGTTCTTCACAATTCCTCTTCTGTCCATGTAAAAATTCAATTGGATTGTGGCCTGATTTAAGGTTGAAAGTTACTTAATTTTCATACTTTGCAAAATGCATCATACGGCAACTGCTCTTAATTTTTTAACATGAGGAAGAGTGAGAACTACAGAAAGCAAGGAAGCACAGCTATGCCTTTATCCAGTTGAAAATAAAGCTGGAGCTGACAGAGAAGAGACAATTTGGCTGAATCATTATTTCCATTGTACCTCAGCTTGGCACTTGATGTTGAATTTAGTTCCATTTGTGATATATTTTTGGCCTTGGGCATAACCACTGTTCTCAGTCTGTCTACCAGTGACATAAGGGGGAAATTCTGTATTTGGAGGATCTTTCTCTCTACTTAGCTGCTCTAATAGTTTAATTAGAGCTGGGTGACTAATTCATAATGAATAATTTATCTGACAAATTTAGCCTTGTTTCCTGCTTACAGAATATCCATGAGCACTCCACAATTTCCTTGAAGTTATTCATTATTCAGAAGTATGTAATAAACAGTTTTTAAATATAGTTTTTGAAAATATAGATAAATTAGCTTCCAAAGGGTTTCTGCCACCAGTTCTTGCTACAGAAGCCTTATTATGGAATTGCAGTTGGCCAGGAAAAGGTCAGTATGATTCCTTTCTTGTCCTGTATAAAGTGCATTAAGATAACATGTTCATCTTTGAGTACATAGCTGTGGGAAGAGAAATGTAGACGCTCATGAATATTCAGGAGGGACATGCAAGTTGAAAATTAGTTTTCTGCAAACATTTTTGCCATTAAAATGTAATGAATGTTTGAAAATGCAAACACATATACGAGCACATACACAACACTATGAAATCGTTGGATGTCTATATTGAATTTGTATGTATGTATGTATGTATGTATGTATGTATGTATGTATGTATGTATGTATGTATGTATGTATGTATGTATGTATGTATGTATGTATGTATGTATGTATGTATGTATTCATTCTCCCTTTCTCCCTATGAAGGGGCTTGAAAGAGGTGATATAAATAAAGTACACACTGGCTGAAATCTTGTTGCATAGTAAGTCACAGTAAAGTAGATCCATTGAATTGGTGGGGATGTAGTGGGTTTGCATTGCCGTACTGTCCACAGATTCAAATGGGCCTACTGTGATTTCCTGCCTTAAAGTAAGTCACAGCTAGAGTAGCCTGATTTGAATCAATGGAACATATAGAGGAGATGAGTCAACAAATTCCTACTGATTTGGTGGGCCTGCTTTGGTGCAATTTATTACACAAAGCAACAGGAATTTAGCCTTTATTTATTAGTACACTTGCCAGGCAACATGCAGAGAAATAGTTACTGCAATGCTCAACAGTTAGGCAGCTTCCAGTAAATCACATACCATTAGATCAGGCATCCTTCAGTCTCGAGAGACTATGGTAATGTGCTCTGTATGGAGGACTTGGAACAGCATCTAGAGTGGCTGAGAAGGCCAATTTGAGAGTGACAATCTGTTCTACACTGAAGACAAATACAATCTGTCCCCTGTCCAGCTCCCTGATTTTGCTGGTTTCGGGACTGCCTCTTTGCCTTGGCCTGCTGGACAAAGGTCTCTTCAAATTGGGAGAGGCCATGATGCAATGCTTGACTCCAGGCTGAGCACTCAGATGTCAAGGTTTCCCATCTGCTGAGGTCCAGTCCTAGGGCCTTCAGATCCCGCTTGCAGATATCCTTGTATTGCAGCTGTGGTCTCCCTCTGTGGCGATTTCCCTGCACTAATCCTCCATATAGGAGATCTTTTGGAATCTGACCGTCAGCCATTCTCACGACATGCCCAAGCCAACGTAGATATCATTGTTTCAGTAAAGTATACATGCAAAAAATTCCAGTTCATTCTAGGACTACTCTATTTAGAACTTTGTCCTGCCAGGTGATACCAAAAATGCGTTGGAGACAATGCATATGGAAGGTGTTCAGCTTCCTCTCCTGCCATGCACAAAGTGTCCAGGACTCACTGCAATACAGCAGTGTGCTCAGGACACAGGCTTTATAGACCTAGATCTTTGTGTATGCCATCAGCTTCTTATTAAGCCATACTTTCTTTGTGAGCCTAGAGAACATAGTAGCTGCTTTGCCAATCTGTTTATCCAGCTCGACATCTAGGGAGAGAGTGTCAGAGATGGTTGAGCCAAGGTACACAAAGTCATGAACAACCTCCAATTCTTGTGTGGAGATGGTAATAGAGGGAGGTGAGTCCACGCCCTGGCCCGTGACTTGTGTTTTCTTCAGGCTGATTGTTAATCCAAAGTCTTGGCAGGCGTTGCTAAAACGATTCATGAGTTGTTGGAGGCCTTCAGCAGAGTGGGCAACAATGGCTGAATCATCGGCGAAGAGGAAGTCCCGCATGCATTTCACCGGACTTTGGTCTTCACTCTCAATCTAGAGAGATTAAAGAGCTTTCCAACTGATCTGGTCCAGAGATAAACACCTTCCGTTTCAGTTCAAAAGGCATGCTTCAGTATGACAGCAAAAAAGATCCCAAATAGGGTTGGCACGAGGACACAGCCCTGTTTCACTCCGCTTTGGATGTCAAAGGGATCTGATGTTGAGCCATCAAAAACTACAGTGCCCTTCATTTCTCATGAAAGGACTTGATGATGTTGAGAAGTCAAGGCGGACATCCAATCTTGGGAAGTATTTTTAAAAGGCCATCCCTGCTAACCAAGTCAAAGGCCTTTAAATTGACTGACTGGTCAGTCAATTTAAAAAGGTAGGAAGTCTGATCTTACCCCTAAAACTTTCCTGTTCCCCCAGGTGTATGCACTGCTATTTGGCTTTCCTATTTACCAGATTAGAGTAAAAAATAGAATCAGAGAATTTCCAAATAAAATGTCCTCCCAAACACATCTCACCTCCTGCCTCAGCTCCTCTTCAGGAAAAGGGCTTAGAGCTTCTGCTAGTCCACATTTAAGGCCAAACCCCCATCCCCTCGGACCATGTGGTCAGGGAAAACAAAGGTCAGCCTAGAAGAAAATAGCTCACCAAATAAAATGTCCTCCCAAACACAGCTCACCTCCTGCCTCAGCTGCTTTTCAGGATAAGGAGACTTGAGAAAAAGTAATTCTGGTTCACTCACCAAGTATTCCTTGTGGTGGCATAGACTTTGGAAGCCTTTGAGCTATTGCTATAAGTTCACAGCACAAATCTTCAGCATCAATATCTTTGTTTCCATTGTGCCTGAATGATTTTTCCAAATTCTTGCAGACCTTAAGTACATCTTCAGTACATTTTTTGTTGATCTTGTATATTTCATATAGGAAGCCAAACAAGGAATTATATTGTTGTAACTGTTGGAATTTCTCTTCAACAGATTGTATGGCCATGTCTAAGACAGCATAATAGAAACTTACTTTGAATTTCTGCTTTGGATCTTATGTTGCCTCTTGTGTTTCATACTCACACTGCTTTTGTGTTCTCCTTCTTCTAACTTGCTCTGTCTCAAAGTTTGGTAGTATTTCTAGCTCCTTTGTAATCTCAGTAGTATCCATCAAAACTTGTTGAAACCCCTCATCACACCTACAGCCCACAATTCTTAGTCACTTGCAATTGGCTTGTAGATGAATTTAAATCATTTTCCTTATTTTGTAACAGCTTGCTTGTAAGATTAATTTCAAAAAGAATGTTGTACCACAAATTTGAACTTACAAATTGCATCAGCAATGACCTTAGCTGCAATTCAAGAAGTATTTCCAGATAAATTATTTAGGCTTATGTCATCAAAGTTCTCTATTAAAGCATCATATATGATATATGATATATGATATATATATGGTATTTCAGTGGTTTTAAAGCATCGATCTGACTCTACTATCTTGTTTGACTCAGTGGCTTAACAGTTATGCCTGATACATGGCTAGTTAGAATTTGCCAGCACTGAGTCGATGCAGAGAAATAATTATAGATCTGTTGAAGCAAACTGAAGAAACTTGTTGATTCCAGTCAACATTTAGTGGCATCATTGACTACCAAGTTTAGGGAGATGGGCGGAGTGATGGCAGCGAGAGCAGAGGGAATTCCCAGGGCTCTGCAGAACCCTGTGTAAACTCTGGGTCAGCTGACCCCCAGCAGTGGAAGGGGGGCAAGATGTACAGGAGAATGGTCTTGCAGCGAAGGAGAGCTGGAAAAACTCTGAATTTAGACAGCAGTCTGTCTTCGTAAGAGTTTTCCTTTCTCAAAGCATATGGACTGGGAGACACCATTTCAGGTGAATTAGCTGCCTAACTTTGCCAAGGTGGGAAGTGTGAAGAAGATTCTTGTTTGACTGCATGAACTGTGAGTAACTGGCCTTTTATTTAGTATTAGCAAGCACACATCCAACTGAAACTGCTGACTTAAAAGCAGAAAAGAAATAAACAAAAGCAATGGAGGAGCAATAAAGAGAATAACAACAACAACAAAAAAACCCAAAACATCCAAGAACAGAAGCCAGCTAAATCGGGGGTAATTAAGATATAAATTAGTTGTTACTCAAACTCTCCTTGAAATCAAATGGGGAACTCTCTTTTCTAAATGGTTTTGTTAGCATATCCCTGAAAGATCTGCCAATTTTAACTGCATCACACTTGAAAGATAAACTAAAGTTAAAAGACATGGACGGAGATCACTTTCTCATCCCCCTGTCCTCCCTTGATGTTATATATTATTATACCATAATACTAGAGGCTTAAGAAGATTGGAGTTCTTAAAGGGAGTGTTTAACAGAGGCAAATTATAAATTAAAACTGCCCCTCACCAAAGTTGGATTTACAGTTGGATGTGTTAAGTGGGAGTTTGGGTCTGGACTGATTCATTTAACATGAAGATGGAACGATTGATGGTTTTACTGTTTTATGGCTCCTAACTGAATTTGGAATATAGGAAGGAGGGGGAACCGGACTTGGTGGACATAGTGTGAATTGGAGAGAAAACAGAAGCAGAGACGGGCCTGTTGGATTATAAAAAGCAGTATCAAAATATCTGACCTTTCTAAAATCTGAATTCTTTTACTTTTCAGTGTCTTATTCTACAATTATATCCAAGAAGCAGAAATGGCAGCTTTTAGTCAATGTACAAGTCCATCAAAATTACTAATGCAAGATTCTTTTAAGAACTATATATAGGAGTTTCAGAGGAACATTATCAATCAACTTAAGGATCAGATTAAAACCCATTCACTCAAAATTAAGGTGGTAATTTCAGGAATTAAAGAGGATGTGGAAAGGAATATGCAGAAGGAAGACCATTTCACCAGAGCTACAGGAGCAGCAGAAAAAGAGACTTTAGAACCAAGATCAAAGGAAGACAAAATAATGGGCTTTTATGAGAGGAAGGCCCAGGTGGATGAGTTGTGGATTTATACTAATGAGAAGATTACTCAAAAAATGTAGTATGGTAAATGCTTCCCTGCATGTATGTTTTGTATGTGTTGTTTGTTTATCTGTTATATAATAATATACAGTGGTGCCCGAATTACGACTGTCCCAACATATGACCATTTCGATTTGCAACCAGTTCTGGCTGCAAAAATTTGCAACCAGCTCCGGCCACAAAATTTTGTTTCGACTTGCAGCTGGAGCTTCAAGTTGCAAACAAAAGAGGCAGGGATAAAATTCAAATTACAGGATTATCCATTGGTTGGAGGAGGCTTCGGACTGCTTTCTGCTGCCGAGTAGGTACATTTTACATTTACTTTGTTTTGCAGTGTGGGTTTGGGTTTGGGGGGGTTATGTTTCTGTGCTGTGATTTTTTTGTGTGTGTTTGGTATGTGTGTGTGTGTTTTCAGCCCCATTGCATTCTGATGGGTTTGACTGTGTGGGTGTGTGTGGGTTTTTTAAAAATTATTTTTCAGCCCCGTCACGTTCCGTCTAGGACTCTCTTTTGTATGCCATTTTCTTTGCCTTTCATGTTACTCCCATTATCATAACCATGACCATGCAGATCCACAATTGGTAATCCCATTTGCTCAAGCTGTCCAAGAAGAGTTTCTGCCATAAAGGCACCTGTAGTGTCCTTTAGTGGAACAAATCCCAAGAAATGTTCTTTTATCATAATCTCAGGTTTGGACATCTCAGTATGTATCTAATGGTTTGATCACATTGACAAAACGTACAATCATTGTCATTTGTTCAGTATGACTAACATCAGGTGTGCAATCCAGAATAACTGAATAGTATTTGGCTGACTTTATATCTGCTAAAATATTCTGCTTTATAGCATCTGCTAGAAGTTGTATAAGTTCATATTGGATATTCATTTTCCTAAGTAGTGAACCATTGTTTCTTCATTTTTAACTCTGCGCAAATTTAAATCATGATAGGCTCAAAAAGGGCTAAATATTCTACAAACTTCAAAAAATTTCCATTGTTAGCACTATACAACTTTTCAGTAATACCACGGAATGCCAAGTTTTGCATGCCAAGAAATCTGACCAAAGCAATCAAGTGTTCCAAGATTTGTTACCAATATTGTTCTTCTTGCCTGATTTTCAGCTGCTTAATATTATCAACTGTTTTTTCCTTTATATAAGCGCAATTCAAGTTCTCTCCAGGTCTGATAGTTTCCTAAATGGAGAGGATTTCTCTCATGTGAAGACAGAATTGCTCCAATGTTCTTCCAGTCTTTTGAACCTTTTCCTTGTAGCACTAATGCACTATTTGCTTTGTTGAACAGCTTACAACAAAAACAAAAAACCACATCTTTTGAGGTGGAATATATCGGCCATTGATGGCACACCTCTTCACCATTTGCTAGTCTCCTCTTGTAGTGTATAAGAGAAAAATCTTATTTCTGAGTCTTTTGGAAAGTCATGTGATATAGCCTGCTGTGGTCTATATTGTACTATAAGCTGTCGCAAATTATCACTGCAATAGTTAGGCCAGTTAGCAGGATCAGTGTAATCCAAGCTAGGCACAACAATATCTTCTTTTGCAGTCATTGAAGTACTCTCACTTTCCTTGAAATCCTCTTTTTCTTCTGTATGTTTTACTGAAAGGCCTACCAATTGTGAAAGTTCATTCTCAGAGTTTATATCATTTGTAGAAGGAGCACCATGTACAGCTTCCTTGGTGGTAGTTTCAACAAGGGTATCGTCATGTTCTTATTATTTGTCTGCTTTGTCTGTGCAAAGGTATTTCTGGAAGAACCCCTCTTGCTTTGCTTGCTCCTTGGCTCTTTTTGCCCTTTGTTTGTGGAACTGAGCTCTAGATACTCATTTTTTTATCAACCATAGCTCTTCCTAAGATGTAGACAATATTTTATATGTGTAAGATCAGTCCAGGGATAAGCCAGAATTGTAGTTAGCAATACGCACTTAGTCCAAGCCAAGCAAGACCAGGAGAAAACTGGGTTTAGGGTGGAGCACTTGATTTCTGAGCAATGTACAGATTTCAGAGTAGCAGCCCACCTGGTTGATATTCTATAAGTGAGTACACACACATTTTCAGGCAATTCAGAAAAGTGCCCATGGTCATGACTCCAAAGAAGACTGCTTAAAAACTCTAATTTAAAAACACATTCAGAAAAAATTATTATTAAAAATCACATAATTAAATTTATGGGAAATGACTACCAGTGTCATGAGTTCAGCTGAAGAAGATCTGGAATCTGAGGAGTTAATTACAGCTGAGGAGAATGCTGGGCAATCAGAATCGCAGGCAGCTGAATCACCACCAGATTCTCTTCCCCCAGTAGCCAGAGTGAGGGAGAATCTTCAGCAAGGACTCATGACATGAAGATCTGAAGCCCGCATGAATGCTTCCTATAGGAACATCAGGTCAATGAGCCCTGAGTTTTAGCAGGATGAGATGTTTAGATGGCTGCTGTTGTTATAAAATCTGCACCCAGAGGCTTGCAAGCTTGTGGAAGCAACAAGCCAACACTTTGGCTCCCGTCCATGCTCCTGCTTATCCTGGACCCTGTTCTCTGGACGCTTGGCTTTGGGCATTTTGGTATCTCCTTTGCATCTTCTAGACTGGTTTATTGTACTGTTGCCTGTTGAAACCCCCTGGGAATGTGATAACCAGGTTGCCATTGTAGGAACTGTCCTCATAAGAAAATAGAAGACATGTTGGATCAGGCCAATGACCCATCTAGTCCAACACTCTCTGTCACACAGTGGCCACACAGTGGTGAAGAACATGATTATACCCTCTTACATAGATATATAGATACATCCTGTACACAGTAAAATGCAACAACTTCAGCACGCTGGCAAAAAAAGATATTTCAATAAGGAAGGCCTTACTCTCCCCCAGTGTTCCATTTCCCAAATACAATGTAATGATAACAAAAGTAACTGAAAAGTAAAAATTGAGTAAAAGAAGATAGAAACTGACTTTTCACCAAATATCATTGGGAACACCATCCAAGGGAGTACATTCAGCTCAATAGAGGCCTTGCAGATGCAGTGGAAGAGTTGCCACATTTAAAATGAAACCATAGTTCCCTCTAACTTGCACTAAGTGGTGTTGGTCTGGCACAGAGAATTTAAGATTAAGACAGCCTGCCAGTCGTTGCTCCAGTCCAGCCTGCCCGTCGCTCTTCCTGCCTGGCCCGCCCGTCACCACTGAGTGAACCAGAGCTCCAGTTCCAGCCACCCAGCACAGAAGTAAGCAAAACCTGCGAGATCCGATGCTAGGATCTAGCGTGTTTAGACCATTACTCTTGAGCCGCAGGCTGTGGAGCCTGCGGCTCAAGAGGCTGGAAGCAATCCTTGTCACCTACGTGAGATAGAAGACAGTCGGAGAGGCTGTGGGGGAACGGAGGACAGGTGAGTTAGTTCAGCGTTGGGGGGGGTTCTCCCCCCCTGCGGTGAATGAATTACAATGCTCACATAGTTAACTTCCTAAAAAGTTTAGTGAGTTAACTATGTCAGCCTTGTAGTTTGTTCACCGCAGGGCCTCACCCAATGGGGGCCTATTACTACCCACCCCCCGAACACAGTTCAGATTTTTCATGTGCCCACCTATAGAAATTAATTGCCCATCCCTGGTTTAATAAGAGGCAAGCAAGAGATTAGTAGTTCTTCCAAGTCAGAGATCACAAGGTAGAATTTCTGCTCACAATCTGACTTGACTTAGACTGCCCATTGGTGGAGCCCCTCCCAAACTAGAAGTCTGTCTCCAGTTATAACTGGGGGAATGTAGCTTAAAAGAGACCAAAAGCTAAGTGAGAGAGGGAAGCTGCAGGATCTTCACCAAAATTTTCTCCCCAGCTACTGCCTGGCCATTAACCCTGTTGGATGACTTATAACCCCAGGAAGTAGATCACAGTAGCTGGTGTCAATGGGACATTTGTTAAGAAATAGGGGTTGCTGCAGGGGTCACCTGGGGGGGGGATTCAAGGGTACGCAGTACTGGCAAATCTGAAAGTGCTTATTTATTTATCTATTTATCTATTTATCTATTTATCTATTTATCTATCTATCTATCTATTTATTTTATTTATTTATTTATTTATTTATTTATTTATTTATTTATACATACATACATACATACATACATACTTACCCAGTGGTTTTTCACTTACTTCCTTTGATGCCAGGGGTGATATATGCTAATGAGTTATGCTAATGACAGTACCAGCAGCCCTTTTTCTATGAAATGACCCCTGGGCTGCAGTATATTGAATAATTTTATAAGATTTTATAAATAATTATATTCCATAGTACTATTGTGGCATTTATCTTAAAATTTTTAAAAATACAAATTTTCAGTTGCATTTTTTTCAAGAAACTAGTGTGTATAAAACTTTGCCTCTCTCAGGTCAGTTCTGCGACACTCTGAGTTCAGTTTTGTGCCTCTCTCAGGCCTGCGCTCTAGGCAGTCGCCTAGTTCACCTAGTGGTAGCTCCGGTCCTGGCTCTTCTGTAGTTACATTTGTAACTCTATTCTCATGCTGTATGTACTGTTTTGCACCCCCAACGTTGCATCACTTTTTTGCAATCGAAAGGTATTTCTGGAGTATAAGGATCAGCCAACAGGATGCTGTCATTGCGCAGGTGAAGTCCAAATGTGCACGTAGTCCTCACATTCTTCAGGGAGGCTCCTTCCATGTCCCTCTCAATATTACTCATATGCTAATCTATTACATGAGAATCAAAATATAGAGCCCAGCTGCAGAAACTGCTAAATAATAGACATGGCAGTGCAACACTGCCCATGTTGGTGAGATCATTTTATTAATATGATGGATTTTAGAAAGTAAATGGTGCCATCTGTGGAGGGGTTTTTTTTAAAGAGAGAGAGACACTGCTTTTTATGGTGGCCAGATATAGTTTTTTTTTGTGTGTGTTTTTTTGAAGCATTCTTTGACATTCAGTTTTTACCTCTATATGTAGTAATTAGGAATACCATATTATATGGATGATATTGATCTTGGTCTCTAACCAGCAACACATCCTTAGAGGATCTTTTCCAGTTCTTTCATAGCTACCCTGCTGATTCTCAATTGACCTCCTGTGATTTCATGGCAGTACTTTCCATTTGGATTGATGATTGAACCAAAGCATAGAAAATCTCCCACAATAGTTAAATAGTAATAAAGTATAAACACTACACTGAAGTATTCCTGAAAAGGACTTCCTGATGTGGATTGCAGTCTTATCCTCTTGTATCTGACAGCTCTCATATTTCGTGCTGACCTATATAAACCAATCACAATTCAGATTATAACTAGCTTCCTCCATGTCTTGCAGACTAACTGCCGGAGTTCTTCTAAGGCAGTGGTTCTCAAATATTTTTACCTCGTGGCTCCCTTGATTTGCTGACCACTGGCCAGGGCTCCCCTTGCTCAGAGGGAGCCATCAGGGGTCTCTCTCCCACCAGAAGCAGGATCTTGACCACCCCCAATCCCATCTCTTCCCTTCAAATATTTCTGAGGGCCCGTCTCCTTCCAGATCCTGATGCAGCAAATTCACAAGGCTACCCAGCAATCATTTTCACTAGGGACAATCGAAATGGGGAGGCAGGCACTTGGCTTCCACTTCCTGTTTGATATAGTGCTATAGCCTTTATAGCTCTATGTCCCCTCCTCTTTCCCATGGTGCTCCTGCCTTGGTTTCATTGTGCCCCATGGAGCCACAGCACACAGTTTGAGAACCCCTGTTCTAAGGGAAAGCAACAACACCAAACAAACCCAAAACAAAACAAAAAGAAGCACCTGCCTGCTTGATAATATACTTTTTAATCTGCTGGTTGGAATTCAGTTCATTTGTAAGCATGGAGTTGCTTGCAGGAGCTGTTGATGGGCTCCTGTGAGGGCTATGAACTTCTGAAGGAGATGTTAAGTTGTAGCCAGTCTGCTTCTCCTTGAAGGCGTTCACTTTATGCATGGTTTGGTTTTCTATTTAGGGTTGTTACTTCTTTTTATGGCCATGTATATCACAGGTAGTACAAAAAGAGTGCAAAGATGGATAAGTGTGCCTGTTGAAAAATGGTTTTGCCCGCGACTTCACAGGATTATTGCTATTGCTGCCAGGTAGCTGTGACTTTAAATGGAGCTGGAGAAAACAAGCATCATGTATCCCCATCCACCTACCCACCCCACAACCTTTAAACACCAAACAAACCCATCTCTTTCAGAATTTCTTTTCTCATCCCCTATTCCCATCTCCATATTTTCCCCCACTGCCATGGCCACAGAAATATATATGATGGTCATTTCTGGCTGTTACAGAGTGTGAATCAAGATGTGAAGGGCTACAAAGCAGGCTTTCCCTTATGCTTATGATTTTAGACTGTACTTAACACATTCCCAGCAAAATAGGATTTGCATTTCCCTACCGTAAATAAGTAGAGGAGTGGATATCAAAATCCCCACCTCTCAGAGTGTAGCCATGGTTACTTCCAAATGAGTATGTGTAATTGGTTGACCCAACCACATCTGAGGTTCAAAAAAGTGTGGGTTGACTGTTTGGTACCCTGAAGAAATTGCCTGCAAATGTCTGACTGGGGCTGTCTTGTTTCTGCCTCATTGGCATTCAGCACCATGGCTATAGTATGAATGAAAGAATACAAATTACACAAGATATGACAAGGAATAAAGCAAAAAGGTGAGTGCTGAGAATTAGTTTTGCTGCAGACCCGTTTCTTTACTGTCTTCCAGGTAGTTAAAGCACCATCAGATGGATGTTTGATGAGGACAGGAAAGTTCTTTTTATCTTACTCAGACAGCTGGTGGATTTCTGTATTTCAGTGGGCTGAGGTCATACATAGCAGTACAACATGTGTCCCAGAGCTTATGAGGATGTTGCATGAGCACACACATGCATATATGTGCATACAGAATTTGTACAAGAGATGTTGGTAAGTCTTTGGGTCTGAGTCCCAAGTCTGAGTCTGTCTTTGGTACCAAGTCCTGAGTCCCAAACCCCAAGTCTGGGTCCCAAAACCCAAGGTTATATCTTAGGGCAGAGTGACTCACCCAAAGATTCAAGAGACAGAGAGCAGATCTCATTCCCATTGCTCTGAGCTCCTGCCAGGGAAAAGAATAAAAGGACATGTTATGACTTGCCTCACATTCCTCTGCAAACCCACAAGGGTAAAGAAAAGCACATGCTAGGACCTGTCTCACATTGTCTCCAGGCTTTTTAGTCCTATACTGCAAGCTTATGGAGAACATAGAGGTGGAGACCTTTTCTATTGTCCATAACTATCTTGGGATTGTGTGTAAGCAACCTGAAAATGCTTGGCCTAATCCAGAAATAAGTGCTCTTTTAAAAAAATATAGACTCTTTGATTCAAACTCACTTTGAAGCTCCAGGTTTCTAGCATGGCTGAAGCTTGTTCTATGTTCCTATTAACTATGCAATATAAATTTGCAGATAGAAAAATTAACTGGGGCCATATTATCACGATGCTCAGTTTTTGTGGCTGTCTGGTGAAGATGCTTCAGAAATACTACAGGACCTTAACAAGCAAGGACCGAAATTGTCTCACAAACTGTATCATGGATTATATCATCAGGAATCAGGCAAAGTGGCTTCTTCAAAGTGGTGGCTGAATATGTATCACTAAGAGCTTTATCCATTTATCTAAAGTAAAAACAGCATTACTGTGAGATTTTTCTAAACCAGTCCATTTTCTACTGATAGAGTACTAATCTGCAAAGACATAAACACTTCTCTCTCTCTCTCTCTCTCTCTCTCTCTCTCTCTCTCTCTCTCTCTTTGTTGCAGGAAAATAGTTTAAATATGTTTCTTAGACAAGATACGAAACTACAATCAGAATTCTCCATATTCTGCAAAAGGATGATGGGTCTTGTGTTACCTAAAACCTTTTTCTGTGTCCAGCAATAAAATAAAATATATTTAAAACCTCTGTCCTGCCCACTGTGATATTTCTCCCTTTATTTTAAGGAACAAGTTCCAATAGTTACAGGCTTTTCTAATTCTAAACATAAGAGAAACCCTCCCAGGAGCTGTTGATGGGCTCCTGTGAGGTCTATGAACTGCTGAAGGAGATGTTAAGTTGTAGCCAGTCTGCTTCTCCAGATCATTTTCTCTCTTTGTTTTAGTATTTATTTAAGGACAGGGTAGGGTATACAAAAAGTAAGGGGGAATAGGGCAAAGAGATAAAGGGTTAGGGGGATAGGAGAACACAGAGTATACAATCATCCGATCAATTCATATTACAATAATAAATCAACTTTTTGCTTTTTCAGTTTGATTACCCTCCTGCTTTCATCTTATAATTTAATTTTAGTTTAATTCTATGTTACTCCAACACTATCTGATAACTGAAGCCATTTATACAATACATCACATCGTTCAGTTTCCTTTTGAATTGAACAGTCTTTCAGCCCATCTGACAGGATATCCATTTTTGTCACTTCCCATATTTTCACAATAAGTTTCTCTTGTCTCAGTATCTCTGCTTTCTTAAGGTTTTTAACATAATGCTTTTTAATTTTGGAAGCTGCATAAGTTACTGGATAACTCTTTATCCCATCTATTTTACCTGGTGTCATGCCCAATAAAGACGGTTCTAAAGTTTGTGCAACTTCATTTAACTGTTGTTTGGCATCTAATGTCCCCTGATTCATCACTTTCATCAGATCTTCTATTGTGCTAAGACCTTCATTCACTTGCTGAAACCCTGTTATTATTGTCTTTTGCATAGTAATCTGCCATTCCTTTTCTATTTCTTGTGCAACTATTCCAAAACTTTGAGATTGAACAGGCCAAGTCTCCATTTGATGTCTTAAATTTCGGAGGCCATCTCAGGCTTTCCAATGAGTGGGGATTGTATAGATGATACTATGTCCTTAACTACAATGATCGCTCTTTAAACATCCTTCAACAGTTTCTATAATTTTATCAACAATCCAAACCCATAATCATAAACCTCCCCTTAGTTCTCCCTCCAATCTTTATCCAAATATTATAATATAAAAATAAACTTTTAACCCAGCAAATTCAAATTAAAATAGGACTGTGGCACAATTATTTCTTCTTCTACCGAGTCTAGCAAGCTACTATTATCAGACTCACACACAGTCCGACAAACCAAACAACAGTCACAGAGTCTCAGTCTGTCCAGTATTTGTCCTTCAAGCCTGTCTTATAATCTTTCCATTAACCCGTTGATACTCCTCAGTCCAGTCAACCACGTCAGCTCCTTCTTTCTTCTCCAGAAAACCACCAGATTCTATTATCAAAAGTTCACAGAGTCCAGGAAAGGGAAAAGAAAAATACATCCAAGCCAAACTGCATTCACAAAACTCAAGTCTCTTGAATCCTGTCCGTTGGTATTACCGTCTGGGATTTTTCCCCAGAAACACAAGATTTATTTTTCCATCTCACTCTTTCGGCTTTGAAACCAGCCTGCTGTGTTAAGAGTTAGTTTCGCTTTTGAAACAGACTGATAAGGTAAGCTCGCCACTGCTTTTCTTCTTTCAGTCAAATATTTTCATTTTTATTTTCAGCTTAATGGGGCTGTTTCATAAATCAAACGTTTCAGCTTACTTAGTTATTATATATTTTAACATTATATTGGTTGTTCTCTTCTCCTCCGGTAAAGAGTTACTCACGGCTCAGTGCCAATATGGCTCCCCCCCCCCCGATCCGTGCTCGGTGATTTCTTCTGGGTTTGCATCCCTTTCTTCTCCTTCTGCTGCTCAGCAACTGTCGCGACTGCCACCTCCTTCTACGTCACCACAAGAGATGACAGGTCACGATCCTTCACACACACACACAGTACTTCGCTGCCACCAACCACACATAAACCTGACACTTCAGACTTATTGTGGATTTAAAAATAAAAATGATGTTTTATTGAATACAGAAATAAAATGTAAATTACTGAGAAAAAGAATCACGTGTCATACTATATTTATCAGACCTTAACCCTGCACAGTTCTTGGTTACTTAACACACAGTTACCTAACCTATATCTAACCCTCTCACTCTCCCACTCATTCCCCAACAACCACCCTCTTTGCACACACCCCCCTTATATACACAAACTCCACCCCTTTAAGACCCACCTCCTGCCCTGCCATAGGCCAGGAAACTCCAGCCTTAGCCAAGACAGGCCGGTGACGTCATGGCACACGTCACATACCTTCCCCCTTTAATAAGTTGTTTTGTGGGGGAAAGCTAAGGTGCTTTTTCCCCAAAACAACTGCAACAAACATCAATCATTACATTTATCAACACAGTTTAACACAACTACAAATATACTTACACTTCCTCCAAACAGGTAAATAAAAACATGCAATGCAAAACATTTATCAGAACACAATACATAACTTTCCAAACATTTTACATTGCCATATACCATACACAGAGTCCATAAGTTCTTCAGATGTCATCTTCCGGTCTTCTGGATAAGGCGTCAGCCACACAGTTTATAGTCCCTCTGACCACCTTAACCTCAAAATCATAGTCCTGCAAAAGAAGCGCCCACCTCATCAAGTTACTGTTCTGTGATTTCATAGTCCGCAACCACGATAGAGGTGAGTGATCAGTGCACAAGGTAAAATGTCGACCCCAGACGTAAGCCTTCAGCTTCCGGATCGCAAAGATGATCGCCAAACATTCTTTCTCGATGGTAGAAAGATTCTTCTC
The DNA here is from genome assembly GCF_051106095.1 of Pogona vitticeps. Taxonomy (NCBI): domain Eukaryota; kingdom Metazoa; phylum Chordata; class Lepidosauria; order Squamata; family Agamidae; genus Pogona; species Pogona vitticeps. Next base: position 218,174,911 of record NC_135784.1, on the reverse strand, counting down.
CCTGGGAAGCAACTTCTTGCTCAGGTACGCCACTGGATGTTGGTCTCCGCTGTCATCCTGTTGGCACAGTACCACTCCCACACCGGCATTAGACGCATCTGTGTAGATGATGAACTCTCTGTTGAAGTCAGGAGCATGCAGCACTGGATGGTTGGTTAGAGCATCTTTCAGCTGTCCAAACGCCATCTCGCACTCTTCCGACCAGGAAACGCTGTTGCTGCTCTGCTTTTTGTCAGGTCTGATAAAGGTGCAATCTCACTGAAACTGGGTATAAACTTTCTGTAATACCCTGCCAGACCTAAAAAGGACCTCACTTTCTTTTTAGTGGTAGGTCTGGGCCAATTCAGGATTGCTTCTACCTTGGCCTCTAAAGGTTTGATTAGGCCTCCTCCCACTATGTGACCTAGGTACTTCATCTCTGAGTTACCTAGCTGACACTTACTAGCTTTAACGGTTAAGCCAGCATCTTTCAATCTTTGTAGCACTAATTCTAGATGATGTAGGTGATCTTGCCAGGCGTTGCTAAAGACCCCTATGTCATCGATATAAGCTACTGTGAAGTCACTAAGCCCTTTCAGAGTATGGTCCATGAGCCTTTGAAATGTGGCTGGTGAGTTTCTCAGGCCAAAACTGAGGACCCGGAACTCAAACAGGCCAAATGGACTACCAAATGCGCTTTTCTCTTGGGCCTTAGGATCACTTCTTCCTTGCAAACACTCTTTGGTTAGACCTAAAAAGGATACTACTCTGCAACCTCCAATCATCTTACTTAGGTCATCAAGCCTAGGCATAGGATAAGCATCAGGTTTAGTTACTGAATATAACTTGTTGTAGTACACACAGAACCTGACACTGCCATCCGGCTTGTCTACTAAAACTACAGGGGCTAACCAAGCGCTAGATGAGTGTACAATAATTTGATCGTTTAGCATTTCATCTAGCGTTCTGCGAATATGGTCAAAGTAATAACCTCTTACTCTATATGGTGTTACAGACCGAGAAGCATTCCCTGTGTCAGTCCTGGGTAGCACTCCCTTGTCAACACCAGGTTTGTCTGAGAACACTTCCTGAGGTTTTGTAACCAGCATTCCACAACTATTCTGCTGTTCTCTGGATAGAGCAGGGCTGATCTGCACTTCTTGTGGATTGAACTTCTGTGGGCCCCTCCCTTCCCCGAAGGGCAACCCATGTTCCTCCTTATCAGCCGCTTTTATTGCAAACAGCACATGGTTGGTCTCTCTGTAATAAGGCTTCAGGGCATTGATGTGAACGACCCCCCTGCCTAACCTTTCCATAAGTTTGGTTGTATGAGAGGTTCCTAATTCTATGATTATCTCAGAAGGAAAACCCATCCTACTCATGTAATTCACTAAGGCTTCTGGTACAGTCTGGGTCTCTATAGTTAAAATAAATCTGTTCCCCCGCTTAGTGGCATTGGGCAATGGACCTATGATATCCATTCCTAGACGTGTAAAAGGAGTTGAAATCACTGGTAATGGGCATAGCTTTGCTCTAGTTTTATCACAGTTAGAGCCCTGTCTCTGACAAATAAGGCATCTTTGACAGAAACTCTTAATCTGTTTACCCATATCAGGCCAGTAAAAGTTTTGGGCTATTCTTTGTTTGGTCTTGTTGATCCCCATATGAGCTGAGAAAATGTCTGCATGTCCCTTTTCCAGAATCATAAGGCGATATTTCTCAGGCACCACCAACTGTCTCTTAACTTCAGGCCCCCCTTTTGAAATATTATTCAGTTTTTCCCTATAAAGTAAACCACCCTTAATAATAAAACGTTCAGGGCACTCAGGTGATAAATCTTTATCAGTCACCTTTCCAAAACAGTCTTTTAAGGTGGGGTCTGCTGTTTGTTCCTTGACAAAGAGGCTTTTCTGAGGTATTTCAACTGAGAATGCCTCAGGTTGTGGTACAAATTTCTCTGGCTCTTGAGAGTCATTCTTATTACTGGCTTCATTTTGTACTGATTGTGAACGTGTTACCACCAGGGCACTCTTGACATGCTTTGTTAAGTCATTACCAATAAGAAAAGGGGTAGGAATCTCAGAAGACACCCCCACTCTCCAAAATCCCTTCCAACCTTGATATTCAATTTTCAAATCAGCTACAGGTAGTGAAACTAGTTCTGACCCAATCCCTTTCACAGATAGAGTCTGGTCAGCAATCATACAACTTTGTGGTACTATGTCTGAGTGGCAAATAGAAATTTGAGAACAGGTGTCTCTCAAAGCAGAATATTCATTTTCAAAAACTTTTATCCTGTCCCCAGCAGATTCCAATAAAGCACAATTGGTCTGTATGTAATAACAGTGGACAACTTCAGCGAGCGGCAGCTCCTTCAATGTATCCAATTCAGAGCTCCTAACTGCCTCTGCCTGGGTCTCCATGGCAACAGAACTCTCAATGGAAGAAGCTTGAGGTTTACTCTGAACACAAAATACAGCCTTTGCTTCTTTTACATTAACTTTCTGAGGTGAAATTTCTTTATTCTGCCTTGTATTAAAACATTGTGCAGCAATGTGGCCTTTCTTTTTGCAAATGAAGCAGATTCTCTCCCCCCATGAGCTTTTCCCATCAAATCTCTCAAGTTTCTCTTTTCCCTCCAAACTTGTTTACTGTGCTGGCCCTGTTCTGAGGGCTTTTCACTAAAATGGCCGCCAACTTTAGTCTGTCTCTGCGCTTGTTCCTTAGAGAACTTTGGGTCCCATGTTTTCCTCACACTTCTCCCCTCATAACAACTAGGACCCCTTATTTGAGAAATAAAATCAGCTATTTGTGCAGCATTTCTAACGTCAGTTGGTTTCCGTTCTTGAACTAAAAATTTAAGTTCCCCATGGAGTAAGGAATAAAACTGCTCCAGGCCCACAACATTTTTCAATTCCTGAAAAGTTTTTACATTCTCCTGTTCAAGCCACCGATCTAAACACTTTTCTAAGTTAAAACCAAGTTGGGTATAAGATTCATCTGATCTTTTAGTAAGTTTTCTGAACTTCAGCCTAAGATGTTCTGAATTAATGCCAAATCGATTGAAAACCATTTTTTTGAACTCTGAATAATCTTTACTGAGCTCAACTGGCATATCAGCATACACATCAGCCATTTTTCCACTCAGGAGAGACCTCAAAATTATCATTTTCTCTGTTTCCCTCACAGAAAAATCAGCACAACTTTGTTCAAAGATTTTAAGGAAGTTTTCAGGACAATCCCCCTGTTTATATGTAGGAAATTTCTTCAAATCTGATTTTGATAACTGGCTCTCCTCATTTTCCCTATTATTATTATTGTTCTGGTTCATCATTTCCAATTTTCTTAACTCAAACGCCATCCTCTCTCTCTCCAATCTTTCTTCTCTTTCCATTCTCTCTCTCTCAGCCTCCTTTTCCATCTTCTCCAGTTCAAATTGTCTTTGTCTCTCTCTTTCTCTTTCCTCTTTTTCTAGGGCAATCCTTTCCCTTTCTATTTCTAACTGCCTCATTTGAACTTCATGTGCCTGGGCTAACTGAATTTTCCTCAGTTCTGATAACTGTTCACCATTAGCTTCTTCCTGCACTGAGGCAACTCTTCCCTCACCATTTGACTCATCCCCAGACCAGTCTGACATTGCTTGGTCTCTTTGTTCACTCACTTCTGCCATTTGACTGCGTGTGAGAGGCATTTTAATCACACAGAAGGCTCTTTTCTATTTTCAAGCGTCTCTTTAAAACGTCACTTTTTCCTTTCCTGTGCTAAGGTCTGACACTCTCTAACAGGGTATACAAACAGATATGGCTAGGCTTGTTACACTAATCTCTAATGGCTTCTGCCCCTTCACCGGGCCTCTTGCCAGATTTAGAGCTACTTTAATTTTCTGCCCTTGGCTCTACTTCCAAATCCACCACAGCTTCACCTTCTCTCAGGTTCTGTAGTTCACTAGAGAAATCCCAAATCTTTGCTGCCCTTGGTCTGTCTGTCCCTTCCGAGTTCTCCCAACTCTGGACTCTCAGACCAAGTCACAACAGCCTCCTACTTTGGGCCAATCTCCCTCACAAAATGGACCTTCTAGAGCTCATAAGTCAGTTCCCTCACTCTGAAGTTTAGGTGCCTCTCTACTAGATCTGCTCCCCCCTGGAGACAAATCCTAGAGAGTTACCCACACCCCACTTCAGGTGCACCTAACTGAAATCCTTTTGCTCTGGTCACACTAGCCAAGGCTTTTCTGGGCAACTGGGCAACTGGACAACTCGTATCCCACACGCTGGCACCAGTTTTGTCGCGACTGCCACCTCCTTCTACGTCACCACAAGAGATGACAGGTCACGATCCTTCACACACACACACAGTACTTCGCTGCCACCAACCACACATAAACCTGATACTTCAGACTTATTGTGGATTTAAAAATAAAAATGATGTTTTATTGAATACAGAAATAAAATGTAAATTACTGAGAAAAAGAATCACGTGTCATACTATATTTATCAGACCTTAACCCTGCACAGTTCTTGGTTACTTAACACACAGTTACCTAACCTATATCTAACCCTCTCACTCTCCCACTCATTCCCCAACAACCACCCTCTTTGCACACACCCCCTTATATACACAAACTCCACCCCTTTAAGACCCACCTCCTGCCCTGCCATAGGCCAGGAAACTCCAGCCTTAGCCAAGACAGGCAGGTGACGTCATGGCACACGTCACAGCAACTGCTTCAGAGAGAATTCTCCTAGACTCTCCTTCGATCCCCATTTCAAAAAGGGGATCCCGGACCGGACGTTCCAGTTTTTCCAGAGAGCTCTTCTCTGGAGCTACTGGCAGCACCACAACAAAGCCCCACCTCCAGCAATTCCAGATCATTTTCTCAATGACCCCCCCAATTACGCCACATACCTAACCATCATGAGCCAGATCTGCTTTGGGGTAACTTTTCCATAAGCATGCCTTCTAATAGACTTTCAAAAGTATTATTTTTATTCAGATTTTATAGATTTGAACTCTCAGTAACTTTTTTAAAATAATAGGCATTATTGGCATTTGTTACATTTTTTAAAAAACACGCAGGAACTAGAAGCCATTGAAAAGTGCTTTTATTCAATCTTACAATCTTGAAACACAGCGAAAAATTTTATAATTCAGAGGTTAATCATTAATAACACGGCCTGTAGAAATCTATGATCTGATTTTCTCAATAGCCTTTTAAAATAAGCATAGGCCTTTTCAGATGTTCCTAAACATTTAATAAGATTGGTTATGTAGTTCAAAGTTCTGTTTGTGAGACACAACACATTATTTCTGTAAGCAACCAAAGTAATAATGTAAAGGGTTTTTTAAAAAGCAGATTGTCCCACATAACATTTGCAGCATCCTTGAAGGAGTGTATTTGCCCCAGGACAAACATGGGTGCCCCTGTTGACTACAAATTTCTTTGTGGCAGCCCGGGCATGCATGTTTCGGATGGCCAGACAGTGTTTCAGAATTCCATAAAGTCAGGCCCTTACAATGGATCTCATGGCCTTGCCTTTTTTCAGGGAAGTCCTGCTTACTTGTAAATGGGTTCGTTCCTGAAAAATCAAAGAGAGGTTTTAACAAACACACACACACACACAGAGAGTAATCATATATAGCAATCCTCTGGCACCACCCTACCACAAACGCCTACATACCTGCGTTTCAGATTTCTCTGTATAAAATGAAGCTTCCATATTATGCCAGGGTCTGTCAGGGTCTTCAAGACGTTGTAATGCTAATGGTGGCATATTCTCATTGTCAGACTCTGTACTCATGTAGTGCTTTCTGGGGTTGGCATTGGTTTTGGAGTCCAGGTCCTTTTGGCTTTCTACCTTTGAGGACCCCTGGGTACCAGGGATCAGGTTTTCCTTGTCCTCCATCATCTCCAAACTGCATCAGTCTTTGCAAAGAGTGGCAAGTATGCACAGAAGGGCCCCGAAATCACCGCTGTGGTGTTTCAGCAACCACTGTGGAATTTCAGCCCAGGAGGCCTAAGGGCATGCCAAAGCATGCCCTACGGCCACCCCTTTTCTAGCCAAACCCCTTCAACCTTGCCCCATTGGCCTACAGGGCCGCAGGGGTAACACGTCACTTCAGGGCCAATCCTGAGGCCATGCTCTGGTCACAAGGGACCCCGGCATCTATGAACCCCTCCTATAGGTCCACAGTGACCTCAACAACCCCCTATGGACCCCTAAAACCCTGCCCACCCCAGGGGAGGGCCTTGGGTCGATTCTTGACACTCTGGTCCACCTCACAGGGTGGCGCACCTGTCAAAAGTGGATTTGATGAATGGTATATCCTACTACTACTCTTAGTAAGAGTGGACTTCATCTTCATGCTGTGCAGTGGGTCTCTGTAGTAAAGGGATCTGAAATGCTTGGCATGTTTTTGGCTTGAGAAGTTGTGTAGAAGTAGGCTCCTCCTTAATAGAATCCAGGAGGGGATGGGGAGAGAACACAGCTGCACTGCCTCTTACGATCTCATTTCAGAGGGGGCATCAAGAGAAACATTGTAGCTGAGCGTGTTCTTCCATGCCATCCCTGAACACATTCAATCAGGGACAGGCCTGATTGTTAGCATTTGTATGGGAGTCCAATGAGCAATATTAGGACAACAGGTCTGCATAAAAAATGTTCCTGCTTGCAGGTAGGGTCAGAATAGCGGTGGTTGCTATACAATGCTTACGAGTAGTAGGTAGTCATATGCCAGGTGCAAAGGATTTCATTTTCTGGTTTCAGCTTGTCTTCCCTTCACTTTACTCCTTGATTTGACTAGGCTTTACTGAAGACAGCAAGCTCACCTCTAGCATCTCTATGTAGGAATGTACAGAATATGATAAAACCATTTAATTTCAACTAGATATGTATGTGTGATCTTCAACTACAAAGTGATCTCTGAGCCCATGCACCTTTAGAAAGTATATCCTAACCAAATTATCATAATTAAGAAGTAAAAGAAGAAACAGGTTTTACAGTTGAAATGCAGGGACAATGAAAGAAGAAAAAATATGATTAATATGCAAGTGCAAGAGAATGGCAATGTTGTTTATGGATAACGTAAATTTTCACACACACTGAAAAGCCATTTGAAAGAAAAAAGATTTTGTAAGATGTTCTTACTTCATAACATTAAATAATAGGCTATACCTTCGTTATCTTGCAAAATGTCCCTGTGATTAATGGCCTCTTATTTCCCAATACTAGTTATTTGAGGTGTTTTCAGATATTTTTGTGTGGCGGCACCAGCCACTGTATAGTTATTGTCGATGCATGGTTCTACCTGATGTTCCCATGGGTTTTTGGAGGCTGCCAAGTTAAATTTTTTGCATAATGACCAGTGCACTAATTTAGCCACTCAATCATGTTTAATTTTGTAACCTGTTTCTGTAGTCTTTCGATATTCACTGATGAAATGCGACAGTTTCATCTTGTTCTTGGCAGAGATGACATTTGTTGTTAGCACTAATTCCTTGGATCTTAGTTTTCATCACATTGGTTTGGAGTGCTTGTTCTTGTGTAGCAAAAATCAAGCCTTTTGTTTCTCTGCATTAGGTAGAGAAGGTGTCAAGGTGACAATGTCAAGATCCTGTGGGATTTCTAGATCCAAACTGATAGACGCCTTGAACATAACACCCAAGACGTAATATTGATAGAATGAAGAAATGTCTGGATCATTGACACTGCAATTCCAGAGGATGCCAGAGCTGAAGATGAAGAATTGGAAAAACAAACAAAGTACAGAGACCTGGCAATCAAAACATCTCGCTTGTGAATAAAACGTACTTCAGAGGTCATCAGGGCTTTGGGAACAATATGAAGAAAGTTCACTCAATGTTATAAGCAGCTGCAGATCTCAGAAATAACATAATGAGAGGTACAAAAAACAATATTTGGAACAGCATACATACTGCACCGAAATTTTTTGGTTAAAACTCCTATCTGTTCTATGATACCAGTCAATTTTTTAAATAATTTTGATTGACTGTGACTGGTGTTTAATGATGATGATGATGATTGCATTGCTTGTTGCTGCACAAGGTCAAATCAAGTCAGGATGATTTCCATTCCCAGTTGCATATTGCATATTAGGTATTATTTCAAAGTCTGTGTATCTGTATTGCATCATGTTATACTGTTTTGTACAATGGTCTTTGTTTCTTTCTGAGAAGTATATAGCTAGTCTATCATTTGTGTTGAAGGCACTAATGCATATGTATGATTCCACTGACTGCCATTTGTCCCTTTTATGGAATTCTGTTTCTCTCCTAGTGGGACTCTTTCAGTAATATAAATCTCTATAATGTAAAGTTAACAGTTTACTAAAGAACCATGGTGGCCCAGAAAAGAGGATAATTGTGGTAGAGCTTGGGCGGCACACAAAAGCAAACAGAGCTGTGCTGAGTAAGCATTACTCATGCCAAGATGGAACAAAAAATGAGGTTAAATGCTCCTGCTAAGTTTAAAGCTCCTGCCCCACTTCCATAGCTTCCAATTAAATATCCTTTACAGGGTAGCCAGCAACAAGGGCTATCAGCAGACTATTGCTATGCCAGCACCAATGCAAGAGAACGAGTTATGTTGGAATCGCTACATCAAATTCTATCAATATTTTGAGTCTCTCGGGCCAGTCATATCATTAAGCAGTGGCATGTGGCTGCTTTAGGTAGCAGTCAGATCTCGAGTGGCAGCTTCCTACCCATTCCTCACAAACTCTGTCAGTTGGAGGACAGTGTTATGTATGTCACACACAACTTCCTCCAGGCCCCTGAATCTGCTTGCTGCATCAGGCCTGGCGGAAGACACTATCCCATCACCAGTATACTGTATAAGTAAGAGGCAGCAGCCACTCCAGCCAGCTTGCGGAGGGCCTCTGAAAAGGAGACAACATCTTGAAAGTCTCCTCAGGCATCTGAATATCCTGTGTTGAACAAACAAGGGGTGAGTTGTGGCAATAGTTGTGATCATTAATTCAAATAATGTAAATGAAATATTACAAAGCTACAAATCAAGCTTCTGCCCTTCAGTAGGCAGGGAGATCCCTATAAAATAGATTCTGGCCACTGCTGGGTTGAGAACAATATAAAAGCCTGGATAAGGAAGCAGAGCTTGCTCCACTTCCAAAACATTGAGACCATTTTGCACATTGTCTGGAGGTGGTAGATCATGGTTTCCAGGTCACAGTTCACTGCGGTCCTTCACAACTACAAGGTAAGTGTTGCCATCTGAACAGAAAAGCAGCCCTGTTTTGTATTCCTGCATTTTAGAACTGCTTGATGTACACTGCAGATACAGAGCCTCCAAATGCCCCGATGTGAAGAATATCTATTGCTCCTATCCTCCATCCCTGCTGCCTAGGTTGGCTGGGGGTGATGGGAATTGTGGTCTAACACTGGATGTTTTTCATTGCTTATATATAAAGGTAATAACCACTGAAGCCTTTTATGTCACAGACAAAAATAAACATTATTACTTACAAATGTCAGCACATCAAAGTACCATTAAAGACAGATCCAGGCCCAGCTGAAAAGTGGCAACCTCACTAACAACTGCTCTGACAGATGGCTTTGAAAACATGGGTTTGTTTCCTGCATTCACACTTTACACTTTTGTCTGTCTATTTCAAGTACCTTTGGTGTATTTCACAGATATGTATAATGGTTCTTTTGGAGTTCCAATTGCTGATTATTATGGGCTGGTATTTGCATTTGATTCTCTGTAGAAATGAATGTTTATCATCCAATAACAGCATTATGGAGAGGATGAGGCATTATGTTCCTCTCTCCAGATCACAAACTCTGCTGAAACCTGACAGTAAACTTTTAGTTTTCTCTGCCAGTGTGCTTGATTTTTTTTCTTCTTTTCCTTTTATGTTTCTGTGATTTATAAGAGCATTAGTGATCCCAGGGTCAGGTGTTTCCAGAAGCTAATGGCTGCATAGGTTAACAGCCCTCCCTGTTATCTGAGCCCTTCAACTTCAGCTAGCCAGTCATTAGCTGCCAGGAAATGCCTGACTCAGAGGTCATTATTGTTTAAATATTGCCTCTAAAAGCTTTTTATTGCTTGCAATCCGTTTCGCTTTTGTGCTGTATTAGCAAACTGAAGTATTAATACAATTAGCAAGGACAACAAATCAGGAAAATGATAGGAGCTCTGCAGGGCAGGGACAGGTCTACAAGAACACATTTACATTTGGCAGATCCACAGTAAAGACCGGCCTGTTGAAAATGCTTCAAGGTCTAGTGAATGATAAAAGTGCTTTCCCAGAAGGTCTGTGCATAGCAGACAGAGGATGATAGGCAGAAGGCCAGACTCTTCTGCAAGATGTGCAAACTCTCTCTCTCTCTCTCTCTGTGTGTGTGTGTGTGTGTGTGTGTGTGTGTGTGTGTGTGTATGCGCATGGCCCCCCCCACCTACCCTTCTAAGGGATGGGAATCTTCTCCCGATGAAAACAGAACTGATAAAAGTTGAGCATGTTCGGAGGCCACAAAATGACCGGGAGGTGGGGAGGAATGACAGGAAACCTTGTGGAATTAAAAATGGAATTAAGTATGGACAAAGCTGTGGCAGGCTTCAAAGGTGGTTGTGTAGTCTACGTTACAGAAGGCAGTCCTTCATAAAGGCTGCTTAGTCAAAGTCTTCAAAGGCAAAGAACCAAAAGAAGAAAGGGCAGAGTCCTTGAAGTAGTCCCTCAACAGGTTACAGTCACACATATAGTATTTCTAGTTGAATTATATTGTTTCTAAATATTTCACAATTTTTGACAAGCTATATTAGACCACGTGGTTGACTCACTGGAACAGAAGTATTCCCTGCTGAAATTTTTCATCTCTATTCCCAGGTGTTTCTTCCAGTGTAATTTGCTACAACTGATAGCAATGGGGGACATGGTTGTAAGGCATTAGATGTAGCAGTTTCCCACTTGTGTCTATTTGTAGTCCCCAGCCTTGAATCCCAAGTGAGCAAAACACAAAGTAGAGTTTTTGAGGCTGAAGGATCTGATGTTTGAATATTCAGTCTCTAATATGGAAAACTGAATAACTTTTCCTAGTCAAGAAAGATAGTGAGAAGCTGGAATGTGTCTGGTTAAGAGATTTGGAATCCAAGCCCTAGGAAGAAAGGTGGAAGAAAATTTGGTCATATTGAGCCTGGAGAAGAGAAAGCTGAGAAGTGATGTGATAACCATCTTCAAACGTTTGAAGGCTTACACATGAAAGCTGGAACAGGCTTGTTTTTTGCAACTCAAGAGGCTCATACCAGAAGTAATGGATTCAAGCTACAAGTAAGGAGATTTTGACCAACTATTAGGAAGAACTTCCAAACAGTGAAGGTCATTCAACAAAGGCCTTGGAAGGTGGTGGACTCTTCTTCATGGTAGATTTTTTAAGCAGAAGTTGGATTGCCACCTATCAGGGCTGCTTTATCTATGGATTTCTTGCACTGGCAGAGGTCTGTGCTTGAGGATCCTTGGGGTCCCTTCTAGCTCTATAAAATAGGAACCAAAAATCCTCACTTTCAGGTCCTGCAGTGGGGTGTTGGTGGTTTGATGTTCCAGCCACTTACATGACTTAGTAATCCAAAGGGATATAGTGAAATGAAATGTTTATGTACTTCTGAGAGCCTTGTGGCACAGTGGTTGAACTGTAGTATTGCAGCCAAAAATCTGCTCATGGTCAGCATTTGATACCAACAGATCTAACAGCCTTCCATCTTGCCAAGGTTGGTAAAATGAATACCCAGCTCTTTTGGGGGGGGGGCAATGAGTAGCCTGTATAAGTAAAAATAAAATTATAAACTGCCCAGGGAGTGCTTTAAGCACTATGAAGTGGAATATAAGCAGCACACTTTGCTTTTTTTGCTTTTACTTCATGAACATTAGAGCAATAATTGTTTATTGGGCTGGAGGAGACTTGCATTTGAAATGTATGATTCTGTCCCCGCTACACTAATTGCTCTTGCTGTTTTTTCTTACTATTAAATATTTTAAAACAAATTTCATATTTGAACTTCATCAAGCCGTCCTCCCCTTCTTGAACCTTTTATAGATGTTTAGGGGAAATACTCACAAACCACTTCTGGATAGTCACAAATTTCCACTCCTGATAAAGCAAGAGATTAACTCTCTTAGTTGCCAAGAAATAAGAACCTAAGTCCAATGTCACATCAGTGACTGATCAATACCAGGATGGGAATTTCTTTTCCACTCTGGCTGCTCATGTTCCCCCAAAATCAGCTTCAGTGAGGTTTCTGATGTGGATGTGAAAAGTAAACAAAACATTTCTCATTCTCTGCAATTTGCCATTACTTCCTCTGCTGAGATTTCCTGCCAAAATGAATCCTTCCCTTTGGAAAACTTCCCATCTGCCCATGATAAGGTGTTTGCATTCCATTGGCGCTCTATGCAGGAAACTGCTGAATTCTGCACAGAGAAATGGTCTTCCCATTGAATCCTATGCAGGAAAGATGTGATTCTGAACAGGAGCTGTTTACTGTTCCAGAAAAAAAAAAGTGATGAAACTTCTGGGAAATCCAACATGATTTCCTGTGAAATTTCTCCTGGGGAAAATGCATCTCACACAGAAATATTTCTCCCCAAAGGTGGGAACCCGCATGATAGAAATTGCTAGCTACCAATCTTCCAGAGTAGGTTTTGAGGGCATATCAGAGGAGGCAACATTCACCTTAGTTCTACAGCAGTGTAAAGCTGGGAGTTCTGACTGGTACTGTAAAGTTCAGAACTATAGAGAATCTGAATACCAAATGCTAGAAGAAAAACAGCAGGGCAATGCTGTTGCCAGTATGTTTTGCTTTGTGTTTCCTGCAAACATCAGATTGGCCATAATGGGAACTAATACAGTATAAGAAGTTTCTCTCCTTTCCCAGCAATGTTTTATTAAAGATTTGCATGGCAAAACAGTATTTTTTTTTCATTTTGTGTTTTTTTCAGGGGATGCATCTTTCCTTTTTAAAAATTTTTTTGTACCAATCCTTTTGTTTTACATTTCATGTAAAATTCTTTTGGATATTCCTTGTTGTAGCGTTCACCTTTATTATGCTAAATAAATTATGTATTATTCATGTTTTAGGCAAATATGGTTGAGAGGCAGAGCCGAGAGAGAGGCTAAAAGTCGGAGCCTGAGAGGAGGGGTTGGTCAGTCAAGAGTGTGAGAGAGAGTCAGGAGAGAGAGAGAGTTAGTCAGAGGCAGAGGCAGAAGAGATAGAGATTGAGTGAGAGACTGGTTAAAATGAATATATAGAGAAAGTGGTAATTAATTATATAACATGAAGAAAGTATGTATAGAGAGACCTGTGAATGATTTGCTTGTGTACAATGAACAACTGAAGAACACCTGTGATTATTATTAACTTTGCTACACTTCAGTAAATAAATTCTGTTTGCATTTACCAGACAAGTGTTTGGACAAACATCTTTTATATTATGGATAGAGGTAATCCACCAGTGGCAGTGAGTGAAACAAAGACTGGAACCTTTGTGAGGGCACAAAAAGTAGGTGCTACATAGAGGTGAATGTCATAATTGGTGTCCAGCAGTGGGAGACAAAAAAAATCCAGTCAAACCAGAATTAAAAGTGAATTTTCTTTGAGTCAAGGGTACCTTTTAATCAGATGTCTAGGTTGCCTGCTGGAGCTTTAGTGGTAAAGCTTAGTGGTGGGTCTTCTGATCCCAGATCTGGGGGGGGGGGGGACTAAGATAAGGAATGACTTTGAAGGGAAAATTCCTTTTGAGGTTACCTCAGGATTTGAACAGACCCAGTGGGCTAGCTTAAAATCCAAGGCTCTGAGTATTAAGAGAGCGCTTCTGGATAAAAAGCAGAAGCCAGGGTCAGAATAGGTCTGAGGTGAAAGGAACTTAAAAAACAGAGGCTTGAAAATAGAATTTGTTTTGTGTCTGGAGGCAAGAAGGTTGTCTCAGACCAAGAAACGTCATGGCTGGCATGAGGCCAGAAAAAGTGTAGCCATCTTTAGCTGCTGATTGAGAGCTACATAGTACCCCAGAAAAATATTGGGAAAAAGAAAACAACAGTAAAGGAGTGTTTTAAAAAAGAGACCTGACTAACTCTGCAATAGGAACCAGCTCTTATCAAATAAGTACACATACTTATGCCAACCAAAAGAATTAGAAAGCTAAGAATGGAGGTAATTGATCTTCAAGAGTTGCAAAGTTTACCTCAGGAAGTGGAGGGAAATGGAGATGCTCTAGCTGTGGAATAGGAGGAGACTCATGAGGGTGCCTCAGGGAGAGAAAGTGATCTAAGCTCCCAAGAGTTTGAAAAATGGAGGTTACAACAGGAATTCAAGCTTAAAGAATTAGAGATCAAAGAAAGAACCTGGGAATTAGAAATTAGAGAAAAACTAGGGCTGAGGAAAAAGCTAAGGAGCTAGAGCTCAAGGAATTAGAAATTAGATTAAAAGCCAGAGCTGAGGAGAAAGCTCAGGAACTACAGCTCAAAGCTGAGCAAGAGGCCAGACAAATTGCATTTGAGCAAGAAAAGAGACAAAGAGAAATTGAATTAAGACAAAGAGAAATGGAGTTTCAATTACAGATGAAACAATTAGAACTTTCTGCTCAAAACAATAATAACAATAATAAGACCACTAATGAGGGAAATCTCTCAAAGATCGATTTAAAGAAATTTCCCCAATATAGGAAAGGAGATTGCCCTGAATCTTTCCTCATATCTTTTGAGAGAGCATGCTGGGACTTTAATGTTAAGGATTATGAAAGGATGATGGTTTTGAGATCCCAAATAAGTGAAGATTTAGCTGAGCTCTATTCTCAGATGCCTTTGGAGCAGGCTAGAGATTTTGAAGCATACAGAAAAATGGTATTTTCTAGATTTGGTATCAATGCAGAACTCCTGAGGAGAAAACTTCATTCCCTGACGAAAAAGCCTGAGGAATCTTATTCTCAGCTGGGGCTAAACTGCTGCAATGTTTATAAAAATGGATGGAACGTGAGAATGTCACCTCTCTAGAACAAATGAAAAATGTAATTGAGTTGGAACAATTTTACTCTATTTTGCCTGGGGAATTGTGTTATTTAGTTAAGGAACAAAAATCCTAAAAATCTATTAGAAGCTGGTGAAACAGCTGATTACATTGTGAAGATTCTAAACTGAACTTAGGAATGAGAAGGATGATAATCAGCCCAAGAAGGTTTACTGTTTAAAACCAGCTGAAGCCACTGAGAGAGGCAGTAACAATGGTAGTTCTGTCTCCATGGCAACTGGCATGACAGAAAATTCTGATCTGCCACTAGCTCAGTTTGTTCATTGTTTACAGTAAAGGCAGAAGATATTTTAATACATAACCCTGGTGAGAGGATTCTTATTAATGGTAAGTTTTATGTTGGAGTGGTTGATACTTGTTCTAACATAACCCTGTGTCATCCTGAAGTGATTCCTAAAGAACAAATTTTACCAAACCAGACTATTACCATCAAGAGAATAAGTTCTACTCCAGTGATTTTACCCATGGCTAAAGTGAAAATAAACTATAGAGATTGGGTTGGAATTTGGGAAGTGGCAATTTCTGATCAAATTCCTGCACCTTGTATAATTGGGCTAGATCTCACTAAGCATGTGCAGAGTGCTTGTGAAGTAAGAGGTTCCCTGAGAGAACAGTTAACAATCCCTGAAGGAAAAATGGATTCCCTAACCTCTGAATCTATCCAGGGACATCCCAAGTTAAAAAAGAACCATTAGGTAACCAAAATGGCTGATGAGGTTATTTTGAAAACCCCTAATGATCCTTCCTGTATTGAAGAACTTATGGAAGATATTACAAAGGGGCCAGGAATCACCCACTCCAGCAGAAATGGATAGAGAAGTCTCTTTGGAAGTCAGCCTAATTGTCGTCCAGAAGCTGATCTTATGCTTCTAAAGAATCCTAGTAAAAATAGTTTGGCTCAGAGCAGAAGGAGGAATTCAATTTGGTAGGTTGCTTTGAAGCAGCCACCAGTACACCCAGTTTACTATCTCCTGAATGCCCTGAAAGGTCTTGCCTCGATAAGGAGCTTTTATATAGAAAAAAGTCCTTTGAAGTGGCAGAGCCAAGCTTGGGAAGTACTCCTGAAAAAAAGAAAGGCTTATATGAAGCCCAGGAAAGAGAATTCTGTCCTGAGGACCTAGTAGTAGAACCAAGAACTATAGAGGGAGAAACTTGCTTTTGGCAGGGGTGGAACAAGTAGGCCTTAAATCTTTGCAAACAAACTAAACATCTAAAACAAACCAATCATTTAAGACTGCACTTAAAAGACACTCTCCTGAGACTCTTAAGTGACCCATGATAGTGGTCCCCCACATAGGGAAAACATTTCAATGAAAATACCTGTGAGTGAATATGTGAGTGAGGAGGAAGGCATAAGCCCTGACGTTTTAAAGAGGGACACATCCAGAGATGTTCGGGAGGAGGAGAGGGAGCTGCCTACCCTTTCCCCAGCTGAGAAAGTGAAGCCCCGAGCCAGATGTAAAGTAGACGTCACTAAGAAATGGCAAGCAGAGGACATCCAGGGGACAACCGAGTGGTTGATGACCTCCAGTCAATGAAACAGAATGCGGAAAAAGGATCCAGTGATCCTCAGAGGGACCCCTGAGTGCCAGCAATCATGTGTCCAGCTGAAGGAGGCAGTAACGACCAGACCAGTCCACGGCGCACCTGACTACAACGGGAAGGTGAAAGACTTGGACTTTGCAAACTTGGACTTTGCAAATGAGACTCAGATCGTGTCTCAAAAGCCAAATGACTGATGGGGGAGGGATAAAACAAGTTGATAATGTTATAAGAAATGTTCTGTTTTTGTATAGTGTGGAAAAACTGAATATTGATGAACTGAAACATGGAAAATGATTCAAGGACTTCTAAAATGTACTGGAATGAACTATTGATTTACTGCTTAATTATCTCTGTAAAAGTTTCCTGATTGTGGTATATTTCTGTAAGGTTGAAAATTTGATGTCGTAAGCATCCATCAAAAGGTAAAGTATATTATTGAATTGTATTGGAATGTGTAAAATGAGAAGATATTGTGTTATAGATAAATATGATTTTGTATTGTTTACAAAATTGTGCCAGAGGGTAAGTAGATTTTTTTTGCAATTATATATATATATATATATATATATGATGTAACAAACAAACATATTTAAGGGGGGAGGTATGTAGCATTCACACTTTTGTTAGGTATAAGTCATGTATTCATGTCTATGCTAATGTGGTGGAGAGGTGGAGCTGAGAGAGAGGTTAAAAAGCAGAGCCTGTGAGGAGGAGTCAATCAGTCAGAGAGAGTAAATCAGAGTCAGGAGGGAGAGTCAGTGAGTTAATGAGGCAGAGGCAGAAGAGATGGAAATTGAGTTAGAGACTGGTTAAGATAAATAGATAGAGAAGGTGGAAATGATATGGCAAGAGAATACAGTAATATGTACATCTGAAGAATTTCTGTGATTATTAAATTGACTTCACTTTAATAAGTAAGTTTTGTTTCCATTCACCATCCAGACGTCTGATCAAATGTCATTTATTGCATGGTTTGAGGTAATCCACTGGTGGCAGTGAAAGGAAAACAACTGGAACCTTTGTGAGGGCACAAAACGCAGGTCCCTCAATGAGGTGAACATCGCAGGTACCTATGCACAAAAACTATTATAATAATGGACATATGCACAAAAGTGATGTGTAGTAACTATCAGTTCAGCTTAGCTTAGTTTAGCCTAGCTTAGCTTAGCTTTCTATTCCTTTCCTTTTTAAACCACTGAAACAAATTATTCTTTAAAAGTACAGCTCTTAAAATAAATGACTCTGGAGCAGCATCCTCTCTGGGATTTGATAAGGCAAGAAAAAGTTATAAACCCACCAGTGTCTAGCATTTAAACCAGATAAGATGAATGCAGTTTGTCACTCTTAAAATTCAAGCTCCTATCTAGTATGTGACAGTAATTGTTAATTATTATTAACCCACATATCCTGCTGAACTTAGAAGCAAGCCATTAGTTCAAGCACATGGCATACTGGAGGACATGGTGTGACCAGAGCTCAAAAGTGTACTAATGGTCTGATGGCATGTCCTATAGTATAAAGAAAGAAGAAAAAGAAATCAGATTTTAGTTCATTAATGTTTGCCTTGGTGCAGTCAGTTAACGATGTTCCACCAATGGCACTAAGAATAACATAGTAAAAGATGCACATGAAAGTGTGGTCTGGTGGAATAAACACAGCATCATTATGTATTTGTATGTTGGTCATGTTGGTCATGGTGTAAATTCTCCATTTGTAAATTTAATCTGCTTTCTTATGCTAGATGTTAGAAACCCAGTACTAAGCAGGCATAATCTTGTATGTGCAAGCAGCTGGAAGACTCCTACCCCATGTAGCCAAACTCCCTGACTTGTTGATTAGACAGAGGAATTTAATGAACTCATATCGAAAAGCTAGTTACTAGGGCCATACAATGGGACAGTCAATTATCTTTGTGGTCTTTTTTACAATGTCCAGTGATGTCCAGATGGTCACTGCTGGATCATGGCTTCAATGGGGAGTGATGTAGTCCAGGTCAGTTCTTCCTCTGTCATCATAGCTACATTACATAGGTTGCTAAGCTTCCAGATGAAATGGAAAGCAGGAGTAGACAATCTGTGGCCTTCCAGATACTGTTGGATTGCAAATCCCATCAGCATTAGCTAGTGTTCTTAGTAGTGAGGGATTTCCAACAAACCACCAGTGAAAAGCATCACAGTTAGGAGCAAAAGAAGGAGAAGAATCTCTTCACCAGTTGAACTGCAAAACTGCTTTCAGATTCTTAAAGAGGGGTCTGCTGGACAGCATGTAGAGGAGACCCCATATGAGAAGGGCTGAAGCAGAGCAAAATACAAAAATGGAACCTGCACTCTACAAAAAGAAGAAGAGAAGAGTAGTTGTAGTAGGAGACTCCCTACTGTGTGGAATTGAAACTGAAATATGCTGGGAAGATTCATGGACTTGCCAGATATGCCGTCTCCCTGGAGTTCAGATAAGGAATGTGATGGAAGGACTGCCATCATTCATAAAACCCACAGATACACATCCCTTTCTTCTTGTCCACGTGGGAATAAATGACACAGCCAAGAGGAGCTTTGATGAAATCATGTCAGACTTTGAAGCTCTGGGAAGGAAACTTAGGAACTTCGCGGCCCACATAGTTCTTTTCATCCATCTTATCATTACTTGGAAGAGGAGTAGAAAGGGAACAGAAAACACTCTAAGTGAATGACTTACTACGGAGGTGGTGTCACCGTGAGGGATTTGGTTTTTGAGACCATGGGCTAAGCTTCCTGTAAGAAGGACTGCTAGCAAGAGATGGCTTGCACCTCCCAAGTACTGGGAAGAATGTGTTCGACCACAGCATGAAGAACTTCATCAGGAGAGCTTTAAACCAAATTGGAAGGGGTGGACACAAGCACAGAGTTAAAGATAAATAAGAGGAACAGACCAAACTGCTAAAATGGGGGTCAACAATAACATTAACATTAATAGCAATATTACTAAAAATGTACATACAGGCCACAAATCACGAACCCTCCAGTGTCTATATATGAATGCCAGGAATATGGGAACCAAACAAGAAGAACTGGAAATTTTAGTTCAGGAGGGCTAATATGACTTGATAGGAATAACTGAAATTAGGTGAGATGACTCCCCTGACTGGAATACAGCAATGGAAGAATATAAATTGTTCAAAAAGAACAGAAACAATGGAAAGAGAGGTGGAGTTGCAGTATATGTAAAAAAAATATGAATTTCTGCACAGAAATACAGGAGGAGGAGATTAGATGTCCCATTGAGAGCATCTGTATTGATCTAGTTGGGGCAAAAAGCAAAAGGAACATGGTAGTTGGAGTCTACTACTGGCTACACAATCAAGGGAAGGAAGCAGATGAAACTTCTAAAAAACAAATTGCAAGGATGTCAAAGAGACACAGTGTAATAGTCATGGGAGATTTCAATTATCTGGATATTTTTGTACTACAATTCTAACTTGCATTGTCATACCACATATGTTAATAAAATACATAATAAAATAATTATCTGGATACTTGTTGGGATACAAATTCTGCAAAGTATGGTCCTTCCAAGAAATTCCTGGCTTGTGGCTGATAATTTTCTCCTACAAAAAGTGGAGAAAGAAACTAGAGGACTGTCTTTGACTTGATTCTAACCAGTCAGGATGACTAGGTGGAGGAAGTGGTAGTAAGAGGAATTCTGGGTGAGAGTTATTGTGTTTTAATGTATTCTTGATTTCAAAGGAAATCTCAGCAGAGTTTTGCCACACGCATATGAAGGATTTTTAAGAAGCAAATTTTAATAATATTAGAACAAGGATGAGTAAGGTCCCATGGCAGGAGATTCTAACAAGAAGGGTGGGAGTTTCTTTAAAAATTTATTCTAAAAGCACAACTACAAGCAATTCGAACAAGAAAAAAAGGTGGGATGCACAAAACAGGGCAGCATAGCTTCACAAAAAGTTCAGGGACGACCTGAAAGCAAACAAACAAAAAAGGCATCTATAGGAGGTGGAACGAAAGCTGGGCCACCATGGAATAGTACAGGCAAATAGCAAGGAAATGCAGGGATAGCATTAGGAGAGCAAAAGTTGAGAATGAGTTGAGATTAGCTAGAGACACTAAAAGCAATAAAAAAGCATTCTTCATGTGCGCAGCAAAGGAAAAAGAAAAGCTCACCTACTAAATAGAGATGGAAAAAGAATAACAGACAACAAAGAAAAGGCAAAAGTGCTCAATTCCTCCTTTAATTCAGTCTTTTCTCAAAGGAGAGACTATGACACGCCACACAAATGTGAAGTGCAGGTGGAAGGGACAAGATTGCAGCTGGAGAGTGATGAACAAATTGATAAATAAATAGTAAAAGAATACCTTCATGTATGTGCAAAGCAAAATACAGTGGTGCCTCGCACTGTGACGTTAATTCGTTCCAGCGAAATTGCTGCTAAACGAAAATGTTGCAATGCGAAAATAAAAAGCGATTAATGCGTTCCTAGGGGCTTCAAACTCACCTTTCAGCGAAGATCTTCCATAGCGTGGCCATTTTCGCTGCCTGTTAAGCGAGGAATCTGTCCCAGAAAACAGCGGGCAGCCATTTTGAAACTGCCGATCAGCTGTTAAAAAGCATTGCTTTGTGATGATCGGTTCCCCAAGCAGGGAACTGATCATGGCAAAGCGAAATTCCACCGCCAGCCAGCCCCGGACGACGCCTGGCCTCCTTGGTGGGGCTGTGCCGGGGCGCAGATGGGCGGGCCGGAGGGGCGGAATGCATCTGGGCCACTGCTGGGCAAACACATACTGCTCGGGGCACGGGGCCTCTCCCTCCAGGGGCTGGGCTCCTCCGGCTCTCCTCAGTCCTCAGCGCTTCCAAAACAGAGCGAGCCTTTCCAGGGCTGGCCCCACATACAGGGCATCAGCTGCTCAAGGCGCTTGGCTCTGGCCTCTGCCTCCGCCCCCTCCTGCCCGCGGCACCCGGCGGGTCGACGTGGACGCGGCCGCGCTCCCCGGGTGCCGCAAGGAAGGCCTCCAGGGTTTGTCTGCCTTGGATGGCAAGCGGCAGGAGGAGGGCTCGGAGGCAGGTAGCCGCCCGGGGCGGGAAGGGGCACGCCACCCATCGCCAGCCAGCTAACCCCGGATGCCTGGTCTCCTTGGTGGGGCTCTCCTGGGGCGCAGACGGGGTGAGGAGGGGGTCTCTGGTGCGCTGCCCCCCCATCCATCCACTGCCGCCCTGGTCCCGGGCAGCTGCCTCCTCCTTTGCAGCTCTTCCCATCACGACAGCTCTCTGGCTTGGTGCCCCAGGGGTGCGCGCGGGGATCAGGGCCAGGCCCTTCGCCCCTCCTTCCCTCCCTCCTCCCGAGGCACCAATCCAGAGCGCCCCCGCTCCCCCTCCCGCCGTCCCCTATTGATACACGAGCTCTGCAGCACTCAGGACTGTGCATGGGGGGTAGCATGCAATGCCAATCAGCTGTTAAAAAAGCATTGCTTTGCAATGATCGGTTCCCCAAGCAGGCAACCGATCATCGCAAAGCAAAATTCCCCCATAGGGAACATTGCAAAGCAATCGCAAAAGCGACCACAAAATCTTAGCAATCGCTATGCGAGGCACCACTGTACAAAGAAAAGAAACAGTGGCACAGCTATTCAATGGATATGGAAAAATGATAACAGACGACAAGGAGAAGGCAGAAGTGCTCAATTCCTATTTGATTTCAGTCTTTTCTCAAAGAACAGACAATGAATCTTCAGACAAATGTGAAGTGCAAGTGGAGGGGATAGGATTGAAGCTGGAGACTGATAAACATATTTATAAGTAATACCTTACCACCTTGAATGAGTTCAGATCTCCAGGGCTGGATGAGCTGCATCCGAGAGTTCTGACGGAATAGGCTGAAGAACTCTCAGAACCACTGTCCATTATTATTTTTTTTGAAATAATGGGAAATGGGTGAGGCACCAGATGATTGGAGAAGGGCTATTGTTGTCCCTATCTTCAAAAAGGGTAAAAAAAGTGGAATCTGAAAACTACAGACCACACATCCTGACATCATTCCCAGTGAAAATTCTGGAACAAATTATAAAACGGTCACTATGCAAGCACCTAGAAAACAATGCAGTAATAATTAGAAGCTAGCATGGATTTGTCAAGAACAAATCCTGCCAGACTAATATGATATTATGTTTTGATCGGGTAACCTCCCAATAGACAGAGGGAATGCTGTAGACATAATATATCTTGACTTTATATCTTTTGGCGAGGTGCCTATGATATCCTGATTAGCAAGCTAATTAGGTGTGGACTGGATACATAAAGTGTCAGGTGGATACACAATTGGCTACAGAATCGTACTCAGAGGGTGGTGATTAATGGCTCCTTCTCTAACAGGGAGGAGGTAACAAGTGTTGTGCCGCAAGGATCAGTCCTGAGTCTGGTGCTCTTCAACGTTTTTATTAATGACTTAGATGGGGGACTGCAGAGAATGCTTGTGAAATTTGTGGATGGCACAAAATTGGGTGGAATAGCTGATATCCTGGAAGTTACAAAATACTGCACCTTGGGGGGGGAACCCAGATGACCTTATAGGCTCCATCTTACTTCACTATGATTTTATGATTATTCAAATAAATAAATAAATAAATAAATAAATAAATAAATAAATACATAAATAAATAAATAAATAAATAAATAAATAAATAAATCTAGGAGACAAATATTCTATAAATATGAAAAAACTGTTAACAGTGGGATTGAGAGGAGGATAGCAAAGATTCAATATTTACAAGATAGGCACAGATCTCTATTGGAATTAATACTAATGTTTAAAATCCCTGTACCTGTAACCATACCGGTTCATCCCTCCCCTTCTTTCACCTTTTTCTCCATATAGTAAGCGATGTGTTTGAAAAGGATAAACTCCTGCTGTCCTGCAGGCACTATATGTGAGTAAAAATGCTAGATTGTCTTATGTTCTTGCTTGCAAAAAGGACTTACATATGAGGGAAAATGACAACACAGAGTAAGGGGCCAGTTGTCCTCCTCTAATTATGTTGTTCATGATCAAGTAGATAAGGACTGAATAGGACTTTGTGTGAGAGAAAAAGACTTGGGAGAAAAAGAGAGAGGGGGGGATTTATGTTGTTTCCTAAGAGCCTACATCTAATGAAGTGGACCATGTAGTACAAAAGCATATATTACAATAAATCTGTTTTGCATTTCAAGTGCCAGGAGATGCCTGGGTGTTTGTTATTGGATATGACGGACTGAGGCTGGCCTGCTGGCTTCTGTTTTAAAATTGTCCCAAACTCCATTTCACTCTGTTGCCGTGGCAACAATAGCCTAGCTCACTCCATTCTCAGTTAGTTGTTCTCTATCAACCTTGAGAATCCTACAAATGCTTCACAGTTATTTTCTAATTCCTTTCAGAATATCCCGCAGGATATCAAGTACCCACAATATCCTTCTTGGTGCTAGCTAATCAGTCAACCCTCAAGAAATTTATGTTCAAATCACCCTACATTAGCATGGAAATCTTATTACAGCCTCACACTTTTTCCCCACAAGCTTGCCTCTGAATTGGTCTATGTTTATTAGGGAGAGGGTGGACACCTTCTGCCCAATCCTAATTATTATTGTTTCCTTGATTAAGCAAGCAGATTTCAATATTCCATGGAATTTAGCTCTTCCTGTTCTCTCCTATCTGTTACTGATGTCAGCAGAAGGCCATTTATCTTTGGAGTTGATCCAGGCCAGAGCCAGTCGAGAGAATGCATGCTTGATGCTCTGCTGGACTTCCTGAAATGACTGAAAGAAAGATCTTCAGAAACTAAAACCAAAATCCTACCAGGAAAACAGAAGAGCCATCTGAAGAGGGGGAATCATTTAAGTAATTGGCCTTTTGTCATTGTGTAAATCAGTGGTTCCCAACCCAGCTGTTCCTGGATTGCAACTCCCAGAAACCCCAGCCAACACAGCTGATGGCTGTTTCCACTGCTGTGGCTGCAGGTTACGGGAGCTCCTTGCTAGCCACTCAGCTGAGGCAAGCTCAGGAAGCCAATATGGAGGCCAAAGAGGGGAGGGTGAGAGCAATCCTTTATTAAGGCTGCTTGCCTGCCACGCTGTCTCTTCCTGGCACAATTGTCATGTATCAGGCAGCAGGCATGCAGCAAGCCGGGCGAGGCACTTTCGATTTCACCCTGGGGCCTGATGCGTGCCTGTGGAATATGGAGAGTTGTGCAGCTGTGCAACCAGCAGTTTGGAGGCTTGGAGGGTTGGGGGAAAGGTGGTCCCTGTCCCCGCAGAGGTTGGAGGAAGCAGGCGTGCAGTGGGCCAGGCAAGGAGCCCTTCATTTCACTCCAGGGCCTCTTGCATGCCTGTTGACCCAGAAGGGACAGCTGTTCAGTGGCTTAGGGGTTGGGGAAAGTGGTCCCTTGTCTGCACAGAGGTGGGGGGGTTGGCTGAACCTGGAGCTTGTAAGCCCCCTTTTAAATTTGTTTTAAAAATAAAAAACCCGTAACATATAAGTAGCAGGGAGGAAGGGTGAGTGATGGGGTGGACGGGCACATAGCCTGGACTCCACACACCGCACGTAGGGTTTGTCACGTTCCCGGGGGTTACAACAGCCGAAGTCCGATAAACCAGTCCAGGGTCAAGAATACCAAGAATGCAAAGCCAATGTCCATAAATCAACTCACAGAATGAAGTCCAGCGTCAAAGTCCAGAGTCCAATACACAGCGTAGTCCAGGGTCAGAGTCCAAAGTCCAATAGCAGCGTAGTCCAGGGACAGAGTCCAGAGTTCAGAGTCAGGAACATGGTTCAAGAAGCGTGGATGCAAGCCAAGGTTTTGACTCTTTGCTTCCACAGAATTTCTGGCTTCACTGGGAGCTGTTTTATAGTAAAACAGCTCCTTGAGCTGCTGGAAAGCTTTCTATCCTGTTAATACTCAGGACTACATGAACGTAGGTTTCTGTGGACAGCCTTCGAGCGATCCTCTGATCTCCTTGTCCTAAGTCTTTCCCGAAGCCTGGCCCGAAGTTTGTCTGCTGTGGAAGGAGAATCTGGTGTGGAATCAGAATCAGGTGTTTCTGATCTCTCAGCATTCTCTTCAGCCTCAGTTAACCCTTCTGGTTCCAGGTCTTCGGATGCACTCATGACAGGGTTCTAGCATGGGGAGGAGCTAGCCGGTGGGGTGTGGCATGTGATTCAAAAGAAAGAAAGAAAACACAAAGAGTGGATGAGTAGTCCAGATAGGCGGGGTATAAATCAAATAAATAAATAAAAATTATTTTTTAAATAACTAGGACTGGGTAAAGTGGAGCCCAGAAAAGGCCAAGGAAATAAAAAGGGAAAACAACCAGCTAAGCACAAGGCAAGCAGCTACCCCCCTCCTCATATGAGTAAGATTTGCCAGGCTATGGGGCTATCCACTGATGTAAGCCGCCCCGAGTAGACATTGTCTAGAGGGGTGGAGTAAAAATCGAATAAATAAATAAATAATAAAATATCCTGGACAAGCTGAGCAGGTTGGAAAGTGAAAGGGCATTAGTCAGAGAAGTGGCAGGTGCAGGCACAACATGGAGGTCTAGCAGGGACTCAAAGGCCCGTAAGTTAGAAGAACTCAAGCAGTTGGGTAATGTCATGTTGTCTCGTATTGCTGTCTTAGAGAGTGAATGTGCCAGCATTTCCAGGAGTTGTGGGGTCACTATGGAGGCTGCCTCACAGCATCAGAATGCAGTGACTGAGCATGCTCACCAGGCAACCAATGGTACCCAGACAATGATGGTGGAGGAAGAGATGCAAACAGAGGAGGTGGGCGCTCAGCTGGTGACTGGGCAGACAGAGGGTAAGGACTAGGCAGTGAGAGTCAGAGCACTGGGCCACTCGGGACCCAGCAGCCAAGTAGTAGCAGCCTCCGGATTAGCTGTTCCAAGTGAGTCTGAACCTGCACCAGACGCATCAGTGGGACTGGGCTTATTGCCATGGGCCCTGGTTGCCCCGCCTGGACACCAGCTGTTAGGCAGACTTACTATGCCTCAGCTGAGGCCAGCATGCCAAGTGGTGGGAGCAGGGTCCAAGGGGAAAAACCTTGGACCGCTCCATGTCTACAGTGGCCATTACCTGGTCAGACACCTGGGATCCTCAGCTCTCAAGAGCAGAGACACACCCTCTTGTTCTGAATACGGGATATAATTCTGTGGCACAGCATGCTCTCCCAAGTGGTAAGCAATATCTACCATTGGACGACCATCTTTTCCCGGCAACAGTAGAGAAGATATGAAGGAGAGAGATTGTAGATGTCTTCAAGCTCCTGAATATAGAAGTAGAGAAGAAAGGTTCAGAAAAGGAGGAGGAAATAGAGTGGGAGAAATTCAGGCAGTGTAAGCTGGACAGGTGCTGCACCAACTGACTGCCAGGTTACATTATTTACGCAGGAACAGTAGTTAAGACTCAACTGGACTGAACATTTTCCCTATTTCACTATCTCAATTTGACATACAGGGCCTATACGGATTTCCTTGGTCACACGTGGCTGATCTATGATGAGGGGTTCCGTATGTGTGCAGCCACATATGCTGGGATGTGCAGCATAATGTGCACACCATGACACCAGATGGTCTTGGGTGAACACTTTGATAGTGGCCACTTGGTACAAAGGGCCTCTTATGGATCAACTCCCCACACATTACCGGGCCAGTGGTTCAACCCTGCCTGGTCTACTGGGAGTTTAATTCCTGAAGGTCCTCATGCATCTGTGTACTGTTCCTGGGAAAAATCAGTGGCAAGTGGTAGGGAATCCAGAGATGGGATAAAGCCCCCTGCTGGACCTGGAAATACTCCAT
Organism: Pogona vitticeps; assembly: GCF_051106095.1. Lineage (NCBI taxonomy): Eukaryota > Metazoa > Chordata > Lepidosauria > Squamata > Agamidae > Pogona > Pogona vitticeps. The sequence continues at coordinate 218,147,522 of NC_135784.1, read as the reverse complement.
AAGGGGCCTGAGTCCAGTTAAATTGTCAGCTTTAGGAGAATGGCTGGGGGAATATCCAGATAAGGTTGTTACCCCAAATGAGTTATTGTTCTTTATATCCTGGGGAGAAAGACCATGAGAGGAGAGAGAGAGAGCCCAGCCAGACTACTGACAAGAAGACCATACACCAATAATTTTGGGTTAAGCACTATTCATGTAAAACTTATTGATGAGACATAAGACATAGGATATAAGACAAAAGGTACCAAGAGGCCTCTCATTCATACTTCCCATTCACACATGATACTCATCCAAAAAGGCCCTTCTCTGGTTGGTGAAGAGTCTTCAGAAAGGGTGATGGGGTTCATTCCAGCACTGTTCCAAAGCCCACCTGTATCTTCCTTCTTATAGGCATAGAACTCCCTTGTGGGCAAGCAGGGGTCAGACTCTGGTTTCCTGGGCAGATAGAATCTGTTGCCATGCAGGAATTCTTCCTTTCATGTGTACAGTTTGTTCCATCTGCCACAGACTTGGTTTCAGCTAGCCTTCTTCCACTTTCTTGTCTGGAGAACTGGTTATAGTCAGCCTTCTTTCTTTTTTTCTATCTGAACAAACAAGTCCACATTTAGAATGTTTTCCACGTCTGTGGTTTCTTACTGATATAGAAATTTGAACTCTTGCAGTGTTTTGTAGATTTGTATCAGGCTCACCATCCCATTTTCCCTTGCGATTTCTCCATCTTCTCAGGTCTGGGGTGCTGGTCTTTCTGGAACCCACACACAGCCTAGCAGAATTGTTATGTCTCTCGACCTCTATTACCAGAGTCCCACACACTCCAGAGAGTACATCCAAGCTAAAAACAATCACAGGATTTCAGACCTCAAGATTTCTACAGTTCCAAACTCATTACGATGTTCCAGAATCTCAAAGAGTGTTTCACATATCAAATCGAAGCTAGGAAAAATCTCTGGCTTTCCACCTCAGTATTTGTACAGTTCCAACCTCGGTACAATGTTCCAAAGTCCCAAAAGGCTTTCCACATATTTAATCAGGTATAATTGTAATTGTTGTGGTGGGTTTTTTGGGCTCTTTGGCCGTGTTCTGATGGTTATTGCTTGGGAGTTGAGTATTTAGGGCTGTGAGATGGGCTTTTGTCCTTTTCAGGAGACAGGTGATTATGGTGATCAGTGTGTTTTTGTTGTGGGTGTATTGTTGTGGTAAGGAGAGATTATCTGTCACTGTGATTGATGCAAGGATGCATATGAGGCTAGCCTGTCCAAGGCAGCTACACTTGTGGCATTTTTGGAGCATTCAGGGTGAGTGAACTGGTGGCTGCCTCAAGGGGGGATGCTTTGAGGTCTGCTTTGCAGCTGTCTGATGCCACAGTCTTTGAAGACTGTGTGGCCCTACATTTGCTGCAAACAGACCAACGAGGTAAGGAGAAGTGGTTTCTCTAGGGACGTGTGGATTAGTAGAGTTACGCCCATTAGGAGCAATGAAGGAATATTTCTCATTGTGAGGGGAGAGCCAAGGGGAGTTGTTTCAACATAAGGATGAGTCACCTTTAACTAAATTTCAGTTTTGGAAGGTGACAGCTGGGGCCTTACAAATGTCTGATATACCTTAACTCTGGGCTCTGGGTATACCCTGACATTATGGGAACTCACCATCAAGAGATCTGGGGCTGGTGTAAGGCCAGCCCCAAATTCAGATCATGACCGTAGGCCCCCTTTCATAAGGGGATGTGGGTTTTCAGATTCAACATCCCCTTAATAAACTGCCCAAAGAGTGCTTGAAGCGTTATGGGGCAGTATATAAGCAGCACACTTTTCTTTTTCTTTTCTGCTTTTTATGAATATAAAGACTACATACAGCCCTAGGCTTAAACAGTTAAATGATTCTTTCCACACATGAAAATTTGTAGACTTTGTCTAAAAGGGTGGGATAGAAATCTAATAAATAAATAAATAAATTTAGTAAAGCAATATTTAATAATAATAATAATGTGCCATCAAGTCAATTATGACTTATGACGACTCTTTTCAGGGTTTTCCAGATAGAGAATACTCAGAAGTGGTTTACTGTTCCTTCTTCTGGGGGTGCCCTGGGACTGTGCATCTCGCCCAAGGCAAGCTGACTGTTTTCCTAGGATGCACAGTGGGAAATTGAATTTCCAACCTCTGGCTCCACAGACAGACACCTAAACCACTGCACTACTCGGTTATAAAAGGCACTGACCTTTTTATATCCAAGAAGCCCAGGTTCAGAAAAAGCTTCTATAGCTGCATTCAAATAATATGTGACAACCCAAAGGATGTGCAAATGGGATATTTAATTATTTCTACCACCTAGTTGACCTTAACAATTGCACTGGTCAGCTGCCAGAAATTCTCCAGGGGCAATTTAACTATTAGGTTCTTTCCCTTTTCTTAGAGTATGATTTCCCCATCATCACTATTTTATCATTTAGGAATTCAATCTGCTGACAAAAAGGCTAGGGGAGGGAGAGAAAGGCATATAACCATACTGTGATAGCCCCCAACACCCAGCACCTTTAAAGACCTCTGTGCAGGTAGCACTAAAGGTCCAAAGAAGGGCTATTAAGTATGAGCAGCTGAACACACTAAGAAGCTTCCTTACAACTAGAAGCACCACCAAACAGAATACAACCAATGTGTTCCCTGTTGTTAAGATATAGAATAGATAATTTGAGTGTTTTTAATACATCAATAGAGGTGCTTTTAAAATACAGTGCAGACTTATACAGTACATGCATTTGCCCCACTATAGTCAATGGTCTCAGACCAGTTCCATGTGAAATTGTCCTTAAAAAGAATCTAGAAAAGTATAACCTTTTTTAAATAAAATGAGTGTGTTAACTAACTTTTTGGAATGGTCGCAAGAATTACTTAAGGGTCTGGGGATTTATTTGTTTTTTAAATTAGGAACCAGTTGAATCCTCCAGGGAAGAATGTTTGTTTAAGGTAGAAAATGTCATTTTGGAATAATATAGTTAACAGGGACAGAAGAAAATGGGACTCTGTAAAATGGCAGCAACTCTGGTAACATCTCAGCTTTTAATCTTCAGGTAAGATTTTTTTTTAAAAAAATTAAGGTTTTAAGTAAGCATGGGAAATTTCTTTAAAAGAGAGTGGTAACTATGGCACTTAGATAACTATGGTTATCTAAAACATAGTAAATGAGTTAATTTGTGTTTTGAAAGGTTTATGCGGTATAGTCATTGCTGGCTAGCATTTAAATTCCAGCCATTTTTGTATATCAGCTTTTGAAGTCCTGAGAGCTTTTACCATTTGTTCCGATTAGGTCTGCCTTCAGTAGATAAGTCTCTCAGGTAATTTGAAGTACAAGCTGAAAATGAAGTTCGTTTGATGGTCTAAAGCTAAGAAATGTCTCTTAACCAATTAATTAAATGCTGTTCTCTTTAAATTCCTGTTTGTGTTCTGTTTTATGTGCCATTCTCTCAGATGTGTGAAGCCCAATGCGCTTACTGTGGGATCTTTTTCCCCTTCCCCAGTGCTTGTAAAGAGTTGGTTCTTGTATAAGTAAGTAGCTGTACTTTAAAAAAAAATCATGTGCTACATAATGGCCTGCTTTCTTTCACCACAGTTTTAAAAACAGGCACACCCTCCCACCAGATCATTTTTGCTCTGGCTTATACTTCCTGTATGGTTGAAAGCTAAACTTACCTTTTGTGAAAGGATTATCCTAACACATTACATTTCCCAGCATGCTTTGGATTATTTAAAGCTGGAAACAAGCATGTGATGCACTGATGAAGGAAGTCTTACAGCCAGGCTCTTTCTCTGCATGTGTAACATTGTCTCACTCTGTATTTCTTTTATAATTTATATTTGAAGTTCAGTACTCTGAAGATACCTTTCACATTTAACTTCTAGCATTTTCCTCCCATTGCGTCTTTGCTGGCTGGAGCTGAATGCAAGTGATTCTGTTTTTACAGCATTGTGTGCTTAAAGCCCTCTTCTTCAATATACAGTTTCTGAATTAATATCAATGTTGAAGTTCACCAACTCATGCAAATGCTCAGAGCAACAAAGCTAAATGTCTCAGTGCCACATTTTCCATTGTAAAGAAAGTGTTCTTTCTATGATGAATGACTGCTGAGAGTGTACCCACCGATTAGGGGTACCAGAGGGACCCTCGCAATCAGGGCGGGGCTTTGCGGACTTGCCTGGATAGCTATGCAACATTGTAGGTAGTTCACGAGAACAATCGAGGGGCACAGGCAATAAAAGGCTTTTAAGGGGCATGCACCCCATTGTCTGCCTTCGGCCATATTCAGTCGGCAGCCCGCCCGCCCGCCCGCCCTAATTTCTAGTGCAAGACTAGCTGGTCGCCCACTGGGGGCCGGATAGGAATTTTTGACCCATCTCCTGATTGGCTGGCGGAGATGGGGATTTTTCGCCTGTCCCACACTGGAGCAGGAGCAAAGGCATAATTAGGGGTGGCAGTATAATCCAGTCACATGGGGCGGGTAGTGCAGATTCAAAAGGTATGGCATCTTGGATTATATGGTAAAGACACCAAAATCGAAGTGCATCTGGACTGACAGAGCTGCTGATCAGGCGAGTGCAGTTCTGGGAGGAAAGATGCGCTGAGAATGCACCCAGACCCACAGAAGGCACAGAGAGAGAGGAAAGGGGTTCCGGGGAAAATTGGAGGCCGCCAGTTATCCCTTGGTAATAAAAGGGGATTAACTGAGGCCTGAACCCAGCCCATTGGCTGGTCAAGGGTCAACCTAGAATCCAAGTGGGAATTTGAATCCGCACTACAGCAGCAGCACCCCTTTGCCAAAGGATTGGCAATGTTCATGTAAATGGAAATGAATTCCAATAAAGTGTGGCCCATGTTTAACCCATTCACCTGGTCTTGTGTGCTTATTCGGGATAATTTGGGCAAAGAAACCTGTTTATTTTCATGGGAAAGGTTGAATTACTCTTCAGCGTAATCATCCCCTAAAATGTACATGTTTATTCAGGGAGATAATGGGTCTAACCAACTTTAGGTTAGCGGAAAAGGTGCGAGAGGCACCAGAGTTTTACTCATAGTTCTGCATGTGTTAGTGAAACAAGGGTACCATATCAGTTCAACCCAAAGCTACCTGAATGAGTATTTGTACAAATGCTAGTGTAAACATTTGTGCAAACGGAATCAAAGTATTAAATCTAGGACTTGTGTGGGTCTAAACGCCATTTTCCAAAAGCAATGGGCACTTTATCCTAGCAGAATAACATCACTAAATACAATTCTGTGTTTGAGATTCCTCTTCATTATTATTTTATTTATTTATTTTATTTATTTTATTTATATCCCACCTATCTGGTTGGGTCAGGACCATTCTAGGCAGCTAACAACATTAGTTTAGCAACTACCATTGGCCAGAAAAATTAAAATAAATCAGGAGCTGAGCATGGCAAAGGTGCCTTCTTGTTTACCTAGCAACTAGCCTATGCAGCAAAGATTAAGTCAGGTCCAATCCTGGCCAGAGCTTGGGGAAGTTGCTGTTTTGGACAATGGCTTCCAGAATCCTCCAGCCATTGGCTATGCTGACTGCAGAATTCTCAGAGCTGTAGTATATAAAAAAGGAAGTTTCTCAAACTCTAATCCTGGCATCTGCTAATTATTGTTAAATAGACTGTTAAGAGCAGCAGTTCAGCCTTGATTATCTTGAGCCATGGGATGATCAGGTTCCTCATTTTATCCTAGAGTCTTCCATTGAGAAGAAATACATGCAAGTGATAAGAGAGAGGAACAGTGCAAAGAGCCTCGTGGCACAGTGGTTAAAACGCTGTACTGCAGCTAAAACTGTGCTCATGACCTGGGGTTCAAATCCCAGGTAGCCGTCTCAAGGTTGACTCAGCCTTCTGTCCTTCCGAGGTCGGTAAAATGAGTACCCAGCTTGCTGGGGGGGGCAATGTGTAGCCTGTATAATTAAAATTGTAAACCACCCAGAGAGTGCTTGTAGCGCTATGGGGCGGTATATAAGTCCAAAAATAAATAAAATAAATAAATAAATAAAAATGCGGAAGGATGGCGAGTCAAAAAAGCAGGAGAAGCTCAGGAAGGAATCACTGTCTATACTTCAAAGAAACTCTTCTAAGATTGGTTGAGTCACTTGCAAATTGTAGCACAATAAGCTCCAGAGGAAGATGTTATTTGCAATTAGTTACTACTGAGGGTAGTGTAGGTACAACATCGTATGCTTATGCAAATAATGTAGCAATTGCCAAGGTAATATCAGGTATTAACTGTATGAGGTAGCCAGAGGTATTTTTCTGTTGTACTTGAATAACAATGTTTTACCTAAAGACAAGGCTTCTGTGCTGCTTAGAGCAGCAGCTGCCAGGGAGAGGATATTGTAATTCCAGGACATCAAGTCCATGTTGGTATAAGCACAGCATGGAGTAGCAAGACACCTCTTTTACCCTTTGATTTCTCCTGTCCCAATCCCAGGCATGTGCCTGGAGGATTTTAGGTGACTTCTGAGACTGGAAACCCTGGAATTACAAAAATCCAATCTCCAGCAGCTGCTTCTCACTATATCATTTCCTCTTAGAAACTATTCTTACAGATTGTTGTTGTTTAGTCGTTAAGCCGCGTCTGACTCTTCGTGACCCCATGGACCAGAGCATGCCAGGCCCTCCTGTCTTCCACTGCCTCCCGGAGTTTGGTCAAATTCATCTTGGTTGCTTCAATGACACTGTCCAACCACCTCATCCTCTGTCCTCCCCTTCTCCTCTTGCCTTCACACTTTCCCAGCATCAGGGTCTTTTCCAGGGAGGCTTCTCTTCTCATGAGATGGCCAAAGTATTGGAGCCTCAGCTACAGGATCTGTCCTTCCAGTGAGCACTCAGGTTTGATTTCCTTCAGAATGGATAGGTTTGTTCTCCTTGCAGTCCAGGGGACTCTCAAGAGCCTCCTCCAGTGCCACAGTTCAAAAGCATCAATTCTTCTGCGGTCAGCCTTCTTTATGGTCTAGCTCTCACTTCCATACATCGCAACTGGAAAAACCATAGCTCTCACTATATGGACCTTTGTTGGCAAGGTGATGTCTCTGCTTTTTAAGATGCTGTCTAGGTTTGTCATCACTTTCCTCCCAAGAAGCAGGCACCTTTTAATTTTGTGGCTGCTGTCACCATCTGCGGTGATCATGGAGCCTAAGAAGGTAAAATCTGTCACTGCCTCCATATCTTCCCCTTCTATTTGCCAGGAGGTGATGGGACCAGTGGCCATGATCTTAGTTTTTTTGATGTTGAGCTTCAGACCATTTTTGGTGCTCTCCTCTTTCACTCTCATTAAGAGGTTCTTTAATTCCTCCTCACTTTCTGCCATCAGAGTGGTATCATCTGCATATCGGAGGTTGTTGATATTTCTTCTGGCAGTCTTAATTCCAGTTTGGGATTCATCCAGTCCAGCCTTTTGCATGATGTATTCTGAATATAAGTTAAAAATACAGCCTTGTTGTACTCCTTTCCCAATTTTGAACCAATTAGTTGTTCCATATCCAGTTCTAACTTTTGCTTCCTGTCCCACATATAGATTTCTCAGGAGATAGATAAAGTGGCCAGGCACTCCCATTTCTTTAAGAACTTGCATAGTCAATGAAGCAGAAGTCGATGTTTTTGTGGAACTCTCTGGCTTTCTCTGTAATCCAGCGCATGTTAGCATTTTGGTCTCTAGTTCATCTGCCCCTTCAAAATCCAGCTTGTACTTCTGGGAGTTCTCGGTCCACATATTGCTGAAGTCTACTTTGTAGGATTTTGAGCATAACCTTGCTAGCGTGTGAAATGAGTGCAATTGTATGGTAGTTGGAGCATTCTTTGGCACTGCCCTTCTTTGGGACTGGGATGTAAACTGATCTTTTCAAATCGTCTGTCCACTGCTGAGTTTTCCATTGATGATGATAAAAAGTGCACTGGTCCTTTGATGTTGGGCTATGGCACCAGGGTGGGTGACATGACCTTTACTTTGGTTTGTTCCTTTTTGTGCACCACACACAGAATGATGAAAGTGGTAGGAAACCCACCCCCCCAACTCAGAAGTCTCTAGCAAACACGTCATTGCTAGCTCCACTCTGGCAGCCGTTAATGATGATTAAATCCTCTACAAGCTAGCAAAATTTTAATGCAACTTGCTAGGTATGTTGGACACCTTACTACTCCCCATACCACCCTATGGCTGGTGTGCAATGTGTTCCAGGAAAAATAGTGCACATCTTTATTAAATTTGGTGCATCCTGCTAGTTCGGTAAACAGCCTGTGTAGATTTAGTAAGATTTAGAATTCAAATAATGTATCATTTCCTTCCTTTCAAATCGAGGGGGTAATGTCGGCGTATATAAAAACATTTTGGGGTAAAAGGTAAAAAAGTTCCCTGACCCCTGGTTTAGGGCCTTATAGGTTAGTACCATTACCTTGAAACTGGTACGGAAGTGAAGAGGAAGCCAGTGTAAGGTGGCCAGGCTGGGGTATGATGTGTTGGTATTTCCTTGTCCCACTCAATGATCTGGCTGCTGTGTTCTGGACCCATTGCAATATCTGTAGCAGTCCCAAGGGCAGCTCCACATAGAGGGGGCATTGCAGTAGTCAAACTCTGTCAATCCCTTCACCCTCCCTGGTATTACTGCCGCTCCGGGAAGTCAGTGTGCCTGCTTACCTCCCACCTGTGCCACCCAGAACACCAAACCGCCTCTCTGCCTGCCCCCTCTGACATCCAGGCTGACCAAATCACCTCTGTGCTACCCAGGGCACAAAACCACTATCTCCCAGCAACCTGTGCAACTCAGGCAACAAAACTACCTATCTGCAGGCAATCCTTGCCACTCTGGGACACAGACCTACCTCTCTGCAAGCAACCTGTGCTACCAAGAGCACAAAACTATCTCACTGCAAGCTATCTGTGTCATTAAAGGGATTAAAGTTACCTCTCTCCCAACAACCTGTGCAACTCAGGGCACAGACCTACCTCTCTGCAAGCATTCTGTGTCATCCAGGTGGACAAAACCACCTCTCACCTCTCTGCCTGCATTTTGTGCTGCCCAGGGCACAAAACTACATCTCAGCAAACAAGCTGTGACAACCAGGGCACAAAACTACCTCTCTTCCAGTAATCTTTCCAACCTGGGATCACACAACTTCCTTTATTCCAGCCACCCCTGAAACTGGGAGCAAATCAAACTACCACTATGCCAGCCACTCAGGGCAAACCAGGCTATCTCTATGCCAGCCACTTCTGAAACTGAGGCAAACTAAACTATGCGTACTCCACCTTCCTCTGAAACTGGGGGCAAACCAAACTACATCTATTTCAACCACCTCTGAAACTGGGGGCAAACTACTCTACATGACTTCTGGCAGCCTCTGAAATTGAGGGCAAACCAAACAATCTCCATGACAACCATGTCTGAAATGTAGGGGCAAACCAAACTACGTCTTATGCCAGCTGTCTCTGGACCTGGGGCAAACCAGATTACCTCGATGCTAGCTGCCTCTGTAACTGAGGGCAAGCCAATTTACTTCTATGCTTGGCACATATGAAACTGGGGGCAAACTACATTATGTGTATTCCAGCAGTCGCTGAAACTGGGAGCAAACCAAACAAACCTCTCTGCCAGCTGCCACTGAAACTGGAGGCCAACCAAACTACCTCTATTCCAGGCTCCTCTGAAACTGGGGTAAACGAAAACTACATGTATTCCTGCTGCCTCTGAAACTGGGGAGGGAAATCAAACTAGGTCTGTGCTGGACATCTCTGAAAATGGGGGCAAACCAAACTATGTGTATTCCAGCTGCCTCTGAAGCCAGTTGGAAAACTAAACTACCTCTATGCAATTTGCCTCTAAAACTGGGGGCATACTAAACTACCTCTATACCAACCTCCTTTGAAACTGGGGGTGAACCAAACTACATTCATAACAACTGCCTCTGAAACTGGGGGCAAACAAAATTACATATATGCCAGGCACCTCTGAAATTGGGGGCAAACCAAAATATCTCTGTGCTAGCCACCTCTGAAACTGAAGGCAATCCAATTTACTTCCATGCCTGACATATCTGAAACTGGGGACAAACTAAATTACATGTAATCCAGCTGCCTCTGAAACTGGAACAAACAAAGCCTACATTTTTTCCCAGCTGCCTCTGAAACTACATATATGCCAGCCACCTCTGAAAGAGGGGGCAAATCAAACTACCTCTATTCCAGCTGCCTCTGGTACTGGGGCAAACTAAAACTACATGTATTCCAGCCACCTCTGAAACTGGGGGCACACCAAACGACTTCTATTCCACTCACCTCAGAAAAAAGTCAGCAAACTAAACTACCTCTATGCCAGACGCCTCTGAAACTGGGACAGACTAAAAATTCCATCTATTCCAACTGCCCCTGAAACTGATGGCAAACCAATATACCTCTATGATTGGCACATCTGAAAGGGGAGGCAAACCAAACTATGTCTATACCAGCTGCCTATGAAACTGGGGGCAAACCAAACTACCTCTATGCCAGCCACCTCTGAAACCACAACAAACCAAACAATGTCTATTCCAGCCTCCTCTGAAACTGGGGGCAAACAAAGGACTTCTGTGCCAACCGCATTGGAAATGGGGGGCAAACCAAACTATTTCTATGCCAGCTGTCTCTGGTCTTGGGGGCAAACCAGACTATCTCGATGCCAGCTGCCCCTGTAACTGAGGGCAAACTAATTTACTTCTGTGCTTGACACATGTGAAACTGGGACAAAACAAACTACCTGTTACATAACAGCACTGATGTTACCTGTCTGTCATGGGTTTGGAGGGAAAGTTCCATCCTATGGGGAGTGGAAGGCGGGACATCAGGAGGAGGGGCTGTACTGTATAAATATGTGATGCCTGTGTGGTGAAGAGTAGACGCTGAGACAGACTGTGAGACACTGGGTTGGGACGAAGCAGCAGCTGGGGAAGAAGAAGCTGTTGTGGGAGTCTGGGTGTCTGACAGGGTACTACTGTGTGTCAGAGTACCAACCTGATAAGTTCAGGTGTCTGTGGGTTAGCCAGAACTGATGGGTTCAGGGTCTGTGCTTTAAGTTAAAGGTTCTAGGTGAACCAAACTGTATGCTTGTGTGTGTGAGAATAAGCCACGTTACTTTATTTTATTCACCTGATTGTTTTATTTACCCTGTTTGTATTTAAAATAAACCTTATTCTTTTGTTGTTTAAAAATCCATCCCTGGTCTGTGTGACTTATTATAGGGAATGGTTGGTGGCAGCTTAGTAACTGTGTGATAGATCCCAGTAGGTCTGGGTTTGTCACATTGATTGGTGTCCAGCGTGTGGGATACGACTGGTCCAGTTGTCCAGCGGTCCAGCAAAGCCTTGGCAAGTGTGCCCAGAGCAAGGGGGGTCTAGTCAGGGACAGTCTGAGGCGCGTAGGTAATCTTCTAGGTGTACCTCACGGGGAGGTGCGCTAGTAGAAGAACGTGCCAACTGGGGAGACTTAGATTAAGGTGCTCTGAGGCAGCCTAGTTTTGGCGGGAAAAAGCTGAGGAAAAACTGCGTAGCAACAGCGAGCTAGCTTGCCAGCTGAGAGGCCCAGCAGAGGGGGGTAGGCTCTGACTCGATACTGTTGCAAATTTAGTGCTGAAGAACAGCAGCAATCTCTAGGAGAGCTGGTTCTGAGGCAAGAAGGAAAAAAGTGGTCGTTTTATTTTGAGGCTTGACTTTTTAAAGCAGCCTGTTCTGAGGGGGGATTATGCCCTTGACTCGAAGTCAAGTAACAGACATGGGTGAAGTGAAAGACCCCCAGATTGACCAAGGTTCTGAGGATGAATTTGGCTCAGTGCAAGGTGACAGCACAGGAGAGCAGGACCCAGAACTCAGAAAATTACTCCTAGCCCAACAGCATGAACTGAGGGTGAGGGAAATGGAGGAAAGGGAAAGAGAGAAACAGCGGCAATTTGAATTAGAGAGAGAGAGAGAAAGAATGGAAATGGAGAGGGAGAGAGAGAGAATTGCTCTGGAAAAAGAAAGAATGGCGTTTGAATTAAGAAAACTGGAAATGATGAACCAGAACAATAATAATAATAGGGATTCTGAGGGAGGCCAACTGTCTAAGGCTGACCTGAAGAAATTCCCTGTGTACCACAAGGGAGATTGTCCTGAGGTGTTCTTTTCCTTAGTGGAAAGAGCGTTTGTGGACTTCTCAGTGAGGGAAACTGAGAAGATGACCATCATGCGATCTTTAATCAGTGGTAGCCTGGCTGAGGTTTATGCCGAGATGCCTGAGGAACTGATGAAAGATTTTGCAGAGTTCAAAAAACTGGTGTTTGCAAGACATGGGATAAATGCAGAGCAGCTGAGACAAAGATTCAGGTCCCTTACCAAGAAGCCAGAGCAGACTTTTACCCAAGTGGGGGCCCAATTGGTGAGGCTGCTTGAGAAATGGCTATCGCAGGAGGGGACAGAGACCTATGAACAGCTTAAAGACTTGATAGCCCTGGAACAGTTCTATTCAGTTCTGCATGGGGAATTGAAATTCCAGGTGAGGGAAAGGAAACCGAAATCTGTGGCAGCAGCCGCAGAAATCGCGGATTTTATCTCCCAAATAAGAAAGCCCTTGGGTGAGGGGAAATCTGTAGGTAAACCCAAAGAAACCTACAGCAAGTACTCTCAGGGACCAGGGAAAAGCCAGCAAGGGGGAGGGGCCCATGGTGAAGGGAAGCCCTCAGGCATGAAACCAAGCCCTCAGAATTTGGAGGGAAAACCCAAACAAGAGGAGAGAGAATCAAAATACACCAGAAAATGCTATTTCTGTCAGGGAAAGGGTCATCTGATCTCAGAGTGTGAGAAATTGAAGCAGCTAAAAGGGATGGTGCCTCAGAATTCTAGTGGGACCAAGCCAAAAGCTGTGTTCTGTGTCCAGAAAGAGCAAGGCTCAGTGTCACAGAGGGAGCCTGTTGCCATGGCTACTCAGTCTGGAACAGCTACCTATGCTGATCAGGCTGAGGAAAATGGTCCTCTTGTGGAGGTAAAGCGCTGCTTGCTGATAAAAACAGATTCTCAGTTGTTTGAGACAGCAGGGGTGGACGTAGGAATACTTGACCGGCAGTATAGGGGGCTGCGGGACACTTGTTCCCAGGTAACCCTGTGCCATCCAGATATTATTCCTCGGGAGTTTATAATCCCAAATGAGAGCATAAAGGTGGCAGGGATTGAGGGGCAGGTAATCTCTCTGCCAGTAGCAGAGGTACCTGTCAACTTTCAAGGCTGGAGGGGAGATTGGCGGCTAGCGATTTCATCGACTCTGCCAGCAGCCGTGCTCGTGGGAAATGACCTGGCTGAACATGTGAAAAGGGTGCTAGTGATTACACGCTCACAAGCCACCACGGGGACAGTTCAGGGGGGTAACGATGAGCCAGAGGCGGAAGCAGAGGGGAGTTCAGAAGCTGTGGTGGAAACCTTAACCACAGACAGCAGATTTGGACAGGAGCAAAAGGCAGACGCCACTCTCCAAAAGTGTTTTGAACAGGTGACTGACGCCCAGCTAACACCTGAAACCCCAGTGAGATTTCTGGAGAAAAAGGGGATTTTATATAGAGAGACCTTGAGGAACATCTCAAAAGGGGGAGATGGGATCAGAAGTCAACTGGTGGTACCTGAAAAGTATCGCCCCATGATCTTACAAAGGGGGCACTCTGACATGTTTGCTGCACACTTAGGGGTCAACAAAACACAGCAGAGAATCACACAGAATTTCTACTGGCCTGACATAGGGAAGCAGATCAGGGAGTTCTGTAAACAATGCGATGTGTGTCAAAGGCAGGGGAATAACCGCGATAGGACCAAAGCAAAGTTGTGCCCTTTGCCTGTGATTGACACTCCGTTTAAATGCATAGGGGTGGATATTGTGGGACCTTTGCCCAAGGCCACAAAGAGGGGGAACAGGTTCATTCTAACAATTGTGGACCATGCCACAAGGTATCCTGAAGCCATACCCTTGACTAACATTGAAACTAACACAGTGGCCGATGCTTTGGTGGGGTATATGTCCAGGATGGGATTTGCCTCAGAGATAATCACAGATTTGGGCGCATCGTTCACATCAAAGCTCATGAAACGCTTATGGCAGATCTGTGGAATTAAGCACAAGGAAACCACTGCTTATCATCCTGAAAGCAATGGGTTAACTGAGAAGTTCAATGGGACTCTAATGCGCATGATTAGGGCTTACTTGGCAGAGAATCCAAACAATTGGGACCAGAAGCTGCAATCCCTTTTGTTTGCTTATCGATCAGTGCCACAAGCCAGTACCGGGTTTAGTCCATTTGAACTTCTATTTGGGAGACGGGTGAAAGGGCCCCTTGATTTGATCAAACAAAATTGGGAGCAGATCACCCAGGATGACCCACAAGACGTTGTGACATACATAGACACCTTGATGAATGACCTAAGGAGAAATCTAGAGCTGGCAGCAGAAAACCTGCAAGCTCAGAAGGTCAGACAGAAAACATGGTATGACCACAAAGCTAGAGAGAGGCGCTTTGACCCGGGGGAGGAAGTGCTTTGGCTTAGGCCCTGCAGAGAGAATAAACTGCAGCTCAAATGGGCAGGACCATATAGGGTCATTTCCAAGATGTCAGACCTGAACTACCTTATAGAGCAGGAGGAGAACCAAGCAAGGAGGGTGGTTCATGTGAATGCCCTAAAACCCTACTACAGAGGGGAACAGAGGGTTTTATTCGCGATAAAAGCAGCTGAGAGTGAGGAAGCTGAATTACCCTTCTGGGAGGGTAGAGGGGAAGTAAAATACAACCCAGAGGAGGTAAAGATCAGTCCTGCACTCACCCAAGACCAGCAGCAAGAACTAAAAATGCTGCTTAGTAAATATCAACAGGTGTTTTCCAACAAGCCGGGGATAGTGAAGGGAGTGATGCATCGGATCCACACAGGGGATGCACCCCCGCAGGCAGTATCCCCATACCGAGTAACGGGACCCTATAGGGACAAGGTGCGGAAGGAGCTGGACGAGATGCTGAGGGAGAACATAATCGTCCCCTCTTCTAGTCCTTGGTCCTCTCCGATAGTCCTTGTGGACAAGCCTGATGGGAGCATTAGGTTTTGTGTTGATTACAGGAAATTAAACCGTGTAACCACTCCTGATGCCTACCCAATGCCCAGGCTAGACAACCTGATTGAAACCATAGGGGGTTGTCGGTTCATCTCATCATTGGACCTGGTAAAGGGATATTGGCAATTAAGAATTGATCCCAGGGATCAAGAAAAGACTGCCTTTTGCAGCCCTTTTGGTCTCTATGAGTTTCGAGTCCTGAGCTTTGGTCTCAGAAATGCACCAGCCACATTCCAAAGGCTGATGGACCAGACCTTGGCAGGGCTCAGTGACTTTACAGTGGCCTACATTGACGACATAGGGATCTTCAGTAATACCTGGGAAGATCACCTGATACACCTGGAGTTAGTGCTGCAGAGGTTAAGTGCAGCAGGGCTAACAGTAAAGGCCAGCAAGTGTCAGCTGGGTAGCCCAGAAATAAAATACTTGGGTCACATGGTAGGGGGAGGAATGATAAAACCCCTGGAGGCCAAAATAGAAGCTGTTCGTGATTGGCCTAGACCCAACACCAAGAAAAAGGTCAAATCATTTCTTGGGTTGGTGGGCTACTACAGAAAGTTCATCCCAAGGTTTAGCGAGATTGCGGCTCCGCTGACCGATCTGACGAGGAAGAAGGCTGATGACCGCATCCCGTGGACCAGCGACTGTGAGGCGGCGTTCCAGAGGTTGAAGGAGGCGTTAATCAACTATCCTGTCCTGCGTGCTCCAGACTTCGACCGGGAGTTCATCATCTACACCGATGCGTCTAACAGCGGGGTAGGAGCAGTTCTGTGCCAGGAGGATGAGAATGGTGACCAACATCCAGTGTCCTACCTGAGTAGGAAACTTCAAAAAGGTGAGAGACATTTGGCAACCGTGGAGAAGGAGTGTTTGGCCATAGTCTACGCGATCCAGAAGGCCAAGCCTTACATCTGGGGAAGACATTTTACTCTGTGTACTGACCATTCACCATTGCAATGGTTAAAGACAATGAAAACCCACAATAGCAAACTTATGAGGTGGGCTTTAAACCTACAGGACTATGACTTTGAAGTGAAGGTGGTCAGAGGGTCAGTGAACTGTGTTGCTGACGCCTTATCAAGAAGACCTGAAGAATGAAGACGGCGAAAGAACATGGACTATGTGTATATAATGCTGATAAAAAGTAAAATGTACCTGGTTTTGAATTTGGTTTGTATTAATAAAGGTAAATTGATGTACTGTATATGGTAAAATGTTTAAATGCATATTTGCTATGGTTAACTTGGAGTGTAAGTATATGTAAGTATTATATGGTATGTATAAATGTTGTTGTGTATTTTATGCAGGTTGTTTTTTTGGTGAAAAGCACTTTTAGCTTTCCCCCTACAAAACAACTTTTAAAGAGGGGAGGTGTTACATAACAGCACTGATGTTACCTGTCTGTCATGGGTTTGGAGGGAAAGTTCCATCCTATGGGGAGTGGAAGGCGGGACATCAGGAGGAGGGGCTGTACTGTATAAATATGTGATGCCTGTGTGGTGAAGAGTAGACGCTGAGACAGACTGTGAGACACTGGGTTGGGACGAAGCAGCAGCTGGGGAAGAAGAAGCTGTTGTGGGAGTCTGGGTGTCTGACAGGGTACTACTGTGTGTCAGAGTACCAACCTGATAAGTTCAGGTGTCTGTGGGTTAGCCAGAACTGATGGGTTCAGGGTCTGTGCTTTAAGTTAAAGGTTCTAGGTGAACCAAACTGTATGCTTGTGTGTGTGAGAATAAGCCACGTTACTTTATTTTATTCACCTGATTGTTTTATTTACCCTGTTTGTATTTAAAATAAACCTTATTCTTTTGTTGTTTAAAAATCCATCCCTGGTCTGTGTGACTTATTATAGGGAATGGTTGGTGGCAGCTTAGTAACTGTGTGATAGATCCCAGTAGGTCTGGGTTTGTCACACTACCCCTATCCCAACCACCTCTGAAACGGGGGGTAAACCAAACTACACCTATTCCAATTGCTTCTGAACCTGGGGGCAGACCAAACTACCTGCATGCCAGAGACCTCGAAAATGATGGAAAACCAACTAACCTGTATATCGGCCTTTCTGAAACTAGGAGCAAGCCAAACTACCTCTACGGCAGTGTAACCATGGTTCAGATTCCCATATCCTCTTTAATCTTTCTTCATACAGATGACAATGGCACGTCCTCTTGTAACAATGTAAAATCTTTTATTTCTAACAACTTGGCAATAACCAGTTCTTTGTATGAAGTGTCCTCTTTCTTCAGACTCACCCCAACAGTTTAAAGTCTTTAGGTAGTCATGTGGGTTTGGGGTCAATATGGGCATCCTCTTGGGAAAATGTTTAATCTATTTTTAAACTGTGCTGTATATTGGTTGAGGGAGCTACACGGGCTTTTAGAAGTGTCACATTTGAGGCTTTGTTCTGCACTCACTGGGCATCATACTGGCTGCCTCTCACAGCCATTCACTGCTGCTGCTGCTATGATGTTCTTTTAAACATTTTTAAACATTTTAAAATTTATTTTAAGCTGGATGATGTTAGTTCAATATTACACCTAGAAAAAAATCCAGATCAGACTGCAAATTTTCCGTGCATCCCAAAATGCACACATGGACCCACGCACACACAGGGGCATAAAAGGAGAGTGAGTGAGGGAATTGGTCGCCAGGGCTGGTGTGAGGGAAGGCACAGCAGTGAGTGGCAAAGAGAAATGGACTGAGAAATTGAGAACTTTAGCAGCTTCTAGGCTTGCAAAGGAGTGAGTGCTTTCCCCCACCCAATGTGTCCCTTTCTACTGGCTGTCTTTTCTTTTTTCTTTTCTTTTCTTTCTTTTTAACCTAAGCTATATTCCTGTTCTTCTGATTCTCTCTGACTTCAATTGTAAGCAGGAGGAATGAAGTGGGGATAGAAAACAGAGAGGCTCTGAAACAGGTAGGTACACCTGCTTGTCACAGCCACCTGCCACTGGTGTTCTTAATATTTGTTTTATTTTTTTAAAAAGAATTCAAAGTTGAGACAGCAATATTTCAATATACAAGTAACAGATCTATAACAGACTGGACTGAAGGGTTTTTCTGCAGCCTGAAATCCTTGATCCTGATATTCATTACTTGACAAACCCCACAGACATTATTTACAGGTGACTACATGTTTCCCCAGTGCTTTTAAATATCTATATGATACTGTGATTATTATGATTATTATATTTATATCTTCATGATGCAGGTGATGTTGTATGGGTTTGCCTAGTATTGATAATGGACTGGATGAGGACCAGTAAATTGAAACTTAATCCAGATAAAATGGAGATTCTACAGTTGGGAAGATCATTGGATCTGTTAGATGAATATTACTCTGACCTCAGTGGGATTACATTCCTTAGAAGGATTGGTTTCATATCTTGGGGGTACTCTTGGACCCAGCTTTCTCTGTGGAGGCAGAAATATCTGATGTAGCTGTGAGTGCCTTTAACCAGATCTGGTTGATTGCCCAGTTGTGCACTTAACATGGATAAGAAATGCCGAACAACTATGGTTCATGCATCGTAGTCTCTAAAATGGACTACCATAATGATCTCTAAGTAGGATTGCCCTTGAAGTCAATATAAAAACTTCAGTCTGTACAAAATGCAGCTGCTGGACAGATTACAGAGACCAGCAGATTTGAAAACATTTTTTCCAGTCTTTGCATACTTTCATTGGCTGCCCTGTTAGTTTCAAGGGACTTGATGCTCTTGCTTGAATTTTTTGTTTAGATTTTCTAGTTTTGCAGCAGAAGTGCAGGTATCCACAAAGCAGAACCAAGCAACTTCCCCAGAGTAGTCCAGCCGTTTTTCTTATCAATTGACACTTGCATTCTCAATAAACCACTCTGAGACATTAGTTGGAGAAAAAAAGAAAAAATGTTTCATTTACTTGCGTTTGAAGGGAGAAAACAGCAGACTGACAAACATGACTGCTTTGGGCGAAGAGGCCTCAACAGATTCATTGACTTCCAACAGACAAGA
This sequence comes from Pogona vitticeps, assembly GCF_051106095.1. NCBI lineage: Eukaryota > Metazoa > Chordata > Lepidosauria > Squamata > Agamidae > Pogona > Pogona vitticeps. The sequence goes on along the minus strand of NC_135784.1, from coordinate 218,128,410 downwards.
GAGAGAGAGACAAAAAGCCAGAGCAGAGACAGGAGGCTGCCTCTGATTCAGAGGCAAGGAAGGAACTATTGGTTAGTGCTGCTAGTGATTGACAGTCGTCCCTGCCCAGAAAAGTCCCTCCTCGCCACACCTATTAGGTGGTATACAGTATGAGGTTACGAAAACTCTAACACATGCTTGTCGGAACATCTCTGTCACAAAATAGCAACCTGTCCCACCCACTCCTCACAGTCCTTGCTGTTAAAAATTGAGACATCCAAGGAGACCTAAAGAACTAGCAGCAGGAACTGTGCTTCTATCAGTCGTAGTCCTTTTCCTCTGGAACAAGTTTCCTACATATATTCATCAGGCACCATCCCTCTTAGTTTTTAGAAAAGTAATAAAAAGGGAATTATAAAAAGCTACCTTTTATCAGTTTTTAGCTATTGTCCTGAGATGTTCACATTTGTTCAAATTTGCTTAATTCTATTTAAATGCTGTCTTATTTAGCTAGTGAAAGGATTTCTATTGTGTTTTATTGTATTTATTGTACATTGTAATTTTGTACTGTTTGATTCTAATGATGACTTGATGTACTGTGAAACATTCAGAGAGTGTTCTCACTAATGGGGCAGTATAGAACTCTATGAAGTGGGGTGACTGTATGATACAATTCATGTTACTTACCAACAAGCAAAGTAACGAGGTCATTGGAGTGTTACATTGAAACTTGAGATATTTATCTTCAAACTCCCACTAAGCCACGACATTCATTGGCTGATCTTGAGCCAAGCATTATCTTTCAGCCTAACCTAAGTCACAGAACCCTTACTTGAGAGGATAAAGTGGGGAGGAATAGGATGACCATGCAAACCATAAATATAATGAAAAAAGGAAATAAAAATATACAGAAATATGCCCTTCAAGAGACATGTAGACTCAAGGGCTTTTGAAATCAATGAAACTAGAACTTACTTCTCAGTAAGCGTGCATAGACATCACAGCCTTAGGACTGCTCTAAATCTTATGGGGGGTTTTTTCCAGTGAAAATTTCATGCAGAAAACTATATCTGATGATCACACCTTCCATCTCGCTGTGTTTAAATGTACAGTAACAGAAAGTCATGGCTAGTTTCCATGGTTCCTCAAAGCTCTGAGAGTCAAGGTATGTCCTTAGTATCTCATAATGTGAAATAATAATACTGTGTTTCCCCAAAAATAAGACAGGGTCTTATATTAATTTTTGCTCCAAGAAACACATTAGGGTTTATTTTCATGGAATTTTTTTTTCATGTACAACAATCTATATCTATTCAAATACAGTCATGTCATCTTCTGGTTGTTGCACAATGCTGCACAATGGTGGAGGGCGGGGTTTCACTTAACTAGGGCTTATTTTTGGATAGGGATTATATTATGAGCATCCTGAAAAATCATACTAGGGCTTATTTTCAGGTTAGGTCTTATTTTCGGGGAAACAGGTTAATAAATTTCTATGTTTTTCCCCATCAGTCCTTTCCCTTTCTAAATTTCACAGTGTTTGGGGTTTTGTTCATGGAAATTTTGAAAGGGAGTTCTTATATGCGCATACAAGCACATACAAGAATGAACACTTTTTCAAATGTATCATGAGCCACTAATTATATTGTCTCTTTTCTAATTAAATGATTTCTAGTCTTGGATCTTTAGAACGCCTTTGTTTAAGTTTCATATTGGGATGGGCTTGCACAGCTAATAATTACATATTGGCATCCTTTAATTAGAAGGACTGCTCACAGTTAATGACCCAGTCCAGAAAGCAGTCACTGTAGGAGGGGCAGTGACCCTTCTACTCTATGCATTATTGTACAACTGCTCCATAGCCAAACAAAGGATATTTTGCCAATGAATCTATTACAGTTTAAAGGTTTCACAGGGAGCAGAGTGTAATGGAGCTTGCAGCGGGAATGTGATGCTCTTGGTGGGGTGTTAGGGGTATTATTTTTGGCTTTCCTTTTGCTTTCTCTCTGGCCTTCTGTCGGGACAATTAACACTGGATGACTAATGGACAATACTCACCTCATGATCTGCACTTATCAAGGCCAGAGATAGACTAGGATTGTGGTTTGGTGCTGAGAGAGAACCATTTGCAAACTCAGGGTTGGGCTAATTCCATCCTAAGGAATTGGAAGATTTAATTAGGGAGACTATTTAGAATTATAAAGGCAGGCTTTTGCCACATAGCAAAAATGACCAGTAGTGTGGGAGACAACAATCAAAGGCACTCTTCACACAGAGTAATGCTTATTCTAGGTCCATCTCCACCTGACATAGAATCTTCTCACCCAGTGATGGCAAACCTACGGCACGGGTGGCACTGCTGGTACATGGAGCCCTTTCTTCTGGCACGCGAGCCATAGGTCGCTACTCCCCCTGCCCCCCTGCACAGCCAAACCTCATGAGGCGGCTGCAGCCAGGATTCCCCCTTCCGCTGCCACTTCCGGGTCCTCCAGGTCCATTGGCATGATTCCCCCTTAAACCATCACTTCAGGTTCTGGTCTTCCGGGTCTGGGTCCGTCACTGCTGCTATCGCAGTGGCGGCACACCAGCCGCTGTCTCCCCCCCCCCATTTTGGGCACGCAAGCCCAAAAAGGTTCGCCACCACTGTCCTCACCTGATCAAAACAAAGTTTGTGATGAGTCAAACTAGAGTAGCTGTTCACCAAAAAGAACAAAAGAGGGCACCTGTTTATATCAAATTCTGTATTCTCCTGTATATGCACAGATCAAAAATTTAAAAATTATTTTTTAATAATCTGAACAGAACAGCCCCGGATACTATATAGGAGGTATATTATGAGTATGTGGCTTCTATGCCTGCTGAATTTGTTGTCTAACTGCTTACTCTAGGTGAGCATCTTCAAGGTCCCTGATCTTCTTCCTCATTTTTACGTTGCCATCAGATCTGGACCTTCAAATAGAGGACACTTTTAAATGGGGAATTGTCCTCTGGTGTTGAAACATAGGATTTTACCTTATGTGGACTGAAAAATGCATCCTTTTTCCTGATGGCAATGCATGCACAATATTGTGCACCAATACCAGGCCATTTCCTGGCTTTTTGAATTATGGATACAATATGGATACATTCATAAACCAGAGGTTGTTTTTTTTTAAAGAATTGAATATAATAGATATTCGACATTCCCATCACCCCACCTTGCAGCATTTTGAAATCTCAAAGATAAAGGGTGCTTTTAGATGAAGCTTCCCCCCTTGAAATTGCCATGACTTTTCTTGTTATGTGCCATAAAATCACTTCTGACTTATGGCAACCTTAATAAGGCTTCAAGATGTGTGATGTAGTTAAGAAGTAGTTCACCTTTACCAAACAGAGATTTGAATCCAAGTGTCCTGGCTCCTAGTCTGGCACTGCTTTACCACACTGGCTCTGCACAGAAATTTACAAGGGATCCAAAAAACTTCATGTTTCATTTATTGAGGTGATGCTGGTTGGGCAGTACTTTCTGCACAACAACTTCTTGATTGTGGAACTCCCTCCCAAGGGAAGTCATCCAGGCTTCATCTCTGTTGAATTTCTGGCAGACAGCTCAATCTGTATTTTTACATATGGCCTTTGGACTGTAAAAATAATTTTAGAATTAGCTTTTGGAACTGTTTTTATGAGTTCCTACAGAATATAGACTTTTTTTTTTTAAAAAAAAAAGATTTTTAAATATTGTTTTCAATCCATTTCTCAAGTATTTTCTTTAATCTATATTGTTGTGCATTGCTTTGGGAGCCCAGTTGGGCAGAAAAAAATAAATGAAATGTTTTCAATAAATAAATAATAAATAAGTGGACCTTCAGTTGCCTTCCTGTTCTTTTCACACATATTTTGTTTTGCTCCATCTAAATTCCTCCTCACAATATTAATTGCAATATGTCACTTCTCAAGTCCTTGCTGTCTTTTACACAATTGTGATACCACCTCCCCTCCACACATCAGAAGCTGTCCCACAGTTTTTCTTTTGCCCTGTTGCATTACCTTCCTGCTTTGAACTCTTCCTGTTTTTGTTGACGTCCAAGGCTCTGCCAGACTGAGGGAGAACAACTGCATTTTCTTTCTCTGCTGTGATTTAATCTCAATAATATTGTTTGCCGCAACAGCGAATGCACACTTTATCTCCTGCTTGCAGAGTAGATATGGAGAATGCCAAAAATATATTTTCATCTCTTCTTTCTTTAGAGTAAAAAGTTTCACAAGGGCAAATTGACTTTCAGGGTAGCACGATACAATGAGTTTCTATCTTCATTTATTTGAGCCCTGCCAGTCCATGTCTCTTCATTACACTCGGGTCAGCAACTTTATCCCCCGATTTTAGAACTGAAATTCCCCTGTAATCAGAAGCAACACTGGGCAAATTTCTTCCCTGGTATAAATTCATTGCAGTCAAAGGAGTTACACTAGGGATGAATTTGTTGGAGGGTGTTTTGGCATACTATCAATCAGTTACTAAAGTTGGCTCCAGCTCTCTTCATTTTCATCACCCTTGGCTGCTCTAGCTGATACTTACATTGGAGCGGTAGTCAGATTTATTGGTGCCCCTTTGGGGGGGGGGTTAGAATAAACTTAGCACCAGTTGGCTTAGAACATGCTGAGGGGGATTGATGCCACCATGTGCTAGGTTCCCTGTAAAATCTACTGAAGCAGTGCTCAAGCCCAGGTGTCCATGTAAATTGAATCACATTTTCTCCACTGAACTTTAAGCACAGGGTACTTCAAAAGTCACTCCGTGAGTCATAGCCATGGTTTTGTATTTCCTGTGCCCTTCATTTTAAAACATGGCACAATACTAGCCAGGCTTAGTAATGCCTACATATACTGCTGCAACCTCTATCCAGCAAGGAGGGACCTGTGTGGGTGTGTTTGGAGGGCTATGTTGTTTCATAACTGTATGTTCAGAAACTCCAATAGGAAATTCAGCGCCCTTGTAAATATCTGGCCATCTTGGAGGAAAATATAGATTTGTCTCAAGGACAAATGTGTATAAGTACAGGAATGTGCAAAGTGGTTGTTTTGAAGTTATGTCTGAACCTTCTTTTTCCTGCAGAAAAGACTGCATTTGCCCTCCCCATCCTGGAATAAAGACGTAAGACAAGTATCATGGGTTAAAACACGGGCCACACTTTATTGATCATAATTCAATGTTGCCACCCTTTGGCAAAGGTGGGGCTGCTGTAGTGTGGAATCAGGTTTAAGCAAAGAGGTCACAAAGTACCCTTTAATCAACAAATGGGCAAATCCCCGGCCCCAAGTTGGTGTGGTCTTAAAGATAGCAAGAACCCAGCTGGCCGCAATTTGACCACCCACAGACCTCAAGCCATCTTTACTTGTTGACTGTTGGTCCGGTTGTAGCCCAAGCATCTTTCCCCCACAAGCATTGTAATCACATGTTCCGCAGCACTGGGAGATCCAGTGGGCTGTTAGCTTACCTGAGTTTGCAATGAGACTCACCAGAAAAAAACTGTTTTATCCGCACTACCTGCCACAGCATAGGGACTAGCCCAGCTAAGTCCTATGCATGCCATCAAGCCCATCAAGCTCAACAAGCAGACATCCAAACCCAAATCGGACAGATGAACACCATCGTTCAAAAAAAAAAAATCTCAGGCCTATCCAATCAGATCCTCTTGGTGATCAATCACCGATCCAAGGGCACTGCAGACCACTCTGCAGACCTCCCATTTAACACTCCTGCATGCTGTGTTAATGGAGAGGAAAATCCTGACATCCTTCCATGCCAACTGAGATTGTGTACCACACAATATGCATGGCCGGGTGGGTATGTGGCCTTCAACCATTTCAGGTCGTGTAAAATGTCCAGGATCAACACCTTACCAGAATGCCTGGCCAAATCATTGCCGTCGAGATGTACTACCAATAAATCCATTGCAGATTGGCCAAAGGCCACCACCTGCATATCTGGCTCCACAGCATTCCACGTAGCCCTCTCCATACAATATGTGCTCTGGCTCCAAGGCCTAGGTCGCTCCTGCATGGAAATGCAGTGGCCTGTTCCTCTGCTCAGTTTACATAGCTGCAGCCCACAATCAAAATATGCCTCTGTCTCACCGACTCTATGAGACCTGCAAAGACATAACAAAACCAGGTCCCTGTCTAGAAATTAGGGAGTGTTCTGATGTACCTATGATAACTGGATGAAGACCACCAACCCAAATGCTTGATTTCCTCTGAGCTGTAACCCAAGGCTGCTGCAATGGAAGCTGCACCGATCACGAATGAGTGTGTGCTGAACCTCATTCCTTGGATGCCGACCCTATCCAGCACTACATCCATCAATTTCTAGAACTGATACTTCATCAATGGTGAATTATCCATATGTTTAAAGAAATAGCCTTTGTCCTGTCCCCTAACCTCCAAATATGCTATCGTGGCTTTCACAGGGCAGATGCTGTTCATGTGACACTAGGGTGAGTTGAGAACCCTTACCTAGCTGATCGGCCTTGGGTCGTTGAATAAGAATTTGCACCATCCCGTCTTCAACCCTCACATTCTGCCATTGCAAGGTTAGCCTGGCCTTGTTATTCTTTCTGTAAGCAACTACTTCGCTAATCCTGAGGGCCCCAAAGAATGTCAGTAATGATGGTGCTTTAAATAGGACCATTTTGTACTCATCCCTATACAAAAACTCCCACTGCCTAAAAATAGGTTCTAACAATACAGGCCATATTGGGGCCCTGGTGTCCTGAATTCTACCCCTCTCTTTGGACCATCCTTTGACAGAGTTGGTAGCATGCCAGGTGTGCCAACTAGTAGTTTTCCAGAGAGGAAAAGTTGCTCAATTGAGTCACCAAGCAAAGAGACAATATTGATAGAAGAAAAGTTATATTGTATCAAATTTTCAGCAGGTTATACATACAGCTTTGTCCTTATTCAGACCTTATTCAGCAATATCGACAGAGTTCAGTCCATAAATGAGTTTAGTAGTCAATGTCCTTGTAAATCCGTCCAGCAGCACTTCTTCTCCTCTGATCCACATCACATCAGCACCACACCACCATGACCACCTCCACAGGGATGTAGGGTAGATTGTGAATGCTGGGACTGCTGGCTTTATTCTAGCTTCAGCCAATCCTTTGTTTCTCTCACAGCTGTTACAAGTTTCATCACATATATCTCGTATCTCCACAGCTGTATAAATCATTACTTTACAGGCTTTCTTTACATAGATCCTTACAATTACTTACAGTATTTCAGGGTCATTACAATTAGTATTACAAAACTGTATTAACAATTTCTATCAGGTTCATATCAGACCTGTCAACCTTCAATCATCTTTTTAATGTGGTATTCCATTGAGTAATCATGAAAGCAATTAACCGTAGTGTAAAAGGCAAGAGCTGACAACCTGCCCTGTATAGTTCCAGGTGCCAATCCCTTCCTATTCAAATGCACTATAAATTATTGCAGATGTTCCACTGACACCACCCAAACCGGGTCCAGGTTGACCATCTTCCTAAATTCCTGGAACTCTATACTCACAGCTGGGCACCCTTTCTGTGTCCTTGGTGCCAGAGCCAAGCCTATTGCTCTTGCCATGTCTTCGTGCCAATTTGCCAAACCTCTGGGGGGAGAATTTCTGGGAACTCCTTGGCTCCGGTGTCTAGCTCCCTGAACAGCTCAATCTGTTGGAGCGACAATGCATCAGCTAGTCTATTTTCTATACCTGGTACATGTCAGGCCTGCACTAGGATGTTAAACTGCAGAGCCTGTAACGTGAATGCCCTAACCAGTTCCTGCTGGCACAGAACTTACCTACATACGCCATCTTGGGAGTGCCTGTTTTAGATCTGCGTGGAGCTGGGACAGGTGTTTTTCTAGCTGGCTCCTTAACTTGGCTAGCTGGCGCATTCAACCTTGGGCAATCTCGTCACAGATGAGAGCCACCACATTCAAAACATTTAAGAGGCGTTTTACTCTGGCTAGGAGCTAGGCTCCTGCGTTGCTCAAATGAACTTTGCCTGGGCTCTTGAGAAAAAGACTTTCTAAAATCAAACTGGCTCTGTCTCTTAGGCACTACTGGTGCAGTCTTTGCCCTAACAGCTGGTTCAGGCCTTTTAAAGGAGAGAATCTCATCAGTTTTTAAAGCAAGGGTTTGCAAGTCTTTGTAGTCTCTCTCCAACAAAGTACTCCTTATCTCTGAAGGCACCAAATTAAGAAAATGCTCCATGTACAACACAGTTCTTAAATCCTCAAAGGTACTAACACCCAAGGAGCTCAACCACTGATCACCTAGATGTTCTATCTTGTCAGCTAGTGCAGAATAACACTCATTAGGCTGCTTTTTCAGTTTTCTAAAGTTCTGCCTCAGTATTTCCAAAGTAAAACCAAATTTTCTCTTTACCACCTCTTTAAAAACATCCCAATCCGTTTCTTCAGCAGACAATTTGGCTACAATGTTGGCAAGTTGCCCAGAGCACTGCGTACGCAATAACTTGACGTACCAGGCCTCCGGTACCCTAAGGTCTCGACACGCTTGCTCATATATAGATAAAAATGATAAGATATCATCGCCATCATGGTAGTAAGGTAGATTGCTTCTATCAACACTGGCTATTGAGTTCTTAAACTTCTCTTTTTCCTTCAGCTCATAAACCAAATGCTCCACCTTTTTCTCTCTGTACTGCTTCAATAACTGATCAGCAGTGTTCTGATTATGAACTGATTGTGTATGACAAGCAAAAAAATCAGCAAACATAAGGGTTAGCTTATCCACTGGTGATAGACTCTTGTTAGGATCAGGACCCTCAGCACCGGCTGCTGCTGCCGCCGCTCCTGCTGTTTCATCAGGAATGTCCCTGGCTGGCACACCCCTCCCTACTGGAGTGCTGGTGCCTGCCATGTCCTCTGTCTGCTCCATTTGCCTCAATTTAGACCAAGCTGGATCTGTGTCAGATCCAAATAGTTCCTGGATGTCCCCCGCTGGGAGTTTAGCCATTATGTTGCCCTTTTGTAATTCCCTTCTTAGTTGTGAAGAACCATAAGTAATCCTTTGCTTAGCTCCACTTTGAGTCAAGACGCTGTGCTCAACAGCCTCCAAAAGCTCTTGATGCAAGGCCTTCGTAGCTGTACTAACCAAAGGCAGTCTAGCAGATGCACCACCAATCTTAACTGTTCTCTGAGTCACGAAATGCTTTCCAGGTAATTCAAAAGAACTCTGGTCCTCAGACTGTTCCTCCATGCAAGCTGCGTTCAAATCAGCAGCTGGTTACCAAGAAGAAAAATCCTTTCTCTCCAAAAAGCCTTTCAACTCTCCTGCCGCTGCAGCCTAAGCATTAGCGCGGGGGAAAAGCCGTAAAAGCATAAATCTGTCTTGACAAAAAACAGACCTACCTGGAGCTTAAAGAAGTGTCTACTGACTCGTATGAAAATGCCTCTCTGAATTCTCATAACACAACATAACCAAAACATAACTAAAGCATTGGTCCCTTAACAGACTTCGCCTAAGCTAAGTCTTTTTCTTTAAGACCCTTAGCTGAAAAGAAAAAAGCAATTTAGCTGATTTATAGCCCTTCAAAGTAAACAGCGTGGAAGAAATTCCTCTGCCAAGGCTTGGGATTTCCCAGCTGCGAAAAGCACATGCATCGAGATGCCTACTGCTTTCAACTTCAGCAAAAGTAAACTCAATAAATCAAGGCCCATGTTTCATCCCACCGCTGCCACCATGTAAGCAACCCCCCACCTCCAAAGAGATACCAGGGCTGCCGGAGAATGGAGAGATTCCAAAGTTTAGTCAGTCCTTTAGGAGCTAAGATGAGCCCAAGACTCTCAGCTAGGCCCTGACTAACACTTCTTCCTCAAATCCACCTCCTTTATTAAGAAAAACAACACACACAGACAAATCCATGAGTTTAAACTCAGGCTAATCTGGGTTCTATATCAGGTAGCAATTACACATGGCCAAATCAGAAAGACTAGTCTGTTCAAGAAACCAATGCATGCAATTCTAAATCATTACTGTTTTATTTGAAAAAGGATGGTTCAGAAAAGAATTCAGATTATTGCAAAGTAATTCAGTTAGGAACATTTTCATAACAAGGCAAACAGATCACCCCCACCACTCCAGTTCGAAAAATAAATTAATTAAAAGCATTCTAAGCTAGAATAATGCATAAGCACAGTCATTCTCACGTTTCCAGGGATTTCACAGTTCGTAGTCCAACAGGTCAGGTAGATTCCAATTGTCCTCCATCAGTCTATGTTGACAAAAAGGCTCCATACCAAAGATATAATCCATTTTGGGAAAAAGCACATGTCTGACCTTTCTCAGTCCAACTCCATCTTTTTTCCAACTTCTTACCACTTCCTTTTTCTTCCCAGAATTCTTCATAAGGAACACCCCCTCCTAGGTCTTGTTGTCCCGCCTAAATTTCTCATGAGAGCTTCAGTTGTTATCATACTTTGTGGCAGGTTTATTTTGACTATGAAAGTCTCTGCTCTCTACTCATCTTAGCAACGAGATAACCAGAGAGCGAAGCTTCTCTGAAACAGCATGAAAAACTTTCCTACTACAGAGCAGACTTTAAATCAAGATGGATGCTGTCAAGACAATATTATAACTACAAAACCCATTCTAGCATCTCATAAAAACACAAATCATGACAGTCATGACCTGGTCTGAATGTGATGTAAGGTTGTTTATAATATAAACTACTGCCTGATTGTCACACCAAAATCATACCACTAAGTTTGACCACTCCTCTGCCCATAGCCAAAGCGCACCCACTTTTGGGAAGAATTCTAGGGATGTTAAATCCTTGGTAATGGCGTTCTGATGCCAATCATCAGGCCACATGCTGGCACACTGTTGTTGTTTAGTCATTTAGTCGTGTCCGACTCTTCGTGACCCCATGGACCAGAGCACGCCAGGCCCTCCTATCTTCCACTGCCTCCCGGAGGTCTGTCAATTTCATGTTGGTTGCTTCACAGACACTGTCCAGCCATCTCATCCTCGGTCGTCCCCTTCTCCTCTTGCCATCACACTTTCCTAACATCAAGGTCTTTTCCAAGGAGTCTGCCACATCTGAATGGACTTGAAAGTCTGCTTTCAGACTATTTCACCTCTCCAGAAAGATATCCTGTTAAACCCTGCCAAAAACTGACTCTACACCAGTAGGTCTTCCTTCATACCATGTGTGACCCTAGTCCTGTGGAATGCTGGCCCCTCATGGCATCGCAAAGCCTGCACAAAAATACGCGCCTGGGTGCTACCACTCTACAAGTGAAATTTAAGTGTCCCACAATTTCCTGGAGCTCACGAAGAGACACCTTTCACTTCTGCAATAGTGCAGCTATCTTGATCCTAAGTTAAATACCTAGGAAAGTGAGGGGCATGGCTGGCCCCTCTGTTTTTTCTTCTATCAGGGGTAAACCCAGATCCTCTGCCATTAATTGAAAACTTTTTAAGCTAAATCTACACTTTCCTGAATTCCTTTCTCCACAAAAAAGGTAATCATCCAAATAATGGACCGTAGACTTACAGCCCACTCTACTCGTAAGTTTCCACTCAATAAATAAGCTGAACCGTTCAAATGCAGAGCATGACACTGAGCAGCCCATAGGTAAAGCTCTCTCAATGTAAAGGGATCCCTGAAATTGAAATCCCAACATGTCAAAGTCTTGCAGGTGAACTGGCAAAATTCGAAACACTGATTTTATATCGCATTTCACCAGCTCTGCCCCCAAACCACACTTCCTTACCATGCAAACCACCACGTCAAAGGAGATGAAGCGCATGGTACAAAGTTCCTGAGGGATATTGTTGACCGACACTCCCACCAGATAGGGAAAATGATGAATTAATCTGAATTCACCCTGGGCCTTTTTGGCACTATACCTAAAAGTGAAACCCTCAGGTTCTCCAAAGGAGTCATTGCAAAGGGGCCAAGCACTCTTCCTTCTTTCCCACACGCTCATCGGAGGTTCTGTGCAAAAAATGCCCTACTCTCACCCACTGCCGGGATCCTAAATCCATACTTAAAGCCTTCCAAGAGGTAAGTAGCATCTTCTCTGTGGGGGTAGGTACTTATCCATGTTTCCAAAATGGTAAATTTAATAGGGCTGGGTCCCTTTTCCAGGGGTCCCACCGCCACTACTGGGTTTTTACCTCCTCCTGAACCCTTGTTCTGGCATTGAGCCCCAACTCTGAAGCATGATGTACTTAGGTGTTGACCTCCACATGCAGAACATTCATGCTGGAAGTGGCATGGTTTCTTGGAGTTGTACTCCCAACAGAGTAGGTGGGGTTGAACCACCTGCCCTGCTCCAATGCAGGGTTTCAGTCCCACGGCAACTTTCCTATTTAGATGCCTACTATTGAACCTATCCCCAAAATTGGGTCCGGCTGGAGTCATGTGCTGGAACTACAGACCCAGCAAGGTTTCATCCCAATGAAGATTTGGGTGAATCGCGCTCCGCATATGGAACGATCCATCATAATGAAGCTACACCTGCCCAGCAAAGTTGACATAAGCCCTATAATTTAAATCCAGGTATTGAAAGAGAGGTGGAGCTATTTTTATGGCAAGTAACAGACCAGATGTTTTGTTTCTCTCTGGGAAGTTTGATTGTAGAGACAGATCTCTTAAGCGGCAGAGAATCTTGGCAAATTTTGGAGGTTTTTCTTATTTATTTATTTTATTTACAATATTTTTTAGCCGCACCATTGCCAGTGGCTTCTTATTATGCCATAACTGGTTAGAACTGAGAAAATGAAACTAACTGTCTTTTCCACCTTAACCCTCCCTCCTAAGATATGGCATTTTATAAATTAGAAGCTTGAGAATCTTCAATGACTATGAACAGCTTAAATCTATGGAAAATTACTCTGAGCCATAAAGGAGGATTATAAATCAAACAGTCACTTTTATGACCAGAGTGTTCTCCGAAAGACTCTGAATTAGTTCTGGCCAAGGGGAGAGGAGGGAAATCTGAGCAACTTCGTCTGTCTGACTCTTATGGTTTTTGGATGAAAATCTGTGGGCGAGACTCATCACTGGGATTTTAAAATGGAGGCTTATCTAATAAGTTGTCTTCAGGAATTTCAATTTAATCTCATCAATCATCTCAAGGCTCAAGTTTCAGAACTGGAGACAGATATCAAAACAATACTTCTTGGCTTGGACACTAAAAGACAGGAGACAAACAGACTGTATTTACTGGATCATCTGAACAACTACCATCACCAGAGAGAGAGGGAGAGACCACTGTTCCTGAGAAGGAGACAGGAGATAAAATGATTGACTCCTTTGAACTAATTGAACGGCTGCCTCCGGAGAGGCAGAGAGAGACTTTTTTTTAAAAAAAGCAGAATTAAATGCTTAAAAATGAGGAAAGGAGGGGTGGGGACAAGGTGGGGAAGCACATGGATTTTATCCTGATGGAAAATAATGTTAAAGGGAAGACATGGGTGAATTTAGAGGCAGAAATTTATGATCAGAGATCGGATAGATCTGTGTTGCTCGAAAATCAGGATATTGATTATATTGAGAGGAAATTAGTAAATTGCATAGAAAATGCCTCAAAGAAATCATATAGATGGCATTTTAAAACTGGCAAAAGGGGAGCAAGAAATCAATCTTGGAAGTACGATACTGGAGTTGAGAAGCAAAAATGAAAAGGGGGGAAGTAACCTGCAGATTAAATGATAAAACTTCTTGGTATTGAGAGATATATAGTCACACATAAAGCAATATGAGTAATTACACTATGAGCAATTTTGGCTAGGTGGGAAACTAAAGGGTAGATAAACATATGTAACTATGAATTTTACAAAGGTTAATGGTTTTTATGGTACATATATAGAGATTAAATATGAGAGAATTACTATATTGATTATATAGACAAGATTAGATTTACAATGTCTTTTTACCTGTAAAAGTGGGGATGTTTCAGAAATGTATTGACCTGGCCTAGAGCTTTTGTGTGGGGAGGTGTGTGTGGTTAAGCTACCTTTACAGGGGGGTCTTGACTTGAGAACTTAATCCGTATTGGAAGGCGGTTCTCAAGTCAAAAAGTCTGTAAGTCAAGTCTCCATTGACGTACAGTGCATTGAAAACTGATTAATCCCGTAACAGGCCGTTTTTGTTCCATTTTAGTTTTTTTCTGGTCTGTAAGTCAAATCTCAGTCTGCAAGTCAAACCTAAATTTTGAGGCCAGAGAAGTCTGTAACTCAAAAAGTCTGTAAGTCAAGCCGTCTGTAAGTCAAGGGTCCACTGTATGATGAAATTAGAATTGCTTATGATGAGTATTGGATAGAGGGGTATTCAGGTGAAAGAATCTATAGAGACTCTATAGATGGCATTTTAAAGGCTAGTAAAAAGAATGTAAGAAATGAATTCCTAGATTCATAAGGCCATAAGTACCGTATTTTTTGCTCCATAAGACACACTTTTTCCCTCCCAAAAAGAGGGAGGGAAAGTGCCTGCGTCTTATGGAAGGAATACTGCAAAACAGCGCTCCCCGGTTCCCAGTGGGGGATGGTGGGGGGAGACTCGGAAGGGTCCGAGAGTGCCTTCCAGGACCCTTTGGAGGCTCCTCCCACCCCTGCGGGGCCAGCGGGGGTGAAATTGCCAGGTTCCAGAACCCTTCTGAGGCGGGGTGGCGGTGGAATATAGTTGGTTGCCGAGCACACGGGGCATTTAACAGGAAGCCCAGTTTCCGTTTTTAAAGCAACCAGAGCTTGCAGGCAGGGCGATTGAGAAGGCAGCGTAAACCTCCGCGCCGCTCCTTCCCAGGCAGAGAATGAGCCAACTTCTCTTCCTGCCCAAGTTTCATTCCATAGTTGCCGCCGCCGCCTTCCCGGGGGACCCCTGCCTTCTGCAGTATTCGGGAGGGAGCGCCCAGGTTGGCCTCATTTGCAGCCTTTTGAAAGGTTCGTGGGGAAAAATAAAATAAAACCCAAACTCTTTGGGATGTGCATCTCCCCAGTTGAGGACTAGCTGTCCTTCATATCCTGCCTAGTCCCAATACAACATAGGGCAATTCTCCGCCCCCACCCTCCGCTGCCCGGAGCCAATTCCCAGCAGCAGCGGCAACTGGGTAAAAGGGTGTGTGGTTTGGCCAGCCCCAGGAGTGTGTTGAAAGCTCCAGCTGCTGCCTTATACACTTGCTCAGCGGCGGAATTAGAGTGGCTGCCCGTCCCTCTCGCCCATGCACGGTCATTTTAGACGGGATGAGGTGAGGAGTGGTGGAGGGGAGCAGAGAGAGCGAGTGTGTGCGGGCGCGCGCAAGCGAGAGCAAGAGCGAGTGAGAGTGAGCGAGCAAGCAAGCAAGCGAGCGAGAGCAAGAGCGAGTGAGTGCGCGCGAGAGCGAGCGAGCAAGAGAGAGAGAGAGAGAGACTGACTGACTGACTGACTTCTGGGGACATCTTTTTGCCCCTCCCAGAAAACCAGTTGGAAACGGATCCACATTCAAACAGCTGGAAGAGCTAAAACGGGGAAGCACAAACCACAATGTGACTCTTCTTTTTTAGCAGGGAAATGGTTTTAATTTGAAACTGTTTCCAGCCCCGGGTTGCTCTGATTGAACGGTTTCTTGCAGGCTTTAAAAAAACATTCAGTCTTATTAATGAGTGAAAAGACCTCAAACAAAGCCGTGTTTCTACCTGAGTGCCCTTCCCACGTGAGAGAAATATATTTTTGAATTGATTAGTATGTCTGGATCAGTGCAGTGAGGTGGTGGTGGTGGTGAGAAACGGGGGAATTATCCAGTACTTGAGCCACTTTGGTTTCAGTGTTTTTTCCCCCACCCCCACCCCCAATAAATGTTTGTGTCATCAAAGCAGGCTTTGTTGGGGTTATAAGGGTCCAAGAGTGCCTTCCAGGACCCTGTTGGACTGTGGGAATCCTTATCAAATGAACAATATAAAAGGATGTCTTCCACAGTTGCTACCATGCCAGATTGGTAAGGGCAAAAATGTTAGTCTTAAGGGGTACATACACATCTTTTTAAAGGAAAGATGCATATGGCACAGCATTGAAGGCTGATGGCACAGCATTGAAATGGGCCAGGGTAATAGCTCTCTGATGTCCAATGAGTTCTAAATTACAAAGATAATCTTCTGGGATGAAAACCTTCTTGTGATTTTGCTGTGAGTAATGTGGAACCCACACTCTGCTGAGCTGGAGGACTGTGTCCCAGATCTGTTTCCTAATAGTGCCTTTAGCTTTCAGAAATCCCAGATGTAGAAGGCCAGAGGAGGAGACCCCTGAATACTGTTAAAACACAGGACAACTCCACCATCTGCAATGATAAAGTGGGCTTCTTATTCTGTCGTGCAAATTCAACCATTAATCTTGACTGGATCTATGATCCAATTATTACAAGATGGCTATTGATTCAACAGGATATTGCTTGGGAAGATTTTGTGTGACTTCATCCCAAGGCTTGTTTTGCCGGCTGATGGATATCAAGCTTTGTTGTTTAGTCATTTAGTCATGCCCGACTCTTCGTGACCCCATGGACCAGAGCACGCCAGGCTCTTTTATATTCCACCGCCTCCCGGAGTTGTGTCAAATTCATTCTGGTGGCTCACATCTGATCTGTTGATCATAATAAAGTATTCACCCATTCTGGCGGCTTTGATGACATTGCCCAGCCATCTCATCCTCGGTCGTCCCCTTCTCCTCTTGCCTTCACATTTTCCTAACATCAAGGTCTTTTCCAAGGAGTCTTCTCTTCCCATGAGATGGCCAAAGTATTGGAGCCTCAGCTTCAGGATATGTCCTTTCAGTGAGCACTCAGGGTTGATTTCCTTTAGAATGGATAGGTTTATTCTCCTTGCAGTCCAGGGGACTCTCAAGAGCCTCCTCCAGCACCACAGTTCAAAAGCATCAATTCTTCGGTGGTCAGCTTTCTTTATGGTCCAGCTCTCTCTTCCGTACATCACTACAGGGAAAACCATAGCTTTGACTATGCGGACTTTTGTTGGCAAGGTGTTGGCTTTTTAGGATGCTGTCAAGGTTAGTCATCGCTTTCCTCCTAAGAAGCAGGCGTCTTTTAATTTCGTGGCTGCTGTCTCCATCTGCAGTGATCACGGAGCCCAAGAAAGTAAAATCTGTCACTGCCTCCATATCTTCCCCTTCTATTTGCCAAGAGGTGATAGGACCAGTGGCCATGATCTTAGTTTTTTTGATATTGAGCTTCAGACCGTTTTTTTCACTCTCCTCTATCACCATCATTACAAGGTTCCTTAATTCAGTTCTAGAAGGTGTTGTAAGTCTTCATAAAATTGGTCAGTTTCAGTCTCCTCAGCATTGGTGGTTGGTGCATAAACTCGGATTACTGTGATGTTGAAAGGTCTGCCTTGGATTCGTATTGACATCATTCTATCATTTTTGAGATTATATCCCATTACAGCTTTTCCCACTCTTTTGTTGACTATGATGGCTACTCCATTCCTTCTGCGGGATTCTTGCCCACAATAGTAGATATGATAATCATCTGAATTGAATTCACCCATTCTTGTCCATTTTAGTTCACTGACGCCCAGGATGTCAATGTTTATTCTTGCCATCTCCTGTTTGACCGCATCCAGCTTCCCAAGGTTCATAGATCTTACATTCCAGGTTCCTATGCAGTATTTTTCTTTGTAGCATCAGACTTTCCTTTCACTTCCAGGCACGTCCAAAGCTGAGCATCCTTTCGGCTTTGGCCCAACCACTTCATTAGCTCTGGAGCTACTTGTACTTGTCCTCCGTTCTTCCTCAGTAGCATGTTGGACGCCTTTCGACCTGAGGCTCCCATCTTCCAGCGTCATATCTTTTAGCCTTTTGTTTCTGTTCATGGGGTTTTCTTGGCAAAGATACTGGAGTGGCATTGCCAGTTCCTACTCCAGGTGAATTGCGTTTAGTCACTCTCGGACCCTTCTGAGGCTCTCCCACCCGCACCCTGCGGGCCCAGTCAGCCAAAATTGCCAAAATATTTTTCCTGTTTTCTTCCCCTAAAAATGAGGTGCGTCTTATGGAGAGGTGCATCTTATGGAGTGAAAAATACGGTAACTAGAAATCCCTGGTCTACACATGGAGCAAAGAAATATAACAAAAATGGGAAAGTTACTTGCTGAATGTCTTAAATGGTTGTTAAGTACAGGCAATGCTTAAATTAGATTACATATTCTGATCACAATTTTTGGAAGGTATTTATGATAAGTTAGAAACATGAAGATACTAAGTAACATATGAACTATAGTTGGTCTATGCAGTTAAGAGTGGCTTGAATATAAGATCAATATAGGTTTAAGTTTATATATTAGACAATTTATGCATGTTAATCTTTAGGGTTTATGTAGTTAGAATTATATACTAAACAGATATGGCCTAAAGATGTTTAGTAGGGCAATATGGTCGATGTAGTCAGGATTTTATATATTAGATGGATATATGGAAAATATTCTCCCCGCGTATAAGTTTTGTGTTTGTTTTGTATGTTTGTTTGTGTTTATTAATTTTAAAAAAGCTTTGCAAAAAGAAAGAAAGAAAGAGGGACTGAGCCCTCCAAGGCTGAGCCTTGATGATCACCCCAGCATAAATCAGAAACCTGGGCAGCCAATTAGACCATGTCCTATCAGGTTTCTTCCTCCTATGTCTCTCCTTTTCTTTATCATCTTCCATGTCGAGATCCTTCTTTACATTTCTGTACAGCAAATCAAATAAATCCACATATTCGTCTTTGATATCTTTTCTTGCATTGTTGGGTTAGATGATTACCCAAGGGCATCGAGTAGTCACTGTATGGCAATGCTCACAAAAGCATGGTGTTGTATCCCATGTCAGGAACCAACAGGTAAGGCCAAACCCCCATACCGGCCAAAGTGTTAAACTGGGCTGGTAATGTAAACTGAGGGTATGGCGTGCCCCATCCACTGAACTGTGGACTGGAACATGGCCATGTAGTGTTGGGAGGCCTACCACTCTGTATGTTGTATGGTGTGTAAACTGTGGGGTTAAATTGTCCACCACCAGCCCAAGGCCACATGGGGATTGATGAATAAGTGCCCACTGTAATGGCTGACTCACCTGATGAAGTTGTCGCCATACTTGATTCATCCCTGGCATATAGCCCGACAGGGCAGATCTCATCTGATTCCTCTTGTCCCTCTTGGCTCATGGTAGCTGGTTCAGGTGTCACAGGGGTTGACAACCTTTTACCCTTATCAGCATGCCGAGGCCGTGGTGTCGGAGAAGCCTTGTCTGCATCACTTCTGGGCGTCCCTTCAGGCAGCTGCTCTAGATTTGCTCTAGCAAATCTAGCCATTACATCATCAGCTATTGCCTTAGGTTTGGCCCTACGATGACTCTTGGCATCCCTGGATGATCTGCGTGGCTGTACCTCACAAGGCTGTGGAGCTTGTCTCACTGGCCATTCAGCTTCCAATGCAGAAATATTTTCCTGCAGTTGCTGCCAGACAGGCCAGGATTCCTCGTCAGTAGAGGACTTGGGAGGAGACACTTGGGGGAACTGGCCTTTTCTTGGCCTGCTGTTTCCCTTTCTTATTGCCCTGGCCCTTCCATGATGCCATTATGGATCTAGTGCTACAGGTGAAGAAGGGCTCAGAATTGCCTCAGCAGTACTGATGTCAAGTCAAATAATAACTCTTATCTATGCACAATAATGGAGGGGGTAACCAGTTGACGCTCGCAGCTATGCTCCTCTTTTAAGACAACAAACCTAACTATGTGGTAGGAAACAGCTAGTCAGACCACATAAACTTTATCCATTGTTATTGTTTTAATTAATTTGTAATCACAATAACTAAATTCCTTGATTAATTCCCCCTAATTGAACTACCAATATAATTAGCACCAACAAGGTAGTAAGTCCCCAAATTAATTTATTTGACAATTCAGGGCTTGACTCTTACTTCCAGTAATACTTAATCAATGCCAATTTTAAATTCTTCGACTGGTGCTCTATGCGTGCTTAATTAATTGATACTCCTGGCTGAGGAACACTCAATTCCTATGTATATAAACTATCTATCAAGTTAAAATTATTCTAATTTATTCCATTTTACTAGTTACTTATTATGAATTAATTAATATTAATATTAAAATTATTATATTATTTATATATGTATTTTATTTATATTTTATTTATATTTTATTTTATTTTATTTATTATTAGCAGTAATGTTTATTAATTTTAGTATTTATTTATTTATTTTTATTTTAAAAATTATTTTAATAAAACAACGCAGGCCTGCTGTATCTGTGAGGCTAAGTAAAGTACTGGCCTTGCTGCTGAACCAGCCTTCAAAGGGCTAGCAAACCAATCCGGCTGTTGCAGAAGGGATGGGGGGGGGGCGAGTGAAGAAAATCAAAAATAAAGTAAATGATTGCTGTCCGGAAACTGAGCGGCACCTGCATGTGCACAACAGCTGATCTGAAAGGCCCAGACTTCACCCCCACCACTACGAGCCCATCCGAACCTGAGGCCAGCCCTAGGACCCAGTATGGATCAGCCAGCACCTCTACCAGACCTATCTTAAGCTAAGCCTCAATTTCCTTTCTTCTTCTTCTTTTTAAAAAACATACTCTCAAGCTCTGTACGCACTGGAGCACAGCTGGCGCACGCCACACTGCCACTGCCACTGCCCCCGCACTTCTTTTGTCTTTCCTACAATAGTTAATGACAGAATTAATTAACCCAACTTATAGATTAAATAAGATGATGTCAGCAATAAAAACCCCAGGAGGGAGCCAATGCTACCCTCCCTACCTCTTGGATGCTGTTCACCGAAGGCCTTGATCCGTGATGCAGCTGTTTGGAAACCAAACAGCAGAGCTTTCTCCTTCACCGTTGCCAGAAAATGAAGAGGATGGATAGAGGGGGGAAACGTCCCTTAAATAGCCTAGCGTTCCCCCCTCTCACCCAACTGCGTCTCATGTTATCATGTTATCCAGGGAAGGAGGCAAAGGCGGGCCACACTGCCGAAGCTTTGGCTCAGCAGTGGCTCCAGCATTCTCTGTAGCCGCTGTGTTGGTGATCTGTCTTTCAGATAGGTTACAGCATTATTAACCTCCACAAAATACCAATTTCTCAAAATTGAAGGTGGACAGATTTATTTTCTTCTTTTTTTTCCCCTGATAAGTTGTGCTGCCTCTGGAAGATCTCAGGGCAGGAAATTGGACTGCAGGCCAATGTACTTTTGGTACATTTTTGTACTTGCTTCCAAGGCCTTGCTCATATAGGGAAGTGAGTGATTTTATCTTTTAAAGGAAAACACATCTGCTTGAAACTTCAGCTGTTTCATGTTTCTCTTTTTGTCTAGTTGTTGTTGTTAGCTATGGTTAGAATTTTGATTTGTTTGTAAATATTTTCTCCCCACTATTTGCTTCTGAAAGTATATAGAGAACTTAAGACTTTAGATTAGGGCAGAAGCAATTGATTCCACATAGTTAGGTTGTATATTTCTAATGAAGATAAGAAAAATGAGTTATGTGACTCTGATGATTATTTATTTATTTATTTATTTATTTATTTATTTATTTATTTATTTATTTATTTATTTATTTATTTATTTATTTAGCCATCTTTCTCCCATGTTCTTCACACCCTATGCATATATTTATAGACCTGGTACACACTTGTAATATGCCTCACTATGCACAGATAACCTAGTTCCTTATTCTGTACATACCATCACATGAGCCATGAAAACAGTTTAATTCTGAAATTACTGCTATGTGTTCTGCATTTTTGAAAAATATCCACCTTCACAACATTCATTTAACCCCAGACACATCTGAAGAAGTGGACTAAATCCCACAAAAGTTAATGCAAAATAAATCTTGTAAGTTGCCGTAAGATTGTAAGTCTATTTCTTGTAAGTCACAATAGGATTGTTGTAATTTAAAGAGTTGTTCCGTTTGCAATGTAGCTATATGTTTATGAACTTTTATTGTTACCATGATGTGGCCTCAGTAAATGGCAGAGAAAGAATACCATATGATTCATCATGTACTTGTTGTGTTCTGTGGCAGAGCTTAGAATGAGAGCCAATTGAAAGATAAGCCAATTGAACTAATGCAAAAGCGGTTAATCCATCCTCTACCACTAGGGGGAGAATTTTTCTTCTTTTAACCTAAGATAACTTAGGTTAAAAAAGGGGTAGGAAAAGAGGGAGGGAGGGAACAATGGGGAAAAGAGGAAAGAAAGAAGGTCATCACTGGGGCACACAGACCCCTCAGACAAAGGTTTGTGCTGTTAAGCACAAAAAGAGAGAAGAGAGAGAGAGAAGACAATGGGGGGAGTTTGTAGTTGAAAACACCTTTTAAACCAAACACTTTTTAAACCAAACACCTTTTAAACCAAACAGCCTTTTAAACCAAACCAAGCATCTTTTAAACCAAACATCTTTTAAACCAAACACCTTTTTAAACCAAACACCTTTTAAACCTAACCACCAACACCATTTTACACCAAGCCAGCCACCACAGCAGCCCCTTACAGAAAATGCTTACGTATAAAGCCCTAAACGGTTTAGGGTCTCGATACTTGGCAGAATGCCTACTCCCACCAAGATCTACCCATATCACTCGTGCGAGTCAGGGGGTGAAGCTGAGGAGCCTGACGCCGAGGGAGGCCCATAAGGAAAAAACAAGAAACCGGGCCTTCTCGGTGGTGGCTCCTTGCCTCTGGAAGAATCTGCCTCCAGAGAGTCATGCGGCCCCTTAGCTGGATAGTTTTAAAAACCAATTAAAACATGGATGTTCAGGCAGGCCTTCCCCTCCAGTTAATAATTGATTCTTTTCTCTTTTTTCTTTTTCGTTTATTTTTTATTTCATCTTTCCATCTTGAAGAACTGGCTACTTGATGTAATAATCTCTTTTTTTGTTATAATAAATAAATAAATAAATAAATAAATAAATAAATAAATAAATAAATAAATAAATAAATAAATAAATAAATAAATAAATAAATAAATAAATAAATAAATCTGATTTTAAAACAAAAAGACTTTGGAGTCTAAACCCCATTTTACACCAAGCCAGCTACCATAGCAGCCCCTCACAGAAAATGTTCTGATTTTAAAACAAAAGACTTTGGAGTCACATTTTAAACCCACACATTTTAAAACAAAATAGAAGTCACAGTACACAAACCCTAGGAGCCACAGAATGCAAAAATAAATAAATAAATGTTACATTTTAATATTATGGTCTAATTTTCATATTTAATTTTAATTTAATATTATAGTCTAATTTTCACATTTTAAATCCACACTGCAAGACCAGAGCACAGAAACATAACCCCCACCTAGCCCAAACCCAAGCTGCAAAAACTCTGTACAGTACAGTAAATACAGTGTACTCACCCAGAACAGGCGGTCTCTGTTTTTAAAAAGAAAGTCAAAAATCCAAAAAGCAAAAATTTTAAAAAGCCCAATAAATACAATACTGCACAGTACAGTACAGTACCAGGCAGTCCATATCCACACTCTCTAACCACTGGGACGAATGAGGTACAGACAAGCAGCCTCTTCTCTGACCAATGGTTAACTGAAAGCAATTCAAATTTCCCTCTTTGCCCACCTCCCCCGTGTTTTCTTTTTCCAATCGTAAGTCAAAGCTCCGGTCGAAAGTCGAAGCAAAATTTTGTGACCGGAGCTGTCCGTAAATCGAATCGGTCGTAAGTAGGGATGGTTGTAAGTTGAGGCACCACTGTCCAGAATCTCTTAATGAGGGTGAAAGAGGAGAACACAAAAAATGGTCTGAAGCTCAAC
The DNA here is from genome assembly GCF_051106095.1 of Pogona vitticeps. Taxonomy (NCBI): domain Eukaryota; kingdom Metazoa; phylum Chordata; class Lepidosauria; order Squamata; family Agamidae; genus Pogona; species Pogona vitticeps. Next base: position 218,104,643 of record NC_135784.1, on the reverse strand, counting down.
ATCAAAAAAACTAAGATCACGGCCACTGGTCCCATCACGTCCTGGCGAATAGAGGGGGTAGATATGGAGGCAGTGACAGATTTTACTCTCTTGAGCTCCATGATCACTGCAGATGGTGACAGCAGCCACAAAATTAAAAGACCCCTGCTTTTTGGGAGGAAAGCAATGACAAACCTAGATAGCATCATAAAAAGCAGAGACATCACTTTGCCGACAAAGATCCACATAGTCGAAGCTATGGTTTTTCCAGTATGGAGGTGGACTTTCTTTTCTTTTCTTTTTAAAAGACAGCTGAGGCAAAGCAGGTCTATGGTTACTGTTCTTTAAAAAATTAAGGCCACCTATCAGCTAAAAGTTGAGTGCATGCGTAGACATGCCAGGAGGGGAGCCAGGCCACTGTTTACAATGGTGGTGGCAAGGGCAGAGGTAGCAGGACAAGGCAGAGAGGCAACTAGGGCAGGGGGAAAGGTACAGGCGCAGGGGGATGGGGGAGGGGGATAGTTTGTAGGGTGAGAGGACTCAGCTAAGGCAGCCATTTTTTTAGAAAAAAGACAGCCACTGGGATGTCTATAAAAAAATATAGTGCTGACAAATCGACTCCTGGTTCCTCAGGAAAAACATCAGAAATTCATGGTTAATGGTTCATCGACTTCAACAAACCAAGATGAACCACCATTTTGCTAGTTCATACCCATCTCTAATCCCTATGCATGGCTGTAGAAATGTCTGATGAAGCTACTCTCAGTGCATTCTGAAGAAGTGAGCTACAGGGAGCAACAGCCTTGGAGGGAATTATAGTTGAAGATTGGGTTGAACTCTCAGAAGCCTCTAGGAGATCAAGATTTGCATTTTAGCTCCATTGTTTTCAGGGTTTCCATGGGCCCTGGGTGTTCTAGATGTCCACATGAGGTGCACAGGCCAGGTTCACACATGTCCAATATAAATCCATGGTTGATAGATGAACATTGCTCCTGGTCTGTTATGTAGCCCTTGCTCAGAAATCTGTCCATTCATCAGCTGTGTACCCAAAAGTAAAAGGTAGGAGTTTCATCTCTTCTGCTGCTGCAATTCAGTAGCCTTTTGGCTGCCACACTGAGAGGCACCAACAGCTTGAAGAATTGAAAACAAGAGGCAGAATGTGGGAAAGTTCCTGGACTCTCCCAGCTGTCATGAGTGCTGCACAAGCTGGCTAGGAAATGTAAGGGCCTCATGGAAATGATGATGGCAAGAATAGAAAATGGAGGTGACTAAGATTGTCATGAATCTTTAGTGCATATGTCTTTCCTCCGGGTAAAGATAAACATTTTCTGAGCCTTTTCAAATACAAGAAACAAATGTAGATCTCAACTGATGAGTGGGGCTTGTCCCCATCCCCTACTTGGTAAGTTTATACCCCACATCCAGCTGCTATTAGCTATGTCAGGCAGTGTATTCCAGATGCACTACAGAACAAGGTAGTCCATATGAGTTAAAATACACAATTTGTAATTTGCCACAGTATTTATTATTTGTTTAAGGAGAATATTTTTATGATGCTTTTCCAGGTAAAGTCGACCACTCATGGTGCAGTAAAACAGGGGTCCCCAACCCCAGGTCTGTGGAGAAAAATCTTCTGCCCCCTATACGCACTCCCCCCACATGCCCACCCACACAGCCCCTTTGCGCATGTGAGAGTCCCACCTCTTTCATGCATGCGCACGAGTGCCCGCATGCCTGCTTGAGCGAGTGCTGCCCCGCTGCACTGTGCATGGACGCCTCCCCCCCCAAAACCAGTCTGCAGTGTCAAAAAGTTGGGGACCACTGCACTAAAATACAATCAAATAGCACTTAAAATAATAACACCAAAAATGTATACCTGGGGAGGGAAACAGTAATGATGGCTTAGTATTTTGCAATACTGGGAACTGAAACAAATAGAAGAGTATCTTCCAGAAGGTGCCAAGTCATGCAAGTCTATGAGTACCAGAGTCCAGTTGCTATGTGTGCAGACTCAAATATGTCACAAACTAAGTTCATATTTGTCTCAGGTGGAGAAAGACCACAAGTTTAATCTAAGATCTATTCAGATCTGTAGAGGCCATGATCATGCCCTTTGACGGCAGTGGGTTTTTCTGTGTAAACTGTGCCAATGAATGCTGCACTGTAGTTTCACACTTGGAGTGAAAACAGTGACCTTGTCAAGGAGAAAGCAGTCTGCCTTCATTAGGTCCATTTGATAAACACACTTGCATACAAATCTGTAGAAACCAATTTGTACTTTTGGCATATGCAATATGCATCCTACTTCCCTGCTAACAGCTTTATCTTTTAAAAAATAGGTCATATTTTTCTTTACCTTTTCATGCCGTAGAGCCCTAGAAGTTTATTATTTTAACTAAATTATTAATGCATCTGATATTCATGCAAAAGGGCTTTGTTATGTCTTAATGTAGCCTTTTGTTTAGCTGTCAGAAGCAATGTTCTCCTTCCACAGATTATTTTATTTTCACCATTTTCTCTTTGTGCCAGCTGTGTTCTGCTTTTAATATATCAAAGCAAAAAGACTCTCTCTCCCCCCCCCCTCTCTCTCTCTCTCTGTGTGTGTGTGTGTGTGTGTGTGTGTGTGTGTGTGTGTGTGTGTGTGAGAGAGAGAGAGAGAGAGAGAGAGAGAGAGAGAGAGAGAGAGAGAGAGAGAGAGAGAGAGAGAGAGACTGGATCTACCACAGGTATCTAGTGAACATTTTTCTTTCAATAGCTTTTTCAGAAAGAAGAAAAATATTATTGATAGAGCTCAAGACTTCTAAAATAGCAAAAAGTGATCCATCTTGTCTGGAACAGTAGAGGTAGATAATATAGCAATAAGACTTTTTTTTAAAAGAAATTGATCTTAGCCCCACTCAACTGAGCATAAAGGAAAATATATGAGCTGCTGATCAGACATAGTGAGCCTACAGCATACAGTATATCACTGCCAAAAGTATGAAAAGGTTCTAAATGGCCTTCCTAGTTTTCATTCTGTCTGCTGTAAATTCCACTGACTTACCTGACCTTGAACAATGGAAAGTTTAATCTTTGTTGATCTATTAACAATTGGGCTGTAAATGGAGACTCTTTGGTGTAGTCTACCAGGTATTCACACAGAATTCTCCAGCATGGGCATGTGAAACTGGACAGTACAGTTTTGTACATAAGAAAGGATACCTGGCATAGAGGTACAGGGTACCAGCTACTAAGAAAGATGGCACAGAAATACCTTTGCAGATTACAAAACAGAGTAGTTTTGACTAGGTTTGTCCTCTGTATCTGGGCAGTCTTATTTGCATGCCATGCACATTTGCATGTTATGCTAATCAAGCATGTTAATTGCTGCATTCATTTTCTACCAACAGATTCCTGCCTTGGCAGAATCTGAGAGGGTCAATATAGTGTAAGGATTAGAATGTTGAACATGGGACAATTCAGTTCCAAGCTTAGATGTCAAGCTTACTTGACATCCATTGGGCCAAGCAACCTCTCTCAGCTAAGCCTGCATTGCAGAATAGTTTGGGAGATAAAGTGAGAAGAGGGGAAACATTTAAAACTGCCAAATACTTGGATGGTGCATATTGGTAAAGAAATAATGACATTTTGTCACACACATGGAATTCTGGTAATATCCTCATGAAATGGCTGTTGTTCTTTTGCTATCAGTTTTTATTCATGTAAAAACCAAACTCATGGATTTGTGAGAACAGAACAGCAGTCTCCTACAAGGGGCACACTGTCATCTCATTCTCAAAAAGAAAAAAATGCAGGAGAAAGTGAGGGTAAATTGCAGACATCAGGGGTGGAAGCAAAATGTCATTTCCTTCAGAGATACATGAGGAATATTTTATTCTAACTAATACTCTAGCTTAATTTTCTTTCCCGTATTTGATTTTCGATTGCTATATCAAATTATATTTGTACCTATATATCAAATCAAGTGCCACTCCAGTGTGCCGTCTCCCATATTTTGGTTTCACTTCTCCTCAGTCCTTCATACCCAATACCTACAGTCTTCTTTCACTGCACTTAGCTGTTTTGCAGTAGGAAATGAGATTCATAGCATGGCTTGGAAAGTTTCCTTCTTGGACTACACCATGCAGAATTCCTCAACTAGTATAGTCACTGATAATGTTTGTTGGGGGATTCTGGGAGGTGTAGTTCAAGAGGGTAAAATTACTAATTTCTGATTCCTGATAAATATAAGCAATATCTTCTGAGCAAATTTGATAAGTTATAAGATCCATTTAATTTAGTAGGATACGTGTCTCAGTAAAAAGTTGAAAGATCCATACACGATTCCCAAGACTGGAATAATATGGAGAATTAGTTCCTTCAAAAGGGTGCTATAGTTTCCTTATAATTGTTTGAAGCCTATTTTCTAGAAATTTCAAATTCACAGCAACCATAACCCCAATGAACTTAAAACAAGCAGAAGCTTCTAATGATTTATCCTACTCTCTTCCTATTGCCTCCTCCCATTCTTCCCAACTCATTATTTTCCCAGGGTAGCACATAGCTACAAGCTGAGCTCCAGGAAGCCTGTGGAAGATGAAAGGGAGCCTGATTTTTCTGAAATCATACTATAGATCTTGGAAAGCTTCCCTTTTTGGACTATAGTTCCCATAATTCTCCAGCCACTGAAATATTCCTGTTTGTTACCAGATTCAATATTTATTTGTTTCTCTATAATATCTGTATTCTGTATCTTCAGCAGTGAAGGCAATGAGAACTATTACTGTCTTTCAGAAGTAAATGAGAAAACAAAACAAAAAAATCCAGGGGATGCCAAGAATTGAAAATAAAGAATTGGAAAAACTAACAAAGTACAGAGACCTGGCAATCAAAACATCTTGCTTGTGAATGAAACACACTTCAGTGGTCCCTGTAGTCATCAGAGCTTTAGGAACAATATCAAGAAATTTCACACAGTACTATAAGCAGTTGCAGATCTCAGAAATCACACCACCAGAGCTACAAAAAAATAGCAATATTAGGAACAACATAATAGTGCACCAATATTAAACAGATAGGTTCTCTTCTAGCACAACCCCTTTTCACTCAGATACATTCACATTTGGCTCTCCTTCTCCTCTACCACAGCTTCTATTACTAAGGATGGCTCACTTTCACTCATATATCCTTCACATCTGCATAGTCAAAGCTATGTTTTTTTCCAGTAACAATGTATGGAAGTGAGAGCTGGACCACAAAGAAGGCTGACCACTGAAGAATTAATGCTTTTGAATTGTGATGCTGGAGGAGACTCTTGAGAGTCCCCTGGACTGCAAGGAGAACAAACCTATCAATTTTGAAGGAAATCAACCCTGAGTGCTCACTGGAAGGACAGATTCTGAAGCTGAGGCTCCAATACTTTGGCCTTCTCAAGAGAAGAGAAGACACCCTGGAAAAGACCCTGATATTGGGAAAGTGTGAAGGCAAAAGGAGAAGGAGACGACAGAGGACAAGATGGTTGGACAGTGTCACCGAAGCTACCAACATGAATTTTACCCAACTCCGGGAGGCAGTGGAAGACAGAGGGCCTGGCATGCTCTGGTCCATGGGGTCACGAAGAGTCAGACATGACTTAACGACTAAACTATAAAACAACAACGTTGTGGTGAAAGATTATATGTTAAAATGGGCACAAAATATTGGTTATAACATTGATTTAGAGCAATGGACACAAACTTGGCAGAATAATATTGAATATATAATATTGAACTTACGAAATTAGTAAGCTTTAAGATAAAAAGAAAAAAAGAGAAGGTCCATGGAAATGGAAGATTAGTAACTATAGATATTCTGGAAAATTGCTATAATGTTTTTCTATTTGTATGATTTCCCTTTTTAATATAACTGTAATAAGCATATGTCAGAATTCTCTTTCACTCTCTGGAAGTTTTACCCTTTCCTACCCTTCTTTCCCCCTTTCTACCCTGCCTCCCTATTTGTACCTCAACCCCTATCCTTACGGAAAATTAATAAAAACTTGTATGAGTTTTTAAAAAATGAAAAAGTAAAAGCCAGACTATGCCAAATATATGGCCTAGAAAGGAAAACAATCATTGAAACTATAGAACAACTAAAACAGTGGAATATAACTACAGTAAAGAAAACTGAAAGATATGATAGACGCTTTAAACAATATAGAGAAAATATGGAATTTCAAAATAACCAATGATTATTCTATGAAAGCTATGGTTTTTCCATTAGTGATGTATGGAAGTTTTTCTATTTGTATGATTTCCCTTTTTAATATAACTGTAACAAGCGGATGTAAGAATACTCTTTCACTCTCTGGAAGTTTTACCCTTTCCTACCCTTCTCTCCCCCTTTCTACCCTGCCTCCTTATTTGAACTTGTCTACAGCTCAAGATGGCTGCTGGAGCAGCTGACTTCTCGGAGTGCTCCGGCTTCTCCTTTTTTTTCTTTTTATAAGTTTAAAAGCTTTTCTTTAAGCTTTTATTTTAACTTGCTTTTATCTTACTAGTTAAGATTAGCCCTATACTGAGAACCCATCGCAGAGCTCTGTACTTGGCAAGACTGCTTGAAGGAACCGGCCTTGGCGTTTTTCCTTTGCTGACTGCTGGGGAGGATCCTTATGAAAGCGTCCTAATCTTTCTTTGGTCTTCTCAGCAATTTAACAACATAAATCTGCTACCTTACTTTCTCCCTGCCTGGGAAAGCCTCCTAGTGACCCTGGGTTTATCTGGATTTACCTGATTTATCTGCGGAGTTTGGCTGTCGAATACCTGGCTCAGTGTGGGGCATTTTTCGGACTTTGGTCTCCGGGCTTGAGCTGTTTGCTTGCTACCGCTCTGGTCACGGCCGGCCTGGAAGCTTCCCTCCCTGTGCCGCAAGGTTGTTAACCAGAGCCAGGAGGAACAGAGCTTGTCTCAATAATACTCCCATGTCAGCTACCACCCTCAGCCATCCTATCTCAGGGAAGATTGAGAAGAAAAGAGCAAAGAAATCCAAGGACAACAAGTTTCAAGCTACTATTGAAACTTTTCTTTCTCCCCCCTCTAGCCAGACGGCCTTGAGGGATTCTTCGAAGGTGAGTGACTTGCATAACTCACCCCCTCAAACTGTTAATTCCTCTCTGCTGAATGAGGAATTCTCCAGCTTGTACCCTCCAGAGAAGCACCCTAGCTTAAATGCTACTTGCTCTTTAAATTCCTCTAGGGTGGATGAACTTATATTGCAACCTACCCCTCAAGGCTCGGATGATGCCCTTCATACCCCTTCAGAGGACCTCCAGATTGATCCTCCCTTTGTCCCACAGGATTTAACTGATCTATCATGTGTTTCCCCAGCCACTAAAGCATTGATACAAGATCTTATAGCAGACCAGTCAAACAAGCACCCCAGAGAAACAAACTCCAGTGCAATGAACGTACTCTTACAACTTTTACAACAGGTTTTACAACAGGTTTCCTCTATTGCCCTGGATGTACAACAATTACTCAACCACATGACATCTGTGCTGCCTTCCAATAAGGAAAAGTTACAGTTTGAGGTGTGCCCCAAAGTCAAGAAATTCCCACTGAGTAAATCTCCCACTCCTCTGCACCCCCAAACATCCCTGTCTTCGGCATCCCCTCCTGGTAGAGACTCAACATCCACCGACTCTTCCAGGATCACTCAAAGGCAACCTGCCTCCCCCCCAAGAAAGCTGCAGCCAGTGGGAAGGGTCTTTCAACGTCATAACGTAGTCATAAATATCCCAACTCTTGACGTATGTTTTTGGAGCAACAAAAGAAGGATCATGGTTTCCTTATCCGCAGTCTTAGACTGTACTATCCCTCCCTCCGACCTTAAATACTTCTTCTTTCTACCGTCCCTCAACGTATATGAAAGAGTGTTTTTATCTTTCCTAACTCCGGATTGGCCAAGGAGGATCTTTAGGGCAGCGGGCCATCTGTGGAATTACGGCCTTACTTTTTCCCGGGTATTCAAGGACAATCTAATTGAAAATTTATTTAAAGACAAGAGCTCCCCCTCACTAAGGACGATGATCCAGGCAACTAAGCCCAATATGCTGACTAACAGTACCAGGACACTGGCTGACAATCAACCTAGCCAATTAGAGGACTACTTGGCAGCCCGGAGTCCCCTCAAAGAATCGATGGAGCACGTCAGTAGTAAAAATCATGACGAAAGTCCAGTGCCCTCAGAGGAACATGATCCGGTCCCCCAACCACAGTCTCATCCCCAATCCATTTCTGTTCATAACGCTCTGTACCCAGTCCTTCTCTCATCTTGCACTACAGAAAAGCGATCTCCGATGGAAGAGCTTACCCTAGCAGCTGACCAGACACAAATTAATTCCCCCATGTCTGCCAACACTATAACCTCCAAGTTAAAACTTGTGGCAACAGCTCCAACTAATTCTGCAGTTACTTCCGCAAATATGCCTGTTCCCCCAGATGACACCATTTTAGAAGCCCTGGCCCCGGTCCCACTTGACAAGCCCCCAGTGAACGCACACCCGGTGAGCTCAGTTATATCGGATTGACTTACCGTACCTACCCCTGACGTTGTACCCCCCCAACCGGGTTTGAAGTTGCTTTCTTGGAATATATGTGGATGGCACAACAAGGCTAAAGATCCCGACTTTCATGCTTATCTCAGGAACTTTGAGGTCGTCCTACTACAAGAAACTTGGATGGTCACTCCATTAAAATTTGAGGGCTATAACTCCATATCCCTACCAGCCCATAAACTTAAGAGTAAGGGCCGCCCAGCTGGAGGCCTAACTTTTATGTGTAAGACCCACCTAACACCTGTCCTAATGTTCATGGCTTGACAGCCTTTGTATGGTGCAAGTGGTAAAACTCACTATGCTTCCAGGAACCTTGGTCATCTTCAATGTATACATACCACCCAACTCTGATAAGCTCTGCAGAGAGAACCAGTGGGACTATTTGTCACAAGTTCTGATGGATACCTTCGCCGAGCTTCAGGTGGACTGGTTCCTACTTGCTGGGGATTTCAATGCCCGCGTGGGATCGGGCGTCGACATCTTTAGACAACTGGCTGACGACCTTCCCTTGCCCGACCTCAGCTACCTGCACAGGAGCTCTAAAGATCTAACAACTAACGAAAATGGCATTGCCTTAGCCAACTTATGTGTGACCTTTGGACTCACCTGGCTTAATGGTTTGCTAGATGGAGACAAAGAAGGGGAATTCACCTTTGTAGCGCCACAGGGGGCAAGTGTAATCGATTACATTATTGTCCCAGTAGCTGCGCTACAGATGATAGACAGTTTCCGGATTGATCCCCCACTTCTTAGTGATCATCTCCCTCTTAGCTGTTCATTATTAATTGGAACTATTAACCCTCCCCCTATTTCACCTCCATTATCTTATAAACCCTCCTCTGGCCCTCTGTCTATCAAATGGAACCATAAGACCATGCATCTATTTTCCGATCTGATATCGAAGGGTAGCCCGACCTCTTATACCACGCTAACTGATCCGCCAACCATTGGGGACATTCTGGATAGCTACAATTTACTAATCGACGTTTTGCTGAACAAACTAGGACATCACAACTCTCCCAAGGTGAAAAATCCGCCACGAGACAGCCACACAGTTTTCAACAATCATTGTCAGAATCTCAAACATAACCTTCGTCAAATCTACAAGGACTACAAGGACCATGGAAGCTCCAGACTTCCCCCAGCGTATTTCAACATTAAAGCCCAGCTTGCCCAGGCCATCAAACTTAACACACAGCAGATCATCTCTGAGCGATGGGGCTCCTTAATCATGGCAACCAAAACTAACAACCATAAGCTCTTCTGGAAAATCATTAACGCCACCCCAACCCGGGCGAGCTATTCATCCTCTCCTCTAATTCCCGCAGCCTCTTGGGAAGCTCACTTTGGGAAACTGTTCAATGATCATGCTGACCATCAAATTACCATTGACCACCCAGGGGTAGCGGCCTTGCCCATATGGCCACCAGTTTCTCAAGAGGAAATTCTGACCCTCATTGCTCATCTCAAGTCCGGTAAAGCCGCCGGGCCCGATTTTATTCCATCCAATCTGATAAAATACGCTCCACAGTGGTGGGTGCCTTTCTTAGCTGAATTGTTCACCAAAGTGAACTCCCAGGGGCAAGTACCCAAATACTGGACACAATCGCACATAGTGCCAATCTATAAAAAAGGTGACAAATTGAATCCAAACAACTTTAGACCAATTAGCCTTCTCTCTATCCCGGGGAAACTCTACGCATCACACCTTCTAACTAAGCTGACCTCGTGGATTGACGATAACAATATCATAGGCCCAGAACAAGCTGGATTTAGAGCCGGGAGATCCACCCTGGAACAATCCCTGATATTATTTCATCTTGCTGAGAAACAAGATGCGACCACATCCTGCCAAGTTAGGTATGATGATTTAGGCAATCTTACTGAAAATATTACCACCACCAGGGGAGTAAAACAGGGTTGCGTGCTCGCTCCCACCCTGTTTAACCTTTTCTTGAATGACCTATCACCTCATCTAGCTGACATTGACTCCCATTGTCCTAAACTCAACAACACCCCAGTCTACTTGCTCCTCTACGCAGATGATATGGTCCTGATTTCAAGAACAAAAATCGGATTGAGACGTCTGGTTCTTGCTACCATAGAGTACTTGGAGTCCAATCTACTACAATTAAACTACGACAAATCAAAAATCTTAGTCTTTGAGAAAAGATGGACACCTCGATTCTGGTCATTTAATGGCAAGCCTATCCAACAAGTCAAATTCTTTAACTACCTAGGCTTGACCTTTTCCTACAGACTCACCTGGATACAACAACGTTCGAAAGTCATCAAATCAGCCAAACTTCTGGCTAATTCCATTCTTCGCTTTACCTTAATACAAGGCAATTCCTATATACCCGCGGCGATAAAAGTTTTTAACACCAAGGTCACCCCCCATCTCCTTTACGCCATTCAACTTTGGTTGCCAGCCTTCAATTATGAGGTGGAACGCATTCTATCCGTGTTCCTATACAAACTTTTTGGCGTAGCTCACTGTGTAGCTTGTGCCACTCTGCGGTTAGAGGCAGGCCAGTTGAGCCTAGAGTATGTGGCTTGGGTCAGATTCTGCAAGTTTTGGCTTGTTACTCTTTTCAAGGCCGATCACTCCCCTTTTATCGAAGCCCTGCTAAGTGATTCATTCATTTGCTCAGCACTCCGCCTCTTTTACAAAAAAGCCCAGTCCATAGGTCTCTCCCCCGAATGCTTGGGCAACGTCAACCTTGATAATGCCTGTAAACTATTGGTATTACGGCTGACGGACATTGAAAGACAAAACCATATTGCAGCCGCCTCCAGAACACGCTCTCCTCTTTTTTTCGAACTACCATTTACAATTGGACAAATGCCCAGGTACTTGGCTTTCCTGGAAAATCCCCAGTTGCGATGTGCTTTTACATTAGCAAGATGCAACGTCATGCCTACACAAGAGCTGGCTGCCTCATTTTCTCACAATGTAAGCTCAACCTGGTGCCGAGACTGTACCTGGAACACCCCCGAAACCTTGGAGCACGTAATATGCAGCTGCCCTAGTTATAAGGACCTGAGGGCTAATTATATTACTCCATTACTTATGGGGCCCCCAGGAATTAGCCCGAATAGCATTTTGTTCTATCTGTTGTCATCAACGGACAAGGAGACTACCACTAGGGTGGCGCTCTTTCTTAACGGTGTCCTAACGAGGAAAAGAGCAAAATCCGACAAAACTACATACTACAAGGTTTAAACCCACGATTGACCAACCAGGGAGTTAATCGACCAAATATGCACGTAAAAGCGGAGCTACTCGGGAACAACTATATAATGGAACAAAGATCCCATTTATATTCTGCTTAATTTTAATTTTGACTTACCTGTTAATTTGTTATTCTGTATATGCCTAATAAAGGTTTCTGAACTGAGCCTCCTTATTTGTACCTCAACCCCTATCCCTATGGAAAATTAATAAATGATTCCATACATCATCATCCTGCCAGCAGACAAAGGTAACACTACAGTAATCATGGAAACAGAAGAATACAAGGACAAAATCAGGGAACTTCTAGACCCTACCACCTACAGAAAACTGAAACGGGACCCAACCAACAAAATCACAAAACAAAAAAACATGCTGATCAGGAGTTCCTCCCTGTACCCCAATTTCCGTCAACAAGTCTGCAAGACAGAAGCTCTCCCACCAAGGCTATACGGACTCTCCAAAATCCACAAGGACTCAATCCCACTCAGGCCCATTGTAATTGCCATCAGCTCCCCAACATATGAATTAGCCAAACACCTAGCAACCCTCCTACAGACCCACATTGGACAAACCTCATCCTACATCAAAGACTCAGGACATATCATAAGCAAGATCAGAACCCTAAAACTCAACCCTGGGGACAGACTGATCAGCTTTGATTTAGTATCCCTGTTCACTAAGGTACCGATAAAGGACACCCTGACACTCATCCAGCAGATCTTTCCAGAAGACATCAAGGCCCTTTTCCAACACTGCCTAACAACCAGCTGTTTCCAGTGGGATAATGAATTCTATGAACAGACAGATGGAGTGGCCATGGGGAGTCCCCTCAGCCCAGTTATAGCCAACTTCTACATGGAGCATTTTGAAAAACGTTCCCTGGCTTAGGCACCCCTTGCACCCACAGTCTGGTTCTGATATGTGGGTGACACCTTTGCAGTTTGGAGCCACGGTGAAGAAAAATGGGAAGAATTTCTCTTTTTTAAACTCTTTTTTTATTTGATTAATAACGTAAACAAACATACAAAACAAACACAGAACACATAATTGGGGAGAATATTTCCCACATATCCATCTAACATATACAGTGGTGTCTTGACTTGAGAACTTAATCCGTATTGGAAGGCAGTTCTCAAGTCAAAAAGTTCTCAGGTCAAATCTGCATTTCCCATAGGAATGCATTGAAAACCATTTGGTCCGTATCTGCTCTTTTCCATCCATAGAAACTAATGGGAAGCTGCTATTCTGCCTTCAACCACTAGAGGGGGATATTTTGTTTCTTTTTTTCTTAGGTCAAGAAAGGTTCAGGGAAGGCAGGGAAAATACAGTCCAGGCAGTACAGTACCAGGCAGTCTGAAGACTGTCTCCCAATCCACTCTCTAAACGCTGGGAGGAGTGAGGAAGCAGACAGGCATCCTTTTCACTGGCCAACAGTTAACTGAAAGTTCAAATTTTGCACTTTCCCTGCCTCCCACGTGGTTTTTTTTTCAGTTCTTAACTCAAATCTAAGTATTTAAGTCAAGTCAATATTTTCCTATGAGAGTGGTTCTTAAGTCAAAATGTTTTTAACTCGAGCCGTTCTTAAGTCAAGACCCCACTGTAATACTGACTGCATAAACCATATTGCCCTACTTAACATCTTTAGGCCACATCCATTTGATATATAATTCTGACTACATAAACCCCAAGAATTAACATACATTAATTGTCAATATATAAACTTAAACCTGTATTGATCTTATATTCAAGCCACTCTTAATTGCATAGACCAACTATAGTTTATGAGTTACTTAATATCATCTCTGCCGATCTAAGACCAATCAATCTGGTAAGGGCCAAGGTATAAGTTTGGGATTTTCTTTAGTAAAAGAGCTTTGCTTGGTTAAGGCTATTCCAGAATTTGTTCAGGCAAGGGGAAATTCTGGTGGGGATTTGTTTCCTCACAAAGATAGCTCATCCCTCAAGAAATACCAGTTTTGGATGGTTACTTCCCATGGGCTTCAAGAGGCAAGGATATCTGTAAGCAGGATCTGAAGGCCATGCTGCACCACCTGCCTCCAGGCTGAATGCTCAGATTTCAAGGTTTCCCATCTGTTGAGGTCCATTCCTAAGGCCTTCAGATCCTGCTTGCAGATGTCCTTGTATTTGTCACGTTGCCGGGAGTTTTAACAGGTAAAAGTCTAATAAACCTATCCAATATCAGAAGTTCAGAAGATGCAAAGCAGATACCAAAATGCCAGAGCCAAAACACAAACCATAGTCAGAAGTCAGAGTCCAAAGCCAAGGGTCCAGAAAACAAGGTCCAAGATGAGCAGGAGCATGGATGCGAGCCACAGTGTTGACTTGCTTCCACAAGGTTGCAAGCCTCTGGGTGCACATTTTATAGCAACAGTAGTCATCTAAACACCTCATCCTGCTAAAACTCAGGGTTGGTCGACCTGATGTTCCTATGGGAAGCATTCATGTGGGCTTCAGATCTTCGTGTCATGAGTCCTTGCCGAAGCTTCTCCCTCACCCTGGCTACTGGGGGAGGAGAATCTGGTGATGATTCAGCTGTCTGCGATTCTGATTTCCCAGCATTCTCCTCAGCTGTAATTATCTCCTCAGATTCCAGATTCATGACAGTATTGCAGCTGTGGTCTCCCCCTGGGGTGATTTCCCTGCACTAATTCTCCATACAGGAGATCTTTTGGAATCCGACCGTCAGCCATTCTCATGACTTACCCAAGCCAATGTAGACATCTCTGTTTCAGTAATGTATACATGCTAAAAATTCCAGCTTGTTCTTTTGTTTAGTCATTAAGTCATGTCCATCTCTTTGTGACCCCATGGACCAGAGCATGCCAGGCCCTCTGTCTTCCATTGCCTCACGGAGTTTGGTCAAATTCATGTTGGTAGCTTCGATGATACTGTCCAGCCATCTTGTCCTCTGTCGTCCTCTTCTCCTCTTGCCTTCACACTTTCCCAACACCAGGGTCTTTTCCAGGGAATCTTCTCTTCTCATGAGATGGCCAAAGTATTGGAATCTCAGCTTCAGGATCTGTCCTTCCAGTGAGCACTCAGGGTTGATTTCTTTTGGAATGGATAGGTTTGTTCTCCTTGCAATCCAGGGGACTCTCAAGAGTCTCCTCCAGTACTACAATTCAAAAGCATCAATTCTTTGGCGGTCAGCCTTCTTTATGATCCAGCTCTCACTTCCATACTGGAAAAACCATAATTTTGACTATGTGGACCTTTGTCAGCAAGGTGATGTATCTGCTTTTTAAGATGCTGTCTAGGTTTGTCATTGCTTTCCTCCCATGAAGCAGGAGTCTTTTAATTTCATGGCTGCTGTTACCATCTGCAGTGATCATGGAGCCCAAGAAGGTAAAATCTGTCACTGCCGAGTCCTAGCTCGTTCTCGGACTACTCTATTTGGAACTTTGTCCTGCCAAGTGATATTAACAATGTGTCAGAGACAACACATACAGAATGGGTTCAGCTTCCTCTCCTGCCGTGCACAAAAGGGTCCAGGACTCACTGCCATACAGGAATGTGCTCAGGACACAGACTCTATAGACCTGGATCTTGGTATATGCCATCAGCTTCTTTTTAAGCCATACTCTCTTTGTGAGTCTAGAGAATGTGGTAGGTGCTTTGCCAATGTGTTTATCCAGCTTGACATCTGGGGAGAGAGTGTCAGAGATTGTTGAGCCAAGGTACACAAAGTCATGAACGACTTCCAATTCTTGCGTGGAGATGGTAATAGAGGGAGGTGAGTCCACGCCCTGGCCCATGACTTGCATTTCCTTCGGGCTGATTGTTAGTCCAAAATCCTGGCAGGCCTTAACATTTAATTTCTAGTATAGTAGTTAGAAAATAAATTAAACAGTTGGAAAAATAAACCCCTACATGGACTATATCTGTGAAATATTGATGGAAAGCATGAGAATAATGCTTTCCATAGTGTTGTATGGAAGTGAGAGCTGGACCATAAAGAAAGCTGACCGCCGAAGAATTGATGCCTTTGAATTGTGGTGCTGGAGGAGACTCTTGAGAGTTCCCTGGACTGCAAAGAGAACAAACCTATCAATTCTAAAGGAAACCAACCCCGAGTGCTGATTGGAAGGACAGATCCTGAAGCTGAGGCTCCAGTACTTTGGCCATCTCGTGAGAAGAGAAGACTCCTTGGAAAAGACTTTGATGTTGGGAAAGTGTGAAGGCAAGAGGAGAAGGGGACGACCGAGGATGAGATGGTTGGACAGTGTCATCGAAGCAACCAACAGGAATTTGACACAATTCCGGGAGGCGGTGGAAGATAGGAGGGCCTGGCGTGCTCTGGTCCATGGGGTCATGAAGAGTCGGACACGACTAAACGACTGAACACACACACACACATGAGAATAAGTCAACATTGGCATGGTTAAAACTGGGCACCATTAAGAAAAAAACCAAAGGCTTGACTTTTGCTGCACAAGAACAAACACTCCAAACCAATATGATTAAAGCTAAGATTCAAGGAATTAGGGCTAACTCCAAATTTCAACTCTGCCAATAAAAAGATTAAACTGTGTTACACCTCATCTGTGAATGTCTAAAGATTTAACAAAGAGATTACAAAATTAGACATGATAGAGTGGCAAAATTAATGCACTGTTCATTATGCAAAAATATATAACTTGCCAGCCTTTAAAAACCCATGGGAACATCAGGTAGATGTCAGATGTCAGAAAATGACAAGTCAAGATATTGAGGGGTTTCCAGATCCAAACTGATAGACACCTTGAATATAACACAACAGGCATAGTAGCAATAGAACAAAGAATTGTCTGGATCGTTGACATTGCAGTTCCAGAACTTGCTAGAGTTGAAAACAAAGAAGTGTAAACATATCACTTGTGGATGAAACACACTTCAGTGGTCCCCATCATCATCAGTGCTTCGGGAACTGTATCAACAAATTTCACACATTATTATAAGCAATTGCAGATCTCATCAATAACACCTTCTGAACTACAATATTTGGCAATATTGCAGCATATATACTATATCAATATTTAACAGATACTTAGGTTTTTGGTTAAAACTTGTATCTGTTATATAATACCAGTCAATGTTTTTATAATTTTGATTGATTGTGCCTGGTATTTTTTAATAATAATAATAATAATAATAATAATAATAATAATAATAATAATAATAATAATAATAATAATAATAATAATAATAATAATAATAATAATAATAATAATAATAGATGTGTCATCTAGTCTATTCCATGATTTTCTTGGTAGAGAATCTTCAGAAGTGGTTTCCCATTCTCTTCTTCTGGGGTTGCCCTGGGACTGTGCAGCTTGCCCAAGACCACACAGGCTGGCTCTTCTCCCTGAAGGCACAGTGGAAAATCAAACTCTCACCCTCTGGCTCTGCAGCCAGATATTCACACCACTGAGATATCCAACCAGCTTCCGTATACAAACATGTTTAAAAAGAAATATCTGGATGTAACAGGAATTACCAAGAATCACAGAATTTGGCATCCCGCCGCGATTAATATGTACTGTTTTGAACCACAAATTTTTATCACGTCTTGAATAATAAGCATTTGTTCCTTGACAGGCAGAATTGAATTTTCTCATGTTTTAAGGCTGAGATGAGTTTAGTGGCCTTGGGAATACTCTGAGGCTTCACCAGAGGCTGCGAGAAGGTTCTTCATACCTGATCCTCAAGGTTATTAAACTTGAGGAGAGAGGCTTTGTCATCTTGCTTTCCCATGCAAAACTAATAGTTTATAGGCCTAATCTCGCTCACTCGCTCACTCTGTACAACAGGATTTTTATATAACAATCCAAGTGTATCCACTCCTCAAAAACAAAACAAAATACTCCCCCAAACAAACTGTTTTTAAATCCTTCTTAGCAAAGAAATATTTCTAACATCACCCTGTCTTGTCAAATACCTAGGATCCAAGGCTAACTTATTGGTCAACACCAATGGCTTACATCGTTAAAGCATCTCAAATCAACTTAGTCATCATGGGAATGAAATCTAATTGGAAGAAACAGAGGCTCTCAATTATAAGAGAGAGCTTAAATCATACTTTGCTTTTAATCTGATGCAAGATACTGTTCAAAGAGGGCATCTAAAAGGGCTCCCATTAAACCAGTTTTTAAGTGCAGCCTGACCACTGTTTAAACAGATCTATTCCAATGCCAGAGATCTCAAATCTACAGGTGAATGGTGTGCTATGACATAGAATCATAGAAAAGTGAAGTTGGAAGGGGCCTACAAGGCTATCAAGTCCAACCCCCTGCTCAATGCAGGAATACAATCAAAGCATCCTGAGATATGAATGGTTTCTAATTCTGATTCTAATTTATGTTTACTTTTCTCTTCTACCATGTGAAATACTGGTTCAACCAACACATATGAACAAACATGGGGAAAGAATAGCATGTACTACTTGTTACAGCTGACAGATGTTGAAATATCTTAGGACAGGAATTTTCTCATCAAGTAAATAAATAATTTGACTTTCAAATATTGACTGCTATCTTTGTTCTAAATAGTTCCATTTTTGTTCTAAACATTTGCATACACATGTGTTTCTAATGCTATGTGACAATAAAGTGACAATGTATTTGTGTACTATATGCTGCTTCCCTATGTGCTTACGTACAGAAATAATATGTGTATTTTGGAGTAATTGTGGAACATTCTGTCTTGATTTGGACTGCTGTTTGGGATCTTTCTGGATTTTGATTGTGCACAAAAACAGGTAGTAACGACCAAAACTTTTTGCTTGTGTAGTATACACTGGGGTCTTGACTTGAGAACTTAATCCGTATTGGAAGTCAGTTCTCAAGTCAAAAAGTTCTCAGGTCAAATCTGCATTTCCCATAGGAATGCATTCAAAACCGTTTGATCCGTATCTGCTCTTTTCCGTCCATAGAAATTAATGGGAAGCTGCTATTCCTCCTTCAACCATTAGAGGGGGATATTTTGTTTCTTTTTTTCTTAGGTCAAGAAAGGTTCAGGGAAGGCAGGGAAAATACAGTCCAGGCAGTACAGTGGACCCTTGACTTACAGAATTAATCCGTATTGGAACGGTGGCTGCAGGTCAAAAAGTCTGTAGGTCAAGTCTCCATTGAGCTACAGTGCATTGAAAACCGATTAATCCCGTAACAGGCCGTTTTTGTTCCATTTTGGTTTTTTTCTGGTCTGTAAGTCAAATCTCAGTCTGCCAGTCAAATCTAAATTTTGCAGCCAGAGAAGTCTGTAACTCAAAAAGTTTGTAAGTCAAGCCGTCTGTAAGTCAAGGGTCCACTGTATTGCAATAGAGTAGGCCCATTAATTCAGATGAAGGAGGAATGAAAATTGGTGAAAGAAGTATAAATGATTTAAAATATGCAGATGATACCATCTTCCTGGCAGAAAACTGTAGTGACTTATTTATTTATTTATTTATTTATTTATTTATTTATTTATTTATTTATTTATTTATTTATTTATTTATTTATTTACAATATTTTTAGCCGCGCCATTGCCAGTGGCTTCTGACTTGAAATTATTGTTAGGGAAAATGAAAGAAGAAAGTGCCAAACCAGTAATGCACTTGAGCATCAAGAAGACAAAAATCACAATTATAGAAGAAATATATAACTAGCATTGACAATGAAGAAATTGAAATAGAGATTTTGTATACCTTGGTTCAATTATCAATCCAGGTGGAGACTGCAGCCAAGAAATCAGAAGACTGGGACTAGGGAGGGCAGCAATGAGGGAATTAGCAGAGATCATCAAGTGTAAGGATATGTCACTGGAGACCAAGAGCATGATCATTCACACTTTTGTATTTCTGATCACTACGTATGGGTTTGATAGCGGGACAGTAAAGAAAGCTGATGGGGAAACAATTGATTTGTTTTAAATGTGTTGCTGGAAGTGAGCTTTGTGGATCTCCTGGATTGCCAAAACAAACAAACAAGTGGATCCTAGATCAAATCAAACCTTCAGCAAAATGGAGGCAAAAATGTTGAAATGGGCTGTCCTTCTTAGACACATCATGATAAGTCATGATGCATCTAAGAGTACAAGTTTTGTATTGTATTTTCTCTGGAAAATACAATAGTGTTGGGAAAAGCTGAAGGCAGCAAGAAAAGAGAAAGACCAAAATGTGATGCACTGACTCCCTAAAGGAACCACAGGCTTGAGTTTACGAGAGCTGAGCAGGGCAGTTAAGGACAAGACATTTTGAAGATTGCTCTTGATAGGACTGCCATAAATCAGAGGTGGCTTGATGGCACATAACAACAACAACAACAAGGTCCATTGAATCAATGAAGAAGTAGTGAGTCAACTCCTATATAAGTACCACTGAGTCAAATGGGCCTACTCTAACTGTGTCCTGCTATGCTACAATAAATCACATTTAGAGTAGACCCATTGAAATGAATGGAACTTATAGAGTAGGTGACTCGCCAAATCCTCATTGATTCAATAGACCTAATCTAGTGTGATTTACTTTGCCAAGCAAAAAGATTTTGGCCAATATGTACACATGGATTTCTGCACAGATTTTAAATTTGAATTTATTTAAAATGCTTTTAGATCAAGAGGCAACCTCCCTTTGTGGATTAATGGAAAAGTGCAACTCATCAGTGAATGAAAGCACACCATACTTACACAAATTGGTCTCTCCATGTTTGTAATTGCTTCTTTGCTATTCTTTCTCCTTCCTTTGCCTCCTACTCCATTGCATACTATTTCACTTCCCTTCGGACCACCATCTTTCCTTTCCTCACTCTATCTCTGGCTCCTGTTTGGTCCTTTTTTCTTTTCTTCTCTCTCTGTTCCTTTCACTTCCTTCCCCTTTGTCTCTTTTTTCACCTCCCCTGTCTCTTGATTCATCACTGCACATCTTTCCCACATCCATCTCTGCCATCTTTTGCTCGCTTTTTCCTGATTCGAAGAGAAAACACCAGCTTGCACATGGAAGTTTCTGGAGGGGTGGTGGCGAATGAAGTAAAAGGAAAATGTGTGTTGTCCCCAACAACATATTCTTCATGCTTTGTGCTGACTTTGGGATTGGGTTGCTTGTTTTAATTACCTCTTTCATTTATTTGTACATACCGCATAGTTTCCAATGGCTATTGATGCTTTCAAGTACATCAATATAGGTCTACTTGAGTTTGCTCCTAAATGGAGCAAAGCCCTGATGCACACTGCCAGATGGAGCACTGCTTTGGCAACCTGAAGCAGTCCTTTGCTCTTTATTTCATTCTGGAGGTGTACAAAAGCAGCATTTTCATTCAACAGCTGCTTTGTTTCAAAGCATGAATGCCAGACTTCACTTCCAAACAAAAGTTTGCGGGTGACTGACAGGAGCCAGGTCACAAGTCTGTCTGAGTCACCATGCGAGAGACACAGATTGGTCTCTTCCTGAGGGAATGCCCATGTCCTTCTCAAACTGCCAAGAAGAATCTGCCTAGTGCTGTCTTTCAGATTTGAAAACTGTCTTCTTTGCTTTGATAGTTGCCGTTTGCGTTTCACCTGCTTGTCAGCCACTGCATATCTGGGCTTTAGAATCTTTCATTATGCTTTAGGTGTGAAAAAAGATCAACAACATCTTTATTAAATGGTGGAGCAAAGACATCTTCCTGAATTCTCCTGTACAGAATATTTCCTCTTCACAGCACACCCCTACATCTGCCTACTCAGAAGCAAGAGCCATTGAATTTAACACACCTTACTTCCAGGTGGTGCATTTGATATCGTAGGTTTATTCAGGGACATGACTGGCATGTTGGAAGGTTAATTTTCTCTCTCAAAGGAAATTTGTATATGTATGTGCTTGGGGTTTTGCCTTAATTGCCCTTTGATATGTACTGAGGCATTCCATGTACCTGTATAATTAAAAAGGCCAAAGGGCAGCAGTAAGTAAACCAAAAGGCATAATTAAATAGGCCGAAGGACTTTTTTGTACACTTCCATTTGAACAAACATACAGCTTTCAGCCCAGTGGAGATTTTATGATAAAAATACAGTGCTATTCAGTTTACATTAACCCTATTCAGGTATTATTGCACACAAAGCCTTCAACACAATGACTGCACAGCATTTAACCCCACTCCCACCATTGTCATTTTCTTCACTTGAACAGCGATGAAGAAAACAAGGTAGTGTGAGCATATAGACCCTATATGCAAAGAAGGACCTAACTCTTCCAGGATTCTTGCTCGCATACAGATGCCAGCAGGAATCTTTCCTACACAGACTAGTTGTGAGTTGTATGGAGAAAATGATGGTGGAGTGGGCCAGGCTAGAAGGACCTCATCTAAATGACATGTCCTTAAGCCATGCGGATGAATTCCAAATGTAGGGCTGCCAGATAAGTGGGAGTTGATGTTCAGCACCAAATTTACCACAGTAATAGGAGACAATCTGGTTTTGTTCTGGGCCAAAATTAGAGAATTTGGGGCAAATAGTTTTAAAGTTATGAATTTTTTACAAAAAATAATTGCCTCCCCCCAATCACACATTAAACAACCATTTGAGAGCAGCAAACAGTGAATTCTTAAAATAAAACAGTTACTTTGCTTATTGTAAATAAGGGTGCAACTACACATCAATAAACCCCACAGTGTGTCAGAGGTGACATGGCTAAATTCAATTTTTTTTCCTCACCAAGTACATGATGTAAAGCTAACCAAAAGTATTTCGAGTACCCTTTCAGTGTAATTCATTATATTTTGTGTTTAAGCTGGCAGAGATTCTAGTTTTGTGTTACAACTGCCCCTCCATCTTGCTTTGCTTTGGTTGTTGCAATATATGATTGGCCCTGTCAATCTGAAGGAACAGTGGAGGGAGGTTCTTGACGTTGGCAGTGACTACAGATGAGACTTTCGTAATTTGAGGTCTCTCAGTTCCACAATTCAGCTAAAATTTCCCCAGGCAGAATTATGGGAAGGAAAACCCCCATATCAACAACAGTTATACTCGTAGCAGCTCTCTTTACTTTCATGCAGCTCTCTCCCTTGCAACTCTTTCTTTGAAGAATATGAAAAGCATTCCAGTGCACTGTGGGATTCCCAAGTATCTCTGTCATCATCTCCTCTTCAATTTCAAGTTGGGTTGCTCTCAGTTTCAAGTTCTGCAAGTAGCAAAGGTCTGTGGGAAGAAAAATGCCTAATACCTATTAGATTATACAGAGGTCAGTCTCCAATAGAACTACCTGTCTCATGGGCTGTTGCCTATTTAAACACTAGGCCTTACCCATCAAAGGGCCATTTTACCAAAGGCTTGGTGTTTAAACAGGCAAACAGTGTAAACAAACAAACCAAACATAACAGCCATGACAATTGCTTTGTGTTTGGGGGAAGAAGTTATTAACTCATGAAAAAAGGAGACAATTTCTGTGGTTTTCCCATGCAGAGTGTCTCTTTGAGAACGGCAGTGAGCACAAGAAGGGGGGGGGGGTCCTCTAAGACCAGCCCTGAGGGGCCTTGGCACATTTGAAGGGAGCCATGAACTGAAATATGTGAAATAATTTTATGCAATATAACTTTTGAGAATGGTTGGTCTAGACTGTGTTGGCTGACAATGGTGTTGCCAACATTCAGTTTGGCCTTTGCTGTGTAAAGCTTGGCTTTTTTTTTTTTTGCTTTTTTTTAAACTGCTGGCAATGTGGTCATGATATTGCAAGGCAATGCAAGTCATTACCTGCAGTTCTGAGTCATAGAAATAGAAACAGTATCTCATATTCATAAATCAGAAGGTTTCAGTTTATTTTTAGCACAACTACACAGCAGGATTTTGGCCACAGAAATTATTAATGAACATGAAAACCTTTAATATTTAATTAAACATTTCACATTTAGTACCTTGAACTAAAGATGGCACAAACCACTCATTTGGCGGTTTGTGTTGGTTCTTCCTAGTTTGTCATTTCGACAAACAGGTGTTCTGCACTTCCCAGCCCCACTTCCTCCAGCAGGTGCTCACAGCAGAGGCAGCACCTTGAGGACACCCACCTGAGGAGGCAGAGCTGGGAAGCACCAAACACCTGTTCATTGAAAGGATGTATCAGCACGAATCACCAAACTGGCGGTTTGTGCCCATCTCTACTACTAACTTTTTTTTCATATTGTGTTTTAAACTATGAGGGGAAAGTTCAAGGTTTTTTTCCCCCTTTGGTCAGAATTTGCTGTAATCTGCTGTGCTGAAAATAATAACCAAATTCTATGGGCTTTATTTCCTCACTGAGGTGGGGTGGGAATGGGCATGTCTACTCTGAACACCACATCCCCAAATTTATCTTTTTTTAAAATCATTTTTATTAATTCTATCAACTATAAACAAATGTGCAATATAAGATAAAATAGAAAAAAAGAAGAAATGAGAACCAAAAAAAAAGGAAAGAAAAAACCCCCAAACCCTCCCCCCTTTGAGGACAGAGATTCAGACCTCATTGAATCCCAAATTTCCCGCATTTCCAGAGAGCACTGAAAGCGAAAGAAGAAAAACAAAGCACATCAATCATTTTGCCCTATCCTCAGATCTGTCCCTGGGCCCAAACATATATTAAGTTCCAACTTTGTTTTGCATAGTCTCTTGGTTGTTCTTGTAGTGCTTCTGAAAGTGTATCTAATTCTGTAATGTCCAACAGCTTCTTCAGGAACTTCTCCATTGTAGGTATGTCTTCACTTTTCCATTTTTGGGCCCAGAGTAACCTAGCCGCTATAAATATATACATCAAACAATATTTAATTTTCTTGTCAGTAATTTCTGGCATAATATTTATTAGTGCTATTTCAGGTTTGAAATTTAATTTCTTTCGAGTGATTCCTTTTATTATTTCCCACAACTGTAACCAATAACCCCTGGCTTTTTCACATGTCCACCACATATAATAATAAGTTCCTACTTTTTTTTACATTTCCAACAGATATTGCTGCTACCTTCTGACATTTTTGCCAGTTTTGCAGGAGTGTAGTGCCATCTGTAAAACATTTTGAGGATATTTTCTTAGATTTACTGGCTTAATCATTTTATAACAATCTTTCCACATCATTGTCCAGTGATCAATATCAATATTGTAACCAAAATTACTTGCCCATTTTATCATCGTCTCCTTTACCCTCTCATCCTCGAGATCATATTCCAGTAAGTATGTATACATTTTCTTTATTATTTTCTCATCAGTGTGAATCACAGTTTGTCCACCTGGACTTCACCCTCAAAAAAGCCCATATTTTTATCTTTTCTATATCTTGATTCTAGTTTATTCAATGACCACCAATCTGTTGCCACCCCTAGTTCCTCTAATTCTTGCTTATTTTTTATATTTTGTTCTCTATTAAGTAATTCTTTATAAGTTAATAACATCCCTTTCTGATTCTGCACTTTCAACGTAAAGGCTTCTATAGGAGCTACCCATAAAGGAATTTTCTTGTATGTTTGTGCTTGAAATATAATCCACACTAGACCCAATGCTTTCCTTACAATATGTTCAGTAAAGTGTGATTGTTCCTTATATTTCCCATACCACACATATGTGTGCCAGCCCATGCTTAAGACATGCCCTTCCAGTTCAGTAATCTTTGGTTTACCAGAGTTTTCCATTCTTTTATCCATGTCATAGCACATACCTTATAATATAATAATCAGTTTGGTAGTCCTGCACCCCCCTTTCTTTTCAGATCCTGTAATAGCTTAATCTTTTTAACACATTGGTCCAAAAAAAAAAAAAAAAAAAACAAGCTAAAGTTAAGCACTAAATTTACTGCCCTATTTATGAGTGTGAAGGTGATATAGATTTCTGTTTCAGTGAGAGTAATTACTTGCTCATTTGCATCTTTATATTACTAAACATTAACATGAGAACATTTCATGTTTTAGGGGATGTACACATGTAAAAATTAGAGCATGTTCAATCTACACTACTGAATTCATGAAAAAAATAACATTTTATATTGATGCTTCCAAATCTTGGGTCCCCAGAAAGTCTTGTACTACAACTCCCAGAAATCCTTTTAAAACTTTTTTTATAGTACATAAAATTTCAGAAAATTAAAGAAAATATACATACATTTAATGTGTCTCCCCACCGCTGCCTGGGACCAATGGAGATATTCTATTTCCTTTCCTTTATGGAGCCTCATTCCCCTTCCAAACATACAATGACCATTATAAAGGTAGACAATCATTCCCCTTCGTTAGTACAAAATCAATAAATTCTCCCCATACATCTCTAAACATATTCTTATTAACAGTTCTTTTTTTACTTTGATATTACATGCCAATTTATCATTAACAGCAATATTCTACATTTCTTTATACCATTATTAAAATAGGAGATTGCACTTAACTTTCCAATTCTTTGCTATTATTAATTTAGCTGCTTTTGTTAGGTGAGTTATTCTTTAGTTGTCCAATTTGATTGTTCATTCTCAAATATTGATAGGACTGCTATTTTAGGACATATTCCTGAATTTAACTTTAGCATTTAACTTCTCTCTTTTTAAAACAACTTCAAAAACTTCGTTATATAGTCTCATTCCCACCACATATGGAAGTAGGTTCCTATTTCCTGCTCACATCTCCATATCTTAGAATATTTTTATACATACAATTAAATTTCACTTGTGTTAGGTACCAATGTATTTAAAAAATCTTTTATTTTTACAGACATAAATTTTACAATACTTTTATTCCATATATTTTCCCACTTCTCAATAACTGTACTTGTTTCCTCTTCCGAATAGGCTTCCCATAGCATTTTTAAAACCTCATGTTGATCCTCTACTTTTATTACGATTTTATAAATTTTACTTATCATCCCCTTCATTCTTTTATTCCCATTTTCTTTCTGTAATACAATTTTTTCGGATTTTGTAACTTTTAAGGCTAAGAACAAGTGTAGTATCTGTTCTTATCAGTTGAACTCCCAGAAATACTGGCCAGCTCAGCTAGTGCTGAAGGCTTCTGGGAGCTTTAGTTCAAGAACAACTAGAAATCCAAATTAGGGAACCATTCTTCTATGTGAATAACTTCTGCTATTTTTGAATTTTGGCAAAGGAAACCTGTGGGTTATTTTTTAAAAAATACCTCTCACTGCCTAGTTTGGATCAGAATATAAATGCAGAACAGCAACAGCTGGAAACTTTAAAGAAAAAGAAAACTTCCGCCACCTCTAGTGAAAGATTTAGTTTTGGGGACCATGGGCTAAGCTTCCTGAAAGATGTACTACTAGCAAGAGATGGCTTACACCTCACAAGGACTATTTGGCTACAGCATGAAGAACTTCATTAGGAGGGCTTTAAACTGAATTGGAAGGGGGAGGGAGACACAAGCACAGAGATAAAGACAGATTAAGGCATCTTAAGAGGATGCACAATAAGAAGAATGGACCAAACAGAATTGGAGGTCAATCATAACATTAATGTTATGATTGACCTCCAGTTCTCTAATGTAGGTCAATAATAACATTAACATTAATAATCATCATCATAAAAATGTACAAAAAAGCAGGCCACACATCACACAATCTCAGGTGTCCATACACAAATGCCAGGAGTATGGGAAACAAAGAAAAAGAACTGGAAATCTTAGTTCAGGAGGGTAAATAAGACTTGATAAGAATAACTGAAACTTTGTGGAATGACTCCATGATTAGAATACAGAAATCAATTCTAGACAATAGAGACAGCTTGGTAGAGGAAGTGGCAGTAAGGGGAACTCTGGGTGAGAGTGAACATGTTCTAATAGAATTCTTGATTTCAAAAGAAACCAAAGCAGAGTGTAGCCTCAAATATATGCTGGATTAAAAAAATTAATGAACTCAGAGAAAGGATAAGTAAAGTCCCATGGCAAGAGAGCCTAACAAGAAAAGGAGTTCAAGAAGGGTGGGAGTTTCTAAAAAAAGGCCATTCTAAAGCACAACTACAAACAATTCCAAAAATAAAAAAGAGTGGGAGATAGCAAAAAGGCCAGTGTGGCTTCACAAAAAGCTGAAAGAGGACTTGAAAACAAAATTTAAAAAGAAACATACAGGAAGTGGAAAGAAGGCCAGGCCACAAAGGAAGAGTACAGACAAGTAGCAAGGAATTGCAGGAATAACATTACAACAGCAAAAGGTGAAAATGAGCTGAGGTTAGCTAGAGACACTAAAAGCAACAAAAAAGTATTCTTAAGTCATGCGCATATCAAAAGACAAAGAAAAGAAACAGTGGCTCAGGTATTCAGTGGAGATGGAAAAATGATAACAGATGACAAAGAAAGGGCAGAAGTGCTCAATTCCTATTTCAGTTCAGTCTTTTCTCAAAGGACGTACTGGGTATACAGAAAAATGTGAAGTGCATGTGGACAGGACAAGATTGCAGCTGGAGATTGTTGAACAAATTAATAAACAAATAATCAAGGAATACCTTATTACCTTGAATGAGTTCAAATCCCCATAGCTGGATGAACTCCACAAGAGGTGGCCACTCATCTTGTTGCCAAGATAATTGCTCTGCTCAGGCTTCCACTGTCCACTGTGGAAGCTTCAGTTTTCCGCCAGTTGCTGCAATTTCTCACCCCCAGAGAGAGAACCATCAGTTGTAGAGTCCTGCCCTGGTTCTATGACTGGAGGTGGTTTGTGATCAGCTTTTATGGGCACAGGGGTGGAAAGTGCACTTCAAAGCAGACTTGTAGAATGGAGGTCACCATGGGTACCTTTCACTCACAGCCCACTGGTGGCAGCCAGTGAGGAGTGGCTGAGCATCAGCATCAGGGCCACAATTTTGCCCCAGGCTACAGGTCCATTCTGCTGCAGGTGCAGCACATAGAAGCTCAGGTGACAAGGAGGAACATCACTGATGAGTTCCTGGTCGCTCTGCAGCAGTAGGGGAGGTCATGCATGGCAACATGAGCATGGATGCTAGGGACAACATGTTGGTGGCATTGAGTGCAGTGGCCTTCAAGGGCATAGTGTGCATGGTGCACAAATTACACCTCATTGTGTGGTATGCCATTGGCTAACAACAAGGCCAGTGGAGGTGATGGCATTCCAGTTGAACTATTTAAAATCTTAAAGGATGATGCTGTTAAGGTGCTGCACTTTCCCTAAAAGTACAGAAGGCAAAGGGGGAAAGCACAAATCTAATCAAACTGAGCATTGCAACATTCAGTCAGTGGCAGGGGAGTGGGGGTGATTTGCACTGAAGCAAATACTTTTATCTTCATCCGAACAAGCTTAAAATAAAATAAAAAAATTTAATGTTTAAAATAGAATTTGAAATTACTCTTGTGTTACAAAAGATAGAAGAGAAATATCCCATAATCTAAAGGCTGGCTTGTGTTGTGCCTGATGCAATTGCTTCATGCTGAGGTGATACTGATGTGATGACAAAGTAGATGGGGGGAAAGTGTTTTTTGTAACTTTGAGTATTAAAAAGAAAAATATCTGAAGTAACAAACAAAGTTGAGAAATGGGATGTCATTGCTATTAAAATGGTAAGAATAAAGATCACTCACTGGAGTGGGATAACAAAATTAAATATAATTTATTAAATTTACATTTTGCAATGTTATCAACAAATTGCCACTAACAGTGGTTAAAATATTTAACATTTAAAAGAAATTGAAGACTTTTTAAAAAAAATGCAGCATGCAGCTATGTCATTGTGGGCCAAACCAAATCAACATCACATTTGGCACCACATGGGGGCAGTCCAAACAATAAATTATAAATTTGAAACTGGACTTTGGATCAGCAACACATTTGGCACAGTTGTAGCAGACAGTCTGCTCTTGTGCTCACTACCATTCACATTTGTTGGAAAACAGCCCTGACAATTGCTTTGCTTTTGGGTGAGAACTGATTAAGTGATGAAAAAAGGAGTCAGACTGTGGGAGTTTTCTCTTGTGTAGTGTTCGTCGTTTAGTCATTTAGTCGTGTCCGACTCTTCGTGACCCCATGGACCAGAGCACGCCAGGCCCTCCTATCTTCTACTGCCTCCTGGAGTTGTGTCAAATTCATGTTGGTTGCTTCGCAGACACTGTCCAGCAATCTCATCCTTGGTCGTCCCCTTCTCCTCTTGCCATCACACTTTCCCAACATCAGGGTCTTTTCCAAGGAGTCTTTTCTTCTCATTAGATGGCCAAAGTACTCGAGCCTCAGCTTCAGGATCTGTCCTTCCAGTGAGCACTCAGGGTTGATTTCCTTTAGAATTGATAGGTTTGTTCTCCTTGCAGTCCAGGGGATTCTCAAGAGTCTCCTCCAGCACCACAATTCAAAGGCATCAATTCTTCAGCGTTCTGCTTTCTTTATGGTCCAGCTCTCACTTCCATACATCACGACAGGAAAAACCATAGCTTTGACTATTCGGACTTTTGTTGGCAAGGTGATGTCTCTGCTTTTTAATATGCTGTCAAGATTTGTCATTGCTTTCCTCCCAAGAAGCAGCCGTCTTTTAATTTCGTGGCTGCTGTCTCCATCTGCAGTGATCATGGAGCCCAGGAAAATAAAATCTGTCACTGCATCCATATCTTCCCCTTCTATTTCCCAGGAGGTGATGGGACCAGTGGCCATGATCTTAGTTTTTTTGATGTTGAGTTTCAGACCGTTTTTTGCACTCTCCTCTTTCACCCTCATTACAAGGTTCTTTAATTCCTCCTCACTTTCTGCCATCAGAGTGGTGTCATCTGCATATCGGAGGTTGTTGATATTTCTTCCGGCAATCTTAATTCCGGCTTCGGATTCATCCAGTCCAGCCTTCCGCATGATGTATTCTGCATATAAATTGAATAAGCTGGGGGACAATATACAGCCTTGTCATACTCCTTTCCCAATTTTGAACCAATCAGTTGTTCCATATCCAGTTCTAACTGTTGCTTCCTGTCCCACATATAGGTTTCTCAGTAGATAGATAAGGTGGTCAGGCACTCCCATTTCTTTAAGAACTTGCCATAGTTTGTTGTGGTCCACACAGTCAAAGGCTTTTGCATAGTCAATGAACCAGAAGTAGATATTTTTCTGGAACTCTCTGGCTTTCTCCATAATCCAGCGCAAGTTAGCAATTTGGTCTCGAGTGCCTCTGCCTCTTTGGAATCCAGCTTGTACTTCTGGGAGTTCTCGGACCACATACTGCTGAAGCCTACCTTGTAGCATTTTGAGCATATCCTTGCTAGCATGTGAAATGAGTGCAATTGTGCAGTAGTTGGAGCATTCTTTGGCACTGCCTTTCTTTGGGATTGGGATGTAGACTGATCTTTTCCAATCCTCTGGCCACTGTTGGGTTTTCCAAACTTGCTGGCATAGTGAATGTAGCACCTTAACAGCATCATCTTTCAAGATTTTAAATAGTTCAACTGGAATGCCATCACCTCCACTGGCCTTGTTGTTAGCCAGGCTTTCTAAGGCCCACTTGACTTCACTCTCCAGGATGTCTGGCTCAAGGTCAGCAACTACATTGTCTGGGTTGTGTGGGATATCCACATCTTTCTGATATAATTCCTCTGTGTATTCTTGCCACCTCTTCTTGATGTCTTCTGCTTCTGTTAGGTCCCTCCCATTTTTGTCCTTTATCATGTCCATCTTTGCGCGAAATGTTCCTCCAGTATCTCCAATTTTCCTGAACAGATCTCTGGTTTTTCCTTTTCTGTTATTTTCCTCTATTTCTTTGCATTGTTCATTTAAGAAGGCCCTCTTGTCTCTCCTTGCTATTCTTTGGAAGTCTGCATTCAACTTTCTGTAA
Source organism: Pogona vitticeps (assembly GCF_051106095.1). Taxonomy (NCBI): domain Eukaryota; kingdom Metazoa; phylum Chordata; class Lepidosauria; order Squamata; family Agamidae; genus Pogona; species Pogona vitticeps. Next base: position 218,073,136 of record NC_135784.1, on the reverse strand, counting down.
CTTTCCCTATCTCCCTTGCATTTTGCTTCCCTTCTCCTCTCTGCTATTTCTAAGGCCTCGTTGGACAGCCATTTTGCTTTCTTGCATTTCCTTTTCTTTGGGATGGTTTTTGTTGCTGCCTCCTGGACAATGTTACGAGCCTCTATCCAAAGTTCTTCAGGCACTCTGTCCACCAAATCTAGTTCCTTAAATCTGTTCTTTACTTCCACTGTGTACTCATAGGGGATTTGGTTTAGATTATACCTGATTATACCTGAGTGGCCCAGTGGTTTTTCCTACTCTCTTAAGTCTAAGCTTGAATTTTGCTATGAGAAGCTGATGATCAGAGCCGCAGTCAGCTCCAGGTCTTGTTTTTGCTGACTGTATAGAGCTTCTCCATCTTTGGCTGCAGAGAATATAATCAATCTGATTTCGATATTGCCCATCTGGTGATTTCCATGTATAGAGTCGCCTCTTGTGTTGTTGGAAAAAGGTGTTTGTGATGACCGGCTTATTCTCTTGACAAAACTCTATTAGCCTTTGTCCTGCTTCGTTCTGAACTCCAAGGCCAAGCTTCCCTGTTGTTCCTTTTATCTCTTGGCTCCCTACTTTAGCATTCCAGTCCCCTAGAATGAGAAGAACATCTTTCTTTGGTGTCAGTTCTAGAAGGTGTTGTAAATCTTCATAAAACTGTTCAATTTCAGTCTCCTCAGCAGTGGTGGTTGGTGCATAAACTTGGATTATTGTGATGTTGAAAGGTCTGCCTTGGATTCGTATTGACATCATTCTATCATTTTTGAGATTGTATCCCAGTACAGCTTTTCCCACTCTTTTGTTGACTATGAGGGCCACTCCATTCCTTCTACGGGATTCTTGCCCAGAATAGTAGATATGATAATCATCTGAGCTGAATTCGCCCATTCCTGTCCATTTTAGTTCACTGATGCCCAGGATGTCGATGTTTATTCTTGCCATCTCCTGTTTGACCACCTCCAGCTTCCCAAGGTTCATAGATCTTACATTCCAGGTTCCTATGCAGTATTTTTCTTTGCAGCATTGGATTTTCCTTTCACTTCTAGGCACGTCCACAGCTGAGCGTCCTTTCGGCTTTGGCCCAACCACTTCATTAGCTCTGGAGCTACTTGTACTTGTCCTCCACTCTTCCTCAGTAGCATGTTGGACGCCTTCCAACCTGAGGGTCCCATCATCCAGCGCCATATCTTTTAGCCTTTTGTTTCTGATCATGGGGCATTCTTGGCAAAGATACTGGAGTGGCATTGCCAGTTCCTACTCCAGGTGGATTGCATTTAGTCGGAACTCTCCACTATGTCCTGTCCGTCTTGGGTGTCCCTGCACGGCATAGCCCATAGCTTCTCTGAGTTACTCAAGCCCCTTCGCCACGACAAGGCAGCAGTCCATGAAGGGGTGTGTAGTGTTACTTTGTGAATAATAGTGTAGTAAGCAGAAAAGGGTATCCTGTAGACCATCTTGACTGCTGCCACTGGTGTGGTCAACATTCAGGCTGCCCTTTGCTGTGTAAAGCTTGGCATCCTTTTTCCTCCTGGCAACACGGACACTATACTGGCCCATTTCCTGGGACTTCGAATCATGGTCACAGAAGCATAATATTCCACATTCATAAATCAGTGGTCTTTATAAGAATTGATCAATGGAAAGAAGACAACAACACTCAACCACAGAAAGTCCTTCTCTGCAATAAGCTCAGTTAGATGCCAAAGAATAAAATGTAAAAAAGCTGTTTGCTTTTTGGCAAAAGGACAACGTAGGAGACTGTCAGCCTAGCCCCGAGACTTATTAAAACAATGTGGATGGGTGACTGCAGCTTTACTTTGTGTCTTGCTTCAAGAACCGTGGGCTGAGTGTTGCCAGTCTACCTACTTCACAGGGTTGTTATGAAGATAAAGAGAAGCATACAAAATAACTTGAGCAAAATGAAGGGAAAGCGGGATGTAAATAATGTGGAAAATGACAAAGTAAGTACCAACAGATGGCTTCTTGCCCTTCAGTGTTACTTCAACGACCACATTGTGAAATAAATGTTGAACTGAGAAAACTTGCCCAAGAAGAGAAAAAGACTTGAGAACAAACTATAGTCTGAAACAAGAAATCTCACCATTAGTATTTTTTTCCTGCTATTTTCCTCTATGTCCAGTTGTCAGTGGGCAGAAGCTTCTGTGACTCTTTGGTTGATTGATTTGTCTTGTACAACTGTTTGGCTTTAGCAATGGATAATGAAGAGTTCTGTCACTTGATTCTGTCTTCCAAATAAACATGGGGAAAGGGAGAGGCGAACAAAGGAGCTTAGAAACTGACCTTTACAAAAAACACCATTTATTTTGGAGTAGTTTTTTCATGCTCCAAGCACTGTAGCTCACACTATACAAAACATTATATTTTAGCCTGGACGTTAAGTCAGGAGGCTGCTGTTCATGCGGTGTTATTTGAAATATGAATTCATGGCTTATCAATAAAAAACGTATTGACTTTCATGAAGGTTGACTGATCGGTTCTAGGACAGCAGTGCAAACATTTGCATACATCATGTTCCCTGCTGATAAACTGCAGTGGTTAATGGTCTGTTAATTAAAACTTAGTTAAGCTTTGTCCTTCTTGTTTATCAGCAAACCATTAAGTGTAGGAGGTCACAATTTGCTTACATTGGTGAACATGTCAACACAGAATAAGGTGCTTGTTTAGGTAGTACAATAAGGATCTCTCTCTCTCTCTCTCTCTCTCTCTCTCTCTCTCTCTCCATTTCACTGCCTCAGAGGTACCATTTCCCAAGATCCTTAGCTGCTGCTTGTTCAGGCAAGTCTGTGGCTTGCACTGCATATTAATTCCTGTCCAACATGGGAATTCGATTTGTACTGTACATTTCATTTCTTCACAGATTTAGATTTATTTCATGTACTCTGCTTTTAATTAACTCTCTGGCACAGCTGCTGGACAGGATATAAAACTCATTGCTCTCCCTGCATTATGAGCATACCACCAATCATTTACCACTTAGATGGTGGTGCAGGAGCTATCAGTTTCTATGGCAACCACAACCGTGGTGATTGATTCCTTGCCAGTATGGCATCACCACAGGGAGTGAAGCCTCTGGTTTGTGTCTGTGTGTTCATGAGTGTGTGTGTGTGTGTGTGTGTGTGTGTGTGTGTGTGTGTGTGTGTGTGTGTGTGTGTGTGTGTGTGTGTGTGTGTGTGTGTGTGTGTGTGTGTGTGTGTGTATTTTGTATGCTGGCAACATCCATCTAATTAAAATGGGATTAGAGAATCATCCCAGTATATATTCAGCCATTGAACTGCAATCCATTTATGTAAATGTTGTTACTACTTAAACATAGTAGTTGGGGGTATTTGTGAAGAAATGTTTGCTTTGCTTTGTGATATTTTGGCAAATGAGGAGGGAAAAAATGAGGGTGGGAGGGGACATTCACAGCCTCTCTCTCTTTTAAAGTGTAACCTTTGACACCACTCTACAGAATATCTTCCCTCCTAATCTGAATGGTGAATACAAACACCAAAGATAGCAGCAATATTACAGTATGGATGCTGTTGCTGCATTAACGCCCTTCCACCTGCCCTTACCCCCACCCCCATAAAACCTTCACTCAGCCTGATTTCCAAAATTGGTTAATTAATTTAATATGTGTGAATTATTTATTTGCCAAAAGCCTTTTTAATTCATATGATTGATTTTCGGTACAGTGGCTTCCCCTGAGAGGAATGCAATCCTTGAGCTTTCATACTACTTTCCCTTCACCCCTCCCTACTCTGGTCCATTTCTTTCATAGATCATGCTTCAAACCCTCTAAATTTTACTTGGAATTTTCTGAAGCCTTTCGAATCAGGTAAGATGACAGAGATGCAGTATGCAAGAAGACTCAATGAAAAAGAAGCTGAGGGATTTTGTTAAAGGCTATGAGATAAACTTGGTTCTTTAGAGATTTGTTAGATATAAACATAAAGAAAAAAGAAAGGGGGGAGAAGAGAGGACAGAGGGCAACAGATATTCCCTATTTTTTGTATTACTGTGGGGCTGGGATTTTTTTCTTGCAGAGTGCTGACAAAACCATCTGTTAACATGAAAAATGACAGTTTGTTCCATCTCGTGTCTGTGTGCATTATGTTTTTACAATGAAGCCCTTGGCCACAAAACTTAAAGCTATTTTATAAATTACAGAGGAACCTAATGACCCTTAGGATGTTATATAAAAATAATATTAATATTTGTCCTACAACCAGTTTAGAAGATAATCATTCTGTTTGCTGGAGGGAAACAGAATGGCACACAAAGGTTGAAAAGTCAAGGTCACTGTTATTGTGACTCTTATTGGCTGGTTCGGGTCAAATAGCAAATGTTCATGAAGGAATTTGCCCAATATATTTGGAGTCTGACACAGTTGGCACATGCCAATCATTCTGGTCATGCTGGCTTGGGAATTATGGGTGTTGCAGTGCGAAAAGAAGTAACTTTGTTGGACACTCTGAAGTCAGCAACAATCTTATATAATGGCCACCTTAGTGTTGATTATGTTGAAGCTGTCATTCCATGACCAATTCATCTGTCATGGCCCAGTTTATCCTAGTGTTAATAAACTGTCACACATTTGTCAAAGTAAGCTTCTTTACTTGATAGTTTGCTCCAATCTAAACTAGTCCTGCACAGCATCTGACCCACCAAGGAAAATTCAATTCCTTCAGTCAAATACTAGGCCATATCATATGTTTCAACAGCCTACTTGCTTTTGGAATATCAGGCAGATATCAGAACTAGGAGGCTTACTGATCCCCTGACGGGTTGTCTTGTGTGCCTAGCGAGTGCTCACTTTATTGGACAAAATGACTGATTTTAGCTAACAGGCTCCCAAATGTCCTGGCATGTGGTGGATTTAAGTGAAGAGTTGAAGGCCACCAGGTCATTGTATCAGGGCTTTTCATTAACAGTTCTGCCAGTTCCCTGTCAATAATCTGTCATGTCCAACTCCTCCTTCTTAACCATACATAAAGTGAGTAAGAACAAGGAATGCCACCAGCTCTTGTAAGAGAGGCCCAGGCCAGGAATAGGCATAGTGTCAGAATTAATGACTTCAGTTTCTTCTGTTTTTGTGCCAAATATAATCTGTGGTCTACCCTATGCTAGTATGTACAGTGGTGCCTCGCTTAGCGATTGCTTCATTTAACGACAAAGTCACTTAGCGATGACTTTTTCGGAGCGTTTTTACGCTTCGTTTAATGATGGTCCCTATGGGCGATTTTTGTTTAGCGATGGTTGGGACCATGCTTCATATAGCGATTAAATTTTGGGTCCCCTGTTTCGCTTAACGATGGTTTAAACAGCCTCATGTTTGCTGTTTTTTAAATGTTTTTCTGTTATTTATAAAGTTAAAGTTTACTGTTTAAAATGTTTGAAATCATAAAATGCACTTAATAAACCCTTTGTTAACCAAATTTGACTTTGTTCTGACTCTTTTTTAATTTGTTGTATTTTTTTTTCGCCCATTGAGATGCATTGAATAGGTTTCAATGCATTTCAATTGGGGAACTGTGTTTCGCTGAGCGATGTTTCCTATGGCGATTTTTGCTTAAGGATGGCAATTCGTTCCTATTGGAATGGATTATCTGGTTTTCAATGCATTTCAATGGGAAACCACATTTTGCTTAGCGATGAAATCATTTAGCAGTGATTTTTTTGGAACCAATTAACATCGTAAAGCGAGGCCCCACTGTATATGGAGATGATGTGCATAAAAGAATGTGCAGCTTTTCTAATTATTTGAAAACCAAACTGAAAGTTTGCTATCTAGCTGAGGTGAAAGGAAAACAGACCAGACAATGGGCTGGGGTAGTTGTCTTCAAATCAATGAACAGGCCAATTAATGTCATATTAGTTACATTGCTCAAATCGAGGATGAAATTAATCTTAGGCCTAGCTCAGAACATTTCACTGCTTGAGAAGCAAAATTCATCTCCCTCCTCAGTGAAGGTATACAGTCAGCCAGCCTGTGACCTTATTTTGGAACTTGAGAAAGTCTCATAATCCTGACTATACCAGTAAAAATAATAATAAGGACATTTAACTGCCTGATGCTCTTCAGTGGCCTGAGATGGCCACCTCACATTGCCTAATGGTAGGGCCAGACTTGTGAAAATGTACTTAGAGCAATTACAGGTGCCTCTTACTTACACAAACTACTTTCCTCTTCCAAGATTGAAATGGTAATTATGATTAATTGCATAGGAGAAAGCAGGCAATACATTTATGAATATTGCCATGAGAAACTAACTCCTCCCTGCAAATTCACAGAAATCACTGTGCCATATTTAGAAATGAAATGTTATCATTAAAGTGGAACACTAAGAGGCATAGTTTTGCTGTGTTTCCTCAACACAATTTTGACTTTGGAATCAGTGCCAGCACCTCTTCGGTAGAACTATATGAAATTTTAATTGAAAAAAAAGAAGGCTGGGCAGAGGATACTATGTGAGATATAATGAATGAACTGCTGAAATCAAATGCAAATTCTCCCTGACACAATAAAAGATGCTTTTGTTGGATATTTCTCTTGAATGTGATTCAACTTTTCCCCCTCAAAAGCAGAAACATTTCTGCATATTTCATTTACCTAGTGCAATTGAATCTATTATCTGGGAGCATAAAACCCCAGAAGTCCCGGGAGAGCACAAATAGATTTTAGCTGCTTTGCTATTCACACCACCAAGGAAGAATCACATTATAGTCCAGGAAATAATTATGCTTTTATTTGGAATTTTAAAACACCCAGAGCTTATGAACGATTAAGGTGGATTGTTGGTTCTCTCTACTAGAATACCATCTTTGCCTCGGGAGATACCAGCTGATTTCCTGTATTCAGTCTGTTTAAAAACTATTTCACTTTAGTGGGATTTGAGCAGTCTAACTCAGCACAAGAGAGAAACCATGACTTCATTAGGCCTTCCTACTGACGCTGTTATGTTAGGACATAACTTGGAAAGGTTAATTTTTAGAATAATAACTCCTAGAAACCCTCTGCCGGCATAGCTACTGTAAAACAGCTTTCTAAACCCTCAGTTGGTGTTAGCAACCTGCAATGCTAAAGCCACATGCAGCCTCCAGCTTAATTTCAAAAGATTTCCTTAACTGATTAGAGTTTAAGGCTCTGCCAAGAATTATCTGCTTCTCTGCTCAGGGAAACTATGTTGTTCAGCTGCAGCAAAATAGCTAAGGGCCATGTGGGACCTTTACAGCTACTTTTAATGGTGTCACATGACTCTGTTATGTTGATGTCACTTCCGTGGCAGCAGGCTGAATGAAGAGAGTGGTAGAAGGAGCAATATGTAGTGATGATGTCAGAAAGAAAGAGAGCTGGGAAGAAAGAGAGAGACGGCCTTATTCCTTTTTTTCTATGGCATTACACCACTGGCCACTGTGATGCCTGTGACAGAACATCCTGAAGTGAATGTGTACCTCATATGGACCTCATAGGAGTACATGTCATGTAGCAGAAACCTTGAATACTAAACCTAACAATTGCATGATTGTCCTGTCTGGCCATTACAGTAACAGTTGTGCTGGGCCAGGTCAAATGGTCACCTGTTCTATCATCTTACCTTCTACAATGGACAAGATACCTATTACAAATCAGCATTGTTAGTTTCCAGTTGTCCCAATCTCAAAAACCCAGTTTGAGTATTATGCAAATGAAGCAGATTTATTTCATATAATGAAAATGTGCATATTGCAAAATTAAACACATTAATTGTTGCATTATTTTTATGTCAATATATTTCAGCTTTGACATCATTTGTATAATAAGCACTGTTCTGAAAGAGCTGGTATTGTGTAATGGTTAGTGTTGGACTTGGGCCAAGGTTTAGTTGTAAAGCTTGCTTGGTATCCTCGGGTCAAGCAGTATTCTGCAGCCAAACCTACCTTATAAGATTGGGTTTGGGGATAAGAGGAAAATATGAAAGCCATATCTTGTACCCAACTGGTAAATGTAAAGAAATAATGACATTGTACCATATGCTTGCAGCTTCTGGTGATATTCAAAAGAGATTGCTGTCATGTTTTCCCATCAGCTTTTACTGATGGCAACACACAAACACACACAGCACCCTATAGACATTTGAGAATGGCACAGCACTTCATCCAAGAGTGACATACAGTCATCTTGTTGTAGGGGGAATGCAAGGAAAAGTGAGGGCCAACTTCAGAAATCAGAAGGGAAAACAAGGTGTCATTTCCTTCAGAGATACAGACTGAGTGTCTTCTGAATACAAAATACCTTAGCTTAACTTTCCTTGCCATATTCAAAAGTTCATCCCCTTCTCTTTTTCTCTTTCTCCTAAGGCAAGTGCAAGTGCCAGTCTAATGTGTCACTTCCCATAACTGCTTCCTCTTCCTCTCAATATAAATCCTTCTTAATTCCTGATCCCCAATAGCTGCCATTTTGTTTCAGTATTATGGAATATTCTGTAGTAGGGTATGTGATTTATAGCAGAGACTGAACAATTTGTACTACACTGTTGAGAGTCCCTCAGATGAAATCGCCATTGACCATGTTGGCTGGGGGAGTCTGGGATCCAAGAAAGAAACTTCCCCAATCTCTGCTTCCAATCTCAGTCTCCTTTATGGAATATTTACAGAAGAATAGGAGCCACTTAACTTAGTAGGATATATACCAGAGTAAGCATTTCAAAGAGTCATAACATGACAGATACCGGGACAAGTATATGTAGAATTAGTTCTTTGAGGAAGATGTGGACTTTTCCACAAAAGCTCACATTAAAATATTGCAGGTAGTCTTTAAGGTACTGTTGGAGTCATGAAATGAGAAGGCTGATGGCCTTTGTGATGATCACCAGATAATTAGGATAGCAAATAGTCTCTTAGAGATAGAAGTTAAAGAAGTAAGCCACACACAGGGATGTCTGCCAGCAGTGCTCCTGATGGGCGACTAGTCTGAGGAAGCAGAGTGAGAAGTCTTCTCTGCCCTGCCCCCAGGAGGATTGTGCTTTTATTAACCTTACAAGCTCACAGATAGTTGACAGTATGCAGATATGAGGATCAAAGATGGCGCCGGCGGTGCGCGGTTAGCGTTTTACTCCGCCGCTCTGGTTTGCCTCTTGCCTTTTCTCTCTCTCTTTTTTTCTTCTTCTTTCTTCTTTCCCACTCTTGACCCGCTCCCTGTTCCCCCCCTCGCTCCATGGAAGCCTGGTCGTCGGACGGAGAGTGGGATTGCTGAGTTGGAGCTGGAGTGTCCGCGTTGGCGTGTCCGCGGAGCTCGGACACTCGGAAGCCCTACCCGCTCCCAGGAGGGGATTGACGAGTGCCGGAGGGGAGAGGATCCAGTCGGTACTGGAAGTGACTATCGGAGGGAAGAGGACCCAGAGGCTGGGAGCCCGGCGCCCCCCCCCTTGACGAGCTAGTCCTGACGACTTGCGGGAGGCTGGAGGCTGGAGCAGAGAACACCGGGTTTTTGGCTGCCGGCTGTGGCTCTTGCAAGACCTTAAGAGCCTACGAGCCTCGGTCTGCTGTGCTGGGGGTGAGTGGAGTTCGACAATAGAAGCAGCCAGCAGAGTGCAGGGCTCTGCGGGAGCTGGAAAGAGCCTGTGAGGTCACCGGAGCGCCGGAGTGCTGGAACGCCGGCACCATGTTGGAGGTTCTCCCTTCAGGTCTCCCTTTCCCTGCTTGCTTTCTCTCAACTAGCAAGGATGTTTCCTTAACTGGACCTCAAGGGTGGGAAATGGCAGGAACGGAGCTTTTCCCAGCCTGGTCTTTGGTGTTTGTGACCCTGCTTATCTATAACATCATGTTTTTTATTTATTTTTCTTTGATATTGTTATTACACTGTTTGCTTATGTTTGCCCACTGTATGTTTACTATTTATATTTATTTTAAGGGTGTTTTTTCTTCTTTTTTGTTATTAGACTGTATTATTTAGTGTCTGCTTTCTAATTTTTTCTCTCTTTTTTTCTTTTGTCGGGCATGAAGTGGGAGGCCTGCTCGCCTAGCGAGGGGCCTTTTAACATCCCCGTGGTCATGGGTAGAGGGCGATATGGCGTTGGCACAATCCCTGCTCGTGTTAGTAGAAGGGTGAACAGATGTCTGAAGGCTGTTCACTGTTCTGAGACTGTGACCAGCCCCCAGTATCAAGGTAGCCAATTCAGCCAACCTTCCACTCTAACCCTGGTGCTGTTGAATGCCAGGTCTGTATCCAATAAGCCCTAGGTGATTCAAGATCTTATCCTGGAGGAGGATGCAGACCTGGCATGCATAACCGAGACGTGGCTTAATGGGGAGGGTGGCCCTCCCCTGGCCCTCATCTGCCCACCCGGTTATGATGTCCAGCACCAGGGTAGACTGGAAGGACAGGGGGGAGTAGCCATTGTCTATAAATCCAGCTTGGAGGTTACCAGGCGCTCCTCGATGGTAAGGCCGAGTCTAGAGGCACTCCACGTGTCAATAGGGGCCAGGGACGGAATTGGGATTTTGCTGGGCTACCGTGCCCCCTGCGGCCCAGCCACCTCCCTTCCGGAGCTGGCCGACTTTGTCTCCGTGGCACTGTTGGGATCCCCGAGGCTTTTGGTCTTGGGTAATTTCAACGTGCATGTGGAGGCAGAGGTTACTGGGCCAGTTCTTGAGTTCCTGGAAACCATGGCTTCCTTGAACATGTCCCAGCATGTCAACGGCCCCACCCACGTGGGTGGTCACACTCTGGACCTGGTTTTTTCCTCCAATTGGGGCGAGAGTGGTCTGATGGTGACGGACCTTGTGTCAGTCGCCTTGTCATGGTCAGATCACCACCTGATTAAATGTAACCTCACGGTGCCCCCCCCCACAGCAAGCAGGGGCCTATTTTCATGGTCTGCCCTCGAAGACTACTGGATCCGATCGGTTTCCAGGATGCCATGAGAGGGATTACGGTTGACTTGGCTAGTGCTCCTGTTGATGTCCTGGTGGACAGCTGGTCCATCGCTGCCACCAGGGCTGTAGACACAATCGCGCCCAAACGCCCTCTCTGGCGCAGAACTCGCCCGGCGCCTTGGTTTAACCAGGAGCTCCAGGCGATGAAGCAAATAAGGAGAAGGCTAGAGCGTAGATGGAGGAAGAATCCGACGGATCATAATTGGATAGCTGTCAAGGTCGCAACTAACCTTTACCTGAGTAAGGTGAAGGCTGCATGTAGATCATTCTTTGTTAACCGGATAAGCGAAGCATCGAACCAGCAGGCAGAGCTTTTCCGCATAGTGTGCAACCTATCTGGAGTTGGTCCGGGAGATGGGCCTCCCCCAGTCCTACACCAGACCAATTTGCAGCATTTTTAAAATCTAAAGTGGAGGCCATCCGCCAGGAGCTCTCTCCTTTTTTGAACGCAGTGAGTCGAGCTGAGATGTCCAGTGCTCCGTCTTGCCCGGTTATTTTTGACTCCTTTCAGCCGGTAACGCCTGACTCTGTGGCCAGAGTGCTTGACCGCTGTCGGGCCACCACCTCCTCCTTGGACCCTTGCCCGGCCTGGCTAATCAAAGCAGCCAGTCCGAAATCAACAGAATGGGCCACAGCAATAATAAATGGGTCTTTCCTTGAGGGCAGGTTTCCACCTGCCCTCAAGGAGACACTCATTAGGCCCATAAGAAAGAAACCTAGTTTGGCGGCGGACGAAATTGGCAATTTTAGCCGTCGCCAATGTTTCTTTCATGAGCAAAGTGGTGGAGAGGGTGGTGGCAGATCAGCTTCGGGCACTCCTGGATGAAACAGATGCCCTGGATCCATTCCAGTCGGACTTCAGGCCACGTCACGGTACAGAGACGGCATTGGTCGCCCTGTATGATGACCTGTTGAGGGAGGCTGACAGGGGCAAAGTGTCTCTGTTGGTCCTCCTTGACATCTCGGCGGCCTTTGATACCGTCGACCACGGTATCCTCCTGGGCAGGCTCTCCAAGCTGGTAATCGGTGGCTTGGCGTTAGCCTGGCTCCGCTCCTTCTTGGAGGATCATCCCCAGAGAGTTCAACTTGGGGAGAGTGTCTCGGTCCCATGGAGCTCCAACTGTGGGGTTCCACAAGGGTCAATTATCTCCCCAATGCTGTTTAACATCTATATGAGGCCGCTAGCTGGGGTCATCAGGGGGTGTGGAGTGTCGTGTCACCAGTATGCTGATGACACCCAGCTCTACATCTCCTTTTTACCAACTGCAGGTGATGCCGTCCTGTCCCTTCAGCGCTGCCTGGGGACTGTACTGGAATGGATGCAGGAGAATGGCCTGAGGCTGAACCCGAACAAGACGGAAGTTCTGAGGGTGGGGGCCCCCGTGGCTGGTGGCTTGGGTGACTCTCTCTCGTTTGGGGGGGCGACCCTGGCTCCGGCGAGCGGGGTCCGCAGCTTGGCCGTACATGTGGATCCGACACTCACCATGGAAACACAGGTGGCATCGGTTGTCCGTTCCGCCTTCTTCCACCTTTGGCGGATCGCCCGGCTGCAGCCCTACCTTGACACGGTGGCGCTCACCACCTTAGTGCACACACTCGTAATCTCAAGATTAGACCACTGCAACACGCTCTACGTGGGGCTGCCTTTGAGGTTGATACGGAAACTTCAGATGGTGCAGAACGCAGCGGCCAGACTCCTTACTGGAGGGAGAAAATACCATCACATTTCTCCGAAACTGGCCAGACTGCATTGGCTGCCCATTCGTTTCCGTATCAACTTCAGACTTTTAACGCTCACTCACAAGGCCCTAAACGGTTTGGGACCTCAATACTTGGTGGAATGCCTGCTCCCACCAAGATCTACCCGGACCACCCGCGCGAGCCAGGAGGTGAGGTTGAGGAGCCTGACGCCGAGGGAGGCCTGGAGGGAAAAGACATGAAACCGGGCCTTCTCGGCGGTGGCTCCTTGCCTTTGGAATAATCTCCCTCCTGAGATTCGCGCGGCCCCCACGCTGGGTACATTTAAAACTCAACTAAAAATGTGGTTTTACGTCCAGGCCTTCCCTCCTGCCAGCATTTAATCTAATTTATTCTCTCTCTTTTATCTATCTATAATTTATTATTTTCGGTATGGTTTGTTAATAATTGATGTTTTTGGCTTTATATTATTTTAATTGTATATATGCTGATGTTAGCCGCTCAGAGTGGTATAAATATACCAAATGGGCGGGATATAAATCAAATAAATAAATAAATAAATAAATAAATAAATAAATAAATAAATAAATAAATAAATAGTTGACAGAGTTCAGATAGGACAATGGTTACATAATGCCATTAGGATTGGCCCAAGAAAAGGCAATTAAGCAAGTTCTCGGTCGCCTAGGAGAAAGAAAAATGATGGGCAGTCATGCCCCTCAGAAGCAGCTGTGATGTCATCCAGGAGGGTTTGCCCTCTACTGTACATTAAGACAACAGTTTAGCAACTTTGGGAATGGCACCCCCACAAGGTACCACAATATTTTTGTCTTCTTTATTTATTTTTTAAAAAAATTATTTTGTTTTTGCCTGATATTCTTTGAGGAGGACATTGTAATTTTTAAAATTGTTTTTATTGTTTAAAATTTCAGAAACCAAATATTCACAGTGACCATTAACTTCATAACAATGACATGGATAACTTGCATCTTTTCTTCCATGTTATAAATTCCAGCCACTGCCGGTTTTAGAAAATGAATCCACATTACTGTAGTAGGACAAGCAGGTTATTACTGAATAAACAGTTAATTTTAATAAACTGGATATTACACTTTGGATAAACATAAGAGAAAAGCATACTTTATCGAAATTGTAGTTCCATCAAAAGCACATTCAGAGGTTCATAGAGTACAAAAATTGCAAAATATCAAACATTTAAGTATGAAATTAAAAGAAAATGGAAACAAGAACAGGTCCTCCTCCTCTTACTCCTCATACTAATTTCAGCAAAAACAGATGGTTTTTGGTTACCACCTCAAAACAATAGCTGTCAATCTATTTCCTGATATCCAAAGATCAGTGATTTTGCAAACATCTTGCCTGTAGATTTTTAGGACTTGATTCCTAGTTTTTCAGATTTGACACTTTGTCTGAACCTTAAATACCAGCATGCTGAGAAATTAGACATGATAGAGTGGCAAAATTATTGCGCTGGTCATTATGCAAAAATATAACTGGCAAGCCTCCAAAAACCCATAGGAGCATCAGGTAGAGGAAGTGTCAGAAAATGAGGAAGTCAAAATCTTGTGGGATTTCCAGATCCAAACTGATAGATACATCGAACATAACACATCAGACATAGTAATAGAATGAAGAAATGACTGGATCATTAACATTGCAATTCCAGAGTATAACAGAGTTGAAAATAAAGAACTGGAAAAACTAACAAAATACAGAGACCTGGAAATAGAAACATCTCGCTTGTGGATGAAACACACTTCAGTGGTTCCTGTAGTCATCGGGGCTTTGGGAACAATATCAAGAAATTCCACACAGTACAATAAGCAGTTGCAGATCTCAGAAATCACACCATCAGAGCTACAAAAAATGGCAATATTAGGAATAGCATACACACTGCACCAATATTTAACTGATACCTAGATTTTTGGTTAAAACTTGTTATATAATATCAATCAATGTTTTATAGTTTTGATTGACGGTACATGGTGTTTTTGAATAATAATAACAATGCAGAAGGTTCTAACAATGTATATGTTCCCTCTTAATACCCTCTTCTTTTATTTCAACTCTTCTTATATAATCATAGAATCATGAATTTGGAAGGGGCCTCTGTGCAGAAATACAATACAAATCAAAGGATATCTGCCAGGTGTTGTCTTATGTTTCTCTTGAATGCCTCTATTGCTGGAACACTCACCATCTCTTGAGGTAACTGGTTCCCACTGCTGTACTGCTCTAACAACTAGGAAGTTTCTTCTGGCATTCAACTGAAATTGGGCTTCCTGTAACTTGTCCCCGTTATTGCATATCCTGCACTCTGGATTGACAAAGAACAGTTCCTACCCCTCCTCAGTATGACAGCCTTTTGGGTATTTGGAAAGTGTTATCATATCACCCCTTTGCCGTCTTTTCTCAAGGCTAAACATGTCCAATTCTTTCAGTATAACTTCATAGGGCTTGGTTTCCAGCATCCTGATCATCCTTGTTGCCCTCCTCTGAACTTGTTTCAATTTGTTGGCATCCTTCTTGAAGAGTGGTGTTCAGAACTGGACAAATGCTCAAGATGAGACCAGTGCCAAAAAGAGGGGAACTAGTACCATGCGGGGTTTGGAGACTATATGCAGCCTATAATAGCATTTGCCTTTTTTGTAGTCACATCACACTGTTGGCTCGTATCCACCTTGTGATTTATGACAATTCCAAGATACTTCTTGCTCGGAAGATTGCTGAGTCAGGTGTCCCCTGACATCTTGAAACTGTGTATTTGCTTTATTTTTCCGAGGTACAGTAGTTTGCATTTATCCCTGTTGAAGTTCATTTTGTTGTTTTTAGTCCAGTGCTCATCCTTATCTAGATCATTCTGAATTTTGTTTCTGTCTTCCAGGGTGTTAGCTATTCCACCCAATTGCATCTCATTTGCAAATTTGTTAAGCATTCCCTGCAACCCTGATCCAGGTTGTGAAGCAGAAGTACAGAAAGGAGCTGTGCCATCTCCTCCTAAAAAAATTATGGATATACAACTTAGTAACTAAAATGGTGGACAGAATGGCAGGAAACATTGTTTTAAACCTGGAAATGTTAGAAACCCCAAATAGTATAAAAATATTTGAACTTATTTCCCCTCTTTTCATCTTAAGTTCAGTAGTTAATTTATCATTTAATGCAATATCCCATACTTCATTATACCAATCTTCTAATTTAATGTCATTTTTGTCTTTCCAAAATCTAGCTATTAATATTCTAGCACTTGTCATAAAATTGGAAATCAGTTCCTCTGAACAATAATCAAGTTCTATCTTATAAAAAATTGACAACAAAGCAATTTTAGAATTGAATTCAATATATTTTCCAAATATATCACACATTCCCTTAAAAACAGTTTCCAAAATTTCTGAATCTGTTTACAATCCCACCACATAACATATGACCAGCGTAGTTTATCTTACCATCTTTGGACTTCCTTTGGAGGGGAAGCAAGGCTTTTCCACCTTCAAAGGGGCATAACTTATATCTCTTATAAAAGCTACTATCATCTTGCCCAATTCTTGCATTGAAATCGCCTCCCACTATAAGAAATGCCTTTATTCTATAATTATTTGCCATAAATAAGCTTCTAAATTCTTCCATTCAATTTCTATTTGTTGTTTAGTTTCCGGGGGGTATGATATACATTTATTATAACACAGGATATCTGCTCATGTTGTACTATTATCCCCATTGCTGATTGTAAGTTAGAGGGTATAACATTGACTTTAACTTTCAATGCAGTGGAGATTAATATTTCTAGTCCCCCCTTGGCCCTACCATGATTAGATGGTTCTGCACTTATTCCATAGGCTTTGAAACCTTCTAAAGTTGGAAACTTGGTGGTTCATGTCTCTTGCAAGAATAAGATGTCATGCTTGCTTAGATACACACGTACACAGTCATCCCTCACTCTACCTGCCCACCCCATGACATTCCAAGATACTAAGGATAAGGGTCAATTGTAATATGATCCCCCTTGAGGCCAACCATTGGGCTGTTCGTCCACTCAGTATGCAACCTCCTATATCTCTGGTAGAATTTTTTATCCATCAACCCATTGTTGTTGTATTCATGGCTATTTATTTTCTTCCTTCCACCTGATCTCTCTCCCATGAACCCTACCCGTCTATTTCTATTCCTATTCTCAATTATAACTGATATTGGCATACCCTCATGAAGAGCCTTGTTCCCTTGTTGATGTCTTTGAGCCGTGGGCTCTGTTGATGTATCTGATATTATATTGGGGAAACTCTTCTCATGGGGGAATCCTGCTTTCCTAGGGGCTATCCTTTCTATTTCTACGGCAGGTTGTCTTAGATCATGTTTTGTAGCTGGAATTAAAGTTTCCACTTTATTAGAATTCTTTATATCCTCCTTTCTCTGAGTCTTGGGTAATTCCATTTTGGATTGGGGATTATTCTTGGTATCATTTCTATCCTTCCTAGCTGCAATCACCTGTTTTGGCTGTTTTAGGGAAGGACTAGAACAATCAGCTCCATCCAGGAGTTTGAAAAGTGGGCCAAAATTGATACTCTTCCTTGAGTTCCTATCTGGAGTTAGATTATAATACTCAGACTTAACAGGGGTTAAAACTGGACAATCTTCGTTGTTATCTCTCTGCTGTGATATACAGCTGTTTTCTTGAATCTGAAGGTCATTTGCAATACACTCTGGTAAATCAATTACTGAACTTCTTAAGGACCTCTGAGTGCCAAGCTCTTCCTGATCATTCTTTTGTGTACCGTATGTCCATGATTTTACAAAATCTGTGATTTTAGCCTGTTTCCATTGCTTCTTTGTTGGGCCAATGCTAGTTCCCACCATCGCGATAGGGTCCTCCTTTAAAGCAATACCCAGCAAGGGAGGAGATGATTCAACTCTGCCTGCAGTGTCACTTTCCTCTCCACACAAGGTCAGATTCTTCTCATAGTCCTTGTTGTTTCTTTTAAGTTCACAGAGCAGGGTAATGACAACCAGGAGAGCATTTTGTAGTGATTGCAGTACCGGAGACATTAAGATAAAGTCTGCAAGCTCCTCATTTCTTAAGGCTTTAGGCACCACATTCACTTCACAATCCAACATCATGTTAAGATTAATCACCACACATTCCACTTCTCTGTTACTTCCTTCCTTTTATCCTTATCTCCAAGTCCTTCTCCACTCCTCTTCTCACTGTTGTTACCAGGATAATAAATTACTATTTCAAAGGAGTAGGTGTAGGAGACCACTCCTTCTGGCGCGCAAGCAACTCAGTGATTTATTTCTTATTTCATCTAGAGTTGACACTTCAGTCTAGCTGCCCACCAAGGACAGCAAAGTGCCAAACATAGAGCCTTGTACAATATCTTCTGGGGAGTCACCATAAACAAGGAATTAAATTATTGAGGAATGAAATCAGCGAGTCTACAAGATAAGGGAGTCAAGCTTACCCAACTGGAACCGGAAGTTTACTCCGTGTATGTCCCCCCATCAACTGTCTAATTGGATATAGTTATACCATGACAATCTATTAGTTTGAAGTTTAACTATAATCTGATCTTTCAATCTCATTTTAATCATCCAGTTCTTCAATCTAGCAAATTTTTGTCCTTAAACAAATCAACTAAACCCTTCAAATTTGTTGGGAAGTTTTCTATTTCAGTCACTAATTTTAATGGTGAAGTAAAGGGACAACTTCTTTTTATATCTATTCCATACATTTAACATGTTTCTTCAAAAAAGGTTGTTCAACTGATTTATTTCATTTCTTTTTACTACATTAAATACTTTTCAACGTTCCCATTTATTTTTGAGGATTCCGTATCCCACCAAATTAACTTTCCTTTGTTATATATAATATCTCCAATAAAACTTAACTGATTTGCTATATAAGAATTTTTTATATTAGGAATACCTAAACCTCCATTTTGCTTCCTGTTTATCTTGTTTATTTTCAAGTTGGGGTGGTGATGCTATTCTTGTCAAATGTTCCAAACTATGATCGGACGGTTTTTCAGAGATTTTAGCTGAAGCTTTATCTCTTGTCCAAACTGAGATATCTGATTACTATATCAGCGGTGTGGAGGGTCAGCTCTCAGCTGCTCATCCCTCCCGAGCGGTAGTGATGTCCCAAGATATTTGCTTGTGAAGCTAATAATAAACAGGAAAATAGGAAATGTTTAAGTTCTGGGAGCACTCCTAGGAAGACTGAGTTTCCCCGCAGAATGCACAAAGACCCATGCTGACGTGTTTGAGAACTGAAGTAGGGTCACTAATGTGACCTCCATACCATTAGTGGGAAACATGTTGTTTGATCATTAAGGCTGAAGAGACAAGTTCTGGAAGAGTTAAAAAGGAAAAATTGAACCAAGATGGAAAAGCTTTAACTTCACTTTTTATTGAAGAAGAAAAACAACAAATGCAAGTTGTAACAAATAAAACTTTTAAAGTAAAAATGGAGTCAGTGCCTGCTGATATTCATTGGGGGGGGTGCTTCTGAGGAGGGAGTAAGCTGGTTGGAACCTCACTTAGATTATTAATAAAAAAAGTTGAAAACCACTGGGCCCAGGACTGAGCCCTAGGGTACTCCACATGTTACCTCCTCCCAGTTTGAGAAGGAGCCGTTAATCATCACCCTCTTGAGTATGATTCTGTAGCCAACTGTGTTTCCACCAGACAGTTGTTCTGTCAAGCCCACATCTAGTTAACTTGTTAATCAGAATATCACGGGACACTTTTTCAAAAGCTTTGCTGAAGTCAAGATATATTATGTCTATGGCATTTCCTCTGTCTATCAGGGAGGTTCAAAAATATAAGATCAGATTCTTCTGGCAGGATTTGTTCTTGAGAAATCTGTGTTGGCTTCTAATTATTACTGCATTGTTTTCTAGGTGCTTGCATAGTAACTGCTTTATAATCTGTTCCAGAATTTTCCCTGGGATTAATGTCAGGCTGACTGCTCTGTAGTTTCAATGTTCCTCTTTTTTTTTTCTTTTTTCTTTTTTTAAAGATAGGGACATCATTAGCCTTCCTTGACAGGTTTGAGATAAACCTGGAGAAATTGTTAAATCCCGTTTTGTATAGAGCAGTCAAAGACTATAAGTAATTGTAAGGACCAATACTAAGAAAGTAAAGTAAAGTAAGAATTTATGCTGCTGGGATTAATGCAAGACTTGCATCAGCTGAGAAAGAAATCCCAGGATTGGCTAACCCTGGGATAAAGCAAGACCTGATATCTCAATAGCAGTAAATTTACTATCTAGAAATGTGAGCAAGCCAAACCAGAGACATTGGCAAGCTGCAAAGAGGGTACTAAGATATTTAAAAGAAACGAAAGAAAAAGAGTTATATTTAGAACCGAAGGGAGAGTTGACATTAACTGCCTATGCTGATGCCAATTATGGTAATGATATTATCACTAGAAGGTCTACATCAGGAATGACAGTTCATTTAGGCAAAACTTTGATAAATTAGAAAACTGCAAGACAAAAGTTTATCTCATTGTTGTCTGCTGAGTCAGAATATGCAGCACTATCTGAACTATGTACAGGCCTTATTTTCTATAAACAACTAGCACAGGATTTAGGGATGGATATTAGTGAACCAATAGAAGTAAAAGAGGATAATCAAGCAGCTATACAGATGGCAACTTCTCCGGGTATCAAGAACAGGTCTAAGCATACTGACATCAGATACCAAAATATTAAGCATAGTATAGAGAATGGATTGATTAGACTGATTTACTGTGAAACAGAGGGACGTGGTGGCGCTGCGGGCTAAACCGCAGAAGCCTGTGCTGCAGGGTCAGAAGACCAGCAGTCGTAAGATCGAATCCACGTGATGGAGTGAGTGCCCATCGCTTGTCCCAGCTCCCGCCAACCTAGCGGTTCAAAAGCATGCAAATGCAAGTAGATAAATAGGGACCACCTCAGTGGGAAGGTAACAGCGTTCCATGTCTAAGTCGCACTGGCCATGTGACCATGGAAGATTGTCTCCGGACAAAACACTGGCTCTATTGCTTGGAAATGGGGATGAGCACCGCCCCCTAGAGTCGAACATGAATGGACAAAAATTGTCAAGTGGAACCTTTACGTTTACCTTACTGTGAAACAGAAAAGAACATTGCAGACTGCATGACTAAGGTACTGGGACCTACAAAACATGAAAACATTTGCATCATGTTGGGAATGAAATAAAAAATTTGAATATGTAAATATTCTGAATTGTAAAATACTGTAAAAACAATTTAAAGAAAAGTATATATGTAAACAAAACTGCATTAAACAATTGGAGGAGTTTGACAGAGTTGAGATAAACCTGGAGAAATTGTTAAATCCAGTTTTGTATAGAGCAGTCAAAGACTATAAGTAATTATAAGGACCAATACTAAGAAAGTAAAGTAAAGTAAGAATTGATGCAGCTGGGATTAATGCAAGACTTGCATCAACTGAGAAAGAAATCCCAGGATTGGCTAACCCTGGGATAAAGCAAGCAGACCCAGTACACATACTCTGTGGCGTCGTGGTCAGTGCTGTGTCGTCGTGGAGAATACTGGAGAAGGACTCTGACTGCTGGACTGAATATATGGTATATGACTGCTGAATTCATTTACAAGGACTTTGACCTGATTTATGCCTGAACTCTGTTGGAACTGCTGTGTATTACTACGGGACTGGAAATAAGGACAAAGCTATATGTATATATTTTCTACAAACAAATTGAGTTAATACAACTTTTCTGCTATCAACCCTGTCTTATTGGCTGGTGTCTTCATCTCTCTGGGGAATTCTACTGGTTAGCGCCACCTAGCACCTCCTGGTAATATTGTAACTCTGTCACTCCTCCAGTTGTTTGGCATCTTACCCATTTCCCATGAGTTCAAGGAAAAAATAAACAGTGGTTCTCAGAGTTCTTTAGCCAGTCCCTTGAATACTCTTGGATGTTGTACATCCAGCCCTTGAAAGTTTATTCAAGGTAACAAGGTATTCCTTGACTATTTGTTTATCAATCTCCAGCTTCAATCTTGTCCTCTCTACCTGCATTTTGCTTTCCTTAAAGAAGCACCTATCTTAACTCAGATCTGAAAAGCCTATGGAAGATAAAATGGAACTTATTTTTTTCTGGAAGGACTGTAAAATGTAGAATATCACAGTTTAGAAAATAATCTTTTGTGGATCACATTGTCCATACTGCCCTAGTCAGAACTTTCAGTATATCTATGACTTCATTGCCTTATATATGCTTTTTCAGGCATCTCTTCAATGAGTTTCCATTTTTGGAAACCAGCTAGTGCTAACATTCCACATGACTACAACATATGAGAAGGTGAGTCTTTAGTTTCTAAGTCCTGTCAAAATGTGGGTGGCTTCACTCATAATGCAGAAGGGCTTGTAAACAAAATAGTGGCTGCATGTTCTGTTTATATCTTCAATCCTATTAAGCTTGGAGACTTACCTTTTTTTGTACATGAAAAACTGAAATCCAGGTCAGCTGATGGGCTAAATGGACTTTGAGTGGTATGCCTAAAATCTATTAGACCTGAACAAGTTTGAAATACATGGCAGCCCTACTTATAGACCACAAACAGTTTTTGGAGGCAACAACCCTCCCCCCATTCTTATTTCCCCTCCATTGCAAATTGCTTTTCAGCAGAATTGTGAATCTGCACATTGCGGTCCTATGTGGTTAACAACCATTAATTGTGTTATCTTCCATATGTTTGTTTAAAGTCTCATAAAACATTGGCCATCAGCTGACTTTTTTGGCTACCTACTCCATTAATGTTTCAATTAAAATATAAGTAACCATTTAGCCTAGGATTAGGCATCCTTCAGTCTTGAGAGACTATGGTAACGTGCTCTGTATGGAGGACTTGGAACAGCATCTAGTGTGGCTGAGAAGGCCAATTCGAGAGCTACAATCCCTTCCACACTGAAGACAAATACAATCTGTCCCCTGCCCAGCTCCCTGATTTTGCTGGTTTCAGGTCTGCCTCTTTGCCTCGGCCTGCTGGACAAGGGTCTCTTCAAAGGCTGGACGCTCAGATGTCAGGGTTTCCCATCTGTTGAGGTCCATTCCAGAGGCCTTCAGATCCTGTTTGCAGATATTCTTGAATCACAGCTGTGGTCTTCCTCTGGGGCGATTTGCCTGCACTAATTCTTCATACAGGAAATCTTTTGGAATCCGACCATCAGCCATTCTCACAACATGCCCAAGCCAACGTAGACATCGCTGTTTCAGTAATTTATACATGCTAAAAATTCCAGCTCGACCTAGGACTACTCTATTTGGAACTTTGTCCTGCCAGGTGATATAAAAATGTGTTGGAGACAACGCATATGGAACATGTTTAGCTTCCACTCCTGCCATGAACAAATGGTCCAGGACTCACTGCAGTACAGGAGTGTACTCGGGACACAGGCTCTATAGACCTAGATCTTGGTATATGCCGTCAGCTTCTTATTGAGCCATACTTTCTTTGTGAGTCTAGAGAACATGGTAGCTGCTTTGCCAATGTGTTTATCTAGCTCAACATCTAGGGAGAGAGTGTCAAAGATGTTGAGCCAAGGAACACAAAGTCATGAACAACCTCCAATTCTTGCATGGAGATGGTAATAGAGGGAGGTGAGTCCACATCCTAGCCCATGAGTTGTGTTTTCTTCAGGCCGATTGTTAGTCCAAAGTCTTGTCAAGAGCTTTCCATCTGATCTAGTCCAGAGATAGACACCTTCTGTTGCAGTTCCAAAGGCGTGCTTTAGCATGGCAGCAAAAAAGATCCCAAACAGGGTTGGTGCGAGGACACAATCGTGTTTTACTCCACTTCAGATGTCAAAGGGATCTGATGTTGAGCCATCAAAAACTACAATGCCCTTCATTTCCTCATAAAAGGACCTGATGATGTTAAGGAGTCGAGGTGGACATCCAATCTTGGGAAGTACTTTAAAAAGGCCATCCCTGCTAACCAAATCAAAGGCCTTTGTGAGATCTATGAAGGCCACAAAGAGTGGCTGTTGTTGTTCCCTACATTTCTCCTGCAACTGTCTGAGAGAAAATACCATGTCAGTGGTGGTTCTATTATCTCGAAATCCAGACTGTGATTCTGGATAGACTCTGTCTACAAGCACCTGGAGTCTCTTCAGCACAACACGGGCAAGTAGTTTCCCTACAACGCTGAGAAGAGAGATGCCAAGATAGTTATTGCAGTCACCCCTGTGTCCTTTGTTCTTATACAATGTGATGATGTTTGCATCCTTTTTGTCCTGTGGTACTCCACCTTTGCTTCAACAAAGATGAAGAACTTCATACAGTTTGGTGGTGATCATCTCGTTACAGCACTTCAACAGGGATGTTATCCTTCCCAGGTGCCTTGCCGGAGGTGAGGGAATCCATGACTGCTTTTATTTCTGCTAAAGTTGGTTTGCTGTCCAACTCTTCCAAGACAGGCAGGCACTCAATGTTATTTAATGTGTAGCAGACTTCAAGGAAGCAGATGTCTTCTATATTGGACCTAAAGCCTGCTTGATACCATCATACATTCCTTTGCTGTTACCTGTGTCTGCTGCTATCTGTATATGAGAGCAGAGCTGAAGCCAATAATCGTTGGAACATCTCCTGGCAGCCTGTTGGACTTGGCTATGAGCAGCTCGAAGAGGCTGCAAGTTGTACTCACTAGGACAGGCTTTGTATGCTGCTCAAGCTCTCCTCTTATCCTCGATGGCTGGCACCAACTCCTCCAAATAGGCTTCGAATCAGTTAGCCGTATTTTTGGTCTTCTTGCCAAATGTGGACAAGGCGGTGTTATACACAGCATTCTTGAAGTGTTCCCATCATTCAGGTGCATGTGCATCATCTGGGCCTGGAAGGGTTTCCTCAAGTGCTTGGGCAAATTCCTCCACTTTTCTTTGATCACAAGTCTTACTGATGTCAATACGTGGTCTTCCTTCCTTTTAATTTAGGCTGGTGATTAAGGTGCAAGCTGCGTAAATTAATTAATCATTTTAACAATTTATTTTAGGATTAAAGTTAATGTGTGTGTTTAGTCGTTTAGTCGTGTCCGACTCTTCGTGACCCCATGGACCAGAGCACGCCAGGCCCTCCTGTCTTCCACTGCCTCCCGGAGTTGTGTCAGGTTCATGTTGGTTGCTTCGCAGACACTGTCCAGCCATAAGTGCCTTCATTAAAGTTAATGAAGGCACTTATATAAGAGTACCAATCAATTTAGGCCCCTTGGGGTGCCTGTGGGTTATATATTTTTAAAAAAGGAGGAGCAAAAAGAGAAATTAATTAATTAATTAGATTGAAATTAATTAAAAATAAATAAATAAATAAATAAAATAGCATAATAATAAAATAATCATCATATAAATAAATAAATAAATAAATAAATAAATAAATAAATAAATAAATAAATAAATAAATAAATAAATAAATAAATAAAAGTTAGAAAAGAGGTGAACAAGGAGGGGAAGAGTTGGTGGTAGTTGTGCAGAAGTAGGAACTGCACAACCGCTTTCTGAAGCCCCCTTTTACAAGGAGCAGGTTATTTTGGTTTAAGGGCCAGTCCTGATAGCATAATGATGTCAAGGAAGGGCCAAGGCAACAAAAAGGGAAAACAGCCAGCCAAGAAACACCCGGTGCCATAGGTTTCATCACTTCAATACTCCTCGGATGAGGAGTCATGGCCTATTTGGCAAGCGTTACAGAATAATGTAGCAGCTCTTGAAGCAGCATGGTCAGTCTGCACCTTAAGTGGTTGAGATGCAGCCATGCAGGTCTGCTAGGGACTCTAGGAGGCATCATAGAGCAAAGCTTAAGGCCTTACTGGATGATTTAATGACCAGGTTTGCTGTCTTAGAGGCCGAGCAGCAATCTGAGGGTGCAGGAGGCCTGGAAGCTGAAGAGGCATTGGCACATGCAGCACTTGGGGATACAGATGATGAGCAATCTGGTGATGATAGGATCAGCTACAACAGCTACTGGGAGGAACGAGGCATCAGGTGGAGCTGGCTGAGACGTCTCAGGTTCTAGGGATGAGACTATGACCTTGCCTTTGTTCGGTGAGTCAACTTTTACGCATGACACGACATCACACCTTCCAGCATGGGCTGAGGCTAGCACTGGACAAATACATGCACAGGGCCTGGCCATGTCATTTTCAACTTGGCCATGGGCAGGTAGCTTAACTTCCATGTCTGGCCCAGCTCCAACAATCCCAGCTTGGCCTTGGCTGTGTAGTAGTCAATTTGCTATAGAACCATAGTTAGCCAGCAACCCACAAATAATGGGGGCTCCCAGTACAGCCTGGCCTTATATGGGTGAACATTTAAGCAGTTGGGGCTCTCCATTAGTACAACAGCCAGTGAAAACCCTGATAGTCCCAGCCACTGATGTGGATGTCTGGCCCTACCCTTGAGTACCAGACACTGGCTACAATTCAGTGCTGTTACAGGCTCTGCTGTTTGGGGACAGAGCCATGCCTTTAGGTGACCATTTGACACCGGCAACAAAGGAAAAAAATGGTAAGGAGAGTATGTTGATTTATTCAAGCTCCTCAATAGAGATGTGGAAAAGAAAGAACTAGACAAGGAAGATGAGAAGGATAAGGAGAGGCCCAGGTGTAAGAGGCCGGACAGGACATAGTCCAATTGGATTGCCTGGCTTCTTAATATATGCAGGAGTAGTGGTAAAGGCACAGCCGTGGTTGTGGCCCTATTTCAATATCTAGTCCTCCTTTACCGGGCCTACATAGATTTTGTGGGGCAGCCATGGCTTTCTTATGATGAAGCATTTCATATGAGAAGCACCATCCATCCCAATCTACTATGGGATGAGCCATTGGCTAGGCTGTGGTTGCAGCTAATGACACCAGCTAGGCCTAAATGGGGTGACAGAACAGACAGCGGGTACTTAATTAGGAAAACTGCTGTGAACGTGACTCCCTGTCTTAGTACGGGCAGGTGGTTAAACCCCACATGGTGTGTTGGGAGTATGACTCCAAGGGAGTGTGCTCCAAAAAGCAGTGCAGATTTAAACATGAATGCATGGTGTGCGGTGGTCAGCACCCAAGCTCTAATTGCTTCAGGGCTGGTGCTGCATGACAGTCAAGAGGTCCAGTTAGCAGAAGGAAACAGAGTGGAAACAATAACACAGGTAAAGGGGCTCAGCCCAATTAAAGTGGCAGTCTTGGAGGCATGGCTGCTGGACTATCCCAGGTGGGAAGATGCCAATTATTTGTTAGATGGATTTAAGGAGGGCTTTAGGATACCAACAGTGGGTGAACGGAAGGCGTTCTTTGCAAAAAAACAACAACAACAACCTTAAATCCATATATGATATGGAAAGGGTTATGCAGGAAAAGATAGACAAGGAGATGTGCGAAGGGAGAGTGTTAGGGCCATTTGCAACATCTCCCGTAGATTCACTGTGGGTATCACCCTTGGGAATCATCCCTAAGAAAGCACGAGGAGAGTTTAGATGATTCAGCACCTTTCCTTTCCTGAAGGGGGCTCGGTTAACAATGCCATTCCTCAGGAATTATGTACAGTTTGTTATACAGCTTTTGACAATGCAGAGTGGGAGCAGAAATGGCAAAATGTGACATTAAGTCTGCATTTAGAATTTTGCCGGTTAACCCACGGGCTTTTGACCTGCTAGAATTCCAGTTTCAAGGGTCCTTTTATATAGATAGGATGTTACCTATGGGATGCTCCATTTCGTGTGCAGTTTTCAAATGTTTTAGTTCCTTCATTGAGTGGAAGCTTAGGACTAGAGTGGGTCATAACATTATGTTGATGATTATCTTTTTTTGTGGGGAACAAAACACTGGAAAGTACAAATATACATTATATACTTTCCAGCGATGGCTATTGAGTTAAGTCTTCCATTAGCTGAAGAAAAAAACTGAAGGGCCAGCCACGAGGATGCTCAGAAGGATACTCATACCAGGCTCTACTTAACCCTAGAGTTTGCTCCGCTCCCTCAGCAGATGGTTTTTGTCAACTTAGTTCAAAACGTTCACAGTTCAAAAGTTGAATCTCTCACAATGAGGGCTTCTACTAGAAATACAAAGTCCCATAGTTGTGTCCTAACTCTCTCTCTTGTTCTTCACCTGATCCAGGTCAAACATGCACACATCTGACATCAAGAGCAGGGTAGCTTCAATGCAACAGAAGAGAAAAGTGACCTTACATGAGTTGCAGGAACTGAAGGGTCACCTAATTTTCGCCTGCAGGGTGATTGCACCAGGATGAGCCTTTCTGCAATGGCTATGCATGGCCTCCATCATCCATTCCACAGAACAAGGGTAACAGTGGGAATTAGAGAGGATCTAGAAGTCTGGAGACAGTTTTAGACCAGTGCAATGGCATATCATTCTGGAGAAGTTAGAGGCTGCTTGAAGCAGAGTTTCAGATCCAGTCGGATGCTGCAGGCTCCGCTAGTTTTGGAATTTATTATAGAGGTAGGTGATGCACTGGCACTTGGCCTGATGAGTGGCATCAGGTGGGTATCACGAGGGCTCTGACATTTTTAGAGTTCTTTCCTATAGTTGGAGCCTTGTGGCTTTGGGCAGAGGAATGGGCAGATTTGGTGGTATGCTTCTGGTGCGATAACCAGGCTGTGGTCCACATTGTCAACAGGCGTATGTCCCATTCAGAGAGGGTTATGGCTTTAGTGAGAGCATTTACACTGCGGGTGTAGAAGTTTAATATTTTAATACAGCCCCGGCATGTACCTGGTGTGGACAACAGCTTAGCAGATACATTAGCATGCCAACAGATTCAACGATTCAGGGGCTAGTGAATTCCCAGAGATTCTTCCCCAGGAGGTCTGGCAAATTGGCATGAGGACGCAGAGAGGGCTATAGGTATGGTCCTTGCACCAAGAACAGGAAAAGGGTACTCTGCAGTGAGTAGAGAGTTCCAAAATTTTAGAGAATCTGTGGGTTTGGACCATACCTGGCCAGCTCCAGTTGACCATCTGCAATAGTTTATAGTGTCTTTAAACATACAAGGTCTGGTGCCAGGAACTATTCAAGGCAAGCTGTCTGCCTTGGCTTTTTATGCAAAAATAAATGGATTGCCTGACTATTCTTCAGATTTTCACATACAGAAAATGATTGAAGGCTGGTCTAAGGAAAGAGGTAAAAGATTCAAGAGCTCCTATATCACCTGAGCTTTTGAAAGGGATTTGTAGGCAATGAGAGGTTATCTGTAGGGACAAGTTTGAAGTTAGTATATTTCAGCCAGCATCTTTGCTAACTTTCTTTGCCACCCTTCAGATTAGCCAAGTAGTGGCCTTGGGAAAAGGTGACCAATTCAGGCCAGCTCTACAATTCTTTGATACTAAGGTAGAGGATGAAATGGAGCAGCTCCACATACGTCACTCTAAGGCTAATCAATGAAGGAACGGTTGTAAAACTGTCTCAATGCCATATTGAGTTCATTTGCCCAGTCCAGGCCATGGTAGCCTATTGGGGTTTAGAGGTGCAGACGCTGGCTACCTTTTTATTCATAGGGATGGATCCCCCTTGATGAAGTACCAGTTCTGGAAATTAACAGACCTGGCACTTCAAAAGGTGGGGGGTCCAAGGGCTCAGATTTGGCACACATTCATTTAGAATTGGTGTGGTCTCTACAGTGGCAGCCCTTGGCTATCATCCTGAGGATATCAGACAGATAGGATGATGGCCATCGTCCTCTTATCGTAGGTACGTTAGGGCACTACCTAACGTGTAGGCACTGGCCTATTGTGTTTATGTCTTACAGATGCCACGTTGCTAACCCGGTGGAGACACATTGTGATAGTGGTCCACAGTTATGAGTTTTGGGCAGCGAGATATGCTGTTACATCCCCAAGGGGAGCAACCTTGGCCTTGATGCATGGGCCCATATTGAATGGAGGGGGTGCCATGGCATGCTGTGGGATCAGCCTTGTCCTGTGGCTGCCTTTGGACATCACCCGTCAGACGTGTTGGTGATACACCTGGGTGGCAACAATTTGGCGCGGCACCCTGGAAAGGCCCTGATTATCAATGTGATCCGTGACCTCACTTGGCTGAGGGGCACATATCCTGTCATGAGCATTGTTTGGTCAACAATCATCCCTCGCCTGTTTTGGAGTGATGTGAGACATTTTTAACCCATAAGCACTGCCCAACAGAGTGTTAACAGGGAAGTTTGCAGAGCTGTTTGCAGAGGCTGAGGATTGGTGGTCAACCATCACAAGATCTGTTCGGATAGGCCAGAATTTTTCCGGATGGCGTACATCTTTCTGAATGAAATTTGGATGCCTTCCTTGAAGACATCAAGTGGGGCCTGCTTTTGGAGTTTTATCAGCTCGATGGTGGACTTGGGACTTAGCATAGCTAGTCCCAATGCTGTGACGGTTAGTGCGGATTAAACAGGTATTTGAAGAGGGAAGTCAAAATGCAATAGCAGGTAATTATGGCTCATCTGAACTCCCAGCACTGCAGATCATGTGATTACAGTGTTTGGGGGGGAGATGTGCTGGGGACATGCCCGGACCATCAAGCAGAACAGAGAGAGTGGCATGAGGTCTGGGTCGGTCAAATTTGGCTTGACAGAGTTTTCCACTGTCTTCAAGACTGGGAGAACTGAGGCCAGGAACTAGCACATTGGTTTGTTAGAAGAGTCCTTTGACCTAGGTAAGAAACCTGAATCCACACTACAGCCAGACCCCCTTTGCCAAATGATTGGCAATGATGATTATATTATAATAAAGTGTGGCCTGTGTCAACCCATATCTTTGGTCTCGCATATTAATTCCAGGGTAAGAGGACAATGATTTTGTAGAACTTTGTGACTCTTTCTTATGGTATAAAGTTTCTTTACACTGTATTTTCAAGGTCTTCTCTGCCCTTAAGACTCTGTATTGCAGATTCAATAAAACTAGACTTTTGTTCAGCTGGCTGCATCTTGTCTGATCTCTTGCCGGACTAAAATTTTTGGTTATGGGCTTGGCCCATAACAATAGAAAAAGAAATTCTAAAAGCACAACTGCAAATAATTTCAACAAGAAAAAAGGTGGGAAGCAGCAAAAAATAAAAAAGCCCAGTGTGGCTTTTAAAAAAAACCCAACTCAGAGAGGACCTGAAAACAACAAAAAAGACATGTATAGGAGGTGGCAGGAGGGCCAGTTCACCAAGGAGGAGCAGAGACAAGTAGCACCACTAACTTCAGTTACAGAGGTGATTTTACCAACAGAAACATGGCTGTGCCATGTGTTCCCCGGTGTCACCTGTCATGAATTTGATTATGAAAATTGTAAAAGTAGAATAGAGATGGATTTTGTTTCATAACAGCAACGAAACAACTAGAAGCTGACTGATGTCCAGGTGTTAATTAGGAAAAAAAATTGTACAAGGTCAGTTCTTTTTCCAGCAGAAGAAAAAAAGTCAACAAGAACAAGATGACCCTTATCTTATCAAAACTCCAACGGACAAGGACACAACAGCTTAATTTAAGAAAGATGGGCGAAGAGAGTGAAAGAGGACGGAGAAGAGAGATGGGGGAGAGTTTGCTTGCACGACAGCCAGAGACGACACACGGAGAGAGATGCATCTGGCAGAACTTTAATTTGAAGACTGCGTAAGAATGTTCATTTAAGATATAGCTAGACTGTCTATTGTTTTCGTTTTATAGAGGAAATATCTGGTGGTGAAGGCTGGGGTATTGGAAATAATTAATGACGTTATTATGCTTTAGTATGTTTGTTAGAATGCTATCTTGTTTTAATAAAAGATAAAAAGACAATTTGTCTGTAAGTTGGCTCCTTGTTTAGACCACAGCTACTATGGTAAAATTGGCTACTTTAAAAATATATTATTTGATCTGGCCGTGTTTACGCTACCAAATTAGGGTCCTAAAGTAATAAAAAAGGAAGAGCAGACCTTCCAGATTGTTTATTTAAAATCGAGACAGACTTGGGTGAAGGAGTGAGAAGTCGCCTAGGGCAAAATTACAGGACCCGATTTTGCTGGCAATAGGGACGGATCATTCAGGATCCCTCTCTGTCTCGTGTAAAGGCAGTTCTAAGGAACGCTTTTACCACATCACCCATTGTAGAAAACCTATACATGGAAAAAGTGGGAAAGAAGGCACTAAACATCTTCCAGGGGATGAGTCGCTATTGGTTCAGATATGTGATCGACATCTGAGTGAAGATCAGGAAGTACAGGCCTTCACAGACCACATAAACGTGGTGGATCCAACTATCAAGTTCACTAGGGAAGAGACCAAAGACAACTGGCTGGCTTTCCTGGACTGTGCAGTCATCATAGTATCCAATGGCAGTGAGGAATAGAAATCTACAGAAAACCTACACACACTGATCAACACCTGTGGTTTGACTCTCATCACTCATTGCAACACAAGCTAGGGGTCATCAGGATGCTAAACTACAGAGCTAGAAACATCCCCAACTCCACAAAAGTCAAGAAGAGGGAAGGCGGACATCTGAAGAAAGCCTTTAAGGCCTGTGGATATCCAAAATGGGCCTTTAACAAGGCAACGTCTGAACCCAGCAGGACAATGAAACACTCTTGAGCCCCAGAGCCTGGTCATTCCTTACATGACATGTGTATGTGAAAAGCTCAAAATGATTTTTGGTAAACACCACATACCTGTGCACTTCAAACCTGCAAACACACTAAGGCAGAGACTTGTCCACCCAAAGACCGGACACCAAGACACAAGAGCAATGCAAAGAGGAGTGTTCAGAGCTCTACACTGGATAAATCAAACAGCCACTAAACAGGAGAATGGCCCAGCATAGGAGGGGACCATAATCAGCTCAGGACCACAGTCAGCAGTGTTCCTTCTTTTGAAGGACCAGAGGACACTCATTTGATGACCAAGATGTACTCATTTTGGACAGAGAAGAGAGGTGGTTTGAGAAAGAGGCCAGGGAGGCCATACACGTGCATGTAGAAAATCCCTCACTCAAGAGGGGTAGAGATTTTAGATACAATCTGTCCCTCATTTATCACACTGCCCTTTCATCTGTCCCCAGGAAGATCAGGACCACACACACCAGAAAGACCACTGTTATTGACTGTTAACGACTGTAACAGCCACCCTCAAACCTCAGAGAGTGGTTGCTACTTTACTTTAAAATCTGCTGCCACCAACTTATCCTTATAAATCAAGCAAAGGACAAGTGTAACTTTGAAAAACAAAAACTGGTTTATTGATTACACTAAATAAAAATAGTAAATCACTGGTAAAGAATCAATTAATCAATCACTGTTAATAAACACTGGCTCACACAGATTATTTCACACTGACAGGCTCTCTCACTCACTATAACTAACAATCACTTTAAACCCTCAGCTCAAACTCTCATCTCTCATCTCTATCTCCCCTCACACACTCTTCACCCCCCTTTTTATGCCGGCTCCTCCCCTTAAGTTCCACCCTCCGTCACACCATTGGCTGATGACTCACTGCCCAGCTGTGACGGACAGGTGATGTTTTGGCTGCCCGTTACAACGACCAATGACAATGGGTGAAGGATTGCAGAAATAGGATTTCCACTCACCCCCACCTCTGCCCTTTATCCATCTAACAAACCTATTCAGACCAGGGGGAAGTGAAACCAGTGTGGAGAATATATCAGAGATCTCCTATGAACTCTCCTCAGGCTGCAGAAGCTACTTGGATGAATAGTGAAATGTGAAGTGCAAGTGAAGGGGACAGGATTGAAGCTGGAGATTGATCAACAAAAAGTCAAAGAATACCTTAACACCTTGAACAAGTTCAAATTTCCGGGGCCAGATGAACTGCCTCCAAGAGTACTGAAGGAACTGGCTGAAGAACTCTCAGAATGGCTGTCCATTATTTTCTTGAAATAATGGGAAATGGGTGAAGTGCCAGATGATTGGAGGAGGGCCAATGTCCCTATCTTCAAAAAGGGCAAAAAAGAGGAACCTGGAAACTACAGCCTTGAGAAAAGGAGACTGAGGGGTGATATGATAGCACTTTTCAAATACTTGAAAGGCTGTCATACTGAGGAAGGGCAGGATCTGTTCTCAATCACCCCAGAGGGTAGGACATGCAACAATGGGTTCAAGTTACAAGAAGCCAGATTTTGATTGAATATCAGGAAAAAACTTCCTAACAGTTAGAACAGTAAGACAGTGGAACCAATTACTTTGAGAGGTGGTGAGTGCTCCAACAGTGGAGGAATTCAAGAGAAATGTAAGACAACCACCTAGCAGATATTCTTTGATTTGTATTCCTGCATTGAGTAGGGGGTCAGACCTGATGGCCTCATAGGCCCCTTCCAACTTCACTAATCACATAATTCTATGATTTTATGATCAGGCAGTAGGTAAAGATTTTTATTAAATGGTTTTAATATTAGGATTTCATATATGTAAGTCCAGTCCTCTGATGTTGTCTTTGTTCGTTGGGGCTTACTCCCATGTAAACACAGAAGATCAAAGCCTTACTAGGTTAGTATTGTGATTTGAAAAGTCTCCTTAAGTGGCAACTTTTAGATAGAAAGCAGCTGTATCTAAATCTAGAATGCATTTCATGTTTGAATTATTTTCTTCTTTAAATTCAAATAATACTAGACATCATGATCTTTTGATCAATCTGTACTGTAGTGCTTGCTCTCTGTGTTTGTGAGAATGTGCTAAAATACACTTTTATTGCTCAGAAAGTGTTGTGTTTGTTTTCTATTTTGCCTCTCTCACTATAAATGAACAAATGCAAAATATATCCCACATAAATTGCGAGACTGACAATGAGAAAACCTCTCTTGCTGCATTTGGTGTTGCATTGGAACAGAAATCCTCTGAGTAGGTTTGAAAATCCTTGAGATCCTGTCTGAGTCCACTAAGATGGTCACCCATGCACTGGAATCTCTTCAGTAGTGAGTTTTCTTCACAACTTTATCTTGGACATATTGCTAAAAGATAATTTTTCTGCAGATGTGCTGTATTCAGAATGATAAGAGATGGAAATATATAATTCTAGAGAGCAATTCTGCCATGAGCAACAATAGCAACTAGAGAGTACAGATATTTGACTTTCTTGCTTAAATTATCTACATTTTCTTTAGTAATTTCATTTGTTTGTCTTACAGCTCTTATTTTGGATCTGCTCTGTGGAACACTGGCCCCTTCAAGAAGATGTATGAGATGACTCGTACACTGAAAATCTAGCCCTCAGGACTGGACTAAATACAAAAATATCCAGACTCCCACACCCTGCAAACCTATGTATCTCTCTCCATAGTGCAATTAGACAAATTAGATAATGTTGCAGGTCCTTTATGTTTCTGCAGTTGTTCTGTTTCTGACTAACATGAAGTGGAATGCAATTTCCATTTCTAAATGAACAAGAAACAGGTCAAGCAGAGGAGAGTGCCTAGTGTCTTGATGGTATGGAGGGAAAGATTGCTTCCCTGAGCCACTCTTTAAATGTGTATGCATAACAAACAGTGGTAGCAGATAGAAAATTCTACTGGTGAACGGTTGAACACAATTCGCAATGAATAATTTAATCACCTCTATTTATCACAAAGGAAACCAGGCACACATTGTATGAGGACAGGCCTCCTGTCATACACTGGTAGGTTTTGAGCTCTCTACAAACAGTGAAGTAATAACTTTCAATGGTGTGTGTTAAAAATTGAAAACAAAACATTCCTTCTGCTCACCATCTTACTTTCTACTCCTCTTTGCTTTTTTTTGCAATTGACATGAGTAAAAATATACATAAAAAACACTGAACTGACAATTCTGCACATGCTGTCACATTGTTCTAGTAGTGTTGCATTCCAACAGCAATTAGAGAGCCATACATTTCCAATCTCTGCTACAAGAAAAGGCAACTAAGGGTCAACCTAGACATGAAAGGCCATGCATATTCCCTACAACATTTCCCCTTCCTTGACAGTATTTTCGCTGAGATACAAGCTTTTCCAGTGAGAGTTGCAAATCTGATCATTTGGTGACCAATCCCAGAAAAAGCACACTAAATTTAAAATGCCCATACCCAAGCATTGAAATAGGACTTCGAAGAAACACAAAGGCCCATATCCATTAGTGTCCACAGAAGAATTGTGTAGCTGCAGGTAATTGTGACTAATTCACATGGTGTGTACAACATATGCAGTTAGGTACATGACCAGTAACATGACTTACACACACCCAGCACACATCAATTAGCTGCAATTGGTTATGGCAACTTATGCAATTCCACCATGAATACCAATAAGATTTTGACTGTAAGGAAGGGAGCTAACTAGCCCTGCCATCTCAGTTTTTTAGTTAATGTTCAGGAAATAAGAATGATTTGAGCAGAGGCTCTCCACATAATCAAAAATCCTACTTCTTTGGATTATGGATAACATGTAGAGCCTCCAAACATAGTTGAGGCTTTCCTTTTCAGACAGTTGTTCTCTTCATGTGGAAAAGTGCAGCTAATATGAAGAAGGGAGGACTTATGTGCTTCCCTCACACATTTTAACCCCCTTTTCAGTGCCTAAGTTGGACTATGAGAAAGAAAACGTCATATGCTGAGAAAAACAGACGTCTTTAGAACCTCTTCTAAAAATATGCTATTGTCTAATTAGACCCTAAAATGAACAACTGAAAAAAAGTAAGTGAGGTCTACATATTAAATTCAATATGCCTGTGCACCTCATGGCTGCTCCTCAGGTGTGCACAGCATCAATGGTGTGGAGCTTCTTTGCCCCCTCCCCCGGGATGAGGCAAGAAGTGAATCTCACCTGCCATCATCCCAGGGAATGGTCTATATACTGCACTCCTGCTCCTCTTCAACCTCTTTTTGAGGCTTTCTTTCTCTGGTGACGGTGCTGCTGCCACCTCTGTGAACCCACATGTGGCGCAGCCCTTTTGTTTTTACAGCTTGGATTGAAGGGGTGCATTAGCACTCCCTCAAGGTTTTGGGGGTTTAGCACCCCTGTATATATGCTTGATTCTGTCTTTTATGGAAGCAAATATATATAGAAAACGTTTACAAAGAAGGAAGAAAGGAGGTAGGACAGGAGAGGGGGGCAGCCCGCAAGGGTGGATTGCAACAAGGGGGTGCTCCAGCCCACTGGGGTTACCCCATCTGACACCCCCCAGTTTTATTAATATAAATAAATAAATAAATAAATAAATAAATAAATAAATAAATAAATAAATAAATAAATAAATAAATAAATAAAGTAGTAATATTAATAATTAGAATAACAACATGGTAAAAGTTAAGCAGAGACAGAATGGTAGAGGAGTTCACCGAGGCGTGTGAGGATCTTTAAGAGGGTCATTGATTCATAGGGAACCTATCTATCTATCTATCTATCTATCTATCTATCTATCTATCTATCTATCTATCTATCTATCTATCTATCTATCTATCTATCTATCTATCTATCTATCTATCTATCTATCTACCTACCTACCTACCTACCTACCTACCTACCTACCTACCTACCTACCTACCTACCTACCTACCTACCTACCTACCTACCTACCTACCTACCTACCTACCTACCTACCTATCTATCTATCTATCTATCTATCTATCTATCTATCTATCTATCTATCTATCTATCTATCTATCTATCTATCTATCTATCTATCTATCTATCTATCTATCTATCTATCTATCTATCTATCTAATCGGGCTGCCTGGATAGCTGAGTGGTTTATGGGGGTAATCTAGGCTGGTACAGGATGAATACACATTTTTATATAGAGTTACACATATAGATAGATAGGCAGTTGCATATCCCCTGTTCGTTACCCTGGGTAGGGGTATCCCTGGGCATAGGTGTATCACAGAGATATTTCCGTTGGTAAATTGCATTTCATTTTAGTTGAGGCAAGCAGACATGGCAGGCAAAAAAGGCCAGGACAAAAGTAAAGTAGAGCCACAATACACCCAGACATGAGATGGGACAAACCACAGCCCAGGCTGTGGCTCCAAACCATGACCCCAGCCCATCTGGCTCAGTGTAATCAGTTTGATAGTGGTCATCTAATCAGAAGAACAGGTTAAGTTAATCTTGCCTATGCTGGAGTGGGGCAGGTGGTTCAACCCCACCTGCTCTGCTGGGAGTTCAACTCAAAGGGCTCTTGTGCTATGAAGACATGTCACTACTGGCATGAATGCTCCATATGTGGAGGGCATCATGCCAGTACAAGTTTTTTTAGAGGATGACCACAAAAAGGGGTAGTAAGGATGCTGACAGAGGCAGGAAACTGGACAGCCCACCTACCACTGCTAAAGGGACCCAGCCCCATTAAAGTTGAGGTGCTGGGGCAGTGGCTAGTGATAAGGAAGGATGCCACCTATTTGTTTGATGGGTTTCAGTTCAGCTTCCATATCCCAGTGACTGGGGAACAGATTGCCACTTTTGTGAACAGTTTGACTCCCTGATTGAGATGGAGGATATGGTTAGGGGAAAATAGATAAGGAAGTGTGCGAAGGCAGGGTTCTCAGCCACTTCCCCCACCCTCCAGTGCCCAACCTCAGGGTATTCCCCCCCCCCGAGCCTAGTGCCCAAAAAATCACCAAGATAGTTTAGACTCATCCATCACCTCTCTTATTCAGAGGGTGAATTGGTAAATGATGGCATTCCACAGGAGCTATGCATGGTACAGTACACTTCCTTCGATACTGCTGTGCGCATGGTGTGATCCGGGGTGGAAGCTGAATTGGAGAAGTGAGATATTAAATCCACATTTTGCCTCCTCCCAGTTCACCCTGACAATTTTGAGCTGTTAGGCTTTGCTTTTGAAGGCACATTCTTCGTGGATAGGGCTCTACAAATGGGTTTCCTGCACAGCTTTTGAGCATTTCAGCTCTTTTTTGGAGTGGTAGCTGTTTTTATTTAGTGTCTCAATTCTTGGTCAGACTGGTAGGTAGTGCAGGAAGTACGAGGACTAGTGAGTACACAGGGAGTACAAGGGAGGTGGTAGCCTGTCTGATCTCATGGTACTGCAGATTGTGAGGTTACAGTGCCAGTGGGGAGGATGTTCTGGGGCCCTCCCTGGGCTGAGGGTAGCCAATGATAGGAGGCTTACAGGCCTGGGGGTGGTCACATCAGGTGCCAGCCAACATTGTGCAGTCTAAGGGACCATGTGACAACAGGGCATGGGACTCACCCAAATGTGGCTGGAGAGGGGGTCCAGTGAAACCTTCAGCCTCATATCTGATCTTGCTCTACCGCAGCCCCCCCTTTTGGGAAACAGCAAGAGTTAACGTTACCTGTTCAATAAAGTGTGGCCGAAATTAATTTCAGCACCTGTGTCTTGCCTCTTTCTTCTGAGGGGGCGGTTCTTTGGAGTAATTATTATTTGGAAAGTAGTCCTCCCTAATCCAATTTGACACTTCAGAAAACTTTGGGGGGCAGAAGGAAGTTGTAGAAATAGGCTATTTAAAATTATGAGGTTTTTGAAATTACTTTCCCAAAGGATGGAATTCTTGGATTTTGTCATTTTGAGAGGTAGATATTACACTCAAATATGACATTCAATTTTCAGAACTAACACTTGGCATCAAAACATACCTATCTTAACTGACTGACTGAATCATTGAGTGAAAATATCCATATTACAGGGGATGGATAAAGTGGATAGAGGGAAGCTCTTCTTATGTTCTTCTCAGGTGTCAGATGTTGTGATACCCTGCTTGGTAATGCATCAGTGATTGCAGGTACTGTTGAACATGGACTGTTTCCTATGCATCAGATACCCACTAGGTGGCAATTATTATTCATGCTAGGTAGCAATTATTTTTAATATCTACACCATCAACATGTCAGATATTAAGTTATTTGTTGTTACATGTTGACTGTACATTTCAGAACTTGTCAAATACTAACTTCAATTGCATGTCAGTCAGCAAACATTCCTAGGTAATGACTACTATTCTGTGCCATCTATCAGATATTGTCAAGTATTGACTATGAGTGCACAGTCTTCAGATGCCAAATCCAGATAATGAGTAGGAAACATTTCTGGTTCTTGCTGGTTAGCAGGGGCGGGCCCTTCAGCTGTTGGGCAATACCTAGGGACTGAATACAGTCTTTATATGTTTGTCACATCTGTCCCTGTTCTTAAGGTTTTAAAGCTCTCTGGTTTTTGTTTTTTGTTTGTTTTTTGTTTTTAAGCCCATGAAGGTATCTATGCTAGGGCTTGTCCCCAAATTTAATATTAATTAATCTATGGTTCCAGGTAGCAGTCAGTCAAAAGGTCTCAAAAAGCTGATATATAAAAATTTGATCATGTAGCAAAAATGTGCAACATTCTTAAAGTGTTTCTGAAGCCCTGAAGATGAGAATATAGTGAACACAATGCCATATTTTTAAAGGGAATCAAGGATAGAACTAGGCAACTGATTAGCTTAACAGAGTCTGGGAGCCAGTTGGCCCAGCATGTCTCTGTTTTTTCTTCCTAAATCTCTCTTTCTCCCTATCCTCTTCTTTGGCACCTTTTTTCTCTTCCATTTTTCTATTCAAGAGTTCAAATACATCCTCAAATTACCTCCTCTAATCTTCTGTATTGTAGCTGGGAGAAAGTGGTTACCCAATGGTAGATCCCCGTATGGAAGGGCACTTCTAGGCACTGAGTTATACCCAGTGTCTGGTATTGTGGGGTGATTGTATTGTTGCAAGCCTTCAACAAACCCTGGCATTTGACTAGGAAGGGACCACTGTGGGTAGGGTGCTGTCCAAGGCTTCAAAGCCAGTACAGACACTCCTGACATGAGTGTACCCATCCCGGTGCAGCAAGGCAGTAAACCGACAGTCATCTGAGTCAAAGCTGGCAGGCTAACTTTCCCCCAAGGCCACATCTCCTCTATGTGTTGTGTGTGTTGCGGTTGCTGACTCACCTGCTACCGGCAGTGCTGGTACTGCAGCATTAGTGTAAGGCACCTCCAACACCTGTTGGCTAGTGCCCACTGGGGCATAGTCAACCTCCATCTACCTGCCAGCCAGTACCCTTGCAGCTTGTGGGTCTGTCCTCTTCACTTGGCTCCTCCATCTGAGTACTTGCCATAGTCTGAGGCTGAGGCCTCATGCCCACTTCCATGTCAGGATGAATAGTCTGGTGGCCACCGGTCACTGCTTTCGCCAAAGACACTCATGCAGAACCAGTACTCTTGCTTTCTAGAAAAGTAATATGTGACAACATTACATTATCCAACTGTCACAATTGTGCCATCCTGTGCACCTTGGATTTCCTATGCAACCTTCTTGGGGTATTTATTTATTTTATTTATTTTTTGGACTTATATACCGCCCCATAGCGCTACAAGCACTCTCCGGGCAATTTACAATTTTAATTATACAGGCTACACATTGCCCCCCCAGCAAGCTGGGTACTCATTTTACTGACCTTGGAAGGATGGAAGGCTGAGTCAACCTTGAGCCGGCTACCTGGGATTTGAACCCCAGGTCGTGAGCACAGTTTTAGCTGCAGTACAGTGTTTTAACCACTGCGCCACGAGGCTCATATAGCAGTACTAGCCTCGTTCTTAGCCATTGCCCTTTTTCTTTCCAATTCACTCAACTTTGCCAATATGGCACTAGTCTGGCCATTCCTTGTCCTCGGATGAAGAGATCACTGGAGGCGTCCTGGCTGGGGCTTTACTTTTGCAGGCTGCTTGCCTTTACTGGTACCTTGTCCCCTTTTTTGGCCCCATGCTGACTAGTGGTTCCAGATAGCCCTTCTGGCTTATACCAAAGTCTTCCTGACTCACACTGTCATACAGATATACCCTTTACATATTTCTTTGTTTTTCT
This sequence comes from Pogona vitticeps, assembly GCF_051106095.1. Classification (NCBI taxonomy): domain Eukaryota; kingdom Metazoa; phylum Chordata; class Lepidosauria; order Squamata; family Agamidae; genus Pogona; species Pogona vitticeps. The sequence continues at coordinate 218,031,688 of NC_135784.1, read as the reverse complement.
AAAAAAATTATTTGCCAATTGTTACTTTGATTTCATTATTATTATTATTGCTAACTTTCCCCCTCTTTTTTTAAAACAGTGCAATTATATATATACTGGGCAGCAGCCTATATACAGTTTATATATATAATCTCTCTGTCTCTCTCTCTCTCTCTCTCTCTCGCTCTCTCGCTCTCTTTCTCCCCTTCTCCCTCTCTTTCTCTCTCTCTCTCTCTACCCCCCTCACCTTACTCACTTCCACCTCTAAATCACCCCCTATGGCAACTGCCTATATTTGTTTCCCTTTTGATGCTTTTAAAAAGGTAAAGGTTCCCCTTGACATTTAGTCCACTCATGTCCAACTCTAGGGCAAGGTGCTCATCCCCATCTCTGTAGAGCCAGCGTTTATCCGTAGACAGTTTCCGTGGTCACGTGACCAGCGTGACTAAACACAGAATGCTATTACCTTCTCACTATGGTGGCACCTATTTATTTACTCATTTCTACATGCTTTCCAACATTTAAATTCTCCCAATTTTTCTTTTTCTTGTCTTTTTCTTTTTTAATTAATATTTTAATTAATATTTCCTATGCTTGGGGAGGGTTCCCCTATTCCTCTCCTCTCCCCCCAGCAAGCAATAGCCTCCAACCTGGGGGCCGCACCATGACCTGATTCTGCAGGCTCTCCAGGCTAGCTGCATGCAGGGAAAACAAAACCACTCTGGTGGTTTTGCGTGGCTTCCCTCTGGCTGGGCCAATGAAAGAAGAGGGACACCACCTCTTAAAAGCTCTGTCCCTCCTCCCCTCCCTGAGAGTGGCATCATCACTCTGTGACGCTGTTCTCTGGGCAGGCGGGCAAAGCATCCCTGCCATGGCAGCTCCACACCTGGCGGAGCGGACAGTCAATGCTTACTTTGCTACATGACAGGAAAAGATACTAGTTTTTGTGCAAATTGTGGGGACACCAATTGTAGATAGAAAGTTCTCTGATCCTTACACTAGAGGCAAGAAATCTCATGTGGGTTAACAAAGCCTTTATAGGTGTCTTATAAAGAATGAATGACTTACTGATATTTCTTCATGTTCCTATAGGAAGCAGTGCTTTGGAAAGACTTTCCTCCTCCTCCTCAAAAATCCCCTTGGAAGCATGGCTATTTGTCTTAAAAAGCCATTTTTCCAAGCTCTGAAAGTAAATCTGGAAAGAATTTATTTTATTTTAGTAGAAATACACCCTCCAGGTTTGCTGACTAACTATAGAGCCCTGAGTAGTCTCTGGCTCCTTTGCTTTGTATCATGACTGAAGAATTTAGCCACATTGAATATTTGTCTAACAGCATATTTATTTTCAGAAACATTATATAAAGCCCCAGTGGTCCCCCACAGTCCAATGAACATGGACATTTCAAGTCGAAAAGAAGGTAGACCTGTGATGGAATTCATATCTTTTTACCCTTATGCAGGAGATAGAAATAATTACTTTTAGACATATCATTGTACTGTGCACAGCTGGCATGCGGAGATTGCCAGGTGTTCAATGTGATAGCAAATGTGCAGCCTTATTATATGTCATGGACATCCAAGAAACCACAAAAATGTCTCCCTCAAATGCAAAGAGAAGCATGAATGTAAAGGTACCACTTAGTTGTTGTTATTGTTTTTACCACAGACAGTGTTTCAACATGCTTTTTAAAAAAATCTCATGGGACCAGGCAGTATATGTGCTAATAAAGAACCAGAAAAACATCTCATAGCAGCAGAACCCATTCCCTTCCTACTCTCTTTTTTCTAGTCTATTTTTTCTTTCCAGCCTCCATCCCATTTTATACTGAGAAATGGATGAAGACCTTGTGAAAATCAAAGCATGAAAGACAGAACCGTAGTGTGTCAAGCACAATTACTATTTTCTGGAACTGGACTTTTGCAGCTTCACATCATCTGGATCTAACACTGATAAATTGCCATGCATTATCCACTGGGCCAGTTTCCTCATGAATCAGCATCTAACTTTGCTCCATGGTGAAGCCTCCTATTCACCTGAATTCCAATGGGAACCTGTTGAAGTGGCCAGAATCCTTTTTATATTGGGAGTGAGGACAATACTGCTGGAATTGTGGAAATGGCTGGGTTGTCTTGGGTTTTTTCTGTGTACAGCTAACTTTACACAGAGATTTCTCTCTGTCCTTCTGCATACAGGAGGGATGCAGCAGATTAATGTCTGGTTCACATGAAAAAAATAGTTGGCAGGATTCAATGGGTACAGTTCAAATTACTGGGGGAAAATAGAGATGACCCAAATGGATCTACTGTACATTGGCACCAGAGCTACTTTACATTACAAAGGTTCTGCAAAGAAGCCAGGTTTCAGGATTATGACATGATGCAGGAGGATGGCAAACTTCTAAGAAGAATGTCCAAAAGAAATATGTAAACAGGGTGAACGAGCAAGAGGATGGTAAGTGAGATTCATTTATAGAAAATGACACTAAATCAACACTTTCTAACTCCATATTAACTGCTGATGTGGGGTCAGTCTGAGCCACCTACAACTATCTGTGTGTTTGTATTCTGTGCTGTCAAGTTGGAACTGAATTATAGTGATACTAATAGGGCTTTCAAGGTAAGTGAAATATTTAAGGAGTGGTTTTACCAGTTCTGCTCCCCCAGTGAGTTTCCATGGCGAAGCAGGAATTCAAACCCTGTTCTCCAGTGTCCTAGTTCCTCACTACACCCCATTGGGATCATACAACTATCTCGGAAAATAGATTTGGTGTTGGAAGCTCCTAGAAGTTCTTGGAGAAGACTGGCCATCTCATAAAACCTCTGTACCCCTCATCCAGTCTTTCCACAAAGATATTCACATTACTGTGTTTGTTGACCAGAACAACATGTTTTCCCTTCCAACTTCATTTGAAATTTATTTTTCAGTGCGCATGAAGTATGCTTTTGATGGTGCCACTTGTTTAAATAATCTCAGGCAAGATCCCCAATGGTAAGCAGGGGATATGGGTTCAAATCCCTGCTAAGTCACATAAATTGACTGGTGACCTAGGTGAAAGCATTTTTAAATATCTCACATAAAATGAAAACCCTATTAGGGTTGTGATAAAAGTCAAAATCAATTTGATGGCAGAATTACACAAAATGCCTACATAAATAAATGTGATTACCTCACTGGTGGGGAAGATTGCTGGTAATTAAACACTTCAACTTGGGAGTTGCCTGCCTCACTTGCAACTTGGCCATGTGCTATCACATTGTATGTAAGGTGGGTGAGACTGACACAGGAACTCTAAGTACCAACAATCTTTCACATTGGTGCTATTATCTGGGAAGTGGGAATTGTTGTTTAAAGAGTTCTCCACGTTCCCTTGCATAACAGCATTGTTGTTTTTTAAAAAAATTGCAAGATCACAAAAGAAAGTGTCATCCTTGTTATTGTTTATTCATTAAGTCGTGTCCCACTCTTCATGACCCTATGGACCAGAGCACGCCAGGCCCTCCTGTCTTCCATTGCCTCCCGGAGTTGTGTCAAATTCATGTTGGTTGCTTCAATGACACTCTCCAACCATCTCATCCTCTGTCATCCTCTTCTCCTCTTGTCTTCACACTTTCCCAGCATTTGGGTCTTTTCCAGGGAGTCCAGTGTCACCCTACAATTTTGGATATATTCTAGATATATTCTAGACAATATCAGAAGAGCAGCCACCACCTCTGGGAGGCTTCCAAAATGCTGGGGGGAAAGCCAAGTAAACTGGCAAGATGGGGTTGTTATTTCCATGTTCCTGTTACTCTGGTTTAAGTTAGTGAGCTATCAACTACTTCTAGCTTTCAATAAAAGGTACTCAATACTGCCCTCCCTCATTGTTCAATGCATATTGTTCAATGCATCTTCTGGCAATACAAGATGACCAATGGGCAGACTCCTTTTCTTGATTCACTTGCCAAACATCATGCTGATTCACAAGGAGGAATAGTTATGCTTTTTCTTGGCCCATTTGAAGAATGGTGGAATGGATCATAATTTTTATAGTAATATAAACTCTGCTGTGAGCAATTTGTAAGTTACCCAAGGTGCCAAATTCTACAGCCTAGAATGAGGAATGTTGTGAAGTTCCTGGTGCAAATTCCTTTGTCTTTGGTGAGGAGGATGACAGGAGAACATTTGGAGTTTTTTGTTGTTTTTTAAAAAACTTGTGGACTGGTATGAAAATCTGTAATGAAAAACTATTCCTTCACTTCCAGAATAAGCATGACTATTAGGAGAAGAGCATCATTTGACTTTCTCATTGACCATTATAAAAGTGATAACATTTGGTTTCTCTGCAAGCTTTAGATTCCAGAAGAAATGCAGCTTAGTTGAGTTCGGTGGAAACAGATGGTGCACATGCTTTGCAGAAAAAGACTCTTGGTATTGAACATCTTCCGTTGGGTCTATAATAACCACCTGATTCAATACTTCAAGACAAAAACACTTCCTGGGGACTTCAAGTGGTCATTGAATCAGGCTACGTGTCTCCTCCTGAAAGCAAATACTTTAACTTTGCTCACTAGTCTGTACTGTTTCTGCTTCCCAAATTGGGTTGTCACAAACAGTTTCTTTCACGGTAGATTGATTGTTCTTTCTTATGTTCCAGAAGGGAAAAATCCTGCCCCATTTAAAAATATGCTTTCTGTGAGGCTGTAAAACATTTTGATAACATTTTTATTACTAAGATATCTACACAATGCAAGCTGGATACTTGTTTTTCATTTTAAGTATGATCTTATTATCATGTACCAGTAAACAGAGGTCAGTTCAAATACAGTGATGCCTCGCAAGACAAATGCCTCGCAGGACAAAAACCTTGCAAGACAAAAGGTCTTGGCAATGGGGTTGATGACTCGCAAGACAAATGTTCCTATGGCAGTGCTTCACAAGAAGAATCTTTTTTGTTTTTTGTTCCTGCCTCATGTTTGCTGATTTTTAAATGTTCTCCTATGATGTTTAAAAAGTTAACGTTTTTGATTGAAATTTTTGAAATCATCTGCACAATATATATGGCTTTAAAGAGCACTTAATAAACCCTTTGTAAACCAAATTTGACTTTGTTCTGACTTTTTTTGCCCATAGGAACACATTAATTAGATTTCAATGCATTCCTATGGGAAAACGCGTTTCACAAGACAAATTTTTCGCAAGACAAAATTAACCGCGGAACAAATTAAATTCATCTTGAGAGGCACCACTGTAATGTCATTCAGGCTGGGTGGGGAAAATGAGGAAATAAAAGGAATCACTTGTACTTTAAGAAAATAAAGTGGATACAACTTTGCCCTCCCAGCTCCAGAATAAAGACGTGAGACAGTGATGTGGGTTGAATATGGGCCACACTTTATTAAGACAAATATCAAATTCGAATTTGCCATCCAATTGGCAAAAGATAGGGCCTGCTGTAGTGTGGAAACAGGTAAATGACAGCGGTATCTAAATACCCCTTGCTGAACAAATGGGCAAGTCCCCGGCCCCATGTTCCAGCGGTCTAAAGACAGCAGAAACCCAGTCTATTACCTTTCTGGAGGCCTGTACAACTCCTGACCTGCCTTGGACAAAGACCACTCATCAGCTGTGATTTCTACTTAAGAAGTGCTTTATACACCTTCTCCCATGTGATACTCCCACATTTGCAGCAAACAATGCTTTGTTTAGGCCTTGATGGGCCTAGATGAAGATACAGTGACATTCATGATTGCAAATTGGTCACAGATTTTCACAGTCCTGGGAGCAGAGGACAATATGCAGGCATGTCCTCTAGAAATAATATTCTAGCCATGATAAACAATTCATGCTGGATGAATTACTGTAACTACGTCATGGATGATCTGTGTGTGATGATGATGATTTGTATATTGCTAGGTGATCTACTTCCATAACTTCTTGGTCCATACGTTATGATACACAGTACAATCTGAAAATCTTATTTCTTTATACTACAACTCTTCAAATGCAGGCTTACTAGAGATGTTTGGGAATTTAATTTAAAAAAGGAACTTTCCACAGGTTAGTACATTGAAATTCTTGGTTATTAACATTTCATATGTAAACTTATTTTTCAACACATTTTCACAATCCAGATGATAGCCAAAAATATGTTCACTGAAAATGTTTTCAAATAATTATTTATGTTTTCCTACTTTTATATTTGCATAAGTTCTTTCAGTTTACCTCTTCTTGAAAGATTACAGTTAGATTTATTATATATCCCCCTTTAAAAAAAAACTTATGTAAGTTTCTCTTTCACCATGTTTTCAAGTCTTCCAGAGGAACACAAAATACCTGGTCTAACACTATCAATTTTCCAGAAAGACCTCAGTATCTAAAACAAATCTTATTGATTCCATGGCTAGGTAACTGCAATATATTCTCTTTGGCAAACAGTCTGTTGAGTTGCAAAAGAGTTTTCTCTACTTCTTGTAAACCAGGTGGAATAAGACTTTGAAGCCATGAGACAAGATGTAATTACATTTCTACATTTCACTGGAAGGCACATTTTGAAAATGCTCTTAGGATTTTGATGGGTCACTTGTTTTAAATTGAGGATCTTAATTGCTTCTTATTGTTTGAATGATAAATGCACATGGCAGAGAGGTTAACAACTTCTTCTGTGCTCATTGTTTTGCCTTCTCTTCACTGCTAAATGAAAGGAAATCATAATAGAAACTATATTGATGATGGAGAAAAGCAACATTAAATGCAAAATATATCTGCAAGAGGAAATTTTCAAGAAAATAGTTCACTGCAGAAGGGACAAAGCAATATGAATGAGAGAATATGTGTGTGTATGTGTTTGATTTAGAAAAGCAACCTATCTCTGAAGGCCTTTTGATTAATACACATAATGAAACCATGTAACAAATATTTTAACCAAAAAGAGAGAGGCTAAATTGGGAGATGAATGGAGACCTAAAATGGGAAGGGAAACATGAACCAGTCTGGCAATATAAGCTTTGCACAGCTTTATGGAGGACTATAACCCAGATATCAGATCTATCTAGCTGGCAATGATTTTAGTTTTAGTTTTATTTCTTAAAAATGACACACGATCTTGGAAATTTATTTATTTTTTAAAAAATTGTTATAATTTCAAAGCACAAAAGCAGTTTTTACAACTCTAGTTATACATTTAAAAAAAATGAATTCTTTTCCTGTTTCTCAAAAATACCTAAAAGAGTTATCTTTTAAGAGCTTTAAAACAACAGATCTGCTACTAGCCTGTGGTACACCTCTTCTGTTCACCTCAGTATCCTCAAAACACAGCACAGGTCAGCACTTGAACTATGTTATTCATTCCTCCTTCTCCTCTGACTCTATATCCCTCCAGTTAGATAATTCACTTTAAAAGTCATAGTTACATGGCAAAAGAAGTTATCCCTTGTTAAGCTAGAATTCTAATGTAATATAGCCATACCTTCATTATTAGAAAAAAGAATGAATTTTAAATAATTCATTTATGATCAGTTATTTCCAAGCTCTGATTAAAAAAAAACAATTTTCAAGTTTAAAAGAACCAAAAGCCAATTGCCAAAGCAATGATAAGTATATCAACGGAGACACAGATCACTTGAGAAAGAATTGTTATCGAGCAAGCAACAAACAGTGAAGCATTATGATGCTTGTTTAATACTAAATAGTATTAGTGCTAGACATTTGTAGAAGCTTAGTGCAGGCACATTTGGTCTAAATATGTTTTAAAGTCCCACTAGTACAGATCCATAGAATCAATGAAATTTACGTAGGTGTTGACAATAAAGTTCCCATTGCTTCTGTGGATCTATCTAAGATCAACAATTGACTTTAAACATCCATCTTTGGTAGACATAATGTGAACAGAATCCTTAGTGGAGCTTCCTTAGTTGAATGAAGAGGTGGAGGAGGAGCAGGCTCTCCAATAGGCTGGTTCGATTGTTCAGACAGAGCCAATGGCAGAGCCATGAATTTGAGAGATGGTAGCCAATACAAATCCTCGAACACAAATATTCTGTGCTGTTGATATCCCACTATGTTCAGCAATGAGTGCCTGCTTTCGATTTCAGCTTCTGACTGCTGCAAGGGAATCCCCATATATGGTATATCATGGTAATATTGATATGAGATTAACAATGCATGGGCCATTGTGGCCAAATGATTCAAGAATGGCCATAGGCATCACACCAGCTGAAGTTGGTAAAAGGAACTTCAGGCCACTAAGGTGTCACCTGGACCCCAAATGACAATGAGGAATACTGGAAGGGAGGAATACTCACACTTGTTACATATCCACTCCTTTAGAAGGGATCTGTCCATATCCGGGACAGGCAACTGACCTTTCTCCCAGAGATGGCAACCATTCATCTAAAGTATCCCTGTTGTGTTGTTTACTTGAACAGGCTTTTAATCTCATCAAATATGTTAATAAGCTCATATCTGCAGGTTTATCAGTTTATTATGACAAGAGTTTGTTATTTCTACTTGGAATATTTGCATTCCTATTCACTTCACTCCATGTGATTTTATTCTTGCACCAACTGTGTATCTTTGTAGGCCATAGCCTTCTGTTATACATGGCCAAGACAAAGACTTTTCTCCACCACATATGTGTTAATGAGCTTATCTGGGCTTGAATGTACCTATTATCCAGCAGAGACTTTTGAACAACTCTTAATAACCAGTGTTAAGACCATCACTCTCATTGACTTTTTGTTTTTTCATTTTCAACACCCTCCATGGGTGTACTTGCCGCTGTGTCTCCTGGTGTGGCCTTGGGCAAGGTGCAAAATCCCAGAGCGTTCCCAAAACAAGGGACTCATAAACCACTTTTGAGTACACAGTACCCAGGAAAACCTGGAAAAGGTTGACATCAGCTGGAATTGACATGACAGTATATTATTCATATTCATATTCAAATTCATGTTCATAATAAGGCTATTTTTCATCCATCTGAAGAAATGGGCTGAAGACCATGAAAGCTTATGGCATACAAAATGTGTTGTTCTGTACTGTTCCACAGGAGCTTATGTTTTTGCTGCATCTGTTTGGCCTGTACTTGAGCACACTTCATTAACCCTCATTGCTTTAGACCCAAAGCTCTCTCTTAGGGCCTTCACAGACTCACCTGATTTAGATATTGTTCTGTGAACCATCAACACACTGATCACGTCATGTTTCAAACCCCTGAATGATCAGTTAGTCCAATGGCTTCATAAACATGTTGAATCCTGGAAAAAATTGTACCCTGGGGCACCTGTTGCTGCCAGTACTGGCAGGGGTAGGTGGAGACAAAGAGCCTTGCAGATAGGACCAGGGCTATCTCACAATGACAAGCAAAGATAAAGGCAGGCAACGCAGCATATGAGCCCCAGAACCCAAAACCTACCCCCCCAGCACCCCCGGGGCCTCCCAGCATCCTACTTCAAAAATTCCCTTGTGTGCTTTCTATACATTGCAAGTGGGCAATTTTTAAATTGAAAAAAAATCATGAAGGCATAAGGTATCTTTTCCAGAAATACTTGTGGGCATAAGGGCTCTTTTTCAGAAAGAAAAAAAAACTAATGAAAAAATGGGAGAATTGAGGTAATGCATGCAATCCTGCAAGGTTCAAGGATGAGGAGGATGCTCAGAGCACTTCTTCAAGGCCGTCCACACTTCTGTCTGTTTAAAGGCAGCAGGTACCAAATCCTCATCTAAAGCTACCAGGTTTTAAGGCACCATCTGAAGTCTTAAAGAATTACAATAATTTTCTGTGTGGGAAAGAGATCTTGATTTATTGCGAAACATGGAAGACGCTTAATTCTTGTGTATGAAACAGCTTTACAGGCTGGGAATCATCTGCATCTGTTCCCAACTACCACCTGGACATACTGGCATGGTGCAAAGTGTTTGCAGACCTATTAAATACTGAAAGACTAGGAATTAAGGGAATGAACTGGGAGAGATGTCAGCAGCAGCATGCTCATGGACAGATCACTCACACTGTGATTTGTGAGCTTTCTTGTTGAATAGCTGTGCCACAAGATCTCTGTAGGCTGGGAAATAAGCTTTCCTCATGTTCCAGGAACAACACAGGTCTGGAGGCAAAAAACACATCACCATGTATCATATGTGCAGTCCATAAGACCATGCAGGATGCAAATCATTGTTGGAATAGTAGCAAGTGCTGCAGTTATTGGGCACATCTTGCCACCTGTCTGACCATCTAAAAATGACGTTTTCTCTCTGTGTCTTTTGATTGTGATTTTATATAGCTAGCTAAATTCTGGGTGGATTTTGGTCCTATTTACCCTCATTCCCATTTCCACAAGTCACTGGTCCAGAAGTGATTTTACTCCCCTTCCCAACTCTTGCCTACCCTGCGACACATAATGCAAGGACCTGGTCTCAGCGTTTGGCCCAGAAGTCTCAAGGATAATAGAATAGAATAGAATAGAATAGAATAGAATAGAAGAGAAGAGAAGAGAAGAGAAGAGAAGAGAAGAGAAGAGAAGAGAAGAGAAGAGAAGAGAAGAACATCCTACAAAGTGCTGCCCAACTAAAACTTCTGTCATGCCCATACGGAATGCCATACATCAGAACAGGGAAGAGACTGTAAATCCATTTGCTAATTGCTTCTTTCTTTCATAAAAGGGTGCTGTGCTCACTGAGTAACACTACTTACATTTATAGAGAGGTATATATTCTTTTTGCTCTATTATAACTTAAAACCGGTGTAGCTATCTCACACCCTTCTCTGTACAGTTATTTTGATTCTTTCTGACCTCTAGCTTTTGTCGCTCAGCATCTCCTAGCCAAGCTTGAACTAATTTGCAGCTTTCTTCTCAAAAGAACCATGTCATGAAAGAAACTCATCTTTTTCCAGAATGGGTCAGCTTTTGCCGAGTGTAGCAACCAATTGTCTGAAATACTGTCAGGCAAAAGTAAGCTAAAGTAGAATAGTGCCAATTAAGTGATAAAGATGAAGGTCATGATGACAAAGGGAGTTAGTCTTGGCTTCTGGAAAGTTCCAGAAACTTCCTACTTCTGAACATATCAGGGTGAAGAACCTTGCCTTCCAAATATGATTGATTTGTTTCTGTTGCTGTGGGGAGAGAAGTGGTTAAAGGGTTAGATAGGCATGTATATACTGACCTATCTCCCCACCTCAAAAAATTCTCATCGTGGGTTGTGTTGTCATTGTTGTTGTAGGTTTTTTGGGCTGTTTGGCCATGTTCTGGAGGTTTTTCTTCCTAACGTTTCACCAGTCTCTGTGGCCAGCATCTTCAGAGGACGGGAGTTAGAATTCTGTGTTCTGGTGTAGTGTGTGGGATAGTTGAGTATTTGTAGTTGTGGGATTAGCTTTTTGTCCTTTTCAGGAGATTGGGTGATAATGGTGATCAGGGTGGTTGGTTGGTTTGTTGGTTTGTTTGTTTGTTTTTGCACACCTCTCCCCGGAAGAAACCTTGGTTTTAGCCAAAGGAGGACTTTGTTGGTTGGGTCCCGTTTCAGTTTACTGTAAGTGGTGGAGTCTAGCAGTTCCCTGATTTTGTCCTTGTAGTCTTCTGTTTGTATGATTATTGTGGTGTTGCCTTTGTCTGCTGGCAGAATGATGATGTCAGGCTCTGAGTTTAGGGACTTCATAGTGTTTCACTCCTTTCTTATTATGTTGCTGTTCGGGGGTTTTGCTTTTTGTAGGATCCTTGTCACTTCACTTCTCATTTCTTCTGCTTTTTCTTCCAGAAGATGGTATGTGGCTGATTCCACATTGGCAATGATTTATTCCACTGGAATTTTCTGGATGTGATTGCAAAGTTTCCTCCTTTGGCTAAGAGCGAGGTTTCTTCTGGGAAGAGTTGTGGGGAAAAAACACAAACAAAACACCTTGATCACCATAATCACCCAATCTCCTGAAAAGGATAAAAAGCTGATCCCATAGCTACAAGTACTCAACTATCCCCCACACTACAGCAGAACACAGAGTTCTAACTCCTGTCCTCTGAAGATGCCGGCCACAGAATAGCGAAACATTAGGAAGAAAAACCTCCAGAACACGACCAAACAGCCCAAAAAGCCTACAACAGCCGTGGAGGGTTTCTGAAATGGATGCAGTTTACGGTGATGTTCCACTTCATCTCAAGGAGATAATCTTCCCTGTTCAGCAGTCTTCATTTAATACCTATTCCCACTCTCTCTGGGGTTCTGCTCTTTTGGGGTTCTCTTCCTCTACCAGGTAAGATTCTTCCCCATGTTCTCTACAACATCACCCCAGTTGTCTTCCTCTTCTTCTTTACCTCCTTTGCTTCCAGAATTAGCTCCTTGACTCCTCCTTTGCTATATTTTCCTTTCTTTCCTTAATTCTTTTCAACTCTTTTTATAGTTTCCCCTTCCTCTATATCTTTTTTCTCCTCTAGTGACCATTTCTCTTTTTCCTAACATTCTCTCTTTCCCAAGGCTTTCTACCACCTCCAGTAGTCATAATGGATCATTGTTTCTCCCAGGTCAACTGGGGAGCTGGAGATTTGAAACTCAGCAGATCTCAGGAAAAGTGTGATGGTCTGCCAAAAGGGGTCTTGGTATCACTGTCACACTCCTCATAAACATGTTTTCTGATTTACAAAGGGAAGCCAAATGGACACTTTCATGGGACCAAAACTCAGGGCTGAAGCTCCATTCTGGAACATCTGTTACAAATGTTAGGGTATTGCCTCCAGGCATAAGTAAAGTACATTTTCCACACCTCTGCGAACACTTTCCCACTATTTTTGCAATTGAGAGAAACTGGGCTTCTGGATCAGATATGGCTGCTCAGTCTCTTTGTAGCTGTGGAGTGAATAGAAATGAGGGAAGGAGTAAGTACAAACAAACAAACAAACAAACAAAAGGTGTTATGTGTTTTATATGGAAATCGTTCTGTGCTAGATGGTATGGTAAGCAATACTATTTCTAAAAAGTTCCTGTATCTTGTCCCCCCCTGCCTGCTTTTTTTCACAAGGTGACCTCTGTTTCAGTTTTGAGCAGTGTTTTCTTTTTCTAATCTATATGTGAGGTAACACAACAGCAAGGTTCATTACACCATCACCCCTGGCATTTTGGGGCTATGCTTTCAAAGTAATGTGTGGGAAGAGTGTCAGGCAACACAGAGATTAGTTATGACATAAAAAGTGGTTTTTGATTGCCCTGATAGCAATTTTCATTTTATTTATGCTTCACATTTTATTATTATTATTATTATTTTATATAAACTGGTATTCATTAAAAGTGTTGTGGAAAAACTCTTAGACTGTTCCCGGACTTTTGCATGCTGACTGACAACTTGTAAATATTAGGTTACAGGCTGTCAGCTTTTCTTTGTCTTGTGCAGAACTGTGTCTTTCACAAGTGAACCAAAATGTCCCAACAATAGAGGCCATGAGGGATGCCTCTAGGCTGTGGTCCTTCGGAAAGACTGAGAATGCATAGATGTGGGAGTCTGGAATGAGACCCTTAGCTTGACTACAGATGGGCCCTGATAAGATTGGGTGAGTAGCTATCTTTCTGGAGAGTGATTTATATTGTTGGAATAAAATATGTATTTCTGATAATCTAAGCAACATGTTTATGTGCAAAGTTATGTTTTCTATCTTTTATGCTCACAGTGCTTCTGAGAGTTATGCCATTTTCTAAAAGAGCAATAAAGAGCTGAGAAAAAGATTGATTTACCAAGGCCCCCACTGAGTTGTTGGCTGATCCATACAAGTCACTGTGCTCACCATGACAAACAAGAAAGGTAGCTCTGAGTTGCATGGTCCCGTCAGCTTGCCACTAGAAAATCCTCTGTTTGCTTTGAGCTCCACTGAGACATGCTTCAGAGGCCAAGTGGATGCTGCTGGCATTTGTTCAGCTGTGCGTGCAAAAGGCTGTTAGCATGCTACCACGGTGGCCCAATTATGGCTGGCTCCTGAACAGAGCATTATGGTGGCAGAAATAAACAACACCTTTCCCTTGTGCTGTTACAGCTAAGCATTTTCCTGGAGCAGCCTCATGCTTAGACTTTGGAAATGGGGCTTATAAAAACGATAGCTCCCAGAATCCCCCTGATGGCCAGGGATACTCTGAGTTGTAGTCTTTAAAAGTATTGTTACCACATTCAGGTTGTATTGTTATGAGGTTATGTGATTCAGCTCTTAATTGTCAGTAGCCACTGTGAACAAATAGTCTCCCTGCTTATTTAACTTATATGCAGAATACATCATGCGAAAGGCAGGGCTGGATGAATCCCTAGCCAGAATTAAGATTGCCGGAAGAAATATCAACAACCTAAGATATGCAGATGATACCACTCTGATGGCAGAAAGTGAGGAGGAATTAAAGAAACTCTTAATGAGGGTGAAAGAGGAGAGTGCAAAAAATGGTCTGAAACTCAACATCAATAAAACTAAGATCATGGCCACTGGTCCCATCACCTCCTGGCAAATAGAAGGGGAAGATATGGAGGCAGTGACAGATTTTACTTTCTTGGGCTCCCTGATCACTGCAGATGGTGACAGCAGCCATAAAATTAAAAGATGCCTGCTTCTTGGCAGGAAAGCCATGACAAACCTAGACAGCATCTTAAAAAGCAGAGACATCATCTTGCCGACAAAGGTCAGCATAGTCAAAGCTATGGTTTTTCTAGTAATGATGTATGGAAGTGAGAGCTGGACCATAAAGAAGGCTGACCACAGAAGAATTGATGCTTTTGAATTGTGGTGCTGGAGGAGACTCTTGAGAGTCCCCTGGACTGCAAGGAGAACAAACCTATCCTCTTGCAGGAAATCAACCCTGAGTGCTCACTGGAAGGACAGATCCTGAAGCTGAGGCTCCAATACTTTGGTCATCTCATGAGAAGAGAAGACTCCCTGGGAAAGACTCTGATGTTGGGAAAGTGTGAAGGCAAAAGGAGAAGGGGACGACAGAGGACGAGATGGCTGGACAGTGTCACCAAAGCTACCAACATGAATTTGACCCAACTCCAGGAGGCAGTGGAAGACAGGAGAGCCTGGCATGCTCTGTTCCATGGGGTCACAAAGAGTCGGACATGACTTAACAACTAGACAACAACAACTGTGAACAAAACAAGCATTGCAGTACAGCTACAATAAAAGAAATAAGAAAGGATACTTAGAGACTGGATGAATAAAAAACTGAATTGTGATATTCATCAGAAATAGAAAATTCAAAAAACTTTGTTGCTTGGCATTCATTCAATTCGGAGACCCAACTAATACAAAATGATTATGTTTTACCTATTTTTGATTCATGGATTCATCTATCAATTTTTGGGCCTCCTGTGCCATCTGCAGACTGCTGCCGCCAATCAGAAGCTCTGGAAAATCCTGGGAGACACCTAGGGACTCCTGGACTGGCAGGGTAGGCAGCCAATAGCACTGCTGAAAGGGCTATGGGGTGTTCCTTTTTCAGAGGCTTAATAAGCATTTTCCCTGCAGCCATTTGGCACTCCTGATTCGAGTCTTCGCACAGTTAGTGCTGCTGTGCAACCTGTGGGCATTAGGCAGCCAGCAGTTTTTCACTGTGGCAGGAAAGCAATTAAAATTACATTTCTTTCTTCCAATATTATTATTATTTGAAATACTGGGAATTTGGGGAAGGCATTCTAGTGATATTTATTATCTATATTATTAATTTAAAATATTGTTATCCCACCTCTCTTCTTAAAAAGAACCCAAGGCAGTTTACATCATTAAAAAGACAATATGCTGAATCTAAAAACAGTAGATATGCAAATATTATAAAATTATCATTTTTTTATTCCTGACTCCGAACAGAACACAGCTGAGGAAGGAAGCTGAGGCAGACCCAGGGAGCTCACAACCAGAGCAACCAGATTAGGGGAGCAAACAGGAGTTTCCTGGGGGAGTTTAACGAGGGAGGCCCTAACAATTTTGTTTGTACTTTGGAAATACTTATACATTTGCTCCCAGCTACATTGAAGGTAACAAAATAAAAGGGACAGGAATTTATAAACAATCAGTTGAAAGCAAAAGGTAGCAGGGATTATGAAGGCTGGAGACAATTAAGTTATAGTAACCTGCAAAGTTTGTTCTATGTTCGTCTTTGTTCCTGAGTGTAACACAGTGTACACATGTAACAAGTGCAAACTAGTGGCACTGCTAGAAGACAAAGAGAGAGAACTGAACTAGCAAGTAGCCACACACAAGGCTATAAGGGAAGATGAAGCATATATTGACAGAACTCTTCAGCAGCAGCAGCTGTCACAGGGGGCACTGAAAATGGAAGAAAACCAAAGCAAAGCAATAGAGGAGAGTGCTGAGAAAAATACAAACCTAGTGGAGGAACCACCATAGAAGAGTCACAGTTAGGAGCAAAAGAAGGAGAAGAAACTATTCATCCATGCAAGTGCAAAACTGCTTTCAGATTTTTGAAGCGAAGTCTGCTGGACAGCATGCAAAGGGGATCCCACAAAAGGACATGAGAAGGGCTAAAGTACAGCAAAATACAAAAACTGAACCTGGACATACAAAAGAAGAAGAGAAGAGTATTTGTATTAGGAGACTCCCTACCATGTGGAACTGAGACTAAAATATGCCAGGAAGATCCATGAAATCATCAAATATGCTGTATCCCTTGAGGTTCGGGGATTCTGGAAATCCTGGGACTGCCATCATTCATAAAACCCACAGATACACATTCCTTTCTTCTTGTCCAAGTGGGAACTGTGGCAACCCCAGACCTACTGGAGTATGTCACCCTATAGTTATGCTGCCACCAACCATTCCCTGTAAGGAGTCACACAGACCAGGAATGGATTTTAATAAATAAAAGAACAAGGTTTATTGAAACAACAAACAGGGTACATAAAAGAATCAGGTAAATAGGATAATGTAACGTGGCATAACCCCAATCACACACATACAACAGCTTGGTTCCCACTGAACCCTTTAAGGTAACGCACAGACCCTGAACCTATCAGTTCTGGCTACCTAGAAAGAAACCTGAACCTATCAGGTATGTACTAACTGACCAACAGTTGTACTCAGTCTGACACACAGACTCCAACTCCTAACTCTCCACACAAGCTCCAAATATATATACAGTACAGCTCCTCCCCCCTGATGTCCCGCCTTCCACTCCCCATAGGATGGAACTTTCCCTCCAAACCCATGACAGACAGGTACCATCAGTGCTGTATGTGACAGGAACAAATGATACAGTGAAGAGTAGCTTTGAAGAAATCACGTCAGACTTTGAAGCTCTGGTAAGGAAACTCAAGGGCTTTGGGGTACAGATAGTGTTTTCATAAATCCTACAAGTACTAGGAAGAAAAGAAAGGGAAAGGGAAATGCTCCAAGTGAATGACTGGCTATGGAAGTGGTGTCAATGAGATGGATTTGGTTTTTGGGACCACGGACTAAGCTTCCTGGAAGAAGGACTGCTAGCAAGAGATGGCTTGGATCTCCCAAGTACTGGGAAGAATGTGTCTGGCCACAGCATGGAGAACTTCATCAGGAGAGCTTTAAACTGAATTGGAATGGGGAGGAAGACACAAGCACAGAGTTAAAGATAAATGAAGCCTTACTCACAATAAGAAGAACTGACCAAACTGTTCAAATGTGGATCAATAATAATGTTGACATTAGTAGTAATATTCCTAAAAAAGACAAACAGGCCACAAATCACACGACCTTGAGAGCATTTGAATCAATCTAGTTTGGGCAAAAATTAAATGGAATATAGTAGTTGGAGTCTACTACCAGATGTCCAATCAAGGAGAGGAAGCAGATGAAACTTTTGAAAAACAAATTCCAAGGATGTCAAAGAGACATGGTGTACTAGATGAGACATTTCAATTATCCTAATATATGTTGGGAGGCAAAATCTGCCAAGTATGGTCCTTCCAAGAAATTCCTGGCTTGTGTTGCTGATACTTTTGTCCTACAAAAAGGGGAGAAAGAAACTAGAGGATTTGCTATCCTTGACTTGATTCTGACCAACAGAGATGACTTGGTGGAGGAAGTGCAGTAAGGGGAACTCTAGGTGAGAGTGACCATGTCCTCCTAGAATTCTTGATTTCAAAGGAAACAAAAGCAGATCATAGTGACACACTTCTGCTGGAATTTTTAAAAAGCCAATTTTAATAATCTCAGAACAAGGATAAGTAATGTCCCATGGCAGGAGATCCTAACAAGAAAAGGAGTCCAAGAAGGGTGGGAGCTTCTAAAAGAAGAAATTATAAAGGGAAAACTACAAGCAATTACAACATAAAAAGGGGGGAGTGGCAAAAAAGGCTAATGTGGCTTCACAAAAAGCTAACGGAGGACCTAAAAACCAAAAAAAAGACATGTAGAGGAAATGGAAAGAAGGCCAGGCCACCAAAGTTGAGCACAGACAAATAGTAAGGAAATGCAGGGATGGCATTAAGAGGACAAAAGCTGAGAAGCAGCTGAGGTTCGCTAGAGGCACTAAAAGCCATAAAAAAGCTTTCTTTGGATATGTGAGTAGCAAAAGACAAACAAAAGACATAATGACACAGCTCCACAACAGAGATGGAAAAATGATAACAGAGGACAAAGAAAAGGCAGAGGTGCTCAATTCCTATTTTAGTTCCATCTTTTCCCACAAAACAGATTATGAACTGCCAAACAAATTGGAAGCACAAGTGAGGGGGAAGGGTTGTGGCTGGAGATTGATAAACAAATGGTCAAGGAATACTTTACCACCTTGCATGAGTTCAAATCTCCAGGGCCAGATGAACTGCATCTGAGAGTACTGAAGGAACTGGCTGAAGAACTCTCAGAACCGCTATCCATTATTTTCTTGAAATCATGGGAAAAGGTGAGGTACCAGAGGATTGGAGGAGGGCCAATGTTGTCCCTATCTTCAAGAAGAGCAAAAAAAGGAGGAACCTGGGAACTAATGTCAGTCAGACATCATGCCCAGGCAAAATTCTAGGAACAGATCATAAAGTGGTCTTTGTGCAAACACCTAGAAAACAGTGCAGTAATAATTAGAAGGGAACACGGATTTGTCAAGAACAAATCCTGCCAAACTGCTTTGATCTTGGTTTTTGATCAGGTCACCTCCTTGATAGACAGAGGGAGGACTGTAGACATTGTATATCTTGACTTCAGCAAAGCTTTTGACAAAGTGCCTTGTGTGCTAACTACGTAGGTGTGGGCTCGATAAATCACGTGTTGGGTAGATACACAATTGACTACAGAATAATACTCAGAGGTTGATGATTAATGGCTCCTTCTCCAACTGGTAGGAGGTAACATGTGGGGTACCACAGGGCTCACTCCTGGGCCTGGCTCTTCAACAGTTTTATTAATGACCAGGATGAAGGAGTGTAGGGAATGCTTGTCATATTTGTGGATAACAGAAAATTGGGTAGAATAGCTAACACCCTGGAAAACAGAAACAAAATTCAAAATTACCTAGATAGGCTGGAGCACTGGGCTGAAAACATCAGAATGAAATTCAACAGGGATAAGTGCAAAGTACTGCACCTCAGGGGGAAAACCCCAATTGCTCAGTTACAAGATGGGGAATACTTGGCTCAGCATTGATCACAAGCTAAATATGAGCCAACAGAGTGATGTGGCTACAAAAAAGGCAAATGCTAGTTTGGGCTGTGTTAACAGAAGTATAGTTTCCAAATCACGTGAGGTGCAAGTCCCCCTTGCACCCCTTGTGGTTAGACTTCATCTTGAGTGTTGTTTCCAGACACCACACTTCAATAAAGATACTGACAAATTGGAAGAAGTTCAGAGGAGAGCAATAAGGACAATTACGGGGCTGGAAACCAAGCCCTAAAGAATTGGGCATGTTTAGCCTTGAGAAAAGAAGACTAAAGGGTGATATAACAGCACTTTTCAAATATTTGAAAGGCTGTCATACAGAGGAGGGGCAAGATCTGTTTTTGATCATCCCAAAGTGCAGGACACGCAAGAATGGGCTCAAGTTACATGAAGCCAGAGTTTTGGTTGAATATCAGGAAAACCCTCCTAACTGTTAAAGCAGTATGACAGTGGAACAAATTACTTTGAGATTTGGTGAATACTCCAACACTGGAGGCATTCAAGAGAAACATAGACAACCACCTGGCATATATCCTTTGATTTGTATTCCTGTATTGAGCAGGGGTTTGGACTTGATGGCCTTTTAGGCCCCTTCCAACTTCATTATTCTATGGTTCTATGCACTGTTCTATGCTTCTATAATTAAAGGAGCATTAAATTAAAAACAGTAATAAAATCAATACTAAAACACATTCAAAACAACAGAGCACAACCATTCATTTGAAAACCCATCTCAGCCCACCAGTTATTAAGGGATAGCTTGCCCAAACAGAAAGGTCTTTGCCTGCTTTCGGAAGGATAGTAATGATGGAAGCAGTCTAGCTTCCTGTGGGAGTGAGTTGCAAAATCTGGGAGCAGCAACAGAGAAGGCCCTCTGATGTGTACCCACCAAGCACACAAGTGAGGGTGGCAGGATTAAGAAAATGGCCTCCCCTGGTGATCTTAAAGCCCAGGCAGGCTCATAGAGGGAGATGTGGTCTTTTAGATAGCTTGGAACCAAGCTGTCTAGGGCTTTATAGGTTAAGGCTAGCACTTTGAATTGTGCCCAGAAA
The DNA here is from genome assembly GCF_051106095.1 of Pogona vitticeps. Lineage (NCBI taxonomy): Eukaryota > Metazoa > Chordata > Lepidosauria > Squamata > Agamidae > Pogona > Pogona vitticeps. The sequence goes on along the minus strand of NC_135784.1, from coordinate 218,011,094 downwards.
CTGATTGGCAGACAGTGAAGCTGATGTAACAGGGGAGTCATATGATCACTGTAGCCAGCCACAGTCAACAATCCTGCTGCTGCATTTTAGACCCTCTGGAGTTTATGAACACTTTCCAAAGGCAGCCCCATGTAGAGCGTGTTACAGTAATCTAGTCAAGATGTAACTAGGGTGTAGCAGGCCACTCTGAAGCCTCTATCCACTCAGGCCTCCAGGAGTGCTCACTACTCTTCCTCTTCAACTGCTGCCACCAATTATAATCAATATTTAAAAAGGACAAGTGTTTCTTCCAAAACAAAACTTGTTTATTGATATAATAAAATAAAATGAGTAAATCACAGGTAGATAATCAAGTTGTAAATCACTGTTTCTCATTCATTGAATCACACAGATTTTTCCTCACTGACTATTTTGGCTCACAGGCCTACAAACATGCTAATCACGATCTCTCAATCTCTCAGTCTATCAGTCTTCTCCTCTCCCCTCTCACACCTCACACACCTCTTTTATATTTAAGCTCCTCCCCATTCTGCACCACCCTCCGTCCCTTCATTGGCTGATGTTCCACTGCCCAGCTGTGATGGACATGTGAGAGCAGAGCTGAATGTTACAATACCTCCCCCCTTAACAAGTTGTTTCATGGGGGAAAAGTTAAGTGCTTTCCTCTCATGAACAACGAGGAGCAAAACATTACATTATCCCAATAATACCATAACACTTACCAAACATTTAAATCAACATTAATTAAACATCTTACCTGCATTTTATACTTTAATCTTACACTCTAGTTGCCATACTTTACCACTTCTAATGTTCATTCAGGCATATATTTAATAATAAACTATAACATTTAAAAATACATACAATTTCTTTTGCTTACATAACAAATAACATTTATCAATGGGTACATGTACATCAAACTTTTATTACTTTCACCATTCTATGAGTCTATTCTTTTCTTCTTTAGTCTTCTGGTCTTCTAGAGAGGGCATCTGCTGCACCGTTCTGAGTCCCTTTAATTACTCAAACCTCAAAATCAAAGTCCTGCAGGATCAAAGCCCATCTCATCAGCCGCACACACGATAGCAAGACACTCTTTTTCAATGGTGGACAGGTGTCTCTTACCTCCCTGCAGCTTCTTGCTCAGGTACGCCACTGGATGAAGATCTCCACCGTCGTCACTCTGGCACAACACGGCTCCTAACCCGGAGTTGGATGCATCTTGAAGATGGTAAACTCGTGCTGGAAATCCAGAGCTCTTAAGACTGGGTTGGTTATCAACGCCTCCTTCAGCTTCCCGAACGCCTCCTCTCAGCTCCTGTTCCACTGGATACTGTCAGCACTCTTCTTGCGTGTTAAATCAGTTAATGGAGCTGCTATCTCACTGAATCTAGGAATAAACCTCCCGTCGCTTGTCCCAGCTCCCGCCAACCTAGCGGTTCGAAAGCATGAAAATGCAAGTAGATCAATAGGGACCACCTCGGTGGGAAGGTAACAGCGTTCTGTGTCTAAGTCACACTGGCCATGTGACCACGGAAGATTGTCTTCGGACAAAACGCTGGCTCTATGGCTTGGAAACGGGGATGAGCACCGCCCCCTAGAGTCGAACACGACTGGACAAAAATTGTCAAGGGGAACCTTTACCTTTATCTTTAATAGCCTACCAGCCCAAGAAAAGATCTGACCTTTTTCTTGGTGGTGGGTCTAGGCCAGTTACTAATAGCTTCCACTTTGGCTTCTAGGGGTTTGATCCTACCTCCCCGTACTACATGACCCAAGTACTTCAATTCGGGGCTACCCAGCTGGCATTTGCATGCTTTCACTGTTAGCCCAGCTGCATTCAATCTTTGCAGCACTATCTCTAAGTGACAAAGGTGATCTTTCCAGGTGTGACTAAAGATCCCTATATCGTCAATGTAAGCCACTGTGAAGTCGCTAAGCCCTTGTAAAGTTTTGTCCATAAGTCTTTGGAAAGTAGCTGGTGAATTTCTTAACCCAAAACGTAGGACACGGAATTCGTATAAACCAAAAGGGCTGTAAAAGGCTGTCTTCTCCTGATCTTTGGGGTCAATTCTCACTTGCCAAAACCCTTTTGTTAGATCTAGGAAGGAAATATATTGACATCCCCCTATGGTCTCTATTAGGTTGTCTAATCTGGGCATAGGATATGCATCCAGCTTGGTTACATGGTTCAGCTTTCTACAGTCCACACAAAACCGAATACTGCCATCTGGCTGGTCAACCAAGACTATAGGAGCAGACCAAGGGCTGGATGAAGGAACAATGATGTTTTCTTTCAACATATCATCTAGCTCCTTGCGCACCTTATCAACATATGGCCCAGTAACTCTATATGGAGTAACTGCTTGTGGGGGTGCATCTCCTGTATCAATCTTGTGCATCACTCCCTTGGCTAACCCGGGTTTGCTTGAGAAAACCTGTTGGTACTTTGTAACCAAGGCCCTCAATTTACTTTGTTGCTCATGGGAAAGTAAAGGGCTAATTTTGACATCTTCATGGTTATATCTTGCTTTTCCCCTCCCTTCCCAATAGGGTAAGTTATGTTTCTCATTGTCAGCTTCCTTCATGGCAAACAGCACTCTGTTCTCCTCCCTATAATAGGGTTTGATCATATTTACATGGACCACCCTCCTGCCTGGTTCTCCATCTTCCTTAATGATATAATTAATGTCGTTCATTTTGGCAATTATTCTGAATGGTCCTGCCCAATTTAGTTGCAATTTGTTCCCTTTGAGAGGTCTTAGCACAAGCACCTCATCTCCAGGATTAAAATTTCTTTCTCTGGCTTTCCTGTCATACCAGACTTTTTGCTTATTTTTCTGCCCTTGTAAATTCTCAGAAGCCAGCTCTAAATTTCTTTTCAGAGTGTTCATTAGGTTGTCTAAATATGATATTATATTCTCAGGATCAGATTCTTGTATTTTCTCCCAACTTTGTCTAAGTAAATCAAGGGGTCCTCTCAATTTTCTCCCAAACAGCAACTCAAAAGGACTAAATCCTGTACTGTCTTGGGGTACAGACCTATACGCATATAACAGAAGTTGTAATTTCTGATCCCATTTGTAAGGATTCTCAGCAGAATAGGCCCTAATCATGCGCATCAGAGTACCATTAAATTTCTCTGTAAGGCCGTTAGTTTGTGGGTGATATGGGGAAGTATTTAGATGTTTGATCCCACATATTTGCCACAGTCTCTGCATGAGCTTTGAGGTAAAGGATATTCCTAAGTCAGTTACTATTTCTGATGTGAAGCCCATATGGCTCATATAACTCAGCAAGGCATCAGCCACAGTATGAGTCTCAATATTCCTCAGAGGAATAGCCTCTGGGTATCGTGTGGCATGATCAACAATGGTCAGAATAAATCTGTTCCCCCTTTGGATGACTCTAGGCAATGGTCCTATAATATCCATACCAATGCATTGGAATAGGATAGAAATTATTGGTAAAGGGCACAGCTTCGCTTTAGTTTTGTCATTGCTATTCCCCTGCCTTTGACAAACATCACAACTCTGACAGAAATTCTTAATCTGCTTTCCCATCTCAGGCCAGTAGAAATTTTGTGATATTCTTTGTTTGGTTTTCTTAATGCCTAGATGAGCAGCAAATACATCTGAGTGTCCCCTTTCTATTATTTTCTGGCGATATTACACAGGAACCACTAACTGTTTTTTAATTTTTCCCCCTCCTTTCCTGGGGTTCACCAGAGGCTCTCTGTACAATAAGCCCTGTTCAATGTGGAACCTTTCAGGTCTTTCAGAGGCTACGTTTACTTCAGAAACATTCTCAAAGCAGCATTTTTGTTCCTGAGTGAACATATTGCTTTGGGGAATATTAAGTTGAATTATCTCGGCTGTGTCAATATTGTCAGGCATTCCCATCCTATGACTTTCATTCCCTTCCTCAGCTGTCCCTGCTTTCTCTTGTTGGGAACGTGTTAGAACTAAAACCCTCTTTACATTCTCAGAGAGGTCAGCTCCAACCAAAACCGCTGCTGGCAATTGTGAAGAAATTCCAATTCTCCACTGTCCTTCCCATCCCTGATATCAAATGGGTATCTCAGCCACAGGCAAAATGACAGCTTCTTCTCCAATTCCCTTAACAGACATGTTTTCTCTTTTTAAAATGTATTTCTGAGGGACTATATCAGGGTGACATAGGGTTACTTGTGAGCACAAGTCCTTCAGAGCCATGTATATTATCAAAGACATAAATATTGTCTCCAGCTGTTTTAAATAACTCCTGGTCTGTTTTAATTAAAAAGCAATGTCTAACTTCTGCCAAAGGTAGATCAAGTTCACTATTATCAGCCTGTGTAGAGAGCTCAGCTTGTGTTGCCATGGTGACTAACTCCTCCCTTGGTGGATTAACCTGTTCCTGCTGCACACAGTATACAGCTTTAGGCCTACTTAAATTTCCTTTCTGTGGCCCAAATTCTCTATTTTTACCACACTGGGTCGAAATATGGCCCTTTTCACCACACCGAAAACAAGTCCTAAAGTTCAATTGATCATTCCCAGCATCTTTAACTCCTTTTCACTCCAAATTTTGGTTTCTGGTCTGGTTCTGGTCTGAGGGCTTGCCCACAAAATGGCCCCCGACCTTCTGCTGGTTCTTAAATTGTTCCCTGGGATATTTATTTGAGTCCTCACACACTTTCCTCACAATTTTTCCCTCATAACCACTTGGTTTTCTAATCTGGGAAATAAAATCAGCAACCTCCCCTGCCTCTTGTAAATTTCTAGGTTTCTTGTCCCTGACTAAATACTTCAGTTCTCCAGGTAAGAGAATAAAACTGCTCCAGTCCAGTTATGTTTTTAAGATCCTGTAGTGTCTGGACTCCCTCCTGTACAAGCCATTTGTCCAGATATCTCGTCAAGTTTGCCCCTAACTGCGAGTAAGACTCATCAGGTTTCTTGGTTAGAGCCCTGAATTTCTGTCTCAAATGTTCTGAATTTATGCCATACTGGGCAAAAACTAATTTTTTGTATTCCTCATAATGTTTAATTAATTCTATAGGCATCTCTGCATAGATCTCAGCCAGGCCTCCACTAATTTGAGATCTCAACACTATCATTCTTTCAGATTCCCTCACTTCAAAATCTTCACATGCTCTCTCAAACATCACCAGAAATGATTCAGGATCATTTCCTTTTCTAAAGACTGGGAATGTTTTCAGGTCTGCCTTTGACAACTGTCTCCCCTCAGAGTTAGCTCCGCCATTGTTGTTATTGTTATTATTGACCTGAGCTTCCAGCTCTAGCCTTAGGAGTTCAAATGCCATTCTCTCTTTCTCTTAGGCAATCTTCTCTCTCTCCATTTCTGCATTCCTATCCATTTCCCCTTGTCTACCCTCTAGCTCCATTTGTTTCAACCTGTATTCATGTGTTTGAGCTTGCTCCAATTTCCATTTTCTGAACTCTATTGGGTCTTCCCTTGAGGTCTCTCTCTCCTGATCTGAGGTAAATCCTTCCTCAAAATCCCCATTTTCATTATCTGACCCAACTGCCATTACACAAGGCACTTGCTCAGCTTTCTTTCCCCTAGTTAAAGGCATTTTCCTTTCTTCAGGCTTGTGATTCACCTTTCAAGCCTCAATTTAAAAGTACACTTTTTTCCTGTCAGTGAGAGTCTGTGTTACAACTTAGCTTTCAGCACTCATCCACTGGTAAGCTAGCTACAGTGTCTAGGCCTCTGCCTCCAGCTAGGCCACACACCAAAGACAGAGTTTCTTTCCCTGCCTCAGGCCACAAAACAACTCAAACTCACAGTTTCACCCTATCCTAGGATTAGCTGCCTCAAATCCCCTCAGCTTATCTGCCCTTGGCTCCGCTTTGTCCCCGCAGAGTTCTCCCTTAAACTCAGGACAAGCTAGCCAACCTGCCACAGATTCTGCTTTGGGTAACTCTCTCCAGAAATGGTTTCCACAGAGCCAGAGTTCCTATCTTAGCCACCCCCAATCTGAGTTTCAGAGCCCTCCTAGTAGACTTTCTCCCCCTGAGACAAGTCCTAGGAGGTTACCCACTCGTCCACTCAGACTTCCCTGACTAAAAATCCACTCTAGGCACCTTTCCAGACCAAGCCTTACTGCACCACACTCGTATCCCACACGCTGGACACCAATCATATGTAGCGGGCCACTCTGAAGCCTCTATCCACTCAGGCCTCCAGGAGTGCTCACTACTCCTCCTCTTCAACTGCTGCCACCAATTATAATCAATATTTAAAAAGGACATGTGTTTCTTCCAAAACAAAACTTGTTTATTGATATAATAAAATAAAATGAGTAAATCACAGGTAAATCACTGTTTCTCATTCATTGAATCACACAGACTTTTCCTCACTGACTATTTTGGCTCATAGGCCTACAAACATGCTAATCACTAACTCTCAATCTATCAATCTTCTCCTCTCCCCTCTCACACCTCACACACCCCTTTTATATTTAAGCTCCTCCCCCTTCTGCACCACCCTCCGTCCCTTCATTGGCTGATGTTCCACTGCCCAGCTGTGACGGACAGGTGAGAGCAGAGCTGAATGTTACATAGGGTATGTGTCACTGTGGCCACATTAGCCCTCTCAAGAAACAGGTGCAGCTGGCACACTAGTTTTAACTGTGAAAAGGCATTACTGGCCTCTACCAAAACCTGGGCATCCAGGCTCAGAGATGAACCCAGGAGCATCCCCAAGCTGTGCATTTGTGTCTTCAGAGGAAGTGTAACCCATCCAGCACAGGCTGCAACTCTATTCCTTGATCTGCTTTTTAACTGACCGGGGCACCTCTGTTTTATCTGGATTAAGTTTCAGTTTATTTGCCCTCATCTATTCCATTACTGACATCAGACACTGATATAGAACCAAACAGCTTCCTTGAATTTAGATGGAAGGGAGAGACAGAGTTGGGTGTCATCAGTTGAGTGTCATCAACACTGAATCCCAAAACTCCAGACAACTTCTCCCAGTGGTTTCATGTAGATGTTAAATAGCATAGGAGACAAAAAAAGATATCTGAGTGACACCACAGGCCGAAGGCCAGGATGTTGAACAGGAATCCCCCCCAGCACCATCCTCTGAGTTCTTCCCTCCAGGAAGGACCAAAGCCACTGTACAACAATACTTCCAAGTCCCATTGCAGAGAGATGACCCGGAAGGATGCCATAGTCAATGGTATTGAAAGCTGCTGAAAGGTCCAGCAGATCCAACAGGGACACACTCCCTCTATCCAGTTCCCAGCGTAGGTTGTCCACCAAGGTAACCAAAGCAGTCTCTGTCCCATAACCAAGCATGAAGCTAGTTTGAAATGGATCTGGATAATGTGTCTCGTCCAGGAACCCCTGGAACTGAGAAGCCACAACCTGCTCCAGCACCTTGTCCAAGAATGTGATATTAGAGACTGGCTGGTAATTATCCAGTACTGTGGGGTACAAGGAGGGCTTTTTTCAATAATGGTCTTATTACTGCCTCCTTTAAGCATGCTAGGATGCTACCCTGCTGCAAAGAGGCATTCACTACCCCTTGGACCCACTCGGCCGGTCCCTCTCCTGCAGTTTTTATAAGCCAGGATGGGCAAGGATCTAGCCGGCAAGTGGTAGCCTTCACCTCTCCAAGGGTCCTGTCCACATCATCAGGCTACAGAAACTGAAATTTATCCATCAACACCAGACAAGCAGGAGCCATAGTTACATCTACAGTACCTGTATTAAGTACAGCATCCAAGTCAGAACAGATCCAAGCAATTTTGCCTCCAAAGTGCTGTGCAAATTTTTCACAGTGAGTTACCAAGTGGTCAACACTATCTTCCTGTGGGTCATGATGTAAGAGGCTATTGACACTTGGAAGAGCTCTGCTGGGCAACTCTGTACACTTGCAATGGTGGCAGTGAAGAATGACTTCTTTGCTGCCACCACTGCCACAGAATAGGCCTTCCAATGTGCTCTAGCCCATGCTTGCTCGAATTCACTCTGAGTTTTCCATCATCGTCACGCTAGTCTCCATCCCATTCCTTTCATCACCAGCAGGTCCCCAGTAAATCAGGGGGCTAGTTTGGCTCTACTTTGTGGGAGGGACACTTAGGAGCATTTGTGTCAACCACCCTGGCCCTTTTCCCATTCCAGAGGTCAAACAGAGCTTCAACAGAATCACGTGCCAAGGCAACAGGAAATTTTCCAAGAGCTGTCAGGACCTTTTGGATCCATCAGCCTCCTGGGGTGGAGCATCTTAATTAGTCCCCACCCCAGCAGAGGCTCTGAATTCCAGTAAGTCTAAATCCTACCAGATGATCATCTGTCCATGACAAGAGAACAACAGAGAGTTGGTGAAGGTGCTGAAGCCCTTCCAAGAAACCACATGTCCTGTGCAGTCACATGGCAATCTTGGGGCAGATCATCTCCCTGAGCCATGTCCTTGACTGGTCCCAGGAGTCTGGTCTGATGCAGGGATCTTCTCTCCTTCCATGGACCAGGGCTTTGGTGCAGAGAATACAGGCAGGTATGCAGACATGACTCTATCTGATCTGCAGGACAGAGCTTATTGCCCTGCCTGTGTGATCCTTGCATCAAGAACAGCTTGGTGTTCCCTGCTGAATTTCATTCTGTTGCTTTCGACCCAGTGCTCCATCCTATCAAGGTCATTTTGAATTTTGTTTCTGTCTTCTAGGGTATTAGCTATTCCGCCCAATTTTGTAACATCTCCAAATTTGACAAGCATTCCCTGCACTCCTAAGTCATTAATAAAAATGTTGACGAGCACTGGGCCTAGGACTGAGCCTTTGGTTACCCCACTTGTTATGTCCTCCCAGTTAGAGAAGGACCCATTAATCATCACTCTCAGGGTACGATTCTGTAGCCAATTGTGTATCCACCTGACACTTGATCTATCCAGCCCACACCTAGTTCGCTTGCTAATCAGGAGATCATGGGGCACTTCGTCAAAAGCTCTGCTAAAGTCAAAATGTACTATGTCTGCAGCATTCCCTCTGTCTATTAAGGATGGTACCTGATGAAAAAATGAGATCAAATTGTTTTGGCAGGATTTGTTCTTGACAGATCTTTGTTGGCTTCTAGTTTTATTGCATTATTTTCTAGGTGCTTGTACAATGACCGCTTTACAATCTGTTCCAGAATTTTGCCTGGGATTGATGTCAGGCTGACTAGCCTGTAGTTCCTAAGTTCCTCTCTTTTTTTGCCCTTTTTGAAGATAGGGACAACATTAGCCTTCTTCTAATCCTCTGGTACCTCACCCATTTCCCATGATTTCAAGAAAATAATGGATAGCAGTTCTGAGAGTTCTTCAGTCAGTTCCTTCAGTACTCACAAATGTTCATCTGACCATAGAGATTTGAACTCATTCAAGGTAATAAGGTATTCCTTGACTATTTGCTTATCAATCTCCAGCTGCAATCCTGTTTCCCCCACTTCCAATTTGTTTGGATGTTCATAGTCTGTCTTATGGGAAAAGACAGAACTAAAATAGGAATTCAGCACCTCTACCTTTTCTTTGTCCTCTGTTATCATTTTTCCATCTCTGTTGTGGAGCTGTGCCACTATGTCTTTTGTTTGTCTTTTGCTACTCACATATCCAAAGAAAGCTTTTTTATGGCTTTTAGAGTCTCTAGCTAACCTCAGCTCATTCTCAGCTTTTGTCCTCCTAATGCCATCCCTGCATTTCCTTACTATTTGTGTGTGCTCATCCTTGGTGGCCTGGCCTTCTTTCCATTTCCTCTACATGTCTTTTTTTTGGTTTTTAGGTCCTCCGTTAGCTTTTTGTGCAGCCACATTAGCCTTTTTTGCCACTCCCCCCTTTTTATGTTGTAATTGCTTGTAGTTTTCCCTTTATAATTTCTTCTTTTAGAAGCTCCCATCCTTCTTGGACTCCTTTTCTTGTTAGGATCTCCTGCCATGGGACATTACTTATCCTTGTTCTGAGATTATTAAAATTGGCTTTTTAAAAATTCCAGCAGAAGTGTGTCGCTATGATCTGCTTTTGTTTCCTTTGAAATCAAGAATTTTAGGAGGACATGGTCACTCTCACCTAGAGTTCCCCTTACTGCCACTTCCTCCACCAAGTCATCTCTGTTGGTCAGAATCAAGTCAAGGATAGCAAATCCTCCAGTTTCATTCTCCCCTTTTTGTAGGACAAAAGTATCAGCAACACAAGCCAGGAATTTCTTGGAAGCACCATACTTGGCAGATTTTGCCTCCCAACATATATTAGGATAATTGAAATGTCTCATCACTACTACACCATGTCTCTTTGACATCCTTGGAATTTGTTTTTCAAAAGTTTCATCTGCTTCCTCTCCTTGATTGGACATCTGGTAGTAGACTCCAACTACTATATTCCTTTTAATTTTTGCCCAAACTAGATTGATTCAAATGCTCTCATAGTCGTGTGATTTGTGGCCTGTTTGTCTTTTTTAGGAATATTACTACTAATGTTAACATTATTATTGATCCACATTTGAACAGTTTGGTCTGTTCTTCTTATTGTGAGTAAGGCTTCATTTATCTTTAACTCTGTGCTTGTGTCTTCCTCCCCATTCCAATTCAGTTTAAAGCTCTCCTGATGAAGTTCTCCATGCTGTGGCCAGACACATTCTTCCCAGTACTTGGGAGATCCAAGCCATCTCTTGCTAGCAGTCCTTCTTCCAGGAAGCTTAGCCCGTGGTCCCAAAAACCAAATCCCTCTCATCAACACCACCTTCATAGCCAGTCATTCACTCAGAGGATCGTCTTTTCTCTTTTGATTCCTCTCCTGGAAGAAAAAACTATCAGTACCCCAAAGCCCTTGAGTTCCTTACCAGAGCTTCAAAATCCGACATGATTTCTTGTTAGCTCCTCTTGGCTGTGAACTTTCAAAAACGTAGACACATACTATGGATTGTTTGTATCTTATTGATGAATCAGGTGTTCCTTCTGTGCTTGCTCTGTGTCTGGTTTGCTTAGTTCTATGAAGACACTAGTGTTGCACACAGTCATTTTGGATGAAGGGAAGAAATACTGAAGAAAAATTTATCATCGTCTTCTACTTATACTGCAGGTGCAGAATTCTGAAGGTCTACAATATCCCCAATAGCTCTGATTGTGTTGGGACAGCATAAATGAATGGGAATGAGGAATTTATCATGAATTTGTCACATCTCTGCTTTATGTCAACCGTGAAATTGTACCCATACTCTATTACAGATGGACATGCGAGGGGTGTGTGTGTGTGTGTGTGTGTGTGTGTGTGTGTGTGTGTGTGTGTGTGTGTGTGTGTGTGTGTGTGTGTGTGTGTGTGTGTGTGTGTGTGTGTACACAGAACATAGCCATGTTCATCCATTATATTTGGAAGTTTGGACATAATTATGGAGGGGGATTGGGACATGCCTATAAGACCCCCATTCTCAAACCCAGCCCAATACAAGTAAGGCTGATCTTTTTTAGTTCAGTGAGAAGGTCCTAAAAGACACTAGAAGTATGTTTCACTAAACCTGCTTACAGTATTCATGTGACTGAGAACGTGGTCTTACCTGAGCTCCCCACCACCGAAGCCCTCTCAACATATTCTGCTAAAGTTGCCCACAGGTATCTTTGTAGATCTTTCCCACTGAATGTGCAAAGATCTTGTTTACTTTTAGGTGGGGTGGAAACATAGGTCTACGTGTCCCCACTACGCATTAATATTTTCAGATATAACACTTCAATCACATGTATGGGTGCATTAATATGAGTAGGAACATGTGAAAAGAAGGAGCGGGGAGAAGCAGGGGACTCTGTCTTTCTCTGAAGTGAATGAAGAGCATTCATGGCTCTTCGAAGATTTTCCTTGAGACTCACAGCTACTTTTCTTAACCAGTACATTAGGCAAGCTTGCAGCTGCTAGAAGTAGTTGATCATTTGAATAGCTAATGTGTGAAGATCCACATCAGGGCAGCTGCTCCCATGAGAACCAGTACGTAATACCTTATATCCTGGTCTTGTTCTGTACTGCACACTGCTGGAGGTTGTTATTAACAATACTGAATGAATGCCAGCCTAAGGAAAGGAAAGTTCCTGCATGTTTCCGGAACAGTTGGTCTGGTTCATTATTTCTAGGAAGGGGAAAGAGCTGTCAATACAGTCTCATTGATCCTTTTAATAAAATTCTTATTAACACATGTAAAGAAAATATGGCATATTCATTTTTTTTAAAAAAAACTATGCATTTCTTCTTGTGAAGAACATAAGGGTTGACAACACTGGAATAATGAATCAGAGCAATTAGGCTTCGCTGCAATCTGATACACCATCTGTATGTATGAAATCACAGTCAGTACTTATGTGGGGCAGGAGTTCGTCCTTCATGCTGGATGTGATGTGATTTATATTCCAACCCACAGTCCGTCCATCCGTCCGTCCGTCCGTCCGTCCGTCCGTCCGTCCGTCCGTCCGTCCGTCCTTCCTTCCTTCCTTCCTTCCTTCCTTCCTTCCTTCCTTCCTTCCTTCCTTCCTTCCTTCCTTCCTTCCTTCCTTCCTTCCTTCCTTCCTTCCTTCCTTCCTTCCTTCCTTCCTTCCTTCCTTCCTTCCTTCCTTGCCTGCCTGCCTGCCTGCCTGCCTGCCTGCCTGCCTGCCTGCCTGCCTGCCTGCCTGCCTGCCTGCCTACCTACCTACCTACCTACCTACACATATGGGAAATAATAATAATGAGGAGGAGGGAAAAGAGGAGGAAGAAAAAGAGGAAGAAGAGGAAGATGATGATGAGGAGGAAGTGTTCCTGGCTGATGAGGAACAACATCAGCAGGAACAGACTGCAGGAGAAGGAGGTGGTGGCCCAGCATTAGCTGGCCAGTATAAATGGGGCATAAATATGGGAAATAATGATGATGATGATGATGACCCAGCAACAAAGTGATAGGATGATCTAGCATTAATTTCAATATGTAAATTTTTTTAAAAAAATCATTTAAACATTTGGAGGATGATCAGGGAAGAGAAAAGAATGTGGGTGGGTGTTCCCCCAGTCCTGAGCATCATGCTCCAACTACCTACATCAATGAAACATCAGTTACAGACATATCCCTCATCTTTATAAGAATGTATCACAACTAACCACATGAGGAAATCCTGCTCCAGTTGTTCCTTCTTCAAAAATTATAAGCCCCCCCCAGTGGCAGAGAAGATAAAGCCACTTTGGGAGCAAAAAGAGCTAGACCAATTCGAAACAGCCTTCGTGTCATGTGGTCAGTAAAAGAAAATTCTTTGAATTCACCTGTTTTGAAAGCAGAACAAATCCTGTGGAATTTTACCATGTAGTTGCAGCCTAATAACTTTAGCAGAGCATGGAAAGTTGTCCCAATTGAATAGAATGATGCTTCTACTCTTCTTGTTGCAGTGCATGGGGGAAGGGGGAATGTAGGACCACACACAAAGAGAAGGGCCTCTCTGTGAGGCATAAAGCTGCCTGGATGGGGCACTTTTTCCCTCCCAGCTGGATGGGATGGATGCAGGGTGCCTGTGTCAGATCCAGAAAGCAGGCTGGGCCTAGGCAGCCTTTAAGAATGCTGCCCAGCCCTGCATCACCCTCCTTTTGGCCATTGCAGAATTGCAGGAACTAGGCTACCAGGACGTGGATACAAACACTGAAATGGACTGTGAAATTTGGGGGTTTTGAACCTCGGTTCAGGCCTATTTGGCCAAAGTAGATCCTCTGAAGGGATCAACTGGAAGTGTTTGTGTTTAACTAGCTGGTGTAAACTGTGGGAATTAGGCCATCAGACCACGAATACAACCGTTGCATTGTACCTTGGTACTTGGGGGTTCAAATTTTGGTTCAGGTCTATTTAGCCAAAGCGGACTCTTTGAACTGACCCTGGAGACCTCAAATATCTGTTTGGCTGGCATCAATTTGCCAGGGATCAATTAGGCCACAGATACAATCATCGCACTGGACTGTGATACTTGGGGTTTCGAATCTTGGCTTAAGCTCTTGGGCAACTGGAACAGAATGGCACAACAAGGACAATTTTGGGATGAAACAAAATCTACCCTTCAAACAATCCTAGAAATAGTGAGATCCCACTACCAAGAGGCAAATTATTCAATGAACGAACATCTGAAGAAGAATTATAGTCAACAAGAGGCAGGAAATAACGAAAAACGAAATGAAAGTGTGCCGGATGATGTATGCCAATCAAAAGAGGAGTTGGAGGAAATTAATGGGGAAAACCTAAGAGAAACAACTTCAATCTTGGATCCGAGGAGAGTATTAAGGGAAGTCAAGGGGAGAAAATCAGCAAAATTAATTTTAAAAAGCCCAGAAGATCTATTGAAGATAGACCAAGTGCATAAAGATCTAATGGAGATAAATCAGATGCACAAAATGGGTCAGAGGGCATGAAAGATGACAGAATGCTTAGAGAGACAGAAACAAAAAGTGAAAAAAGAGAAGTAAGAAAGGGAATTACATAGAGAGATGAAAAAGGGAAAAATAGGAAGGAGGCCCTTAATGTTGTAAAGCATGTATATATCTAACCTCGGGAATTGTAAAGGAGCATATGCTTTATATTAAAAAAGAGAATTAAATTGAAATAAGGGAGCTCTAAACAGGGTAAAGATGTAATATGGTGGGTTTTCCTTTTAGGTAAATTAAACTAGATATGAGGTTGGGGCATGGATCTGGAACTACTTTTATTAAGAATGTTATTAGAAGATATTGAGAATATTGTACACTATGAAAGTAATATGATAGTAGCCAATATTATATACTAAAATACGTACATGAATGGTATGAATGTTTGAAAGATGTCTGGAATTTGGGGGGACAACTGGGAAGACAATGAGATGTAAAAAACAAAAAATTGTAAGCAAATCATGTAAAACGATGTTTGACAAGCACAAATCAAATGTAGATAGAGTGAAAAACTAATAAAATGTATTTTTTAAAAAAAGAATGCTGCCCAGCCCTGCATCACCCTCCTTCATCACTGTATCAGCAAAAAGGACAGTGCTGCTCAAGTCCAGAGCAGTTTCAATTTTGACTGCGTAGATCATACGGCGCTTTGGAGCATCAGGAGTGGTCGGGGGAAAACCTGGGGGGGATTTTGAGAGCTTTTGCAGGCTCCAGAGGGTTCAAAAGAGAGAAAGAGAAAGAAAAGGATGGAGCAGTGAGCAAGATAAAGGGGGAAGGGGCATAGGTTTGAGGCAGTCATCCCAGGCTAGGAGCCTTTGAGGGAGGGCTGCCAGGGCCCCTTGGGTGGTCAGAAGAGCTGGAAAAATAAGGCTGGGGTGCACTTGGGGATTGATTCCATGCTCC
The DNA here is from genome assembly GCF_051106095.1 of Pogona vitticeps. Taxonomy (NCBI): domain Eukaryota; kingdom Metazoa; phylum Chordata; class Lepidosauria; order Squamata; family Agamidae; genus Pogona; species Pogona vitticeps. The sequence continues at coordinate 217,995,803 of NC_135784.1, read as the reverse complement.
AGGTAAACTGGTAGTCACCCACAAAACTGAGGGCACCATTTATATTTATATATTTATAAAAACCATTAACAAAATAAAGTAAAATAAAAGAAGAAAAGGAGAGGGTGCAGAGTTAAATATAGGGGGGCCGGATGTGGCAGGCTGTTGTAGTGAGTGAGCAGTGGGGGTGAGCAAGGAATATAAAGCAAAAAAAAAACAAACCACCCCACCCCAACAACCCTGAATTTAAAAAGGTATTGGTGGCGCTGTGGGCTAAACCGCAGAAGCCTGTGCTGCAGGGTCAGAAGACCAAGCAGTCGTAAGATCGAATCCACGCGACGGAGTGAGCGCCCGTTGCTTGTCCCAGCTCCTGCCAACCTAGCGGTTCGAAAGCATGCAAATGCGAGTAGATAAATAGGTACCATCTCAGTGGGAAGGTAAACAGCGTTCTGTGTCTAAATCACACTGGCCATGTGAACACGGAAAGATTGTCTTCGGACAAAACGCTGGCTCTATGGCTTGAAGAGCGGGATGAGCGCCGCTCCCTAGAGTTGGACACGACTGGACAAAAATTGTCAAGGGGAACCTTTACCTTTACCTTTTTAAGATTAATAATACTATTGTTGATAACTATTAATTGGCCAAGCCTGCAAGTGGTTGTGTGCTTGCCCTGCCCATGAGTAATATTAGGCAGTATAGGTCCCAAGAAAACTCAAGGGGGAAAGAAAGGGAAAGAGCCTGTTAAGTGCACACACACCCCGTTCTGTCTCAGCTACATCTTCATCTGTAGACCATGTGGGAAAAGCTCAGCATCCTGGAAAGGGAAAGAGCACAAGCGAGGGAAATGGATGACTCTTCTATGGTCCAGACGTCCTGGAGGGAGTCCAAGGAACATAAATTGTCTGATCTTTAAAGGATGGGTAACATCATAGGTCGGGGAACAGGGGTAATTACCCCAAATGGGGTAAAAGTGAAAATCATGGGGGTAATGAGCAGAGTGCTACCCCCTTCCCTCCCTCCCACCCCCACACTCTGCAGCCAAACCTCAAATTGTAAGCCATCTCTCCTTGTTACTTCCTTGGTTGCAGCAGGGCACTTGTAAATCCTCCGTTAGTTCAGAGATTGGAGATAAGCCTCCTTAATTGGTTGCACCTGTGAATTAGCCCCAGGCAATCAATCAATCAATCCGGGGCTTCTGAAGGACTGCTTCCTCCAGAAATGACTGCAAAGAAGCAGCAGGAGGGAAAGGATCAATGAGCAAGCAAGGGAAGGAGGGAAGAAAGGTGCGAGAGACCAAGGACTTCATCAAGCTTATTTAAATGTATGTAGAAAATGTACGTAGAAAATGGAGGGAGGGAGGAAATGGAGGGGGGGTAGGTGGACGGATGGATGAATGGATGTGTGTGTGTGAATGTGTGTGTGTGTGTGTATGTGAGGGGGAGAGAGAGAGTAAGTGAGAGAGACTGACTCAAAACTGAAAAAGAACAGGCAAGAAAAAGAGAAAACTTGAATTAAGGCAGGGGAAAGGGTGGCTTTTTAAGGTGCTTAGGTTTATCATTGCTTTCCTCCCAAGAAGCAGGCGTCTTTTAATTTCGTGGCTGCTGTCACCCTCTGCAGTGATCATGGAGCCCAAGAAAGTAAAATCTGTCACTGCCTCCATATCTGCCCTTCTATTTGCCAGGAGGTGATGATCTTAGTTGTTTTGATGTTGAGCTTCAGACCGTTTTTTGCACTCTCCTCTTTCACCCTCATTAAGAGGTTCTTTAATTCCTCCTCCCTTCCTGCCATTCTTTTGCATAGTCAATGAAGCAGAAGTAGATGTTTTATGGAACTCTCTGGCTTTCTCCATAATCCAGCACATGTTAGCAATTTGGTCTCTAGTTCCTCTGCCCCTTCAAAATCCACTTGTACTTGTTGGAGTTCTTGGTCCACATACTGCTGAAGCCCAACTTGTAAGATTTTGAGTATAAACTTGCTAGCATGTGAAATGAGTGCAATTGTTTGTTAGTTGGAGCATTCTTTGGCACTGCCCTTCTTTGGGATTGGGATGTAGACTGATCTTTTCTAGTCCTCTGGCCACTGCTGAGTTTCCCATTGATGATGATAAAAAAAAGCACACAGGTCCTTTGATATTGGGCTGTGGCACCAGGGTGGGTGACATGGCCTTTAGCCTGGTTTGTTCCTTTTTGCACACTTCACATAGAGTGATTAAAGTGGTAGGGAAAGCCCCCTCCCCAATTCTGTGTTGGCTGTCTCTAGCAAGCATGTCATTGCTAGCAACACTCTGGTAGCCACTGATGATGATTAAATCCTCTGTGAGCTAGCAAAAATGTAATGCAACTTGCTGGGCACGTTGGACACCTTACTACTCCCTATACCACACCATGGCTGGAGTGCAACATGTTCCAGCAAAAATAGTGCACATCTTTATCAAATTTGGTGCATCCTGCTAGATCGGTACACAGCCTGTGTAGATTCAATAATATTTTTAATTCAAATAATGTATGATTTCCTTCCTTTCAAATCAAGGGGGTAATGTTGGCGTATATAATTTTATTTTTTTGGGGGGTAAAAGATAAAAAAGTTCCCCGACCCCTGATCTAGCTCTTTCTCTAACTCCTGACTAACTGAAATGCTAACTCTAACTCTAACTCTAACTCATCCCTAACTGAAATCCCTAACTGATCTTTAATTGTTTTCCATTCTCTTCTTATATTCCCCTTGGTTCCACCCTCCTGCTCAACCATTGGTTGCAAAATCAGTATTCCATTGTGATGGACAGGTGTGGTTTCTGGCCTGTCCGTCACAGTGGTGTTGAGAGAGAACTCATATGTCATAAAATGTAGACTGAGAAAAATTAAAATGTGGACAAAAGAGACTCATAATGTTATGGCCGACAACATGCGCGCCAAAGACTGAAGAAGAACGAAATGGACTTTGGTAAAATGGCAAAAGCAATAGAATGTGTATCCGCACCTTGTTAAATGTTATATAATGTGTGTTTAAGAAAAAGAATTGTATATAATTATTAAAAGTGTTAGGTGATGTTGTTGGGTAAGCGCCTGGGTAGATGATTGAAGTGGTGAGGATTGTAATTGAACCAGTAACTGAATTACAAGGTTAATGTATAGCAAGCAAGTGGTTTAATTATTACATAAGTTCAAAGGTGGTAAGTTTTTATTGCAATGTTGTAAAGTTGATGGGGTTCTACTTTAAAGCTCCTCGTTGTTCATGAGGGTAAACCACTCTAGGTTTTACCCCATGAAACAACTTTTTAAGGGGAGAGCCCTGCCCTTACCTGTCTGTCACAGAAGAACAGTGAAGTATGAGCCAATGAGTGGACAGAAGGCGGAGCCAAGGGGGGAGGGGACTGGATATATAGACTGGTGTATGGAGTGTGGGAGAGATTCTGGTAGTGAGAGACAGTGTGAAACTTAAAAGTGAACTAAGAGTGAGCTAGAGATCTCTGAGAACGATGAATAGAATAGAGAGCTAAAAGAGGTTTAATGTTATAGCAGTTTTTATTCAAATACTAGTGACTATCGACCTGTGATTTACCTATTGAACATTAGTCATATGTTAACTTCCCTGATCTAATAAATGGCTTAAGTTTTAAAAGCACACATATCTCCATGATTAAATGGTATTAAAGCAGCAATACCTAGTGGCAGCGAAGAAAGAAGAAGAGCGAGAACCTAATGAAGGCCTGGGGGAATAGGGGCTTCAGGGGAGATCACCAGTCACTTTTCCAAATATTAATTCTTTGCAAATATTAACCTTGCTACTGTGACCATTATAATTATTATCTCTTTCTGTTCTTTTTTAAGATGGTCATTCTTAATTATATTTAGGAGGGCAATAATTGGTGATATTTGAATATTATATCCACTAATTTCTCTAATTTCTTTAAAAAACAGTACCCGTTCTTTGTTTATTTCACAAGTTCATCACATATTCATATAGGTCCCTTTTTCCTTTTTACATCTCCAGCATTGAGATGGTATATTTTTACTTATTATACTCATATCCTCTCCATGCAACCTTTTGACAATTTTCTTTTACCCTTATGGACATAGTCTTCATTATTATATGTGACCATATTTGTTCCAATCCTCACTTTTGACATCTTCCTCTAAGTCCTCCTGCCACTGGTTTTACATCATAGCTTTTTCAAATCCAGCATCTTAAAACTTACACTAAGTACCATTTCTTTTGTTTCCTTCCTCTTGAACTTGTCTTTGCTCAATGATCTCTTCGAATTTTGTCAGTTTTCTAATTTCTCCTGCTTTTCTAGTCCACTGTCTTGTCCAACGTTCCATTTGGAGTACAGTGGTGCCTCGCTAGACGATGATAATCCGTTCCACTGAAATAGCTGTTTAGCGAAATCATTGTCTAGCGAAAAGCATTTCCCCATTGGAATGCATTGAAACTTGTTTAATGCGTTCCAATGGGGAAGAATCGTTGTCTAGTGAAGATCAGCCATAGGAAAGCCGCTTTGCGAATCGCTGATCAGCTGTTTAAATCGCTGTCTTATGAATGCTTTAGATAACACTATGTGTTAGAAATCTAGTTATTGGTATAATAAGTTGGTCAGTTAAATTGCCTCAAAATTATATAGATTTGAAACTAGAATTGCATTTATTAGATATTTTACTAGAGGATGAGAGTATTGTATATTATAAAAGCAGTTTTATGATAGTAGCCAATATTGTACATTAAAATACATATATGATTGGTTCAAAAGCTTAAAAATATATAGATTTTGAAGAGACAACTAAGACATTAAGACTCTGATGTCAGAGTATTGAAAATTTACAGGCCTGAACAGAACAGAACAGAGTAAAAGTAATAATGAGCTGCCATGTTATACAGGTGTGTAATTTGCTGAGTCACAGTGACTTGGGAGAGGTGGTGTCTTGGATGATGCAACATCTGCTGTGATTGGATAAGAGCAGAGGCTCAACTGTATATATGAACTGTATAGAGAACACGTACCACCACCTTCATTTGATGATGCCATGCTGTCATGCTGCCGCTTTCTACACTTTTATATATGCTGTAAATACACATGTCATGCTGGAGGAAGCTGAACATGTCTGAGTGATTTATTTTGCCTTCTGGACCTAAAAATATTAACTCTGCTGGATTCTACGCGGGTTCGCGATAACAAAGGTTATGGGCTTAGCGATGCGCCCTGCGCACACCGCCTAATGAGAAGGACCTTGGTGAGTACCAGAGGGTGCCACTGTAGTGAATGGAGGAAGAGATAGAGGGCCTAGAAGAGAGCAGTTCTGCCGTTAGGAGCCCAGGAGGGGAAAGAAAATGGAGGACTGATAGAAGAGTAGGCAGCATGGAGGCGTTTGGGTAAGGCTTTCCCTTAAGGAAGTTAAATGACAGTAAGTCTTTATACCAGGTTTGGGACAGAAACTTGAAAGTGTGCTATATGTTCCACAGCTAGATTGCAATATATTGAGTGTATCTGCTTTAGATAAGCAAGGCTATATAGTAACATTTGAAAATGGTGAATGTGAAATTAAGAAAGGAAATTATGTTTGTGCAACAGCAAAACAAGAAAATAATTTGTATGTATTAAAATGTAAAAAGCAAAATGACACACACACACACAATTGGAAGAAATAAACCACAACATGACCAGTGTGCACATTTATTACACAGAGATTAGGTCATGTGAACTTCAGGACACTTCAGAAAATGCAAACAATGGCAAAAGGTGTTCAATTAAAGGAGTGTAAAAACTACTTAGACTCTAACATTTGTAAGTTGGCAAAATCTAAGGTATCCCCTAAAAGTAAAGAACGAACTAGTCAGACAACAAGGCCTTTTCAGCTAGTGCATGCAAACTTGATTGGACCTTTAGCCCCATCTTTGGGTGGAGCAAAATATGTGCTGGTTATAACGACTCTTATTTACTTCATTCAGTTCCTAAGAAGCTGTAATAAAGTAATTAGAGAAGCACAAGTAGGGATTTGATAAACAAACAAAGCAATCCCCTCTCTCTACTGTCCGTCAGCCCAAATACAAACAGTTAGGAGCTTTACTCTTGTCTGCTTCAAAAAGCCCACTTGATTTTAAATAACACAACACAGACATATAAGATTTTAATTGGTTGGGCTGAATCATCCATTAATTAGGTAGCGTAAATTCAGTACTCAAAATGCATTCGGTTTGGTCAGGAAAGAACATAATTTTAAACTGTCAAATAGACAGAAGTATTTATTAAAGAATTAAATCAACATAACTCTAATATAATATAAATAGATATTTGTACAATTTTTTTACTCTAAGCAGTTTCCCTCCCCTTCATTGCATTTCTCTAGAAAAATACTTAAACACATTCTCTAAATAAAAAAAAAATTATTATCTCACGTCCTTGAATACATCTGGTAAAGCACAGAAGTTTTTTAGTTGTAGGGATATTTCAGCAACGACTATAAAATCAATCATGTAAATGTTTCTTCAGTCCATCATAAATCTCCATCTTGTCTTCTTTCTCCCAGCAGCAAAAACGAACTCTCTCCTTGCTGTTTTTTAAACTGTCTTTTTATCTAGGGAAACTCCCACTCCCTTCGGCCAGCTATATTTTTTTTTCCAGTTACCAGATAAGCAATGTGCAGAAAAAACTAGGTGAAAGTTCTTGCTGCCTAACTTAATTCCTCACACGCCCCCCGAAATTACACAGAAATTCAGATTAGTCTACTTATCTAATTTATAGTAATTTGATACAAGGAATTAAGAAAATATAAAACATGTTATATATCAAAACTCTACTACAAAAGTATATATGAAATAATGAAACACTACATTCTATGAAATTACATCAGATATCTAAGTCAACGCTCAGTGTTGCATGAGTTTTCTTCTTCATACATTCTAGAAAGACTATCTGCTACTATATTCAATTTTCCTGGAATATGTTGGATATTAAAATCAAAATCTTGTAATGCCAAACTCCATCTTAACAATTTTTGGTTATGAGATTTCATACTTTGTAACCACACTAAAGCTCGGTGATCGGTTTGAAGCGTGAATTTGCGCCCCCATAAATAAGGTCTCAAAAGATTCAATGCCCAAAAAACTGAAAGTGCCTCTTTTTCAGGAATAGCATAGTGTTTCTCGCGTTCCAGAAGTTTTCTAGAGAAACAGGATATCGGATAAAGGTTTCCATCTTCTCCTTGTTGTAATAAAACAGCTCCTAGACCTAATTCAGATGCATCAGTTTGTAATACGAAAGGTTTGTTGAAATCAGGAGATTTCAAAATAGGCGCATCAACAATTTTAGCTTTTAAGGCATCAAAAGCCTTTTGACATTCAGGAGTCCATTTTACTTTGACAGGTTCTCTTTTTCTAGTTAGCTCTGTCAAAGGTGCTGCCAAATTACTAAAATCCGGAATAAACTTTCTGTAGTAGCCAATTAGACCTAGAAACGAGCGTACTTGTTTCTTAGTTTTAGGAATAGGCCAATTATTGATAGCTTGAACTTTTGCTTGTATAGTTTGAATTTCTCCTTGCCCAATCAAATGTCCTAAATACATGACTTTTCCCTGCATCCATTGACATTTACTGGCTTTTTCTGTCAGTCCTGCTTGTTGAAGTCTGGACAAAACAGTTTCAATGTGTGTCAAATGAGATTCAAAATCATTACTAAAAATCGCAACATCGTCAAGATAAGCATTAGCATAAGGTAAACCTTGCAAAAGTTTATCAATCATCCTTTGAAATGAAGCACCTGCATTTTTCAAACCAAATGGCATTCTGCGGAACCGGAAAGTTCCCACATGTGTGATGAAAGCGGTCTTATCTCGTGATTCTTCTGCCATATCTAATTGCCAATAAGCATTCTTTAGGTCAAGGATACTTATAAATTTAGCCTTAGCAAGGTGTTCAATCAAATCATCCATTCTAGGCAAAGGGTAAGGATCCGATTTGGTAACACTGTTCAACTTCCTATAATCAACACAAAATCTCACTTCTTCTTGAATTTCACCTGTAGCAGTCTTTTTAGGGACTAGTACCACAGGTGAAGTCCAAGTAGGGCTGATTGCCTCTTCAATAACTCCTAGAGATAACATTTTTTGAATCTCTTGCTCAATTTGTTTAGCATGATTACCAATTGCTCTGTATGGGCTCGACCGTATAGGTTGAGCATCACTATCTGTAGTGATTTCGTGACTGACTAAATTTGTGTAACCTGGTTTGTCTGAGAACACATCTTGATGTCGTTCTAGGACCTGGTACAACTGATCCTTCTGATCTTGATTACCTGTTAAGATAATATTATCAGACCAATCACCCGCATCTTGCAATTCTGACAACATATCAATTGGTTCATTGGAAGAATGGAAATACTCAGCATGATATTGAAAAACCATTGCAGATCTATCTTTGTAACGTTTCAGTCTATTGACATGATAAAGAACAGGTTTCTTTTTAGAATCCAGCATTTTAACAAGATAATTAACATCTCCCAATCTTTGAACAATTTCTCCTGGACCTTCCCAGACCACTTCTAACTTAGAAGGTCTGAGCGGGTTCAGTACTAACACCAAATCACCCACTGCAAATTCTCTGTGTCGGGATTTCTTGTCATGATAGTATTTCTGTTCAGCTTGAGCGTTCATCAAGTTGTCTCTAGCTAACTCTTGAACAGCTAAAAGTTTCTCTTGAAGTTGTCGGACGAATTCTGCAACTGGTGCTGAACTAGATTTGACTGCACCTTCCCATTCGGATTTCAGGATATCTAAAGGTCCTTGAAGATTTCTTCCAAATACCAACTCGCTCGGGGAAAATCCACCTAGTGAAGAATGAGCGGAACTTCTATAGGCAAATAAAGCAAAAGGCAAGAGTTCGTCCCAAATGTTCCCATACTCTTGGGTCATCGTCTTGATCATACGAAGTAAAGTCTGTTGACCTCTTTCCACCATTCCGTGTGATTGAGGATGATGAGAAGTACTGAAGCTAAGGGTGATACCACTTATTTCGCAGATTTTCTTCATGAGTTCACTAGTGAAAGCTCCTGCTTGATCGCAAATGATTTTGGATGGAACACCAATACGTGAGCATAAGTCCACGATGATTCTAGCTATGGTGGTAGCTGACAAGTTGCTGATTGCATAAGCTTCAATCCATCTGCTTGCAGAACAAATGAAAGTGATGATGTACTTCTTCTTGGTCTTAGTAGGGATGAATGGTCCTAACACATCCATTTGTAGATACTTGAACACTTGGTCGGGTATCTCCATAACTTGCACTTCAGCCTTGGTTTGGTCTGTTTGGTGTCCTACTCTTTGGCAAACATCACAGGAACCAACATATTCCTTTACGGCTTTGGAAAGACCAGGCCAGTAAAAATGTTGAGAAATTCTCTTGAGTGTCTTTCTCATACCTTGGTGTCCACTGGAAGGATGATCGTGTGCCATTTCAAGAATTCTCAGTCTATAATCTGAGGGCACTACTAACTGTCGCACGGGTTGAGCTGCCATAAAATCCTTGGGATAGTACTCACGGTATAACAGTCCATTTTCTCCCCATAGAAAGTATGCTGACTGTTGGACAGGCTGTTGAGCGTATTCGTTTGCACGGGTTCTTAAAGATGCTAAAGAGGGATCATTAAGTTGCTTTTGTCTAAAGACCTCCGATCCTTTAGGAACGATTTCTTCTATTCCGGCCTCAATTGTAGTTGAGTCATCAGATTCGGTCTCAAAGAGCTGTTGCGGTGTAGACTCTTCTCCTTGAATATCATCAGGAGTAGGCTCTTCCTCTGGAATATCATCTGGAAATACTTGCTCTTGTTCATATTCTGAATCTTGTTCCTCATCTGGCTCATAACTTTGATCTGGCTCCTCCTCTTCTGGTTCTAAGTCTAGTTTTTCTATTGGTTCAACTTCTCGCATCTTCTTGCTCTGGGATCGGGTAACTACTTGAATTACAGGTGGACCTTGGCTTTGTATTTCGTCCAACACAGCGAGATCATTTCCTAGAAGAAAGTCAGGTTTCCCCTCATGGGTCAAAATATGTTTTACTCCAGTCCAGGACTTGTATGTAATTTTCAGATACGCGACAGGAATATGTTTTAGCTCATCTCCTTCGCTTGCATAAGTTCTTATGGGGCATCTCAAGTTATACAAGACCAAAGCTGGATCAAGAAACTGACGGCTTATTGAAGAAAGTTCAGCTCCAGAATCTCTGAAAGCACATAAAGCTACATCTCCGGATGGTGTATGCAAGAAAACAGTCTCGGTGAACTTCCTTATAGTCCAGTTCCTTTGGTAATCTGGTATTATGGTGTCAGGATCTAAAATAGAGTATTTTTGTCCATCAGCAGTTTCTCCGATGTAGTCTGAGGTTACAGAATCCATTCGTAAGTTCAAAACACGAGGTACACCATAATTAATTTTGGCTTGAGCCCCATTAGCTTGAGTTGAGGTTCTAGTTGCTCTTCCACCCTCTTGACTATGTGAATGTCGAATGCTTGACTGGAAGGGTACTGATGATGTAGTACTGTGAATATGGTCTTGAACAGTTCCTATTGACTCTATACTCGTATAAGCCATCTTAGGAGCACTAGGTCTGCCTTTGGGTTGTACTGGAGCAGATGTTCTTCTCCCAGGCTCTTTCTCCTGTTTAACCGGAATGTTTAACTTCGGACAGTCTCTTCTCAAATGAGAACCACCACACTCGAAACATTTGAGAGGTGGTCTTGTCTGTCCCGGAGCTATACTCTTACGTGTATCTTCTGTCCTTCGTCTGGGATCTTGCTCAAAAGACTCTCTAGTTTGAAATGAACTCTGTTTCCTGGGGAACGCTGGTGCAGTCTTCGGCCTAACCGTCGGGTCAGGTCGTTTGAAGGAAAGTAACTCATCGGTTCTTAAGGCCAATTCTTGCAGATCCTTGAACCTCTTCTGCATCAAGACACTTCTGATCTCTGCAGGTACTAAAGAAAGAAAATATTCTTGGTACATCAGTGTTCTCATGTCTTGGAAAGTACTGGCGCCTACTGAGTCTAGCCATTGATCCCCAAGTTTTTCTAATCTATCAGCCATTGCAGAGTAGCACTCATTAGGTTGTTTTTTCAGTTTCCTGAAATTTTGTCTCAAAATTTCTGGAGTGTATCCAAATTTTCGTTTGATATATTCACGAAAAATCTCCCACTCGACGTCCTCATTAGGTACAGTTGCCACAATCTCAGCAAGAAGTCCACTACATTGTGTACGAATCAAAGGTATGTACCATTTCTGAGGGATCTTCAAATCTTGGCAAACTTTCTCATACAAAGATAGGAATGATAAAACGTCCATACCCTCGTGATAAAAAGGTAGGTTATTTCTGTTCACACTGGCAATCGATTTGTCATATTCCTCTTTTCGCTTCCTTTCCTTTTCCATTTGCTGGAGTTTTGCTTCTCTATACTGTTTGGACAACCTTAACTCCAATTCTCTGATTCTCTTCTCTTGATTTTGGTTAGCAATAAAACTAGCAAACATCTTGGATAGTTTGTCAATTGGGTCTAATTCTTCATCCAGTTGGGATGCTGCTGCTGCTGCTGCTGCTGCTTCTTCATCATCTAACCTTACTTCTTCTCCTCTTTGGTCTTCAATAGCTTGATCTTCTTGAACTCCAGCCATCATCTCACTTAGTTGCAACCGTCTGCTTACTGGAGATAGATGAGCTGCACTTTCTGTATCAGCTTCGTAAGAATCTGAAATGTCATGCTGCAATAATGTCTGAAGACCACCAGGTGTCACTTCGACATCTCCTCGGAGCAATGTACCCCGTAGACCACGAGATGTCGCCCTTCTCCTTCTCTCTGATGCCAAAAAAGATGCAAAACTGTCCATGTGCTTTAAAAATGAAATTAGCACATAGGGAAAAAAAAAATCACTGCAGAAATGCTTGTGAAGTTCAAGGAATTCACTCAGAGAAAAATGTACATTTAATAAGCCAATTTAACTTTAAAAACGTTCTTTCCTACCAAACTCCTGCATGGCTAATGTTTTTATCAAAGAAAACCCATTAGCTTTTCACTTACTCACACAGCTCTGCTTTAAGCAGACACTGCTTTTAAGGCCATAAATCAAATATATAGTAGGCTAACGTCTTACTTTTACGATCGTTGCCTAGCTATAAATCTTCAAACTGTTGCCAGCAAAAATAAACAAAGCACGTGTTTCATGACACCGCTGCCACCATATAACGACTCTTATTTACTTCATTCAGTTCCTAAGAAGCTGTAATAAAGTAATTAGAGAAGCACAAGTAGGGATTTGATAAACAAACAAAGCAATCCCCTCTCTCTACTGTCCGTCAGCCCAAATACAAACAGTTAGGAGTTTTACTCTTGTCTGCTTCAAAAAGCCCACTTGATTTTAAATAACACAACACAGACATATAAGATTTTAATTGGTTGGGCTGAATCATCCATTAATTAGGTAGCGTAAATTCAGTACTCAAAATGCATTCGGTTTGGTCAGGAAAGAACATAATTTTAAACTGTCAAATAGACAGAAGTATTTATTAAAGAATTAAATCAACATAACTCTAATATAATATAAATAGATATTTGTACAATTTTTTTACTCTAAGCAGTTTCCCTCCCCTTCATTGCATTTCTCTAGAAAAATACTTAAACACATTCTCTAAATAAAAAAAAATTATTATCTCACGTCCTTGAATACATCTGGTAAAGCACAGAAGTTTTTTAGTTGTAGGGATATTTCAGCAACGACTATAAAATCAATCATGTAAATGTTTCTTCAGTCCATCATAAATCTCCATCTTGTCTTCTTTCTCCCAGCAGCAAAAACGAACTCTCTCCTTGCTGTTTTTTAAACTGTCTTTTTATCTAGGGAAACTCCCACTCCCTTCGGCCAGCTATATTTTTTTTTTCCAGTTACCAGATAAGCAATGTGCAGAAAAAACTAGGTGAAAGTTCTTGCTGCCTAACTTAATTCCTCACACTGGTGATAGTTGATGATTATTCAAGGTACTCATTTTGTTACCTCTTGAAGTCAAAAGCAGAAGTGTTCAATAACTTTAGAAATTGGTTGAGATTTATTGAAAGATGTTATGGCCACAAGGTGGCACAAATTCAAATGGATAGAGGCACAGAGTTCATGTCAAGTAGGTTTCAAGTTTGGTTACAAGAAAATGGGATATATCACAGAAAAACTAGCCCTTATTCACCCTTCCAAAATGGTGTGGCAGAATGAAGAAAGGGCGTTCTGCAAACTATGAAAGATGCTTTGTTATCTGAAGAATAGAAAAGCGGGGAGAAGCCCTGCTTACCACGAACTACATAGTGAACAGACTAATGTCATCCACGATAGGGTAAACACCTTACTTCATGTTGTATGGAAAAGAGCCATCACATGAGGGTATTTGGGTGCATTGCATGGGTGCACGTCCCAAAAGAGATCAGAAAGAAAGGAAAGCCAAAGGCAAAGAAAATGAAATTTCTAGGTTATGAGAGAGGTTCAAAAGCATACCGTTTTTTAGATTGGAACCAAAATGTAGTGATATATAGATCACCTAATTTCTGTGAGCATGAAAATTGGGATAGAGTACATGGTAATTCTCAAGTTTTCATACCCATTTCAGATACAAGAAGAAGTGGGAATAGACACCTATTCAGAACAATGATTTTTTCTTCTGCTGGAACATTCCAGTCATCTCTGGACCTATCTTCACAAGGAGAACCTAGCACTTATGGTTAAACTACATGATAGTAGGATTTGAAGAGGGTCCACAGATTCAAAAGAACTTGGTAAAGCTGTGGAAATCAGTGGTTGAGGGTCAAATATATTTTATATAGAGTGATTGGGTGACAGTTTTCAGTAAGAGGTTATCTCATTTTAATAATTTGATTAAACCCGAACCACTCCTAATGCTGTTGTTATTAGGACACATCACCTTGAAATAATACATAAAAAACCACAATGAGTTGGTACTGATCAGCAATAATAAACCAGACTTTTCAAATTTGTTGAAAACAATGTTATGATGGAGATTAGCAGTCCTGACTATTTTAGACAGACCAGTTTCCTGTGAATTGCACTATGTGGTGAGCTAATGTGGGGCAAACACACAAATCTCTGCACTCAGTACAGTGGCAGTGTTGCCAGAACCTAATTTATAGACCTCCCAGACAAAGAGAACAAATTCTATGATTCGTCATAGCTGGCACTATCCCAGTAAAGGGTTAATACCAGAATGAAATCAGTAATCAGTAACAAGAATCTCCAAAATCATCTCATATAGGTATCTCTTTTTAAGTGTCTTCATTGTTACAATAATTCCAGGCAACTCCAGAACTTGTTAATTCTTTAGAACTTCTATTTATTTGCATCATCTTTAGAGTCTATACTTAAAAGCAGCAAATCCAAAAATCATCCAAGGCAGTATTAACAGTTGTGAGGAAAAACTCACTATGCTTAAAATCCAAATATCATACAGACATGCAAACATTGTAAGCTTCAAATACGTCCTTGCAACTTGTAATAAGCATGCCGGTATTGAAGACTTAGCTTATAGGCATAATTTAAGCCATATATTAATCAAAATACAAAAACATTTGAACACAGGTGCTCATAGCCTATAAAGGCAGAGAATACATCTCTATAATATTCCATTTAAAAGTAAAAAGTAGTATTACTCTAAAAGCTTTAAAGCTTTCTTAGAAATACATTAAAGAACATCAGATTTCTTATAATAAGAAAATACAAAATACAAAAGCATTACTTAGCTCTAAACGTATGGTTAGTACACAGAAAAACTTTTTCTCGCCAATCTTTTAGCCAGCTAATAGTTATGTTATGTCCATGTTATCTCCTGGCTGCTCTCAGTCTGTGTCTACTTCAGATAAAATGTTCCTTCATTATATATCCATACATGAGAGCTCTGTATTTATAGTGTTGTACGGCATCATTTATCAAAATAAACTCAGAGTTTATTCTTTTTAACCAATAAGAAGTCTACATGTTTAAGGTCAGAAGGCGTCTTATCTCAATGCTCCCTCCTCCCAGTTTCCTGCATCTCCAAGATTTGCTTCACAAGCTCCTTGAGAGCTCAGTGCCTGGCCTGGGTTGTTTCTGGCCATCAAGGTAAAAGTAAAATTGCCCCTCCCTTGAGCTAGAAAAATGTAATTCACTGAAAATACATTACATGGGGGGCAGTACAATGCATATGCATCTATCTATCTATCTATCTATCTATCTATCTATCTATCTATCTATCTATCTATCTATCTATCTATCTATCTATCTATCTATCTATCTATCTATCTATCTATCTATCTATCTATCTATCTATCTATCTATCTATCTATCTATCTATCTAGTTATAGATGTAGATAGATAGATAGATAGATAGATAGATAGATAGATAGATAGATAGATAGAGAGAGAGAGAGAGAGAGAGAGAGAGAGAGAGAGAGAGAGAGAGAGAGAGAGAGAGAGAGAGAGAGAGATAGATAGATAGATAGATAATAAATGCTGCAGAATATGCATTAGTTGATAACCTTTTCACAACTCAGTTTCCATTAATCATGAGGCTAAAGCCTTATAAAACATTCGTTTTTCTTCTCTACTCGCTTATTAAGAAAAAAACTGCTTAAAATAACATTCATCTTTTTCTCCTTTTACATTATTTTGCAAGCATTTCCACTTTACAATACATTATTCTCATTTGTTTAATACAGGTTTCCACATCTATTTTGTGGTATTTCTTTGTTAATTAACATTATAGGCAAACACCACTCAAGCAGCAAATAAAACTGCATTTTTGGGTTTTTTTCTGTTTCACTTAATGTAAGCATTACATAGAAATGAAATAGAATGAGCTATTTTTGCTTTCCTATCTTATCATTTACTTTGTGTGCCAAAACAACTGGTTGCTTTCGTTTTGGAAGGTGTTTTGGTTTTGTATTATAACCTTGCAGCTGTAGTTTTTCAACATTACTTTTATTTTTGCTGCACCTCTCTGACGCACCTTTTAAAAGGCAGTTTTCATTTTTAGGGTAACACCTCTGCATGCCTATAAATGCAAATTTTAAAACTCTAACATCTCCCCCCTTGGCATGTTTCGCATGAAAATAATCTTATCTGTAGATCACTGATAATAAAAAGTTCATCAGCTGGAGTTGAACTAGTTAGCTGTCATCTGTCTCCAGACTTGTAGTTTTCTTGCTTCTATTGCTTTGTGCAGTCATCAGTATTGATCTGCTTTGCTGTGAAGATCTGTCTTCGTTTTGAAGATCTGGATCTCTTGATTGTAGCTGTAACCTGAAAAGCAATAGAGAGAAAAAAGCCAGACCTGTAAATTACTCCTCTCTTTTTTTTCAGTAGACAAGAGGAAAGTGTGTGTCATGCTTAGATTTATTCAAAATAAAAAAATTGTACAAGCGTGGTGAGAGCTTTTTTACATTTTCTGGCATCCTATTGACTGGTGGATTCTGGAAGTTGCAATCCCCACCCCCCAGTTCTGGTTCATACAGACACCACAGTGGGACTCAGTTATACTCTCTGGAGCAAGGCAGAGTTCTAGAATTAGATACACCATTACAAATGAAACATAGAAGCTTTATAGAAGCATAACATAAACTAAAATATCCCTCCTTTCTAGAACTGTCATCCTCATTTTCCCAAGTACCATCTTCCTCAACTTTGGACTCAGTTGCTGATCTCTGTCTCAGCCTTCTATCTTTAGCATGAAATCATTATCGTTTACTTGATGTTTCAAATGTATGGCATGATTTACAGTCATTATCTCATTAATCCCCTCAACATCCCCTTGTCAGACAGAAGTGCATATATTTGCTCCTCAGCATGTTTTTGATTTTCTGTACTTTGCATGGATGGTGGCAACTCACTAGCTGGAAAACAACTTTGACAAGTAAAGCACCCGTGGCATGGGAGTAAGGATGATGCAAAATGTATGCAGTTGAATGAGAATTTAATCTAATTTTACACTTTTAAACCAGTACACAAACTGGAAAGTATAGAAGTTAAAAAGGGTAAAGGCCCTGTACAAAACAACTCAAGGTGTTATAGTTTTCATCTTGGGGAGAATCAGTTTCTAAGCTGGCCTTTATCTCTAAAGATGGCCATGTTGCTGGGGTAAGTAAACATATTTAACCAGCCATTAGACTGTGTCACAAGAGAGGTAAAATTGTTTGTCTTACCTAATCCACAAGTTTACTGAATAAAGCATACTTTGCTCTTTGACAACAGTCCCCTCCTCTTTCTCTCTCTATCACACACCACCAGAGAAAGAGCTCCAACAGAGCTCCAACTCACTTCCCTGCCCTATCAGAAAGGACATCTGGCTCCAACTGACAGATGGAGCAGCAAATGACATTTTGCTAGTTTTTTAAAATGCCCCTCCAGTGAAAACTCTTACACTAGAGAATATGTCATTCAAAATTCAGTACAATAGGATACTTTATATGCAGGATCAGTATCCACTGATTCACTCATCCATGGTCTGAAAATATTAAAAAAAATTTTTTAAAGCCCAGAAACATATATTTCTAAAGTTGAAGTTACCAGAGCTGGCCGATAGAGGGAGTCAGAGACCATGTTGTTTATAGCGTTCACTATAATCAGTGTTTTTCAGCATCTCCAGGGGTCTTGGAACCAGTCCCTCACAGATACAGGGGTCTTATTATATATTCCAATAATGAAGAAACTGTTACACTAAGAAATTAGGACAAATGAGACGACTATCTCTCAGTGTGGTTCCTTTGAATCAAAAATTGGATTAAATAAATTGGCCCAGTTATTTTGGTCTACTGTATATTGCATTTAAAAGCCTGAAGAGAGGCACAATGCAGTTTTATTATTTTGTTTACTTTATTTATCACATTTACATCCCAGTGTTTCTTCCAATGAGCTCAAATTGCTGTATGTAGCTCTCCTTTTCAGTTTACTCATAAAGGCAGTAACAGCTCATTACTAAAGCATTTGTTCTGCTGGAATCACTGCACTTCAAGGGTTCCTGACCCAGTGCCTGCCACCTGATAGTAGATACAATTTCAAATAAATGTACTGTGGCTGTGTTAGCCTTTCAGTTGCATCATGGTAGCCAACAGTGCATTGTGCTTATTGGAGCAGCATAGATTCCCCAAGATGCCAAAGTTGGGCAGAGAGGGCTGTGTGCCTTTTTTCCCCTATGTGTAGTGTTCCTGGAAAATTGCTGAGGCAATGAAAATCCCAGGTAGCTGCTGTGACCTAGCTTACTGTGTAGTGAAGGGAGAGCATTTTGGTAGCAGTAGTGTTCTGATTGGCTGATGACAGTAGCCCTTATGATGCTATTTGATTTGACATTTCCTGGGTAATTTGACAGACAGTGGGTGAAAGAAAAGTCAAACAAAAGTGGAGAAACAAAAGAGATACTACATTTCTGTTCAACTCCTTTTGTTTGCACAAAGCATTTGTTGTTAGTAGCATCCATGAACAACAACAAAAACAAATATAAGAGCCTCTTTCAAGTGATTTTTTGAACCTCTCAATAGACAAAAAAGAATTAGACAAGAAGGATGATAGAGAAAAAGAGAGGTGCAGAAGGCGCGGGTCTGAGAGGACCTGGGGCAATTGGTTGCTGGGTTTCCTAATTTATGCAGGGGTATTTGTAAGAGCTCAGCCCTAGAGGGCCCAGGTGTAAGCAGCCCCTTATCTCCAAAGAGATTTATGGGGATGCCGGAGACTGGGATGAGTCCGAAATTCAGACAAACCTCTGACTGCTGAGCAGAGCCACTTAGGTCTCAGCAAGATCCTGTCTAAACTTCTTCCTCAAAAGCCAATCTCCTTTATTAAGAAAGCAACACACACAGACAAATCCATGAGTTATACTCAGAATAAGCTGGCTCTAAATCTTTGGTAGCAAACACACATGGCCAATTAGACATTCAGCTAGTCTCTACCAGAACCAATGCATGCAGATCAAATCATTACTGCTTTATTGAAAAGAATTGCTTTAGAAAAGGTTTCAGTTGATAGTAAAATAGTTCAGTAGGTACATTTTCATATCAAGACAAACGGAATACTCCCCTCCCCACTCCAGCTGGAAAAATAAAGAAATAGAATTATGCTAACTAATAAAAAGCATAACACAGTCCATCTCACGTGTCTTGGGTCTTCATAGGCTGATGCTAGATGAAATCCAGTTGACTTACATCAGTCCATGGTAGGAAAAATAGTCCATAGCAAAGCTACAAGCCATTATGGGAAAAAGCACGTGTCTGACCTTTCTCAGTCCAACTCCATCTTTTTTCAACTCCTCACCAACTTCCTTCTTCTTCCCAGAATTCTTCATAAGGAACACCCCCTCCTGGGTCTTGTTGTCCCGCCTAACTTTCTCATGAGAGCTTGAGAGTTGTTATCAAGTTTTGTGGCAGAATTATTTTGACTACGAAAGTCTCTGCTCTCTGCTCATCTTAGCAACGAGATAACCAGAGAGCGAAGCTTCTCTGAAACAGCATGAAAAACTTTCCTACTACAGAGCAGACTTTAAATCAAGATGGATGCTATTGGGACAATCTTAGGACTACATATCCCATTCTAATACACATAAAAACACAAATCATCACATGCCCCCCCTGATAATCGTTAAAATTCAGAGCAGTAAATCTGATCTAATTTTAAGAAATCAAGCAAAAGTAACTAAAAAGTAATTCAAAGTAATTAACTGGTTATACCTCAAAATTCAACTACAGATATGGGTTTTCCTGGTACAGACTTTTCCAGTACCTGGATTTAATTTACAGAGCCTACATCAATTTTGCAGGACAGGCATGGTTGATCTATGATGAATCGTTCCACATGCGCAGTGCAATTCATCATAATTTGAGGTGGGATGAACCGTTAGCAGATCTTTGACTGCAGGTTATGACCCCAGCCAGGTCCAACCTGGGGGAGAGGTTTGACAGTGGTCACCTTATTCATAAACAAGGTTTCACTACAAGTTTCCGTGCTTGCACAGGGCAAGTGGTTCAGCCCTGCTTGCTGTGTTTCGATTATAATGCCAGAGGCATATGCTCACGTAGGGCATGTTGTTTCCACATGAGTGCCAAGTGTGTGGCGGCCAACACCCCAGTACATCCTGCTTCAGGTCAAGGGCACAAAGAAATGCTAATAAGGTCCCCAGAGGTGGTAAGAAGGCACCTGGGGGAGGCGCCCCCCTAGTGAAGGGCCCCAGCCCAATTAAACTGGATGTGCTGGAAAACTGGCTAGCAGACTATCTGAGGGCCACAGACGCACGGTGTTTGTTGGAAGGTTTTGGTTACAGTTTTAGAATACCAGCCTTGGGTGAGTGTAGGGCATTCTTTGCAAAGAACTTGAAGTCAGTTAGAGGTAAGGAAAGCATCGTTCTTGATAAAATTAAAAAAGTGTCTGAAGGCAGGACGTTGGGACCTTACCTGCATCCCCCTTTGGACACTCTATGGGTGTCACCTTTAAGCATGGTACCCCAGAAAAATAAGGGAGAGCTTTGGATAAATTGGAGGCCTTGATGGGTGTCAAGGTAAATTTAGAGGACTGAGCAGAACAGGGTGTATTAATGAGAAGCCATGATGAACAGGTGTGTAGAAATGCTGTCATGATGACTCATGATACAGACAGATGTGCATAAGTATATATGTGTACAGTAGATGTACTTCCTCCTGTTCTGATGAGTGTTATGCTGTTATGCTGCCGGACTGCACTGCTGCATATAGCCTGTAAATACACACTGGTGTTGGTGAAGCTGCCTGCATGTGTGTGATTCTTTTGCACTGTTTGGACTTGATTTTATTCTACTAACTCTGCTGGAGGAGCTGGGCTCCAGATTCCCAAGTGGCATGATCATTTTGTTGTTGGTTAGTCATTACATTGTGTCCAACTCTTCGTGCCCCAGGGACCAGAGCACGCCAGGCCCTCCTGTCTTCCACTGCCTCCCGGAGTTGGGTCAAATTCATGTTGGTTGCTTTGATGACACTGTCCAACCATCTCATCCCCTGTCGTCTCCTTCTCCTCTTGCCTTCACACTTTCCCAACAACAGGGTCTTTTCCAAGGAGTCTTCTCTTCTCATGAGATGGCCAAAATATTGGAGCCTCAGCTTCAGGATCTGTCCTTCCAGTGAGCACTCAGGGTTGATTTCCTTTAGAATGAATAGGTTTCTTCTCTTTGCAGTCCAGGGGACTCTCAAAGGTCTCATCCAGCACCACAATTCAAAAGCATCAAGAGGCAGACCCGAAACCAGCAAAATCAGGGAGCTGGACAGGGGACTGCCATTCTTGAATTGGCCTCCTCAGCCACACTATATGCTGTTCCAATTCCTCCATACAAAACACGATACCATAGTCTCTCGAGACTGAAGGATGCCTATTCTATCCAGTTAATGTTATGGTTCACCCCCATTTGGACATTTTGGTCTGTTTCTCTTATTGTGAGTAAGGCTTCATCCATGTTTGTGCTTGCAACTCCCTCCCCCTTCCAATTCAGTTTAAATCCTCTGGATGAAGTTGTTCATGCTGTGGCCAAACCCATTCTACGAAGCCATCTCTTCATAGCAGCCCTTCTTCCAGAAAGCTTAGCCAATGGTCACAGAAACCTCACATTGACACCACCTTTGTAGCCAGTCATTCACTTGGAGTATTTTCCTTTCCCTTTCTGTTTCTCTTCCTTGTACAGTACTGGTAGGATGAATGAAAAAAACTATCGGAGCACCAAAGTCCTTGAGTTTCTTTCCCAGAGCTTCAAAATCTGATGTGATTTCTTCAAAGTTCTTCTTGGCTTTGTCAACTGTTCCCACGTGGACATTACTGATGGCAATGCAGCAAACATATTATGTTGAAAAATGTTACAACAATTATCAATATTGCTTTCGTCCATCACAATGACAGTTCTTGCCTTTACCCATTTGCTATTAAGTGTGCACACACTCTCTTTTCTCTTTCAGAAATAATTAACAGACATTTTTGACTACTCTGGGCAGTCTCCTACAACTTTGCCTTTCAGTGTTTGCTGCCACCAGGTCCACATGGTCACACATATGAAATATTGAACAAAAGTCTTTTAAATTCATTGGTTTATTTAATTTTTTTAAAATGAATAGTGAATGAGCAGTAGGTGTTGAAACATAAGAGGACATCATGTAAGATGTAAATGTAAGTTTTCCTCAAGCCAATACACAGATATGTAGTTGCAGTGTTTACTGGCACAACAGTATTCAATCATTTTTTGTAACTCTTAATATAGTTCTAAATTATAAGCTGTATCTATAGCTACATTCTGTCCCCAAACTGCCTTCTGTTCCCAGTTGACATGAAATTTCTCATTATTCCACATACCCTTCTGTCTTTTCACCCTCTCTATAAGCTTTATAACCCCATTCAGGCTTTAAGAAATCCAGTTTTGTTCACATGCTTAGAGGGGAGTGCCTAACCTTATGCTTCCTCATTCACTGCTTTCTTCATGTAATGACTGGCATATTAAAGAGGAGAGGCTCCTGCCCATGTGTAGGGCCCACACATGACCCGTAATCTTTGAAAATTTGAGTTCTTGCTTTTGTGTAGAATCTAGATAAAAGCAAGAGCCTTTTTTCAGACTCTTTGGTCATTGTGTGAAGAAAACAATAAAGGAAGTGGCTACTCTATAAGGGTGTTGACAAAACTGGATTTTTGCTTATCTCTCTAACCACTCTCTCCACTGTTCTTTCCCCTTTGCCTCAATAAATCCCCCTTCACATACAAATCTATACTTTGCCCCCCCAACCCCGGAATAAAGCGCGAGACAATAGTATGGGTTTAAATATGGGCCACACTTTATTAATCGCACAATCATATACCAAAGATTTTATTCTGAAGGAGGGGCCTGCAGTAGTGCGGAAACAATTAAACAGGGTTATCATAAGGGCGAGTCCCCGGCCGCCCAGGATCCCGCGACCATAAAGGATCGCAGGGACCTGTCCGGCCGCTAACCCAAACCCCCAGACCTTTATCCCCCTTTGTTTGAGGGTTGTTAGTCTGGAGTGGCCCAGCGCATCTTACCGCCACAGGCACTGTAATCGCACGATCCGCAGTGCCGTGCGGTAGGATGTACTGTTGGCTTACTTGAATTTACTGCGGGACCCACCGTAGATGCCTATTTTTCCGCACTACCCGCCACAGCATAGGGACTAGCCTGGCTATGTCCCATGCCCGCCACAGAGCCCTGTGAGCTCGGCAAGCAGGCCCCCCCGAATGTCCTCCAGAAATACCTCCAGACCCTCATCCGACAGATGCACGCCGTCATTCCGGAACAGTTGTAGCCTCTCAGCGTGAATCCTGTGGTGCCCTATCACAGATCCAATACCGTTGCAGACGCCTCTGCATACTTCTCTGTTGACGCCCCGCCGGGCCTTATTCACTGCAGCAGTCCTCACAGAGCCTCGCCAGGCTATCCGAGGTATAATTGTAGACCAAATGAGACGCATCGTCGGGTATGCTGTTTTCAATCTCTTCAGGTCGCGTAGAATGTCCAATATTAACGCCTTGCCAGGCACGCGGGGCAAGTCGTTGCCTCCCAAATGTATTAGCAACAGGTCGGGAGGGCAGTGACCAAATGCCGTGGCTCTGCCAAGTTGACCCCATTGCATGCCACGCAGCCCCTTCCACGTAATGGTAGCCCTTGCTCCTAGCCCCAGGTTGCTTCCCCAATGAGATGCTGCCGCATAGCGCTCTGCCCAGTATACATAGCTATGCCCGATGATCAAGATGTGCTTCCGTGTACTTGCGCTTGAGCCACCTGTAAAGACATCGGTCAGGCCCCTGCCTACACTGTAGGTAGGGCTCTAATATATCTTTTATAACAGGAAGATGACCACCGCCCTAGTCGCTTAATGTCCTGCGTGCTGTAGCCCATGGCTGCCGCAGTGGATGCCGCTCCAATTCTGAATGAATGTGTGCCGAATCTGGCACCTTTAATACCAACCGCCTGTAGGGCTAAACCTGTCAGTGTCCAGAACTGGTATTTTGTTAATGGAGATTTATCAGCATGCTGGAGAAAATAACCCGGCTCGTTACCCCTGTATCCCAGGTATGTGTTAACGGCTCTAACCGGGCATATGCTCTTGTTTGAGCATAGCCCTAAAACTAACTGCCTGCCTTTTCCCCTTTGATCAGCTTTAGATCTTCTAATCAACAGCTCCACTCTTGCTCCCTGCACTTTCACATCCCCCCACTGTAGGGCTGCCCTAACCCTGTCCGCCTTACCTTGAGCCACCAGTTCGCTGATTCTCAGGGCACCGAAAAAGGCTATGAGAGATGCGGCATGGAATAGGCTTATTTCATACTCATCGCTGCACAATGTCCTCCACTGGGCGCACATACGTTCGAGGATGTCGGGTGAAATGGGTGCCCTAGTGTCCAGTGTTCGGCCCCTCTCCTTAGACCACCCTTCTATCATTTTCCTAACTCGAAAGTCGCCAGTGGTAGCCCTGTAGCCATTGCTTTTTGCCTGAAATGCCACGGCTGACAGCTTACCCTGTATAGTGGACGGTGCTAGCCCTCTCTTATACAGGTATACCATGAACTGCTGCAGGTGTTCCACCGGGACCGGCCAAGCCTGGTCCAGCTGCGCCATCCTTCTAAATTGCATGAACTCCGTACTCACTGCGGAGTAGCCCTTCCTTGTCCTTTCTGCCAGGGCCATCCCTATTGCTGTGGATGCGACGTGGCGCCAATCTGCCAGACTTCCGGTGGAAGAACGTCTGGCGTCTCCCTGGCTTCTGGGGCCAGTTCCCTGAACCGGGCGATCTGTTGGCGTGACAAGGCGTCAGCTATGCTATTATCTACCCCGGGGACGTGTCTGGCGCACACCACTATATTGAACTGCAGTGCCCGGAGTGTAAAGGCCCTTACCAGTTTCATAACCCGCTCGGATTGGGCTGTCTGATTGTTTACGATGTGCACAACCGCCAGGTTATCGCACCAGAAGTGTACAACAGAGTTAGCCCACTCTTCCGCCCATAGCCATAGCGCTCCAACAATTGGGAAGAATTCCAGGAAGGTTAGATCCCTTGTAATGCCGCTCTGTTGCCAAGCATGCGGCCACAGGCCCGAGCACCATTTGCCTTGGCAATAGATGCCAAATCCCAATGACCCAGCGGCGTCCGAGTGCACTTGAAAATGTGCCTTCAGGTTTATCTCGGACCTCCAGAAAGAGACCCCGTTGAACGATTGGAGGAATTGGCTCCATACCTGGAGGTCCTCCCTCATGCCCCGTGTTACCCTGGTCCTGTGAGTGGGTCGCTTGAGACCCCTCATAGCTGTGCATAGACGCTTGAGGAATGCTCGGCCCGGTGCCACGACCTTGCAAGCAAAGTTCAAATGGCCAACTATCTCCTGCAGGTCTCTAAGGGAAGCTTTCTTTTTGTGTAACAGAGCTTCAACCCGGGCCCTCAGGTCAATTAACTTGTCCTGCGGTAACCTCGATGTTTGCTGTACTGTATCAAGCTCTATACCCAGGAAGGTTAGAGACGTCGCCGGACCCTCTGTCTTATCCTCCGCTAGGGGCAACCCTAACTCTTTGGCTAACGCTTGGAAGGTGCGGAGTATGACACCGCATCTACCTGTGCCTCCTTTTCCACAGAAAAGGAAGTCATCGAGGTAATGCGCTGTTGAATTGCTTCTCACCATGCGCCTAAGTCTCCATTCAATAAAAGTGCTGAACTTCTCAAATGCGGCACATGACACTGAGCATCCCATGGGCAGGGCCCTGTCCACAAAATATGCGCCACCGAACTGGAAGCCTAACAAGTTGAAATCCTGGGGGTGAACTGGCAGCAGCCTAAAGGCGGATTTAATGTCACACTTTGCCAGTTCAGCCCCTACACCACATTTCCTGATCATTTTCACTGCAGCATCGAAGGAGGTGTACCTGACTGTGCATAATTCCTGAGGAATAGCATCGTTCACCGATGCCCCCTCGGGGAAAGACAGGTGATGAATTAAGCGGAATTCCCCCGGGGCCTTCTTGGGCACTATACCTAGCGGTGAAACTCTGAGGTTAGCCATAGGTGGTTTTGAGAAGGGGCCGAGGACCCTGCCCTCTTTCACTTCCTTGTCAATTTTTAGTTGCACTATATCTTCCATGCCTACTACTGATCGGAGGTTCCGGGCCATGAAGGCCTTGCGCTCCCCTTTAGCCGGTATTCTAAACCCACTTCTAAAACCCTCCAATAAATACTTGGCATCCTCGTGGTGAGGGTAGAACCTCAACCACTCCTCCAATACCTGCACTTTAATTGGGCTGGGCCCCTTTTGCATTGCTCCCACCTCCACTGTTAGGTTTCCTAGGGCCCCCTGAGTTCCTGTTCTGCCTCTGGGCCCCAGACCTAAAACACGAGGAGTTGGCATGTTGCCCCCCGCACGTGAGACACTCGTGTCTGAACTTGCAGGGCTTCTTGTTGCAGAAGCCCCTGGCGTTAAATTGAAAACAAGGCAGGCGGGGTTGAACCACCTGCCCCGCACCTGCGCGGGTAGCTGGAGGGACTGGTGCTCTCCTATTGAGATGCCCGCTATCAAACCGGTCCCCAGTGTTGGGCCTAGAAGAGGCCATATGCTGCAGCCAGAGCCCTGGTTGTGGTTCATCCCACCGCAGGTTCGGTTGGATGGCACTCCTCATGCGGAAGGCCTGATCATATTGTAGCCATGCCTGCCCTGCGAAGTCAGTGTAGGCTCTATATATAATGTCTAAATACTGGAAGAGGGCCTGCGCCCTCCACGGTTGAGCCTTTACAATAACCCCAGCATAAATTAAGAAACCAGGCAGCCAATTAGCCCAAGTTCTCTCCGGCTTTTTCCTCCGTCTCCTCTCCTTATCCTTCTCATCCTCCCTGTCTAGATCCTTCTTTTCCACTTCCCTGTTCAGCAATTCAAATACATCTATATACTTTCCTTTCCAAATTTTTTCCTTCGTTGCAGGGCTCAAATGGTCGCCCAGAGGCGTCGAATAGTCCCCGTAGGGCAGCGCCGCAATAGGCACAGTGTTGTAGCCCGTGTTGGGTACCGACGGGTAAGGCCAGGCACCTGAGCCCGTTGCAACCACAGGCTGAGCCTGCGCGGGAGGAGCACCGTAAGGACCGCCCCATCCCGTGAGATGCGGGGTGGTATAAGGCCAGGGGGTATTGGGTATACCGGGGCTCACCGCTATGCAGGGTGCGGTTGCTGGGTATGTTCCCGGTGTACCCGCGGGCCAGGGCCATGCCGAAGGATACGTGTGGGTGACTGACCCAGTCGCACACTCACCATATGATGTCGACGGTCCATCCGGCTCCTCACAGTGCTGTGGAGCTTCGCTGCCAACCTCCTCACTCTCCTCCTGTTCCTCCAGAGTTACCGGTGCCAGTTCCGACTCCTCCCTGGGTACCGGACGCTGATCGGTGGTCCGTCGCCTCTTTGCCGGGGGCGCTGCGCCATCCTCGTCCTGCCTCGCAGCAGCATCTGTGCCCTGTGTGGACTCAATGGCAGCACATCTCTGTGTTAGCTCGCGGGCCATGACCCTGAGCCTAGTTGTCCTGTGGCTTTTGGAAGCCCTAGCCGATCTACGGACCCCCCGTGGTTGAGCGGGCTGCTTTCCCATTGTTTGAGCCTCCAAGGCCTCTATTTTATCCTGCAATTTTTGCCAGACCGGCCAGGATTCCTCATCGGAAGAGGAATGCGACGGTGACGCGGGGGGTACCTGCCTCCTCTGAGCCGGCTGCTTCCCCTTCCTGTTTCCAACCCCTTTTCGTGGTGCCATCTCGTCAGGTAACTGTTCTACGCCCGGGCCGCTACCTTGGTTCTGCCTGTCCTCCTCCTTGTACCCTTATTTTACTCCTTATATATATACGTGTATCCTTATTAGTATGGAAGTGTGGGTGTCGGCTCGGCTATATACTTTGCGCCCAATACCACAATTGAGTGATTATTAGATTGCCGACGTTGCGTGCCCCAGCTCTAATTAACTGGGGAATGCACGGAATCCTGCTGCGTGGCACTCCAAGAAGTCTGCAGGAAGGTGCTAACTGTTAGTAATTGATCCAGTTGAATAGCCTGCGCCAATAATTAAAGCAAGGTTAGCTTCCAATTGATGTCTAATTACTGTGTTGCGTGTAGTCCCCAAGGCTACTGCGCGCTCCACTAATTGATTGCAGAATAGATATTGCTTTGGTGTTGTAGCCAAGCACCCTTGCCCTAGGCCTCAGGAATGAAATGAATGTCCTCTACTTCCACCAACTACCTCAGCATATTCCTTTCCCTTGGTTTTTATGGTTTTTTTCTTTTTTTTTTCTATAAAGAAAATGGACTGCGCTAAAATTTATGCAATTAAAATTTCCCTGTTATGCTTTACCCTTATACCAGCCACTTAATTCATCTATGCATATATTTATATAGGACTAATCAAATGTATCTTTAATTAAATGGATTTCAAGTTGATTGTAAATAAAATGTATTCAAATAATCATCTCAATTTAGGCTGTATATGCATATATTTATATACAACTAATCAAATGTATCTGCAATTAAATGGAGTTCAGTTGATTGCCGATAAAATTTATTCAAATAATCACCTCAATTTAGGCTGTATAAATTTATCAGCCACTTAATTCATCTATTAATACGTTTGTATACGTGTAATCGATTGTATATAGAGACCCAATGAAATAATAATTGTAATTTAGGCTGTAGTATTAAACGCGCCAATTAACTCGCCTCTTTAATATATTCTATACTGCCAATTCAATGTACATACAGATAAATGCGGCTGAAGCAAAGTGCAATAAAATTTATTCAGTGAGCAATTTGCAGTTTAGGCTTTAACACTTAACAATAAAATTAATTCGACAATGCAGACAATATGTCCTGTTAATGAAATGCAAAATTAATCAAGCAATCCTTGGTGTTCACCCCGTGCAATGTAGTTGCGATGGAGCTAATCTGCGCCTCGCCAGTAGCCAAGGACAACACCCGACGCGGTGGGTCGGCGGGTGGGCGGGGCCCAAAATTTGGCGGGAAATTCAAAAGTAAACCGGTCCCTAGCGTTCCGCCTGAACAAACAAGCCCCCGTAGCTGAACGCCGTGAGTAACCCAAGGCCTGTGTCCCAAATAAATCTGGCGTGCCAACTATGTCCTGCACAGTGAAGGCAAGTAAACTAGGTAAGGGGCGGGAGGGATCCCCGGAGCAGGGGGGTACAAAATGGCGGGCGCCACGAGGCCGCAGCAGGAAACCGGCGCCGCGGGAAGTGTAAACAAACAGGGGCTCCGGCAGAAGGAAAATTACAAGGGGGGGCTGCCGATGCCGCCGCCCGCCCTCAGTAACTGGTAGGGAGACCTACGATGCTAAGCAATTGAAAACTCCCGATGGCGCGGCACAGCTGACCTGCGGTACTGAGCGATGGGCAACACCCGCATTAAAGAGAGGGACGTTAAATGGAATCCCGCAGGCCCCTGTGTTCCTCCCTGTAATCCTAGAGCGGGTTAGGCTCGGCAACGCTTGCCGCGCCGCCTACTAGAGAGCGGTTCGAGATGAGAAAAATCGCCGCCGCCGCCGCTAGATCGTGTAACCAGGCGCAGCGCCGAACAGGAGAAAACCGAAGGCAAGGCTCACGGGGTGTTCTAGGGGGGGGGCAAGTGGGGTGAGGGGGAGACGAATTGAAAAGCAGTAGGTGTTGCCTATGGTTCCTCCCAGGAGGAAGCCCCTTTCCCGCTTAGGGTTCCCCTTTCCCGCGCTCTGTACTCAGCCTGTGGGAGGAGCCGATGCTTCTCCCGATCCGGTGAAGCTGCGCTTGTGACGAGCTCCGCTCCCCGATCCTTTCCGCTGCTGCCTAACCCTCTCTTTAATCAGCAAAAGTAATCCGCAGTGAAACAGTCGCCGTGCAGTGAACCAGTCGCTGCTCGCCGACCACTCTCTTTCCAGCTCGGGTGCCTGAAAAGAAGATGGCGTTCCAGGAGGGGAAGGCCCTTTAAATACCAGGGCTTTCCCCTCCCACCCGGAAGTCGCGTTGGCCCTCTCGCGCTATCCCGGGTGGAGGGCAAAGGCCAGCCTCGCTGTTCGAGGTCAGGGACCCTCCAGCGGCTGTATCATTCTCTTTTCATGCTTCCATGAAATTCCCCTTCCTACTTACAATATTACATTAAGTCATTGTGGCAGCAGATTCAACCATGCCCTAATGGAGCAACACAAAGAAAAAATTCTTGTCCTTCATGTTATGGACTGACAGCATGCTGAGAAAGCATTTATATCACAAGGGGGGTTGCTGTAGAAGTCAGCAATAACCCTGCCAATAGTTCACAGGGATTAGCTGATCAGACTTGCTCAGGGATCTTTATCCTATAACCCTGGGAAATTCTCTCGCTCTTTTTATTGGCCATAAAGCAGAAAAGAATTGACAGACAGCTAAGTCCTCCTTGGAACAAGGAACCAAGCAAGCTCTATGGCTGTGAGTGATATAGAGGCTATGCAGAGAGCCATATGAGGGATGTTTATTTCATTTCATTGCTAGGAAGAAGCCCAGTGGTATTATTTTCATTTAGCATTATCCTTTTAAAAATATGCTGTACTCCTTCTTCCTCAATGTCTAATAAAGCTTCACTCTTTCTTAGGTAAAAATTCAATTGGTCCACCATCTTTTGTGCTCTGCATACATGCCCTAGTTGAGAAAGGGCAAGGTAAGTCTTTCTGTCAGAAGGAGAGAAAATGTCCCCTGCCTTTTGTACAGAGAGGAAAAGAGGGGGTTGTGGCAGCCATTTCAAGAAGGAAAGAAGGAAATGAAATCCGTGGTCTCTTTGCAAAGAGGGAGCCAAAGAAAAAGCCTTTATACAGGTTGCCACTGCACAGACCCCAAACTATAGCAGAGTCTCTCCAGTGGAATAGAGTTCTACAAAATTATTCTCAATCAAAATTGGAAGAGGAGGCTAAGAAAAGTTCAGTTCATTGGTTTAATGAGATATGAATCAGCCTAGCCTCCTACTGGATACATGTAATCCATCCGCACCTCTCCTTCTCCCATTAGGTCTGGGTGATGTCATTCAGAATAACTTACTTCCACTTTTAGTTAACTATTGCTTCATGAGTAAGCTATGCTATTGTTAGCTTGTGGACTGATATCTGATATTTTTCACATTCTGGTAGTCCTATTCCTTTACTAGCAAACCATTGTTTCTTTGTCCCTTATCTGTATCCCTACTGGGTCATGGGTCATGTATGAATATAACAGCCATATAATCTCACTCTTATGTCTGAGAAAGTGGATTTTTCATGAAAGCTCGTATTAAATTATAACAGTCAGTCTTCAAGGTGTCACAATTTCTTCTTCTTCTTCTTCTTCTTCTTCTTCTTCTTCTTCTTCTTCTTCTTCATCAGATACCTTCATGTGTAGCTTCAGGCTGACAAATTGTCTTTAACACTAGCTACAATTAGTTTCAGATAAGCCAATTCCAGTGTGTGGTTTCTGAAGATGTTTTATTAAAATGAATGATCTATCAAATTGAGGCTGCACATCACAGGAAGCCTAAAGAACCATTAAAATGGGAAACAAAATTTGTTTAACTTGATTTGTTTTTGTTTTTTGTTTTTTTTAAAAAAACCATTTAAGGTGTAGTCTACAATAAATTTTAATGTGAATATATGCATACCTTCTGGTTCTGCATTACTAGAAGGAAATCAACAAGTATCCTCATTTTCTTTTTTAAAAAAGGTATATACAGGGACACATTAAAATATTGCTTAAACAGATAAGATTTGGGACTCAATTTAGATAAATAATTCAACAACTATATTCACAGAACTCTGCAATAATAATAATAATAAATGATGGCATAAGAGAATCAATATGCTTAGGCCGAGGAACAAGATGGGGTTGCCCCTTATCTCCAATTTTATTTACATTGATAATGGAAGTGCTGGCACAAGTGATCAGAATTGATAGTTTAATTAAAGGTGTAGATACTAGAGAGGAGGATAAAATAAACCTCTTTGCAGATGATACATTATTAATAATCAAAAATATACATTGCAGAAAATTAGAATGCATTTAATTTTTTTTGAAGAAATAACTGGTTTGAAAGTAAACTGGGAGAAATCTGAATGTATTTTATTAAATCATTCAGAAGTAGATGAGAAGGAATTGAAAAAGGAATGTAGGAAAAATTGAAAGTATAATTAAATATTTAGGAATTTAAATTACATAGAATTTACAAGAAATGAGTACATTAAATATGGATACACTGAAGAAAGAAAGAAATCAGTATCAAATATTAAAATTGTCATGGTTTAGAAGAATAGCATTATGTAAGATGAAGATTATTCCTAAACTTAACTTTGTATTTTGGATGCTCCCAGCAATGATTGGAGAAACATATTTGAAACATTGGCAGAAGTTGATAAATATTTATTGTAATGGGTATTGTGAGTGGCATATAAGTTAAATAAATAAATAAATAAATAAATAAATAAATAAATAAATAAATAAATAAATAAATAAATAAATAAATAAATAAATAAATAAATAAATAAATAAATAAATAAGAAATTGTGCTATATTTCTCAAAAGTAAGGAGGGCTTGGTTTATCAAATGTTAAAATGTATAGGGCCCAGAAGAAGACAGGAATGTAGGGTAAATTTTATTATATATCTATATCTACTTAGTATACACCAAACCGGGGAGAGTGGAGGGGTTAATGAAGTTGGAGTTTCTGACTCCAAAGGGGGGAGGGTTTTAGTTTAGCAGAGGGTCTAGCTTAGTTTTTTTTCCTTATTATTCTTTTTCTGCTTTTTCTATTTTTGTTTTTTTATGTCTGAATTCAAATACAATTTGGGAAAAAATGTATTACATTGCAAACCAGGTTAGACATATTCCAGATATTATTGTACATAATAGAAACATAAAATGGAGGGAAATGGAAATGTCAGAATACTCTAATAGACTGGAGAACTTCCTCTTCAAAGAAAAAAAATTGTAGAAAAAATAAAGAGGACAACTAATACCTTTTTGATGAACATAATAGAATGTTGGAAAGAGCATAGATATATATTGAGTCCATTTCACCATTACAACAAGTAGTGGAAACTTAGAGTTTCCCCCAAACTCTTAAAATTAAACTTAAAGAAGTACTAATAGAGAAAGGGATAAATACAATAAGGAGTTGGATGAAAAAGCTGAAATATAAAAACACTATAAAGGAAATTGTGGGGAAAGAAGAGGGAATAGCTTGGGTAAATATACAGTGGTGCCTCGCTAGACAGTTATCCCGCATGACAGTTTTTTCACTAGACATTGGCTTTTTGCGATCACTATAGCGATTCACAAAACAGTGATTCCTATGGGGGAATTTTGCTGGACAATGTTTGGTCCCTGCTTCGCAAACTGATTTTCACTAGATGACTATTTTGACAGCTCCCTCTGCGCTCACAAACAGGTCTGAGATCATTTTATGCAGTTGATCAATCTCCAATTTTTAATTAAATCTGCTGTTTCTTTCCTCTTAGCACACCTAGAACTCTCCTCATCTTCAGGGTTAGCATAAGATCTCTTAAATTTTCTCCTCTGATTTCCTCCAGCTCCTCTTTTGGTTGGCATACTTCATTCACCACCCTCACATTTCCTTGTTCATTATTCCCTGTCACCTGTTGAATACAATCCTTCCTTAACTGCTCCTTGAATAATTCTGCCTCTTTGTTGTGGGATTTCACTATTTCTAAAACTGCTTGAAGGGTAGATCTTGTTTCATCCCAAAATTTTCCTTGCTGTAGCATTATGTCCCAAGATGTCAAATAATTGTATTCCAAGTGAAAGATGTCTGGTTGCTTTAAGTAATTATTCCAGTTTCATCAATAATTGCTTCAGTAAGTCCACTTTTAAAGATTGATCATGTTTAGGGTTAAAATTGAATCCAGTCTCAGACGTAAAGTGACGGTCCAGTTCACTCGGTGTTTGTATTCATGGCCTGATGTCTTTTGCAATCTAGCCCTGGAAGCAGTCTATTCCAGCATTAATTCTATCCCGGCCTGTGTTCCAGTCAAGTTCAGAACCCAGGATACTTCCAAATGTTTTTATTGGTCCACATAGATCCACTTTAGCCAGACATATATTCCAAGATTAATTGTCATTGTTCAGGTCTCAGGGTTAATTGTCTATGCTTCAGTCAATTCTCAGGGGAAAAGGGGAAGTTAAAACAAATTCTAGGCTTAAGAGCACCATAGTGTGTTCAAGGTCATTTTTCTGGGCTTTCCACCAAACGCTGTAGATAGCCATAACATAACAAGTTAAACTCCCAGAGTTGTTTAGCTAATGATGATTTTAAGAGAAAGATTTATTAAATTTCTAATACCAAAGTAATACCAAACTTCCTTGAAGTATAATTAAAAGTCTAATTAGTGTCCAATTTATTTTCTTTGTGTTTCCTTCCCTCTCTTCAGATTCACCATTGCTCTATAAGTGGTGAGGATAAGAAACACTTATTTCTGTTATAGGGAATTGTCTCGTCCGGGGATAGTCATAAAGCAGTATAGTTATAAGATATTATCTCACCCAATTCTAATGATGATGTTAATTAGCTGATTTATCACTTCTCTGTTTCCAGTTGCCAACAACTTGCAAGCAAGCTATTCAGCTGCTTGTTTCCACCCACTGGTTGATTGATGAGTTACCTGGATCAAAACAGGGATAACCGCCACACCCCCCAATCAACAGGCTTCTCCCCCATTTCACCACCTCTTTGGGGTGGTTTAAACCCCCTTGGGGGGTCCCAAACAGGTCAGAATTCAGCCCAGGAGATGGAGCTCCATCCTTGTGCTGCTATCTCATTGCAGCATCAAGCCGGAACCTATGTCCTACTTCTATACTCCAGTCTACAACCCAGTATTCCACCACCAAAATGGATCCCCACTGTTTTTTCAGGACGGATTCCCTGCTTTACAGACAGCAAAAATGGCCGCCCCATGGAGGATCTTTGCTGGACGGTGAGTTTTCAGCCCATTGAAACATCCCACTGTCTTACAAAAACATCATCTTGCGAAACGAAAAAGCCCATTGAAATGCATTGAAACCGTTTCAATGCATTTCAATGGGCTTTTTCGTTTCGCAAGATGATGTTTTTGTAAGACAGTGATTTTTGCTGAACGAATTAACATCATCTTGCAAGGCACCATTGTAGAAGCACCATTTCCCATAGGAATGCATTGAAGACCGATTAATCCATTCCAGACGAAGAAAAAAATACGTCCCAAAATAAAAAGAACACAGCAAGTGCAGTCGGAAGGCACTGAGGCTTTAAGAAGGGGGCAAACCTCTAACAACAAACAGTAAACTGACCTCCATTGCTGAGGTTTTAAGGGGGGGAGCCACCAACAACACAGCACAGAAACATACCAGCCTCGGCCAACACCCACCCAGAATAGTTTTTTAAAAGGAGAAAACAGCAGCTTACCTCCCTGCAGACACACACACACACACACACACACACACACACACACACACACACACACACACACACACACACACTCATTCGGAAGCAGAAGGAGGCTCTCCCAACTATGATGATACACCCTCTAATTGTCAAAAGTGAAAGAGCTACAGCACAAAGAAGCAGCCTTGGCGCTGTGATGGTCACAGTTTTCTTTTCTCTTCCTTTTGGATTTTTCAGTATTTTGGTATGGCAGCTGTTTGTCCTCTCGTCTATCTTAGGATAGCAGAGTGACAGCAGTTGGTCAAAGGTGCAGAGAAGATTTTTAATTTTATTTTGGTTTGGTAGCTGTTTGTCCTCTCGCCTATCTTAGGATAGCAGAGTGACAGCAGTTGGTCAAAGGTGCAGAGAAGATTTTTAATTTTATTTTGGTTTTGGCATCTGTCTGTCCTCTCACAGATCTTAGGATCACAGAGTGACAGCAGTTGGTCAAAGGTGCAGAGAAGATTTTTAATTTTATTTTGGTTTTGGCAGCTGTCTGTCCCCTTTGCATATCTTAGGATAGCAGAGTGACAGCAGTTGGTCGAAGGTGCAGAGGAGATTTTTAATTTTTTTTCTTTTGTTTTGTTTTTATTGCTGACCTAGCTTAAGGCTAGATTGCCAGCAGAATATGGGGAAGCAAGATCAGTCGGCAACCGTGGACAGAATCTTGGAAGTGGCTTCGGGATTTTTCGAGCAAGCCAAGCAGAAAATTCGGGAAAGAGATTCGCTTATAGAACATCTGTACCAGGAAAACTTACTTTTAAAACGTTTTTTAAGCACAGAACCTGGCTTGATGCAAAGGTTTTTCCAAGCTCAGCAGGGTTCATTTGGGGATTACTGCAACGAGACGCTCCAGACAATTGGGAGCGACCCTGAGATGCAAGATGCTTGTGTGGAAAGAGTTAACGAGGCCCAGTGGAATTCTAATGAGCATTCCAGAGGAGACAGCGATTTATCGCCCATCCAAACAGAGGATTCACAGGCCCTGGAGTTGCGCGCTGAGGAAGGAATGCAGGAGAAAGAAACATCGCTTCACCTAGCTGTTTCCATGGAGGAACTAGCATCGGACGACGCAAGGGAAAACTGCAGTGCTCCAGAGAATTTCAGTGCATTAGGATGCAATTCAGCACCGCCCTCAGCTCTTTTTCAGAGCCCAGGACAGGTGAGAAGCTCTGAAATAATTCGGGATGAGACTATGGGTTTGCCAGAAGAGGGAGAGCAAGGGATTTGCCAAAACATTCAAGCAATTGCTGTGACTGAGAAGGCTGGAGGAGTGAAGGTTTTCTCAGAGTCATTGCCAAGTGCCATAGGAGGTGATAGTGGAGCGGTTTTGCAGCATGGACTTTCACATTGTTCCAATAATACAAGTGAATGTGGAGCTAATTCTGTAAGCTTGCTTCAAGATAGAAAGCTGCATTTAAACCTGTCAGATTGTGAGACTGTTTCTAACACAACCAATGTAGGGGGAAGCGCTAACTTTTTGGGATTACAAAGTACTGATGTTTCTCCAGAGACTGAAATCATATCTGGAAACTTTGGCCCAGTACCACAGTTAATCTTCTCAGAAAGATCTTTAGAAAGAAAAGCAGAGGTTTGGGACCATACTTATTTTCAACAGCCTATTTTCCAAGGAAGTGGTGAGAATGCTGATACTGTTTCTGAGGCTATGCAGAGTACTCCCGAGGGAACTTTGATGCAACAGCGGCCTCTTGTGACCAAACCTGATAGCACAGCTAATTCAGCAATACAGGTATTCAGGGGTGTGGCATTTCTGGACCAAGGCGTGGAAGGCATTGATCAATTTAGCCCAGGACAGATATTGGGGTCTGTGTTAGCTAATCACCAAAACGTCTTCTCGACTTCACCGGGAGAAACTAATGTGGTGAAACATTTTATTACAGTCAATGATGGTTTGACTGCTGTTTCTGTTCCTATGGACCTAGAAGGGACTAAGGGCAATTTAGTGTCTGGAACTGTTGAAAGTCTTATTTCACAAGGAGTGATTGAACTATGTAGAACAGCTGTGTTCAATACTATTTCAGTGTGTCAAGGCGAACAGGATGTTAATCCTACAGTGGAATTAGATTTTGGCCAGTTAAATAAGTTCACGGAGACTGAGACAATTCCTACAATCAATGTTGAGACGTTGGTAGAAATTGTTGCAAACACTGAATACATTTCTGTGGTTGGAATAAAAGGAGGTCTTTATCAGATTTTAATTAAAGAGGAACATCGCCCTTATACATCATTTACTTGCCCTCAGGGAATTTACCAACTCAGAAAACTAGCACCTGGAATGAAAAATACCTATGTTACTTTTCAGAAAATGGTTGATGAATTGTTTGGTGATTTATATTACATGATTGGCTATGTAGACAACCTTGTAATTTACAGCCCTGATCCAATTCAAGCAGACAAAAATGCTTTGACATTCTTAGAGAAGCAGAGACATCGAAGCCCAAGATTAATGCAGTGGTATTTCAGATTGCAAAAGTATGATTTTGATGTTGAACATCTACCTGGAAAGAAGGCTTTAATTGCTCACTGTTTATCTCTAATGTTTAGTGCAGATGCAAGGGGAGAAAATGGCTAGAATTGTTAAAGCTCTGATGTTTAATTTTCTTGATATTCTGTATGACAATGTTCCTGAGCATACATAGAG
Organism: Pogona vitticeps; assembly: GCF_051106095.1. Classification (NCBI taxonomy): domain Eukaryota; kingdom Metazoa; phylum Chordata; class Lepidosauria; order Squamata; family Agamidae; genus Pogona; species Pogona vitticeps. The sequence continues at coordinate 217,957,705 of NC_135784.1, read as the reverse complement.
TGTTTTATCTATTATTACTTCATATCAGTATATTGGTTTGTCAAGTTATTATAATGTTAACCCTGGTTTCACTATTTTACTGTTGGATGACTAGAGTATTATCTGAGCATATGCAGAGTGATGTATTTGATTAATTATACTAACATGTTTGTTCTTCTGTTTTTCAGACTAGTAGAAGTGTCTAATGCAATTTTCTCTCATGTATGGTAAATACTGTAATTATAATAGTTCTCATGTAACAATTGTTTTGCTATTTTAGAATCATATTTGAAATGTATTACTTTATGCTCAAGTTAATATCTTTCTCTATTTTGTTACTGCTTAATTATGACATCTCATCTTATTCAGTTATCAAAATTAAAACTTAAATTGTTTGAGAATTTTGTTAATCTTCCGGGGGCATGTGATGAGATGGGTTTTTGAGTTAAAATCTTTTAAGGCATATGGGTTTTGTAATTAAGAAATGAGCCAGAAAGGTTCCATCTTGTTTCTTTGTATAAAGTATCTTTGCTATGCTGACAGGTTGTTTTCTAGGCGAGCAGAGAGAATGTTATTCTGAGAGCCTGAGAAAGGACTCGGTGTGATTAGATAGATGGGAATTGTTGTGACTCTTTGATAAACCACCGTAACCCAAATAACATCTGGTGCGTATGAGAAAGAAGTCATGTGGTGCAACAGGACTGTTTGCCTAGTAACGAACTCTGATTGGATGACATCGTGGGAAGGTGCGATGAGCCCTTGCCAGTTACTCTTGAAAAAGGAACTTTTTGCCTATGGACATTGTCTTTCCAGACCGATCCTTCAGTCATTCGTGACACATGGGACTAACCTTTACTATGCTGGATTATCCTTGGACTTATGGGATTTTTCCCTAAGGACTATGCATGGACTATTTTCTATGGACTGTTCTATGGAATATTCTTTAGGGACTTCTTTTCTTGGAATACTCCATATGGACTATGCTCTTGTAATTTTGTAAGGACTATGGTACATTTACTGGATTTGACTTTTCTAAGGATAATGGGACTTTTACTGAATCTTTCTTTTTAGTACAGGATTCTTGTTCTACAGGATCACTGAGGACTATAGCCTTTTTATAACCTACTTGGATTATTTTGTTTTCACTAATGATTTCCTGGACTGGAACTGTTTTTATTCTTTTTAATGGCTTTTTGTGTTTTTGTAAGGTTTTTGAACACTTTTCTATTTTTCATGTTTTCTTTGCCTCACTACATCTTTGTAACTTACCAGCGCAATGCTAGTTTATTTGTTTTAGTTTAATTTGGCTTTGATACTTAGTAACATGCTTATTCTTTAATAAAATAAAGATTATAAAACTCAATTGGTTTTCTGAACAGTACACTTGTCATAGGGTCATCTGAGAGTGCTGCCTCGGCCTAGCTTACTTAGAGTCCTGTCAGTGGTGCAAGTTAAGTCTAAGGACTACAAAGCCCACTTGACCTTTTCATAATAATATCTGAGAGTACAAGGGTGTTCTTATGTGGGCAGACCTGTGAGATGGAGTGTTGTATCATGGCTAGCTGAATTTGGACTCATTCAGCCCATTTTAGCATGTGCAAACTCCTGATTGCTCTCTGTCCAGGCTTACACGTGTTTTTGGACCCGTGTTTGCTGGCAGGCGCCACCTAAAGTTAGACGTTTGAATTTCCTGCCTTTTCCCCCTGCCTTTTTCTGTTCATATGTGGAAGCTCCATTTGCAAGTTGAAGCCAAATTTTGCAGACGGAGCTGTTCGTAAGTTGAAATGTTCATAGGTAGGAATGTTCGTAAGTAGAGGTTCCACTGGATATTCAATATGTATTCAATATTGGGCTTGATCAACCTTTCATAAATGGGATTTGTGTTCTTTCAAGGCCCGCAATCATATTTCTCATTTCCAGTCTACTTGGTAATGGAGACCCCTAACTGGATTTAGAGTAGTACTGAACAGAGTTTGGCTTGACCTGAAGAAAAGAGGCAGGGAAGAGACACCTTGTAACTCCTCCCTCCCATTACAGGCCCTCTGTGTCTCATGGAAAGCTGACAGGTTGGAGCCCCTTTATAGTACCAGGAAAGATAATAGCAGGGTGGGATAACTGGGAAAGAAGAGATCATTGAACAGATGGAAATGTTCCATTCACCACATAGCCAACCTGAATCTAATCTACTGACAATAAAGAGACCTCTGTCTAAGTAATCAGAGAGTCTGTTACAGGAATCTGCATAGTTCTTGCAGTTAGTACATATCAATGTAATGACAATGTGTAGCTTGGCATTCAGACTGCACAGTATAATAAGGCTACTGTGATGACCATCAAGTGCATAAAATCCTTGTGAATGCTGGTTTAATTCTGGCCTGAGCATGGGTTGCATAATGCTGAAATATCTTTAGTAGTACTATCTGTTGCAAGCATAGCAATATGATTCCACCTTGTTGCTCCAGGACATTTCTAAGTTGGGCAATCCTATCCACCATAAAAAAAATGGGCAAATAACTTTCCCGATCTCCACTCAAGATCATGGTGTCGTGATGGAGAACAGGCATGGTGTCAGTCCTTCCCCAAAGATCTGGGGTGGACTAAAAAAGAACAGTAAAGAACTATTATGTACTAATTAATAGTCAAAAACCCAAAAGACAATTGAGCCTAGTTGTGTTTGTCCATCAGACGTGTATAACCATTGTCAGTTTGTCTATCCTAGCTAAATCCCTTAACCATACATTCAGCATACATTCAGCTTTTAAAAACTTTTCTTATCTCTGTTGCAGAAAAAGAAAATCCTGATCATTTTTTAAAAATAGTTGATTGTTCCAGTTCTATATTCATTGTTGTTGATTTACCTCAGGCTTTTTTTCTTCTTCCAAAACACAGTTCACCTGAACGGGAGATCTGTATACTAGAGAGTTCCCTTCAAACCATTATTTCTGGGTTGCACTTGTCACTGCTGTGAAACATCACACTTACAAAGACCCTTTTATTGTCGTGTGATGTAAGTGTTTGCTTTACCACACAGTTCCAGTGTTTCTAATCTGGGGACCAATTAAATGTATGTTTATAAGATGTATGTGTATGATCTGCAAGGAACAGAACAGCTTAGAGAGATAGATGAATTTAGGTTATTAAAAAAGCATTGAAACATAAGAAAAAAAGCCCTCTCATTCATACAAGCTCTCTTACTCAATCTCTTCCTCCATCTCAGTAAATCACATTGTATCGATTCCTCAGAAATAACTAATGCTCAACTATTCTTTCAACCTATATAGCTAATTATAGGTAAAGGTAAAGGTTTCCCTTGACAATTTTTGTCCAGTCGTGTCCGACTCTAGGGGCCAGTGCTCATCCCCATTTCCAAGCCATAGAGCCAGCGTTTTGTCCAAAGACAATCTTCCGTGGTCACATGACCAGTGCGACTTAGACACGGAACGCTGTTACCTTCCCACCGGGGTGGTCCCTTATTTATCTACTTGTATTTGCATGCTTTCGAGAAAGGAGGAGCTAGGAAAGTAGAAAATGGAAGACAGGTTATGTATTCTGTGTTCACTATTGTTCACTTGTGTTCCAGTGTGTTCAATGATTCCTAATGATGGATTTCTGTTCTGATGATGGTATGAGCATGTAGACCATGTTCCTGTACTTGCAAAGTACTAAGTAACTGTAAAGTGTTATTTTTAGGTCAGACTTGTTTGAAGGGGATTATGCTACACACTGCTGATGATCTAGGGACTCGGTCCAGCAAGATAAGATAAGAGCCTGGCGGATTCTCTAACCGAATGCACCACAATCCCTAAGAGGGTCAGGAGCATCACAGTTCTTTCTAGGTTTCCTTCTACAAACAGGTCAGTCATTTTGAAGAACAATTCAAGCACAGATATAACCATTACCGCTGCTTGAACAAAAATTCTATGTCGTGCCTCTTTGCCATCTTTTCAGCACAGGCCAGTTTTTATGCAGGAAATGTAACCTTCAGACATGTCATATACACTGCAGGTTTATTATTACAATTACAACAGCCTGCAACCCCATACAAACTGGCCTTGAAATAAGATGCATTAAATTATTTGGACTTTCTCAGTGCAGCCATATGTAGGAGTACCTTGGCAGAAAATCTTATTGTGTATGTGACATGTCTTACCAGATTTTCTTCATTTTTTTTTTTTGTTCTTGTTATAGTCCCATTCAGAACAAAAATATCAACCTGACACTGATAGTGGGCATAATGGGTACAGGCAGCAGAAATCATGCAATATTCTCAATTTTTCTGTCATGCTGGGCTTGGACATTTGTGTCCATCATTCAAACCTGAGTTCTGTTATCATTACAGCTGCAATACACAAGGAGAAAGAGCACTTTGTGAAAGCTGGCACAGATTTCCAGTTTTTACTAGAAGCACTTCCCTTAATAGGATGGGAAAGATTGGTTTATCACATTTCCCCCCTCCGATATTTAATGGTATCAGCTTAACTTAAGAGTCAACCCTGTTGAAATTAGTTCCCATTTTCAGCTGCTAAGTACCTCTATAAACATTGCTTGCAGTTATTTCTAGCCTGAAAGGAGAACTAAATGAGAATTTAATTTTTAAGAGAATTTCATTTCTAGCCAAAAGGGATAACAGTTAGAACAGATGAGCTGAATGACTTTTCCACCTTCACTTAAATTTTACACCAAATATAAGGGAGGAGTGTTTTACAAGAGCTGAAAAAGTGTGCCATTGGGGAAGGAAGGGACTTATTCAGAGGACATCGCTAATGAAATTAAAAAGGAACATTACCTGCACTTGACCATATCTCTATTAGAAAAAAAGTCTGGTGAGGAATCCTACAGGACCTGAGAAAGTTCACCTGTTTATGATATTTTAGTGATCCAATAAAGGCAGTACTGATCACAATTTTTGGATTTTATACATGGAACACATCTTTATTTTTTGTCTGACTATGGAAAATAACCAGCTAGGACAGGATTTACAACCAGATCATGGAGATATACTTTCACTCAAGAGGAAATACACTGCACTCCATTTTGTGGACTCTGTTTTCCATGATCCACTAGTTACTGCTCAGAATTTGGCTTCAGTCAAGAAACTTCCCCTCCCAGTGTGCCACTAAATCTAACCTCTTACTTTACTGATATGGGGATTGCCATATTTCTGGATCCTTTCACTCCCAGCCAAAGCTTCAATACAGGACAATGGAAGATACAGGAAGTAACTGATATTCCTTTGTCTACAGAGATGAAGAAAGCCAACTGTCTATCCTCTGAGATGAATACTGATATTACTCCAAATTCTTGATGCTGGTTAGTTATGCACTTCCTATTTTCGAACTTTCATTTAACTTCAGATCATGAATTTTCCATATTTAGCTTATGATGCCTTTTGGACTTTTTTTGTTTCTCCTACCTGTCCAAGTTCTGTAGTCCTACTAGACTCAAAAGAGTCCCACTAGACTCAAAAGCTTGCCAGTTTATGATATTTTAGTGGTCAGTAAAGGCATTTATTCACCTTTGTGTTTGGATACATCTCCTTCTGTTAAAAACAGCTTTGGACAGGCCTGCATATCTAGACTAGGGGTGGTGTAAATACCTGCAAGTGTGGAGCAGAAATTATGTTCTTCGTCATGATATAATGGGCTGCTGATTTTCTATTGTCTTCCCATTCTGCAGTCATATCAGCCACACACCTTCAAATCACGTTCTTCAAAGTCATGCAGCATTGTTTGGAACCAAGCCACAGGAAGCCAAAATTCTATTCTTGTTTATATGGTTTCACACATTTAAGTGTAATTGTGTCATTTGTGAAGAATTAGAATACTGAGAGCTCCATTGCATTATTAAGCTGACTATCTTTGGACGAATGTGCAAATATTCCCTAATCCAGAGTATTTTTGTAATTCTGGACAACCAAGGGATGGAGCAATACCAAACTGACATAAAGGAATTTTATACCAACATATTTGAACTTGGGATACTTCACACACATATAGTACTGCAAACAGACCAGTTTTAATCCCTTCAAGTACTGATGATTCAAACCAACAATGAAAACCTAAAGTAAATCTTACACATAAAAATGACTTATCTGGCAACAGAACAAAAACTCCATTATCTGAGCCTTTAAAAACGAACATACACCCTGTTTTTTTTTGGGGGGGGGCGGACTGTTCATGAATGTTCATGGGTATCTTAGTCTCATAGAACCATAGAATAATGGAGTTGGAAGGAGCCTATAAGGCTATCAAGCCCACCCCCTGCTCAGTGCAGGAATCCAAGTCAAAGCAGAACTGACAGATGGTTGTCCAGTTTTCTCTTGAGTGCTCCCACCATTGGAACTGGAGGCATTCCAATAAGAAAAGGAAGCTGCAAGTGTCAGACTATTTTCTTTCTTTCCCCCCATTCTAAATTAGCCACAGGTAAATCCACGTGACTAAAAATGTGTGTATTTGAAAAATGTGCACACACAAAAATACTGAAGTCAAAGGAGAAAGTGTATAAAGTGTAAAGTAAGGAAAACATGCACGACATTTCTTCAATGGACAAAATATATGTCAAATGTGGGAGATATTTGGCTCAGCAATACATGTAAGAAGGATCTTGGAACTGTTGTAGATCACTAGCTGAATAGGAGCCAACAGTGCAATGTGGCTGAAAAAAGGGCAATGTTATTTTAGGATGCAATAACAAAAGTAGAGTCTCCAAACCCCAGAGTCCTAGTTCCTCTCCATTTGGCATTGGCGCGGCCTTATCTCGAGTGCTGTGCCCAGTTCTGAATGCTGCACTTTAAGAAGAATCCTGACAAGCTAGAACATGTTCAAAAGAGGTGAACAAGGAAGGGCAGGGGACTGGAAACCAAACCCAAAGAAGAAAGAGTTAAAGATCTGGGTATGTTTAGCCTTGAGAAAACAAGACTAAGGGAGGATATGATAGCACTCTTCAAATATTTAAGATAGTTATACAGAGGAGGGGCAGGATCCATAGTGAATGGGCTCAAGTTGTAGAAAGCCAGAACTTCTTTACTGCTAGATCAGCACAACAATGGAACCATTTACCTCAGGAGGTGGTGAGCTGTCCAACACTGGAGAAATTCAGGAAAAAAACTAAACAGCCATCTGTCTGATATGTTAATTTGGGTTCCACCACTACACTGCACCCCTAGAACAGGGATCTCCAAACTTTTGAATATGAGGGCCTCACCAGATATTTTCATCATTTTTAGGGCCAAGGGAACAGGAATGTGCACCCGCATATATATGCATGCCTCCACCTGCCTTCACACAAGCACACTTCCACCTGTGTCATGCATACACACACCCATATGCATTCATGCCCACCCCACAACCACCTGGACACCCACACACATGCATCCAGCCCCACCCACCCCACCCTTGCACGAATGAATAAGCTGCTGCTGAGCCGGGGCTTCAGCAGTGTGGCTTACCTTTGCCTTCTTCCATGAAGGTATGCAAGAGCTCTTTTAAGTCTCACATGAGCAGTTGTAGAAGAGGGGGAACGTTAAGCTATTTAAAGACTGTTCCCCCCCCCTTCACTTCCTTTTTCTGACTTCCATCATTCAGAAGAAGGAGTCTTGCTGGTGAACCTTTCCTAGCCACATGGCAATCAAAAGGTTCCTGCAGCCTCTTGGATTGGAGGGTAGCATTGGCTTCCCCCCTTGGTTTGGCGATCAGTCTTCTATAACTTTATTCTATTGATCACACTTGGGTCAATTTAATTTATTAATTTTAAATACAGGGCATTGCTACTGTAATTAAGAGGGGTGCAGCAGCAGCAGCGCTTGCGCGCATTGCATGGCCATGGCCAATTTCTTTGGCAATTCAAAATATTGGGGGGGGGGAATAGATTAGCAATTTAAATGGGGAGCCAGGTGGCTGAAAGTCAAATTATTAAGGTCCAGTCCTTGGTAGGGGACTCCCAAACAGGAGGCAGCTTGGCTTGGCTGTTAGGCTCGCCAATGAGCCGCATGCCTTTTCCTCTACCCCCTTCCATTGTATCAAAGCCCAACTGAGTGCCTTTTAAAATCTTGAACATGATTAGTTTGGCTTGTTGCCTGTAGATGCCCTCATGCCTGTTTGGTCAGTTACTGGTTTTGAATTATTGGTCAGAGGCATTCTGAGTCTCAACATTAGTAGGGGGAATTAATTAAATATAGTTAGGTATATATAAAAAAGAAATTTGTTAAAACAATCAAATTGCCGGGGAGAGGTAGATAATAAGGTTATAAAGTGTTGGTGCATTAGTGCTGGTGCTTACTTATCAAATCGGTTATTTAGTGGATCAAACATTTAGGGTTTTTTTTAGATTTAATTAATTAGATTTATAAATATTTGCATATAGTGGATAATCAAATAGTGGATAATCAATTAATTAATCATATTTGATTCCAGAAAATAATAATAGTATTAATACTAATAATATTAATAAAATTAGTTTGGATGAGAAATAAATAATTAACAATAATAATCAAATAGCTATAAAGCCAGGAGGGCTTTTAATCAAACAATTGCATATTTAGTAGTTTTACCAGGACAAACCGGGTAGTGCTGCATGCTCCAGAGGCCAGGTTTTAGAATTCTGTTTACTGGTTTGTGACAGATCTAGAGTGCAAATGGCTCCAAGGAAGGGCCAAGGGGAACAAGAAGGTGAAACAGCTGGCCCAAAAATGGCTAGTACCTCAGGCCTCGTCCCCACAGTCTTTCTCTGATGAGGAATCATGGTCCATATGGCAGCAACTCCAAGCCAAGGTTTCCCCTCTGGAAGCCACCGGGTCGCATAGGGCAACTCCCCCAACCTAGCGAGGCGCAGCAGCGCTGGTCGGCTAGGTATGCCAAAGGTCATCATGGTGCAAAGCTTAGGGTTTTGGCCAACAATTTAATGAAGCGGTTTGCCATTATAGAGGTAGACCAGCATGATGGAGAAACAGTGATAGAGACAAGAGTCATATGGTAAGGCTGGACAGGACGCCTCACGGAACAGGGATGAGAAGGTTGCAATGCCTTAAAGTGGAAACAGAACAGCACAATGAAGGAACAGTGGGACGGGTAGCCGAAGGCATGGTGACCCAAGCTTTGCATCAGGATAGGGACGAATAGAGGTCCAATCCAAATATGGTCCACTCCAATTATGGTACCACTCGCCAGCCTCAAGCGAACAGGAAACAACTGGTAACGCTGGTCAGGACGGCTCAGGGAGCAGGGATGAGCTGGTCACACTTTCATTGAGTAATTCTACTAAAGCACATGATTGTTGTTGTTTAGTCATTAAGCCATGTCCAACTCTTCGTGACCACATGGACCACAGCACACCAGGCCCTCCTGTCTTCCATTGCCTTCTGGAGTTGGGTCAAATTCATGTTGGTAGCTTCAGTTACACTGTCCATCCACCTTGTTTTCTGTCATCCCCTTCTCCTCTTGCCATCACACTTTCCCAACAACAGGGTCTTTTCCAGGGAGATTTCTCTTCTCATGAGATGGCCAAAGTATTGGAGCCTCAGCTTCAGGATCTGTCCTTCCAGTGAGAACTTAGGGTTGATTTCCTTCAGAATGGATAGGTTTGTTCTCTTTGCAGTCCACAATTCAAAAGCATCAATTATTCAGCGGTCAGCCTTCTTTATGGTCCAGCTCTCACTTCCATACATAGCTAGTGGAAAAACCATAGCTTTAGCTATGCGGACTTTGTCGGCAAGGTGATGTCTCTGCTTTTTAAGGTGCTGTCTAGGTTTGTCACTGCTTTTCTCCCAAGAATCAGGTGTCTTTTAATTTCGGGGCTGCTGTCACCATCTGCAGTGATCATGCCTCCATCTCTTCCCCTTCTATTTCCCAGGAGGTGATGGGACCATGATCTTAGTTTTTCTGATATTGAGCTTCAGACCATTTTTTGCACTCTCCTCTTTAAGAGGTTCTTTAATTCCTCCTCACGTTCTGCCATCAGAGTGGTATCATCTACATATCTGAGGTTGTTGAGACTTCTTCTGGCAATCTTAATTTCAGTTTGGGATTCATCCAGTCCTGCTTTTCACATGATGTATTCTGCATATAAGTTAAATAAGCAAGAGAAACAATATACAGTCTTGTCGTACTCCTTTCCCAATTTTGAACCTATCAGTTGTTCCACATCCAGTCTAACTGTTGCTTCCTGTCCCACATATAGATTTATCAGGAGGTAGATAAGGTGGTCAGGCACTTCCATATCTTTAAGGACTTGCCATAGTTTGTTGTGGTCAAAACAGTCAAAGGCTTTTGCATAGTCAATGAACCAGAAGTAGATGTTTTTCTGGAACTCTCTGGCTTTCTCCATAATCCAGCTCATGTTAGCAATTTGGCCTCTAGTTCCTCTGCCCCTTCGAAATCCAGCTTGTACTTCTGGGAGTTCTTGGTCCACATACTGCTGAAGCCTACTGTGATGTTTACCCAGTGTCCCTTGCTTGTTTTCCCCAAACCAAGGGTTCACTCTGGTGATGTTTTCTCTTTCCTTCACTGCCACCAATAGATTTTCCCTATCCACACTGTAAAAGACTTTAATCAGACACTTGCCGTCAACAGTACTTGTTTATTAAAAGATATTAGGTTGAATCTGAATCACAGATGTTCTTTAATCATTGTATAGAATCCCATTCTTGGTCACATTTTATCAAATAACATTGGACAACCCTAGCCATAGGGGGCTCCTCTTGGCTCTCTGGCTTCTCTATCACTGGGGATGTTATGGTAACTGATTCAATGACTCCCTTAGCTCCATTATGTTGTACACAGTATATTTTCTTTGGCATACTGGAATTTCGCCCTCCTTTTTGCTCTCCAAGATCCCTATTCTCGGTGGTCTGGCACTGAGTCCAAAAATGTCCTTTCTCTCCACACCCATAACATGTTTTATTGACTCTGGGTTCAAAATACAGAGACTTGTCATACTTTCCTTCAAAGCTATTATGTTTCTGGTGACTCAGCTCTGAAGGCTTGCCTTTAAAATGACTTCCAGTAGCTTGATTATTTCTGAGATAATCTCTAGCTCTTCTCCTCCTGTTGTCTCACACTTTCCCACCAATTTTTACCTCAGAGAATCTGTGGTTCCTTATCTCATTTATAGAATCAGCAGTTTCACCTGCCTCCTGTACATTTTTAGGCTTGTCTCTCACTAAATATGTTGAATCGCCAGGTAGAACAGAATAAAATTGCTCCAGTCCTATTACATTTTTCATTTGTTTTAGAGACATGGCATTCTCCTACTTCATCCATTTCGCCAAGCATTGAACTAATTTTACCCCTAACTGGGAGTATGATTCATCAGGTTTTTTGGTCATGGCCTGAAATTTTCATCGCATGTGTTCTGCATTGATTCCATACTTTGAATAAACCATTTTCTATAAGCCTCAAAGTCTCTGGCTTGATCTAGGGGCATTTGTGAATAGAGGTCAGTTAAATCCCCACTTATTTGAGATCTTAGCACAATCGTTTGTTTTTCCTCTCTCACATTAAAGTCCCAGCAAGTTCACTCAAAAGAAATGAGAAATGATTCTGGGCAGTCACCATTTCTATATTGGGAAAATTTCTTTAAATCTATTTTTGCCACCTCATTAGCATTATTCTTGTTATTATTTTGAGCCGCTAATTCTAATCTTTTCATTTCTATTTGAAAGTCCATTTGTCCTTTTTTCTTTTTCTTGTTCCATTGCCATTGCCATTTCTCTCTCTCTTTTAATTCTCTTTGTCTGGCATCAGCCTCAGCTCTGGCTTTTTTTTCTAATTTCCAATTCCTTCAACTTAAATTCTTGTAGTAACCTCCATTTTTCAAACTCTTGGAAGCTTCTCTCCCTCAGGCACCCTCATGAGTCTCCTCCTGTTCTACAGATATTTCCACAGGGACTCCAGTTCCCTCCACTTCATGAGGTAAATCTTGAGGATCAGTTACCTCCATTATTATCTTTTTTACTTCTTTTAGGAGGCATATGTATGTGCATTTATTTGAATAACCTGGTTTATTTTGCAGAGAGATAGTCAAGCCTCTGTTTAAAATACTTTTTCCTTTCTGAGATACTCTGTAGCTCTCCCTCAGCAGCTAAGAATTGCTACACTGTTTCTTCTGGCACCCTGCCAGCCATGCTGTTCTTTGGTCTGAGACACTCTATCTTCTTGCCTCCAGACACAAAAGATTTTTTTTCCAAGCCTCTGCTTGTTACTGTCTCCTCAGACCTGTTTCTGACCCTGGATTCTGCTTTTGTCCACCAGCACTCCCTTCTCAGAGCCTTGGATCCAAAGCTAGCCCACTGGTCTTCCAAATCTTGAGGTAATATAAATTCATGACAGACCTCTCTCTGACTAATAGGTATTCTAGTAAGGGACGTGGTGGTGCTGTGGGCTAAACCGCAGAAGCCTGTGCTGCAGGGTCAGAAGACCAAGCAGTCGTAAGATCGAATCCATGCGACGGAGTCAGCGCCCGTTGCTTGTCCCAGCTCCCGCCAACCTAGCAGTTCGAAAGCATGCAAATGCAAGTAGATAAATAGGTACCATCTCGGTGGGAAGGTAAACAGCGTTCCGTGTCTAAATCACACTGGCCATGTGACCACGGAAAGATTGTCTTCGGACAAAACGCTGGCTCTATGGCTTGAAGAGCGGGATGAGCGCCGCCCCCTAGAGTCAGACATGACTGGACAAAAATTGTCAAGGGGAACCTTTACCTTTACCTTTTTATTCATATCCCACCACTGCCACCATTTGTGATGTTCACCCAGTGTCCCCTGCTTGTTTTCCCCAAACCAAGGTTTCACTCTGGTGACATTCTCTCTTTCCTTTGCTGCCACCAGTAGATTTTCCCTATCCACATTGTAAAAGATTTTTAATCAGACACTTGCTGCCAACAGTATTTGTTTATTAAAAGATATTAGGTTGAATCTGAATCACATATGTTCTTTAATCATTGTATAGAATCAAAATCATTGAAACCTCATATATTTTGTTACATTCAATCACCATTTGCTTTATTTATTCACTTTAACCAGCATAACACTTCTCTCTATTTCTCTGACTACCTATCTCTCTTTGCTTTTCAACCTCTTTCCTTTACACCTCACACTCTCCTTTTTCTAACTCACAAACTGACTAATTGATTGAAGGATCCCACCCTTACAGTCCTCTCATATAGGCTTATGCAAATGAGCTCCAGCTATCAGTGACAGGAGTGGCATGGGCATTCATCACACCTACCTTGGAGGATTTTGAGCATAATCTTTCTAGCGTGTGAAATGATTGCAATTGTACGGTAGTTGGAGCATTCTTTTGCACTGCCCTTCTTTGAGATTGGGATGTAGACTGATCTCTTCCAATGCTCTGGCCACTGCTGAGTTTTCTAAACTTTCTGATATATTGAGTGTAGCACTATAACAGCATCATATTTTAAAGACTTTAAATAGTTCAACTAGAATGCCATCACCTCCAATGGCCTTGTTGTTAGACAAGCTTTCTAAGGCCCACTTGACTTCACTCTCCAGGATGTCTGGCTCCAGGTCAGCAACTACACTATCTGGGTTGTCCGGGACATCCAAATCTTTCTGGCATAATTCTTCTCTGAATTATTACCAATTCTTCTTCATGTCTTTTGCTTCTATTAGGTCCCCACCATTTTTGTCCTTTATCATGTCCATCTTTGCACAAAATGTTCCTTTAACATCTCCACTTTTCTTGAATAGATCTCTGGTTTTTCCCTTTTATTTTCCTCTATATCTTTGCACTGTTCATTTAAGAAGGCCCTCTTGTCTCTCCTTGCTATTCTTTACATTACATTTTCTGTAACTTTCCCTATCTCCCTTGCATTTTGTTTCCTTTCTCTTCTCTGCTATTTGTAAGACCTCCTTGAACAGCCACTTTGCTTTCTTGCATTTTCTTTTCTTTGGGATGGTTTTTGTTGCTGCCTCTTGTACAATGTTACAAGCCTCTATCCAAAGTTCTTCACACACTCTGCCTAACAAATCTAGTTCCTTAAATCTGTTCTTCACTTCCACTGTGTATTCATAAGGGATTTGCTTTAGATTTTACCTAAATAACCCAGTGGTTTTTTCTACTTTCTTCAGTTTAAGCTTGAGTTTTGCTATAAGAAGCTGATGATCATTGCCACAATCAGCTCCAGGTCTTTTTTTTTTTTTTTTTTTTTTTTTGCTGACTGTATAGAGCTTGGTTGCAGGGAATATAATCCAGTGGTTGGGGAACAGGGGTAAATTACCTCATTTGGGGTAAAAATGAAAATCCTGGGGATAATGAGGATGGTCGCGGCAGCGCAACCGTCCTCATTACCCCCAGGCATTTTATTTCCCATGATGTGTATGTGCAGTGCAACATCAGGTCCTTGTCTATGTGCGCTTGCCTTGCTGATAGAGGCGGGTCCTGGAAGCACTGGAGGAAGCTGGGGAGCCAGTCCACATGCTGTACCACTGCTGCGGGTGAGCTCTGCCAAAAGAAGAGGTGAAGAGAGCAGGTGAGCGGGCAACTTGGCAAGGAGGGGAGGTACTGCAGCCAGGCTTCCTCGCTCTCCACAGTGCACTAGAACCACCACCTCGCCACACCATCTCCACTCCCTTTTCTCTTCAGAGCAGATCTGAATGAGGAACAAACATCCACAGGGGAAGGTTTTGACTAGAGGCGACTTCTTATAGCTGTCCCTTGTTGTGCCACGTCAAGCAACAGCAGCTGAACAGTGAGCCAGCAAGCGCTGGGAAGAGTCTTTGGCTGTTAGCACTTGAAGTCCTCCCCCCAGCTCCTCCCATGTGCATTGCTGCAGACCACGTCTCCCTCACGCTGTGCTTCCCCTTTGCCCTCACCTTAAAGCACAGGCTGGTGGGGAGGTGCGGTTGGCATCCCCCCCTTTGAGGAAAAGCCGGAATGGCTGAGAAGATGTAAAAAGGTGGAGGAGGTGGATGGAGAAGGGAAGCCCTGATTGTTTACTCATGAACTCCTCAAAACACTTCAGGGTCGCCAAGGAAGCCAAGCCATGTCCCCCACCACTCTGCTTTCCCAGCCATTTCCCTTTTTTTGCCATCCTGTGGAAGTAATTGGAGGGTAGGGGATGAGAGGGCAAAGGAGGCTTCAATGGGCTTCGGTCCCTATTTCTTGCAAACGAGAGAAAGTGAGTGAAAGTAGGCGGAATTCTCCCACCATTTCCCCAGACAATTGCTGTGTTTTCCATCCCTCTCTCTCCCTTCTCATCTCACATGGCTGCCCTCAACAGCCCAGTAAAGCCACCGTCAAGAACTCCTTGTGAATTAGCTTCAACTGCAGCATCAAGAGCGAGGGTGCCTGCCTCGGCTTTCCCTCTTTGGCACCCAGCTGTTTGAAGCTATCATAGTAATTTTCAAAAGATTCAATAAGATTTTGAATTCAAATAATGTATGATTTCCTTCCTTTCAAAGCAAGGGGGTAATGTTGGCGTATATATATTTTTTGGGGGGTAAAAGGTAAATAAGTTCTGTGTCCCCTGATATAATCAATCTGATTTTTGCTGTTATCCATCTACTGATGTCCATGTGTAGAGTCACCTCTTGTGTTGTTGGAAAAGAGTGTTTGTGATGACCAGCTTGTTCTCTTGACAAAACTCTATTAGCCATTGCCGTGCTTCATTTTGAATTCCAAGGCCAAACTTACCTGTTGTTCCTTTTACCTATTTATTTATTTATTTATTTATTGGACTTATATACCGCCCCATAGTGCTACAAACACTCTCCGGGAGGTTTACAATTTAATTATACAGGCTACACATTGCCCCCCCAGCAAGCTGGATACTCATTTTACCGACCTCGGAAGGATGGAAGGCTGAGTCAACCTTGAGCCGGCTACCTGGGATTTGAACCCCAGGTCGTGAGCACAGTTTTAGCTGCAGTACAGCGTTTTTAACCACTGCGCCACGAGGCTCGTGGCGCAGTGGTTACCTATTGACTCCCTGCTTTAGCATTCCAATCCCCTATAATGCAGGAACATCTTTCTTTGGTGTCAGTTCTAGAAGGTGTTGTAAGTCTTCATAGAATTGGTCAGTTTCAGCCTCTTCAGCATCGGTGGTTTGTGCATAAATTTAAATTACTGTGATGTTGAAAGGCCTGCCTTGGATTCATATTGAAATCATTCTATCATTTTTGAGATTGTATCCGAGTACAGCTTTTCCCACTCTTTTGTTATGAGGGCTACTCCATTTCTTTTACAGGATTCTTGCCCACAATAGTAGATATGTTAATTGTCTAAATTGAATTCACCCATTTGCATCTACTTTAGTTCACTGACACCCAGGATGTCAATGTTTATTCTTGCCATTTCCAGCTTACCAAGGTCCATAGATTTTATATTCCAGGTTCCTATGCAGTATTTTTCTTTGCAGCATTGGACTTTCCTTTCACTAACAGGTGCATCCGCAGCTGAGCATCTTTTCGTCTTTGGCCCAACCACTTCCTTAGCTCTGGAACTGCTTGTACTTGTCCTGCACTCTTCCTCAGTAGCATGTTGGACGCCTTCCGATCTGAGGGGCACACCTTCCATCTTCTATCTTTTAACCTTTTGTTTCTGTTCATGGAGTTTTCTTGGCAATGATACTGGAGTGGCTTGCCAGTTCCTGCTCCAGGTGGATCGCGTTTAGTCAGAACTCTCCACTATGACCTGTTCCTCTTTGGAGTCCCTGCATGGCGTAGCCCATAACATCTCTTAATTACTCAATGCCCTTCACCACAACAAGGCAGCAATCCATGAAGGGTTTTGCCCTTCATGGATTGCTGCCTTTACACTGTACTTGGGGTTTGGGCCATGCTGCTGGGTGACTACTTAACACCAGCAACCAAGGTGAAACTCTGGAAAGGGGAGTTTTGGATTTTTTTTTTTGACCTATTGTACAAGTATGTAGAAAGAGCTAGATAGTGATAATAAGAGGGACAAGGAGAAACACAGATGTAAGAGGCGAGATTGAACTTGGTCCAATTGACTGCTGGGTTTCTTTATTATGCTGGGGTGGTTGTATGGGCCCAGCCCTGGCGGGCGTTGTCCCTATTCCGATATTGGGATCTTATTTATAGGGTATATCTGGATTTTGCAGGGCAAGCATGACTTATTTATCCCAATTTACGTTGGGAGGAGCCCCTGGCAGGCCTGTGGTTACAGTCAATGACCCTGGCCAGACCCAATTTAGGCAACAGGGCAGACAGTGGGCATTTGATTAGGAAGGCATCCGTGGTTGTGACTCCCTGTGTAGGCATGGGACAGGTGGTTCCATCATGCCTGCTCTGCTTGGAGTACCACTCAAGTAGTGTGGGCTCAAGGAAACTGTTAGATTTCAGCATGAATGCATGGTGTGCAGGGGACAACAGCCCAGCACCACGTTTTTTAGAGCAAGTGCTCTGAGGCATGTAGAAGGCCCAGGAGGTGGAAAGAAACCCAATACTGGAGGGGGTAACCCTGGTAAAGAGGCCCAGTCCAATTAAAATTTTAGTCTTAGGCACAGGGCTACACGATTATCCCAGAAGGGATGATGCCAATTATTTTCTATTGGTTTCCAAGAAGGCATTAAAATCCCAGTAGCAGGGGAATGCACGACATTTTTGCAAGGAACCTTAGATCTATACAAGATATGGAACGTGTAGTTCAGGAAAAATAGACAAGGAGGTACACAAAGGGAGGGTGTTTGGACCATTTACAATATCTCCTGTGGAGACATTGTGGTTCTCACATCTAGGAATCGTACCAAAGGAAGCACATGGTGAGTTTAGGTTGATCCATCTGTCTTACACTGAGTTGGGGGTCAGTTAAGGATGCCATCCCTCAGGAACTCTGCCCCATCCGCTATACCTCCTTTGATGAGGTGGTTGGCATGGTTTGTAGGTGTGGTGTGGGGGCATTGCAGATTTTTGCCAGTCCACCAATGGGATTTTGACTGGTTAGAACTCTATTTTCAGGGTTTTCTCGATGTAGATAGAGCATGGCCCACGGGCTGCTCCATTCCTGTGCAGCTTTTGAGCTTTTTAGTTCTGTTCTTCAATGGACACTTTGGACTAAGGTTGGATGTTAATTACAGTGCATTATCTTGAGGATTGTCCTTTTTGTGGTGAAAGGAACACAGGAAGATGTAAATTTGTCCTGGATACTTTTCAAACACTGGCTGAAGAACTAGGTTGACCTCTGGCAGAAGGAAAAAACGGAAGGGCCATCTTTGTCCCTGACATTTTTTAGGTATTGAATTATACACACGGTTCAGCAATCATCTAGGTTCCCACAAGAAAGTTAGCTGACCTTAAGATTAAGGTAGCCTCAATGCTACAAAGGACAAAAGTCACCCTGTGGGAGTTACAGGAGACAGTTGGACATTTACATTTTGCTTGCAGAGTTGTGGCTCTGGGCCGCACCTTCCTGTGTAAGCTTTGTAATGCAACACAGTGGCTCAATTGTCCTTTGCTTAGGACCAGGGTTACTCAAGGCATGAGAGAGCATTTGAACGTTTGGGGGCAGTTTCTAACTGAATTCAATGACATTTCATTTTGGGAGGGGAGAGGATGCTTAGAGCGGAGTTTCAGGTCCAGTTGGACATGGCAGGCTCCTTGGGGTTCGGAATATATTTTAGAGACAGACAGTATGCTGGCAAGCGGCAAGAGGGATGGCACCATACTGGGGTCACCAGGGACCTGAAATTTTTGGAATTTTTCCATAGTTGGTACATTGTGGCCTTGGACAAGTGAATGGGTCAACTCTGTGGTATGTTAGTAAGACAATCTGACAGGGGTCTGTACAGTGGTGCCCCGCATGATGACGATAATCCGTCCCATTGAAATCGCTGTTTAGCAAAATCATTGTCATGTGAAATCTGTTTCCCCATTGGAATGCATTGAAACCCATTTAATGTGTTCCAATGTGGAAAATACCTCGTCGTCCAGTGAAGATCGCCCACAGGGAAGCCATTTTGTGAGCACCGATCAGCTGTACAAATGGCTGTCCTGGAAGCATGAGTCCGGAAAACACAGGGCAGCCATTTTGCGAAGCCGACAATCAGCTGTAAAAATCGTCTTGTGAACAAACGGTTCGCAAAGTATGGACCAAGTCGTTGTCAAGCAAAAATCGCCCATTGGAATGACTTATCGCTATAGAGATTGCAAAAAGTCATCGTTATGCGGATTCATCGTTTAGTGAGGTCGTTATCTTGCGGGGTACCACTGTATAATCAATAACCCCAAGTGCATTCAGACAGTGTCATGACACTGCTCCAGGCTAGGCACATACCAGGTGTAGATAATAGCTTAGCCAATGTATTATCACGCCAACTGATCAGGGAGTTAGATCCAGAAGCCAGCAAATTCACAGAGACTCTTCCCCAGGGGCTTGACAATTTGATGTGGTGTTGTGGCTGGCCCTGGCACTGAGGACACGATAGGTGTACTAGGCAGTGAGTATAGAGTTCACGAGCTTAGGAACTTAATTGATTTAGAACCTACGTGGCCTGGACCTATACAGGGTAGGCTATTAGGGCAGGCTTTCTACCATACAGCTCATAGTATCAGAATTATGACCCAGATTACCACCTTAAGAACATGATTGGAGGTTGGTCTAAGGAAAGAGGAAAAATTAATGATTTAGGAGTACCTATATCACAGGGACTAGTAGAAAGCGTTTGTAAGCAGTGGTAGGTTACAGGTAAAGATGATTATGTAGTTGTTTTATTCAGGGCCTCGTCCTTTATAACTTTTCAGCGCAATCAGGATTAGTGAAGATGTAGCCAGTGGAAAGGGAGACAGAACCAGAGTGGCTCTGCAATGGGAGGATGTTTGAGTATTTATCATGAAGGTGTAGACTCACATTCGCTGATCCAATGCCGATTAGCAAGGCACCCCCTGATGGCTAGGTAGGGCCCGGTTTGTTTTATCTTGCAGATACCATCATGATAATGAGAAGGAAGCACATCATGACCATGGGCCACAGCTATGTTTTTCTTGGGCAGCTCAGCAAGCTGCCCCGTACCCATGGGGGAGCAGTCTTGGACTGGGAGCTAGACCCCTTACCGAATTAAAAGGATGCCATGGGATGCCACGAGGACAACTTTGCCATGCGCTGCCTTGGTTCATGTCCTCCATATGTGTGGGTAATACACTTGGGCAGTAACGACCTGACCAGGATCTGCGGAATGGCTTGATCCTCGGCGAGATTTGTGACGTCACATGGTCAAGGGTTACATACCCTGCTATGGACATCATATCACTAATTATCATCATGCAGATGGTATGGAGGCATGTGAGGCAATTTTGGCCCACTAACACTGCATGAAAGGGTGTTGGCAGGGTAGGCTGCAGTGGTGTCTGCAGTGGCCTGGATTGGTGATTGATCATCAGCAGATCCATGGATAGGCTTGAGTTTTCTAATTGTTGATGGCATGGTAACTGGCTATCAGCAGAGACAGGCTGATGATCATCCCTTGGCTGGCACAATGGGATTTGAGGCACTTTTGGACCGCTAACACTACATGAAGGAGTGTTAGCTGGGAAGTCTGCAGAGCAATCTGCAGTGGCCTGGATCAGTGATTGGTCACCAGAGGATCCATGGATAGGCCTGAATTTTCTGATCGGTGATGGCATGATAACCTGCTATGAGCAGTATTTGGCCGATGATCATCCCTCAGCTGGCATGATGGGGATATGAGCCATTTTTTTTGGCCCGCTAACACTACATGAAGGAGTGTAGCAGGGTAGTCTGCAGAGCTGATTGCAGCGGCCTGAATTGGTGACTGGTCACCAGAGAATCCATGGATAGGTCTGGTTTTTTTCGGAACAATGTTTTACATCAATCAATAGTTTATTTACAGTCCTTAGACCAGTCACATAAGTATAAAACCTTATAAAACCTTAAAATTTCTAACTTTCAGTATTCCATTAGAACATGTTGGCATACATACAACTGGGAACGGCAATCTACTTGGTATTTAACTTCCGCAGTCGAAGTATTGCTACACAGAGCCTCGCAACCCGACAGGTGATCTGGACATCAACATTTGAGAGAAGGAACTCAAACCTTTTTCCCTCCGAACGTCCTGGCAATCTATCTATTAAGGGGGCTATAGTCTCTTTTCGCACTGCTTCATACAATGGGCAGGTGAAGAACATGTGCTGTATGGTCTCAATCTCCCTCAGGTGGCAGGAGCATAACCTTTCAGCAAAGGGGGTATTTTTATACTTCCCTTCTAGTACAGCAGAGGGGAGGGCCAAACACCTTGCCAGAGTAAAGGCTCTTCTAATTCCTTTAATTTCCAAAGATGTTAAGTATTTGGCCGGTACCATACAATTTTTGATGTAAGTCCTTGCTGCCATATTTTGGATGTTAGAAAGGTCTGTTTGATATTCATTGTCCTCTATTCTTTGTTTAACTATTTGTTTTGCCTGCTCTATTCCAGAGGATATAAGTGCCTGAGGTGAGAGGCCAATTTTCCCCAAGTAGCCCTGGACCGATTTAACCCACTTAGATTGATAGTTATCTTTAAATAACAAGGAAAATAGGCCTTTTGGATTTAACTGTCCCTTTAGCTACATATATATAGATTGAATTCTAATCCAGGCTTCTACTTTAAGGCATCCTGTTTCTAGCCTTATCCTTGCATTTGACACGCATCTTGGGACCTGGAGTATAGTTCTTAAGAATTTGGATTGGACTATTTCTTGTGTTGCGAAGTGAGAGCTGGGTGGCCCCATGAATGAGCCGTACAGCAGCTGGGCTAATGCCTTTGCTCTATACAATTTGAGGGCTGCTGGTATAAAGGACCCTCCTTGGGAGAGATGGAATTTTACTATACTATTTGCCGATCTTTCTCCCTGATCAGCCACAAATTTACTATGCTGAAGCCTAGATCCTGAGGCCTGTAATACTACCCCCAGATATTTGAAGCTGTTCACCTGCTCGATACTGTGTCCATTTATTTGCCATGACCTACTCTTGGGTCTCTGTCCAAAGGCGACTATCTTGGTCTTCTGATAGTTAATCGTTAGGGATTTATATTCACAATATGAGGCAAGCTTCTTAAGTGCCCTCCTCAGCCCTATGGGGGTTCTGGATAGAATTACTGTATCATCAGCATAGAGTAAGGCTGGCACTGTTCTATCTGTAAGTTTAGGTGAATGGAGATCGGCGGTGTTAAGCCAGCTTGATAAGTCGTTTATGTAAAATATGAATAATGCTGGAGCCAGTAGGCAGCCTTGCCTAACACCTCTGTGTGTTTGCACAGATTCTGTGAGGTGTTCCTGTCTGCTGCACCTGACTCTCAGGTATGTTTCTTCATGTAGGGCCCTGATTAGATATAGAAGTCTTTTGTCTATAGATGAGTTTGATAGTTTGTCCCAGAGGTGTGTTCTTGATATAGAATCGAATGCTGATTTAAAGTCCACAAAGGCGGCATAGAGTGATGTTACTCCTTTGGCTGAGTATTTCTCTATAAGATGCTGTATAATTAGGCATTGTTCTATTGTGGATCTCCCTGGCTGAAAGCCTGCTTGTTCTGCCCCAATGATATTTTCTACTTCGAGCCACTCCAGGAGTTTGTCTAGGAGGTGCCTTGCATATAGTTTGCTTATAATATTCAGCAAACTTATTGGCCTGTAGTTGGCTGGATCTTCCCTTTTCCCTTTCTTATAAAACGGGACCACTGTGGCCGTTTTCCATGATATTGGGATTTGGCCTGTGTCATTAATATGGGTGAAGAGAGGTGCTAGAAAGGAGCCCCACCATGTCTTGTTTTCTTTTAGCAGTTCTGGTGGGATGCCATCAAGGCCTGGGGCTTTTCCATTTTTTAACTGATCTATATGAGCTATTATTTCACCTGGGGTCACCGGGGGCCATTTGGGAGTGCTTCCGAGCATTAGTGGAGAAGGGGGTACAATGACCTCCTCATACATACTTGTAAAGTGGGATACCCATTTATCTGGTGGAATACAAGAGGATAATGGGTGTTTGGGCTCTGATAGTCTGCCTGAGATTAGTTTCCAGAAAAGGGATGGATTTTTGGCTTTTGCTGCTTCAATCACCTTCCTCCATAGTTCTCTCGTGTGTTCTCTTTTACTGTGATGTATCTGCTGTTTGTATTCTTTCTTATGTACCAGTAGTTTTAGGAGGGCCTCTTTTTTAACATGGTCTTCTGCTCTCAGGTATTCCTGGTATGTCTGATTAAGTAATTGTTTTGCTGCCTTACAGCTTTGGTTGAACCAAGGTTTGGATCGATTATATGAATTCTGAAGGTTTCTGCTATATGAATGGACGAGATGTGGCTTTAATTGTTGTAGGAGAATTTCATATTTATCTATGGGATTCCAGTGGACTGTCTGGCTTCCTACTGGATTAAGGGCATCAATCAGATTTTTCAAAGTTAAAAGTTGTTTTAAATTTTGTGCCAGTTTAGGTGACCATCTTACTCGGCAACCCACTCTTTCTAGAGCTGTAATTTCAGTATGATATCTTGGTTCTGTGTCTAAATTTCTGATGTTTAGGTGGAAACTTAGATGTAGGGGGAAATGATCCCCCTCCATGTAAGGAAGTACTTGGAGAGTTTTGACCATGGAAAGGAGCCCCCTGCACACCAGGATGTAGTCAATTGTGCTAGCTTTAGTTGCTGCCATAAATGTATATTTTCCTGGAGTATCACCTGTGATTGTGCCATTTAAAACTGAGAGGCCCAGTCTGTAGGTAAATTTGTACAGACAGGCCCCGGCAAAATTTGCATGTTGGTCCTTAGATGCCCTCTCCTGATTCAGGGTCCCCACATTATCATTTCTTATGTTGGCTATCATCTTAAATTTGGTTCCCAGATAGTCATCATCTGGTCCCATACGGGCGTTTAGATCCCCACCAGTCAGGACCAAAGCATCTGGATATTCCATGATAAGCTCTCTTACATGGTTTTCAAGGTCTGTCCAGTTTCCTTCTGTTTCAGCTTTTCTGGATGTGGGAGGTAAGTATATGTTAATAATCAATAGGGTTTTCATACTTCCTGTAAGTACTACTGCCATGGCCAGCTGTCTCAGGGGGGATTTCATCGTAGATTTCACTTTCAGAGCCGTTGATACCAGGATGCTCAGTCCCCCCTTCAGTCTTCCCGGTCCGCGCCCTGGGATTGCCTTTACCATGAAAGAGTTGAAACCATCTAGAATTATATCTTTGTCAGACCAAGTTTCTTGCAAAAGAATGATGTCTTATTTGCTATGAAAGAAAGGAGTATCGTGGGTTTGGGAGATACATCTGGTCCAACCTGCCACATTCCATGATAAAAGTTCAATTTTAGATGCAGATGTTTGGTTGCTTTCTGGAGCACACCGCGATTCTTGAGTGTCTGGTGCCTCATTTCGCTCCTGAATGTTCAGTTGTTCTGCCTTTGGGGTCATTTCCCCTCTTGTGGCAGAGAGCATTTTAATGGGGTTCCCTTCCTTGTATAACGTTAGCTTCTCCAGAGCAGGCAGGGATACATCTGATGACTGACATCCTCTGTAGGTGAGGGGAGCAACTGGTGTGGGAAAAGGATAATCTTTACGGGCCCAGTCTTTGTTGTTTTGATTTCTTTGTGTCTCTCTGCTAAAGGAATATCTTTCAGCTCTACCCAGGTAGGTAGTCGTTGTTGCATTTGGAACTGTGGTATCTTTGTGGAATTGGACTTTTTGTTTGTT
This sequence comes from Pogona vitticeps, assembly GCF_051106095.1. Lineage (NCBI taxonomy): Eukaryota > Metazoa > Chordata > Lepidosauria > Squamata > Agamidae > Pogona > Pogona vitticeps. The sequence continues at coordinate 217,933,071 of NC_135784.1, read as the reverse complement.
TTTCCCCCATGCAATATTCCAGGACAAAGGCTTCTTAAGATGTTTATATTTTTTGCCTTCCAGTAGTCAGTTCTGGGGATAAGCTACTAAGGGGGCATATCTACTGCCCATATGCCACTCGGAGGTGGAGTCGGAAATAGTTCCCATCGAGCAGGCTGGATGTAACTTCTCTTTGTATGGATGGTATATTCTATTTTTTCTGGAGGATGTAATACCTTTTGAAAGATGCCTTGGCCTTGAGAGCATTTTCACCTGATTACTCTGGTTTTTGATTTTGCTTGTAAGATCACGAGGCTTGTTAATTGGGATATTGTTTGGAAAGGTTGCAACATTGATCTGCATTTCCTTTCCTCTGCCATCTGATTTGGTTTTGGAAGGTGATCTGTTGTAAATGGTGGAAGCTTCAGCCCTATCTCTGTACAGGTCATAGCTAGGATTTTCGGCTGTTATCTTCCTTATGGAGGCGGCTGTGGGGCCATCTCTTTGTTCTGGAACCTGAATTTCTCTGGATGTATTTGTTAGTTTGTAGGTGTCCAATTTTGTGATCGGTCTTAGGTTGATATTTGAGTAAGTTGTATGTATTCCCCATTTGAATGATACTGCTATTTTTTCAAACTTGTATAACAGGCTCCAAAAATGATGGGCCTGTTCACTGTTGGTGAAGATCAAGTGCACCCTGCCTCTTAGTTGCCCGGGCTTGCTGGGATAGATGCAGTAACATTTTGTGTTCATTTGAGCATCCCAATCATTGCCCAGAATTTCTGTTATTGTCTGCAATACTTCTGAGTTGGAGGCCCAGGTGCCATTTGGTTTTCTTAGTGGCCAGTTGTAGATGGTGATGTGGTTCACCGGCTTGAGTGATGGGCTTTCAGCAGGGGTGGACCCTTCACTGTCTGAGGTTGCTGACCATTGGGGTTTTTTAATCTGTATATTTTCCTTGCATGTTGTCACAGCAAGTGGATGCTGGGGATAGGGTTCTTCTGGGGTGTTTCCCCACCATTCATCTATGGTTATTAACTCTAGATTAGAGGATGTTAGGTCAGGTCCCTCTGTGTCCTCTGTGTCCTCACTTCGCTCATATGGGTCAGCCCAGGCCTTTGGGGTCTTCCCAGAGATGGGCATTCGGTCCTGAGTTGCTTTTTCTGATAACTGTGGGTAACTCTGACCTTTAAAGGCTAGGGAGTTATCTTTGTGTGTTTGATCTTTTGTACCCAGCTCCTTTTTTTGCCTGAAGTCCTCTCTGATCAGTATTCTGAGGGTTTGAGGGGGGTGCTGCTTTTAAAATCCCCAACTTTATCATGTCAGCAATGCATTGTAGTATTGCTTTAGTATCAGTGATTTCTTTCTTTAGATCATGCAGATTATTGAAAATTGTCTGGTTGGATTTAGCTGAGAGGAGACACTGATCATGTAGTTGGGTGTAAATAACCCTAGTTTGTTCACTCTCGGGCCCTTGAGCATCTTGGGGGCCTACTGTTCCTTCCATATGGTTCTCCTTGGGCCCAGGTGTTGATAGATTAAAGTATTTATAGAATGATTCCATAGAGGCAGAGAGAGCCTTCTCTAGGAGTTCTGGGTCCAGAGACCAATTGCCGATTTCTCCTCCGGAGTGCGGAGTTCCGACTGCAGCCCCCTGGTATGTCTCTCCATTACTTATGCCTACATTGTCCGTAGTAAGTGGGGTACTTGATGTAAATTCCCTCAGTGGCCTTTGATTATAGGAGGGTACATGTTCACGTTGATCTGAGACCACACAGAAGTCTGCTATAGATTTCTGATTTTGCTTTTTGGGAGCCTTTTTAAACTTGCCATAGGTTTTTTGGTCCTAGTAGTAACCATAGTTATACTCCACAAATTAAGCTTATTTAGTGTCCCCTTCTACTTCTGCAGGTGCAAACTACCACTCAAAGGGAGAAGAATGTGGGTTTCACAGTTACGGTCAGTAGTAGCTGTATAAAAACACTTCTTAGCTCCGGTAAACACTCAAACATAAACCATTAAAGGGCAGGTTATTCCACCCGTTCCTTGGGGGACTTTTACTCACTGTGAGTCAATTGTAGATTGACGGAATCAGCGGATCAGCCCCTGCTGTATGCCAAACAACCCCCAAAGGCAGATGGCTTTTCTTAAACAAAGTAAATGTTTTCCTTGCAGACTTGATTCAAGCAGGTGCTTACTGTCCGCAATAGCGGTGTTATTTTCTTCTGTTTTCTTCCCAAGGCTGCAGTTGTGTAATTTTGTCGTACAGAGGTATTTCTAATATCTCTCGGCAGCTCCAGTGGTCATTATCTCTGTGTTTACTTTTACCAAGGTTAAAATCATGCCTTCAGCCAAGAAGTAGAATAGGAACTTCAACTAAACAAAAGCGATAAAAACCATATAAAATTACATAAAATAAAGATAAAATCACCGCTGCGTAGCCATGAGCGTCTTGCCTGGCTGAGCCGGAACCGGAAACCCCCAATGTTTTACATCTGTCTGAACGAGGTTTGGATGTCTTCCTGGAAGACATCAAGGGGGGTCGGCTGCTGGAGCTTCGTGAGCTCAATGGCGGGCATGGGACTTAGCATGGGTAGTCCCTATGCTGTGGCAGTTAGTGCAGATTAAACAGGTAGTTTGGTGAGTTCCAGAGCAATAGCAGGTAATTACATCTCATCTGAACTCCCAGCATTGCGGATCGTGCGATTACAGTGCTTCGTGGCAAGATGCGCTGGGGATACACCCGGACCGACAGTCAACAAGGAGAGAGTGGCTCAAGGTTTGGGGTGGACAAATTTGGGGTGGCAGAGTTTCTCATTGTCTTCATGGCTGGGAGAACTTGGGCCAGGGACTCATACTTTGTTTGGTTAGAAGGGTCCGTTTAGACCTATGTCTTTGAAATCTGAATCCACACTATGACAGGACCCCCCTTTGTCAAATGATTGGCAACAACGATTATATTCAATAGAGTGTGGCCCGTGTTTAATCCATATTTCTGGTCTTGTGTGTTTATTCTGGGTAGGGGGCAATGCACACTCACAGGCCAACAGAAACAGGCCAGGTAGTTTGGAGACCCCTGTCCTAAAACAATGAAGCACTGCTAGGGTCATTTCCATTCAAAATTGGATGAGCACATTCCTAGGTTTCCATGGTGTGGCCTGTGCAACAGCTCACTGAAGCACCACTATTGTAGAAGTGAGATTTCACCCCAGAGAGCTGACTATTGCTTGGAGAAGGACCTTTTCTGGAGTATAACTCCCAGAATCCCTCAGCCAGCATAGACATTGGCTGTGTGGTCTGGTATGCTACATCGTATATCGGATCATATCAATCCCGCTGTCTTTTTGAGCACAGAGTCAAATAAGCCTCCAGTTTTAATCTAGAGTGGTTTGGCCTGGGTGGACTGTGCCAGTTATCAAATGACTGGAAAAGAAAACAACTGGAATTACCTGATATGACTCAAACAGAGCACTAAGAATTATAACAAGAGCACTATCAGAGAAAGAAGGGCAAGTTGGAGGACAGGTGCACAAGCTAGAGGGCAGCTGACTTTTTTCTCAACAATATTAAGAGTGGTATCATCTGCATATCTGAGGTTGTTGATATTTCTTCCGGCAATCTTGATTCCAGCTTGGGATTCATCCAGTCTTATTTACAACTCCAATTTCAGTTGTGCAAAGAGATATAAAAATAACCTCAACTACCTTCCCCTTGCCTGCATGTCCTTGTCCATTCAGCACTACCAACCTGGTAGGATATATATCCCTACAAATAACTTTCAATGCTTAATTAAATGAAATAGTAATCAAAAGATTTTTCCTTTTTTGCTGCCATGTACCAGGAAGCTTTTTTCACTATTGAAAATTAACTATAAGATTGGGTTGACTTTTAAAGGCTCAACGTGAGCTTCTCATTAGCCTTATTATCATTTCTGAATCATAAATATGCAAATGATGAGTTTCACACGGGAGATTTAATTCTGTGCTCTTATTTCTGATTAGCTTGAAATACACTCTGGCTCTGTCTGATAATTGGTAACACTGCACACCAATAAGGCATTTCCCTATGCCTCATCAGAAGCTGTTGAAATTAAAGAAGGCAGCACAGTTACAATTTTGACAGTTACAATTTTGTAACACCAACTTGTTAAAGTTTTAACTGAGCCATTAATATTGAAAATGAATTATTAATATAATTTTTATGTTAGGCTTTTTTGGTCTTTTTAAAAAATGAGATCTAAGTCTGAAAGGGAGGCTCTGTGGGAAAGAAAACTCTAGGATGTCCATGTGTATGCACATGAGCATAAGCATGCATGCTCATGTTCACATGCTCTGGGATTGTTAATTCGATTCAAATGTACACTGGATGCTCCTGCTATATTAATTGCCCATGGAAACATTTATTGGCAGGCTCTGCTTTCAATGTTCTACCAGTTTCACTTCTGCTATTCTTGGCTATTGTTAGTGTCCTCTGATAGCCACAGCCTTTATGAGATCACCGTTTCCAATGGCATCACTGATCACCACTTATTTTCAGAAATCACAATTGGTTCAGTAATACTAGGCATGAGATTTTTGGATATAATTTTTACTAAAACTAGCAGAATTCAGCAGGAATTTCCTGAGCTACAGTTCTGTCTGTCTGTCTGTCTATCTGTCCTTCTGTCTGTCTGTCTGTCTGTCTGTCTGTCTGTCTGTCTGGATGGATGGATGGATGGATGGATGGATGGATGGATGGATGGATGGATGGAAGGATGTACAGTGGTGCCTCGCATAGTCGCGTTAATCCGTGCAGCAAAAATAGCTGCTAAGCGATTTCGTCACTATGCGATTTTAAAAAGCCCATAGAAATGCATTAAAACCTGTTTAATGCATTCCTATGGGCAAAAAACTGACCTTAAAGCAAAGATCCTCCATATGGCAGCCATTTTCGCTGCCTCTTAAGCGAGAAATCCGTCCCTACACACAGCAGGGAGCGCCTGTTAAGCGAGGCACCACTGTATGTATGTATGTATGTATGTATATGTGTGTGTGTGTGTGTGTGTGTGTGTGTGTGTGTGTGTGTGTGTGTGTGTGTGTGTGTGTGTGTGTGTGTGTGTGTGTTTCAATTTTTATATCACCCATTGAGCAAATTGCTACTTTTTAGTTTTAGCCTTTAAAATATCATGGTCTCTTGGTTCATTAGTCCCTCCAAAAGCTACCACCCCCCTGATGCCTTGCTGTTCCTGTGGAGCTTAGAAAGCGCCACCCATTTCCATGCCTCAATGGTCCCCTGCAGAGAGAGCCTTGGTGAGGAACAGATAAGGGTCCTGAATCTCTTTGGGGAACTTGGATTTTTTGAATAAAAGTATCAGAATTCTAGCTGCAGGAAATCTTGCTGAATTCTGGTAGATGTTAGTAGGTGGAGAGAAATCTGAAAATCTCATGCCTAATTAATACAGTTGAATATGCTGCCCCTCATCTTTTGCTTCATGAACTTATAAACCCAAATAGGAGGGAGGGGAGTTGTAGAGTATATTCATCGTTTTCTTCATGATTCTCTCCTCACATGTGCCTTCAAATTGGGAAAAAGCACTTCCATAATGAATAGTGGTATTTTGAAGCAAACAGACCTTCCCCAAAGGAAACTGTATACAGTAACACTTTCTCCCTTATATTCTGTCTCTATTCTGTTTAACAGAGTTACCAACCAAAATGTACAAATAGCACACACAAACCTGCACTATTTGTGCTTGCAAATTCCATTCATTTGTACAAAGGGACGGTGGTGGGGGAAAATTATTTGATTTCTGTTGCAGACCCAAGACTTCAGAGTTCCAAATCCCACCTCTTTGTTTGAGAACCAAGATGAACTGGATGGCCTTCATATTAGTCTGAAATGAGTGAACCCATTTTCCTGATCAGAACAGAGACTCTCTGCAGGGTTTTCTAGGTAGACAGTACACACAAGTGGCTTCCTATTCCCTTTTTTAGGGGTATATCCCAGGGGAAAATGTCAGATCAAGTGTGCCTGAAAAATGCAAACTCTTGAAAAGAATGTTCTTATTTCTGAAGATGGTCTCCCCCACCCATATGGAGTGGAGATTAATGAGTTTGATTAAAGTAATTGCTCTACAATTGATTAAATAGAAGTACTCAAGGAAGTTTGGAAAATAGATGTGAATTTCATGCAGAGTGGGTGCTCTACAAAATAAGATAGTGTGAGTCTTGCCTGCCCTCAACACTGATGGTGGCCATAGAGCTTTAAGGATAAAATAATATTTCACTCATGTTCATATGTATCATCACTTACACAGAGTTCCCATATGCATGTTATTTACTGCATGACGCACAGTGACACAATGGTCCACCACTTGACATTCATTCCCAAATAGTGTCCTGCTGTTGGCTTCATAGGACTTGAGGTTACAGAGTAGAAGCAGATGACCATTGACCCACAGTGGAACTGATCACAAGAGTAATACTGAGAGTGATGTATTCCTTCTTTCATTCAATTTATTTGTTTGTCTAGTTTGCTGTTTGACACAAAATGTGCAGCTGGAAAAAATGTGTGCAGTTGGAAACTGCTAGATGTGCAGCTAGAGAAATAGGGGAAAATGATTACATGGATCTGTTTACTGAGAACTTAAATGACAGGCAGTGTCATGTGACCCAGTTTACAGGAGGGTTAGGAGGTATTTATTTATTTATTTATTTATTTATTTATTTATTTATTTATTTATAAATAAATAAACACTGGGAAAGTTCTTTTGACAGTTCCTACTGCTCCCGATGCAAAAATATTTATTTTCTTCAGCAACACTCCCTCTAATTTTCAGCCCTGTTGAGCAGGATTCCACCCCTCACATGCATCTCTGCTCCCCTGTGCAGGGTTATGTTGTGACTAGAACCAAAGGGTGTGGAAACAATTGCTGTGGATGCATGGAAGAGGACAAGCCCTGCACAGAGGGGCCAGAGTTGTGCTCTTTCGTGCAGCTGCATATCTTAGAGGGAACCTCATTCTTCATTGTAAAATGTGTCGCATCCAGTCACTTCCAATGCCATGACCAATCATAAAACAAATATAAGCTAATTTGCTGCATGGAGAGGTGGAGATCTGTGCTAGAATAAACAGACATTTTTTAACATTTAAGAGAACACCACTTTTAATGATGTGTGCAATATTAGTTACTTTTCTGGTGCCTTTCCCCCCTCAGGGCTAACAAGAGAATAGCATATTGTTTTGTCAAAATAATATTTAAAATACCTAATATAATAACTCCCTAGTTCTATGATCTTAAAAGTGTCAAAACCCTTTGGAAAGTATAATCCATAGAATCTGTATTGAAATTAGAGGATTCACCACCAGAATTCATCCCAGTAAAGCAAATCTGAAAGACAGGACAAGCAAATCAGAGAAAGCAGATAAGAATTAAGACATAAGACATAAGAAATTTATTTGTCATTGCGCTCACAAGTGGGTGCAACGAAATGAGGTGCTCTTCCCCAAGGTAAAACTGGACAACACTACAAAAAAAAGTTAAAATATACACAACTTTCACCATCCAAATATAGATACCCCGTTTTGTCTCAGCAATTAAAATTCCACCAAAAACCTATGGCCCCGCATTTAAACTCAATACTGCACTTGGGTAAAAACTGTTCTTGAATCTGCTTGTCCTTGCTTTCAATACCCTGAATCTCCTTCCTGATGGTAATAGTTTAAAGAGCTGATATCCCGGATGAGAGGAGTCTTTCAGTATGTTAGATATCTTCCTCTTACATCTGTTCTTATACAATTCTTCCAAAGAGGGGAGTGAACAGCCAATGATGTTTTGGGCCGTCTTGATCACCCCTTGAATTGCCTTTTTCTCTGCCACTGTGCAGCTCGTGAACCATACACAGAGACAGTAGGATAATATGCTCTCAATCGAACTCCAATAGAAGGTGATTAACAAACTCTCAGTCAATTGTTGCTTTCTAAGAATCCTTAGAAAATACAACCGTTGTTGTGCCTTCCTGATTAACGCAGCGGTGTTTGCACTCCAAGTCAGGTCATTTGTTATGATAGTCCCAAGAAACTTACATTCAACCACCTGTTCCACACAAACTCCATCTATATACAGTGGCTGAATGTCTGCTCTTTTTTTCCTATAGTCCACTATGAATTCCTTGGTTTTTTGGATGTTAAATAAAAGATTGGTTTTTTTTTGCACCAGCGGGATAGCTGTAATACCTCGTCCCGATACGCAGACTCATCATCCCCAGAGATAAGTCCTACTAGTGTAGTATCGTCTGCAAATTTGATAATCCTATTACTGGGATGGTTATTGGTGCAATCCGATGAATAAATGGAGAACAGTAGTGGACTAAGGACACAGCCTTGTGGAGTGCCAGTGCTGAGTATCTTGTCAGTAGAGATGTAGTCATTCAGTTTAACCCTTTGTGGATGACTTGTTAAAAAATCCAAAATCCACAGACAGATAGAATCTGGAAAATCAAGATCTTTAAGTTTGTCTATTAATCTGTGGGGTATAATGGTGTTAAAAGCAGAGCTAAAGTCCGCGAACAGCATTCTTACATAATTCCCTTGTGTTTCCAAGTGGGATAAAGCCATATAAAGCACAGTATTGATTGCATCCTCGGTTGATCTATTTTCTTTATAAGCAAACTGAAGCCCATCAAAGGGATCAGGAAGGCAGGAGATAATATATTTCCGAACTAACTGCTCAAAGCACTTCATTAAGATTGAAGTTAGTGCCACCAGCCTGTAGTCATTCGGACTGTTTGTAGGCAACTTTTTAGGCAGTGGAACGATGACGGAAGCCTTGAGACAGACGGGAACTGTGCATAGTGTCAGGGATCGATTAAAAATTACAGTCCATATCCCGGCTAGCTGATATGGTGGTAATTTATAAACCAAGTGGACATTCAAACAAGTGGACATGAATCCATTTGCTAGTTCTAACTGCAGCAGAGCCACTAAATCATTTGTTGAATTATAATTATGTAATTCCCATTGATTCAATGGGTTCATACCACTTAAGATTACCAGTTGGATTCAGGCCTTAGTAATTATATGAATCGCCTTTTTGAGAAGTAAATAGTTATTGCCCCCCCCCTTACCTTTTGTCTGTGTTGCATTCCTGATGCAGTTGAGATCCTTGTTAATTGCTGTCAGGTTGCCTCCGATTCATGATGACCATGAACAAACACTCTCAAAAATGTACTGTCCTCAAAAGTCCAGCTCAGCTCCTTTAGACTCAGGCTTATGGTCTGATATTTTCATCTGGGAAGCATTGTCATTGAACAGATGTGCAGATTAATTTTTTCATTGCTAAGAAGGGAGACTCTTGTATTTCCACATCACAATGTACACTCTTCTCAATAATCAGGACAATGTAAATTCAGAACTTTTGTCTATGAATATGTGTGTGAGAGAATTGCCTTTGGTTGAGGTGGCAAAGGTATGTCTTGTTGTCTACAAAAATCTGTTTACACTAAGCAATTCTGTGCAATATTCCCCCCTCTTCCTTATGTATGCTTCAATAAATATTTTCCCAACGTCTCTGGAATAATTACATGACAAGACATAAAAAGCTAAGCAAAGCTCTGTTTTCATGTTGCACCACAGATTTGTTTTAAAATGACAAACCAGCAGGGCTGCTCTTTTCCTCCTCCAACTTGCAGCATCTTAATTTTTTCCCCCTGCTGTTACTCAAGAGAAGATACACATGAGTACATCTGCTGATGCTGAGTTACAGGCAAGTGAAACAACAAAATGTTCTGAGTTTGTTCTTCCTTTTAAAAATGAAACAAAAGAAAACTCACACCTAGAATTCCCACAGTCCTGCAGCTAACATGTCTATCAGCCTTGCTGGCTGTGAGAATCATGAGCATTGTAGTTACACACAAACACATATGCTGGAAAAGAACCAATGCAAGCTGCCCATTGAATGTCCAGCTTCATTGCCTGCTAGAGGGCTCAGGTCCACATGTACCAGAATACAGCGGTGAGAGAATCAATCAGTCAGACAGCAATCAATCAATCAAAGAGAAAGATTCTTGTGATGACCAAATATCCATCCACAAACAGGACTACGAAATAACCTTTCAGAATAGCAGATATATCCGAATCAATGGCATGGCTGTATAATTGTTATTCATACTTACATCCTGAACATACCACAACATCTACAGTCTACAGCATTATGGGTTAATCACAGGCCACACTTTAGTAAACATAATCAGTGTTGCCATCCTTTGGCAAAGGGGGGGGGGTTCCTGCTGTAGTGCGGAATCAGGTTTAAGCACAAAGGACCCCTTAAGCAACAAATGGGTGAGTCCTTGGCCCCAAGTTCTCTCAGTCTTAAAGACAGCGAGAACCCGGCCAGCCCCAATTTGACCACCCCCAGAACTCAAGCCAGCTTCTCCTTGTTGACTGTTGGTCTGGGTACAGCCCTAGCGCATGCCGCACATCCTGTTGTGACAGCTGAGGGATGATCATTGACCATACAATGTCCATAAGCAGGGTACGTAACCCTCAACCATGTGAGGTCACCAATCGCATCAAGGATCAAGGCCTCTCAGCAGATCCTGGTCAGGTTGTTACCAACCAAGTGGTAACACATCTGGGGGATGTCAACCAAAGGCAGCTGCTTAGCAAAGCTGGCCTCTCACAGCATCCCATGGCGTCCTTTCCCTTCGATAGAGCTCTAGCTCCCAGTCCGAGACTGCTCCCCATGGGGACGTGGCAGCGTACTGAGCTGCCCAAAACATAGCTGTGGCCAGTGATCATGATGTGCTTCCTCTCATAATCTTTATGGCATCTGCAAGAAAACTAGGCCTCTGCCTAGACATTAGGAGGTGCCTCGTTAATCGGCCTTGGATTGATGGATGTGAATCTGTACCGTCCTGTTGACTACCCAAACAACCTGCTGTTGTAAAGCTACTCCAGTTCTGTCTCCCTTTCCAGTGGCTACCACTTCATTAATCCTGAGGGCACCAAAAAGTTATTAAGGACGCTTCCCTGAAGAAAACAACTTCATAATAATCTCTACAGATAACCCACTACTGCTTACAAGTGCTTCCTAATAGTCCTGGTGATGTAGGTACTCTTGAATCTTTAAATCTGCCTCTTTTCTTAGACCAACTTTCAATCATTTTCCTAAAGCAGTAATCTGAAGAATAATTCTGATACCATGAACTTATAGTGTAGCAAGCCTGCACCAATAACCTACACTGTATAGGTCCTGACCACGTACATTCTAAATTGACTAAGTTCATAAGGTCCTGAAACTATATTCACTGTCAAGCACACTGATCATGTCCTCGGTGCCACGGCCAGTCTTATTGCCCTTTCCACATCATCATGCAAAATTGCCAAGCCCCTGGGGGAAGAGTCTCCAGGAACTTGTTGGCTCCTGGATCTAACTCCCTGAACCATGATCATGCATCGGCTAAGTTATTATCGACACCTGGTATGTGTCTACCTGCACCAGTGTTGTGACATGGTCTGAATGCATGTGGGGTATTAATTATATAGACCACTGTCAGACTGTCGCCCCAAAAACGTGATTAGCCCATTCGCCTGCCCAAAGCCATGAGGCACCAAGTATTGTGAAAAAATCCCAAAATGTCAAATCTCTGGTGATTCTCACGTGGTGCCACTCCTCCAGCCATTTGCATGCACACCACCTGTCTCTAAAGTAAATTTTTGAACCCGAAGGAGCCTTTAGAGGCTAACTGGACCTGAATTTCGGCCTTAAGAATCTTGTCTCCTCTCCAAAAGAAAATGTCCTTGCACTCAGCTAAGAACTGACCCCAAACCTTCAAATTTTCTCTCATGCCATATGTAATCCTAGCCCTATGACATGGGTGATGGAGCCCTCTCATTGCCTTGGAAAGCCACGCAGAAAGGCACGACCAGGCGCCATGACTCTACCAGCAAAATTTAAATGTCCTACCATCTCCTGGAGCTCCCTCAGGGACATCTATTCCTTTTGTAACATTGAGGCTATCCTGACTTTAAGGGCAGCCAACTAATTTACCATACCATGTCTACTTCAGCGCCCAAGAGCATCAGAGACATGGTTGGTCTCTCCATTTTTCTTCAACCAGAGAGAAACCTAACTCTACTGCCATTGAACGAAAGGTATCTAGTATAAATTTACACATTCCCAGGTTCCTTTCACCACAAAAGATAAGCATTCCAATAATGGGCCATATTTTTACATCCCCATTCTTTACCTAAGCTTCCACTCAAGAAACGAACTGAAACATGCAGCGTATGAAACAGAGCAGCCCATAGGCAACACTCTATTTATATAGAAAAAACCCTGGAGGTAAAATCCTAACGGATTAAAATCCTGAGGATGAACTGGCAAAATGTGGAATGGTGATTTTCTGTCACATTTTGCCTGCTCTGCCCCTGACCATACTTACAGACTATGCGAGCAGTCTCATCAAAGGAGGTATAGTGCATGGTACAAAGTTCCTGAGGGATGGCATCATTAAACAACTCCCCCTTGGGGTAAGATAGATGATGGATCAGTTTAAACTCACCTTGTGCCTTCTTTGGTACATTCCCAAAGGTGAACCCACAGAGTCTCCAGAGGAGCTGTTGCAAATGGTCCCAACAGGCGCCCCTCCTGTACTTCTTTGGAAATCTTTTCTTGAACTACAGCCTCCATGCCGTACACTGATTTAAGATTTTGGGCAAAGAATGCTGTGCGCTCCCCACCACTGGTAGCCTAAAGCCTTCCTTAAAGCCTTTGAGTAAATAACTAGATTCATCCCCACTAAGATAATCACGCAACCAAGCTTCCAAAACTGTTACCTTAATTGGGCTGGGGCCCTTTACCAGGGTTACCCCTGCTGCCATTGGGCTCCTTAAGAACCCGGAGCCCCAAAATTCTGAATATTATATGGTTGATAATATGGTTCAGTAAATTGCCCACTGCCTGGCCAAGGCCACGCAGGCAACAATGAGGAGGTGCCAGGTGCAGTGGTTTGTCCACTGCCTGGCCAGAAATTGTGGCGTGGTGTCAGACATAGTGATTTGTCCACTGCCTGTCCAATGCCAGACAGGGAACTGTGGAGAGGTGTCCGTTGTAACAGGTGACTCACCAGACACTGGTGGTCTGGACCTGCCTCATCCAGAACATCATACCTGCCCACCACCGCTGCTGCTGTACTGGTTGCTGCTGGGATCAGGGTCAGACTTTCTTCATTGACGACTGCTGCAGCATCTGCTTGCCGTCTGGATGTCCCTGCAGCCTGCTGTTCTAAGACTCTGACTAAGGCAACATCTGTTAGCTCTTTCCTGCTGTACAGGTTGTCAGGGCCAGCCTCACTCATCGCCTCCAGCCTGCCCCACATCGCTGCAGCTGTATCGGTTGCTGCCAGGACTGGGCTCACTCTTCTTTGGTGCACTGCCACTGTGATGTTACTGCTGCCTCATCTGCTTCCCATCTGGATGTTCTCTCAGCCTGTTGCTCCACTTCAGACAAAAAAAAACACGGTGATGTGACTGGATCCTCCCTTCCAAACTGGCAGTCTGACCCTGCCTGGTTCATCACCTCATGCCTGCCCACCACAGTTGCCATTGTGCCGGTTGCTGCCTGGATTGAGGTCGCTCTTTCCTCCTCCACGCACTGCTGCAGCATTGCGATTACTGCCCTGTCTGCTGTCCTGTCTGGGCTTCCCCGCAGCCTGTTGTTTCACTTTAGACAGAGACATCGCAACAGGTTCCTCCCTGCCTTGTCCATCACTTCATGCCTAACCACCGCCGCTGTGGCTGTACCAGTTGCTGCCAGGATTGGAGTCACTCATCCTTCCTCAATGCACTGCCACAGCAGTGTTACTGTTGCCCCATCTGTTTCGTTTCTGGGCATCCCAGTAGCCTGTTGTTCCACCTCTAAGAGAGCAAACCTAGACGTTAGCTGATTGACCATAGCTCTGAACTTAACCCCCCCCCATGACTCCTAGCTTCCCTAGCCGAGCAGTGTGGCTTTGCCTCACTAGTCTGTGGAGTCTTTCGCACTGCTCTTTCAGCTGCTAAAGCCAACTTTTTTCCCCACAGCTGTTGCCAGATGAGCCAAGACTCCTCAGACCTTTCTGGGAAGCCATTGCTAACTGAAAGCTCAAATCCTTTAAAAAAAACCCAACAGGCAGTTGTAGCCTTGGTCCCCTGCTCAGGCAGCAAGCAAAACGATTACAGATTACCACACTGAGTGGTGCAGGATGGGAACACCCAACTGTGAACCACTGTATAAAACAGCCGTAACAACCTTCCTATGCTGTAGTCTATTTATGCCATATAAATATTTACTAATGGAAATAGTATATGTATATATTTGTATTATGTAGCTAATTATATTATTTATAATTACTATTACTATTACTATTACTATTACTATTACTATTACTATTACTTATTTATTTATTTATTTATTTATTTATTTATTTATTTATTTATTTATTTATTATAATTTATCCTTTGGTTGCTATCATCAATATTAGCCAGTGATAATCCCTGTTAGATTCACGTGGTGTACTTTTAATATTTAGGTTGTAATTAATTAATTCTTTGAATAATTAATTCAGAACCTATTTGTTGATTTATTTATTTAGTATTATGAGCAACTATAAAGTTGAAACCTTCAATAAAGCCAGAATCTGTTACTGCATTAACAACAGAGTCCCCAGGGTGATAATAATAACCTTTGAACTGTATTGCTAGAAGGGACCTTATGAATCATTGGGCCCATCCCCTGTCAAGGAGGCACAGCGGGGAATTGAACTCCCAGCCTCTGGCTCCGTAGCTAAAGACCTAAGCCACTGAGCTATCCAGCAGTTCTGAAGCATGCTCAGCCTAACGGCCAAGCTCATAGTTTGATTTAAACATCAGCAGAACACGCTCTTTTCCTTCTCCTCCAGAAGGGGGGGCAAGGGGAAGCAGAGCACAGAACAGCTGAGCTGAGCTGCAGCCTTATCTGCTCCTTGCCCCAACAGATCAGCCCAAGCAGCGGTCTTGTGCCTTGATATTCTACTTCTTTTTAATTTTTATTTATTTATTTCTTAACTTATTACAATGATTTAAACAAAGCCTACTTAACGTTTGCCAAAACTAAAATTGGGGGGAAGGGTTGAAGTCCACCGGTCCGCAGACCGTCCGGCCCAAGCAGCCACGCTCACACCAACAAGCCTTCAGCCAAACTCTCTCCTGTAAATAATCAAATTAATTTTCCAGAAACTATCCCAAAACCACATTAAACAAAGCGCCCGTCAAACCATGGGAGGGAACTGATGCTGCCTTCCCTTTCCCAAGCATTGATCTGTGCTAGTTTCACTGCATAGTAAAAAAGTTAGCACCAGCCAAATTCCATCCTTGTCTGTTGCCAGCAAAGGAAGAGGAAGAGGAGAGGGGGGAATGGCCCTTAAATAACCTAACGTTCTCCCCTCTCCTTCTATGCTAATCTCGTGATATGAGAAGTCTCGTGCTATCTGGAGAGGGAGGCAAACACGAGCCATGCTGTTGAAGTTCGGCTCAGCAGCGGCTCAAGCATTCTGGCAGGAATTTAGATTTTAGATTTTTTGTACTGCAAAGTCCATAATTTGACTTTCTGGGAGTCTAACGTGTAAGGTTTAGATCTTACAGGTGCCTACATTGTTCTCACCTACAGAGGATGCCAAGATGGCAGGCCACACACCTTGGATAGGCCTAGAAAAGAAACCAGCCGGGCCTCCCTCTTAACAGCAGAGTAAAAGGCCTCGAGAGGATGTATAGACATACATTTATAATGGTGTAGACAAAGAGCAATAAAATACTACATTTCTATTGGTCATCTGTACCCCAACTTTTGGATCCTGGTCCTGATTGGATTCCAGGTTTCTGTCCAGTTGATCCATTGGCTAAGGAAGACTATATATTTTATGCCTTGACCTCATACCCAAGATGCGCCCCTGATTCTGGGAATAATGTAACTATCCTGTTATCTTCTTTGATATGTTGATATATACTTCTTCTTGAATCTTGGATTGATCTTCAAAGGAGGATGATTCACAGATGTTTGTTACAATCTTTATCAGTGGTCTTCGTGCCCTTTGCATACCAATGCTTGGCCAGATGGCCCATACTTTTTCCAAGCTGCCAGCCCCTGGAATTGAATAAGGGTCCCTTTGTTTATTTTGATTGCCCATGAATGGGCCATAAATGCTATCAGGTATAGCTATCTCCAGTGGAGGTTGTTATTCCCAGGCAGAAAAGGATTGTAGATGTGGGCTACGTGACCCCTTTGGGCCTGGATTGAGAACATTGTAGAAATACAAACTATGGTAAGGATATAAGTATACAGTCTAAGTACATTTTAGATAAACTACATCAATAGCGTAAATACAAATATAAAGTACATCTATGTTAAGGTACATCAAGTACAACAAGAGGGCTTGTGGTATAGATACAGATGGTGTTTATGTTTAGTGTGTACATAGAAATAAGAGAAAGCTATTAAATACTTTTGAGATCAATTGCTTTCAGAAACCACTGGGAAAGGAAACAGTGAGTTTTACATAAATATTAACAGAAATGTATTTTAGGAACTACATTGTAAGAACATATAAAAGTGGCTTTTCATTTGTGTAACATATTACAGATACTTTGACAGATACATCTTTAAGCCTTTCAAGCCAGTGTGTGCCTATTACCCTGCATAGAAATACATAGAGATACATAGAGAAACTTCTAAGCATTGTCAGTACATATGATTACAGCAGTTATGTTAAAATACAGTTTCAGCATCCCCCCGTATCACCACATAATCCAAAATGCAGATTTCATCTTTCTGGCTATCGTGATGTAACTACACAGTGGATGTCTAAGCACCATGTTATATCTAGTAGGCATCCTTCAGTCTTGAGAAACTATGGTAATGTGCTCTGAATAGAGTTCTTGGAAAAATATCTAGTGTGGCTGAGAAGGCCAGTTCGAGAGTGACAATCCCTTCCACACTGAAGACAAATACAATCTGTCTCCTGTCCAGCTCTCTGATTTTGCTGGTTTCAGGACTGCCTCTTTGCCTTGGCCTGCTGAAGAAGTGCCTCTTCAAATTGGGAGAGGTCATGCTGCACCGCCCGCCTCCAGGCTGAACAATCAGATGTCAAAGTTTCCCATCTGTTGAGGTCCATTCCTAAGGCTTGCAGATATCCTTGTATCGCAGCTGTGGTCTCCCTCTGGGGCGCTTTCCCTGCACTAATTCTCCATACAGGAGATATTTTGGAATCCGACCATCAGCCATTCTCATGACATACCCAAGCCAATCTAGATGTCACTATTTCATTAATGTATACATGCTAAAAATTCCAGCTTGTTCTAGAACTACAGTGGTGTCCCGCATAGCGAGGTTAATCCGTTCCGGATTAACCTTCGCTATGGGAAAACATCGTAAAACGGATCCAAAAAACCCAAATGGGCCCAAAACTCACCGTTCTCCAATGTTTTCCCTTGTTCCGGCAGCTATCTTGGGTGTACCGGTGGCCATTTTGAGAGTCCCGGCGGCCATTTTGGGTGTACCCGCGCCCATTTTTTGTGTTCCGGCGGCCACCTTGGGTGTACCGGCGGCCATTTTTTTGTGTTCTGGCGGCCATCTTGGTTGTACCGGAGGCCATTTTGAGAGTCCCGGCAGCCATCTTGGTTGTACCGGCACCCATTTTTTGTGTTCCGGCGGCCATTTTGGAACCGCTGAACAGCTGTTCCCCCATCGTAATGCGAGCATGCCCTCGCATTAGCGGTGGGGAAATCCGCATCGCAATGCGGATTCATCGTTCAACGGTGCACTCGTTATACGAGGCACCACTGTACTCTATTTGGAACATTTTCCTGCCATATTATATCACTAATTTTTATACATACATGTCTTCCACTTGCATCCTAAACATATCACAACATCTACTGTCTACAGCCATGCTGTCTGATATAATAGTGTCTGCCCCAGATCCACAGGACAGACTCAAGACTCATGGATTTTCAGCGGCCATTACTTAAATTAGCATACCCTCTCAGTGAGATGAAAAGACAGATTGAAAAAGCATTGAAACAGCCACTCTATTTACAGAAAGCTGTGGCCTAAATATTGTGCTCCATGCATCTTAGGCAAGTATATATCATTGTCCATAAAGGTCCACACTGAAATAAACCTATCAGCTTCTAAAGTGCTGCAAATTTTTGTTTTCATTTTATTCTTTGTGGTTGTTATTGTTGCTTTTATTATATTGGGTCATTCTGAATATGAGACTGTTGCCTGTCTCAGATAAGGAATGACCTGGACAGTGACTCACGCAGAAGAACAAGAAGCAGATTCTTCTGGTGCTACTGCTCAGTGTTAGAACATAAGCATACATACAAAAAGTTCAAAGTCCAATCCCTGAGATTTCCAGGTAGGACTGGGAAAGGGGCTTCCTGGCTTCCATTTTGGGGAAGCTAAGATATTTTGACTTTGGAGAGGAGAAAAACATATCTGGATTAAAAAAAACATGTTTTCAAACCAATTAGGTATATTCACCTGCAGGTGTGCACAGAATTTCTATAAGTTGCTTCTGGGAGCTGTGATCCAAAAAAAGTCACAAGGAGAAAGATGGCATAAAAATGCAATAATAAAATAAAATAAATACAATTAATACTCAACTTCCCAGTTTCTGGCTGTGTGACTCAACAAGATGAACACAACCAGCCAGCTAACATTGTGTGTGAGCTAATCACTGTTCCTACCTCCACAATTTCTTCCGACTTGTTCCTCAGTGCACATGGGGTAGATTGGGGTTCATGTATTCTAAAGCACCTCTCTCGGGGGGGGGGGGAAGCTGTACCCAGGAGATGTGTGTGCTTGCTGTTTGCTGTTGGGGTACTCCTAAGTGTGAATGGGAAACTTTTAGGTACCTGATCTAATCAGATATTACTTCCTTATGGTTCTTTATCTTTAAATCAGATTTAGATAGTAAGATCTGTTCAAAGGGAGAATGAATTCAAAACAATGATTGTCCTCCAGCATCCCTGCCAATGGAGGGCAGTCCTTCCCATTACAGCAGGGTTCCCTAACTCCCAGTCCACGGCCCAATGCTGATCCGTGGGCTTGGCAGGACCGGGCTGCAGAGACAGATCTCTGGGGCCCCCGCACGCACTCCCCCTGCATGCCCGCCCGCACGCACGGCCCACCCATCTGCATGCATGGGTGTCCCGGCCACCAGTGCCTGCACGTATGTGCCCCATCCACCCGTGTTCATACCCCACCCATCTGTGAATGCACGAGCGTGCACCCTGTCCATCTGCACATATGCCCAAGTGCACTCCCACCCACCCATGAGCCAGGGGGGTGCCCCACCCCCAACTAGTCCACGGTTTGGAAAAGGTTGGGAACCACTGTGCTAGAGGACATGCAACCTTTAAGATGTAGGAATTATGTGGCTATCCGTTGCACCTGTAAGTTTAGCTGCTAGCCCACTTGCCTACTTCCCTCTCCAGTAGCCCGGCAATTTCTGTTGCTACCAGCTGCCTCCATTTTTGTTCTGTCCTGCCTTTGCTTCTTGTTGCTTGGTTTTCAGATGTTCCTGATTCATCCCCTTGTATGCCTTCCACCTATTAGCATGCTGCTTCCTTTTACTATAAGAGGGTCATGGAGCCTGGCAGGGATGGTACTTATCTTTTGGGCCCTCTCTCAATCATGCTGATACCTCTATTTTGTTTCTCAGAGGCTTAAATCCTGTTGACACTACTCACCCCAGGAGTTCAGTATTAAAGGGGGCAATGCATCAAGTCTTTTGGTTTCATGGTTCCAAAGATTACATATATGTATATATAGGTACAAGTAACACTTAGGCTTTTGTGCTCTATGTTTTTGTCTTCTACGATATACCGAAATTCCTATTTTCAGTGTCCAACTGGTGTGTTTTTTTCTTCACATAATCAATTTTTTGCATCGTTTTGCTTTGTTTTGTTTTATGTGTTTGGCCACATTTATTTGAATTCTGCTCTTGTCATGCAAATTCCCATCACAGTCTGCAATTACAAAAGAATATCTGATTGTAAAATAAAATAAGAAAGGGGAGGAAAACGCACACATACATGCACACAAAAATGCACATGCAAGGAGGCAGTCTATGCTGAATTTATAATGCACTCTAAAGTGTGAAGCTGTCCGTTTTAACCCTTAACAATAATCATTTTCTTCCCAGTGTGCAAGCCTTGTCAGTGGTTTGAAAAGCTATGAATTTAAATTACCTTAAGCAGTCTAAGAAATGAATAATTTGATCGGTGTATATACAGACAGTTGAACATTCACCTTCCTTCTTTCCCTTTACCCCAGAAATTGACTGCAGGAGATATTCACCAAACCCAGGTTTGCAAATAGGGTGGAAGGGCAGAGAGACATTTGTTTTATGTGCCAGAGACTGATTGAAAGAGAAAGACTGAGACTAAGTATATATGCAATGCTGAAAAAGAGTTGCTGCATCTATTCTTATTCTATTTTTAAATACTACAGTCAATCAAAATTATAAAAACTTTAACTGCTCTCCATTATTTTCTTGAAATCATGGGAAACAGGTGAGGTGACAGAGGACTGGAGGAGAACTGATGTTGTCCCTATCTTCAAAAAAGGGCAAGAAAGAAGAACCTGGGAACTACAGGCCAGTCAGCCTGACATCAATCCTAGGTAAAATTCTGGAACAGATCATAAAGTGGTCATTGTGCAAGGACCTAGAAAACAATGAAGTAATAAGTAGAAATCAACACGGATTTGTCAAGAACAAATCCTGCCAAAGTAATATGATCTTATTTTTTGATCAGGACACCTCCCTGATAGACTGCTGTAGATGTAGTATATCTTGACAAGGCAAAACAACTCCCTCTAAATCAGGGGTCTCAAACATGCAGCCTGGTGGCCATTTGTGGCTCACCGGATGATAGTTTGTGGCCCCCGACTTGCCTGCCCCCCTGAAGCGCCCATGCATTCTCTGCTGTCAAGAGTAAAAAAAGCCTTTCCTTGCTCCCCAGCTTCTCCCAAGACAGCGCCTCTTGCACCCTCCATCCGGAACTGCAGCCTGCCAGCCAGCCCGCCTGTCTGCCAGCTGGCAGGCTGCAGTTCCGGATGGAGGGTGCAACAGGTGCTGTCTTGGGGGAGAGCCGGCAAGTGAGGTGCACTGCCAGCCTTTTTCCCCGAGTGCCCAAGCCACTGCTGAGTGATGCTCCTGGCCCGTCCTCGAAGAGCGCCTCCAACCCGCCACCAACAGCAGCTGCCGCTGCCACCGAGGCTTCCAGGGAAGTGGTTCTCTGGCTTTCTTTCTCGGCACCCCCAGCACAAGCCCGGCCAGCAGCCACCTCAGCACCAAGTGGTGCTTCCTCCTCCTCCTTCTTCTCCTCTTTTTCATCCTGCTTCAGCCACCTTGGCTCTGGAGACTACATGTGCTAGCCTCGCAAAGTTTGCTCCTCTGTTGTGGTGGGGGGTAGCTGCTGTGGCTGAGTGCACCTTTTTTGAGGGGGGCCCTCAGAGGAAGGTTGCTGGACCTCCGTGTGTGTGTGTGTGTGTGTGTGTGTGTTTGTGTGCATGCACGCATGCACCTGTGGGGGCCCCGTCCCATTCTGTTTAATTTCGCAGGTACTGGTGGGGGCTTTTCTCCTTTGGCAAAGAGAATTCTGTGAGGTTTTTTTAATTTTATGTCTTGCCCTCCTCTCTACCCCGCTAGGCGGTCGCCGGTGCTCCCTCCCTTCTCTGCTTCATCCTGCTGCTGCTGCTGCTGGTGGTAGTGAAGGAGGAGCTGGAGGGGTCGTGGTTGGCGATGAGGGCCCGTGCACCCCTCCTCCTCCTCCTCCTTGGAGCCCCAGCTGGGCTAAAGAAACTTCTGGGTGGCTTCCTCAGGCTCTTGTTCCGCTTGGTGGAAAATCTGATGCAGCCCAGCCTCACCCAGATTCTGCCTCCAGCAGCCCCCCGGTAAATTGAGTTTGAGACCCCTGCTCTAAATAAATGAAGGAAGGAAGGAACTACCTAAACATTAAAAATAGGAATTGTAAGTGGTATTCAGGGAGCAATGCCTCTAGGGCGATTGCCCCAGTTGGGTCTTGGACACGCAGGCCTGTGGGGTTCAGGCCATAGAAACCACCCTCACAGCAGCATCAGTGGGGTTATATTATAAGAAAAAAAGAGAGAAGAAGGGGGTTATTTCAGGAAATAAATTATACTAAAGGAATACTTACTGAATTGGTGGGGGATGTGATTTTTAAAAAAGGAGGTAGAGGTGGAAGGCCTAACTAAATAGAAGTGGAAGGTGGCCCCCACCCCCCTCTCACTTTATATATTAAAAATAAAAAAAAATTACAAATAGACACAAAGAAAATAAAGTACAATTAGAGTGTTCATTAATAGGGACATGTGGCTTTAAGGGAGAGGTAGTGGTGTTTAGATTGGAAGTAAGCAACAGAGTCTGGCCAAGGTAAGAGCAAGGGTAAACAGCCGGCCAAGTGCAAGGAGGCATGAGTGGTTTCTCCACCTTCTGATGAGGAGAGTTGGCCTGTATGGGAGGTTATTCAGATCTCAGAATGGGAGGTGGAGTGTCAGGCACAGACTAGATTGGAGAGCAACATGGAGAGCAACTGTGTAGGTCAGCTAGGGTTTCTAAGGGACATAGACATGCAAAAATGAAGGCTTTGGCTGATAATATTTTGTCCCATGTTGCTGCTATAGATTCTGATCGATAGGGGCTGTCACAGAAGTTGGGGTTGCAGGCAACGCAATCCCAATTGATCAGACTGGGGTCAGCTAAGGGAGATGAAGCTCTCAGCTCCCCGGAGGAAGCAGGGGACGTGTGCAAGTGGGAGCGGCAGCTGATCGGTATGCTGTAGATCCTGCACTAGAGGGCAAGGCAACTGGGTGGGGACAGGAGACAGCAATGGTGCCAATGACAGGTGAGCTAGTGGTTGCACCAGACATTCACAGTACCATGGTAAAATGGTCATGGTCTAGCATGGGCCAAGTGCAAGCACCCAGTATACTACAGCGTAACATGGGGAGTCTGGAGAGCTCAAGATTTTGGTCCCAGGTAACACCAATTCAGGGGATGGCTGCAGGGATATGGGGTGCCCCTATCCACCAGTCACTTTTTCAGCATCACCGGAGCTTACACTGGGGGTGGGTGTATGGCCATGCCCCCTTGGTGTCTGATACAGGCTATAACTTGGACCCTCTAAAAGCCTGCCTTTCAGGGACTATGCTATGCCCCTGGGAGACCATCTCACTCCAGCTACGAAAGACAAAATATGGAGACGTAATTATGTTGATGTTTTTGAGTTATTAAACAGACAAGTGGAGCTGAAAGACATAGATAACGATGCTGAAAGTGAGAAGGAGAGGCGCTGGTGCAAGAAGCCGGAGTGCATTTGGACCAATTGTCTGCTGGATTTTCTCATTTACTTTGGGGTTATTGTCAAGGTGCAACCTTGGAGGTCTCAGTTATTAGTACAGTACCTAAATCTGATTTATAGAGCCTATGTGGACTACCCAGGCCATGCATGGCTTCATTATGACAAATCATTCAGAATGAGAGTGGTTATCCACCCAAATATGTATTGGGATGAGCCTCAGCCTGGCCTTTGGTTGCAGTACACAACATCAGCAAGGTCAGCCATGGGAGACAGGTTTGACAGCGGGCGCATGATTCACAGGGCAGACCAAGCTTACAGCCCCAGTGTGGTGATGGGGCAGGTGGTTCAACCCTGCCTGCTCTGTTGGGAATTCAACTCCAGAGGTAACTGTGCCAATGCCGCCATGAGTGCTTAACCTGCAGAGGTCAGCATGCTGCTTCCAATTGTTTTAGAGGAAAGGGACAAAGAGCAGACCCCAAAGATGCCATAGTAGGAAAGAGAACAAATGGGGAAGACCCCCCCATTTCCGAAAAGGCCCCAGCCCCATTAAATATCCATGTTAGAAAGATGGCTGCAGTTTTACCCAGAAGGGAAGATGTGGCATCCATTTTAAAAGGTTTCATGTTCGGTTTTAGGATTCCAACAGTCGGAGAGAGGAAGGGCACATGGGCACATAATCTGAAATCAGTTAAGGGAATGGAAGTGGTGGTGGTGAGGGAAAAGATCAGTAAGGAAGTGCATGAAAGCTGAGTATTGGGTCCATTTGACCGGCCACCTATTCCTCATCTCAGGATATCACCTTTAGGAGTGGTAATCTGTTTACCCATACCTGGCCAAAAGAAGTTCTGGGCAACCCTTCTTTTAGTTTGTGTGATCCCCATGTGTGCCCCAAACAAACTACTGTGAGCTTGATTTATGATTTTCTTCCTGTATTTACTTGGGACCACTAATTGCTTTTGGGGTTCTCCTTTTCCTCTGTATGGGGTGGCTAAAATTTCCCTATACAAAAGGTGTATGCAAAATCTCTCAGGGCATTCAGGAGACAATACAGTGGGCGTTCTGGTTGCTTCAAAGTAAATCCCCAGGCTAATGTCCTCCTTCTGCTCCTAGGCAAAATAATGTTTATTGGGATTCTTCAGAAGCATGAGATCAGCTTCAGCACCACTATTAATCTGGATATTCAAGGGACTCTCTCTCTCCGGTCCTCCCTCTGCTACTGTATCCAATTCTGCTGCAGTGGGTGATGTTTGGCCCCCTGTTGAGTGTGTAAGTACAAAAGCACTCTTGACATGCTCTATAAAGTCCCAACTAATTAGAAAAGCAGCCGGTATTTCATCTGAAATTGCCACCTGCCATTTTCCAAACCAATTCCCATAATTTATTTGAACCTCTGCCACTTTCAGCACTACAGTTTCTTTCCCAATTCCTTTTAGGGTCATAGTTCTGCCTGGAATTATGTCATCCTGGGCTATCAAATCAGAATGTACTATAGA
Organism: Pogona vitticeps; assembly: GCF_051106095.1. NCBI lineage: Eukaryota > Metazoa > Chordata > Lepidosauria > Squamata > Agamidae > Pogona > Pogona vitticeps. Next base: position 217,908,214 of record NC_135784.1, on the reverse strand, counting down.
AATTTAAGACCCTGTGTCCCATATAGCATTGTATTTCTTTCCTCCCACTAATATCTCTTCACCAGCATTTTTGAGAAGGGTATTGCCATTTTTGATATAATAACAATGCACTATAGAGGCTTCAGGAATGTCCTCCTTAAGATCAGTCGAAGCTGTGATTGCTATGGAAACAGGGCTCTGGTTATTGCTTCCCTCAGAGGATTCAACGTGTTTTAAACAGTACACTTTTTTGGTTTCATTATCATTCTTCCCAGTATTAAGTTTATTTCTCATACACTGGAACTGTAAATATCCAGACTGGTCACAGTTGTAACATTTATAATTCCTTCTCTCATTCTGAGGAGATTTGGTAAACTTTTCCTCAGAGTTCATTTGGTTCTGAGGACTAGTCTGTGCTAATTTAGATGAGGCACCACCCTGGCCTTCATTCCCTGATTTTTTTTGTGGTACTTTTTGTTGAAAGGTTGGTTGAAGGGTTTCTTATGATTGTCCCAGGTTGGCCTGTTAACCTTTACCTCAGAGAATCTGGGGTCTTTGTACTCCCTAATATGATCTGCCTGTTTACCAGCTTATATTAGAGTTTTAGGATTTTTGTCCCTAACTAAAATAGAGTAAAATTGTTCCAAGCCTATCACAATTTTCATCTCTTCTAGAGAGGTAACTTTTTCATGTGTCATCTATTTGTCCAGATACTGTTGTAACTTAGACACCAACTGAGCATATGATTCTTCGGGTCTTTTAGTAAGGGCATGAAATTTTCACCTGAGGTGTTCTGCGTTTATGCAATACAGTGGTACCTTGACGTACGAACTTAATCTGTTTTGTAACGGCATTCATAGGTTGAAAAGTTCATAAGTCGAAGTACCATTTCCCATTGAAATGCATGGGAATGGAATTAATCCGTTCCAGCATTTCAAAAAAATACCTAAATAAAAATAAAACAGAGCAAGTCCCACGCTGGGATTGAAAAAAAAACACAAAAAGCCCACAGAAACATAACCCATCAGTCCAAACACACCCTCCAAAACCCACCCAGAACTGTTTTTTTAAAGGGACTTACCAGTCCAAAGCCTCCTGGCGCTCTGTTGCCTCCGCCGCAGCCAGCGGCGAGTGGCCAAGCACCCAGCCAGCTCAAGCCTCCCAGCACTCCACTGCCTCTGCCACAGCTGGGGCCGAGCAGCCAAGCTCAAGCCTCCCGGTGCTGGGTGACCACTGCCTCCAATTGCGACTGGCACCCTCACTCTCCATTCTCATCTCCCTCTTGACTCTGACTGACCCACTCTGTGACTCCGCTTCTTTTTACATATCTCTCAGCTCCGCCTCTCAGCAACATTAGCTGAGTATGCATGACTACTTAACATAATAAGGGTGAATGCTACAGTGAGTAGTGTTTGTTACATAAAAATGCAGAAAACCTCCAGGAATAGCAATCCACCAGGCTTGGGGTGCTGTGTTCCAGCCCAATAATGATGAGTGAGGGTGGCTCATGACTAGGGCAGGGGGACTCTTCCTCTCACAACTTTGGGCTGTGTCACCACCACCACACACCATCCATGAGCCATCTCTTCCTTTGGGTGAACGTATAACCAAATATCAGATCTTCCCCAAACTCAGTTCAGTGGAGAAGGTATTTCAAGTTACAGTGGTGCCTCGCATTACGATCTTAATTTGTTCCAATGAAATCACTGTAGAACGAATTAAAGTGAAATTAAAAAGCCCATAGAAACGCATTAAAACCTGATTAATGCATTCCTATGGGCTTGAAACTCACAGTCCAGCAAAGATCCTCCATAGCATGGCCATTTTCACCTGTGCAGCGAGGAATCCGTCACAGAAAAAAGAGGGCAGCCTTTTTTTTAACCCGGAGGCCATTTTGAAACCACCGATCAGCTGTAGGAAAATCATCGTTTTGTGAGAATCGGTTCCCGAAGCAGGGAACCGATCATCGCAAAGCGAAATTCCCCCATAGGAAACATTGTTTTGCAATCGCTTTTGCGATTTCATCGTAAAAGGGAGTGCTCGTCTTGCGAGGCATCACTGTATATTGTTTTGTGTTCAATCTGCAAGAGATGGTAGAAAAGACATAACTTAAAACTAGCAGCAGATGGGTGGGGATGGGTGACCATGCTTAAATTGAAAGGGGACACATGGAGGTGGGGAGCTGAGCCCAGCCTCTTCCTTGACTTTCTTCCATTGGGTCCCTTGTACTGTAAAAACCAAGCTAGATCAAATGGGTTTCTGTTGACCTAATTCATGTAGATAAGACAGTCACAGATGTACTTCTTTTTATTTGTAAATCTAACCTCTCTCTCAGTTTTATACATGACTGGGGCTGTCCTGGATTTAATCAAACTGCTCTGCCACCCTTGCAATTCCTTTGGAATTCTATTACCCATCATCCTATGGTCAGCATTGCTCTCTGTTGGAGTCCAGAAAGATTTGGGAGGACCCACAGGTTATTAATCCCTTTTTAATTTGTGATACTTTAGAGGAAAAGCCTGGTGGAAGTAGTGGAAGAAGAATAAATTCTTGGGAAAATCTTTCTACCAGCATTGAATGTTCACTGGATTTCCTTCAACAGTTATCCAAATCTTACTTAAATTTCCATTCTTACTTGAGCTCATTGGGCAGGGTTCTTCATGGTCAGCCTCCCTTAATGTGATGATGTTCAGCTATTTTGGACTACAGATCCCATGAGCACCAGTGACAGTGGCTATGCTGATGGAGTGAATGAGAATTTTGGCCCTAAAAGATCTACAGGGTGTCATGTTGGGGAAGAATATCTTAAGTCATTCTGAAACTCATTAATCTAATGAGGGAAAGATATACTAGTACTGACTGAGAGTCAGACATGAGTAAACTGACAGTGTAGGTGCAGCTTGGCAGTTGAATGATGGATGGGAAACAAACAAGGAAACAGAACTCCATCACATCATTTGCAACTTGCAGGGACACATCTATATATACAAACAAAAGCCAATGACAAGCCCAAAGTGCATGCTCTGAACTCTGATGAGTGTTTTCTCAGAGCTACCCCTGCACTGTCAAATTTATCAAGCATGATTGGTTTTATTGAGCATATCCACCCTCCACTGCTGCTGCTTCTGATGCCAGTTCCAAATGCACTTATTCTGAGACAGTGCAATATAAAAATGTTCACAGGCAGTGATGTGCCTTTTGGGGTTTTTTGAACTGCAACTCCCACTAATCTCTTAGAATTGTGAGAGTTCCAGTGCACAGAACTATATTTACAGACACCTATATTTTGCTCAAAGCCTAATCATCATCATCATTATCCCAGAACTCCAGAGCTGGAAGGGATCATCAAGTCCAGCTCCTGTCATGGAGGCACAATGGGGAACTGAACTCTTAACCTCTGACCACAGCTAGAGACCTAAGCCACTGAACTATCCTAAAAGGGTGGATGTCATTGAGGCTGAAGGGCATTTGGAGCCTGTTCACATGGACATTTGTCCCACTTTGTGGTGTGTTGATAGGTCAGCTTGGTCAACTCTTTTTTTCCAGCATCCATATATGGACATTGCTCGAGTGAACCAATTTACCCAACCTGCACCTTTTTGAACTTCTATCGGGGGAATCTACTATTTTGGTGTGCACTGGAGGGCTCCAGGTTACTCAATTCCGAGTAAATGTGGTTGCTTGGAACAGATTAAACTAGAGCCTTGCAGCTCCTCCAAGTATCAATTTTCAGTATTCTGAAGTGACTTACAAGACATTTCAGTATATTGGAAAGGGAACACTTCCCCTGATTGTCTGTGGAGGGTCAGGGCAAATGAAATTATTTTATTGCATCTGCTAGATCATCACTGATGCAATGGATCACTTTGATTAATTTTTAAAAACAATTATTTGCATTTCTATGTAGTGCCGATTGAAACTGTGGCTGGGGGAAGATTCTCAATCAGCTATATACAGACAGGCAAAGAAAAAAAATATTTGTAAACATTTAATCAAGTGATTCATTGCAGTGCAGGGAGGTGAGACGCCTGGGTTAGAAAGGACTCAATCAGCTACTGGGAATAACCAAAGAACAAATACGAATAACATTGTTACTAATGATACAACTAGATTAAAGCTGAAAGGATTACTAGTGGCTGACATGGAACAGGGAACATGAGAAGTATGAATCAGGATAAGCTGGAAAACATAAAGCAAGAAATAAAATGTATAAATATTGCTGTGCTTGATGTCAGTGAACTACAATGGAATGGAATGAGATATTTTCAGAGAACTACAAAGTGGAAATGACAAAGCCAGAAGAAATGTAGTGGCTCTAATGCTGAGGTAGGATGTAGCACAGACAGTTAGGGGCTATAAGACAAAGTCTGACTGAATAATATCAATCTGACACCGTGGAAATCCTATCAACATAACCATAATTCAGATCTATGTTTCAACTACAGGTGCTGAAATGAAAGTGAAAGTTTTTAGGCAAGCATCCAGGAAGAAACTGATCACACATCAACACAACACATGCTTATAATCTTAGTGACTGGAACACAAAAGTAAGGAACAAAGATGAACCAAATGTTCCTAGAAAATTTGGCCTAGGTGACAGAAACAAAATAGAATAACTCATAGAGTTCTGTGAAGCCAAGCATCTGTTTATTGCAAATACATGCTTCAAACAATCAGACACCTGAAAATGATTATGTAACTGGATGGCCAATATAGTAAGAATGCAAAAGACAGTTCCCATCTTCAGGATACATAAATGGTTTTGTTGAACCGGATGCTCAGAAGAAAAGGACTCAGTTTTTCACTGTAATTCTCTGTTCTCCTTCTTCCCGGGGTTAAATCGGAGTTACTCACTGTTAGTCACCACCAAGATGGCATTCCGTTCCAGCCTACGCTACGTGATTCTCTTCAGAGGGAGAAAAAGATGAGCCGCCACCCCTCATTCCTTCCTCCGACGCTCACTCTCAGCCCAGAAGAGCCTCTCCTGGCCCCTCCTGGCCCTTGGTGTCCCTAAGGGTCTCCAGGGTGGTCAGTTTTCAGCTTTTCCCTGGTAGCTCTCACCCCAGGTACAGCTGAACAGCACAAATTGAAGCCCTTAAGCTAAATGAACTGGTAAAGAGATAAGGGCCGAAAGGAGTATAGAAGCGGCGAATCTCTGCTTATCGGTTCTGCTGACGTACTAATCTGAAAACAAAACTAAGCTTTGAGGGGACCGATTCAAGGTCAAAAAAATAAAGCTGCTCCTGGAAAACTGCTAGATGAATTAAACAATTGTGGACAGAGCTTGTGTTGATGTTACAAAGAACCTGACAGAGTCTTTAACAGCAGATTGAGTACCAGTTTTTGAGACTTTAGGATGATATTTTATCTCCTCTTTTGGAGGCTACGGCTGTAGGCTGGAGTGAAAAGCAGGACCGGAGCTCTGATTACAGTGGATTTACAGTGCCTTAGATAGACTGTGTATTGGAAGATAACGACATTTACTGGAGGAAAGCGGAATACCAATGCCAACTTTAGTACATTTAACTGACATATTAAAAAAAACCTTTGGGACTCTAGAGACTCTGCATTAAGAACTGAACTGTGGAAATATCGAGGTGGGAAAGGCAAGGTTTTTCTTTTTTCCTCTTCTAGTTCCAACTTGGCTGTTGAAATAATACTGGGAACTGTGGAACATTGAACATTGATTCTTATGTTGGTGGGATTGTACATGGTTTGGTTTTTCCCTAGTACATCCAACTGTCTGGTAAAAAGCCCTTGGGACATTAGAACTTTATATGGTATCAAGAACAGAAATGTGGAAATATCAATGGCAAAGGCAGGGCTCTCTTATTTTTAGCTTCAATTTGGCTTCTGGAATAATATTGGGAATCGTGGAATATTGACTCTTGTGTCTTTGGGACTCTATCTAGCCTGGATCTTCTCTGATGGACTACATGGGCAACTCAAGAGCAGTGGTGTATTAAAGTTGTAATTTAAAGTGTTAGTTTAAAAACTGATTCATATACTGTAATATTGGGTAAAGATTGGGGAAGGCCTAGGTGAGGTGGCTGATAGTGGGCTTGTATTTTGGTTGCATAGTGAACTATAATGACTGCAAAGAAACCTAAACCCCAAACACCTGGAACTTCCCCAGCTCAAATATCAGCGCTAGGGAAACTAACCTCCCAGGAATCAGAAAAATCAGATAGAGTGGCAACTATGCAAAACCTACTAACTACAGGATTCCAACAAATAAATGAATGCTTGACTCAAATAACAGATCAAATGAAGAACATGAAGGCAGATCTGATGGAGACAAAGCAGCAGGTAACAGAAATCAAAACAAAAACGCAAGACATAGAAGAAAAGGTAAAAAGTACAGAGGCCAGGTTGGACAGAACTGAAGAAACAGTACAACTGACACGGAGAAATCAAAGGCAATGTGAAGACAGGCTGATAATGCTAGAGATGGAAAAAGCAACGAAGATGTTAAGAATTCAAAATGTACCAGAAAAGGAAGATGAAGACTTAGAGACATTAATGAGCGAAGCCTTGGCACCGGAACTAGAGATGGATGTAGTGGAATTCTGCCAATACCTGGAAGCAGCCTTCAGAGTGAGTACAGTATATGTTAGAAAAAACAAGCTATCCAAAGAAGTTCACCTGAGATTCACAAAGAAGGCAGCCAGAGATAAGATTTTAAGGGTGTCACAAGATAACCTATTGATAATAGAAGATAAGAAAATTAATGTCTTAAAACAAATTCCATGGCAAGTGAGACAGAGAAGAAAGGAATATTCCTCTCTGGCACAGCTACTCCAACAAAATGGAATCTCATTTAGATGGCTAACACCTGAAGGTTTATTTTTCCGGATTGACACACAGAGATATAATATAACATCCCCGATGAAAGCAAGAGATTTTATGGAAAAAAATGAGAAGAATTTGAAAATACCTGGCGCTGGAGAGAAGGAGAAGAAACCAGAAGAAGGACCCCGAGAGAAGCCAACGCAGTTACCACAACCAGAATCAGATACTGAATCAGGAGAACAGGAAGCAACTGAGCCAAGATGTACTAGAAGTATGATGAAGAAAAAACAAAAGGATAGTAATCTCCAACATGTCTAGAAAACAAATGAAGATTTTTTCAGTAAATGTAAATGGCCTAAACTCACCCCAAAAGCGGAAAAAGATCTTTCTACAACTGCAGAAACAGAACTCTGGTATTATATGCATCCAAGAAACTCATGTGAAAAGAAAAGACTTGAAACTGTTAGAATGGCCAAGGTTAGGAAAATTATTTGCAGCCTCGGATGTGAGTAAAAAGAAGAAAGAAGTAGCCATCTGTTATTAAAAAGAATTAGAACCAAATCTGATTTTTGCCTCAGATGATAGAAGGATATTAATGGTGGAAATTCAAAGAGAATCAAAGAAATTGTTAATCGTCAATATCTACGCACCAAATGGAAATCAGGAAAATTTCTATAAACAACTGCAATGAGAATTGGCAAATAAAGATTATGATCACTACTGTGTAATTGGAGATTTTAATGCTGTCTTTGATAAAGAATTAGACACAAAATCAGAAAAAATAAGTAAAAAGAAGAGAAGCACAATTCCAAGAAATTTTTTACAACTGGCAGAAGAATTAAATATTGTAGATGCATGGAGAACATGTAATCCAAGGATAAGAGATTATACTTTTTACTCTAATAGACATAAATCATGGTCAAGAATTGATACATGCTGGTTGTCAACAAACTTAATGAAAGAATTGGAACAAATAGATATTGTACCGAATACATTTGCAGACCATAATCCAATTTTGTTACAATTAATAATAATAATAATAATAATAATAAGTAGTAGACCAAGAGAATTTAATTGGAAGCTTAATACACTTCACTTAAAAATGAAGAATTCAAGAAACAAGCAAAAGAAGAAATGGATTTCTTTTTTAAACAGACTCTTCCCATCCTGCTTATAACTTTTTTGAACTGTTACCATCTGGCAGAAGATATAGAACAATTAAGACTCGGACCACACGTTTTCTCAATAGTGTTTATCCCAGAGCTATAATTGCAATTAATAATGAGCTTAAAGACCACCAGTAGTGAATAATTAGTTGGACTGTGTTACTTGGCCTGCGGTGTAGATGTTTGTATTTTTAGTGGGGGACTTTTAGTGGGTGGGGAGTATTTGGGAATTTTATGTGTGTGCATGTGTCTGGTCTCTGGGTGTCTGTGAATTTCATTGTATGTGTATATACTTACAATGACAATAAATTATTATTATTATTATTATTATTATTATTATTATTATTATTATTATTATTATTATTATTATTATTATTATTATTATTATTATTATTATTATATGAGACCAGATACCTAAATGTTTATGGTCTGGGAGGCAAGTAAGGTTTTTTTAGAGGAATAGCCATAAGATTTGCACAAACAAAAAAGAGAAAGACGGAAAAAATATGAGACTCTGGAAAACAGATTAGCTTCAGATGAGAGGCAGTTGAAACAAAACCCAACAAATAAAGAATTGACAGAGAGGATAAAATTTGTACAACACCAGATAAATATATTATTAACCGAAGAAGCTGCAAGGAAGTTTACATTTGCAAAGCAAAATTTTTTTGAGAACGCAAACAAACCAGGAAGATGGCTAGCATACAAATTAAGGAAGGAGAAGCAGAAGACAATAATATGAAACTTGAAAGATGAAAAAGGAGTGGACAAATTTAAACAGGAAGAAATAAAAAAGATTGCCAAGGACTTCTATCGGAAGCTATACACGAAAAAAGAAGCTGACAAAGAAGCCCAGAAAGAATATATATTGTAGCACAACAAAATGAAATTGACTAAAGAACAAATTCAGTTCCTAAATGAGCCTATAACATATGCAGAAATTATAGAAGCTCTCAAAAAACAAAAAAATGGGAAAGCACCAGGTCCAGACAGGCTACCAGAGGAATATTATAAAGAATTGGAAGAGGTGTTACTTCAGCCATTTAAGAAGCTTTGAGAATGTGTCGAAGAAGAGGGGAAAATGCAACAACATGGACTGAAGCGACAATCTCTCTCTCATCCATAAGGAAAATATGGAAGGTAAAGAAATTCAAAATTATAGACCGATTTCATCGTTGAATGTGGATTATAAAATATATGCGACCATCCTGGCAACCAGAATGAAAAGAATTTTAACTCAGTTAATACATCAAGATCAGTCTGGGTTTCTTCCAAAAGGCAGATGAAAAATAACATAAGGACAGTCCTAAACTCCCTGGGATATTATGAAGCACACCCGGAGAAACAGATGGCCATGATATTCTTGGATGCGGAGAAAGCCTTCGATAATCTCGATTGGAATTTTATGATATATTTGCTGGAAACGCTGCAAGTTGGAGAAAGATTTTTGAAGCTAATTAAAGCAATATATACCCAACAAAAGGCAAAAGTGAGAATTAACGGCAAGCTGTCGAAAGAAATACAAATACAAAAAGGTACCAGACAGGGGTATCCACTCTCTCCACTATAATTTATCTTGACTCTAGAAATATTAACTGAACAAATCTGAAATAAAAAGGAATTGAAAGGACTGAAAGTAAAAGGCCAAATCTATAAACTTCAGGCTTTTGCAGATGACTTAGCCATTATACTGGAAGATCCAGTGCATTCAATAGAAGACCTGATGGCAATGTTAAAAAACTTTGGTGATATGGCAGGAATGAGAATAAACCAAAAGAAAACAAAAATACTTACTAAAAACGTAAGAGAACAAGAATGGCAGAAGATAATAGAGAAGACGAACTTCCAAGAGGAAAAGAGAATTCAATATTTTGGGATCCAAATTACAAAGAAGACGAGTACACTTTTAAAAGATAATTATATGAAAATGATGAAGGAGATACAGAACAATTTGGAGAAAAGGGATAAATTACAATTAGGGAAGGACTGCAATGATTAAAATGAGTGTCTTGCCAAAAATCCTATTCTTATTTCAGACAATTCCTATCATATTAAAACAGTCCTTTTTCCAAGAACTTAATAAGATAATTATGAGATTTGTATGGCAAGGTAAAAAACCAAGAATTAAAATTAAGGCAATGCAAGATGCTAAACAGAGGGCTGGTTTTGGTCTCCCAGATTAGGTTCTGTATTATAGATCCTGTATTTTAGATTGGATAAAAGAATGGATAACTTTGGAAAATGATAGATTACTTAACTTGGAAGGACACGATTTACAATTAGGCTGGCACACTTATCTATGGTATAAAAAGGATAAGTTGCAAACGCATTTTTATTTATTTATTTATTTATTTATTTATTTATTGATTGATTGATTGATTGATTGATTGATTGATTGATTGATTGATTGTGTTTATACCCCACCTATCTAGTCATTTCGACCACTCTAGGTGAATATGTAAATTTTAATTTACATATGATAAGAAGAGCTTTATTGGGAATGTGGAGAAAGATTATACAACAAATTTATCACAAAACACCTGTATGGGTATCACCTATTGAGGCCTTTACACAACCTAATCTCATGACAAAAGCAAAACTTTTAAGATACCAAGATTTATTTAAAAAGGATGGTGAACTAAGGTCTAAAGAAGAGCTAGAGACACAGAATGTCTATATAGACTGGTGGTGCAGAGTACAGCTGGAATCTAGATACACAAAAGACAAAATAGAAGGTTTCTACTCAGAACAATGTTTGATAAGCTTTTATTAGGTTCAAAAGATAAAATTGTTAAGAAAATGTATAGCTATCTGTTAGAAAATAAAATGCAAGGTGAAATGGTTAAAGAATGTATGATTAAGTGGGCACAAAACAAAGGGCATAATATTGATATTGATCAATGGTTGAAAATATGACAAAATAATATAAAGCTGACAAGATCGGTTAATTTTAAGGAGAATATATACAAGATGTTTTATAGGTGGCATATGACTCTAAAAAAACTGTTGAAGATGTATACAGATGTATCAAATGTGTGTTGGAAATGTAAAGCACAAGTGGGAAGCTATTATCATATGTGGTGGTCATGTAGAGTAGCGAAACAGTATTGGAAAAGAGCACATGCTGTATTGCAACACATATTGCTTTGTAAAGTGCCATTAACTCCAGAACTGTTTTTATTGAATATGATACCTGATAATATAGATAAGACAAAGGAATATATAGCTATATACATAGTTACTGTAGCCAGAATTCTCTATGCCAAAAATTGGAAAAGTCCAACGGTACCGAAACAAGAAGATCTTATAGAGAAGATACGGGAAACAGCAGAAATGGACATTTTATCAGAAGTGATGAAGGACTGTCCTTTACAAAAGGCAACAGAAAGATGGCACTTATTCTACAAATGGACTGAATCAACAGGCAGCATATGAAGACCATATATTGAAACGAGAACTTAAACCTGGAAGGCAGAAAAAGAATAAATTGGAATTTTGATATGGCAATAGGTATAGAATGGATGTTAGTATGTTATTGTTTCTCCTTTTCCCTATTAACCTCAATTCCCCTTTTCCTTTTTGTCATCCCCTTGTTAAAAATAAAAATATATACAGTGGTGCCCCGCCTAGTGACAATAATCCATTCCGGATAAATCGTCGCTATCTGGAAACGTCGCTATACGGAAATAAAAACCCCACAGGAACGCATTAAATTCCGTTTAATGCATTCCTATGGGGGATAAACTCACAGCTATGCGGAAATCCTCCATAGGGCCGCCATTTTCGCCGCCTCGCTAAGCGAGGAATCCGTCCCAGAAAACAGCGGGCAGCCATTTTGAAACCGCCGATCAGCTGTTAAAAAAGCATTGCTTTGCAATGATTGGTTCCCCAAGCAGGGAACCGATCATGGCAAAGCACCGCCAACCAGCCAGCCAGCCAGCCCCGGATGTCCGGTCTCCATGGCGGAACAAGAGCGAGGGGGAGGGAGCGCGGCTGTCTCCAGCCAGCGAGGGCTCGGAGGCAGGCAGCCGGGAAGGGGCGCACCACTCACCGCCAGCCAGCCAGCCAGCCAGCCAACACTGGACACCCAGTCTCCATGGCCGGGCGAGAGCGAGGAGGAGGGAGCGCAGCTGTCTCCAGCCAGCGAGGGCTCAGAGGCAGGCAGCCGGGAAGGGGTGCACCACTGACCCCCAACCAGCCAGCCAGCCAGCCCTGGACGCCTGGTCTCCATGGCCGGGCGAGAGCGAGGGGGAGGGAGCACGGCTGTCTCCAGCCAGTGAGGGCTCGGAGGCAGGCAGCCGGGAAGGGGTATGCCCCTGACCGGCAGCCAGCCAGCCAGCCCCAGACACCCGGTCTCCATGGCCGGGCCAGAGTGAGGGGGAGGGAGCACGGCCTTCTCCAGCCAGCAAGGGCTCAGAGGCAGGCAGCCAGGAAGGGGCGCGCCACTCACCGCAGGCAGCCAGCCAGCCCGACGCCCGGTCTCCATGGCCGCGTGACAGCGAGGGGGAGGGAGCGCGGCTATCTCCAGCCAGCGAGGGCTCGGAGGCAGGCAGCCGGGAAGGGGCACGCCACTCACCGCCAGCCAGCCAGCCAACCCCGGATGCCCGGTCTCCTTGGCGGGGTGCAGACGGGGCGAGGAGGGGGTCTCTGGCGTGCCGCCCCCCGTCCAGCTGCTGCCACCCTGGTCCCAGTCCTGGGCGGTCGCCTCTTCCTTTCCAGCACCTCCTGCCATGAGGGCTCTCTGGCTCGGCACCCCAGGGGTACGCGTGGGGATCAGGGCCAGGCCCTTCGCCCCTCCTTCCCTCCCTCCTCCCGAGGTGCCAATCCGGAGCGCTCCCGCTCCCCCCTCCCGCTGTCCCCTATTTATGCAGGAGCTCTGGGGGGGTAGTGCGGCGCCGATCAGCTGTTTAAAAAGCCTGGCTTGCAGCGCCAATCAGCTGTTTAAAAAGCATTGCTTTGCCATGATCGGTTCCCCAAGCAGGGAACTGATCATCGCAAAGCAAAATTCCCCCATAGGGAACATTGCAAAGCTATCGCAAAAGCGATCGCAAAATCTTCATCGCAAAGCGATTTCATTGTTATATGAAGCAATCACTATGCGAGGCACCACTGTATATAAAAAAGAAAAGGACTCAGACATTTTGGATAATATTTCATTTGTCTCATGAAGTGGGATGCAGATACAAAAGCTCATGATGCAATAGCCTTTTATAGATTTGACAGTGTCATTAAGATCAAATGAAATATTATGAAGGAATAGAACAAATGAGAGCAATAAAAATCAACAGGTAATTTCTCTCTCCCAGCAACTGTTAAAAGGAAGTGTATATGGTGGTCAAAATTGCAGAACATAGTAAATCACACTAGAGAAGACCCATTGAATCAATGTGAATTTAGGTAGTTAACTCCACTGTATGTTCCACTGATTCAAACAGGCCTACTCTTAGAACCTGCTGCTAGAATAAGCTCATTTGAATCAATGGAAGTCAGGAAGGAGTTGACTCTCCAAATTCATTCAGTGGGCCTACTCTAATGTGATTTACTATGCTAAGCCATGGGATTTTGACTAGTGCCTCCTAAAATGGTGATCAGTTTTAGCTTAGGCCCAAATACCTTTTACAAATTCAGAAGGATGAAGCCGTGCTCAAAGCACTAAGGGAAAAAAAACGAATCTCTATTTTGTATTACATATCCTGACACCTGAAAAAGGGGTCACATGTGCACAGAGGGCTGCATTTGCATTATGTTCAGGCCTGTTTAACTACAGCAGTACATGTGAATCTTTGATCTCTGAGAAATTGTGGGATCAAAGTATTCATTGCTTTGGATATCAATCTGCAGTAAAATCATCTGATTATAGCTTTGGCCAAGGAAAAGAAACCCGGTACATCTGCCTTTGAACTCATGTCACCCCAGGTAGTCAGTGCACTTTAAGTTAATTAGCATTTCTTTGAACTTAATTCCAATCCTGTTGCTTATGAATATCTTTTGGACACTATTTCATATTCCTCTTCAGTGTCAGTATTTTGCAAGGAGAGTGAAAAATGTTGGGGCGAGTATGCAGGGAGGTAGCTCCAGAATGAAGATGACAGAAAAATGCTAGCAGGCTGGGTCTGTCTCCCACCTTATTCCTGATGTATCTAAATGCCACTTCAATTGTCAACCTGGCTTCATGGCCAAATCATCCTTCTGACCTTAGCACAGGTGCCCCTGGTTAAAATAATGTTAATTAATTAGTTAGAGCAGCTAAGTGCACACAAAAACATCCAGGCGTGTGCAAGTACACAGACATCCATCCATCACTTAAAGCCATTGTGGTGGATAGATTTAATTTGATCCCAATCCAGTTTCAAATCTTTATGAAAAAGGTTCTGCCTGTGAATTTTTTCGCATCCTATATTGAGAAATGGAGATTGGAATAGATAACCGGAATACTTGTCTGTCTATGGATCCACCATCTCTTACCTGCCGAAATAACTCAGGGATCAATCATACACGAGAAAAGAACCTAGTTATACCAATTATTTTCATCCCTTTGTTGTACCAATTAGAATAGGTAGAGCAGTACAAGCCTTCTGTTCTCCTCCCTTTTCCCCCTCCCTCCTTTATTCACTCATCCCTGTTTCCCAATTTCCTTGCATATCTCTCCCTCTCAGTTCTTGGCTTTTGTTTTTTTTTTTCCTCCCTTTTGTAAAGTGTCAGAAGGAGGAAGCAAGTTTTATAAGACTTGTGAAGTATTGTGAAGAGCATGGTTAAAAAGAGGTGAGAGGTTAATGCAATAACCCTTTCTTTACACTTCAAAGCAGGAAATGTCCCTTTCTTGGCTCAAGCTCTCTTTCATCTGCAAGGGGGGAGGGGGGAGGGATGAAGGCTGTTTCCTTCTGAGCAATGTATTCATGTTTTTTATAGCAGCAGTGGCAGTGGCAGTGGCAGTGGCTGCTAATAGTGATTTATCAATATCCTTTTATTTGTTTTGAATAAATAAAACAAATTTATTAAACAGTAACCCTAAACCCAACCCCTTGGCAAAGAAAATAAAATTGAAGTTCACACATGCTGAAATGATAAAGAATAAAGTGATACATAATTGGTACATTTTAAAACAACCCTCCTGGTGATGGTTGAGTTCATTCATTCAAATTGAGAAACACAGGTGGCTATAGTGCCACCACTAATTTGAGGAACACAGTAGACTTTAAACAGGAAGCTCAGTGGGCCAAATTGTAGAAGCACTTTTCTTCAGATATGAGGGGTGACCATATTTAAAGATTACTTGTTTTCTTTTTTCTTTTTAGTTCAGAATTTTCATTTGTACTGGGAGTTAACATGCTAAAACTCAGATTCCAAACTAAAGCCCTTAAAACAGCAATCAATGCATATACACACACACAATCTAAGTTAACTTTTCTTTTGCCCCCACCCACTTTACTTTTGTGAACATCTCTGTGATTGTAGAGCTATGCATGGAACAAAAGGGTCTCCTGAATGTGATGCAGCAAATCCATCATGACCCAAAATTTAATTATATACTGTTTAGCTGTTCACCAGTAAATGAGAATCAGGGGATATCTAGCTTCCCTCTTATACTTTGGAAGCATGATTAGGATTGATTTCCTCTTATGCAAAGATGCAGCTTTCAAGAGGAAACAGAGATCTTTGGTAAGCACACATAGCAAAGACAAGCCATATATACATAATAAATAAAAAATTGCAAATATTCCAGAACCATAAAAACATAGCATGCTCTTCTGAGTAATTACCACCACCTGCCTCTTCCTCTTACTGAAAACATCATGTCACCACTTTTTAGCACAAAAATTAATGGAGCCAATCAGGAAGATATAAACAAAACTGACTCACAAACACCTGCACCCCATTACTTTTTTTTTCAGAATAGAGAAAAACCAAATATGTTTAAACGTTTGCCATTTTGAACTCTGCCAATATTCACCTACTGTTTAACTGTAAGTTTGTGTTTTTAAAAAGAGATCTCAATTTCTTTCTTCCAATTTTTCTGGTAATGTAGAAAACTGAGTGGTGTGGCTGGAAAAGAAAAACCACATATATATAAACAGCTATAATCATCATCACCACCACACCGTCTTAGAGTTGCAGAGCTGGAACGGATCCTGTGGATCATCAAGTTCAGTCCCTGTCAGTGGGGAATCAAACTCCCAGCCTCTGGCTCCATAGCTAAACCATTGAAAAACTCAAGAAAGGGCAATAGGATAAGACAAGGGAAACTGAGCATGGTATTAAAGCCACATAATTCATTCTTCATAAAAGGAAGACCACAACTTCCTTCTAGGAAGGCTTTCAAAATTATCCTCCTCTGTATTTCAGTCAGGAACCCTCAGCCTGACTTTATGTTCCCCAAAGAAGAAGGAGGTCTGCTTGTCCTGCCTGTAGGCATTGGGCAGGACTAGAAGTAGAAGTGAATCGGATATTTTTCTTCTTCTTCCTTCTACTGCCCTCTTTTCTTGGTTATCCCTTCCCCATCTCTTTATCTTTCTTTGCTTCTAAGTTATTGTTGCAGGAAGGATGGACTCATTGTTGCTAAAGGCCAGAGCTTATCACTCTCAAAAGGCCTTTGAGAGCCTGGAGGATGTTAGTTTCCTTCTGTTTTGAGTGAGTTATCCAACATGATCTAACATGTTTTTCCTGGTTGATCCCCACTAGCTCCAATCACATGAAGTGTCTTCCCAATTAACTCACTAACAAGTCATTTTCTCAGAGATCTCACTAAACTGATCACTTTCATCTAGATTAGGTTGAAGTGCCCTCATTGTGCATGCCTAGCTTAGTTGTCCATTAATTGCCCATGCCTGGCTGTCCCCTTCCACACTGTATATGTGTGTTTTTCCTTCTGCATTCTTCCTCTCATAGCACCATCCCAGTCTCTCTCTGTGGCTTAGCTGCAAATACTTCTTGGTTTATATGCAGGTCTGAGTTTGGAAGAAGCTAGTTGGTTACTATGAGGGGCTTTATTTACCCATGGGCTGTACAGAGGGGTTCCTCTCACCATTCAGTCACACTACCTTCTCTGCCTGGATGGGTTATCTCCAGAAGGTCAGTGCACTAATGGTTGGGAAATGCCTCCTGAGATTCATGCCTTTCTTGGCACACTCTGGATCCCTTACTCCTGGGTGCTCAGGGAAAATTCACACCGGCAGGTTGTTGCTCTTGATTGCAAAGCAATCTTGCATAGAACTTAAAGTAACCCAAAACACTTCGAAATCTCCAAGCATCCTCAGACACTGGGTTAGTACCTTCTACTCATTTGCAGTTGGTTCCATAAACCACAGCTTGGGTAAAATGTTATTATTTTATTAAAAAGTAAAAAGCAGCCAAGCATAACAAAAACTTCCAATAATTTCACCAGTGATTACAAAAACCATCATCAGGTAAGCTATTCAAAGTACAGAGCTCAAGGCATGCTAAAACTGTTCCCACAAAAAAATAATGAAACTAACTCTCTCTAAGCTATACTCATGAACATGTACAGAGTTCTTCATAGGTAGTATAATGGCATGGTGTGAACATGCTAAGTCATGATGATGAATCAAGATGGAGGGTGCCTTTGTTCTAACTATGTCTCTTAAATCCCATCATCTTGTAGACCACTGTTCTAAAAGTCCATCGCTTAGAACAGTGGTCCTCAACCTTGGGCCTCCAGATGTTCTTGGACTACAACTCCCAGAAGCTTTCACCACCACCTCTGCTGGCCAGGATTTCTGGGAGTTGAAGTCCAAGAACATCTGGAGGCCCAAGGCTGGGGACCACTGGCTTAGAAGGCTGTGTTTAACTGACTCTTGCTGTACCAGTTAATTAGCTTTGCTCCAGGTGCAAAGACTATACATAATCAAGACTCTTCACTGTGCCTCACCTTCAAGGCCATCCTGACCCTGTCAAAATTCTTATCTGCGGATGGTGGTGCTAAGCATTGCACAGTTTCCACAACATTCGGGTCTAGCAATCTTGATTTGAACATTTCACAGCTTTTCAGAATCTTGGTGTTAATCCCCAAACTGCTTTATAAATGTTGCAAAATTGATATTAACTTCATAAACCATAATTCCCTCAGAGTTAAATAATAATTAGTCACAAATAATTATTTGTAATGAAACCCTTTTTGCAGTGACTAGCAAATGACTAGTCCATGAGTCATTTCTCATGGCAACAATGCCGATTGGCACTATGCATACAAGAAATGGGAGACTCTCTACACAAAAGAATTAATGAACACAAATCAGACATCAGGAATGACAGTACATCGAAATCTATTTCAGATCATTTAATTTACCAGGACATTCTACACAAGATCTAAAAGTAGCCATTCTGTAAAAAAGAAACTAGAAGTCAAGAAGCCAGAGAGAGAGAGAGAGAGAGAGGGAAGGAGGGAGAGAGAGAGCTGAGATAAAATATATACACATGCTACACATCCATCTCAATGGGCTCAATATAAGTCAAGGCTTCTTAGGGCACTACCGAATACTGTATAAACACTACAATAATTTTACTGCAGTGTATCTCCCAGATATATTTTCCTTCTTAACAGACAGACCTTAAAACATCAAAGGTAAAACTGAGAGTCTTAACTTATTGCCTTGTTGTTTTTGTGGTCATTCATTGCCTGGGGTAATTTGCACAGATGGCCTGCTTCTTGGGAGGAAAGCAATGACAAACTTCAACAGCATCTTTAAAAGCAGAGACATCACCTTGCCAACAAAAGTCCGAGTAGTCAAAGCTATGGTTTTTCCTGTAGTGATGTACGGAAGTGAGAGCTGGACCATAAAAAAGGCTGACTGCCAAAGAATTGATGCTTTTGAATTGTGTTGCTGGAGGAGACTCTTAAAGAATCCCCTGGACTGCAAGGAGAACAAACCTATCCATTCTAAAGGAAATCAACCCTGAGTTCTCACTGGAAGGACAGATCCTGAAACTGAGGCTCCAATACTTGGCCATCTCATGAGAAGAGAAGACTCCCTGGAAAAGACGCTGATGTTAGGAAAGTGTGAAGGCAGGAGGAGAAGGGGATGACAGAGGATGAGAACATGAATTTGACCCAACTCCGGGAGGCAGTGGAAGACAGGAGGGCCTGCTGTGCTCTGGTCCATGGGGTCACGAAGAGTCGGATACTACTAAACGACTAAACAACAAAGAACAATCTGGAATTTTTAGCATGTATACATTACTGAAACACTGACGTCTACATTGGCTTGGGCATGTTGTGAGAATGGATGATGGTCAGATTCCAAAGGATCTCCTGTATGGAGAATTAGTACAGGGAAATTGCCCCAGAGGGAGACCACAGCTGCAATACAAGGAAATCTTCAAGCAGGATCTGAAGGCCTTAGGAACAGACCTCAACAGATGGGAAACCTTGACCTCTGAGCATTCAACCTGGAGGCAAGCGGTGCATCATGGCCTCTCCCAATTTGAAGAGACCCTTGTTCAGCAGGCCGAGGCAAAGAGGCAGTTCCGACAGCAGCGAAATCAGGGAGCTGGATAGGGGACAGATTGTATTTGGCTTCAGTGTGGAAGGGATTGTCACTCTTGAATTGGCCTTCTCAGCCACACTAGACAGTGTTCCAAGTCCTCCATACAGAGCACATTACCATAGTCTCTCGAGATTAAAGGATGCCTACACAAAAATTAGGATAATAATAGACCTATTCTCAGACCAATCAGAAGGAAAGCAAAACATTTCTACCCACCCCAAATTGTGCAGGCAAATTCCCAGCTATTATTAAAAACAGGATCAGAATTAGACTGCTTGAATCTGAATGCCTTTATCCAACTCTATGATATGGCCACACATGGAATATGCCATATATTTAATGACCATTGGAACATCTAAAGGGTATTGCAGAGTTTGCAAAGATGTAAGAAAAAAGGATTGTAAATGATCGAGGGGCTGAAGAACTTCTTTGTAATAAAAAGTTGAAGCACTTGGGGCAGGTTAGCTTAGAAGAAAAGTGGGTAAAGGAGGAAGAAGCATGTAAAATGGGATGGAACCTCCCCTAATCCCCAGTCATCATACTAAGATTTGGGTCATCCAATGAAGTTGAAATTGGGACGGTCAATATTCACAAAAGGATTCCCCACCCTACAAAGTGCATTTTGCTATGACAAAATCTGATGATAGTAGATAACTTTAAAAGATCATAGATACATTTAAAAGGTCAATTAATGCTTTCAATGAATATTAGCCATACTAGTTATATGCCACATCCCAGATCACAGATGACGTGCCTTTGGATAGCACAGGGAAAAGACTCTTGCCTACATGTCCTGCTTGTACTATCACAGGCATCTTATTGGAAAACATGGGAAACAGGGCACTGGACTGGTTGGGCATCTGTTCATGTTAATTTTGTCTATGGACTTTGGAATTTCATTCTACCTACTTGTGTTTTAAAATTGGAACCAATGAAGGAATTCTTCATTGTTCAAGATTTTTCCTTATATGATTCTTGTTACTGTTGTTGATCTGTGGATTTTGTATGCATTAATGCATATATCTTGCCATAGTTCCTTTGTGTCTTTTAAAATTAATATTGGGCAGAATGTCTCAATAGAAATTACCCTAAGCCAAAACATAGTGTTACTTAGTGGTTGGAGGAAAGGTGGCCACTCTTTGGTAAGGTTAAGATCACTCCCCTGAATGTCCTCTGATAATCCACTCTTGAGGTGATGTTTTCATTCACCATGCAAAAATCTGCAAAAGCCACAGAGTCCAGATACTTTGATCCAGTATTATTTTAAAGAACTTATTTAATTTGTTTTAAAGTTAGGTTCAGAAACACATTTGCAGCATAACAGCCATGAAAAAGATTGCCAGGGAAGGCTTTTTGGCTTGCTAGTTCTACTTAGTTTTCTAGAAAATGATCTATTTTTCTTAAATGTTCAATTACCAAATCCATATAGATCTAAATCGGAGAAAGATGAAAGGGCCTGTTTGCCCAAAGCTAAGGATATTCAACTGTCACTTATAGCAAATACGTCAGGAAGCTGCATCTGAAGAGGAGGTGGGGTGGGGAATATGTCACACAATATTTTAGACTGGCGCTAGCACTTTGTAAACAAGCTATTAAATATATGAATCATGTACCTCATTCATCTCAAAATGTTCAACCTATGCTGACAGAATTTTGTAACACTGAATAAATTAGGAGTACATTTGGCATGTGGTGCTGTTTCCTTCTACACTTTCTCTCAGAAACAACACCCCTCATCTTCCTGATTATTCAGTTTATTTCTGGTGGGCCTTTCCCCCCCGGTCTGTCAAGAGCTTTCTTTTCCTTCCATAAATTATAGGTGAGAAGGATATTTAGACAGAATTTAAACTAACTGAATTATTTAGAGTACAGATGCTAGGCGCAAATGCATAATTTATTCCAGAACTGTGTAATGCAGATTTAAGTAGCTAATGCTAATAGGGGTGAGATGGGGGTATTTTTATCTTTCTTTTACTAACCGTATGA
The DNA here is from genome assembly GCF_051106095.1 of Pogona vitticeps. NCBI lineage: Eukaryota > Metazoa > Chordata > Lepidosauria > Squamata > Agamidae > Pogona > Pogona vitticeps. Next base: position 217,886,790 of record NC_135784.1, on the reverse strand, counting down.
AATTCTTGACCTACAAATATTTTTGTACCCAGCATCAGGACTTAGCATCCACACCATGATATGGAGCTCATACTAATATATTTACAGTCTTGCTTCTTCGTTAGTAGGGAAAAAGCCTGTTGGTGTTATTTAAGGGGAAGCTGAAGTACCACAAGTTAAGAAATCATTATAGAAATTATGAATACTGAATTCTGCAAGTGAGTATTAAACTGATAACATCTACAGTGGTGCCTCGATTTACAAACTTAATCCGTTCCAGAATGGTGTTCGTAGGTTGAAATGCTTGTAAGTCGAAGCACCATTTCCCATCGAAATGCATGGGAATGAGATTAATCCATTCCAGCATTTCAAAAAAAAAAAAAAAAAAAAAAAAAAACCAAAAAAAGAAAGCACACAGAAAGCCCCATCGGAAGGCGCTGGGGCTTAAAAAACAAAAAACAAAACAGAGCAAGCCCCGAAGGCTGCAAAAAAAATCACCAAAAACAAACAACATGGCACAGAAACATAACCATCCTCAGCTGAAACCCACCCTGCAAAACCCACCCAGAAGTTTCTAAAAAGCAAAAACAGCACCTTACCAGGCAGACCAAAGCCACCTCTGATGGCACTCACTCCCGGGAGAATGGCGGCTGGTGACAGGCCCTGGCCAGTGGTGTAGGGCAGCTGAGGCGGTGGCAGGGCCCTTACTCATGAATAGACCAGCACCTTCAGCATGCCTTACCCATGAGTAGACATATGGCAGGGAGCACACCGGCTTCTCATTCCGACAGCAAACTGGAGCCACCCCGCTTCTCCTTCCTCCACTTATGCTGCCGCTGCATGCCCCGTCCACGGAGGAGCCACTCTGACCCATGCACCCCAGGGCCTTCGGTGGCCCTTACTCATGAGTAGAGCCGCACCTTTGGCGGGCCTTACTCATGAGTAGACCCACACCAGGGATGGGCAGGGAGTGCACTGGCTTCCTGCCCACAGTGGTGATCTGGAGCCGCCCCCGCCTGTCCTTCCTCCTCCTGCGCTGCAGGAGTAAAAAAAGTTCCCTGACCCATTGCTCTAACCATTGGGGCGAAAGAGCTACAAAGAAGCAGCCTCTTTGCCACCGATGGTTTGAATTTCCCACCTTTTCCCGCTGTCTTTTTCTGTTCTTAAGATGAAGCTATGCTCACAAGTCGAAGAAAAATTTTGCAAGTGGAGCTGTTTATAAGTTGAAATGCTTATAGTTAGGGGCGTTCGTAAGTCGAGGCACCACTGTACAGTGAATTTCTTAAGTTCAAACAATTCACCTCCAGAAGTTATGTCATTTGTGTCATACTGGCACAAAATCTCAAGATTTTGGCTGTGGAATTTTAAGGATATTCTCTCCACCCACTCCTTTGTACCTTACACAGGAGTCACCCATACTAACAAGTCAAATATATCTGTGAAGATTCTCATTCATTCAGGTGAGGTTATCTGCAAGTTGAGTCATGGTCATTGAACTTCTTTCTTATTAGAAACTAGAGATGAAACTAGAGATGAGGAAGAATTTTTAAAAATAGCAATTTATTGTGATTTGTAATTCATCAAGTTTGCCAAATCAACAAATTGAAGACAAATCAATGAATTGATTTATCTTCAATTTATTTTTTTTTTAATTTTTTTTTTAAAACTATTGGGTGATGGGGAAGGAATACAAAAGGCAAAGGGCAGTGGGGGGGGATGGAAAAAGGGTTTTGAGAATAAGAAGACATCAAATGCATAATCATTCAATCTTACATATCAAGTATATACACATCTAATCTATTCATGTTCCAATAAAGATTCATCTTTCTTCGTCTTTTCCTTCTTCTTCTTCTTCTTTTGACTATTTTGTCTATATATTAACCTCTTTAGCTTTCGGCTTATACATGTAATACAGCTTAAATCTATGTTATTCCCACAGCATCAGAACACCAGGGCCATTTGTGAAATATATGCCCTCTTTCACCCTCCTTTTTTCTTGAGAATGCACTCAGCAGACCCAAAATAATATAAATCCTGCTCTCTCCTCCCCTTTCCTCCCTGTACTTGTTTTGTTTCTGCGACTCTTTTTCCTTCCATATTTTAAAAGGGGAAACAATATCATTCAAAGTTTGCTTTTCAGCCTCAATCGCTACATCTCTTACTGGGTGGTCCTCCATCCCTTGTATATTATCTGATATCTTCATCAATACAGCCGGTTCTGAAATCTCTTTTTGGTGTAATTTAACCTCTGCTACCTTCCCTCCCCTAGAGCCTCCAATCACGTCTTCCATCTGGTCAATATAATAATTTACCTGCATGAATTTTTGCAACAATGACATCTGAAAAGAAGTTTTCCAGTCTAGCCACCGATCAGTATTTTTCTCAGGGGGAGGTTCCATTTTCCACTATTTCCACTTAATATTCCCTCACCCCTTTATCCCAGTACACATCCAATATTTCTAATATTTCACCTTACCACTATACCATATTAGCAATAAGATAGCAGGTACATTCAAGTAGGAGATGGAATCTAAAACATAGATCTCTCAAGTGTCTTTGTAGTCGCTAATATCTTCAGACCGGTTGCTTCTTTTTTTCCCCCCCCCCTTCTTTTCTCTTCTCCAAGTTTGTTTTAACCTTCACCCGGCAAGACTCTATTATTAGAATGTCATTTGTCAAGATCTCAGTTCAGTTCAAACCACATAGCCCCCAGTTCACAGCTCTTCCTTTTACTTCCAACGGCTTGCTTCTCCTCCCCCAAACAGGGAGATCCAGCAGAGTCCCGGCAGTATATTGTTCACGGAAAGCAGAGTCCCACACAGTCCAAAAATATATAACCACAGAGGCAAAGGAATCCAGAGTGAACAGTTTGCAGCAGAAATTATTTTTTCAAGGCCCGTCAGTTGATTCTTCAAGAGTTATTTTTCCTCCTTTAATGGAGACACGAGCTATTTCTGCCTGGCTGTTCCTTTCGAAATAACCCGACCTCAGCTTGGATAAAGCTGGAATGCTAAGAATGCCGCTCCTTATCTCATTTGGTCATAAATTTGCACACAATCACTTGTTCTTCATTTAATGAGGTTTTTCATAGAACAAGGGCTTCCACTTACTTTGATGTATACTTTCGCCGTGCTTCTGTTTTCTTATTCTCGGCGAACGGAGCTGTCTTTGGCTGGTTGCCAAGAATGGCGCCCATCTTCGTCTGTGCTGATGTGAATTTCCAGAAGAAAGACGAATTGGTTTGCTGCCCAATCTTCTAACTTCTGTGGCTCACAAGCTGCTGCAGAAGGGTCTCTCCTGACTCTTCCTTGCCCCCCCCATTTCTGGAAGGGTCCCAGACCGAAGTGGTTCTAGCTTCCCCCGGGGAGCTATTCCCGAGAGCTGCTAGCTTCACCAAGACGAAGCTCCTCCTTCCGATTTATCTTCAATTTAAAATGCTATAAAACTGGCCCCATGCACCTAGAGACATAAAATTCACAGGGAAGCTTCCTCAGATGGTTTTCAACAAGCCCGGCAGGTTAGGAGAAGTTTGAGTTCCAGACCCCTGAGTTATATAGTCACAAGGAGGACACCCCCAGGAAAGCTCCCCCAAGTACTTCAAGAATCCTAAATCACAAAGGAGCTTCTTATGCCTTTCCGGTGGTGTTTGAGTGGCAGATGGTTTCTGACTGGCAGGTAAGGTCTCCTGAGATATGGGATTCAGGCATCGCAGGTACCAATATGATTATTGGGATAGTGTGGGGAGAGACATTGGGGGAAACAAGTTTCATTTTTTACATTGGTGATGTAGTGGCAAATACCTGCCACATGGATGAGCGGCAGACAGTTTGCAGGTAGGGATGAAATATGGCACTGAAGCATTTGGCATCAAGTTAAGATTTGCCACAAGGAGGCATTGAACATAATCCTCCAAAAAGAACTAATTACATACCTAAAATGTGGTGTTGGACTTCCAGGTCTGTACAGCCCTGCCACTCTGGCTTCCAGGTCGGACTTCCAGGTTGGGTACAGCCCCACCACTATGAATTTTTTGAGCTTCCAGGTAAGGTATGGCCCTGCCAATAAAGCTGGCCTGTGGGCTTTCAGGTAGGGTATGGCCTGGCCTGAGTTGGTGAGAACTTGGTCTCAGGAGGCTGGAATCAGCTGCTGGACTTGGTCAGAAGTTGGCCCACAGAGTTTCGTGTCATGAGTTCAGCTGAAGAAGACCTGGAATAGGTGGAGTTAATTGCTGGGTGAGGGAAGTGTAGGGCAATTAGTGGAACTAGAGGCCCCTCTGTTATCACAAGACAGCTGCAATTAGTGATGAATCACTGCCAGATTCTCCTCCCCTGCTGGCCAGAGTTAGAGATAGGCTCCGGCAGAAACTTACAATACAGAGCTCTGAAGTTTGCATGCATGCTTCTCATAGAAACATCAGATCAACCAGTCCAGAGTTTTAGCAGGATGGAGTTTTCCAGGAACTAGATGATTGTTGCTTCTATAGAATTTGTAGAATTTGTTAATTTCAGCCTCTTCAGCATCGGTGGTTGGTGCATAAACGTGGATTACTGTGATGTTAAAAGTCCATTCCTTCTACGGACTTCTTGCCCACAATAGTAGATATGATAATCGTCTGAATTGAATTCGCCCATTCCTGTCCATTTTAGTTCACTGAATGTCAATGCTTATTCTTGCCATCTCCTGTTTGACCACATCCAGCTTACCAAGGTTCATTGACTTTATGTTCCAGGTTCCTATGCAGTATTTTTCTTTGCAGCATCTTTGTGCGTCTTTTCGTCTTTGGCTCAACCACTTCATTAGCTCTGGAGCTCCTTGTACTTGTCCTCCGCTCTTCCTCAGTAGCATGCTGGACGCCTTCTGACCTGAAGGGCTCATCTTCCAGCGTCATATCTTTTAGCCTTTTGTTTCTGTTCATGGAGTTTTCTTGGCAAATATACTGGAGTGGCTTGCCAGTTCCTGCTCCAGGTGGATCGTGTTTTATCAGAACTCTCCACTATGACCTGTCCGTCTTTGGTGTCCCTGCACAGCATAGCCCATAGCTTCTCTTAATTACTCAAGCCCCTTCGCCACAGCAAGGCAGTAATCCATGAAGGGGACCTGCCTTAATAGAAGCCTCCAAAAATAACTAAGTTTTAAACTAACCTCCCGCCTAAACAAAGTCTTGTCAACTAAATCACAGACACAACCACTCAGGAAATAAATTTTGGAGGAAGGGATTCCACAGTCACACACAAAATCCCACCAACCCACCCTGCCTGAACACAAGCCTCCAAAAAAGAAGTGGCCTAACTGAAATCTGCTAAAGAAATCCTTCCTCAAATTCCCAGTAAAGTTCAAATAATAGTAATGAAATGAATTAAATAGGAAATAAAATAAATGAGAAAAAGGAAGTGTTTGCTTTGCTGCCACCAAAGTGAAAGCATAGCCAAGTAGAAGCAACTTTTCTCACTCTCAAGAGAATCGGGACAGAAGTGGGAAATGGCTGCAGGGAAAATGCTTATAAAGCTTCTGAAAAAAGTTGCACCCCACAGCCCTTTCAGCAGTGCTGTTGGCTACCTGACATGCCAATCCAGGATCTCCTGATCGGTCAGAGCTTCTGATTGGCACCAGCAAACTCAGAGATGGCACAGAGAGGCCCCAAAAAGGGCAGCGAATATGACAAATATTGATGAATCAACAAATAAAACTGAGAAAATATTTGTCACTTCGTATTTGTCGGGTCTTCAAAATTGACGAATATGAATCATGAATATATTATCGATCTATCAGTCTATTAAAAAGAAATATGTTTACAATGACATTTGTTCAGACACATGAGATATCCCTCATCTAATTGAAAGCCTGCACAAACATTTAAACACAATAGCGTAACAGATGTAGGCTTTGAAGTATTTGATGATATTCCTAGGGAAGTGAATGTGTGCCAACCCCGAGCTGGATTTTCTTTGTTACAGCTGAACTTCTGAAAAGGAAAACAAACCCCTCCAAACTGTTTGCTGTTGCTGTTGTGATTGGTTGTCTAAGAGAGGTTTTAAAATTGGATGGTTTGTATTTTTGTTTTTAGTAATTTTAGTAATGTTTAAAAGTAATACTTAAATATATTTTCTTATTTTTAAATATTTCTGTAATATACCATTTTTAGTTTTTAAACATTGTCTTTTTTTATTATGTAAGTCACATTGGGTCTTCTTTTAGGAGAAAGGCAGAGAATTTTTTTGGGGGGGGGACCAATTCAATAATAAATAATAATTGTTGAGCTTGCCATTAAAGACTGGTGTGGGTAGGTAGGTTGGTTGGTTTCATGCACCATATTTCTCCTAGGACTTGGGTTCAGATCAGGTCACAATAGAATGAAAAACCAATGTACAGTATATTATAAACACAAGTAGGTTTTCATATTTCAAAACAACTGAAAGCATATCATGTGTGGGGGGGGGGGCAGAATACAGCTCACTCCATCAATCATCTGTCTCTTAGATGCCAGACAGTTGCCCAAAGCCTATCTGAATAAAGGTCTGTTGATACAAGGACAGCAGAGAGACAGTCAACTTAGCATCCCTCAGAACAGCGTTCCACAGCCTGGGAATAACCACCAAGAAGGTCATCTCCCACATACTGACCAAACATGCCTGAGAAAGTGGCAACACCAAAAAAGGGGCATTTCCATCTTTAAAGCCTAGGCATACTTGTATAGTAAATTATGGTTTTATAGCCCATAATCTGGACCCAAGTTATACAGAGCTTTATAGGTCATAACTAGAACAGTGGGTTGTACTTGGAAAAAGAACCTGGTTGCATCAGGTTCTTTTTGGACTCCACACGTTTCTGCATTCACTAATGTGGCCTCTTGCACAGCAAGTTACATTAATCTGAATGCGATGTTTCTGTGGCATGTATCACCTGAGATCAGAAAATGCCCACTGGGAAGAAACATCTGCAAGAATGAAGCACACACAACTTTACCTCTTTCAGACACTATGACATGAACAGAGGCCATTTTAGTGGATCCAACATGGATGTGAACACTGTGATATATGTGACACATGGCAAAGGGCAAGGACTGTCCTCCATTCTTGTACTTATGAAGCACTTTGCAGAGAAGTAACTATTTCTTGAGATAAATCACAAGGAAATAGAAGCATACAATTGCATCTTCTGGGATTCTGATGGCCATATATCATAATTTGGGGCTTTCATTACAGAGTGTTGGAGGACCATAATGCTGATTGACATGTACAGAAAGAGCATCATATTTTGTCACATTCTGCATAAAGCAGGGGACTATGAACCATCCTTTCCCTATTTCCAGCTCCTTCCTAATTTCTATTTTCTAGTGTAATTTTTCATTTCATTATCTCTGTGTGTTGTTGGGTGTTTTTCCTTCCCCTTCCCCTTTTCTTCACTAATCTCACTTCATTCCTTCCTTTCATTTGGATTCCTTTTATACCCTAGCAACTGGATTTTAAAAAGTGTCGCTTTTATTTTTGTCACTGGAGGCAAGGAAATTAGCACCTTGATGGAAAATGTACTATACAGATCTGAGACACATTACAGAATTTAAACACATATTCGATCACTGTGATTACCAAAAAAAGAAAAGGGAAAAAAGTGCCACCAAACACACTTAAAGGAGACATCACAATTTTCAGCCATTTTTCCTCCTTTTTTCTCTCCCTCATCCCCTTTTTTCTCTCCCTCATCACTGCTTCAGAATGGCATATTTTAAAAGGGAAGCTGAATACTTCTTCTGACATCATATCAGAGTGTGTGAAAAGTGATGAATGTTTCTTGATGCATGTAAGCAAAAAGAGAACGTGTTGCATGAGACTATACTCTCTCCTTGTTTATCTCGATATTTCACTGTGTGTGTTTTAAGGTGCTTTCCCCATTGCTATAGTAAGCAGGTTTTATGGAGCCTAAGTACTGAGAGACTGAAACAGTACATGTCCATTTTACTGTAACTTAGAAAAAGCTTTTGGGGCTCTAACTGAGGTATGGGAAACCTGTTGCCCCTCAGATATCATTAAGACTCCACATCCCATGGTATTCAACCCTTAGCAATGCTAGCTAAGGCTAATGACAGTGTAGCCTAATAACATCCAGAGAGCCACAGGTTCCTCACTCCCTGCTCTAGTAAACATAATAAGGTTTGGGCATATAAACACCCAAGAACTTAGCTCTGTATCCAAAATCGGAGTTTCAATACTTTTATTCCAATATTCTGTGTCATTACATATGATGACTATCTGTTATGTTGCATTTCCATAGTGCTCATTGAGTGAAATTTTAAGATACAGTTTTTGACTGAATGCTGACACAACAGCTGGATCTTGAACATACTAGCATGAAATCAAGCCTCGTTCCAGGTCATGCCAAGAGGCCTCAGGGGGACCACTTGTGTATGCCAGGCATAGTTTCTTTCTTAACATTAGGGTAAGTAGCTCCTGGAATCCATCATGTTGTTTTTCCCTGCAGGGCCTCCCATGCAGTACCCCAGGCATTCAGAGTGAAACAAAATGGCAACCAATCGTGGAATTTCAACCAAGGCAGATCAATCATTTTGAGTGGATGGAGCCAAGAAACTGCAAACATTGAGGCTTCTGTAGGATGCTAGGTTCCAGATTGTTGTTGTTGTTGTTCTACCATTGCATAAGGAAATTTCTTAAGCCTTTCTGGGAAACTGCCACTTATAATGTGATGCTCAGCATTTCATTAATTAGCAGCCATTTGGTACCAAAATGTGTGTGATTTCATTTATGCCAGTGTAACTTGGTATGTGGGACAGGAAGCAACAGTTAGAACTGGATATGGAACAACTGATTGGTTCAAAATTGGGAAAGGAGTACGACAAGGCTGTATATTGTCCCCCCGCTTATTTAACTTATATGCAGAATACATCACGCGGAAGGCTGGACTGGAGGAATCCCAAGCCAGAATTAAGATTGCCGGAAGAAATATCAACAACCTCCGATATGCAGATGATACCACTCTGATGGCAGAAAGTGAGGAGGAATTAAAGAACCTTGTAATGAGGGTGAAAGAGGAGAGCGCGAAGAACGGCCTGAAATTCAACATCAAAAAAACTAAGATCATGGCCACTGGTCCTATCACATCCTGGGAAATAGAAGGGGAAGATATGGAGGCAGTGACAGATTTTACTTTCTTGGGCTCCATGATCACTGCAGATGGAGACAGCAGCCACAAAATTAAAAGACGCCTGCTTCTTGGGAGGAAAGCAATGACAAACCTTGACAGCATCTTAAAAAGCAGAGACATCACCTTGCCAACAAAAGTCCAAATAGTCAAAGCTATGGTTTTTCCTGTAGTGATGTATGGAAGTGAGAGCTGGACCATAAAGAAAGCTGACTGCCGAAGAATTGATGCCTTTGAATTGTGGTGCTGGGGGAGGCTCTTGAGAGTCCCTTGGACTGCAAGGAGAACAAACCTATCCATTTTGAAGGAAATCAACCCTGAGTGCTCACTGGAAGGACAGATCCTGAAGCTGAGGCTCCAGTACTTTGGCCATCTCATGAGAAGAGAAGACTCCTTGGAAAAGACCTTGATGTTAGGAAAGTGTGACGGCAAGAGGAGAAGGGGACGACAGAGGATGAGATGGCTGGACAGTGTCTGCGAAGCAACCAACATGAAATTGACACAACTATGGGAGGCAGTGGAAGATAGGAGGGCCTGGCGTGCTCTGGTCCATGGGGTCACGAAGAGTCGGACACGACTAAACGACTAAACGATGATGAACTTGGTAATATGATTCTTGCCAATAAGTCTTTGTCTCTCCTTGTTGCCAGACAGGACCTTGATAATTCTTCCTTCCAAAGGGTACTTTCAGATAGACTGGGAATGGAAGGGGGATTGCTTCTCACATTTTGTTTCCTTATTATTAACAGCTATTTTGTGCATTACATGACAGCAAACCATACTTTGGATCAACAGGGAGCTAGGGCCAATCCTTATTCTTTCAGTGATGTGGACTCACTTTTGTGAATAGAGAGTAGTATGCTGATTCCTTTTATCAATAGCTTTTTTTCCAGTGCCTGGAATTAAATACAGTGGTGCCTTGACTTACGACCATAATCCGTTCCAGAAGATGGACGTAATTCAAAATGGTCATAAATTGAAGCACCATTTCCCATTAAAATGCATTGGAATGCAGTTAATCCATTCCTGGTCAGAAGGAGCTGGGGCTTTTTTTTAAAAAAAAAACAAAAACCAAAAATAAACAGCCAAGCAAGTTCCATCACTGGGGCTTAAAATAAATAAATAAATAAATAAATAAACAGCCAAGCAAGCTCTGTCACTGGGGCTAAAAAAAAAAAAAACCACAGCAAAGCAAGCCCCGAGGGTGCTGAGACTGCAAATAAAATAAAATAAAAAATAAACAGCAAAGCGAGCCCCGAAGGCGCTGCGGTTGCCAAAAAAATCATCAAAAAGGAAAACAAAACCAGACAGAAACATACCCCCCCCCAGCCCAAAACCACACTGCAAAATTCACCCAGAACAGTTTTTAAAAAGCAGAAAACAGCACCTTACCTTGCCAGCCAGCCACCTCTGATCGCACACTCTCTAACTGTTGGGGCGAAAGAGCTACAAAGAAGCAGCCTTGTCACCACCTACAGTTAGAAATTTGAATTTCCTGCCTTTTTTCCCTGCCTTTTTCTGTTTGTAACTGGAAGCTCTGGCCGCAAGTCGAAGCAAAATTTTGCAGCCAGAGCTGGTCATAACTTGGAATGATCATAAGTCGGGACGTTCATAAGTCAAGGCACCGCTGTATTTACAAACAACTACTAGCAAATATACAATAATCTACTCAAATTAAAGCTGATTTCTTTTAATTTTTTCAAAACAGGATTCTAACTAATTACTCTAGTTACTTTTGAGGAATGAAAAATTCAACAGTTAATTACTAAAATTGTGTTTATAATGATAATCAACTGCTCGAGTGGGGCTGGCAGGTATAACTGTAATGAGTTTCTTTTTGAAAGTAAATTTCTCTTTTGGTTTGAGGTTTGCTTTTTCCCTCTCTGAGGTTTCAGATATGTGGAACTTGTGGAAAGCGAGTCTTGAAATTCTGCAGAGGATGAGTTTTTCACCAGACATGTTACTGAGAGATATCCTTGGGGCAGCCAGCCATGAGACACGATTCCTGAACTCCCAGGATACAGTGACATTACATCCTGTGTCTAGTGTTACCATATGGACTCTACAAATGTTAGGTAAGGTAGTAAAAATGTTCCTAGACTGTAGCACTTGTAACCCATGAATAATATTGTGTTTATTTATCTATTTGTCTTTCTTGAAAAGGAAAGAGCTGATCAAGCAAACTTCATTTGCCATGAGTGGGCATGAATGATATGTCCACTGTGTCCAGATATAGTTTACCACTAGAGATGGGGACGAAGTGCCAAAATGGCACTTTGTCTGGGTTCATTGGTCATCAAACTTGAATCAATTTATTGGTTCATTGGGTCTTTTTTTTTAAAGACAGCCCCTGGGTCTATCTAAAAAAAAAAAACAACCCCGGCCCCCACAGCCTTCCTATGCCACACAGCATATGAAGAGGGGGAAAGCGATCAAAGTGATCCCCCAGCTTCACTGCCTTTGCAAAGGCAGTGGGGCTGGGGGATGGCTTTGGTGGGGATTTCACTTTGATCCCTTTCCCCCTCTTCCTATGCTGCTGCCGGGGCATAGAAAGAGGGGGAAAGCCCGACTGAAGCCATCCCTCGGTGCCAGTGCCTTTGCAAAGGCAGTGGAGCTGGGGGATCACTTTCCTCCCTTTCCCTCTCTTCTGCAGGGCATAGAAAAAGAGGGAAAACCTGACCCAGGCCTTCCCCCATCCCCTGGGTTGGGTTTCCATTCTGGCAGGCTTTTGCAAACCACCAGAAGGGAAAATCCTTCTCTGCTTATGCCCCTGAGGAACAGCTGATCTGCGGGGGCATAAGCAAATAGGAAATGAAGGGACAAATATAAAAGGGTTATATTCACTGCTTCGTATTAATCAGCGTCTCTGGACTCCAGGAATACGAAGTAACGAATATCTGATGAATTGCTGAATATCCCTGATTCATTTTTATATATGTCCCCATGTCTATTTAACACCTCTTCCATTTCAGACTTGCATCATTAAATTACTAATGGGACAAAATGCAGTTGAGATGAAGAAATGATGAAAAAATGCACATCAGTGTTACAGTAACCTATTCACACGCACTTACCCTCTCACTCCGGTGGGAATATCATATTTCTGATATAGCTTGTGGATTTCCCACATATTATTTCAGTGAACACAGTTTTAGTAAAATCTCCATTTTCCAGAAAGGAGAGGAGCCACCCTGTGTGGTCATAGGCAAGCTGCACAATCCCAGGGTGCCACCAGAAGAAGGGAGAGGTAAATCACTTCTGAGTTCTCTCCATCTGGAGAACTCTGGAAGGGGTCACATAAGTCAGAATCAACTTGATGGCACACAACACAATATTCCTGCTTACTAAATGTAGGAAATTGTGGTCAGGAAAATGTTTTGTGCATGTTTTGCCTCCCATTTGAAACAAATGGCACTCTTTCCCCATCAGTTTTCTATAAATTTTCATAATATTAGATGCTGTGTGCAATTCACAGTAATTTTATGTTACTATAAAGGCAGATTAGCATGGTCACTGCAAAATTTTAACATTTTGAAAAAAGACTGCAACATACATAGATTCACAGTTTTTGTGAGAATGTGAAAAATCTTTAGGAGGGATGCAAACTGAAGACATTAAAGATATTTCTCATTTTCCCTATTGTAAACAAATACTGTAAATAAAAACCATAAACTTTATGAAATCTAATCTACAGCTGTGAGTTAATTTGGCAAGGTACAAAAACTAAACAATTCATGTCCATTGATCTGCTCTGATACTGAATTTTCTCAGCATAATTCCAAGCAATTTTAGCAAAAACAAAGTCTGTAAATTCAAGAAATGCGATCTGTTGAAATATAATTTGGTGTCATGGACCAAGTCTCAAAACTGCTGTGTGACAGCATTAAATTCTTAATGCACTAAATTCTTAACTTGCAGAAATCTGGAGCTGAGATTTATGCTGATGGATGCAGCTAACAGGATTCTAGCCTATATTTGAGTAAAGTAACAGCTCAACATACGTACACTGTCTAACAGATGTCCGTTACCCAAAAGATACTACTCAGATGCTTTCTCACAGCAAAACTCTAAAGATCATTTAGAAGTATTGAATCAGTTCAATGACACCTACTTCCCCACATGTTCGGGACTGTGTGCCGGTTATGGCAACATCTATAGTGCAACTCTAGGGTCCCTGGGATCATATTCTAGAGGCCACAGATTAGTGGTTGCCAAACTTTGGTCCCCAGATGTTCTTTGATTACAACTCCCAGAAATCCTGGCCAGCACAGTTAGTGGAGAAGGCTTCTCAGAGTTCTAGTCCAAGAGCATCTGAAGACTCCAGGTTGGGAACCACTGCCCTAGATAAATAAGAAATCATTCTCCCTGCCACTGAAGAAAGATTCATGACTTGCCCTACTCTAGTGGAGGAAACTAATTATCTATGTATTGGTGATCTTAAGACTGGACTGTTGCTAACTGCTCTGTGTGGGACTACCCTTAGGCTCAGTCCAGGAGCTGGAATTGATGCAGAATTCAGTGGCTGAGTACTTACTGATGCCTCCTGTCTTGAGCATATGACTCCTATATTGAAAAATCTGCCTGCCAGATAACTACCATGTCAGCTTCAAAGTATTTGTTTATAAGCACATGTACAACTCAGGCTTTTGAATGCCTCCAGAATTTGAGTGCTTGGGATGGTTTCTCTATTGATCAACAGTTAATTACTCTTCATTGTAAATGATATTGTTAATGAATGATTTATTTGATTTTATTGATATGTTGATTACCAGCTGTCAGCCATCTATTTTATCATTTTTAAAATTTAATTTCCTTGGTTTTGTTGTGCCTGTTTTTACTGTTAACTGTGCCTGATTATTTAAAAAAAATGAGGGAGGGAAAGAGGTCAGCACTGGAGCAGGAGAGGCACTGAATCTACAGGATCCTAAGCCCTCCTCACCCTTAAAGAGTCCCCCCCAACCAAGTTGAAAAATTAGTACAGCCCTAAATGTGTTCATTCCCTTTGCAAACAATAGAATTGTCACTTTCAAATGATAACAACCCAGAAGCACAGTAGATGCTGCTGCTCCCTTCAGCTTGGTACCCATCAGGACACTGGATGGATCCAATTCTCTGACATGACAGTGGCCCAGCACAATTTGGAAAGGATTTGCTACATAGAGCATTGGGTGTACTGTTAAGGTGATTTGCTACATACATTAAGGGGATTTGCTGTATGTAATACTATGCATGCAGGAGGATTAGGAAGAGAAAGTGAGAGTGGGGAAGAAGTGGATGACATAGAAAAAGTGAGTTCTTTAGTTAGGTATATACCTAGTGGGTTGCTCATTCTTTTTCCCCTCCATGAACACACACAGAGAGGAAGAAACTTAGTTGGGAGTTTGGAAAGGATCTTTTACTTGCTATAAATCTGGCTTTCCAAAGCTCTGATTTTACTCCCTTGTTTATGCTCCCACATACAGGTATGAGCCATGGATGCATGAATAGGTAACCTGCTAATTTCTTTCCTTGACTTGTTCCCTTGGCCTTCCATCTTTCAAAATCAATTTGTATTCAACAGTCACCCACTTCTTATATTTCATCAAAAGACTGGAAAAACCAAAACCTCCCCTTCCCAGGAATCTCCCTTGACCTTCCTCCTTCCCTTTGTGGTCTGGGCACATATATCAACAAAGACTTCTTCCCCTCCAACTGTCCCTCCCAATATTATGGAAGGAAGAGAACAGCACTTCTGTAGGGATGACTGTTTTACCATACAGTGTGTATGTGCATTTTGTGCTGTTAAGTCAGAATCAACTTTTAGCAACCCTATCAGGGTTTTCAAGGTAAGTGAGAGACTCAAGGACTGGTTTTTACCAGTTTCACTCCCCAAGTGAGCTTCCATGGTCAAGTGGGGATTTGAACCCTGTTCTCCAGAGTCCTAATCCATCACTCTATCCACTGAACCATAGGTAAAGGCAAAGGTTCTCCTTAACAATTAAGTCCAGTCGTATCCAACTCCAGGAGCCGGTGCTCATCCCCATTTGTAAGCTGAAGAGCTGCCGTTTGTCCGTAGAGACTTTTCATGATCACATGGCCAATATTTATTTATTTATTTACAATATTTTTTAGCCGCACCATTGCCAGTGGCTAGACACAGAACACCGTTACCTTCCCACAGAGGTGGGACCTATTAATTTACTTGCATGTGCCTGCTTTCAAACTGCTAGGTTGTCAGGAGCTGGGACAAGCAATGGGACCTCACCCCATCATGTGAATTTGAACTGCCAACCTTTCGATCAACAGCCCAGTGGTTCAGCAGTTTAACCCGCAGTGCCACCTGTATCCTTCCACTGCACCATACCTGAAAGTGCCCTAACATTAACCTCCTTCCTTTTTTGATGGTTGTGCATTTCTAATCTAGCAGCTCCTTCATTTAATGCTCCAGCTATTGGTGCAGAGATTATGTATTAGATATATGACTCAACAAGTCACTGTTGATAATGTCAGTGCCATGAAGAGAATTCAGGCCAGTTAGAAAGTGTGGTGCAAAGCTGTCTACAGTTGTAAGTGTGGGCATCTGAAGCTCGATTCTTATCTCATTTGAAAGTGAAATACGTTTGCAGTACATGAATGTGGGAAGATTAATTATCACCTCTGTTTCAACAAGAAAAGCAGTAGAGAAACCCATCACAGTTTCTAAGAGTCACATTGTCAAAAAGTGAACCGTAGACACTTTTCAAGTGGAAAGTAATAGGAAATAAAAGAAAAGTTTATCCTTTTTTAAAAGGGGGGAAAGAAACACATCTCTCTAAATTTCTGTGCGGGGGGGGGGGGAAGCTGTTTTTCAAACTGATGGACCTTTCCAGAACATCTACATTTTTATTTTAAAGCAATCCTTGGAAAGCATTTTTAAGGGTAGCCTGTAAATACTCTAAAATAAATACTCTAAGGCTGCAATTGCATGCCTTCTTATCAGGCAATAAACTCCACTGAATTCAGTGGGACTTAGTTCTGAGGAGACATGAATAGGATTCCATTGTTAAAGCAGGTGGAGAGACAGGTTGATGAATAAAAGGAGAAGGGATATTAAAAATTTGGTCTTCCTATCTAGTGGAATACCAGTACCAATACTAATAATGTGCCATCAGTCATGTGACTCGTGACCCTTTTCAGAGTTTTCCAGGTAGAGAGTACTCATTCACATTTACCATTCCCCCTCTCTGAGGGTGCCCTGGGGCTGTGCAGGTTGCCCAAGGCCACATGCTGGCTTTTCCCCCTGGAACCCCAGTGGGGGAATCAAACTCCCAACCTCTGGCCACACAGCCTGATATCTAAACTGCTGAGTTATCCAGCCAGCTGGCATTATTTAGCTTTCACTAAAAGTGTTTGGAACATTAGCATTCACTATCAATTCTTCTTTAAATTTCTTTTTTATTCTTGAAAAAAAATCTTATCTTATCTTATATTATCATATTTCCCCCAAAATAAGACAGGGTCATATATTAATTTTTGCTCCAAAAATGCATTAGGGCTTATTTTCAGGGGATGTTTTAATTTCTTCATTTAGAATCATCTATGTTTATTCAAATATAGTCATGTCATCTTCTGGTTGCTGCACAATGGTAGAGGGAGGGCTTTCACTTAACTAGGGCTTATTTTGGGGGTAGAGCTTATATAATGAGCATCCTGAAAAATCATACAGGGGTTATTTTCAGGATAGGGCTTATTTTCAGGGAAACAGGATATATTAAATGTAACTAACACAAATTAGAAATAAATATTTGCTTAAGCAACAACTGGAAATCATACTAACCACCACCACCACAATTTACATTCTATACTGGTAATATAGCACACTGTTTAAACTGCTCTACTGCAGCCAAAACTGTGCTCACAACTTGGGGTTCAATTCCAGGTAGCCGGCTCAAGGTTGACTCAGCCTTCTATCCTACCAAAGTTGGTAAAATGAGTACCCAGCTTGCTGGGGGGGGGCAATGTGTAGCCTGCATAATTAACTTGTAACACGCGCAGAGAGTGCTTGAAGCACTATAGGGCGGTATATAAGCAGCTCGCTTTGCTTTTTGCTTTAATACATTGTTTATACCAGACCTGGGCTAGGTGCAGCCCGAGGGCCACATACAGCCTGAGAGCCGCTTCTGTCCAGCCCGCTGACAGTTTTGAACATCAAAACCATTTATTGCTTTTTGTCAAAAGTTGATCAGTTGCTTATCTTTAACATGCCACAAAAAACCTCTTTAGTATTTGTGAAGATTAACAAGCTTAAAATAAAAACAATCATAACATCACTGTTTCATTTATTTTTAAGTAAAATTGGTTCAGCCCCCGAACACAGTTCAGATTTTTCAAGTGACCCCACTATAGAAATTATTTGCCCACCCCTGCCTAACAGGAAGATCCATCCTCACCAGATGAAGCCTTAGCCTAACTGTTAACTGCCTCTCGGTTTGTAGAGATACAGACCAGATTGTGACCTAAAGGCACAATGTGAAATCCAAAAACCAACCTCTGGCTCCACAACCAGCCTTTGCAACAATACCCAAAGAAACCTTTAGCGTGACCCGAACGCCTGCTTCCAGGAGAATAGCAAAGATACAGATCCCAAATCCTGGGGATCACTCGTTACCTGAACTGTGACATCCTCAATTACAGGATATATTTTCCCTATCAATAGCTGAATTGAAAATAAGGAATTAATAATTTCACGAGCATCTTTAAAGAAAATAGGGAGTTATCTATTAGTACAAGGAGGCCTTCAAGCTTTTCAGAATAAAGTTATTTGTTAAGATCCTACTCTAGCATCCTCGCTCAGGGCCTCCTAAATTCCAGCCCGACACTCTGTCCACTATGACATCATAGCTGTAAACAGGTCATAAAGCCCACCTTGAACCCTCAACTTGACCTAACAGGAAGATCCATCCTGACCAGATGAAGCCACAGCCTGACAGTTAACTGCCTCTCAGTTTGCAGAGATACAGACCAGATTGTGACCTCATTCTGACAAGGGAGGATTCTGACCTATGTCTAGGCTGCTTAGGAGAACTATGGGACCTACAGTCAGAGGAAGCAACTTTATCAAGCCCTACTTGACATGTGATGAGATTGCCTGAAGCGACACAGGCCAGCTCTTCCTCTCTAAAGGCACAGTGGGAAATCCAACAACCAACCTCTGGTTCCACAACCAGCCTTCGTTACAATACCGAAAGAAACCTTTAGCGTGACCCGAAAGCCTGCTTCCAGATGAAAAGCAAAGATACAGATCCCAAATCCTGGGGATCACTCGTTACCTGAAGTGTGACATCCTCAATCACAGGACATATTTTCCCTATCAAAAATAAGGAATTAATAATTTCAGGAGCATCTTTAAAGAATATAGGTAGTTATCTATTAGTACAAGGAGGTCTTGAAGCTTTTCAGCTTCAATCACAGGATATATTTTCCCTATCAAAAGTAAGGAATAATTTCAGGAGCATCTTTAAAGAATATAGGTGGTTATCTATCAGTACAAGAAGGCCTTGAAGATTTTCAGAATAAAGTTATTTGTTAATGTCCTCCTGACTCCTCTAGCTTCCTCGCTCAGGGCCTCCTGAATTCCTGCCCAACACTCTGTCCACTATGGCACCATAATTGTAAGCATGTCATAAAGCCCACATTCAACCCTCAACTTGACCTAACAGGAAGATCCATCCTGACCAGATGAAGGCTCAGCCTGACTGTTGACTGCCTCTCAGTTGCAGAGATACAGACCAGATTGTGACCTCATTTTGACATCGGAGGATTCTAACCTATGGCTAGGCTGGTTAGGAGAATTGTGGGACCTACAGTCAAAGAAAGCAACTTTATCAAGCCCTGCTTGGCATGTGATGAGCTTGCCCAAAGAGACACAGGCCAGCTATTCCTCTCTAAAGGTACAGTGAGAAATCCAACTCCCCACCTCTGGCTCCACAACCACCCTTCGCAACAATACCGCCCAAAAAAAACCCTTTAGCGTGACCCAAAAGCCAGATTCCAGGGGAAAAGCAAAGATACAGATCCCAAATCTTAGGGATCACTCGTTACCTGAAGTGTGACATCCTCAGTCACAGGACATATTTTCCCTATCAGTAGCTTAAATGAAAATAAGGAATTAATAATTTCACGAGCATCTTTAAAGAAATTAGGTAGTTATCTATTAGTTCAAGGAGGCCTTGAAGCTTTTCAGAATAAAGTTATTTGTTAAGGTCCTCCTCACTCCTCTAGCTACCTCACTCAGGGTCTCCTGAATTTGTGCCCAACACATTATCCACTATGACACCATAGCTGTAAACAGATCATAAAGCCCACCTTCAACCCTCAACTTGACCTAACAGGAAGATCCATCCTGACCAGATAAAGGCTCAGCCTAATTGTTAACTGCCTTGTAGTTTGCAGAGATACAGACCTGATTGTGACCTCATTCTGACATCGGAGGATTCTGATCTATGGCTAGTCTGGTTAGGAGAATTGTGGCACCTACAGTCAGAAAAAGCAACTTTATCAAGCCCTGCTTGGCATGTGATGAGCTTGCCCAAAGCGACACAGGACAGCTCTTCCTCCCTAAAGGCACAATGGGAAATCCAACAACCAACCTCTGGCTCCACAATCAGCCTTCGTTACAATACCGAAAGAAACCTTTAGCGTGACCCAAAAGCCTGCTTCCAGATGAAAAGCAAAGATACAGATCCCAAATCCTGGGGATCACTCGTTACCTGAAGTGTGACATTCTCAATCAAAGGATATATTTTACCTATCAAAAATAAGGAATTAATAATTTCAGGAGCATCTTTAAAGAATATAGGTAGTTATCTATTAGTACAAGGAGGTCTTGAAGCTTTTCAGAATAAAGTTATTTGTAAAGGTCCTCACTCCTCTAGCTTCCTCGCTCAGGGCCTCCTGAATTCCTGCCCGACACTCTGTCCACTATGGCACCATGGCTGTAAATAGGTCATAAAGCCCACCTTCAACCCTCTACTTGACGTAAAAGGAAAATCCATCCTGACCAGATGAAGGCTCAGCCTGACTGTTAACTGCTTTTCAGTTCACAGAGATAGAGCAGATTGTGACCTCATTCTGACATGGGAGGATTCTGACCTCTGGATAGGCTGGTTAGGAGAATTATGGGACCTACAGTCAGAAAAAGCAACTTTATCAAGCCCTGCTTGGCATGTGATGAGCTTGCCCGAAGCGACACAGGCCAGCTCTTCTTCTCTAAAGGCACAGTGGGAAATCCAACAACCAACCTCTGGCTCCACAATCAGCCTTCGCAACAATATAAAAAAAAACCCAAAAAACTTTATCGTGACCCAAAACCCTGCCTCCAGGAGAAAAGCAAAGATACAGATTCCAAATCCTGGGGATCATTCGTTACCTGAAGTGTGACATCCTCAATCACAGGCCATATTTTCCCTATCAATAGCCTAATTGAAAATAAGGAATTAATTATTTCAGGAGCATCTTTTTTTTTAAAAAAAATAGCTAGTTATCTATTAGTATAAGGGAGCCTTGAAGCTTTTCAGAATAAAGTTATTTTTTAGGTCCTCCTCTAGGTCTCTCGCTCAGGGCCTCTTGAATTCCTGCCCGACACTCTATCCACTATGACACCATAGCTGTAAAGAGATCATAAAGCCCACCTTCAACTCTCAACGTGAGCTAAAAGGAAGATCCATCTTGACCAGATGAAGGCTCAGCCTGATTGTTAACTGCCTCTTAGTTTGCAGAGATACAGATGAGATTGTGATCTCATTCTGACATCGGAGGATTCTGACCTATGGCTAGGCTGGTTATGAGAATTGTGGGACATTCAGTCAAAGAAAGCAACTATATCAAGCCCTGCTTGGCATGTGATGAGCTTGCCCAAAGAGACACATGCCACATCTTCCTCTCTAAATGCACAGTGGGAAATCCAATTCCCAACCTCTGGCTCCACAACCAGCCTTCGCAACACTACCAAAAGAAACCTTTAGCGTGACCCGAAAGTCTGCTTCCAGGAGAAAAGCAAAGATACAGATCCCAAATCCTGTGGATCACTCGTTACCTGAAGTGTGAAATCCTTAATCACAGGACATAATTTCCCTGTCAATATCTTAATTGAAAATAAGGAATTAATAATTTCAGGAGCATCTTTAAAGAAAATAGGTAGTTATCTATTAGTATAAGGGGGCCTTGAAGCTTTTCAGAATAGAGTTATTTGTTATGGTGCTCCTCACTCCTCTAGCTTCCTCGCTCAGGGCCTCCTGAATTCCTGCCCGAAATCCAAGAACCAACCTCGGGCTCCACAACCAACCTTTACAAGAAGACCCAAAGAAACCTTTAGCGTGACCCGAAAGCCTGCTTCCAGGAGAAAAGCAAAGACACAGATCCCAAACCCTGTGGAATCACTTGTTACCTGAAGTGTGACATCCTCAATCACAGGACATATTTTCCCTATCAATAGCTTAATTGAAAATAAGGAATTAATAACTTCAGGATCATCTTTACAGAAAATAGGCTGTTATCTATTAGTACAGCCCTTTCCCCCTTCCTGTGTGCCTTTGAAGCTCCTAAAGGGCTTCCTGCAATATCCGGTGGAAAGCCCTTTGAGACCTTGGAAGGCTGCCAGCAGTGGCGGGGGACCTCTGGATGACTTCCAGGCAGAGAAGCAATGGAAGGCATCCGGAGGTCCCCCCATCCTGCTCCCTCCACCACCGCAACTGTGAGCCGTGCTGCACCGGGCAATCTTGGCCATGCTTGAGTCCTGGGAGTCCGAGCATGGCTGGGATTGCCCGGCGTGGCTCGGCTTCCAGCAGCAGCCACTGCAGCAGGGAACAGGGCATCATCTAGGACATTAACTCACATGGTAAGCTTGAAAAAGCATGTTGTGCTGCAGGCAAGGCAAGGCAAAGTCTCAAACTAAGCACATAACCCTCTGTGACTTCAAAGTGAGGGAACTGATCACATGTGCCTGTAGCGGAATCCAAAAAGGTGACGTCATTACTGCCTGTCCATCACAACAGCTAAGGGGGAGGAGCCTAGGATAGAGCAGGAGGGTGAGAGTGACAGTCGGGGAGTTAAAGAGACAGTTAGGGACAGTTGGAGGTAGGGAGAGGTAGAAAGAGTCATGGACCAGAAGATTTACAAAGAGTGTTAGCGTTTAGGAACAGGTTAAAAAGGTTTAGGATAGAAAATTGAAAGTAAAACACATGTAACAAGCAAGAATGAATGCATAAGCATAACAAGAGAGATATAAAATTGATAGTAAAGTGATTGACTGCATGATCTAAAAAGCATTAACACCTGGACGAATTCATATATGATTTTCCTGTTGTTTTGGTTAATAATAAAAGAATTCTTAATCATAAACCCTGGTTCCTAAAGTATATGACCTATTTGGGGTGGCAGCTCCTGTGTGGGACTTGAAGTGGTATTAGAGAATACCTGGTGGCAGCGAAAAGGGCGTGTTTACCTGTGTGGAGCCCAAGGCAATAGGGGCCACAATGGGGTGATCGCCACAGTGCCATTGCTTGGTTGTCACACCAAAAAAATTACCAGAGTTCACACATGTTTCTGCTCATAACCACAAAGCCTCAACTATTGGGAAGAATTCCAGGAAAGTCAGATCCTGCATCGGGACGTGGTGGCACTGTGGGCTAAACCGCAGAAGCCTATGCTGCAGGGTCAGAAGACCAAGCAGTCGTAAGATCGAATCCACGCGACGGAGTGAGCGCCCGTCGCTTGTCCCAGCTCCCGCCAACCTAGCGGTTCGAAAGCATGAAAATGCAAGTAGATAAATAGGGACCACCTCGGTGGGAAGGTAACAGCGTTCCGTGTCTAAGTCGCACTGGCCATGTGACCACGGAAGATTGTCTTCGGACAAAACGCTGGCTCTGTGGCTTGGAAACGGGGATGAGCACCGCCACCTAGAGTCGAACACGACTGGACAAAAATTGTCAAGGGGAACCTTTACAGATCCTGCATAATCACCACCTCTTTCCAGACTGTCACCCAAATCCCAGCACAGCACCTGCCCTGAGATTACAACCCACAACCAAGGGATCCTGTGGAATCAGTCTGTACCTGGTACTCAGGACCAAAGTAGAGCTCTGTCCTCTAGAAGGACACACCATTAAAACCCCCAAAAAACTGTGTCCAAACTTGCAGATCATCTTTCATTCTGTCCATGAGCGTACTATAGTGATGAAGCCGGGAGAGGCCCTTCATAGCTGTGCACAGCCACTGGAGGAAAGCTCTGCCTTGTGCCACTACTTTATATGCAAAGTTGAGGTGGCCTACCACCTCCTGGAACTTTTTTAATGAAACATTTCTGTGAAGCAGCAGTTCTTCCAACCTACATCTACAATCTGTTAACTTCTCATCAGGCAGCCTGCTAGATTGACATAGGGTATTGAGTTTGATGTCCAAATATGCAAGCACGACTGATGGACCCTCAATAAATCATCTAAGTGATGCACTATCTGAGACAGCCCAGTCCTGCGCTTCAATGCCCATTCCAGTAAGGAGTTGGAGCATTCAAAAGTGACACAGGAGATTGAGCATCCTATACGCAGTGCCTTATCTATATAAAATAAACCATCAAAAGCAATGCCCAGCTGGCTACAATCTTCAGGGTGAACTGGCAGAAGGCAAAACACTGACTTAATGTTGCACTTTGGCATCTCTGCTTTGAGTCCACAGCTGTGTACCATTTACACTGCAGCATCAAAGGACATATAATTAACACTGCAGATATCCTGTGGTACCCCACAATTAACTGAATTGTCTGCTGGATGAGACAGGTGGTGAATCAAACAAAATTCACTAGCTGTCTTTTTCGGGACTATCACTAATGGGTAGACCAGATTGCAGACTGGCAGTTCCACAAATGGGCCTAAAACCCTCCCCTTGGCAGTATCTTTTGTATCTTTGAATGCACCATCTCTTCTAACCCATGAACTGACTTCAAATTCTTAGAAAACATAGCAACTCTATTCCCAACTACTGGAATGCAAAAACTTGATGTAAACCCATCTGACAAATAACAGAAGCTGCCCTATCTAGGTATGCTTTTTTATCTGGGTCCCGATTGTTGACCTTTGCACCCACACAACCTCCATTGCTTGATATTGCTGCCCTTGCCCACTTGTAGACTCCATGCTCCCAGACACTGAGGGACCTGCACATTTGCATTCTAAGACAGCAATATGACATAACATAATATCACCTAACTCAGCCATCTTCTGTGCCTTTAAGTCCCTGCTAGACTGCCAGAGTACATCCAAATTTGTGGCTTCCCTGGTCATGGCCCTCTCTTTTTCTAGCATACTAAATTTACTCATAATAGCACCATAATCAGGCCAGTCGTCTTCATCAGAAGAAACAGGGGCTGCCAGTGGTTGGCGTGGTGCTTTATACTTCACTGGCTGCTTGCCCTTCTCTATCCCAAGGTCCTTTTTCAGACCCATGATGCCACCCAGCACAGCCCATTGCTGCCCTACTGCCAGTTGTCCAACAAGGGGCAAAATCAATGCTAATCCTGTCCCTAACAGGGTGCTGAGCCCCACTCAAGCTCCCACCCACTGACTTCAAACTGTGGAGTTGCACCACAGAGCAACATGCTTCTTCATCACAGTGAGGTCAAGAGGTGAAAGTAAAACCTCCTCAAGTACTGCACTGCACCTCCTCACTTTGATGATCCAGAACAAAGTGGTTGAGGCAGCAAGCACCTATTTAAAAGGTAGGCTTCAGACTTTCTGAAAAAAGAAATGCAGCTAAACAATAGGAGGTGCTTTTAAGCTATCCTTTGCACCTGAGCTCCTATTCCAAGAAGGAAGTGAAATACTCCTAAGTGACTCAAGAAATAGAACAACCCATTGGGAGGGCTGGATCCATGTGGTAAGCTCCGTCAAAGTAGAAGCCTAACAATTTGAAATCAGCACAGTGCACTAGCAATAGGCGAAATGCAGACTTAATGCCACATTTTGCCAATTCAGCTCCTTTCTCTCTCTCTCTCTCTCTCTCTCTCTCTCTCTCTCTCTCTCTCTCTCACACACACACACACACACACACACACACACACACACACACACACACACACACACACACACACACACACACCATATGCACTGCAGCATCAATGGAGATGTAATGGACTGTACACAGCTCTTGGGGTATACTGTCATTAACTGACACCCCATGGGGATATACACATGATAAATGAGTAAATCCCCCCAGAGCCTTCCTGGGGACTACCCCCAGAGGAGACACTCACAAAGAAGGAACCAGAGGATTAGAAAAGGGGCCCAATACCCAACTCCACTCTACTTGTTCGGGTGCAATGGATAGCTCACCTGTATCAGCCACTCTGTTGTCATGGCACTCTGTCCCAGTCATCTCCTCTCCCTCTGGAATTCAAGATATGCTAACCTTACAAAAACAAGGATGCAGGGAGCTATTATTTTGATGTTGGTGAAGGCTATCCTTGGAGAACCGTGGCTACATAGTACAGACTCAGAGAATAATATATGGGAGCAATTGACTATAGAGGTTGGGAATTCTACTGAGTTCTTTTTGTCTGAAGAGATAGCTGTTGGGGATTTGATGGTGATGTGTTTGATAGCAGCTTGTGCAGTTCCTGAGTCAGTCCAGAAGTATATGTACATTCTTTCAAGAATTTGATGAGGAAATCCTGGGGATAACATATAGGTCAGTGGGGAGCCACAATGAAAATGAGACTGCCAAATATGATAGTCTTCCATACTTGAACAGTGGCAGGCAGCCAACCATGTGTTACCTTAGTTAACTGAATGGTCACTAGTCAGAATATATGCTTAAATCTCACAGAGGGGATGGATAAGGAAAGAATGAATTTTATAGGGATAGAAATGATCCATTCAATCTATAGTCATGTAGTACTGCTGAAGGGTTGGTTCTTCATTTGTGGGAATAGAAACTTTTCATATATTCCAGCAAACAGCACTGGAAGACCATGTTGCTTGAGCAGACTGACTGTTTGGCTGCCACCCAGAGAACACCTGAATGATGGACCAAGGACATGACAATCCTTGGAGACCTTGCGTACTGACTATGATTCAAACTTGTGTCTTCTTATCAAAACAGAATTTGTCAGTCTTGCAGCATCTTTAGTGGGTATGCAAGGTCTCACCATGAGGAATTCTTGGGCTGTAGGAAGTATAGCCTGTGCTTTAGTTAAGAGTTTAAATATCACTTTGGCAGCATTAAAGGACATAGAGGAAGAACTGGGAGGCATCAGGGAAGCTGTGCTTGATAATTGGGCTACTATTGACTATTTGCTTCTAATACATAGCCATGGGTGTGAGGAATTTGAAGGAATGTGTTGTTTTAACCTGAGTGATCACTCTCATCTTTTAGAAGATCATTTGGAACAATTAAGGGGGCTGGCCACAAACGTACAGAAATAGTTTTACCATGCTTAACAAATCGGTTCCCTGGATGGGAATGGTTGAAACAATTGGTTATGTATGTCTTTTTGTTCCTCTGTATTATCGTCATTACTTGTTGTATGGTTAATTTGATTCCTATATATTATTAGCATGCTCACTATTCACATATGGCTCATGAAGATGATACCTATATGAGTGTGAGCCAGCTGCAGCTAGCTCATAGAGTGGTCACCTTCCTATGGCAGGAGGAATGCATTTCCCCATTCCAAACACCTAGGCACATGGAGATGAGGAGGGGCCAGACACACCCCTTAGAGGGGAAGGTGCTGTGGCTGGGCTAGAAATAGGAGGGGAATTATAGCTCCAGGGAGGAAGAACATGTGGACACTTGGCAGGATGCCCTAGAATTCCTCATTGACAAGAACAAAGCCTCATTACAAGGAGAGTAGCTGGGAAGGAGTCGGAGGTCCTTGCCAACCCGGGAAAGCTGATAACGTGGTATCCAGGTCCTGAGAGGATAAGCAAGGGGACTGGGAAGGAGACAACATGGTCTTAGCTCCTGTCATTCCCCAGTTGCCTCCTCAAGCTCAGAGTTCATCAACCCCCAGTCCATGACCCGGCACCAGTCTGTGGCATGAGCCAGACCGAGCTGTGAAGAGAGACCTCCCCCCGCATGTACTCCCCTCCTCACAGCTGCTTTGCTCACGGATGTGCATGCCAGTGCCAGTATGAACACTCCCTTACCACTTCACGGGGCCGAGCTCAGACTGTTGCTGTTGGGTCCGCGCTGCCTCCTCCTCTGCTGCTACTGCCACCACCATGAGCTTCTTGTTGTAAGTGCAGTAGATGAGGGAAGGCGGGTGGGTAGGCAAGCAGGTGGCCGGGTAGTTTTCACTATGTTTTAAATGGGTTTTTTTCACTTTGCGATGATCGGTTCCCTGCTTCGGGAACTGATTCTCACAAAATGACGATTTTCGGCCAGCTGATTGGTGGTTTCAAAATGGCCGCCGGGTAAACAAAATGGCTCCCCGCTCTTTTCTGGGACAGATTCCTTGCTGCATGGGCAGCGAAAATGGCCGCGCTATGGAGGATCTTCGCTGGACGGTGAGTTTCAAGCCCATAGGAACGCATTAATCGGGTTTTAATGTGTTTCTATGGGCTTTTTTATTTCGCATTACGATGTTTTCATTCTACAGTGATTTCATTGGAATGAACTAACGTTATAATGCGAGGCACCACTGTATGTAGAGCAAGAGAGAGGTATTGTTTCTGGGTGCTATTGTCTGAACAGCCACTGTCAAAATGGGGAGGGGGTTATCTTATATGAATACCTGAGTGATCCTTACAGCTGAGTTGGGAGAGGGAGGGGCCTTGGAGGTTGTAATACAATGGGGTATCAAAGAGATAGGATTTTTTGTTTTCGTGTGTGTGTTTCAGCTTCAGCAAAAGAACAACACAGACAAAAACAAAAAATCCTATCTCTTTGATACCCCATGCATTGCTTAATCATAAGTACCACCTGGGACAGATCAGTCTCATAGAAAAGAATACTGGGGAGAAGGAGTGATTGATTACCTTCTGTATTCCCTTGAGAAGGCTTGGGAAGGCACTGAAGACAAGGGGTTAAATTTCATTTTATGGCTAACAAAACAAAACAAAACACTAAGTAGTTCCAAGCGACTATCTAAGCAATGGAGGGAAGAGCACAGAGACATATGGGGAACCAGACTAGTTTACAACCTCCAAGGCCCCTCCATCCCCCAACTCAGCTGTAAGCATCACTCACTGAGAATTTGAGGGAGGCAGAGCCTGCAATGACATTCGTTTATATTTCTTCCCTCTGCAAGCCAGACTGGAGGTGCAGCCTGCAGTGAAGAAGCCTGCCGCTTCCCCTTGCTCTTGCCTTGTCCCTTCTTTGGACCCATAATACCTTTTCTTTCTTTCTTTCTTTCTTTCTTTCTTTCTTTCTTTCTTTCTTTCTTTCTTTCTTTCTTTCTTTCTTTCTTTCTTTCTTTCTTTCTTTCTTTCTTTCTTTCTTTCTCTCTCTCTCTCTTTCTTTCAAATCCAGTTGCCTCCACTTTTCCCTTAGGTTTCTTTCTTTCTGTTTTGTTTTTTATTCAGTGATTTTTTAAAAAAATTATCTATCACTATCATTGATAGTTTCTATTATTTTTCTTTTTATAATTCAAACTATATACTTTATCCCACTATTAGTCCTTCACACTAAATCTCTTGCTCTTTTTCATTTTTTAAAAAAGTATACCTCTTCCTCAACCCTCTGGGGGGAGGAGCCCCACCCTGACTCCTCTGCTCCCTAATATTATTATTTTAGTACAACATAGTATTTAGTATATATAAAAGTACTTTAGGGAGCAGAGAAGTCAGGGTGGCCAGGTAGGGCTCCAGAGGGTTGAGGAAGAGGTATACTTTTTTTTAAAAAAGGAAAAAGAGTCTTATTGTTATTGTTATTCCCCATATCAAGATTTTGTGATTCACTTTGAGCGTCACTCTTAAATGATTTTCTTTTTCTTTTTTTAATCTAACAATATATAACAAAAACATAAACGACAAATAAAAGCACAACTCATATATACAGTCTAACCCACCACCATTAGGAATATAAATTTATAAATTCCTCATCAATATATTTCATCTTCATTTATATCATGTGCCCCGTCTCTTTCCAAAAATATAATGATTCTTATGTTGGGATCTTCATCAGTAAAAACTTTATTTTTATAAATACATATTCTATATAAGTTCTATATAAGCTCTTAAATGATTTTCTAGATGGTGAATTGTCTAACTCTTCTGGTTCTTGTGACATCTATGAGCTGTCTCTCTTTAGAAGTTAGCACAGGGAACTTTCCAACAACATCTTTTTTTTCTAAGTTATTGAATAAGAAAGTCAAGGTTTTTTCTTTTCCACAATACGACCGATGGGAGATCTTGGAAAATTTATACCGTGGTGCCTCGACTTCCAAACATCTCTACGTATGAACATTTTGAGTTGCAATCAGCCCTGGCCACAAAATTTTGCTTCTACTTGCGACCGGAGCTTCCACTTACGAACAGAAAAAGGCAGGGAAAAAAGGTGGGAAATTCTAATTTCTAACTGTAAGTGGTGACGAGGCTGCTTCTTTTTAGCTCTTTTGCCCCAGCAATTAGAGTGCTGAGTGCAGAGGAGGCTTGGGACTGCCTCATTCTGCTTCTGAGTGTGTGTGTGTGTTTACAGGGAGGCTTCAGGCCGCCTTGTAAGGTAAGGTGCTGTTTTCTGCTTTTTAAAAACTGTTCTGGGTGTTTTTGCAGCATGGTTTTGAACTGGGAGGGTTATGTTTCTGTGCTGTGATGGGTCTTGGGGGGTTGTTCATTTTTTGGTTCCTCCCATTTCTGATGAGTCTTGGGGGTGTTGTTTTTTGGAGTGTTTTCCCCATTTCCGATGGATCTTGGGGGGTTTGTTTGTTTGGGGGGTTTCCGCCCCATTTCCAATGGGTCTTGGAGGTTTGGTTGCTTTTTTGGCTTCCCTCCCATGTCCGATGGGTCTTGGTGGTTTTGGTTGCTTTTTGGGTTCCCCCCCATTTCTGATGGGTCCTGCATGCTTCCCTTGCTTTTTCCTTGGTTTATTTATTTATTTATTTATTTATTTATTTATTTATTTATTTATTTATTTATTTATTTATTTATTTATTTATTTATTTATTTATTTTATATGTCGCCTATCTGCTCCATTTGTTTTCTGTGCATTTCCAATGGGTCTTGCATGCATGATTGCTTTTCTTTTCCTCCCACCCTGCAGCCAGAAGGGATTACTCATATTTACAATCATTCTTTCACTGATTTTTTTGTGATTTTTCTCCCTTCGGCCAGAATGGATTAATTGCATTTCAATTCATTCCTGTGGGAAATGGTGCTTTGACTTATGACCATTTTGAGTTACGTCCATCTTCTGGAATGGATTATGGTCATAAGTGGAGACACCACTGTACTTTCATCCCATTTACTTCCAATGAGTTGGTTCTTTGTTTCATCAGTATGAGATCTCTAGTTTTCTTGTATATAAACTTGACTAAAATGTCTCTTAAGACTTTGTTCCTTGTTGCACGTTTGGAGTTCATTCTGAATATTTGATTGTACAAATATTGTACATTTGGCTTGTTCCTTTTAAAATTTGGTGCACAGCATAAGGGAAACAGAAGGGAAGTGGTGTTCTCTCCTTGTCTACTGTCATTCTACTTCTCTGTCACCATTTTCCAGCCCCCTCTGGAACCCTGAAGGGGTAATTTGGCTTAGTCAGAGTCAAGCTGTCGTCTATCAGACTACTCTTATGTCTGCCATGATTGTAATCTTTCCTGAAATGAAAGGCATTTCCTGATTTTTCCGGTAAGGCTGATTTTGAAAGAAGGCAAGGAAAGTCAGCTTGATTCTCCTAAGTTAATATTAATCTGGAGTGCAAGGAATTGTAGAAACCTTATTTTGACTATTATCCTGAGAGGATATGACAGTACTCATGGGGGTGGGGTGAGGAACCTGTGTCATGAAGATACATAAAAATGCCACAACCGGCTCTCCTCTCAGCGCAACTTACTTGAAAATGTCTTTTGAAGGAAGTTATTTAGTTCTATTTAAGACTGATCTTTTCCCAGACAAAATAGGAAGGTTTATATGTATGAGTGTCTGAATCTACATCTCTTTATATAATGACCTGCAACAACATAGCAACTTGTTTCTTATTGCGGGACAACTTCCTTCACCCACTTGATAGGAACAGAGAGAACAGTCAGTCAATGCATATGGGACCAGAATCTGACAATTTCCTGCTATTGCCATTACAAAGAGGTTCTGCTGCCTGAGGCCAAGTTAAAAACATGTCCTAACCCTCCCTCTCCTTTACAACCAAGTTAAATTGCAGAGTGGCTAAAACCAGCCAATGTATTCTGGCAGATAAGTTAGAAAATCTTTCAAGCACCTCTTTCTATCACTAGCAGTGAGAATTCAATAACCACAAACAGCATAACTAAAAAGAGGCTATCCTTTCATTACATCCAAAATCTGCTCCTTCAGGTGATTACCTCGCTCTACCTAATCATAACCCGATTAGATGTCTGCCTGTGGAAGCTTTACATGTTTTGTTAATCAAACAATTATGTATACGAATGAATGAATGAATGAATTCTCCATATGATCCTCCCCCCGGTAGCCTTTCTGTCAGTCCCACCACATTCACAAGCATGCTTGCTGCAGACACACAAAAGGGCCTTTTCAGTGACTGCTCCCAGGCTGTGGAACTCCCTTCCATGGGAGACCAGATTACCATCCTTCTTCCAGAAGGTGTAGTCTGTGGATAGATGGGGCCTATGATTGGATAGTGTCTATGTAGAAACCATGTGGATCTGAGAAGTGCTGAATAGCTTAGTGGTTTAGGTCCTTGGTTGTGAAGCCAGAGGTTGGGAACTCAATTCCCCATGGTGCCTCCTTATCATGGACTTGATGATTCATAGGGTCCCTTCCAGCTCTGCAATTCTAAAGCTGTTATTGTTATTGGTATTAGTATCAGTATTGGTATTGTCCGTGCCTTGGATTGGTGGTTTTGTACCACTAGAAAGCCATGCACTCAGGGACCCATGATTTCTGTAATTTAATCTAAGGGCACAAATAGGGCCTATTTTAATCTATGGGCACAAATAGGGCCTAATTAAAAATCATGTACATAGATCCTTGAGAATCTGTATGTTGGATTTATGTTTTTACACAGTTGCGAAGTCATACACTGGAGG
This sequence comes from Pogona vitticeps, assembly GCF_051106095.1. Lineage (NCBI taxonomy): Eukaryota > Metazoa > Chordata > Lepidosauria > Squamata > Agamidae > Pogona > Pogona vitticeps. The sequence goes on along the minus strand of NC_135784.1, from coordinate 217,854,470 downwards.
AAGCATGATTTCTATACTGTAACCTATGGGCACAGCTGGGGTGTATGAATGGACAGTGGTTTGAGGATAATCCTGTAGAAAAATCATGTGGATTCATAAGCATCTCTGATTTACATTCGTCTTTTGCATACTGCCAAACCAAACCATGCACTTGGCGTTCCATGATTTCTATGCCTATGGGCAGAGATGGGGCCTATGAAAATCATGTGGATCCATGAGGATCCATGCATCATCTCCATGTTTTTGCACTACTGCAAAGCCATGCGCTGAAGGACCCATGATTTCTACAGTGTTGTCTGTGGGTGCAAATAGGATCTATGATCTGACATTGGTTTAGGGAGGATAACATCTAAAATCATATGAAATAATGAAGATCTGTAAACTGGGTAAACCATGCTTTGGGAACATTAAATCCACAAGAGGGGGGGAACCCAGTAATTTCACAGCTTAAATGAGTGAGCTGCTGTATGTTACTATGTATAGCTTTTAAAATATTTCCACAGAAGCTAAGAACTTGTGGCCAGGAAGGAGTTAAATGCTTTCTTTCATATTGAAAGCCATGGCAGGATTAATACTGATAGACACCTGTGTTGTGGGCTGACTGGAGACACATTCTGATTGGCCGGAATGTTATACTATGCAAATAGTTCCTTCAGAATTCTCAGAGGTTATTAAAAAAGGAGTGACTTCAGACTTTTTAAGGGGTTAAAAAAACAGTAATAAAAGAATCTAAAAGAGAACTGTCAATGGCTTAATTCCTATGGACAAAACGAAAGAGGTTAAAACACAGGTTTTATTCCCCAGGTATGCAAATTTTGTCTTATCTATGTTTTTCATATCTTTTCTAAGAGCGGGAGAGTACAGTCACCATCTTATTTTTAACAGTTTTTTTAAAAAATGACAACTCAAAAACCCTTTGGCTAAACATCCCCCGTTTTGGCACAAAGCGGGAGCAGAATTTCTTCTATACCTATGCCAAATTTGGTGCTGCTCCAAGGTCTAGTTTCATAGTTATATATATTGAGGCCCTCCATGATTTGTAGAATCTTTTTATTGGGCTTCTGCAAAATATGTGGCAGCACGTTAGTGACAGCTAGCTAGCTAGATGATGTTTGTGGCAGACAGCTCACACGTCACTCCCATCAGTCATTTTAGAGCTCTAGTGCAGGAGCCTATGACAGGACATGAGGGGCGGAGTCAACAGAACTGTGTGTGACAGAAAGTCAGTTAGGAAAAAGATGGTGAAGCGTTTAGACAGTTAGGGAGAAGACTGTGAAGTGTTTAGACAAGATATGGGACAGTTGGTGTGTTAGTAAAGTGTTAAAAGGAATTAGGAGTACATAGACAGGCGGACTATATTGAGATCTTGATTAAAGTAAATAAGTACAAGCAATCTTACATGTAATCAAACCCATGTTTATTGAATGAGTTATAATAGAACATCCATGATTTTTCTTCTGTGATTTACTTACTACCCCATAAATAAACCTTGTTATATTTGGCAGCAAGAGTGTGAGACTCATAATTGATATAAGCTCTGAGAAAAGGGAGCACTGAGGGGACCTAAGTGGAAGCCAGGGTCAAGAGAAATAGCTGGGGTGACTGTATATAACTGAGGCTTACAGAAGAAAATTATTTCTAAAATAGCTGGGTGTCTAGAGGCTAAAAGTAACAGGGTCTCAAACACAGGAACAGCTAGGCTAGGTGCCTGAAAATATAAAGTAGCCACCCGGAGCTGCCAGGGGAGAGCTACTGTGTCTCCTTATCTCTCTAAATCAGAAAGGAAAACAGTATTTTAAACTGAGGCTTGCCTGGCTGCCTCTGTAAACACCAACCAACTTGTCTAAAGAAACACTAAGAAACATGCCTTCTAAGAGAGGGAAAAAGTTTGCTATGGAGGGAGCTGCTGATGTGCAAAGATTACCTCAGGAAGAGGAAAGCTCCCTTGAAATGATAGAGCAGGAGATGCTCAGGGGAAAAAGCTGGGTTAACCTCACAAGAATTTGAAAGATGGAGGTTGCAGCAGGAATTTAAATTAAAAGAATTAGAGATAAGGACCAGAGCTGAGGAATTACAACTCAAAGCTGAGGCTGAAGCCAGAAAGTTAGAAATAAGGACTAAAGCTGAGGCTGAAGCCAGACAGTTAGAGATAAAAGAGCTGAAGGAGAAAGAGACAACTGGAAATGAAAGAAAAGGAAATGTGTCAAGGAAAATTACAGGCCTGAGCAGAATGGAGTGTATTAATGAGAATCCATTATGATCATGTGTGTTAAAGCTGAGTCAGGATGACTCAGCAGTGCTGATGCAACTCATGGATGATGCAACTCATGGATGATGCAATGTGTGATCTGATTGGTCCTGTATATGTATATATGTGTTAGTTGTACAGTCAGCTGTATCTTCTTCCTGCTTGAAGATCACTTCTACATGTTATGCTGCCAGAATGCTGTAAATACTGCTGTAAATACACGTTGCTGAAGGAAATGCTGCTGGACTGTGTGTGAGTTATTTCTGGAATGCCTGGACTGCGAATCACTCTGTTAAAACTGCAATTTGCATTAAGAAACACTGACTATGGCTATGGAACAAGAAAAGAGACAAATGGAGTACCAATTAGAAATAAAAAAAACTAGAATTGGCATCTCTAAACAGTAACAACTGTAATAATTCAGCAGCTGAGGGAATCTCAAAAGTGGACATTAAGAAATTCCCTCAATTTAGAAAGGGTGATTGCCCCGAATCATTCTTAATACTTTTTGAGAGAGCATGCTGGGATTATAATGTGAGAGGAGAAGAGAAATTGGTTATTCTAAGAATGCAAATAAGCGGGGAACTTGCTGAGATCTAGTTCCAAATGCCCCAAGATCACGCAAGAGAATATGAGGCTTTTAGAAAACTGTTTTTGTGAGATTTTGAATCAATGTTGAGTATTTCAGAAGGAAGGTTAGTGCATTGACCAAGAAACCTGAGGAATCATATTCCCTGTTAGGAGCCAATATAGTCAGATACCTGGGGAAATGGCTAGAACAAGCTAATGTTGAATCTCTAGATATGAAAAATATTATAGGGCTAGAACAATTCTATTCAGTTCTGCCTGGAGAACTAAGATATTTAGTCAGAGATAAAGAGCCGAAAACAGTTCAGCAAAAGGGTGAGAGGGCTGATTATATATCAGAAATCAAAGACCCAAAATTTTCTGAGGTAGAATTTGGTGGTAGAAGCTGGGAGGACAGAAAGAAAGAGACCAGGGATTACCCCAGAAAAAAAAGAGGCAACTGGAAGCCATTTTAGGGACAAACCTTCAGAACAAAATCAACAGAGGTATAAAAGCAGTGAAGGGAAGGGAGACAAGGCCATTTCTTGGAACAAAGGGCCCCAAAAACTTGTTATGGTTGTGGAGAAAAGGGGCACTTCATTTCTCAATGTCAAGCATCAAAGAATACAGACTTTAGTTCTCAGAAAGGAGGGGGATGTGTGCCCAAGAAAGTATACTGTATACAAAAACAGAAAGAGAACGCTGAGGCAGTTGAAAATGCTGTAGTGACTGCTAGAACAGAGAATCAGGAAGAACTGCCACCTTTAGCAATTGTGGTACAATGTTACAGTGGGGTCTCTACTTAAGAACTTAATCCGTATTGGAAGGTGGTTCTCAAGTTGAAAAGTTCTTATGTTGAATCTGCATTTCCCATAGGAATGCATTGAAAACCATTTAATCCGTATCTGCTCTTTTCCGTCCATAGAAACTACACTGGAACCTCTACTTAAGAACTTAATCCGTTTTGGAATGGTGTTCTTAAGTTGAAACGTTCTTAAGTTGAAGCAAAATTTCCCATAGGAATGGACTGAAAACCAATTAATCCGTTCTGGCTGTTTTTTTGTTATGTAGAGGTGTGTTCGTACATTGAAGCATTAGTTCCCATAGGAATTAATGCCAAGCTGGTTAATACGTACTCTACCACTAGGGGGAGAATTTTTTTTAACCTAAAATGACCTAAGGTTAAAAAAAGAGCAGGAAAGGTTTTTTTTCCTGTTCTTATCTTGGATTTCTGTTCTCAAGTAGAAGCAAAATTTAGCAAATGGAGCTGTTCTTAAGTTGGATTGTTCTTAAGTAGAGACGTTCTTAAGTAGAGACCTCACTGTATTTTGTTGAGAGAAACCAGAAGCTGCTTCGTTGCTCTGGAGACCATATTTATATAAATAATACTAAATATTTAGCTTTGAGAGACTCATGCTCTCAGATAAACTCTATGTCATTCTGATATTGTCGCTCAGGGAGATATCATGAAAAATAAACAAATAACCATAAAAGGGATAGAGACTGAATTAATTATTCTGCCCATGGCTAAAGTACACTTAAAATATCAAGGGTGGAATGGAATGTGGAAGGTAGCCATAATAAATCAAATTCCTACCTCTTGTTTGATTGGGTTGGATCTATCTGAGCATTTTAAGAGTGTTTTAATAACTACTCACTCCCAGACAGAAAAGAATGAAACACCTGAGGAAGTTTGTGGGATCTCTGATAAAGAAATAGGCTAAAATGAAGCAAATGAACTAGCTGAGGTAGTGAATATAAACAGTTTTAAACAAGAACAAAGACAGGATTCTACATTACAACCATGCTTTAAGTTGGCCAGAGAAGGACCAATAACCCGAGTCCCCTGAAAGATTATTTCTGGACAGAGACCTGCTATATAGGGAGGTCCTGTTAAGTCCAATGAAGGGAGGAGAAAGCATCCACAGACAACTGGTCATCTCATTTAAGTACTGAGAAAAGATAATAGAAAAGGGACATACAGACACCTTTGCAGCACATTTGGGGATCACACACACAAAGCAGAGGATAGTGCAAAAATTTTACTGGCCTGGGATGGGGAAGCAAATAAGGTCATATTGTCAAAGCGGTGACATCTGTCGGAGGCAGGGTACTGGCAATGACAAAACTAAAGAAAAATTTTGCCCTTTACCAATAATATCAACCCCATTTCAATGCATAGGCCTGGGTATGGTGTGGGACCTTTATCTAAAGTAACTGGAAGGGGAACATCATTCACTTCCAGATTAATGAAAAGGCTGTAACAACTTTGTGGCATAGCTCATATTACATTATCCCCATACCAAGCTTAGACAAATGGATTAGGGGAGAAATTTAATGGGACCTGAATGCGAATGATCAGAGCATATGCGGCTAAAAACCCCAATGACTAGGATCACAAGATACAACCCTGGGTATATGCATACTGGTCTGCACCCCAGGAAAGCACTGAGTTCAGTCCATTTGAACTGCTATTTGGATGGAATGTGCCAGGACCCTGGGATTTATGCAGACAAAATTGGGGGAAACAACAGGAAGAATACCCAGAGACAGTGATCCAGTACATAGATAATTTAAGGAATTCCTTGCAACAATATCTAAAATTAGCCACAAAAAACTTGCAGAGCCAGCAAGGAAAACTTGCAGAGCCAGCAAGGAAATTTATTTATTTATTATTTATTTATTTGATTTATACCCCGCCTATCTGGTCCGAAAGAAGTTATGGCAGGGAAAAAAGGCCACAGAAAGATCGTTCAGTCTGGGAGAGAAAGTCCTGAGGCTGAGGTCTATAAAAAAGAAATAAGATGCAAATAAACTGAGCAGGCCCTTTTAGAATAAAATCCAAGATGAAAGAAGTAAATTACATAATTCAGGAGTAAGGAGAGGAAGGTCAAAGAGTGGTCCATGTAAACTTGATAAAGCTTAGAGAATTCACGGTAGCATACATAAATGAGATAAGAAAATATAGTCAGACATGGACAGATCACTTTTACCATTTGAGAAAATGCTAAAGAAGTTAAATTAGGCTGGGATAACAGTGAAGGCTAGTAAATGTCTGCTGGGTAACTCCTAGTTAAAGGACTTAGGCCATATTGTTGGGGGAGGCATAATCAAACCCCTTACATCGAACATTAAAGAAATCAGATACTGGCCTAGAACAACAGCAAAGAAAAAAATCCGATCTTTCTTAGGGTTAGTTAGCTATAACAGGTGCTCTATCCAGAACTTCAGCGAAATAGAGGCCCCTTTATTGGACCTAACCCATAAAAGAAAAGCTGGTGGAATCCAGTGGTCAAGTGACTGTGAGGAGACCTTCAAAAGGTTGGAGACTGTGCTGATGATCCATCCTGCTCTGAGAGAACAGATTTCCATCAAGGGTGCACCGTCTTCACAGAGGCATTCCACATAGGGCTGTGAGCCATGCTGAGCCAGGAGGACGACAACTGGGACCTTCATCCAGTGAAATTGCTGAGCAAGAAGCTGCAGGCTGGTGAGAGACACCTTTCCACCATAGAGCGTGAGTGTCTGACAATTGTATGGTCTTTGCAGAAGCTCAGACTGTACATATGGGGAAGACATTTTGTTCCACTCACAGACCATTCCCCACGGCTGTGGTTGTGGACTATCAGAATGAACCATAAGAAGTTGATAAGATGGGCCATACTCCTACAAGACCATGACTTTAAGATCCAGAGTGTTAAAGGGACTCAAAATGTGGTGGCCGATGCTGTGTCAAGAAGACCAGAAGACTGACAAAAAGGACTAATGTAATATGTAATTTTAATGTTATAAAACTGCTCTAATTAAAAGTTCAAAGTGTGTATTAATTTGAAAAATAATTAAAAATGTAAATTATATATGAATTAATGGTAAGTAAGATTTGTATGATAAGTAATAAAAATGTTGATGAATGTAAGTTAAATAGAGTATAAAGTAATAATATTAATACTGTATGCTTTAAACTATGTAATTGAGTAAGTATATATGGTATATGTTTAACTGAGCAATGTTCTAAAGAAGATATTTAAAATATGGGTAAATTATCTCAAGCATTGTTAATGAGGGTAATCTATTGTAAGTTTCCAAGGGGGGGAGGTATGTGGCAGACAGTCCACATGTCACTCCCATCAGTCATTTTAGAGCTCTAGTGCAGGAGCCTATGACAGGACAGGAGGGATGGAGTCAACAGAACTGTGTGTGACAGAGAGTCAGTTAGGAAAAAGATGGTGAAGCGTTTAGACAGTTAGGGAGAAGACTGTGAAGTGTTTAGAGAAGATATGGGAAAATTGGTATGTTAGAGGATAGTAAAGTGTTAAAAGGAATTAGAAGTACATAGATAGGCAGAATATATTGAGATCTTGATTAAAGTAAATGAGTACAAGCAATCTTACATGTAATCAAATCCACGTTTATTGAATGAATGATAACAGAACATCCATCATTTTCCTTATGTGATTTACTTACTACTACCCCATAAATAAACCTTGTTATATTTGGCAGCAAGAGTGTGAGACTCATAATTGATATAGTGAGGATAATATCATCTGGTGGCAGCGAAAAACGGGAAAAGACTAAGTCATGTCCAAAGGTGGACCTGTGTGAGTGGGAAAACATACAGGGGTCACTGGGGGTGTGCGACAATATCACTTTCTAAAAATGTACTCAGATTTTAATGAACATCAAATTGCATGATTATATGTAACTTTAGAAGGATCTCTAAAAGATACATGCAAACATAATAAGAAAAGGCAAAAAATTAAAATAAATAAAAATCCTGAATTTTTAAACATAAGAATAACATAATAACATTCATAAAACCCATTAAGTTACATATCAGATCAGAATAAAATGCCTATCAACCTTCCTCATGTCCTTCCTTCATCTATTTTATTAGACTGGCCTTGAATAATTGATTAAGCTTTTAACTGGAATCAACCCAAACTAGACAATACGTTAAATGCATGACTGCATTTAATGAGTTGTGATATCTGCCTAGTTTGGTATAGTGGATGGATGGAGGGATTAGAACTAAAAAGACCTGGGTTCAAATCCATGCTCAGCCATGGACTCTTATTGATGGAGTAAAAGTGGTAAAACACTTAAATTAAGATATTGCTATAAGTCAGCTCCAACTTGTGAGGAATGGGAGAAGCACTCTGTCAGTGTAACAGCCTTTTAAAATGTCCCCTCTCTGTGTACCACAGTCTCTTGGTAGGGGAGACTTAATCAAAGCAATCACAAATTGAATGTATTGTATTGCTTGACACATTGCTATAAATACTGGCTTTTTACAAAGCCATTTCTAAAGAAAATCTGGAGCATGTTTTTCTCAAACAGGAGCAAATAAGCTTAAGTCACAGAGTATCAGCTGGTGCCTCATACCTATGAGCAGACAAACCTTTATTTATCTGTTGGTTTCATGAAAATGTCATCACCAGAAATGAAATGTACATTCTCATCAGAATCATGCCATGCAGGAGATGCTCCCTCGTGCAGACCGGTGGATTCCAGTGCTAGTTATGCTTTTGCCCTTGCGACTTTAACTCAAAAACTTCTATTCCTTGAAAAGCTCCTCAGGGCACATCTCCAGAAGGTTCAGGAATCAGAAAAGAATGAATAATCCACTGCTATGTAACCCAGTGCCTTTAGCCAATCAAATATAGCTTCCTTCAATTTCATTACTCTTCTGCGGAGGCTCATATAGATAAAGCATGACCTACTTCTTGTTGTTTAAAAGAAAAGAAAAACAGAACATCCCCAAATTTGCTCCTTAGAACCTCTTTGAGACAATCTGAATTTGTATTTTTAATTCTACCTTTGTTTATTGCCACTCAAATGAGCACATTGCTTTGTCCTGCCCTTTCATTTGCTGTAAAGGTTCTGTTGGAAAGTGACTGAGAATCTGAAAACACATCAACCAGAGCTTTGAGGTATTCCTCTGAAGGACTACAGCTCCCAGAATCCCCCATGAGTCACGCTAGGAGGAGGATTCTGGACACCATAGTTCAAAATGTAACATTTCCAAGCTCTGGTATTTACATTACACAATGCTGTTGAGAATTTGTTAATGTATTCTCAGGACATAAGCAGAGTTAAAAGATATCAGTTTGCAAAAACACTGTAACACTGAGAGAGTAAAATTCAACTTAGTCTATTTATAAATATACAGAGAGCATAGACATTCAACTGGCAGCATAACATGACATGATAAAACACATAGCATAGAAATAAATGATCTGACTTTCAGCAGATAAGATGTCTCCTTTATACACGTCTTTTATACATTCTTGGGACCAATCACAAAATACATTACTTCATTTTTCACTTACATAAGGTTACAACATTTTCTACAGCTCTACAACACCAAGTCTTAAACCTTGGTACCCACCTGAATCCACTCAGTACATAACTCAGGTAGAATCAGCCATTTTACTTTCTACCATACATTTATATTTAATACATATTCAAATCAAAATCTCAACAAATGCGCCTCTCGTCTCACAGTGATTCAGAGTTTTGACATGTAGATCTTTCCTCCTCAAACTGAATCCCTCACCACAAAAACAGTGGCAAGGCTTTATCTCTCTTTCAGATCAACCCCTCTCTGAAAGCTTTCCTCCTCCTCATAAGAAATTTGAGAATGGCTCAGGTAAATTTCAGGGCAATAGGGCAAGACTGCTACTGTCATGTACCTCTTTCCTCAAATAGCTGACTTGACAGCTGTTAGAATCCTCACAGATGGAGGTTCTGCTCTTTCCTTAACCAATGTCAACAGCAGCTCTGACTACCACAAAAAGCAGCCCCTCTCTGAAAGCCCCCACTATCCAGATCGTCAGAGAGCAGATAAAATATTTGGGTCTAAGGCAAGAAGGCAAGAAGGCAGGACTGCTTCTCCCATCCTACTATGTTTGTTTTAGCTAAGCAAGGGTGAGATAGGAAATGTTGTTTGCTGGATATTTTGAAAATGAACTAGTTGCGTTAAGTGTTGCTTTCAGGCAGCTGGACAATTATCATCATAATTACAAAAGTAATCTACTATGTTTCACATAATTAAGGTACTGGATTGTCATTATCAGCATGCCGCAAAAAATACTGCGACTTTCCACTTCCCTCTAATGGCCAGTTCTAATATTGCACATTGAAAACGCAAAATGAAGATGAAGGATAAAACAAAACAATTATTTTCCTCCCACTTAGGATTGATACTAGAATGTTATAAAACAAGAATCCCTGTCAAAATGTCTCAAAATCACTTAAGATTCTATTAAAACATAGTTACACTTTCTAACTACTTTTTAGATTTTCTTTGAAATGTAACTTAATTATATTGTTATCTTCAAAAGGATAATTGCAGCCTCCGGTAACTCCATTGTTTCAAAGTAGTTATTTCTAAGTAATGGGTAATGTCTAGTTCTACTACCTGAACTAGTTTCCCCTTATCCAGCTGCCTTGATGAAGGACAAAACTCTCATTAATAAGCGTTCCAGCTGGTTATAAAGCCACTCAGAAAGCCATGCTTATCTACCAAACACATAATGATTTTGTGTAATCTTACCTTTGGGAAAAGTCTTAATTTATGATGCTAAGGAAATTGGAAAGCAACAGCTTTTCAGGCTGTCATCTGGCCTGCTGTAGCAGCCAATATTTTGCATGACAATGGATGGCTCCCCACTGTCAGCACTAGATTTTGTACAAACTCATGGTACAGGAATATCTGTTGGTGCTATGTACTCTTGATCTCTATAATGGAATTTAGCATGATACACTGAGAGTTGGAAGTAGCACAAGATGAGTCATGCTACTTCCAACATCAAACTCAAGGCCTATCTAGTCCCGCATTCTTTCTCATAATGGCTAGCCTAATCCCCACGAAAAGCCAAGCAGCAGTACATGAGGGCAACAGGACTGCTACCCTGCTCTCTGCACAAAGCTCATACTCCATAACAACAGATATGAAGAGGCAAGAAATTTTCATATACATCTCTTTTTATGAAAATACTTCTAGCCTGTTCTATAATAGCAAATCTTGGTGTGAGAAAAAAGCTGTGAAATCGCCTTCAAAACAGTCTAAAACAATTTAAATGGTTAAAACATTTTAACAGCTCAAACAAAACGAGACCCTCAGGCTGATACTTGGTCTCAAGTGCCTAGGTGGACAGCAGGCTTTAAGTTGAAATAAGGGCAATGTTCACATCAGTCATGTCTCCAAGGGGAGGGCATTCCACAGCTAGGATGTTACAACTGAGAATGCCCTCTTTATCTTCTTCATGTGACACACCTTTTCCTACCTTGGAAGACAGAGACATGCATACGCATGATGACTATTAACTAACATTAAGCCTATTCTCCATGAATTTGTCCATTTCCTTATATCAGTATTAATATTACCTTTACCCTTTTATCTTCCAATGCATTCAAGGTGATAAACAATTATTCTCTTACCTACTTTATAATCACAGCAGCCGAGTGAGGTAGATCAGGCCAATGGTCACCCATTGAGTCTCATGGCTGAGCAGGAATTGGAACCCAGGTCTCTTGAGCACTATTCCAAGACTCCAACCACTACATCTCAAAGGTCTGACCATACACAAGGCATTGTTCTAGTCTACTTTCTAAGCATTTCAGTAAAATAACAAATCTGAATAACACTTACTCCAAGGATTGTGATTAAAGCCATAGAGGAAAAGTAGTAGAAACTAAGTTAGCCAACTGAGTATGATTTTGGGATAATGGGAGGGTAACTCGGTTTTTGAACCATCTGATTGGTTCAAAATTGGGAAAGGAGTACGACAAGGCTGTATATTGTCCCCCAGCTTAATTAACTTATATGCAGAATACATCATGTGGAAGGCTGGACTGGAGGAATCCCAAGCCGGAATTAAGATTGCCAGAAGAACTATCAACAACCTCCGATATGCAGATGATACCACTCTGATGGCAGAAAGTGAGGAGGAATTAAAGAACCTTGTAATGTGGGTGAAAGAGGAGAGTGCAAAAATGGCCTGAAACTCAACATCAAAAAAACTAAGATCATGGCCACTGGTCTCATCACCTCCTGGGAAATAGAAGGGGAAGATATGGAGGCAGTGACAGATTTTATTTTCTTGGGCTCCATGATCACTGCAGATGGCGACAGCAGCCACAAAATTAAAAGATGCCTTCTTCTTGGGAGGAAAGCGATGGCAAAAAAGCAGAGACATCACCTTGCCAACAAAAGTCCAAATAGTCAAAGCTATGGTTTTTCCTGTCGTGATGTATGGAAGTGAGAGCTGGACCATAAAGAAAGCAGACCACCGAAGAATTGATGCCTTTGAATTGTGGTGCTGGAGGAGGCTCTTGAGATTCCCCTGGACTGCAAGAAGAACAAACCTATCCATTTTGAAGGAAATCAACCCTGAGTGCTCACTGGAAGGACAGATCCTGAAGCTGAGGCTCCAGTACTTTGGCCATCTCATGAGAAGAGAAGACTCCTTGGGAAAGACCTTGATGTTAGGAAAGTGTGACGGCAAGAGGAGAAGGCGATGACAGAGGATGAGATGGCTTGACAGTGTAATCGAAGCAACCAACATGAATTTGACACATCTACGGGAGGCAGTGGAAGATAGGAGGGCCTGGCGTGCTCTGGTCCATGAGGTCACGAAGAGTCGGACACGACTAAACAACGACGACGAACTCAGTTCAAACTTAATTTAAATTTAAACAATGCACTAATGTAAGAAATAAGTTGGAATTTCAACAGGCACTCCATATTTTTTCCCTATAGTGAAATAAAACTTGAGATACAGCACACCTGGCTGCAAAGTTCTCTCTGCTCTGGCTTTCCACTCCATTTTCCCCTCATCTTTCTGCCAAAAATTCAGACTAAAGTGTTTAAAGACTAAAGATTACAGGTGGACTCATTCCCCCTCCTTTCTAAGCAATTCACTTCTCAGACAAGTGGGGAAAAGAGGAATGGGATGAGGGTAAGGAGATGAGATTACTGTATAACAGAGAGAGAGAGTGGAAAAGCAAGAGCACGATCTTGTGACATGGGCAGGAAATGTGTTTTTCAAAACTCCAGCTAGCTGCTTCCTTCTTTGCAAGGATCAAAAAAGGGATGGAGTAAGAAATGGGACTTTTCTACTTTTTCCTGGTAAAGTTTTGTTTTAGTTACCTAGATGGCTGGATAGTTCAATGATTTAGGTATCTGGCTGTGGAGTCTTGAACTCTTTCAATTCCCCACTATGCTTCCAGGGGGAAAAGGCAGCTTATGTGGCATTGGGCAAGCTGAATAGTCCCTTGGTGCCTCCAGATGAAGGGAAAGGTAAACCACTTCAGTGTATCCTCTACCTAGAAAACTCAGGAAAGTGTTCTGATAAGTCGAATTGACTAGATGGCATACACACAGTTAGACAGCTATTTAGCAACAACTTAACCATTCAAAATTTACCCGCTCCAATTTAAGCTTACCTACATTTAATTTGGGGTCCATCAGTTAACTGAATGGCTAACTCTTTTCTACTAACATTCCCATCTCCAATATTAGTAACATAAACAACAGAAATGGAAAAGAATATCTGGGCTTAAGGAAGGTATCATAGTGCCATCCTGGGTCTGACTCTTCTTTTTAAAAAACTTTTTTTGCTCCGTTTTACTCCCTTATCCCTACCTCACCAAGACTCTTGCCAGAAATCTAATTGAAATAGTTTGTGAGACGTTCATCCTTGTTTTAAAAACAAAAGATGGTGGTGTCCATCTCATTCCTTCTTTGTCATTTCATCCTTGATAAGCACCTTCTCTTCAATGGAGTTGCAAAGTGAGAAATTTGCATATCACTATTAATTCCTAGCCACAAACACGACTGAGCAAAACATAATTTTTATATTCATTTCACTTCATTTGTAACTCAGCTCTCCACAGCAGCAGGGTTAAGTAGGGTATGATTGGTTTCTTTTCAACTCAGCTTTGAATAGTTTGCATGGTGTTTGCATATAATTAGAAATGTGTGGCTTACACACAGAAAGTAAGCTGTCTAGTAAGCTGTTTTCAGCTTGAATATGTGAGCTTCAGACTGTGCAGCTCCTACAGAAACTACCACAAGCAACCGGTCTTCTTCAAAATCACAGCAGAATTTATTAAGGACATAAATGGAAGGACAAGGATTTTATTTGAGCTGGTTTTAATACAAATTTATGAAAAATGGAAAATGTCTTCATATTTGGGAGCTGGTGATTAAAACAAATCCGAGTATGTGAAAGATTAAAACTAATTCATCTGACCACCCATACCACAAGGTATGGATACATATCTCGAAAGTCATGATTCTGATCTTTCCATACTCAGTTGCATTAATGTTGAATTAGGGTTACCATCTCTCTCTCGTTTGCTCTCTCTCAGAAGTCCCTCAGCTTTAACACCTTCACAGTGGGCATAGTTGTACCTACTGCATTTGACTGGTGTAAAAGAGGGGGAGTATTTGATTTCAACGTGTTTCAAAGATGTTGCTTACCAGGGGTGTTGACAGGTCTTTGGCTCTAAGTCCCATGTCTGAGTCTTTGGTACCAAGTCCCACATCCCAAGTCCCAAGCTTGAGTCGCTATTAAAAACAAGGGCTTTTTTACCCCAGAAAAAAGGGAGGGGTGGGTGGGCTCCAAACTGAAGTTGAATCTGAGTCAATCAAAAAAATGAGTCAAGTTCAAGTTGAGTCACCAGTGCAAGAGTGGTCGAGTAGACCAGATAGGCGGGGTATGTATAAATAAATAAATAAATAAATAAATAAATAAATAAATAAATAAATAAATAAATAAATAAATAAATAAATAAATAAATAAATAAATAAATAAATAAATAAACTTAAATCCGACTTGGCAGCGAGTTGTGTGACTAACGTCCCCATCCCTGTTACTAACATTCATGAATCTAATATCTGGGATGAAAATAAACTGAAGTTAAGAAAAGAACTGGAAACTCAAGATTATTTCACCCCATGACAATATCTTCCTAATACCTACTCAGAATATTGTCTAGTACTGCTGAATATGTGAAGAAATATGGAATTTTTGAAAGTTTTCTCAGACAATCCTTATACATGGAACCTACATGTATCAATAGTTTGGCTAAGTCTCAGCTGTTTCACCCCTGTTGCTGTTGTTCTCATCTTCTGTCAAAGGGGTTGACAATGGGTCTCTACTGTGAGAAACTAGTTGAGTTTAGACATAGGGATGAATAAAAATATGAATTGTGATATTTCTAGAAAATCGCTGATTCATTGAATATTCATTGCTTTGTATTCATCAATTCCAGAGACCCTGAATGGATGATATTTACCTTTTGAAAAAATTCATCTCGATAGGCAGAGAGGGAAGGCTAGATTGCCAGAACTGCGGCTTCCATTCCAGTAGCTTAGCCTTCTGACAGAACTGACCCTTTTCTGCCTATGGGCCCACTGAACAGCTGATCGGCAGGCTCATAGACAGAGAGGGAAGGCTAGGATGCCAAAATGGAAGCTGCCATTGCTGTCTGCAAAGGGAGCAGTGGCGGCAGAGGTAACGGCAGACAAGCAGCAACAAAAGGCAGAAAGGTGTAATAGGCATCCTTCAGTCTTGAGAGACTATGGTAATGTGATCTGTATGGAGGTCTTGGAACAGCATCTAGTGTGGCTGAGAAGGCCAATTCGAAAGCAACAATCTCTTCCACACTGAAGACAAATGCAATCTGTCCCCTGTCCAGCTCCCTGGTTTTGCTCCTTTTGGGACTGCCTCTTCACCTCGGCCTGCTCGACACGGTTCTCTTCAAACTGGGAGAGGCCGTGATGCACCGCCTGCCTTCAGGCTGAATGCTCAGACATCAGGGTTTCCCATCTGTTGAGGTCCATTCCTAAGGCCTTCAGATCCTGCTTGCAGGTCTCCTTGTATCTCCGCCATGGTCTCCCTCTGGGGCGATTTCCCTGCACTAATTCTCCATACAGGGGATCTTTTGGAATCCGACCATCAGCCATTCTCACAACATGCCCAAGCCAATATAGATGTCGCTGTTTCAGTAATGTATGCATGCTAAAAATTCCAGCTCATTTTAGGACTACTCTATTTGGAACTTTGTCCTGTCAGGTGAACAGGTGACAAGGTAATGAAAAGGGGCAGGGACCAGACTGTGGGAGGACTCAGCTTGGTTATTGTTTTTAAGATAGCCCTGGGCTGTTTTAAAAAAATCCAAGCACCAACGAACCCATTTGTGGTTCGTTGGTTCATGGTTGACAAACCATGAACCAAGATGAACTGCCAAAATGGTCCCCATTTTTAATTGTGTTCACTGTTTTACTTGCTTATGAGCTGGTGGCAATGAATTCTAAGATGTTTGTTTGTTTATTATGTGTGGTTGTACACTGTTGAATTAGAACCAACTCATAGTGGCCCTAATAGGGTTTTCAAGGCAAGTAAGATATTTAAGGAGTGTTTTTATCAATTCCATCCCTCCAGTTAGTTTCCATGGCCAAATGGGGACTAAAACCCAGGTCTCCTGAGTTCTAGTATGACACTTTATCCACTACTGTATATCATACTGGGTATTAATTTGTTAAGATATTTTAAATTCTACCTAAACCAGTTGATCTCAGGGGAGCGTATAAGCAGTTAAATTGATTTAAAAATCTAAAACAGTTCAGTCTTGCTCAATAACAACAAACTGTGTATTGATCTTGCAGAGTAATCTGAAGCCTCTCCCTCCACCCCTCCTCACCTGGCCTTGTTTGAATTCCACATGCAAAGCAATGTGTCCCAGGTGTTTGAAAAGATTTTCAATACTTTAAAGTTAGCCTGGAGCCCTGCTTGGAGCAAAAATGACTGACAGGAACAGGACGATTGTCTGAGCTGACAAATGAGAGAAAAGCCAGTTACTTTCAGTAGATACGCACAGAGAGTTCAGTACACATTTGCACGGATTGTTGTGAAATGGAACCGCCATGTTAACTGTGGAAAGTTGGAAGGCACCTAGCTGACAAGCACTGTATGTTAAGGAAGGCCATCTTGAGAATAAACTGTTATAAAAATTCAGTGACTCAGTGATCACCTCTAATATATTTAATCTCCCACAAAGCCCAAGTAAAGGATTAAATACAACTTGCACTTTCTATCAGTTTTCTCCCAGCCCTGGTGAACAGGGAAGTCTTAAGCATCTGTGATATGTCTGCACTACTAGGCTACCTATCATCTGATTGATCTATTAAACATTATATGAAGACCATATTAGCTGCACCTTTTTCTCTTCAGAAGGAAGAAAGACCTAAGTTAGTCATGACTTGGCTTCGTCTGGAACCATCTTGGTATGCTGACTCCTGTAAAAACTTTTTAAAGTGCTTTTTCTAGCACAACTCTGATCAAGGATAGACACATTCTCAGGATCAGACAATTGCACTGGCCTCCCAAACTGTGTTGGGTCTGCATGCGCACCTACTAATATCCATGTTCACTATCACTGTCATCATGAAAATGGCAGTCAAGAACTGAGATTTAGTTTGAAGACTATGTTTTTCTTCAAAACAAAATGCATGCCCTTCCCCCCCCCCCCCGCTTCCCAATATCTTGCTTACAAGCTGATGAGCACTTCCAGGAGGCTTCTTGGAGTGTGACTCTGTATGTAAACAAGGTTGTTGAATAGCAACTTACAGAGCTGCCGGTAGCAGCTTTGGGACAAATGGCCAGCAGAACAAAATGCACCCCCAAATCAACTTTTTATTATTTTCACATCATGAATTACAAGATGTAATTTTAGCCCTGAAAACCTTGCCAGAATTTCTCCTCTTCTGTAGGAGAGCAGCAGCACTGTCAGAGCTATGAAAATAAAACACACATACATGTATACTGTTTAGCACAGCAGTATATTAATAAGCTGACTTCCTGTCCTGTTCAGTCCTGAGGCCTCATCTATTCAGCTTTGGGTAGACCTTGCCTCTGACAATGAACATATGAGTTGAATAGGCTAGCCCTCTGAATGCCCTAACCAGAGGCTTAGTTGATTTAACCTCAGGTAGACATGTCCTCTGACAAGACATGTCTGGTCTACCAACAATTGTAATAGCCTTCTCTCTGGATGCTATTGCCACATCTGGGAAAGGGCCAGTCTACTGGACCATCTGATAGGAAGCCCTGGTCTACCCTAGATCCATTTGACTCACTGTTCTTCCTGGCAGGAAGCTCTCAAGGAAGCATCTTCCGATATGTCTTTCTCTACAGCCAAGCATTTCTGGCTGGGTTCGTGCCTTTGTCCTGCAGTGTTCTTGTGAGCTGGATGGTGGCCCGGTCTCCTCTGCTGCCTCAAAACCAAGCTATCTTTTTCTGGGGCTTTACCCTCTTGGTGACTCAAGGCTCAGGGTCTGCAGGATCCACCTATTGCTCCCCTTGCCAACAGATTATGATTCATCCTCATTCTAGGACTTATCAAGGAGGACCATGGCAGGAAGGAGAACAGAATTGGGAAACATGCTAATCATTTCAACCTGCAAGGTTTTCCCAATAGATCACTTCATATTTCCTCCAGATTTAGTGATTATCTTTATTTATTTACTTCATTTTCATACCACCCATCTGGCCAAGGCTACTTGGAGCGGTTTACAACATATAAATGCAACAATCAAATACAATTTTAATGCAATAAAGAATAGAAATAACGAAATACAAATAAGCAATAACTCAAAGCATAAAGACACATCAAAATAAAACATTGATGTGGTCCTGACCCTGATCAATGTGCCCCACAAATATGATTTCTCAAAAGTCAAATAAATTTATTTGCACTTCGTCATCACATCTGTCTCTAGGGTGGTTTTGTTTATGCTGGGCTGAATAAATTAGAAAAAATGAATACATCTCTGGGTTCTATTTGAAGTTGTAATTTTTGTTGTTGCTGCTGCTACTGTTTATTTTGCATAAAAATGTGAAGCCTCATTGCACACCCCCAGTGTCCCCTGTTTGTTTTCCCATTCACACAGGTTCACCTTCGGGCACGACTTGTTCTTTTCACCCTTTTTCACTGCCACCAGAGGATATTACCCCCACTGTACCAAATATGAATCTCAGACTATTGCTGCCAAATATAACATGGTTTATTTATGGTTTAGTAGGTAAAGCACAGAAATAAATCATTGATGTTCTTTTATTATTCATTCAATAAACGTGGATTTGGTTACATATACGCTTGATTGTATTCATTCACTAGAATCAAGGTCTCAATATATTCTGACTGGCTATGTATTTCTTATTTAAACTCTTTTATATTCTCTAACACACCAACTTTCCAATATCTTGTCTAAATACTTCACACTCTTCTTCCTAACTAACTCTCTGTCTCTCCCAGTCCTCTTGACTCCACCCCTCCTGTCCTGTCATAGGCTCCTGCACTAGAGCTCTAAAATGACTGACAGGAGTGACGTGTGGGCTGTCTGCCACACTCATTTTCTAAAACACATGCATTTCTCAAGTCAGTTTACATCCATTATAATCATAGCATACAAATTTTATATATAGCAACCACACCACAAATCAAAAGCCACAACATAACAAGCAAAATATTAAAGTACAATAGATAAAACAGAGTTTACCAAAAACCACCCCCTCCATCTGAAAAATTAAAAGCCTGCCAGAATTTTAAAAATGCCTTAATCAACAAATAGAAGGCAACAAAAATGAAGCCATCTCAATCTCATGGGGCACAGTGTTCTTGTAACACTGGTGCAATCAGTGAGAAGGTTCTATCCAGACCAACTTTGCTTCCACCATAGGTAGTTTGCATAAGTTTGGAATGGAGAAAGTGGCCTTATATGTATCATGGAGTCAAAGCATCAAACTTTGCAAAGGCAAGACCCACTATTTTGTATTTTGTCCAGAACCAACCCAGTTATCAGTGCAGACTTTGCAGAAATGTAATGTGAATTGATGGCTGAACATTATTTACTAACATCCTTGCCACTGCATTCTAAACTAGAGTTGTGAATTTGAATTTAGTTCCCATCCAAGTGTTAAATGAGAAATTGTTATTTCTTTTCTTTTTTTTAACTTGCTGCAAGATGAGCTGTGCGGCTTTTTGTCTGTTCCACAAAATTTGTACATTTGTGGGACTTGTTTTCCTGCAATTCTATAAATGTGGAAAATTTTAAAAATTGATGATCATTGATTTGTTGTATGGATTATTTTAAAAAGGACAAGAAGTACGGATTGGGTGTTTGTAACTTTGCGAACAACCAGCTTATCCTTTTGTGTTTATTGCATATGTGTCTATGCACATATATGCATTTAATTTGTGAAAGGGAAAAGACACAAAAATATTGTGCACATAATGCATGTTAGAAAAGTGCTTGTAAAGATATTTTTTAAATAAAAACTTGTTTTGTGCCTTGCTCTTGTGCTGGAGGATATTTTTGGGGGGAGAACCCATGAATCTTCTGCAGCCTGTCTTGCCCTTGCATGAGGAATTGCTCCACCTAGTTTTTCTATAGCAAGTGAATGGAGCCTTTTCAAAGTTAGTCCCACAAAAAGTGGACTGTATTAATTTTCAAAGATAGTCCCACAAAATGTGGACAATTAATCCAGTGTTACTAAGGCTTGTGTTACCATGGCCTAGGATGTCAAGAATGGGCACAATTCATGCATCGGTTTTAAGTACTGTAGGGCAAAGACATTTCTGGACATTGCCACCACCCAGGCATGCAATTGCAAAGCAAAATCTAGGACCACCATTAACAAAAGATCAGATTCTTCAGAGGAAGTACAATAGGACCCCCGTATCTGCAGGATCGTTATGCACAGTTTCATTTATCCATGGTCTGAAAATATGAAAAATATTAAAAGAAAAAGCTCAGAAATATGTGTTTTCATGATGTAATTGCCAGAACTGGCCACTAGAGGGAACCAGAGACAATGCTATATCTAGGTTCACCATTATCCTTGGTTTTTGGTATCCGCAAGGGGGACTTGGAACTGATCCCCTGTGGCTACTGTGGTATTACTGTATTACCCCATTCATTCAAAAGAAACTCTGGAAGAAAACCTCAACCTTTTTCTTTCTGAAATAGAGGGACACATATCAGTGACATTTATTACCACCAGGGATTCCAGATCAAATATAAGTGCCTTGGTATTAGATAAAATGGAGAAACTGAGCAGAGCTTGGAAAAGTTACTTGTTTAAAATACAACTGCAACTCCTAGAATTTTCCTACTCACATGGTGAGTCTCCCAAGAGGATTCTGACTTACAATAACTTTCCCTACTTCTAGGGAGGGAGCATGTCTTTGTGGTGGTAGGGACTGAAACATGCAAATTATCTTCTCACCTGCTTTTTGAAATGAATGAACTTTCATCATGTGATTTCAATCATTGGCAATTAAACCTAATGACTAAGCACAAAACGCAATAGTCAGTGGACCGCCCTCAAGAACCAGAATCATACTAGCAGATGGTGCTGGAGCCATCTTCTTCTTATAAGGAAGTGAGAAAGGTGGCCAAGGGATTGTTGGGAAGTATTCAACCCTGCCCACAACATTCTGCTGCAATCCTCCCCATAATGTTTTTCCAAACTTAAAATGAAATCCTAGTCTTGGGTCCTGATTTAAGTCAGGGGATCATCAATGGTCTAAGGAAGCAGACTTGTTCATGAAAGCTCACATTAAAATATAGCAATTTGTCTTTAAGGTGCCACAAAGTTTTTGTCTTCTTTATTTTTCTTTTGTTTTTGCCTAATATGCTAGTAGAGATGAATGTGGCAATCTCTTCTAAAAACCTCCTTATGACTAAACTGCAGTTCATAGAAGTTACTCTGAACATTGTACCCTGGAAACCAACTTCCAGACTCCTTTTCTCCAGTGATGTAGAAATGGTAAGCAACCTTGGAAAACTATGGCAGAAAAATAGTAAGGTAGAGGAGAACTTTGTTCTCCTGCTATTGGTCTTCTATAAAGCATTCTTGCCTATACAGTGGGGTCTCTACTTAAGAACGTCCCTACTTAAGAACAATCCAACTTAAGAACAGCTCCATTTGCTAAATTTTGCTTCTACTTGAGAACAGAAATCCAAGATAAGAACAGGAAAAAAAACTTTCCTGCTCTTTTTTTAACCTTAGGTCATCTTAGGTTAAAAAAAAATTCTCCCCCTAGTAGTAGAGTACGTATTAACCAGCTTTGCATTAGTTCCTATGGGAACTAATGCTTCAATGTACGAATGCACCTCTACATAACAAAAAAACAGCCAGAACGGATTAATTGGTTTTCAGTCCATTCCTATGGGAAATTTTGCTTCAACTTAAGAACGTTTCAACTTAAGAACACCATTCCAAAATGGATTAAGTTCTTAAGTAGAGGTTCCACTGTAGTTTCTATGGACGGAAAAAAGCAGATATGGATTAAATGGTTTTCAATGCATTCCTATGGGAAATGCAGATTCAACATAAGAACTTTTCAACTTGAGAACCACCTTCCAATACGGATTAAGTTCTTAAGTAGAGACCCCACTGTATTGCCTTTCCATGAAGAAAAGACCTAGGAAAGAGGTTAAGCATTGCCTCTTTCCGTATGCATTAAAGCCATCAGGTGCTGCTTTTCATGGCTCCCCCCCCTCAAAAATCTCCATTAAAATGATGCATGAAAGCCCCGTGTTGAACCTGGTTTGATCCTCACCCAATTCCCCATCCAGCCCCAAGGGCACATCCCACAAGCTCTTATTTTCTCAAGGCATTTCGCCAGCATCTCATGCTTTTCTTCACCCCTCCCTTTTGCTAAATGTAAGCCCATTACTCCTTGCTGGTTTTCCCTGTACTGCTTCTAAACCATCCATCTTTGTAGTTTAGTATTCAGAAGATGAACTTTACTGTTCAAACATTAAACATTTTGTTTAAATATTACCACCCTGGTGGTAATAAATAGTAATGTTCTTCTTTTGCTGTTTAAGCCTGGTTTATAGCAGGGTTTAAATTAGTTTACAAATCTTTGACACCGTGCTTCCATGCTTGCAGTGTCACAAATGATGCAGAAGGTTTTTTTTAAACCAACAGTGGGAATGCCAGCCCTGTACTACAACTTTTGAGGCAAATTGTTCTTTCATGGGTAGGATTTCAGGTGTTTCATAGTCACAACAGAATAGATTGCTTTTAGGTGTTTCCATGGCTCTGTGTTTGTCAGTGTACACATGCACCTGGGCTACCTTAGAAGTTGCAACAGCTTTGTTTCATAACAATTAAAAAGAAAAAGAAAATCCCACAACATGTATCTTTTTTAATCATTGTAATTCACCTGGTGATTATTTTACAGAGATGAGAGTTATGAAGTGTTAGGAAAGGAATACGAGTGTGCTATTAAAATTTTCATGCAGGCTGTGAGAATACCCACTGAGATTTCATTTTCATCTCTCAGCTCCTTAAAAATTATTCTCCAATATTTAAATATAGACTATGCAAAGGCTTTCCAGGTTTAACCCTTTAAAAAAAGTTTCACCACTGCAGTGTATTTCATTTCCCAGATGCTGGAGCTTTCTAGAAGGAGAGGCTTTCTTGACTTGCTAAGTTAGGAAATACGAAAAAGAAAAAGAAAGAGAAGTTAGAAAAGAAAAATGACATTTCTCCTCTTGTGGTTGAACAACCTGGGCTATTTCCCAATGTCTGACCTAGAGATAAGTAGATTGTACCTTCCCATTGATTAACCCCATTTGGGGGCTGTAAAACATGGAAAATCACTTTCATAACTCCTTGACTTCTCAGTTGGTCTGCTGAGAAATGTATTTTGCAGGTGGACAATAAAAGAGATTTTAAATCAAGAGGAGTAGTTGAGGGCATCATATTTTAATTCTGACACAGCTTGGTGCCCCTGGAAATTGGCAGGGCACAAGGCACAACAAGCAGGGGTAGGCAGAATCAGATAACATAGGCAGAGTTGAATCAAAAGTGGGCATCCAAGCACATTGAGATGGCCAAGTCTCAAAGTGCCAGGTTTTCACTATGAAACATAATTATGAATGATGATAGTCGTACCATGCATTTTGTGTGAGCACAGTAAAAATAATTCTACAAGGACCCCCAAAAGATATGGGTGTCCCAAACAAAAATGTATAACTATGAAAAAGGACATTGGATCAGCATCAAATCTGGCAAAGATATAGCAGAAAATCTGCTCTTGCTCTGTGCCAAATTTGGAGACATTTGGCTAAAGAAATTTTGGATTGTGATTTTAAAAACAAAACAGTCATACACACCCTGTACGGTCAAGTGACTTTTTTCTACAGCTCATGGAAAAGATATAGAAAACTTAGATTAAAAATGTGCATACCTGGGGAGAAAGCCCTTCATTATAACCTCTTTTTTTTCATTGTCCACAGGAACTGCATAAATCCTGGCTCTATTTCATATCTCTAAATTACTAGTTTTTAAACCTTCTGAAATTGATGCCTTGTTGTATAATTTCTGAGAATTCCAAAGGAACTGTTTGCATAGCATAACATTCTCGTGAATCAAAATGTGTCTCTAGTCAGCCTACAGAGCAGTTGCAAATCTGTCATTTTTGACCCTGCCATGGCCTTCATTGTGAAAGAATGCATTTAACTCTTTCCTGGCCACACATTCTTAGCCCCTGCCTGATCTTAAAAAGCAGATGGAGTTGGGTGTCATCAGCACACTGGTGGTACCAGACGACAACATTCTGGATAGCCTCTTTCAGGTTTTTTATGTATATGTGAAATAGTATGAGGAATCATGGAACCCTGAGGCACTCCACAGGTCAAGGTGCTGAACACTAGTCCCCCAGCACCATTAGGATGAAACAGAGCTTGGCGGCGGATGATATTGGTAATTATAGGCCTGTTGCCAATGTTTCTTTCCTCAGCAAGGTAGTTGAGAAGGTGGTGTCCGATCAGCTACAGGCTCTTCTGGATGAAACCAGTGCCCTGGATCCATTCCAGTTGGGCTTCAGGTCGCACCACAGCACGGAAACAGCATTGGTCATCCTGTCTGATTACCTGCTGAGGGAGGCCGACAGGGGCAAAATGTCTCTGCTGGTCCTCCCCGATATTTCGGCCACCTTTGATACCGTCAACCATGGTATTCTCCTGGGGAGGCTCTCTGAGTTGGGAATCAGTGGCCTGGATCTTGCTTGGCTCTGTTTCTTCTTGGAGGACTGTCCCCAGAGAATGCAGATTGGAGACAGTTTCTGGAGCCTCAATTGTGGGGTTCTGCAGGGCTCGATTATCTCTCCAATGCTGTTTTATATCTTTATGAGGTCGCTGGGAGGGGTCAGCAGCGGATGCAGGGCTTCATGTCATCAGTATGCTGATGATACTCAGCTCTACATCTCCTTTTTTCCCAAAAACAGTGCATGCTGTTTTGTCCCTTGAGTGCTGCCTGGGGGCTGTTCAGGAATGGATGCAGGTGAATGGGCTGAGGCTGAATCCGGCCAAGACGGAGGTCCTCAGACACCAGTGGTCTGGGAAACTCCCTTTCTTGGGGGGTGACTCTTACCAACAAGAGTGAGGTTCACAGCTGGGGTGTACATCTGGACTTGGTGCTCACCATGGAGATTCAGGTGTCATCAGTGGTCCAATCCGCACATTTCCACTTTCGGCAGATTGCCCAGATGCATCCCTATCTTGATGTAGCGGCACTCACCACTTTGGTCCATTCGCTCGTAGTCTCCAGATTAGACTGCTGTAATGCACCCTGTGTGGGGCTGCCTTTGAGACTGATGAAGAAACTTCAGATGGTACAAAACGCAGCAGCCAGACTTCTTACAGGGGTGAAAAGGTGCCAACATATTTCCCCCACACTGGCCACCTTGCATTGGCTGCTCATTCATGTCCACATTGATTTCAAAGTTCTTATGATCACATATAAAGCCCAAAATGGTTTAGGACCTCGATATCTAGCAGAGCACCTTCTCCCACCCAATTCCACCAGAATCACTCATTCCAGCCAGGCCGGGTGGCTGGGGGGGCCTAACGCCAAGTGAGGTCCGGGCCTTCTTGGCAGTGGCCCTTCACCTCTGGAACAACTTGCCCATGGAGATCCACCTGGCTCCCTCTCTGGGTGTCTTCAAAACCAAACTCAAGACCTGGCTATTTGGGCAGGCTTTCCCTTGTGCTGTATCTTAAATTCACACCTTACCATCTTGGATTTACAGTGCATGTTTATTGGTTTAACTGTTTTTAAATTTGTAATGCTGCCCAGAGTAAACCTTTGGTCAAGATGGGCGGGGTAGAAATCCAATAAAATAAAAATAAAATACCATTCACAGAGTAACACTGTGCAGGGGAAAATCCCAAAAGCTGACTCCCTTTCTCATCAGTTTACCACTTCCCACCCAAACTCAAAGCAATTGTCAGGACTGTTTTTCATTAAGTGTGAATGGTAGATATATGCTTTCATATCACCACTCAGTCTTCTTTTCTGAAGGCTAAGCATGCCCACTTCTTTCAGCCTTTCCTCATAAGGCTTGGTTTCCAGTCCCCTGATCATCCTTGTCATTCTCCTCTAAACTTGTTCCAATTTTTAAGCATCTTTCTTGAAGTGTGGTGTCTAGAATGGGACACAATACTCAAGGTGAGGAATAACCAGTGCTGAATAGAGGATGACTAGCACCTTGTGGGATTTGAAAACTATACTTCTATTAATACAGACTAAAATAGCATTTGCCTTTTTTGTAGCCACATCACACTGTTGGCTCATATTTAGTTTATGATCTACAACAATTCAAAGATCCTTCTCATTCGTAGTTTTCTTGAGCCAGGTATCCCCCTTCTTTTAAGTATGCAATTGGTTTATTTTTCTGAGGTGCAGTACTTTGCACTCATCCCTGTTGAGTTTCATTCTGTTGCTTTGGCCTAGTGCTCCAAAATTTTGAATTTTGTTTCTGTCTTCTACGGTATTAGCTCTTCCACCCAATTTGGCATCATCTGCAAATTTGACAAGCATTCAGGGTTATTTGATCTCAGTAGACTTTGCTCTGAGAATGAAGGTCTTGCTTTAAAATGGCTTTCCTTATTTTGAGTATGACTGAGATAATTTCTACTGGATGGGGATGCTCTCTTCTTGTCATTCCAAATTTTTCTGAATCGAGGATCTTTGATCCCACTAATAGAATCAGCATATTCAGATGCCTGTTGCACATTTTTAGGATCCTCGTCCTTGACAAGATAACGCAACTCCCCTGGTAAAATTGAATAAAATTGTTCTAATCCAAACACATTTCTCATTTTGTCTAAGGAGGTGACATGTTCCTGTTCTAGCCACTTATTAAGATACTGAGTTAAACATCCCCCTATTTGAGCAAAAGACTCCTCAGGTTTCTTTGAAATTGATCGAAATTTTCTCCTGAGATGCTCTGAATTAATCCCAAATCAGGAATACACCATCTTTTGGTAAGCCTAAAAATCTCTAGCTTGTTCAAGAGGCATCTGTGAATAGATCTCAGATAAAACTCCCACTTCCTTTTCCAATTCTAATTGATTTTTCATAGCTAATTCCTTCAGTTTAAATTCCTGTTCTAGTTTCAATCTTTCAAAATCTTGGGAGCTTTGGATATTTTCTCCTTCTGAGGCAATTATTACTGCTCCCTTAGTTTCTTCTTCACTTTGAACTTGAGGGTTCTCATTTCCCTCAGCACCTGGAGCTCACTCTATGCCTCCATAACCAAATTTTTACTTTGTTTGGGCAGCATAAACAATACAATTTCTTATTAAATTGGATTGGTACTTTTCCCTCAGAAGAGCCAAAAAGACCTATTTTTGGGATTCCCCAGACCTGGATTCAGAAGCCCCGAAACTAAGTCTTTCACAAGACTCTAATGGGTAACCACTTCTTATGCCTCAGATACTAACCCCTTTTCCTTCTAGACTCGAGAAAATTCAATTTCACACTGGATTGTTTTTGGATCCAACCACTATGCCACCAATTTGTCATGTTCCCGCCGGTCCCTTGGTTGTTTCACCACCAGCAAAGGTACAAGCTACGTGTCATTCAGCTGCCACCAGTTGATTACATCAACTTTATTCACTATCAATGACAGAGGTCCGGGCAATGTAGCATTTAAGAAACAATTAGAAATTGTTTATTGTTACAAGTCATAAAAGTCCAGTCAATGTCATTAATGCTCAAATGAACAACATTCTTCCTCCACTCTCAACCACTACCTCCCATCTTGTAACTGTGCATTTGATTTCTTTTTCCAAGGTTCAGTTCTTTGCACTCATCCCTGTTGAATTTCATTCTGTTGTTTTCAGCTCAGTGCTCCAGCCTACCTAGATCATTTTGAATTTTCTTTCTGTCTTCTAGAGTATTAGCTATTACACCCAATTTTGTGCCATCCACAAATTTGATTAGCATTCCCTGCACTCTCTCATCCAAGTCATTAATAAAAATGTTGAAGAGCACCGGACCCAGAACTGAGCCTTGGAGCACCCCATTTATTTCCTCCTCCCAGTTAGTGAAGGACCCATTAATCATCAACCTCTGAGTACGATTCTGTAGCCAATTGTGTATCTACCTAACACTTGATCTATCCAGCCCACACCTAGTTAGCTTGCTAATCAGGAGATCATGGGGCACTTTGTCAAAAGGTTTGCTGAAGTCAAGATATACTACATCTACAGCAGGAGTCAGGAAACATTTTTACCTTTTACCCACCAAAAAAATTATATATACCAACATTACCCCCCTTGATTTGAAAGGAAGGAAATCATACATTGTATTCGCGAAGGCTTTCATGGCTGGGATCTAATGGTTGTTGTGGGTTTTTCGGGCTCTTTGGCCATGTTCTGAAGGTTGTTCTTCCTAACCTTTTGCCAGTCTCTGTGGCCAGCGTCTTCAGAGGACAGCACTCTGTGCTCTGGTGTAGTTGGCTTGGGAGTGCAGTATTTATGGCTGTGAGATAGGCCTTTGTCTTTTTCTGTAGATGGGTGATCATGAGCTAGCATCTGTCAGCCAGGAGGAAAAGGATGATATGGAGGAGGTCGGATGCAGCGCCCCGCAACATTGTGAGGACTCTGGCAGAGCCACCACGTCCTATGGTGAGTCTGCACCTTTGCTGGGCACCCAGATGCCTCTGGCTGCATGGCCCTGGGCTGCTGGTGCACCAATGGGTTACCCTGCTACCACACTCTATGCCACAATGACCATGAGGTTACCTAACGTTGCGTGGCCTTAGGCCACTCCACAATTTAGTGGTTGGGTGTCCCTTATGTTACCCCTCTTATGCAGTCTCAATCTCACAATCCCATGAGCATAGGGTCCTGGCCTTATCCTTCAGTCCCCAATTCGGGTTATAACATGGTGCCTCTTGGGGCATTGCCATATGGGGATTATTCTATGCCCTTAGGGGATCATTTAACCCCAGCAACTAAGGAGAAGATCTGAAAAGGAAAGTACATCGACATGTTCGACCTCCTCAATAGAGGGGTGGAGAAGAAAGAGTTGGATAGGGAGGATAAGAAGGATAAAGAAAGACGAAGGAAGAAAAAGCCAGATAGGACATGGGTGAATTGGCTCCCTGGAGTTTTAATTTATGCAGGAGTCATTGTTAAAGCACAACCCTGGAGGGCTCAAGCACTTTTCCAGTACTTGGATATTATCTACAGAGCTTATACAGATTTTGCAGGCCAGTCGTGGCTGCAATATGACCAGGCATTCTGCATGCGGAGCGCCATCCAGCCAAGCTTGTGCTGGGATGAACCCCAGCCAGGGCTTTGGCTGTAACACATTACACCTTCTAAGCCTAACACAGGGGAACGGTTTGACAGTGGTCACCGGAATAGGAAACTGTTAGCTGCACCAGTTACCTGCTCAGGCACGGGGCAGTTGGTTCAACCCTGGCTACCCTGCTTTCAGTTTAACTCTAGGGCCTTCTGTAGGGAAAAACCATGCAAATTCAGGCATGAGTGCCTTGCCTGTGGGGGACAACATTCAAATTCCACCTATTTTAGGGCAAGGGCCCAGCAACAGGACAAGAGCACAGGGGGCACCAGGAAACCACACAATGGAAGGGCAAACCTGGAAAAGGGGCCCAGCCCAATTAGGATCCAGGTTTTGGAGGAATGGCTGAAGTTCTATCCCCGCAGGGAGGATGCTAGGTATCTATTGGCAGGATTTAAGTATGGGTTTAGAATTCCAGCATCAGGGGAATGCAAGGCGTTCATTGCACAAAGTCTCCACTCATTACTGGATATGGAGAGGACAGTACAGCAAAAGATTGACAAGGAAGTACGGGATGGTTGGGTCCTTGGACCCTTTACAACACCACCTCTCGGAAACCCTGAGGTTCTCAGGGTTTCCCCACTAGGGATAGTGCCCAAGCAAGCCCTGGGTCCTTCCCGGATGGGATGTCAGTGAATGATGCCATTCTGCAGGAATTGTTACAGTCAGTTATAATATACTTCATTTGATGAGGCAGTTAGGATGATCAGGAAATGTGAGGTGGGGGCTGAACTGGGGAGCATTTTATGTGGACAGGGCTCTACCCATGGGCTGCTCAGTGTTGTGTGCCACTTTTGAGAAGTTTAGTACATTTATAGAATGGGAACTTAGATGAAGGATATATGCGGCTCATTACCTTGATGATTTCCTTTTCTGTGGGAAAGGGAGATCAGGTAGATGCAGCTTTATACTTAATATATTCCAGACATTAGCCAAACACTCAGGCTCCACTTAGCTGAAGACAAGACAGAGGGTCCGGCCACATCACTAACATTCCTGGGTATAGAATTAGACATGGTCAAGCAAACCTCTAGGTTACCCCAGGATAAGTTGACTGACCTTAAAGCTAGGGTAGAATCTTTTCTGCATAAGAAGAAGGTGACACTTAAGGACCTGCAGGAAATAGTTGGCCATTTAAACTTTGCCTGCCAGGTCATGGCGCCAGGTCAAGCATTTATCAGGCGCCTATGTTCAGCCATGAAGGGCCTTGAGGGGCCGTTACACAGGACGAGGGTAACATGAGGCATGAGGATCTCCTGGTTTGGAGTCAATTCCTTCAGAAGTTTAACGGGATTTCCTTTTGGAGGTCTGAGGTTAGTTTGAAGGCTGAATTTCAGGTAACCCCAGATGCTGCCGGGTCAATGGGGTTTGGCATTTATTTCCGAGGCAAGTGATGTTCAAGCACTTGGCCAGAATCATGGCAGCAGAGTGGCATCACGAGGGACATAACATTTTTGGAATTCTTTCCAATTGTGGGCATACTCTGGCTTTGGGCAGAGGAATGGGCAAATTCATTGGTCCGCTTCTGGTGTGACAACCAGGTGGTTGTTTTTATCATTAACAACTTTACAGCATGATCAGAGTGGGTCATGAACCTCATTAGGGCCTTTACATTGTGGGCATTGCAATTTAATATACTAGTGCATGACAACCATGTCCCAGGCATAGATAATAGCATCACTGACATTCTATCATGTCAACAGATGGAGTGTTTCAGGCAGCTCACACCGGAAGCCAGAGAGCTGTCAGAGGTTCTTCCTCTGGAGGTCTGGCAGATTGGAAGGGCTACGCGGCTGTGAGTACAGAGTTTTTAGAGTTTAAAAGGATGGTCGATCTGGAGCAGGCTTGGCCACCCCCAGTCGAACACCTGCAGCAATTCATAGTATATCTTTATAGAAAAGGGTTAGTGCCTGGCACTATACAAGGTAAGCTGTTGGCTTTAGCATTTCACTCAAAAATTAATGGTTATCAGGATCTTTCAGGAGACTATCGAATTAGAAAAATGATAGAGGGATGATCTAAAGGGAGGGGTAGAGTGATGGACAGTATAGCTCCCATATCACCTCCCCTTTTGGAGTGCATAGGTGAGCAGTGGGGGTATTTGTTCAGGGACGAGTATGAGAAAAAATCATTCCATGCCGCGTCTATTATAGCCCTTTTCAATGCCCTCAGGATTAGTGAGTTGGTAACTGAGGGTAAATCAGACAAATCTAGGCTAGCTCTATAAGAACAGGATGTTAACGTCAAGGATGGAGAGGTAGAGCTTCTGATTTGCCGATCCAAGGGTGATCAATTAGGCAAGGGTAAGCGGTTGGTATTGGGGCTATGCACCATTGAGCGCATATGCCAAGTCAGAGTCACAAGGGCATGCTTAGAGCAGAGAGGGCATGGCACAGGTTATTTTTTCCAGCACGCTGATAAGTCCCCACTGAACAAATATCAGTTTTGGAAATTGACCGAATTAGCATTGCATAAGGTGGGCGCTACAGGGGCACGGTTTGGCACCCATTCATTTAGGATTGGAGTGGCATCTACTGCAGCAGCCATGGGTTACAGTACAGGGGCAACCAAGCAGTTGGGCTGATGGTCATCATCCAGTTATAAAAGATACATAAGAGCCTTACCTACTTGGTAGACAGGAGCCTGACCTATGTCCTTACAGGTCTGGGATCAGGAGGAAGAAAACAGATAATGATCATCAGCCATAATTATGTCTATTGGGCTGAGCATTATGCAGCTACATCCCCCTGGGGGAGCAATCTGGGGCTCGGAGCCCACACATACATTATATGGAAGGGGCTGTGTAGCATGCAGTGGGTCCAGTTGTGCAGAATGATTGCATTTGGTCAGTCCCAACCAGATCTGCTGGTGATATATCTGGGAGGCAATGATTTGCCAAGATTGCCAGGTAAGGCACTGATCTTGGACATTCTGTGTGACCTTAAGCAGTTGAAGGCCGAGTATTCTGCAATGCAGATCTTATGGTCCACAATTATTCCTCAGTTAGCCTGGCGAGGCTCTGCGAGGACTAGTATTATTAACAAGGCCTGGCAGGGCGTCAACAGGGAAGTATGCAGAGGCATCCACGGCGGCATTGGGTCGGTGATCGGTCACCACAGCATCCAATTGGAGAAGCCCCATTTGTTGAGAAGTGATGGCATTCATCTTTCGGACACAGTTTTGGAGGTCTTCCTGGAAGACATTAGAGGGGGGCTGCTTGCTGAGCTTGAAGGGTTCTGTGGCAGGCATGGAACATAGCTAGGCTAGTCCCTATGCTGTGGCAGGTAGTACAGAAACAACAGGTATTTCCAGTGGGTCCCACTGTAATTTCAAGTAAGCCAACAGCGCATCTGACCTCCCAGCACTGCGGATCGTGAGATTACAGTGCCTGGGGCAGGAAGATGCGCTGGACCACTTCTGGACCAACAACCCTTGATTAAAGGGGGCTTGAGGTCTGGGGGTGTTGATTAGTGGCCAGCCGGGTTCCTGGGGCTGGGAATTCTCCCTTTCATTAATCACGTCATTTAACTGTTTCCGCACTACAGCAGACCCCCTCTGTTTTGAAAAAGAATGGTTGAATTTTGGATCTGATTGTATATTAATAAAGTGTGGCCCATGTTTAACCCAAATCACTCTCTTGCATTTTATTCCGGGGTTGGGAGGGCAAAGGACCCAAGATAGCTTACATTTCTTTCATTATTAATATTGCTTGAAATACTGGGCATTTGGGGAGTGCTTTCTAGTGGTACATTTTATTTCACAAGCTAGTTCTTTTTTGAGGTTTAAACTTAGGGTAGGGTGGATGATCTGTGTGTGTGTGTGTGCTTGTGTGTGCGCACGGGCAAGTGTGTGTGTTTTACCCTTCCCCCCTTTTATTCCAGAGTGCTTGTGTGTGTGCTCCAGCCAGTGCTGTATGTGCTGAAAAAGCACATATTCAATTTAAAATACTTATTTTCATTATCATTTGCATTAGTGGGTGTGAGCTGGAGGACAAAAGTGCAGAGAAAAAGGAGAGTGAGCTGTCCCCTCCCAAGTCTAAGGAGGAGGATAACAACAGTGGGGTAGAGAAAGTGACAGGGGGAGTGAAGGGACTAGTGTTAGAAGGAAAGGGGGAGGAGCCAGAGGGTGGAAAAAGGAGGGTATATGTGTTCTTGGCAACAGAGAGAGGGAGAAGACAGGGGAGACAAGGAAAGTGGTTGTGTAGAAGAAGAAAAGAAAGAGGACAGAGAACCGTGAGTATTTAAAATACCCAGAAAAGGGGGTATAAAAGATGAAACGTGAGGGGTGATAGAAAAGGGAAAGAGAGGAGGAGAATTAAAAATACCTCTGGAGGAGCTGGGTTCAGAAGAATGGACAATTTTAGTATATTCCTGAGGTTGAGGCCCCTGGAGGAAGATGGTCCAACCAGAATCCATCCCACCGAACCAAAAGCTGCCCAAAGGGGACTGGTCCCACCACCCATGCTGCAGGACTATTTGTGCAGTGAGGAGTGGCTTCTTCCAAAATCCCACGGATCAAGAGAAGTTTGGGACATCTTCCCGCTGAGGAAAGAAGATTCCCGTGACAGTTTGCCTCTTTTATGGACAGGATTACTTTTAGACCTTGGCCAGGTTGGCCCTACAGAGGTTGTTATTGATAAACCCGGTACAGTGGGGTCTCTACTTAAGAACGTCCCTACTTAAGAACAATCCAACTTAAGAACAGCTCCATTTGCTAAATTTTGCTTCTACTTGAGAACAGAAATCCAAGATAAGAACAGGAAAAAAATCTTTCCTGCTCTTTTTTTAACCTTAGGTCATCTTAGGTTAAAAAAAATTCTCCCCCTAGTGGTAGAGTACGTATTAACCAGCTTTGCATTAGTTCCTATGGGAACTAATGCTTCAATGTGCGAACGCACCTCTACATAACAAAAAAACAGCCAGAACGGATTAATTGGTTTTCAGTCCATTCCTATGGGAAATTTTGCTTCAACTTAAGAACGTTTCAACTTAAGAACACCATTCCAAAACGGATTAAGTTCTTAAG
This sequence comes from Pogona vitticeps, assembly GCF_051106095.1. Classification (NCBI taxonomy): domain Eukaryota; kingdom Metazoa; phylum Chordata; class Lepidosauria; order Squamata; family Agamidae; genus Pogona; species Pogona vitticeps. Next base: position 217,819,943 of record NC_135784.1, on the reverse strand, counting down.
TAGAGGTTCCACTGTAGTTTCTATGGATGGAAAAGAGCAGATACGGATTAAATGGTTTTCAATGCATTCCTATGGGAAATGCAGATTCAGCATAAGAACTTTTCAACTTGAGAACCACCTTCCAATACGGATTAAGTTCTTAAGTAGAGACCCCACTGTAGTTCGGTTAATAAAAACCTTATTGCAAAAGACACAATTTCTTCATTTTTTCTGCCAAAAATCAAGGAACTGTCATACAGTAGTGACCAACCCTTTCTCAGTGGGACTCTAGGGGGGGCATTTTTTTTTAAGGCAGGCCACATTTTAGTTCTGAAATTACTAATTTTTTGAGGCATGCTTTCTGAGGGTGGGTGTGGTGGAGACTAGGTATCTACAGTGGTGCCCCACAAGACGATGTTAATTCGTTCAGCAAAAATCGCTGTCTTGTGAAAACATCGTCTTGCGAAATGTGATTCCCCATTGGATTGCACTGAAATCCATTTAATGCATTCCAATGGGGAAAAATTGTCGTCATTTTGTGAAAATCGCCCATAGAGAAACCGTTTTGCAAAGTGCAGATCAGCTGTAAATATTGCTGTCTTGCGAAAAACGGTCCCGAAAAGACCCGTTTTGCAAGTTGCGGACTCAGCTGTCAAAATCGTCATCTTGTGAAAATCGGTCCCGGAAAAAAAAACCTGTCTTGCAAAGCATGGTCTGAAACATCATCCAGCGAAAATCGACCATAGAAAACACCGTTTTGCGAAGCGCTATAGCAATCGCAAAAATTCATCATATAGAGAATTAACCGTTTTGCAAGGTAATCATCTAATGGGGCACCACTGTATTTAGTTATTTACTGTATGAGTATACTAGTAGTTTTCCTGCTCCTTAGCCCCCAAATTACTTTAAAAAAAATTAACACTTTTTAAAAAGGGAGCTGTCCACTGAGGTTCACAGAGTGTTGAGAGCATGACAAGAGCATGGGGAGCAAGGGATTCCATTCATCAAGGTGAACCTTCCCTTGTTGGGCTTCCCCTCATTGGACCCAAAGAGATCCATGGCAATCTTTCTGTCATCACATCATCTGCCTGCTTGTGTGCCCACCCGCTTGAGTCTCCCATGTCCACCATACCATCTGCCTGCCTCAATGCCTCTTTCAGGCCTTGTCAGACCAAAACCCAAACTCAATGCCCAATTCAAGCCTTCTCTAGGCCAAAACCTGAATTCAAAGCCTCTTTTGAGCCCTCCCTCCCTCTAACTGTCCCACCGAGGATACTGAACTCTCATGGCCCACTCAGGGCACAATCTGAATCACACTGGTACTCTGGGTCCATGATTTCCACTCTCTCCCACATCTTGGGAGATCTTGGTTACCAACCAGCAACTAGCCACTCAAACATGGCCAAGGCCACATCTTTCCCAACACAACAGTCGTTGTTGTTTAGTTGTTTAATTCTGTCCGACTCTTCGTGACTCCATGGACCAGAGCACGCCAGGCCCTCCTATCTTCCACTGCCTCCCGCAGTTCTGTCAAATTCATGTTGGTCACTTCGATGACACTGTCCAGCCATCTCATCCTCTGACGTCCCCTTCTCCTCTTGCCATCACACCTTCCTAATATCAAGATCTTTTCCAAGGAGTCTTCTCTTCTCATGAGATGGCCAAAGTACTGGAGCCTCAGCTTCAGGATCTGTCCTTCCAGTGAGCACTCAGGGTTGATTTCATTTAGGATTGATAGGTTTGTTCTCTTTGCAGTCCAAGGGACTCTCAAGAGCCTCCTCCAGCACCACAATTCAAAGGCATCAATTCTTCGGTGGTCTGCTTTCTTTATGGTCCAGCTCTCACTTCCATACATTGTTACATACAGCACTGATGTTACCTGTCTGTCATGGGTTTGGAGGGAAAGTTCCATCCTATGGGGAGTGGAAGGCGGGACATCAGGAGGAGGGGCTGTACTGTATATATATGTGAAGCCTGTGTGGTGAAGGGGAGACGCTGGGATGTGACGAAGCAGCAGCTGGGAAGAACAAGCTGGTGTGGGAGTCTGTGTGTCAGACAGGGTACTACTGTGTGTCAGAGTACCAACCTGATAGGTTCAGGTGTCTGTTGGTCAGCCAGAACTGATAGGTTCAGGGTCTGTGCTTCAAGTTAAGGGTTCTGTGTGAACCAAGCTGTATGCATGTATGAATGAGAATAAGCCACGTTACTTTATCTTATTCACCTGATTATTTTATTTTCCCTGTGTGTTGTAGTTAAATAAACCTTATTCTTTTATGTGTTTAAAAATCCATCCCTGGTCTGTGTGACTTCTTATAGGGAATGGTTGGTGGCAGCTTAGTGTAACGTGTGGCAGATCCCAGTAGGTCTGGGTTTGTCACATTGATTGGTGTCCAGCGTGTGGGATACGACTGGTCCAGTTGTCCAGCGGTCCAGCAAAGCCTTGGCAAGTGTGCCCAGAGCAAGGGGGGTCTAGTCAGGGACAATCTGAGAGCACGTAGGTAATCTTCTAGGTGTACCTCACGGGGGGGTGCACTAGTAGAAGAACGTGTAACCTCAGATTGGAGACTAGATTAGGGTGCTCTGAGGCAGCCTGGTTTTGGCGGGAAAAAAGCTGAGGCAAAACTGTATAGTAACAGTGATCTAGCCTGCCTGCTGAGAGGCCCAGCAGAGGGGGGTAGACTAACTGGCTACAGTTGCAAGTTAAGTGCTGAAGAACAGCAGCAATCTATAGAAAGCTGGTTCTGAGGCAAAAGAGAAAAAAAGTGGTCGTTTTATTTTGAGGCTTGACTTTTAAAGCAGCCTGTTCTGGGGGGGGAGTATGCCCTTGACTCGAAGCCAGATGGCAGAAATGGGTGAAGTGAAAGACCCCCAGATTGACCAAGGTTCTGAGGATGAATTTGGCTCAGTGCAGGGTGACAGCACAGGAGAGCAGAACCCAGAACTCAGAAAATTACTCCTAGCCCAACAGCATGAACTGAGGGTGAGGGAAATGGAGGAAAGATTAGAGAGAGAAAGAAGGCAATTTGAGATTGAGAGAATGGAAAGAGAAGAAAGAATGGAGAGAGAGAAAATGGCGTTTGAGCTAAGAAAATTGGAACTGATGAATCAGAATAATAATAACAATAGGGATTCTGAGGGAGGCCAATTGTCTAAGGCTGACCTGAAGAAATTCCCTGTGTACCACAAGGGAGATTGTCCTGAGGTGTTCTTTTCCTTAGTGGAAAGAGCGTTTGTGGACTTCTCAGTGAGGGAAACTGAGAAGATGACCATCATGCGATCTTTAATCAGTGGTAGCCTGGCTGAGGTCTATGCCGAGATGCCTGAGGAACTGATGAGAGATTTTGCAGAGTTTAAAAAACTGGTGTTTGCAAGACATGGGATAAATGCGGAGCAGCTGAGACAAAGATTCAGGTCCCTCACAAAAAAACCAGAGCAGACTTTTACCCAAGTGGGGGCCCAATTGGTGAGGCTGCTTGAGAAATGGCTATCTCAGGAGGGGACAGAGACCTTTCAACAGCTTAAAGATTTGATAGCGCTGGAACAGTTCTATTCAGTCCTGCATGGGGAATTGAAATTCCAGGTGAGGGAAAGGAAACCAAAATCTGTGGCAGAAGCCGCCGAGATTGCAGATTTTATTCACCAGATAAGAAAGCCCTTAGGTGAGGAGAAATCTGTAGGAAAACCCAAAGAAACCTACAGCAAGTACTCTCAGGGACCAGGGAAAAGCCAGCAAGGGGGAGGGGCCCATGGTGAAGGGAAGCCCTCAGACATGAAACCAAGACCTCAGATTTTGGAGGGAAAACCAAAACAAGATGAGAAAGACTCAAAATACGCCAGAAAATGTTATTTCTGTCAGGGAAAGGGCCATCTAATCTCAGAGTGTGAGAAATTAAGGCAGCTAAAAGGAATTGTGCCTCAGGATTCGAGTGGAACCAAGCCAAAAGCTGTGTTCTGTGTCCAGAAAGAGCAAGGCTCATTGTCACTGAGGGAGCCTCTTGCCATGGCTACTCAATCTGGAACAGCTACATCTGCTGATCAGGCTGAGGAAAATGGTCCTCTTGTAGAGGTCAGGCGCTGCCTGTTGGTGAGGACAGATTCCCAGTTGTTTGAGACAGCAGGGGTGGACGTAGGAATACTTGACCGTCAGTATCGGGGGCTGCGGGACACTTGTTCCCAGGTGACCCTGTGCCATCCAGATATTATTCCTAGGGAATATATAATCCCGAATGAGAGCATAAAGGTGGCAGGGATTGAGGGGCAGGTAATCTCACTGCCAGTAGCGGAGGTACCTGTGAACTTTCAAGGCTGGAGGGGAGTTTGGCGGCTAGCAATTTCATCGACTCTGCCAGCAGCCGTGCTCGTGGGAAATGACCTGGCTGAACATGTGAAAAGGGTGCTAGTGATTACACGCTCACAAGCCACCACGGGGACAGTTCAGGGGGGTAATGATGAGCCAGAGACGGAAGCAGAGGGGAGTTCAGAAGCTGTGGTGGAAACCTTAACCACAGACAGCAGATTTGGACAAGAGCAAAAGGCAGACGCCACTCTCCAAAAGTGTTTTGAACAGGTGACTGACGCCCAGCTAACACCTGAAACCCCAGTGAGATTTCTGGAGAAAAAGGGGATTTTATATAGAGAGACCCTGAGGAATATCTCAAAAGGGGGAGATGGGATCAGAAGTCAGCTGGTGGTACCTGAAAAGTATCGCCCCATGATCTTACAAAGGGGGCACTCTGACATGTTTGCTGCACACTTAGGGGTGAACAAAACACAGCAGAGAATCACACAGAATTTTTACTGGCCTGACATAGGGAAGCAGATCAGGGAGTTCTGTAAACAATGTGATGTGTGTCAAAGGCAGGGGAATAGCCGCGATAGGACCAAAGCAAAGTTGTGCCCTTTGCCTGTGATTGACACTCCGTTCAAATGCATAGGGGTGGATATTGTGGGACCTTTGCCCAAGGCCACAAAGAGGGGGAACAGGTTCATTCTCACAATTGTGGAGAGGTACCCTGAAGCCATACCCTTGACTAACATTGAAACTAACACAGTGGCAGATGCCTTGGTGGGGTATATGTCCAGGATGGGATTTGCCTCAGAAATAATCACAGATTTGGGCGCATCGTTCACATCAAAGCTCATGAAACGCTTATGGCAAATCTGTGGAATTAAGCACAAGGAAACCACTGCCTATCATCCTGAAAGTAATGGGTTAACTGAGAAGTTCAATGGGACTCTAATGCGCATGATTAGGGCTTACTTGGCAGAGAATCCAAACAATTGGGACCAGAAGCTGCAATCCCTTTTGTTTGCTTATCGATCAGTGCCACAAGCCAGTACCGGGTTCAGTCCGTTTGAACTTTTATTTGGGAGAAGGGTGAAAGGGCCCCTTGATTTGATCAAACAAAATTGGGAGCAGATCACCCAGGATGACCCACAAGATGTTGTGACATATATAGACTCTTTAAGGAACGACCTAAAGAGAAACCTAGAGCTAGCAGCAGAGACCCTGCAAGCTCAAAAGGTCAGAAAGAAAGCTTGGGACGACCAGAAAGCCAGGGAGAGGCACTTTGACCCAGGGGAGGAAGTGCTTTGGCCTAGGCTCTGCAAAGAGAACAAACTGCAGCTGGGTAGCCCAGAAATAAAAGACTTGGGTCACATGGTAGGGGGAGGAGTGATAAAACCCCTGGAGGCCAAAATAGAAGCTGTTCGTGATTGGCCTAGACCCAACACCAAGAAAAAAGTCAAATCATTTCTTGGGTTGGTGGGCTACTACAGAAAGTTCATCCCGAGGTTTAGCGAGATTGCGGCTCCGCTGACCGATCTGACGAAGAAGAAGGCTGATGACCGCATCCCGTGGACCAGCGACTGTGAGGAGGCGTTCCAGAGGTTGAAGCAGGCGCTAATCAACTATCCAGTCCTGCGGGCTCCAGACTTCGACCGGGAGTTCATCATCTACACCGATGCGTCTAACAGCGGGGTAGGAGCAGTTCTGTGCCAGGAGGATGAGAATGGTGACCAGCATCCAGTGTCCTACCTGAGTAGGAAACTTCAAAAAGGTGAGAGACATTTGGCAACCGTGGAGAAGGAGTGTTTGGCCATAGTCTACGCGATCCAGAAGGCCAAGCCTTACATCTGGGGAAGACATTTTGTTCTGTGCACTGACCATTCACCACTGCAATGGTTAAAGACAATGAAAACCCACAATAGCAAACTTATGAGGTGGGCTTTAAACCTACAGGACTATGACTTTGAAGTGAAGGTGGTCAGAGGGTCAGTGAACTGTGTTGCTGACGCCTTGTCAAGAAGACCTGAAGAATGAAGACGGCGAAAGAAACATGGACTATGTATATATATTGATGACAAAAAGTTAAATGTACCTATTTTTTGAATTTGGTTTGTATGAATAAAGGTAAATTGATGTAATGTATATGGTAAATGTTTAAATGCCTAATTGCTATGGTTAACTTAGAATGTAAGTATAAGTAAGTATGATATGGTATGTATAACTGTTGTTGTGTGTTTTATCCAGGTTGTTTTTTGGGAAAAAGCACCTTAGCTTTCCCCCTACAAAACAACTTATAAAGAGGGGAGGTGTTACATACAGCACTGATGTTACCTGTCTGTCATGGGTTTGGAGGGAAAGTTCCATCCTATGGGGAGTGGAAGGCGGGACATCAGGAGGAGGGGCTGTACTGTATATATATGTGAAGCCTGTGTGGTGAAGGGGAGACGCTGGGATGTGACGAAGCAGCAGCTGGGAAGAACAAGCTGGTGTGGGAGTCTGTGTGTCAGACAGGGTACTACTGTGTGTCAGAGTACCAACCTGATAGGTTCAGGTGTCTGTTGGTCAGCCAGAACTGATAGGTTCAGGGTCTGTGCTTCAAGTTAAGGGTTCTGTGTGAACCAAGCTGTATGCATGTATGAATGAGAATAAGCCACGTTACTTTATCTTATTCACCTGATTATTTTATTTTCCCTGTGTGTTGTAGTTAAATAAACCTTATTCTTTTATGTGTTTAAAAATCCATCCCTGGTCTGTGTGACTTCTTATAGGGAATGGTTGGTGGCAGCTTAGTGTAACGTGTGGCAGATCCCAGTAGGTCTGGGTTTGTCACATACATCACTACAGGAAAAACCATAGCTTTGACTATTCAGACTTTTGTTGGCAAGGTGATGTCTCTTCTTTTTAAGATGCTGTCAAGGTTTGTCATCGCTTTCCTCCCAAGAAGCAGGCGTCTTTTAATTTCGTGGCTGCTGTCTCCATCTGCAGTGATCATGGAAACCAAGAAAGTAAAATCTGTCACTGCCTCCATATCTTCCCCTTCTATTTCTCAGGAGGTGATGAGACCAGTGGCCATTATCTTAGTTTTTTTGATGTTGATTTTCAGACCGTTTTTTGCACTCTTCTCTTTCACCCTCATTACAAGGTTCCTTAATTCCTCCTCACTTTCTGCCATGAGAGTGGTATCATCTGCATATCGGAGGTTGTTGATATTTCTTCCAGCAAACTTAATTCCAGCTTGGAATTCCTCCAGTCCAGCCTTCCACATGATGCATTCTTCATATAAATTAAATAAGCCGGGGGACAATATACAGCCTTGTCGTACTCCTTTCCCAATTTTAAACCAATCATTTGATCCATATCCAGTTTTAAATGTTGCTTCCTGTCCCACATACTGTATAGGTTTCTTAGGAGATAGATAAGGTGGTCAGGCACTCCCAGAAGTAGATATTTTTCTGGAACTCTCTGGCTTTCTCCATAATCCAGCGCATGTTGGCAATTTGGTCTTTAGTTCCTCTGCCCCTTTGGAATCCAGCTTGTACTTTCTGGGAGTTCTCGGTCCACATACTGCTGAAGCCTACCTTGTAGGATTTTGAGCATAACCTTGCTAGCGTGTGAAATGAGTGCAATTGTATGGTAGTTGAAGCATTCTTTGGCACTGCCTTTCTTTGGGATTGGGATGTAGACTGATCTTTTCCAATCCTCTGACCACTGTTGAGTTTTCCAAACTTGCTGGCATATTGAATTTAGCACCTTAACAGCATCATCTTTTACGATTTTAAATAGTTCAACTGGAATGCCATCACCTCCACTGGTCTTGTTGTTAGCCAGGCTTTCTAAGGCCCACTTGACTTCACTCTCCAGGATGTCTGGCTCAAGGTCAGCAACTACATTGTCTGGGTTGTCCGGGATATCCAAATCTTTCTGATATAATTCCTCTGTGTATTCTTGCCACCTCTTCTTGATGTCTTCTGCTTCTGTTAGGTCCCTCCCATTTTTGTCCTTTATCATGTCCATCTTTGCACAAAATGTTCCTCTAATATCTCCGATTTTCCTGAACAGATCTCTGGTTTTTCCTTTTCTGTTATTTTCCTCTATTTCTTTGCATTGTTCATTTAAGAAGGCCCTCTTGTCTCTCCTTGCTATTCTTTGGAAGTCTGCATTCAATTTTCTGTAACTTTCCCTGTCTCCCTTGCATTTTGTTTCCCTTCTCCTCTCTGCTATTTCTAAGGCCTCATTGGACAGCCACTTTGCTTTCTTGCATTTCCTTTTCTTTGGGATGGTTTTTGTTGCTGCCTCCTGTACAATGTTACGAGCCTCTATCCAAAGTTCTTCATGCACTCTGTGCACCAAATCTAGTTCCTTAAATCTGTTCTTTACTTACACTGTGTATTCATAAGGGATTTGGTTTAGAATACATCTGAGTGGCCCAGTGGTTTTTCCTACTCTCTTCAGTTTAAGCTTAAATTTTGCTATGAGAAGCTGATGATCAGAGCCACAGTCAGCTCCAGGTCTTGTTTTTGCTGACTGTACAGAGCTTCTCCATCTTTGGCCTCTCCATCTTTGGATGCAGAGAATATAATCAATCTGATTTTGATACTGCCCATCTGGTGATTTCCATGTATAAAGTCACCTCTTGTGTTGTTGGAAAAGAGTGTTTGTGATGACCAGCTAAACTCTATTAGCCTTTGCCCTGCTTCCTTCTGAACTCCAAGGCCAAACTTCCCTGTTGTTCCTTTTATCTCTTGACTCCCTACTTTAGCATTCCAGTCCTCTAGAATGAGAAGAATACAGTATCTTTCTTTGGTGTCAGTTCTAGAAGGTGTTGTAAATCTTCATAAAACTGTTCAATTTCAGTCTCCTCAGCAATGTTGGTTGGTGCATAAATTTGGATTATTGTGATATTGAAAGGTCTGCCTTGGATTCGTATTGGACATCATTCTATCATTTTTAGATTATATCCCATTACAGCTTTTCCCACTCTTTTTTGAGTATGAGGGCTGCTTCATTCCTTCTACGGGATTCTTGCCCACAATAGTAGATATGATAATCATCTGAGTTGAATTTGCCCATTCTTGTCCATTTTAGTTCACTGATTCCCAGGATGTCGATGTTTATTCTTGCCATTTCCTGTTTGACCACATCCAGCTTCCCAAGTTTCATAGATCTTACATTCCAGGTTCCTATGCAGTATTTTTATTTGCAGCATCGGACTTTCCTTTCACTTCCAGGCACGTCCACAGCTGAGCGTCCTTTCGGCTTTGGCCCAACCACTTCATTAGCTCTGGAGCTACTTGTACTTGTTCTCCACTCTTCCTCAGTAGCATGTTGGATGCCTTACGACCTGAGGCGCCCATCTTCCAGCGTCATATCTTTTAGCCATTTGTTTCTGATTATGGGGCGTTCTTGGCAAAGATACTGGAGTTGCATTGCCAATTCCTACTCCAGGTGGATTGCGTACCTGGACACAAACCCTACCTCAATGTCAAAGTGCCTCAGTGCTTGGAGGCAAACCATTCAACAATGTCAAATGCCTCAATACTGGGGCAAACCATACCTCAATGTCCAATGCCTTAGCCCCCCAGGTCTGCCTGCTTTAAAGCCTTTTACATATCTTCACAGGCCAAATTCCTACATCAATTCCAAATGTCTCAGTGCGTGGAGGGAAATCTTACCTCAATACCCAACATTTCAGTGTCTGGGAGCAAATCCTACCTCAATACCAAATGCCTTAGTGCCTGGAAGCAAACTAAAGTACATTTATCCAAATGCCTACGTGCCTGGTGGCAAATAAAAATACGTCTCTTAGTGTCTGGTGGCAAACTATGCCAGCTGCCTATTACTCTCCTGTGGAGATCCATTTTTTGGGTATATAACACAGACATTCAAACCTGAATTTGGAGGCCCTGTGAAGGAGAGTCAGGAGAAGCTTTTGTATGATTTTGGTGTCTAGGTGCCTGGGGGCCACTTTCCTTGGTTGGGCCTCTTTTAACTTCATCAATCTTGCAGGACCTGTAGAGGAGAGTCAGAGGAAACTTCCCTGTTAATCTGGTGTCTCCAGGTGAATGGTGGGCCATTTTATAGCATTTTAAAGTGAAAATGAATTGACAAATTGATTCATCAATTCATCAGAAAAAAATGTAAATCTGTGATTCATGATTCATTGATGAATTATGATTATGAAATGTGATGAACCTCCTTTTTTCTTATCATGCTTATTTCTGAACAGGACACTGAACCAAGTGTCTTCATTTTACATACCCTTCAGTAGATGCCTTCTCTTTCAGGTGAAGTTCTTCAGTTTGATGAGAAGGGGAATTCATTATCTTCTTCTGTGCTGTGGGTATTTATGTTCTTGAAGCTATAGGCTCCTCTAGATTTTTCAGGTATTCCAGCTATGGAGAGTCAGCAAAAATGGGAAGGTGGCTATGCAATTTTAGCTGCATTTGCATACATTCTCCCTTTAGAAAGAATCCTTCTGGGTGGAACTGGTAGAGAACAGGAAGAACAGAGGTACAGGAACAGTATGCATTGCCATGCTGCCTCTGGTTCATGAAGTGCATTGAGGATAACCCCAGAAGGGGGTCACAATCTTAATCTTTCTTTGACATGAAAAGTTGCATTGTTCTGACTTACCTCTTCTCATAATTCTAAAATTCTTTGCTAAATTGATAGTAAAAATTCTTACTGAATTACTAACTCTGCCCAAGACAGTCTGTTTGGAATTCAGCATGCTTATGAGATTTTTAATTGAAGTATTTCTGTAAAAAAGAGGAGGGGTTCTATGAAATTTAGTTATTCCTTTAGTTAGTAGAGTATAAGACAGAAAATACCAATTCAGCTCAGCTGTGGGGCTTCCTTCCCTTAAAAAGTTGCCAAACCTAAATCTGCACTTCCTGGGAACAGTAGAAGTTGTTTATTTTAAATGGCTTTTAACAGCTGGCCTTAATCCTATTGTCTTGACATAGATTACAAGAGGTTGTATGTATGTCATTTTAACTATTTGGTTTTATATGCATGGACCTATTGTCATGGTCCGCCCTCGAAGGCTACTGGTTCCGGTTGGATTCCAGGAAGCCATGAGAAGTGTCACGGCTGAACTGGCTGGCGCTCCTGTCGACGCTCTGGTTGACGGTTGGTTGTCAGCCGCGGCTAGGGCTGTAGACATGATCGCTCCAAAATGCCCTCTCCGCTGCAGAGACTGCCCGGCACCCTGGTTTAACCAGGATCTCCGGGCGTTGAAGCGGGTCAGGAGACAGCTAGAGCGCAAATGGAGAAAGGACCCGACGGATTTTAATTGGATAGCTGTTAAGGTCACTACTAACCTTTACCTGGCCAAGGTAAAGGCTGCCAGTCAAGCATACTTCGCTAACTGGATAAGCGAAGCGTCCAACCGGCAGTTGGAGTTATTCCGTATAGTATGCAACCTATCCGGAGTTGGTCTGGGTGATGGGAATCCCCCTAGTTTTTTGCAGGACCAATTTGCAGCATTTTTAAAATCAAAAGTGGAGGCCATCCGCCGGGACCTCTCTCCTTTTTAAAATACAGTGAGTCGAGCAGAGATGTCCAGCGTTCTGCCTTGCCCGGTGATTCTTGACTCCTTTCAGCTTGTTACGCCTGATTCTGTGGCCAGGTTGCTTGATCGCTGTCATGCCACCACCTCCTCCTTGGACCCTTGCCCGGCCTGGCTAATCAAATCAGCCAGGCCTTCAACAACGGAATGGGCCACGGCTATAATTAATGGGTCTTTCCTTGAGGGCAGATTTCCATCTGCCCTGAAGGACACACTCATTAGGCCCATTAGGAAGAAACCCAGCTTGGCGGCGGACAAAATTGGGAACTATAGGCCTGTCGCCAATGTTTCTTTCCTAAGCAAGGTGGTTGAGAGGATGGTGGCTGATCAGCTTCAGGCACTCCTGGATGAAACAGATGCCCTGGATCCATTTCAGTCGGAATTCAGGCCACACCACAGGACAGAGACGGCATTGGTCGCCCTGTGTGATGACCTACTGAGGGAGGCTGACAGGGGCAAAGTGTCTCTGCTGGTCCTCCTCGATATCTCAGCGGCCTTCGATACCATTGACCACCTCCTGGGGAGGCTCTCCGAGTTGGGAATAGGTGGCTTGGCATTGGCCTGACTCCGTTCCTTCTTGGAGGACTGCCTCCAGAGAGTGCAGCTTTGGGAGAGTGTCTCGGCCCCGTGGAGCCTCAATTGTGGGGTTCCACAGGGGTCGATTATCTCCCCAATGCTGTTTAACATCTAGATGAGGCCTCTGGGTGGGGTCATCAGGGGGTGTGGAGCCCGGTGTCACCAATACGCTGATGACACTCAGCTCTACATCTCTTTTCCACCTACCACAGGAGATGCCGTCCTGTCCCTTCAGCGCTGCCTGGGGACTGTACTGCAATGGATGCAGGAGAACGGGCTGAGGCTGAACCCGGACAAGACGGAGGTGCTGAGGGTGGGTGCCCCCACAGTTGGGGGTTTGGGAAACTCCCTCACTTTTGGGGGGGTGACTCTTCCCGCCAGGGATGGGGTCCGCAGCTTGGGGATCCATCTGGACCCGGCGCTCACCATGAAATCCCAGGTGGCGTCGGTGGTCCGCACCGCTTTTTTTCACCTCAGGCGGATAGCCCAGCTGCGGTCCTACCTTGATGTGGGGGCACTCACTACCTTGGTGCATGCGCTCGTAATCTTGAGATTAGACCACTGCAATGCGCTCTACGTGGGGCTACCTTTGAGGCTGCTGCAGAAATTACAGGTGGTGCAGAATGCGGCGGCCAGATTACTTAGTGGTATGAAAAAACATCAACATATTTCACCCACTCTGGCCGCATTGCATTGGCTGCCCATCTGATTCCGCATTGACTTCAAAGTGTTGATGCTTACCTATAAAGCCCTAAACGGTTTAGGGCCTCGATACTTGGTGGAACGCCTACTCCCACCAAGATCTACCCGTGTCACTCGTGCGAGCCAGGAGGTGAGGCTGAGGAGCCTAACGCCGAGGGAGACCTGGAAGGAAAAGACAAGAAACCGAGCCTTCTCGGCGGTGGCTCCTCGCCTCTGGAACAACTTACCTCCTGAGATTCGCGGGGCTCCCTCGCTGGGTACTTTTAAGAAGCAATTAAAAACTTGGATGTTTCGGCAGGCCTTTCCATCACATAACTCATGACCTCTTTCTTTCCTTCTTTACTGTTCTATGTTTTGTGTTTTGGCATTGTAATGTAGTGTTTTTATGATTTAGAACTGTTTATTTACATTGTTTACTGTATTATTTTTAAGGTTGTTAGCCGCCTAGAGTGGTCCTCGCTTGACTAGATAGGCGGGATATAAATAAAATAAACAAATAAATAAATTATCTAGAACTACTATCTGCTGATGCACTGAGGACAGGGCTGGGTAGAAACATAAAGCAAATGCAGACCATACCAACATGTTTCGATAGATATTGTTCTGTATATTGATACAAACACTGCAATGTAGTCTTCAGAAATGAGCACAACCTGTTCTTGCACTGCCTTTAAACAAAATTAGAAAATAAGCAAACCTCTTTGCAAACTTGTGCAAGTAGTAGACAAGCAGAGTAAAGGAAAACCTCATGGCTGTTTACACAGTAAAGGGACAGGAGATATTCCTTTGTTGTGTGCAAAGCAAACATGTTTTCTTAAGCACATTCTTCATTTCTGAGGACCTTGCATTTTCCCACTCCTCTCAAACCAGACTTTTTTCCTTTTTCCTTTTTTGAGACTGACTGAAAGGGGTGAGTCACAAAAGAGAGAAAAACAAGACAGGTCTTCACTCATAGGAATATCTCAAGAATCTGAGAGACAGAAAGGCAGAAAGCTCAGCTCACTGTGCCAAAGAAAGGTAGGTTTTCTTCAGGAACATGGCTTTTGGATAACCTTATCATATGTGAAGATTTTTACCTAGATATGACAATCCCTGGTTTTTACCGCCTAGAGTGGTCTATCGACTAGATAGGCGGGATATAAATAAAATAAAATAAATAAATAAATAAATAAATTACCGCTTCTGCCAACTGGAAGATCATAGGAACTATTCTATTCTGCAGAAGATAATAGAAATTATTCTATTCTTTTCCCCCTAACATCTCTCTCTTTCTCTCTCTGTCCATCTAGATAGCACAGTTGTAACCAGGATGGAACAACTGGCACTTGCCCAAGGGCACCAAGATCTAGAGATGCATCTACTGGTGAATGATAGGACAATAAATAGCAACACTTCCTGGATGTATTCACTTTCTCCCCCTCGTTTTTTAAGCATAAACTTTCTCTTTCACTACCCTTCACCTGCTCCTTTTTTTTCTGGGCATGGAGACTTTCTGCCTTGGCTCACAGCAGAATGAGTGGGAGATGATGAGTGGGAGATGATGAGTGGGAGATGATGCCCTTATGTGTCAAAACGATTGGTTAGGGCAATGCTATCTAGTACAGCTGCTAAGGCTACATGCATGGGAACAGAGTGGCTCCTTGACCCTTTATCTACTGCAGCATTCTTATTGAAAACAATTATTCAGCTCTTGGGAAAAGCTATTTTCCCATAGATTTTTCCTAATGGAAGTTTAAGACTGGTTGGGTGATCTTCCGTTGGAACAATGACATACCAGGAAGGGGTTAAGTGGTCTATTTCCCTCTGGTTCTTGACCTTGGTCTTCTACTTCAAAATGCTATCTACAGCTTTGCTGGAATCTAGGCCTATAGAGTCTGGCTGTCAAAAACTCTGCAAGAAGTAAAAGAATAAGAACTGGAACTGGAACAAGAAGTGTAAGGAGTAAGAACTGCTGTATAGTTCAGTGGTTTGGGAGTTCGATTCCCTTCTGTGCCTCCTTGACAATGGCTGGACTAAATGAGCCATAAGGCCCCTTCCAACTATGAAGTTCTAAGATTAGTATCAATATTAGTAATATTTGATATTATTTGTATTACAAGAATGGACACCACACTTCAAGAAGGGGAAGAGAAGGATGTAACTGCAAGTGCTGCCTCTGAAACATATGACCTTCAGTTACAAGCCAAAGGCCTTATCTGTGGCAAAAACCACAGTGTGTTTAATATTATGATGACTGATTGCTCTGTGGGTCTTGAGAGTAATTTATAGTTATGCCCTATCAAGCTAACAGAGCTGATTTATTCTGGAGAGTTTACAAGAGGCAACATTTTCCTACAGACCTTTTATAAAGCTTTCTTCACTCTGCCAAAGTATCTCTCAGGCCTTAAGGAGAGGCTCCCTCATGCCAGAATAAATCATCCACTTTTTAAATGGGGAGAGCATGGGAGGCAATCTCAGTCTCTCGTTCCTTTTCATTTTCTCTCACATGATCCCCCCAGAATCACAAAGGAACCTTGGCCACTTGTCTACATCAGATGAATAGCATGTTTGTTCATTGTCTGTTGCAGCTGAACCAGCTATTAAGCCGTGCACACACCTACACCCCCAACCGCACCTGAAAGTCAGGCAGACCTTTGTGTTGCCTCTGTGAAGGTCTGCAGAGGCCCTTTTAGACATTCATCTGAGTGCACTTATTTCGTTTCTATGATACGGAGCAGTGTTCCTCATAAAAAACACTGTAAGCACATTCAACTGAGCATGCTTACAAGCACCTCTGCAGACCTTTGCAGTGACCATGTGAAGGTCTTCCTGTCCCCATTATTCAACCATGATTCCTGTTGGAAAAATACAACCTTGAGTGTTTCTCCTTTAACACCCAGTGTCAGTGGGGAACATGCCCTGTACTTGCTACTAATGGAAGCATACAGTATTTGTCCATGCTCCTGAATCCTTGAGCCTGCCCCTTTCTTCCTGATACCATTATGTCTTTCTTTGCTCCTCCATTTTCTGCTTTCCAAAGACGTAGTGTTACACTTTATAAAAGGAAGAAAAGCATATGTGTTGGTTCTAAACTATAATACCCTAAATGTTCTAAGCCTAAGTTATCTCAGTGATGATATTTCACTTTATGAGCCTGCTCAAGTGTTAAGATAATCTCTCACTACCACCACCTTCACAGATGTATTTGGTGGGAACACAGGAGAGAGCCTTCCCTGTTATTGCTTTCAGCCTTTGGAACTCCCTCCCACAAGGGACCAGGCTGGCCCCCTCTTTGCAAGCAGGCAAATACTTTTTTCTTCAGGCAAGCTTTCCTTCAGTGACTGCCTGTCTGAGTGGAATTTTTTAAACAGATTGTTGTACTTTACTGCTTTAAATGTGTTTTGGTGTTTCTTATGTTTTTTGTGTGGCATTTGTTTGATCCTGTCTAGTATTTGTATATTTGACCAAACTCCGGGAGGTATTGGAAGACAGGAGGGCCTGGCGTGCTCTGGTCCATGGGGTCACAAAGAATCAGACATGAGTAAACAATAACAAAAAGTATTTGTATATTCACTGTTGTTAGCTTTTATATTGTCTTTTAATTATGTAAGGCACCTTGGGTCCTTTTAAGGAGAATGGTGGGGTAAGCATGTTTTTAAATGAATGAATGTTATTGTTATTTCTTTTAAGCAAGAAGCATTCAGACATTTCTTTGCACCAAAAACAGAATACTGAATTACCACTCTATTCCCTTTTAGGCATTGTATCGTAGCAGTGCTAATGAGTCTTCTGGAACCTTGAAGACTAGTCAGTCTATAAAAGCTTAGGTCATATAAGTCTTGAAAGAAAGACTCTTTCTTGTGTTTTGCATACCATTCAGAATTACTTTAGAGATTTGTTTGGTTTAATTTTTGAAATAAATGTTTCAAAACCTGCAACTTTTCCCATGTATATGATGGAAAGCACATGAGATTTCAAAAACCCAAGCAAAGAAGAAAACAAAACTGAAAGACTCGCTAAAGAAGTGAATGATTTTCTCTATTCCTGTTGTCTGAATGGCTAAATTTTGTATTCAGCCAAGTCTATGGTGTTGAATTAGGGATACTGCCTTGTACCACCCATGTCCCCCAAGAGATTATTCGCATTGTGCAGGCAGAAACTACCCAAAAGTATTTCAGCCAAAGAGGATTATGTGCTCAAGATGGAAGAATTGGTAATACTGGATGTTGAATGTCCAGTCCAAGATGGGGATGGTGATAATATATTTAGTGAGTTTTGCCTAGGAATGTAAAGTTTCCAGATGATGTTGTAGGTTGAAAGAACACCTCCCTTTTTTCCACCAGAAGCTAAAAAACAACAATCCTATGCAGACCTTTTTTAGTTGCCCTTTACAGATCTAAAGTCACTCTAAGATAACAAAATATTTTTGTTATCCTGAAATGATTTGTTTGCCCCTGAAATGATGAATCTTTTCCTGAACTCAGCTAGAGTAGACTCAGGCTGCAGTCACACCTGTAAAATGTTTCCTAGTTATTTATCTTGAATTTTGAGTTATTTTTTCATGTTCAAACAATTCACGACCATTACCAAACCTTTTGCAAATCATTTATCACCTGTAATATAAGTGACTTGCCTGTCCTTTGAGCCAAGTCATTTCCTCCCAGGTGAACAACCAGTATATTGGGGGTACGTCTGGAGTACCCTGGGATGCCAGTTCCCAGAACTCGTCCCAGAGCCTAACCCTGTCCCCTCCATTCTAATGTGGCCTGCAATCCAGGACCTAAATTACGACCCCAACTAGTCTGCAAAGCATACTTTGCCACCCAATGTATAAAACTGTGCCCGTACCTGGCTGTAACCAACTTGAAGCCTGAGAAAGAAAACAAACACTAGCATCTATTATTGGAGAGTATGTATATAGATCTTGAGCCTGTCCGAAGACCACCGACTCATTTTTTAAATCTGCTTCTCCCCATATCCTAAAGCTGCTGCTGTGGATGCTGCTCCTATGCAAATTGAATGAGTGCCACATTTCCAACCCACTATTTCCACTTCCTTAAGCCCCCGGGAGGTCAGTATCTAAAACTGGTATCTCATGGGGGGTGAGAAGTCTCCGTAGTAAAATAGATCCCCTGCTGAGGTCCTTCAAGATATTCGAAAATGGCATAACTCCCCATCTGAACAGTGTCTGAAACTTACAACTTGTCCTTTTTCTAATTGATCTGTCTTGGACTGGCGAAGATGGAACAAAACCCTGTCTTCAGAGACAAATAGGTCATCCATCTTTGAGTTGTCCACTTTGGTTGCCCTCACTAACCCACTCCCCAAAAATGCACACAGAGATGTTACCTTAAATAGTTTGAGTTCATATTGGTTGCTGCACACTGTAGCCCAAGCATGACCCAATTGAACTAGAATTTTGGGTGACATAGGGGTACACCTACTGTGTTTCCCCCAAAATAAGACAGGGGCTTATATTAATTTTTGCTCCAAAAACACATTAGGGCTTATTTTCAGGGGATGTTTTATTTTACAGCCATGTCATCTTCTGGTTGCTGCACAATGCTGCACAATGGTGGAGGGCAGGGTTTCACTTAACTAGGGCTTATTTTTGGGGTAGGGCTTATATTACGAGCATCCTGAAAAATCATACTAGGGCTTATTTTCAGGTTAGGTCTTATTTTCGGGGAAACAGGATATCTTCCTGCCTACCTCTTTCTTTATCTTTCAATCATTTTTCTAATTCAAAAATCACTTGCCAGATCTGGACACCCTTGTGCCGTAGTATAAAAGACCAGGGCGGACATCCTCCCTTGAATCATGTGAGGAGCCAGACCTTTGCGATGGAGATATACTCCGCACTGCTGTAGATGGTCGACCATTAAAGGGCAGGGTCTACCTAGACTTTCATCATCACAGAATGCAAAATTTTTTTTCACAAGCAGCTGCATAGCTGTGCCTGGCACTGGGAGCGATTGCTAAACTGATTGCCCTGTTGGCTTCAATCCTCCAATGCTCCATAACTCTTGTGGCAATATCTCTGGTTGAGCCTGAGCTCCCGGTGCCAATGCCTTGAACTGGTTGATCTGTTGATGGGACAGGGCATCAGCCAGCTCATTATTTACACCAGGCACATGGCCAGCTTGGAACACAATGTTATAATTCAGGCAACATAAGGCGAATGCTCTCACCAAACTCATCACTCTCTTGGAATTACTGTTATAAAGTGCTGTTAATGATGTCCGCCACTGGATAATTCCTTATCTAATTGGTATTAATTCCCTATGTCTTCCTCCTTAATATATATATTAATATTAATATATTAATTCCCTATGTCTTCCTCCTTAATATATATATGTACACATATGGGAATACACATATCTTAAAAGAAATAATTAATGCACATTTAAATAATAATAATAATAAAATAAGTAAACAAAACAGATCTCTGTTTGGGGGTGCACTGCCCCCTGCTGGGCACCGATTGCTCTCTCTCTCACACACACACGCGCACACACACACACACACACACAAACACACAAACAGAGAGACACACACACGTGTCAGCGATCAGTGCCCAGCAAGGGGCAGTGCACCCCCAAACAGAGATCTGTTTTGTTTGCTTATTTTATTATTATTATTTAAATGTGCATTAATTATTTCTTTTAATATATGTGTATTCCCACACAGAGACACATAGGTTTATTTTACTTTGTTATAATTATTTCTAATTCCCATTCCTTCCTCCCCCCTTTTTTTTTACTTTGCCCTTCTGACTCTTAAATTACCCCCTTATGGCAACTGCACAATTTGACCTCTGCCACTTCCTATTGCCTTAACTAATTATTGCATTCAAGAGGAAATTGGATAACCACCTGTCAAATCTGCCTTGATTCGCATTCCTGCATTAAGCAGGGGGTTGGACTCAGGATAAGATACTCTCAGATGTTGGTGTCTCTAGGAGGCTTGAGGGGGCACTCTGAACTCAAACAAACCAATTTGTGGTTCATTTTTTTCAAGACATTTGGGAAGTTCGTGGTTCATGGATCAAAAAATCAAAAATCACCATTTTGTTGGTTCGTGCTCGTCTCTATTCATAATCTTTTTGTCAGGAAGACAAGCAAATCAGAAAGAAATGGAAAACTTGGTAATTTTTTTTTATTTTCATAGAATCATTTTATTAATGGCTCTCTTAAAAATTATGTTACAAATTATATTAAGTCCTAGTATTTTAAGGAAGTTGAGATATAAATTTTTAAAAGTGAATAAATAAATAAATAAATTTTTGTTCCCCGAAGATTTCTATCTATAGAAAGGTGGCCTAGAAATGAATACAAATAAAATGAAACAAACATAGAAATAAATGTACTGTATATATAAATATCTCAGGGTCATCACAGTGGAATTTCCTTCATTTTGTGATGAAAATCCTGGCCTTATTCTTCCTCCTTTAGTTGATGACAAAGGACAAGGATAGTTCTCCATGCCAATAGGCAGCCATTATTTTTAATATGGTCTTGGAAATATTTTATACCTTTGCAAGATATATTTCTGCATACTTCTGGGTTTAAAAAAGCATTATCAGAAAAAGAAGCAGTGAAGTGTTGCCTTAAACTAGAAAACACAGTAGTACTGGATCAATTGTTGACATCTTTTTAATAAATCCCTCTGCCATTTTTAATTTGCTGTGTGTGTTTGTGTGTGCAGGAAAGAGGCAATAGTTCTGGGGTCTCTGAGCTGGGAAAAGCACTACTTGTCTTGCTTTTGCACTGCAGACAAACATTCTTGCAAGGATTGGAGAATCCATTAAAAAAAATCAAGACATCTGCAAGGTTTCTCCACAGCCTGCAGGCAGGGTCATTTGGCTACAAGGCTGCCACCACTCAACCATTACTGCTTTTATGAGGAACAACAACTGTTTATTATGAATTTTACAGGTTCACTTTAGTTCCTGCATAGCAGACCACATAATGAAATCAGAAGTGAAGCTTGCCTTAGGCCCTTCTTGACTTCCAACCCTAACATCTAAAAAAGAACAGGGGAGTGGGAGATGCTGTTCATATAGCAACATGAAAACAGAGGCATTCCCCTGCCCCTGCAGTCGGTACCCATGCTTGGCTGGGTTTAGAAGATGGCACACTATTCCTTGTGCTCAGTTCATCACCAATCAGCTTGTTTTCAAAGGTTAGCAAAGGAAATATTGGTCTTCAGAAATAAATGCATGATTAATTGGCCCTTTGACAGTTGAAGGGCAGTAGATGTAACTACAGATCAATCAATATTTATGAAACGCCAGACTTTTATGAATTTAATAACAATTGAGTTAATATTGAGTCACTTCTTTATTTTTTCTTCCCTTTCCATCATTTCAAATCTGGAGACTGAAAGTAAGGCATCTCCCTCACACAGAGAGTAAATTGAAGTTTCTACCACTTTATTACTAGCAGTTAACATTCCTGTTACCCATACAGTGGTGCCTTGCTTGATGACGATAATCCGTTCCAGCAAAATCGCTGTAGAACGAAATCGTTGTCAAATGAAGGTAAAAAGCCCATTGAAAACCGCTCAATGCGTTCCAGTGGGCAAAATACCTCAGCGTCCAGCGAAGATCCTCCATAGGGCAGCCATTTTACGGTGCTTGTAAAGCAAAAAATCTGCCCTAAACACAGCAGGAAGCCATTTTGAACAGCGGGCGGCCATTTTGAAAACCCAACGATCAGCTGTATGATCATCATAAAGCGAAAAATCGGTTCCCGAAGCAGGGAACCGATCATAGTCAAGCGAATTTTCCCTATTTAAACATCCCTATTTAAACCTCATCATTAAGCGATTTTGTCATGGAGCGGGGTAATCGTTAAGCTGGGCACCACTGTATATGACACAGTACTGTATTTCCCTATCTAGAATTTATAGTTAGAAGACACTGAGGTCCACAGGGGTTGTTGTGATGAAAATGAACAATGTGTGCTTCACTTCTTACTTAACGACTAGTAGAATTTATGCCTGCCCTAATGTCACAACAAAGGGATTGTGATGAACTCCTCATTTACATCATCAAAGAACAATTGAGGAGGCCATTTAGCCATGTGGGCTAGCCCCAGTTACCATAATCACTCACCCATCTGCTGAGCAAGGGCTAGAAGACTGCCTCAGAGTACAACCTACAGCTCCTCAACACTAGGAAGCATCACTGACTCACCACTGGTATTATGACCAATATAAAGGAGGATTTGTTGCCACAAGAGGAGGAAAGAAAGGAACCCAGGAAGGTAGCAGATCCCAGAAGGGGCGAAGGAGAAAATGAACCACCACCCTTAGGCCCAGGAAAGCAAAGCGTGCTGCTTATATATACCGCCCCATAGCGCTTCAAGCACTCTCTGGGCGGTTTACAATTTAATTATGCAGGCTACACATTGCCCCCCCCCAGCAAGCTGGGTACTCATTTTACCGACCTCGGAAGGATAGAAGGCTGAGTCAACCTTGAGCCACTACCTGGGATTGAACCCCAGGTCGTGAGCACAGTTTTGGCTGCAGTATAGCGATTTAACCAC
Source organism: Pogona vitticeps (assembly GCF_051106095.1). Classification (NCBI taxonomy): domain Eukaryota; kingdom Metazoa; phylum Chordata; class Lepidosauria; order Squamata; family Agamidae; genus Pogona; species Pogona vitticeps. The sequence continues at coordinate 217,797,298 of NC_135784.1, read as the reverse complement.
TATGCCACGAGGAAGAGTCTGAGGAAATTAAGGAAGTTGTACATGACAAAGCTCCTCCTCTTCCTCCTCCTCATTATCATCAGGTACTATCAAGTCAATTCTGACTTATAGCAACTCTTTCCAGGGTTTTCTAGGCAGAGAATACTCAAAAGTGGTTTATCATTCCCTTCTTCTGAGGGTGCCCTTGGACTGTGCAGCTTGCCCAAGGCCACACAGGCTGGCCCTTCTCACAGGAGGTGAAGGAAATACCTAACCCAGACAACCTCAGAGGGAGAAAGAACTTGTAGAAAGTAAGTAGGGTGATGTTTAAAAAGAATTGGCTGGGACTTACTGAAAGGAAGATTCACTAGAGGAAGAACCAGGAGTGGAACAATGTATATAGGGAAAACACATGGAGGGGAGTTCTGGTTCAACTAAGGGAGAAGGGAATCACACATGAGCACCCCAAGTGCCTTACCACCCACCTTATTGTTAAGGAGCAAGACTGAAACATTTTGAAGGCTGGTACTATTAGGCCCACTGATGCCTGGAATATACCAGGCAAGGAAATATATCTGAAAAGCCAGTGCCACCCACTGAGTGGAACTCAGATCGGGTATGGACAATTATGTAATCAAGTCAATTCTGTTCCAGTTTCTACTTGTTTAATAAAACCTTCCATGTTTTGGTATAAGAGTGTAGCATCTTTGGATCACAATATGGAAGTGTAGCATCTTTGGATCACACACACACACACACACACACACACACACACACACACACACGCACACACACACACACACACACACACCAGATTTGAGTAGTGGGACCCACAACAGAATTTTAGAGTAGTTGCAGGTGGTCAGTAGCATATCCCTCCCCAGATTTTTTTTTAAAAAGCAGCACAGGTAGGAATTCAAGTCCTTTGTAGACCATCATAGAATTACAATTAACTTCTGCCTAAACAGTCCCTAGCCATTGCAAATTAGAACAGGAAATAATAAACAGTCTGCAATTAAGGCGGAAGGAAGAGAGGAAGTTTACTCCAGAGTAAGATTTCATCACATAATTAAGTCAATTAAGACAAAGAAGAGCCATTTAAACAAAATAAAAGCAGAAAATCATGTTTAACCATTAAATAAATTAAATGAAATTGATATAAACATTAAAAAGCAGGAGAGAAGCTGAGAAGGCATGCAGGTAGCCACATGACCAATTTTGAAGGCTTACAAAAGCCTGTTTCTTGGGGCCCTTGAGGACTATAAAATGGTTTAGAGTACTGCATTGTGCCTGTCTAGTAGACAGTGGAAATGATGACATCCTGTAAGGTACTAATTATGAATCTGTGGTCGATTCACAGTCCCTTTGGAACTGAAATGGCCAACTACAACCGCTCTGGGATAAACAGGTCAAGAACAGCATTTAAAGGGACACTTTAAGGATGGGATTGTCCACAGAGAATTATTTTTTTCTTGTTTCTGTGCCCTTAACATTAGATCGGTCTAGAAGTTAACAGGCTATAGTTTACAGAGCTATGTGTGTGTGAGTGGTTTACCTATTTTAAGTTTTTAATTAGTTTACAAATGTATATTCTTCTGCATGATTAGGAAATCTCCCAAATATGTAGATGTTATTCCTTTAAAACCCAATTAAAAACATGGCTGTTTATTCAGGCCTTCCCTCCAGCCAACTCTTGATTTTTTCTTACTTTTCCTTTTTATCTTTACTGCTGTTCTTGTTTGATTATTATGTATTTGTCTATGTTTTATTATTTGATTTTATATTTGGAAGCCACCTAGAGTGGGTATAAATAAATAAATAAATAAATAAATAAATAAATAAATAAATAAATAAATAAATAAATAAATAAAATTTATTGTTGCATTATTCTATTTTCTTTCCAAAGCTCACTATTAGAAGGGATTGTCAAAGGTGGAACAGAAGATCAAGTAATCAGATGCAGTGTTTCCTAAACAAGAGCTGATCCATATTTGCACACTTACCACTTGATTACCTGTGCATGAGTCACATTCGTAATGTGAAAGATTTCTTGTATCTGCATTTATTATAATTATATGATTTCATCAATGTCTAATTATGTAGTCTCACCAATGTTTCTTGCTGTCATGAAAACATGTTCTTTGTAAACAAATCATACATTCTTTGTGTCTTCTAGGTTCTCAGCACTGGGTCCCCAGATGTTCTTGGACTAAAACTGCCAGAACCCTGCATCACTAGGTGTGCTGGCCTGGATTTCTGGAAGTTGCAGTCCAAGAAAATCCAGGGACCCAAGGCTGGGAACCCCTGTTCTAGAAGAATGGGATGGACAAAATGAATTAGAACTGGTTTAGAATGACACAATTATTTGATTTGGAGATCAGAACCACTCTGAGTTGAGACAATACCATTTTAAGATCAACTTTACATAATGCAAGGCATCCTAAAGGTAGAGAAAAGATACTGAATTACGGAATATTTTGTTATGGCCACGCTTATGCCTGTGAGTTCTTCCACTTAGGAAAAAAAAATCCAACCTCTTTCCTCACACTTTTCATGAAGGATTTTGGGCTTACTGGGATTCACATCCAACCCTAAAGTTAAACCCTGTATCTCTTAAAACTGGTCCTACACAAGAAATCTTTTCTTTCAAAAAAAAATATTAACCAAGAATCTGGTATGTTGTGGATAACAAATGCCCTGTCTGGAACAGACCCATATTAGCCTAACAAGACCACTTGTACCAATGCCAAAAAAGTGTATGATTACTACTATGAAACCAAGACATGTCTGAGAGGAGTAAATAATTTGCATGTCAGGCAACTCATTCTGAAGGATCACTCTGAAGCCAGTTAAACTACTCAGGAAGAGTGGCCGCTGGTGATTGATATGCTTTAGCTTCTCAGAACTTTCACTGGCAAGTCTAAGCGTACCTTGGTACTCTGTGAAATTTTTATAGAAATACCCTTTTAAATAGGGTCCTCAGAGTGTTCTTAGAGTAGTGATGACAGGTGACTCCAATTTCAAGAAGCCTGTAAATCTACCCCAGGTTTTAGTGAGTACTTTACAATTGTTATCCACCATGCTGAACCTATTTTGGAGACAGAGTTCAACACCTTGTATAGCTCTTGTAAAGTGCCAACAAAAACCTGGAGTGGTTTCACAGCCGCCTGAAATTGGAGTCACTTGCTTACCAGTACTCTGAGGTAATCACTTTAAGAAGCTCATTCAACTCAGAGAAACAGCTGAAGCAAATGCAACCTATAACAAACCTTACATGACACACTTAATTGTAAGAATTTATCTGTGGCGATCATGCCATATATATTTGATCATCTATTTCAACTATTTTAGATGGATGTCTAGAAACATAATATACAGGTGAAGTGATTGTAAATTCAGAAATTGGTTGTGAAAAGGACCACCTTCTCCCCTCAAAAATAGAGGCTCCAAAAATAATATCATACTTGTCTGTAACTGTATAAAAAAGATAGCTCTGATGTGAAATGAGATACTCATGATATTCTTTTATGGAGAAAAATGGAAAGACTAAGAGCAATCTAACCAGAAAGTGCTTTAAACATAAAGCACTAAAAAGGAAATATGAAGAAAGGAGGTAGGAACATCTCTGCTCACCAAGCAAAGAATTAAATGCCAAAATGGCCCTGTAGCCTTCATGGAAAGATTTAATGGAGGTGAATCAAAAAGTAAAGGAGACAGTAAATAAAGTAGATGGGTTTAAAAGGGAGATAGTTCAATATCTAAGCGGACTCCAAAGAAATTAAGAAAAGACACTGGCAAATGAAGCAGAACAAAGAGCCACAGGTTGTAAAGATTAAATGCCTGAACTTGCAAACAAATTAAATTTCTTGAAAGTTCACTGTAGCAGCTGGTAAGTAGTGCTCATTTAGAACTTCATTGTTTCCTCTCCCCCACTAAAGCAAGTCATTGCCATTTTGAATAGGCTGGCTTGAAGACAGACCTTGGAAAGCAACTAAACTAATTAGTTAAAGGTAAAACTTAAAAGCTTTCAGAATAGTTAGTTACTCCTGGAGTTACCAGCTATTCACTGGCACAGTATTTGCATGTGTGCGAAACTCAGACTGTGGAAGCTGCTGTGGTAATCTAACAGAGTGCAGATGGTTTGTGACCAAGCACATGACCAGCACCTCATCAGAACACTGGGGGTAGTTTCCACAACCAGAATTCCAGACACATTCAATAATTATTGCAAAAGCTACAGGCCACAATGACGTGAACTAACAATTCTAATCCCACAAAATAAATAGATGTGTTCTAGAAAAGAGCCTTTGGGTACAGTGATTAAACTGCAGTACTTCAGCCCAAACTCCACTCATGACCAGGTTCAATCCCAGGTAGCTAGCTCCTTCCATCTTTTCAAGGTCAGTAAAATATGTATCCAGCTCACTGCGGGGTTGGGGGGAATGGCAATGTGTGGCCTGCATAATTAAATCGCATCTATTTATTTATTTATTTATTTATTTATTTATTTATTTATTTATTTATTTATTTATTTATTTATTTATTTATTTATTTATTTATTTAGTCAATTGACCACTCTGGGCAGCTTGCAAACAAATTAGATTTCTAATTTCTAATTGTAAACCTTCCAGAGAGTATTTTAAGTGCTATGTGGTGATATATAAGGAGCACAATTTGCTTTTCTCTGCTTTTTTGGTTACCTTAAAAAATACTCAGTGATATAACAAACTGACTTTTTGTTGGCTGTTTAGGCAGGCTATACACCCTATAACTATGAAATTAATTTTAAAAATTACAGATAGTTTATTTTTATTCATCATTACATTTTACCCCTTCACCCACTCAAGATGGCTAAGAGACAACTAGAAGCAATCTGGATAGTAGACACTCATTGTATCATTGTAATAAGTCAGTTTCAGAGGAGTTTCCCATCAGTTTCAGATCCAAAAGACATGCCTTCACAACCTTCCTTAAAGAGAAGTAAAAGAGCTGATTATTTTTAAAACTAACCCTCTAAAGCTTCACAATCCATGGCCTGAATCCAGCTGATAAATCCCTGCTGGTAGAGGAAGCCACTGAATCAATAGTTTCCCTAAGTGTTGGCTCATCATTCTGCAATTGATTCCATGAGTCCACTCTGGTTGGGATTACCAGTTGGATTTATCTCTGTGGAACAAATAATCTGACATCACCATTTTGCACAATTTGCCTTATTTGCCTTAAAGTATTACAGTGGTGCCTCGCATAACGTTTGCTTCGTTTAACGTTTTTTTCGCTTAACATTTATTTTTTCAGAGTCAGATTGTGCTTCGTATAACATTTTTCCCTATGGGCGATTTTCACATAGCGATTTTGGGACCATGCTTCGCTTAACGTTTTTGGTTTTAGGTCCCCTGCTTCACTTAACGATGTTCATTTTTTCAATTACAAAAGTGTCTTAACATGTTGAAAAACAGTTTTAAATGCTTGGAATCGTTAGTGCACCTTCTAAAATGTGTGCATACTTAATTTGGCATTGATCTGACTTTTCGTTAATTTTTTGTGAATTTTTTTCTCCCCCATAGGAAACAATGGAGCTGTCAGATTTTGACAGCTGTCAAAAGTTGGGGGGGAAAAATTCAGCATAAATTAACGAAAAGTCAGATCAAAGCCAAATTAACTTTTGCATCCGTTTTAGAGGGTGCAGAAGCTAATCCAAGCATTTAAAACCATTTTTGACCCTTTTATGACACACTTAAATTTGCAAAAATTGACTTCGCAAAGCCATTGAAATGTATTGAGTCGGCTTCAATACATTCCAATGGAGGAAACATTGTATCGTTTAACAATGTTTCCTATGGGTTTTTTCGCTTAAGGACGCCAATCCGTGCCTATTGGAACGGATTATCCGGTTTCCAATGCATTCCTATGGGAAATGGTGTTTCGCATAACATTTTTTTCGCATAAGGTTTTTTTTTTTGGAACCAATTAAAAACGTTATGCGAGGCACCACTGTATTTGTACAATTCTTAATTTGTGCAAAAATGGTTCCTGGCAAAACCAACACACACAAAAACCCTTGGGCTCTTGTCAAGGAGAATAATTTTACAGCTGTTTGCCTCAAGGTGCAAAGAGGAGATGCTCAAAGATTTACAGTACATTCCTATTGCTAGCACAGGGCTCCCTCATGGCATTTATGGAATGTCATACACTTATCAAATCAGTTTTTCAGCATTCCATGACCATCAGGAAGAAGTCTGAAGCATCTACAGGAAGTACAGGAGGAACAGAAGAGGCTGGACTTCATCCTCATCTTGTGTCCATTTAGCTTTTCTGACTTTCACCAAATTTTATTATTTATTCAGATTCATTGTAGGGGAAGGCACCCAGAATCCATTAGAAGGGGCACCCTCCTGTTACCCAACGGTAGCCACTTATGTTAGAAAACTGAGAACATCTAAGGATTATTAAATCATTGAATGTGTCCTGTTGATGCCTACGAAATTAGCCTGGTACTGTATAGTCAAAACGTGTCAGAAGTAATACTATGGGGGCAGGGGCAAATGGAGAAGCTAGAAACAGAATTGTACTCCTGACAAGTGGGGTTCTGCTGGGAAAGAAGGTAGCCATTTATGGCTGGTTTCTTAGCAGAAGTATTTGGCTCTCTTAAGCAATGCTGGGAACATTATAATAATCATAGTAGGAAATCAATGGGAGACACCTGGCCAGTGGGCTAGGGGCGGGATCTATTAGCAAAGTGTTGTGAAATTCTTACATACACAACAGTCCAAATAAATATTAATAGCTACTGAATATGGTCATGTCCTGCTTTGCTGTCCAATGCATCCATGAGTGCCTATCCATTGGAACATTCAAGGGATCCTACTCTAAAAAGACTGAAATAAGTAAAGATTCAAATTTATTTTAAAAACAAAGTGGCAGCCAATTATGTGAAACACTCATGGGTAGACTGGCTACCAGTGTAGATTTCCATGGGTTCCAGCTTAAAGCTGGAAGCCCCAGATGTGGCCTTGCTATTTACTGTGACCTTCTATTGTTCATCAAGTCCAGTTCTGCCTGAGTTAATAAACTCAGAGCAAACCTATCAGGATGTTAGGTAGCAGAACTAGAGGAGGGCCTGCATCCATTATTAGGAGAAAACCAATCCCATGGTGTGTGGGGGGGGGATAGAATACTTTTGAGGGCTCAGTTTTGCAAGAGTGTCTATAAAATGGGAAATTAAGGACTGAAGCTGAGAGGGGAATGGATCTGCAAGCTAAAATATGTAGCCAAGGTACGGAAAAGCTAAAGAAATGGAATTTATCTCTGGCTAGATACAGCCATGACAGATAAAGAGCAGGCTGTGGAAAATAAAACTGTTTGGGTCACTGATTAGAGAAGGGGAAAGAGATAAAGTGAGGCTCTGTGGTACTTCCAGCTTGATGTACCTCTGAAGTAATAACTGGCTGTTTTGATATTCAGTGTCAGAGCAGAATAAGAATAGAAGAATGTGGCTTCTTACTAGAGATCAAGCAGCTAGGGAAGCTACGGACAAACACATCCCCAAATTTCGTATGCTGGCAGCCACTTGTCATTTCAGACATATTAAAGATGCCCTGATAAGTGAAATATGGTGTGTAGATATAAGGATTCATTAAAATGGGAACAGTGCCAGAATGAAGTTTACTGAAATCTGAAGGGAAAGAGTCAGATTTTTAAGCCTTTGGAGTTACCTAAAGACTGAAAAAGGCTGGCACACGGGAAGCCAACAGTCTGAGGAGATGTGGAGGTGGTACTTCAAGTCAAAAATTTGGGATGGCACCGTTCCCTTCAGTTTGCAAACTGCCAATGGGCTGTTGCTGATAACACCTCTATCCAAACCACAAAACCAAATAAACAGGCCAGGTGTGGAGGAGGAAAGAAGATAACGGAGAGAAGTGAAACTGTCTAGCTTTCTGTCTATAAGAACTGTGAGGCAGTAGGCTAGGCACTCCTAAAAGATAATTATAGAGAATCCACTCAAGCAGCTTATAAGAGTGAGCTGGCTTGATAGTTCAGTAGTTTTAGTATCTGGCTGTGGACCTAAGGGTTGGGGATTCATGTCTCCACTGCGAGCCAGGCTGTGTGGCTTTGAACGAGCTGTAGAGTCCCAGGGCACCCCCAGAAGAAGGGAATGATAAACCACTTCCAAATACTCTCTTCCTAGAAATCTCTGAAAAGGGTCACTGTAAGTCAGAACTGACTTGATGACACATGGTTATTATTAGCTATAACAGTGAGCCAAAGGGGGGCACATTTTTGCATTTTTCAAACATTCCCTGAGAGCAATCACTCTCTCTCACCACAAACACTGTTTAGAATGTCAACCTATTCCAATGACTTCTCTTTCTTCCTTTTACCATGGTCCCAATCCTGTTTCCAGAGATGGCAGCTAGGTTTCAGCTCATCTCTGTTTAAAAATTATGCTGTGAAGAATGCTTTTTGAATATATAAGTCAATGTGAATAAGAATGGCTGGTAATATGGAACAATGGGATTTGGGTTTTTTTGTTTTTTGTTTTTTTGGTTTTCAGCATTTTATTTTCATATTTTTTTTTCAAAATCTTTTTGTAAGCCACTGTGAGAATCATCAAAAATGATCAATATTTTTTTAAAAAATTGGCAGAATACAAAAATAAAATTATACCCTAAAAGTTTACAGAGGGCATTAACTGTAGTAACTCACAGGCGAATGGTTCTGCATTATAGACACACTTGAGAACATTGTGGTGGCTGTTTATTTGTCAGGTGGAAAACACTTTGTACAAGACAGATAAACCAACGTAAGTAAGCATTCAAAGTATTTGGAAGATTTCAGTAAAATACTATGTATCAGAAGATGGAACTGTCATTTCTGTTTATACCAAACCAAGACATAGCTAAGGATGATTTTCATTAACTATTGCCCATACAGTGTTTCAAGATATTTCTCCCCTGCACAAAATTTAAATATGCATGCCCTTTGTGTGCTTTTCAAAATCAATGGACTTTTTGTATCACCTTTTTTAAAATGTGTGGCAGATGTAACCCAATAAATCCCTCATCTCAGGTAGAATATTTTGAAAAGACTACAGTGAAAGCCCTTCATGACCCACTACAAATTACAAAGCATCATAATGGATTAGATTGGTCAATGACTTGATTGAACATAAGGGCATTTCATATGCATCCTGGCTAGAGATGGGCATGAATAGGAAAAAACGGCAATTCATTTTGATTCATGATTTGTCAAGGTTGACAACTTTATCATCCCAAGGGTGGAGGAGGGAACTAGAGGGTCAGCCATACCAGACTTAATAAGTACTAATAGGGAGGAAATAGCTGAGGGAGTGGAAACTGTAGGAACTTTAGGAGAAAACAACCATGTCATATTAGAATTCACCATCATGCAGGCAAGGGTAACTGTACCAAATCAGATCAATGTTCTAGATTTTAAGAGAGCTGACTTTAACAAACTAAGAGATGTAATAGGAAGGATTCCATGGATGGAAATCCTAAATGCAAAAACAGTTCAGGATACTTGGGAAAACCTGAAAGGTGAGATAATAAAGGCCCAAACCAAAAGAATACCACAGAGAAAGAAAAAACAAGAGACTTCTGACAAGATTGGTGTGGGTGCACACAGAGATCTCTGACAAGCTAAGGAACAAAAAGGAGAAGTATAAAAAACTGAAAAAGGGGCTCATAAATAGAACAGAATACCAGCAAATATCTCAATGCAAGGATGGAGTCAGGAAGGTTAAGGCTCAGAATGAGTTAAGACTTACAACAAATGCCAAAAATACAAAAAAAGAGTTTCTTTCAACATGTAAGGAGCAAGAGGAAAGTCAAAAATTTGGTTATGGAGGCAGAGAGTGAGCTCCAGGGTGCTGAGGGAAATGGGCACCCTCAAATTCAAAGTGAAGAAGAAACTAAGGGAGCAGTAATAATTGCCTCAGAAGGAGAAAATATCCAAAGCTCCCAAGATTTTGAAAGATTGAAACTAGAACAGGAATTTAAACTGAAGGAGTTAACTATGAAAAACCAATTAGAATTGGAAAAGGGAGTGGGAGTTTTATCTGAGATCTATTCACAGATGCCTCTTGAACAAGCTAGAGATTTTTAGGCTTACCAAAAGATGGTGTATTCCTGATTTGGGATTAATTCAGAGCATCTCAGGAGAAAATTTTGATCAATTTCAAAGAAACCTGAGGAGTCTTTTGCTCAAATAGGGGGATGTTTAACTCAGTATCTTAATAAGTGGCTAGAACAGGAACATGTCACCTCCTTAGACCAAATGAGAAATGTGTTTGGATTAGAACAATTTTATTTAATTTTACCAGGGGAGTTGTGTTATCTTGTCAATGATGAGGATCCTAAAAATGTGCAACAGGCCTCTGAGTATGCTGATTCTATTAGTGGGATCAAAGATCCTCGATTCTCCAAGGTAAAGATTGATAGAAAAGTTTGGGTTGACAGGAAGAGAGCATCCCCATCCAGTAGAAATTACCATTTTAAAGCAAGACCTGCATTCTAAGAGCAAAGTCTACTGAGATCAAATAAATCTGAGGGAAAAGCAAGAAATCCTTTTACTCCGAACATAGGGCAAAAAAGCAATGTTATACTTGAGATAAAGAAGGATATTTTTGCTCCCAATGTGAAACTCCGAAAAATAGAAATTTCAGTCAGCCTAAAAAAGTATGTTGCCTTCAGCCATCGGCAGTTGAAGCCTCTAACAGCTGCACTGTTGCTAAGGGAATGGACTTGGCAGAGAGCCCAGAACTTCCCGAGGGCAGAGTGATACAGTGTTAAATAATCCAGTGTGACCAAGACTTACTGGAAAGAACTGGAGAAATTATTTTAATCAATGGGGAAAATATCTAGGCATTAGAGACTCATTTTCTCAAGTAACTATTTGTCACCTGCTCTCAGGGGAGGCAGATTGTAGCCACTGAGGAAAGCATGGGAATCCCAACCACTGAAACTCTTGTTGAAAGACCCGGTTTAGGGGAACATCCTGAAATAAGGCTGACTGATGATTTGGTGCTTATTAAATATCCTAATAGTTCCTCCTTTATTAAAGAAGAAAAGGAAGATAGTACCTTAAATGATTGCTTTGAATAAGTTAAGGACAATCCCATTTCTCTGTCCCCTGAACATCCAGAGAGGTATTGTGTGGACCAAGCTTTTAATGCCACCTTGCAGGGGTGGAGAAGAGCCCCATAAACAGTTAATTGTCCCAGTTAAATACTGATAAAAGATTCTGAAGAAAGCACACAAAGATGTATTTGGAGCACCTTTGGGTGTCTCTCACACTAAGCAAAGGGCCGTACAGAATTTTTATTGGCCAGAGATGGGGCAGCAAATGAAGCAACAATGCCAAACCTGTGATACTTGCCAGAAGCGAGATACTGGAAATGACAAAACTAGAGCTAAACTATGCCCATTATGTTATCTCGACCCTTTTTCAATGTTTAGGTCTGGACCTGGTGGGACCCCTACCCAGGGTGACTAGACGAGGAAGTAAGTATATTTTATCCATTATTGATTTTGCTACCAGATACCCAGAAGCAGTTCCCTTAAAAAATATATAGACAGAAACTGTGGCGGATGCGATAATTAGTTATATTTGCCAAATGGGTTTTGCGTCAGAAATAATAACAGATTTAGGAACTTCCTTTACTTCCAAACTAATGAAGAGACTATGGCAGATCTGTGGAATTTCCCATGTGACATCGTCTCCTTACCACCCCCAAACAAATGGGTTAGTGGAAATTGTTATGGAACTTTAATAAGGATGATACGTTCGTATGTGGCAGAGAACTCAAATGTTCAGGATAATAAATTACAACCACTGCATATTGAGATATTCCCCAAGAAAGCACAGGTTTTAGTTCTTTTGAACTTTTGTTTGGCCGTAAAGTAAGAGGGCCTTTAGATCTGTTATGAGAGAACTGGGAAGATTATAAAGAAAGGGACCCTGAATCGATTGTAGAATAAATTGATAATTTAATGAACACCTTACAAAGATCCCTAGAGATGGCTGGGGAAAACTTAAAGGGGGCCCAAAGTAGACAAAAAAGTTGGTATGGCAAAAAAGTCTGAGAAATAACATTTGGTTCTGGAGAAGTATTATTGTTGAGACCCACAAAAGGAAATAAGTTGCAATTAGCATGAATTGGACCATACACAGTGGTCTCCAAAATGAATGATGTCAATTATCATCTCCAAAAGGAAGATGAAGGCCGTAAAGTAGTCCATGCAACCATGTTAAAACCCTATTATAGAAAAGAAAACTGGGTACTATGTACTATCAAGGAAGACCCTGAAGAGAAGCAAAAATTGATATGCTGGGAAGGCAGGGGGAACTTAAAAATAACCCTGAAGATGTGGTCCTTAGCGCAGCTCTATCATCAAGACAGAAAGAAAAGGTGTGCACTCTCCTGCAGAAATATGGGTCAGTGGTTTTGCACAAACCCAGAATTGCAAAAGGGATAGTGCATAGAATTGACACTGGGGATGCCCAGCCCATAGCTGTCACTCCTTTCAGAGTAAAAGGTCCCTATATAGAAATAAATTGCACAGAGCTGAATGAGATGCTAAAAGCTAATATTATTATACCATCCTTGAGTCCATGGTCTGCTCCTATAGTCTTAGGGGATAAATCAGATGGAAGTATCAGGTTCTGTGTAGACTATTGAAAACTAAATCACCATACAGTGGTGCCCCGCATAGCGACATTAATCCGTTCTGGATTAATTGTTGCTATACGGAAACATTGCAATGCGGGAGGGAAAACCCCATAGAAACGCATTAAACTCCATTTAATGCGTTTCTATGGGGTGAAAACTCATTGCTATGCGAGGTTTCCTCCATAGGGCCGCCATTTTCGCCGCCTCGGTAAGCGAGGACAGCGAGGGCGGCCATTTTGGAACCGCCGATCAGCTGTGTGAAAATGGGGCCTTTGGGAGGAAAAGCCCCCATTTTCACACAGCTGGCTGGCTGGGATGCTTCAGAACGACGGCGGAGAACCCTTCCCCTGCTGCTGCTCCAAAGGGCCTGCCGGCCAGCGGCTCCAAGCAGTGGTGGCGGCGGTAGGGTGTGTGTGGGGGGCTCCAGATGCCTTCCAGTGCTTCGCCTGGAAGGCATCCGGACCCCCCACCCTGCCTCCACCACCGGGAGCCGCCCCACGCCCGCCTATCCCAGCCATGCTCAGACGCCTGGGAGTCCCAGCATGGCTGGGAAACCGGGCGCAGGGCAGCTCCAAGTGGCGGCGGCGGTGGCAGGGTGGGGTGGGGGTCTGGACAGCTTTCAGTGCTTTGCCAATGTTGGAGGAGGGCCCTTTGAGAGCTCGGAAGGCAAATGTCGACGGTGGCTTTGGGGTCCTTCTGAGGCCGCCACACACCGCCGACATTTTCCCCCAGCTGAGCGGCAGGGCTCCCACTGAGCTGGGGGAAAATGCCCCTTCTGAAGGGGAATGCAGGCGGTGGCTTCGGAAGGATCCTTCAGAAGGGTCCTTCTGAGGCCACCACCGGCATTTTCCCCCAGCTGAGCGGCAGGGCTTTGAAGCTCCCGCCGCTCAGCTGGGGGGAAACTGGGCTATGGGGGAAAATCGCTTTGCGATTTTTCTCCATAGTCAAAATTGCAATGCGATCGCAAAAGCGATCGCAAAATCCACATCGGTATGTGGATTCATCATTAAACGGGGCGCTCATTAAGCGAGGCACCACTGTATATGTCTACCCTATGCCTCGCCTACATAACCTTATTAAAACAATAGGGAAATGTCCATATATCTCTTATTTGGATCTGACTAAAGGATTGTGGCAAGTGCCCAAGGATCCTAAAGACCAAGAGAAAAAAGTTTTTTTTAAAGTCCTTTCGGATTATTCGAATTTTGAGTTATGAGTTTTGGCTTAAAAATGCATCAGCCACATTCCAAAGGCTGGTAGATAAAACCCTGTATGGCCTGAGAGAGTTCACTATGGCATACATGGATGACATCGGTATTTTTAGCCAGACCTGGGAGGAAGATAAATCTCATCTAGAGGTCGTGTTGCAAAGATTATGTGATGCTGTTTTGACAGTGAAAGCGGCTAAATGTCAAATTCGGAACTCTGAAATAAGCTACCTAGGACATCTAGTTGGAGGGGAGAAGATCAAACCCTAGATGCAAAGATAGAAGCTATTGACACTTGGCCTACCCTGGCTTCTAAAAAGAAAATTGAAGCATTCCTTGAGTTAGCCAGATATTATAGACGCTTCGTCCTGAAGTTTAGTGAGATAGCTGCTCCATTAACAAACTTAACTCGAAAGAAGCAAGCTGAAAACATCCAGTGGACATCAGAGTGCCAGGTAGCCTTTGATCATCTGAAGAGGGTGCTCATTTCAAAATCTGTCGTTATTGCACCTGACTTTGAGCATGAGTTCATCATTTACACAGATGCATCGAATCTGGGACTGGGAGCTGTGCTGTACCAAACAGGTGACAGCAGAAGTCTACATCCAGTGACTTACATAAACAAGAAACTCCAACCTGGTGAGAGACATTTATCCACTATCAAAAAAGAGTGTCTAGATATTGTATGGACCCTGCAAAAGCTGAAGCCCTACATTTGGGGAAGGAAATTTATCATCCTCACCGACCATTAGCCTTTGGTGTGGCTAAGAGGTATGAAATCTAACACCAGCAAACTTACAAGGTGGGCACCGATTTTGCAAGTCTTTGATTTTGAAATCTGCAGTGTAAAAGGATCTCAGAATGTGGTCGTGGATGCTTTGTCTAAAAGGCCAAATTGTGGGTGATCACGGAACAAAGGAAAGCTAATTGCTTTAGAACAAAGGAGTCAACAGCATGGACGTCCGAACCAGTGGAGCCTACAGACAACATCCTGAGAGGGCTTTTATTGACTTAGCATAAGTTACATAGTATGATGTTAGAATTCAGATAGGATACTAGTTACCTAATCGCAACTAGGATTGGCTGAAATAACTCTTTGATCTTATGCTCTACCTCTAAGCGAAAGGACAGAATAAGGGGTTACCCCGCCTGCTGGCAGCTGCTGCTTCCTGCCAGGAGTGTATGCACATCACTGGAACAGAATGCAGCAACAACCTTTAAGCAGAGGTTTCCCACACCAAATGACTAGTGAAAATTCTTTTTCTAAAATCTGATTTCAACATTAACTGTTCTGTTTGTGTAATAGTCATGTGATATGCTTAAAGTGCAAAATTCACTTGGATATTAATAAACTAAGAAGTAGGTACAGTAGTAGTAAAAATAATAGTATGTATCTTTAGTAATGTAAGAGGTTAATATTTGCATTCTTCCACGAACCTTCATTTGTTTATGAAGGCAAACCCTTAAGTTTCCCCTTCGAAAACAAACTAATTAAAGTGGGAGGGATGTAGCATTCATGAATATTTATGTTGAGATTTGCATGCACCAATAGGAGTTGATGGGGGCAGGGCTAAGTGGGGGAAGAAAAGAGGAAAGTGTGTGTGAGAGAGTAGGCAATTGAGAGTGGAGGGAGAAGGTTATTTAGTTGAATGACATTGACTGGACTTTTATGACTTCTAACAATTAACAATTTCTACTTGGTTCTTAAATGATATGTTGCCAGGACCTCTGTCATTAATAGTGAATAAAGTTGATGTAATCAACTGGTGGCAGCTGAATGACACATAGCTTGTACATTTGCTTGGTGAAACAACCAAGGGACAGGCAGGAACGTGACAAGGACACAACAATGGGCTCAAGTTACAGGAAGCCAGATTTGGGTTGAATAGCAGGAAAAACCTCTTAACTGTTAGAGGAGTACAAAAGTGGAACCAGTTACCACAAGAGGTGGTGAGTGCTCCAACAGTGGTGAAATTCAAGAGAAACTTAGACAACCACCTGGCAGATATCCTTTGATTTTATTATTACATCGAGCGGGGGGTTGGACCTGATGGCCTTATAGGCCCCTTCCAACTTACTGTTATGTGGTTCTATGACCTGATGAATTTTGCAATTCGTTTTCTGATTTGTGCCCATTACTAATCCTGGCATTACTGCAATCCCCTTTTAATTTAGTATTTAAAACATCCATGGAGCACCCATTATGCATTTCACTCTTCAAAACCCATAAGATAACCTCAATAATCATAACTGAATCTGGAAAACATTTTCCTACATTTAAAAGAAGAGGTTATTGATGTTTAGTTCGTATTTTGTTACTCCTTTCTCAAGCTATATGTCATATTTTAAAATAAAAGACCAATTTATATGCATTTGATTTGAGATTTATTTGTGGTACATTCATGGGGGCTTATTAGAGTTTTATAACTGGGAGTCTATTGAAATGCCTGGAAAATGACAGAAAGTAACAATTTATCCTGACAGAAGTGACCTTATCAAGAATGTAACTATCATCCATTTCATTTAAAATGTTCTATGCCAGAAAATGGTTGTTATTGTAGACTGTGGATTTTGTTTATTAATGGAAAGGTTTTTTAGGGGTGGTTGTTTTTTGGATGGATTGACATATGCAAAAAATCAGATATACTGGACAAAAGAGGGGGGTGACATGTTGTAGCTAACCTACCATTTGAATAACTAAAATCAGAATGTTTAATTGCAGTGTGGTTCACATGAACGCTTACAAAATAGCATGCAATTAGAGAGTGTAATTTTAGCTTCAGAAATTCTAGAAATTCCAGAAATTCATACTAGGAATCAAGTCTTTAAAAGTATGAAAATATAAAATTCTCTCTCTCTCTCTCTCTCTCTCTCACACACACACACACACACACACACACACACAAACACACACACACACACACATTTTGAAGCAGCTTTCATGAAAAATTTCTTGAAAGCAGAACTCAAAAGTTAATACTGCTGTAAAAAGAAACAGAAATCCAGGTGTCTTCAGTGCAGAAGAGACTACATTCTTGAACATATTGTCCTTCAAAATTAATGTGCTTGGCTTCTCCCCAGAGTTCCAGTCCAAGATTTTATCTACTTTGTCTCTTTGCTAGGAAAAGGAAGTAATTCTTCAATAGAGATTTGATAATAAAGAACGTATAATGTGAACATTGCCTTTGAGGTATTGGCTAAACTATTATGATGTAACAGAATAGTCATGAATATTCTAATTATGTGGGGAAAGCTGTCAGTAATGAAAATGTTTTTGATAAACAGTGAAGGAAGTGGGTTGTGAATGTGCTGAGAGAAAAGAGGTTTCAGAGGCAATGGTGCTGAGCAAGCAAGGAAACTGATAGAAAAGGTGCTCAGTCAAAGAGGACTCAGATGCAAAGAAATAAGGAAAAGCTGGATCTGCACAGAGCTGAGGAAAGGGAAGATGTAGGTAGCAGGGCTGTAGGAAAAACTAATGTACAGTATAGGAATGGCTGTGTGCTGTGAATAATCAAAGGGACACAGAGGCTGACTGCAAATCAGTGACTCTAGACCAGTGGATCCTGCACATTGCTCATAACAGGAAGTTAATCTGCAACTCCTAGAATCCCTGATCAGTGATCTTACTCCCTGGAGCATCTGGGAACTGATGTCTGTCGTGGATTGATTTATGAGGATTAAATTTTGTACTGAGGATGGGATATGTAGTTGTGAACAATGTAACAAGGATTCCATATTGGTTCTCTGTATAAATGATTCTGCATGCTGACAGTGTATTTTCCAGAGGGATGTGGAAATGTTTTCTTGTAGGCCTGAAGAGGACATTCCTAGATAAGAAGACTAGGCATTTGTTATGGCAGAGCTGCAGATGTGCTAAGGAAAACAACACTTGTTCCCATGAGAAGAGAACAACGAAGATAAGGAGAGACTGTTTACCTGACCTCATGCCTTGATTGGATGACAGCGTGAGAGACGGAGGAGAAGGGAGGTTCCGGCAAAGCTTGAAAAAGGAAATTTTGCTATGGACAATATTCCTTCATTCCTTGACCTTTTTGGACTACTTTTCCATTATAGTTTTTCTAGGTCTGTTTGCCTGCTGTGCAGTGCAGGTAAAAGACTGAGGGAAGATGTAGAGAGACTAGGGAGAAGAAAGGGGGGCTTTATGCCTCTTGCCTACCCTAATAGAACTTTTTAGAGATTTTTAGGATTTTTAGTGTTTTTTGTATTTAAAGAGAATGGTTGCTTCACTTCTATTTTGTAACAAGACTTGAAAATGGTAATATGCTTGCTTTGGCATTAAACTGCTTTATTTTGTAAATCTTTATATCTTTTTTAAAAATAAAATAATAATTATAAAAATCATTTGGTCTCTTGAACAGTGTAACTGTCTTAGCATTATCCTGAAGGGAAAATTGGGCCACATTTATGCTACTGAGTCCTACCCTGTTGAGCACGGTGAGTCTAAGGACTACAAAGCTCATGTGTTTTTCTTTTTTTGGAATTTTCTAAGGTTGCATAAGTATCTTTTTAGGGCAGACTTGTAAGAAGAGGTTTGGGGCAGCCCTTGGCTGAGGTTATCAGGACTCGACCCAGCTGAATGAGGGGGCATAGGCTTCTAATTACTCTCTGTCCGACCAGTCAAGCATTCCTTTAGAGGAGCTGATTGTTACAATGTCCAGCAACATCTTCAGAGCTGGAGATTGATTGATTGATTGACAGACTGACTGACTGACTGACTTATTTATTTATTTGATTTATATACTGCTCATCTGGCAGCCAAGCCCACTCTGGGCAGTTTACAAAAAAACAACGGAGTAAGAAAATAGCAAATAGCAACATTAATACATAGGGGTGACAATCAAAAATCATAAAGTGAAGTGACGATCCACTTTAAGTGGAAATAAGCACATCAGACCACAGACACTATCTGATATGTCATTCATAGCAATGAGTCCAAAAGTATGCCCAAGCTATGAACCTCATTTTTCATGGAAAGCCTTGTAGGCATCCTTCAGTCTCAATAGACTATGGTAACATGCTCTGAATAGAGGTTTTGGAACAGCATCTAGTGTGGCTGAGGAGGCCGATTCAAAAGTGACAATCCCTTCCACACTGAAGACAAATATAATCTGTCCCCTGTCCAGCTCACTGATTTTGCTGGTTTTGGAACTGCATCTTTCCCTCGGCCTGCTGAACAAGTGTCTCTTCAAATTGGGAGAGGCCATGCTGCACCGCCTGCCTCCAGGCTGAACACTTAAATGTCAAAGTTTCCCATCTGTTGTGGTCCATTCCTAAGGCCTTCAGATCCCGCTTGCAGATATCCTTGTATCACAGCTGTGGTCTCCCTCTGGAGCAATTTCCCTGCACTAATTCTCCATACAGGAGATCTTTTGGAATCCAACCATCATCCATTCTCACAACATGCCCAAGCCAAAGTAGACGTTGCTATTTCAGTAATGTATACATGCTAAAAATTCCAGCTCATTCTAGGACTACTCTGTTTTGAACTTTTGTCCTGCCAGGTGATACCAAAAATGCATCGGAGACAATGCATATGGAACATATTCAGCTTCCTCTCCTGCCATGCACAAAGGGTCCAGGACTCATGCAGTACAGAAGTGTACTCAGGACACAGATTCTATAGACCTGGATCTTGGTATATGCCATCAGCTTCTTATTAAGCCATACTCTCTTTGTGAGTCTAGAGAACATGGTAGCTGCTTTGCCAATGCATTTATCCAGCTTGACATCTAGAGAGTGTGTCAGAGATTGTTGAGCCAAGATACACAAAGTCACGAACAACCTCCAATTCTTGTGTGGAGATGGTAATAGAGGGAGGTGAGTCCACGCTCTGGCCCATGAGTTGTGTTTCCTTCAGGCTGATTTTAGTCCAGAGTTTTGGCAGGCCTTACTAAAAAGATTCATAAGTTGTTGGCGCTCTTCAGCAGAATGGGCAACAACAGCTGTCTCACATGCATTTCAGCTGAACCTTGGTCTTCGCTCTCAATCTAGAGAGATTAAAGAGCTTTCTCTCTGATTTAGTCCAGAGATAGATACTTTCTGTTGCAGTTCCAAAGGTGTGCTTCAGTATGACAACAAAAGAGATCCCAGCAGAGTCGGCGTGAGGACACAGCCCTGTTTTATTGCAGTCACCTCTGTCTCCTTTGTTCTTATACAATGTGAAGATGATTTCATACAGCTCAGTGGTGATGGTCTCTTTACAGCACTTCAGCACTTCAACAGGGATGTTAACCTTCTCAGGTGCCTTGCTGGAGGCGAGGGAATCCAAGGCCACTTTTATTTCTGCTAAGGTTGGTTCACTGTCCAACTCTCCAAGACAGGCAGGCACTCGATGTTATTTAATGCCTCTTCAGTTACTGCAATCTCTCTGGAGTATAGCACAGAGCAATGCTTGCACCCAGCGTTCCATCTGCTGTGCTCAGTCCTGGATGATCATGCCTGCAGCAGTCTTCAAAGCAGAAGATATCTTCTCTATTGGACCTAAAGCCTGCTTGATACCATCATACATTCCCTTGGTGTTACCTGTGTCCACTGCTATCTATATCTGAGAACAGAGCTGAAGCCAATAATTGTTAGAACATCTCCTGGTAGTCTGCTGGACTTTGCTAAGAGCAATTTGAAGAACATGCAAGTTATACTCACTAGGACAGGCTTTGCATGCTGCTAGAGCTCTCTTCTTTTCCTCAATGGCTGGCATCAACTCCTCCAAAGGGGTTCAAACCAGCCTGCCATCTTTTTGGTCTTCTTGCCAAATGTGGACAAGTCAGTGTTATAAACAGTGCTTTGAAATGTTCCCATCATTCAGGTGCATTTGTATCAGCTGGCCCTGGAAGGGTTTCCTCAAGTGCTTCAGCAAATTCCTCTACTTTTCTCTGATCGCGAGTTTTGCGGATGTCAATACATGGTCTTCCTTCCTTTTTCATTTGATACAATCTCTTTAATCACAGTTTTACTCTGCTACACACCAGGGAGTGATCAGTATCGCAATCAGCACCCTGATAACTGTGTGTGATCATAATACTAGGAAGGCTAGAGCATTTAGTGAGGATCAAATCGAGCTGATGCCAATGTTTCAATCTTGGATGTCTCCAAGAGACTCTGTGTTGAAGCTTCATATTAAATAATGTGTTGCTGACACAAAGACCAACAAAACTGCAGCAAGCGTTGACCATTTTTGTTCATCTTCCCAATGCCAAAACAGTCTAGACAAGTGGGCCAAGAATTGTGATCAGCACCAACTCTTGTGTTAATGTCTCTGAGAATGAATAGTGGCACTCTCTCCATGATTTTTTTATAGTAAAAAGAATTTGTCTTTGACTTCTATTGTAGACAACAGTGTTGGTGCTTATGCACTAATAAGGGTGACCAGTTCTGCTGATGGATGGAGCTACAGAGACAGGATTTTTTCCCTCCTCACAGTAGGTGGAACAATGGCTCTCAGCAGAGTATTTATAACCGCAAAAACAACACCATATTCCCTGATCTCATTCAATGGTTTTTCCTGCCAGAAGAATGAGAGAATTTTTTCTTTGACAGATCCCGAGTCTGGCAATCTTGCAGGGCAACAATGTCCATCTACAACCTACTCAGTTCCATGTCGATGACAGCTGTCTTGCGCATGTCATCTGTTTCCTGAAGGTTGTCAGAAAAGCCAGGGGTCATTGTCCGAACATTCCAAGTGCCCAACTTTAGGGTAGAAGTTTTCTTTTGATCATTGCGTGGTTCAGGATTATCGATCTGCTTGTTGGCTTTCACCCTAAACCCCACATACCCCGTGGGGTTAACAGACCATGGTGAGGCAGGCTTACTGGCTGGGGGCTGCCTAGCTTAAGGTGGGCAGTAGCTACCTAGTGAGGTGCAATGACCTTTTCCCCCATCGGACTTGGCCCCTGGCGTCACACTCTACGCCAATTAAGCAGAGACTTATAACCGCTAACTGCTACTTCCCATGTTATTTCAACAGTGTATGTGAAGCTGGACTGTCCTCTCCAGATCACGAAGCCTGGGTAAAATAATGTAGAGGATAGACTGTTACCCAAGCAGAAAATCCCCCCACTCCACATCACTTAAGTAGTCGAATGGAATGGCAAGAGTCAGTACAACTGGTTCTAGCGAAATCACAGGAGTTGCCGGTGCGTGACAGTCACGCACTACCTCCAGGACTCCAGATCTGGATTTCGCCTTGAGGTTAACTCCTGAAACCTTTTCCATTGGTGGATATAACAACAAGGCAGTGAAGGTTTGAAACCATAAATTTCCTTCTCCTACATGGGTTGCCGTCCAAGGCTAATGAGCCCCA
The DNA here is from genome assembly GCF_051106095.1 of Pogona vitticeps. Lineage (NCBI taxonomy): Eukaryota > Metazoa > Chordata > Lepidosauria > Squamata > Agamidae > Pogona > Pogona vitticeps. The sequence goes on along the minus strand of NC_135784.1, from coordinate 217,775,103 downwards.
CCTACCCGGGAGAACAAAAGACTAAAGAGAACAAAAGCCTTTAAAAATCCTCAGCTAAATTGGGGCAATTAAGAAACAAATTAGCTGTTACTTAATGTCCCTTTGAAATGTGCTGGAGAACTTTATTTTCTAAATGGTTTCATTATTTTCAAAGTGCTACTTGCCATGGCTATCAGTTCCATTAGTTTGTTAGTGTCTTCCCATTTGTTGCTGCATTACCAATGTGCATGAGTTGCCTTCTTAGGTGCAAGAGAAAGCACAACAAAATTATCCTGAACATATGCATGAATGAAATGTGTAGATCCATAAAATGCAACACAACATGAATCTTCTTAGCTGTCAAACGTGCAGTTACTTTAGAAAAACAGGTTATCTACCTCTTCTGTACCTCTTAAGAACTGAAGCACCTTCCCCAATAGTCTGGTTATCCCAAAATGGAGGGCGAGGTGGGTATCTTGCTAAGAGGCTTCAGATAGCCATGGGCAACTGAATCTATTTCTGTCCTGTTACACATTTGTAGATATTAATCCATAAATCATTCCATCCTACAGCTACATTAGAATGTATTTTTTTTCCAAAAAAATCACCAAAAATCCTGTTATATACTTAAATATTGCTTTAAAAATTATTTTAATTTCATAGTTACACTTCATCATCATCCTGTGCCATCAAATAATTCTGACTTACGGTGACCCTTTTCAGGGTTTTCCAGGTAGAGAATACTCAGAAGTGGTTTGCCATTCCCTTCTTCTGGGGGCACCTTTGGACTGCGTAGCTTGCCCAAGGCCACACAGACTGGCTGTACTCACAAGAGGCCTCTGCAGTCAAACACCTAAACCACTGAGCTATCCATCCAACCGCAAATACGACCTATTTTATAAATACATTTTTAGCTTCATTTGTTAATTTTAAGCCCAAAACTATGCCATGACATTTAGAGAAATGCAAGAGCTGGAAGATAACTAAATTCTGACCCAAATGTTAGTTTACGAGGTTTGGATCAGGTCAGGGGTTAACAGAATTTATAAATGTCACATCCTTAACGTCAGGGCCTATATATGGATCAGTGGTTCTAAACCTTGGGTTACTCAGGTGTTTCTGAACTGCAACTCCCAGAAACCCCAGCCAGCACAGCTGGTGGTGAAGGCTTCTGGGAGTTGCAGTCCAAAAACACTTGAGTAACCCAAGGTTAAGAACCACTGATATGGATGACTCCTAGCACTTTTACAGAGAAGGCAACCATTCTGTCTTACTCTTTTGAATTGATTCTTTTGCAGCATGAAGTGGTAGGAAAGCACAGGAAGTTATACAGGGAAAGAAGTGTCATTTGGGCCTCCTATAAAAATTCTATAGAGAAAACTGGACAATTATAAAATGAAAGCCTCATAATGAAGAGCCCCTAAAGCAGCCCTGCAATTGCAGCTGGGTTGGAAGCAAGCAAGTCATATCTCTTGGAAGGTGTGAAAAAACATGTTTTGTCTCATAAGAATGGGGATACAGGCCGGTTGTGCTTTCTCCTCCATTTCATTTTTCCCTAAAAACTATGGGTTTCTCTGGGGAATAAAAGAGATGGCAAACAATTTAATGCTAATATGGTTGAATACATGAGGAGCCCAACCCAAAATTTTAAGATGTTGACACTGAAAGCCTGGGGCTTGGGGAGATGAATTTGTCAGTTTTAGTTCATCCCATATTTAACACCCCCACCAAGTTCTTCTCATTCTCTGTGTAAAGAAATCTGTGAATTTGGAGAACTTTTGGTAAAAAAGGTTATCAAAACAAAATTGACCCCTGTTCTTAGTGGCTAGCCTGCAATTACTGGTTTCTAACAAACAAGGAAGGGGGAACTGAGGGGTTAAAATTCAGCACAGTATGGGAATGACTTATAAATTTATGACCTGAGTCTGGAATGCAACAATACACATGATTCCCCTTCTGCTGTCTTGATGTGCCACTGCAGTGGCAATTGCAGCTTGTGAGTGAACTTTTGCTGGCTCGGCACTTCTCTCCAAAAACAGACATGAGTCGTCCCTATAGCCCCTGCATGCCATATGTTGTTTTAAGGTTTCTGTGTGGATTTTCTTCTTTTTTTTCTTTTGAGGCAAGCATGCTTTAGAAACTAACACATATGCCAAAGATGACAGTGCATCACCCATAATTTTAAATTAAAATGACCATATGGCATAATTATATTGTTACCAATATAACAATATGCACAAGAGTTACTATTTTATTGCTTTCATCCCATGGTGCTGGATGGGAGGGAAGGGCGTTATTAATGCATATTTAGCTACAATATGCTTAAAGTCTTCACATCATAACAATTTTACCAGTAGCAGCAAGCTCAGCCTTCCTCTAGGAAATTAAGTGCTATCATATTTTCACACTTTTCATCATTTTTATAATGGGATGTCTACTTTGCATAGTGTAAACAGTCAAATTTTGCTTGGGTTGTTTCTCTCAGAGGGGGAAAAATTGCAACATGGTCTCAATTTGCCCTTGGGCTTATAATTTGCAAATCTATGCCAAAATTTGCAGGAAATTAAATTCACTATTACAGCATCAAAAGCCTGGCTCATAGAATGCTGAGCAATGTATATTCAGAATGCTGGATCTGGACCACAGTACCAATTGACTGTCTTTAAAATAAGTATCAACCAAGAGAAAAATGACCTTATGGCATTTGGTGGCTGTGACGGATGCCCCACGTCATGCCTGTCACTCATAGCAGGAGATCATATGCATAGCCTATGAGAGGACAGGAGGGGCGGAGGCAAAGTGTCATTTAAGACAGAGGGAGAGAGTGAGGGAGAAGAGAAGGAGAGAGGTTTGCACAGAGAGAGATAGTCAGAGAAAGCCTGAGAACTGTAACCAATAAAGATAAACTGATTAAAGTGAATAAATAAAACAGGAGGGGATCAAATGTGTGGCAGAATATACAGTGGTGCCTCGCTTAACGATTGCCTCGTTTAGCAATGAATTCGCATAACGATGTGTTTTTTTAGAAAATAATATGCACCGTATAACGATGTTTCCTATGGGCAATTTTCGCTTAGCGAAGTTTGGGACCATGCTTCACATAACGAATGCGATTTTAGGTCCCCTGCTTCACTTAACGATGTTTCTTTTTTCAATTAAAAAAGTGTCTTAGAAGGGTCAAAAACGGTTCTAAATGCTTGGATTCGTTAGAGGACCCCTTAAGTCATGTGCAAACCTGATTTGGCTTTGATCTGACTTTTCGTTAATTTTTTGTGAATTTTTTTTTTGGCCCATAGGAACCAATGGACCTGTCAAAATCTGACAGCTCCATGCTTTCCTATGGGGGAGAAAACAATTCACCATAAATTAATGAAAGTTCAGATCAAAGCCAAATTTGCACACGACTTAGGGGGTCCTCTAACGAACCCAATCATTTAGAACAGTTGCTGAGTCTTCGTTAATTTTTTGTGAATTTTTTCTTCCCCCATAGGAAATAATGGAGCTGTCAGATTTTGACAGCTGTCAAAAGTTGGGGGGGGGGGGAAATTCAGAAAAAATTAACGAAAAGTCAGATCAAAGCCAAATTAACTTTTGCATCCGTTTTAGAGGGTGCAGAAGCTAATCCAAGCATTTAAAACCATTTTGACCCTTTTATGACACACTTAATTTTGCAAAAATTGACTTCGCAAAGCCATTGAAATGTATTGAGTCAGCTTCAATACATTCCAATGGAGGAAACATTGTTTCGCTTAGCGATGTTTCCTATGGGTTTTTTCGCTTAACAACGGCAATCTGTTCCAATTGGAACGGATTAACCGGTTTCCAATGCATTCCTATGGGAAATGGTGTTTCACATAGCGATGGTTTCACATAGCGATGTGTTTTTTTGAACCAATTAACATCGCTATGCGAGGCACCACTGTATGAGATTTCAATTATTTGATTCCATGAAATGAATAAATAACATATGTGATTCTGAATTACCCCAATGCCCTTTAATAAACAAGTTCTGTTGTTGGCAGCCAGTGTCAGACTAAAGTCCTTTACAGCGTGGATAAAGAAATCCACTAGTGGCAGCAAAAGAAAGAGGGAACATCACCAGCGTGAGCCCTTGGTTTGGGAGAGAAAAAGAAACAGGGGCATGGGTGAATGTAACAGTGGCCAACAAGCAGCTGGAGATTTTGGTTGCCTCCAGAATGTAATGAATATAAAATGGTGGAAGAAAATGCAGTTTGCAGTAGAGAAATAGCTGTTGAGCCCTTGTCTCTCTTGCAATTTTCCTTGTTCATGATTCCTTGTCCCTTGCTTTTGTCTCACTGATTGTATTTCTAAATCCACAATTATTGCCTGTGTGTTTTTATTATAACCTTATGGTTTGTTTTGGTGTTTTCCATGTTATAAACCATTCAGAATAGTGCATTGCACTTATGGGGTGGTATACAAATTTAAGAAATGGATGGATGGATGGATGGATGGATGGATGGATGGATGGATGGATGGATGGATGGATGGATGGATGGATGGATGGATGGATGGATGGATGGATGGATGGATGGATGGATGGATGGATGTGATGGAAATAAGTTTTTTTAAAACTATAGCAGGTTCAGGGAAAGATCTGTGAAGGCATGTTCTATGGACCAGCACAAGGGGGTTGGCATAGGTCTTTTCCAACTCTAAAATTCTGATTTTTATTTTGGGCTCATCATGAGAAAGCAAGATTCTCTGGAAAAAACAATAATGCTGGGAAAGGTGGAAGGCAGCAGGAAAAGATGAAGGCCAAATACAGGATGGATTAGCTTCCTAAAGGAAGCCACAGGTCTGAATCTGCAGGAGCTCAGCAGGGCTGTTGAGCACAGGACATTTTGGAACTCTCTCATTCATAAGATCGCCATAAGCCATATATGATAAATATTGATGACATATAAAAACAACTCTCCCCTGACCCTCAGTCCCAACTTTCCATTCATCTCTATATTTGGATTTTTACTGTTTATACCTCCCCTTCTCAAGAATAAGTTTCTCTGTGCATTTTTCTCATCCACCTCCTCTAACAAGGAAACAAGCCTTCAAGGAAGAATGTGAGGTGTGCCAAATTCAGTTGTGATGTGATCATTACAGTGTTGAACTAAGATTCAGGCTTTTATTCCTCACTTTGACATGAAACTCATGGGGTCACCTTGAAACAGACCTTAATCTACTAGACAGGGCTATTCTTACAATAAAGTGGGGGAGGAAGATAGGCTTAGCTTGTTAGTTAATCCTAAAGATCAGTTGCAAGCCAGACCTACCTGCCAAGATTTATGTGAGGTTTATGTGGGGAGATGGACAGTCACACTGTGGCAATCAGTTCCAAATAGCCTACCTCCCATTCCAATTTTCCATTCTAGGTGGCATTTGGGATTTCCACACCTCATTTTCTCATGCCCAGATATCTCTGAGCACCCTTCTCACCCAATCTATGCATGTTGGCCACCTCTTGTTTCCCCATGATGTATTGCTTCTCTGTTAAATAAAATTTCACAGCAGAATGAGAGGCATCACACATTCAGGCTAGTACATGATTCCTCCATAATGAAGCTCCTTCATGAGGCATAACTTCACAAATGTTGCCTCTGAAGTGCCTGGAAGTGAAACAATTAAAATGCCTGAAGGGAACTGACTATAGAACTCACTTCCAAAAGGTAACTAGGGAAGTGACAGGAACTCTACCTGGCAAAAAAAAGCACAATTGTGGGAGGACTTTTGACATACTAAACCATACTGGAATTATTGTGGGATGGGAGATAGCTGGGTTATCCCTGGTTAGGAAAAGAATGGGATGGGGTGGGGATTAGTGTGAGCTAACAACAAAAGAAGCACAAAGACTTCTAGACCAGGGAGAATAGAGCAGGCAACAAGGGAGAGAAACCGCAGAATAAAACCTCTTCCGAAGAAGCCTCAGACAGCTGCTATAATGTACATGGATTAAATCAACTCATTCAGACATATGAAGTCACCCTGAGTCATTTTCCCTGAATTGCCTTTGTGTGGTTTTTTTTGTGTGTGTTTTTGTTGTTGGTTTTTTTGTGGATTTCATAGCCATGCATACAAAACAGAAGCAGTTTCAGAAATGTACTGTGCGCAGTGCTGCCCCCAGCAATTTTGCTGCACCGAAAAAGGGATCCCCACCTCCAATTTGGATAGTACCAAGCCCAGCCAACTTATTTAAAGACCTTGTGGGGAGCCAAGAAACAGTGAAATTACATTAGTAAAAATTTTGAAGCACTCGGCTGGCTGAAGCAGCCACTTCATCCCGCCTAATGCAAAGGGGAAAAACAGAATCCTTCCAAAACCAATGAATGATTTGCATGTTTTACTTGTGGGGTCTGTGTTTCATTTTATTCCATATGTCTGAAGAAGTGGACTTAATCCATGCAAGCAAGCTCATATTGAACTATAAAAGTATTTAAGGTGCCACAGGGGTTTTTTCTCTCTCTCTCTTTGTTTCTTTGGTTCCTTTGGATTTTGCTTAATATGCTTGCACACAGCTTCCTCTTCTAAAAGTGCCAAAGGTTGTGAGAGTTCAGCTCCCACCCTTCCTGGCAGTAAGCAGAGTTGGGCAACATTGGGAGGGCCACATCTGGCCACAGGCCATGCCGGCTGTGATATTCTGTCAGCTGTAGTCCTGAACCAGTCACCTTTCCTCTTTCTGCTCTCCATTTAGCAGAGTATGAACAGCCTTTCAGACACAGGACAGGAGAAGCTTTGCTTCTTTTCAACACAACAGATAGAGGAGAGGTCAGTGGCTTTTTGTGCTCCCTCTACTGGTGAAAATTTCAGTACCAGATCGGAGGAGGGAAAGACGCTCTTCCAGCACCTGCAGATCTGGGTCAAGGCTGGTTGCCCTGTGGTTGCCTGGAGGGAAATAACAATTGCCTTGGGCAACCAAAGGCAACCAGCTGTTTGTATTCCTGAATTTAAACATATAGTGGCCGTTTGACTAATGGGAAAACCAAATGCATTTCAGGGTGAAATCTGAATGTCTTTATTTTGTATGTGCCTATCTATAAGATGTATGGTCACCTCCCAGAACAATAGACAGTCACACTGCATATTCATTATTGCTAGAGAAAAATAGATCGAACAATTTCAGGATGTAATGAATATTTACTCCCTTTTTGTAGACAGTTTTCAAAAGCAGGCACTAAGAAACACCACAAAGGCCAGGAAGAGCATACGAACAGTAGAATTCTACCCATGTCAACTCAATAGCAAGTCTCATGAAAATTATTCAGAGACTTTTTTTGTACAAGAGTCAAAAAGCAATATTCTATGCAGATGCATACTTAGAGGTAAGCCCCAGTCGATCTGATGGGGCTTTCAGGGGTTGGGATTATAGCCTGAATTGACCATGAACACTCATATGAGCCATGCAAAAAAGCAGTTGCAACTGAACTTTAAAGAAGAACTTCCTGACAATAGGAATAGTTTGACAGTGGATAGAAGATGATGGCAGTCCTTCAAAGAATTTTTTTTAGATACAGGTTAGATACAGTTTTAGCTGTGGATTTCCTGCTTTGGAAGGGGATTACACTTTATTTACTTTAACATAGAATTCTCTGATTCTGTTATTCAATATGAGGGGGGGAGGTGAGTCCTAATTACAATGTCAAAACAAATAGCACTTTACTGGTGGGATCAGACTTACTTTCCTTTTATTGCAGTTTTCTGCATCATCACCTGAAAACTTGGTGTAGAGCATTTTCCAGCCCCCTGAAGAGGGTTTTTGAGGTTACATAAGAGAGGATAATGAGACAGGGATGAACCTCTTCTCAATTCTGCCAATGGAAGCAGTTGCATAAGTGGCATATCCAAGCATGGGGGCGGCAGTCTGCCTCATTCTAAAATTTGGGGATGAGACTCCCTCCTAAATTATGAGCTGTTCCTAATTAGCAAAATAACCCAGCTGGATCTGGGACAAAACCAAAATACTGATACTATACCCATGTTTGAGAAATTGCAGCATGAATCAATTGATGCAGTAATAACTAACTAGAAAAGAACAACATTTGTCAAGAACAAATCCTGCCAGACTAATCTGATCTTATTTTTTGATCAGTTAACCTCCCTGGTAGACAGAGGGAATGCTGTAAACATAGTATATCTTGACTTCAGCAAAGCTTCTGACAAAGAGCCGCATGACATCCTGATTAGCAAGCTAACTAGGTGTGGGCTGGATCGATCATGTGTCAGGTGAATACACAATTGGCTACAGAATCATACTCAGAAGGTGATTATTACTGGCCCCTTTGCCAACTGGGAGGAGGTAACAAGTGGGGTACCCCAGGGTTCAATCCTGGTCCAGTGCCCATCAACATTTTTATTAATGACCTGGATAAGGTAGTTCAGGGAATGCTAATCAAATCTGCAGATGAAACAAATTGGATGGAATATCTAATGCCCTGGAAGACATGAACAAAATTCAAAATGATCTAGATAGGCTTGAGGACGGGCTGAAAACAACAGAATGAAATTTAACAGGGATAACTGCAAAGTACCACACCAAGAGAAAAGAAACCAAACACACAGTTACAAGATGGGAGATACCTGATTCTGTGATACTATGAGCAAGAAGGTTAGTGGAATCATCATAGATCACAAACTGAATATAAACCAACAGTATGAGGTTGCTACAAAAAAGGCAAATACTATTTTAAGCTGAATTAACACAAGTACTGTATAGTCTCCAAATCCTATGAGGTACTAGTTTCCCTCTATTTGGCACTGGTTAGGCCTCATCTTGCATACTATGTCCAGTTCTGGACAGCACACTTCAAGAAGGATATTGACAAATTGGAACAAGTTCAGAGGAGGGCAACAAGGATGATCAGAGGGATGGAAACTAAGCCCTATGAGGAAAGACAGAAAGAATTGGGCATATTTACCCTTGAGAAAAGAAGACTGAGGGGAGATATGACAGCACTTTTTAAATATTTTAAAGACTGTCATAATATTTATCAAGTCCTAGTTTTAAGTGATTGCACCATCTCAGAATGATGGGGAGGGAATGGATGGCTGGAGTATTCTATTTATCTAGCCCCAGCCCTCTTCTCCTCCCCCCCCCCCACTATGCACTTTTCTATCCATCATGTAGTCAGTGTCTCAGGTAGATCAACTGGCTTCTTTAACTTAGGGCATTGGGTGAAATACAGTCCCAGTCCATTGTAGGAGGGGTAATATATGTTCTCAATCAACCAAGAGTGCAAGACATGCAACAATGGGCTCAAGCTACAGGAAGACAGATTTTGGTTGAATATCAGGAAAAAATTCCTAACAGAGCAGTACGGCAATGGAACCAATTACCTCAAGAGGTTTTGAGTGCTCCAGCACTGGAGGCATTCAAGATAAATTAAGACAACCACCTGGCAGATATTCTTTGATTTGTATTCCTGCATTGGTTGGATTTGATGACCTTATAGGCCCTTTCCAACTTCATGATTCTATGATTTTATGATGTCCTTTCTAAAATGCTACCAGATTTAGACTATGATCCATTTTTCAAGAAAAGAAATAATGATGAAAAGTATGTCTGCTCTGAAGTACAGTGATGCCTCGCTTAACGACAATAATCCATTCCAGGAAAATCACTGTTAAGCGAAAATATCATAAAGCAAAATTAAAAACCCCATTGAAACACATTGAAACCCATTCAATGTGTTCCAATGGGGTAAAAACTCACCGTCCAACGAAGATCCTCCATACAGCGGCCATTTTCGCTGCCTGTATAGCAAGGAATCCGTCCCTAAGCACAGCAGGGAGCCATTTTAAGCACCCGGCGGCCATTTTGAAAACCCGACAATCAGCTGTTTTTGATCCTCGTAAACCGATCATCACTAAGCGAAATTCCCCCATTTAGACCATCGTTTTGCGATCGCAATTGCGATCGCGAAAAGATTGTCGTAAAGCGGATTTGTCGTAATGCGAGGCACCACTGTATTGCAACAAATTTCCCCTCTTGCCATGGAATTTGAGTGTCTTTAGAATTCAGCATGTGAGCAACAGATATAAAAATGGGTGCTAAAATAACAGATGCACTTCCAGCCAAGTTAAACATTTTAAAGTCCCATTTATTTCACTAAGGAGGTCAAAACATCACACATGTAACTTTCTGTTGCTGAAATGCACAGGCCACTGTATACTTTATGACTGTGGTAATTAAAGCTTGGACAGCAAATTGACAGAATTTCAGTTTCTGGAGGTCTTAGAATTTTCACCAGCTCTGTTGAGTAGGTGAATCTGGGAGTCACCACTCAAAACCGAAAAAGAGAGTTTCCCAAGGTCTGACTTTAAATTTGGAGTCTTAAGATTTTCATATGCCTGAAGTGGCAAACACATTGTGGCCAAGACAACACTTGTTCATCATTCCCAAGGCCTCCAGCAACAATCAGGATGCACTCATGTGGCAAAGCCTTGGCCTTTTCTATCTGTTCTCCTCTCAAGAATGTTGTCAAGTCTAATTTGTTCTTGTCTTCTGTGACAAATTTATTTCATAAGATTAGTAGATATACTTCCCATCTGTGTATGATGTGGTATGCTATCCTTAAAAGGCACCACACTTCCTTTCATGTCTTCGTTTTGTCACTACAGAGTGCAGAGGATGAGTGATCAATATGATCACTATGAGGTGTGACTCCCAGAAAGGAGCATTACGAGATGGGTACTTTAAATATTTTAAAATGCCTGCCAACGAGTAGAAAGCTAGATTCCCAGTCACAGGCAGACTGCTTCCATGTGCATGAACTATTGACCTGTTTCTGTAACATAGCAGCACAGCCATGTGAGAGACACCTACAGATGACTGTGACACATTTATGTTCCCACCAGATATTTTTCTGGAATGAGCCTGTGGCAAGGACCATGAGAGCCAGGGGCATATGGTGCAATGTTTATCTACAGCACCAACTACACAGGGCAATTTGGAGCAAACTGGGTTGCATTTAAAAGGCTCTTTTTTTTGTGTGTGATCTATTTTATCTTGCACTTGAGTAATATGTCCATTCATGTGGGAGACATTTCTTCTCCCATGAGAAGAATCCAGACAACACCTCAGATCACTGCAATTTCTCCCCCTTTAGATTACTGATGATCCTGCCCCCCTTCCTTGTCTTTTGTCACAGCTGTCATTGCGTGGGGTACAATGACTTATTTCTCTCTTTTTGCTTAATTTAGTAAGTGGCATAGCACTACGGCAATAAATCAGCCTAGCAAGAATACTCCCTTATATGTGAAACAGCACTGCTTCACTTACGAAAATATTTTTTAAAATTATGAGAAGAGGAAAATAGAGGAGTTTCTCCATCATCTTTTCTGCTGTCACTACCCACTGCATATGTCACAGGGTTATCATTGAAGAGAATGCTGCCCACAGCTCTATTCAGGAATGAATTAATCAATCACACTAACTGCAGAATGGGATAATCAAGAGTGCTCCCAATTGCACCAAATAAACTGCAGTCCTAGTGCTGTGCCAGAAAGGAGCAGAACAGCCCAAATAAGGGATGGGATGGATCAGTCTTACTTAAAATCCATGTAGTCATCTGAAGCAAACCAAATAGTGAGCAATATGCTTATCTGATCGCTCTCTAAATTTCCTGGCTGCACTCTGGGTGTGGCCACAGGAGAGTCTCCTCACCAAGCCTATATGTTTCTATACTCATCTAGCAGATCCCTTGATACCACCTACTTCTCCAAAGCCATCTCCATTGGTATGCATTAAGTCAGATGAAAACAACTAGGAATAACACCAGCATTCCTGCCCTGGTGTGGAAGTCCATATTCACAGTTCCCTCATATAGCGCTCCAGTCCCTGCAACCTTCCACTTACCAAAGCTGCCAACATCTGGCAGAAGTAATACTGAATGAGGAGGAAATACCCAAAGGAGAAATTACTGCGAACCCTCATACAGCTTTCAACTTTTCGGAGCAGAAGCTGCAGGGTGAAATTATGTGAGAGATCTCTTGCAGTGCAGAGGCTACCCAATGTCCAGAAAGTACCATGTCACAGCAGATGTATGACCATGTTGCCCACTTGGAAGAAAATCATTGCCAGTGAGATGAGCTACTAAGGAAACTTCCCTGATCCTCCATTGTAAATATTTTGTACCTATATGTTTTAGTTTACACAATGAATACATTTACTAACTTGCACATTATTTCTGGTTGTAGAATGGGTAGCCATGGTAATCTGAGAAAACACTATAGGTGAAAATAAAATATATTCAAATAAAAAATTAAAAAGGGACAAAAGCATGGTGGCACCTTAAAGAGTAACTTTTATACTTTTTAATGTGACCTTCTGTGGACAACTACACTTTATCAGACATAAGATGAATGAGTGAAATGGACTTGTCCATGAAAGTTCACATAAAAAAAAATATAAAAGTTAGTCTTTAAGGTACCCCCATGTTTTTGTCTTTTTAAAAAATTATTTTGTATTCACCTACACTTATTCCTGGTGTTTTTCTTTTGTAGCAGATCCTACTCCCTCTGGCCCTCCTGCTTTTGCCCACTGGGATGTTCTCTTCAGGTTTCTCCTCCTGTCTCTGCTCCCTTCACTCTATGATGCCTGCTCTCTGCTTATCCTTCCTTCCATTGTCCTCCCTCCCTGCTGACATGCCTTTCCTCCCTACCTTGCCATATTTTTCTCACCCATACATTCCTCTCACTGCCATTTTGCTTATTCTGTCCCCAGAAGATAATCATTTTCAAGGGTAGTGTTGCCTTTTTATTGCACAGTCAGGCACAGAGAGGCTTCCCCACGAACCTCCTCAGGAGTTACACTGTAAGGGCAGCAGGATTTCAGCCAGAGTATATCTAGCTTATGGAATTATAGTACTTTGATCCCACTTCAGATCCCACTTCAGCTGCCATGGCGCCATCCTAAGGGATACAGGACTCATAGTTAGATTAGGTATTTCCATTCTCTGATGAGGCATTCTTATGAACTAGCATTAGAATTTGGTAACAAAGAATTCTGAGGGGTTCAAAATGGATCCACGGCAATTAAAGCGAGATCAAATTGTTATAATAGTGTAGTATAGATGCAGTGTACACGGGGACGTAGTGGCACTGTGGGTTAAACCACAGACACCCCTGTGCTGCAGGGTCAGAAGACCAGCAGTCGTAAGATTGAATCCACGTGACAGAGTGAACTCCCATCGTTTGTCCCAGCTCCTGCCAACCTAGCAGTTCGAAAGCATGTAAAAATATGAGTAGATAAATAGGTACCACCACGATGGGAAGGTAACAGCGTTCTGTGTGTAGTCACGCTGGCCACGCGACCATGGAAACTATCTTCGGACAAATGCTGGCTTTATGGCTTGGAGACAGGGATAGGTATCACGCGCTAGAGTCGGATGCGACTGGACTAAATGTCAAGGGGAGCCTTTTAGAAAAGGTGCAGTGTACAGAACCCAGGTGTAAAAATCTGTCTATAGCTATAGCTTTGTTTCCCAACTGAGTTATTTGGATTTGGGGGAAGAGATAACAGATAGCATTTTGATATACCCCTTGATCTTCTTATAGTAATGGCATCAGGGGTAAATTATAGACTCATAGAATTGTCATAGGGTTGGAAGGGACCTTGTAGATATTCTAGTCCAACCCCCTGCCCAAGGCAGGAGACCTTATACCATCCCAGGTCTGATACCATCCTGGACAGATGGCTGTTCAATCTTTTCTTGAAAACCTCCAGCGATGGGGCACCCACAACATCAGGAGGCAAGCTCTTCCACTGCTTAATGGTTCTCAGCATCAGGAAATTCCTCCTTGTTTCCAGGTTGGATCTCCCTCTGATGAGGTTTCATCCATTGGTTCTTGTCCTACCCTCAGGTGCAATGGAGAATAAATTCATGCCTGCTTCCCTGTGGCAATCCTTCAGATATCAGAAGACTGTTATCATGTCTCCCCCCAGTCTTCTCTTTGTTAAACTAAACATACCTAGTTCTTTTAGTCATTCTTCATAGGATTAAACCTCCAGTCCCCTTATCATCTTTGTTGCTCTTCTCTGTATGCCTTCCAAGGCCTCAGTGTCTGTTTTGTATTGTGGTGATTAGAACTGGACATAGCATTCCAAGTGCAGCCTCACCAGCATGATATAGAGTGGTACTATCACTTCCTGTGATCTTGATGCTATCCCCCTGTTGATGCAGTTTAGGATTATGTTGGCTTTCTTGGCAGCTGCAGTACACTGCTGACTCATCCTTAGATGGTGATCCACCAGGACACCTAAATCCCTCTCACAGGTACTACTGTTGAGCCAGGTACCACCTATCTTGTACCTGTGCATCTGGTTTCTCCTGCCTAAGTGCAGGACCTTACTTTTCCCACCACTAAACTGCATCTTATTGGATAGGGCCCAATGTTCAAATCTATCTAGATCCTTCTGAATGTTGAGGTTATCTTTCAAAGTATTGGCAATTCCCCCCAGCTTTGTGTCATAAGCAAATTTGATGAGTGCTCCTTCAATCCCATCATCCAGGTCATTTATGAAGATGTTGAAGAGCACTGGGCCCAAGACAGAGGGACTCCAATGTACACTTCCCTCCACATAGATGTGGTTCCATTGAGGACCACACGTTGAGTGTGGTTGGTCAGCCAGCTGCAAATCCATCTGGTACTTGGGCTGTCTATTCCACTTTGTTCAATTTTATGGAGAAGTAGGTTGTGGTCTACCTTATCAAATGCCTTACTGAAGTCTAAGTATACCATATCCACTGTGTTTCCTTGGTCCACTAATTTAGTCATTTTATCAAAGAATGCAATAAGATAAACTGTTTTTAACAAACTCATGCTGGCTTCTAGTAATCACCTTGTTACTTTCTAGCACAAATCTCCTGCTTGATTATTTTTTCCAGGATTTCCCCAGGTACTGAGGTCTTGGATCCACTTTTTTCCCCTTTTTGAAGACTGGAACCACATCAGCTCTTTTCCAGTCCTCTGGCAGTTTGCCTGTGATCCAGGACCTCTCAAAAATTTCATTCAGTGGTTCTGGGACCACACCTTCCAGTTCTTTTAGTATCTTGGAATGTAAACCATCCGGTCTACAAGAGGAGAAGAATGAAAAAAATGGAGACAGAGTTATAATTAATGGGGTGGCTTTAAAGTTAGGAATTTTCAGTCCTCCTGATTCAGGGCGCAACTACACAGTGAAGTAAATGCGTAATCATTGCACCAGAGAGTTTGGGTCTGCTTGGTTTACAGAAAATCAAAATGAAATCTACAGTGAAATCAAATGCTTGCAGTTTTTCTTACAGCCCTGCAGGTGGCACTGTTTAAAGAACTGTGTGAATAAGCAATGAGATGGACTTGTTCCTGTCTTGATTGTTAATTTTTGGCATGGGGCTTTGTATTACTAAGCTGTTAAAAAAAAATTTAAAAAATCAGGAGCGTTGCCCAAAGGTTGCTATGCTCTGTCAAGTCAGAACTGAATTATAGCAACCATATTAGGTATTTCTGCGTAAGTGAGTTATTTAATAATAATCATTTGAGATAGACACAAACCAAACGATGAAACACGAAAAACCACAAACTGGGCTGGTTCGTGATTTGGTTCGTACAACCTATTTTGTGGAAATGAAACAAAGTGATTTTTTTTCACTTGGCATTTCATTTTGCTTGGTAAAATGGATCCCTGCACCCATTGCCTCCCTACCTTATCCTCCAGCTGCTGCTTCTGCTGCTGTCACCACCATCCTGGGAGCAGCAACTATGGCTCCTTGCATGGAAGCTGGACCCACTTAGTGTCTGCCTGTGCCCACTGCTCCATGTGTGCATTTTCCCCTCCTGGCATGAAAGCAACTGGTTAATTTTTTTGGAGAGTTTGTGGTTCATTGGTAGCCCCAAATCATGGACCATCATGAACCACGAGTTTTCCAGGTCATGCGCATCTCTAATCAGCATCTTGTGCTGTCAAGTCAATTCTGACTTATGGTGACCTTTTCCAGGGTTTTCCAGGTAGAAAATACTCAGAAGTGGTTTACCATTTCCTTCTTTTGGGGTCACCCTGGGACTATGTGAATTGCCCAAGGCCACACAAGCTGGCTCTTCTCCAAGCAGGCACACTGGGGAAAAGAACTCCCAACCTCTTACTCTGGAGCCAGATATATAAACCACTGAGCTATTCAGCCAACTTAGTGTTAGTCCAAAATTTGTTGGTGTTTGGATTTAAGCAGAGTTAGGAAATATATAGTTGCAATGACACTATAACACTTGAGAGAGTAAAATCCAGCAGAGTCTATTTACAAGTATACATAGAGAACACCATCTCAGATTCATAATAAAACTGGCAGCATAATATTATACAATATGTAATATGGAATAAATGATCTGACTTACAGCAGATAGCTTGTCCCCTTAACACATGTCTTTTATACAACTTGGGACCAATCACAATGTACATTTCATCATCGTACATTACACCATTTTACACCAGCTGCACAATATTAAATCTTCAACCTTGACAGACACCTGAATCCACTTTGTACAAGGTTCAGGCTATATTAGCCATTTAACATTCATTATACAACATTTCATTTAATACATTTATAGATTAAACATCTCAACACCCCTTCTTAAATTAATTGTTGTATAGACCACTTTTATTACAGAAATAATCATGTTTCTGCATGGTCAATAGCTTTGTGAAAATCAGCAAAATTATTTTCACTAGGACAGTAATGTAGGTCTATTAGCTTTTGATCTACAGCTTTCTTCACATTGCAAAACTTTATGCATATGTCCTTGTTCCTACTTTTTATTTTCCCATTAATTGCCAACTGAATACATGTTGTGCTATCACTGTGCACTGTGACAGGTAAATCAGCTTTCATGTTCACAGCTGAACAAACCATGTGATTTCACCACATAAATCACTCAATGATGCATATTCTGCTTCAGCTGTGCTAGTGACAACTACATTTTGTTTTCTAGATTTCCAGCTTATCAAAGCCCCTCCTAGATTTCTTGCAATTCCTGAAACTGATTTCCTATCAATCGCACACAAATCCCAATCTGAATCAGCATAACATACTAAATTCAGATTGTTAGAAACATTTAACTTCAGTTTACAATTTATGGTTCCTTTTAAATATCTTAGCTCTCTTTTTACAGCATTCCAGTACTTCTGCAAAGGTTTTGCAGCACTTTTAACTTAAAATACTGTCTCTGCAATATCAGGTTTAGTCAGGATGATAAATACAGTAAAGATCCTATCCTAGATGGATACAACTCTTTGTTTAAGAATTCTTCACTTTCATGTTCCTTATGAAAGTTTGTTACCATGGGTGTTTGTACAGGATTACAATTTTCCATCCCATTTTCTTTCAGTAAATTTTGTATCTTGTTACTTTGATTTAACAAGAAATTTTCTTCACTATCTTGTTCTATTTCAACACCAAGATAGTTTTTAATTTCACCCAAATGCTCCAATTTAAACTCTTTCCTAATCTTAGACATGAACCATTTTACATATGATTCATCTGGAACCATTAAGCATAAGTCATCTTCAAAAATTAGCAACATCAATTGCACATCACTGTGTTTTTTAACATACAGGCATGGATCAGCCAGGCTGTTTTAAAAACCTAATTGTTATACTTTCTCACTCAAAAAAAAGTTCCAATTTGTGCACTTTGTTTCACTCCATACAAAGATTCCTGTAACTTTAGTATAAGCTGTGGGTCCTTTAACTCAAAGTCTTGTATTTGCCTCATAAAGATCTGTTCCTGAAGATCTGCATGCAAATAAGCCATAGCAATATCAATGTGGTGCACTATTTACTTGAGTGACGTTGCAAGGTCTAAACATTTCACTTCTAGCTGTTGGTGCAAACACTTGATCATAGCGCTGGAATCTTTGTTGCGTAAAACTTTGAGCCACCAAACATGCCTTATATTGCAGGCTATTATCTGGCCATACCTTCAACTTGTAAACCTGTCTGCAACCTACTGTATTCTCATTTTCTGGAACTTTACTGGTGAAAAAACCTTGTGCTCCTATAAAGACTTATACTCATTTAACATTGCTTCTCTCTATTTTTCTTGTTGATCATGAGGCAATGTTAACATCTGCTCATAACTCTCAGGTTCAAAAAATTATCATATTCACATAGATTGCTGTAAATCTCTCAGGTGGAACACCAAAATTAGACCTTTCTGAGTGTTTTGGAACAAATTTCTCGGCTTCATTACATGCCTCATGTTCCCCTCCTTCAGCTTCATTTCCTTTTCTTTCCTCAAAATTTTCCTATCTCTTCTTAGGCAATGGCAAAAGTATCTCACTGTTTGCATGTACTTGTGACCAATTCTCATTCTCACAAAAATTAGCTGAGAATCTTTCCTTCTCTTGATGTACCCAAAGTAGGACAGCCTCAGACTCAATATTTTTGCCTCCAGAGATGGTTCAGGCTTGATTTGATCTAGGACCCACTTGTTTCTTTTTCTGACAGTCCAGCGTATGTGCAAAACTTTCCTCGAGCAGCATATTTCAAATGAATTTTATTTTCCTGTCAACTTTCTTCACTATCTAGTTTTCACACCCATACATGTTGATCAGAAATAAAAGAGTGTGGATGATCTTGGTCTTGGTCTCCAGTGACATCTCTTTCACTTGATGATCTTTTCTAGTTCCTTCATTGCTGCCCTTCCTAGCCCCAGTCTTCTTCTGATTGTTTGGTTGCAGACTCCATTTGGATTGATGACTGAATCAAGGTATACAATATCTCTAACCATTTCAATTTCTTCATTGACAGCTTTAAAGTTGTGTAGTTCTTCTGTAGTCACAATTTTTGTGTTTTTCATGTTCACCTGTAATCCTGCTTTGGCACTTCCTTCTTCCACTTTCATTAAAAATTGTTTCAAGTCATTCCTGCTTTCTGCCAGTGAGATGGTGTTGTCTGCATATCATAGATGTTCTGACTCAAGCAATGCCCAGCCAGCCCACTCTTGCCTGTCTCCTTACAAGTGGCAGAGGGCCAGGGTCTGCTTTTTGTATGTGGTACTGATTGCTTACCTCAGATAGTCACTTTTGCCCCACTTTTGTCACCCATGCCTCTGTCCATTTGTGCTGCACTTTCCACCCCATGAACTAAAATGGACAGTAATCACCATGGATATTAATGGAGTCCCACCAGAAGGAGAGACTGCTGAACAATTTCTGAGTACTTTACACCAAGGAAAAAGAGATGCAATAATTTGGAATTGTCAGCATTTTATTATTATCATTGAGGATGAAAATTAAATGGTTATTGTCAAAGGCCTGTGAAAAAAGGTGCCTTTTGAGGAGGAATTAGAAAAAAGGAAGAGAGGGCACAATGCACACATTCAGAAAGTGTGTCCTGTGTGTGTGGCAGGCAAAGGAGAAGAGAGCAGAGTGAATTAGGAAGCCTGGACCCTTCAAGGCAACAAAGATATGTGCAGTTTGGCAACTGAAAGTTCAGGGGCAATAATGCAGTGGGAAATAAGAGCAGAAAAGCAGGGTAGAGCACTGGAAAGCTTTCAAAGGTGTAACCCATAAAGCTTGACTTAACTCAAAGAAGTTACTTTTTGAATTAGAACACTCAGAAACCTTCAGCAAGCATGACCACTAGACAGATTGGTTGGCAGATATTTGGAGGTATTATCCAAAAAGGTAACTTTGTCAAGCTGTGAAAATAGCTGCTTCATATGGTTGCTTAGTTCACAGATTACCCTTTCCTTTTCTTTATCTTTCAGATTTTCTGTAATGGAAGAGGAAGCATATGTGAGAGAAATTTTGTGTGTATTTCTTTACCTGTCTGTGTTTGTCTGTTTCCACAGCTAGCAGCATCCAGATGCCTAATTTATCATTTCTGCAACAGGAGCAGTTTTCTGAAAATCTCATATACATCAAAAATGAAAAATAAATCAACACTATTGTTAGAAAGCAAGTCAGAAATGAGAAGGGAGGGAAGGGAGGAATGTCATCTTTCAAGATCAGTTGTTCCACAGGGTACAGTACACACTGGCAATGGGCACAACACCATACATTAGTTAGCATAAGGTCTGAAAAAATTCTGACAGAGCTTGGGTGGAAGAAAACCAGTTGTCCCTAGGCCTTGGTATTTTGTGCTGCTAAAGCTAGTAAAATGCTTCTGAACTACCAATATACTGTAAGGTCACTTTCAATTCTTTTTGCCATGTTGAGTACAAGTATGGACACTCTCCCAGAAGTTGTGCATACTGAGAGACAAAGTGATGAAGCAGAGACACAGTTTTCAGTAGATCTAAATCAAGAGTCAGCAACATGTGTCCTTGCAGATGTTTTCCGTCTGCAGCCCAAGTCAGCCTAGGCAATGGGGAGGAAATGTGGGATTTGCAGAAGAAAATCAGAATATTATGACTCTGTTACAAAACGCGACCCCATAACTGAGCCAGAAAACCCATCTAAAAGTTTTTTAAAAGCAATAGTTGTAGTTATCACTCATTCGCTTACTGTCATAAGGCGCTGTAACAGGCAGACATAACATCACATGTCCATCCCACCTGGGCAGTGAGTCATCAGCCAATGGTGTGATGGAGGGTGGAACTTAAGGGGAGGAGCTAGTATAAAAGGGGGGGTGAAGCGTGTGTGAGGGGAGATTGGAGATGAGAGGTTGAGCTGAGGGTTTAAAGTGATTGTTAGTTATAGTGAGTGAGAGAGTCTGTCAGTGTGAAACAGTCTGTGTGAGCCAGTAATTTATTTACATTGATTGACTTATTGATTCTTTACCAGTGATTTACTATTTTTATTTCCTGTAATCAATAAACCAGTTTTTGTTTTTCAAAGTTACACTTGTCCTTCACTTGATTTTGAAGGATAAGTTGGTGGCAGCAGAGTTTAAAGTGAAGTAGCAACCACTCTTTGAGGTTTGAGGGTGGCTGTTACAGGCGCTGAAATAAATTGTTCTTTCTTTTCTTTTGTTTTTCCAACAGACATAATTTAGTACAATTTAATTTACTTTTAGAAAAGAATAGTTGCTACTCAAGGAGTTAATTTCTTGACCACAGCTCAGAATCTGCCAGGAACCAAAAAAAAGTAATGTTTCCAAAATCTGGTTATTTGTTACAGATAAGTCCCAGAGGCTTGCGATTGATGGCTCAAAGATATTATGTCTAGAATGCCTGACAGTGTAATTTTATTTGGCTTTATCTTTAGACTTTAGTCTGGGAGGAGGCCCAAGCCACTTGGCCCTGCTGGGCCCCTCTCTGGTAGGGCTTGCAGACAACTCTTTCCATTCTTGGCAAAGAACAACAAATCAAAACAAATAGCTAACAAATATTTTGTCTCCTCATGACAAATGAAACCTGTTGCCTTAGGCAACTGCCTCGCACTACCCAATGAGCAGGACGGGCCCTATGTTTGTTCTTTGACTGTGTAGCACATTGACACATTCCATAACAACTTAAATCTTAAATAACATATGAACCTTAGACATACTGTAGGGTACAATGGTGGGATAAGAGCAGACCATGCTATTGTCACTAAGTTGTACTGTAGAGTGAAGCATGCTTTTTTGTACAGGGGTAGCTTGTTCCAAATTTCCACTTTAGACATTCAGACAATGAAACGAAAGAGTGATAATGCCCTTCCTTTCCTAATTTCAGATTATCTTTCCCCTCCCCATCATTTGAAGATAGAAGTCAAACCATCTTTAAATATAGCAATACACTCTTTCTGGGTCCAAAAGCATATGGCCACAACCCCAACTACATTTTAAAAAATGGCTTAACTCAACATGACATGTTAATGGCACCACTTTCTATGATACATTGATTCTATTGAGCTTAAATTGATCATAAGAGAGGTTGTCAGACCTCATGCCCTAAAGATTTTTAATGCACTAAGATACAAGATTTGGAAGAAACCCACACTATATTAGGAACATAGTCCAAAATGGCTCTAGAAGCAAGATTGTACAGATAATCTAATCTAAGACTGCAAACAGAAATCAAAGCCCGGCGTGGCATCTCAAACCTTTGTTGACTTGAGGCAGTCTTTGTTTTGGGACTTCAGTAACCTCCACATTGAGACTTCAGTAGCTGCAGCTCCTGCAGCATTGCTATCTAGCCAGGATGACTTTAAAAAACTTTTCTGTTTCTCCCCTATCCCAAGTTTTGTAAGAAACACCCCAAAGCAGAGTCTTAAAGGACTCCAAAGCTCACCTTTTCTGAGGATATTTTGCTGTCCCAATAAAGGCATCACCCAACTCTGCATTTTGATCTTTTGTGCCTTATTTACACAATAATCCTCAGCACAGTTTACCACAACGGAACGCAGGTAAATTCTAACATATTATATACATCAACTCTAAACAAAACATAAAATAATTAAAAATTAAAACATTCAACAAAGAGGAGGGAGAGGTGCCAGCTCCTGCACCATCCTTTCTGCTGGAAATTCCCCAAATGAATTCTGAAATCCTTTAATGGCAGAAGCCAATGGTTGAACCTTCATAGGTTCCTTTCATGATTTATAAAAGCAGCACCTTGGACTCTTCTGAATTCTCCCATGCATTTTTGGGGGTGGGTGGGAATGTGCCCCTTTGTACCATTGACCTATTTATAGGCTACAACCAGCCACTCTGTAAACAGATGTTTAATATGAGCCAAAAGAGAAAGAATTTTCACTTAGTACTTTTCTATAATTAAAATGCAATTTCACCTGAGACATTTAGATAAGCTCAGTTGGCAGGATAAGCTGTGTATTTTGAGCCAATCCAGAAAAACCTCATTTGCACCTCTGTTGCATTCCATTATTTAAAACAAGGGTGGGGGTGCGATTGTACTTTTTAATCAAAATTGCTAACAACAGGGATTTGCATAGCATATTGTGTGTTTAAAACATTTCACACATTATATTTGGAAGATATGTTTTCTACATATCAGGCTTTAAATATGAGACTGAAGTTATGTTGAGGAGTTTTGAAATTTTTTTAATATAAAATTCTAGCTGTGCAGGGATTCACAACAGTAGAATTAGCTGCAACTTCAGCATAGTAGCCCACACCCTATTTTTCTTGTCAACAAGCACTTATGGTCTCAGTAACTCACTCTGAAACCTTATTAGGAGAAAGAATTTTAAAAAGTTTCATTTAATTTGTAGGCATCCTTCAGTCTTGAGAGGTAATGTGCTCTGAATAGAGGTCATGGAACAGCATCTAGTATGGCTGAGAAAGCCAATTCGAGAGTGACAATCCCTTCCACACTAAAGACAAATACAATCTGTCCCCTGTCCATCTCTCTGATTTTGCTGGTTTTGGGACTGCCTCTTTCCCTCAACCTGCTGAACGAGTGTCTCTTCAAATTGGGAGAGGCCATGCTGCACCGCCTGCCTCCTGGCTGAATGCTCAGATGTCAAGGTTTCCCATCTGTTAAAGTCCATTCCTAAGGCCTTCAGATCCCGCTTGCAGATATCCTTGTATCACAGCTGTGGTCTCCCTCTGGGCGCTTTCCCTGGACTAATTCTCCATACAGGAGATTTTTTGGAATCCAACCATCAGCCATTCTCATGACATACCCAAGCCATTCTAGATGTCACTGTTTCATTAATGTATACATGCTAAAAATTCCAGCTCTAGGACTAAGACTACTCTATTCTAGGACTACTCTATTTGGAACTTTGTCCTGCCAGGTGATACCAAAATTGTTTCAGAGACAACACATATGAAACATGTTCAGCATTCTCTCCTGCCATGCACAAAGGGTCCAGGACTCACTGCAGTACAGGAGTGTACTCAGGACACAGGCTCTACAGACCTGGATTTTGGTATATGCCGTCAGCTTCGTATTAAGCCATACTCTCTTTGTGAGTCTAGAGAACATGGTAGCTGCTTTGTCAATTAGTTTATCCAGATTGACATCTAGGGAGAGGGTGTCAGAGATTGTTGAGCCAAGGTACACAAAGTCATGAACAACCTCCAGTTCTTGGTAGACATGGTAATAGAGGGAGGTGAGTCCACACCCAGATCTATGACTTGTGTTCTCTTCAGGCTGATTGTTAATTCAAAGACATAGTAAGCCTTACTAAAATTATTCATAAGTTGTTGGAGCTCTTCAGCAGAATGGGCAACAACAGCTGCATCATCGGCAAAAAGGAAGTCCCACATGCATTTCAGCTGGACTTTGGTCTTCGCTCTCAATCTAGAGAAATTGAAGGGCTTTCCAACTGATCTGGTCCAGAGATAGACACCTTCTGTTGCAGTTCCAAAGGCGTGCTTCAGCATGACAGCAAAAAAGATCCCAAACAGGGTCGGTGCAAGGATACAGCCCTGTTTCACTCTGCTTCAGATGTCAAAAGGATCTGATGTTGACCCGTCAAAAACTACAGTGCCCTTCCTTTCTTCATGAAAGGACCTGATGATGTTAAGGGGTCAAGATGGACATCCAATCTTGGGAAGTATTTTAAAAAGACCACCCCTGCTAACCAAGTCAAAGGCCTTTGTAAGATGCATGAAGGCCACAATGAGTGACTGTCGTTGTTCCCTACATTTCTCCTGCAACTGTCTGAGGGAAAATACCATGTCGATGGTGGATCTATTAGCTTGAAATCCACACTGTGATTCTGGATAGACTTCTCTGCAAGCACCTGGAGTCTCTTCAGCACAACATGAACAAGCAGCTTCCCTACAACGCTGAGAAGAGAGATGCCACAGTAGTTACTGCAGTCGCCCCTGTCTCCTTTGTTCTTATACAATGTGATGATGTTTGCCTCCTTCATGTCCTGTGGTACTTTGCCTTTCCTCCAGCAAATACAAAAGATTTCATACAGCTCTGCTAAAGTTGTTTGTTGTCCAACTCTTCCAAGACAGGCAGCCATTCGATGTTATCTAATGCCTCTCCGGTTACTACATTCTCTCTAGAATATAGCTGAGTAGTGCAGCACCCAGCGTTCCATTTGCTGTGCTCAGTCCTGGATGATCACACCTGTAGCAGTTTTCAAAGGAGCAGATTTCTTCTGTATTGGATCTAAAGCCTGCTTTATACCATCATACATTCCCTCGATGTTACCCGTGTCTGCTGCTATCTGTATCAGAGAGCAGAGTTGAAGCCAATAATTGTTAAAACATCTCCTGGTAGTCTGCTGGACTTTACTGCAAGCAACTCGAAGAACCTGCGAGTTGTACTTAGTAGGACAGGCTTTGTATGCTGCTAGAGCTCTCCTCTTTTCCTCGATGGCTGGCAGCAGCTCCTTGAAATGGGCTTCAAACCAGTCTGCCTTCTTTTTGTTTTTCTTGCCAAAGGTGGTGTTATAAACAGCGTTCTTGAAACGTTCCCATCATTCAGGTGCATATGCATCAGTCGGCCCTCGAAGGGTTTCCTCAAGCGCTTGGGCAAATTCTTCCTATCTTCTTTGATTGCGAGTCCTGCTGATGTCAATACGTGGTCTTCCTTCCATTTTTGTGTGATACAATCTCTTTGTTTGCAGTTTTACTCTACTAAACACCAGGGAGTGTTCAGTATCACAATCAGCACCCTGATAACTGTGTGTGATTGTAATTCTGGGAAGGATAGAGCATTTAGTGAGGATCAAATCAACCTGATGCTAATACTTCAATCTTAGATGTCTCCAGGAAACTCTGTGTTGAAGCTTCGTATTAAAGAATGTGTTGCTGGCACAAAGACCATAATAACAGCAAAACTCCAGCAAGCGTTGGCCATTTTCATTCATCTTCGCAATGCCAAAATGTCCTAGACAAGTGGGCAAAGAATTGTGATCAGCACCAACTGTAGCGTTAACATCTCTGAGAATAAATAGTGTCTCTCTCTGGTGATTTTTTTTTATTGCAGCTGCCAGATAGTCATAGAATTTGTCTTTGACTTCTGTTGTAGATGACACTTGGTGCATAGGCACTAATGAGGGTGACCGGTTCCTCTGATGAGTGGATCTGCAGAGACAGGATTCTTTCACTTCCAGCAGTAGGTGGAACAATGGATCTCAGCAGAGTATTTCTAACTGCAAAACCAACACCATATTCCCTGGTCTCATTCAATGGTTTTCCCTGCCAGAAGAATGAGAGAATTTTTTCTTTGACAGATCCCGAGTCTAGCAATCTTGCAGGGCAACAATGTCCATCTACAACCTACTCAGTTCCATGTCAATGACAGCTGTCTTGTGCATGTCATCTGTTTCCTGAAGGTTGTCAGAAAAGCCAGGGGTCATTGTCCGAACATTCCAAGTGCCCAACTTTAGGGTAGAAGTTTTCTTTTGATCATTGCGTGGTTCAGGATTATCGATCTGCTTGTTGGCTTTCATCTTAAACCCCACGCACCCCATGGGGTTAACAGACCATGGCAAGGCAGGACCTTACTGGCAGAACCTTACTGGTGGGTGGTAGCTACCTAGTGAGGTGCAATGACCTCTTCCACCATCGGATTTGGCCCCCTGCATCCCACTCTACGTCAATTGAGCAGAGACTTATAACCAGTAACTGCTACTTCCCGTGTTATTTCAACGGTGTATGTGAGGCTCCAATACTTTGGCGATCTCATGAGAAGAGAAGACTCCTTGGAAAAGTCCTTGATGTTCGGAAAGTGTGAGGGCAAGAGGAGAAGGGGACGATAGAGGATGAAATGGTTTGACAGTGTCATTGAAGCAACCAACATGAATTTGACACAACCCCGGGAGGCAGTGGAAGATAGGAGGGCCTGGTGTGCTCTGGTCCATGGGGTCACAAAGAGTCGGACACAACTAAATGACTAAACGACGATGAATGACACCCATCAATCACAGTGACAGATAATCTCTTCTCCATTTCACAAGAACACATCCACAACAAGACACACTAATCACCGATCTCCTGAATAGGACGAAAGCCTACCTCACAGCCATAAATACTCCACTCCCAAGCAAACTACACCAGAGCACAGAGTGCTGTCCTCTGAAGATGCCGGCCACAGAGAATGGCAAAACGTTAGGAAGAACAACCTTTTTGGGCCAAAGAGCCCAAAAAAACCACAACAACCATTAGATCCTGGCCATGAAAGCCTTTGTGAATACATAAGGGTAGCTATTTTAAGTGTGAAAGGCCTAGGGTCAGTAACAAAGAGAAGGAGGATAGAATTATTATTGAAGTAAGTAAGGTTGACATTACTTATCTACAAGAGATGCATCAATCAAAGGATGTAGTTAATGAACTGAAATTACAAAATATACACATTTACTAAAAAACATTTGGACCTCTAAATCTAAAGGTGTAGCAACATTAATATCTAAATAGTGTGAATTTGCAGTAAAAGAAGTAATAAAAGATAACAATGGTAGATATTTGTTAATTCAGGGTCAAATGGGGAAGAAGATTATATATTAGTAAATGTCTATGCACTAAACATGAATCAAGGAGAATTTTATTAAAATGTGATTAAAAAGATGAAGAAGGTTAGGAAAGGATATATGATTATAGCAGTGGATTTCAACATGCTTCTTGATAAGGTGAAGGATAAATCTGCATGTAAAAAGTGAGTTGAATAAAAGAAGTACGCTCTTGAGTAAGATGTTAAAAACTACAGATTTAAAAGACATATGGAGAAAACAAGGGGGATGAAAGAAGGCTTACATATTATTCTTCTGTATATTTATTTATTTATTTATTTATTTTATTTATTTATTTATTTATTTATTTATTTATTTATTTATTTATTTATTTATTTATTTATTTATTTATTTAACAGTTATTCTCGGAATCACAAAATTTAATTTCAAAAGTATGAATATTAACGTGATAAAATAACGGATCATGTGTTGATGGTGATGGAGATGAAAGTAAAGAAGGACTATATAGAAGCTAGGAGATGAAGAATAGACTCCAATATTTTTCAATATACAGAGGTTGTGGATAAATAAAGAATGGTTGGAAATAAGGTCAATTAATGAAGCAGGTGGGAATAAAATAGGAGTGTTATGGGACACTATTGAAAGCAATCATGACAGGAATTGCAATAAGAGAGTCCTGTAGTTTTAAAAAATTGAGAGAAGAAAATATAAAAAATAGAAGATTCATTAAAAGATTTAGAAAGTAAATATTTTATAGATAGCGATAATAAAAAATTGATAGAAATTCAAGCTAAAAGAAAAGAATTAGAAAGTGTACAGTTAGAAAAGATTGAGAGGGACTTGATATATGCTAAGA
This sequence comes from Pogona vitticeps, assembly GCF_051106095.1. Taxonomy (NCBI): domain Eukaryota; kingdom Metazoa; phylum Chordata; class Lepidosauria; order Squamata; family Agamidae; genus Pogona; species Pogona vitticeps. The sequence goes on along the minus strand of NC_135784.1, from coordinate 217,746,962 downwards.
GGATTTTTTTTTGAATATAGTAAAACTTCAAAGCTTCTAGCTAGGATAGTTCAAATTAAAGATCAAAAAAATATAATTGGAGTGATTAAAGAGTAAAAGGAAAGAACTGTAGCCTAACAAAGGAAAAATTAAAGATACTATAGGAATTCTATCAAAATTTAAATAAAGGGTACAGTGCATCAAAAGAAGAAATAGAAAATTATTTTAAAGAAAATGTTAAGAGTAAACTATTAGAGAATGATAAAAGAGACTTAGAAAAAGAGATAAAAGATCAAGATATTATTAATAAACTAAAAAATGGTAAAACTCCAGGTTTTGATGGAATGGGATCAGAATACTATAAAACTTTAAAATCAATATTGATCCCTAAGTTAAAAATACTCTATAATGAGATACTGGAAAGAGAGAAAATACCAGATTCTTGGAAGCATTCATTAATAACTCTTATTTCAAAACCCAATAAAGATTTAACAGATCCAAGTTCATATAGACCTATTTCATTATTAAATCAAGATGCAAATATATTCACTGCAATACCTGCAAATAGAATGAATAAGTTTATTACAAAATATATTACAGAGGATCAGAATAGATTTTTAAAGGGAAGACAAATGGAAAATTTAACTAGGGGGGTCTTGAATATTATATATAATATAGAAAAAGATAAATCAAAAGCAGGTATTTTATCACTAGACATAGAGTATTCAAGGCATTTGATTGTGTAGAATGGCCAACATTAAAGATTTTGTTAAAGGGCTGGGGTTTTGGAAAGAAATTATATATGAAATTATTATTTGGCTAATCAGTTGAGGTTTATTGGAGAAATTATATATAGTCCAGAAAGGTTAGTTTGGTGGAAAATGGAACCATCAGAATTACAGGTAGATATTGAAAAATATTTATTTGGTATGGTTAAGAAATATAAAATAAGTGGAATTAATAACCCATTTTAAAAGACAGTGTTAAACATATGGTATAAATATAGAAAGAATTTATGTCCATTTAACTCTCCACTTGGATCGGTTACTGAAATAGAGAATTTCCCTGTTGATATGAAAGTGTATGTGGAATTATTTAAAGAAAAAAGTGATTAGATTGAAAGATTGATTGTATAAAATGGGATTGATAGATCAAATGAAACAAATCCTTCAGAATACGAATATTTCATGGTTGAATTATATACAATTAGAAAGATGGACTATTATTATTTATTATTTATTTATTTTATTTATATCCCGCCTATCTAGTCGCAAAGGACTACTCTAGGCGGCTTACAACAGGGAAGAATACAATAAAAATAAAACAACAAATTACAAAACAGATAAAAGTAAAAAACAATAAAAGATAAGAAAATCAGAAGTAATCTGGTGAGAAGGCCTGCCGAAACATCCAGGTCTTTAGTAGATTCTTAAAAGTGCCCAGCGAGGGAGCACCGCGAATACCAGGAGGTAAATTATTCCACAGGCGAGGAGCGACCGCCGAGAAGGCCCTATTTCTTGTTTTCTCTTTTCGGGCCTCCCTCGGCGTTAGGCTCCTCAGCCTCACCTCCTGGCTCGCCCGTGTGACCCGGGTAGAACTTGGTGGGAGAAGGCGTTCCGCCAGATATCGAGGCCCTAAACCGTTTAGGGCTTTATACGTAAGCATTAGCACTTTGAAGTCAATGCGGAACTTGATGGGCAGCCAATGCAATGCGGCCAGAGTGGGCGAAATATGTTGCAATTTTTTCACTCCACTGAGTAATCTGGCCGCCGCATTCTGCACCACCTGTAATTTCCGCAGCAACCTCAAAGGAAGCCCCACGTAGAGCGCATTACAGTGGTCTAATCTCGAGATTACGAGCGCGTGTACTAAGGTGGTGAGCGCCCCCACCTCCAGGTAGGGCCGCAGCTGGGCTATCTGCCTGAGATGAAAAAAGGCGGTGCGGACCACCGACGCCACCTGTGACTCCATGGAGAGCACCGGGTCCAGATGGATCCCCAAGCTGCGTACCCCATCCTTTGCAGGGAGGGTCACCCCCCCAAAAGAGAGGGAGTTTCCCAAATCCCGGACTGTGGGGGGGCCCACCCTCAGTACTTCCGTCTTGTCCGGGTTCAGCCTAAGTCCGTTCTCCTGCATCCATTCCAGTATAGTCCCCAGGCAGCGCTGAAGGCACAGGACGGCTTCTCCTGCGGTTGGCAAAAAGGAGATGTAGAGCTGCGTGTCGTCCGCGTACTGGTGACACGAAGCCCCACACCTCCTGATGACACCACCCAGCGGCCTCATATAGATGTTAAATAGCATTGGGGAGATAATCGACCCCTGTGGAACCCCACAATTGAGGCTCCACGGGGCCGAGACTCTCTCCCCAAGCTGAACTCTCTGGGGACGGTCCTCCAAGAAGGAGCGGAGCCAGGACAATGCCAGGCCACCTATTCCCAGCTCGGAGAGCCTTCCCAGGAGGATACCATGGTCAATGGTATTAAAGGCCGCTGAGATGTCGAGGAGGACCAGCAGGGACACTTTGCCCCTATCGGCCTCCCTCAGTAGGTCATCACACAGGGCGACCAAAGCCGTTTCTGTGCCATGGCGGGGCCTGAAGCCCGACTGGAATGGGTCCAGGGCATCTGTTTCTTCCAGGGGCGCCTGAAGCTGGTCGGCCACCACCCTCTCGACTACCTTGCTAAGGAAGGAAACATTGGCGACGGGCCTGTAATTGCCAATTTCGTCCGCCGCCAAACTAGGTTTCTTCCTGATGGGCCTAATGAGTGTGTCCTTCAGGGCAGATGGAAATCTGCCCTCAAGGAGAGACCCATTTATAATAGCCGTGGCCCACTCTGTTGTTAACGGCCTGGCTGCCTTGATTAGCCAGGCCGGGCAAGGGTCCAAAGAGGAGGTGGTGGCACGACAGCGATCAAGCGCCCTGGAGACAGTGTCAGGCGTAACAGGCTGAAAGGTGTCCAAGATCACCGGGCAAGACGGAGCGCTGGACATCTCAGCTCGACTCACTGTACTCAAAAAAGGAGAGAGGTCCCGGCGGATGGCCTCCACTTTTGATTTAAAAAATGCTGCAAATTGGTCCGGCGAGAAACTAGGGGGAGGCCCATCGCCCGGACCAACTCTGGAGAGGTCGCGTACTATACGGAATAACTCCGCCTGCTGGTTGGACGCCTCGCTTATCCGGTTAGCGAGGTATGATCTAGTAGCAGCCTTTACCTTAGCTAGATAAAGGTTAGTAGCGACCCTGACAGCTATCTTATTAAAATCCGTCGGGGCCCTTCTCCATCTGCGCTCTAGCCGTCTCCTGACCCGCTTCCTCGCCCGGAGGTCCCGGTTAAACCAGGGAGCCGGGCGATCTCTGCGGCGGAGAGGGCGTTTAGGTGCGATCATGTCAGCAGCCCTAGTCGCAGCGGCAAACCAGCCATCTACCAGAGCCTCGACAGGAGCGCCAGCCAGGTCAGCCGTAACACCTCTCATGGCATCCTGGAATCCAACAGGATCCAGTAGCCTTCGAGGGCGGACCATAACAATAGATCCCTGCTCCCTGCGGGGGGGGAGAGCCATTTTAATGGTACACTTTATTAGGTGGTGATCCGACCATGACAAGGGTACCGACTCAAGGTCAGTCACCATCGGACCACTCTCACTCCCATTGGTAGAAAAAACCAGGTCAAGTGTATGACCCCCCACATGAGTGGGGCCGTTGACATGTTGGGACATGTTCAAGAAGGCCATGGTCTCCAAGAACTCAAGAGCTGGACCAGAGGTCTCCGCCCCCGCATGCACGTTGAAATCCCCCAGCACCAAGAGGTTCGGGGAACCCAACAATGCCGCGGAGACGAAGTCCACCAGCTCCGGTAGGGAAGTGGCTGGGTCGCGGGGAGCACGGTAGCCCAGCAAAATCCCAATACCATCCCTGGCCCCGATAGACACGTGGAGGGCCTCAAGACCCGGCTTTATCACCGAGGAGCGCCTAGTGTCCTCCAAGCTGGACTTATGGACAATGGCTACTCCCCCCCCGACCCTCCAGTCTACCCTGGTGTTGGACAGCATAACCGGGCAGACAGATGAGAGCTAGAGGGGGACCCCCCTCTCCGCCAATCCAAGTTTCGGTTATGCAAGCCAGGTCTGTATCCTCCTCCAGGATAAGGTCTTGGATTACCTGGGCCTTATTGGATACAGACCTGGCGTTCAACAACACCAGGCGTAGAGTGGAAGGCTGGCTGGTCTGGCTACCTCGATGCTGGGGGCTGGTCTCCGTCTCAGAACAAGGAACAGCCTTTAAACATCTGTCCCTAGTTCTTCTAACACGAGCAGAGACGGAGCCAACGCCATATCTCCCCCTACCCGTAATCACAGAAATGTTCTGGGGCCCCTCGCTGGGAAGGCAGGCCTTCCAAACCATATCAAAGGAGAAGAAAGGAGGAAAGAAAGGAAAAAAAACAGTACAAACAATCAATTAACCCACAATAAATAACTTATACAATTATAAGATAAATAAAAATAACCTAACAAAAATAATAACAGTATCAATTAATCAAACATTTAAAGAAAAAAAAAAGTCATAATATAGCTACAGAATTCCCCCAAAAGTTATCCCCCACTAATGAATGGGTAAAGGAATATAATAAAGGTAGAGAATGCACAAAGTATGAACAATTCTTATTATCATATCAAGACATTCAGATGACTGATTCACTAAAGGGTACAGTTAGTAAAATTTATGGACTTCTTGACTTAGAGGAAGAAGAAAGTGAGAAAGGAGGATTGAAGATAGTGTGGGAACAAGATATTGGAAAAAGAATAAATGAGGAAGAATGGAGGAAGATATGGAAAATGAGGTTTTTAAGATTTATGTCAGTGAGAATAAGAGAAAACTTTTTAAAACTGGGTCTAAGATGGTATTTAACACGGATAAAATTAAATAAATTTAATGCTAGTTATCCGAATGTCTATTGGAAATGTGAGAAAGAAATTGGTACATACTTTCAAAGTGAGAATGTGAAAAAGTACAAATATTTTGGAAACAAATTTTTGAAGAATTAAATAACATATGTGAAAAAGATATTGAATTTAATTCTGAGATTGCTTTGTTATCAATATTTGAGAACATGGAATATGATAAGATGACAAAAGAATTGATAATCAATTTATTAACAGCGGCTAGACCATTGATGGGAAACCTTTCTGAGCCCAAGTGCCCAAATGGCAAGACAAAACCAAATTATTTCTTTTGAAGTGCCAACACTGCAATTAAATCTGAATACTGAGGTTTTAGTTTAGAAAAAACTCATACAGTTGCCTGAACTAATCATCACCTTTTGTCTTCAAAGAAAAACATAACAGAACTTTCAATGATACAAACACTTTTTTATTAAAAAATAACCATTAACCCTAGTAAACGGGAAAAATATTAAAGTAATACATTGTACACATAGCCTGAAGCTAGGTAATTTATACAAACTTTTAAAATAATCATGTGCATGTATTTCTTCATAATGGATACTCAACTTGGCATGCTTTTGCACAATTAATGTGATTTTTGATGTTGTATGCATGCTGAAAATTTGTCAAACCTTGGCTCATATGCTGTTAGTTTGAGAGCAACACATGCAGCACCAGGACAACCCAGATAGTGTGGTTGCTAACCTTGAGCCAGACATCCTGGAGAGTGAAGCCAAGTGAAGCTTAGAAAGCACAGTTAACAACAAGGCCAGTGGAGGTGATGGCATTTCAGTTGAACTATTTAAAATCTTAGAAGATGACGCTGTTAAGGTGCAACACTCAGTATGCCAGCAAGTTTGGAAAACTCAGCAGTGGTCAGAGCATTGGAAAAGATCAGTCTATATCTCAATCCCAATGAAGGGCAGTGCCAAAGAATGCCCCAACTACCATACAATTGCACTCATTTCACAGGCTAGCAAGGTTATGCTTAAAATCCTACAAGAATGTGGACTGAGAACTCCCAGAAATACAAGCTGGATTTCAAAGGGGCAGAGGAACTAGAGACGAAATTGCTAACATGTGCTGGATTATGGAGAAAGTCAGAGAGTTCCAGAAAAACATCTGCTTCATTGACTATGCAAAAGCCTTTGACTGTGTGGACGACAACAAACTATGGCAAGTTCTTATAGAAATGGGAGGCCTGACCACATTATCAGTCTCCTGAGAAATCTATATGTGGGACAGGAAGCAACAGTTAGAACTGGATATGGAACAACTGATTGATTCAAAATTGGGAAAGGAGTACAACAAGGCTGTATATTATCTCCCTGCTTATTTAACTTACGTGCAAAATACATCATGCGAAAGGCTGGACTGGATGAATCCCAAACTGGAATTAAGATTGCCGGAAGTAATATCAACAATATCAGATATGCAGATGATATCACTCTGATGGCAGAAAGTGAGGAGGAATTAAAGAACCTTTTAATGAGGGTGAAAGAGGAGAGTGCAAAAAATGGTCTGAAGCTCAATATCAAACAAAGATCGTGGCCACTGGTCCCATCCATTTTAAAAGAAATCAACCCTGAGTGCTCACTGGAAGGACAAATCCTGAAGCTGAGGTTCCAATACTTTGGCCATCTCATGAGAAGAGAAATCTCCCTGGAAAAGACCCTGTTGTTGGGAAAGTGAGAAGGCAAGAGGAGAAGGGGATGACAGAGGACAGGATGAATGGACAGTGTCATAGAAGCTACCAACATGAATTTGACCAAACTCTGGGAGGCAGTGGATGACAGGAGTTTCTGGCGTGCTCTGGTCTACAAACATTTTCTACATACATTTAAACAAGCTTGATGAAGCCACCCTTCTTTCCGGCCTGAATTCAAGCCTTCCAACCTGCTTGCCCCTGTTCCATTTTTCATAGCTTTGAGTCAGTCTCTCTCTCTCTCTCTCTCTCTCTCTCTCTCTCTCTCTCTCTCTCTCTCTCTCTCTGCCTCATGCACACACACACACACACACACACACACACACACACACACAATTTTCTACATACATTTGAACAAGCTTGATGATGCCACCCATCGCTCTCTTGCACCTTCCTTCTATCCTTAATTGGAGCTTTCCCTCCTCCTGCTTGCAGTCACCTCTGGCGGAAGTAGTCATTCACAAGCCGGATTGACTGCCCTGGGCAGTTCTACAGCTGTAAACATTAAAGCAGTCTTATATCCAATCTCTAAAAGAACGAATGCCGCAACCAAGGAAGGTAGCAGGGAGAGGTGGCTGAACATCATGCAGTTTGAGGTTCGGCTGTGGGGTGGTGGTGGTGAGGTAGCGGTGGGTAGCGCTCCGCTTGCGTGCCGAGGGAGAGGTCTTCGTGTGCCAGCTGTGGCACACATGCCATAGGTTCACCATCACTGGACTAGACTGATAATAACTAGGCAATGGAAATCAAAATCTAAATTTCACATCAATGAATGGTATAGTGAAATAAGGAATATAGCTATAAACTGATTTGTAAGAAATGAGAATTGAAAAAGAATACTATTTATGAAATATGGGAAAGATATTTGGAATATGTGTTAACAAGAGGAAAGGGGAAAGCTCCAAATCAAGAATCAGTGCAGTTCTGGAGAAGAGAACAATAAAAGAAGAAGAATATAGATTGAGGAAGAAGAAGATTATTGCAAGAGGTCCCATCTATGGTGGTGGAGAATATGGTTAAATTGTATTTTGGTTTGTGTATTTTATGTTTATGTTATAGTTATAGTTATAAAAATAAAAATTAAAAAAGAACAGCTCTTGCCCCTCCTCTGTATGACAGCCTTTCAAATATTTGAAAATTGCTATCATATCACAATTCTTTCAGTCTTTCCTCATAAGGCCTGGTTTCCAGCCCCCTGATCATCCTTATCGTCTTCCTCTGAACTTCTTCCAATTTCTTAGCATTCTTTTTGAAGTATGGTGTCCAGAATTGGACACAATACTCAAGGTGAGGCCTAACCAGTGCTGAATAGTGGGGAACTAGCACCTCGTGGGATTTGGAAACTATACTTCTATTAATGCAACCTAAAATAGCATTGGCCTTTTTTTGTAGGCACATCACACTGTTCGCTCATATTTAGTTTGTGATCTATAACAACTCCAAAATCCTTCTCACTTGTAGTTTTGCTGAGCCAGGTATCCCCCATCTTGTAACTTTGTAAGTTGTTTCTTTTTCTGAGGTGCAGTACTTTGCACTCATCCCTGTTGAATTTCATTCTGTTCTTTTCGGCCCAGTGCTCCATCCTATCAACGTCATTTTGAATTCTGTTTCTGTCTTCTAGGGTATTAGCTATTCTGCCCAATTTTGTATCATCAAATTTGACAAGCATTTCCTGCACTCCCTCATCCAAGTCATTAATAAAGATATTGAAGAACACCATGCCCAGGACTGAGCCTTGCAGTACCCCACTTTTTACCTCCTCCCAGTTAGAAAAGGACCCATTACTCATCACCCGCTGAGTATGATTCTGTAGCCAATTGTGTATCCACCTGACACTTGATCCATCCAGCCCACACCTAGTTAGCTTGCTAATCAGGATATCATGGGTCATTTTGTCAAATGGTTTGCTGAAGTCAAGGTATACTACATCTACAGCATTCTACAGTCTATCAAGGAGGTGACCTGATCAAAAAATGAGATCAAATTGTTTTGGCAGGATTTGTTCTTGACAAATCCATGCTGGCTTCTACTTATTAATGCATTGTTTTCTAGGTGCTTGCACAATGACCACTTTATGATCTGTTCCAGAATTCTGACTGGGATTGATGTTCCTAGGTTCCTCTTTTTTGCCATTTTTGAAGATGAGGACAGCATTGACCCTCCTCCAATCCTCTGGCGCCTCACCCATTTCCCATGATTTCAAGAAAATAATGGATAGTGATTCTGAGAGTTTTTCAGTCAGTTCCTTCAATCCTCTTGAATGCAGTTCATCCGGCCCTGGAGATTTGAACTCATTCAAGGTGGTAAGGTATTCCTTGACTATTTGTTTATCTATCTCCAGCTGCAGTCCAATTTGTTTGGAAGTTCATAGTCTGTCTTATGGGAAAAAACTGAACTAAAATAGGAATTGAGCACCTCTACCTTTTCTTTGTCCTCTGTTAACATTTTTCCATCTCCATTGTGGAGCTGTGCCACTATGTCTTTTGTTTGTCTTTTGCTACTCACATACCCAAAGAATGCTTTTTTATTGCTTTTAGTGTCTCTAGCTAACCTCAGCTCATTCTCAGCTTTTGCCCTCCTAATGCCATCCATGCATTTCCTTGCTACTTGTCTCTACTTATCTTTGGTGGCCTGGCCTTCTTTCCACTTCCTGTACATGTCTTTTTTGATTTTTAGGTCCTCCCTGAGCTTTTTGTGAAGTCACACTGGCCTTCTTTGCTGCCTCCCACCTGTTTTTTCTTGTTGAAATTGTCTGTAGCTGTGCCTTTAGAATTTATTTTTTAGAAGCTCCCACCCTTCTTGGACTCCTTTTCTTTTAGGATTTCCTGCCATGGGACATTACTTATCTTTGTTCTGAGATTATTAAAATTGACTTTTTAAAAATTCAGCAGAAGTGTGCAATTGCACTCTGCTTTGGTTTCCTTTGAAATCAAGAATTCTAGAAGGACATGGCCACTCTCACCTAGAGTTCCCCTTAACTGCCACTTCCCCCACTAAGTCATCTCTGTTGGTCAGAATCAAGTCAAGGATAGCAAATCCTCTAGTTTCTTTCTCCACTTTTTGTAGGACAAAAGTATCAGCCACCCAACCCAGGAATTTCTTGGAAGGGCCATACTTGGCAGAATTTGCCTTCCAACATATATCAGGATAATTGAAATCTTTCATCATTACTACATCGTGTCTCTGAAAACCCTACAATTTGTTTTTCAAAAGTTTTATCTGCTTCATCTCTTTGAGTGGATGGTCGGTAGTAGACTCCAACTACCAAGTTCCTTTTGTTTTTTGTCCCCAACTAGATTGATCCAGATGCTCTCAATGGGACAGCCAATCTGCTCCTCCTGTATTTCTGTGCAGGAAAGTGTATTTTTGACATATATTGCAACTCCACCTCCCCTTTTCTTCTCTCTGTTCTTTTTGATCAGTTTTTATCCCTCAATTGCTGTATTCCAGTCATGGGAGTCATCCCACCAAGTTTCAGATATTCCTATCAAGTCATATTTACCCTCTTGAATTAAAATTTCCAGTTCTTCTTGTTTGTGTCCCATACTCCTGTCATTCGTATACAGACACTGGAGGTTATGTGATTTGTGGCCTGTCTGTACATTTGTATGAATATCATCATGATTATTATTATTATTATTGTTTTGATTGTATTATTGTGATTATTATTGTTAATGTTATTATTATTGCCCTTTTGATCACTTTGGTCTACTGGTTTTATTGTGCATAAGGCTTCATCTGCCCTTAACTTTGTGCCTGCGTCTCCTTCCCCTTTACAATTCAGTTTAAAGCCCTTCTGATGAAGTTCTTCATGCTGTGGCCAAAAACATTCTTCCCAGTCCTTGTTAGATGCAAGCCATCTCTTGCTAGCAGTACTTCCTCCAGGAAGCTTAGCCTGTGGTCCCAAAAACCAAATCCCTCTCATTGACACCACCTTTGTAGCCAGTCATTCACCCAAAGAATCTTCCATTTTCTTTCGATTCCTCTTCCGAGCACCAGTAGGATGAATGAAAAAATTATCTGGGCCCCAAAGTCCTTGAGTTTCCTTCCCAGAGCTTCAAACTCAGATGTCATTTCTCAGTAGCTCCTCTTGGCTGTGTCATTTATTCCCACGTGGACACAAAGAAAGGGATATGTATCTGGGGGTTTTATGAGTGATTGCAATCCTTCCATCACATTCCTTTTCTGTCCTCCAAGGAGATGGCATACCTGGTGAGTCCATGAATCCTCCCGGCATATTTCAGTCTCAATTCCATGTAGTAGGGAGTTCCCTACCACCATTTCTCTCCTCTTCTTCTTTTTGGAGGGTGTGGGTTCAGCAACTATATTCTGCTGCACTTCAGCCCAACTCATGTCCTCCTGTGGGGTCTCCTCTGCATGCTGTTCAACAGACTCTTCTTCAAGAAAGCAGTTTTGTAGTTCCACTGGGGAAGAATGTCTTCTTCTTCTTTTGCTCCTAACTGTAATTCTTTTCCATGGTGGTTCCTCTACTGTGTTTGTAGCATCTACAGCATTTTCCTCCACTGCAATGTTTTCTTCCATCAGCAGTGCCCCCTCTGACAGCTGCTGCTGCTCAAGAGTTCTATCACTATAAGCTTCATCTCCCTTATAGCCTTGAGTGAGGCTACTCACTGTTCTAGGTCACTGACTTTCTCTTCTAACAGTGCCACAAGTTTACACTTGTTACATGTATACAGCATTTTCCACTCAGGAACAAAGACAAACATAGCACAAACTTTGCAAGTAACCACAACTGAATTGTCTCCACCCTTCATAACCCCTTCTAGATTTTTTACTTTCAACTGTCTGTTTAGGATACCTGTCCATTTGGTTTTGTTAGTTTAAATGTAGTTGTACGTATACCCAAAGGAAGCAAAAAAAAAATTGTTAGGGCTTCCCCCTTGGCCTCCCCTTGCAAACTCTCATGGCAAACTCCCCATTTGCTCTCCTGTTTGTGAGCTCTGGTCGCTAGCTCCCTGGGCTTGCCTTTAGCTTTATTTGTCAGCTGGGCTTTGCACGGACACAGGAATCAAAAATGATATACATGATTTTGGAGAGAAATGATACACCATATGACTTATTCTGGCCTCCTTTTTCACTTTTTGAAGCCTTCAGTTATGTGCTCAGAAGTAAGTTCCACTGAGATCAATGCAGCTTAGTCCTAGGCAAGCAGGTAAGGAATGCAGCTTTCATTTCTACCAAGCCCATTTTTTCCTGATGATTCAATAGAGGAACTTTTCAGTATCTAAGAACCCAACTACACAGCAAAAATATGTGAGAAATACTATGGGTTTGGGGTGGGCTGATTCACATTTTCCCCATTGATTGCACACCACAACAGGAAATGTGAATCAGTCTGGAGTCCCACAGTCTCAATCCATAGTTTTTCCTCCCCACCAGAGACCCTTCTACTGTACTTTGATAGAGTTTAGACCCACTAAGATTCAGACCCACAGCAGGATTGGGGTCTGATTAAGATGGTCTATCTGAGAAGGCTGATAGATCCAACTGGCTTCCTGGTATCTCTTTGGTATTTGGGACAACTCTGTTAAAATCAGATTTGGTCTCTAGGATGCCACATAGGTTAATATGGTGTACACAATAATCCCTGAGCATATCTCCCAAACTAGGTCCCTGGTTTCCAGGGTGCTGGTGGTCTCATCACTTTTGGTATAACTAGACAGGAAGGGAAATACACATTCACTTGCATTCACTCACTGTGAAGTCATACCAGGAAATTCAGGCCAGTTTGACTTAAATGGTCACTCACTGAAGCACCTTGCTTTCAGTTCCATCTATAGCCCTACAGGTGATGTCATTACAAAGAACTGCATTAATAAGGTATAAGTGATCTCAAGTGATCACATGTCCAAAAAGATGCAAAAGGATCAACGTTTAAAAAAATGGAGGGGTGGAGGGGAAAAACTACAGATGGGGGGGAGAGACTGTGAGCTGACTGCATTTTTCTTTGGATCATGTGATCAATGGGAAAAATGTGAATCAACCCACATCAAACCTGTAGCATTTCCCACATTTTTCCCAATGTAGTTGTAGCCTTAGATTTTTTTAAAAAAAGAATTACATTGGCTTGTCACATTCTGATCTTTTTAAATTAGTGGTTCCCCACCTTGGGTGCCCAGATGTTCTTGGAGTACAACTCCCAGAAATCCTGACCAGCACAGCTAGTGATAAAGGCTTCTGACAGTTTTAGTCCAAGAACATCTGGGGACCCAAGGAATCACTGTTTTATAAGATGATGTAACTATTCTAGTTTTTTTCAAAAATTAAATAATAAATAGCTGCTTCTTTAAAATTTTAACTAGCTGACTAATGGTAAGTAACTTCTAGAAGTTGAACTGTAATTAGAACTAATTATTATTAAAGTAATTTTCTGAGCTCTGCACACACACAGAGCATACCAGATTTCTCCAACTCTAGATGCATTCCTTACTGACACATTGCTAAGGGTCTAAAGGCAAAATTCTCACACCATTCCATTCTGGTACATATGTGGCTTCTAAGGCAAATTTATCATTCCTCCAGGGTCTGCTGAAATATGTGAAAGGAGATGTCTTCCGCTCCTCCATTCTATTTGAGCAGTCGCTCAGATGAACGAATGACTTCACAACATCTGATTCTCAACACTGCCTACAGCTGACATTTATACAAGGCTGACAGCTCTTAGCTTTAAAGAGAGGTGAGATGATACAGTGGTTAAATTCACCAAACTTGCCATCAAATTCATCACAACTCAGTCCTCACTGTGAAAGTGATGACTCGATAATACAGATCACCTCTTTCACTTAAATAGTTCAGCAGAGTCACATGGGCTATACTAGTTTCACTGGACTTCAGTGGAAATTAAAGAATAAGATCTTTCAGTAGGACCAAGGAGGAAAGCTACATAAGGGCTATTCATTTCTTCTAGCTGCTGAAATCTTATACAATTCCCTTCTCTGATCCTGATCCAAATGTCATATCACCATCCATCGTGGGACCTTTATAATCTACATTTTGGCTGTCATTTTTCTTAGTGCAGTTAAAATGGCAAGGAGAACTAATTGCTTAGATCTACTTCATCAGCCCCTCATTTGGGCTGAGTTTCAGAAGCCACCTCCGTCTGTGAGTATTCCCCCCAATCTTCCAAGCATTTGCTTCTATCTCACTAGTTTTCGTTGCTACTTCCAGCATGCTTTTGTGCTGCTGTTGGTGTGATTTTATTATGTTACTGTGCACCACAACAAATCAACATTCTACCAGGTAATTCTAAAAACTGCAGCCCAAACAAAAATATATGACTTTCAAACTGGATTTTGGTTCAGCACGAAACTTGGCACAAGTGTTCAAATAGTCTGCTCCTGCTCTGTACCACATTTGGGGAAGTTTGAGGAATGGGTTTTCAAGTTATGATTTTTAAAACCAAAGCTGTTTTACCACGAACAACAACAACAATGCAGACATGCAATTCTAAACATCCCGAGACTGAAAAATAGCTCATACAAATTGAGAAGACCAATCTTGCTTATCTTGAAAAAGAATGGTTGGTCCCACCTGTATTTTTTCCCCAGTTTGGAAAGAATCCAGGTTACAGGGGCTGAAATATTTATCTTCAAAAAGGCCTTTCAAAAGAGAAAACAACCACTTTGTTATAAGACTTAGCATGTGCGTAACAGGCTTACCAGCAAGAGCATTGCAGAGTATATACACTGTTGCAGCTTTGCAGGCTGGGAAAGAAGATCTCTGGAGGATAATGAAAGATCACAGAAACAGTCAAAGGACAGGTTTCTTTGATGAGTCAAAAGAACCAACTTGCTTTAAAGAAAGTAATGGAGTGACAGACATTTAGAAAAGGACATTTTGTCATGTATCTCCAGTAAATTAGCATACAATTTTATAAGGCATGGTCAAAATATTTCTGCATTGCGTTAGGCCCCTCAGCCGTCCCTGCTGGCTATGTTGGGTGATTCAGGTAGAACTAGGTGGGAGAAGATGCTGAAGAAAGGAAGAAAAACCACCGGGCCAGTCAGGTATAATCTAAGCCAAATCACTTATGAATACACAGTAGAAGTGAAGAACAGATTTCAGGAACTCAATTTGGTGGACAGAGTGCCCGAAGAACTATGGATGGAAGCCCATTGTTACAGACAGCTATGACATCACTTGCCCGTCACTGCTGAAGCTGTGCGTCATCTACCAATGGCGTGACGGAGGGTGGGACATAAGGGGTGGAGCTGTTGTATATAAGGGGAGTGAATGGTGTGAGAGATAGGGCCAGATAGGGCTGAGAGATAGGGCCAGATAGGGCTTTGTGATAGGGCCAGATAGGGCTTAGAGATAGGGCTGAGATAGGGAGATAGGGCTTGGAGATACTGTGAGATAAGATCTGTGCTACATAGTGAGGGTCTGTGAGAGAGTGTGTGTGATTGTTATATTATTATAGTGATTAAAATATTATTTATATTCAAGTGATTTACCATTCCTTTTGTTTGTATTCAATAAACCTAAGTTTTTATTTTGAAATCATACTTTGGCCTGAAGCTTTATTTGAGGGAATGGTTGGTGGCAGTGGAAACGAAGAGTGATTGAGTGTGACGTAACGGCCCCTTTGTGAGGTATAAGGTGGCTGTTACACCCATAACATTTTACAGGAGGCAGCAACAAAAAACATCCCAAAGAAAAGGAAATGCAAGAAAGAAAAGTGGCTGTCCAATGAGGCCTTAGAAATAGCAGAGAGGAGAAGGGAAACAAAATGCAAGGGAGATAGGGAAAGTTACAGAAAATTGAATGCAGACTTCCAAAGAATAGCAAGGAGAGACAAGAGGGCCTTCTTAAACAAACAGTGCAAAGAAATAGAGGAAAATAATAGAAAGGGAAAAACCAAAAATCTCATCAAAAACGGAGATATTAAAGGAACATTTTGTGCAAAGATGGACATAATAAAGGACAAAAATGGCAGGAACCTAACAGAAGCAGAAGACATCAAGAAGAAGTGGCAAGAATACACAGAGGAATTATACGAGAAAGATCTGGATTTCCAGCACAACCCAGATAGTGTGGTTGCTGACCTTGAGCCAGACATCCTGGAGAGTGAAGTCAAGTGGGCTTAGAAAGTATGGCTAACAATAAGGCCAGTGCAGGTGATGGCATTCCAGTAGAACTATTTAAAATCTTAAAAGATGACACCGTTAAGGTGCTACACTCAATACGTCAGCAAGTTTGGAAAATTCAGCAGTGGCCAGAGGATTGGAAAAGATCAGTCTACATCCCAATCCCAAAGAAGTGCAGTGCCAAAGAATGCTACAACTACCGTACAATTGCACTCATTTCACACACTAGCATGGTTATGCTCAAAATCCTACAAGGCAGGCTTCAGCAGTATGTTGACCGAGAACTCCCAGTAGTACAAGTTCGATTTCGAAGGGGCAGAAGAATTAGAGACCAAATTGCTAATAAGCGCTGGTTTATGGAGAAAGCCAGAGAGTTCCAGAAAAACATCTATTTCTGCTTTATTATGCAAAAGCCTTAAAGAAATAGGAGTGCCTGACCACCTTATCTACCTCCTGAGAAATCTATACATGGGACAGGAAGCAACAGTTAGAACTGGATATGGAACAACTGATTGGGTCAAAATTTGGAAAGGAGTACGACAAGGATGTTTACTGTCTCCCTCCTTATTTAACTAATATGCAGAATACATCATGCGAAAGGCAGGACTAGATGAATCTCAAACCAGAATTAAGATTGCTAGAAGAAATATCAACAACCTCTGATATGCAGATGATACCACTCTGATGGCAGAAAGTGAGGAGGAATTAAAGAACCTTTTAATGAGGGTGAAAGAGGAGAGTGCAAAAAATGGTCTGAAGCTCAACATCAAACAAAAATCATGGCCACTGGTCCCATCACCTCCTGGCAAATAGAAGGGGAAGAAATGGAGGCAATGACAGATTTTACTTTCTTGGGCTCCATGATCACTGAAGATGGTAACAGCAGCCACGAAATTAAAAGACACCTGCTTCTTGGGAGGAAAGCTATTACAAACCTCAACAGGATCTTAGAAAGCAGAGACATCACCTTGTGAATAAAGGTCTGCATAGTCAAAGCTATGGTTTTTCCAGTAGTGATGTATGGAAGTGAGAGCTGGACCATAAAGAAGGCAGACCACTGAGGAAATGATGCTTTTGAATTGTGGTGCTGGAGAAGATTCTTGAGAATCCCCTGGACTGCGAAGAGAATACACCTACCCATTTTGAAAGAAATCAACCCTGAGTGCTCACTGGAAGGACAGATCCTGAAGCTGAGGCTCCAATACTTTGGCCATCTCATGAGAAGAGAAGACTCCCTGGAAAAGACCCAGATGTTGGGAAAGTGTGAAGGCAAGAGGAGAAGGGGACAACAGAGGATGAGATGGTTGGACAGTGTCACTGAAGCTACCCACATGAATGTGACCAAACTCCAGGGGGCAGTGGAATACAGGAGGGCCTTGCGTGCTCTGGTCCATGGGATCACAAAAGTCGGACATGACTTAACGACTAAACAAAGCATTTCCCCCATTAACAAAATGAATCCTCTCCTATTAAGAACTATCCACCACAAAAAAGTCAATCAGCAATTAACCAAATCCTACTGATAGATGGCTTTTTAATAAAAGTAGTCTTGTGTACATTCCAAATGTAGTATTTTGAATGTCCAAAGCCTAAATTTCTAAGTGTGGTACTGGTTCATTTCTGTGGCATTTCATCTGGTCTACTAAATCTATTATTTTCTCCTACTATTTGGGCCACCTGAGGGTGCATTCAGAAAGCTTTTTAAGACCCTTCTGCATGGTGACAATCTTCAGGTGCTCTGTTTTTTTCTGAGGGGCACAGGTCTGTAAAAATGGCGAAGCACATAATGTAAAATATTTATGAAGATTCTCTGTCATCCAGGTGAGGTTATCTGGAAGATGAGTCATGGCAACTGGATTTCTTTCTTATTAGGTTGAAACTTTCCGCTACTCATTCAAATAGTTTCTTCAGGAGAGTTTGTAGGAGATCCATGATATATCCTCCATGTTGTTTTCACTTCCCCCTGGTCTGAATAGGCTCCTTAGAAGGACAAAGGACTCAGGGTGACTGGAAATCCCCCTTCTACAGTCCTTCTCCACCCACTGTCATGGGCTGTTAATGGTAGTTAACAGTGGTCTTTCTGGTTTGTGTGGTCCTGATCTTCCTGGGTATGGATGAAAGGAAAATGGCCCAGCACAGGAGGGGCAATGGCTCAGGACCACAACCAGCAGTGTTACTTCATTTCAAAGACAAAGGACACTCGTTTGATGACTAAGATATACTCATTTTAGACAGAGAAGATAGATGGTTAGAGAGAGGGCTTGGGGGGCATACATGTGCATATAGAAAATCCCTCACTCAACAGGGGTGGAGGCTTTATATACAATCTGTCTCCTATTTCTCATGCTGCCCTTTCATCCATCCCCAGAAGGATTAGGGAGACACACAAGAAAGATCACTGTTAACAACCCATGACAATGGGTGGAGAAGGATGCAGAAGTGGGATTATCCCTCACCCCCAGTCCTTTGTCCTTTTAATGAACCTATTCAGACCAAAGTGAAACCAACGTGGAGGATATATCAGGGATCTCCTACCAACTCTCATCAGACTAAAGAACCTACTTGGATGAATACTGAAACATTTCAATTTAATAAGAAAGATGTCTAGTTGCCATGTGTCATGAGTTCAGCTGAGGAAGATCTAGAATCTGAGGGTTTAATTAAAGCTGAGGAAAATGCTGGGCAATTAGAAGCACAGACAGCTGTATCACCACCAGATTCCCCTCCCCCAGTAGCCAGGGTAAGGGCTAAGCTTTGGCAAAGACTCATGACGGGCAGAGGATCACATGAATGCTTCCCATAGGAACATCAGGTCGACCAGCCCTGACTTTTAGCAGGATGAAGTCTTTAGATGACTGCTGCTGCTATAAAATCTGCACCCAGAGGCTTGGAGGTTTTTGGAAGCAACAAGTCAACACTCTGGCTAACATCCACGCTCCTTCTCATCTTGGACCTTGTTCTCTGCACCCTTGGCTTTGGACTCTGACTTCTGACTATGGCTTGTGTTTTGGCTTTGGCACTTTGGTATCTGTTTTGCATCTTCTGGACTTCTGGTATTGGACTGGCTTATTGGACTTTTGCCTGTTGAAAACCCCTGGGAATGTGACAGATTACTTCCACCACAAACAGTCTCTCCATAAGATGGAGGGAGAAGCAAGTGAAGGTTCTGGTCAGCTGAATGCTGTACTTACTCAGGTGCAGTTTCTTACACAAACGGTGGCACAGCTTCAGCAGCAACAACATCAATCCCAGGCCAACACTGCTGCCCAGGTCAAGTGCCCTGTGCTTCCTCTAGAAAAGTTTGGAGGAAAGGTGGAGGAGTTTCCAGCATTCCTGGATGAGCTGGCGTGTGTAAACCGACCCAATATGCTGCAAGAACTAATCATGCTATGCCTTCACATTGATAGCCACTCAGAGAGTCAACGCCTAGTACAGGGCAGTTCCCATCCCTCACAGCCACCCCTGACGCCCAGTAGCACTGGACAAGAGGATTCTGAGCCCATGCAGTTAGGGGCTGCTCAGCCACGCCTCACCCCTGAGGAAAAAACATGACACCATTCCCACAGTCTCTGCCTGTACTGTGGGGGAGCAGGACACTTCTCCTCCAGCTCCTTGATCTAGTGGCACACCCCCAGCTCCTCCCTACCACCATTAGTAAAAGATTTGCCCCACGTCTGAATGGACCCCCAGACGTGGGGCACTTAGCTGGGTCCCCTGAACCCTATGTTAATATCCAGGGTCTGTTCCTGGTGCCAATGTAAAGCAAGTTTTCAGTGTGGTGAAGGCATGGTCTGCCTCCAGATTCCAAAGAAAGGGCTCTTTGGGCTGGAGGAGATGGGTCAGCAGCGTGGTTATGTCTGCATAGGCTGATATAAACTGGCAGTAATAGTTCACAAAGCCAAGAAACTGCTGCACATCTTTATGGTTCCGGGGCTTCTGCCAGGTCAGAACCACTTCTATTTTCTTTGAGTCCATCTGGATCCCTCAGGGTGACACAATGTGGCCTGGGAACTCAACTTCCTGCAGGTTGACCTCACACTTCTCCAGCTTGGCATAGAGTTGGTGATCTCGTAGTCACTGTAAGACCTGACGAATGTGTTCTGTGTGCCGAGCACGGTCTCGGGAGTAAATCAAAATGTCATCCAAATAGATGATCACAAAGCGATCAAGCAGGTCTCGGAAGATGACATTCATGAACCGCTGGAATACAGCCAGAGTGTTGGTCAGGCCAAAAGGCATGACCAGGTATTCATGTTGGCCATAACAAGTCCTGAAAGCCGTCTTCCATTTGTTGCCTGCATGGATTCTAACCAAATTATAGGCGCCCTGGGAACGTGACACCATGACTCAACTTCCACACATATTGCAAAAGACAGTAATCTGCAGAAAACAACAAATTGTGACATTACTTTGGGATGATTGCAATCAGCTGATGACAATGGCAGCCATGTGTAGTCACATCAGTTTTATTCTAAAGCTGGAACAGCACACGTATGCTGCATGGGGTTTGTGTGAAAAATGAAAAGCTTTTCTGCACTGCAAGTCATGGATATCACACAAAAGGGAACAAGACTTATTAGTTTTTTAATATGATTTTTTTAAGTGGCACATTACATTTTGAGGCAAGTATTTCCAGCCAATTTGCCCGTATCACGAGAAAAAAAATATTTATTTATTTATTTATTTATTTATTTATTTATTTAACTTATATGCCGCCCACACTACCCAAAGTTCTATGGGTGGCTTAGAACAATTTAAATGCAGTAAAAAGATAAAACAATTAAAATACAATTAAAATACAGTACAGTGGGGGTTTGACTTAAGAACGGCTTGAGTTAAGAACATTTTGACTTAAGAACCACTCTCATAGGAAAATATTGACTTGACTTACATACTTAGATTTGAGTTAAGAATTGAAAAAAACCCACGTGGGAGGCAGGGAAAGTGCAAAATTTGAACTTTCAGTTAACTGTTGGCCAGTGAAAAGGGTGCCTGTCTGCTTCCTCACTCCTCCCAGCGTTTAGAGAGTGGATTGGGAGACAGTCTTCAGACTGCCTGGTACTGTACTGCCTGGACTGTATTTTCCCTGTCTTCCCTGAACCTTTCTTGACCTAAGAAAAAAAAGAAACAAAATATCCCCCTCCAGTGATCGAAGGCGGAATAGCAGCTTCCCATTAGTTTCTATGGACGGAAAAGAGCAGATACGGATCAAATGGTTTTCAATGCATTCCTATGGGAAATGCAGATTTGACCTGAGAACTTTTTGACTTGAGAACCGCCTTCCAATACGGATTAAGTTCTCAAGTCAAGACCCCACTGTACTGTAAAAATTGCCATTAAGATCCACAGTTGATATTATTTCAATTAAAAATCTTCTGGAACAGGAAAGATTTGACCTGGTGCCAAAATGTCATAAATGCTGGCGCCAGATGAATCTCACTTGGGATGGTGTTCCATAGTCTGGGGGCAGCTGCTGAAAAGGCCTTTTATCTACAACTCTTTTACCTCCTTGATGGATGGCTCTTTCAGGAGCACCCCCTGGCTAGATCTTAATTGCCAGGTATGTTTATATGGAAGGAGGTGGTCCTTCAGGTATCCAGGGCCCAAGCCATTTAGGGCTTTATATGTCAAAACAAGCACTTTGAATTGGGCCCGGGCAGCAACTGGTAGCCAATGAAATTTGAACAGAATCGGCCTGATGTGTTTCCTAGTGATCCCACCACTCACCAGCCACGTAGCTCGATTCTGAACCAGTTGCAGTTGCTGGACCATCTTCAAAGGCAGTCCCACGTGCAGTGCATTACAGTAATCTATACGGGATGTTACCAGTGCATCCATAACTGTCATGAGACTCTGCTAATCCAGGTAGGGCCATAGCTGGTATAATTTCCATAGCTCAAGGAAGGCGCCCTGGCCACTGAGTCCACATGGGCTTCCAAAGTTAGACCGGGGGTTCAGGAGCACCCCCAAGCTGTGGACCCTGTCCCTTGGGGCAGGGAAATGGCCCTCTAGCCTGTCCGGCGAAGCACCCACTAACAGCACTTCCATCTTGTCTGGATTGAATTTCAATTTATTAACCCTCATCCAGTCCATTATCAGGTCCAGACACGAGTTCAGCACAGAAACTGCCTCACCTGGATTGGTGGAAAGCGAGAGGTAGAGCTGAGTGTCATCAGCATATTGCTGACTCCTCAGCCAAACCTCCTGATGACCTCTCCCAGTGGTTCCATGTAGATGTTAAACAGCATGGGAGACAGTATCGAGTCCTGAGGAACCCTATGACATAAATGCCATGGGGCAGAGCAACTATCCCCCGCACCACCTTCTGGACATGGTCAGCCAGGAAGGAGCAGAACCACCATAAAGCGGTGGCTCTGACTCCCAACCCAGCCAGACTATCCAGAAGGACACCATGGTCGATGGTGTCAAAAGCTGGTGAGAGGTCCCAGAGTATCAACAGGGTCACACTCCCCCTGTCTCTCTCCCAGCAAAGGTCATCATAGAGGATGGCCAAGGCAGTCTCCATACCAAAGCCCTGCCTGAAACCTGATTGAAATGGATGCAGAAAATTTTCATCCAGCAGTGCCTGGAGTTGCCTGGCCACAACCCGCTCCAACACCTTGCCCAAATAAGGGAGGTTCACCACTGGTCAGTAGTTAATCACCAGCCCTGGGTTCAGTTTAGGTTTTTTTAGGAGTGGCTGAATTACTACCTCTTTCAAGGCGGTAGGGACCACTCCCTCTCTCAAAGAGTCGTTCACGGCCTCCTGGACCCAGGTGCAAATGCACTGGTGGGAGGCCTTAAAGTATATGGCAAATAACATTGATACAACATAGCCACGGAAGTGAAGCAGTGAGAAAACAAGATATAGTATGAGATATGGATTAGCAGTAGCAGACCTCAGGGTTAATGCTGAAATAATATAGAGATTAATGCGATGCCAATCTCTCCTCCATCTGCTGTGTCATCATTCTGAGATAAACAAGGAATGGGATACAAGACAAATAAAGATAAAGCAGATCGGCTTAGAGAAGGGGATAGGATTTTACTTAGATTTTAGGCATGAAACCATCAGATGCCCCAGATTCCAAGCTTCCACTTTTTAAATAATGTTAACAAACTCTTTAGAGCTATATAGAATGGAGTTATAAACAAAACATATTGCACTTGTGGGAAATCTGGGGCCCAGCTGGCTTGGAGAGAGCTGAAATCTGTTTTCCATAACTACCTGCAAATTTTGAGGGACGTGGTGGCGTTGCGGGCTAAACCGCAGAAGCCTGTGCTGCAGGGTAAGAAGACCAAGCAGTCGTAAGATCGAATCCATGTGACGGAGTGAGCTCCCGTCGCTTGTCCCAGCTCCCGCCAACCTAGCGGTTCGAAAGCATGCAAATGCAAGTAGATAAATAGGGACCACTTCGGTGGGAAGGTAACAGCATTCCGTGTCTAAGTCGCACTGGCCATGTGACCACGGAAGATTGTCTTCGGACAAACGCTGGCTCTATGGCTTGGAAACGGGGATGAGCACCGCCCCCTAGAGTTGAACACGACTGGACAAAAATTGTCAAGGGGAACCTTTACCTTTACCTGCAAATATTGCATAGAAAGCATGAGGAAGGAATGGCTTTGGTGTTCTGGAACTTTCTAGGCACTGCCATTATGAATTTGACTGAACTTGCAGAGATATCAGATTTTATTTTATCTTCTACAAGATTTGGGGAAGCTTAGCTAAGTTACCCTGTCAAATGGAAAAAAATTCAGAGGAATTTAAAATATTTGAAAAGAGATTGCTTTGAATTTAGCAATAAAAAGGAGAATGTTGGCTGGGGCCACATAAGTTTTAATAGCTAAGAATTTAATTGGGGTAGTTAAAGATAAAATGGATAAAAAGGGTAAAAATGCAATTTGATGAAAGAGATATTGGAAGTGTTCAGCAATTTTTTTCATAATTTGTACAAAGGTGAAAACGTGTCGATATTATTATGAACATTTGTTTTATTAAAAGTTTTTAAATAATAAAATAATGGAAAGAGATTCCATTATCATGGAAGTACTAAAATATGTACAGTGTTATTAGCAAAAGGAATGAATAATTTTATTGCTAAATATATTAGAGAGGATCTACGTGGCAATATAGTTGAGAGACAAATGACAGATTTTACTAGGTGGGCATTGAATGTGATAGATGCTATAGTACACAAAAATTGAAAATGGGAATAATTGCACTAGATATTTTTGAAGCTTTTGATTGTATTGAATTGCCAATATTAAAAATATTTAAAATGTTGACAAAGTTATTAGGATTTGGAAAACGGTTTAAAGGTGTGATAAATCAATTACATTTAGAGAATATTGAAACTGTGTTAGTGAATGATAATAAAACAGACCAGATATCTCTAGGCTGAGGTACTAGACAGGGATGTCCTCTCTCTCTGGTTTTTTTTTTGGGGGGGGGGTGGACTACAGAATTGTAAGTGAATGTTATTAGAGAAGATAAATTAATTAGAGGGTTCATTAAAAGTCAACACAGGTTTCTAAAAAACAAGTTATGCCAGACTAATCTGATCTCTTTTTTTTGATAGAGTTACAGGCTTGATAGATAAAGGGAATGTTGTGGATGTAGCATATCTTGATTTCAGTAAGGCCTTTGACAAAGTTCCCCATGATATTCTTGCAAGGAAGCTAGTAAAATGTGGGCTAGACAGTGCTACTATTCATTGGATTTGTAATTGGTTGACTGACCGAAACCAAAGGATGATCACAAATGGCTTCTCTTCATGCTGGAGAGAGGTAACTAGTGGGGTACCTCAGGGTCCTGTTCTGGGCCCTGTGCTATTCAACATCTTTATCAATGACTTGGGTGAAGGAATAGAGAGTCTGCTGATTTAATTTGCAGATGATACCAAATTAACAGGAGTTGTTAATTCCCCAGAGGACAGGATTAAAATTCAAAATGTCCTTGACAGATTAGAGTCCTGGGCCAAAACTAACAAAATGAATTTCAACAGGGAGAAATGTAAGGTCCTCCACCGAGGCAGAAAAAAAATGAACTGCGAAGATATAGGATGGAAGACACCTGGCTAGACAACAGTACCTGTGAAAGGGATCTAGGAGTCTTGGTAGACCACAAACTGAACATGAGTCAGCAGTGTGATGCGGCTGCCAAGAAAGCCAATGCAATTCTTGGTTGCATCAATAGGAGTATAGTGTCTAGATCAAGGGAAGAGATAGCACCACTCTATTCTGCTTTGGTCAGACCTCACCTGGAGTACTGCATCCAGTTCTGGGCACCTCAGTTCAAAAAAGGATGTTGACAACCTGGAACGTGTCCAGAGGAGGAGGACCAAAATGGTCAAAGGTCTGGAAGCTATGTCCTATGAGGAGCAGCTTCGGGAGTTGGGAATGTTTAGTCTTACAAAAAGAAGGTTGAGAGGGGACATAATAGCCGTGTTTAAATATTTGAAATGATGTCATCTTGAGGAGGGGATGGGTTTGTTTTCCAGGGCTCCAGAGACTAGGACACGGAGCAATAGTTTCAAACTACGGGGGGAAAAGATTCCACCTGAATCTCAGGAAGAACTTCCTGACAGTCAGAGCTGGTCAGCAGTGAAATAGGCTGCATTGGAGTGTGGTGGCGTCTCTTTCTTTGGAGGTTTTTAAGCAGAGGCTGGATGGCCATCTGTTGGGTGTGTTTTGATGGAGTTCTTGCATGGCAGGGGGTTGGACTCTATGGCCCCTGTGGTCTCTTTCCTGTGATCCTATGATTCTATGAAATCTGGTACCAGTCAAGGTAGGTTTCAGTCTCTCTTTGATTTAAGAGTCCATTCAGAAGAGGAAGGTCCAGGAGCAGGAAGAAGGCCTGAGGACCAAAAACAGCCTTCTTCTTTCCCAAGAAGTTACTAAGGCCTGTTAGCTTAGGTAGAACAGTTGACCTTCCATAGGTGGAAGACTCTGAAGAAGGTCATAAACCATTCCTTTCTTGTCCGATGCTCCTCTTCTCTTGCTATGGAAGAGACTACTATTTGAAATTACAGAACTGAATGTAAAGCAAGTTTCAGGGAGAAACTGGCTTGGTCCCTGACAAGCATCTACCTCATTAGAGCTTCGTGCTGTAAGATAGCCCCAGAGGGCAGCTGCACTATTATTTCTCTTTGTTTGCTTGATTTTTGTTCAAATCACCTTCCACACAGGGGACTAGTGAAATAATTGGCTCAGGGACTTCTATTATTTCTCTGTGTTGCCAAACAAAGAGAGACCAAGAAGCAGAAGCTGGTATCTCCCTACAGCTTCAGGTTATCCTTTATAAGTCCTGTGCCAAGTGCCTCACCATCTTTTGTGATGTTTGGACCCTACAAATCAATAACAATCTGAGTTTAACTTTTGCACAAGATAGTGAGGAAGATAGGATGTATAGAGAAATGCCCTCATGATGCTGTTACTGCAGGCACTTTTCTCCCAGCTTGGCACTGATCCTGGAAATGAGCTATATGGGGAGAAGAGGACTTGGGGCAACAAACTATTAAGGGAGAAGGAGCTCTCCTCATCTGAAGTTACAATGTTTTCATAGAATCATTAAGTTGGAAGTGGCCTATAAGGCCATCAAGTCCAACTTCTTGAGTGATGCAAGAATACAAATCAAAGGACATCTGCCAGGTGGTTGTCTACGTTTCTCTTGAATGCCTCCAGTGTTGGAGCACTTACCACCTCTCAAGGCAACTGATTCCATTGCCATACTGCTCTAACATTTAGGAGGTTTTTCCTGATATTCAGTTTAAATCTGGCTTCTTGTAACATTTTTATTTATTTATTTATTTATTTATTTATTTATTTATTTATTTATTTATTTATTTATTTGTTTGTTTGTTTGTTTGTTTGTTTGTTTATTTGTTTGTTTGTTTGTTTGTTTGTTTGTTTGTTTGTTTGTTTGTTTGTTTAAAAGATTTTTTAGTCGTGCCATTACCAGTGGTCTCTGAGTAATATTAAAACAGCAATATTAAAACTTTAAAACCATTAAAATAGGCAACAACATAATATTATCCTATATTAAAAACAATCATTAAAACATTAATGTTAACAAATCCTGCTGCTCATATGGCCGGCTAAAGGATACTATTTAATTAAAATGCTGGCTAAACAGAAAGGTCTTTGCCTGGCACCAAACAGCCAAAAGTGTTGGAGCCAGGCAGATCTCTATATGGCGGGCATTGCAAACTTGGGGGACAACAGCTAAGAAAGCCCTATTTCAACATGCCATCCCTCTCATCTCTTTCAGGAATGGCACCTTCTTTCCTTGCACCCTTTGTTGCATGTTGCATGTCCTTTCCATCAATTAGTTCCATTCCTGCTCCGTCGTCTATCTATGGAACAGACATGGGGGGGGGGGAGGGGAAACAAGACATAAGCCTTGAGAGAACTACTGTATACAGAATTGTAAAAATAGTACTATATGATGCAAGAGATTAAGAAACAACAATTCATTACATACACACAAACATACACACATACAGAGAGAGAGAGAGAGAGAGAGAGAGAGAGAGAGAGAGAGAGAGAGAATTCCTAAAAGCTGTTAGAAAAACAATTACTGTTGCAAGGTCAGTATCTGCCAAGAAAACAAGGAGGTAAGTAATTGTATTTTGAGTCAATAAAGCCTGTATCCAAGCTTTAGTGCGAATTGGTAAATGAACCCCCTACTATGGAAAAAGATTGGTATACTATTGTAGTCTACAAATGCAAGAGCAGGCATAGACATTTTTGCTCACTTTCCTGTGATTTTAGAACTGGGCTCGGGACTAGAGAGGTTTAAAGTACAAGGAAGGGAAGACATGGGAAATAAGCTTTGCAAGAGACATAAACCGAAGTAATGAAGCCCCCCCACCCTGGTAATAAAGAAAGCATCATTTTCTCACTTTAAATCCCAGACTCATCCAACTATGTACAGTACCATTCCAAGGCCAGAACTCACTGCCATGGCTTAGCTTCACCATAACTCTAAACAAGCTGTAGTCTAGCACACTTGGAAAAGAAATCTTAAATGGTGGGTGATATACTTTCAGGAGATGTAACATTCTAGAGCCTCTTCTGTGAGGTTGATAATTTGAAAACAACATGCACGTAAAGGAGAAAAGATGCCCTGAAGGCATAGTTATCATTTTACCCTTTTCTCTGCCTATTTCCTTATCTTGTATGTAACAGTGAAATATCCTATTTGCAACTGTCATCTTCCTCCACTGTTAATCTAGACAACTATATACTGTGATTCCAAAAGTTATTACCAAAACTACGAGAGGTGCCTCTTGGTTTCAGGGATTGGTATGATTTTAGATTAGTAATAAAAATGATATAAATTCTAACTTTTGATTGAGAAAAGGAGGTCAGCATTGGAGCAAGTAGATCCAGAGCAGGTCCAGCTTGGTCAAACGCAGAAAAGTAGATTTAGATCTCATGAGGAAACCAGAATGGGGTGTGACTTTTGTTCTTCCTTTTTGCAGTTAATGCCTGTCCCATGCCAACATGGTGCTCCAAAATCCACTGCCTTCCCTGGACAGGAGCTTTGGGTGGTGCCTCTCCAGATGTTGGTGGAGGGTGGTGGAGGACGGATGTCTGGGGTCTGACCCCCTCCGGACCACCCCAAGGCAGGCATTGCAGCGTGCCAGCTGTGGGTCATTAGGGTCTTTAAATGATCCCTCATGTTTGCCCAAATGAGGACCCACTGACTGCCCCTGACTGCTGGCCTGGGAAGACCTCTGTGTCCCAGGGATGCTGCTGGTCTGGGAGGGGGGAACAGATGACTCTGCGGACAGGGCTGGGGTGGGGGCTGTGAAGCCTGTCCTGCTGTTACTGGTTCCAAATTGTACTGGGGATTTTCTCAAACCAGTAACTCCTCAGATTCCTCTAGGAAGAGGAACAGCAGTTCTTTTGCCACCTCTGGAAGATTTGCTTCCCTGCCTGCCTGCAAGGCCACTGGAGGAGGAACAGTGGCAGCACTGGTTATCATAGATGTGGATGGGCACGTGGTGGATGTGATGACAGTGGTGCTACCTAGCCCACGTAGCTTCACAGTCTTCTTCCCCTTCGATTGCCCCTGAACAAATCCCTTCATTTTCTACTGCCACCAAACGAACTAAACAAATAAAGCAATGGAGATTGAGGAAGGAAACTAACAGAGAGTGTGTATAAATTTTATTTTTAGAAGAATGGTGGTGTAATTCTTTTACTAAAATGTGACCTGCCTGCCTAAACAAAGCCCCCCCCCCATATAATGTAATTAGGAAAATCCCCCCCCCAACGCACTGTGGTAGAGAAGCCAAAAAAGTCCAAAAAGAAAAGCCCTGCCAGCTAAGTCTCAGTCAGACAACCCCCCCCCCCAAAAAAAGTAATTTTGGAAGGAAATGGAATGATGGATCCAGCCACCCACCAAATTCCCTGAGAGACAGAAGCCTCTCTAAAATAAAAACCGAATATAAAGGAAAAGAGATTCCACAGTCACACAACGACAGTTCCACCCCCCCTCGGATGATACACACACACACACACACACACACACAAGCGTCCAGGGGGGGAAAGGGTTTGATTGATTTGAATTTGAAATAAAATTAAGCCCTTCCTTCCGAAAAAGTAGCCTAAGCAACCTGAAATCCCTCCCCAAATTCCCAGTAAAGATGATGATGACTGATGAATGAATGATGATGATGAAAATATAAAATATAAGTATTTGCTTTGCCGTCACAAAAGCAAAAATGCAAGAGCACCAGCAAGCCAGCAAACAGCAACTGTTCTCACTCTGGGGATCATGAATAGAAGTGGGGAATGGTTGGACCGAAAAAGCTTATATGAAGCACCTGTAAAAGTAGATACAGCTTTCAGCAGCGCTATTGGCTGCTGGACATGCCAATCCAGGATCTCTGTCCTGATTCACCAGAGCTTTGAACTGGCTCCAGCAAGCTCAGAGAGGACCCAAAAGGGTAACGAATAATGACAAATATGAACGGATCAACGAATAAAACCGAAGCCATATTCATCCTGATTTAAAAATTTTAAAATACATATCGACAAATATATGATGAATCAGCTATAGTTGTCAGAAAAGATAATCTGCTTTTATATTTGTCCCCATCTCTATTCAGGATGCACTGTATCTTATATAATGGAATGGGCCAGAAAGAACTACAATGTCAGGTGCAGCGAACTGTTGCAGCAGATGCAAGAAAATTTGGATTGCTACTGCACCACCTAATCCAGATATGTACTAGATACTTAAATTATACACACACACACACACACACACACACACACAAATATACTACCATGTTTCTCCGAAAATAAGTCAGGGTCATATTAATTTTTGCTCCAAAACCGCATTAGGGCTTATTTTCAGTGGATGTTTTATTTTTTTTCATGTACAACAATCTACATTTGTTCAAATACAGTCATGTCCTCTTCTTCTGGTTGCTGCAAAATGCTGCACAATGGTGGGGAACAGGGTTTTGCTTAACGAGGGCTTATTTTGGGGGTAGGGCTTATGTTACAAGCATCCTGAAAAATCATATTAGGGCTTATTTTCAGGTTAGGTCTTATTTTTGGGGAAACAGGGTTATATGTTATAATATATTTTGAAAAACACAGAGATCATGAATAGATTCTCTCTCACACACAGAATCTATTCATGGTCTGTGTGGTTTAAAAAAATTATATTCACACTCTCAGAAATTTCAACACAAGAGACTGATCTCTTGTCTTACTGGGCTGAAAAGGAGTCTGTTTGGTGAGGTCTGGCCAAGAGGGCTATCAGGATCTGCCCGTGTTGTCGAAGGCAACCATGCACAACCTGGGCCCTGACAATGGCAGTGGGGCTGCTCTCTTGCCCACCAACTAGTTTGAGAGTGTTCTCTCAGGCAGGGGACATTGTCAGTCCACACTCCTCACACCTGGAACATGGATCTGTAGAGACACTTCTTTTCCATATGGCCAATCTACCGTTGCTGGGCTTCATCAAAGTTCCCATTAAGGAAGAAAGAATGGCACATTCTGCTCACAGTACTAGGTATGACATGCTTCAGCCTGTTGCCCTCTCTTTCTTCCTCTTTCATTCTTCCCAGTGCTACTTCAAGATTGTATTCACTCATTCAACTGTGCTGTGTCCCATGGTTTTGCCACAGTTCCCACCCACCGCAGGCTATGTGCTGCTCTGGTCTGCCTGCCAGTGCTATCCAGGGTATTTGACCACTCCCCATTGTGATCTCTCCTCTGCTTTCTAATGCTGCTGAAATCTGCTGCTGGCATTTCCCCTGTTCAGGGTTCAGTTGGTATGCCCATTATAGTTATTTCCCGAAAACTAGGCACTGCTGGCTGTTGGTGTGATCTCTTTGTGTTTGTCACAGTCACTGAGAAGGGGTCAAGAGGACACAGAGAAATTATTTTAAAATGTTTTGCCTGTTTGTGGTTTTTTAAGAGGAAAATCATGACTATATAATAATCATATTGACTATGATTATTATATAGTCATTATTAATATGACATAGTAACATAATCCTGGATCTCTGGAAATCCTGAATTTTTAAAATTCTGAATTCTGAACCCAAAGGGCTGTAATTTTGAATTCCAAGTCTGAATCTGAATTTTGGCCCTAGTGCATATTCCTAGTACCTACTTGTTTGTTGCCTCAGGCAGCAAAAATGGGCAGCATATGCATACATCCATATAGTACACTCCAAAGTTAAGCTACTTTTTTCCTGTAATGAATATAACAGAGAATCTTAATAAATCATCTGTCATTCCTGACTGGCAAGATAATGGTTCCATGTTAGTAAAGAGAGTGACATAAATGATGTGTTGTGAAGTAATAACCTAAAACTGTTTAACCGTTAGGTGAAAAATGGCACTAATGTCTAATGTTACAAACCCAATATGACAGCTAAGTAAAATTCAGCACATTGGTGTTCTGTGAGCCATTTAGAGAGTTCCCCATTTACCTTTGGCAACTGGTATGGTTTGGTTATAGTACAATTTCTTATTCTAATCAATAGACAGCAATTTCTCTTTGAGTGGCTGAGCATCCCTTTCTGACTGTGTGTTAGAAATACAGATATCAAACTACAGAGCAAGTGGGAAAAGCTATCCGTTCAGGGCCTGTCCAAGACATTTCAGTGACTGAGGCAGCAGTAAATGATGCATGGCATACTGTAGCCTAGGCCAAACAAGTTATCTCAGCATCTGAGGCAGAAAATCTCTCATTATCAGCATCATTGCCATCCTTAATTATATTTCTAGTCCACCTTTCCACTACTAGACAGTAGTGTAGAAGTATGATTTTTTTATATAAATAGGGGGTTGAAGTGATTAAGGAAGTACAGTGGTGCCTCATTTAACGGGCGCCCCGTTTAACGATGAATCCGCATAGCGACAATTTTTTTGCGATCACTTTTGCTATCGCATTGCGATGGTTTAGATAGGAAAAAACGCTTTGCGGTGATCGGTACCCTGTTTCGCATACTGATCATCGCATAGCGATGATTTTCCAACAGCTGATTGGCGGTTCCAAAATGGCCGCTGGGTTAAAAAATGGCCGCCTGCTGTGTTTTTGCCCAGATTCCTCACTTACTGGGCAGCGAAAATGGCCACCGTATGGAAGATTTTCGCTTAAAGGTAAGTTTTAAGCCCATAGGAACACATTGAAGGAGTTTCAATGCAGTCCTGTGGGCTTTTTTAAACCGCATAGCGACGAAATCGCTTTGCAGCGATTTTTGCTGCACGGATTATCGTCACTATGTGGGGCACCACTGTATAAGGAATGTAACCCAGGAAATGTGAGATGCAATCATAAAATGGAAATTCGGGCAGCAATATACCGTATGTCAGTTAAGATTACTTCAGGGCAAACAGCTGATTTCACCAGACTGGCAAAAAACATGTAAAGGACTATTGGCTCCAGAAGACTAGCAACAAAGCACATTGTAACTCAATAGGGCTTGCAGCCCTGATGGAGCCCACCAAGAATGAAAATGTTTCTCTGCTAGAGCAAAGTTCATAGAAGAAGATGGTATAACCTCTTCAATGATAAAACTAGTCGTCCTGTTTTCAGCACAATTTTATCAGCATTTTTGCAGTAAATGGCCCACAGGATTACTGTCTCTTTTTTGAAAAAAAAGTATGTAGAGTTTTCAACATGTTTAAAGATACTTCTTTACATATATGGTCTGTGCTCTTATTTAAGAAAACAATATTAATTGATTATTCATGTAATTTATATCTTTCTTTTCCAGCAAAAAAGATGGCCAAGGTTGCTGCTTGTCACGATCGCCTCTGAAGTCCCTATTCCCCTGGCCTTCACAAGGTTCTCGCTCTTCCTTCCTCTTCACTGCCACCAGATATTAATGTTTTAATATCAATTAAAAGTTGGGAGACGTGGAACGCCAAAACATAAGTCTTTTATTCAACAAGGGAAGATAATCACCATTAAGGATTCATAGAATAAATTACAGGTTGCAAATCATTTATACTGAATCTATTAGAATATTCCTCCTTAACTCTATTAAACCTCTGCTTCAATTTACACTTTTACAGTTCACTAACTCACTCTTCACTACTTTTAAACCACACACCGTCTCTCTCAGACCCTCTCCACCGGTCTTTTTATCCTGCTTCCTTCCCCCCTGGCTCCACCTTCCGTTCACTCATCAGCTCCTGCGTCAATGTTCCGCGGTGACAGGCAGGTGAGGCCAGGGCTGTTCGCTACACTGCTAAACAACAAATTGTGGAAAATGTATCATAGGTGCCTCAAGAGGTAGAATGTGAAATTTATTGTGCCCTATTTTCTTTTAACTGATACCCTGCGTAGTATAGTGGATAGAGCGATAGACTAGAATTCTGGAGACCAGGGTTAGAATTCACTCAGCCATGGAAACTTCACTGGGAGAGTGGAAGTGGTAAAATCATTACTTAAATATTTCCCTTACCTTGAAAGTCCTGTCAGGGTCATCATAAGTCGATTCCAACTTGGTAGCACAAAACAACATTTTCTTTTAAACCTTCTGTTACTATTAAGGCAAGTCACTGAGGGTCACTTCAGCCTGATCTGCACAGGTCCAAACAGGTGGAGCAAAATTTTGTATTAGGTTGAGAGGCATAAAACCCATAAAAAGGGTATTCTCTTTCAGGGTCAGGTCTACATGTGAGGAGCAGGGCATGCTCACACCATCCATCTTAGAAGTGAGTCAACCATGGAAACAGAGATAAGGTTAAAGAAGACAACCTTTTACACCCATGGAGGCACTCCACTTGAGCCATAACTCTGAAAAATTAGAATTAGAAAATGCTGCAAAATTCAGAATCATGTAGGGATGCCTATAGATACAGGAAGCTCTGCTTCAAACTCATCATTTTTTATGTGAGCACAGTGATGACTCAGGGAGGCAGGTCTAAGTTATTCCCTTCCTCATGTGTAGATTTAACCTTGGAAGAGAATATATAAATATGATTAAAACAACCATTGAAAAACAAGTGAGAACAACAAAAGCCTAAACACACAAAAAACCTGGCTAATTTTAAGAACATTGATTTTTGCTACCTTCTTTTAAAGCCTAACAAGAGCAGAAACAAAACTGGAAGGGGCCTTGTCCCTCCTCATCTTCTCTAAAATTTGTTTAATTATCTTGGAATGCTGAAAATTCCCTTCTGGGTTTTTTTTCATGGCCTACAGACATAGGATACACACACACACACACACACACACACACACACACACACACAGAGAGAGAGAGAGAGAGAGAGAGAGAGAGAGAGAGAGAGAGAGAGAGAGAGAGACCTCCATATATAAACGGAGATATATGTGTGTGTATATATACTGCGTCTGTAAGCCAGGAAGAAAGAAAAAAACAGAAGGGAGTTTTCAGCATTCCAAGATAATGAAAGAAATTTTAAAAGAATGCAGAAAGATAAGAAAAGCAGTAGAATAAATAGGAGAAACATACAAATAAGACATCCATCTGAGGCAAGAGATCCAACTGAATGCATGAATAAATAAATTCTAAGATTTCTACCTAGTGCCAAGACAATGTCTGACAAGATAACTGTCTGGCCCCTTCTTCCAGAACTGAACTACTCTGATGAAAGTGGCCCCAAGGACTATTCATGTGGGACAGTAGCTCAGTCCCTATACCTCATTTGCATGTAATGTCCAATGAATTCAGTGGGACTTTACTCCAAACTATAAACCCTGACCAATTGAAGTTCCACTAATTCCGATATAAGCTTCCCAGGTGGCTTTTTTTTTCCTTTGTGAAACCAGGAAACTGCACAGGACTCAGAACTGATGGGATTGTTCACTGAAAGAACTGTTTCTATCAACCAGAAAACAGGGATTACTCAGTTTCCCTCTACTCCCATCCTTGAAATCTGCTCTGGAGAACTGGGAAATAGTGATGGGCACAAACCTCAATTTGGAGGTTTGTGCCAGTTTGTCAGCAGTTGCCCAGTCATAGAAAGGACTGTCCCACCTCCTTGTCTTAGTGGGCAGCAGGTGGAGGAGGGAAGCTCAAGCTTCTGCTGTGACTGGACAATTGTGCGAAAAACAGAAGAAAAGCAGCATGTGCTGGCTGGTGAGTGGGGGAACTGGCAGGGGTGATTGGGGAAGGGAACGTATGGCACCTATGGTGCTGTGCCAGCAAACTGGCACGAATCTCCAAACCAAGGTTCATGCCTATCTCTAGGCACGTTTTAGGGAAGTGTAAAGAAAGGAAGAGACAAAGAAAGATATGTTGTGCTAATAAATTGTCACTAGGGATTAAGTCCCCAATGAAGTAAAATCTTGCCATGTATTATTTCTATACTTAACAGGACAGATGAGAAGAGGTGGAAACAAACAGTAGCTGCTGCTACACATCACCCATCCACTTCTGATTTCTGCTGGAGTTCACACGAAATCAATGGGTCTTTCACAACGGACTTGCCAGGTCATTTATTTCTTGCTGAAGGCCAAGATCACAAACAGATGAATAAGCAAACAGTGGAAAGAGCTTAACAAGGATCACCTTTTAACTGAACAAAGCCCCCACAATTTACAACTATTGGAACAAGTTGTTATTTTGCAGGCTAATCAGCACTCTGCTGGCATCATTGGCACTTCACTCGATGAAACTGGCACACATAGGGTTTGACTCTGTTTTCATATCTGTGGGCCATTTGGCTGCCATTTTGTTTTTCATTCTACATCCTTGCCCAGCAAAATGTCTTCAGGGAAAGTGGAATGTGCTAGAATGTGCAGCAGTCATTTACACTGAAAATGTGGTGGAAGGGAGCCCTCTATTTTTATTGTTACAAACATCAGAGAATAAAGCCAGAGATATTTTGTCTGTGCTGGATGTAGAGCTCTGTTGTTTGAAAAAAAATAGGGGAATTTATAGAGCAGGGGCAATTAGGTACATAGTGGCATTATATCGTTCAGTCACTAGGCAGCACTGGACTTAGTGTACCTCAGGAAAGCCAGGAACTTCCTATTGCAGTTCTTTTGTTTTCAAAAGGCAATATAGTGTTCTCTATTTTGAGAAGGGAGGAAAGCCATTTTGCGGAGCTGGAAAAAACAGGCTCCTAGTCAACGTAAAGCAGATTTCCCCCACTGGAACCATCATTTTGCGATCGCCATAGCAATCGCAAAAGTGTCATTGTCAAGCGATTTCAACGTCATGTGGGGTAAGCGTCAAAAACAGTCATGTTAAATAATAAAAATAAATTCAATGGAGGCTTTTTTCCAAAATACCAAGAAACATTATTTAAACAGCCAATTGTGTAATTATTACCTTATGTTCTTTATTAATTACACGACATATTGTCATGAGTTCAGCTGAGGAAGATCTGGAATCTGAGGGGTTAATTACAGCCGAGGAAAATGCTGGGCAATCAGAATCGCAGACAGCTGAATCACCACCAGATTCTCCTTCCCCAGTAGCCAGAGTGAGGGATAAGCTTCAGCAAGGACTCATGACACAAAGATCAGAGGCTCGCATGAATGCTTCCCATATGAACATCAAATCAACCAGCCCTGAGTTTTAGCAGGATGAAGTGTTTAGATGACTGCTGCTGCTATAAAATCTGCACCCAGATGCTTGGAAGTTTGTGGAAGCAGCAAGTCAACACTCTGGCTTGCATCCACGCTCCTGCTTATCTTGGACCTTGTTCTCTGGACCTTTGGCTTTGGACTCTGCTGATTATGGTTTGTGTTTTGGCTTTGGCAGTTTGGTATCTGCTTTGCATCTTCTGGACTTCTGATATTGGACTGACTTATTGGACTTCTGCCTGTTGAAACCCCCTGGGAACGTGACACATATCCCGGGGCCTGCTCTTGTTGCTCCTTCACTTGTGCTGAGGCGAGCCCTCCAAGAAGGTTCCCCTTTCTTTCCCACCTCCTTTTGCTGTGGCGGTGGTGGCATTTGCCACCTCTTCTTCTCCCTCTTTTTCTGGCAGGCGTTTGGTGCAGAGCCCTGCTCTTGCTCTGGCTCTCCTTCTCTGCAGCTTCACTTCTCTGTCAGCCTTCTTCAATCTTTTTTAGCTGCCGCTGCCGTCTCTCCTTTCTCCGCTCCTGTGGCTCGCTTGAATACCTCTGGGCAAACCCACAAACTTTTCCCCCTTAAAAAAAAGATCCTGCCTTTCTCCGGTGGCCGCCCTATCTAGACTCTCTCCTTTTGTTTTGCCTGTTCCCTCTCACTCGTGGTGTGTGTGTATGTTTGTGTGTGTGTGTGTGTGTGTGTGTATACGAGTACACACGTACACACGTACACACACACACACACACACAGAGTGGTGCCTCGTTTAGCGACGTTAATCCGTGCAGGAAAAAACATTGCTAAGCGATTTCATCGCTAAATGGATTTTAAAAGCCCATAGAAACGCATTAAAACACCATTAATGCGTTCCTATGGGCTTCAAAACTAACCTTAAACAAAAATCCTCCATGGGGCGGCCATTTTCGGTGCCTCTAAAGCGAGGCAACACAGTGGGTGGCCATTTTGTTTTTCCAGCGGCCATTTTGAAACCGCTGATCAGCTGGCCGAAAATGGGGGCTTTGCGGTGATCACTTCCCTGCGATCATCGCAAAGCGAATTTTCCCCATAGGGACCATCGCTAAGCGATCACTTTTGCGATCGCTTAAACTCCATCGCTAAGCAATTTCGTTGCTCAACAGAGCGATCGCTAAGCGAAGCACCACTGTGTCTCTGTGTGTGTGTGTGTGTGTACACTATTAAAAGCGTAATTTTCTCATAACAACAACAGGATATAATATTGTGCAATGTCTCCAGTTCCAAAAATGGTCATTCGGTGATTATCTTTTCTTTTTCTGATCAGCTGGCATCTGTACTGAAAAGATTTCAAAACCTCTACATATATTTCTAAACACAATGCCAGGATAACGGGATTTTTCCCCAAAAGAGTTGAGAATTTTCTTTTATGTCGCAAACTTTTCCACTTTCTACAGCTCCAAACAAAATAGTTATGCATTTTAGCATCCAATTCTCTGCTTCCTGCTCTCAGTATTTGCCATGACCACTAAAGTATATACAGATTCATTTCATAATGTAGAGCAATATTTTATATGCTTATTGAATTGTTTTCCCTATTATTTTTCTAGAAAATACAATTTCCTTTTCATTTCTTCTATACCCAAATCTTTCATTTCAAAAAGCAGAAAATAAGCTTCTTTCTCATGTCAATGAAGTATTCAAATTTCCTACATATTTACCACTAGAGCAGCACTATTGCTGTGATTACTGAGTCACCGTAGGCTGAGCTGGGATAATTCCAACTTAAAGAGCATCTCTAAACCAGAACAGCAAGATAAAAGCCATAAAGTACTGTGATATTCTGGACCCTTTGTAGTATTTATGGTTTAAGGGCTCCCTCAGTTACAAATCTGACCTCATTTCAATTTTTTTTCTTCCTGGAAAAAAATGGATTATGTGAACTAAAGACTTTGAGTAAATACTCTCTGTACCTGTGGGAATAGTAAGTTGCCTGGGTACCATATTACCAGGTAAACAAGATGCTGTGTATGTAAAGTGTTCGTGACTGAAGTTCGTCAAGTACCAATTTACTCTATCTGCACTTTAGCAGTTTTCTTCCAGTTGTTCTGTATTTCTTATAATTTGTTTACACATTTGGCTATCAGCCATGAAATAGGTTCCTTTGTGATGCAGTGTTATTGTACATTGACCTTGGTTCCAGACTTGGCTGAAGAGCTGGCTGATTCTTTCACAGTGGCTTTTGGTACACTGCTGTTCAAACCTCATTTGTAAAGCACACTGTACATTTTCAAGATTGCCCTTTTTTTTACTGTCCAATTCATTATTTTAGCACTCTGTACACACAAAGTTTCACACTTTGAAACCACAGTTGTGACAAGGAATCAAAGAAGCAGCAGTGGAATCTGGTTACATCTAGGGTCAGCAACGTGTGGCCTGCTAGAATTATTTTCAATCTCATGTTACTGGAAAGGACCTTTCTGGGTGGGGTGACTGTCAGTCCATCCAGCACTTGCCAATTGTTTTTCCCCTGACTCTGATTTTAAAGAGAGCCATGCCTCTCTGATTAAGAATCTCTTTCCCACTTTTTTCAGTCAATATTCAGTTGGTCATGTCGTGTAATCATGTAGTCAATATGCAGTTATGAGTAAGTTAAGGCCTCATCGTGCAACCAGTCATTTTAATTCAATATGCTATTCTTTTAGCTATTCAGAACTGTAAGTAAATAGAACCTTAGCAATATTCCAAAGAGAGAGTTATTGAGACTGTAAGTGCCATTTGATGAGAACTAATAAAGAGCGGCCTACTGTGAGGAGACTTGAAGCTAATTCTGTTCTGTTGGTCCCTGCACTATCTGCTGCATAGGTAGAGGTTTTAGCCAACATTTCACACTCTGCCAAGATGGTTCACAAAATGTTGCTAAACTGCATATCTCATTAGCTACCGTCCAAGAAGCAATAAGGAGCAATGACAGGAGTTGTACCCCAGCAATAGCAGCAGCAATCCAAAAACATCTGGAGGGACACAAGATCCTTATCTCTGCATTCCATTTTATGTGACCTTACAGAAGACTGAGAAGACTTGCCAGCATGGGAGAAGGGGATCCAGTTTTGTTGGCTCTTTGTACTTAGGGGTGGAGTCATGGAAGGGAAGCTAGGGTACCTCAGATCATATAATTCAATGCAGTTTCAACACTTTCAGGGGCCATACTACTTATTCCTATTTATTTCCTGTTCACTTCAACTTTCCTCATTATCCGCAGGTTTACTTGCTGTTGTTTCACTGAAAGAAGGCATTCTGTCATGATTCGGTTCTCTCACTCACTCCCCTTGTTCCAACTCATTTTAAGTATCCATAGCAAGAGAGAGGCATCTGTCGGAAGGGTGATGAAGGAATGGGAAAATAAGGAGAAGAAACAGACCTCCTCCTCCTCCTCCTCCTCCTCCTCCTCCTCCTCCTTTTTGGTAGAATGGGCCCATTTCTTTTCGTTTAATTATAGAGATTACAGGACACTCAGAAAGCAGTGATTGCAGGAAGGGATATTTTAAAAGCCAGTTCAGTTCTTCATTGTGGCTGATGGTGTCTCAAGGTGCTGTGAAGTGCCAAGGCAAGCAGGATCTTTGGGAAAGGCTCTCAAACAAAGGCAGCTCCTGTGTTAACTAAGGTGCCTAAAGGAAAGCGTGAGGTGCTTTGGTATGTGATTAGACTGTGTGCAAAGGGGGCTTTTGGAACAACTCCTTGCACTGAGGGTTGTAAATTATTAATGTGCCTTATGTCTCTGTATATTATGGAAATAAACCTAGCCTGGCTTCCATTTTTGTTAAAATAGTAGTTAAAATGAGGAACAGAGAAGAGGACAGAGTGCCAGGATGAAACAACAGGGAAAGAAAAAGCGAGAGAATAAGTTTGTATTTTATTTTATTTTAAACCAGATAAATCCTTTTGGTAGGCATGTTCTCATCCCACAGTCTAGCAATTTCATTGGTAGTGATTTAAGAAATCTGACTGCTGTATAGGATGATGAATTATGCATGTTTCATTTATTGACTTGAGTGACCCTATGTAAAGCTACCCTGAACAAAAATGAAGATAATTTTTTTTCTTATTATTTTTTGTCCCCTCTGGGTACAAATAGCACCAGGGTTACATATGTGGTTATAAATCTGCACCCACCTACATTTATGCTGAGGTCAGTTTCATCCCATTTTAGTTTTTGCATCCTGCACTCAAAGTACTTCCCCAGAGTGTTAGAAGGTTCCAGGGTAACTTTTTGTATTATTATTATTATTATTATTATTATTATTATTATTATTATTATTATTATTATTATTATTATTATTATTATTATTATTATTATTATTATTATTATTATTATTATTATTATTATTATTATTATTATTATTATTATTATTATTATTATTGTTATTGTTATTGTTGTTGTTGTTGTTGTTGTTGTTGTTGTTGTTGCTGCTGCTGCTGCTGCTGCTGCTGCTGCTGCTGCTGCTGTTGTTGTTGTTGTTGTTGTTGTTACAATTTAAAGTCTGTTAAAGGATGGAAAAAATTGTTAAGGGAAAGATACAGAAGGAGGTGGCAGAGGGAGGGGTGTTAGGGCCCTTCTAGGCCCCACCAGTTGCACACCTTAAGGTATATTCTTTGGGGGTTGTACCAAAGAAGATGCCAGGTGAATTCCATTTGATTCACCATCTGTCATTCCCTGCAAAGGATTTGGTTAATGATAGGATCCTTCAGGAACTGTGCTCTGTGTGATATACATCTTTTGATGCTGCAGTGCGCATGGTGCGAAGCTGTGGGATGGAGTGGAGCTGACAAAGTGTGGCATCAAGTCAGCCTCCAGGCGTCTCCCTGTTCATCCTGAAGACTATGACCTATTAGCTTTTGCATTTGGAGATGGTTTTTATAAGGGCAGATCATTACCTATGAGGTGTTCAATGTCTTGTCCATTTTTGAGCTGCTTAGTATTTTGTTTTTTGAATGGATGCTGAAGCACCGTGTACCTTGTGCACAGGTAGTGCATTATTTAGATGAGTATCTTTTTTGTGGAGTAAGTGGCACGTCCCAATGTAAGCGCCTCATGACTGCCTTCCAAGTGCTAACATGGGAATCAGGGGTCCCATCAGCAGAGCAAAAGACAGAGGGACCTTCTCAGGTACTAACCTTTCTTTGGATACTATTAAGCAATCCAGTCACCTCCCAGAAACAAAACTGGAAGAACTAAGAATTAGATTGCAGAATATGATAGGGCAGAAAAAGTTACCTTAAAACAATTGCAGGAGTAAGTGGAGCACCTTAACTTTACTTGCAAATGGTGGCACCAGGTAGGCCATTTTTGCAGCATTTCTGCGATGCCATGAAGGGCCTCACAAAGCAGCATCACAGGAGAAGGCTTTCAATAGAGATGAAGAAGGACCTTAGGGTATGGATATGCTTTCTCGTGGAATTCAATAGAATTTCATTCTTGAGGGAGGACATGTGACTGGGCTCAGAATTACCGGTGCAAACTGATGCAGCTGGATCACTGGCTTATGGCATGTATTGCAGAGGGAAATGGTGTGCAGGAAAGTGGACAGATGAATGGCAAACTTCTGAATGTGAAGCCAGAAACCTGGGCCGAGAGGTCCTCCTGGGAGTGCCATCTCTCCCCAAAGCGTCTAGAGGGATGCAGACCTCTCCATCACCAACCTCGCCTAAATTGATACACCAGGGTTTAGATACCCAGGAGTTAGAAGACAGCTTGAGGAGGTTGAAACTAGTGCATTAAGGAGTAGATACCCGAGAATTGGAAGTGGACATGTGGGGGTTAAGTGTGGCAACTCAGACTGAACCCGTTTTGGCAGGAAAAGAGGAGATTGGGCGGTCAATGTAGAGGCGGGGGCGGGGATATAAATACAGACTGGGACAACATACCGGGGGGTTGGGAATTGATATGGTTGGAGGATCCATGGACAGAACAATCGGAACGGGTAAAGGTTCCCAAGCAGGAGGCCAATTATAGACATCGCAAAGGGTTACCCCAATGCCCGTCCTACTGGGGGGGAATCAGAGACGCGCGAATGGAGACGGCATCTGAGGGAGGAAAAAGAGGCCGTGGTGAGAGAGACGAAGGAACACCAGGCATGGCATATGGAGGAGCTGCAGAGGAGGAGGTGCTACCAGGACCATGGGATATCCATGGGAGAGAGGGAATCCCGCTATGGGGATGGTCAGGGGATGAGGAGACCCTCCTGTTACTGATACCAGAAGGAACTGAAGCTGAAGCCCAAGAGTCAGAACAGGTGTTAATGGGACCTTGGGAACTTAAGTCTATGAACCCATTTGAAACTGACATGTGGTTGCACTTGAGAGACCCATTAATCTCACAAGAGAAGTTTTCTATGAAACCTGTTGAAGATGTTTTGCAGTTACCTGAGTTAATAAATAGAGACAATATGTTTAATTCAAAAATGACTCATGGTTTATTTGAAACTAAGGAGGCCCTGACATCTGAACCCTCACACTGGAGTTACAAGGGCCCTCACATTTTGGAGCTTTTTCCGATAGTGGGGGCATTATGGTTGTAGGCAGATGAGTGGGCTAACTTAGCAGTCACCTTTTGGTGCAACAATCAAGCTGTGGTGCATGTGTTTAACTCATTGACATCTTGGTTGCAGAGGGTAATGGTTTTGGTTAGAGAATTTACACTGGGTTGTTTGCAGTTCAGCATAGTTTTTCAGGCATGTCATGTGCCAGGTGTTGACAATTCAACAGATGGACTGGTTCAGGGTTTTGGCACCGGGGACACGGGCTCAGCCAGACATCCTACCATCAGAAGTATGGAATCTTGGAGGGCTCAGGCTAATAGAATCATGCGCTCAGCAGTGGTCCCTAGCACTCATCGCAGCTATGGTGTGTCGTGTAATGAATATTTCACCTTTTGTGAACAGGAAGGTCTGGACCATAGTTGGCCTACCCCAGATGAGCAGTTAATGCAATTGTTTGTATTCTGCTATAGGAAGGGGTTGGTGCCAAGATAGATTTAGCGTAGAATATCTGCGCTGCTATTTTATGCTAAGGTACAAGGTTGTAAGGGATTCACAATTGACTTCCACATTTGAAATATGATTAAAGGGTAGAGCAAGGAGTGAGGGACCACAAAGGGACCCTTGCATACCCATAACACCAGCCATTCTAGTGAAGTTAGGCTGCACATAGGAAATGGTTTGTAGAGATCAATTTGAAGCCTTTTCAAATCCGCAACTGCCTTTTCAATTCTCATAGAGTTTTTGGGGCCCTGCATATAAGTGAGTTGGTGGCAGCTGTCAAATCAGATACATCCATATCCTTTTTGGAGAGGAAGGATGTGGTCTTGTCAGAGGACCAGTTGGTCATTCAACTTAGAAAATAAAAAATGGACCAATGGGGTCAGGTGATTGTTTTAGGTCATTGTTCAATGGTGGAAATTTGCCCAGTAAAGGCCACGCAAGAGTATGCGCAGATTAGGGGAGAAGGTGAAGGAGGTTTTCTATGATATAGGGATGCGTTATCCCTTACCAAATACCAATTTTGGAAAATTACATCCCAAGCTTTGTGCAAGGCAGGGATACAAGGATGGTGATTTGGATTACATTAGTTTCAGATCAGGGCTAGGTGCTAGATGTTGACATGTTTTTTCCTGTGTTTTTATTGTTGCGGAACTGGAGAGACTTCAAGTCCTGCTTTGTGGACAGACTTACATATTTTGGGCAGCCAAACACTCCAGACAGACCAGCTGGGGTCTGAACTTGGGCCTTGGAGCCACAGCAGCATTGGAATGGAGGCGATGGAGAGGCATGCTCTGTGATGGGTTCCTCGAACTGGCATCCCAGGGTAGTCCGGAGGTGACCCCTGATATATTGGTGATCCATTTGTGTGGCAATGACTTGTCCCAAAGGTCAGGCAAGTCATTGATACTGCACATCATTGTGGACCTTAGAGCATTTTGGGCACGTTGCCCAAAAGCACACATTATTTGGTCATCTATAATACCAAGAAGGGTGTGGAGAGATGCTTGTGACCCTATGCAAATTGATCAGGCAAGAAAAGGAGTCAACAAAGGGGTTGGCAAGGGCATGAGACATGGCCTATGGTCAGTAGTTACATATCCCCATTTCAAAGTTGCACAGCCTGAGTTATACAGGGCTGATGGGGTGCATTTATCAGAC
This sequence comes from Pogona vitticeps, assembly GCF_051106095.1. Classification (NCBI taxonomy): domain Eukaryota; kingdom Metazoa; phylum Chordata; class Lepidosauria; order Squamata; family Agamidae; genus Pogona; species Pogona vitticeps. The sequence continues at coordinate 217,702,033 of NC_135784.1, read as the reverse complement.
AAGGAGTTGGATATTTTCTTAGAGAGCTTGCAAAGATCAAAATTTTCAGCTTGGTGGGGGGCATGGGACATATTTCATAGTCCCTATGCTGTGGTGGGTAGTGCAAAGGAACAGGGTTAGTTGAGTTTGAAAGAAGGCACACAGGGGGTGCAAAACACCCCATCCCTTATAATGGTATCAGCAGAGGCTTAGATGAGGGGAAGGGAAGCTGGGGACCCCAGGGGACACTGACCAATTTAGGTTTGCAGGCCCAGATGGGGCAAACATGGGGTTCTACAGGTATTTGAAACATGGAAGCGTGCTGGTTGGTAGGACAGCACACTTATATTACAGGAACTCAGTTGGCTGAGGTCAAGTTGACTTTGGTTACAGACCTGTTAGGCCCCCTTGTAAAAGGGGAAATCCAGGTTATAAATACGTTAATAAAGTTGTGGCCCTAGTTACTCATATTATGTGTCTAGTCTCGTTATTCTGGGCTGGGCGGGCAAGGGTTTTATAATGGCCACCCCCAAATTTGCATCCATGTCTTCTAAACCCTAATCTGGCACTCTGTTCAGTACAAAACACTGGCTCTCCTATATCATAAATCTCTTTTTCTATCACAGAGTGGGCTTCCTAAACTTGGTCTTTCTATGAGGTGTATTGAGAGAGCCTCTCATTGCAACACTGATGTAAGATTGAAGTACCAGTCCAACCAGCTTCAGTAACATAAAGAGGAATGGGCTCCATCTTGTCCTTTACTTCAAGGATAAAAATATCTTGGACTATCTCTAGCAATTCGATGTGCATCTTCTTAAAGTAAGCGCCATCGATTTACATTATATGTTCAAGGTTGGTGGTTACAGGATTGCAGTCTGTCTCATTATAATGATGCAATGGCCGATATCCTGTTGTTTAGTGTAATAAGGGCTTGATCACACGTGGCAAAAGAACCTCAGTTATATCAATTCTGCTGTTTTTAAAATCATTTTATACATTTCTGTTCACATGACATATTTGTAAGATCAATTCATCTGACCAGCCAATCAATTTTCACGCCTTACTGGGAGGGTTGTTTTAAAATGTACTGATTCTGTGTCGCTTCATTCCTTATTGTTTCAGCACATGTGAACAGTGCTGTTGATTTATTTACTTTGTGAAGGGGTTGGGTTTTTGAGCTCTTTGGCCGCTTCATGGCCACTGTGCTTGCACCCTTTAAAACAATTTTTAAAAAACAGATATCAATAAATCACTTGTAGCAGCTGCTGCCGCCACAAAAACAACATGAATATACTGCTTAGAAAGAGACAGTCTTCCCTTCTTACGGGTGTAAGGAAAGAAAGGGGAAAGAGGGCTTAAGCAGAGAAAGGGAAATTTTGTGCTTTGAACTGTAAAGAAAGGGGTGTTGCATTAATGTCTCCTCTATCTCTCTCTGCTTTTTAAACCCTGCTTTCACAATATTTTGCAAATCTTTTAAACCCCACTTGTAAAACCCACTTTAAACAGCTCCCAACACTGCGCAAAAGGAAAAATAAAAGCCAAGAACTGAGAGGGAGAGATATGCAAGGAAATAAGGAAAAGGGGATGAGTGAGTAAAGGAGGGAAGGTAAAAGGAGAAGAGGAGAGAAAGAAAAGGGAAAAAATGGGAAGTGGCGAAAGGAATCAGGAAGCAAAAATTAAAAAAGGAATGAAAGGTTGCAGGTGACATAAACCATCAGGTTGCACATCAACTAACCATTGGTAGTGACAGGAAAATAGTGTTATATCACTTACTTTTTTAAAAAGTTAGGGCAGCAGAAACCCCCAGAAACAGGATGGCAAATGAATTTATTTATATGAGATGGCACAAGTCATCTGCAGAACCATTCAAATAGCAAGAAATGTACCAATTGAACTGACAGCTATGCGAATAGGCTCAACAGTGTATGTTCCACACAACTACATGTAAATATCTATCATTTCAAGAAAGTGAGAAAAAGAATCGGTATAACTAGGGTTCTTTTGATGTGTGATTGAGCTCCAAATCACACTAGAGTGGGCCATTAAATTTGTGTGGATTAGGTGAGTCAGCTCCTCCATAGGCTCCATTGATTTAAATGGGCTTACTCTAGTTATGATTTTCTACACTAAGCAACAGGATATCAGCCAATGTGATGTCTTTAGCCTATGACTCTTTTTCTCAGCTGTTGTTATTATGTGCTGTCAAGTCACTTCTGACTTACAGTGTCAGGGAATCAAGTGTTCAACTGCTGTCCTGCTTTGTCACTTTCTTCTTTCACTTTCACTAAAAGTCATTTCATTTCTTCTTTATGACAATAAAATGGTACCATCAATATATGAACTTTATTCCACCATTTCCCTCTCCTCTTTCTTCTGAATCTCTATGGCCATATTCTGAGTACAGATTGAACAGGTAAGGGAATAAAATGTATCCTTGCCTGACACCTTCACCTATAGGAAACCATTCTTTCTCTCCATATTCTGTCCTAATGGTAGCCTCTTGCCCACAATATTGATTATGCCTCATCATTAGTTGAGACACACCCATTTCTTTCAGGATAATCCATAGCTTCTCATGATCCACATGGTTAAAGGCATTGCTGTTGTCTATAAAGCAAACATTGATCTTGTTCTGAAATTCTTTGGTGCAATCCACTAGACAGTGGATATTCACAATATGATCTTGAGTGCCTCTTCCTTTTCAGAATCCCACTTGATCCTGAGGCATTTTTCACTCCATATAAAATAAAAACCCTTTGTCGAAACACTTCGGTCATCTCTTTGTTTCCACTGGAAATTAAAATAATGTTCCTGTAGTTATTGCACTTCTTGGTATCCTTTCTTTCGGGTTGGAATATATATTGAATGTTGCCAGTCTGTGGGCCATTGTTTTGTTTTCCATATTTGTTGCCATGCATTTGTTAGAGTCTCGACAAATTTAGTCTCTATAGCTTGAAACAGATCTATTAGTGTTCCTTCTACATGTGGTAATTTATTTCTTCTCAGTGCTCTGAGAGAAGCTTTCACTTCACTTTCTAGAATGTCAGGTTCTTTGCTATTAAACTGTACGTATAGCAAGGATGAACTACATAAATGTGTCTTGTGTGAATTTTGGCTATGAACAGAAGTTACAATGTTCTACCACTGCTCTGTTCCAAAGAAGCAGGAGTTGGCACCATCTCTACTTGGCAAAAATACCTAATAGATGCCATTGTTTGAACTGGGATTTTTCAAGGCAAGGCAAGTAGTTGTTGATATTTCTATCATTGCTTATTTTCAGGGCTTCTCCTCAGGTGCTCAGGAATACTAGGCCTGAAAGCAGTATTTGACTGAAAACACTGGAAGCCAGTTTTGAGTGTTCATTTTAGGAAATGGAATAACCTGAAAAAGCTCTCTGGGTCCCAGAATGGCTACAGCCAAAGGAATAAGTCAGTGTGAGCCTCAGTCACGCAATCCATTGTGCACTGCCACTTTACTGAATGCATCCCGATGAAGTGCAGTTCCCAGTTGGCTGAAAGAGAAGTTGATCATAGTGTTAAGGCTGTGATAGACATGAAACATGAGATCTTGAAAAAGCTTCTGCAATTGTTATTTTTGAAAAAAAAAAAGGTGTTAACATCAGTCATGTCTGAGTGTGTGGTTCACACTGAAGACTGCAAACCTGCAGGAATATATGTCTGGGTTATTGTCATTGAGGTACTATTTGCCTCAGAAGACTTCCAGTCTGTTTCCTATTTCTTATTCCTTTATTGAACAGTAAAATGTCATGTTCCTTTTCAATTAGTAATAGCAACAGTAAAATGTAGTGTTCCTTTCAAGTTTATTTAATACACTATAAGGACTGCAGTATTCCAGTCAAGTATTATTTATGTTCTGACATACTAATTATGTCATTTTCTAACATTCTCAGCCCCACTTTTTATGAAAACTTTCAAATGCTCCTCCCCCCCCAAAAAAACTACAACAACTAAGCAATAGCAACAAGGCATAGTTCTCCTGACCAATTTCAGTGCCAGCCCCCACCCCACCCCAAAAACAACAACAGCAAATGAGAAATAGCATCATTGCAGACTGCAGGATCAAGGTACTATTGTCCTCAGAAAAAAAATTCCTGGGAAGAAATAAATTCAAACAGCTTTTAAATTAAAAAAAAAATGTCTAGGGGCCGGGATGATAGGCTTGTGGAGAACTCTAATGCCCTTTAAACATATTTTAAAAACTCCTTCTAGCAACAGTTTAAAATTCATATTTCTACCATATTTCCAAAGAGGATCATAACAGGCTCGGTTGTTTTGAGACAGATAGCAGATCATTTAGCTTCTTTTACTAAGTGAACAGTATAAAATGAGCAGGGAACAGGTCTCAGTGAGAGCCCATCTTTTTCTCAAAGAATATGTGGTGGAGAAGAGGTTTTCTACTAAATCTTTTTTACTTAATGTTTATTTTCTCCCCCCCACCCAGTTTCTTTTTTAAAAACAACCCTGTATCACAATTTTTCCCCTTTCCCGTCTCATGTGTTCAATATCAAATACACAAAACATAAAAAAGAAATATTTTTCAGCTGTCACAGCATTAAACAAGGATATTTTTTCCTACTGAAAGCCTCAGAAATTTGACCGATAGAGCCTGTGCTTCCAAAGGTAGTAACTGCTTTTTCAGCTGAAAGAGAATCTCCTTCTGTCAGCAGTAACGCCACCTCAGATATCCTTCCCCAAGCCTCCAGTTTGCTGTGACATCTATAATTTATTCACCCCATGATGCACGCACCATCCGCAGCTCCTTCAGTTGTGTCTTTGATATGCCATTAACTTTAAAATTTATATATAATGTAACTGGTCCCCAGGTGAGAAGTTTAAAAGTTAAATAGGGTTGTGGCTCCAAAAGCAAAGCAAACTGAGAAAAGTTTTTGACTGAAAGGAAGCCACAGATTGAGGGCATGTCTATTTGCATTTTTGACACTTGGATAATTAATAAACATTATTTCTTGCCTCCAACACTCTTCTGCCTTGCCTCTCTTGATGCAAGTCTGGGCAGAATATTTTATAAGGGAAAACTTCATCACTGATAAACTATACATGCTCTCACATCAAGCTGACCTTTTGTAATGCAAAGCAAAGAATACCATAAATTTCATTTATAGTCTCACACATTTACTTGACTACAGGACTGCCACTATATATGTGTTCCCAATGTTTGCCTCTCACTGTGTGTGGCTAAAGTGGAAATTTTGCACGTCATTTGGGTATCATGACTTACAGAGGTTCTTCCCATAACAGTGCTACAGCCCCATCAGTGGAGGTGTGGCAACAGGCATAGCAATAGTATTGGAAATAAACCCATGACCCAAGTAATACTCTCTCTCTCTGAAATGCAGAACTTCCACATCAGGGTCACTGAAACTTATTTTGTCACAGCAACTAAGCCACAAAATTAAATGGAGGGTTAAATTAGAGACTAATAATAATCAGTGTAATAAGGATTCAGCACAACATAGAGCCAAACGACAAAGGAAAATAAAGTGAGAAATTCTACAGGTTTGGATTTCACATTTTTGGGAAGTGTGATACAAAGGGAAATGTGAATCAGCATGGAGTTCTCACCCTTCCCAAATCTGTAGTCCCCCCCCCCACCTATAGGACATCTGTTGCTATGTTGTGTTGTCACTTCTGATTTACAGTGGCCCTATGAATGAATAATCTCCAGAATATCCTTTCCTCAACTGCCCTATTCAGCTCCTGTAAACTGATGCCTCTGGCTTCCTTTAGAAAGTTGGTCCATCTTGTATTTGATCTTCCTTTTTTCCTGCTGACTTTCACATATCCTAATGTTATTGTCTTTTTCAGAGAATCTTGCCTTCTCTTGCTGTGCCCAAAGCAGGATAGCCTCTTGTTGTGCCCAAAGCAGGAAAGACAATTTTGTCTCCAGAGATAGTTCAGGCTTGATTTGATCTAGGATTCAATTGTTCATCCTTCTGACAGTCCAGGATATTCACAAAGTCTGCTCCAGCAGCATATTTCAAATGAATCATTTCCCTAACAGTCTGGTCAGAAATTGATGCATGCTGGATATCTCTAGGCTGGATGAAAGAAGTATTAGAAATAGACATTTTGCCTAACATATTTGCAGATTATAGTCCCATTTTAGTACAATTGGAAATGGGACCTAAATTGTCATATTGGAGGCTAAATACAACCCTTTTAAAAATGATACTTTTACAAAACAAATAAGAGATGGATATATTCTTCATACTTAATATGCTTCCAGAAACATCAATGGTAACAGTAAGGGAAACAAGTAAAACCTTTTTTTCAAGGTCTAATAGTAACAATTGCAGCAAGGCAAAAGAGAGAGAGAGAGAGAGAGAGAGAGAATGGGAAAATATAAAGAACGGGAAAAGGCATTGTCTTTGTGTGAAAATCAGTTAAAACAAAACCCAAATATGACACAAATGAGGATGAAGATAAAATTAACACAACATCAACTGAATGTCTTGATGACAAAAGAAATGGTGAAAAGGATAAAATTTGTAAGAATTTTTTTTTAAAAAAATGCAAACAAACCAAGGTGGCTGGCATTTAAATTATGAAAAGAAAGAGGAAAGTCCATAATCCAAAACCTAAAAGATGAGGAAGGAGTAATAAAATATAGACAAGAAGAAATAAAGAGGATTGTAGAGAAATTCTATCAAAATCTGTATCAAGAAAAAGAGATTTCCAAAGGAAAACAGAGAGAATATCTGGGGAAACATAACAATATAAAGTTAACAAGTGAACAGAAACAGATTTTGAATGAACCATTTTAATTTAATGAAATAGTAGAAGCCTTTAGGAAGCAAAAGAATGGAAAATCTCCAGGAGGAGATGGGATTCTGGCAGAATATTATAAAACTTTTGGGGTTATGCTACTTATACTACTTAAACCATATAAGAAATAAATAGAAGTTATAGATGAAGAAATGATAAAGCCACCAACATGGACAGAAACATTAATTACTACTATTTATAAAGAAGTAACTGATCCTATGGAAATTAAAAATTACAGACCAATATCATTCTTAAATTTGGATTATAACATTTATGCTACAATATTAGCAACTAGATGGTCCTTTCACAAATAATCCATGAGGATCAATCCAGATTCCTTTGAAAAAGACAGATGAAAAATAATCTTAGAAGAATTTTAAACATACTGAAATACTATGAAGTGCATCCAGAAAAATCAATGACTATGATTCTGGATGCAGAAAAGGTGTTTGACAATTTGAACTGGAATTTTATGATATAGCAACTAGAAGTGATGGAAATGGGAGAAAGATTTATTGGGTCAATAAAAACTATATATACTAAACAAAAAGCCAAAATCAAAATTAATGGAGACTTTACAAAATATATTCAAATATGGAAAGGTACAAGACAGGGCTGCCCATTATCCACATTACTATTTATACCTTCATTGGAAGTCCTTAATGAGCAAAAACATGAGGGCTAAAAATAAGGGGAGAAGAATATAAATTACAGGCATTTGCTGATGATTTAGTTTTTATTTTGGAAGAAACCCGTAAATCTACTGATGAGCTGATGGAGACACTAATAAACTTTGGGGAAATGGCAGGAATGAAAGTGAATTAACAGAAAACCCAAAATTTAGGCAAGAATATCTAAACAGAGGAGGTTCACAAATTGACAAACACAGTGGACTTCCAAGAGGAAACAAGTATCAAATATTTGGGAATTCAAATAAAAAACAAAACAAGTATACTGATAAAAGATAATTATTTGAAACTTTTTAAGGAGATACAGAGAGACTTGGAAAAGTGGGATAAGCTACAACTTTCATTGATGGGAAGAAAAGCGGTAATTAAAATGAATGTTTTACCTAAACTGATCTTTCTCTTTCAAACAATACCAATGTTCTTAAAGCAAACACTTCTACAGGATTTCAATAGAAAAATAATGAAATTTATTTGGCAGGGAAAAAATGAGGATCAAAGTGAAGGCATTACCAGACTCTAAAGGGTGGACTTTGGTCTTGCAGATTGGGAAATTTATTATAGGGCTTGTGTACTGGTACGGATTAAGGAACGGATTACTCTGGATAATGAGAGACTGCTTAACTTAGAGGCGCATGATCTTAACCTAGGGTGACATGCTTTTATAAAATGAATCAAAAAAGCTAGAGTATAAAGTCTTCAATAACCATGTGATAAGAAAGTCTTTGTTATAGACATGGAATAAGATACAAAAGCAAATATATACTAAAATTCCAGGCTGGAAGTCGCCATTGGAAGCATTTACACAGTCTACTTTAATGGACTCAATAAGACTTGTCAGGTACAAAGATTTGCTTAAGAAAGAGTTAAAAAAACTAGAGAGGAGCTAGAGGAGCAGATTTTTTATTTTTTATTTTTGGATTGGTGGACGAGATTACAGTTAGACTCCAGGTATGCAAAAGATAAAATAATGGGTTTTTATAAAGAACAAATGACATTTGGTAAACTACTATTAGAGGCAAATGATAAAATAATTAAAAGAATGTTTGAATATCTCTTAAATACGAAAATGGAAGATGAAGATGTGAAAGAATGTATGATAAAATGGGCACAAAATGTTGGTCATAATATTGACTTAGAACAGTGGGCACAAATTTGGGAGAATAATATTTGTGAGGAAATGGAAGGAAACTGGGACTTGTAGCTATACAAAGATGATGTTCTGTGTAATATGGATTTAAAAGCAACAAAATGTTCTCATGAGACTGTTGTTAGAATTGTGCTGCTGGGCATGAAGATAAGGAGCAAGGCTAAGGTGGCCCAGAGAAGACCAAACAGAGCATAAGATAAGGCACTTGGGCCTGGATCTTCTCATGTGAAATGTGGGTGGTGAACTGTGTTACATCCAATTGATCTTAATTGGTTAACAGATAGGAGTTGTCATAAAGAAAGTGGAGGGTTTGTGTATGTGATTGATGTTTGTTCATTTTTTCTGTGTAGAATGTGAGAAGAGAGAGGTTTGTTTTGTTTAAAGGAGAAGAGGGGGGAGAAATAGCCCAGCTTCTCTAGTGTGCTAACATGTAGAGAGAAATGATAACTTAGCCTAGTCTTAGCTGTTCATTATTTTACTTAGAAAGAATAAGCTTATTTAAACATAGTAAAAAATTGATATGTTTATCGTAGTTTAAAGCTACAACTATATTCTAATGAAACTATTTTATTTTCTTAATAAGACTATTATTCTTCAACAGAGGAGTGGTCTCTTGAACAATCAGGGTTGGAGCTAAGTTCGGTTGGGTTTTGATAAGGTCACCAATTGCTACTATAACAGAGAAGTCCTATCTACCTACTCAGTCTGTTGTGTATTCTAAGGGAACACACAGTCGATGATTTACTGCCTTGTAAGCAGGCAGGAGTTTTCTTTCAGGTCAGGCTTGTCCATGGAAGCATTTGCTACGCACTTCTGAGGCCTAATGGACCTACCTCAGACAATAAAGGTGGCAGTATTGCATTCACAGTGACTCCCCATCCAAGATCATTATCTCCTTAGGGAGAAGTGATCGTCACAACATTAAACTTACAAAATCAGTTAATTTCAAAGAAAATTATATCTTATATATAAGATGTTTTTATATATCATATGATTCCAACTAAATTGTCTAAAATGTATGAAAATACCTCCAACAAATGCTGGAAATGTAAAATGCCGGAGGGTACTTTTTACCATATCTGGTGGACATGCAGGGAAGCAAAAATTATTGGATATCAATACATGAAATGTTACAAAAAATCTTATCTTATGTGATACCATTTAAACCAGAATTGTTTCTATTGAATATTATGACAGAAACTATAGATAAAGAAATTAGATGTTTGATAATACATGTAATTACAGCAGCGAGGATACTATATGGAAAATATTGGAAGAAAGTACCTTCTCTTGAGGAATTGATAGAAAAGATACTGGAAGTGTCGGAAATTGATGTACTAACAGAATCATAAAATTAAACAGCAACTCAAAAAGGACTAAAAATGGGAATGGTTTTATAACTGGATCCGAAATATGGATTGAAAAGTATAGATAAAAGCAGAATGAGAAGGTCCAAAGGAATGGAGAGGGTAATTAAGCCTAACTAAGTAAGTGGATGTAAGAAAACTCTTTCACTCTCTGGAATTTTACCCTTTCCCCATCCTTACTCATCCCCCCTTATTCCCCTGTATCCACACCCCAACCCCCTACACCTATTGAAAATGAATAAAAACTTGTAACTCTTCAGTTATGTGAGTAGCAAAAGACAAACAAAAGACATAGTGGCACAGCTCTGCAATGAAAGAAAAATGATAATAGGGGACCAAGAAAAGACAGAGGTGCTCAATTCCTATTTTAGTTCAGTCTCTTCCCATAAGATAGACTATGAACCTTCCAAACAAATTGGAAGTGCAAGGGGGGGCAGGATTGCAGCTGGAGATAGATAAACAAACGGTCGAGGAATAGTCAAACAGACCTTACCACCTTCAACGACTTCAAATCTTCAGGGTCGGATGAACTACATCCAAGAGTATTGAAGGAACTGGCTGAAGAACTATCAGAACTGCTATCCATTATTTTCTTGAAATCATGGGAAACAGGTGAGGTGCCAGAGGATTGGAGGAGGGCCAATGTTGTCCCTATCTTCTGAAAAGGGCAAAAAAGCAACCTGAGAACGACATGCCAGTCAGCATGACATCAATCCCAGTCAAAATTCTGGAACAGATCATAAAGCGGTCATTGTGCAGGCATCTAGAAAACAATGCAGTAATAAGTAGAAGTCAGGATTTGTCAAGAACAAATCCTGCCAGACTAATCTGATCTCATTTTTTGATTAGGTTATCTCCCTGATAGACAGAGGGAATACTGTAGACATAGTATATCTTGACTTCAGCAAAGCTTTTGACAAAGTGCCCCATGATCTCCTGATTAGCAAGCTAAATAGGAGTGGGCTGGATGGATCAAGTGTCAGGTGGATACACAGTTGGCTACAGAATCATACTCAGAGAGCGGTGATTAATGGGCCCTTCTATAACTGGGAGGAGGTAACTAGTGGGGTACCCAAAGGCTCAGTCCTGAGCCCGGTGTTCTTCAATACTTTATTAATGACTTGGATGAGGGAGTACAGGGAATGCTTGTCAAATTTGGTGATGATACAAAATTGGGCAGAATAGCTAATACCTTAGAAGACAGAAACAAAATTCAAAATGACCTGGATAGGATGGAGCACTGGGCTGAAAGCAACAGAATGAAATTCAACAGGGATAAGTGCAAAGTACTCCACCTTGGAAAAAGAAACAATTTGCACAGTTATAAGATGGGGCTACCTGGCTCAGCAAAACCATACTTCAAGAAGGATGCTAACAAATTGAACAAGTTCAAAGGAAGGTGACAAAGATGATTAGGGGACTAGAAATCAAGTCTTATGAGGAAAGGCTGAAAGAATTGGGCACGATTAGCCTTGAGACAAGAAGGCTGAGGGTATGATAGTGCTTTTCAAATATTTGAAAGGCTGTCATACAGAGAAGGATGAAAAGACTTGTTTTCGATCATCCCAGAGTGCAGGACACACAATAATGGGCTCAAGTTAAATGAAGCCAGATTTCAGTTGAATATCAGGAAAATCTTCCTGTTAGAGTAGTACAACATTGGAACCAGTTACCTTGGAAGTTGGTGAGTCCTCCAACACTGGAGGCATTCAAGAGAAACTTAGATAATGACCTGGCAGATACACTTTGATTGTATTCCTGTGTTGAGCAAGGGGTTGGACTTGATCACCTTGTAGGCTCTTTCCAACTTCACTTTTCTATTATTCTATGCTAAAGCTTGCTGATATTCCATAGACTCTGCTAAGACACGGGTTCCTCTTGTTCCTTCCTTTCTCTAGCTCCTCTGTATGTCTAAGCATATTTTCTCTTAAGTAGGAGTGTTTTTGTTGCTGCTGCTGCTGCTGTGTTGGTGTTGGTTTTTGTTTTAGTACCATGTACAGGGCACACTTGATAAATTTTACCCAGTTTGTTTTTAATTTTGGACTGGAAAATGTTTGGCGCAATGCCGCTACTTCATGGATTTTAAGTTGGGATGGAAGGCTTTTGTTTAGATTAGGCATCCTTCATTCTTGAGAGACTATGGTAATGTGCTCTGTATGGAGGACTTGGAACAGCATCTAGCGTGGCTGAAAAGGTCAATTTGAGAGTGATAATCCCTTCCACACTGAAGACAAATACAATCTGTACCCTGTCCAGCTCCCTGATTTTGCTGTTTCTGTGACTGCCTCTTTGCCTCAGCCTGCTGGACAAGGGTCTGTTTAAATTGGGAGAGGCCACGATGCACCACCTGCCTCCAGGCTGAACACTCAGATGTCAGGGTTTCCCATCTGTTGAGGTCCATTCCTAAGGCCTTCAGGTCCCACTTGCAGATATCCTTGCATTTGTGGTCTCCCTCTGTGGTCTCCCTCTGTGGCGATTTCCCTGCATTAATTCTCCATACAGGAGATCTTTTGGAATCCGACCATCATCCATTCTCACAACATGTCCAAGCCAATGTAGACATCGCTGTTTGAGTAATGTATACATGCTAAAAATTCCAGCTCAGTCTAGAACAACTCTATTTGGAACTTTGTCCTGCCAGGTGATAAAAATAAAATGTGTCGGAGACAACACATGTGGAACGTGTTCAGCTTCCTCTCCTGCTGTGCACAAAGGGTCCAGGACTCACTGCAGTACAAGAGTGTGCTCAGGACACAGGCTCTATAGACCTGGAACTTGGTATATGCCTGTGACGGAATGCCCATGTCACTCCTGTCACTCATAGCTGAAGTTCAAGTGCAGGAGCCTATGAGCGGACAGAAAGGGCAGAGTCAGAGAGGCAGTTAGAGTGGGAGTTAGGAGAACGGTGAAAGAGAAAATGAGAGTGTGGAGGAGATAAATTGAATAGTCAAGATACATAGATAGTCAGAGAATTAGAGAGAACTGATATTATTAATAAGTTCGTTAAAGTGAATAAATCAATAAAACAAATGAAGAATTGAATGTGTAAACCAAAGATAAGAAGTTTTAATGGGTGATTCTATACATTGATCAAAAACAACATGTGTGATTCAAATTCAATATAAATAAACAAATTATGTTGGCAGCAAGTGTCTGATTCAAGTATTGTGCAAGTGTGGATAAGGGATCTCCACTGGTGGCAGCGAATGAAAGTGAAAACGTCACCAGACTGAACCTTGGTTTGGGGAAAACAAATAGGGAACACTGGGTGGAACATCACAATGCCATCAGCTTCTTATTAAGGCATACTCTCTTTGTGAGTCTAGAGAACATGGTAGCTGCTTTGCCAATGCGTTTATCCAGCTCGACATCTAGGGAGAGAGTGTCAGAGATCGTAGAGCCAAGGTACACAAGGTCATGAATAACCTCCAATTCTTGCGTGGAGATGGTAATAGAGAGAGGTGAGTCTACGCCCTGGCCCATGACTTGTGTTTTCTACAGGCTGATTGTTAGTCCAAAGTCTTGGCAGGCCTTGCTAAAATGATTCATGTGTTGTTGGAGGTCTTCAGCAGAGTGGGCAACAACAGCTGCATCACTGGCGAACAGGGGAAGGCTTTTGTATTGTTTTTAATTTTGCCTTGCTTTCTGCACCTCCTCTGAACAGTAAGTGTATTTTATATACAGCTCTTGAGGACCTTGTGAGAAGGGCGCCATATAAGTCTATGAGTCTAGGATTAGCTCAATAATTCTTTTTGACTTCATCAGTCTGTTAATTCTGCATGCCTGTGGTGATAAACCCAGAAAATCCCTGATAATCCTATATAGTATTCAGACAGGGCTGCCAACAGCTATAAATACATATCAAACTGTCAAATACTATTATCATTTAGACAACTCTGCAGCCCTTTCCAAATTACATTAGAATATCCAGGCTTGACTTAATGTTCCCCACTTTCCCCCGCCCCCAACCATTTCTCTTTCTCCTCTCTTAATAATAGGGAAATGGAAACTGCTTAGGTTGTGAACATAATCATGTATGTTTACAGTATGCCCAGCCGTTCTGCTACAGAATCTTGTTTATTTCAGCTCAGCTTCCATATGACTTACAGGCAGAAAGAGCAGTTGAAATTCTGCAGATAAGCAAATAGTTCTTGGCAGTTTTCAAAACTAAAGGATTCCACTGCCAAAAGGCTTCTGTTTACCACACAAAACAAATGTTGTTCCAATTGCAATTTCAGAAATGAGAGAGAGAGACAGAGAGAGAAAGAGAGACAGAGAGGCATCCTAAATATATCCTTTCATGAAAATGCTCATACAGCTTTAAAAATCTAATTAGACGTATAACAAAAATAACAAAAAAAAAAAAAGATTCTTACCCCACCTTATTTTACAATTTAGCTTGGCTAATAACCAGCAATAATAAATAACAGTTTAGTCCCACTGTGTTCTGCAGCAACACTGCATTGCACAAAATTTTAATTACTGCTGAATGGAAAATCTTTGGAAAAGGTTGTAAAGCCCAGCCTGCATTGTATCCTTTTAATTCACATCCCCCCATTATTGTGCAGGTAGGAGAGGAGAGATCCTTGCAATGTATAAATGTCCTTCTGCCTGATATCCTTCTTAATTAATCCAGTATGGTTGTAAAATAATTCCACCGAGGTCATTACAATTACACCGACAGAAGAAGAGTATGAGTGACTTCCAAAGCCACACTCTGCTCTTAAAAGGATTAGATTCATTTGAGGTACTAATGACAGGTCATTTTTATTGTGCTTTGTCTTTATATGCTTAGGCTTGACAAGCTACAGCCCTGAAACTTTTGCAACAAACATTGCTTTCCTTCCATACAACCCAAGTACTTGCACAAGGACAATCCATACGTCTAATTGCCAGATGTTATTTGTATACTTGCAGGATTCACTTGATACAAGGTTACCTGACTCAAGTGTTGAACTAGTATATGAAAACAACTGTGGCCTTATGCATTAAAGACAGGCTACGTGCATGTACATACGAGAACACGGAGCCCAGAGTTTGGAAACCTACTTTTAATAAGTAACTAGTTACAGTTCTTGTTGCAAAGCTTATAAAGCAGTTAGTTAACCATTGTAGTTACAGCCTTTTAAGCAACTTATGTTTCTATTTTGTAACATAGTTCCTTATCAGTTACTTTGGGAGGAAATGCTGGATACCACAAAATGTTAGCCAATGTACACAATATCTGATCCTCCCAACCAGAACTGCTGGACAGCACAATGGTTTAGGTCTCTGGCTGCAGATCCAGAGACTGCGAGTTTGATTCCCTACTGTGTTTCCTTGGCAAGGGGCTAGACCTGGTGATCCATAGGGTCTCTTCCAGATCTGCAGTTCTAAGATGATAATGATTATGATGCTTGAAGTGCTAGATAGCTGAATGGTTTAGGCATCTGGCTGCAGAGCCAAAGGTTGTGAGTTCGATTCCCTACTGTGCCTCCTTAACAAAGGCTGGATTTCATGATCCATTGGATCCCTTTCAGCTCTGCAGTTCTAAGAGTATTAGATTGTTATCTCATTGTCACTTGAACTGCCTTGTAATACCCAATCAAGCCCAGAGTTCTTATCACTTTTCTGAGTTTTTGAAGAGATGTGGGACAGAAACTACAGAGAACTTTCTCCATCACAAGTCTGGAGGCTTCCCAAATAGAAATGAACACAAACAACTTTTTCCAGATCAACCACAAATTTGTTCATCCATTAGTTAGCTCTATTACACACCAGGTGGCTGTCTAAAACAAAAGCAAAAAGCCCAGCTTCCTCAGCTGAGCCTCCCTGCCCCCCCCCACGCATCGCCTCCCTACTTTATCTTGCTGCCTCCACCTATCAGCTGAGAGGTGGGCGTATACACAGAGGCAACTTGTCAGGGTGTGGCCAAGATATTTCTTTTCTTCTTATTTATTTATTTTTTAGACAGCTCTGTCTTAAAAAAAAGTCCGGCTGCCTTAGATGAGAGATGGGTGCATGCGTAGATATATATATATAAAATTTTGGGGAGACAGTCAAGGGCTGCCTCTTTAAAAAATTAAAATTAAAAGTTTAAAATTAATTTTTTTAAAAAGTTTGAGAGTCAACCTGTGGCTGCCTCTGCATATGCATCTGCCTCTCAGCGGAGGCAACCAGGCTTTAAAAAAAAAAAGAAAAGACAGCCATGAGGCTGTCTCTGCCCATGCACCTGCCTCTCACTGATTAAACTTTTTTTTTTAAAAAAATAGACATCGTCAGACTGTCTAAAAAGGAAAAAAAAAACTCTTTTGAGCAGCAGCCGATCTGCAGGAGCCACGTGGTCTGCCTTTCAAGACAGCAGCAGTGGCAGCAAAAGGTAAGGTGGTGGTGGGTGCGGTGGGAAGGGTGCGGTGGGCAGTAGGTGCCCCCCAATTTGATAATTAAAATATTTTTGAGACAAATCAATAACTTGAAAATCACTAAAACTTTGTCCATTCATATTTTTCAGGGTTGTCACATTTGACAGAAATCGACAAATCAGTAATTTTCAATGAATTTTTCATTTCATTTTTTTCCTTCATAGCCATCTCTATTCAATAAGCCTATTGCAAGGCCCAGGTAAGTGACAGAAAGCTTTGTTCAAATTCCAGGATGTTGCAAGGGTTGGTGCTAAATAAACTGGTATGTGCAGGTTGCTGCAAGGGGAAGGGAAAAGAGAGGACATAACACAACAAAGAAAAGGGGAAAGAGAAAGATAGGGGCGCTATTTTTGTATAGAGAAAATATTTTCTTAAGATAGATTTAGTGGTGACAGAAATTGTTCTCAGCCTATTAAATGGTCTTCAAGGGAAGCCTTTTGTGTTTTAAAGAAAGACACACAACACAAAAGAGACACTCTTCTGTGTGATTCATGTTTTTTGCCAAAAACGAGCCTCTAAACACATGTTTATGGAAGAGGGGTGCACTGAAGTGTCATGTTTCTTTTGTGCTCCATCTTTTATGTGCTCTATTTTTTTTTTGCCCTTTCAGTTCCCCCTCTGTATGTCAAATTATCTGAGAAATTGTTCATCCAATAGTGTTGTAAGAGCTGTCAGTAGCCAATAAGAACATGCGATGGGGGAGAGAAGTGAGAATTTTGAATTCATAGATGCATTTGAATTAGCCCTGGAACACCCTGAACAGTGTGCTCTTTGCTTCAGTCGTTACTGTGTGCTGAGCTCCATTTCCTCCATCTTGAATTGCTGCCTGCCTGCTTTCTGTCTCCATTTTGGATGCTTTGGTGCCAACAGCTCAATGTATTGTAATAATTTTTATTTCCTCTTCACTTATTATACATTGAACAAGGAATATAGCCCCACTAAACATTATCTATACAGTAAATGTAATAGGCATATATTCATTATCTGATTTTGTGCTGGAGCCTTCTGCTGTAACTGAGGAAACCCAAGCAATGGCTTGCTGTGTTGCATAGCCCTAAAGCTAAGATAAAGGTTCACAGCTGAACCCACTACTCACAGTGGGATATTTATCTGCAGTATTTATTTTAGTTATAGCTTTCTCTTTATTTGCAGCTAACATACTGTCATAGTTCTAACTGCGTTTGACATCTTTATTCCTCCAGCAGTAAGAACATTTAAATGTGTTATGTATGAAAAGGTGATATGATTGCATTAGATTGGAAACCACCACCCGACAACTAAGCTTCTGTTTCATATATTTTATGTGCATCTGGTATTGTTCTTTTTAAAAATGGAGTGGGGAGAAAATAAATAGCTGGTGGCTTACAGTAAATCTTGTGGAAGAATTAAACACCATAAAGATATTCTCTGTAGTATTCTGTCAAAATTACAATGGGGTACAATTGCATTTAGTCTTAGAGTTGCCAAGAGATCTGCTGGACATACTTGTAGCCTCTTAATTTAATCCTGATCACCCACTACCATTCTGTCCACTCCATGGCTAATATCAACGTGGGTAGACAGGAGCAGCTACATATAATGGCAACAGCTCCTCAGACAATTGGGGAGTGGGGAGTCACAGTGTGCAAGGAAAGCAAGCAGTGAGCTGAGAGTGTGTCCAAGAATGAGACCCTCCTACTTCCCTAGCTTATCTTTAATCAGTGGTCACCTTTGGATGCAGTCCTTGGGGTGTGCTTTGTATGATCCTATCTCTCAAACAGGAGTGAGCAGGTTCATCCTGGCGTGATCTGTGTCTGAAGATTTTCTCTACAGATCACAACCAACTTTCCCTAATATGGCTTAGAAATAGCCTGAATCTGTGTTCTCAGGTTTGCAGAGGCATTTGTATGTTCCAGTAGGGAGGGGGTGGAATTGCAAGGGGGAGAAAAGGAATGGGAGATACTACAGATCACCAACAATTTTGGGGAATGTATTGGATCTTGAATGTATAGACAAAGCTCAGCTTTTTTTCCCCCTCCTATGTTCCCACTCCTGGGAGCCAAATATTCTACTCTTTGTCCAGCTCCTGCTGTGCCATGAATCCATCCAACCTCAGCCTGCAGCAGCAGCAGCAGAAGAAAATTATAAAATGATGAGGTGGTGGGGGTAGTACCTAGTAGATAGATCCATTTAATTAAAACCTATACAGACCAAGCTGACTCTCCTGGGTCCCAGTAGGGTCCTCTGGGATTTTCCATACGCCATAGCCCTTTCTCTAAGTTACCCTTGGTCAGTGATTTCCCAGCTTTTATCATTTTTACCCTTTTAAGGATGAAATCTCTCTCTTACAGCTTTCGGTTCTGATGTATTTTAAATTGATTTTCAGTCACATGGTTTTCATTTTGCTGTGCGCACTCACTTTGAACATTATTGCTCTGATATACAGTAGGGGCTTAAAACAGCTTAGGAAACTACACATGAGATTTTAAATTCTTTCATTTACCAGCATGTATGCAAAACATACAGTTTCCATTGTTGCTGATCCCAGTTCCTTGCCAATGATTGCAACCTTCTCTTTCCCACTTGTTTTCAATATTATGCAGCATTTCATTGGTTTTCAGACATTATTTGCAATATGTGCTTTTCTTTATTTTCTAAAATAAATGTTAGTGGCATAGCGCTGCAATGACAGCAAAAATCACTGAAGTGATGCAGCACTAAAGTTTAAAAAATTAAAATTTACTTTGAATGGAAGGAAATCAGTGTCTCTGCATCCGAAATCCACATGCCCCCACAAAGGCAGCATTTAATATGACATGAGTATTCACATTGCCTGAAACAATTAATAAAAAACTGATTTTACAAGAGTATTAAATTAAAAGGCACCCCTCGCCTCTTCACTTTGCAGCAAAAGAAGTGGGCTTTGCTGTGCATCATTTAATCAAGATTTTCCAACTAAATTTTAAACCTGATTCCAAAGTAGTAGTTCTTATCAGTGTAACCATGCCCTTACTGATAATGTGAGCTTTGAAGTAAAGTTTGCTGGAATTTTTGGCCTTTGGCTTTATTTACTACAAGAAGTTGTCTGAAATTAAATTTTGCCCTTGGGCAGAAAGAAAGCATGTCCATCATTTGTTTATCATTAGGTACACAAAGAGAACTCTGGTCTTTTTTTCACATACAAGCCATAGCCGTGCACTGATGGGTTGCTTAGGCATGACAAACTGGAGTTCTTTTAGAATCCTTACCTATTACAATATCTGAACCAGACAAGTATCAAGAATCACAGACAAAAGGATCAGAAAAGTCCTCAAGATGATAGATAAATAATGGTGATAGCAGAGCAAGTTGCATGTAGTTTATTGCATATAAATTAAGGGGAGAGCATCCAGATCAGAAGATATTTGAGAGTTATAAAGAAAAATGCAGAAGCTCTGACAGAGAAAGTGGTTGGAGATACTAAGACCACAGTGAAAAATAAACCTTGAGATATCCTTCCATGCATGTAATGTTGTAAAACCCTGAAAGGTTAATTAATTGTTTCCAGCATACAAGCACACTGCTACATTCTGCTTTACTGGCAACCAATAAACCCTCTAATCTTCAGCCCAACCCAGGGCTCCACTCTCTTGCGTGTGGCTTCGCCTTTGTGTGCGCATGTGACTCTGGCCCCCCATGTGCTAGGTTCCGTCATGAGCGGAACCTAACACGATCACTGTGCAGACGAGGAAGACAGCTGTGCAGAGGGAAATGGAGTCCAAGCGGTCAACATGTGTGCACCCAAGCTTAATAGGAAACTTGCTGGCAACAAAAGTAGGATTCAAATCAGCACTATCAAAATAAAAGGAATAGTCTGCAACATCTCTATTGCCAAAATCAAGATATACAGAAGGAATATCAGTGTCAATCTCACCCAGTTTTGTCTACTAGGGTTCTCTGTGCACCAGCAAGCAAGAACTGGAGGTCAGGGAGGTGGAGTTGCAGTGGTCTATCATAATACTTTCTGCCTCACCAGGTACCACATTCCCCAAATGTGTGCATTTGAAAGTGCGAGCCCAGGACAGATTAGGCATTCTGTTGGTGTACTGAGCACCCCGTTGCTCAACAATCTCACGGCCTGAGCTAGCTGACCTAGTCTCAGCAGTGGTGTTGGAGTCCCCTCAGCTTGTTGTGCTGAGATACTTCAACATCCATGCTGAGGCAGTTTTTTTGGGGATTGGCTCAGGATTTCAGGCCCTCTGTGACAATCATGGGGTGGTCCCAAATGGTATCTGTTCCTACTTACACTGCAAGGCATACTTTAGACCTGGTTTTCTGCACTTGAGTAGATATTCGTGATCTGGGTGTGGAGAAACTCTCTGTAGTTCTGTAGTCATTGACAGATCATCATATCATGGGAACTCAGAGCCCCTTCAGGAGTGAGGGACTGATTAAGATGGTCTGTCCCAGGAGGCTGATGAAGCCAAATGGTTTCCTGATGGCTCTTGGGGAGTTTCCTGTCACCTCGAAAGGTGATTCTGTTGAGGTTCTGGCTGAGCTCTGGAATAGGGAAATGGCCAGGGGGTTGACACAGTCACTCCTAAGTGTCCCCTCCCACGAAATAGAGCCAAACTAGCCCCTTTGGATTACTAAGGAGCTGGTGATGAAGAAATTAATGAGACAGAGATTAAAGCGACAATTGCAGAAAACTTGGAGTGAATCTGACTGAACATGAGCTAGAGCCCATGGGAAGGCCTATTCTGTGGCAGTGGCAGCGGCATATAAGTCATTCTTTGCCACCATCATTGCATCTTCACAGAATTGCCCAGTAGAGATCTTCCAAGCGGGCAACAGAGTGTTACATCATGACCCACAGGAAGATAGTGCTGGCCACTCAGTAGCTTGCTGTGAAAAAATTGCACAACACTTTGCAGACAAGATTGCTTGGATACATTCTGATGTGGATGCTGTACATCATGTAGATGTAAAAGCCTCACTCCTGTGACTATTTGAAATATATTACATTCTACTCATTTTAAAACACCGTAGATCCTTTAAATTTTTATTGTTGTGACTTGGCGACTCTGAGAATTCCTACTCGGAGAGAAGCTCCACCCCCTCTTGGATCAGACATGTAAATAAGACTAAGAGAAAAAAGTAAGCTACAGTGACATCTGCTGAAAAAAGACTCAAACAGTACTTGCTAAAGAAAAAGAAAACAGATGCTGACAAAAGACTTAAACAGCATCCTTTATATACTTAGTTTAAGAAGAAGGGGGCAATCAATATGGCGACAAAAGGTGGAAAAAAGAGAACTCAAGGAGGATCACTGGCACAGGAACAGAATCTCAGTAGGATATTAGGGTAAGGATCATTTAAGGACTGGCAACAGAGTATTCAAGAGATGTTATCAACAGAGCTACAGCAACTACAAAGAGGGATGGTTCAGTATGTGTTCAAATGAAAGATTTAGGGGTGCAAATGACTGATATTAAAAATCAAATTACAGAAAATAAAAAAAACAAATACAGTGGTGCCTTGCTTAACGACGATAATCTGTTCCAGGAAAATCTCTGTTAAGCGAAAATGTTGTAAAGCAAAATTTAAAAACCCATTGAAACACATTGAAAACTGTTCAATGCATTCCAATGGGCTAAAAACTCACCGTCCAGTGAAGATCCTCCATATGGCGGCCATTTCCGGTGCCTGTATAGGAAGGAATCCATCCCTAAGCACAGCAGGGAGCCATTTTAAGCACCCAGTGGCCATTTTGAAACCCCAACGATCAGCTGTTTTTGATCGTCATAAAGTGAAAATCGGTTCCTGAAGCAGGGAACCAATCATCGCTAAGCGAAATTCCCCCATTAAGACCATCGTTTTGCAATCGCAATTGCGATCGCAAAAACATCATCATAAAGCGGATTTGTCGTAATGCGGGGCAATTGTTAAGTTGGGCACGACTGTACCCAGAATAGATGGGACATCAAAAAGAATGGAAGCAACGCTGGAGACCTTGTTTACAGAGATGGGGGAATTGAAACAGAAAAGAAAGCAAGATGAAATTACTTTGCTAAATCTACAAATGGAAAGAGCCAATTCCATATTTAGATCCCTGAATGCACCAGAACAAAAAGGAGAAGATACAGCACAAGTGATTACTACCTATTTAGCATCACTCATGGAGATGCGATCAGAGGATGTTCAACAAACTATAGACACAGCACAAAGAATCAATACAGCATACACAAGGAATAAAAATATCCCCAGAGAAATTCATGTTAAATTTATGAGAAAGCTCTTTCAAGATAAAGTTCTAAGAAATATACAAGGAACTTGATAGAAAATATATAGAAATTAAGATCTAATTATGTCTAAGTATATGGTGCCTGAAGGTGTGCCCTTCGAATTCGAGAAGTAATTATATTAACTCAAAAAGGAAGGCAAAATATTTTATGTAAACAAAGGAGAAGTGACTGTGCTGAAAAAAGGCAAAAAAAAGCAGATGAGAAACGAGAAGAGGAGAGATCAAATGGATAATCAAGACCACAGGCAGAAGCTCAACTAGAACAGAAGAGCAAGTGAGAAGCTGAAAAGGAAAGCACACTGTAAAAACAAGAGGATCCAAGAGGAGAAAAGAAAACATTAACAATAAAAATGGACTAAATGAATAAAATAGTTAAAGATTTTGGGATATCAT
This sequence comes from Pogona vitticeps, assembly GCF_051106095.1. Classification (NCBI taxonomy): domain Eukaryota; kingdom Metazoa; phylum Chordata; class Lepidosauria; order Squamata; family Agamidae; genus Pogona; species Pogona vitticeps. The sequence goes on along the minus strand of NC_135784.1, from coordinate 217,678,992 downwards.
TGGTATAAAATGGTAGAAGAATATTGAAGTTCAAAAATCAGTAACTATTATAGAAAATTCAGATAAGATATTTTATAGATGATATATGATTTACTGATGGTCCTTGTGGCAAAATAACTCACACTGACACAATCAGCTTCTTCCACCACCAGACGTGTATTTACAGGATATTTACAGATATACAGAGCGACAGCATGGCACCATGAATTCATCAGAAGAGCAGGAATACATCTTCTTTACACAGTCCAAATATATACACTTCCACTCACTCACATCCACACACGAGTGCAAATGTTTGCATGGTGTGTGATAGGGCATCAGAAACGGTGCAAGAGCTTCCAAGCACTTGTCCTTCTACCACAAGGAAAGTTGGCTTGCTAGACAAACTCTCATCTTGTAATGCTGGTTTCCCCTCCGGTACTGACATCTTCAAATAAGCCACTGTTAAGAATGACAGCCACTTCAATTTGATGGTATACAATGCCAACAAAAATTTTTAAAAATGATATTAAAATGTTTTTAAATGTGTTGTGTTTAGTCGTTTAGTCGTGTCCGACTCTTCGTGACCCCATGGACCAGAGCACGCCAGGCCCTCCTGTCTTCTACTGCCTCCCGGAGTTGTGTCAGGTTCATGTTGGTTGCTTCGCAGACACTGTCCAGCCATCTCATCCTCGGTCGTCCCCTTCTCCTCTTGCCATCACACCTTCCTAACATCAAGGTTTTTTCCAAGGACTCTTTTCTTCTCATGAGATGGCCAAAGTACTGGAGCCTCAGCTTCAGGATCTGTCCTTCAAGTGAGCATTCAGGGTTGATTTCCTTTAGAACTGATAGGTTTGTTCTCCTTGCAGTCCAGGGGATTCTCAAGAGCCTCCTCCAGCACCACAATTCAAAGGCATCAATTCTTCGGCGGTCTGCTTTCTTTATGGTCCAGCTCTCACTTCCATACATCACGACAGGAAAAACCATAGCTTTGACTATTCGGACTTTTGTTGGCAAGGTGATGTCTCTGCTTTTCAAGATGCTGTCAAGATTTGTCATCGCTTTCCTCCCAAGAAGAAGGCGCCTTTTAATTTCAGGGCTGCTGTCTCCATCTGCAGTGATCATGGAGCCCAGGAAGATAAAATTTGACACTGCCTCCATATCTTCCCCTTCTATTTCCCAGGAGGTGATGGGACCAGTGGCCATGATCTTAGTTTTTTTGATGTTGAGTTTCAGACCGTTTTTTGCACTCTCCTCTTTCACTCTCATTACAAGGTTCTTTAATTCCTCCTCACTTTCTGCCATCAGAAATGTTTTTAAATAGTGTGGGAAAAGTAAAACACAAGAGGAGACTTTTATAATATTTGGTGGATATGTAGGGAATAACTTCATAATTAAACTCAAAAGGTAGCCTGGAAAGCATAGATGAAAGAAGAATGTGAAGGTCCAACTATGGAAAAGATTTAGGCATCCTTCAGTCTTGAGAAACTATGGTTATATGCTCTGTATGGAGGACTTGGAACAGCATCTAGTGTGGCTGAGAAGGCCAATTTGATAGTGACAATCCCTTCCACACTGAAGACAAATACAGTCTGTCCCCTGTCCAGCTTCCTTATTTTGCTGGTTTTGGGACTGACTCTTGGCCTCGGCCTGCTGGACAATTGTATCTTCAAGTTGGGAGAGGCCATGCTGCACCACCTGCCTCCAGGCTGAACATTCAGATATCAAGATTTCCCATCTGTTGAGGTCCATTCCTAAGGCCTTCAGATCCCACTTGCAGATATCCTTGTATCGCAGCTGTGGTCTCCCTCTGGGGCGATTTCCCTGCACTAATTCTCCATACAGGAGATATTTTGGAATCCAACCATCAGCCTTTCTCATGACATGCCCAAACCAATGTGGACATCGCTGTTTGAGTAATGTATGCATGCTAAAAGTTCCAGCTTGTTCTAGGACTTCTCTATTTGGAACTTTGTCCTCCCGGCTCATACAAAAAAAGTGTTGGAGACAGTGCTTATGGAACGTGTTCAGCTTCATCTCCTGCTGTGCACAAAGGCCCAGGACTCACTGCAGTACAGGAGTGTACTCAGGACACAGGCTCTATAGGCCTAGATCATGGTATATGCCATCAGCTTCTTATTAAGCCATACTCTCTTTGTGAGACTAGAGAACATGGCAGCTGCTTTGCCAATGCGTTTATCCAGCTCGACATCTAGGAAGATGGTGTCAGAGATCATTGAGCCAGGGTACACGGTCATGAACAACCTCATATTCTTGTGGGAAGATGGTAATAGAGGGAGGTGAGTCCATGCCCTGGCCCATTATTTGTGTTTTCTTCAGGCTGATTGTTAATCCAAAGCCTTGGCAGGCCTTGCTAAAATGATTCATGAGCTGTTGGAGCTCTTCAGCAGAGTGGCCAAAAGTGGCTGCATCATCGGCGAAAAGCAAGTCCCGCATGCATTTCAGTTGGACTTTGGTCTTAGCTTTCAATCTAGAGAGATTAAAGAGCTTTCCATCTGAACTAGTCCAGAGATAGACACCTCCTGTTGCAGTTCCAAAGGCATGCTTCAGCATGGCAGCAAGAAAGATCCCAAACAGGGTTGGTGCCAGCACACAGCCCTGTTTCACTCTGCTTCGGATGTCAAAGGGATCTGATGTTGACCCATCAAAAACTAAAGTGCCCTTCATTTCCTTATGAAAGGACCTGATGATGTTAAGCAATCAAGGTGGACATCCAATCTTGGGAAGTATTTTAAAAAGGCCATCCCTGCTAACCAAATCAAAGGCCTTTTTGAGATCTATGAAGGCCACAAAGAGTGGCTGTTGTTGTTCCCTACATTTCTCCTGCGGCTGTCGGAGGGAGAATACCATGTTGATGGTAGATCTATTAGCTTGAAATCCACACTGTGATTCTGGATAGACTCTGTCTGCAAGCACCTGGAGTCTTTTCAGCACAACATGGGCAAGCAGCTTCCCCACAATGCTGAGAAGAGAGATGCCATGGTAGTTATTGCAGTTGCCCCTGTCTACTTTGTTCTTATACAATGTGACGATGTTTGCAACCTTCATGTCCTGTGGTACTCCACCTTGCCTCCAGAAGAGACAAAAGATTTCATACAGCTCAGTGGTGATTATCTCTTTATAGCACTTCAGCAGAGATGTTATCCTTCTGAGGTGCCTTGCGGGAGGCGAGGGAATCCAAGGCTGCTTTTATTTCTGCTAAAGTTGATTCGCTGTCCAACTCTTCCAAGACAGGCAGGCACTCAATGTTATTTAATGCCTCTTTGGTTGCTACATTCTCTCTGGAATATAGCTCAGCATTCCATCTGCTGTACTCGGTCCTGGATGATCACGCCTGTAGCAGACTTCAAGGGAGCAGATTTCTTCTGTATTGTACCAAAAGCCTGCTTGATACCATCATACATTCCCTTGATGTTACCTGTGTTCTCTGCTATCTGTATCTGAGAGCAGAGCTGAAGCCAATAATCGTTGGAACATCTCCTGGCAGCTTGTTGGACTTTGCTATGAGCAACTCGAAGAGCCTGCAAGTTGTACTCACTAGGACAGGCCTTTGTATGCTGCTAGAACTCTCCTCTATTCCTCGATGGCTGGCCATTTTCATTCATCTTCCCAATGCCAAAGCAGCCAAGACTAGTTGGCCAAGAATTGTGATCAGCACCAACTGTAGCGTTGAAGTCTCCAAGAATGAACAGTGGCTCTTTGTCAGGGATTTTTTTGAGAATATGTGCCAGATCGTCGTAGAATTTGTCCTTCACTTCTGTTGTGGATGACAGTGTTGGTGCATATGCACTAATCAAGGTGACCAGTCCCGTTGATCAGTGGAGCTGCAGAGACAGTATTCTTTCACTCTCCACAGTAGATGAAACAATGGATCTCAGCAGAGTATTTCTAACCGCAAAGCCAACACCATGTTCCCTGGTCTCATTCAATGGTTTTCTTTCCCTGCCAGAAGAAATTTTTTTCTTTGACAGATCCCATGTCTAGCAGTCTCATCTTTTGCAGGGTAACAATGTCCATCTGCAGTCTACTCAGTTCCATGTCGATAACAGCTGTCTTACACATGTCTATTTCCTGCAGGTCATCAGAAAAGCCAGGGATCATTGTCCGAACATTCCAGGTGCCCAACGTTAGGGCAGAAATTTTCTTATGATTGTTGCATGGTGCACAGTTATCTATCTGCTTGTTGGCTTTCACCCTAAACCCCACACACCCCGTGGGGTTAGCAGTCCATGGCAAGGTAGCACCTTACTGGCTCGGGACTGCCCATCTTAAGGTGGGTGGTAGCTACCTAGTGAGGTGCAATGACCTCTCCCACCATTGGAAGTAGCCCCTGGCATCATGCTCTACACCAATTGAGCAAAGACTTATAACTGGTAACTGCTACTTCCCGTGTTATTTCAATGCTGTATGTGAAGCTAGAGTGTCCTCTCCAGAGTACGAAGCCCGGGTAAAATAATATGGAGAATAGGCTGTTACCCAAGCAGCAAATCCCCCCTCTCCACATCACTGAAATAGTCCAACGGAAAGGCAAGAGTCAATGCAGCTAGTTCCAGCAACATTGCAGGAGTTGCCAGAATGACACAAACTGCCTCCGGGACTCCAGCTCCGGGTTTTGCCTTTAGGTTAACTTCATCAGTGGATATACCCACAAGGAAGTGGAAGTTTAAATCAGAGTTTTCCTTCTCTTAGATGGGCTGCCGTCCAAGGCTGATGAGCCCCACCTACCTGGGAAAATATAGATTAATAAATATACAGTGGACCCGCAACTTTTATCACTTTTAGGCTAGCTATTGCTCTCCAGAATTGTTTTCTTTTTCTTTTTCATATGCATTAATCAGCCTACCATTTTGCATTACACTATGATGATAGTTGAGGGGGTGGAATGTGGATGGATGGTTGTGTTCTAGTTTGTCCTGATTTTGATTGGCTAGGTTGCAGTATCTTCCTGCCTTCTTTTTCTCCTTTTGTTCTTCTTTCCTTACTTTTAGCATATTGGCAGAAGTAAGAAGAATCCAGTATTAGTCATTTCAAACCACCTTTTGTATACATGTTGAGGGAGAATCTTTTTGGTGTCTTGCCTGGGCATATTTCTAGAAGCTAGAGTACTGACTGAGAGAATCACCTACACAGGTGATTCTGAATTGTCTGCCAAGCACAGCTGCTGCTTCGCCCTTTAGCATGGTCTGGCAAATCACTGCTTTCCTGGTACAAAACACTACTTAGGAGGCAGCTGCTTTCTGCTCTTGAAAAATGCATGCCTCCCTGAAACATAAGCACACTGAACCTTTTGTTTAAAGTTCACCACATTCCTAAAACTGATGGTGCTATGGAGTGCCCACTCCACCCTGCATCCTAGTTCACATGCATTTGTTTTCCTCATTCACAGACTTGTTCTGTATGTATGCTGATCCAGAAATGTGCAAATACCCATACAAATCAATTCAGGCTACCACCAAAACAACTCAGACTGGGTCATGCTGTAGACTTATGTCTACAGACTTGATGTATACAGCAAATATTTCAATGCAGATGAGGTCAGGAGGTACTCAAACATCCCTGTTGGAGAGGTAGGTCACAGAAAGCACTCATATCCAAAAGACAAAACACAATTGGCCCAAGTAACTTTAGTGTGCTCACTATCTCCTTATCAGCCCAAGCTGTGTGCCAAATGTTATTGCATGAACACGCGGAAAAGTTTTTGCAGAGTAACTTCAAGGTCCTTGTGGCAAAATGACTCACACTGACACAATCAGCTTCTTCCACCACCAGACGTGTATTTACAGGATATTTACAGATGTACAGAGCGACAGCATGGCACCATGAATTCATCAGAAGAGCAGGAATACATCTTCTCTACACAGTCCACATATATACACTTCCACTCACTCACATCCACACACGAGTGCAAATGTTTGCATGGTGTGTGATAGGGCATCAGAAACGGTGCAAGAGCTTCCAAGCACTTGTCCTTCTACCACAAGGAAAGTTGGCTTGCTAGACAAACTCTCATCTTGTAATGCTGGTTTCCCCTCCGGTACTGACATCTTCAAATAAGCCACTGTTAAGAATGACAGCCACTTCAATTTGAACCGAAAGCCCAGCAAGAGTTATTGCTCAACAGACAGGCCTGTGAAGCAAATCTTCACAGTTATTGTCATTGTTATTTTTTAAAGAGGCTGGAAGTGTGACAGTGTGACAGAAGTGGGGGAAATGTTATATTTATGTGGTGTTTTTTTTTTTCAATTTCACCTCTTTGCATTTCAAAACTGATAACTATTTCTTAAATGCTTTGCCAAAGGCATCAAAGCAGTGTCTGTTCATTGTGGGAGGCTCTCTGTTTATCATTGCTCAAAAGTACTGAAGAAATAATATCAGAAAATTTGCTGAATTATGTTGTCATTTTGAGCATCAAGTGTTAGACTACACTTGCACATAAAGTCCAAGAATGACATTGAACATAGACCTCATGTAGGATCCAGCTGAGTTCTTGGAGACCCACAGGAGATCCATTACACTTGTATGAGATGGAGTTTCAAAAACAAGGGACAAAAAGTATGATTCACAGAGTAAAACATTGTTCTATCAGTCCAATTTTGCTCTAAAATGGAGGGGCCTCCATTTTGTTTATTGCCTGAAATACAGAAATTCTCTATCAGTTTCTGGATTTTTGCTATGGACCTTGATACTATTCTTCGGTCATTTTCTTATATAGAATAATATAACATGCCTTAAAGATGCCCTTAAGAACTGTTCCACTTGTAATCTGGGTGTTCAGTACACCAGTATTATTGTTTGATGTTAAAAGCTCTTTACCTGCATTAATTCAGTACAGTGGTGCCTTGACTTACAAACTTAATCTGTAATGGAATGGTGTTCGTAATTCAAAACACTTGTAAGTCAAAGCAGCATTTCCCATAGGAATGCACTGAAACCCAATTAATCCGTTCTGGCTGTTTTTTGTTCTTATGTCAAGGCACGGTTTGTAAGTCAAAGCATTCATTCCCATAGGAACTAATGCAAAAACAGTTAATCCGTCCTCTACCACTAAGGGGAGAATTTTTTTTAACCTAAGATGACTTAGGTTTTAAAAAGGGCAGGAAAGGAGGGAGACACAGAGAGAGAAGACAATGGGGGAGGGAGAGAGTTTGGAGTCTAAAACACATGCTAAACCAACACATTTTAAACCCACACATTTTACACCAACACATTTTAAACCAAGCCAGCACAGACCCTTACAAAAACGTTTCTGAATTGCAAGGGAAGTATGCATGAACCATCGCAAAAACAAACAGAACAGATCAGAAATGCAAAGAGAACAAAGCAAAAAAGCAAGGGAAGCAAGCATGAACCATTGCAAAAACAAACTGAGTAGATTAGAAATGCAAAGAGAAAGCAAATGAGCAAGGGAAACATGCAGGAATCATTGCAAAAGCAAACGGAGCTGATCAGAAATGCAAAGAGAAGAAAGCAAAAAAGCAAGGGAAACATGCAGGAACCATTGCAAAAACAAATGGAGCAGATCAGAAATGCAAAGAGAACAAAGCAAAAAAGCAAGCAAGACACATCAAAAATGGGGGGAAAACCCCCAAAAAGCAACCAAACCCCCCAAAACCCATCGGAAATGGGGGGGACCAAAAAACAAATTTCCCGAGACCCATCAGAAATGGGAAAAAATAAAGTGATGCTTCGCTTAACAATTATCTCATTAAATGATGAATCCGCTTGATGATGAGGTTTTTTGTGACCACAAAAGCAATCGCAAAACGATGTTTCAAAGGGCTTTTTTCGCTTCCCGACTATTGGTTCCCTGCTTCATGAACCGATTCTTCGTATTATGATGATCAAAACAGCTGATCGTTGGGTTTGAAAATGGCCACCCGCTGCGTAAAATGACTCTTCGTGACCCCATGGACCAGAGCACGCCAGGCCCTCCTGTCTTCTACTGCCTCCCGGAGTTGTGTCAGGTTCATGTTGGTTGCTTCGCAGACACTGTCCAATCATCTCATCCTCTGTCATCCCCTTCTCCTCTTGCCTTCACACTTTCCCAACATCAGGGGCTTTTCCAGGGAGTCTTCTCTTCTCATGAGATGGCCAAAGTATTGGAGCCTCAGCTTCAGGATCTGTCCTTCCAGTGAGCACTCAGGTATTGATTTCTTTCAAAATGGATAGGTCTGTTCTCTTTGCAGTCCAGGGGACTCTCAAGAGTCTCCTCCAGCACCACAATTCAAAAGCATCAGTTATTCGGTGGTCAGCTTTCTTTATGGTCCAGCTCTCACTTCCATACATCACTACAGGAAAAACCATAGCTTTGATTATGCGTACTTTTGTTGGCAAGGTGATGTCTCTACTTTTTAAGATGCTGTTGAGGTTTGTCATTGCTTTCCTCCCAAGAAGCAGGAGTCTTTTAATTTCGTGGCTACTATCATCATCTGCAGTCAGCATTTATTTATTTATTTATTTACAATATTTTTAGCCGCATCATTACCAGTGGCTTCTGGGCAGCGTACAACATTAAAACTTAAAAACATTAAAAACATTTTAAAAGACAATATAAAATATCATATATTAAAATAATTCTTAAAACATCAAAATTAATAAGTTCTGCTGCTCATGTGGCCAGCTAGGAAATACTGTTTAATTAAAATGCTGGCTAAACAGAAAGGTCTTTGTCTGGTGTCAAAAAGCCAAGAGTGTTGGAGCCAGGCGGATCTCTATAGGGAGGGCATTCCAAATTTGGGGGGGGGGGGCAACAGCCGAGAAGGCCCTATTTCGACATGCTATCCCCCTCACCTCTTTCAGGGGTGGCACCTTCAGAAGGGCCTCCTGGCCTGATCTTAGAGGACGGAGCCCAAGAAAGTAAAATCTGTCACTGCCTCCATATCTTCCCCTTCTATTTGCCAGGAGGTGATGGGACCAGTGGCCATGATCTTAGGGGTTTTTTTATGTTGAGCTTCAGACCATTTTTTGCACTCTTCTCTTTCACCTTCATTAAGAGGTTCTTTAATTCCTCCTTACTTTCTGCCATGCTTTTGCGTAGTCAATGAAATACAAGTAAATGTTTTTCTGAAACTCTCTGGTTTTCTCCATAATCCAGTGCATGTTAGCAATTTGGTCTCGAGTTCCTCTACCCCTTCGAAATCCAGCTTGTACTTCTGGAAATTCTTGGTCCACATACTGCTGAAGCCTATCTTGGAGGATTTTGAGCATAACCTTGCTAGCGTGTGAAATGAGTGCAATTGTACAGTAGTGGACCATTCTTTGGCACTGCCCTTTTTTTGAGATTGGGATGTAGACTGAACTTTTTCAATCCACTGCTGAGTTTTCCATTGATTATGATTAAAAAAAAAGCACATAGGTCCTTTGATATTGGGCTGTGGCACCAGGGTGGGTGCCTGGTTTGTTCCTTTTTGCACACCACACATAAGCCTGGTTTGTTCCTTTTTGCACACCGCACATAGAATGATTAAAGTGGTAGGGAAAGCCCCCCCCCATTCTGCATTGGCTGTCTCTATCAAGCATGTCATTGCTAGCACCATTCTGGCAGCCACTGATGGTCATTGAATCCTCTGCAAGCTAGCAAAAATTTAATGCAACTTGCTAGGCACATTGGACACCTTACTACTCCCTATACCACACCAAGAGTTACCCAAGGCTGATGCTGGTTGACTTAATAGGGTCTGAGTTAGATTTTTTTTAAAGCTAAAGTAGAGATGAAAAAATACTTAATTATTTTGATATTATTGGTTTGGAGAAGCCACTCTCAATCTCTTTTTTGTCCATGCCGTAAACATAATATAAAAGAAATATAGGCTGAATCAGGATTCCATAAGTCACATAACAAACCTTATAAGGTGTGTGTGAAAAATTGTTTCCAGTCTGTGGTGCCCTTCAAATGTGCCAGGGCCCCCCAAGTGACCATATGATCCTGACTGAGAATGAGATTTGAGTATCTTGATTAGTTTTCAAGTCCCATGAGATTCCTCATACTAGATGAGAGTAAAACAAAGAGTGCTATTTTTTTTCCTCATCAAGAATTCCACCATTTGCACAAACTCTCTTCTGTATAAAACAAGCGTCCTATCCCATTGAGCAAGGCAAAATCACACTTGGAAGGACTGGCTGAGTGTTTAAAAAAAGATGCAAATAATCTAGACAGGGCTTCAAATTTTTACAACGTCGCTGCAACAAAGCAGCAGCTATCATTCTTTTGTGCATGTTGCTTTATTTGCATTAAATGTTACGTAGTTTTGCTTAAGCTACATAAAAGCAACTATGCCTAGTCATGTAACTGCCAGGAAAACATGTCCCTATATAATATGAAAATGGTATTCACAGTGGGCAATCTTTCCTATGGTTCTTCCACTTTAAACCAAACAAAAACTGGGCAGATTTTCAACCAGAAGCCTGTCTTCTATAAGGCAGAATATATGGCCATCATTTTAACCCCAACTCACAAAAGAAAAAAGAAAAAATACAATATTCAAACATGTAATTCAACAATAACTTGATTATTTACTTTCCTTTCTTCATTGTCTTCAAATCTTATGTCACTCTTGTCTCTAAAATGTGTAACAGCAAAACATTTCCCTGTTTTTGTTTATGACCTAATACATACTTGCAGGCCTCCACTTTTTGCTGCATTCCTTTGGATAATGGGGGCTATTTTGAAATGCCATCATATGCACAACGTTTTGAGTGACTGTACCTCATATTGCCACTCATGTTGCTACAATTAATATAGCCTTTAAGATGAAAAAATATGCATTATACTCTGTACATCTGTATTATGGAATACATGCAGCAGATCTGCTCAGAGTTCAATCTGGCTTTCCCTTTGTGCATTTGGTCTACAGTCTCAGTCAAGCAGTTGTTCCAACAGTGTTACACAGTTCTCAAACAAAGCAGAAACCCTTCAGTCTTAAAGCAAAAAACTATGATAACAATGAAAAAAGGAGAAAGTAGAACATGCATAGCATGGAGCAAAACTCAGTTAATCACGCACACACACACACAGAGAGAGAGAGAGAGAGAGACTTGACATTCTACTATGAGAAGTTAGGTAAGATTCATCTGAGAATGTGAAATAATGATGGAAAGAGAGTGAAATATATTTCCTTGGAGAAATCATTAGAAAAAGAGTAGGATGGCTGATATATGAACACATTAACATTCAATATGCCCTCTTTTTCCCAAGGAAAATAGGACATGTTTAAGCTACATAATTTAATTAATATTTAGGATTAATCTGTATAAGGCATAATTGGCTTATTTAAAAGCTGATTAGATTAATGCCATTATGATGATAATAAAGCAGTTCTAAGCATTCTCTCTCCCCCCTCCATGTTTTAAAGTGTACTCTACAATACTAAAGAAAGCACATATATACGAGGAGCGGTTGAAACATTATTAGTGATTTATACCAGAGAAGGAGGTGAAATGGTAGAGGGAAATACAGTGGTGCCTCACAAGACGATTGCCTCGCAAGATGATTAATCCGCAAGACGATTAGTTTTTGCGATCGCTGTTACACTTCGCAAGACAATGTTTTCTATGGACGATTTTCGCAAGACGACGATTCTTCCCCATTGGAACGCATTAAATAGATTTCATTGCATTCCAGTGGGGAACCACGTTCCGCAAGACAATGTTTTCGCAAGGCAGCAATTTTCGTGGAATGAATTAACATTATCTTGTGAGGCACCACTGTACTTATGTGCCTAGATGGCAAAGCAGGGTTGTTATTAGCTAAAGAAATGACTTGCAAAATTCTTGCTAAATATTAGAGGGATATTGGGCACTGGATGCTTCCAGTTTTTAGACTGGGATAAGTTAACACATAGTATGCCTAAACTCTGAACTTGTGCAGAAAGACAAGGGGTGGTGGAAAGAGGACATTATAGGCTTTGGAAATATCTCCTTGTGGACGCAGTTCCATAAATAATTTTTAAATAATTTTTTTTATTTTTTAAACTACTAGGAATAGGGTAGGGAATACAAAAGGTAAAAGAAAGTGTAAAGGATGGGAAAAGGGTTTTGAAGATAGGAGAACACAGAGTATACAATCATCCAATCTATTCATATTAAGTATACATGCATCCGGTCTATTCATTTTTCAATGCAAAAAACAACTTTATATTCTATATATATCTATATCTATCTATATCTATCTATCTACATCTACATCTACATCTACATCTACATCTACATCTATCTATCTATCTATCTATCTATCTATCTATCTATCTATCTATCTATCTATCTATCTATCTATCTATCTATCTATCTATCTATCTCTACTATTTGGTTAGCCTCTAAATATCATCTTACATTCATATTTAAATTTAAATCTAAGTTATTCCAACTCTATCAGGAAATCAAGACCAATTATAAAATACATCCCCTCTTTCAATTTTCTTCTGTCTTGTACGTACATTCAGCCTGCCTGGAAAGATCTCCATTTCTAGCACTTCCCATATTTTCTCAGTGCCCTTCTCTTGTTTCTGTAACTCAGTAGTCTGATATTTAATATCACCTTTTCTGGCTATTATAGCTAAGTAGCTCACAGAATAACTCTTACTCTCATCTATAGTATCTGGCATAGCTCTCGGTATAAATTCAGATAGTTTGAACACAGCACACACAGGGAACCAGTCTCTCTGAAAAAATATTGTTATAGTCCTTCAGTAACTCCAGCCCTGATTTTTTTTAAGTCCTCAGTCTATTCTGTTAAATTCCTCTCACTCACGAGCTGATGATTCACTGTTGGTTGCTCCTAGAGGGCTTCTCCAGGTCTTCAGTCTATGTCGCCACACTGATAATTCGTCGCCTGTTTTTTCTTCCCAAAAGCTTATACCTCTTGCTCCGAAGACAAGCTTTTATTTTCAAAGTCCCAGTCAAACTAGTAAGAAGAATCCAGACTGTACAGCATTAACAAGATTTCAATTCCTTAAAGATTGTTGAGTAATATTTCCACTGGGATTTTTTTCCAGAAAAACAAACTTTTTCCGTGTCGTTGTCTTATCTCATTGACCTTGAGCCAGTCTGCTAGTTGTAAACTTGTTGTTTAAAAGTCAGTTCACTTTGGAAAAAAAACAGGCTGGCATGCCAGCTCGCCGCTTCCTCTCTCCTTTCAGTCAGGTATTTTCACTTTAGTTTCTTTAACATCTTAATGAGGTTATTCATAAATCAAAGACTTACTTTGTTATTGTGTATTTTCGGCCGTATTTTTGTTCTCCTTCTTCTGGAATTGAGGGTAGAGTTTTCACACAGCTTTCTGCCATAAGATGGCCTTCTGTCCCCAGTCCGTGCTTGGATGAATTTTCAGAGGGAAGAAAGACCCAGTTGCTGCCAAATCTTCTACCTTCTGGGCTCACCATCTGCTTGGGGTGACCTTTCCTGGCCTCACCCCTACAATCCCCCCCTTTCTAGAGGGACGACAGGCCGGGCGGTTCCAGCTTTTCCCGGGAGCTATTAGCCAGGAGCTTCTCTATGCCTTAGAATCTGGTTCATAGCCAAGAAATTTCATTTTCTTTGCTTTAGCTGTACCTTTTCTTCTTAATTGTTTTGGGACATGTACCCATGCAGTACATCCAAAAACTCTCAAGTGTTTTAATGATGGCTTCTTGCCATTTAACATGAAGTAGGGTGTCTGGTCTATTGCTGGTGACCAAATTCTGTTAATAATATAATTTGATGTCAACAAAGATTCTCTCCAATAACCATGGCTCATGTTAGCATTGGCTAACAAGGCATCCTTCATGGTCTGGAGTACACCATTCCTTCTCTCAGCCACACCATTCTGAAAAGGTGAATAAGGGCTGGTTTTTCTGTGACTTATTCCAATATGTTGTAACCAATTCTGAAATTTATTACACATAAATTGAGAACCTCTATCTGTTTGCAATTGTGCCACCTTGTGGTCAAAACGTCGTTCAACAAATTTCACCCAATTTTTCTTGTTTTGCCTTTGCAACAACACAGTTCTTTTTCTTAATTTTACATTCACCCTTATCAAATATACCTGTAAAACCTTGTTTATCTGAAGCAGAAACACTCAAAATATTACAATCAAGTTTGGGAACAAGAAGCACATTTTCGAGTTCTTCATTTAAACTTGGTACAAAAACTGTCCCCTCACCAGAAACTTCTGTCCTTTCTCCGTTTGCCAGGCTCATGCTGTTCTGCTCCGATTTACCTAGAAAAGAAAACAAATCTCTTTCATTAGTTAAATGAGTCACTGCTCCACTGTCTATAATCCAGCAAGCTCACTGGACGACCTTGGAAGCTTTATCTCTTGTTGACTTCACAAGAGAAATCCTCCCTTTTCTCCCTTCTTCAGTGCCTCTGTAAACTGCTTCTTTTTCATCTCTGCTTTTGGAAACTGTCGCTCTTTGTTTTCTGTTTCTGGGATCCGCATCCAAAGCAACGCCTCACAGCCATGGCTCGTCCATGCTGCTCTCTATCTCTTGAAGCAGGCACTCTGTGCTTTACGCTGTCATCTATACTTCGTCTCCAGCCATCCTGGTCACCTCTTGGGCTGTCGTATTTCACATCACTGTCAGACCTTTCATTCCTACATTGCTCTTCTTGCAGCAAACGACTCGTCAGATACTCTAAATTCAGTTGCGCGTCAGATAATGATTCTAGGCTTCTCACTAGTATGTTATATTCACTTGATAAACTGCTCAATATCACATAAACTTTATGCTGCTCTGTAAACAGTACATTCCTTTTCTCCAGCTCACTAAAAAGTCCTTTCATTGTCTGCAAATGTTTTGATATGCTTTCACCAGGCAGCAACTTACATTTGTAGAGCCTTCTTGTTAGAGATATCTTCGTTCCTGCTGTTTCTCTAACATAAATATTTTTAAGACGATCCCAGACTGCTTTCGCTGTAGCCAAGCCTCAGATATGAATCAGTTGGTTATCTTCAAGACAAAGCACCAAAGTACTCAGAGCCCTTTCATTTTCATTTTCTTGTTGTTCATCAAACTGTGCTGGGGGGTTACTTACAATCTGCCATAGATCTTCCCTCCTCAGCAGCATTTCAGCTTTAACAGACCACATCTGATAATTGCTGTCATTCAGCCTCATAAATAGAAAGCCTCCCATGCCTGCTGCACTAAACACCATTCTGTCTGCTCTGGTTTTAGTTCTCTGTTTTCTGTCCCCTCCTGGGCTTACAACAGATGAACTACCTTCTTCAAAATCTTCACTCTCTTCCTTCATCATATTAATACAGTTTTTTAAAAACCTTGTAACCTTTTACAAACAGCTTTAAATAGCTTTTATCACTTCAGTTTTTAGATAGCTTTTAACATTTTTTGTTTTAGACAGCTTTTAAAGCTTTTTTTAGCTTTAAAATCTCTGAACCAGCTCTTTCAGAAGAAGCAAAGGAGGGAGTAGCCAGAAAGCAGCTTTGGGAGAGACGAAATAAAGACCAGAGGAGTGGGAGCGTGGGTTGCCGGTGACTTGAAGAAACCTTATCCAGGAATGAAGATACTCTCATAATGCTAACTCCACCAACCTCCAAGACAGAAAAACCTGGCATGAAAAGATATCTGCATACAAGCCCCAGAGAGGAGTTGTTGGCAAGAAAAAGAAAAGAACTTAAATTGGAGACATTCCTTTTTCCCAAGGACAGTGTGAGTACTGATAATGAGCCTAGCGAGAACTCAGTGTTAACGGATATTAACCCTGTTTCAATCCCTCCCTTCTTTTGTGAAAATTCTCATTGTTCTCTCCCTTGTAATTGCCAAACCAAGGATACTAATGCTGATGATTTGAGCACAATGAAGAGATCCACCGGAAAGATACGCTCAAATGAGGATTGCGTTAAAGTCCCTTATGCCAAATCCAGCTGTTTTGCTGCTGAGCTCCTTAGCGAGGTATGCTTTATTTCAGCAGAGAGTTTAATCTTGCTATTAGAGCATCTCAACCTCATAGAGGCACAATTACAGACAATCTTCCAATTGGCTACTAATACAGAAGGACCCTCTTGGAACTCCAAAGAAAGAGACCCCTATCTCTCCTCCAATTACTTACCTTCTAAAGTGGGGAGTAAAGATTCTTTAAACTGTGATGAAAAAGTCACCAGAATTTATCAAACCCACCAGGTGTCCTTGTGGGTCTATGTACCTGACTTCTATCTCTGGAATACCAAGACAAAGATCCTTGCATCACTCTTGAAGCTACTGAACCTAACCATTGCAGCCAAGAAGCTGAAACAATTCCACTTTCTACCTCCTACTAAGGGATTCAGCAGAATTTTTCTTACCTTCAGCTCTAGGGATATACCACAAAGGATATTTCAATCTGCACCACACCTAAAGAATTATTGTATGTACCCCTCCAGGGTCTTTAAAGATGCGGACCCAAAACCTTTGTTTAGGAATATGAGACCTACTACTACTAAATCCAAGGAGAATGCGGGCCTCTCCCATTCAGACGAACAGGGAAAGGCTACAAGCAGCAAACTGCGTCCTAGTGACCTGAACAGCAGCCAACTTTGTCTTCAGAAACGTCTTCTGGACTTAAGGAATCAAATGAAGGAGCTTATGAACTCTAATATATTTACCCCGCACGGTCCAATTTCAAGTACTTCTGAGGATACTCCAGATTCAGATCTCTCCTTAAAGAATGATTTTATCATCAGCACTCAATCTATTGATCCTATAATTAAGAAATCTCTCGACGCTGCAGGTGTACACATCAGCTGCAGGTGTACACATCAGCACCCAACAGATCCACCTCTTTCTCCAGTACTATGTAAGGACCTTATTACATTCAATGATCTTGCTGTTACTGAGTCAAACAACCAGGACACTAGGGAACTGAACTGCTTAGGGATGGAATGCTCTCCAGCTAACTCTATAACAGCCAGGACTCCTCACCCAGTGCTTTCTCCTATCTGTATCATTGATAAAGGCTCGCGGGGAGGAGCATTTACCCTTGTAGATGCCCAGGCCCAAATAGTGCCTCCGCTGTTCTATGACTGTACTGTTCCAAAACAAAACTCTTCTTCATCTCCTCCATCTACCCAGACAGTTCCTATTAGTAGCAGTCAGGCCAGGTCGTACGACCCACCTAATACCAATTCAGAACCGATGCCTCCAGCTCAACCTAGGCCAACTAATGGATGTGTCCTCCAATGCTCTGCAGAGGACTTGGACCCTATTGATTACCCCGAATGACTGACAGTTCCCTCCTCTGCCTCAACCTCTTCATTTAATGTGAGACTCTTGTCATGGAACATCGCTGACTGGGAGTGCAAGTCGTCGGACCCGGATTTTGTCAACTTTTTGACACAATTTGATATTATTTGTTTGCAAGAAACCTGGGTCCCGAATGCCCCATATATCTCCCGTTTCACCTCATTTTATGTTCCTGCTTTCAAATCCCAGAAAAAGGGTGGCCACCGTGCTGGCCTTTGCTGTTTTATTCAACCCTTTTCGCAATTTACTATTACTCCTTTATCCAACCTTTTATCCTAGAAGGCGGTGAGTTGTCTATACTTTTGGTAAATGTTTATATACCTCCCAGAGGGCCGGCTGCTTCAGTCAGCTGGACGGAACTGACGATGCTGTTAGACTCTGTGTTGGTCTCTTATCCATCAATCTCCATTGTAATAACTGGAGATTTCAACTCTAGATTAGGCCCTAATAACATTGAATTGACTAAATTCCTTAAATGGGAGCTCGACAAAATGGCTCCTGCCTGGCTTCGCTCGGACAGAAGATCCAAGGACATTTCCTTTAATGAGAATGCACGCTCCCTAGCAAATCTCTGCTCTGTTTATAATCTCCATATTCTCAATGGCTCCTCTCGATATCTTCATGCTGACAATTTCACCTTTCTCCCCTCCCTTGGTGCCAGTGTGGTGGACTATATTCTAGTATCACGCGAGCTTCTAACCAGATGTAGTGATTTTTCCATTGGTGATCATGTAGATAGTGATCACCTTCCACTATCAATAAAAATTTTGATTTCCCCCACTCACGCGCCCAATGGTAGTTCACCTTGCCGTCCCAAGCTCTGGCCCAAATGGTCTCCTAGGATTAATTTAGCCTTTGATCAATGGGCTTTTAGACCTGATATGATCCTTTTAAAACAAACAATTCAATCAACCAAGTCACCATCTCTGGCTGATTTATCCTATCAGCAGATCACCCATACTTTGGCAGAACTACTTAGCTCTGTAACTGTATTTAAAAACAAGGCTGCCCATCACACCTGGTTTGATGCCAAGTGTTGGACCACCAAGCGTCTAGTTCACCACCTATTTCTCTCATTCCAATCCTATAACACTCCCGAGACCAAGGCCCTTTACTGTTGGGCGAGGAGTACATGGCGCCAGCTCATTGATGTCAAGAGGCACAATTTTGGCCTGCGGAATTGGTCCCAGCTCCTAGAGGCTATTACATCAAAAAATAGTACACTTTTCTGGTCATTGGTTGCACAATCCTCCCCGAAAGAGTCCTACAAGAGTCCTTTACTTATCTTCCCCCTTGACTGGACAACCTATTACTCTAAAATATTCTCCTCACAAGATCCAGCCCCAACATTAAGAAACCTTCCCTCTGATCTCCTCCCCGGCCACCAGTTTCCAGGGATGAGGTTATAAAGGTCATCCACTCTCTGAAACGTGGGAAATCCCCTAGTCCAGATGGGATTTCCAATGACCTTCTAATTAATAATGCCCAATGGTGGGCTGACCCCCTAGCTAATCTGTTCACTCTAATTGACGAACATGGGATAATCCCAGAAGACTGGCTCACCTCTATTTTAGTTCCTATTTTTAAAAAAGGTGACCCCTCTAATCCGGGTAATTATAGACCAATAAGCTTGCTCCTGGCAATCAGAAAGCTGTACAGTAAGCATCTTTTAGCTCATCTTGCTACTTGGTCTTCTTCTGTGAACCTTCCAGGACATAAGCAAATTGGCTTTCATCCGGGTTGCTCAACATTAGATCATGTACTAACTCTTTCATTTTTAGCAGAGAAGTATACACACCAATTCAAGGGAAACCTGTATGTGGCTTTTATCGATTTGAAAGCTGCCTTTGACTCTGTTAACAGACTTATTTTGTGGGAAAAGTTAGCCACATGGGGAATTCCCCCACGTCTGCTTTTCTTAATTTGTAAATTACATTTTGCCAACTCTTGCCAAGTTCGCTATGATTGCTGCAGCTCTGTCACCAAGAAGATTCCAGTCACCAGAGGAGTGAGGCAGGGCTGTATTTTAGCCCCGTTTTTATTTAATTTTTTTAAAGCAGATTTACGCCCTCAGTTGTCACCAGCTGAAAAGTCTGCCCCGTTTTTAAATAAGGCGTCAGTACCCCTTCTATTATATGCGGATGATGCCATCCTTCTTTCTATATCCAGCTCTGGCTTAAGACAACTTTTCTTCTTCTTTCAATCATATTGTTCTCGCAACGATCTTGTCATTAATGCGGAGAAAACCAAAATTATGGTATTCTCAAAATCTTGAAGCGTCTTCAGTGGAAAATCAATAATCAGACCACTGAACAAGTCAGAACCTTTAAATACCTAGGCATATCATTCCATTTCCAACTCAAGTGGAATACACATAGAAACTCGGCGATAGCTTCTGTCTCACATCTTCTCAGAGCAATAAATAAATTCCATCATAATGCTGGGAATCAGTTTGTTCCAGCAGCCACTCATATTTTTCAGGCTAAACTGATTAATCACCTACTCTATGGTGTCGCAATCTGGATCAATGCCATGAACAAATAAGTTGATTTAGTAGCTGCTACTTTCTATAGACGGATTCTAGGGATCCCCAATTCAATCAAACTATCTACTATAGCCCTAGAGCTATGCCTGCATCTCCCTTCAACGACGGCGTGGGCTCTTACTTTCAAATTCTGGCAGCGCCTCTTTTTTAAAATAAACCCAGATGCTTTCCTTGTTCACCTTCTCAAAGATCCTTACCAATCCGCATGGTTTATACAATGTGAATCCAAACTCGTGACTATTGGCCTATCCTCAAATTCTCTATTTAACAGTAATTTTAATCAAGCACTTTCCCTTATCAAGGAGAGACTATGGGAGTCTGAGTATCTTCAGTTAGTTTCCAGTGTGAATCAGACATGCTCCCCAATTCATTTCGTTATCTTTCCCTCCTTTGGTTATGGATATTCTTATTTCCAGTCCTTGGTGAACCCCTCTACCAGGAGGGCCTTTATGTTAGCCTGGCTGAACATTTTCCCTTCTGAGGTGCTTAAAGGACGATATGCCTGAGTACCTTTTGAACAAAGAATCTGCAATTTCTGTGGTTTAGAACCAAACTCAGTCACACACATCCTCTGTTACTGCCCTGAGTTTAAAGATATACATGCTTGTCTATTAGGTTCAATAATTTCAAATTTTTCTGGCCCTCCTCAGTTTCTCACAGGTCTCCTTTATGACTATTCACAAAAAAATAACGGCCTTAGTAGCCAAGTTTCTTGCAAAGGTTCTCTCCTCCCAGGTCTCTAAAAATTAACTAAACTACCCCAAAGTATCCGCTATTGTGTTTCTTGTTGTATTTTTTAGCCATGTAACTATTATTATGTGTATCTCTATTTACTATTAATTTCCCAAGTGTATGTTTTTAAGTTTCCTATGCCAATAAAGGTTACCAAATTGATTGATTGAATATAGCACCCACGGGTACTCACCAGCAGCGCAAGTCCCTGGGCCCATAACCTCTGTCAGCTTCTTGCTGGTAATTAGCAAAGTCCTGATGAAGGAAATAACACGCACACACACTCTTCTTCTTCAGGTAAAGGTAAAGGTTCCCCTTGACAATTTTTGTCCAGTCGTGTTCAACTCTAGGGGGCGGTGCTCATCCCCGTTTCCAAGCCATAGAGCCAGCGTTTTTGTCCGAAGACAATCTTCCGTGGTCACATGGCCAGTGCGACTTAGACACGGAACGCTGTTACCTTCCCACCATGGTGGTCCCTATTTATCTACTTGCATTTGCATGCTTTCGAACCGCTAGGTTGGCGGGAGCTGGGACAAGTGACGGGCGCTCACTCCGTCACGTGGATTCGATCTTACGACTGCTGGTCTTCTAACCCTGCAGCACGGAGGCTTCTGCGGTTTAGCCCGCAGCGCCACCACGTCCCTCTTCTTCTTCAAGGCGCGTGTATTTACAACATGTACACATGTACAGAGCAGCAGTCTACACGGGTGATCATCAGATCGTAAAAAGAATTTACGATCAATTTTTGATATTAAAATTGGACACTCTGTCTTCAGAACACACAGCATGAAAATCAAGAACCGCTTTATGAAATGTTTTTTTTTTAATAAGTGTTGGAAATGTAAAATACAGGAGGGTGATTTTAACCATATTGGGTGGACAGGTAGGGAAGCAGAAAATTATTTAGAGATTATTGCAGATTAGTATATGAAATGTTCAAATGTTGGGTGGATTGTATTTTGTTTGATATCAGTTAAACTGGAATGTTGTTAATTGAGTATAATGTCTGAGATTGTAGATAATTAATTAATAAAGGATGGGGTCACACCCCTCCTAAACTATGCAGTCAGTGACATGTGTGAGTCTGTATATAAGATTTTGTCTCTGGTTTGCAAGTTCATCACATGGGGCTATCTTCTCTCAGTTTCTCATACATTGTCACTTATCCATCTGTCATTAGTGTGTGGACTGATAGAACATTACATCACTTCCAGAAGAAGCTAGTGCATCTATGCTCAGAAGGAAACACCACAATAGACATCTGCCTTTGCAGTAGACAAAGTGGTAAACTGTTGGGTTTTTGTATAGTTCTGCCAAAGAGGTGCTTACTGGATTTCCTGTCCCAGGTACAAAAATATGAGCCCTTGAGTACTATCACTTGGTTGGATGGACATGATCACCTACTTGGGGCTTCCTTTGAAGCTGATGCAGAAACTTCAAGTGGTGCAGAATGCGGCGGCCAGACTCCTTACTGGAGTGAGAGAATACCAACATATCTCTCCTACTGTGGCCATGCTGCACTGACTGCCCATCCGTTTCCGCATTGACTTCAAAGTGTTAATGCTTACATATAAAGCCCTAAACGGTTTAGGACCTTGATACTTGGCGGAACGCTTACTCCCAACTAGTTCTACCCGTGTCACCCGCGCGAGCCAGGAGGTGAGGCTGAGGAGCCTGACGCTGAGGGAGGCCCGGAAAGAAAGAACTAGAAACCGGGCTTTCTCAGCGGTGGCTCCTCATCTCTGGAATAACCTACCTCCGGAGATTCGCGCTGCACCCTCGCTGGGTACTTTTAAGAACCAACTAAAAATATGGATGTATAGGCAGGCCTTCCCTTCCAGTTAATTCCTGTCCTCTTTCCTTTTTTTCTCTCTTTATTTGATTTATTTTTATTTTTCCCATCTTATAGAATCATTTAATTAATTAATTGTTATAAATTTTTTTAGAACTTGTTATCCTTATGTTGTAAGCTGCCTAGAGTGGTCGAAATGACTAGATAGGCGGGGTATAAATACAATAAATTAAATAAATAAATAATAAATAAATACTTTGCCTGAAGCATCAAAATATCTTCTTCTGTCTGTGTATGTTGGAGTTCATTTCTTTTATTTTTCCTGGAAATTCTTAAGCATCCACAAATGTCAGCCTGCCACCATCTGAGTAGTATCTTATAGTTTTTTTCCAGCGTAAGATTGCACCACCTCATTTTGCTACAAATGAACTCATAGTACGAAAATAGGGAGTGAAAACAGTAAACATCTAGCTGTTCTTCTCAACATCTAGACCTTAAATAATTTGTTTTCTTAAAAAACTACTGACTTCTGAATAAGGACTAAGGAAAAGCAAAAGAGAGATACTAGATAACTCCAAGGAATGCTTTCAACAATATTTCTAAGGCAATATTTAATAACAATATTTTGATCCAGAGTGTACATAATCAATTTGTCTTTAAATTCTATATTTATATTAATCCCTAGAAATCTGGGCAATTACATTTTAAACCCACAACTGCAGAGCTTCAAAGTTTACTCAAGCTATAAGAAAACGTATAATGTATGGCCTGAAGCTTTAAGGTAAACCTATTCAAAACAGGGCATACGTTTAATGTGCTAACATATTGTATCATGAGCATCCCAGAGACATTGCCCTAAGCTAGGCATTCCTGGCCTAGTGTCCCCTAGAAGGTCCCTGATCACAGAGAAGGAAACTGTAAAGAAGCTTAATTCCTTCATTGTACCTGTCTTCACTGATGAAGGCATAGCGCTAAATCCAACAGTGAACTAGGAGCTGAAACAGAACTTCATCCCACTTTCTCTCTTGACCTTTTTGTGTTTTCTAAGAACCATCTTCACAGAGTTTCTCAACTCTCCAGATTGGTTTGATGGGGGGGTGGGGACCTAGTATTCACCAATGGGGAGGGGCTTTGCTTTCTCCTATTTCCATCAAACTTCCTTGTTTTTTCAAGGAAGTTCAGCATTGGAGAGAATCTGAGGAACAGAGGGAAATGAAGTTTTAGAACTCTTTGACAAACTGAAAGCAAACAAATTGTTGTGGCCAGCTGATATCCATTCAAAAGTTGGACTAATTAATGGAGATACTATCAACCATAGAAGATGAGTAGATGCATGTTAATTTCAATATCAGAGGGTAGTCTGCCTCTGAATACCAGCTGCTAGGGCACAGAAGAGGCAGTCTGTTTTTTTTGTTGATGCCCTACATATGAGCTTTCTATTGAGTATCTCATTGACCATTGTGTAGATAGGATGTTGGACTAGACAGGCCCTTGGCCTGATCCTGTGCAGATATTATGTTATTCTCTGCAGCAGTGACAAGTACTGTAATTCTACTTCAGTCTTAGCAGTTACTTATAAAGGTACATTTACATGTCAATTAGCAGATGCACATGTTATGCAAATCAACATTTTTTGTCCTTTTTTGTGAAGTATTTCCTGTTTTCTGAGAATATGCATGTGTACACTCTACTAGAAAGCAGGAATTTGAGAATACAGTGGTGCCTCGCATTACAACGTTAATTCATTCCAGTGAAATTGATGCAGAATGAAAATGTCGTAATGTGAAAATAAGAAGCCCATTGAAACACATTGAAACCCCTTCAATGCGTTCCAATGGGCTGGAAATTCACTGTCCAGTGAAAATCCTCCATAGGGCAGCCATTTTCGGTGCCTGTGCAGCGAGGAATCCGTTCCAGAAAACAGCGGGGAGCCATTTATTTACCCGGTGGCCATTTTGAAACCGCTGATCAACTGGAGGAAAATTGTCGTTTTGCAAAAAATCGGTTCCCGAAGCAGGGAACTGATCATCGCAAAGCAAGAAAAACCCATTCAGACTATCGTTTTGCGATCGCAAAAAGATCGTCGTAGTGCAGTTTCATCGTAATGCGGGGCAATCGTAACGCGAGGCACTACTGTATGCTATAAAGAAATAGTGGGGAACTGAAGAAAGAATGGGCCCAGACAATCTAGTTGTTATTACCTTACACTGGGCTTTTGGGGTTTTAGTTTTCTATTTGTTTTGTGCTGGAAAACTGAAATATATAGAAAATAAAATTTATTTTAAATGACAGAGAGAGGGAGAGAGAGAAAGAACATGCTGTATGTGGCCAATGATGTGCCACAGAATTGTTTCAATGTGTCTGGTTCTCCCTTCAGATTGGTAGTCCTGCATTTACTTTGGTCAAGAGTGGGCAAACAAGTTGTTTAAAAGAAAAGGAAAACATTCTGGCCCAAATCCTGGTGCATGTTTATGCCTACAGAAGGAAAATAGAGTAACTCACAACAGCAAATTGCTGTTAATTAACAAATCCCTGGTTGCACACCAAGTCTTCCTGAGTTGCCTGTGGGGAGAAAGGTGGCATATAAATAATATAAATAAATGAAAGTCACCTGATTGCCATGCAATGAGACATTCATTAATTAGCACATTTTTGCCAATTCTAATTACCCGTTTCTATTCTTCTGGTGTATCTATACAACAGGAGTTAAGCTTATACCATCTCGAGTCTCTAGAGTTCTACTGTCTTCATGAATTAGAAGTGCACCTCAGAGCAACTTGGTCTGCAAGAGAACTTCACAAAAAGTTTAGGGATAAGTTTTTTTCCATCACAAGTGGGGGGAAACTGAGAGAGAAGCAGGAAGGCCAAACCAGTAATTGATGGAAGAATGAGTGTTCCATATTTAAATGAAGCAACAATTGATTAGTTCTGACCAAGAACTGGTGCAGATAAAAAGGCCCATAATGTTGCCTGCATTGAAACCTTCATCCTGGGTTGACTGGCACTGCAGTTATCATAAACAAACAATTTTCTGTATGTCACATTTAAACAAAGCCTGCATTCACAGCTATTTAAAACTCACACAATTATCATAGGGGAAGAAATGGTACATTATCATTGCAATCCTTATTATAAATGCTAAGCTTCCACCAGCAGAACTGAAGTGTGGCAATGTTTATGATTATTGTTTTATTCCCTTCATTAATAATTAGAATCATTGTTGTGTACATACCTTGCGACAGCTGTCCTGACAACATATTTGTATTCTGTTCGTTTCTGAGGCAAATTAAATTAACCTGAAGCTTAAGAAATTCTGTCTTTAAAAAGCCCAGTCACATGAATCCCAAGCACATAACAACACCAATCTGCAAATGCCAAAAAGTTAATTATCTAAATGTTTTTTTCAGATTTTTTTAATAAGATGTCAGAAAATAATATGTTATTACAGTGAGATGAAAGCTCTGAAATGGGAGCAGTAGAAAACACAACTCTACTAATGTGATCATGGAGGGGAAATCATGGTAAATCTTTTGTATGCTTCCAATGTGAACAGCATTTTATTCAAGCTCCCTGATAGCAATTATGACCTCTAGCTACCTTTTGAATACATCCTATACATGTCTACTAAGTTCAGTAGGATTTATTCCTTGATAGATATCTACAATACTGAAGCTTTAAATTTCATTGTTTTCAGTTGGATTTACATCACTGTTTAATTCACTCATGTAATGTAACATGATGCAGAATTACTTGACTTTGGTTGCTTTATTCCCCAGATAAAGTGTGGGTGTTATCATATGGGGAAATAGATCACGTTTTGGACCGCCTTTGGAGACTGCTTCCTGAAAAGCAACCTTTCCCGGTATGATCAGACATATGCCTTTCCTGCCATCTGATCACACCCGTGGTCACAAGGGCGGGCAATCAGGCCAGTTTCATCCTTACTGGGCTTTCTGTGGGCAGCTCAAAAATTCTATATTCATTTGAAATAGTTTTGGTCTCTGAAACAAGTTTTTTAAAAAATGCTTTTAAAATGGTTTAAATTAAATGGTTTAAATGGTTTAAACATTAAATGCTTCAAGAAAGCCTATATCAGTTTTGTTGTACATTGCTTAGGGAGCCTCGGCAGACCAAAGAAAAGGAAAATAAACATTACTTTAGGAGACCTGGAAGTTAATAAATAAATTATAATAAATGTAATGTAGGGATGACATCATGTCAGAAAATAAATCTGAATGGAAGGCAAAGGGTTCTTAAAAACTACAAAACTACATTTGATCAAAATCAGTGAACTTCCTTTGTTTATTAGATCCCTGCCTCTCATGAACTGCAAGGATAATTTGCACAGCTAGGGGAAACTAATTTTCACTGTCAAAAATCATACTGATACGATACCACATTCTCCCTTGTGTGCTGAAAAATTAGGATATGAAACAAATCATCCCCAACTTCTTATAGCTGAGGAAAAACAGAGCTTGGAAAAGTTAGGTTTTCGACTAAGGGTGCAATCAGTCAAACAGAGAAGTAGCTTGTGCTTTGAACTACTTGTGGTACAGTCTGGTGTGAGCTATTTTATGACATCCTGGAGATCACAAACCACTCTAACTCCGCTCCCTGTACAAGCGAGACATTTTTGTTTCAGTGGCAGAGTTACTCCTTTATTTTATTTTCCTTTGGGGGAGTGGGGGGGGGAGCCAGGCTGGAATGATTCCTGTACACACAGAAGAGGGTCACTTAAGGGCGCTCACACCCAGTGACTTTATCACAACAAATCCTTTCACACTATCTGATCACACCTTAAATTTAATCCTTCCCCCACCCCGGTTCATAGTCTGGAGGACCAGTGACCAGTTTGGCTCACATTTTTCAGCTCTTTACCTCAGAATATAGTTTTTTGAACTGGTATTCTGGAAGTTGCAATTAAGAAAAGGAACTTGTCCAAGTCCTGAGAGGAAGAGCTGTAAAGTTCATACATTACCCAGAAACAAAGTCGGGCAGATGCAGCTCTATGGCTAGGTAATCTCAGTCAATGCCTGAGAATAGCAGCAGTGTCATAGAATCATCGAATAATTGAGTTGGAAAGGGCCTATAAGGCCCTCACATCCAACCCCGTGCTTAATGCAGGAATCCAAATCAAAGCACAACTGACAGATAATTTTCCAGTTTTCTCTTGAATGCCTCCAGCATTAAAGTGTTCAACACCTTCCAAGGTAATTTATTCCATTGTTGTGCTGCTCTAAAAGTTTTTCCTGATGTTTGGCTTAACTCTGGCTTCCTGATTGTTCTTCCCAATCCACCAGTCACTGCTTTTTGAGGGGAGACAAAATTGTATTTGCCATGTGTCCTATCTTGCACCTCTAAAACTAGCCCACTGTTCTTCTACTTGGTATAGGGGATGTGGCACTGACACCAAATAGAATGGCTGCTTAAAGACTGAGCTCTGACTAACCTACCCACGAAGCCCTCCCGTCAATATAATTCTGCTGATTCATTCTCATAGCATGCTACAAGATCTAGCGGGTAAGCACAGAGTACTTTCTGTATTCCATAAATTCATTTCTTTACTTACTTTAAAGCTGCAGAACCCAATAAAGGCCTTGTGCGAGAAAAGCTTGAGGCCTATAATGGCGTTGGAGGAATCTGCAACGGACCTCCCGACCTCTCCTTCACCACAAAAAGCAGCAATAGCTAAAATGATTTCTGCAATGGAACAAAGAATTTTGATGAACATGAATGCTTTAATAAAGCTGCTTTCTCATCAGTTTGCTGATTTTATGATATCTCTAGAGAGAGTAAATCGAAAGGCTGATAAAGCAATAGAAACAGGAACAGCCTTACAGGAACAAATGGAAGCTATTGTAAAAGAAAATGGCTACCTTAATGATTGTGTGCAGCATTGGAGTCCCTTGCCTGACAGGACAACCTGAAGTTTAGGGAACTCCCAGAGAAAATTACAGAGAATGTAGACTTACAATTATTTCTGGCAAACTGGGTGGCTCGCGAAATCCAAACTGAAGACAGGAAGACCTCTCAGATCTCTGAAGATTTTAGATTGGAGTCATTGAATAATGCAAGTAGGCAGGGACCAAGATATGTTCTGGCAATGTTTCCAGGCCACAAAATAAGGAAGAAAATACTAGATACAGCCAGAACCCGGGAATCCGTTTCTTAAAATAGAAAACAGATCCTTGTATTTTCCAATCTGCCTCCAGAGACCTTTACCTGAAGAAGGGAATTGACGCCTATTACAGAAACCCTAAGATCTACATGCATCTAGTATATATGGGTTAATTCTACTAAGACAGTGGTGGTGAACCTTTTTGAACTCGCATGCCTAAACTGGGGGGGGGAGTGGGTGGAGGACCCAGAAGCGGCAGTGGTCCCAGAAGTGGCAGTGGACCCGGAAGTGATGGCGGCGGAAGTCCTGGAAGTGGTGGCAGTAGGGGGA
Source organism: Pogona vitticeps (assembly GCF_051106095.1). Classification (NCBI taxonomy): domain Eukaryota; kingdom Metazoa; phylum Chordata; class Lepidosauria; order Squamata; family Agamidae; genus Pogona; species Pogona vitticeps. The sequence continues at coordinate 217,650,262 of NC_135784.1, read as the reverse complement.
ATCCCGGCATGGAGGTGCCTCAAGATCCCACTCTGGATCCGCTGCCAGCACCAGGGTCTTGTACACTTGTACTCAATGAAGCTCTTCCAGGGGCTTTGTTCTCCTCCACCTCCAGCCTGCCTCCAGTGCTGCCCCCTTTTCCTCTCCAGTCCCACCTGGGACTTTGTCCCTTTAAGGGAGGGAGGGGGTGTCCTACACCTTTAGAGTGGAGGTGGGGGAGAGATGGGAGGCAAGTTATTTTCTCATGTTCCTTTGTTTCCATCCACCGGTGATCGCAGGATTCAAGGGAAGGCGGGGTCTCCTTATTCCCCCCCTACAGACACATACACCTTCTCAGGTTTGGCTGCGCGGGACGGGGAGAGTAGCAATCCGGTGACCTATGGCTCGTGTGCCAGAAGAAAGGGCTCCGCATGACAGCTGTGGCACGCATGCCATAGGTTCACCATCGCCGTACTAAGATATAAGTCTCCCATGTAAACAACCTTCTGCATGCATCAGATCAGGAACTTGGAAAGCTCCTTCTCCAGTACTGCATCTTCCCCTCCCAAAATATTGGGGAAAGAAAGCACAAAAAAGATCCCCCCATCACCACAGCCTTCCAAGGGGAACAAAGTCACAATTAGGGACACTTAAGCAAGCCTGAAACTCTCTGAAACAGATTAGAGACATGCTACCCACATTAACGAGCTTTAGGTATACAGTAAAGGTTCCCCTTGACATTTTTAGTCCAGTCGTGTCCAACTCTAGGGGGCGGTGCTCATCCCGTTTTCAAGCCATAGAACCAGCGCTTGTCCAAAGACAGTTTCCATTGCCACGTGGCCAGCGTAACTAGGGAACGTCGTTTTACATTCCCACCGAGGTGGTACCTATTTATCTACTCGCATTTGCATGCTTTCGAACTGCTAGGTTGGCGAGGAGCTGGGACAAAGCGACGGGAGCTCACTCCATCGCGTAGATGTGATCTTACGACTGCTGGTCTTCTGACCCTGCAGTACAGGCTTCTGCGGTTTAGCCTGAAGCGCAGAGTTATTGTTATGCTAATATACTCTCAAGTCTATTCTTTTCAGGGGGAGGGGATGGCAGGCATGTTGTCCAGCCCTATAGAACTCTACCCAGCCACAAGGACTGGTGATCACTACACACAAAAGACCAGCTAACGACACCCATCAATCACAGTGACAGATAATCTCTCCTCCTTGCTACAACAATACACCCACAACAAAAACACACTGATCACCATAATCACCCATCTCCTGAAAAGGACAAAAGCTGATCTCACAGCCATAAATACTGAACTCCCAAACAAACTGCACCAGAGCACAAAGTGTTGTCCTCTGAAGATGCCAGCCACAGAGATTGGTGAAACGTTAGGAAGAACAACCTTCAGAACACGGCCTAAGAGCCCGAAAAGCCCACAACAACCAAAGGGAGTTCTATCATCCTCAATACCAGCAGATTTATTATACTAATTTTCTGTCTGCATATGGTTCTTTGACTTTTTATCTACACAACTGAAGTTTTACACTGTATAAAGAAGTGAAAATAATTGATACAGTTCATCACCTGTTATTACAAAAACATAGCCTGAAAGCATTTTTTTTACCTATACAGTATTTGATTAACTCAGGATACCATAAATTAGTATGAATGTTACTGTAATGTACATTTAACTGATTAATTTAAAATTCATTGATTACATAACACTATCCCAACAAAAACCAATTGTACTGTACATTGTATTGTTGATTATATCATTAAAATTTAATCCATAATTAATTGTAAATATAGCAATTTCCTCTGTACACTGAAACAATGCAGAGCCCAAGATTTACACATATGCTTCTTTTTTATTTAATTTTTATTCATTTTTAATAGGGATAGGATTAGGGATAGGGGGCTGGAGGAGTAGACATTGTAATGATTTGGGTTTTTATGTGTTACGAGAATGGGATATGTAGTCCTAAGATTGTCCCAATAGCATCCATCTTGATTTAATGTCTGTGTCTGTGGTAGGAAAATTTTACATGCTGTTTCAGAGAAGCTTCGTTCTCTGGTTATCTAGTTGCTAAGGAGAGCCAGAGAGTTACATTCCTGGTAGTCATAATAATTCTGCTACAAGACATGATAACAACTCAAGCTTCCATGAGAAAGTTAGGTGGGACAACAAGACCCAGCAGGGGGTGTTCCTTATGAGGCATCCTGGGAAGGAGAAGGAAGTTGGTAAGGAAGTGGAAAAAGATGCAGTTTGACTGGGAAAGGACAGACATGTGCTTTTTCCCAAAATGGATTATAACTTTTGAATGGAGCTTTTTGCCAACATGGACTTTGGATTACAACTGGAATCTAACCTTTCCTGAAGGACTATGGACTATGGAGTCACAGGATACGTAAGAAAGACAACGCCTATGCACAATTCTAGCTTAGTATGTTTTCTTGTGTTATTTTTCTTAGCTGGAGTTTGTGGGGTGGTCTGTCTGACTTGATATGGAAATGTTTCTGACTGAATTGCTTTGCTATAATCTGAATTCTGTTTAGAACTATCTTTCTGAATAAAAGCAATAATGTTTAAGATTGCATGCATTGGTCTCTTGTACAAACTAGCCTAACTAATTGGCCACGAATATTTTGCTACCATATAGAGCCCAGATTAGCCTGAGTGTAAACTCATGGATTGTCTGCGTTTGTTGCTTTTTCTTAACCAAGGGGATGGACTTGAGGAAGGAGTGTTAGTCAGGGCCTGGCTGAGAAATTGGGATCATCTTAGCTAAGGACTGGCTAAACTCTGAAATCTCTCCTTCTCCGGCTTCCCCTTAATCTCCTTGGAGATGGGGGATTGCTTACAGACATGGGTAGGGAAAGGGTAAAATTCCCAGAGCATGAGAGGGTACTTTTACAGCTACTTATACAATTATACTAGAATAAAAAGATAACAAAAAAGAACAACTTAACACTTTCCAACACTTATTAAAAACATTTCATATGTTTTAGACATATTCTCTAGTTGCTATTTCTTTTGGAGGTACGTCATAGAATAGTTTTTGATTTTCATACTATAAATCTTGAAGGCAGATAATGTCCAATTTTAATTTCTGTGTTTGTAAATTCTTTTAGGTCTTTGGGAATTTAATGATAGAATTTAATGATCCAATGAGTAATGAGAAATACATTCTTAACAGCTTCACAAATTGCAACACCAAGGGAGTGGTTTATGCCATAAGGTGTTTGTGCAAAAAAAAAAACCCTATATAGGGAAGACTACGAGACCACGTAAAATAAGAATAGGAGAACGTTTGAGCAATATAAAAAATAAATGATTAGGCAACCCTCTTGTTGATCACTTTATAGAAAAGGACCATACATTAAAAGATCTTATATTTTGGGTCATTGAAAGAATCACTATCAACCAAGACAGGTTTCTATTGAAAAAAGAGATCGATTGGATTTTAAGATTGAATACACCAGTACCACGAGGGTTAAATGAGGAGATTCATTTACTTCCCCTGGTGTAAATACACCAAATAAATTGTAGACCTTGACTAAGCTGAGAATAAAATGCCTCCCTGTTCGGGGTCAACATTCCTGATTAGCTTTGGAGCTGATACAGACCAGAGGAATATAAAGATTTTGGTATGTGTTGACTATTTCATTTATTGAAGTCAATTATAAGGCTTTAACATTTTGAATACAGTCAACCCTTGACTTAACGAACGGCCCTAGTTACAAACATTTCAACTTACGAAGCGCTCTGATAGGACAATATGGACTCGACTTGCGAACTTGGATTCGAGTTATGAATGGAAAAAAGTGTGGGGAAGCCAGAGAAAGCGGGAAATTTGAACTTTCAGTTAGCAAAGAGGCTGCTTGTATGCTTCCTCACTCGTCTAAGTGGTTAGAGAGTGGGAAGAGAGACCTGGGACTGCCTGGTATTGTCATTTTTAAATGTAAAATTTTGTTTAAAAGGTGTTTTGTTTGGGTTAATGGGTGCTTGGGTAAAAGGGAGCTCAGTTTGAGCTAAAACCTGCTTGGGTAAAAACGTGCTTGGTTTCTTTAAAAGCTGCTTGTTTTGATTTAAAAGGTGGTTGGTTGAAAAGATGCCTGTTTTGGTATAAAAGATGCTTGATTTAAAAAGTGTTCTTTTTAAACAGTGTTTGTTCGTTCCCTCTGTGGTTTCCTGCCTTTTTTTTAACCATCTTAGGTTTAAAAAAAAAGAAAAAATCTGCCCCTAGTGGTAGGAACGGATGAACCAGCTTTGCATTGGTTCCTATGGGAACTAATGCTTCGGCTTACAAACCGTCCCTCGACCTAAGAACCAAAAACAGCCAGAATGGATTAATGGGTTTGTAATGCATTCCTATTGGAAATGCTGATTCGAGCTATGAACTTTTTGACTTATGAACTTATATATATATATTTGTAATTTTGTTTACTTTTAAGCTTCTGATGAAGATCCTGCCGAAATGTGTTAAGCAAGAACGTTTTTAAAGCTTTTCACCATGTAATAAAGACACTATGTATTTTTATCTATCCCAGACATCCTGAGATTGTTTCTCCTTGTATCCTTCAATGTGTTCTTTTCATGAGTTTCTTGGAGGCAGATAATATCCAGTTTTAATTTCTGCACTTTTTCGTAAGTTCTTTTAATTTTTCCTCTTCATGAATCCTCTGGTTTCCATGGTGGGCTTTCCTTTGGCGCTTCCCATTTGGCCTTCTAGCTCGAGTTCTGAACTTCCTTCAGAATTTTGTCCTGATGGTCCATTTGACTGCTCCTCTTCCTGTTTCTCATTTGTCTTTTTCTCTTCTTTCCTACCCAGCCATTCCCCCCTTTTCCCCCATAAATTCTTCTGCCTTTATTGTTGAATTAATAAAATATCTCCGTGACTGGAATTGGAAAGAGACATCTTCAGGTATCAACCACTTATATGTAATTGGAGTTTGTCTCAGGAGATATTTCAATTCTGCGTATTGTCTCCTTTTCTGTCTTATTTGCCAAGGGATATGTTTCAGAATCTTAATTTCTTTTCCTTTTATAGTTGATCCTTTATCTTGCATGTTTCTTAGAACATTTTCTCGAAATACCATTCTTGTGAATTAAACACGAATTTCTCTGGGAAGTTTATTATCCATGGTGTATGCTGTATTCTTTGTGCTGTATCTATATTTTGCTGTACTTTGTCAGTCACATCTCCATAAGTGGAACTAAAAATTAGTTACCAATTGCACTGTGTCTTCCACCTTTTTGTTCTGGAAGATTCTGGAATCTAAGTATGAGGTGGGCTCCCTTCATTTCTAACTTTAGCAGATTAATTTCATCTTGTTTTCTTCTGTTTTGTATCTCTACCAGCTCTGCATTCATGGTCTCCACTTTTTTCTGTTTTTTAAGGTTTTTTCTATTTTAGCTATTTCTTTTTTTATTTTCTGTAATTTGGTGTTTAATATCAGTCATTTTTATCCCTAAATCTTTGATTTGTTCAGATAGCTGAGCCATTCCTCCTTGTATCTGCTGTAATCCTGTGCATAACACAGAAGTTCAAAAAGTTCTATTCTCTGATTCTAGTTTTATCCATCAGTGTTGTAATTAGACTACAGTGGTGCCTCGATTTACGAACTTAATCTGTCCCAGAAGATGTTCACAAGTCGAAATGTTCTTAAGTCGAACCAGCATTTCCCATTGAAATGCATTGAAACCCGATTAATCCATTCTGGCTGTTTTTTGGTTGTACGTAGATGCACCAGTTGTAAGTCGAAGCATTAGTTTATTTATTTATTTATTTATTTATTTATTTATTTATTTATTTATTTATTTATTTATTTATTTGATTTATATCCCACCCATCTGGTATATTCTACCACTCTGGGCGGCTTACAGAATATCAAAAACAATTTTAAAAAAACATAAAAACATTAGCATACAACAATAACAAATAGTGCAGGAATAAATAAATAATAAATAGCAAAGCAAAGAAATCAGTAGTTGACAGGAGGGAAGGCCTGGATGTACATCCATGTTTTCAGTTGGCATTTGAAAGTACCCAGCGTTGGGGCCTCGCGAATTTCCCATAGGAACTAATGCAAAACCAGTTAATCCATCCTCTACCACTGGGGAGAGAATTCTTTTTTAACCTAAGATGTGTTTTAGTCTGTAAGACCCATCAGAGGATCAAATTTTTTTAAAAGACCCAAAAAAGTATATACAGTACAGTACCAGGCAGTCTGAAGTCTCTCTCCATATCCACACTCTCTAACCGCTGGGGCAAGTGAGGCAGCAGCCAGGCAGCCTCTTCGCTGGCCAATGGTTAACTGAAAGTTCAAATTTCCCACTTTCCCCACCTTCCCTGCATTTTTTTCTGTTTGTAAGGCAAAACTCCAGTCACAAGTCAAAGCAAATTTTGCAACTGGAGCTGTTTGTAAGTCGAAATGTTCTTAGGTAGGGGTGTTCATAAGTCCACTGTATTTATGATTAAGCTGTCCCACAGGAGTGAGTCTTTGCCTTTGATTAAAACAGTTCATTCACTGAACCAAGACCCATCAGTTCAGGACCCTCTGAACGTTGGGGGGGAAAGGATTTCCACTAGAAGTGGTGCCTGAAGTACCAGAGGAGACCAAAGGTGGAGAAGAACCAGCAGAAGCCTGTTTTTCTTCTCTTTGAAATCTTATCTGAATGCATGGACTGAAGAGGGAGAGATTTTGGGGAAAGAGCTGGGAACACCCCTTACAGAGAGAGGGGAGGAGTATAGAAGGATTTTGGAAAATATTGCTGACCAGAACTCTAAGTAAATTAAGATGCAGTGGTGCCTCGCTTAGTGACGTTAATTTGTTCCGCAAAAATCACTGCAGAACAAAAATGTCGCTATGCGATATTAAAAAGCCCATAGAAACGCATTGAAACCCCTTCAATGCATTCCTATGGGCTTAAAACTCACTGTTGAGCGAAGATCCTCCATGGCACTGCCATTTTCGGTGCCTCTAAAGCAAGGAATCCATCCCTAAATAGAGCGGGCAGCCATGTTTTTTCCCGGTGGCCATTTTGAAACCGCCGATCAGCTGTGCAAAAATGGGGGCTTTGTGATGATTGCTTCCCTGTGATCATTGCAAAGCGAAAATACCCCATAGAGAACATCGCAAAGCGATCGCTTTTGTGATCGCAAAAAGACGTTGCTAAGCGATTTCATCACTAAATGGAGCGATTGCTAAGCAAGGCACCACTGTATTTGTTTCATATAAGGAAGCTTTAAGGGCTTAAATAATGATACAGCAGAGAGTGGATGTAATCCATCAGAAAAAGTGAAAATGATTAGACCTATACCCAGTGAGATGCAGTACAGCAAAACTCACCCCTCTTTTGCTTGAAGGCTTGATTAGGAGAAAGAGAAATGAGTAAGAGAAAGAAAGGAGGGGAGAAAATAACTTTGTCATTGAACTGCTTTAATAAGACTCACTCCTGCAAATTATAAACTATTGAATTACAAAGTTGATGGATGTAGCAGGAACTAGAGATGAGAACTTTGGAACCCGGGAAGTGTTTTTAAATCTGTGCAGCAGTATCTGAGAGAAGGCACTGTGGTTAGTTTGGATGTAACAGTGGAGGTGATCCCCTTTATTACAGCCCAGAGCAGTCTTGAGTGGAGGAGCTGAAGAAAGGAGAAGGATATTAAATGAAAGAAAGCAACATAAAATGAGACAAAGCCCTTCCCCCTGCTAGCTACTAGTAATCACAATGACTGGAGAGAGAGACTGAACTGTAAATGCTACTTACCTCAAAGCATGGGCTGTTCCTCCAAACACTCATTGTTTTGACTTCTGAACTACAAGAATACCATAAACAGAGAAAAATCCCAGTCTAAACAGCAGAGTGAAAGAAAAGTGAGGCAGCAGTGCCACCTGCTGGAGAAAGACTGAGATAGCACCTCTAAAAGCACAGCAACCAATACAATAGACTCAGATAGCACTTGGGGGAAAGAAAGTGATAACTTGAACCATAGCAGGAAAAGGTAGAAGAACACCTAGAGGCTCCCCTGCACAGGAGCAAAGTCTAAGCAAAATAATGGGACAAAAGACCCTCAAGGATTGGCAAAAGAGTATTCAGGACATGTTATTTACTGGGTTACAACAGAAACAAGGAGGGATGGAGCAGCTAACTGAATAAATTAAAGATTTAGGGATGCAAATGATGGAGATTAAAAACCAAATCACAGAAAATAAAAGGGAAATAGCTAAAACAGCTGAACTTTCAATGAAGACAGAGAAAAAAGTGGAGGACATCAAGACAGAACCGCAAGGAATACAACAAGAAAGAAAAAAGGATGAAGCCAACCTACTAAAGCTAAAAATGGAGGCAGCTAACCTTATTCTTAGATTCCGGAATCTTCAAGAAGAAAAAAGTGAAGATGCAGTACAGCTGATAACAAATTTTTTAGCCCCACTTATGGAGATACCACCGGAAGAAACAGACCAAAACATAGATACAGTAAGAAGAACCAACACAGCATATATCAGGAATAATAAACTCCCCAGGAGAATGATATTTTGAAAAAAAAAAGTTCTAAAGACAATGCAAGATGAAGATTTTACAATAAAAGGGAAAGGAATTAAGATTCTGAAACATATTCCACAGCAAATAAGAAAAGGAGACAAAATGCAGAGTTGACAAAACTCTTGAGAGCAAATTAAATTACTTATAAATGGCTGATACCTGAAGGAATCTTGTTCCAATTTCATTCACAGAGATACAACATTAATTCAACAATGAAGGCAGAAGAATTTATTAGGAAAAAGGGGAAATGGTTGAGAAGGGAAGAAGAGCGAAAGACATGCAAGAAACAGAAATCAAGTGGCTCATTAGGACCAAGCTGAGGAGAAAGCACAGAATCTGAGCCAGAGAACAAAAAAGGAATTACCAAAGGAAAACCTACTATGGAAACAACAGGATCCAAGAGGAGGATGGAAAAGCTTAATAAAAATGGATCAAATTAGTTAAAATGGCTTACAGTACTATCAGTTAATGTAAGTGGCCTAAATTCACAAAAAAGAGAGAAAAGAATCTACCAACAACTGCAAAAATGAAAGTTAAATATTATTTTTCTCTAAGAAACTCATGTGAAAAAAACCATCAACATGTATTAGAAAATGAAAAATTATTTATATCAGCAGACTTTAAAAAAAAAGAGAGAGAGAAAGATGTGTATATATATATACTAAAGGAACTGGACCCAAAATTAGTTTTTGTGTCTGATGGTGGAAATCCAAAATGAGGCTAAAAATGTTAATTGTGAATATATATGACTCCAATTAAAACCAAGAACCATTTTATAATGATCTTCAATAAGAAATGCAGCAAGAGAATCTCATATTGTATCCTGGGAAACTTTAATGCCATTTTTGATAGACATTTAAATACAAACCTAGGAGAAAGAAATAAAATAACAAGAAGAAATATGTTACCAAAATCTTTCCTACAGTTAGCAGAAGAGCTTAATACGGTTAACACCTGGAGAACAAGGCATCCAATTGCAAGGGACTTTACATTTTACTTAGATAGATATAAAAGCTGGTCAAAGATTGATGCATGCTGGATATCTCTAGGCTGGATGAAAGAAGTATTGGAAATAGACATTTTCTCTAACACATCTGCATATTATAGTCCAACCTTAGTGCAATTGGAAATGGGACCTAAATTGTCATATTAGATACTAAATACAACCTTTTTAAGAAATGATACTTTTACAAAACAAATAAGAGAAGAGATGGATATATTCTTCAAACATATTACCCTGTTTCCCCAAAAATAAGACCTAACCTGATATAAGTCCTAGTAGGATTTTTCAGAATGCTCATAATATACGACCGACCACAAAAATAAGCCCCAGTTAAGAGAAACCCCACCCTCCACCATTGTGCAGCAACCAGAAGATGACATGACTGAAATTGAATAAATGTAGATTGTTGTACATGAAAAAATTAAAACATCCCCTGAAAATAAGCCCTAATGCTTTTTGGGGGGGGGGGATTTATATAAGACCCTGTCTTATTTTTGGAGAAACACGATATGCTTCCATAAACATCAATGGTAACAGTACAGGAAAAAAGTAAAGCCTTTTAAAAGGATTCATAATATAAATTTCAGCAAGACATTTTTTTAAAAAAAAAAGATAGAATAGGAAAATATAAAGAACTGGAAGAGGCATTGTCTTCATGTGAGAAACAGTTAAAGCAAAAACCAAATATGGCACAATTGAGGATGGAGATAAAATTAACACATCAACTGGATGTCTTGATGACAAAAGAAATGGTGAAAAGGATAAAATTTGCAAGACAATTTTTTTTGAAAATGCAAACAATGAGGAAGGTGGCTGGCATATAAATTATGAAAAGAAAGAGGAAAATCCATAACTCAAAACCTGAAAGATGAGGAAGGAGGGATAAAATATAGAGAAGAAGAAATAAAGAGGATTGTAGAGAAATTCTATCAAAATCTATATTGGGAAAAAAAGATTTCCAAAGAGAAACACAGAGAATATCTGGGGAAACATAACAATATAAAGTTAACAAAAAACGGCAATATTAGGAACAGCATATATACTGCTCTGATATTTAACATATACTTAGTTTTTTTGGTTAAAACTTGTATCTGTTATATAATACCAGTCAATGTTTTTGTAATTTTGACTGTGCCTGGAGTGTTTGAATAATAATAATAATAATAATAATAATAATAATAATAATAATAATAATAATAATAATAATAATAATAATAATAATAATAATAATACTTGGTACAGGTCCCAACATCAGTAGTAAAGTAAGAGTCAACTGTGAGTTCTGTACATGGAGTGGGAGAGTACCACTTGTTCTCATGCCTCAGCCAGCAAAATATCTTTGGGATGGCCTTGAGTCTCAATATCCCTTTGAACATACATTCGGTGGGTGGCAGCAGACCAACTACATTGCCTGCAAAGTACAAGGATCTTTTGTGTCATGTTTCTCGCAGATGCTTGTGAGGATGAACAAAATTAGTGGGCTTCTTTACATTTTAAAAATATTATAAATGATTCTAATCATCCTGCACTTGCAAGCTAGAGCTAATAGTAAGTAATCTGTAATGCAGCTGTAAGGAGAAGTGTGTTTAAGAGGAGTCAAAGTAGAGCTTTCAACAAAAGGCTAAAGTTATCACACTTCACTTCAAAAGCTTCATCTCCCATTCAAAACAGGAGGAGAGAAAAAAGATTACCAGCATATATCTGAGGTTCTTTAAACTAATGGCCTCTCTAGTCTACTTAGCATTTCTTTAAAATAACATTTTATATTACACCTTCCATAATTGATCCTACAAAATGGAGAAGATGAACAGAGAGAAGCAACACTGAGAAGGGAGTTATAATATTTCAATGCCATACTGTTACAGATTTATTCTTTGAAAAATTAGTTTTGTAGACAGAATATATGGAAGGGAAAGAAAAGGAAAGCAAGAAGATGAGAAGTGAAATAAATGGCTGTGATAAGGAGAAAAGTGATAACCTTGTAATTGTTAGAATTATCCCAATATTCAATTAAACCAGGCTGCACATTGACAAGGCATATAGAATGTGCAGTACTGGATTGTAACCTGGGCTGTTTGGACCAGGGTTCAGAATGGACCCTAGAATATGGCTTTGTTTCATCCTTGATAAGCACATAAGGCATAAAATCAGGGAGAATTTCAACTGCTTTGAGTTAGCTTCAAATCTAAAAGCTGAACAATGGTAGCTTCACTTTCAACAATCTTACTATGTCTTAGATTTAAAGGGCTATATCCAATTGTTAATCTGTATTTGAGTGGACTCACTAAATCAATGGGTGCCTGAAAAGTCAAGAGTTGTGTAAGTCCCATTGATTCCATGGGTCTACTCTTGTTAGGACTAACAACTGGACATTGCAAAAAGTATGGGATCTTGCTACTCTGGTGAGCATATGATGCTGCTTCCATGTCTTAGTTTGACAGGGTCAGGTTCTCCAGCTCATACAGTGCCTATTGAGCTGGAGAACCTGATCCTGCCATTATCTTATGCAAAAATAGATTATACCTTTATAGAACACTAAAAAATTATCACACAATAAACAGGCTTTTGTGGATTAAATACTACTTAATCAGGATTGTACCAGTGTGAAGAACTTAAAGTCCAGAATTGAAAATGCCATTACCTTCTCTTCCAGTTCAGGTGTGCCCAGACTCTTATGGCCTGTGTTACCTGTGAGTCTGCACTGAAAGTCAAGGGCCTTTGAGCTGGATTATATGACTAAATGTAGAGCTTCATTGATAAGTACATACAGTTTTCTTCTTTTTTTAATAAAAAATTAATCATTCCTTGGCTTGTAAAACTAGAGATAGGCCCATTTAACTGGTGGAGTTATTGGTGCCACCAGGGCAAGGCTTTGTGGGAAATGTCCAGGGCTCCACTGTCCACACAGAAGAATGAGCCAGAGGCCACCCAAAATAGGTGAAGTAATATGGATTGGATGAATTCTAGTTGTTAATCCAAACACAAGTAGACCTACTGAATCAATGGGACATTGGTAGATTATTTCTTATGTAACTTCAACTTCTCACAGCTTTAAGCCAATAGCCATTTAAGCTCAAGGGGGAGACATAAGGCCATTAATAATAATAATAATAATAATAATAATAATAATAATAATAATAATAATAATAATAATAATAATAATAATAATAATTTATTGTCATTGTAAGTATATACACAGTATACCCATACAGCAAAATTCACAGACACCCAGAGACCAGACACATGCACACACATAAGAGTATCCATTAAGAATCATTTCATGGCAGGGAAGGCTAAACTTCTCTCTCTCCAACTATCATAAGTTATTTGTGGAAACAAATATAATTGTTCTGTTATAATAGTTCACATGCTGTAGGTATTCAGCCATTTTTTTATTTTCTTCTTTCCCTTTACAATTTAATCCTGAATCCCTCCAGCAGTAGGTTGTTCATTGCTGCAGTGAAACTTGTCCCTGCCACCATGGACAGAAGAGATATCTCACTATAGGAGGAAAAGATAGTTGAATGATACCAACAGAATATTATTGTTGAAAATATCTTTGTATGAAACAGGAACTGACAAGATCACTTCCGGTTTGAAGAAACTGCTGCTAGTTTTAAGGAGAGAGAGAATGAAAAAGAGAGAGAGAATTATTCCTGTCACATAAGAAGTCACTAGTAGCACATAAGAAAAAGGCTAAATGTTTATTTTCCATTGAGTTATTGTGACAGTTGTCAGCACAGAATTCTCAGGTTTGTTGTAGAAGCCTTCAGGGTTTTGAATGAAAAAATGATTCCATTCAGTGAATGAAGGCAATTGTACTCTTGAGATGCTTGCAGTCCTTTCAAACGATAAATGTTTGGAAACAACCCACCAAAAGAGGAACTGAATTCCTAAGAACGTCTGGAAAACCCATTCAGCATCTCCTCTGGATACAAAATGGAAATATGGCTTTAGTAGTTTAAAGCAGACTGATTAAGCTTGCAACACTGACACCATCTGTGACTCGTGGCTATGCACGGAGATTTATCTGATGACAAATCCCCTTGTGTTATTAGGATAAGCTGGGCTTGGCTTTTAAAGAAAATGCCAAGATGGAGCCAAACTGGAGGATAAGCTGGACCTAGCATTTAAAATAAAAATGCCAAGCAGAGGGAAGGCATTTTGACACCAAAGGCAGAGGAGAAGAAGTTGGCCAGACTAGCAGTTGTATTTTATTTCAACCAGAGTGACTGGGCATAGTGTCCTCAAACACATTCAAGAGCAGCAGGCCAGCTGAGAGGTTGTGGGATACAAAGACCTGTCCTCCCAACAAATAACAGCTGCTCCTTGCTTCCTAGCACTGTCACCTGAGGCAGCTGAATCTGTCTACCTAATGGGAAGACTATGGGATATAAATCAGATGCAGACTTCATGTAAGGACTCCCACTGAATAACAAACAACCCTTGTCCCCCAAAATTTATCTTTAGGCTGCCACAATAGACACTGAGCCATAATAATGACTAGCTGGTTGTATATGAATCAGCAACTATGTATGGAACAAGCCTCCTTTTTGACCCAGTTCACGTACGACAAAATATTTTGTTTATTTCATTACTGTATTATAGTTTTTCCCTTCTCTTTCTTTCTTCTCTTCTTCCCTCCTTTTTTCTTCTTTTGACATGGACAGGAGGGCCTGTCTCCCCAGCGAGGTGTTCAATATCGGGGTGATAATGGGTAGAGGGAGGTATGGTGCTGGCACAGTGCCTACTCGTGTCAGAAGAACAGTGAACAGATGTCTGAAGGCTGTTCATTGTTCTGACACTGTGACCAACTGCCAAAATCGAGGTAGGCAGTCCAGCTGGCCCTCCACTCTGAAGTTGGTGCTCCTGAACGTCAGGTCTGTATCTAATAAATCCCAGCTTATACAAGATCTTATTCTGGATGAGGATGCAGACCTGGCGTGTATAACCGAGACCTGGATGGGTAGAGAAGGAGGGGTCCCTCTGACCCTTTCCTGCCCTCCGGGTTATGCAGTGCAGCACCAGGGCAGACTGGAGGGGCGGGGGGGAATTGCCATTGTTTATAGAAAATCATTAGAGGTTACCAGGCGCTCCTCGGTTGTGAGGCCAGGTCTGGAGGCTCTCCATGTGTGGATTGGGGCCAGGGATGGTATTGGGATTTTGTTGGGTTACCGCGCTCCCCGCGACCCAGCCACCTCCCTACCGGAGCTGGCGGACTTCGTCTCTGCGGCACTGTTGGAGTCCCCGAGACTTCTGGTCCTGGGTGACTTCAACATCCATGCGGAGGCGGAGGTATCCGGGCCAGCTCTTGAGTTCTTGGAAACCATGGCTTTCTTGAACTTGTCCCAACATGTCAACGGCCCCACACACATGGGTGGCCATAAGCTTGATCTGGTCTTTTCCACCGAGTGTAGTGAGCGTGGTCTGATGGTGACTGACCTCGTGTCAGTCCCCTTGTCATGGTCAGACCATCACCTGATAAAATGTAACCTCGCAATGGCGCTTTCCCCCTGCAGGGAGCAGGGACCCATTTTGATGGTCCGCCCACGAAGGTTACTGGATCCAATGAGATTCCAGGACACCATGAGAGGGATTCCAGTGGTACTGTCCGGCGCTCCTGTCGAAGCCCTGGTTGATGGTTGGTTCTCCGCTGCCACTAGGGCAGTTGACACGATCGCACCCAAACGCCCTCTCCGTAGCAGAGCTCGGCCAGGACCCTGGTATAGTCAGGATCTACGAGCGATGAAGCGAATAAGGAGATGGCTAGAGGGCATTTGGAGGAAGGAACTGACGGATCATAATAAGACTGCTGTCAGGATCGCAACTAACCGTTACCTTGCCAAGGTAAAGGCTGCGAGAAGATCTTATGTCACTGACCGGATAAGCGAGGCTTCCAATCGGCAGGCGGAACTCTTCCGTATAGTTCGCGATCTATCCGGAATTGGCCAGGTTGAAGGGCCTCCTAATAGCATCTCACCTGACCAATTTGCAGCATTTTTTAAATCTAAAGTGGAGGCCATCCGCCGTGACCTCTCTCCTTTTTTAAATACAATGGATCGAGCAGAGATCTCCAGCGCTCCGTCCTGTGCAGTGATTCTCAATTCTTTTCAGCCTGTAACATCAGACTTGGTAGACAAGGCGCTTGATCGCTGTCGGGCCACCCCCTCTTCTCTCGACCCTTGCCCGGCCTGGCTAATCAAAGCAGCCAGGCTGATAACAACTGAATGGGCCACTGCAACAATTAATGGGTCTCTTCAGGAGGGCAAGGTTCCCCTTGCCCTCAAGGAGACACTCATTAGGCCCATTAGGAAGAAACCCAATGTGGCGGCGGACGAAATTGGCAATTATAGGCCCGTCGACAGTGTTTCCTTCCTCAGCAAAGTGGTCAAGAGAGTGGTGGCAGATCAGCTTCAGGCGCTCTTAGATGAAACCAGTGCTCTGGACTCATTTCAGTCGGGCTTCAGGCCGCGCTATGGTACAGAGACGGCACTGGTCGCACTGATGGATGACCTGTTGAGGGAGGCTGATGGGGGCAATGTGTCCTTGTTGGTCCTCCTCAACATCTCAGCCGCCTTTGATACCGTCGACCACGGTATCCTCCTGAGGAGGCTCTCCGAGTTGGGAGTTGGCGGCCTTGCACTTGCCTGGCTCTGCTCCTTCTTGGAGGACTGCCCTCAGAGAGTACAGCTTGGGGAGAATGTCTCGGCCCCGTGGAGTCTCAATTGTGGGGTTCCACAGGGGTCGATCATCTCCCCAATGCTGTTCAACATCTATATGAGGCCACTGGGTGGGGTCATCAGGGGGTGTGGGGCATCGTGTCACCAGTATGCTGATGACACACAGCTCTACATCTCCTTTACTCCAACTTCAGTGGATGCCGTCCAGTCCCTTCAGCGCTGCCTGGAGACTGTACTGGAATGGATGCAGTCAAATGGATTGAGGCTGAACCCGGACAAGACGGATGTCTTGAGGGTGGGTGGCCCTCCCGTCAGCGGCATAGGCGACTCCCTCTCTTTTGGAGGGACGACCCTTGCCACAAAGAGCGAGGTCCGCAGCTTGGGGATACATCTGGACCCGGCGCTTACCATGGAAACCCAGGTGGCGTCCGTGGTCCGCTCCGCCTATTTTCATCTATGGCGGATTGCCCAGCTGCATCCATATCTTGATTGGGGGGCCCTCATTACTCTAGTCCATGCACTCGTAATCTCGAGATTAGACCATTGTAACACACTCTACATGGGGCTGCCTTTGAGGCTCATGCGGAAACTTCAGACGGTCCAGAATGCAGCAGCCAGGCTTTTTAGTGGGGTGAGAAAATTTCAGCATATCTCTCCCACTCTGGTTTCACTGCACTGGTTACCTATTCGTTTCCGCATTGACTTCAAAGTGCTAATGATCACATATAAAGCCCTTAACGGTTTGGGACCTCAATATTTGGCACATCGCCTCCTCCGGCCCAGATCTACCCGAATCACCCGATATAGCCAGCGGGGTCGGCTGAGGGGTTTGACGCCAAGGGAGGCCCGAAAGGAGAAAACAAGAAACCGGGCCTTCTCGGCGGTCGCCCCTCGGCTGTGGAACACACTCCCCACTGAAATTCGGCTGGCACCCTCGCTGGGTGCTTTTAAAAGCCAACTAAAAACCTGGTTATTCAAACAGGCCTTCCCCCCAGTCAACTAAGCTATTTTTTCTTTCCTTTTCTTCTGTTTTTTGAGTTTTAGCCATCTTGAATAATATTGCTTATAATTATTGTATTATATATGTTATTTATATGTTCTTTTAATTTGTTTTAGCCTATGTAAGCCGCCCTGAGTAGACGCTGTCTAGAGGGGCGGGGTAAAAATCAAATAAATAAATAAATAAAATAAATATTTTTGCCCCCCAAAGTCATGTTGTCTGCAGAACACATAATTAGATAGACCTACGACCTATGCATTTTATGACACAACCGAACCATGATATGAAGAAAGGGAAATTATATACTGTGGCTATCATTAGGTTGGCTTCATTAGCTAGGTGGAGAACACTGGAATTCTCACTGGGTTCATATGTACAAGGAACCCACCCTCCTCTCATCCAGTAGAGGAGGTGCAGGTTCTTGTTTAAGGCAATTGTCTGTTTTCAGTGTGAAAAAGACTAAATAATATCAATACTCAGAAGCCATTTCCATTCCTTTCTTCTGGGGACGCTCTGGGACTGTGCAGCTTGTCAAAGGCCACACAGGCTGGCTCTTCTCCCTGGAGGGAGAGTGGAGAATCAAACTCCCAACCTCCATTTCTATAGCCAGATACCTAACTCACTTAGCTATCCAGCTAGCTTTTGAAAAAGACTGAAGAGAATTCCAAAATGTAGCATAAATCAATTGTTGTACATGCACAGAAATTTATGATGCTTCCAAATCCTGACATAAGGGGGGGGGGGATGGACTTACCTGCTTAGAAACATCCTAGACAGACAATTCTATACATTTAGGATAGAATTATTCAGAAACATCACCTTATTTTCTTCATTTTGTGTGATACCATACAAATATCTGCTAGTAGGGGCTGCACATGGCCAACCTGACATTATGGATTTTTAGAAGCTGGACTGGGGAGAAATAAGATAGAAGGTCCTACAAATGTAATCCATGGCCCTTGATCTGTGTCAATGTCTATCTTCCACCAAGAACAACTGATTCTGGCACAGAGGTCTGGGCCAAATTGGAGGAGCTTTTAGACACACTATTCTCTGAGTATTTTAATCATCTTTTTATACTTTGTGGCAATTTTAATGCTAGAATGGGAAATAGCTTTTGTACGATGGAAAAGTCCTTGGTATGGAGCTTGAAGACGATAAAAAATATCTCCTGAATTTCCCCTGACAAGGTAATAAGTATGGTCACTTCCTCTTTCAGTTGATTTATAAATTTTATCTTATATGTCTAAATGGATCTTACCTAGGTATCTCAAATGGCTATTACACGTTTTTAACTGATAAGGGTGCCAGTGTGGTAGACTATATTGTGGGATCTTCTTCTGTGCTTCCGTATGTAGATTGTCTAACAATTGATGACAATCGATGAAAGTGACCATTTTCCCCTCAGAGTGTCCAACAAAATTAAGCAGGGGTATTAACAGATCACAAAATGCTGGGTCATATATATACAGTGGTGCCTCACAAGACAATTGTCTCATGGGACGATTAATCCACAAGACAATTAGTTCTTGCGATCGCTGTTGCGCTTAGCAACATGATGGTTTCCTATAGATGATTTTCGCAAGATGACGATTTTCCCCACTGGAACGCATTAATTAGATTTCAATGCATTCCAATGGGGAATGCAAAGGAACAGATACCCAGCATCCGCTCTAAGCAAATAAAACTTACTTTTAACTAGATGCCCGTTTAGATATTGCTTCCCCCACACTCTTGCTCCTCCTTCCTTGTTCTGCCTGCCATCCAGCTACAGTGGTGCCTTGCTTAACGAGCGCCTTAGTTAACGACGAATCCGCATAGCGATGTGTTTTAAACGATCGCAAAAGTGATCGCATTGTGATGTTTCGAATGGCAAAAAATTGCTTTGCGTCATCTTTTGCATAGCGATGTTTTTTTAACAGCTGATTGACGGTTCCAAAATGGCCACCGGGTAAAGGAAATAGCTGCCCACTGTGTTTTCGCACCCTTTCCTCGCTTACCAGGCAGCGAAAATGACAGCCACATGGAGGATCTTCGCATTAAGGTGAGTTTTTTTGCCTATAGGAATGCATTAAACATGTTTTAATGCGTTCCTATGGGCTTTTTTGCCCCGCATAGCGATGAATCAACATAGCGATGATTTTTTCAGAACGGATTATCGTCGCTATACGGGGCACCACTGTACTGCCTTTAGTATTAGCCCCTTCTCATTTTCCCTTTACTAAAGCTTTCTTATTGTTAATCTCCACCCGGGTTGCCCAAGCAGAATGGGGGGAGGGGGAATCTTCCTAGGCAATTCTCCAAGCTGCACTATTTCCAAGAAGGGGTTCCCTACTCAGCCAGACGGCACAAAGGAAATCCACATGGTCATGTGGTCCACCCTGCTTGACTCCAAAGTAGCTGGGAGCAAGGATTTCCCCACCTCTGAGCCGATGGGGAAACCAGAAAAGCAGAGCACCCAGCAACTGGGGAAACCCGACAATCTGAACGCTATTGGGGATTTCCCCACGTTGTATCTGATGGGGAAATCCCAGAGGCAAGAACGCTGCTCAGTCCAGAAAGGGGATTTCCCCAATCAGCCAGCCATGGAAATCGTGCTGGGGGAAAATTCCCTGTAGCCGAGGCCAGGGCGTATTGTGAACTTAACTAGGGCTTTCCCCAATTAGTCACCCGGCAAGAGAGAATCCTTCCTGGCCATGTGGCCTCCAGCTGCAAACTGGAGAGTCACGGAAAGTCATGGGTGCTGTTCATGCAAAGGGGAGGGATTCTCCCCCCAATCAACCCAATAGGAACTGGGGCCAGGGAGTCTTGGGCACAAATGGGGAGATGGTTCTTCGCAGAGAGGGGACCAGCTCAGGCAGTGCCACTGTGCACTCGGCTCATGGAAGGAGGGTTCCCCCAGGCCACTAAGGTGATGATTCCCAGCACCCAGCACCCGCACCACTCCCCTCGATGCAAGCACCGAGTGGGAAGTAGTCAGCTGAACCCCCTGAGAAGTAAGGAAACCGAAGCCACTTTATCACACCACAGGGGAAGCCGGTGCTGTCCCCCCAAGCTGCTACTCCAGCTTCAGTTCTGGCCCTGTGCCCTGCTCCTTGGCTCGCTGCCCCCTGCTTGAGTCATGTGGTGCCCAGTGCCACAGGCAAGCATGACAAGCTCCCTCCTGTCACTCAAACACACAAAAGAGGGTGACAACAGGGATGCTCCCCTTTAAATACACCCCGCTCATCCCCATGCCCCTCAGCTGCTCTCAGGGCAGCCTTGTAGTCTCGCCCGGCCTCCAGGAGGCTGGCAAAGACATACCTCCTTGGAGGACTTCCTACGGGACCCCCCCACAGCATGAGCATTTTCCCCTTTGGAATGCATTAAGTAGATTTGAATGCATTTCAATGGGGAACCACATTTCACAAGATGATGTTTTCTATGGACGATTTTCGCAAAACGATGATTTTCCCATTGGAACACATTAAGTAGATTTCAGTGCGTTCCAATGGGGAACCGCGTTTCACAAGATGATGTTTTCGCAAGACAGCAATTTTTGCGAAACGAATTAACATCGTCTTGCGAGGCACCACTGTATATAAAAGGTCTATAAAAGCTGATGCTAACATAAGGCAGATGTTGAGCTCTAATAAACTCTAAGAGTTATGGCAACACACTCTCCTTGGGACTCAGAACATTGGCAAAGTCTATCAGGATATAATACTTGCACTAAAACTACATCTGACCATCTGACACCCAGTAAGAATGTCAGAGGTTCAATGGTCTTGGTTTGATAGGGAATGTAAGGCCAAGAAATAATAGTTGAGCAGAGCAACAAGACAGACGAAATGGATTGGCACTGATTAAGCCACAACCCTCCTGCAACATCTTCGGAGGGAGAATAAAGCCTTTTTTAGAGGGATAAAGAAGGCTTATTATGTTGATAATTGGAAATCTCTGGGCCAGGTCCTCATTGAGGGTAATGAATCAAAGTTCTGGAAACAGATAGAAAGAGGCTTCTCACAGAAGCCCTTTGAGATTGCCAACTGCATTAGGCCAGAAGTATGGGTCTCCCAGTTTAATCATATCTTTGGGGTTAGTACCCGTACTAACTCCATACACATCACTCCCACTAATCTCCCTGATTGGCCACCTGCTTCCCCAATAGAAATTGGGGACTTGATCCTAGGTCTTCGGAAAGGAAAGGCTTCTGGCAAAGACATGATCCCTGCCGAGGTCTTTGCTATTGACATTGTGTGGTGGTTTCCTATTTTAGCCAGTCTGTTCACCTACATTAACAACACAGAAATTCTCCCTTCAGGCTGGCAAACAGTATTGTGGTGCCAATTTTTAAGAAAGGTGACCCCCTAGACCCCAGAAACTTTAGACCTATCAGTCTTCTTAATGTGGTATCCAAGCTGTATGCTAGTTATTTTTTGAATAGACTATGGTGTAAACTGGCTAAAACAAACATTGATAGGGGGCTCCTGTGGCTTATACAGCAATTACACACAGAAAATACAATGCAGGTGCATATTGGTCTACAAGGAGCTCTATCACAACAGATCTGTATTAGCCATGGAGTGAAACAAGGGTGTATTTTAGCACCGTTTCTTTTCAACTTCTATATAAACAGCTTGGTCCCGCAAATGGTTTCCCCCTCTTTTTTCTCCCCAACTATTGGCTGTAGAAAGATCTCAATACTAGTTTTGCTATCCCTGAACAAAACTGGTCTTAAAATAATGCTATCTAAAGTTGGGCAGCTCTGTAAAGAGGAACAGCTAACAATCAACCACACTAAGACAAAGATGTGAATTTCGTTGTATGTGTATATACTTACAATGACAATAAATTATTATTATTATCATGGTCTATGGGAACTGGTCATTGGATGGGCAGGTCATTGAACAGGTACAGTCCTTTAAATATTTGGGCATCCACTTTTGTGAGAATCTCTCTTGGAAACAACATCTAAATGCCACTATATTATTGATTTCCAGATTGATAGGGCAACTAGAATTTTATATATATATAGTAGAGGCGGCCAACTGAAAAATCCTGCACTCAAGGTGTTTGCTGTTGAAATCTTACCACAAATGCTTCATGGGGCAGAATTAAGGGGAGAATAATAAGCAAAGCCACAATTGAAATTTTTGCAGAATAAATTCATGAAACTGATACTGGGGCTCCCCCTGGAAATTCGCTTGGCTCATCTCAGAGCTGAGTTAGGCCTTCCCTCAATTGCTGCTAAAGCTGCTATTTTAGATACTGGCATAGGTTGAACAATCTAGAAGACCTCTCCTTCACAACATGCTGCTGGATAGAACAACTACAGTCTGGTGGATGGGCACAACAGTGCTACCAAAAACTAAACGCCTATAACCTCCCACTGCAAAAATCCCTCAGTCTAGGCCTCCGGGACTTTAGAAACTGGATTCTCAACTTTGATGCCAGTCAGAACAGGGCTGTAATTGTCGGGTCCTGTTTTTTCACCTGGTACCCCCAACTTCAGTCGAATCATGCAAAATCAAGTTACTTTGAGTCACTGACTTTTCCTTAGATCCGCAGAGCATTCACAGAACTTAGATTTGGGCAGATGACCACAGCATATCTTGAAGGGAGGTATAAAGGAATCTTAGCAGAGGAGTGGAAATGTGTCTATGTCTGCAATCAGATTGAGGACCTAACTCACTACTTATTACTCTGTCCTCCTATGAAAACCCCAGAGAAAGATTTTTGTCCCCCATTATTCAGCTGTATCCCAACGGTACTTCAATGGAAATAATAGCAAGACTAGTTGCTGATACACAGCTGTGTATTATGTACTGTGTTGCACAATTTGCTCTGGCAGGTAAGAAGTTGAGGCTTCGATTTGTTAAGGTTCATAATATTGCATAAATATTGAATATAGTATAAATATTGAATATAAATATAAATATTGATACTATACGCTATGCCATCATTCCCAGAACGGGTTTATTGACACCTGGGCATCCTTTTGTTTTAATCGTTTTTATGTAAGTCTCCCTCTGTAAAGGCCTATGGCCAGAAACAAGAAAAATACAATGTGTATGTGTGTAATCCATTGTTTACTGGACAGGTTTTTTGCCTCCACACCTCCACATATCAGTTGTTACAGGTAAAATACTCATAAAAAGGAAAGCAGATGTTAAAATAGTAAAAAGGTGGACTAAGAATAAGAGTAAGAATGAGCAGACTATATATTTCAAACGGTTTAGCGAATTTAAAGCATAGAATAGTATGTTTTGTATAAAATGTAAAATATAAGACATGTATGCAAATGTCAGGTGTTCTTGATATGCAAGAATTGTATGTAAACTCACTTCTGTTTTCATTATTCTTTTTTTCATACCTTAATAAAGAATGTTTTTAAAAAATTCATTTTTTGCAAATACATTTTACAAAATGGTGAAAATGTGACAAGGAAAAAACACAGGGTGCCAGTCTGTTCTGGAGGCTAGATCTTTTAGGGTGGTTGGAGAATCCTCACTGTTATCTCACCATGTTGCAATGATCTGTAAAAGGATGAGCAGGTAGTCTATGGCCCTTGGAATGCTGATGAGCTATTTGTTTTTATGATCTGCCACCCCTTGCAAGACTGATGGGAACTGGAGTCCAACAGCAGCTAGAATGCCACCAATTCCCTTGGGTTAAAGGCCTTGATAATATTGCCGATGAAAGTATGTTTTAAAAGCACTGAGAAAGTATATTTTTAAGCTTAATGACAAGAATTCATAATGGCTGATTAAAGATTTGCCTTTTGGTCTTTGAAAGTATAATTTAATCTCTGTGGTAGGTACTATGTGTGTGTTTTTTAAATAGCTAATTATGTATTTATGGAAGTTATTATGATTAACTGTACAGGCGTGTTTGGATTTTTATCTATCCCTTTGGCCTCTGAGTTAGTAGAGGAACACTTATAAAATGTTTAAGCTCATACAGCCAGTATCACAGACAATTTCAGTTTTCTATTATCTTTGACAAAAATATTCCCAGATTAATGAAGCATTCCTGTTAACAGGAACCTACATTTCCATTTTTTTAAAAAAAAGTAAGTAAAATCAACCTTTCACACACACAAAAATAAAATGAAAGCTTGGCAGTGGGTGACAAAAGTGAAAAGAATCTGATTATAAAAGCTGTTGAGAAATAGCAAGCAGATTCAAAAACACCAAGTGCCCTGCTGTTTTTAAGCAGAAGTAAGCATGACCTTGACATGGGACTGCTACTGACCCATATATTAAATTCTACTCCTCTCCCTTTAATGTTCATACAGATATACCTGGGCCATAATGTCATCACATGTCGTGTTTTCTAGGAATTCATGAGCAAATCCTAGGTCCATGCCCTATAAGCTCAGTCCTTTAAGTGCACTACAAGCTATCTTTGGGCAAAACGTGATGTGAATAGCATCACATTCCCAGTGAAGATACTGGATATTGTAGTCCTGGTGACCTGGTTGACAGGAAGTAATGTTGAACGGCTGGCACTGTCATTGTCTTCTTCTTTTCTTGCCATAGTTAAATCTGATAAATCCTTGGGTTAATCATGGGAAAGGAGAAGCAGTGGAATTTTAAGCTGCAGCTTAAGTAAGCTGTTTTTTTTAGGATTGCTTGAAATCTCTGGAAATTGCTAGGCTTCCCCAGATCGCCAGTTAGGAAGACAAATCTCAGTGTAAATGATGTGGAGAAAAATAAAATGTATTTATTTATTTTATTTTATTTTATTAGATTTGTACCCCACCCATTTAGACCAAAGGTCTATTCTGGGCAGCATTACAAATTTAAAAACAGTAAAACCAATAAAACCAATAAACATGCAATAAATCCAAGATGGTAAAATGTGAATTTAAGATACAGCATGAGGGAAAGCCTGCCCAAATAACCAAGTCTTAAGTTTACTTCTGAAGAAACCCAGAGAGGGAGCCAGGCAGATCTCCATGGGCAAGTTGTTCCAGAGGTGAGGGGTCACTGCCGAGAAGGCCCGGTTCCTCGTTCTTTCCTTCCGGACCTCCCTCGGTGTTAGGCCCCTCAGCCACCTGGCCTAGCTGGAATTGAGTGGCAGAACTGGGTGGGAGCGCATTACAGTAGTCTAATCTTGACACTACGAGCACATGGACCAAAGTGGTGAGCGCCCCCACATCAAGATAGGGACACAGCTGGGCAATCCGCCGAAGGTGGAAGTTTGCGGAACAGACCACTGACGCCACCTGGGTCTCCATTGTGAAGGCCAAGTCCAGATGTACACCCAAGTTGCGAACCTCACTCTTGGTGGTAAGAGTCACCACCCCAAAGAAAAAGGAGTTTCCCAGACCATAGATGTCTGGGACACCCACCCGAAGGACCTCCGTCTTGCCTGTATTCAGCCTCAATATGTTCACTTGCATCCATTGCTGAACAGCCCCCAGGCAGTGCTCAAGGGATGAAACAGCATCCACTGTTGTTGGAGAAAAGGAGATGTAGAGTGGAGTATCAACAGCGTACTGATGACACGAAGCCCCACATCTCCTGATGACCCCTCCCAATGGCCTCATATAGATGTTAGACAGCATTGGAGAGATAATCAATCCTCACAATTGAGGCTCCACGGGGCCGAGAAACTCTCTCCATTCTGCACTCTCTTGGGATGGTCCTCCAAGAAGGAACGGAGCCAGGCAAAAGCCTGGCCACTGATTCCCAACTCAGAGAGCCTCTCCAGGAGAATACCGTGGTTGACGGTATCAAAGGCAACTGAGATATCGAGGAGGACCAGCAGAGACATTTTGCACCTGTCGACCTCCCACAGCAGGTCATCAAGCAGGGCAACCAACGCTGTTTCCATGCCATGGCATGGCTTGAAGCCGGACTGGAATGGATCCAGGGCATTGGTTTCATCCAGAAGAGTCTGTAGTTGATTGGCCACCACTCTCTCAACTATCTTGCTGTGGAAAGAAACACTGGCGATGGGCGTATAATTAGCAATATCGTCCACCGCCAAGCTCGGTTTCTTCCTAATGGTCCTAATGAGTGTCTCCTTGGAGAGGAGACTCATTGGAGCCTCCTGGAGAGACCCATTAATTATTGCCATAGCCCATTCAGATGTTATAGGCCTGGCTGCTTTGATTAGCAAGGCCGGGCAAGGGTCAAGGGAGGAGGTGGTGTCATGACAGCGGTCATGCACTTTGTCCACCATGTCTGACATCACAGGCTGAAAGTGGTTAAGTCTCATTGGGCAAGATAGAGCACTGGACGTCTCAGTTTGATCCATTGTTTTCAAATAGAGGGTAAGATCCCGGCAAATGGCCTCCACGTTAGATTTTTAAAAGGCTGCAAATTGGTCAGGTGAGATGCTGGTGGGAGATTAGTCACTATGACCAAGTCTGGATAGATCACAAACTATACGTAAAAGTTCCACCTGCTGGTTGGAGTTGTCGCTTTTCCAGATAGCGAAGATTGACTAGCAGCCTTCACCTTAGATTGGTAGAGGTTAGTCATGATCCTGACAGCTATTTGATTATTTTCTGTTGGATTCCACCTCCATATGTGCTCTAGCCTTCTCCTATTTTGCTTCATTGATTGCAGCTCTGGATTAAACCAGGGCAAAGGGCAATCTTTGAACCAGAGAGGGTGTTTAGGTGTGATCGTGTCGATAGCCCTGGTGACGGCTGTGACAAACCCAGACCTACTGGGATATGCCACAGTTTCACTAAGCTGCCACCAACCATTCCCTATAAGAAGTCACACAGACCAGGGATGGATTTTTAACAAATAAAAGAACAAGGTTTATTTACATAACACACAGGGAAAATAAGATGATCAAATGAATAAGATACAGTAACGTGGCTTAGTCTCAATCATACATACACTAGTTTGGTTCACACAGAACGCATTTAACTAAAGCACAGACCCTGAACCTATCAGTTCTGGCTAACCCTACAGACACCTGAACCTATCAGGTTGGTACTGACTGACACACAGTAGTACCCTGTCTGACACACAGACTCCCACTCAAGCTTCTTCTCTCAGCTCTTCTCCAGCTTCTCCCTCTTCCACACAGGCTTCACATATATATACAGTACAGCCCCTCCTCCTGATGTCCCGCCTTCCACTCCCCATAGGATGGAACTTTCCCTCCAACCCATGACAGACAGGTAACATCAGTGCTGTATGTAACACCTCCCCTCTTTATAAGTTGTTTTGTAGGGGGAAAGCTAAGGTGCTTTTCTCCAAAAAACAACCTGGATCCAAAACATACAAAAACAGTTATACATTAACATACAATACCATACTTACTCTAGGATAAACATATCAATTAGGCATTTAAACTTTTACCATTTACAATACATCAAGTTACCTTTATTCATACAAACCAGGCATGTTTAATAAACAAGTACATTTAACCTTTAGTCACCAAAATATATACATAGTCCATGTTCCTTTCGCCGTCTTCATTCTTCGGGTCTTCTTGACAAGGCGTCAGCAACACAGTTCACTGACCCTCTGACCACCTTCACTTCAAAGTCATAGTCCTGCAGGTTTAAAGCCCACCTCATAAGTTTACTATTGTGGGTTTTCATTGTCTTTAACCATTGCAGTGGTGAATGGTCAGTGCACAGTACAAAATGTCTTCCCCAGATGTAAGGCTTGGCCTTCTGGATCGCGTAGACTATGGCCAGGCACTCCTTTTCCACGGTTGCCAAATGTCTCTCACCTTTCTGGAGTTTCCTACTCAGGTAGGACACTGGATGCTGGTCACCATTCTCATCCTCCTGGCAAAGAACTGCTCCTACCCCGCTGTTAGACGCATCGGTGTAGATGATGAACTCCCGGTCGAAGTCTGGAGCACGCAGCACTGGATAGTTGATGAGGGCCTCCTTCAACCTCTGGAACGCCTCCTCACAGTCGCTGGTCCACGGGATGCGGTCATCAGTCTTCTTCCTCGTCAGATCGGTCAGCGGAGCCGCAATCTCGCTAAACCTCGGGATGAACTTTCTGTAGTAGCCCACCAACCCAAGAAATGATTTGACTTTTTTCTTGGTGTTGGGTCTAGGCCAATCACGAACTGCTTCTATCTTGGCCTCTAGGGGTTTGATCACTCCTCCCCCTACTATGTGACCCAAGTATTTTATTTCTGGGCTACCCAGCTGCAGTTTGTTCTC
The DNA here is from genome assembly GCF_051106095.1 of Pogona vitticeps. Taxonomy (NCBI): domain Eukaryota; kingdom Metazoa; phylum Chordata; class Lepidosauria; order Squamata; family Agamidae; genus Pogona; species Pogona vitticeps. Next base: position 217,621,909 of record NC_135784.1, on the reverse strand, counting down.
TTTGCAGGGCCTAGGCCAAAGCACTTCCTCCCCTGGGTCAAAGTGCCTCTCCCTGCCTTCCTGGTCATCCCAAGCTTTCTCTCTGACCTTTTGAGCTTGCAGGGTCTCTGCTGCCAGCTCTAGGTTTCTCTTTAGGTCATTCATCAAGGTGTCTATATATGTCACAACGTCTTGTGGGTCATCCTGGGTGATCTGCTCCCAATTTTGTTTGATTAAATCAAGGGGCCCTTTCACCCTTCTCCCAAACAAGAGTTCGAACGGACTGAACCCGGTACTGGCTTGTGGCACTGATCGATAAGTAAACAAAAGGGATTGCAGCTTCTGGTCCCAATTGTTTGGATTCTCTGCCAAGTAAGCCCTAATCATGCGCATTAGAGTCCCATTGAACTTCTCCGTTAACCCATTACTTTCAGGGTGATAGGCAGTGGTTTCCTTGTGTTTAATTCCACAGATTTGCCATAACCGTTTCATGAGCTTCGATGTAAACGATGCGCCCAAATCTGTGATTATTTCTGAGGCAAATCCCATCCTGGACATATACCCCACCAAGGCATCTGCCACTGTGTTAGTTTCAATGTTAGTCAAGGGAATGGCTTCAGGGTACCTCGTGGCATGGTCCACAATGGTGAGAATGAACCGGTTCCCCCTCTTTGTGGCCTTGGGCAAAGGTCCCACAATATCCACCCCTATGCATTTGAATGGAGTGTCAATCACAGGCAAAGGGCACAACTTTGCTTTGGTCCTGTCACGGTTATTCCCCTGCCTCTGACACACATCACATTGTTTACAGAACTCCTTGATCTGCTTCCCTATTTCAGGCCAGTAAAAATTCTGTGTAATTCTCTGTTGTGTTTTGTTCACCCCTAAGTGCGCAGCAAACATGTCAGAGTGCCCCCTCTGTAAGATCATGGGGCGATACTTTTCAGGTACCACTAGCTGACTTCTGATCCCATCTCCCCCTTTTGAGATATTCCTCAGGGTCTCTCTATATAAAATTCCCTTTTTCTCTCCAAATCTCACTGGGGTTTCAGGTGTTAGCTGGGCGTCTGTCACCTGTTCAAAACACTTTTGGAGAGTGGCGTCTGCCTTTTGCTCTTGGCCAAATCGGCTGTCTGTGGTTAAGGTTTCCACCACAGCTTCGGAACTCCCCTCTGCTTCCGTCTCGGGCTCATCAGTACCCCCCTGAACTGTCCCCGTGGTAGCTTGTGAGCGTGTAATCACTAGCACCCGTTTCACATGTTCAGCCAGGTCATTTCCCACGAGCACGGCTGCTGGCAGAGTCGATGAAATCGCTAGGCGCTAAACTCCCCTCCAGCCTTGAAAGTTCACAGGTACCTCCGCTACTGGCAGCGAGATCACCTGTCCCTCAATCCCTGCCACCTTCATGCTCTCATTCGGGATTATATACTCCCTAGGAATAATATCTGGATGGCACAGGGTCACCTGGGAACAAGTATCCCTCAGCCCCCTATACTGATGGTCAAGTATTCCTACGTCCACCCCTGCGGTTTCAAACAACTGTGAATCTGTTCTCACTAGCAAGCAGCGCTTGACCTCCACAAGAGGACCATTTTCCTCAGCCTGATCAGCAGATGTAACTGTTCCAGATTGAGTAGCCATGGCAACAGGCTCCCTCAGTGACAAGGAGCTTTGCTCTTTCTGGACACAGAACACAGCTTTTGGCTTGGTTCCACTCAAATCATGAGGCAAATTTCCCTTTATCTGCTTCCATTTCTCACATCCTGAGATTAGATGGCCCTTTCCTTGACAGAAATAACATTTTCTGCTGTACTTGGAGTCTTTCTCATCTGGTTTTGGTTTTCCCTCCAAAATCTGAGGTCTTTGTTTTATGTCTGAGGGCTTCCCTTCACCATGGGCCCCTCCCACTTGCTGGTTTCTCCCTGGTCCCTGAGAGTACTTGCTGTAGGTTTCTTTGGGTTTACCTATAGATTTCCCCTCACCTAAGGGCTTTCTTATTTGGGAAATAAAATCTGCGATCTCGGCCGCCTCTGCCACAGATTTCGGTTTCCTTTCCCTCACCTGGAACTTCAGTTCCCCATGCAGGACTGAATAAAACTGTTCCAGCGCTATCAGGTCTTTGAGCTGCTGAAAGGTCTCTGTCCCCTCCTGAGATAGCCATTTCTCTAGCAGCCTCACCAGTTGGGCCCCCACTTGGGTAAAAGTCTGCTCTGGTTTCTTGGTGAGTGACCTGAATCTTTGCCTCAGCTGTTCCGCATTTATCCCATGTCTGGCAAACACCAGTTTTTTAAACTCTGCGAAATCTTTCAGCAATTCCTCTGGCATCTCTGCATAGACTTCTGCCAGGCTGCCACTGATTAAAGATTGCATGATGGTCATCTTCTCAGTTTCCCTTACTGAGAAGTCCACAAACGCTCTTTCCACGAGGGAAAAGAACACCTCAGGGCACTCTCCCTTGTGGTATACAGGGAATTTCTTCAGGTCAGTTTTAGACAATTGGCCCCCCTCAGAATCTCTATTGTTATTATTGTTCTGATTCATCAGTTCCAATTTTCTTAACTCAAACGCCATCCTTTCTTTTTCCAGAGCAATTTTCTCTCTCTCCCATTCAAATTGTCTTTGCCTCTCCCTTTCCTGCATTCTTTCTCTCTCTAATCTTTCCTCCATTTCCCTCACCCTCAGTTCATGCTGTTGGACTATGAGCATTTTCCTGAGTTCTGGGTTCTGTTCTCCCGTGCTCTCATCCTGCACTGAGCCAAATTCATCCTCAGAACCTTGGTCTACCTGGGGTTCCCTCGCTTCACCCATTTCTGCCATTTGGCTTCGAGTCAAGGGCATAATCCCCCCCAGAACAGGCTGCTTTCAAAAGTCAAGCCTCAAAATAAAGCGACCACTTTTTTTTTCTTTCTTTTGCCTCAGAACCAGCCTTCTATAGATTGCTGCTGTTCTTCAGCACTAACTTGCAACTGTAGCCAGCCAGAGTCTAACCCCCTCTGCTAGGCCTCTCAGCAGGCAGGCTAGATCACTGCTACTTCACACAGTTTTGCCTCAGCTTTTTTCCCGCCAAAACAGGTTGCCTCAGAGCTCCCTAATCTAGTCTCCCCAGTTGGCACGTTCTTCCACTAGCGCACCTCTCCGTGAGGTACGCCTAGAAGATTACCTACGCGCCCTCAGATTGTCCCTGACTAGACCCCCCTTGCTCTGGGCACACTTGCCAAGGCTTTGCTGGACCACTGGACAACTGGACCAGTCGTATCCCACACGCTGGACACCAATCAATGTGACAAACCCAGACCTACTGGGATATGCCACAGTTTCACTAAGCTGCCACCAACCATTCCCTATAAGAAGTCACACAGACCAGGGATGGATTTTTAACAAATAAAAGAACAAGGTTTATTTACATAACACACAGGGAAAATAAGATGATCAAATGAATAAGATACAGTAACGTGGCTTAGTCTCAATCATACATACACTAGTTTGGTTCACACAGAACGCATTTAACTAAAGCACAGACCCTGAACCTATCAGTTCTGGCTAACCCTACAGACACCTGAACCTATCAGGTTGGTACTGACTGACACACAGTAGTACCCTGTCTGACACACAGACTCCCACTCAAGCTTCTTCTCTCAGCTCTTCTCCAGCTTCTCCCTCTTCCACACAGGCTTCACATATATATACAGTACAGCCCCTCCTCCTGATGTCCCGCCTTCCACTCCCCATAGGATGGAACTTTCCCTCCAACCCATGACAGACAGGTAACATCAGTGCTGTATGTAACAACGGCGGCCAGTCAGGTATCAACCAGGGCCTCAACAGGAGCGCCAGTCAAATGAGCTGGAATCTCTCTCATGGTGTCCTGGAATCCTATCGGATCAAATAACCCTTGAGGGTGAACCATTAATACAGGTCCTTGCTCCCTGCAGGGAGGAAGAGCCACTGAATATTTGCATTTAATTAGGCAGTGATCCGATCATGACAAGGGGACAAACACTAAGTCAGTCATCATCGGAGCAAACTCACTCTGCTTAGTGGAGAACACCACGTCCAGTGTGTGGCCACCCACGTGGGTGGGGCCTTTGACATATTCGGACATGTCCAAGGAGGCCACAGTCTCCAAGAACTCAGGAGCTGGACCGGAAACCTCCGCCTCCACATGCACGTTGAAGTCACCCAAGACCAAAAGCCTTGGAGATGCCAACAGTGCTGTGGAGACAAAGTCCGCCAGCTCCAGTAAGGAAATGGCTGGGTCGCGATAACCTAGCAAGATCCCTATACCATCCCTGGCCCCAATCAACATGTGGAGGGCATCTAGACCCGGCGTCACCAGAGCAGAGTGCCTAGCAACCTAAAAGGCGTTTTTGTAGACAATGGCTATTCCCCAGCCCCGCCCATCTAGTCTACCCTTGTGCTGGACTGCATAACTGGGAGGGCAGGCAAGGGTCAGGGGAACACCACCTCCCTTCCCATCCATGTTTGGGTTATACATGCCAGATCTGCATCCTCCTCCAGAATCAGATCTTGTATGATCTGGGACTTATTTGCTACAGATCTGGCATGCAATAACACCAGGTTTAGAGTGGAGGGCCGGCTGAGTTGACTACCTTGAGTCTGGCAGGAGGTCACAGTGCCAGAACAGTGAACAGATTTCAAACATCTGTTCACCGTTCTTCTGGAACAAATGGCTACTGCACCTATACCATGCCTCCCTCTGCCAGAGATCACCCTGATGTTGGATAGACCCCTCGGGGGGGGGGGCAAGCCTTCCACTCCATGCCAAACAATAGGAGAAAATAAAAAATAAAAAATTAAAAAACTAATAAATAGTGGTGAGAATTAACAAATCAAATCAAATAAACATTCATACAAACTGTAACATAATAAATGCAGAGAAATTAAATTAATAACATAAACAGCTAAAAATTAACACTTAGAAGAGGGGAGAAACAAAACAGAATCCCCCTCACCCAGATCACACATGCCCCGGTCATGTCCAGAAACAGTTCCAGGCCTTACAGCTGAGCTGAAATCTTCAGTTGTTGCCCCCAGGTCCTGGTCCCCTGCTGTTCCTACTGCCAGATAAATTGAAGCTCCCATTGGCCAAGGCCAGCCTGGGTGGCAGTTGGGGGACAGATGTAAGTTGGAGCTGAGGAAGAAAAGTCTGAGTCAATCGAGGTCGAGGTAATGAAAAAATGCTGGCCGAGGCGATGCTGTGTTTGCTGACACTGAGACCAGGTTGGGGCCTATGGGGCTTCATTGATGCAGATCTTGTACATCGCCACTGCCGGGCTCGTCGTGGTTACTGGGCTGTCCTTTAGCTCACTCAGAACTCTTCATCAACATTGGGACCAGGGTGTGGTGACCGGCTTGCTGCTGTCGGCGTGGAAGCTTTGACCTGTAGTCCTGATGTTTGACGAGCCAAGCAAACACAGCACGGAACAGGGGGGGAGGGTGGAAACAAGCAGCAAGCAGAAGGCTCCAGAAAGTGGGGAAGCCCCAACAAGAGAGACACTGGGAGACTCCAGTGGGAAGCAACAGCCAGGCAGGTAAGCAAAACCAGTTAAAAAGCTCACTATATTCTAGCCTGCCTGCCGGTTTTCCTCAAGGGCAACAGCTGCAATGATGTTGTTTTTCTTTTCTCCAATGTTCTTATTCTTTCTCGGTGGTGATAACAGTGTCAGGGATGGAGGCAATTAACAAAGAAAAACAAAGAAAGCAAAAGCCAGGAGACCAAAAGAGATAAAAAAGAAAAGGGAAAAGCCGACCCAGCAGGAGGAAAACACACTCCTGCTACCAGATCGCCATCTTAGATCTCTTTGCTTGTTTGTGTTTTTTTGTGCATGTTTGTGGGTTGGCTTCATCTTCACCTATTCTCAGCTGGCACCAGGATGCTTTTTGCCACCAAAAATGGCTCCCCTGTCCCCAGTTTTATCAGACTCTGGGACCATTTATACCAGTGGTTCCCAACCTTGGGTCCCTAGATGTTTTGGACTGTAGCTCCCAGAAGTCTTCACCAGTAGCTGTGCTGGCAAGGGCTTCTAGGAATGGCATGTCCAAAAACATCTGGGGACCTGAGGTAGGAAACCACTGATTTACATGATTTCCCCAATGCCCATTTCCACAACCAGTTAGCCCAGAAGCAGTTCTTCCACTCCTTCAAACTCTGTATGTTTTGTCCCAGTGAAATTAAGAAAGCATCAGCCTTTGACATCTCTAGAGGCCACCAGTTATCTCAGGTATTGACCCTGAGTTGTGTGGTGTTTTTTTTTTTGAATGCATGGTGATGACCTGTGATCCTGCTTCTTGTCTTCTGCTCAAACGAGGCTATAAATGGAGACCTGCTTAGGATTGTGACTAATACTTGCTAAATTCTTATTGTAATGTATTTCTCATTGCCAGGATTCAATGGTGAAGAATTGACTGGTAAGATTCCTCATCTCCAGTGCAAGACAAAGAATTCTGTTTTCTCCTGTCAAGCACTCTACAGTGTACATAAAATACCTATGCAAAAACAAAACAAAGCTATCCTTTTTGTTTAAGAGATACAAAGTGCGAAGTTTGAGTCTGTAGTGGCCCATCACAGCTGACATTTATCCCTGAAAAGGTTAATTCCAGTGTGAAATCAGATAACCATGACAATCATATCGAAATTAATCTAAATATCAAGGTGTAGGTTGTTTACTTGCTCCTGACTGGCTCACCGAAAATTAAGCTTCCAAACTCGCTCCATCTCTCTTTGGAGGATGAGAATAAACCATTGTTTTCACTCGTGTTAAGTAATCAGAGAAAAATGATTCAAAGCAAGGCTAGCTTATCCATTTCTACGAGCTTTATTTATCTAGTTGGTTCTGTGCATAAAAATAGAAAAATTGACAGTTCAAAAATATTGAAAACAATCTAAACAGCTGTGAGAAAAAGCTGCAGGTACAAATGCTTAAAAATGTATGAATACTTTAAATTAAATAAAAAATTTAAAAATTATTATGTTAATTTGGAATAAGTACAAGAATATGCTCAGTCCACTAATATCACCATTTTGTCCAGTAACTGAACTGGAAACTTTTCCTAGGAATCTGAAAAATCTGGAGAGTGCGTTAAGAGGACAGCAAGTAATCAGATTAAAGGAATGGATATAAAGGATGGGGAGTAAAGAGCAAATAAAAACATATTAGGATGGGGGGAAAATGTCATGGTTCAGTGTGATGCAATTAGAGAGTTGGACAAAAGATTGGTTGAGGAAAAATGGTAAATATAGTTACAAAGTTTGAGAAAATGTTATTACAAAAAGAAAATCTAGCAGAAAATAAAGCATTGAAAGGTATAGTTAGTAAAATTTACAAAATATTAATTGAAGCAAAGGATCAACAGGATCCTCTGAGAGTTTTATGGGAACATGATATGAGGGAAGTGATAAACACTGAGAGATGGAAGAAAATATGGGATGTAAGAATGGTGAAATCCATGTCTATAAGAATTAAAGAGAAGTTTTATAAGATTGTTTGGCGATGGTATCTAACTTTGGTGAAACTAAATCAAATAAATAAAAATTACTCTATGTTGTGCTAGGGAAATGGGAATCCTTGAAATAAAAGAAAAGGTCTAGTTCTCCATTGGTCCCAGTGGGGGGAGCACTTTGTTTCAATTTTATTTGTGTATAATTATTGTGTTTTATTTCTTTATTTCTTTGTTGTTCTCTTATTTCTTTACAATATGTTTTCATTTAATAAAATAAAGATTCCAAAAAAAGAAAGAAAAGAAAATGTATGAAGACTGAATTTAAGTTGTAGGCAAATACTTAAGTCAGAAAAATATATTTCAATTAGATTATTTTAGCTAAAAACTTGACTTGGTTTCATCTCTTGGCTCAGATTGGCACTCTGGCTACATTACACCAGATCTTTTATAGAAACAAGATCTCTGTGTTTCCCTATCTTTGTTGACATATTTTTACCTAAGTTACAAATATCATTCGTTTCCAGACCAATGTAATTTCTCATAGACTCTCCTAGACTAGAGGAGGTTCACTGATTAGGAAATGTAAATACAGTATTCTGTCTAAGTCACTACCCTAGCAAAATTAATGGGTTTTGCTATAAGGTCCACTAAAATTTACTTAAAATGTTTTTTGCTAATCTGGAGAACCAATAGCTATTTCTGCTATTCTAGCAAAAGAAGCCATTTGATCTGAAGCAATCTCTATTTTATGACCATTTCTCACATTTCCAGGGTTACAGTTCTTATACTCTCTCCTTAAATCCCTACATCCCTGTCAGGTAAGTGTGGAGATGTCTCACCTGTAGGTTTTCTCTGTTCTTCAGTTTCATATTTTTGGCAGCAAAATATGCTTCTTAGACTAGTTGGGGGTCATAATTTGAGCCTTGGTGCCTGGGCCATACTTGAGTGGAGGGGACAGAGAGGTATGCTATGTGGTGGATTCTTCGAGCTGGCATCCCAGGGTACACTGGATGTGCCCCCTGATTCCATCTAGTTGTTCACCTTGGTGGAAACTATTTGGCTTAAAGAGCAGGCAAGTCACTTATTGTACAGGTGATTAATAATTTGTGGCTATTAAGGCCAAGTTTTCAGAAACGTGTTCAGTTTGGGCAAACATAACACCAAGAATGGTAAGAATGGTATGGTGGGCTGAGTTTGACCCCAAATGTATAGACCAGGCAAGATGAAGAGTGAATCGAGAAGTAGGCAGGGCCATTAGGGCTGGCCTGGGGTCAGTGGTAAGACATATGGATATAAGAGTACAGCAGTCTGAGTTATATACAGTTGATGGAGTTTATTTGTTCGATGTGGAACCTGGTTTTTTTTCTACTGGACTTGCAAGGGGGCCTTATGGCCAAAAGGTTTTTGTGGTGGTGGCAGGCTTGGGGCTTATAAATAGCCCCATGTTGTGGTGGGTAATGAGAGGACAAGAGTTTGGTTGAGTTCCAGGAGGGCACCCAATGTGGGTGAAAAGCATCCCATCCCATTTTGGCTGAACCAGAAGGGCCTGGGGGGATGGAATTAATGGCGTCTCCCTTGCAGCAGTTCACCTAGAGTCAGGAGGCTCAGTGGGTTGAGGCAGCGGGGGTATCCCTGTAAGGGGGCAGATTAAGACAGTGAGTACAGTGTGATTCAGGGCCAGGAACTCACCCTGGGTTAGGTATGAAACGAAGGTAAAAAGTACACCAGATTTGGATAAATCTTGCATTGCTTGTGAAAGCGGAATTTAGCATTAAATAGTGTGTCTTGCCTCTTTGTTCTGGGCTGGGCAGGAAAGGCTTGTCGAAACATTCAGGTTTTTTGAAAATGTCTTGAAAATTGCCAGCAAAAGGGGCAAGGCAGATAGCCAGAGGAAGTTGATTCCAGAATCAAGAAGGCCCAGTTCCCTCTGGGCCTCTCTCAGGGTCTGCATCCTCAGATGTCCATCCTGGGATGAGCAAATAGGATGAGCAGTTTTCACTGGAACAAAGTGTTCTGCCAGGTGTCCATCTATATCTATATCTCTCTTAATTAATTGATTTAATTTACTGCAATAGTTGGAAGGGTTGGAAAATAATATTCTTCCAGGAAATTGTGATGTAGAGATGGGGAGAGATCAATCCAGAACTATGTAGGCAGGGTGAAAGGGGAGTGCCCCATTAGCTGCCATTTCAGCAGAGCAATGTGATGGGAAGCAGGGCCATTCCACTAGCTTCACCAAAAAACCACCACTGTGAAGGCCCTGCCTTTGACTATCCCCACTGATATTTCTCTGAATTGGGCACCTGGCTGTGGAGCTATTGACCAGGAGTTCAATTCCTTGGCAGAAGAAAAGCCAACCTTTATGGCTGGCTTTGGGCAAGCTACCTGATCCCAGATAGCTACAAGAAGATAATAGTAAGTCACTTCTGAGCACTTTATACCTGGGAAATCCTGGCAAGAGTTGCTTTATGTTGGAATCAACTTGACAGCATGCAGTTATTATTATTAGGCACTCCCAACAGCCTCAGTAGAGGGATTTGAGATCGAACTCTGACCAAAAAGAGGACAGGCATCATTAAAAGAGAGGACCACATTTGTATAAAACTACAGTACATATCCTGATGTCTCTGTCCAGTTGCAGGTTTAGAAGCAGTTCTAATCATTGGAACAGAATTAGAACACGTCTCATTACACTGTGACTGGGAGAGCTGTGTGTCTGCCCCGGTGCTGCTAACTGTAGATGAGGACAGGTTCCCTGTTCTCCATCCCACAGCTCTTGAGATTAGGGTGGAAATGGACAGCTATGCAGATGGAGGACACCTTCAGAAACAGGACAGTCCTCTGACAGCCCTTCAAACAGGGTCTAATATTTGAAAAAGAGAATATGTAGGCATTCTAGATGGGAAACAATTCCGTTTGGTCAACCCACTGGAAAAAATATTTGTCTCCTCCCATTTCCTCACTATCCTTTTTTTCCTTTTGTGTCCATGTTTCTTTATAATATAAGCCTCCAGACAAGGATTGGCTTTCATAGGTTACATGTAAGCTGTCTGGAACCCATTTTAGTTGAGGATCAGGATGACTATACTCAAATGAATGAATGAATGAATGAATGAATGAATGAATTATCTTCACATAGAGGCAGTTAAATTTCCCAATCCATATTGGTGTTCACATAAGATTTATGTAACTTGCAGCGACCAATTGTGGCTAATTGATGAAGAACAAGAGCACATCTTGGGTGTCAATCAGGGGCACCACCAGGCACATGGCTAAGACAGGCCTCAGCACTCATATCAATTTGCCACAATTAACCATGGCAAATTACTCAAATGCAAACAGCAATAGGATTCTTATGCAAACAGCAATAGAATTCTAGGCATTGGGTTCATGGATATAATAAACGTGATGGCATCACAGTGAAGAAAGTTGGAAATCATTTTCCTCAGACCTTGGAAAAGTTACTTTTCCAGACCACAACTCTCAGAATTGGCTATGTTAGCTAGGCAATTTGGGGAATTTTAATCCAAAAAAGCAACTTTTCCATACACTGGTTGCCTTGGGGGGGGGGAGGGTAATCAGAACAAAACATGAAGTGGGAAAAGGGAGGAGTGGACTCAGTTTGCTAGAGAGAGAGAAAGGGAAATTGTTTAGGGCAACTTCAGGGAGAGAGATCTCAGGGAAGAACAGGGCTGTCTCTGTGACCTGGGCTGACTTGGCCATTCCTCTCTTTTCTAGGTCATCTTGATGTGAGAGGCAGAGACAGCTCTGAAGTCTGCCAAAGAACCACCCAACCACAGCCAGATGAAAATGGGATGCCACATAACAGCCGTCTATGCTTGATGGCAGAGAAGAGCAGGAAAGGGGTGGGGGGGAGGGAGGGGGAGGAGAGGGTGAGAATAAAGAAATAGAGCTGAGCTATAGAAAGGCCTCTGAAAGGTCAGTCCTTCCTCTGAAAATCATTGCAGAAGGAGGGAATGCCAATGAGCTGAAGATTTATCTGTCACTTTAGCTAACAGGCTCAGGTCACTATAGGCACTTTTTGTATTGCTGTTCCTTTCTTAGCACAGTCCCTTCCTTCTCATCTCATTTCATGGGAAATATGCCATCAACTGACACCTCAAGATGTCAAAATATCAGATGCCCATTTCATTTTGCAACGGCTTCAGCCATATGAATTGCCTGAACTGAATCAGTGGCTCATCTAAGAGCTAGCTCTATGAATAAAGACATACAAGGTATCTGGATGTGATGTCTGTGCACACAGGCTGGGGCAAGGGTTGACCAAATGAGAAACCCTGGATCTGACAACTAGAGAATAACTTAAGGTAGAAAATACTGCCATCTTAATTCAGGGGCTCAAGAATAATTATTGCTTCTGTTTCCATCAGTTTCATAACTGTCTGCAGGCCAAACACACGTAGCTACAGATGTAAAAATCAAGTTTTATGATAATAGAGACCAAATCAAATGCCGCTCAGAAGAATGAGAAAAAATACTAAGTGTTTTAAAATGAACAAAAAAGGGGGGAAATCATTTCCTTTCCATGTCAAGGTTCTGGAGAAAGTTCATCTCATCCTATGCTCATCAGTTGCACTATGTGATCAGTGAGGCTTTTCACAAGTGACGATATAATTAACATTCCATATGACATTGGTTCATTGCATCTCTGATCAGAATATATATTTCAGCTGTTATCACATGAGCAGCATCCTAGAATCACCCAAGTGGAAGCTAGCTACTCTGCTGTGGAAATTAATTATTCAGTAATACAATCCCAGGAACTTTCATGTAAATTAGGCATCACACAGAGCCAATCAGGATTATGAATGAAGTGGAAAAACATAAATACAGAAGTTAGTTCATCATTTCACTTGCAAATGTGTAAGATGCATCTGGGAGAAACATATCTCCTGCACTGAGAAATGCACCTGGCAGGTTCCACTGGAAGAAATTAGAATGTCATTTAATACGATTTTGAAGGAACAAGTACAGTAATGGATCTGGGAACAGGAGGAGAGTACTTGCAGGGTTAAAACATTTTGCTAAGCTTAAAGCACAGTGCAGCTATCACCTTGCATGTTCACTTGTGTTTGCTTCTGAAAATGCAAATAGTCCTCATTTGTAAAATCCTCTCAGACTTTATCCGAAAGAATCTAAGTATGTGTTTATCTCTTCCTAAATAAAAAAAGAGGGTGCTGTGATTTTATTATTTCTGACAGTCTTTTTATTAGAATTGTTATTCACTGATACTGCCACTTTCTGAAAGCTTGAAGTCCTCTACCTCAGTCTTTTACTCAAGTGGGTAAGATGGAGTACATTTGTGGACTGGCAATACTGGTTGCCAAGGAAAGATGTTTGATTCTTCTTCCTTGTTTACAACTTGTTTCTTTTTCCTAGAATCTGGGTTCCTATTAAGTATGGAGACCACAGTTATCCACAGTATTCTTTTTCATCACTACATTTTCTGATATCAATAAGCTAGGAAACCCTTTTTTTTAGCAGTCACAGCTTTGGGACAGATTGTTGGTTCCATGTCCATCTTTTCTTTGCCTGGTCCTGAATCGCTCACAACTTCAATTTCAGTGGAAAAAAACAACCAATACAAGAGCTGGAGATTATGTGGTATCTTTAGAAGGCTAGATTTCTTTCACAATGGAATGGCATTTCCTAGTGACACTTGTCAGGTGAGACTCCAAGGCAACAAATGTGTAGTTACACAGCCCCAGTGCAAACTTTTCTTTAGTGCAGGAGTCTCCAAACTATAGCCCATGGGCCATATCTGGCCCACCTTGCTATTTTATCTGACCTGCTCCCTTCAGCCCATGTGTATGTGGAGTACTCTGTGTTACACCCACTGGTAAGGACTGGGGCAAGTATCAAAATGCTATTGATGATGAATAGAACATGCATATAGAAAGGTAAAGAGATTAAAGGGGGTTACAGGAAACAGATCTTAATTCATCCACATTGGATTCTAATCAGGAAAAGATATGGTCAGTGTTTTCCTTTAAATCAGTCTCTGTGTGATTCTGTGAGAATGCACTAAAGTTAATACACTGTTGGTATTTAAATTCCTGCCAAGTTATCCAGACTTGATAGCTCATGGTCAATGCTGTGTTGAAGGGGTCCAATCAGTATGGCTCATTCATTCACCTGTGGTTGACATGTCCTCTATTGGTGTGGTTCTGGAAAGTGTTGTCTCACCCTTTAAGGAAAAGACTAGTCAAACAATAGCCAAAATCCTCTTCTGTAAAAGTATACCCATACATGCTGGTGATGTCATCAACTGTGGACTTTTATTGCCTGGTAAACTCATGAAGAGACTGTCAGTATGCAGAATGTGCAGCAAACGTTTTGGCTTCATTGGTGGAGTGTTATTGGTGCTTCTTTGGCACCAATTCAGCATTTTCCTTCATCAAACATCATCCTAAATATTGATGCATTTGACTTCCATTCACCCATTTTTAATCATCCTGTGTTCTTATTTATTTATTCTAACAGTTTAACATTGTTATGAGAGATTGTGGGGGTGCCTCTACATCCACGTGCCCTTGGGATTTTTGCTCAGTTCCGTTGTTGCCTCACAAATGGTCTGTATTTACACAATTTAAAAAAAAAACCTGGGCACATACCTACTGGAAATGGTATAGTTACTTTTCTGACCTACAACTCCCAGAACCAGTAGACCGTGCCATCAAAGCAAAATTTCCACACTTCATTTTCAGCCACCTTATAGGTTGCATTTTGTTGTCCATGGAAAAGAAAATAGAAAAGAGTGGCTTCCATCTTGCATAACTAGAGAAGGAAAGAGGCAATCATGAAGAAAATGACTTTATTATTGTATTTCTGTTTTTCTACCTTGGTGCAAAGCCTACATATACAGTATGTATAGCAAATAGAGAGTGAAACTCATGTAATTATTTGGGTTTGGAAAGGAATTATCTCCCTTCATCAACCCTCTACCTTTTCTGTATTCATCCCAGGATTAATAGATAATAACAGTGGTGAATAATTTGAATGTAGGAGAGCTGCTTTAATTAAATCATGAAAGCATTATGTACTTGCATTTTCAAATCTGCTTTTTATTGAGCAAAAGAAGGGAGGTTTTTACAAACTGTGTTTAGAGCACACTAAAAGCCACAATGTTATCCAACATCTTATCTGGTAAACTACTGGCAGTTAACATGACAAAACCATACATGAATTAGAAGCCCTTTAGCTCAGCAGCTTAAAATAAGCACACAGTTTCATTCCACCACTCACAAAGTCACAGCATGTGTAGGAATTTTCTTGGCTCTATTACCTGTGGAACCCCCTCTCATAAGACACAAGGCTGGCTCCATCTTTGCAGTTCTTCTGCAAGCAGGGAAATATCTTTCTTTTCAGGTGCACTTTCCCTGAATGACTGGCTGCTTGAGTGGGGGATTTTAAACTGATTGTTGTACCTTACTTCTTTGAATGTGTTTTGGAGATTACTCATTCATAAATTCATATGTTGGTGGAAATTTGACAACACATAACAACAACAATTTCTCTAAGTCTAGCAACTTGCAAAATAAACCAAAAAAGAAAAGGGCAGCCCAAAGAGAGAGAGAGAGAGAGAGAGAGATCCCCAGAGAAGTCAAGGGGAGTAAAAAAAAAAAAAAAGTACCAACATGGTACACCAGCACCAAAAAAAAAAAAAAAGATTTTAAAAGGGAAATTATCCATGATGGAGGCACAGCAGGCAGGCAGGCAAGCAGCAATCCAAGATTAACGGTACCAAGAACTCAGCATACAGGAATCCAACAAGAAAAGACTGAAACAAAGAACTCTCTTCATTGGGATCCAGGCCATTTTATATATTCAAAATTGCAATTCCCTCAGGACATTCTGATAGGCTGCTGACAGCCCTGAGTTGCAACATGGATGAAAAATTTCTTAGGCAATTTAAAGGATGAAGAACAATGAAAGTTTATACAAAAGAGGGAACCCGAAAGAAACTCAAAATTTCAGTGTATCCCTCTTTCATGAACATAAATCATTCATATTTTAGAAGCTCTCTTGTAAGGTCCAACAAATCACCACTTCCTCAGTTCCTGCATAAAGTAGACCCAAAGTAATTGGGAATTCTACATATTTGTCCACATCTGACAAGTGTCTCCTCAAGTAAGATTTTTATTAATGTGTGGACCACAAATAATTTATTGTTTCTTTTAGAAAAGTCGTGTAGATATTCACTTCTTTTCCTGAATAGAGAAATGAGTTGTACAAAACACCTTCTTATGTTCAAGTCTCTTTTTATGGAGAGAGAGCTTGTATCTGAAATGCAAAAATTCCAAGAGAATACAAAATTGCCAAAAATAGCATTTTTGCCACCTGGATATAGAGTAAAAAAGAATATAATAATTATGTTGAGCTGGCAGGGACCCCATGGATCATCAAATTCAATCCTGCTCAAGGAACTACAGTGACCCAAGGCATTGAAATGGATTGGTGGGCATGATCACAATTATTATCAAGGTTTGCTAAAGATAATCAAAAGGGCTTTCACCTAGAAAATATCCCTTTTGACAGAATTCTTCTAGAATCAGAGGGAAAATATATTAAGTTATTACCGTATTTTTCGCTCTATAAGACGCACCTTTCCATAAGACGCACCGATTTTTTAGGAGAAGAAAACAGGAAAATATAATCTGTTTTCTTCGCTCCATAAGATGCACAGACTTTTCACCCCCCTGTTTTGTGGGAAAAAAGTGAGTCTTATGGTGCAAAAAATACAGTATATAATTTTCTGTTAGATTTTGAAACACAAGAGGGAGTGGTAAATGCATGTATGATTAAATGGGCTCAGAATGTAGGACATAATATTGAACTGGATCAATGGAACAAATATGGAAAACAAATATAAAATTAACTAAATATTTTGTATTTAAAGAGAATATATACAAAATGTTCTACAGATGGTATATGACCCCCCACAACACTGGCTAAAATAAGTACCCAGATTTCAAATATATGTTGGAAATGTAAACAGAAAGAAGAAACATTTTATCACCTGTGGTGGATGTGCAAAGATGCCCAAAGATACTGGAGTAAGGTGAATCAGATGCTACAAGAGATATTAGAAACTTCAATACCGATGGGACCAGAACTATTCCAATTAAATATCTCACCAGATATACTAGACTCCAAAAAAACTTATTTAACTATTCATATTATAACAACAGCAAGAATAGCTTTTGCAAAACACTGGAAGGAACCTAGAACACCGCAAATAGATGAAGTTGGAGATCAAATACAGTGGTGCCTCGCTTAACGATTACCTTGTTAAACGATGAATCCACTTGATGATGAAGTTTTTGCGATCACAAAATGATGTTTCAATGGGCAAAAATCGCTTTACGATAATCGGTTCCCTGCTTTGGGAACCAATTCTTCGCATTACAATGATCTGAAAACAGCTGATC
Organism: Pogona vitticeps; assembly: GCF_051106095.1. Classification (NCBI taxonomy): domain Eukaryota; kingdom Metazoa; phylum Chordata; class Lepidosauria; order Squamata; family Agamidae; genus Pogona; species Pogona vitticeps. The sequence continues at coordinate 217,605,017 of NC_135784.1, read as the reverse complement.
GGCGGCTCTCAAAATGGCTGCCCACTGCTCCCCGCTGTTTTCAGGACTTAATTTTTGCAAGACAGGCACCGGAAAATGGCCACCCTATGGAGGATCTTCGCTGGACGATTAGGTACTTAGTCCATTGGAACACATTAACCGGTTTTTAATGTGTTTCAATGGGGTTTCCCCCCCCTTGATAACGATTTCACTCTACAGCGATTTCGCTGGAACGGATTAACGTCATCAAGCGAGGCACCACTGTACTTGAAACTGCAGAAATGGACACACTATCAGATTGGCTAGATGCAAAAAAGAAAAAAGACCATCAGAAAATTTGGTCACAATTATGTACATGGTTACAAGGTAGGTAGAATAGTGGACTGATACATAGTTATCTGTATGGCTGCAGAAGAAACAGAATAAATGATGGAGACTAGCAGCTACATAATCAATAATAAGAATAACAATATACGTATCTGTCTGAATTTGATTTTTCCATCTCTCTCACGGCCTATATTTCTCTATGATATGTGGAACTATTTCTAGAAAAGAATGTATGGAATTACTATGAAAAATGTTGATTTGTAATGTATCCATTCAAATCCACCCTCTCTGAGGGTACCCCTATCCCAGCTGCCCCTTACCTTACCTTACCTTTATAAGGAAAATTTAAAAAAATAAAAATAAAAGAAACCACAGTGAGGAATCATACTCCCCACCTTTGACTCCACAGCCAGATACTTAAACCACTGAACTACTCAGTAGTACTAAAAAGCATAAAAGTATTTCTTAAACACTTAATAAAGAAGAGCTGTAAGCTTAACATTAAGTAACACACTCACAAAATTGCCCAAAGCACATGCATTTTGGGTCTTTCACTTCCATCCCTAGTGAGAGCCATCACAACTCACACTCCAAAGATAGTTTTTATACTGCCTGAAATGCAACGCTCATCAAGACAGTCATTTCATGTGTTTGGCAGAGACAATTGCCTAAGCACTTTTGATTTGAAAGTATCAGAAATATGTGTGTGTTCTTGCACACTCATCCAAACTACTTATACTATTAGTTTTACAGGGCTGTCTCGGATGTTGTGATTTTCAGATTGGCTGCTTTCCATAAGACAATGATGTGGTTAAAAACACTGTACATTCTCAAAAATTAATCTGTGAATTGGCTTTAGGTAAAATTAGGAGGGTGGGCCCATTGAATCAGAGGGCATTTGGTGAGTCAGCTCCTCTGCAAGTTTCATTGATTCAGTGGGGCTTAACTAGTTGTGACTTGCTATGTTAAGCAATACGATCTCATCCAGTAAAACCTGCCCTGTTACCATCCGTATTGGGTCTCAAAATCACCCTGAATACATGTATGGCTCAAAAGAGGGTGGTAATATGTGGATGCACACCTACATCCTTATTTGGAAATCTTTCAGACTCTTGCATGTCCAATGTAAAGAGCTGCATATGTGTTTGTCAGTACCTTCTTACAGTGTTTCTGCGATAGACAACCTTTTGTTGTCAGGGCTGTGAGTCATGAAAAACCTGTACACACAACCCACTGGCTGTTCTTGTGCTGATATATACTTTGCAAGAGGTCTGCAAGATTTCCAGATAGGTTTGAGGGGGCAGGATTTACCTGCATCTTCACATCCTTTTGAGACCCTATACACTTTCAGCCTGGATACATGAACAGTGCCTTTTATTAAGCAGAATATGAGAGCACAGATTCCTTCATTTTCATTTTAACTGCAGTCTGTCCTTTTCATGGCTTTGTGCTAAATAGTCAATAGAATGTAAATCAATTGGTGTCAAAATCAATCACCTAACTTTTATAGTGAATATGAGTAAAGACTTCAGTGCTTTCAACATCACAAGAAAAGAAATCCATGTGTTTTATTGGATCATGACATGTAATGAAGAAAGTAATAAGTCAGCTATTCTGCTTCTTTAATTATTTTTTTAGGTTAAATCATTTCTATATTACATACAAAATCTGCTGCTGAGCCCACACTTGTTTATTGATATTTCAAATGCTGTGTTGACCAAATTATGATAGATATTTTGGTGTGCTAAACATTTAGGCTGCAAGTCAAACCTACATGGAAACTCTGATGTGTAAGACTAAGTCAAAAGAGGATGCAAAATTACACCAAAAACATGCAGGTCCTTATCACACACACGCAGACACACACACAAGGAACTGTGTTTTTTATGGTTGTTCATAGCAACTTGACTGATAATAATAATAATAATTTAATAATAATTATTTATTGTCAGTGAACGTATATACGCCATATAAACATACAACGAAATTCACAAAGAACGCTCAGAGACTAGACCAAAACACACACAGCCTCATACCAATCCTAAAACCCAGAACCCCGCCTAAGAGCACACAGTATCTACTGCTTCTTTTCCCCTCACATGGTGGTCCCAAACAATCAGGGATCCCAAAATAATAATGTAAGAATGTCCCACAAGCAACTTAGGCTGCTTAGCATCATAATTAAAGACAAACAAAGCAGCATTGCCTTCACTAGAGGTGGGAAGGAACACATTGCTGTGTTGCCAAGGCAACTAATTTTCCATGTTATAAAGAAAATTTCAGTGCTTTTTGAAATGCATCATGGGAAGGCAGTGGAAGTGGATTGGCTACCTCACAAACACATCAGAAATTAAAAAAAAAGGTCAGAGTGCAGCATGTCATTTCTGGACCAAAAGCTTCTAGGTTAACAGTGAAGGAACTATTTCATTTTCACAATATGAAAGATACAGCTGATCATAGGAATCAATAGAAAAATCCAGGTTTTAAATGTAGTTGTGATAAGATCTCAGCATGAACTACCCAGAAACCAGTGTTAGATAGATAGATAGATAGATAGATAGATAGATAGATAGATAGATAGATAGATAGATAGATAGATAGATAGATAGATAGATAGATAGATAGATAGATAGATAGATAGATAGATAGATAGATAGATAGATAGATAGATAGATAGATAGATAGATAGATAGATAGATAAAAAGCACGAACCCCTGCTCTTTGCAATGAATGACTCAATGTGAACAATTATTTATTTACTTATTATTAAACATTATAACAGTATTCCTTCAAGTGCACATTTCTATGCCAGCAAGGTCCTTTATCCCTGTATTAGAAACTGGGGGAGGGGATCTGAGGCACAAAGAGTAATGTACGACAGCCTGCAATTCAGTGTGATTATTACATTTAGTAGTAACTGGTTTGGATTACTAGATAACAAATTTCCCCTGTAAGATCCTCTCACAACATAGCAAAAGTCAATCTACCTGGATCAGTTTCACAGATCTCACCAGTGTGCTTAGCTGCCAGCTTGTGCTCCTTTGACTTGCATGCAAGTATAATGCATTTGTAAATATTTATGAACATAAACACTTTTTTTAAGCAGGAAGGTTTATTGGATTTGCTCCACCCCACTACCATGGTGAGAACAACAGCGGGTGTCCAATCACAGCAAGAATTAAATCCTACATGTCACAACTGCTTTATATACTGTACACAGTTCTTGCTTCTGTCCTGCAGAAGGGGCAGAAGGTCCACCATAACTGGAAATCTATGTAGTGTGTCATTCTGTTATGTGAATAGTGAGTTTTGTGCACACCTGCTTAGTTTTGTACTACAATTAAGTGACAATGAGCACTGTACGCATGTGGTTATAAAGCAGTTTGTAAAGCTGCTCACTTCGCCAATATCATTTCAGTTGTGACAGGACAAGGGAGATCAACAACACTCATGATTAATGTTGGGTTCCCACAAGAGGCACTAATTTATGCTATTAACTTAATTGTGTGGAAAAAAAGTTTGCCAAGTTATGACGACAGTGTAGGATTCTGCTGGAATAATGAGAAACTTCAGTGGGAGATATAGGTGTGAGTGGTGAGTATATAATACCAAAAGTAACAGACACTCAGCATATTATATACAGGAGCATACACTAATCCTTACTATCTGACTATTGCTGTGTCAGGATGGGATTTTGGCAACTGCTATGGGCAAATGCTGATTGCAAGAAGAGCACAATCAAGCGAATATGAAACTGTGACAGTGCATATTGCACCATATGTACGTGCACCTTGGTTGCCTGTAATAGCATCAGATAGATTCTTGTCTTGAGAATGCTATTTACACTACAAGTCATGTTTAGGTCTCTCATGCTTGATCACTGGCTCCATAACAGATTCTGTAGCTGTCTTATGGTTGCCTTCTAAAAGCCGATCTTTTTCTAAACCTCATTATTAAAAATGACATAAAAGTAAACTAAATCTCATCACATACCTGTTTTCAGAGTCAATTTGATTAGTTCCAAAGACACTGGAGTGAAAAAATAATTAATTAAGCTTCCTAATCATTGCCAGTTTGATATTTTCAGCTAGCAACCATGGGCAATGCTTAAGTAAGCAAGGTGACTTCTTCCTTCCTAGTTTTTGACATCACATACTGTTGGTTCTTGACTGCTTTCTGTAGGCTTTTAAGAGCAAAAGACTTCTGTTGACCTGTCACAGCAACCACAACAAAATGAGCACAACAAATAAGGCCATGCAAACGAGGCACAAGTGAATCTTGGAGTGAATCTGATCAAAAAAGAGCCAGGGCCCATTGGAAGGCCTATTCCATGGCAGTGGCAGTGGCAGTTATTCTTCTCTGCCTCTATTGCATAGGTCGGGGAACAGGAGTAAAATTACCCCAAATGGGGTAAAAATAAAAATCCTGGGGGTAACGTGCAGACTGCTACACCCCTCCCTTCCTCCCTCCCTCCCACCCCCACCCTCTGCACCCATCTCAAATTGTAAGCCACCTCTCCCTGTTACTTCCTGGTTGCAGCAGGCACTTGTAAATCCTCCGTTAGTTGAGAGATCTTAGTTGAGAGATCGGGAGATAAGCTCCTTGATTGGTTGCAACTGTGGATTATCCCCAGGCAATCACGCAATCAATCCGGGGCTTCTGAATGATTGCTTCCTCCAGAAATGACTGCCAACAAGCAGCAGGAGGGAAAGGAGCGAGCAAGCAAGGGAAGGAGGGAAGAAAGGTGCGAGAGACTGAGGACTTCATCAAGCTTATTTAAATGTATGTAATTGTAGAAAATGGAGGGAGGGAGGGTGTGTTTGTTTGTTTGTTTGTGTGTGTGTGTTTGAATTTTGTGGCTGCTGTCACCCTCTGCAGTGATCATGGAGCCCAAGAAAGTAAAATCTGTCACTGCCTCCATATCTTCCCCTTCTATTTGCCAGGAGGTGATGGGGCCAGCAGCCATGGTCTTAGTGTTTTTGATGTTGAGCTTCAGACCGTTTTTTGCACTCTCCTCTTTCACCCTCATTAGCACAATGGTCCTTTGATTTTGGGCTGTGGCACCAGGGTGACATGACCTTTAACCTGGTTTGTTCCTATTTGCACACCACACATAGAATGATTAAAGTGGTAGGAAAAGCCCCCTCCCCAATTCTGCATTGGCTGTCTCTAGCAAGCATGTCATTGCTAGCACCACTCTGGTAGCCACTGATGATGATTAAATCCTCTAAGAGCTAGAAAAAATTTAATGCAACTTGCTAGGCACGTTGGACACCTTACTACTCCCTATACCACACCATGGCTGGAGTGCAATGTGTTTCAGCAAAAATAGTGCACATCTTTATCAAATTTGGTGCATCCTTCTAGTTCGGTACACAGCCTGTGTAGATTCAATAATATTTTTAATTCAAATAATGTATGATTTCCTTCCTTTAGAATCAAGGGGGTAATATCGGCGTATATAAATTTTTTGGGGGGTAAAATGTAAAAATGTTACCTGACCCCTGCTCTATTGCATCTGCATGGAATTGCTCAGTGGAGCTTTTTGAAATGGTCAGGGACATGCTACATGCTGGCCACCAGATAGATTATGTAGACCACAATGTAGCTCACTGTGAATAATTTGCACAACACTTTGCAGGCAAAATTGCTAAGATCCACCCTGACTTGGATCCTGTAGCTATTTCAAGCCCTGTGAAGGAAACTGTGCCCCCTGCTTCCCCTGTGTTAATGGATGAGTTTCGGTTGCTGCAGTGTGATTATGTGGTCAGGATCCTCAAGGAGGTTAGGGCTACCACGTGCCTTCTTGATCTTTGCCCTTCCTGGCTCATACAAGCCACCAGAAAGGGACTGGTTGATTGGGTAGGAGGAGTGGTGAATGCCTCCTTGAAACAGGATAGGACCCAATCATGTTTAGAGGAGACACTAGTAAGACCATTGTTTAAAAAGCCCTCTTTGGACCCCATAAGACTGTATAATTTCTGGCCGGTGTCTAATATCTCATTCTTGGGGAAAGTGCTAGAGCAGGTTGTGACTTTTCAGCTCCAGTAGTTCCTGTGTCAGACAAACTATCTAGATCCATTTCAATCTGACTTCAGGCCTGGTTATGTGACAGAAACAGCTTTGGTTGGAGGGGGGGAGGAGCAAACTACAGCAAACAGTCAGCTCTGGAAAGGGCTCTTGTTCCCCCTGTGGTTTTTGTGATCCTGAAAGAGATTTATCACCAACCAGGAGAGATTTTTTGTGTCCATTCATGTTCTGCTTTTAGCATGGAGCAATCACAACTCAGTGCCATAATTTTTTGGCCCCTTCCAGCAGCTCTCCCACAAAGGGAGATTTTCCCCGAGCTTTGGAGGATGCCCTCAGACACCTCCTCTATCAGCTCAGGATCTCTCTCTTTTTAAGACCACTAATTTTTCCTTTGTTGTTGTTTAGTCATTAAGCCATGTCTGACTCTTCTGTTGCCCCCTTCTCCTCTTGCCCTTAAACTTTCCCAACATCAGGGTCTTTTCCAGCGAGTCTTCTCTTCTCATGAGATGGCCAAAATACTGGAGCCTCAGCTTCAGGATCTGTCCTTCCAGTGAGCAGTCAGGGTTGATTTCCTTCAGAATTGATAGGTTTGTTCTCTTTATAGTCCTGGGGACTCTCAAGAGTCTTCTCCAGCACCACAATTCAAAAGCATCAATTCTTCGGCGGTCAGCCTTCTTTATGGTCCAGCTCTCACTTCCATACATTGCTACTGGAAAAATCATAGCTTTGACTATGCGGACCTTTGTCGGCAAGGTGATGTCTCTGCTTTTTAAGATGCTGTCTAGGTTTGCCATCACTTTGCTCCCAAGAAGCAGGAGTCTTTTAATTTCGTGGCTGCTGTTACCATCTGCAGTGATCATGGAGCCCAAGAAAGTAAAATCTGTCACTGCCTCCATATCTTCCCCTTCTATTTGTCAGGAGGTGATGGGACCAGTGGCCACGATCTTAGTTTTGTTGATGTTGAGCTTCAGACCATTTTTCACACTCTCCTCTTTCACCCTCATTAAGAGGTTCTTTAATTCCTCCTCACTTTCTGCCATCAGAGTGGCACCATCTGCATATCTGAGGTTATTGATATTTCTTGTGGCAATCTTAATTCGCACTTGTGATTCCTCCAGTCCAGCCTTTCACATGATGTATTCTGCATATAAGTTAAATAAGCCGGTGGACAAAATACAGCCTTGTCGTACTTCTTTCTCAATTTTGAACCAATCAGTTCTTCCATATCCAGTTCTAATTGTTTATTTATTGTATTGTATTGTATTGTATTGTTGCTTCCTGTCCCACATATAGATTTCTCAGGAGATAGATAAGGTGGTCAGGCACTCCCATTTCTTTAAGAACTTGCCATAGTTTGTTGTGGTCCACACAGTCAAAGTCTTTTGTGTAGTCAATGAAGCAGAAGCAGATGTTTTTCTGGAACTCTCTGGCTTTCTCCATAATCCAGTGCATGTTAGCAATTTGCCCCTTCAAAATCCAGCTTGTACTTCTGGGAGTTCTCAGTCCACATACTGCTGAAGTCTACCTTGGAGGATTTTGAGCATAACCTTGCTAGTGTGTGAAATGAGTGCAAATGTATGGTAGTTGGAGCATTCTTTGGCACTGCCCCTCTTTGGGATTGGGATGTAGACTGATCTTTTCCAATCCTCTGGCCACTGCTGAGTTTTCCAAACTTGCTGGCATATTGAGTGTAGCACCTTAACAGCGTCATATTTTAAGATTTTAAATAGTACAACTGGAATGCCATCACCTCCACTGGCCTTGTTGTTAGCCATGCTTTCTAGGGCCCACTTGACTTCACTCTCCAGGATATCTGGCTGAAGGTCAGCAACCACACTATCTGGGTTGTCCGGGATATCCAGATCTTTCTGGTATAATTCCTCTGTGTACAGTGGTGCCTCGACTTACAGATGTACCGACTTACAAAAAACTCCGGCTGCAAAATTTTTCCTTTGACTTGCGGCCGGAGCTTCGACTTACGGACGAAAAATGTGGGGGAGGTGGGGAATGCGCGAAATTTGAACTTTTAGTTAACCGTTGGCCTGTGAAGAGGCTGCTTGTCTGCTACCTCGATTGTCCCAGCAGTTAGAGAGTGGATACGGAGAGAGTCTTCAGACTGCCTGGTACTGCCTGGTATTGCCTGATACTGTATTGTATGGACAGTTTTTTTCTTTTTTCTTTTTCTTTTGTTTTGTTTTGTTTTGTTTTTTTGTTTTTTCTGTTTTTTTGCTTTTTTAAATTCTTGATTTTTGGATTTTTGACTTTCTTTTTTATAACAAAGAGAGACTGCCTGTTCTGGGTGAGTACACGGTATTTACTGTACTGTACAGGGGTTTTTTGCAGCTGGGGGGTAGGACTAGGTGGGTGGTTATGTTTCTGTGCTCTGATGGGTCTTGCAGCATGAAAAGTACAGTAGAATGTAATATTAAATTAAAATTAAATGTGAAAATTAGACTGTACAGTAATTTTAAAATGTAAAATTTATTTACAGTATTTATTTTTGCTTTCTGTGGCTTCTAGGATTTGTGTCTGGTTAGTTTGCTGTAAAATGGAGTTTAGACTCAAGTCTCCCCCCCAATTGTCTTCTCTCTCTCTCTCTCTCTCTCTTTGATGAGGAGTTCTGTGCTGGAATAATGGTTGCTGGATTCTGTGGCTTCTAGGGTTTGTGTACTATGACCTCTCTTTAGTTTTAAAATGTTTGTTTAAAATGTGGCTCCAAGGTCTGTCTCTTTTAAAATCAGAAAATATTCTGTGAGAGGCTGTGGTGCTTGTTGATGCAGGCAGGCAGGCTTTAAAATGGAGTTTACTCTAGACTCAAGTCTCTTCCCCCCCATTGTCTTCTTCTCTCTCTCTCTTCTCTCTGTTTGCGCTTAACAGCACAAACCTTTGTCTGTGGGGTCTGTGTGCCCCAGTGATGACCTTCTTTCTTTCTTTCCTCTTTTCCCCATTGTTCCTTCCCTCCCTCCTTTCCTGCCCTTTTTTTAAACCAAAAAGGTGTTTGGCTTGATTTAAAACGTGCTTGGTTTTAAAAGTGTTCTGTTTAAAAGGTGTTCCCTCCCTCCCTCCTTTCCTGCCCCTTTTTTAGCCTAAAAGGTGCTTAGTTTGGTTTAAAAGGTGCTTGGTTTTAAAGGTGTTCTGTTTAAAAGGTGTTCCCTCCCCCTCTCTCCTTTCCTGCCCTTTTTAAACCAAAGTCATCTTAGATTAAAAGAAGAAAAGTTGTCCCCCAGTGGTAGAGTGCGGATTAACCAGTTTTGCATTAGTTCCTATGGGAACGAATGTGTCAAACTGCAAACAGCGCCTCGACATGTGAACAAAAAACAGCCGAAATGGATTAAATGGTTTTCAATGCATTCCTATGGGAAATTTTGCTTCGACTTATGAAAATTTCGAGTTATGGCCACAGTTCCAATACAGATTAATTTCATAAGTCGAGGCACCACTCTATTCTTGCCAACTCTTCTTGATGTCTTCTGCTTCTGTGAGGTCCCTAACGTTTTTGTCTTTTATAATGTCCATCTTTGCTCAAAATGTTCCTTTGACATCTCCAATTTTCTTGAAGAGATCTCTGGTTTTTCCCTTTTTATTGTTTTCCTCTATATCTTTGCACTGTTCATTTAAGAAGGCCCTCTTGTCTCTCCTTGGTATTCTTTGGAAATCTGCATTCCATTTTCTGTAACTTTCCCTAGCTCCCTTGCATTTTGATTCTCTTCTCTTCTCTGCTATTTGTAAGGCCTTGTTGGACAGCCACTTTCTAGCATTTCCTTTTCTTTGGGATGGTTTTTGTTGCTGCTTCCTGTACAATGTTACAAACCTCCATCCATAGTTCTTCAGGCACTCTGTCCACCAAATCGAGTTCCTTAAATCTGTTCTTCACTTCAACTGTGTATTCATAAGGGATGAGCTCCAGGTCTTGCCTTTGCTGAGTGTATAGAGCTTCTCCATCTTTGGTTGCAGAGAACATAATAAATCTGATTTTGGTATTGCCCATCTGGTGATGTCCATGTGCAGAGTCACCTCTTCTGTTGTTGGAAAAGAATGTTTGTGATGACCAGCCTGTTGTCTTGACAAAACTCTATCAGCCGTTAGCGTGCTTCGTTTTGAACTCCAAGGGCAAACTTACCTGTTGTTCTTTTTATCTCTTCACTTTTGGATTCCAATCCCCTATAATGACAAGAATTTCTTTCTTTGGTGTCAGTTCTAGAAGGTGTTGTAAGTCTTCATAGAATTAGTCAGTTTCAGCCTCTTCAGCATTGGTGGTTGGTGCAGAAACTTGGATTACTGTGATGTTGAAAGGTCTGCCTTGGATGCGTATTGAAATCATTTTATCATTTTTGAGACTGTATCCGAGTACAGCTTTTCCCATTCTTTTGTTGACTATGAGGACTACTCCATTTCTTCTATGGGATTCTTGCCCATAGTAGTAGATATGATAATCGTCTGAATTGAATTTGCCCATTCTCCTCCATTTTAGTTCACAAATTTATTTTGAGAACACCAACAAAACAGGAAGATGGCATGCATACAAACTGAAGAGACAAAGATCCAAAAACTACATTTAAAGTCTTAAGAATAAAGCGGGTGAGAAAGTTTACAACCTTTAAAGATTTTTTTAAAATAGTGGAAAAATTCGATACAAAAATCTACACAAAGAAGGGACTGCCATCCCAAGATTTAAAAAGATATTTACCGGGAAAATAAGCATTTGAAATTATCCAAACAACAAAAGAAAATGTTTAATCAACCATACTCCATGAATGAAATTTCAACTGCTTTCTCTAAACAAAAACTTATGAAATCTCCAGGAAGTAATGGGATTAGTGCAGAGTATTATAGAAAGTTCGAGGAAATATTGATTTTGCCTTTTAAGAAACTACTCGAAATTCAACAGGAGAAAATGATACCAAACACATGGAAAAAAAACTATAATCACAATAATTCATAAAGACACTGATTCTGAATAGATTCAAAATTATAGACCAATATCTCTTCTTAATGTTGACTATAAAATATATAAAAATATTCCAGCTACAAGATTGAAGAAGGTCTTGATCAATGTAATCCATGAAGATCAAGTAGGATTTCTGCCAAAAAGATACTTAAGAAAAAATGTTAGGAATCTCATAAACTTCATGGAATACTATGAGGCCCATCCAGAAAAATGAATAGCATTGCTTTTTATTGATGCAGAGAAAGCCTTTGATAACATAAACTGGAACTTTATGATGTTTCAATTAGAAGAAATGGAAGCAGGTCAATCCTTTATCAACAATATAAAAGCGATCTATTCCCACCAAAAAGCAAAAATAAGAATTAATGGAGAACTATCAGAAGAAATTGGAATACAAAAAGGTATGAGACAAGGTTGCCCATTATCACCATTGCTTTTTTTTGATAGTAATCAAATATTCTAATGCATCAGATAAAAATTTCTGATAAAATCAAAGGGGCCAAAATTATAGTCAAATTATTTAAAGTACAGGCCTTTGGAGATGACTTACTTGTGATGGTGGAAGATGCACAAAAATCAACTAAAACACTTATGAAAGAATTGAAAGAGTTTGGAGAAGTTGCGGGCCTTAAAATAAACCATAGAAAGACAAACATAAATATGTATGCAACATAAATAAATAGATGACCTTTTGAATCTTACAAATTCCCAGGAGGGAAAGAAAGTAAAATATCTTAGAATAAACTTTACCAAAAAAAAAACCACACCTCACCAAAAAACAAGTACCTTAATGAAAGATAATTTACCTGAAAATGATGGAAGAAATAAAGAAAGACTTGACTAGATGGAGGAATCTGCAATTAACAATGATGGGCAGGATTGCAACAGTTAAAATGAATATCCTACCAAAGTTGATCTTATTTCAAAACATCCCAGTGATTTTGAAACAATCAATATTTAAAGAACTCAACCAGCTTATTTCTAAGTTTGACAAGGGAAGAAACCAAGGATAAAATAAAAGTCACTTCAGGACAGGAAACAGAGAGGAGGAATGGGTCTCCCAAATTGGCTGCTATATTACAGGACAGCCTCATTAACGTGGATCAAAGACTGTATTTTTTGGAAAACCAAAGACAGTAAAAATTGGAAGGTCACGATTTGAAATGGGGGGTGGCATGCTTTTCTTTGGTACAGCAGAGTGAACGATTTCAAACAATTTAACAATCATATTTTGAGAAAAATCTTTACTATGGTCTTGTACTAAAATTCAAAGACAGATGTATGTCAAAATACCATGTTGGGTAACACCAGTGGAGGCATTTTCTCTTCTGAACTTGAGAGAAAACAAGAAAATCTTAAGATATAGAGAAGTACTAAAACCAAACAGGACATTGAAAAATAACGATGAATTAGTAGCACAGGGATTTGATATGGATTCATGGTAACATTCTCAATTAATTTCAAGATATGGTAAAGACAAACAGCAAGATTTTTATGTGGACAACACTCTTTTTGACAGAATCCTCCTGGATACCAGGAGGAGGTGGTTAAGGAATGTATGATAAGGTGGGCACAGAATATTGGACACAATGTAAGTTTGGATCAATGGGAACAAATATGGAAAAACAATATAGAACTTACCAAGTCAGTAGCATTTAAAGAAAATATATAAAAATGTTTTACGGATGGTATATAACTGCCACAAAACTAGCCAAAATAGATGTAAAAATTTCAAACCTCTGTTGGAGATGTAAACGAAAGGAAGGTTCTTTTTACCACATATGGTGGTCATGCAGAAAAGCCCAAAAATATTGGGAAAGGGTTTAAATGTTTTTGCAAGAGGTTCTAGAGATTCTGATAACTGTAACCCCTGAATTCTTTCTTCTAAACATAATTCCGGAATCAATAGAACCAATGAAAACATATTTAGCCATCCATATCTTGACAGCTGCAAGAATTCTCTTTGCTAAACATTGGAAAGACCCGGCGAATCCATCACAATAATAGCAAAAATAGCAAAAATTCTGGATAATTACTATTTTTAATAGCAAAATAGTTAATAGCAAAAATTCTGGATATGGGGGAAATGGATAAATTATCATAATGGCTAGATTCGACAAGAATGACAAACCATGAAGATGGTTGGCATAAATTATATGACTGGCTCAGAAATAGAATGCAAATTAATATTTGAGAAATAGAATGCAAATTAATATTTGATAATTGAAAGCCTGTGGGGAAAATGTATGCTTTTACAATGTATATATCTGTGGCAGTAGCAGACATTGTGCTTGGGCGCACAGGTCATGTACACAGTGTGCTAGCTTCCAGTAAAGGATGATTCATTAACCTGCTTTTGTAGCTAGGATAATTACCTGTCTCTGGGTAAATTGTATTAACTTACTTGTGTATTTAAGGTGTTATCTGTCTCTGTTTACCCTGCTCATGTATTCAGGAATGTTTACCCTGCTTGTGTATTTAGGGTTTACCTGCCTATGTTTACCGGCCCCTCTGTTTACCCTACTTGTGTATTCAGGATATTACCTGCTTCTGTTTAGAATGGTACTTGATTAACTTGTGCAAAGGTAATAGAAAACAATAAAAGGGGGCACGGCAAAGGATCGGGAGGGATTCCCTCTGAACAGCTGCTGCACGGCATGCTGTTTTTGATCATCCGGATCCCGTCCTGAAACCACACTCGAGTGCTTTGCCTTTTCCTTTCTCCTTGCTGGTCAAGAGGGGGGGACAGGCTTCATCTGCAGATCCCGACAACTAGGCTTCATCTGCAGATCCCGACAAATGGTGCCCTCTCTGAGGTCAACTTTCAATGACCACCCACTCATCTCGCCTGGCACAGGCCCCAAGACGCATCAATCATCCGCAAGGATCCCTCGGTGAGTGTTGAATTTGTCAAGTAAGACACCTAGACTTCTAGCAACATGGGGACTTCTTTATCAAGTCGTCAGGAACAATTTGTACAGGACCTCCACTTCTTATTAAAAAGGAATGGTCACACGACCACACACACAGAAGTGGAAGATTTAGTATATACTATAGGGGATTTGTGCCCATGGATCCCTGAAACAGGGACGATGGACCTCAAGGAATGGTCTAAAATAGGCAGCTATTTTCACGGACAGCCAAGAGTTAAAGCAGAAGTGATTTCTACATGCTCCAAAGTGCGTACTTGCCTTCAAGGCCCACGCAGCATTCTTTTTGATCCAGAATTTGAGGCTAAGCTGCTCAAACAACTTCCTCAAATTCTGCCTCCAGCCTCCTTAGCTCCCCTGCTGCACTCTCTGTCTAATTCTGACCAGCCTGAGAACACCTCCTGGAAAACCCAGGATGACTTAAAAGCATTGCCCCCTCAGGCAATTGAGATTGATAACCGTCCTTCAATGGATACAACTGGTGCTTGTGCAGAAACTGGCTGTGTCATTTCTGCTTTTCCTGTCCTGCAGGAATCTGCCATAGCAGTTCCTGTCAGATCTGAACTTTTCCAGGCTCAAGGCATCCGCGAACTGCAAAGCAGTAGCAAGGACAAAGGGATAGAGGCTCTCCTGGAATCCTCATCCGCCCCATGGCTTGTCCCTAGTGACTGGAGGAGAGGTCTCCTTCCACCAGCAGAAGGACTCATTTGCCTTCAAGAATGGCAAGATTTAGCATTTAAGCGAGCAGGAATTAATGCTGGTGCAACAGAAGTATCTATGAACGCCTGGAAGCAGGCATTCCATTCAGCAAAACAAATTGCATGCCTGACTCCCTCCCTTGCTGGCCTGGAAGCAGCGGCTACCTCAGTGTCTCCGCCTAGTCAGCCAAAGTTGCATGATATCCCAGGGAATTGGAACCCAGGCCCAGAAAAAATAATAGAGGATCTGCAGGATTTCTTTGATGTCATGGGCTGGGGTACAAAAGCAGCTTTACAAGCATTTGATGCATCATATAAGGAAGGGGAGGAGGAAGAGAATCTAAGGGGGGTGGCTGCTACACCCCAACATGAAGCTTGTTTTGAACTGCTTTTTCCATGTGCTAATCCTGTTTGGGTGAAAAATCCTACTAAGCCGGACATGGCAGTTATCCAGATCCTGACCATCCAGATAGGAGGACGTCCAGTCCAGAGCCTAGTGGATACAGGTGCTGATATCACAGTTGATATCATAGCTGGGAACGATTGCCCCCATCTGGCCAGTAGAGAGACTAATGCTGCATATTGGGGTGGGAGGAGGTGAACCAGCTCCTTAAAGTTTTTCCCCATCACCTTCCACTCTGGGGAAAGCATTGTTTACACTCCAGCCACTTGTAAGGGATCCAAATGATGTCCTGGACACTCTATGTTCCATGTTCTTAGAACTACAAATCCTATCACACCTTGCTTTGCTCGGCAATTTGCCTTGGGTTCCTGCATTCATGAGCCCTTAGCTCAGCATGATGGCAGTTTCCTGAATATTTCAGCATGATGGGACCTGTGTTCCAGCGTAAAAAAACTCCAGGTCAAAGCCTGGCTCTTATCAGCAATTCCAGACATTCTGCCAAAAGAATGCCATTGCATCGGACAGTCTTCTTGCAAAATATGCTTTGTGCAGCCCAGAGAAAAATCAACAGACTGGGCACTGAAAGCCTTGTTACAACTGCTCTCTCAACAAATTTTCATCTGCAAGCTGTGGTTTTCAAGTGCTATTTTTGGCTACCTTATGGCTGCTAAATGCAGTTCTCTACATCCCTGGGAAAAAATGCTTGTTAAATTGTCAGGAACAGATAATTAACTGTTTGTTTTTCTTCACTGCAGGGTGATGTTGATAAGAGCGCTTGACATGTCTTTCCTCTGTCTATTATCAGTTATCCAGATCTTACAGGGCAATGGGTATTGAATTTCACAGAGCTTCGTTTTAATGCTCAGAATTAGCTGCAGTTTTTTTTAGCCTTTGAGCTTTTTTCTAATGTTGAATTTACTTTTGTAATAGACACAATATGTTTATTCTTTTGCTTTTCCCCCCCATATCTATATCCTTCTATTACATTTGATTGTGGTTATATTTTCTTGGTTTCTTCATGGAGCCTAAATATGTCACAAGCTTTCCTTGAAAACTTTGAAAACTTTGTCTGTTTATGCCTGAGACAGAGAAGCAAATTATTCCCTTGAGGGACATACACAAGATAAGGGACATGGTTTCACTTTAGCACATGAGGCACAAAATCTAAAAGCATTTTCCCTATTTCTTACAGTAATAAGAAGCAAAATAACTTAACAACCTTTTACCCTTCCATGGCTCCCAAAGTTTTCTGCCTGAAGCAGCTGTGTCAGTGTGTCTAATGTTAGGGCCAATTCAACATATGCAAATGATTGTTTGGAATTGCTGCCAAAGAGCCATGACTGCATGGGTGTAAGTTTGCTCTGAGTTTATGACTATTCAAGTCTGCATATGACTGTGTTATGGTCATAGCTCCATGATGCCACCTGAGCATTTTTACAGGTATCTTTTTATTATGAGACCAGTCACTCATCAATAGGACAGAACATAGAGCTTATTAGCTAATTCTGGTATTTTCTATAAGTCTATGTATCTTTCTATATTTAGGTACTATAGTGGTGTATAAGTTAAGCCCAGTAGAAATCTTATAGGATGAAGATATGCTGTAGTGTTTATACTAATACTTAGGAGCTGTTTATGCACCACACTCATGGTTTGTGTTTCTGTTGTACTCATACAGAGAACTGGAATGACAAGATTCCAGGTTTCATTCCATCTGAACAATGTTTTAAAGTTTTAAAGAATTATACTGCATGTGACAATGAGTTTTGGCTCTCAGCACAACAAGGAGGCAGGTTTGGTAATTTGTATGCCTCCCTTTTTCCCAGTGGCCTGGAACATTCCACATTGGGAGATATCTATTCAATTCAGTGTATTCAGCTTCCAGTAAAGGATGATTCATTAACCTGCTTTTGTAGCTAGGATAATTACCTGTCTCTGGGTAAATTGTATTAACTTACTTGTGTATTTAAGGTGTTATCTGTCTCTGTTTACCCTGCTCATGTATTCAGGAATGTTTACCCTGCTTGTGTATTTAGGGTTTACCTGCCTATGTTTACCGGCCCCTCTGTTTACCTTACTTGTGTATTCAGGATATTACCTGCTTCTGTTTAGAATGGTACTTGATTAACTTGTGCAAAGGTAGTAGAAAACAATAAAAGGGGGCACGGCAAAGGATCGGGAGGGATTCCCTCTGAACAGCTGCTGCACGGCATGCTGTTTTTGATCATCTGGATCCCGTCCTGAAACCACACTCGAGTGCTTTGCCTTTTCCTTTCTCCTTGCTGGTCAAGAGGGTGGGACAGGCTTCATCTGCAGATCCCGACAACTAGGCTTCATCTGCAGATCCCTACAACTAGGCTTCATCTGCAGATCTCGACAAAAGCCTATGATGAATCTAGAAACAGAATATATATTATAATTAAGTTATACTGGGAACTTACATATCTTTGAAATGTAACAGATGAGAATGAGTATTTTAAAATGTTTATGTTGATTTGCCCCCCCTGTTTATCGCATGCCCCCTGTCCCCCATCTCTACACCTAACCCATAAAATACAATACAATAAAATAAAAAAGGAACAGCTTTGGTCACCTTGGCAGATGACCTACAATGGGAACCAAATAGGGGATCTGTGTACCTGTTGGTTTTGCTGGACCTCTCAACAGCTTTTGTTACTATCGACCACAATATCCTCCTGACTCATATCTCTGGAATGGGACTGGGGGCACTGCTTTACAGTGGCTCCAGTCCTTTCTGGAGGAGAGAACTCAGAAAGTGCAGCTGGTGCACTTCTGTTCAAAATCCTGGCATCTGACCTGTGGAATCCCTCAGAGTTCTGTTTTGTCTCTTATGTTATTTAACATCTACATGAAACCACTGGGAAAGATTATCCGGAGTTTTGGGGTTCGGTGTCACCAGTATGCAGATGACACCCAACTCACCTCTCCTTGCCACCTAAATCCAAGGAAGCTACTTCAGCTCTAGATCAGTGTTTGGTATCAGTAATGGACTGCAAGAGGGTAAATAAATGGAAACTTACTCCAGACAAGACAGAGGTGCTTCTGGTCAGTCAAAAGGCAGATCAAAGAATAAGGATGCAGCTGGTACTGGATAGGATTACACTCCCATTGAAAAAACAGATGCACAGCTTGGGGGTGCTCCTGGATTGTCTCTAGGCCTTTGTGGTGACCAGGAGTGCATTTTCACAATTAGAACTAGTGCACTAGCTGCATCCATTTCTTGAGAGAGCTGATCTGGCCACTGTGACACATGCCTTAGTTGCTTCCCGGCTGGATTACTGTAATGTGTTTGTTCTGTGTGGGGCTGCCAATGGAAAGTGTCAGGAAACTTCAACTGGTCCAAAATACAGCAGCCAGATTACTTACTGGGGTTGGTTACAAGAATCACATAAGCTCCCTGTTACAGCAGCTCCACTGGCTGCTGATCAGCTTCCAAGTACAATTTAAAGTACAGTGGTGCCCCGTTCCAGGATTAACGTCGCTATCCGGATTCAACGCTATGCGGAGGGGAAAACTCCATAGGAATGCATTAAACTCCGTTTAATGCGTTCCTATTGGGGAAAAACTCACTGGTAAGCAAAGATTCCCCCATCCGGCCGCCATTTTCACTGCCCAGTAAGTGAGGGTGAGGGCAGGGCGTGAAAATGCTGCGGGCGGCCATTCTGCTGATCCGGTGGCCATTTTGGAACCGCCGATCAGCTGTTCTGCAAACATCTCAATGCAAAGATCGGTAAGCGAAATGCTTACCGATCATCGCAATGTGATTTTTGGCCATTGAGAACGTCGCAATGCGATCGCATTAGCGATCACAAAAAATATGTCGCTGTGAGGATTTGTCGTTAAACGGTGTGCTCGTTAAGCGAGGCACCACTGTACTGGTTTTAACCTATAAATCCCTAAATATCCGGAGTCCTAGCTGTCTCAAAGACTGTATCTCCCATTATGTGCCATTCCAGGTGTTAAGATCATCAGGAGAGGCCTTCCTCTCAATCCTGCCACCTTCACAAGTGTGTCTGATGGGGACACAGGAGAGGAGCTTCTCTGTTGCTGCTCCCAGACTTTGGAACTCCCTCCCACAGGAGGTCAGACTGGCCCCATTTTTGCTATCCTTCCGCAAGCAGGCAAAGACCTTTCTCTTCAAGCAAGCTTTCCCTCAGTAACCAGCTACCTCTGTGTGATTTTGAGATAGATTGTTACGCATCCGTGCTTTGACTGCATTTTTAGTACTACTTGTGTTTTCCATGTTTGTGTTTTCCATTTCGCAGAGTGACATTTTTGAAAATTTTGAATACTTATTGATCTTTACCTTAATATTGCCTGTTAAGTATGTAAGATGCCTCCTTATTCATTGATCGTAGTTTTCAATATTATCTTTGAGCATGTATACTCATTGAGTGTGTCTATGTATATGTTGTATACTTAGTTTTCAACTTTAAATATTGTATTTCCTTGTTGTAAGCTGCCTTAGATCCTTAGAAAGGCAGGGTATAAATAAATAAATAAATAAATAAATAAATAAATAAATAAATAAATAAATAAATAAATAAATATTCAGCAAGCTGCTTGCGGAAAGTGGCTGCTATGATAGTGGCATTGTTTAGAAGAGAGGCAACTCTCTTTTGCCTGATACCACAAAGCATTCATGTTTTCCATAAATGGGGGAGGGGCTTCCAATGAACTAGGAGTGAGCATTCCATAAGCCCCAGAACCTGTTTAAAGGCCTAGAGACAATCCACTGATGGACGCAGTTGGTAAGTCAGATAATTGTTTTGTGTTTAACTAGTGAATCCAGGTCCCAATATATCCCTTGTTCCATGTCTGTAGACCATCTTGACTACTGAGATTTTCCCTTGCTTGGTATCACCCTGTGAATGGTAGTGAGTACAAAAGGATATCCTGTTCTTGACTGCTGCCATTGGTGTTGTCAACATTCAGATTGGCCTTTGCTATGTAAAGCTTGGCACCCCTTTTCCTGCTGGCAGCATGGCATGCTATATTGCAAAACAATGCCAGATCATTTCCTGATGTTCTGAATCATGGACATAGAAGCAATATCCCATATCCATAAGTCGGAGGGGTTTTATGTTTGTTTGTTTTTTAAAGGATTTAATATTTTTCCTGCATAACAATGCTGAGCATCTCATATTGGCATTCTGCAGTTTAAATGTGCAATAACTCCATCCTACCCAATCTAGTCAGCTGCTTCATCACATGAGCCACCACATGACCAGGCAGACAATGGGATCTCTCAATATCAGTGCTTCTGTGTTTACACTGATGCATGCAGAAAATGGAACAGTTTTCTGGCTACTTTGTTTAGCAGATTATTTTAATTGTGGAACAGTTCTCAGTCGTATATCATATTCAATGCAAGTTGTGACCATCATATAGTTGGTTATTATCTTTCAGCATACAATGGCTTGCGTGAACATCAGTGGTTGAAGAAGGTGGCCTTCCAATTTCCCCAAAAGAACAGCAGCAACTACTCTTGGCAAGGAAGGGAGCCCAAAGGTACAATGTAAGTGCTTATTTATTTATTTATTTATTTGACTTATATCCCGCCCATCTGATAAGTCTATACAACTCTGAGCGGCTAACAGCAACATATATACAATTATAATAACATAAATCGAAATAGCCTCATAGGCATTTATTCACACATAACTGGTGAGTCCAGATGCAGAGGCTCTCCCCTATTTAATTTCCAGCCAATTCCACCCAGTTCAGGAGGACTCAGAGCAAGCAATGCATGCCTATATGTGTCCTCACATCAACGGCAGCACTCCCTCTCCCTGCATTACACAGAATGCATTGAGCAGCCAAGGGCTCTGCTAGTTGGGGAAAATGGGAGTTGTAGTCCAGGCCCCTGAGAAGGAAGCAAAATGGAGAATACTACTACAGAGAAACCCTAAGAAAAAGGACTTTTAAACACATATCTATACCTCACTGCAAAATACACCTGGGAGGAGGTATCAAGCATTGCCACACTGGCATGATTTAACCAGCAGCACTACAGTGCTCAATTTATAATTTTCAGGAGTTATTGCTCCGTATTCAACGTCATTTGCTCCTTACAAAAATATCCTCAACCCTGATCAGATCAGCAAAGCAGTCTTAGAAACAGCAGGAAATGTTTCTAAGATACATAAAATAATTATCCTTTCTATTCATCCTCGTGAATTCCGTTGTCATGTCACCAGCTTGAAGACTTTGTTGGTATAAAACATTACTCTGATAAAACTTGTCACTTGGCCTTTTAGTATAAATACATTTTTCCTAATCTTCTTCCAAGGAGTTCAGTAGCCTACATGAAGTTTTATTCTATTTTATCTTAAGTCACTATTTGATGTAAATTTTACAGAAAAAAGGCTAAAAGTTGGCTCTTTACAAGGTAAAATAGCTCAGTAGTAATTCTCTTGAGGTTTTCTGATGAACAAGGATTTGACCTAGAGTTCCATGTGACGAGTCAAACATTCACTATATAATCACTACATATAACTCTATTTTATACCTTTTGTGCCATAATCTAAAATGTGTTTCCTCTGGACCCTCTTGGAATTCAGTGAATTTTTTTCTTGGAAAGTATGTTTCAAATTGTCATCAGTGAAAGGAACTTGACTAGGACTGTGCAACAAGGTCAGCCAAATCCTGAGTCCAAAACTATATCAGGCTGATTTGGATTGATTCGGACCAGATCTGAATCAGATTCCTCCAAGCTGGGTTCAAAATGGGTCTGAATCAGTCTGAATCACTTCAGCCAATTTGGTGATTTGAACTCTAAAAGAATCTCATTCAGTGTGTCTCCGGAATGTTGCAAAATGGCATCTATATAGAAAATGATGGGGTGGGGTGAAAAGGTATGAAACTGGGACCTTGACTTTGCTTTTTGTCAGCAATAGCTTTCAGCTTCAGATAAAATTATCATCAGCCCTCATATGGAAGCTGACTGACTGAACTGGCAGTGGATTCTTATTTGAATTCTGTTGAGGATATAATATTCTCCACACTGAGGCAGTGGCCTAGTTTAGAGGGTTGAGGAAAGCTGTGGTAAACTGCAGTCTGATGACCAACAGAAGAGAACAGTTGAACAGAGCATGGAAATCTGCCATCATCCACTGGAAACTGGAAATCTGTCATCATCCACTAAAAAAATCTATCACTTGAGGTAGCAGCTTCACTTTGCCTAATGCTAGAGCTGGCTCAGATGCTTTGGAACAACAACATTAGTACCAGGGCATAGTGAAAGATGAAAAATGGTATTCAGGCTGCAAACAGTTTCAGCTCCTGTCAGTAGAAGGAGAAGGAGCTTTTGGGGAAAGAAAGATGCTGTTAACTGCCAATGCTAATAGTGAGCCCCACCTCCAAGAAATTGTTACAGATTTTCTCCTCCTCCTGAACAAATCCAGCAAAATAGTTCTGCTCTAATCCACAAATAGTGGGAAGTGTTTCAAGAAGCTGTTTGGTCCCAGCTGTTGACTGATCCACATTTTATCCATTATATTACACCAGTCATAATAGGATGCAAAAGATATCTGTTCTCGGGGGGTGGGTGTGTTTATTTAACAGGGCATAATAAAATCAGTACAATGTTCTCCTGACCTGAATGTCTATGAGCCAATATTATTTTTCATAAATAAAATCCTGTGTCTAGTTTAATTGTTTCTGTAGCTGTGGCTCCAGATTTTTAATGTGGACAAGATCCATAAAGCGCTATTTTCAAAGCATCAGGCACACCAGGAATCAGACAAGTGTGTTTGCCTAAGCTCCTCACTAGCCATACAGCTGACGAACATGTAAATCAGTTTTCAGCTTTTACTTGAGGGGAAACTACCATTAGACTTATGATTTTTGTTTGATTAATAGGCTGTCAGCTATGTAGCATTCTTTCAGTTCACTGCTTGACTGAAACAGTAAAAGCATACAGAAAGACAACCCTGTCTTGTGATGCTCGTTTCCTTTTTGTGCCTGAAACTGACCCCCCCCAACTTTAAAATGGATCGCTCATGTTTGTGTGTTTTCTATAAATGATTTGGTCTTCACTTTCAATAGACCAAATGACCCAATAATAAATTATTTGGTCTATTTTAATTGGTCATGTGTGTGTCTATGTGAAATCAAGCAGCTCTAATAAGGCTTTCAAAGTAGGTGAGATATTTAAAGAGTAGGTTTTCCAGTTACACCTCAGAAACAGTGAGTTTCCATGGCTTCAAAACACAGGTCTTCTAAATCCTAATCTGTCACTCTGTCCACTCTACCACGTAGGGCAGGGGTCTCAAACATGCGGCCCGCTGGATGATATTTTGTGACCCCCGCCTTGCCTGCCCCCCCAAAGCGCCCATGTGTCCTCTGCTGTCAAGAGTCAAAAAAAGCCTCACCTCGCTCGCCGGCTCTCTCCCAAGACAGCGCCTCTTGCACCCTCCATCCGGAACTGCAGCCTGCCAGCCAGCCCAGCTGTCTGCCGGCTGGCAGGCTGCAGTTCTGGAGGGAGGGTGCAAGAGCTGCTGTCTTGGGGGAGAGCCAGCGAGCGAGGCACGCTGCTGGCTCTTCTCCCCAAGTGCCCGAGCCGCCGCCAAGCGATGCCTGAGAGCAGAGCTCGCTCCTGGCCTGTGCTTGAAGAGCGCCTCCAAGCCACCAACATCAGCTGCCGCCGCCTCTTCCAGGGAAGCAGCTCTCTGGCTCTCTTTCTCTCTTGGCATGCCCAGCCAGTGGCTGCCTCAGCACCTGGTGGTGCTTCCTCCTCCTCCTCCTCCTTCTGATTCAGCCACCTCAGCTCTGGAGGCTGCCTGGGCTCGCCTTGCAAAGTTTGCTCCTCTGTCATGGTGGGGGTAGCTGCTGCTGCTGAGTGCGCCTTTTTTTGAGGGGGCCCTCAGAGGAAAGTTGCCAGATGTGTGTGTGTGTGCATGCGTGCATATCTGTGGGGGGCCCACCCCATTCTGTTTAATTTCGTGGGTACTGATGCAGGCTTTTCTCCTTTGGCAAGGCGATTCTGAGGGTTTTAAAAAAAAATTTAGATTGTGCCCTCCTCCCCCCTGCTAGGTGGTCGCCGATGCTCCGTCCCTTCTCCGCTTCTTCGTCCTGCTGCTGCTGGTGGTTGGTAGTGAAGAAGGAGCCAGAGGGGGTTGTGGCCTGCGATGAGGGCTCGCGCGCCCCTCCTCCTCCTTTTCCTCCTCCTCCTCGGAGCCCCAGGTGAGCTAAGGAAACTCCTGTGTGGCTTCCTCAGGCTCTTGCTCCGCTTGACGGAAAATCTGATGCGGCCCACCCTCACCCAGACTCTGCCTCCAGCGGCCCCCAGGTAAATTGAGTTAGAGACCCCTGACATAGAGTATCTTCATTCATATTTGGTTCTATGTTAACAGAGCTCCCCCAAACCAAAGTCAGAAGGTTAATGAAGGGTAGGGATGAACAAAACAATATTTGGCTAAATCCAAAAAATAAAAAACAAATCCCAAGCTCTGTTGCAGCCATCCGACCTTCATATTAATTTACAATTCCAAGAAGAAAATGCAAAAAAAATCGACCCATTTAAATAACTAAAACACTCTTCCATGTGCATTTTTGTGGGTTTCAAGCTGGAGAGAACTGGATCATAATATTCAGAAACCTGCAATATCTGGTTAAAAAAACTGATGAACCACTATGCTCAATAACTTATGATAAGAAGTTGTCAGTTCTTTTTCAGAATTTGCAGTAACTGAATCCCTCAAGCATTCCTGGTGATGATGATCATGTAAACCAGTGGTTCCCAACCTTGGGTCCCCAGATGTTCTTGGACTACAGCTCCCAGAAATCCTGGCCAGCACAGCTAGTGGGAGTTTTAGTCCAAGAACATCTGGGGACCCAAGGTTGGGAATCACTGATAAAAACACGTTAAACCAGTCATCTTTATGGTCCTGCCAACTATTAAGAGAATCACACCATGCTGTTGATTTTCTAGGATCTCTGATCTAGAATGCAAAGGAAAGGTCCTTTTCCCCATATGACAAGGAAACACAAGAAGCCTACCAGCTTACTGAAAATTCTGCAAGGGGTAAATAGCCATCTGCATTGTAAACTAGGGCCACAGAACAGGTATACTGTACCTTCTAATGATGCTGAATCACAGCTCCCTTCATTAGTGAATTCCAATTTGTCTACATATGGAGGGCTACAGTTCCCCACTCCATTCTATATTTTAGTGACATGGTCCTCCCTCAGATCCTTGGCTCAAGGAGAAGGTAACTAATATTTTCCTCACCCTTCCTGGGCTCTCTCAAAAACCTTCTTCTTTCTAAAAACAACGGCCCCTGCAATGGTGTGTAGTCCGGCTAAGACTCACTGACACCCCATTTTGTTTAATTAAATAACATTCCAATTAGCTGATTTGTTTGCAGACATTCTTAATTTAGTAAATGCCAAGAAGAAGGCTAAAAATACCAGGATATTTCTGACAAGAGGCCCCACTAAAGTTGTATAATTGATAGCTTTGCTGTTTCCTCTGATGGCCTGAGAAAGCTTTTAAAAGCTAAATTCCATAATCACATTCATCTTTGGAAATTAGTTTTGCAAAACCACACATTTAGTTCTTGCTGAGAAATCCCATTTTAGTCATTTTAAACATAATTTATAATGCATAAACTAAATTAGCTTTTGTCGCTAAGCTAGCACATTTTTTCCCTTTAATTTTTATCTCTTAATATATTTTTGACCTTGAAAACGGTAATGTCTGTTGGATATTGAAGCTCAGAAGAAAGGAAATGATTTCCATTCCATCACTATGGTTACACTTTCTTCTGTCTCCATCGCGGAGCCACTCAGAAAGTGTTGAATCTAAATTCCTCAGGAGGGCAAAGGAAACTTCACGTAATATCATTTAGTTCTGATTAAGTAGAAACAAATACACACAATGGAGCTCAGAATGTAGCAAATTACCCTATTTGGTTTACACTGTATACAAGCGACGACTAACAGTGGAGGCCAATATCCAGGAAATTGCGATCCTTTCTGAGTTGTATTTTTCCAGCCACTGATGGTGGGCGTGAGCTTGCCTCAAACAGTGCTACTGAGCTGCAAAGCCCTCCAAGCATTGTTTAATTCTGCAGGCATCCCTCTTTTACTGTGGAATCAGAGCCTGATAAAAATCGAGAAACATGGCTTCACTCCGAGAACTGGGAGGTTTGTTTACACAGAACAATGTGAGGCACCTGCAGATACTAAAATGGCTTTATTTTGCCTGATAAAGGGAGATAAGGATCCAGCCATTCTAACAGACATGAAAAGCACACAGTTTTCTGATAAAAGGGACATCTTAAAAAAAAAGGCACAACTTCTTTCATGGTGCTCTTTGGCTGTTTCATCCCTGAATACAAAAGTGCCAGCATTCTCCCTATCAGTTACATCAGGGCAACTCCTCCACACCTATGCATCATACCTAACATAGCTCAGAGGAACATGGGAAATGATTACATTTCTCACTAAAATAGAGCCCTCACGCTCTTCCCTCTGCCTTCAAGAAACCATATCCTCTTGTTTAAAAGATATCAAATATTTATGCGTGCTCAGATAGAAGAAGCATTTTGCTTCACTCTCTTTCTCCTCTGATTTTTTTTAAGGTCACCAGAATCAGCAATTTTTTTTAACAGGGACTCAGAAATATCCTGTTTTTTAACATCCAGGTGTTCACGTTAGGAACACATGAAGTGTGCCATCATGTGTTACACATACAAAAACTGTGTTGATACTACATACAGACACAGATAGACACTAGGATCTTCGGAAATAAGACATTTCAAGCACTGTGTATGGGGGCAGGGGATGAGAGAGAGTCTCTGATGAGGTAAAGCAAATGGTTTCAGGTGAGAACATGGGAAGGAGATAGATGAAGGCCTGAATTAGCATGTGCAACATTGTTTATGTTGTTCCTCTAGTCAAATACTTACTGCACTATTACACCCAGTGTCAGTACTGTGTTTCACAAATCGCCTTCATGGGTTATGCACAGGAAAGGGCCCACACAATGGCCACAGAGTGGGCCCATACCACCTGCCCCATCTCCTGCAACTCATAGTCAGCCTAAACCCACATTGAGCACAGAGCCCCCTGCGGGCAAGCAGTTTCTAACACATTGGAGAGCTACACAGCTGGGACATCCGCAGGAACCTCCGGCATCCATAATCAATGCATTGGCTTCCAAGGTGAAGCCTGATCCCATAGCTTCCGCCCATAGCTGTTTTTGTGCTTGCAACACATGAAGGGTGTTTTCCTTCCAGGAACCTGTAGTTACATTTTTAAGAGGTTAGTTTTAAATAGATAAAAGCAATTGCTTCATATGAAATTGAAACAGCTCATCTTCCCATTGGGAAATATGAGTCTAATATTTTACCATCCTCATTGGTACTAAGGAACCTGGATATTTCTCTTCATTCTCACTCCACCCTCTCTACTCCCCTTGTGATCAAAGAAGCATGCACAGTATTTCATTTGACAGAGTAATTATTTAAGAATTTTCTCTTTTTCTATAGGTGCTCATGAGCCATTTTTATGAGCTTCACTATTAACTGACTTAGAATCATAGAATCACAGAATGATGAAGTTGGAAGAGGCCTATAAGGCCGTGAAGTTGGAGCATTCACCACCTCTTGGTTCCACTGTCATACTGCTCTAACAGTTAGGGTTTTTCCCCTGCTATTCAACCAAAATCTGGCTTCCTGTAACTTGAGCTCATTGATGCATGTTCTGCACTCTGGGATGATTGAGAATGAATCCTAGCACTCCTCTGTATGACAATCTTTCACATATTTGAAAAGTGCTAGATCAAGATCTTTTCTCAAGGCTAAACATCCTCAGTTCTTTCAGCCTTTCCTCATAGGGCTTGGTTTCCAGACCCCTGATCCTCCTTCTTGCCCTCCTCTGAATTGTTCCAGTTTATCAGCATCCTTCTTGAAGTGGACTCTGCAGCACAGAGGCTTCTGCAGTTTAACCTGCAGCGCCACCACGTCCCCTCTGAAGTGGACTAACCAGTGCCAGATAGAGGTGAACTAGCACCTCATGGTATTTGAAGACTATACTTCTGTTAATGCAGCCTAAAATAGTATTTGCCTTTTTTGTAGCCACATCACACTGTTGGCTCACTTTCAGCTTGTCATCTACAATGACTTCAAGATCCTTCTCATTTTTAGTATTGCTGAGCAAGATATGCACCATCTTGTAACTGTGTGTTGGTTTCTTTTTTCTAGATGCAGTACTTCGCATTCATCCCTGTTGAATTTCATTCTGTTGTTTTCACCCCAGAGCTCAAGCCTATCTAGATCATTTTGAATTTGGTTTCTGTCTTACAAGGTATTGGCTAATCTACCCAATTTTGTGCCATCTGCAGATTTGATTAGCATTTCCTGTATCCCTTGATCGAGGTCATTAATAAAAAAAAATTGAATAGCACCGAGCCCAGAACTGAGCCCTGGGTTACTCCACTTGTTACCTCCTCCCAGTTTGAGAAGGAGCTGTTAATCATCACCCTCTGAGTATGATTCTGTAGCCAACTGTGTGCCCACCTGACACTTGATCTATCCATCTCACACCAAGTTAGCTTGCAGAATATCATGGGGAATTTTGTCAAACGATTTGCTGAAGTCCATATATACAATGTCTACAGCATTCCCTCTGTCTATCAGGGAGCTTACCTGATCAAAAATGATATCAGATTAGTCTGGCAGGGTTTGTTCTTAACAAATTCATGTTAGGTTCTAGGTATTTGCATAGTGACCATTTAATAATCTCTTCCTGAATTTTCACTGGGATTGATGTCAGGCTGAGTGGTCTATAGTTCTCAGTTCCTCCTTTTTGCCCTTTCTGAAGATAGAGACATTAGCCCTCCTCCAGTCATCTGACACCTCACCCGTTTCCCATGATTTCAAGAAAAGAATGCATAGGGGTTCTGAGAGCTCTTCAAGCAGATTCTTCAATACTCTTGAATACAGTTCTTGAGGCCCTGGAGATTTGAATTCATTCAAGGTAGTAAGATATCCTTTGACTATTTGTGTATCAATCTCCAGCTGCAATTTTGTCCCCTCCACCTGCACTTCACAATTGTCTGGAGGGTCATAGTCTGTCCTTTGGGAAAAGATGAAGCTAAAATAGGAATTGAGCACTTTGCCTTTTCTTTGATGCATATCACCTGGCCTGAGGTGTGAATTATCTTAATCATCCAATAAATTACACAATTCACAAATCAAGATCATTTGTGCACAAGCGCGCTCTCTCTCTCCCTCCTGCCCTCACCCTGCAGGTTTTTTTAATTCTCTACCTCCAGTTGCTAGTCATCATTCTGTGCCCACAGACAGTTCATGGTCCTCTCTAGGCTATGCATGTGTAGGTCCTCCACACCTTTTAGGTTCTTCTTAAAGACATTTGCACTAAAAAAAACCATCCTAACCCTGGTGATATCTCCCTCTCAAATATGGATTGTCCCTTTTTAGCTACATAAAGATTCACATTTGGAGTGTGAGCCACTATGAGTATTGTATGTATGAGTACAGTTGTAAGAAGGCAGCATCCCACACACTGAATTGTCAAAGCCTGTACCTGAGACCAGGGGTGAACCCTTCTGTTGTCATACAGATAAGTCCCTATGATGCCACAAGGATGAGCAGCCAAGAGATTTGAATTCAAGAAATTTGAATTTCCAGCCCTTTCTCCCTGCCTTTTTGCTTTCAGAGGTCTCAAACGGCTTCCTCCGATGTCGGGAGGAAAGCCCTTTGAGACCTCAGAAGGCTCCCAGCAGTGGCGGTGGACTTCTGGATACCTTCCAAGGCTTCTCTGGAAGGCATCGGGAGGTTCCCCACCCGGCTGCTGCTGCTGCTGCTGGGAGCCGAGCTGCGCTGGGCGATCCCAGCCATGCTCGGACTCTTGAACTGTCCAAGAGTCCGAGCATGGCTGGGATTGCCCGGCGTAGCTCGGCTCCCAGCAGCGGCGGCAGCAGGGGACCTCTGGATGCCTTCCAGAGAAGCCTTGGAAGGCATCTGGAGGTCCCCCCCCACCGCTGATAGTGGCTCCGAAGCACTATTGGCAGTGGGGGGACCTCCGATGTGCCTCCCATATTGGTGGAGCAGCCCTGGAAGGCATCTGGAGGCATGACCTATGGCCTACGGACTGGAAGGGGGAGGCAGGGAAAGTGCCAAATTTGAATTTGCCACTTTCCCCACCTCCCCCTTCTGGTCCGTAGGTCGATTTTCTGGTCGCAAGTCGAAGTGAAACTTTGCGGCCGGAGAAGTCTGTAGGTCGAAAAGTACGTAAGTGGAGCCGACCGTAAGTCGAGACTCCACCGTAGAAACAAAGATAGAGGATGGGGAGCAAACATGAACAAACAGGCATATGTCTTTGCCAAATATTCAAAGCACAGCTCAATCCTATGCAAGCCTGTTCAGTAATAAGCCCCAGTGTAGCTGCTGTCCAGCCTACAAAGCACAGCTAAGTTTTACCAGATGCAACTGCTTTTCCTGCCTACTGAGTACAGGTCATCTCTTCCTTTTGTTTCAAGGTCTAAATTGTGACTGGGCCCAATAGTTTGTGGAATGAAAAGGGTGTATCCCAAAGTTGTGGTCACAATCTGATTAAACCTTTCAGTTATTTTTGGCTTGAGAGAGAAACATTCATGCAACTCACATTTAAATGAAAGCACACATAGGCACGCATTGTAACATCTCTTCATGCCCATCCCATGAGTAAACAGATGGCAATTCACCTATGAGAGATTTTGGAGTATCTCCTTTCAGTTGTGTATTATTTGCTTGCAAATTCCTCAGAAACACAAGGGCAGGGGAGCTGGGCTCTTCATCCAAAGTTATTGCAACTTGGGCTCCTGAGAAACTGACAAGTAGATAATGTGCCACTTGCAAAATGAACTAAAATAAAATCAAAAGCCTGTCAAAGATAAGACAAGACAAACTACAAGCAAACCTGAGCATGAAAATGCTTTTT
This sequence comes from Pogona vitticeps, assembly GCF_051106095.1. Taxonomy (NCBI): domain Eukaryota; kingdom Metazoa; phylum Chordata; class Lepidosauria; order Squamata; family Agamidae; genus Pogona; species Pogona vitticeps. The sequence goes on along the minus strand of NC_135784.1, from coordinate 217,573,730 downwards.
AAAACCCAGACTTTGTTGGGTGCACAAAACAGGTTGATGTTTGATTCTTTGCTATTTGTTTTATTTATATGCTGCCTTTCTCCCAATAAGGAGACTCAAGGCAGCTCACAATATTGTGTAGATATGCAATAAATTGTTGCCAAATGTTCATGAATAATGCAGACTTTCTAGGGGATAGTTTCAGTGTTCAATGTCTTAATATTAAGAGGTACCCTAAAGGCTGCAATTCTAACCTTAGCTGGAAACTGGTTTATGGGCCTTGAGAAGCAGTATAGCTGTACCAGGTTAGACCATTAGGTTGGTCTGGTGCCTTCACCAAATGAAGTTGGGTGGATGGCTGCCCAAGAGGGTATGTGACTCATGCAACGGAGTACCCCACCCTGAAAGTTTGGACTGAGATATGCCTCTGGCTCAGAACAAAATATGTGCCTGGGAGAATAATTGATTGATTGGTTGATTTGACTTTTATACCACTTCATAGTGCTAGAGCACTCTCCTGGCAGTTTACAGCATAATAACAAAAGGAACAACTTTCCCACAGTGAGCTGGGTACCCATATTACCAACCTGGGAAGGACAGAAGGCTGAGTCAACCTTGAGCCAGCTACTTGAATCTGTCATGACTGAACTCAGATCATGAATAGGATCTTTGACTGCACTACTGCAGTTTAACCACTGAGGCACAGGGCTTACTAGATCTAGAGATATCCTGCATGAAAAAGAATAGTCTTCCATGGAGTCTTTCCAACACCGGCAGCCAAAATGACAGATTTTGATCCATGTCAAAGAATGGATTGGGTGGGGAAGGGTGGCAGTTAAAAATATTATTTGAAGCAGCCTTTTAGGAACCCCAAAAGTTTAAATCTGGGCAAGTATTTAGTGCATATAGTCTGTATCATTCCTTAGAAGAGTTTCATTCTTCTCTCCAAAAGGATATGCCATTAAAGCCTTCCAAAAATTGAAGCTATACTCTAAATCCTGCCTCATTCCCCAGGTCATCCTAGTCCTGTGAAAAGGTTTGTGCAGGCCACCCATGCTATCATATAATCTCCTAAGGAATACTCTGCTTGATGCTACCACCCTGCAAGCAATGTTGAGGTGCCCCACCACTTCCTGCAGCCCTTTTAGGGTAAACTTTCTCTGGCCTATTAATTGATTGAGCCTTGCCTTGAGTTCAGTTATCTTAGTTGTTGGCAGCCTACAAGCCAGTTGTTGAGTGTCTAATTCTATACGTATGAAAGTTAATACCATGGAAGGTCCCTGTTTTCTGATCAGGCAATGCAAGCCCAAGTTTCCATTGCCTGAAATGCTACCATCGGCAACCTGCAACAACCAGAATCCCACTGCCCACAAAAAAATCATCTAAATAATGGGCGGAGCTCTTTAAACCCATCCTGAGCCAACGTTTCCAATCCAAGAAGGAGCTGAAAATGTTGAAATGCTGCCCAGGAAACTGAACAACTCATAGATAGTGCCCTATCCATGAAAAACGCACCCTCGAAAGCAAAGCCCAACAATTCAAAATGTTTGGGACGAACTGGGAGGAGGTGGAATGCTGATTTAATATCACATTTTGCCAATTCAGCTCCCACACTGCATGATTGTACCATGCACAGTACAGTATCAAAGGAGGTATACAGCACTATGCACACTTCCTGTGGAATGCCATTGTTGACTGATTCATCTTCTGGGTAAGATAGGTGGTGGATGAGTCTGATCTCGCCTGGGGCTTTTTTTGAGCCCCAGCCCCAGAGGTGACACCCAAATGACAAAAGGGGCAAAGGACCCTGCCCTCATGTATCTCTTTGTCTGTCTTATCCCTAACCACCTCCTCCATCCCTCTTACTGACTTCAAATTATTTGCAAATGTAGCCTTCCACTCCCCTGTCACTGCAATACAGAAACCAAACTGAAACCCATCCAGAAAACAGGCAACATCTTCCCTCTTCAAGTATTTGGCTAGATATTGGACCAGCACCTGAACTTTAATTGGGCTGGGTCCCTTTAGCAGTGGCAGGTGAGCTGTCTGATTTCCTGCCTCTGCCTAATTCCTTGCTCCCCCCCCCTTCGAAGGCCGTTCTAAGTTTAAAGCATTTTGAACTAGCATGATATCCTCTACATATGGAGTATTTGTGCCTACAATTGCATGTTTTTCTAGTGCATGAGCCCCTGTGAAACTCCCAGCAGCAAGGTGGGGTTGAACCATCTGCCCTGCTGCTATACAGAGAGAATTATTTTGGCCTGCTTTTCATATGAGATGACCACTATCAAACCAGTCCCATTGTGCCGGTTGGGCCAATGTCATTGTTTGAAGCCAAAGCCCAGGATGTGGCTTGTCCCACCTCATGTTTAGGTGAATTGCAGCTCTCATACAAAAATTTTCATCAAAGAGAAACCATGTATGTCCCAGAAAGTCAACATAGGCCCTGTAGATGAGATTGAGGTATTAAACCAAGGATTGTGCTCTCCAAGGCTGTGCCTTAACAATCACTCTGAAATAAATGAGGAAACCTGGCAACCAATTTGCCCAGGTTTGCTCGGGCTTCCAACGTCATTACCTTTCCTTTTCTACCTCTTTCTCTTTCTCTAGGACTTTGTCATGTACTTCACGGTTCAGCATTTAACCCTATACCGATGCCTTGCAGTTGGTGGATGTCTGGCTTAGAAGCTACAGTTTAGAACTACTTCCATATGTTTGTGTGTTAGTTCCCTTTTAAAAATTATTATTAGTAGTAGTACTTGTCGTAGTATTCAGAAATACCAAGCACAGTAAACATTATGAAAACATTGACTGGTATTATATAACAGATACAGGTTTTAACCAAAAACTTAAGTATCTGTTAAATATCAGCACAGTATGCACAGTGGTGCCTCGCATAGCGATCACTCCATATAGTGACGAAATCGCTTTGCAATGGACTTTTTGCCATCGCAAAAGCAATCGCTTTGCGATGGTCCCTATGGGGGAAATTTGCTTTGCAATGATCGCAGGGAAGCGATCATCGCAAAGCCCCCATTTTCAGCCAGCTGATTGGCGGTTTCAAAATGGCCACCTGCTGTTTTCAGGCAGGGATACCTCGCTTTAGAGGCATCGAAAATGGCAGCGCTATGGAGGATCTTCACTTAAAGGTGAGTTTTTAGCCCATAGGAACTCATTAATCGCGTTTTAATGCGTTTCTATGGGCTTTTTATTTTTGCTTAGCGATGTTATCGCTTAGCAACGATTTTTTCTGCATGGATTAACATCGCTAAGCGATGCACCACTGTATGCTGCTCGTAATATTGCCATTTTTTTAAAGCTCTGATGGTGTGATTTCTGAGATCTGCAACTTCTTATAGTACTGGAAGAAGTTTCTTGATATTGTTCACAAAGCCCTGATGACTATGGGGAACACTGAAGTGTGTTTCTTCCAGAGGTGAGATGTTTCGATAACCAGGTCTCTGTGTTTTGTTAGTTTTTCCAAATCTTTATTTTCAACTCTGGCATCCCCTGGAATTGCAACATCAATGATCCAGACATTTCTTCATTCTATTACTACTAAATCTGATGTGTTATGTTCAAGGTGTCTATCACTTTGGATCTGGAAATCCTACAATATCTTGACTTCCTCATTTTCTGACACCTTCTCTACCTGATTTTCCCATAGTTTTTTGTAGGCTGGCAAGTTATATTTTTTGTATAATGACCAGTGCACTAATTTTGCCACTCTATCATGACTAACTTTGTAATTGGTTTCTGCACTCTTTGGACATTTACAGATGAGGTGTGAGACAGCTTCATCTTTTCCTTGGTGGAGCCAACATTTGCTATTAGCACTAATTCCTTGAATCTTAGATTTCATCATGTTGGTTCGGAGCACTTGTCCTTGTGCAGCAAAAATCAAGCCTTTGGTTTCTTTCTTAAGGGTCCCCAGTTTTAGCCAAGCCCATGTTACATTATGATCCTGCTTTCCATCAATATTTCTCAGGTGTTGTCCATGTAGTGGTTTATTTTTCCAGCTGTTTCAATTTATTTTAAAATTGTTGTTTCTTATATTGAGCCTTTGTTTCTGCTGTTTTCAAAATATTTTCCATTTTCACTGCCTTAAGTGATTTTTCTTTGCTTGTACTCATTTAGGCTTCTTTTTTCCTCTTCTCCTACTTGCTGTATTCCACAGTCTCTGATTTTTTGTGGTAAATATAATCTGTCCACATCACTTTTTTGGATGTAGTGTGTGTGATGCATGTTCATTAGTTTCCATGTTTTTTAATCTTATTCTTGTAATTTGTTTTGAGTCCAATCTATCATTCCAGCTGGGTATGTAATTACTGGAATGGCCCATGCGTTTATGTCTTTTATTGTATTTCCACCATTTAATTTTGATTTTAAGGGGTTTTTTTGGCAGTCTTTTGATATATTCCCTTTCTGTCAGTTCTTTAACTTTTGTGGGCACAATGTTATCTGCTTCTAGTATTCGAAGGTATTTATAATTTTTATCACTTGCTAATCATTTTATAATATTGCCATTTGTTAATTCTTCCATCTAGGTTTAGGATCTCGCCACAGTGTATAATAAATGACATGGGTATTGGTGAGATGTTAAACAACAATAGTGACAAAGAATACCCCTAAAATATTCTTCTTTTGATGTTAGCTTCCCCAATTTCTTCACCATGGGCCATTAAGAAAGTTTCCCATTTTTCCATGTTTTCTGGGCATCCATTTTGCTGAAGCAAAATGAAGCACTGAGGGGGAAAAGTTTGGCACTTCATTTCGCTTTGACAAAACAGGATCCCAAGACTGGGTTGCAAACCAACCATGAACCAGCCCAATATGTCCATTTTTTCTGGTTTGTACTTTGGTTCATGTCCACCTCTAATAGGGACCCTTTCAGCTGTGCAGTTCTAAGATAATCATATATATGATATCCTGTTCAAATGTCTATGGTATGTGAATTTTCCCATGGACTCTTTGGTAGGTTATATTTTAATGTATGGTCATTACTTATTTTGATCTCCTCCCTGCTCAGTGATATTTTCACCTTTATCACCTAGAAATGATGCAGCTGAAACCAGAAGCAACTCAGCTCCTGCCAGCTCCTCCCTAAGATTTACTTTAAAGTGGCTTTGCTCACATTTTGATGCCCTTTTGGCAAAAAGCAACATCCTCTTCCTTTCTCATTGGGATACCTCCAACCAAGAAGTATAACAGTCAGAAGGCTCTTGTCCTCCCCCTCTCTTTGCTTTCAAGCTTTGAATTTCTACCCATTATAGCTTAATTTGAAAATCATCAGACTTCCTACGTGGGTTGAGAGTGAGAACAGTCTTGGGAGGAACAGTAATAGCAATTAACAGAAAGGAAGATTCTTGTTAAAATGTCAGGTTTTTCCCTCAGAAATGGGCTAATAGTATTTTCTGTCAACATGATTCATCTCCTTATAGAGAAGGAATCACAGCCGATTCTCATGGCAAAGTGTCATGTGCTGATTTCAGCTGGGGGGGGGTACAGGTCAGTCTATTTCTCATCCACAGCTATTTTTAAAACCAAATTTAAAAATCAGATTTCATTTGAACATATGTCCCCATATTTGGCCTATGCATATTGTTCCAAAAATGCAAAGACCAAGATGCACTACTGTACCTCAGTAGGCAATGTATGCAGAACTGGGAAGTCCTTCCCCTCCTCCTCCAACTGCAATACTCTGTGACCCCAAAAGATGCTCCAGAAGATTCCACACACCTTTAGAGCAGGTGCAGTGCTTGGGGCACATTAGGACTAAACCAGTTGTTCATTCTGGAGACAGTCATAGGATCCAGCAGTAGTTTATCATTGCATCCTGCAATGATCAGCATTTTACATGCATTTCCCACTACAACATGCCCCTTTCCACACACTTCCCCTGAAATACAAATTTCTGTCTGAATCAAGATTTGTGTCTCAAAATTTGGAAAAGAGCTCAATCTGCAGAATTACGTCAGTTTGTCTGAAAGTATAGACTACACAGTAGCATGCATGAAGGGCAGAGGAGTAGACAAAACTCACCCGTATGAATCTTAATAACATGGAAGTTGCTGTAGAATGTTACTCAAGTAACCTCAAAATCCAGGATTCATGCAAGTAATGTCTTATTTCTCAGGAAAAAAAGGGTCTGACTCACCAAGACCCTTTTTAGGGTTTTCTAAGTACTCAGACTACTCAGAAATGGTTTGCCTTTCACTTCTTCTGGGAACATCCTAGAACTATGCAGCTTACCCAGGGCCACACAGTCTGGCTCTTCTCTGAAGAAGGACCATGGGAAACTGAACTCCCAAACTCTGGGTCCACAGATGCCTGATTCACTAGGTTAGGGAGAGATAAATGCTGGTTAGAGGAGATAAATCATAGGTTCTTTTAATGTGTTCTAAATTTTCACAGGCTTTTCAAGATAAGTTTTTCAAACACTGATTCATATACTGTTCTGTATGTCATAGGAGAAACATAACATAAGGAGGCACTCACAATAGCTCTGAGGTATATTCTTACTGTCTGGAGTAAACCTAACATTTTCTAAAGCAATAATGCTCCATTTTTTACACTCTAGATGTTTAGGATTTTAGATCTCAGACATTCAAGCAGCACTGCCAATAGTCAGAGGTACTGGGACTAATGTCTAAAATCATCTGGGGAGACTGAAATTGAGGGCAGAACCATTGCTCTAAAGTTGGGATGTGAACCCTTGCTTGTCCTGTTCTTGCACATAGGGGTGAGAAGAAGGAACTGCAACATTTTGGCACTCCTGACTAGAGAAAAGGAGGGGAACTATTTGTTCGCAAAGTAAACAAGATTGTACAAAATCTTCAACACAAACCACATTTTATTATATAATGCAAATTGTGCAAAATGCTAACAGCTCCTGCCTTATTGCATGGATTTTTAAGAATTAGAAGCAACAGTTGTTTCTAACAGTCCTACTGTGTAAGGTCTCTCTGTGTGTGTTTCATTTTCCAAAGCAAAAGGAAACCAGTTTTGCACAGAGACATTGCCCCTTACCCCAGAATAATGACACGAGAAAAATATTATGGAATAAACATGGGCCACACGTTATTGAATATTCGTTCTTGCCCCCCATAAGAAGGGGTTCCTGCCGTAGTGCTGAATCAGTTAATGCACAGGGGTCTCAACAGACCCCTTACCAAACAAATGGGCAAGTTCCAATTTGGATCCTGGATGGATGCTGGCACTAGTCCCTTCCTATGTAAATACACTATAAATTGTTGTAGAGGTTCCAAGGGACCAGACCAAATCAGTTCCAGACCCACTAGGTTTCTGAACTCCTGGCATTCTACATTCACTGCCAAGTAGACTTTCCATATCCTCAGGGCCAGGGCCAAATCTATTGCTCTTTCTGTGTTATCACACCGATTTGCCAGACCTCTGGAGGCAGTGTCTCTAGAATTTCACTGGCTCCTAGATCTAACTCCCTGAACTGAGTGATCTGTTGGCATGATAGGGCATCAGCCAAGTTGTTATCCAGGCCAGGGATCACAACATTGTATCGTAAAGCATGCACCAGAGCCATAATGCATTCCAAGTGTGAAATGAGGTTGTTTACTATATAATCAAGAAGGCTGTCATCTAGTATCCAATTCTGTTCCCAAAAATGTAAGTGAGGCAGCTGGTCCCTCAGTTTTTTCCTCAGCTAAGGGTAAACCCAGCTCCTGTGTCATTGTTTAGAATACTTCCAGAAAAAAAAAATGCATTTTCCAGTGTTGCTTTCACCACAGAAAAGATAATCATCTAAATAATGTGTGGTGTTCTTGCAGCCTACTCTACACCTGAGCTTCCAGTCTAAAAATGAGCTGAAATGTTAAAATGCAGCACCCATATCAAACAGCCCATCGGTCCCTCAAAATTAAATAGAATGGGGTGGGCCCCCCCAGGTGCATGTGCACACGCAAACAAAAACACACACACGGAGGTCCAGCAACATTCCTCTGAGGGCTCGGGCTCCCCTCAAAAAAGGCACACTCAACAGCAGCAGCTACCCCCACCACGACAGAGAAGCAAACTTTGCAAGGTAAGTCCAGGCAACCTCCAGAGCCGATGCTGCTGAAGCAGGACAAAGAGGAGGAGGAGGAAGCACCACCGGGTGCTGAGGCAGCCGCTGGCTGGGCTGGTGCTGGGAGTGCTGAGAGAGAAAGAGAGCCAGAGAGCGGCTTCCCTGGAAGAGGCGGCGGCAGTGGTGACAGCTGCTGCTGGCGGCTTGGAGGCACTCTTTGAGGCCAGGAGCGAGCTCCACTCTCAGGCATCGCTTGGCGGTGGCTCAGGGGCTCATGGAAAAGGGCCAGCAGTGTGCCTCGCTCACCGGCTCTTGCAGCGCCTCTTTCACCCTCTATCCAGAACTGCAGCCTGCCAGCTGGCAGACAGGCGGGGTGGCTGGCAGGCTGCAGTTCAGGTTAGAGGGTGCAAGAGGTGCTGTCTTGGGAGAGAGCCGGCGAGCAAGGCAAGGCTTTTTTTTTTTTACTCTTGACAGCAGAGGATGCGTGGACGCTTCAGGGGGCAGGCAAGTTGGGGGCAACAAACTATCATCCGGCAGGCTGGAAATGGCCCCCGGGTCGCATGTTTGAGACCCCTGATATAGAGCTTTTGTTCCCTCAGAGCCCATGTGCATAAGTCCAGAGGGCTCCACAGCGGACTCCCCAGCCAATCATGTTTGCATCGGTAGTGATTTGAAGGCAAGGTTGTGGCTGCTTTAAGGGCCTGCCAACTGCCAGATTGTCCCAATGTGTCCACCAGGAGATCTGGGCCACCAGCTCAAAAGTCACAGTGAGAAGGGTGGAGGGACGGTCGGAGCTCAGGTCAAATAGAGCAAGGAACCATGCCTGCAGCAATCTCATTTTCAGGCAGGCATGAGGAACAAGGGACACCATGGAGGCCATCATCTCCAGGACATGCTGAGCCATGAGAGCTTCAACTCTGGCATACAGGAGGCATTGAGGAAGGAGACAAATTTCAGGTGCTTTTCCTCTGGGAGAAACACCTTGGCTTTCTTGGAGTCTAGAGACGCATCAATGTAATGCATACCTCTTGTCATGTTTAGAAAAGACTTTTCTAAGTTTACCATGAGGTCAAGATGGTGGAGAAGTCATAGTGCGACACTGATGTTTTGCTGGGCTTTGATGTGAGAGAGAGCAATTATGAGCCAGTCATTGATATACAGGAAAATCTGGAGACCTTTAAGCCTGAGACAATGTGTAATTGGGGCCATGCATTTGGTAAACTCCTGGGGTACCATGGAGAGGTCAAATGGAAGTCTCTTGAACTGATAGATTTGACCGCTGACTTGAAAACTGAGGTATGGCCTTGTAGCGGACAGCCCTGATGTCACCTGCCCGTCACAGAGGAACCTTGATGGGATAGCCAATAGAGAGAGCGGAAGGCAGGGCCAGAGGGGAGAGAGGAGAAGAAAAGACCCGTGATGACAGTTTTTGACAGTTGAACAGCTTGGAAGCAGTTTTGGAAAGAGTTAGAGAGCTGTAGGCTTGGGAATTGGACCAGGTGGATCAGAGATAGATAGAGAGCGTTAAAAGAGTGATCTGAATGAATCAAACCTTGTTTGATATATGTGATTCACTTCCTGTGACTTACACTGCAATTTTCAACTAGTTATTAACCCCACTCTGTTCAATAAACTGATTGTGTTTGGCAGCATAAGTGCCCAGTACTTAATTGATGTTACAGAGATAACATCTGGTGGCAGCATGAGGAGGAAAGAGCGTAAGCCTTGTGAGGGCAAATAAAATAGGGGCCACAAGGGTGAACGCCACAGGCCACAGGCCTGTAGGCCAAATGGATGGAAATGTGAAAATAATCCCATAAACTGATGACGGCAAACCACCTCCTTTGTGGAGCAGGGAAAGAATAGACTCTAGGATGATCAATCAGAACTTAGTTGTAGCAATGTAGGAGTTTATGTCCCTGAGGTCCAGAATGGAGTAGAGACATTAATCCTTTTTGGAAATTGTGAAATCACAAGAGAAAAACCCGTGGGACATAGGATGGGGTGACACTCCCTTGATGGCATCTTTGAGCAGTAAATCCCACCAAAGAGGGAGTGATCCTGTGGTATGATGGAGGAATATGATGGAACCCTATACGACATCCCTGCTCCACAATGGAGAAAACCCACTTGTCCATGGTGATGTTTTTACATATAGGTAAATAAGTGCAGAAGTTGAGGCTATTGTGGGGGTTAGGGAAAAGAGCTAGTGTGATGATCTTGTCCCTTGTCTCATCAAACTTGCTGCTTGGACTTAATGGTTCTGTTGCCTGGAAATGGTTTGGGAATCCTGGTGTGGCCAGGTTGCTGCTTATACTAAGCAGGTGCAGATGACTGCCTATACCCTTCTTGAGGGGCCCTCTGATAGGTGGTCAAGGGAAACTGCCACTGGGGATGCTGTGAGCACTGCTGTTGGGCTACGTGCACCCCCAAGTCCCTGGCAGCTGTGTGCTTCTTCTGGACATTTTCCAGAATATCATCCATTTCTGCTTTGAATAATCCTGTACCATCAAATGGCAGCTCTTCAATCCAAGCACATGAACAGTGTCTCAAGACTGAGTCTGCAGCTCCAAAATGCACAAAAGTAGAACAGAGCACACCGAAGAGAGGCTGACCTCGATAGATCACCTGCCTCCAAATCTGGCAATGGGAAGTGGCGCGTTACCGGCACCAAAGAAACCTACTGATGCTGAAGGGCTCAAGTGGCTCCATCAAAGCTTCTTCAGGGGACAGGGTGGTCAATATCACTCAGTGTTCAGCATGGAAGATGATGGTGCCCTCTCATCAATGCCAACAGCTTCAATGTACACACCGAGTGATCAGATGGTGCTAAATCATAGTCCCATGTTGATGCCAGATAGCAACGGGTGGATGCCTCAGTACAGCAACGGTTGGGGCAGACTGCCTCACTGCAATAGTGCAGTCCAGCATGCCTCTCTAAGCCCATGCCAGATGGCAAGCGGGTAGTAGAATTGGTGATCATATCTTGGCAGAGGTCGCCCAGGCTGGAGTGCTACACTAGCATGGAACATGGATGGATCAATGTGTCCAGAGAGAAACATTGGAGCCAGCTTCCACCAGGGGATTGAGCCAGGTGGTTTGGCCTCAGTGGCTGAGAGGCTGCCAACAGATCCATTCAATTTTTGCAGCTGGAATACTCAGAGGGATGACCTGGAGAAGGCTGATGGGCTGGGAGGGGCTCATCCTCTCATAGGGAGTCAATGCACACCATGTCTTTAAGAGCGGTCGGGGCAGCCATCGACATTGGGACTGATCTGGTATCTTTAGTCTTTGAAGCCTGTGACTTCTTTGACAGCTGGACCCCGGCATCTGTCAAGCTGTTGGTCAACATGTTATGCTTTTTTGATGTCAAGGGCTTCAGCATCAGATCTGTCAAGGCCTTCTCTTTTGCTGGCCAAGGGGCTTTTAAGGGAGTCAACACCAACTCTGGCTGAGTACACCTGTGGGGAGGGGCTGAGGCGCACTGCTTGGTCACCTCTGAAACAGCCTTGTCCTTGTCCTTTGCCTGGGATTTTATTTTACAAATAGGTTTAACCATGGTGGTTTCTGGTTGAAGGGCTTCCTCCCATAGGCGAAGCTTCAGCCAAAGCAAGTGTGCTGTATAGGATTCCTCCTCTAAAGTTTTTACATGGGAATAGGTCTGATGATCTTCTCTGAAGCAAAAAAAATAAAATAAAAGACACTTAGTGTGGTCGCCAGAAAGCAGGATGTTGTTACTGCAGGAGATGAAGAAAGGAGGGGGGTCAAGGTCCAAAGGGAAAGGCATGGGCAAAGGCTGGTACAAAACTATCAACAACAAATAGTTCTAGCCAAAGAAAAATAAAGTGTGTTCTTTCTTTTTTTCTAGAAAAAAAACCTCATAGAATCTGGATGTGATGCTAAATGAAGCTCTCAACGCTGCGGTCAAAGAGAACTGAGGGGAGAGTCTCAGCACCAAGGTACTTATATGGGGAGGGCGGGGCCTATGCTAACATGTCTGCTTACTCACCACAGAAGCTCAAGAACATTCCCAGGAGGCACTGCGCATGCGCAAATCAACCTAAGTGTGATTCATAGAGGCCACAAAGAAGAATTATAAAGGGAAGACGACTTGTTTATTCCAGCTCTGTTTTATTCCCACAAGCACATTAACCTAATTTCACAGCAGAAACAAGCATTAAATAAAAAGTGATTACTGCAAATTCATTACTGTTCATCCCATGACTTTGGACTGCAGCATAGCTATTATCAGTTGCTTTTTTATTGTGAAAGTGTAAGTGCGAAACTTCACAGATCTACCCCAACCCAAATTAATGAACTGTCACAACACATCCATATTTATTTATTGACATGTATAGTCTGCCAATTGAAGTCCGTGAAAAAATTTGAAAGTGTGTTTAAATGAACAGAATTTCATTAAGATGGGGTGAGCCAGTTTTAACCCTTTCTTAGTTCATAAGATTTTCTGACTTTGCATAATTACTCCCTGTCATGATCATGAATATGTGGTTTAAAGAATGAAATGGAGATGGTTTATGTAGTCATGACAAAATGTAAAATGGATTCAGAATGGTTCTGTGTGAAGTTAATTTTAAATGGTGGGAAGATTTTCTGAAGAGACAGTGAGAAAAGTTTCTTCTGCCCAGCACAGCAAGGACAAGATAAGGAGTGAAGTGAAAACATTCCATCTTAATTGGGACCGAGATTAGAGGAAGAAAACGACACCTGGACACCCTTGGATTCCTTTGGGAACAGAGGGCAGAACGAGAACGGACAGCCCTAAATCACCATTGATCAACTCCTGGAAGGATGATGAAGAAGGGTGATGCTTAGCGGGTAGCAAAAATGAGGTTTTGCTATGTGGAATGTTCCTTCATCTTTAAAGAGGCCTGGGATCCATTTTTTTTCCTTTTCTCTTATCTTAGAATAAGAGCTTAAGTATGTAAGGAGCAAGAGAAAGAAAGAAAGAGGGGGCTTTATGCCTTTTGCCTGCCCTAAGGAAAAGCCTTGTTTTTAGAAGTTAGTTATTTTGACTTAGCTGAAACTTGTCATTCATTTAACTGCAATATTCTATGGAAATGTAATCCATGCTTTGCTTATGCAACAAAATGAATCTATAAAGGCCTTATTTTTCAATAAAAAAGTATTCTTAAAACTCCTTTAAAATGGTCTTTTAAACAGCAAGTCTGCTGAGCCTGCTTCCAGGGGTATTGCACGCTCACAAGACTGCTAGTATCAGAGTCCTATCTTTCTGAACTTGGAAGGCTACAAAGCCCAGGTGCCTGTACTTGTTAAGTGTAACTAAGTGCAGGAGTGAATCTTTTAGGCTAGACTTGCGGGGAAGGGTCTGTGATATGTCCTAGCTGAGGTGAATAGGATCCATCCAGCTGAAAAGGGGTACTCAGATGCCTGGATGCTCTCTGGCCAACAAACAGCAATCCCTAGAGGGAGGCTGGTTCATGACACTCCCTATGTTGTTAGCATGTCTGAAATTGCAACCCCTACTCTATCTCTCTTTTATTTATATGTGTGTGTGTGTGTGTGTGTGTGTGTTCAGTCATGTCCGACTCTTCGTGACCCCATGGACCAGAGCACGCCAGGCCCTCCTATCTTCCACTGCCTCCCGGAGTTGTGTCAAATTCATATATAAAACCAAGGCACCTAGTTAATATGAGAGGGTGCTGATAAGTATTGAGCCTTGCCAAGAAAAAAATGAGCTAGCAAGCTGTAACTGCCACACTATTCTACATATCCCCCCAGGAAGTCAATGCACTTGCGACATCTGTCCTGCAGCTTAAGTCCCTGCAAATAAAATTCTTCTGACTGCTGGTGTAACCACTCATTTGCAGCATTAGTTGCCTCCATAACACTTCCAAATCATTGCCCCTTTAGGTTTTTTGAGTTTGGGGAACAGATAATAGTCAGAAGGAGCCAAGTTGGGAGAATAGGGGGGATGGGGCATCACTTGAAAGCCTAAGGAGGTCAGTTTTGCCATTGTTTCACCTGCAGTGTGTGATGAGGCGTTGTCATGCAACAGGATGACACCTTTGGAGAGCTTTCCTCGACGTTTTTCCTTGATGTTTTGCCTCAACTTCATCAATAAGGCACAGTAATATTTTGCATTGATGGTTGAACCCTGTTAAAGGTAGTCCACCAGCAGAACTCCCTTCTTATCCCAAAAAACTGTTGCCATTGGCCTCTGCACCGACCTTTGCACTCAGAACTTCTTTGGCCTGGGGGAACCACTGTGCCTCCATTCCTTAGACTGTTCCTTTGTCACAGGATCATAACAGTAGATCCATGTCTCATCACCAGTTACCAGTTTGCCCAGGAAATCTGACTCATTTCTTGCAAAATGTTCCAAAACAGCCACCAATGACTCCACACATTTCCTCTTTTGTTCGGTTGTCAAAAGTTTGGGGATCCACTTTGCTGCCAGCTTTCTCATTTCCAAGTTGTTGTGGGTAATGGCACCAACTTTCTCATGGGATATTGCCAGATATATACCAATACTTCTGGCTGATATTCGGCGGTCCTCCATGATCATGTCATGGATGCCATTCACATTTGCAGTCACAGAGACAGAAAGAGGCCTTCCACTGGGTTTCTCACTTTCAGCCCCGAAATGGTAAGTTTAAAAATTGACAACCCAACATTTAACTGTTGCATGTGAAGGGCCACTGTCACCCATAGTTTGTGACATTTCATCATGGATCTGCTTTCCACCTTTCCCTTGGAGAAACAGGAACTTGATTATGGTCCTATGCTCTTCCACACTGAACTTTTCTGGAGGTGCTGCCATGTTCACTTTGGAGCTGAAAATGAAAGATAAGTTAAAATCATAGATAGTTTATTTTTGCACCATTGAATACAGACAAATTGGCCAATAGACCCTGCAATTTATAGCTTCCTAGCTCATTTTTTTCTGGGAAAGGCTTAATACCTATCAGCACCCCCTCATACAAGCCAGCATGTGGTTAAGATTCTGGGCTTCTAAAATATGCCTAGAGAATTTCAGATAATTTAAATCCTGAATATCACCTGGGCATTTTGGTCAAAGATACAATTAATATTTAATATAGTCATGAAGTAGCCTGGTTTTATATAAGATCATCTAGAACACTGTTCATTAAATTCTTCCATACTCTACATTTCAAAAAGAATGAAGTCCTACTTAGGGCTCGAGCATGACACGGATATAAAAACCTGTTTAAGAGGAACTGAGTGGCACACCCTGGCCCACATTCTACATCCTCATGTTGTCTCTGTTCTTCATTTCACTGTGTGCTGAGCAGCAAAGCTTGAAAGGGTGTTTCAAAGTGGATTCCCTTGAATGCAGGTGACACATAATTGGGGAGCCCAATAAAGCAGATCACATCCAAATTCTCATTTCCCAGAGAAAGCCCTATGGACCATATTTCAGATGGTTGTGGGGCATGGAAGATTCTGTGGGAGATGACAGTTCTTTGGATAATGAGCCATTTAGAAGGTAACCAGAAATTTCAACATGCGTTGAGAATTATCTGTTGCAATCTGCTATTTCCAAATGTACCTAAGTTTAACTACAATTCCACTCTGTACCTGGCTAATTTTGTCCCTCTTTTCATTGCTTCCATTTGCCTGAATTGGATGGTCTATGTGTTTGTTTGTTTGTTTGCTTGTTTGTTTGCTAGTAGTAGCACCCAAGAAAGGGTAGTGATGTACTGTTATGGCTAGAATCTTAGAACTGGAGAACTGGCAAAGACCCTCTGGATCACTGAGTCCAGCCTCTGTCAAGGAGCCACGGTGGGGAACTGAATTCCCTAACCTCTGGCTTCGCAGTCAAAGACCTAAGCCACTGAGCTATCCAGCAGTTTTCTTGTGTGGTCATCATCTCCCCTCCCCATCTTCTTGTTTTGTTGCATCTTTTCAGACACTTATACTGTATAATGTTACAGCGCTACTCTTCATCCTCTTTTTTTGGACTGTACTACATTTAGCAGCATGTTACTTAAATAATACATATGTTAATTTCAAGCAGGACAGAAATGCATGAGAAGGAAGAACTTACCTCCTGAAAAAAAAATCTGCACAGTTCTCTGTACCCTCTTCTCGCATATTTCACCAGAGATATTAACTATCCAAGGATAACACAGGGTTGCTCCCTGCTGTCTAATGTCCTTCTCCACTCTGGGTATGTTATTTTTAAAAAAGTGCTGACGCTTCAGATTCTATTCAAAGGACAAAGAACTCTCAAAGACTGAATTGCTATGTTCCATTCATTACACATCCTAAAAAGCTGCCTCCTCTCTCCTTACCCTCCCACATTTCACTGTCCATGGGCTCCAAAATGACCACAAACTGGTATTTATTTAAATACTAGCTGGATACTCTCTGCCTGTCAGATCATAAGAAACAGCCAGAAGGGAGGGGAAGTGCCATGCACAGAGCTATGGGCTTAATCTCTTCTTGCCTTCATGCCTGCTGAGGCACAGATACACTTTCCCATGGCTTCTAAAGATGGTGGCTGTATATTAATTTCAGTATGAGAGGCAGTAGGCTTCCAAATGTTAGCGAGGATCATGTGCTGGACAATGCAGTTGGGCTTGTGTCCCTCATTCTAGGTTTTCTGTTGTGGCATCTGGTTGGCCACTGGGAGAACAGAAGGCTGGAGTAGGTTAACCTTTGGTATGTTCCACCATGGCTCTTCTGATGTTCTTAAAGGAAAGGTGCTGCAATTTTGGAAACCTGGGGGCAGACTTCTCTCTTCCTCTGAGATCTGCATGCCAAACATTCAGATATGTTGAACACATGTCATGGGCCATGTTAGTGGAAAGTGGGTTGCGTAGCTTCAGAATCAGGAAAGTAGATCTTGAATGCTTTTAGACTGCTCTTCAGTCATACAGTATTTATACACTACTCAGCTATAGCAATTTGATACTAGAGATGGGGCACGCATTTCTGTTGCACTGAAACTCCCAGAATAATTTCATGAGAGATTTAGACATTTCAGCTATAGTTTAGGGGATTTCACGACAGGTTTTTAGAATACAATTCCAAGTTCCTCACCAAACTACGAATTCCAGACTTCCATAGGACAGAGCCAGAGAATTAATGGAATTACATTGGTTTAACTATATACTGTAGGTACAGCCATAATCTTGGAGTGTGATATTTACTGAAGTTTCTGCAGATCTGGATGATATGATCTCATTTTCAGCCTTCCTATGTTTCTTTTATTTTCTTTTTATCAGTGAAACTCTTTCATGTAGGATGGGGAGGAAGGTCCCTGCACAGACACATGGTGCCTTTTTAAAATTGATAACAGCAGAAGCCCTCCATCAAGAAATCCCTCTAAACTTATAATGGATTCCTGCTGCACATTCGTTGTGGTGGAAACTTAAAGCATTGAAGGTAAGGTAAAGGTTCCCCTTGACATTTAGTCCAGTCGTGTCCGACTCTAGGGGGCAGTACTCATCTCATTTTCAAACTGTAGAGCCAGCACTTGTCCGAAGACAGTTTTCATTGTCACGTGGCCAGCGTGACTAGGGAACGTCGTTTCACATTCCCACTGAGGTGGTACCTATTTATCTACTCGCATTTATATGCTTTTAAACTGCTAGGTTGGCGAGGAGCTGGGACAAAGCGACAGGAGCTCATTCCATCGCATGGATTCGATCTTACGACTGCTGGTCTTCTGACCCCGCAGCACAGGCTTCTGCGGTTTAGCCCACCACGTCCTTCTTAAAGCACTGAAACTCAAGGACAAAAGAAACATTTCAGTAGGCATGTTAGAAGCATATTCTAAAAAATTCTGCTGTACTGCTACCAGACACTGGATGTCTCTAATGTTATAACACCACAAAACATTTGTATGGGTTCAACTTCAGATATTCATTGCACAGACAACAGAGACCAATGTTTCCTATCCAATGGGTAGAATGCCATTCATGAAATTTAAGGCTCATTTTAATTTGGTTGTTGCTAAAATATGAATGAAAAATTGATACTAACAAAAAAGTATATTTACATGACAAATGTTTCCTGTCTCTCAACTCCCTGCTAACTTAGTAACAACCATGAATTAAGATAACTCACACAGGAAAAGTCAAAGGTCCCTTTAAGTGTCAAATACAAAAATGTGCCACTCCTGCAGTTGCAGAATGGCTCTGTATATAGCTTCAAGAAAAACATGACATTGAAAGTGTTTCACTTGCATTCCAGATTCTTCTTAACTTCCAGGTTCCACAAATACTGACCCAGAAGGATAGAGATGAAGAGTATCTGTTTGACATGCAGAAAGTTGGAGGCAAACAGGTGACAAGTAAAACTCTTCGCTGCCTGAGTCCCTAGAATTGGGAATTTAAAATTTAAAAGGGAAAGAAGGAAGGGCTGCCAATGACACATACTACCAAGTTGTGCATTGACTAACAGTTGGAATGACAGGAAAATAGCAATATATAACTTTTTGTTCTTTAGTCATTAAGTTGTGTCCGACTCTTTGTGACCCCATGGACCAGAGCATGCCAGGCCATCCTGTCTTCCACTGCCTGCCAGAGTTGGGTCAAATTCATGTTGGCAGCTTCGATGACACTGTCCATCCATCTCATCCTCTGTCATCCCCTTCTCCTCTTGCCTTCACACTTTCCCAACATCAGGGTCTTTTCCAGGGAGATTTCTCTTTTCATGAGATGGCCAAAGTATTGGAGCCTCCACTTCAGGATCTGTCCTTCCAGTGAGCACTCAGGGTTGATTTCTTTCAGAATTGATAGGTTTGTTCTCTTTGCAGTCCAGGTGACTCTCAAGAGTCTCCTCCAGCACCACAATTCAAAAGCATCAATTCTTCGGCGATCAGACTTCCTTATGGTCCAGCTCTCACTTCCATACATTGCTAATGGAAAAATCATAGCTTTGACTATGCGGACCTTTGTTGGCAAGGTGATGTCTCTGCTTTTTAAGATGCTGTCTAGGTTTGTCATCGCTCACCTCCCAAGAAGCAGGCATCTTTTAATTTTGTGGCTGTTGTCACCATCTGCAGTGATCATGGAGCCCAAAAAAGTAAAATTTGTCACTGCCTTCATATCTTCCCCTTCTATATGCCAGGAGGTGATGGGATCAGTGGCCATGATTTTAGTTTTTTGATGTTGAGCTTCAGACCATTTTTTGCACTCTCCTCTTTCACCCTCATTAAGAGGTTCTTTAATTCCTACTCACTTTCTACCACCAAAGTGGTATCATCTGCATATCTGAGGTTGTTGATATTTCTTCCAGAAATCTTAATTCTGGCTTGGGATTAATCCAGTCCAACCTTTCACATGATGTACTCTGCATATAAGTTAAATAAGCAGGGAGACTTATTGTACTCCCTTCTCAATTTCGAACCAATCAGTTCTTCCATATCCAGTTCTAATTGTTGCTTCCTGTCCCACATATAGATTTCTCAGGAGATAGATAAGGTGGTCAAGCACTCCCATTTCTTTAAGAACTTGCCATAGTTTGCTGTGGTCTACACAGTCAAAGGCTTTTGCATAGTCAATGAAGCAGAAGTAGATGTTTTTCTGGAACTCTCTGGCTTTCTCCATAATCCAGTGCATGTTAGCAATTTGGTCTCTGGTTCTTCTGCCTCTTCAAAATCTAGCTTGTACTTCTGGGATATATCACTTACTAATTACTTAAAAAGAGAGAAAATATTAGGGCAGTGGGGACTCAGAAGTAGGATGGCAACTGAATCTATTTGTATGAGATGCCACATATAGCTTACAAAAACATTACAAACATCAAGAAATGTAATGATTGAATTGACAGCTATGTGAATGGGCCCAGCAGTATATGTACCACGTGGCTATACATAGAAATATATTTTATTTTAAAGGTGGAAAAAAAACAATCCAAATAGTCCCTGTGATCAGACCCTCTGTGAGTAAAAAGATGATGGCTAAAAAGCAGTAGTAAATCATAAGGGTTTGCTCCCCCAAATCCCCACTGATTCAATAGGCCTACTCTAGTTGCAACTTACTATGGGATCTCAGCCATTACTACAAATTAAATAGCTAGCAATGGGCTGCTGCCCTTGCATGACACTCAGAAACTTAGCCATACCTAATGGCAGGCTTGCCTCCTTTCCCCATGGATGTTAGTCCCACTGACTTTAGCGGGTCTTCTTGTGACAAAAGTGTGCACATGAAACTGCAGCTTCCATCTTCCCTCAAGCATTTATCTTTGTTTCCCACATACTACAATTGTCCCTCATTTCTTCTCTTCCCTCCTCTACCATACTGCTTCTGAGAGCTGCAATTTAGCCCTTAA
The DNA here is from genome assembly GCF_051106095.1 of Pogona vitticeps. NCBI lineage: Eukaryota > Metazoa > Chordata > Lepidosauria > Squamata > Agamidae > Pogona > Pogona vitticeps. The sequence goes on along the minus strand of NC_135784.1, from coordinate 217,553,428 downwards.
TCTGAAATGGCAGGCTTAAGATAATTAATGAGGCTTCTTCTATTTTTATTCAATCACCAGGTAATTCAGAAGGGAATCACCAGCCCTCTCCCTATTACTAGTTAAGCTGAATCTCTTTGTCTCAAAGATAATAAATTACCAGGAAGAGCACTCAGACCAAAACAATAACTTTCCATTATGAGCTCAAATAATTAAGCAATTATTAATTTTTTGCCTTCTTATAATACGAACGATTCTGTGAAATTTTTGGATGATCCCTTTTTACATGTGAGATCCACAGGAAGGCATTAGAAAGCAGATCATTAACAGAACTGGTCTGTTCCAGCCTCTACATCTCTCATAGAGAAAAGTTACCCTCTTGGTTCACCTTCTCCATAAATTAGGCCATGGCCACACAAGCCAAACATTGCCTTCCTATCCTCCACTGAATTTATAACATAAATTTGTGGTCATATGATACACAGCCATTAGTAAACCATTTGCCTGCTGAGCATGCAAACTGTGAATAATTTCTCATTTGGCTTCTACCTTTTTTGTTGCAGATTTTTTTTAAATAAAAAAGTTGCATGACAGTGTGTGTGAGCAATCATATCATGACTTTTCTGAACTACTGTTTTCATGCAAGGGGAACACCATTACTACTGCATGGATGTCCTTTTAAATTTTCTTTTTCTGCGGCATTTGTGTCAATGCATTGGTTACATTCTGTCACACACTCTCTTCAAGAAACTCTAGGTGCTTATCTGAACAGGATCTGAAGCCTGTACTGAACTCAGGTATACAGCTTCATCTGCCAGGTGGTGCTGCATCAACAGTGTCATAAGGTGTTCCCTTGTGGTGGAGCTCCTCCAGTTACCCTGCAATCATTCCTGTCTATCTGCCTTCAGTCAACTCAATCAATGATGGGTGGGAGGAACTAGAGTTCATACACAGGTCAAAGTAACCAAGAGCAACAGGAAAGCAAGGTCCACCCTTCTTTTCAGTTCAGTCACTACACCTCAGCTGTTGGCTTACTTCCACATTTGTGATCACAAACCACTCCACCATGTTTTTCCCCATTCTATGTGCTGATGCTCGTCCAGGTTCTCCATTTCAGGCAGTGGAGTATTTTCCCAAATTCTATTTTTACCAGCTTTAAACTGTCAGACAAATAATAAAAAGGGGCTGCAGAACAGATCCTATTTACACACTAAATACTGCTGATGCTGTCCTTGCAGTGCCTGGATGTACTGAACCCCTAGCTCATTCATAACCACATGGAGGCAAGGAGGAAGAAAAACAGAAAAGGCATAATTCCCTATTATTCCAAACTACTGCACCTTACGAAATGGGCCTTTACTGTTTAAGCAGTTACTGATTACACTTTCAGGTGCATAGAAATTTACACAATTCCTTAATGCCTGGTGGCAGCAAAGCTTAATGGGGCCAATAAACATCATATTGAAATGATTAATCTCTCCTGTCATGCGTGCCTTTTTAGAATGAAGAGTCATTCTGTATGGTTATACATGGACAGGATAAGGATCCCCCTGTTTGGAATAATGGATAGGGATTGCCCTGTTTGGAATAATGATAGCATCACAGAAGAGAGAAAAACCCCAAAAGTCTATAGTATGCATCCACAGTTGGCCATTCAATAATAACCCATCTGAAGCAATCCACCAATGGTTGCTTTGAAGTCTTAATATTTTTACATTCATATAGTAGGTTCTTCAGGGACGTGGTGGCGCTGCGGGTTAAACCGCAGAAGCCTGTGCTGCAGGGTCAGAAGACCAAGCAGTTGTAAGATCGAATCCACGTGATGGAGTGAGCTCCCGTCGCTTGTCCCAGCTCCCGCCAACCTAGCGGTTCGAAAGCATGCAAATGCGAGTAGATAAATAGGGACCACTTCGGTGGGAAGGTAACAGCGTTCCGTGTCTAAGTTGCACTGGCCATGTGACCACGGAAGATTGTCTTCGGACAAACACTGGCTCCATGGCTTGGAAACGGGGATGAGCACCGCCCTCTAGAGTCAAACATGACTGGACAAAAATTGTCAAGGGGAACCTTTACGTTTACCTATAATAGGTTCTTCTAAAGATTCAACAATGACATGACAACTATAGAGGCTTATGGGGAATATGTAAACTGGGCTGCAGGACAGTATTCCAACATGATAACGACCCCAAACACACCTCCAAAATGATCACTGCCTTGCTAAAGAAACTGAGGGTAAAGGTGATGGATTGGCCAAGCATATCTCCAGACCTAAACCCCATTGAGCATCTGTGGGGTGTCCTGAAACGGAAGGTGGAGGTGCACAAGGTCTCTAACATCCACCAGCTCTGTGATGTCGTCATGGAGGAGTGGAAGAGGACTCCAGTGGCAACCTGTGAAGCTCTGGGGAACTCTATGCCCAAGAGGGTTAAAGCCATGCTGGAAAGCAATGGTGGCCACACAAAATATTGATACTTTGTGACCAATTTGGATATTGCCACTCTGGGTGCACTCACTTTTGTTGCCAGCAGTTTAGACATTAATGGCTGTGTTGCGTTATTTTGAGGGGACAGTACATTTACACTGTTACACAAATTGTATACTAACTACTTTACATTGCAGTCAAGTGTCATTTCTTCAGTGCTGTTACATGAAAAGATATACTAAAATATTTATGAAATGTGAGGGGGTGGACTCACTTCTGTGATATACTGTATAATGGCTAAATGTGTTGAAGTAAGGCTGAATGGGGCCATGAACTACCATACTAAAATTATCACTGTTTCCTGCCATTTGCAGCATTTGGAAACAAGTGCGGCCATAAGACAATACTCATTCAGTTCATTCCTTCTTTGGAAAATGCACAAGTTTATTTAGGGAATGCTTGGCTTGGAATACCACAAAACTCTGAGGGCTCACAATGTTGATGGTGTTCCTCTTCATTTCTGCTTTCAACAACCCCTCATTGCCCTTGGCTATATTACAATCCACCTGTTAATACTTAAAACTATTCAATGCTGCCACAGTTAACAATTAATAACAATAGAGGGCCATCAACCTGCACTCAAGTCTTAACTACCCTATTTATACAAAAGGTAGTCTTTATGACAATATCTAACTCCAGTACACTTTATTTGGCTTTCAGTTAAAGACACATGAAGCAATAGGACTGCATTGGTTGCAGTCTATCCCAGAAATCAGTTTTGAGCACAGGCACACAGACAAGTACTAAAAGTGACTTGTGAACGTCCACAACTGATTTTGTGCTACTTGAAATGGCCTGAGCTATATGTTTTAGTAATCCAAGAATAGAGAACAAATTCAAAAAACCAAATGTAGCTGTATATTCCCGCTATTGAACCATGCTTCAGGTTGCACCTCCTACTAATAATGAGACCTAAATACAAAATCTTGCTACCTCTGCATTGTGGAGGATCATGTGTGGTCATTTTGTCAGGGACAAGGCAAAATGTGGTGGATTCCTATATTTTTTTTTACATTGCCTATCTCTCCTCAACCATCTCTACTTTCTCCTCTCTCCCAATTCAGATGGCATTCCAAAGCAGCTGTTGAATTGATCCTCAAGCGCAGTCATTTAAAAATTAGATTTGGTACATAAAAGCCATCCCTTACCCAGTACTATAGCTGGACTTTTATGAATGGAACAAGCAATAAATGACCACCCTCATTTTAACACCTGGGGCAATTCACAATTCAATGCTAATTGTTCCTATCCCAAGCTCTGCAGTGACAGACATAAACCAGAGCTAAGACTTAAGATGGAAGGAAAGACAGAAACATGTTTTATTTTATTTTAAGAGTTTAGAATCATGCTCAGGAATAATGCATCCTATTTGTAGATGTGTGTGTGTACTGCTGGACAGGAAACTTAAATTTAAGCAATGTGTCCAATGCTGCCAACATTTGAAAAAGATGCAATCTGCAATGTTATCCATATGTGTATTTTTGGATAGCATTGGAAAGTACTTCCATCTCAATGGGGTAGATTTCCATTATCATCCTAGAACCAATAGTGATTTGTGAGGAGTCATCCAGATCCATTCCTCCTCCACACTGGATGTAACATGTCCTCTCCAATTCATTTCAGAGAACATTTTCATGCGGAAGTGAGAATGGGTTGTTACTGCAGAGACCTGAAGGGTGGGGGAGGACCACTGTAGAGCAGGGGTCTCCAAACTATGGCCTCCGGACCACATCAAGTCTGCCTTGCCTTTTTATCCGGCCCAGTGGGTGGGCAGGAGTGTGTGTATGCATGTGTATGCACATTCATGTCTTCCTTCAGCATTTCAAAATATGGAAAATATATGTTGCGGCCCTCACTCTGAAAAGTTTGGAGACCCCTGCTGTAGAGCATAAGAATGGAGGAGATGGGTAAGGAGAGATTTTCATGGATGGAGGTGTAGAAACAACCCTTTTACAAATGATAAATTAGCAGGGAATTGAACACCACTGTGCTATTATGTACCAGCGGTTGAATCAAAAAAAGGGAATATTTAGCCCAAAATCTAAAGGAACGGTGACGCTAAAGGCAGCCGCTCCAAAGGAATGTGACAAATTGTCTCCTTAATTTTAACTGCAATGTAGCAGATTGTAGGAGAAGATTTCTTGAGAATATCAGAGTGCAGAAGGGTTTCCGGGTTACTTGGACAAAGACCACTATAGGGAGGGGAAAGGGGATACTAAAGCAGTACTGCTTGCGTAATTATCGGTGTTCTGATTGTCAACATTGAAGGGTGTTTTTTTGTTTTTGTTTTTGCTAATTTTGGCAATAGTACAGCTTGCTATGGATTCTATAAAGGGGCATTTCAGTGAAGGCATCGACATGTTGATATCTTCTTGTCTAAGAAAGAGAAAAGAAAACCCAAATGCATTAAAAGTGTCTATGATATGCCTACCCATAGTATTGTGCAGTGGAAGTAAGCCATGAATTTTAGATTTTGAATGAAAGATACCACCATTAACCATAAGCTGATATTCTTCTAAGAATAAAAAAAAAACTCCCAATAGTAATACAATTGATATACCCATCCTATTCTTTTCCTTCCCAGCACCAGATGTTACACATCCTCTCCATCTCCTTTTGAAACATACAGGACACAGTAGGGAGCTGGGGATGGTTAGATTGGTGAAGGGTGGGAGATGAGGAATATTGAGTGCAGGCATTAAAAGGGAGGTTGAAACACAGGCTTGCTTAGTGGGAACTGTGGATGGAAATCATTGTCCGAAAGTAGATTAGCAGATAACTGTGCACAGCTCTGCTATTATCAATCAGCATTTGAAGGTGAAGCAACAAGACAAAAGCCAGCAGTGACAGTTGCCCAACCGGCCCCATTCCCCCCCCCCACATGAATAAGAGTAATCCTCTCCAGCCTTTTTAAAATCAGATAGTAATTGAAAAGGTAAAGGATGGGGTTTGGTACAGGGAGCTTGTGGTTGTTTGGCAACAGACAAACCCATTTGCGCTGTACCAATAAGTTTGGTGGGCAAAACTGGGTAATGAAAATGGCCACAGAGCAAGACAAAGCATGTGAGATGGTGGTGGAAGTAGATGGGACACACTAAAACAACAGAGGATGTGGGAAATATTCTCCCACTCCCTGACGTCCACCGGGTATGCCAGGGTAGTATAGCATTACTTCACCTACTGTCAGGAAAGTGGCACAGTGGCTGTTCCTTTGACTGCAATGCATTGTTTCCTGAAATGCCGGGAACTCAGAAAAAAGGAAACCATCATGGAAAAGTTTCCACCATACACACACTCACACACACACAAATAATAATGGGAATGCAATGCCCAAAAAATAAAACTGAATAATAATCCCCCACCATGGTATAGAAGGTGAAATCGTATCAAATTGAAGGAAATGATTCGGAACCCAAAAACACATTGGGATGCACATCCTGCAATAAACACCACATGACCGCAAAGGACAATAGACACACAAAAGTCCTGTGACCACAGGGCGAACATTTCACTGGTGTGACTGTGGCCACACTCATACCTCAAGCAAAAATAAATTATAGAACATATAAATATTTAATGGTATCTTTCAAACAGATCATACGGCAAGGGGTGGGAAAATAATTCTCATGAATGTTGCTAAAGAACATGCCAACAGTGGTTTTAAAAATAAAATGGAAAGCCTCTTCCTCTAGATATGGCTTAATTACCCTAACTACAATTGGAGTAGCAGACTTTGCCAAACATTATCATGTAACACCAGCACCAAAAAGCCAGTCTACATTTAACTGCACTTGTAAGATTCACTGCAGGCAGATGTTTTAAATGGCTTCTCCTACACAACTCCATTTCCAAATCATTTGACGGCCACCATAATATTGCTTTGATCAAAGTCAGCTCTATTTTTCAAAATATATTAGCCTTTCAAGAGCTATTTAAAAATGTAAGGGAATAGGACTTATTTGTGATGTAGGAGGATATCACCAGCTTCAGGAAAACCTCCTAACTTCAGCTGAACAAAACATTTTTATTTGCTATATTTATGAGCATATTGTGTTTATGAGGCAACTCTCATTCTGGGAAACAGTATCAAGCAACCCTGTACAAATGCAGTAGTAGTGTTATCCATAGACCACACCAGTCTCCCACTCTAATGTAAGTGTGAAAACTGGTTTCATTTGAAACTTATCCATTGCGACAGGACTAATCCAAAGTTTCTCACAGATCTCGCTCAACCTCACAACATCCTTCACACAGGGCAGGCCAACAAAACACATAAACAAAGCTCATCAGCCCATGTGCAGTGATTCTGCTAGAGAGGTGATAACCTCATCTTGGGCAGCCCATCTGAGGGGAGGGGTGGAGTTGGTTTCCAAGCATGCTACTATATGTGATTTGAAGGCACTTTGTAGCCAGGGTCAAAAGATTGTGTAGACATGTTGCTGAGCACTAATGTCACTTGCCTGCCTATGAAGCTAATATTCCATTTTCAAGATCGTCCATGTAACTCTTCATTCACAACAGCTAAGTGACAGCAGTGAAAACAGACATATATTTGGTGCATCCTGGGGGATTCATATGCAGGCCAGAGAGGGTGTCTCATCCATTGGTCTCAGTGAATCAGAAATGGACTCTATAGCAGGCACTTATTGTGACTCCAGCTTTTCACAGCTCACTGTCCATACACTGCAGGCTTCCTGATGCCTGATAGTTTCTGCTCCAGAGCCTCAGATGTGAAATCAAAGAATGGAACATCTACAAATTCTCCAGTACCACATACAGTTGCCCATTCAAACGATGGATAAACCAGTATCTGCTCTTAGAAGATAGTACAGCAATAGAATGGTATGCTATTTGCTTTCATATTCCCTTCCCAAATACATTGTCCTGGACAGCCAGAATGGAACCCCCCACCAAGATGAAGTTAGATGGAATAAGACTAAACATGGCATACATTGTATTGCTATGAATTTATTACACAAATATCGCTAGACTTTAAAGTTCTACAAACTGCCAGTTGCCTCCTCCTCCTCTTCTTTTCTGTTTGCTTGTAATTTTCCTAACTCGTTTATTTGAACCAAACATTGAAAATTGCTTTATAATCATACCTTCTCTCTACAAAACAGAATTTGCAACCAAGAACCTTCAAAGTATAATTCCTAGATCTCCTTGGTGGAAGCATGACAGTCAAAATGGTATAAAAGTGATATGCAATTACAGCACAATTTATAGCATATCTGTGCCTTGAAACAAAAGAAAGAAACCACAAAGAGCTAGAGAGGAGGCCCAAAGCATAGCCTTTTTCTGAGGCACACTGGTGTAGTCATGAAAGCATATGCACAATGTGAGTAGAATAAGAATCCACCTGGTTTTGTACACATCAGCTTCTATAGTTCTTCAAAACATGAAACTATTGCTCATGGGAAGGCTGACAAAAGTTATCCCCATGGGAACTCAAGTTCCCTATGACAGTGGTCCCCAACCTTGGGCCTCCAGATGTTCCTGGACTTCAACTCCCAGAAATCCTGGCCAGCAGAGGTGGTGGTGAAGGCTTCTGGGAGTTGTAGTTCAAGAACATCTGGAGGCCCAAGGTTGGGGACCGCTGCCCTATGACATAGCCTGACACAGTGTATTAAATGTCTGCCTTCTCCTTCAAGGCCACTTGCAGACTGCCTTCCCCTCACTCACCTTTGATTCCATGATGACCTGTTGTGAGCCTGTATTTGAGACCACTACCACCAAGCTGTATACTACCTTGGAAATGAACACACTGCATAGCTGGAAAGGAATAGTCCAAGTTCAACAGACCACACAATCCTGTAAGAAAGAGATGTAACTGGAATGCTAACCTTATATTCTTTGCTGGTACAGCTGGTGGAAAGAAAGAAAGAAAGACTAAAAATAAATAAGAAAATCTTTAAATATAACAGATTTTGTTTTCATGACAATGGGTTTGGCCATTCCAGTTCCTCCTAATGCTAACAGTGCATAAATCTTGAGCCACATCACATGATAAACATGTTGTCTTTTTTTTTTTGAATGCTTGCCTCATGAAGTATCCCTCCTTCCATCTGCATTATTCATACAAAGAAGAGCGCTAGAAACTTAATTACATCCTTCTCTGTACTTTGTAAAGGACAATTACTCATCATAATAAACATAAAACTGTGCCTTGCTATTATTTCCATCTATTTCTTGACTGTACTCTGATCTCTGATGCCTTGTACCTTTCTATCAACAGTTAAAATTAATATATTTTTCCTGATGGAAGGGCTTGTCTTTACTGCTGTGTTTAGGTTAACCTGGAACTAATCCACAGAATGTCTCTATTTCACTTGCCTTCCTGTTCTCTGATAAGCCCATGCACGCAGCCCCTGATTCTTTTTGAAGGAAGACTGTGACATAGGTGATATAAATTCTAGCACTGGTGGGGTGGGCTTGGTATGTATTGTATGTACCTGGATGGGAGCAGAGGTGAGGAAAATACTTTCATTCCACGATATATCAATTATTCTATTCTATTCTATTCTATTCTATTCTATTCTATTCTATTCTATTCTATTCTATTCTTGTGATAACAGTTCTGTATAAGGAAAGATTTGTGGAAACTTCTTTTAAAAAAAAAAGTTGAAAACTGAAGTGAAAATGGGATGGAACTAGCCAAGGGCTGGAGAAATGAGAAACTAAGAGAAATAGGTAGAATTATTTAAAGCCTTGGCTTGCCCTTATTTTTAAAACAGAAAAGGTGATGTCCAGCAAACAAGTGATTCAATTATAATTAAACAATGAGCAACCTTAATAATGTATCAATGTATCTTCTTACACAACACTACTGAAAAAGACCAATTAAGGCTTCTGACCATGACGCTGGTCCAGCCAGCTCAGGGCAAGAGATTTGACAGTGGGCACCTCATTAGAAAGGCAGGGCAAACTAGCAATCCTTGTGCTGTGGTGGGGCAGGTGCTTCAACCCTGCCTTCTCTACTGGGAGTTCAATTCACGAGGGGCTTGCTCAGGAAATCTTGCCACTATAAACATGAATGTTCTATTTGTGGGGGAATAACATGCCAGTTCCTGATGTTTCAAAGGGTGTCCTCCTAAAGGAGGCAACAGGGACCAAAATAGCAGTAAGAAGCCCAACAGATCAGCAGCTGCGGCAAAAGGGCCCAGCCCCATTAGATTGAAGGTGCTGGCAGGTTTGCTGGCTAGATACCCAAAGAGAGATGTTGCTGCATACTTATTGGCAGGTTTTCAGTTTGGTTTCCATATTCCAGTGACAGGACAGTGCAAGGCAGCCTTGGCCAAAAATCTGAAGTCTATACAGGGGATGGAAGATGTTGTTAGGGCAAAAACAGCTGAGGAGGTTAGAGATGGGAGAGTGATAGACCCCTTTTCCTGGCCACCGGTGCCTCATCTCAGGATGCCACCTTTAGGTTTAGTACCCAAGAAAGTTTTGGGGAGAGTTTAGGCTTATTCACCACCTTTCGAACAAAGAGGGCAATTCCATGAATGATGGTATACCTCAAGAGCTTTGCTCTGTGCAATACACATCATTTGACAATGCAGTACACATGATTCTCTCCTGTGGCCTAGGTGCAGAGTTGTCAAAGGGCGATGTGAAATCATCATTTCGTCTCCTCTCATTTCACCCAGATGATTTGAATTACTGGGTTTTTGTTTGAAGGAGTTTTTTATATGGATAGAGCTTAGCCCATGGGTTGCTCGGTGTCCTGCATGGCCTTCGAGAATTTCAGCTCCTTCTTGGAGTGGGATCTAAGGCATACGGCGGGGTTAAAAAACATGGCCCATTATTAGATGATTTAATTTTTTTCTGGAGAAAAGGATTCTGGGCATTGTGGGGCTTTAATGGAGACTTTCCAGAACCTACCACGGGACCTTGGACTCCCATTGGTGGAAGAAAAAACTGAGGGGCCAGCTTCAATTATGACATTCTTTGGGGATAGAACTGGATACCCAGCAGCAATACTGCTGGCTTCCAGGTAACAAGCTGGAGGACCTGTGAGCAAGATTGGCGCACTTGGCTGGAGTTGCAGGTGGTCGTTGGGCACCTCAGTTTTGCTTGTAGGGTAGTAGCTCCAGGTAGGGCTGGCTGTGTGCTGCTATGAGTGGTCTGCACAGACCATTTCAGAGAACCAGGGTTAGAGCGGCCATTAGACAGGATTTGTCAAGATTTTGATCTGAATACGTATTAAATATAAATGTGTATAAAAAGAAAAATGGCTGATTTTATCTGAGTCATGAACTGAGTGGATTCAGGTAGGTACCAAGGTTGAAGACTTGATGTTGTACACCTGGAGAAAATGATGTAACCTTATGCAAGTGAAAAATGAATATATTTTGTGATTGGTCCCAAGAATGTATAAAAGACATATGTAAAGGAGACATCTTATCTGCTGATCACCTATTTCTATGCTATGTGTTGTATCATGTTATATTATGCTGCCAGTTGAATACTTATGCTCTCTGTATATTTGTAAATAGACTAAGTTGAATTTTACACTTTCAGTGTTATAGTGTCTTTACAACTTGGTATCTCCTAACTCTGCTTATGTCCAGAAAACATCCAACAATTTTTACACTGACTGTGTGCTGCTATGAATGGTCTGTGCATACCATTTCATAGAACCAGGGTTACAGCAGGCATGAGACAGGATTTGAGAGTCTGGCAACAATTCTTGGAAAGTTTCAATGGGATTTCATTCTGGAGATCAGAGATTCAGCTATGGACCAACCTGCAAGTACATACGGATGCAGCTGGTTCATCAGGATCTGGCATATATTTTAAGGGATGCTGGTGTGCTGGAAGTTGACCTGAGGAATGGTAGAACTCAGGTTTAACAAGGGACCTCGAGTTCCTTGAGTTCTTTCCCATTTTAGGAGCCATATGGCTGTGGGCAGGCGAGTAAGTGAGCTCGGTTGTCAGGTTTTGGTACGATAATATGGCTGTGGTGCATGTCATCAACACATTGCCTTCAAAATTTGAGTGGGTGATGAGGCTAGTTTTAGCATTCGTATTATGCACCAATTTAACATTGTTGTACATGCTCGATACATTCCTGATTTAGACAACAGTATAGCTGACGGCTGTCCTGTCAACAGATTAAGTGGATCAGGGTGTTGGCTCCAGGAGCATGCAGGTGGCCCGAAGCCCTTCCTTGAGAGGTATGGCTAATTGGAAGAGGGAATTGCTGCAAGCAATAGGGTTGGCGTTAGCCCTGGGTACTCGACTGGGTTATTCAGCGGTCTATGAGGAGTTTAAGGAATTCAGAATTCAGGAAGGTCTGGATTTAATGTGGCCTATACCAGTTGAACAATTACAGTAGTTCTGTGTTTGTCTATTTAAGAAGGGTTTATCTCCTAGGTCTATTCAGGGGGAAATGTCCATGTTGGCATTCCAGGCCAAGGCAATGGGGGTTTCTGAGTCATCAGCTGACTTTTGAATATGTAAAATGATTGAAGGATGGAGTAAGGAAAGGGTTTGGACACCAGATAAGATTTAGTCAAACCTGGAGTACCACTGTGGCAGACAGCCCACACGTCACTCCTGTCAGCCATTGTAGAGCTCTAGTGCAGGAGCCTATGACAGGATAGGAGGGGTGGAGTCAACAGAACTGGGAGAGACAGAGCGTCAGGTAGGGAAAAGATTGTGAAGTGTTTAGACAAGAGATTGGAAAGTTGGTGTGTTAGAGAATATAAAAGCGAAAAGTAATAAGAAATACATAGACAGAATATATTGAGACCCTGATTAAAGTGAATGAATACCAGCAAGTGTATATGTACTCAAATCCACATTTATTGAATGAATAATAAAAGAACATCCATGACTCTACTTCTGTGATTTACCTAACAAACCATAAATAAACCTTGTTATATTTGGCAGCAATAATTTGAGATTCATAATTGGTATAGTGAGGGTAATATTCTCTGGTGGCAACGTAAAAAGGTGAAAAGAACAAGTCGTGTCCGAAGGTGAACCTGTGTGAGTGGGAAAACAAATAGGGGGCACTGGGGATGCTCGACAACCATATGTACAGATGCTTGTGATGTGTCCCTTTTTTAGGGACAAACTAAATTGGTTCTTGAACTCTGGTCGTAACTTGAAATGGTTGTAAGTCTAAGCACCATTTCCCATCGGAATGCATTGAAATGCAAGTAATCCATTCCGGCCGAAGGAAAAAAAAATCACCAACCCCCCCCCCCACACACACATACACACTCACACAGTGCAAGACTCATCGGAAATGGGGAAAAAACAAATCCAAAAAGCAAACAAACCCCGCAAGACCCATTGGAAATGGGGGGGAGCCAAAAAAACCCCAAAGACTGCAATACCCATCGCAGCACAGAAACATAACCCCCAGCCCAAAACCACACTGCAAAACCCGCCCAGAACAGTTTTTAAAAAGCAGAAAGCAGCACCTTACCTTACCAGGCAGTCTGAAGCCTCCTCCGATCACACACTCTCTAACTGCTGGGACGAAAGTTACAAAGAAGCAGTCTCTTCGCCACCAATGGTTAGCAATTTGAATTTCCCACCTTTTGTGCCTGCCTTTTTCTGTTCATAAGTGGAAGCTCCGGTCACAAGTCGAAGCAAAATTTTGCAGCCAGAGCTGGACGTAACTTGAAATGGTCTTATGTCGGGATGTTCGTAATTCGAGGCACCAGTGACTAACATTCTTTGGAGCATTGAGGGTCAGTGAGATGGTTGTGGCAGGCAGAAGTGACACACAATGGGTGGTGTTACAGCTATCAGATGTGGCATTTGTAGCAGGTAGACAACAGCTGAATATACGCCATTCTAAAACTGACCAGTCTGGAAGGGGGACAAACATAACACTAGGAACAAGTTCTACCAGGGAAATATACCCTGTTAGGGCATTGGAAGTGTACACAAGGTTATCTATTCCATTACATGGATGGCACCCCGCTGACAAAATTCCAATTTTGGAAGGTCACAAGCACCACCTTGGGACAGGTTGGTTTGAAGGGATGGCATTTTGGAACACATTCTTTCCATATTGGGGCTGCATCAACTTCAACTGCCCTGGGATACAGCCCAGAAGAGATTAAGAAAGTAGGGAAATGGTCATTCAGCAGGTACAGGCTGTATGTTTGTAACATGCCACAGTTGTACGCTGGTTTCTGGCTCTTTGTGTATTGGTTGTTTGGTTGGTTTCAGGAGATGATCGGCCCAAGGGGTGTCTGAGGATCTGGCTAGTGGGACACAGCTTTATTTACTGGGCAGGCGTGAATGCTGCCATAACTGCTTGGGGCCGTGACTTGGGACTTGGAGCCTCTGTCTGTCTAGACAGCAGCAAGGCATGCTCTGGAGCAAATTCAGTAGAGTTGTCGCTTCAGGTTGGGGTGCATCCCCAGATATTCTGTTGATCCACTTGGGCGGAAATGACTTGGCCAAATCTTTAGTGCTGGACATTTTGTGTGACCTTCAGTGCTGGAAGGCTAAGCACTCAACATCAAGAGTGATTTGGTCCACAATGATCCCGCAACATGTTTGGAGGGCCGAATGTGATCCAAGTTATTTGTAGGAAGGCCAATAAAGAAGTTTGCAGGGCAATCATTAATGGGCTGGGTTCTGTAATTGGACACTCAGAAATCTGTTTGGACCAGCTGGAGCTGTACAAAGGTGATGGGGTTCATTTATCAGAAGCCGGTTTAGAAATTTTCCTGAGCGATTTGTACAGGGGCCTGTGTGCCAAAGTTCTTGGCATGTGTAGGGGGAATGGGTCACAGATAGGCTTGCCCATGGCTGATAGTGTGGAAGGAACTACGATCGGTGAGTGCCCATGGAAAACAATGGAAGTCTGTGAGGAAGGACAGGGCGGGGCCCCCATCAGACTGAGGGCCGCCAAAGAGCAGGAGCTTTCAGGCCATTGGGGGGGGGGCTTGATATTTCACCAGCTGGGGTAATGCTGTCTTAAAGACTGTGTGACAATGGGGTGTGAGACCTGCCCATATAAGGTTGGGGAGGGGGTCCTGTGAAACCTTCGGCTCCAAACCTGTTTCCCGCACTACCGCAGGCCCCTGATTTTTTGTGGGCAAGAAGTAATCTGAGGTTCTAAATGAAGTGTGGCCCTAGTTTACCCCATCACCTGCATGTGTGTGTTCAGTCGTTTAGTCGTGTCCGACTCTTCGTGACCCCATGGACCAGAGCACGCCAGGCCCTCCTATCTTCCACCGCCTCCCGGAGTTGTGTCAAATTCATGTTGGTTGCTTCGATGACACTGTCCAACCATCTCATCCTCAGTCGTCCCCTTCTCCTCTTGCCTTCACACTTTCCCAACATCAAAGTCTTTTCCAAGGAGTCTTCTCTTCTCATGAGATGGCCAAAGTACTGGAGCCTCAGCTTCAGGATCTGTCCTTCCAATGAGCACTCGGGGTTGATTTCCTTTAGAATTGATAGGTTTGTTCTCTTTGCAGTCCAGGGAACTCTCAAGAGTCTCCTCCAACACCACAATTCAAAGGCATCAATTCTTCGGCGGTCAGCTTTCTTTATGGTCCAGCTCTCACTTCCATACAACACTACAGGAAAAACCATAGCTTTGACTATTCGGACTTTTGTTGGCAAGGTGATGTCTCTGCTTTTTAAGATGCTGTCAAGGTTTGTCATCACTTTCCTCCCAAGAAGAAGGCATCTTTTAATTTCGGGGCTGCTGTCTCCATCTGCAGTGATCATGGAGCCCAAGAAAGTAAAATCTGTCACTGCCTCCATATCTTCCCCTTCTATTTCCCAGGAGGTGATGGGACCAGTGGCCATGATCTTAGTTTTTTTGATGTTGAGTTTCAGACCGTTTTTTGCACTCTCGTCTTTCACCCTCATTACAAGGTTCTTTAGTTCCTCCTCACTTTCTGCCATCAGCTCTTTTCTGCATCTCAGCTCTTTATTCCGGGGTGGGAGGGCAATGCACATCAATGCAACATATTCTGTTTCTGGACATATTTCAAAGTGTTGAATATGACCTTTGAAACCTTATTTGAGTTGGTTCCAGACTATGTGAAAGGCTATAATTTCCCTGGACTTTGGGCACTGTAGGAGATACCATTGTTTTGTCCCCATAATCTGTTCAGGCATGTTTGGTGAAGATGGGAAAATGGCCTTTTCAGTTACAAACTTTGAAATTCTTTCCTGAAGGAACCTAAGTTGTGGCCACTTCCTTGATGTCTTTCCATCAATACACAAAGGTCTTCCTATTCATGCAGCCCTTTGGCCACTGCTTGCTAAGAACAGCACTTTTACAAAATGTGTTGTACTTATCTATTATTTAACTGTGGTTACTATGTTTAACAGAGATACTTTTAAATGGTTTTAAACTGAATTCTGTATTAATATGATAATTGATTTAATTGTATTAATATTTGTAATATATTGCTTTTTTATTGTACTTGGTTTTTAAAATTCCACTGTAAACCCCTTTGGGTTAGGCAGGCCTTCCATTCCAGTTAATTCCTGTCCTCTTTCCTTTTTTCTCTCTCTTTATTTGCTTTATTCTTATTTTTCCCATCTTATAGAATCATCTAATTAATTAATTGTTACAAATTTTTTAGAACTTGTTATCATTTGTTGTAAGCCGCCTAGAGTGGTCGAAATGACTAGATAGGCGGGGTATAAATACAATAAATAAATAAATAAATAAATAAATAAATAAATAAATAAATAAATAAATAAATAAATAAATAAATAAATAAATAAATAAATAAATAAATAAATAATAAGATGCAAATCTAACAAAATAAATAAATGTTATAATTCATCCTTCATTTTCAAACAAAGCACATTGATGGACATACAGATGGCTTGTTTGTAAGGACGGGCACTTTGTATTCCTATCTCAGGAATACAAATACGACCTGCAGCACCACAGGTGCTGCAGGGGCCCAATTCCCTTCCCCAGAACTGGCTGGGCCACTCACCAGGGCCTGTGTAGTGCTGGGATCCTTCATCATCATCATGTTGCCAACCCTGGCAGGAGCCCAGCCGACCACTTCAGTGCAGAGGCGGTACAGGGAGTCTTCCTGCTCAGCTGATGAGTGGTCGGCTGCACAGGGAGGCTGGGAAGGGCCAGCCAGGCTCCTGCCTGAATTGGCACACCAATGACAACAAAGGACCCCGGTACTAGGTGGAGCCCAGGGAGTGGCCCAGCCAGTTCTATGGGAAGGAATTGGGCCACCGCAGCACATGGGTCATATTCATATCCCCAAGATATGAATATGAAGTGGCCATGTCTACTCTCTAGCCTAATAGGAACCTGGTGGACACAGGAACAGTGGGAGCAGGATAGCTAGTACTGAACTTGTTAGGCTGTCAAAATGTTACATTCTTGCTTTCTTATTTTCCTCTTCCCTCCAAGATGCTTATTATTTTGAATTTTTCAGCTCCTTGTTAGATAACGTTTCACACAGACATTTTGGTCCAAAGTGAGGACTTCCCAACTGATATGGTCATATTAAATTCCTTTAAAGTTGCCTTCATTGTGTCCTTGCATCATTTCCTTTGCTCATCATGCAATTGAGCACCCGAGTATTTACTTGCATTACAAACAGATGATTCCTATAATGTATGTATTATAAAAACTAGAAGAAAAGACCTCTACTCTATATAAAGCCTCATTTGTGTCATCCTCTGATAAGAAGACAAGGACGTGTAAAATCTTCTTTATAGTCATGAGGTGGCAAGGTATTTTATACTCCCTTGATAAAAAAAATGAGATGAATGATTTTTGCAGAAATGATTGCACAAATAAAGCAAATAATATTTAAGGCACCATGCAGATTTCTTGTGCTGGTTGTACTTTTTTTGGAATACGCATTTAAAGTTTAGAAGTGAACAGGGTATTTTCCTATTTTAAAAACATCACTAGGCCATTGTTTTGGGCCAGCTGTTGCTGCCTTGCTGCAGGACCCCAATTTTGTGCAGAGCTCTGCACAACCTACAGGAACCTTGATCAGAGAGATTGGTGCTCCTTGACTCATGCCATCCTGAAGGTGAAAAATCAGGTGGGCTGAGAATTTCTTGTTGCAGTATCTGATCAAATTGAGACAGCTCTGTTAACAAGAATAAAGAGTTTATCAGCATTTTTTTTACATCTCTGCTCTGTGCTGCTGAGAAAATTTGGTTCGAAGAACATGGAATACATGTTTTAGAGGTATTTTTCCCATTACATGTTTGAAAAATCTATATGCCATCCAGCAGATATTTGGGTAAACAGACACAGGGCAAGCAAAATAATGCATTTCCCTTTCTGACAGAAGTACACATTGGCATAGTTTAAAGATATACTTTGCTGTGGGAAGGAGGGGGAGGATGCATCATGGTGACAGCGTGCCTTATGGTGGATAGAGGTGTCAGCCATTCTCCTCTTGCAATGTTTTTCCCTAGGATATAATGTCTCATCTCTTGAAATACATTTAAATGCAGAGTTGGAGCTGTGACATGGTATACCAGCTTGTTGTCTCATGCCTGCTTCTTTCTTCCATCATTGTACTTTGCAAATGAATTGGCCTCCCATTCCAGAGCTGTGGTAAACTTCCCAGGTACAGGGTCAGCCAAAGCTACTGTTAAAAAAAAACAAATAAACAAAAACCCTACTACTCACAATGTCCTAAACTCTACCAAATCTTTTTCTCTCCTACAGTTTGCAAACGTTATTTTTGAGACTGCAATAACCAGAATATTTCAGCCAGCACGATCCATATGGGCAGCAGAATACCAAATGTCAGTTATTCTTTTCATTTGCTAGACCACAGAAATTTTCAGAAGGCCAGTTCATACAGGGGTATTTTGTACTTCACAGCAGTATCAAGTGGTGACTTGCATACGTCCAGGACCAAAAGGGGCACATATGTAAGTTTTCATTTCTGCTACATTTCGTTTGTAACATTCCAAAATCTTGTGCATCAGAAACTGCCACCTCTGTTCCACTGCTTGAAGTGGGAAACAAAGTGCCACCCCACCCACTGCACCATGACAGTGGGAGCCCCTCAGAAGAGGATGCTGCAGTGGCCTCCATGCGACAGGCAAAGGGCCTACTCCCATCACCAAGAGAAAGAGTCTATGTTAGTGACAGAAAAAAAGATGGGAGGCAGCAAAAAAGCTCAAGGAGGACCTGAAAACAAAAAAGACAAAGAAGTGGAAAGAAGGCCAGGTCACCAAGGAAATGAACAGACAAGTAGCAAGAAAATGCAGGGTAGCATTAGGAGAGCCAAAGCTGAGAATGAGTTGAGATTAGCTAGAGACACTAAAAGAAAAAAGAAAAAGCAGTCTTTAAGTATGTGTTGAAGCAAAAGACAAGGAAAAAATAGTGGCACGGCTACTCAATGGAGATGGAAAAATGATAACAGATGACAAGGAAAAAGCAGAGATGCTCAATTCCTATTTTAGCTCTGTCTTTTCCCATAGGACAGACTATGAACCTCCTGAGAAATTTGTAGTGCAAGTGGAGGGGGCAGGATTGCAGCTGGAAATTGATAGACAGTCAAGGAATACCTTACCACCTTGAATGAGTTCAAATCTCCAGGGCCGGATGAAGTGCATCTGACAGTTCTGAAGGAATTGGTTCAAGAACTCTCAGAACCGCTATCCATTATTTTCTTGAAATCATGGGAAATTGGTGAGATGCCAGATGATTGGAGGAGGGCTAATGCTGTCCCTATCTTCAAAAAGGGCAAAAGAAGAAGAACCTGGGAACTACAGGCCAGTCAGCCTGATGTCAAGCCCAGGGAAAGTTCAGGAACAAAGCATAAAACAGCCACTATTCAAGCACATAGAAAACAATGCAGTAATAACTAGAAGCCAATACGGAGTTGTCAAGAACAAATCCTGCCAGACTAATCTGATCTCATTTTATGAAATAACTTTCCTGATAGACAGAAGGAATGCTGTAGACCAGTGGTTGCCAACCTTGGGCCTCCAGATGTTTTTGGACTACAACTCCCAGAAGCCTTCACCACCACCTCTGCTGGTCAGGATTTCTGGGAGTTGAAGTCCAAGAACCTCTGGAGGCCCAAGGTTGGAGGCCACTGCTGTAGACATAGTGTATCTTGACTTCAGCAAAGCTTTTGATGAAATGCCCCATAATATCCTGATTAGCAAGTTAACTGGGTGTGGGCTGGATAGATCAAGTGTCAGATGGACAGACAATTTGCTACAGAATCGTACTCAGAGGGTGATGATCAATGGCTCCTTCTCTAACTGGTAGGAGGTAATAAGTGGGGTACTCCAAGGCTCAGTCCTTGGTCTGGAGCTCCTCAACATTTTTTGTAATGACTTGGATGAGGGAGTACAGGGAATGCTTCTCAAATTTAAGGATGACACAAAATTGGGTGGAATAGCTAACACCCTGGAAGGCAGAGCTTGCCTGCCACCATGGGAGACCTCCCTGGGGGTCCCCGCCGCTGCAATCAGCACCTTCGGAGCTCTCAAAGGGCTTTCCTCCCAACATCGGAGCAAGCCTTTTGAGAGCTCCGAAGCCAAAAAGGCAGAGAGAAAGGGCGGGAAATTAGAATTTCCAGCCCTTTCCCCCTGCCTTTTTGCCTTTTGAAATGCTGGAACGGATTAATTCCGTTCCCATGGATTTCAATGGGAAATGGTACTTTGACTTACAAACTTTTTGACGTGCGAATGTCGTTCCAAAATGGATTAAGTTCGTAAGTCGAGGTACCACTGTATGGTGTAGTTTTGGATACAATAGCAGATTTGGATTCAGTAGACATAGTTCAAATCCCAGGTCAGCCATGGAAATGCACGGGGGGGGGGGGGCGCACTGGTAAAGATATCTTTAAATATCTTACACACCTCAAAAACTCTAATAGCCACCAAAAGTTAGATGTGACTTGAAACACAAACCACAGTCTTAATCAGGCTTAATAGAATTAAAGAACAATTTCCAAGTTTGCAATATGAAATATCCACCCACCCACCATAGAAAAATGTCTCCTCTATTTGGGGGGGGGGTTCAGATGGGGAGGAGGCATTGAAGCATGTCCTTGGGGACATATCAGGTTGATAAAGTTCATGACATTGCCTGCCCCATGCTTGGCTCTTCTCTGTAGGGAGATTAACTTCCCCAAGGAAAGGCTCTCCACTGTTGTTCTCCTCAACCAGACAGTCCTGGCAGTTTTCCTCCTCTTGGCATATGTTCAGGCCCCACTGACAAAAGCTGATGGCGCAGTGCCAGGGAGGTCCAACATTTTCCTGTAAGCAGAAGCATGAGGAGTCGCACTGTGGAGACTGATGGAAGCTGCAGAGTTGCCAGACATCAGGCTTCTTAGCTGGCTATGTTAAGATATGTAGTTGGCTGACAGGAAAAAAAAAAGGAAGAGCCTGGCTGTGGGAAAGCAATCAAAAGCACAAGAAACAAGGAATGGAAGCTGTAAGAGAGAAGAGTAAAAGAAGAAGAAAAGTCCAAGATTGTGCAGGCCCATACAAAAATGCTTATGCAGCTCCCGGTCAATCTAGGTAAAAATGGACTTTGCAGCTTTTTAGGACAAAATGGTAAGAGGACAGATGCCACATCTTGCTTTTTTTGCTTTAGCTCTTTTATCTGTACCAGGTCAACAATGATGTCCTTCACATACATTTGAAATCTCTCTCTCTCTCTCTCTCTCTCTCTTTCTCTGTCTCTGGGCCCACCATTCTACGGCTTTCTCTTCTCAAAATATGCTTGGCTGAAGAGCCAGTATTTTGAACACCAGTTGATTTGAGTGTGGCCAGAAGCAAATGGAAAAAAGCCATGGGGAGGTATTTATTGTAGGAAAGGCTTAATTGCACACCTTTTTAAAAACCACTTGCATTTTAATAGAAATTATATTTTGCAAATTCCCTTTCTTATGCAACTTACATAATGAAAAGACTGACTGCTTTGGGTCAGCATTAGTGATGGGGAAACTTTTTCAGAATTTGTAGCTTTTATCATATCTGGAAATTCAAATGAGGAAGAAACCAAAAACAGCACAATTGTCCCTCCAAGGCTAGGAGTTTGAGTGCTTAATTCTTAAAATTCTGGATTTGAATCTGTATTCAGCCATGTTAGGGCTGAATTAGAACTGGCACAATTTTTCCCCCTGAGAAGTTCCTCATGCTTTAAAGACCTATACAGTAGGAAGATACACTGTTACCTATCTATTGAATTTGTCCGGGGCAAATATACAGGATAGCAAATACTTCAGTTTTTTTAAAAACTCTGAATGCGAGAGAAAGTTAAACTTACAGATTTCCTTTCCTTAATTAGGGGCAGAGCTCATAACAGATTTTTTTTGGGGGGGGCAGATTCAATAGCACATGGTTTCTCCTGAAGCAGAAAATACCTCACAAGTCTAGTTCAAGTTCAGCAAAAAATGTCTGAAAATGGCCTGGAGATGGTGGTAATAGTTTAGATATCAGAAGTCAGGTAAAATGGATAAAGAATTATTAGTTGAACCTGTTTAAAAGTTAAAATTACTGGACCCAGGTTGTGCACATCATTTTTGCCTTACTGTGATGGACCAGAATGAAATAGATAAACCATCTACAGTAATTGTTTCCCTCATCTCCATGACTCCTCATTATGCATTCAATTAATATTTGACTGAAGGCTCCCTCTAAGCTGGGTGTGCACACACACGACTCTGCCTCCCTCCACACAGCTGTCTTCCCCCTCTGTGCAACAATCACATTAGGTTTCACTGGCAATGGAACCCAGCGTGTGGGGGGGCGGAGTCACCCGCATGTGCACAGGAGCAAAATCACAAGAGAGAGAAGTGGAGCCCCGCCCAGCAGAGCTGAAAGTTAGACAATACACTGATTTGACTTATTCAGATATTTTGAGTAGGAGACATTAGAGGCCTTTGGCCTAAATCTGACTGATAGTCCCATCCAGAATATACCCCATTGAATCAACTGTTGAAGATTGAGGGTGCAGTCAGATGGAGATACAACTCAGGTTTTGGGCCATTTGTAGCATGGTCTGGTTTGACCTATTTTCTGGCAATTATTCCACATGCAGGAAATTGCAAACAAACCCAACCCAAACAAACCCAACCTTGCTCTGTGCCCACTCTCAACCTTTTTTGGTACAGTGGCAGGACTACATTTTTGGAGCTGGGCTAGAATGATTCTGGTCTGTATAGAAGGGTCACTTTAAGGGAGATTGCACCCAGTGAATTGGCCCTTTCCAGTATGATCAGACACAATCCTACCCTGTCATCTGATTGCATCCTGGATGTTGTCTCAGGTAAATTTCACTGATGAGTTACTCTAATTAAGACTACCAATTAGATTCAGGCTATAATAATTTATCCGTGCACAGTTAGCCACATGATTGCAATGCATTCTATGTGGCTGCCCTTGCACCAGCTTCAGCAGCTGTACCTGGTATAAAACAGCTAGGATGCCGTAACTCAAATGTACCCAGATAGTACTGTATTGAGTGCCTATTAACTCCTGAGCCATGTTCAAAGTAGTGCTGATGAATTAAGAGTCCTAACACTTTGGGGCAATGCCTAAGGACTAGTGATATACTTTGGTACCCTAGGCCAGCGGAACTGGGATTTTTTTTTCCATCTTTCCCTTTCATTTCAGTCCTCTGTGGCACCCAAAGCCTGCTTCTAGCAGTTTAGTAGCTCTGTGCAGCAGTATTTTAGAGGCACGATAGGAGTTGCAAGAGAAAAGGAGGTAACTGATTTTGACAGAAGCAGAAGCATCCAGTGAAAATACACAGTTGATTCCTAGTCCCATGCCTAAACATACCACTTTCCTCTATACAGATTCAGGAGGTAGAAAGATTCAAATTATGTGTGAGATTTTTGCATATTTTTCCCCACTACAGCTATCAATGTTTACCAGGAATTCCCCCTGCCAGCATTCTGGCACCAGTAAGTCAAAAAAAATCCAAGTCTCCAGAAAAGTTTCAGCAGACACCTCTGAGGTCTAGCATGTTCTTTAAAAAAAAAAAAAAAAAAAGGTCTAGCATGTTCTTTTCTGCAGCCATTGAAAAGTGAAAAAGTGGGACTTGCTAAGCTCCATGGGAAATACAAATGGTTATGAGATTGGTAGTTCCTTGAACAAACTACTAAAATAGATGGATTTATCCAGGCTAGCAGAGGGCTTTGTATCATTAACTATTATGTCCATGTCTGAATGTCTCCATATATCAAGGGTGGGCAAAGTATACCAAAAATACACCCTCTTCACCACTGACTACCCAGCTGCCCCAAACTGAATTTTTTAGAACTTTTACCTCTCAGAAAGTCTTCCTGTACCCTCCAGGGAGCACAGGAAGTAATTTTGCCATGCATTGGATACCTGGCATCCCTGCTCTGTTATTGTTGCTGCTGCTGTTGTTGTTATGCTCCACCAAGTCACCTTCAATTTATGCCACCCCTATGATTTCCCACATGTCCTATCCTCAACAGCCCTGCTCTTTCCAACAAGCCCAAGTACGAGACTGGTTTTGTCTCCGCTTTATTCTCTGAACAATTACGTGAAGTAGTTCCAACTGGGAATGTATAACTGGCCCAAGGTCACCCAAGGAATTTTGAGGCCTTGCAGGGATTGGAACCCAGGTCTCCAGAGCTCTAGACCACTCCTCTAATCACTACACTGCAGTGGTACATTTCCTTAGTAAGCCAACCCATTCTTTTAGAACAATTGGGTATTCCTGACGCCTTGCCATCAACAGGTAGTTTTCCTACGTTTCAGCGCTGAGGCTATGAATAGCATCAAACAATTCACCGCCCCTTCTCCCATCCACAGTGTCTTTGTCTGAGGCTACGCTGGAAGTGCCACACATCCATCTGGAGTGGGTTAGTTCTTCACTCTCCACTCAAGAGCTCTTCAGTCCCGCACTTGGGCCTCCAGCAGGCAGGCAGGCAACCCTTCCCATATGCATTTCAAGTGCATTCATAAAAGCAAACACAACTATCACAAGTCACGGAGGGGGAGGGGGGAAAGTCGCTCTTTTCATGGAGTGTTATTGCCTGACCTAAATCAGTCTTTTGCCTTTGAATCAGTTTATGTTGCAAGTTATTTAGTGGATTGATTGCTGCTATGGCAACTGCACACATCCTGCTTGGCAGACATAAGCATTAGTCCTTGATGCATTCCCAGCAACATTTCCCCTCTCCAAACGTGTTTTGCGTTTGTTCAAAATTAGAAAATATTTGGGGAATTAATTTGCTTTGACATTGCCAATATCAAGCTCATATTGTTTTGTAAAGATAAAATGAGCCTTGAGGTATTCACACACACACACACACACACACACACAAGGAAAAAAAAGGAAAAAGAGGTGTGTGTGTGTGTGTGTGTGTGTGTGTGTGTGTGTGTGTGTGTGTGTGTGTGTGTGTAGGTTTTTTTTTTTAGAGAAACTGCTTTTCTTTCCTAAGCAGCAGCAGTGAGTGATCTGGGTGGAATTGAAAACAAGCCCTGCCACATCAATTCTCCTTATCTTAGCTTTGCAAAAATTCTAGCCCACTGCCAAATGAAAAGTACACTTCATAGAGGCTCAATAAGACAGCAGTCATTCTAAAATACCACAAACAAATGCAGTTTTCTTCTCTTTCTCATGGGGAAAAGCTAATCCCGCTCCACCTGTCTCCTGTGAAATTTTAGGAGCAATTGCAATGTGGGAAAGTACAGATCTTACGTGTCCCAAATTTAATCTCCTGGCACATCCTTGTCGAAGGATATCAGAGAAGATGGCTGTCAAAGACATAGCAACATAGTAAGGAGTTTAGTATGATGTATCCGCGAAGGCTATCACAGACGGGATCTAATGGTTGTTGTGGGTTTTTTGGGCTCTTTGGCCGTGTTCTGAAGGTTGTTTTTCCTAACGTTCCGACAGTCTCTGTGGCCGGCATCAGAGGACATCTTCTGAGGATGTGGCCACAGAGACTGGCGAAACGTTAGGAAGAACAACCTTCAGAACACGGCCAAAGAGCCCAAAAAACCCACAACAACCAGTTTAGTATGACATCAGCCCATTGGTTCTGCTAGCCCTGTATTGGAAACTCTGGTGGGCAATAGCGCTCCTGAAATCCAGGAAAGATTCTCTCCTGACCTTCTGTGCAGATCCCTGGTATTATCAGATGGTTTCTCATCCAAGTATTAACTAGGCCTCACCCGGCTTAACTTCTGAACTCTGATGACGTCAAATAATTTCCAGTTTATGGCATCTTGAATGGTATGTGAGATTTTCAAGGAGTGGTTTAAGATTGCCACCTCCCAGTGAGTTTTCATAGCCAAGCAGGAATTTGAAACCAGGCTCCTTGGGGTGCAACTACACAGCAGGAAAAATGCAAATAAATTAATTGTGAAGTTGCACCCAGAAAGTCACGTTTCCCTAGATTAATTCACTTCAGGCAACGATACAGGAGTCATTAGAGAGGGAGGAGGGAATTTGAATCCTCTCCTCCCCTCCCTTCTACCCTCCCTCCCTTCTTTAAGCTTGTTGTCTTTGTGCTAGGCCAGCTAGGTGACCAAAAAGAGAGAGGAAAAGTGAGGTGTCAGCAGAGAGAGAGGAAGGAGCTTTCATTTCCGCCTTGTTTCCAGCTTCTTAAGGTAGTTCTGCTCTGGCTGTCCAGATCTGCAACAGGCATAGTTAGAGCACAGTTAGAGGTGCCTTAAAACTTCTCCCTTCTCTCCCATCCTTTGGTCATCCAGCTACCCCAGCACTGAATTAGTAAGCCTGTAAAGGGATGGAGGGAGGGAAGGGAAGATGAAAGTAGACCCAGGCACCAGGTACAGGGAGAAGAGCATCCAAACAGCAGCCAGTTTCCCCTCTGCCCCACCTCTCTCACTGCTGGAGCTGGCTATAAATCTCTCCACATCAGTTCAAGCGATCACACCATCTAAATGGAAGGCACTTGATTCTAAAAAAGAAGAAGCCCTCATGGCAGAAGAGGGGGAAGAAACTACTGATCTGAAGGGAGAAACACTTGGCTGATGCACATTGACTTTTAAAATCATGTAACCAATAGAAAATAATGCAGCTCAGGCAGACTCAATCCTGGAGCATTTCCCGCAGTATTTGTCAATGTAGTCACACTTTTAGTTTGATGCTCTCTTCACCCCAACACACTGGATCTTAAAATTTCAGGATGGCATAATAGTAATTTTAAAACAACAAAGAAAAATAAAAGCAATGGCTCTTCAGAATTTCCAGCAGGATGGTTTTCTAGTGCTAACTGGAAATCCATGATATTCCCTAGTAGTCTCCCATCCAAATACTAACCAGGTCCAACCTTGCATAGCTTCTAAAAATCAGACAAGATCAGTAAGCTCAGGGCGGTATGTGATTCTGGTGGTAGATGACCTTGAAGAACACTCATCAGTCAGAGCAAGCAGGATCAAATACCATGAACCAAAACCCCAAATCAGTATAAAACAGTATCACTTTTAAACATGGTATGTTCCAAGTCACAAAAGGATCCTTCATAGCTGCACAGCAAATTGAAGTCATTCGTGAAGGTCAAACAAAAGTGTAGCTGGCTTTTCTTTCTTTTCCTCTGAAGGAACATATAGGATTGGCAGAAGCTTCTGACATTCATGTGAAGTCGAAGCCCACTAAATGTTTAGGCTAAATATAGGCACTCCCTGACAACTGTGCTGCTGAGAGTGACATTTTCTGGACATCAAATACACAGCTACGTCAACAAGCAGGCTGAGAAGCCAACATCATACTCACTGTCCTCCTCTGGCCAGGCAGTGAGCCTGTGGAATGGCTGAACAAGACTGGACGGAAACTGACATGGGTCTCCAACTATAAGTAGCAGAGCCTCTGAGCTGCACTAGATGATTATGAAAAGCAGAGTTCCCTGAAGAGGTGAAAGATTGCCTATTTATTCCATGAAGAGCTTGCCACAGTCTTTACTTTGCAAATGAGCCTGTTTCTGTTTTGTAACTGCTGATTGGGTGATAGCATTGGCTTCTTAGTCTGTTTGCTCATACACAGTGATCTGAAGGACTGATGTGCCTGTAAGGAAGATGCAGTAACAACAGGAAATAAGTATTTCCCTTTTTGTGGGGTCTGACTCTCAGATCTCAGACAGTGAGGCTGGATCAGTCTATGCAAGGTCTAAGAAAACCTCCAGTGCAACCCACCCCAAACTGCACTCCAGGAAAGCTACTGGGTGGCTTGACAGCTATTGATGTTCAGTTTGGAAGCACACTGTACTTACATGCTATTTCACCTGCATGTAAGTACAGTTCCCATCAGAAAAATAGGGTCATTAGAAAATCAAAAACATATTTAAATATCATGTCCTCACATGCCCACATTTCAGCTGCCTCTCCACTATAGAGAGGGGCAGAAATTGTTTGGTTTGCCTTTCATTTGAACTAAGCAAATTCATGTTTCCCAAACTACTCCAGTTTTGCTCTTCTATGAAAGTTTTGAACCAATGCTGTACTGTAACATTTTTAAATGCATACTTTTAGACAAATTGTGTGAAAAATTGACAAATTAAGTGCTTTCTATTGTTTTGTCATAATCTGTTGCAAGACCCCTTGAGATCATACAGTTGCAGAGCACGGCTTATACCCTAATGCAGAACTCCTGAGAAAAGTCTTTTACCAACTGGAGAACAATACTTGTTATTTGCATGCAAAAAGTCCCAGGTTCAGTCTCCAGCATCTTTAGATATTGCTGGGAAAGATTCTTTTCTAAAATGCTGCAGAAAAGCTGCCGATTTGCATTGACAACACTGGACTGGGTAGATTGCTGGTGTGAATCAATAAAATACAGTTCCCTATATTCCTATGAACATTTGAGTTCCCACATATTAGAAACTACAAGGAATATAAAAAGACAGAACCCTGAGCTTGGAGAACTTACTGAATGTCCTCTGGCTGCATTCTCTCTGTCCTGCTATAATCTAACAGGGAATGGAGGAGCCTTCGGCAGAAACAATGAAGTTGATGATTCTGGGTCCTTGGTTTAGAAAAGTGTGAATTCATAGGCATGTGTGGCAGATAGCAGATTCAGGAAGTGTGTCCCTTTCAGTAGTTGAGCAGACACTTTGCATGGACATGATCCCAGTGTCCTGTCCCACCATCTTTAGGTAAGAATGGGAATGGCCTCATTCTAAAACACCGGAGGGCTCTTGCAATCAGTGATAACATCACCAGGCTAGAAGGACCACTGGTCCAAATTGTTGCATGACAGTTTCCTATGTTCCTACCTTTAAGGTGGACCCCAAGTAGGTGCACAGGTATTACATTGGAGAAGCTCAGGTAGCTGCTGAGCAGCATACATTATTCCAGTTTGAACACTGAACTGCACATTAGTGTGCACACCCCTCATATTTTCCTTTCATCTTTGAAGAAGGATGGAAAACGATTGAGAAAAGTAAGTGGATGAAAGAAAGATAGCAAAAAGTATGTGTAAGCCACATAATGAGATCATACATTTCATGTGTGGTCATCCGGGTCTTCATCACAATGCAATTCACTTATCTTGGGGGTGGGGAACTGCTATTAATTAAAATAATTCCATATGTACTTACAGTGAGCATGTATGAATGGTGCAACTTCTCAATTATTTCTTTTTAAAAAACTAGGAGCTTCAACACAAATGGCCTGCCCCTGCCACCCACATCAAGAGCTATTTCCAGTAATTAGGAGAATACCTTTCATTCTGTGTTTTGCTGCAAGAAAAGTATTGGTGCTTATTAAAGTCCCTAAAGCAGAGCACAAGGAGGGAAGCAGCCAAAATAAGATGCTTTCTGCCTTCTATTTTGATCAGATGCACAACATTATTCTCTCTCTCTCTCTCTCTCTCTTAGAGAAACTATCCTTTGGAGAATTTTTCTCTCCAAATAACATCCTTTGCTCTCTGACTTGTTTTAGTTGGGGGGAGGGAGGGAGGGAGCCTAGCATGCAGCTGCCACATTATAAATAAGCTATATGGATAATTTTCTAAATACAATGAGGGAACATGATGTTTCTATGATCTGTCACTCCTGCCATTACAGGAGACTCTGATCTGTCGCTCCATGCAGCTGCAGGAGACAGGATAAAATATAATGCATGAGAAACTAGCTGACTCATCCCAGGTATGGGCTGGAGAGGAGGAGCAGGGTATACTACACCACAGCAACAGAGGCAGACCTTGTCAGGGTCCTACCAAGGCCCATTTCCAGTGGGTCACCACCAGCTTCTGGTGAGCCTCCCAGGATACTACTTTTCCAGTAGTGCTGGGGCATATTCACATGTCCTGTATAAGCGAGAGAGCTCGCAGGAGCAATGAGTAGGAAGAACAGCCTCTGCTTGTATACCTAATTTGTCTACCTTGCTTTACCCTTCAGATAGCTGTGCAAACCGGGCCCAGAGAAGAGACAGTAAACAAATTGTTGGTAGTGATAGAGCCAAGAAGGCCTGCTCAAGAAAGAAGGGCTAGCTAAGGGCATTTTCAGCTATGATTCCACTCCCCTGAAATCTGGAGTTGGTGGTGCTTAGCTCCAAGGCAGGCCTTAACATTGCCTGTGAGCCAAGGAGGTGCCCTGTTCAAATCTCAACCCAACCAAGAATCCACAAGACGTTTCCTCCAGAAATGACTGTCATATCTCATGCAGTGGCCTACACTCTACAGAAAACTATGTGGAATGAAATGTGTTAAGACTGTAAGATGCCACAAGACTTTTCATCATTTTCAAGCAACAGAGCAATGTGGTTATCCTGTCCTCCATATGACTCCCTGCCAATCCCCAGAAATGATTTGGCAGTCTGGAGCTTTGGTTTGAAAGCTTCTGCTTCAAACTTGACTCCAACCACAAATTCACTTAAGCAAGCTGTAGTCTGTCAAGTCACACATGATTACATTGTCCTATAAAGCAGTGAGCTCCACCCTTTTCTGAACTGCAGACCAGTTGGGGGGGCAAGGTCCGTGTGTGTGGACTCATGGATGGACGGTGTGCACTTGTGGGTGGGTGGGGTGCATGCTTGTGCATGTGTGGGCTGGCAGGGTGTGCTTTGGATTAGTGGGGCACACTCGCATGCATACGAAGATGGGCAGGGTGGGGTGAGGCACCCGTGCATGTGGGTGGGTGCACCATGCATGTGTGTGTGGGTGTGCGTGGGGAGAGTGCATACAGGGGTGGGTGGGAGATCTGTCTCCGTGGACCAGTCCTGCCAAGGCCACAGCCTGGTACGGGCTGTGGCCCGGGGGTTGGGGATCCCTGCTATAAAGATCACATAACCAGCTTTGGGCAAATGGGTAGCTATACTTGAATCCAGACCAAGAATGCTCCAACCCAGACCCTTTGGAGTTACAGTGGGGTCTCGACTTACGAACTTAATCCATATTGGAAGGCAGTTCTCAGGTCGAAAAGTTCGTAAGTCGAATCTTCATTTCCCATAGGAATGCATTGAAAACCATTTAATCCGTATCTGCTCTTTTCGTCCATAGAAACTGATGGGAAGCTGCTATTCCGCCTTCTGCCACTAGAGGGGGATACTTTTTCTTTTTTCCTTTTAACCTAAGATGACGTAGCTTTTAAAAAAAGGAAAAAAAAGAGTTCGTAACTCGAATCTAAGTTCGCAAGTCGAGTCCATATATTCCTATGAGAGCAGTTCGTAAGTCGAAACGTTCGTATGTCGAGCTGTTCGTAAGTCGAGACCCCACTGTAACTATTCTGGAGCCTCAAAAGCACTACGTAGAAGACACTGCTCGAGTTGCTTAGGCTGGAGCAGAAAGCCAAGTTACCAGATGTTGACATCAAACTCAGAAGCATCCAAGGTGAGGCAAGTTTGGCTGTCTTGGGTGCATGGATTTGGAATTATGTAAATAGCAGCAGAAGGAGAAATAAATGGTGTGAGCCACGCAGCACAACCCACTGAGACTTCTATAGGTGAGCTTTCTGGTGTATTGTGGGAGGGCAAATAACAGATTGTCTACACCAAGAGTCAAAATAGGTTAGGACCACCTTCATTAGATCTGTCCAATCCACAGATTTCATACTGTAAACCAATCCCAGGGGCAAATGTTGCACAGCAGTATCCCCTTCACTAATCTGAGGCCTCTCTTAAGCTAAGATATGTGGTTTCTGGTTAGAGCCCCTGCCAGACTATACATGTACCAAGAACTCTATACATCTCACTGTGTGTACACCAGTTTCACATATGCAGTTTTCATGGCTTACACACAAGTGCTTCCAGTGCAGGAAAATGTGTTACTTTGAAAGTTTAAGTGAGTCAGGTCAGATTGTTACAACAGGTAAGCAGAATGATAATCTGAATGAGTTTATAAATGGAAGAGTGGCCATACCTTTCTCTGGAACCCTAGAGAATCAAACATATTGCAAGTTTTCATGAAGAAAATACCATTTCTTTGGGCTTAGTACAATCCACAGTGCAGAAAAACTGCAGACAAGAATCGAAACATTGGTGGTACAAGTCTGTGAGAGTTGATGTCAGTCCTCTTGATGCTGTGATCTCAAACATCCTAGCAGCATGTTTTGGATTTTTTTTTTCAGTCTGAGTGAGGATGTCCCAAAGACTATCTGCTGGTCGGAGCCAGGTGCATCAATATGTGAAACCCATATGGAAAAACTCATATATGTACTTTACCAGCCCAGTATGTCTCTGTGCCACACATTGAGTCCACAGTAGAAAAAAGTTTAATCATGATTCCTGGAGGCTTCTTCTTTGATCACCTTATTTTTCACCACAATGATACAGGGCAGTGGTGGGATTCAAATAAATTAACAACAGGTTCTATGTCCTAATGACCATTTTAACTATACCAAAAGATATACCGAAAGGTAGTGTAATAATTCACCACAGAAGCCTTTGTGCTGCAGGGTCAGAAGACCAGCAGTCGTAAGGTCGAATCCACGCGATGGAGTGAGCTCCCATTGCTTTGTCCGAGCTCCTGCCAACCTAGCAGTTCGAAAGCATGCAAATGTGAGTAGATAAATAAGGACCACCTCAGTGGGAAGGTAAACAGCATTCTGGGTCTAAGTCGCATTGGCCATGTGACAATGGAAACTGTCTTTGGAAAAACGCTGGCTCTACAGCTTGGTAACGGGGATGAGCACCACCCCCTAGAGTCGGAGACGACTGACTAAATGTCAAGGGGAACCTTTACCTTTATGAAGACTTACAATATGTTCTAGAACTGACCCCAAAGAAAGATGTTCTTCTCATTATAGGAGACTGGAATGCTAAAGTAGGGAGCCAAGAGATAAAAGGAACAACAGGGAAGTTTGGCATTGGAGTTCAAAACAAAGCAGGGCAAAGGCTAATAGAGTTTTGTCAAGAGAACAAGCTGGTCATCACAAACACTCTTTTCCAACAACACAAGAGGCGACTCTACATGTGGACATCACCAGATGGGCAGTACCGAAATCAGACTGATTATATTCTCTGCCGCCAAAGGTGGAGCAGCTCTATACAGTCAGCAAAAACAAGACCTAGAGCTTATTGTGGCTCCAGTCATCAGCTTCTCATAGCAAAATTCAAGCTTAAATTGAAGAGAGTAGGAAAAACCATGGGACTAGTCAGGTATAATCTAAACCAGTGGTTCTTAACCTTGGGTAACCCAGGTGTTCTTAAACTGCAAATCCCAGAAGCCCCAACCAGCACAGCGGGTGGAGAAGGCTTCTGGGAATTGCAGTCCAAGAACACCTGGGTTACCCAAGGTTAAGAACCACGGATCTAAATCAAATCCCTTATGAATACACAGTGGAAGTGAAGATCAGATTTAAGGAACTAGATTTGGTGGACAGGGTGCCTGAAGAACTATGGATGGAGGCTCATAACATTGTACAGGAGGCAGAAACAAAAACCATCCCAAAGAAAAGGAAATGCAAGAAAGCAAAGTGGCTGTCCAACAAGGCCTTACAAACAGCAGAGAAGGGAAACAAAATGCAAGGGAGATAGGGAAAGTTACAGAAAATGGAATGCAGACTTCCAAAGAATAGCAAGGAAAGACAAGAGGGCCTTCTTAAATGAACAGTGCAAATATATAGAGGAAAATAATAGAAAAGGAAAAACCAGAGATCTGTTTAGGAAAATTGGAGCTATTAAAGGAAACTTTTTGTACAAAGATGGACATGATAAAGGACAAAAATGGTAGGGACCTCACAGCAGCAGAAGATATAAAAACAGGTGGCAACAATACACAGAGAAATTATACCAGAAAGATCTGGATGTCCTGGACAACCCAGATAGTGTGGTTGCTGACCTTGAGCCAGACATCCTGGAGAGTGAAGTCAAGTGGGCCTTAGAAAGCATGGCTAACAAGGCCAGTGGAGGTGATGGCATTCCAGTTGAACTATTTAAATTCTTAAAAGATGATGCTGTTAAGGTGCTACACTCAATATGCCAGCAAGTTTGGAAAACTCAGCAGTGGCCAGAGGATTGGAAAAGATCAGTCTACATCCCAATCCCAAAGAGGGGCAGTGCCAAAGAATGCTCCAACTACCATACATTTGCACTCATTTCACACACTAGCAAGGTTATGCTCAAAATCCTACAAGGTAGGATTCAGCAGTATGTGGACTGAGAACTCCCAGAAGTACAAGCTGTATGGCGAAAGCCAAAGAGTTCCAAAAAAGACATCTACTTCTGCTTCATTGACTACACAAAAGCCTTTGACTGTGTGGACCACAGCAAACTATGGCAAGTCCTTAAGAAATGGGAGTGCATGACCACCTTATCTACCTCCTGGGAAATCTATATGTGGGACAGGAAGCAATAGTTAGAACTGGGTATGGAAGAACTTATTGGTTCAAAATTGGGAAAGGAGTACGACAAGGCTGTATATTGTCCCCCAGCTTATTTAACTTATATGCAGAATACATCATACGAAAGGCCGGACTGGAGGAATCCCAAACCGGAATTAAGATTGCATATCAACAACCTCAGATATACAGATGATACCACTCTGATGGCAGAAAGTGAGGAGGAATTAAGGAACCTTGTAATGAGGTTGAAAGAGGAAAGTGCAAAAAAAACGGCCTGAAGCTCAACATCAAAAATACTAAGATCATGGCCACTGGTCCCATCGCCTCCTTGCAAATAGAAGGTAAAGCTATGGAGGCAGCAACAGATTTTACCTTCTTGGGCTCCATGATCACTGTAGATGGTGACAGCAGCCACGAAATTAAAAGACACGTGCTTCTTGGGAAGAATGCAATGACAAACCTAGACAGAACCTTAAAAAGCAGAGACATCACCTTGCCGACAAGATGGTTGGACAGTGTCATCGAAGCAATCAAAATGAATTTCACCCAACTCACGGAGGCAGTGGAAGACAGGAGGGCCTGGCGTGCTTTGGTCCATGGGGTCATGAAGAGTCAGATACGACTTAATGACTAAAAAACAACAGAATTGTGGTTTTCTTTTAATTTATGAATCTTCATTACCATCTTTGTGTTTATAAATGTATTCACTGCAGCTGTTATTATATTTGATTTTAGCACTTTTGAATGCTGCTTGTGGGCAGGAAAGATACTTCTGTTAAACATGCAATAAATCAATAAATTCCTTTGCAGTCAGGCTATTAGCAAAAAAAACAGCCCCTCCCCAATACCTGCAATCTAATGGCTCATTAGGGGTTCTTTAAAAAAATTTCTAGCTTTCCCCCCCACCACACAAACACACACTTCAGCTGGTTTTACACATTAGACCTATGGCAACTTCCATAGGAATGTGGTGTTTATTGCTGCATCAGTATGATTCTGGAGCAACTGGATGATGATGATTAGAAAACGTGGATGAAGTGCTCCGGGAGGCCAAGGCCGTCCCCATGAGGGTGGGCGAGGGAGGGGGTTGGATTGCCCCCCTCAGGGGCCATCCGGGTGCCCCTCGCTGCCTGAGGCGGCCTCTGATGGACTCTCGGCGGGAGACCCCCGGCCAGACGCGAGGGGGCCGACAGCGCCCGAGACTGATGGACTGACAGACGGGCGGCCCAGGGCACCTTCCTGAGACGACCAACACCACTGAGAAGGAGGAGCAGGAGGAGCAGCCCGCCCGTTTGCTTGCTCGTCTCCACCTCTTCTTCCTCTCCTCCTCCTACTGCTTCTTCTCCTGCACAGAGGTGGGTTGGATCCTGCTTGCGAGCGCCAGCCAGGCATGGCGGAGGGGTCCCCACTCTCCGGCAGCCTTGTGGAGCCCCCGCGCAGCCAGCAGATGAGGGCCAGGGCGGCCGCTGCAGCACCACGGCTTGCGGCCGAGGGAGACCCAGGTGGGGGAAGCGAAAGCAGGGAGGGAAGGGAGCAGTGGTGGGATATAGAAGCCCAACAAACGGTTCTGCAGAACTGATACCACATTAGGTACTGGTTCTGCAGAACCGGTGCAAACTGTCTCAATCCCACCACTGATACAGGGGCCACCAAAATTGGTGTGGGTGTATGCAACCTATTTCCACACTAATATAGACAAAGGCAGAAATGTTGGATTAATAAGGTCTCAAGAGTAAAAACACCCATTCCCTTTATCACATGCCAGTGTGACTGAGAGACAGGCAAATTTAAAGAAATGAAAGAGGAAGAGGACAGGTAAGAGGAGCCCTACTAGATCAGAGAAAGGGGCTACTTAGCCTAGTGTCTTGTTTCCCTATAGCAGCCAGCCAGATTCTATTGGAGGCCCATCAGGTAATAGTTACCCGCAATTGTGTTCCCTTCCCATCTGATAGTGTGGAGAATTGATAGCTATGATGACAAAAGGCCAATGGTCTCCATGATATCGCTTATCAGGTGTGCCATGCTATGAAAATGGATGGGAGACAGGTGCATGAAAAGCAGAGGACAGGCCTGTTCCTGACCCTTTATATTCAGTCAACATATTGCACATACGACTATGGGCAGAGAAAAAGAAGCAAAATTGTGCATACACAGGCAGCTCCAAAACCCTGTACTTAATTTAAGTCTACTAGATTTGCATCTCCCCCTCATGGATTGTTGCACTGTCGTGGCGAAGGGGCTTGAGTGATTCAGAGACGCTATGGACTATGCCATGCAGGGACACCCAAGATGGACAGGTCATACTGGAGAGTTCTGACTAAACACGATCCACCTGGAGCAGGAACAGGCAAACCACTCCAAGAAAACCCCATGAACAGAAACAAAAGACTAAAAGATATGACGCTGGAAGATGAGCCCCTCAGGTCAGAAGGTGTTCAACATGCTACTGAGGAAGAGCAGAGGACAAGTACAAGTAGCTCCAGAGCTAATGAAGTTGTTGGGCCAAAGCCGAAAGGACGCTCAGCTGCGGACGCACCTGGAAGTGAAAGGAAAGTCCGATGCTGCAGAGAAAAATACTGCATAGGAACCTGGAATGTAAGATCTATGAACTTTGGTAAGCTGGATATGGTCAAACAGGAGATGGCAAGAATAAACATTGATATCCTGTGCGTCAGTGAACTAAAATGGAGGGGAATGGGCGAATTCAATTCAGATAATTATCATATCTACTACTGTGGGCAAGAATCCTGTTGAAGAAATAGAGTAGCCCTCATAGTCAACAAAAGAGTGGAAAAAGCTGTACTGGGATACAATTTCAAAAATGATAGAATGATTTCAATACAAATCCAAGGCAGACCTTTCAACATCACAGTAATCCAAGTTCATGCACCAAACACCAATGCTGAAGAGGCTGAAACTGACCAATTCTATAAAGACTTACAACACCTTCTAGAACTGACACCAAAGAAAGATGTTCTTGAAATTATAGGGGACTGGAATGCTAAAGTAGGGAGTCAAGAGATAAAAGGAACAACTGGTAAATTTAGCTTTGGAGTTCAAAACGAAGCAGGGCAAAGGCTAATAGAGTTTTGTCAAGAGAACAAGCTGGTCATCATACTTTTTTCCAACAACATAAGAAATGACTCTACACATGGATATCACCAGATGGGCAATAC
This sequence comes from Pogona vitticeps, assembly GCF_051106095.1. NCBI lineage: Eukaryota > Metazoa > Chordata > Lepidosauria > Squamata > Agamidae > Pogona > Pogona vitticeps. The sequence goes on along the minus strand of NC_135784.1, from coordinate 217,516,097 downwards.
CAAAATTAGATTCATTATATTCTCTGCAGCCAAAGATGGAGAAGCTCTATACAGTTAGAAAAAACAAGACCTGGAGCTGATTATGGCTCTGATCATCAGCTTCTTATAGCAAAATTCAAGCCTAAACTGAAGAAAGTAGGAAAACCACTGGGCTGGTCAGGTATAATCTAAACCAAATAGCTTATGAATACACAGTGGAAGTGAAGAACAGATTTAAGGAACTCGATTTGGTGGACAGAGTGCATGAAGAATTAAGGACGGAGGCTCGTAACATTGTACAGGCGGCAGCAACAAAAACATTCCAAAGAAAAGCAAATGCTAGAAAGCCAAGTGGCTGTCCAACGAGGCTTTACAAATAGCTGAGAAGAGAAGGGATACAAAATGCAAGAGAGGCAGGGAAAGTTACAGAAAATAGAATGCAGATTTCCAAAGGAGTCAAGGAGAGACAAGAGGGCCTTCTTAAATGAACAGTGCAAAGAAATAGAGAAAAATAATAGAAAGGAAAAAACCAGGAATCTGTTAAAAAAATAGGAGATATTAAAGGAACATTTTGTGCAAAGATGGACATGATAAAGGACAAAAATGGTAGGGACCTCAAAGAAGCAGAAGACATCAAGAGGTGGCAACAATACACAGAGGAATTATGCGAGAAAGATCTGGATATCCAGGACAACCCAGATAGTGCGGTTGCTGACCTGGAGCCAGACATCCTGGAGAGTGAAGTCAAGTGGGCCTTAGAAAGCATGGCTAACAACAAGGCCAGTGGAGGTGATGGCATTCCAGTTGAATTGTTTAAAATCTTAAAAGATGACACTGCCGACAAAGGTCCGAATAGTCAAAGATATGTTTTTTCCAGTAGTGATGTATGGAAGCGAGAGCTGGACCATAAAGAAAGCTGACCGCCAAAGAACTGATGCCTTCGAATTGTGGTGCTGGAGGAGGCTCTTGAGAGTCCCCTGGACTGCAAGGAAAACAAAGCTATCCATTCTAAAGGAAATCAAGCCTGAGTGCTCACTGGAAGGACAGATCATGAAGCTGAGGCTCCAATACTTTGGCCATCTCATGAGAAGAGAATAATCCTTAGAAAAGACCCTGATGTTGGGAAAGTGTGAAGGCAAGAGGAGAAGGGGACGACAGAGGACGAGATGGATGGAGAGTGTCATCAAAGCGACCAACATGAATTTGACTAAACTCCGGGAGGCAGTGAAAGACAGGAGGGCCTAGTGTGCTCTGGTCCATGGGGTCACGAAGAGTCAGACATGACTTAACGACTAAACAACAACAACAGATTTGCATCTGTACTATAGTGAGCTCAGACTGAATTAAGGACTACAGAGTGTGATAGACTGCCTCTTCCCCCATCTCGGCCTGCAGAAAACATCCATTAAGGCTCTTTTCAAGTAGTCCTAGAGGACTGCTTGGGGCATACATCGCTAGTGGCAAGCAAAATTTCCTCAGGACTATGGGACACACTGGTGAGTCTGCACTTCCTGTGAAACAGAGCAATTTACAACTCAAATTCTGTCTGAGGAAGAAGCGCCATCACCGTTTGTGTTCTAAATACCTTTAGCATTCTGGACGCACAAGTAACCAATACGTTGCAGTCACAGAGAAAGCTATATTCCATTTCTAAATTTGCTGTAAATTCTTTAGCCACCAGTTTATTGTGGGGAGCATGAGCATGAAGCCAATCCTCAGATTGGGCAAAACAGTCAAATCAAGTTCAGTTATTATAGACTCAAGATGAAGTAAGTTCAGAAATAACCAGTTCCTTCTAAAATAAAATGAACAAACATACTACCAGCTAACTAAATTTATCAGGCTTCTAGTAATAACTCACCAAAGCAGTTTTTGGCAGAAAAGACCCTGGGGCCTTTCTATAATAGTGTTTAGGCTGGCCTTATCACATTGGTACTTCAGTGAAAACAAAGGGAATTCCTTTGACAACCAATCTGGAACATCTGGCAGCTACTGAGAGAAAAATTCATTCCAGCTGACCAATCACTAGCCTTGGAGATTATCACCACACAGGTGATTTCTAGGTGGCCAAATGGTCTTGGAATATGCATAGGAGTATAAACAGAAAACTATATCTGCCTGGCCATTTTGATATTTTCCATAAAGGAACGGTTGGATTTGTTATAGATGACAATTAAAAGTTGTAATTTTTATTTCTTTTCTTTCCCCTTTTTACACAGGAAGTTCATAAATAGGTTTCAAGATAGATTGGGGTGATATTTCTCTGGCAACTTTACTGTGAGGAATCCTTATTCAAGGAAAATTCTCTATACTCCTGAGAAAACAATGAGGCAAAATTCAAGACCATTTTCAAAACATCTAAAAGATCATTGCATTCTGGTTTGCATGCTGATTTGCTACATACAGATTAGGGTGGTTCACATGGTAAATAATAAATCAAGAAGATTTCTCTCATGTTCCTGGTGGAATGGTGTTCAATCTGCTGTGTCACAAGTTAGGCAAGAGGAAACTTAATAGGAGGGAGGGGTCCGTCTATGGGCAAATGTATAAATATTGACTAAATCAGGGCTATTTGTGCATTTCCAGAGTGACCACAGGGTACAGCAAAGACCCCAGATACATTAATGCATTGGGAAGCATCAGCCACTGATCCCTCATGTTGAATCATGCAAATTCATACATCATGACTAGAAAAGGGAAAGGGGGAACAAAAATTAAGAAATTTTTGGCTGCAAAGGAGAAGGAAAGTATGCTCTTTATTTTTAAAAATGACCTCGCTTTTCCTGCTGCAAAACCATTGATTAAACTAATTGAATTTTATTAGTGGCCACAACAACACTAAAGTCAGATCCAGAGAAGAAGAAGCAGGAAGGAGAGAGAAATGACTGAAAGTATAGTGAATGGCAGGCCTCTTGCATCGCCCTTGTAAGAAGGAATCAAAGTTGGCCATGCTCACTGTTCTTTTAAAGTCCTGACTGTCCCTCTTGCTCATGGCTGCCTTAAAAAGCTGCTGTGCTCACTGATGTTGAGTCTTTCTACCGGTGGCTGGAAAAAAGAAGGGAGGGCAGGAAGAGAGCACTGAGCTCTGCAGACTGCGGCTGTCCTGACCAGAAGACCTTCTCTCCCTGTCTGCACCATTCAGTCTATGCTCTGGCTTTGCGATTTGCATTTCCTCAGATGAATGTGGTCTTCACAGAGAAATGGAAACACCCAAATACTGGATGCGGATAGGGATGCGGATAGGGTCAAAGAGTCTCCAAAAGAACACATTATTATTATTATTATTATTATTATTATTATTATTATTATTATTATTATTATTATTATTATTATTATTATTATTATTATTATTATTATTATTATTGTAAAGCACTTCCTAGTTTCTTGGAAGAAGCTAGACCTTTTCCTCATAATGATTTCTCTGAATATATCAGCAGATTGTAGCACTGGTTTAACCCTTTCTCCTATTTAATTCTTCTCTGCTTCCACTTCCTCCTTATTTTTCTCAAGGTGTAGTCCAGTTGGGACTATGTTCCACTTTATTTTGCTCCAAGGTCCTGAAGCAAAGCACAAGTCTGGGCAAATTTCTATTTATTTGCCTTTCCTCAAATATGTATATTATCTTAGAATCAGAACAAATAAGGAAGGTAACATAGCCACTGCATTTAAAAGGCTTCTAGAGGCTGACGTAGTGTAAAAGTGGGCCGGTTTGGGATAGGTCTGCTGAATGCCATCAAACTCATCGTTTGATCAGCCATAATAAAATGAAGATGCGGGATGATAAACTGTTAATGAAGTGCTCTTGCTTTCCAAGTCATTGCCATCTAATAAAGTTGGCTCAGTCTGTTTGCAAAATAAAGTCATATTACTTAGGACTCAAGGGTAGTCTTTTGGCTGCAGGAGGTAATCGTATTCTAATTTAATAGCAAAATGGCACGCACAGCTAAAATATCTATTATACCAGCTCTCCAGCTTCCAGAAAATTGCATATTGCAAAGGGATGGAGGCATGTCAGAGCTTGTTAAACTGTTGGAATTAACATGTTTAAACTTCATTTACAGTGTATGCAATTTGATTCATTCTTTGAGAGCCCATTAACAGAAATAGCTTTTAATGAATACCTTGAATATATTTCTGGAGAGGAAACAGAATCTACTAGTCTCCCCCTACGGTAATGTATAAGTAATTCAAATAAATGTATTGATGCAGAAGCCCTGCCTTTTATAATTTCCAACAATAAATATATTATAAAACCTTCTTTAGCCACTCTGTCAGAAGGCAAGCCAACTTTGCATCTCAGAGACTTAAGAGTGCTTATAATTCAACCGCCCAAAAGGCACTGTTGAACTATTCTGTCTTACTTTCCTGAAGAGAGAGAGAGAGAGAGTGAGAGAGAGTGTGTGTGAGAGAGTGTATGTGTGTGGAGTTCTTGCCTCATCAGTGGGTCAATTCCTCCATAGGTTTCATTGATTCAAATAGGCCTACTGTAGTTGCAACTTTCCATGCTAAAGAATTTAAGGAGAATATAGCATTTCCTTTGTTTTTCATTAGGGAACAAACTGGAGCACACCCAGAAATACAAATGTTTCATTTGGATGTAATGCTCTTGGCTTAGCACCACAAGAATAGATGTAATTTCTCCCCAAGGACTGGAACACTGTATGTGCCCAATTCTTTGTCACGCCATAAAAAGGAGATCAGAGGTTTATGTTTCCATTAGCATTTTACTGTGTCATCCAAACCCTAAACTGTAGTCATTTGTAATTGTGGTTAGCGAAAACAAGCCAGCTTCATGATTTTTAAGGGGATCTTATTGTCATGGTCTGTAAGTAAGTTCGACCACAGCTTGTACCAAGTCAAATGATCAAATAAATTGTGGTTATTCAAAACATGAAAGCTAACACTTCCTAACTAGGTGGAATTTGGGAGATGTTGACCTCTTTCCATTGGAAGTAGCACTTTTCTGGTGTTTGGCGCTATGTCCAGATTGATGTGTAGCAACTGTGCTTATGACTGGCTGATCAAAAAGGGAGGAAGAGTTCAAGGATTATAGTTAACAGCAATTGTGTCTTTAAATAAAACAGATAATGTCTACGAGATGTTGAAATCTCCCTACAACCAATCCTATAAGAACCAAACTTCCAGGCAACCCAACAGTGCTTCATAGTAATGCTCCTTCATTTAAGCAAAATTAAAACCAATTGCTCTAATTCATGAAAGTGCAACCGGCTACTACTCTCTCAGGTTTCTCCACCCATTTAAACTCCTTAAAACTCCCTTCAGGATGAAGAGGAAGTTTTCTGTGATAGGATATTCAGAAATCACTGCAATATACAGTGGTGCCCCGCATAGTGACGATAATCCGTTCCGGAAAAATCGTTGCTATCTGGATTCGTCGCTATGCGAAAAGAAAAAGCCCATAGGAATGCTTTAAACCCCGTTTAATGCATTCCTACGGGCTTAAAACTCACCGTTATGCGAAAATCCTTCATACGGCTGCCATTTTCGCTCCCCAGTATGCGAGGAATGGGCGCGAAAACACTGCGGGCGGCCAATTTTTCTGGCGGCCATTTTGGAACTGCCGATCAGCTGTTTTTAAAACATAGCTATGTGAAAATCGGTAAGCGAAACACCTATTAAAAACACCTATTAAAAAGATCGCAATGTGATCGCTTTTGTGTTCGCAAAAAAACAAATTGCTATGCGGATTCTTCATTAAACGGGGTGCTCGTTAAGCGAGGCAGCACTGTAACCCTTTATAGCACTAAAATTATTTAGCACTGAAATTATTTAACACTGAAATTTAGCACTGAATATACCGCCCCAAGCATTCTCTGGGCAGTTTACAAGTTAATTATGCAGGCTACAAATTGCCCCCCCCCCCCCAGTGAGCTGGGTACTCATGTTACCAACCTTGGAGGGATAGAAGGCTGAGTCAACCTTGAGCTGGCTACCTGGGATTGAACCCCAGGTTGTGAGCACAGTTTTGGCTGCAGTACAGTGGTTTAACCACTGCACCACAAGTCTCATTAAATCTTAAATAAGGTTTGGGTTGTCAAAGTCTTCTCTTCCAAGAAGAACATGCTAAATCCTTTGCACTCGGAGTTGGTAAGTTTTGTTATGCATCCTGAGATAGCAGAGATAGCTTTTCTTTTCAGAGTATTGATTGTTGTTGGCTAATGAACCCACACATTATTTATATGTGTAGTTGAGAGTTGGAGAAATATGTTGGAGACACAAAGGATCTAGTGAAAAATAAATTGAGTGCTGGCAGTAAAGAAAGTGCATGAGAACTTATTGTTGTTTAGTCGTTAAGTCGTGTCCATCTCTTCGTAACCCCATGGACCAGAGGATGCCAGGCCATTCTGTCTTCCACTGCCTCCTGGAGTTTGGTCAAATTCATGTTGGCAGCTTTGATGACACTGTCCAACCATCTCGTTCTCTGTTGTCCCCTTCTTGCCTTCACATCTTCCCAACATCAGGGTCTTTTCCAGGGAGTCTTCTCTTCTCATGAGATGCCAAAAGTATTGGAGCCTCAGCTTCAGGATCTGTCTTTCCAGTGAGCACTCAGGGTTGATTTCCTTCAGAATAGATAAGTTTGTTCTCTTTGCAGTCCAGGCAACTCTCAAGAGTCTCCTCCAGCACCACAATTCAAAAGCATCAATTCTTCGGCATCAGCCTTCTTTATGGTCCAGCTCTCACTTCCATATATCGTTACTGGAAAAATCATAGCTTTGACTATGCGGACCTTTGTCAGCAAGGTGATATCTCTGCTTTTTAAGATGCTGCCTAGGTTTGTCATCACTTTCCTCCCAAGAAGCAAGCGTCTTTTAATATTGTGGCTTTTGTCACCATCTGCAGTGATCATGAAGTCCAAGAAGGTAAAATCTGTCCCTGCCTCCATGTCTTCCACTTCTATTTGCCAGGAGGTGATAGGATCAGTTGCCATGATCTTAGGTGTTTTTTTTTTTTTTACGTTGAGCTTCAGACTATATTTTGCACTCTCCTCTTTCACCCTCATTAAGAGGTTCAGTTGTACCATATCCAGTTCTAACTGTTGCTTCCTGTCCCACATATAGATTTCTCAGGAGGTAGATAAGGTGGTCATGCACTCCCATTTCTTTAAGGACTTGCCATAGTTTGCTGTGGTCCACACAGTCAAAGGCTTTTGCATAGTCAATGAAGCAGAAATAGATGTTTTTCTGGAACTCTCTGGCTTTCTCCATAATCCAGTGCATGTTAGGAATACGGTTTCTAGTTCCTTTGCCCCTTCAAAATCCATCTTCTACTTCTGGGTGATCTCAATCCACAGACTGCTGAAGTCTACCTTGTAGGATTTTGAGCATAACCTCGCTAGCGTGTGAAATGAGTGCAATTGTACGGTAGTTGGAGCATTCTTTGGCACTGCCCTTCTTTGAGATTGGGATGTAGACTGATCTTTTCCAATCCTCTGGCAACTGCTGAGTTTTCCAAACTTGCTGGCATATTGAGTGTAGCACCTTAACTGTGTCATCTTTTAAGATTTTAAATAGTTCAACTGGAATGCCATCACCTCCACTGGCCTTGTTATTAGTCATGCTTTCTAAGGCCCACTTGACTTCACTCTCCAGAATGTCTGGCTCAAGGTCAGCAACCACATTATCTGGGTTGTCCTGGATATCCAGATGTTTCTGGTATAATTCCTCTGTGTATTCATGCCACCTCTTCTTGATGTCTTCTGCTTCTGTTAGGTTCCTGCCATTTTTGTTCTTTATCATGTTAATCTTTGCACAAAATATTCTTTTAATATCTCCAGTTTTCTTGAACAGATCTCTGTTTTTTCCCTTTCTATTATTTCCCTCTTTTTCTTTGCACTGTTCATTTAAGCAAGCCCTCTTGTCTCTCCTTGCTATTCTTTGGAAGTCTGCATTCCATTTTCTGTAACTTTCCCTATCTTTCTTGCATTTTGCTTCCCTTCTCTTCTCAGCTATTTGTAAGGCTATTTTGAACAGCCACTTTGCTTTCTTGCATTTTCTTTTCTTTGGGATGGTTTTTGTTGCTGCTTCCTGTACAATGTTATGAACCTCCATCCACAGTTAAGAGCCTCGTGGCGCAGTGGTTAAAACGCTGTACTGCAGCTAAAACTGTGCTCACGACCTGGGGTTCAAATCCCAGGTAGCCGGCTCAAGGTTGACTCAGCCTTCCATCCTTCCGAGGTCGGTAAAATGAGTACCCAGCTTGCTGGGGGGGCAATGTGTAGCCTTTATAATTAAAATTGTAAACCGCCCGGAGAGTGCTTGTAGCGCTATGGGGCGGTATATAAATCCAATAAATAAATAAATAAATAAATAAATAAATAAATAAATAAATAAATAAATAAATAGTTCTTCAGGCACTATGTCCACCAAATTGAGTTCCTTAAATCTGTTCTTCACTTCCACTGTGTATTCATAAGGGATTTGGTTTAGATTATACCTGACCAGCCCAGTGGTTTTCCTACTTTCTTCAGTTTAAGCTTGAATTTTGCTATAAGAAGCTGATGATCAGAGCCATAAACAGCTCCAGGTCTTGTTGTTGCAGACTGTATAGAGCTTCTCCATCTTTGACTGCAGAGAATATAATCAATCTGATTTCGGTATTGCCCATCTGGTGTAGAGTTGCCTCTTGTGTTGTTGGAAAAGAGTGTTTGTGATGACCAGCTTGTTCTCTTGACAAAACTCTATCAGCTTTTGCCCTGCTTCATTTTGAACTCCAAGGCCAAACTTCTCTGTTGTTCCTTTTGTCTATTGACTCCCTACTTTAGCATTCCAGCCCCTATAATTTCAAGAACATCTTTCTTTGGTGTCAGTTCTAGAAGGTGTTGTAAGTCTTTATAGAATTGGTCAATATCAGCCTCTTCAGCATAGGTGGTTGGTGCATGAACTTGGATTATTGTGATGCTGAAAGGTCTGCCTTGGAATGTATTGAAATGATTCCATAATTTGGGGGATTGTATCCCAGTACAGCTTTTCCCACTCTTTTGTTGACTATGAGGGTTACTCCATTTCTTCTACTGTGTTCTTGCCAACAAGAGTAGATATGGTAATCGTCTGAATTGAATTCACCCATTCCCCTCCATTTTAGTTCACTGATGTCCAGGATGTCAATGTTTATTCTTGCCATCTCCTGTTTGACCACATCCACCTTACTGAGGTTCATAGATCTTACATTCCAGGTTCCTATTTGGTATTTTTCTTTGCAGCATCGGACTTTCCTTTATTTCCAGGAGCGTCTGCAGGTTAGCATCCTTTCAGCTTTGGCCCAACTACTTGTGCTTGTCCTCCGCTCTTGCTCAGTAGCATGTTGGATGCCTTCCGACCTGAGTTCAAAATGAAGCAGGGCAAAAGCTGATAGAGTTTTGTCAAGAGAATAAGCTGGTCATCACAAACACTCTTTTCCAACAACACAAGAGGCGACTCTACACATGGAAATCACCAGATGGGCAATATCGAAATCAGATTGATGATATTCTCTGCAGCCAAAGATGGAGAAGCTCTATACAGTCAGCAAAAACAAGACCTGGAGCTGACTGCGGTTCTGATCATCAGCTTCTCATAGCAAAATTCAAGCTTAGACTGAAGAGAGTAGGGAAAACCACTGGGCCACTCAGGTATAATCTAAACCAAATCCCTTATGAATACACAGTGGAAGTAAAGAACAGATTTAAGGAACTAGATTTAGTGGACAGAGTGCCTGAAGAACTTTGGATAGAGGCTCGTAACATTGTCCAGGAGGCAGCAACGAAAACCATCCCAAAGAAAAGGAAATGCAAGAAAGCAAAGTGGCTGTACAACGAGGCCTTAGAAATAGCAGAGAGGAGAAGGGAAGCAAAATGCAAGGGAGATAGGGAAAGTTACAGAAAATTGAATGCAGACTTCCAAAGAATAGCAAGGAGAGACAAGAGGGCCTTCTTAAATGAACAATGCAAAGAAATAGAGGAAGATAACAGAAAAGGAAAGACCAGAGATCTGTTCAGGAAAATTGGAGATATTAGAGGAACATTTTGCGCAAAGATGAACATGATAAAAGACAAAAATGGGAGGGACCTAACAGAAGCAGAAGACGTCAAGAAGAGGTGGCAAGAATACACAGAGCAATTATATCAGAAAGATTTGGATATCCCGGACAACCCAGACAATGTAGTTGCTGACCTTGAGCCAGACATCCTGGAGAGCGAAGTCAAGTGGGCCTTACAAAGCCTGGCTAACAACAAGGCCAGTGGAGGTGATGGCATTCCAGTTGAACTATTTAAAATCTTGAAAGATGATGCTGTTAAGGTGCTACATTCAATATGCCAGCAAGTTTGGAAAACTCAACAGTGGCCAGAGGATTGGAAAAGATCAGTCTACATCCCAATCCCAAAGAAAGGCAGTGCCAAAGAATGCTCCAACTACCGTACAATTGCACTCATTTCGCACGCTAGCAAGGTTATGCTCAAAATCCTGCAAGGTAGGCTTCAGCAGTATGTGGACCGAGAACTCCCAGAAGTACAAGCTGGATTCCGAAGAGGCAGAGGAACTCGAGACCAAATTGCTAACTTGCGCTGGATTATGGAGAAAGCCAGAGAGTTCCAGAAAAATATCTACTTCTGCTTCATTGACTATGCGAAAGCCTTTGACTGTGTGGACCACAGCAAACTATGGCAAGTTCTTAAAGAAATGGGAGTGCCTGACCACTTTATCTGTCTCCTGAGAAACCTATATGTGGGACAGGAAGCAACAGTTAGAACTGGTCATGGAACAACTGATTGGTTCAAAATTGGGAAAGGAGTACGGCAAGGCTGTATATTGTCCCCCAGCTTATTTAACTTATATGCAGAATATATCATGCGGAAGGCTGAACTGGAAGAAACGTAAGCCGGAATTAAGATTGCCGGAAGAAATATCAACAACCTCCGATATGCAGATGATACCACTCTGATGGCAGAAAGTGAGGAGGAATTAAAGAGCCTTGTAATGAGAGTGAAAGAGGAGAGTGCAAAAAACGGGCTGAAACTCAACATCAAAAAAACTAAGATCATGGCCACTGGTCCCATCACCTCCTGGGAAATAGAAGGGGAAGATATGGAGGCAGTGTCAGATTTTATCTTCCTGGGCTCCATGATCACTGCAGATGGAGACAGCAGCCCTGAAATTAAAAGACACCTTCTTCTTGGGAGGAAAGCGATGACAAATCTTGACAGCATCTTGAAAAGCAGAGACATCACCTTGCCAACAAAAGTCCGAATAGTCAAAGCTATGGTTTTTCCTGTCGTGATGTATGGAAGTGAGAGCTGGACCATAAAGAAAGCAGACCGCCGAAGAATTGATGCCTTTGAATTGTGGTGCTGGAGGAGGCTCTTGAGAATCCCCTGGACTGCAAGGAGAACAAACCTATCAGTTCATGGAGTTTTCTTGGCAAAGACAGTGGAGTGGCTTGCCAGTTCCTGCTCCAGGTGGATCACGTTTAGTCAGAACTCTCCACTATGACCTGTCTATCTTAGGTGTCCCTACACAGCATAGCCCATAGCTTCTCTGAATTACTCAAGCCCCTTTACCATGACAAGGCAGCAATCCATGAAGGGGGCATGAGGACTAGGAAAACACAAATGTATATATATTTTTACAAAAAGTAATGCTGTGCAAATCTTTATTTCAAGTTCTGTACTCATGCATATTTTTCTAATGTACACCTACTTCTTAATGTATATTTACTTTGTTAAAACCCCAATTCAGAGGAAGAAATACATCCCAACCTGCTTGCTTGTTCAGAAGTGTGGCTTGGAGGGCTTCCAACAAGAATGGGGAGGGAGGATGAATTCCCCTCCACTGTTTGTGAGAGCTCCAAGTCAATGCTTTGTTTTGGAGAAACACTTGTGCCACATTGCAGATTACTAAAGCTTGCCTTATCATTTGCCTGTGGCATATCACAAGAACACCCTAAGTCTGAAACACTTCCCCATCCTAAGAAGTATAGTGATTGTCCTAAAATTGCTGTAGCAAAAGGGTGCCACACATGCATAGAAGAAAAGAAAAATAACTTTACACTTTGAGAGTCTAATGCTAAGCATAAATTCCTCTTTCTATGTGGAAAAATCATTGCAAACAACTGGTTCCCTAAAAATAAAAATACAGGTCAGGCTCATGTAGCCGGGCAGTTCGGGTCGCTTTTGGGGAGAAAGGCTGGACAGAAATATTTTAAATAAATAAATAAAATGATGTTATTGCAGAAGGGTGATTGCAGAAGGATTTCTCCAGCTGTGGCAGACTCCCCTTTGCATGCCTAGTCTGGCAGTAGTTATGTGACCCCTTGTACAACCAGCTCTGCAATTATCATGCAACTGGTGGCTGGCTGAAATGACCAGTCGCTCTTCTGCTTCAAATAGGACATTGGCACCAGTCTTTGAATTAAAACACAAGTAAAAATAGAATTAGTAACCAGCATAGAAGTATTATAATATACATTATAAAATGTATATATTGTACAAAGGAAAACTGTGTTGTGAATTACGTTGGGGATGAGATAAACCATGGGTGTGTGAGCTTTTTGCAAACTCTTTTGCCTACTGAGAAAACTGCACCACATTACAGCAATCTTGGCGGGGGCAGTACCTACGAATAGAGGAATCTTATGAACACAGGAGAAAGTACACCTCTATAGAGAAGTGGTAGGTGTCATAGCCCTAAATTGCAATGACTGTCTCATCGTATATAAAAGGAACACACAGTATTTTCTATCCAATGATGTCTCAGGTCGAGCCTGAGCATTCTCCCAATGAATGCCTGCTGTTTCTTAACCAATCTATATGCATTTGGGGAGAACACCTAGACATAAGGAGTATCCTGACAGGCCAAAGTCCCTCCTTACATGTTTTCTGCATGTAGATTTTGAATGCAGAGAGAACTTGGTCAGGAAAGCATGCTGATGACATCTAGAAACGGTATTGGGCAGGGCTGTCGTACACTGCCCCTCCCTGCATGCCTTCAACACATGGAATCATGGAGAAACCCTTATAAAAGGGATTCATATTGAGATATTGTGACATCATCACACTGGTTACATGGTGGTTGACTTGCTGGACTCAGTCAAAAAACAGTGATGGCAAAGAAGCAGATGCTGGGAAGATTAGCATCTTCTCTGCCCATGACAATGGGTGGAGAACGACTGCAGAAACATCCCACCTAGAAACATCATCCATCCCCAGAAAGATCAGGACCACACCCACTAGAAAGACCACTGTTAACAACTGTTAATGGCCCATGGCAATGGGTGAAGAAGGACTGGGGAAGTGAGATTTTTACTCAACCCCCCCCCCGCCCGTCCTTTGTCCACCTAACGAGCCTATTCAGACCAGGGGGAAGTGAAACCAACATGGAGGATTTATCAGGGACCTCCTACCAACTCTCCTCAGACTGAAGAAGCTGCTTGGATGAGTAGCGGAATGTTTCAACCTAATAAGAAAGAAGTCCAGTTGCCATGGCTCAACTACCAGATAACCTCACCGGGATGACTGAGAATCTTCACAGATATATCCCTCCCACTCCCACCAAAATTCTTTTGTACCTAAAATGTTAATCTCTAAGCACTTGGCACAGACCTAAATGTTATAGCCTCATGCCTATTTGCCAGTGAAAATACCTGCCAAAGATTCTGGAGAATTTCTCTGCAGAGCATTCCCTTTGGACAAAATTATGAAGAAAAGAATTTGTCCTTGCTGTTTTAATACACTGGGAGGTAATTTCCTGCCATAATGCATACTTAATTTCTGTACACTCATACACACTTTTACTTCCATAGTTTCATATCTACCTTACATGCCTAGCCAGTGCCCAAACATGTTCCGCTCCTTCCTCTGCCCCTTAAACTCACCCCTTTGGATAATGCATACACTGCAAATTGTTTCAAACCAATTAAAATGCATCATTGAGCTGGCAGCAGCACAAATTATTGGTCAAGCGGCTAGCATATCATTAAATTTTATAGTTAAATTCAGGATTACAGTAGGCCATAAATATTCATGATTAAATCATGCTGGCTAATTTTCATGCATAGTCAGGCTTGGAAACAAGGCTAAAATTTGTGAATCTTCAACAACGACAAATGTTACATGACTTTGTTGATATTCTTTGCATCGTCTCACTAAGCAGGCGGCAGTTTAAAAGAATATAAAGATACCTTTTGTGGAGAAAGATTAAACCAGAATATAACACAAAGCATAACAAATACAGGTGTCAGCAAAGGTGAAGCAAGTCCATCTGAGGCAAAACCTAATATTGTGCTTTCATGTTAAAAAGTTGACAAGACTGCTAGAGGAACCTTATTTCTACACTAGCATTATGGAAAATTATTGCAAAATTACTTGTTTTCCTTGAGAATAGAACATTGTCCTGCACAAGGTGTCTCACCTTTAGCGCAAGAGAAAGAAGACATTGTAAATTGAGATTTCTGAAAACTACGTACATTTTCTTCTGCACAAAATTTGATTTTTTTCTTTTGTGAAGCAACACACACACACACACACACACACAAACAGAGAGAGAGAGAGAGAGAGAGAGAAAGAGAGAAAGAAGAGGACTAGCTGGCTCCTTTTTCTTCTTTTTTTATACAAAGATGTCAACAACCCATCTGGTGCTTCTCATTCTTAAATGTTCCTATAACAAGGCAGCAGCTATTATAATTTTTTTGTGATTTCACAAACCAGAAAAATCATTCTTGTGAATCTAAAAGCTCATATTTATTCTGGCAGATGCAATCTTACAAGATAAGAAAAACATATAAATTCACAAGGAAAGATTTATATTCCTATTAAATACTAGTAATGCAATGACAGAGGACGAGATGGTTGGACAGTGTCATCGAAGCTATCAGAATGAATTTGACCCAACTCCGGGAGGCAGTGGAAGACAGGAAGGCCTGGCATGCTCTGGTCCATGGGGTCACAAAGAGTCAGACATTACTTAATGACTAAATAACAACAAATGCAACAGCATCTTTTAGAGCAGTGGTTCCCAACCTTGGGTAACCCAAGTGTTCTTGGACTGCTATTCCCAGAAGCTTTCACTGCCAGTGGTGCTGGCCAGGGATTCTGGGAATTGCAGTCCAAGAACACCTAGGTTATCCACGGTTGGATAGGTTTGGGGGCAGAGGAGCAGAATAGATCACATAGCATATATAGCACTGTGTTTTTGCTCTCATGACCTGCTCCTAATGGTAGCAGTATTATTATTCCTCCTGGTAGGGCTGGCCATGAAGTGGAGGTATAGGGATGATTAATCAGAAGTCCTAAAGGTCATGAACTAAAAGCAGAAGAAACTAGTGCTGTCCTACACTATTTCTTCAACAGAACCATTGTGACTCAATTCAGTAAATATCTATTTTTTTAAAAAAATGTTCAAAGTGTTCAGGTGGCTTCAGAATCCTATGGCCTATACTGTAATACCTATGAGGGAGCCAAGGAACTGACCTGGATGTGTTGTCTTGCATTGTACAATCATTTCTCTGGAAGCCACTAGCTTCTCACATCCCAGTGAAAGCCTAAGGGTAGACATCATGAGGTAATTCCATTTCAGACCAGAGAGTGCAGGCAGATATAGAAATGTGGATCAAAAAAGAAGGAAAACACTTACCACTTACCATTCCCCTAGAAGGGAAAGCATGTTTTGCAGGATCCCCACCCCCACCCCACCCCCAATTTCCCCATTACTATTGCATAGAGTGATTCTCAACCCCAGCTCCACAGAACAATGCTACCTGTGATGCATAATGAAGGCTGGATGGCTACAAAAATAATAAAAGAAGATTGATGTTCTCAAAAATTCCAGAGTTCAGGACACGTAATAATGGGCCTTTATGAGAAAAGTTGTGCTACAGCTGCTGTATTGGAGAAATTGTTAAGTGAAATGTTTGTTTATCTTGGAGAAGTCTGGTGAAATTGTCCCTTTAATTTTCTCAGCCTGTGAATAGGATAAGATAATTTTGACAGGACATTTGTGTACTGTTAAAAAGCAAACAGTATCTGCAGATTTGAGCCTGCTATGATAGTCAACTGATAATTACTTGAGGCAGTCTTTCCTTGTTCTGATAGCATCAAGTCCCTGAAGGCTTCAAAAGAAGCATCCTCACCCGCCTTTCCAGTTTCCCCTTCAAGAGGAAGGAACATCCTTGAAACAGGGGATGTTCAGGTTGATATGAATGATGTGCTTTGGGAGAGCTGAAGACATTCCTAAGAACAGAAGGGCAATTAGTTGATCTGTTTTTATAGACCTTATGTTTTAGAAGATCAGATATGTGCCTTCCCTTTACCGTATTTGCCGGCGTACAAGACGACTGGACATATAAGACGACCCCCCAACATTTCCACTCAAAATATAGAGTGGACGGCTCTGCTGCAGCGCCAGCGCCGGCTGCCTGGGGCTCTGCCTGGGCCTGCCCTGGAAGTTCATGGCCGGTGAGGAGGAGGGCAAGGAGGAGGGGAAATGGCCGGGTGGGCAGCGGCAGCGGAGGAGGAGGGCGAGGAGGAGGGGAAGCGGCTCTCTGGCGGCGGGCGGGCGAGCAGGTAGCTGGCTCAGCGGTGTGGGGTGGCGATCAGCCTGGCAGTGGGCTCTGACTGCTCAGGCATGGCTGGCTCTGCTTCCCTCCCTCCGTCTGGACCAACTGCCTGCCTGCCCGCCTGCCTTCCTTCCCGGCCGGCGCGGCCCCGCGTCACTCACTCAGCGGTGGCGGCGGCTCCTTCCTGGCCCAACTATAAGATGACCCCCCTACTTGGAGGCATGTTTTTCAGGCCCAAAAAGTTGTCTTACACGCTGGCAAATACGGTATTTTAAAATGTGCTGTGCAAGATCTGCTCTCTTTGGAAGCCACCACAGTATTCCTGAATGGGGGCCTTAACACCTGCCACAAAGTTCTGTCCTGAGTGTGCTTTCTGGGCACCAAGCAAAGGGGGAAAGAAATCTAGGAAAGAGGTTTAAAAAGGAATTTTCCATTCTTTCCATCAGTCACATACCAAAGTCTGCAGCAGCCTGAAGCACTAGTGCAAAGTGGAATAATGGGAAGAAAGCTTGGAAGAATTGCATTTCAGGGTACAGTTCACAGAAGGCCCACCACCACAGCCAATAGGGCCACTCACTCTCAAGAGTTATAGACCAAGACAGCAGTTTCTCCAGGCTACGGAAGAGAAAGAGGTTTGGTGAATCATTCACTGGGAGACCACAGGGTTGCTATTAGGGATGGAACTTTCATATTTAATGGATGTCCACTCCCATCATTCCGTGGCTGAATTACAGGGGTGAAAGCCCCATATCAGCAGCTGCCCCCTTTCTTCTTGTATTCGCTTCCCTTTCCATTCGACTGGTCAAAGGGGAGAAAAGTGCCTTGCTGGACTGTAGGAATTGTGAGAGTCCCTGAGAATTGTAAAGCCCGTTGGGAGGCTGTGTTCCAACAGAGACATATATGGGGGTGGATGTCTGTTAATTATGAAAGTCCCCTCCCCAGTTGCTATTTTCTCCATTCTTTTTTGTTCCAATTAACAGATCTGGCAAGTGTCTCAGTGTTGTGAGCTGTCTTTGCCGCCTTTGGCACAAACAGAACCCTTTGTATAGTGGGCCCAGCAGGCTATATTAAATAAAACTGGACTCCAGAGGGATTGTTTTTTAAGAAATTTGCTTTCTAACCAAATCTTTGGGCATTTATTTAGGTTTAATGTGCTAAGATGCCTTTACGCATGTTGCATGGAGCTTCAGTAAACTCTGTTTATATAGCAATACTTCCAGCAGCAATATTTGTGGCCTTTAGAAATAATCAGATCTGACAAGTGTAGCAGAAATATATGTTCTCTGGTATCACGCTGCCAAACAGCCTTCTGCAAAAGGGCACTTGACCCGAAAAGTTAAATATAAGCTCTTTTGAAACAAAATGCAAGCTTAAAGCCAATGCTAGCGCCCTCTGATAAAGCCCCATGTACATTCACAGAGTACAGCTTGTTGTATGAGTGATTGAAAGAGATTATATTAACCTAATGGTTCAGTCATCAATCCAAATGGAGACTGCAGCCAAGAAATCAGAAGAAGACTGGGACTCGGAAGGGCAGCAATGACAGAATTAGAAAAGACTATCAAGTGTAAGGAGATGTCACTGAAGACTAAGATCAAAATCATCCACACTCTGGTATTTCTGATCACCATGTACAGGTGTGAAAGCTGGACTATTAAGAAAGCTGACAGGAAAATGATTAATATGAAATGTGGTGTTGGAGGAGAGCTTTCTGGATACTGTGCATGGCCAGAAAGCTGAACAAGTAGGTCCTAGATCAAGTCAAACTTGAACTATCATTGGAGGCAAATACGTCGAAACTCAGGCTATCCTACTTTGGGCACATAATGAGAAGGCAAGGCTGTCTGGAAAAGACAATAATACTAGGAAAGATGGAAGACAGCAGGAAAAGAGGAAGGCCAAATACAAGATGGACTGATTCCCTAAAAGAAGCGACAGGCTTGGGTTTAAAGAGCCGAGCAGGGCTGTTGAGAACAGGACATTTTGGAGACTGCTCACTCATAGGTTTGCTCTAAGTCATATATGACATGACAGCACATAACAACATATTAATCTGAGAACATATAATTGGACATTGGGTAGATGTGCAGGTTCCCAAAAGGAGATGCTATTCTTACTGTCCATTTATAATAGCAAATCCATGTTTTCCAGAGGGCTGACCTCTCCCCTGGTAACATATTTGAGAAGTTATGAAAAGGAAGCAAATTGTTCATTACCTCAAATGTCCTTCTTGTATTTTTATTGTCACAAATGGAGAAAATTGTTGGTGGGCTTTTCTGTTTCATGCTGTTTTGTGCTATCATGCCACTTCTGTCTTGAGGGCTTAAGGGCTTTTGAGGTATTTGAGATGTTCAGAGAATTGTATTACCATTGCCATCTCACACATACTCCAATGAGTTTCCATGGCCAAGCAGGGATCTGAACACAAGTCTCCTGAGCCCTAATTCGATCCTCGGTCCATTGCACTACATTGGCTCTTTCAGTTCTAGAACAGGGGTGTACATTTTTGCTTATTTCTTTATTGCAGGTGAGAATCAAGAGGTTTTCTCAGAAGGAAAGGATTACTATGGTTGTTGTGCATTCTGGGGTGGCAGAGATAAAAAACACAAAAAGTGGTTTTTGCACAAAAATTGTATTTTGCACCAAAACCCTGGATTTGACACACAAACACATGCATATGTGTGTGTTAATCTTGCTGCTCACCAAGAAAAGAGCTGGTCATTTTTACTCTCATGCAAGAGCAGAAAATTGCATGTCAATTTATTAATTTTACAATCAGTATCAAGATTTGAACCCAAGTTTCCCGAGTCCTATTTTGGCAGTCTGTCCATGACACCACACTGGCTCTCTTTTTTTTTTTGCCTTAGGTGTGAAATTAATTTGTCTAGTCTTGTGTACAAATGCACCTTGACCTAAATACAGTTGATACTCCCAACTGCAGTAGATGCGTTGAATCAGTGGGCACTTGATAAATCAAAAATTATGTGAATTTCATTATTCACTCTACTCTGATCAGGAACAGCCCTAGAATATAGGCCCTTAGCTGAGTTGGAGAGTCGGGGCACTTTGCTGCTCCATCTCAGCTATCAAAATGTCTTGGCCTGGATTTGGTTTTTCAGTGCAAATTCTGACAGCCATGGCAGCCAAGGATATTGGCAAGTCTTTGGGTACAAGTCCTAAATCTGAGTCGGAGTCTTTGGTACTAAGTCCTGAGTCCCAAGCCCCAAGTCCATATTGAAAATAAGCTCCCCCCCCCCCGAAAAAAGGGTGGTTGGGTAGGTTCAGAGTCATACGTCGAGTCATTGGGAAAACAACAAACAAACCCGAGTCCAGTCTGAGTTGAGTTGCCGGTGGTAAGAATTGACAGCAAGTCCTGCGACTTGAGTTCTCATCCTTGATGGCAATTAAAATCTACAAGGGATTCCACAACAGTAATTAAGCAAGTTGTAGGGAGTGATATGGCTATGTGGAGAAAGATGAGCAGCATATTCAGAAGGCCTCAAATTCAGTCCCAACATTTCCAGCTAGGGCTAGGAGATACCATCACAATCCTAGGAACATTGTCCTAGGAACTCTCTGCCAGTCATCTAAGACAATGCTGAGGTGAATGGAGCAATAGCCAAAATTAATATGCAGCAGCTTCCAATGCTTTTAAGTCATTCTTCGGGTAGACTGGGGTGGGCGGGACAGGGAAAGACTTTTGTGTATTTATATGTGGAAGCAAAACAAAGTTATGGGCATGGCCCTGCATCTGCAACGCCGATTAGAAACCAATCTTCCCGTCCCTCACAGACTCTTTCAGGCCTCTTGGGGCAAAGTCAATACCTTCTTTTGTATCAACACAACAGCTTTCTTTTAAATGCATTCACTGGCAAAAGAAATGCCTTTTTAAAAAATGCCTTAACTATTCCAAGTTCAAAAGACAGAAGCATCAGCAACATCCATTCTTAAATATGTAATTTCAGTTTTGCCACTCTAAAGTGAAATAGGAAGATTTCAAACTACTCTGATGACATTTGTTTCTTTGTTTAAGCAGGGGTTGAGATCTCAATATTTGAAAAATGGAACAAGATAGTTCAAGGTTGAAGAATGGAAGATAAGATATCAGCAATAACTAGAAGCCAACACGGATTTGTCAAGAACAAATCCTGCCAAACTAATCTCATCTCGTTTTTTGATTGGGTAACCTCCCTGAAAGACAGAGGGAATGCTGTAGACATAGTATATCTTGACTTCAGCAAAGCTTTTGACAAAGTGCCCCATAATATCCTGATTAGCAAGCCAACTAAGTGTGGGTTGGATATATGAAGTGTCAGATGGATACACAATTGGCTACAGAATCATATTCAGAGGGTGATGATTAATGGCTCCTTCTCTAACTGGGAGGAGGTAACAAGTGGGGTACCCCAAGGCTCAGTCCTGGACCCAGTGCTATTCAACATTTTTATTAATGCCTTGGATGAGGGAGTACAGCGAATGCTTGTTAAATCTGCAGATGATACAAAATTGGGCAGAATAGCTAACACCCTAGAAGACAGAAAGAAAATTCAAAATGACCTTGATAGGATGGGGCACTAGGCAAAAAACAACAGAATGAAATTCAATGGAGATAGGTGCAAAGTACTGCAGCCCAGAAAAAGAAACCAATTGCACAGTTACAAGATGGGGGATACCTGGCTCAGCAAAACTACAAGCAAGAAGGATCTTGGAATTGTTGTAGATCACAAGCTAAATATGAGCCAACAGTGTGATGTGGCTACAAAAAAGGCAAATGCTATTTTAGGCTGCATTAATAGAAGTATAGTTTCCAAATCCTGCGAAGTGCTAGTTCCCCTCTATTCAGCACTGGTTAGTCCTCACGTTGAGTATTGTGTCCAGTTCCCAAAGTGTAGGACATGCAACAATGGGCTCAAGTTAAAGGAAGCCAGATTTCAATATCAGGAAAAATGTCCTAACTGTTAGAGCAGTACGAAAGTGGAACCAGTTACCTCAGGAGTTGGTGAGTGCTCCAGCACTGGAGGCATTCAAAAAAAAAACTTGGATAATCACTTGGCAGATATGCTTTGATTGTATTCCTGCATTGAGCAGGGGAGTTGGACTTTTAGGCCTCTTCCAACTTCACTTTTCTATCGTTCTATGGGATAAACCATTTTATATCTTAACTCTCCCTTACTGGGGGGATCTGTGAAGTTGTAGGATGAAAAAGAGTAACTTTTCGTAGCTCTGGATATTCTTTAATGGCAGGAACAGCAACTCGGACAATAGAAGCTAACCCAACCTCCTATGACAATAATATGAAAACCAGGGCTTCAGTTCAGGTTAAGTTGCTGGAAAAGTACATTTAGATTCAGACTACAAATCTATGGACCATGTCTTTGGTTTTATAGGAAGCAAGTCATTGCTTCTACAATGACCTTCTGTATTTGCACAAGATGTATGAAAATATGCCTAAATCCAGTCTTGCAGTGTGGTTTGCTTTGGGATTTTCTTCCTATCTTTGACACCAGAAACCTGCCAGGTCTCCAGAAAAAGTTTTGCAGGGTGCCTGGGAGTGTGGGGGGGGGTAGGCCTGGGAGTGGGGAGAGGAAAATTCTGCTCAGGGACGTTGGCAGGTCTTTGGGTCCGAGTCCCAAGCCCCAAGTATGAGTCCCTGTTAAAAGCAAGATTTCCCCCCAGAAAAGAGGGAGTGGTGGGTGGGTTCTGAGTTGAGAGTCAAGTTCAAGTCATTGACAATAAAACCCGAGCCAACTCCGAGTCAAGTCATCAGTGCGACTTTAGTTTGACTTTACAGCCAGCGAGTCCCTTGACTTGAGTTCCCATCCCTGGACTCTGCCAGCAGACCCATCTCACCCACAATATTAGTTAGAGAGGAAGAAGTATAACCCCAGAAGCTCATGACTAGAATAGTGACATTGAAATTCCATTTATCTTTCTCAGCAACATCTCTTCTTCTTTTTTAGGTGCTTGCATATTTGTTGAAATTTCCCTTTAGACGACACCTGACTTCCAGGTACCACTGCTTGGCCTTAATACCCTCCCTGGTTTGCATGGTGTTGATTTCATTGAGCCTTGAAGCCTTTTCAAACCTGCCTTCTTCAAACGTTTTGAATCCCATCATCCTGAGAAGGATGATGAGGATTGTAGTCCAAAACTTCTGGAAGGCACCTGAGAGAGAATGAAGTGATTTGAAAGCAGTGGAAACCTCTGAAGGACATTGTTTTGTTTTGTTTTATTCTAATTTTATTCACTGAAGAGAAGCAGCAGCAATTAAAAAAAGAAATACAGGCACTGTGTGGGAACCTGCAGCTATAAAGCCGGGGGGGGGGAGTTATATTTGCAAATCAAATTAATTCTCTTATCTGAAAGTTGTTCTCTCCCTGACCCTTCCACCAAATGAGAAGGAAAATCTGGTACTTTTAAAAGCTTAATCTCAGCCTAGCATGTTTAACAGACTGGTTTTAATTATTCATAAAACATTGTCTGAATTCACATTTTTAACGGTTTTGGATGATAGAAAAAAAGGAAATCTCTCCAGATACAAGGGCAGCTGAGATTTAAGGCTCATTTTTAAAAGACGAAGGAAGAAAGGAAACTCATGCTGACAATATAATACTTTCCCTACCTCCAAGATTTTCCACAAGATGCCATTTGCTAATCTTCCAGAGTAAAACTCAACATGGATATGCCAATTTACCAAGGGGGGGGATCTCTTTGGTAATTTTAATTAAAGCACAACAACACAAAAATTAACATCACTGAATTATTTCATCTTCCAAATACAGTCCAGTCTGTGCCAAAATTTTGCCATACATTGTCGGCTTGATTGCCCCATTTTGCTAGCTCTGCGCTGTCATCGCCTTCTGAATATCCACTTATTTGGGTACAACACCTGCAAGAATAGGCTACTGTACACAGAACATGAATGGGCAAATATGGCATTTGTCTGGTCACATTCCAAGGTAACTTTTTGATACATTCAGGCAAAATTAAAACAAAAGGAACTTTAAAATTACAAGCCTACCTTTACAAAAATACCCACATAGTGTTGCTGCTATTTGAGGGAACTGGAGCAGGTCTCCACTTGATCTTCATTCTCTTTGTCAAGTCTAGATAAAGAAAAGACTAAAGAAGGGAAACTGTGACACAGTTTTAAAAAACAGCAAAGTACAAGGGGAGACCATAAAACACCATGTCGAGCTTCAAGCCACAGATTCTTAGGGACAAGGCTTATGTGGCAGGGAGAGTTTGATGGGAGTAAAAAATAGCATTAAGGCTCTGATATTAACAGTTAAGGTTCCTTGTACAGATGATTGGATAGAGCAGACAATACTATGCCTTCAGTCTCAAGCTATGTACAGTAGGATGCCTCTATCCACGGGATCAGCATCGGCTGGTTCACTTATCCATTTCTACAGTGTCATTACCAAAACAGGCCATTAGAGGGAGGCAGAGACTATGCTATATACCAGTGGTTCTTAACCTTTTTGAAAGAAACGCCCCCTTGAGCCATTGAGGAAGTTATCATCGCCCCCCCCTCCCCGCGGTGATGATATCTTATTTATTTATTTATTTATTTATTTATTTATTTATTTATTTATTTATTTATTTATTTATTTATTTATTTATTTATTTATTTATTTAAGACACTTAAATCCAATGACCCCTGAAAACAAAATTAAATTCTAAGAAAATGAAATGCTCCCCCCAAAAGTAACATTTAATGATTTAGTTGCAAGTGAATTTTAAGACACAAAAAGAAATATAAAAAGGGCATAAAAACAAATTCAGGAACTAAAAATTTCAAGACAAAAAGTCTGAAACTAAATTAAAATTGGAGGAAAATATATATTCATGCACAATGTAAAAAGGCTGCAGCCATCTTCACAGGTTTGGCTTGCTCCAGCGCCCCCCTACCGCCCCCTTCTGCTCCGGCGCCCCCACGCCGCCCCTTTTTGTTCTACCGCCCCCCTGAAAAATGAAATCGCCCCCTGGGGGGCATTATCGCCCACGTTAAGAACCTAGGCTATATACAACATTTGCTTTTAAAATAATATTTGCTATAATCCCCTTTTTTAGTGTGTGGGGGAGAGCTTGGGACCTAATCCCCCGTGGATATGGGGGGTGGGGTTTCCTACTGTACTTTGCCTTCCATCTATGCTGCAATAGTGAACACAGGTCAAAGCCAGCATGGTGAGGTGGTGAGAAATTTAGACAGAGACTTGAGAGCTCTAGATTTGTGTCTTCACTGAGAGATAAAAGTCCAATAGGTGACCTAAGGCCTGTCATGCCTCCCTAGTCTGACCTGCTTTACAGGCTTTTTCCAAACATATGATGGATCGGAGAGCAGGAGCATCATATTGACCATCTTAAAGCCATAGAAAAGATAGGCTAGAAAGAAAGAGAGAGAGAGATGTTAAAAACTAAGTAATAAACAATGCATGTAAATTTGTTTTTTTAAAAATGAAACATGCTGATAGTTGTTCCATTTAAAAAAACTGATACTGCATTAAAAAAAATAGAACCACAATCTTGCCTGAATGAATTACATTTTTAATTTTTTTAAAAAAATAATGTTTGTACTTGAGTTTTCTGCCCAACAAGCTGCATGGAGAAATATACACAAAAGAATACAGGAGACTTTCCTTTTCATTGTACAGCAATGGTACAAAGCAGAGGAGTCTTGAAATGCAGGGGCCTCTCTAAAATTGCCCAGTTTGTTTCATAGTTAAGTGGATACAGTATCTGAAGGAACTTTTCCAAGTTCCCAAAAGGAACTCCTCCAAACTCTGTTCTACCCACCATGTTATGTTAGTTCTCCACTTCCATGGTACATACATGTAGTTATGTTTAATTCAATTGTATGCTCTTGAAAAACCATGAGACACAATAAAACCTGAAATGATTTGAGTTAGTAGCAGTCTTGTCCTGCCTTTAGTTAGAAAGACTTTTTTTTTTTTGTAGTTTTGAAATGAGTGATTTTGATTTATATTAGCAAGTGGACATTATATATTCAGAAGTATCCATCACCTGGCAAAGAAGTCTTCTGTGGCAGGCCAACTGGGAGCAAAAGAAGAGACACTAAAGACCAGCTCACTACACCTGTAAATATTAAATATGCCATCCTGGCATGAAAATTATTGCCAAGGAACACTGCAATGACTACATCTTAACTAGGTAAGACACCATTCACACA
The DNA here is from genome assembly GCF_051106095.1 of Pogona vitticeps. NCBI lineage: Eukaryota > Metazoa > Chordata > Lepidosauria > Squamata > Agamidae > Pogona > Pogona vitticeps. The sequence continues at coordinate 217,490,380 of NC_135784.1, read as the reverse complement.
GACATGGTATGCAAATACCATTTTGAAAGTGAGTTGCAGGCAGAAGGCTTCATGAATGGAGACCTGCCATCAAGGTAAGGGGAGGAGGGAGATCTACATGGTTGCCCCAAGCTAGATCCCTTTCCTTCAATGCAGTCTTCCTTCCCAACCCCGCCCCTCTGCCCCCATGCTGACCCAGAGTGGGAATGCAGTGGGCTACACTATATCAGGATCTTTAACCTAGTTTGGGGGCCCAGTGCCTGCAATTAACTTTCAAAAAGCTATTTTCACAATGATTAATTGCACACATGGCATTATGTCAAGTTAGCTCTAAAACAGGGGTGAAGGACCTTTTGTTCTCACTGTTGGCTGTGCTCATTCACATCACATCATGTTAGAGAAAACAAAGTTTAATACCCATGGCAAGGAACCAAGGAACATCCAGGTTGCCTAAAGGAGAAGGTCGATCTGGAGATGATAGCTCCATGAAATAAAGGACAAGGTTCCTATACCTTTAATCACAGTGTAAAAAAAGAGATTCCAGCAGCTGTTGTTGTTCATGCAAGCCTTACCTGTTGTAATGTTCTCCACAAAACTATTATAGGCAGAGAACGCCTATCTATTTCATGTGGCCATGCTAGATCTGGATCTACAAGCTGTTGTTGGATTAGAAACAACATGGTCTCTAGACTCTTGGCTGTGGTACTTAGGGCTGATGAGAAGCGGCTCCCACAACATCAGATTTGGTCAGACTGGCACATGCCAGAATTCCTCACCCCTGACTGTGATAGCTAGAGCTGCAGTTCAACAGGATCTGGAAGGCGAAGCTTTGCTGTCCTCTGTCTATAAGGAGGACAGTGACCTCTTGCTCAGCCTCACACATCCTTTTAGAAAGTTTGCCACCTACGGACCAAGTGCAGGAATTTCCCATTTGGAAGATGTCACCAAGGATGGAGCTTGTGTACACGTATGTTTCTGAGATTGCTTCTCTTGGCTGCCGATATTGTTGGCTGCTTCATTGGTTCTAAAATGCACTGAGTACAGTTGAGGGCTGTGACGCCAATTTCCCAGAGGCTTTGAATATGTTCTGAGTTTCGGTCTGGATTTAAGAAGCTGCCAACCATATCGGCAGCCAAGAGAAGGAATCACAAACTTCTTAACCTACCATAGAAAAACAAACCCCAGGAGTGCTGCCATGGATGAGAAATGTAAAGAAGAATTGTCTTGGGAAAGCACCTTTGCTCTCTATGTATGCTCTCTCTCTCTCTCTCTCTCTCTCTCTGTGTGTGTGTGTGTGTGTGTGTGTGTGTGCATGTGCGTGCGTGCACACACAGACATGCAACATTGAGCTTTCCTTTCTGCATCAATTCAAAGCAATCACAGAAAGGATACAAAGCAAAAGGATTCAACTTTTTAAAAGTAGAAACATAAGGAGGGAAAACTACAGACTTCAATATTCTGGGCTGGTTTGCATTTCCCATTGCACTATCTGATCTGCTATGAAAATCTGAAATGACACTCCTTGCTTGAATGGATCAACAGGAACAACAACAAAATGACTTTTGCTTTAAAAGGGAGACAGAGAGGCAGGGTATGTTGCAGAACCACTGGACAGCTAACTGGAGAGTTAGACGACTTCTCATCTAAATACCATCAGGACAACGATGGCAATAATTTGGCAGAGGAATAGGCAGGCAGTTTCCCTAGGCAGTCTCTGGAGTTTCTCTAGAAATCCCAACTGCAAACAGAGTGGTGGAAACACATTGTTAGACACATCTAGGCATTCCAAATCTATTCCAAGCAGAACCTGGAAAACTATCGATGCTGACTAGGAAGATGCTGGATGATTCATCCTCACAGAGGAAGGGTGGGCTGCATGTACATAACAGCCAAACTCTCCCCGAGGGGTACAGTCTTGCAGAGGATCTTATATGTGACCCTAGCCTGGCCAGGGGTGTAACTGTAGCTTCACAGCGGTACAAGCCTTCATGCTCCTTGCAATTCAACAGTAGCACTGCCCATAAAGTACATCCCAGGAATGGCTGACCTGGTTCCTGCTCTCCTTTTGGGCTGTGGTCATTCACATCATGTTTTCAAACCCAAAGTTAAGCAAGTTCTATGTTGTTAAAGAAGGAATAAGGAGAAAGTAGATTTCAATTATACCAGGGCATCTCCTGATGACCGGCAATACATCTTTTGACTTCCAGTTATCAGGGTGAGGAAAAAAAGCTCTGCAACAATACGAACCCAATCCAGGGGAAGTCTACTTCTGTAATCAAAATAAATTCCTGAACTCTGATTTCCTTCAGTTCAGCTAATTAAACTGCACCCCATGTCAAATGTTTACCTTGCAACCAAGCTTTATCTTCTTTCTTATTCCAAAGTAAGCAGTCAGGAACCCAACTCAGATCAAGACCACTTGCAGGGAGGCTTAAAATTCTCTTAATTGATACTGAATAATCCTTTCTCTCTTTTTTAAGTGTCCATATAGAAGGAGCAACTTAGGGTTAAAAAAAGAAGAAAGCCATTCTCCATTCAAGTTTAAATCTCCGCCCCCTGCATGGTAGTCACAATCCAGATCAGATCTACAGGCATTTACTTTGGGAACAAGGAGGAAAATGAAACACATCCTCATGCTCTATATTTAATGTGATGTATTGTTTGGCCCTAAGCCTTTTTTGACTGGGTTGCAGAATCTCAGGTTCTAGTAAGAAAGAAAGTTGCTCATGCTGTGTCAGTTATCCACTCATCCCTGTCCTCAAGTATCCAATACACCTCTGCCAAGATGGAGCAGCGTGTGTTCTCAGACTAGGGTTGTGGACTATGTGAAAGGTAAAAAACACATTCGCTCGTGACTGAAACAAGATAGGAAGTTTGCATGGGTTTGCAATTTTATCACTCTAGCCTGTATTTCAGATTGCAATGTTCACAACTCCTGATTGAGATGGTGCAGAAAATGGGAGGCACCGCTTTTGCTGGAAGAATGAAGTCCACCATGCGCTCTTGGATTTTAGTATGGCTGCTGCATCTGTTAGCAGCACATTTGGCTTGTTTCTCCTTGTCAATGCTCTGAGATGGCACTGACAAAGAAACACAGATCCTCAGGGCAAACCCCAAAACGGAGGTGTAAATTAGAATCACACCTCCCTGTCTCATTTGGGTCTCACTTCCTGTCATGATAAACAACACTTAGCTTCACTTTCCAACTTGTGGCAAGTAGCCATCGCTAACATATGCATGGGGGATCAGTCACAACAAATTACAGTTAAGCTTTTTTTTCTATGAGTCAGGCAGAACAAACAAGGAGGCCTCAGCTGGTTTGTGAATTTGGATAAACAGTATTTCTTTAAAGACGGGGAGCTGCTCCTACAAGGAACATGTTGATGTGAAATGTGATTCTGGAAGAAGCAGGAGTTTATTATATTTGACAGTTAAAAGAAAAAAAAACACACAAGAGAAAATGCTATTTATAAAGTTTTAAAACAAAGCACAAAAACTGAGGGCCGTCCTGGTGATCAGGCAGAGGCAACAACAGCAGAGTGTTGGGGCATCTGAAAGATTAAAAAATTTATTGTGCCTCATGTTTGGGGGAATTAGAGTGACAGTAAAGTCTAGCAATGTCAATTTGTTAGCCATCAGGTGCCACAAGATATGCACTGGGTCAGACTAGTAGGTATGTCAATCTTTGCATATTTTGTTGTCACAAGCACAAACACCTTCAAAAATTTTCTTCCTGGTAGATGAGATTACATGAGTTTTTGTGCACTTTTCACATTTCAAGACTGTTTATTTTTCTTTTAGACTGATTCAAAACACTATTTTTTATTTGAAGACCTTGTCTTCTGCACAAAATACAAAGTTTTTAAAGCACGTATTGTGTGCCACCACCTGTACTGTCCACAAAGAAGTATGTTGAGGAGATCCAGTATGCAGCAATATTCCACTCTGTGTCCAATGCATAAAGTACTATAAAATCCTTAAGCTACTGCTGGACACTGGAGAAAGCAGCAGAGGTTATTACTAAAGGTTATTTGGGGAAGATATAAACTGCTGGAAACTAGAAGACATCAGTGTTATCAATAACTGGGGTCACTTCTGAAGGTGCCGAGTTCTTTACTCTAGATCAGTGGTTCCCAAACTTGGGTCTCCACATGTTCTTGGACTAAAACTCACAGAAGCCTTTACCACTACTTGTGCTAGCCAAGATTTCTGGGAGTTGTAGCCCAAGAACATATGGGGATCCAAGATTGGGAAGCACTACTCCAAATGTTCTGGGGTGAGAAGAGTGATAAAGCACACCCAGGCCAAAGTGTCCTAGCTGGTGTTCTGGCTTGACATCTGGTTTTATCGTTTTGCCAGTTGGTGAAATATGTGGCAGTTGCAGCTTCCTAGCTCAATTTTTTCTGGGAAAGGCTCAGTACTTATCAGCACCCCCTTGTATGATGGCTAGGATCTTGACCATTGCTGCTCATTGTTACAGAATTCCTGAAGAACTGTCAGCCTTTCAAAGACACTGTCCTCTTTTTGCTAATCCTGATGACAATGGAGTGGGTGGGTGGGAAGGAGCTGGTCTTTTGCTTTCCTGCAAGGGAATAAGATAGTTTTTCAACACCAGGAAATCAAACTCCCAAACTCTGGCTCGGCAGCCAAATGCCTAAGCCACTGAACTAGCCTGCACTCCCCGAGGTTCACAGCTAATATGAAATTTGAGTCAGGGATTCCATGGCTCACAACTGATGCTCTTAATCGCTTTGCTTTGCCACCTGAATTCTTCCTGCACACCCTAGAACAATCAGCAACATCATTTTGCACACCCACCGGCAGCTTTGATAGACAGGCAGAGCATGACGGCAGGGTGGGGAAATGATTTACTGAAAAGCCAAGTGTCTAGCAATGAGTCATTTAGGGACAGAGGGAGATGAGGTCTCTGAAAGAAGCCATGCTGAGGTTCTTTCTGCACAGAGCCATATCACAAGCATTCTGCTCCAGCAAACACAAAAGGCAGACATCAAATGGCTATGGCAATGTTACCGAGCTGATGGACCAAGCAGTGTGTTTATTTCCTCCACACCTGCTCGTTACCAAGCATTGCTTTCCTTGAATTATCTTCAAGGCTGCCTGTTTAAGAAAACCTCTCTCTCTCTCTCTCTCTCTCTCTCTCTCTCTCTCTGGTCTTTCTCTCTGCACACGAGTATGTATGTTGAAGGAGAGCACACACACCCTTTATAATCACTATTGGAGGCTACACAGAGTAACAGCTGTGGCAGCAACTGTTCCGGCTAATTGCTCCCAGCTACAAAAAGAACAAACAATCGCTACGGGAAGATGCTTTACCAGTGAAATATTAATGCATCCTTCAGCCATTACAGTCTGACTATTTAAAGCTGTTTGTCGACACAATGGAAAGACTCAGTAAAAAGGATGTTTCTGTCTTCCCCAGCACTATTCACCAAGAAATAACAATTGAATGCCTCCTGCCAGTCACTGGACACCCCCACCTTCTGCTTTCAGTGGACTCTAGAAGCAGTACTTAAACTCACCAAAAGAAAGAAAGAAAGAAAGAAAGAAAGAAAGAAAGAAAGAAAGAAAGAAAGAAAGAAAGAAAGAAAGAAAGAAAGAAAGAAAGATCAGTCACATTGGCTTGTGATAGCCAGAAAACAGGGAAGTCTTGTGGAATGTTAGAGACTAAAACTGAAACCTCACAACTAATTTAACAACCAAGACACAAACAGATGCATGATGGAAACTGAAAAAGGGGAGGGGCCAGTTGCGTGGTTACTGTTGCACAAATGTTTCTTCTAACAAGATTCTGGCCCATTAGCTAGCATAAACTCTTGTAGGCTAGAACCCGCATCAACAGATATGTGAAGATGGAATGGATTCTAGATTTCATTACACCTTATGCTACAATAAATCTGCTACCTCTGAACAGTTGCAAAGCCCAATGGTAAATAAGAGCAGCACATCAGGAATGGAAACAATAAAGTAGGATTTATATAAAATTTCCAGTCATTTAAAGCAGTGGTCCCCAACAGTTTTGGGATCACGGACCATTTGGGGGGTGCAGGTTCTGTGCACGGACTGGTTGGGGGGGGCGGGTGCACCCCCGTGCTCACGGGTAGGCATGTCACACTTGTGGAGGGCGTGTTGCACTCGTGGGAAGGGGAGCCCAGAGGCTGAATACTCAAAGTTAAGGGATAAGCATCAGCTGACATCAGTTACATAAGGCTCGTGATTGGAGGAAGCTAAGCCTTGTGATTGAAGGAAGCCTGTTTGAAGAGGCAAGGTATGGGCCATTTTGTTCTATCCTCAGCTTACTTCCATGTATAAGACGACCCTCAATTTTTAGTCTAAAGATTTTAGACAAAAGTATCATCTTATACATGAAAAAATACGGTATATTACAGGTGATAGTCACTATGAGAAACCAGAGACAGTGGCGAAAACCCTCTTTGGATTTAATGCACATGCAAGATGAAACAATGATGATTTTCAAAGAAGACCATTTCATTGTCTAATCTATCTATATCAGTTGGGATCCTGTTTGTCTGTGTCTAACTATATTAGTGAGGGAGGCAAGCAATCAGAGGGAAAGATCAAGAGGATTACCTGGCTGTAGCAAAGCTGATTATTGTGTGATTTGGTGACCAAGACAGGGAATGAGTGTGTTCTTGGTAGGGAGGGTGGCTGTACATACATGCACGTGCGTGTGCTTGCCCAGCCTCACATATGCTTTTTCCTCTGTGCTGAGAAATGGGTGGGGGGAGAAATGGAATCTTTAAGAAATCTTCCACTTTGAAATATTAAGAATGATAATGGGGTGGGGGAGAAAAAAATACAATCTGCATTTGCAAAATAATGTTATTTTCTGTTTCATCACACATGCAGTACATACTAAATTTTATTTTTGCTTCTATACGAAGCGTTATCATTTTGCATATATTGGGAAATGGTATGTGGGACATTTCATAATGGATTGTTAGCCACATGTAAATACTCCAGACAAAGAAAGCAGTTATATCTGAGATCTGTAAGTATTAACCTAAAGCTTCAGCTAAGGTTTCTACAAGCATGCTGCGTACAAAGACAAGCTGAGGCTGGAAGCCTAAACAAACATAATACAGAGTAAGCCACTTAGATGACGGTGGGACATACTTGTAAGTAAACATGCATTGAATTGCTTTCTAAGGCACACACATCAACATATCTCTCATTTTGGTTACACTGAACCCTATGTTCCTGTTTGGACAGCAACAGCTACATTGCATTCAGATTGATTAGCATGCTGTACAGAATGTTAACTTTTCTATTTTATTTTTGCAGGTAAGTATGACAATTTTTGTTTTCTGATTATAAGAGCTTTTTTCTGCATTTCACAAGGGTTTGTTGTGCAAAAAAAGGTACTGTACACAAAATCTAAAAAACCCCACAAACCCTTGTATTCTGGGCATATCCTAACAGTTCTCTGGAAAATACAAGCTTTAATTGCTTGTGCTGCTGTTAATTGCTTGCGCTGCTATAGATAAAAAGTATTGGTCATTTTATTTCCATGAAGAGTGAAAAATCCTGTAGCAGCTGACCATTTTTGCAATTGGGTTTCTCATTGTGTCAAGGCACTATCTTCAGTTGATTATGAGAAAAGTTGTGAATATTTACTGCTTTCATAATGATAAATATTTTCCTCTCAGTGCATCTAAGCATGTAAACAGGGTCTCCTCTTTTTTTTAAAAAAATCAAAATGTACAATTTCACAAATTTGCTAGGTCCACACCTCCCCCATTTAGCAAGACTGACAAAATTTGAGGGTTTTTTTTTTTGACTAATGTATAAAGATGGGCGGTCCTAGCCACAGCATATCATGGAAGGATGTGCATGCAGATGGCATGCACACCTTTCTGGGTCTGTTATTTTCTTTCTTTCTGGTCTCTCACCTTCCACTGTGAAGACTGATGACCTTTTGGCTTGAATCCTATACACGTTAGAATTTAGACATTTGGAATTTAAAATAGGGTTTATTGAACAAGTGGAATACTTACTTCTGAATAAATATGCACAGGATCCAGTAACTACCTTAAGAAGGGACTGTGAAAAACATTTAAGTGGGAACCAAAGCAATCTAGGCTGTACCATTGTCATCTTAAAATCACTCTGCTTCAAAGCAAATACAGGCTAGTGGAGCTGTTCAGAGCACTAATGTCTTTCTTACTGCTAACTTAGGACAGACAAACTAGTCACTCTTGATGAAAATTATTTCAGTAAAGAATTTGTTATCTGTGACAGCTGATGGTCATGAAAAGCTGCCAAATGCATCATGCAGTTTTTGCTTCATACATTCAAAATGTAGGTTGTGAGGAAAATTTGGGGTCAGGAATCGCAGACAGTACTGTTATCCTGGGCCTGGCACCCCTAGCCACGGAGGCAGGCACAGCTCCATTCTCTGTAATGACGACCTGCTCTATATCTCTGCACAGAAGGTCGTCCAGGGAGGGGAAAGTAGTTCCTCCAGGCATTTTGCTAAGGGAGGGGACAGCAATCTCCCCTTCTGTCATCTTGCCTAGCAAAATAACAAACGCATAAAAGCAACCTTATTTCACTTCACAGTCTGGATATGCACAATTGTATCTAATTTAGACATAAATCTCTCAACAGCTCAGACCACACATATCCCACTGCTGCCACCATGTGATGATCACTCACCATAAAGAAATGATCTTGGTCAAGGAGTCACTCTGGGTGCAAAACTACCACCTTTATTGCCTGAGGTAGGTCCTTTAAGCCTCAAAAGTGAATAGCAAATGCTTCCATGGACAAACCCGACCTTAAAACAAACCTTTGCTTACTTTCAAAGCAATAAACCATTGACTATGTGCTTCTTTAAATAGCACAACAGCCTTGGCAGGTAGGACCTCTTAATTTCCAGTAGCAACTTTTGACCTTATCAAATCCACACTGTATTTAGATGTCAGCCCTGTTGTTCAAGAGACCAGTCCCCTGTTGAAGAATTATATTTGTTTTTATTAAGAAAATAGTTTCATTAGAATACAGTTGTACCTTGAAGGCATAAGCACTGGCATAACCATCTGTTATAATGATTAAATAAGTTCACTATTTCTAAGTAAAATAATACACAGCTAAGACTAGGCTAAGTAATGATTTTTCTCTCTCTACATGTTAGCACGCTAGAGAAGCTGGGCTATCTCTCCCCTCCTTCTTATTCGGAGAAGGAGGAGTCTGGATATGCACAATAGGAGAAATATAGGGAACAACTACAGCCACTCTTTGTGACCTTAATAGATCTTACAAAGGCCTTAGACTTGGTTAGCAGGGATAGCCTTTTTGAAATACTTCCCAAGATTGGATGTCCACCTTGACTCCTTAACATAATCAGATCCTTTCATGAAGAAATGAAGGGCACTGTAGTTTTTGATGGCTCAACATCAGATCCCTTTGACATCTGAAGTGGAGTGAAACAGGGCTGTGTCCTCGTGCTGACCCTGTTTGGGATCTTTTTTCCTGTTATGCTGAAGCACGCCTTTGGAACTGCAACAGAAGGTGTCTATTTCCAGACTAGATCAGATGGAAAGCTTTTTAATCTCTCCAGATTGAGAGCGAAGACCAAAGTCCAGCTGAAATGCATGAGGGACGTCCTCTTCGCCGATGATGCAGCTGCTGTTGTTCATTCTGCTGAAGACCTCCAACAACTCATGAATCATTTTAGTAAGGTCTGACAAGACTTTGGATTAACAATCAGCCTGAAGAAAACACAACTCTTGGGCCTGGGCGTGGACTCACCTCCCTCTATTACCATCTCCACACAAGAACTGGAGGTTGTCCATGAATTTGTGTACCTTGGCTCAACGATCTCTGACACTCTCTCCCCAGATGTCGAGCTGGATAAATGCATTGGCAAAGCTGCTACCATGTTCTCTAGACTCACAAAGAGAGTATGGCTCAATAAGAAGCTGACAACATATATCAAGATCCAGGTCTATAGAGCCTGTGTCCTGAGCACACTCCTGTACTGCAGTGAGTCCTGGACCCTTCATACACGACAGGAGAGGAACCTGAACACCTTCCATATGCGTTGCCTCCAACACATTTTTGGTATTACCTGGCAGGACAAAGTTCCAAACAGAGTAGTCCTAGAACAAGATGGAATTTTTAGCATGTATACATTAATGAAACAGCGATGTCTACGTTGGCTTGGGCATGTCGTGAGAATGGCTGACGTGTGGATTCCAAAAGATCTCCTGTATGGAGAATTAGTGCAGGGAAATCGCCCCAGAGGGAAACCACAGCTGCGATACAAGGATATCTGCAAGTGGGAACTGAAGGCCTTAGGAATGGACCTCAACAGATGGGAAACTTTGACATCTGAGCATTCAGGCTAGAAGCAGTCCCAAGACCAGCAAAATCAGGGAGCTGGACAGGAGACAGATTGTATGTATCAGTGTGGAAGGGATTGTCACTCTCGAATTGGCCTTCTCAGCCACACTAAATGTTGTTCCATGACCTCTATTCAGAGCACGTTACCATAGTTTCCCAAAACTGAAGGATGCCTACAAATCTTCTTCAAACAAAACAAACCTTTCTCCTCTCACATTCCACACACAACAACGAATGAACCTCCATCACATATACAAACCCTCCATTTCTACATATCTTGGACCACTTTCTTCATGACACTTTTAAGATGTTAACCAATTAAAATCAAGTGGGTGTAATACAGTTCACTGCCCAGATTTCACATGAGAAGATCCCAAGTCCAGGGTTTATCTTTCCCCAACTAAGCAGTACAGTGGGGTCTTGACTTGAGAACTTAATCCGTATTGGAAGGCGGTTCTCAAGTCAAAAAGTTCTCAAGTCAAATCTGCATTTCCCATAGGAATGCATTGAAAACCATTTGATCCGTATCTGCTCTTTTCCGTCCATAGAAACTAATGGGAAGCTGCTATTCTGCCTTTGACCACTAGAGGGGGATATTTTGTTTCTTTTTTTTTTCTTAGGTCAAGAAAGGTTCAGGGAAGGCAGGGAAAATACAGTCCAGGCAGTACAGTACCAGGCAGTCTGAAGACTGTCTCCCAATCCACTCTCTAAATGCTGGGAGGAGTGAGGAAGCAGACAGGCACCCTTTTCACTGGCCAACAGTTAACTGAAAGTTCAAATTTTGCACTTTCCCTGCCTCCCACGTGGTTTTTTTTTCAGTTCTTAACTCAAATCTAAGTACTTAAGTCAAGTCAATATTTTCCTATGAGAGCGGTTCTTAAGTCAAAATGTTCTTAACTCAAGCCGTACTTAAGTCAAGACCCCACTGTATGCTGTTTCATCTTCCTCTGGGCCTTGGATCCATATCTGTGCCAGGCAAAGCAACTCTGCACAAAAGTCTCATGAGAACATTCCATTGCTTTTAAATTCATCTTATAGAGAACCTAACAGACTCTATCTTTGTATGACTACAAGTCCCAGATTCCTTCTATTTCCTCTCATGCCTCCCGATGGATCATCACATAGGTGATTATCTCTATCAGCACCACCTCATTCGGAATCAGAGTTGAAAAGCATGGGAAAGTCGTTGTAACAACCCCAGACCTACTGGAGTATCCCACCCTGTAGTTAGGCTGCCACCAACCATTCGCTCTACCAAGTCACCCAGACCAGGAATGGATTTTAATAAACAAAAGAACAAGGTTTATTGAAAAAACAAACAGGGTAAATAAAAGGATCAGGTAAATAGGATACTGGAACTTGGTATAGTCCCAATCATACACATACAACAGATTGGTTCTCACGGAACACTTTAAGGTAACGCACAGACCCTGAACCTATCAGTTCTGGCTACCTAGATAGAAACCTGAACCTATCAGGTATGTACTGTCTGACGAACAGTTGTACCCAGTCTGACCCACAGACTCCAACTCCACTTCTCCATGTCAGCTCCCCTACGATGGACTTCCCCCAAATATATACGCAGTACAGCTCCTCCCCCCTGATGTCCCGCCTTCCACTCCCCATAGGATGGAACTTTCCCTCCAAACCCATGACAGACAGGTACCATCAGTGCTGTATGTGACAGTCGTGTTACACTGTTTGATTAATGTTCACCCATCCTACTCCACTCCCCCAAAATGCCGGATTCTAGCTTAAAATATAACAGAGTCTATCAAAAGGAAACACCTATCTGGGCATGATAGCATAGCCGATAATAAAAATGTCAGTTTAAAGAAATGTCTTCTTTAAACCTAAGGTTTCCAAGAAATATCCATCAGAATCTTCTGAGAATTTTCTGTGTAAAATATTGGCTGAAATCCTGTTGCTCAGGGTAGTAAATTCAAAGTATAGTAAGTACTTTGAGTCACTAGGGATTTGGTGAGTCAGCTCCTTTGTAAGTTTACCAAATACCTACTGATTCAATGGGCTAACTTACTATAAAAGTCTAATTGTGACTTACTGTACTGGGATGTCAGCTCTTAGCTATGTTGTTTATTCAGTGTCAACTTATATAAAAAAATAAATTTTGAGGAGAGATGGAACCCCTCCTTCCCAGCTTTTAACTCAATTAGTCTATTTACACAATTTTCAATGTCAATTTTGCCAACATTTTAAAATAAAAAAGTTGAAATCCTCAATTAGCATGAATAAAATGGTAGTTAGAAGAAAAACAGGAGAGTGAGAGAGATACATACAGACAAAGATTACTCAGGCATAGCAATAGGGTCCCAGTGTAGGCCTTGTTTTAATTTCAGAAATCCAAAAACGGCAATTGCAGAATCAAATTGGAAAGTTAGTTCAGATGCGTGTATTTAAAATTACACAAAGGGAATTTAAAAGAACCTCTTTTTTGTTGTTGTACGGTACTACAGCTCTGAAAATTCCCCAGGTGCCATATACTGCGGCTTCCAATCCAGGTGCAAATGTAGCCTATGAGAAGAAAAGAGGTTACCTACCTGTAACTCTGGTTCTTCGAACAGTCCTCTGTGAATTCACACTAATGGGTTATTCTGTGGCTGAGCAGGAAAAGTCGGAAGCTTCTATAGCTTTAAGAGCTCTGTGCCGGGGGACCTCCCACGGAGATTACATCACCACCCCAGCACTGAGCACACCAGTTCCGAAGAACTGACGCCGCTGTGTGTGCCAACCCTGGAGAGTTGGGATGTACAGTGAGGAGGCAGGTGGGTTGTGTGAATTCACAGAGGACTGTTTGAAGAACCAGAGTTACAGGTAGGTAACCTCTTTTCTCCTTCACGTCCCCGGTGAATTCACACTCATGGGTGACTAGCAAGCTGACTTACCCGGAGATGGGCATCATGACAGGACAGAAGCCAGGACAGCTCTACCAACAGCAGCCTCTGCTTTGGCTCGAACATTGAGGCGATAGTGGGCTGCAAAGGTGAAGGACGTAGACCAAGTAGCAGCTTTGCAGACATCAGCAAGGTCGACACCATGAAGAAACGCCATGGACGAGCCCATGGCTCTGGTAGAGTGGGCTCTGACAGTAGCAGGTAGAGGCTTGTGAGCGATATCATAAGCAAGATTGATAGTGATACCACCCATCTGGAGAAGGTTTGAGCAGATACTGGAGCACCCATGGAGCGTTCCAGAAATGATACAAACAGTTGTGGAGAGTTACGAAAAGACGTTGTGCGGGAAATGTAGTACGCCAAAGCCTGCTTGACATCTAGAGTGTAGGGCCTTCTCGATGTTAGTTGTAGGATTTGGAAAGAATGTGGGCAAGACTATCAGCTGGTTAGATGGAAGGAGGAAGCCACCTTCGGAAGAAAGAAGACATCTGGAAAAAGGGTGACCTTGTCTGGATGAAATTGTATGAATGGCGGGTCCATCCACAGTGCTGTAAGCTCACTCGCCCTCCTTGCCAAAGTGACTGCCAAAAGGAAAGCTGTATTGAAGGTAAGTAGCCGCAGGGACGAAGAAGCTAGCGGTTCAAAAGGTGGAGACATCAACTTACGCAAGACAAGCTGAAGGGACCACTGGGGAGTGGGCGGCTTGTAAGCTGGGCGCATGTTGCGAAGGCCCTTAAGAAATCTTTTCAGAACAGGTTGCTGAAATAATCTTGCTGCATCCGAGATGGGAGGCTGATAAGCAACAATCACAGAGATGTAGACTTTCAAAGTGGAATGGGATAAGCCACGGTGAAAGAGAAGGAGGAGAAATTGAAGGAGTGTGTCCAGAGTGGTGGGGCACGGAGACACACCGCGTTCCTCTGCAAAGTCACAGAAGGAATTCCACTTCCGAGTGTATGTAGCCAGAGTAAATGGTCGATGAGCCTGGTTCAACACATCCTCTATCGAAGGTCCAGTCTCCAGGCCGTTAGATGAAGGGACTCCAGATCTGGATGGAAGGTCCTGCCCTCCTGGAGGGAGAGCAGATGTGGAAGGCTGGGGAGCCGGAAGTGATCCGATGGCATCTGTAACACGGATTTTGATTACCGCTTTCTGTATCAGGGGAATTGGAGGAAACACGTACACGAGTCCAATCGTCCATGACACCATGAACACATCTCCTTCTGAGCGGGGTCCCACACCCGCTCAGGAGCAGTACCTGTCACACTTGGCATTGACAGAAGACTCAAACAGGTCCAGGCATGGAATTCCCCACCTGTGGCAGATGGAGGAGAAGATTGCTTGGTCCAAGGCCCGTTCGTGAGAAGCATTCGGAGACCTGCTGAGTTGATCTGCTAGCACACTGTTGGCCAACGCCACATGTACTGCAACCAGGAATATGTGGCGTGCATGACACCAGTCCCAAATCTGAATGGTGAGATGGAGCAGTTGGCGGGAGTGGGTCCCACCCTGCTTGTTGATGTAGAACATGAAGGTGGTGTCTGACGTTACTTGTACCACTTTGTTCGAGAGCACCCGCTCAAATGTGCGGAGCGCCTTGAAGACTGCCAGAAGTTCCAGGGCGTTGATGTGAAGAGCAGCCTCTTGCAGAGTCCAGTGGCCATTGGCTGTGAGGTTAGGCAGTGCGCCCCCCAGCCCTAGAGGCTGGCATCTATGGTGAGTTGGATTAAGGGTTGCAGAGGACCGAAGGGACAGCCCACAAGCAGGTTGGAGTGGAGTGACCACCAAGCAAGTTGCTCCGCCAACTCTTGCATCACCATCAGCAACTTTGAAGGCGGATCTATAAGCGGATCGAATAAGTCCTGGTACCAGGATTGGAGAGCCCTCATCTTGAATCTGGCATGTTGGACGACCGCCGTGGTAGAGGCCATGAGTCCGAGAAGACACTGGACAAGCAGAGCTTGAACTCTTTGACAGGAGTGAAGTGGGGTAGCAAGTGATGGATTTTTAGGATGTGGCTTTCTGGGATGAAGGCACGGCCTGAGACCGCATCCAAAATGCCTCCTATGTAGGTAACGACTTGGGTAGGCGTCAAGATGGATTTCTCGTGGTTCACCTGTAAACCAAGGTTGGAGAGAAGAGACAGAGTGAAGTCAACTTGTTGAGACAAAGTTTCAGCAGACGACGCTACCAGCAACCAATCATCTAAGTAAGGGAAGACTGTGATGCCTTGCAAACGTAGGTAAGCAGCCACAGGGGCGACACACTTTGTAAACACCCTTGGCGATGTAGATAGCCTAAAGGGAAGAGCTTGGAACTCAAAAGTTATGCCATCTAGAGAAAAATGGAGGAACCAACGGAAATTAGGATGGATACTAACGTAAAAGTAGGCATCCTTTAGATCAATGAGTACAAACCAGTTGCCTTATCTAAGCATCTGAATGCTTCTGAATAGCGTCTAGGGAGACCGTTCAGAATTTCCTTGCTGTAATGTAGAAGTTGAAAGGCCTAAGATGAAGGATGGGCCGAAGGCCACCATCTTTCTTGGGGACAATAAAGTACCGAGAGAAAAAGCTAAGAAGGATGTCCGGATTTTCTACCAACACAATGGCATCCTTAGAGAGTAGCTGTGTCTCTCAGAAGTCCTGTGCAAGGCATGGAATGAAATTCAATAGCATAACCGGTGGCAATGATAGTGAGAATCCAAGAGTTGGAGGTGATAGCCCTCCAGGCATCAAAAAATTGTGCTAAACGAGCACTAAACAACGAGGGTGCTGGTAGCCCTAAGACGCTAAACTTGCTGCTTAGGTTTGGGGTCCTGCCGACGGGACTGTTGGCGCTGCCTCGGTCGGCTGGATTGCTGGCATGGTTGGCCACGATAAGAACCTTGTTGGAATCTGGGCCTATCGTAAGGTCTAGAAAAATAAGACCTATGTGAAGAGCTCTTCGAGGTAGACGGTGGCGCGATGTTTTTGGCCGTCTTATTTATTTATTTATTTATTTAATTTATATCCCGCCTATCTGGACGGTTAAGACCACTCATGATGGTCAATAAGGTTCTTTAGAGCATTGTTGGTGGTAGGGTCAAAGAGTCCTTTACCATCAAATGGCATATCTTCAATCTTCACCTTTACGTCCTCGGCAAGATTGGCAGATCTAAGCCAGGCATGCCTCCTCAATGCAACTGCAGTGATCAGTTGCTTGGAGGAGATATCTACCGGTGGCGTGCCGCCTCCCTCTCCTGGCACGCAAGGGCAACTGCATCCTGGTAGCTTGTCAGAGCCGCTGCCTTCAGATCTTCCAGGGCAGCATTGAGTGCTGGAAGAGCTAGATTCCAAAGGTGACTATGGTATGCCCCCATGGGCACCAAGTAATTCGCGACACGGAGGGCAAAGGTGGCAAAGGAGTATTGGCTCCATCCCAATGTATCTAGTCTCTTGCCTTCTTTGTCGGATGGTGCCAGGTTAGCTCTGGCTCGAGTGGTAGGTTGAGAGGCGTTGACTACCCAAGAGTTGGGGGTGGGATGCAGCTGACAGAACTCTGTATCATCCCCATGAATTTTATAGAGATTCTCTGCGCATCTTGGGACCAGTAGAGATGTTGAAGGCTTAGCCCACATCTCCTTTGCCAAAGTGAGGAGGGAAGGAATGAACACCAACTTGATGGGCGCAAGCTGGTCCTTAACCATGTCCTCAAATACCATGTCTGGTTCTGGAAGAGTATGTTGAACCACAGACAAGTTCAGTACCTCCGCAATACGCCTAACCAACTGGGTATTGGCAGTATAGTTTTCTGAAGGTGATGGAGGATGACTGTCAACAGTGGGAGCTTTAGCTGGAGTTTCCAACGGTGGCGGCTCAGCCCGGTCATCCTCATCAGAACCTGCAGACGAAGGTGGGAACGGGCTATGGGTAGGAGGTGGGTCAGGAGGATCTTCCTCTACCTCCGAGCCAAAATCCAGAAAGTCATCTGGGTCAACAGACAGTTCCATCTGGGTTATAGCTGAGGGTTGTTGAGCAGGATGACCAGAAGCAGCAGTGGCAGAAGTCACAGGTGGACAGGTGAAAATTGAGGGACAGCAGCTGGTCCTTGGCAAGTACCTGCAGTATAAGGCAAAAACTGCTGGAATTGTTTGCAAAAGATTTGCCACTGTTGAAAAGCCAGGAACGAGGCTACATCAAAGGGAGGTAGAGTAGGTCCACTGAGCCCAACTGGTATCGAGCTCGAGGGCAGTTAAGCTGGAGCTGGAGGAGGTGTTGGTGCCTCGGGCTCGAGGTGCTTGGTCTTCCTTTTCTTTTTCTGGGCTGGATCTGTGGGCTCGGGAACCGGAGTCACTGATTGAGCTCAAGAAGCCCTGGTCGGTCGAGCTGGAAGGCTTTCAGCTGGAGAAGCTGGGGTAGTCGGGCTCGACGGTGGTATGAGCTCGGCTGGTAATTCCATGAGCTCGACTGCAGGGAGAACTGAAGTAGCCGACAGAGCTGGATGCTTTTGTTACATACAGCACTGATGTTACCTGTCTGTCATGGGTTTGGAGGGAAAGTTCCATCCTATGGGGAGTGGAAGGCGGGACATCAGGAGGAGGGGCTGTACTGTATATATATGTGGAGTTTGTGTGGAGAAGTTGGTAGAGCTGAGAGAAGAAGCTGGTGTGGGAGTCTGTGTGTCAGACAGGGTACTACTGTGTGTCAGTCAGTACCAACCTGATAGGTTCAGGTGTCTGTATGGTTAGCCAGAACTGATAGGTTCAGGGTCTGTGCTTTATTGAAAGGTGTTCTGTGTGAACCAAACTGGTGTATGTATGATTGAGACTAAGCCACGTTACTGTATCTTATTCACTTGATCATTTTATTTTCCCTGTGTGTGATTTAAATAAACCTTATTCCTTTATTTGTTAAAAATCCATCCCTGGTCTGTGTGACTCCTTACAGGGAATGGTTGGTGGCAGCTTAGTGAAACTGGCATATCCCAGTAGGTCTGGGGTTGTCACATTGATTGGTGTCCAGCGTGTGGGACACGACTGGTCCAGTTGTCCAGTGGTCCAGCAAAGCCTTGGCAAGTGTGCCCAGAGCAAGGGGGGTCTAGTCAGGGACAATCTGAGAGCGCGTAGGTAATCTTCTAGGCTTACCTCACGGGGAGGTACGCCAGTGGAAGAACGTGTAACCTCAGATTGGTGGGACTAGATTAGGGAGCTCTGAGGCAACCTGTTTTGGCGGGAAAACGCTGAGGCAAAGCTGAGTGAAGTAGCAGTGTTCTAGCCTGCCTGCTGAGAGGCCTAGCAGAGGGGGGTAGACTCTGGCTGGCAACAGTTGCAAGTTAGTGCTGAAGAACAGCAGCAATCTAGAGAAGGCTGGTTCTGAGGCAAAAGAGAAAAAAAAAGTGGTCGCTTTATTTTGAGGCTTGACTTTTGAAAGCAGCCTGTTCTGGGGGGGGGGATTATGCCCTTGACTCGAAGCCGAATGGCAGAAAGGGGTGAAGCGAGGGAACCCCAGGTGGACCAAGGTTCTGAGGATGAATTTGGCTCAGTGCAGGATGAGAGCACGGGAGAACAGAACCCAGAACTCAGGAAAATGCTCATAGTCCAACAGCATGAACTGAGGATGAGGCAATTTGAAATGGAGAAAAGGGAAAGAGAGAAACAAAGACAATTTGAATTGGAATTGCAGAGAGAGAAAATGGCGTTTGAGTTAAGAAAATTGGAACTGATGAATCAGAAAAATAATAACAATAGGGATTCTGAGGGGGGCCAATTGTCTAAAACTGACCTGAAGAAATTCCCTGTGTACCACAAGGGAGACTGCCCTGAGGTGTTCTTTTCCCTAGTGGAAAGAGCGTTTGTGGACTTCTCAGTAAGGGAAACTGAGAAGATGACCATCATGCGATCTTTAATCAGTGGCAGCCTGGCAGAAGTCTATGCAGAGATGCCAGAGGAACTGATGAAAGATTTCGCAGAGTTTAAAAAACTGGTGTTTGCCAGACATGGGATAAATGCGGAACAGCTGAGGCAAAGATTCAGGTCACTCACCAAGAAACCAGAGCAGACTTTTACCCAAGTGGGGGCCCAACTGGTGAGGCTGCTAGAGAAATGGCTATCTCAGGAGGGAACAGAGACCTACCAGCAGCTCAAAGACCTGATAGCGCTGGAACAGTTTTATTCAGTCCTGCATGGGGAACTGAAGTTCCAGGTGAGGGAAAGGAAACCGAAATCTGTGGCAGAGGCGGCCGAGATCGCAGATTTTATTTCCCAAATAAGAAAGCCCTTAGGTGAGGGGAAATCTATAGGTAAACCTAAAGAAACCTACAGCAAGTACTCTCAGGGACCAGGGAAAAACCAGCAAGTGGGAGGGGCCCATGGTGAAGGGAAGCCCTCAGACATGAAACAAAGACCTCAGATTTTGGAGGGAAAACCAAAACCAGATGAGAAAGACTCCAAGTACAGCAGAAAATGTTATTTCTGTCAAGGAAAGGGCCATCTAATCTCAGAGTGTGAGAAATTAAAGCAGCTAAAAGGAAATGTGCCTCATGATTTGAGTGGAACCAAGCCAAAAGCTGTGTTCTGTGTCCAGAAAGAGCAAAGCTCCTTGCCACTGAGGGAGCCTGTTGCCATGGCTACTCAATCTGGAACAGTTACATCTGCTGATCAGGCTGGGGAAAATGGTCCTCTTGTGGAGGTCAAGCGCTGCTTGCTAGTGAGAACAGATTCGCAGTTGTTTGAAACCGCAGGGGTGGACGTAGGAATACTTGACCATCAGTATAGGGGGCTGAGGGATACTTGTTCCCAGGTGACCCTGTGCCATCCAGATATTATTCCTAGGGAGTATATAATCCCGAATGAGAGCATAAAGGTGGCAGGGATTGAGGGACAGGTGATCTCGCTGCCAGTAGCGGAGGTACCTGTGAACTTTCAAGGCTGGAGGGGAGTTTGGCGGCTAGCGATTTCATCGACTCTGCCAGCAGCCGTGCTCGTGGGAAACGACCTGGCTGAACATGTGAAACGGGTGCTAGTGATTACACGCTCACAAGCCACCACGGGGACAGTTCAGGGGGGCACTGATGAGCCAGAGACGGAAGCAGAGGGGAGTTCCGAAGCTGTGGTGGAAACCTTAACCACAGACAGCCGATTTGGCCAAGAGCAAAAGGCAGACGCCACTCTCCAAAAGTGTTTTGAACAGGTGACAGACGCCCAGCTAACACCTGAAACCCCAGTGAGATTTTGTGAGAAAAAGGGAATTTTATATAGAGAGACCCTGAGGAATATCTCAAAAGGGGGAGATGGGATCAGAAGTCAGCTAGTGGTACCTGAAAAGTATCGCCCCATGATCTTACAAAGGGGGCACTCTGACATGTTTGCTGCGCACTTAGGGGTGAACAAAACACAACAGAGAATTACACAGAATTTTTACTGGCCTGAAATAGGGAAGCAGATCAAGGAGTTCTGTAAACAATGTGATGTGTGTCAGAGGCAGGGGAATAACCGTGACAGGACCAAAGCAAAGTTGTGCCCTTTGCCTGTGACTGACACTCCGTTCAAATGCATAGGGGTGGATATTGTGGGACCTTTGCCCAAGGCCACAAAGAGGGGGAACAGGTTCATTCTCACCATTGTGGACCATGCCACGAGGTACCCTGAAGCCATTCCCTTGACTAACATTGAAACTAACACAGTGGCAGATGCCTTGGTGGGGTATACAGTTGTGTTCAAAATTATTCAACCCCCACTGAAATTGAATGTTTTGGCCATTTTGACATTGATTTTGATCATTCAGTCATCTTGCTTACATTTACATGAAAGAGGCACTTGTAGGTCAGAGAAATATAACCTTAAGTTTATAATGAAATAACCACAAATGTCTTTTCTGTGCTCACATCATTATTAGTTTTTATTCAACCCCCAAGTGACATTCAATCTTAGTACTTAGTACAACATCCTTTTACAGTTATAACAGCTTTTAAACGTAAAGCATAGCTTGACACAAGTGTCTTGCAGCGATCTACGGGTATCTTCGCCCATTCTTCATGGGCAAAAGCCTCCAGTTCAGTCAAATTCTTAGGCTTGCGCACTGCAACTGCTTTCTTTAAGTCCCACCAGAGGTTCTCAATCGGATTTAAGTCTGGTGACTGCGATGGCCACTCCAAAATGTTCCAGCCTTTCCTCTGCAACCATGCTCTAGTGGACTTGGAGGTATGCTTGGGATCATTGTCCTGTTGAAAGGTCCAACGTCTCCCAAGCCTCAGGTGTGTGACGGACTGCATCACATTTTCATCCAATATCTCCTGGTACTGAAGAGAATTCATGGTACCTTGTACACGCTGAAGCTTCCCTGTACCTGCAGAAGCAAAACAGCCCCAAAGTATTATTGACCCTCCGCCATGCTTCACAGTAGGCAAGGTGTTCTTTTCGTCATATGCCTTGTTCTTCCTCCTCCAAACATAGCGTTGATCCATGGGCCCAAACAGTTCTAATTTTGTTTCATCAGTCCACAGAACACTATCCCACAACTTTTGTGGTTTGCCCACATGACTTTTGGCATACTGCAGTCGACTCTTCTTATTCTTGGGAGACAGCAAGGGGGTGCGCCTGGGGGTTCTGGCACGGAGACCTTCATTACGCAGTGTGCGCCTTATTGTCTGAGCTGAAACTTCTATACCCACATCTGACAAATCTTTTTTCAGTTCCTCAGCAGTCACACGGGGACTTTTCAGCACTCTACGCTTTAGGTAGCGCACAGCAGTCGAAGTCAGCATCTTCTTTCTTCCACGACCAGGTAGCATTTCAACAGTGCCCTTTGCCTTGAATTTGCGAATGATGCTTCCTATGGTGTCTCTTGGTATGTTTAACTTCTTTGCAATCTTCTTATAGCCATTGCCCTTCCTGTGAAGACAAATCACCTCTTCTCTTGTCTTCCTGGACCATTCTCTTGACTTCACCATGTTTGTAACCACACCAGTAAATGTCTAGAAGGAGCTGAGTATCACAGTCATTTTAAAGCTGCCTAATTGGTGCTTATTATGCTTGATTGGTGCTCGGTGACATCCACAGGTGTTTTCAATACCTGATCGAAAACACCTGAATGAACCTCTCTTCTTCAGAGTGGTAGTCTTTAAGGGGTTGAATAATTGTGGCAATGAAGAAACCACAAAAGAAACATTTACTACTGTATTACATAAACAATTGATGTTATTTTAGTTGCATTTGGTTCTTTAAAACGTCCTTGTAGGATTTCATTCTGAATACAATTCCAAATGTACACTATAGTCCCTAAACCCCTTTACAGCATTGGGGGTTGAATAATTTTGAACACAACTGTATGTCCAGGATGGGATTTGCCTCAGAAATAATCACAGATTTGGGCGCATCGTTTACATCGAAGCTCATGAAACGGTTATGGCAAGTCTGTGGAATTAAACACAAGGAAACCACTGCCTATCACCCTGAAAGTAATGGGTTAACGGAGAAGTTCAATGGGACTCTAATGCGCATGATTAGGGCTTACTTGGCCGAGAATCCAAACAATTGGGACCAGAAGCTGCAATCCCTTTTGTTTGCTTATCGATCAGTGCCACAAGCCAGTACCGGGTTCAGTCCGTTTGAACTTTTGTTTGGGAGAAGGGTGAAAGGGCCCCTTGATTTGATCAAACAAAATTGGGAGCAGATCACCCAGGATGACCCACAAGATGTTGTGACATACATAGACTCTTTAAGGAATGGCCTAAAGAGAAACCTAGAGCTAGCAGCAGAGACCCTGCAAGCTCAAAAGGTCAGAAAGAAAGCTTGGGATGACCAGAAAGCCAGGGAGAGGCACTTTGACCCAGGGGAGGAAGTGCTTTGGCCTAGGCTCTGCAAAGATAACAAACTGCAGCTGGGTAGCCCAGAAATAAAAGACTTGGGTCACATAGTAGGGGGAGGAGTGATAAAACCCCTAGAGGCCAAGATAGAAGCAGTTCGTGATTGGCCCAGACCCAACACCAAGAAAAAAGTCAAATCATTTCTTGGGTTGGTGGGCTACTACAGAAAGTTCATCCCGAGGTTTAGCGAGATTGCGGCTCCGCTGACCGATCTGACGAGGAAGAAGACTGATGACCGCATCCCGTGGACCAGCGACTGTGAGGAGGCGTTCCAGAGGTTGAAGGAGGCCCTCATCAACTATCCAGTGCTGCGTGCTCCAGACTTCGACCGGGAGTTCATCATCTACACCGATGCGTCTAACAGCGGGGTAGGAGCAGTTCTTTGCCAGGAGGATGAAAATGGTGACCAGCATCCAGTGTCCTACCTGAGTAGGAAACTCCAGAAAGGTGAGAGACATTTGGCAACCGTGGAAAAGGAGTGCCTGGCCATAGTCTATGCGATCCAGAAGGCCAAGCCTTACATCTGGGGAAGACATTTTGTTCTGTGCACTGACCATTCACCACTGCAATGGTTAAAGACAATGAAAACCCACAATAGTAAACTTATGAGGTGGGCTTTAAACCTGCAAGACTATGACTTTGGAGAGAAGGTGGTCAGAGGGTCAGTGAACTGTGTTGCTGACGCCTTGTCAAGAAGACCTGAAGAATGAAGACGGCGAAAGAAACATGGACTATGTGTATATTTTGGTGACCAAAGGTTAAATGTACTTGTTTATTAAACATGCTGGTTTGTATGAATAAAGGTAACTTGATGTATTGTAAATGGTAAATGTTTAAATGCCTAATTGATATGTTTATCCTAGAGTAAGTATGGTAGTGTATGTTAATGTATAAATGTTTTTGTATGTTTTGGATCCAGGTTGTTTTTTGGAGAAAAGCACTTTAGCTTTCCCCCTACAAAACAACTTATAAAGAGGGGAGGTGTTACATACAGCACTGATGTTACCTGTCTGTCATGGGTTTGGAGGGAAAGTTCCATCCTATGGGGAGTGGAAGGCGGGACATCAGGAGGAGGGGCTGTACTGTATATATATGTGGAGTTTGTGTGGAGAAGTTGGTAGAGCTGAGAGAAGAAGCTGGTGTGGGAGTCTGTGTGTCAGACAGGGTACTACTGTGTGTCAGTCAGTACCAACCTGATAGGTTCAGGTGTCTGTATGGTTAGCCAGAACTGATAGGTTCAGGGTCTGTGCTTTATTGAAAGGTGTTCTGTGTGAACCAAACTGGTGTATGTATGATTGAGACTAAGCCACGTTACTGTATCTTATTCACTTGATCATTTTATTTTCCCTGTGTGTGATTTAAATAAACCTTATTCCTTTATTTGTTAAAAATCCATCCCTGGTCTGTGTGACTCCTTACAGGGAATGGTTGGTGGCAGCTTAGTGAAACTGTGGCATATCCCAGTAGGTCTGGGGTTGTCACAGCTTTTTCTTAGTCTTAGTCGGGTTCGAGGGAGGTCTCGACGTGGCGGTGGAGACTGTCGACCTCGACCTGGAGGAAGCGTTCTTAGATCTAGAAGGGGAGTGTGGTAAAGGTGCCTCAGACGGCGGCGCTCTCAGGTGGGTCTAATGACTTTGACCAGAGGAAGGCTGTAAGCCTATCCTGCCTGCGCTTTAGAGCGGGCTTCGTAAAAACCTTACAATAGGCACACGAAGCTGGTTTGTGGCCCTCCCCCAGGCAAAAGAGGCAGCTAGAATGGCTGTCTTTCACAAAAAACTTCACGTTGCAATCAACACAGTGCTTGAAAGGAGGCTCTTTTTCCATTAACGGTATCTTGTAGAAGAGAGTAGTCAATACAAGCCAAAAAATCAAAACTTGGAGGTCAATCCAAGGAATTTTAAACTTTCTTTTTCAGGAACACAGGGAGAACCTCCGACCATGCTGCACACAGTGGCGGTAGGAAATGGAACTGGCATGCTCAGTGCCAGGGAGGTGATGTAATCTCTGTGGGAGGTCTCCCGGCACAGAGCTCTTAAAGCTATAGAAGCTTCTGACTTTTCCTGCTCAGCCGCAGAATAACCTATTAGTGTGCATTCACAGAGGACGTGAAGGAGAACATTACAGTACTCTAATCCACTGGTTCTTAACCTTTGTTACTCAGATGTTTTTGGACTAAAACTCCCAAAAGCCTTCACCATCAGCTCTTCTGGCTGAGGTTTCTGGGATTTGCAGTTCAAAAACACCTGAGTAACAAAGGTTAAGAACCACTGCTCTAATCATGGGGTTATTGGTGCATGAAATATGATGGCTAGATTGTTTTCATCCAAGAACAGCCACTGTTGTTGCAACAATTAAGGATATCAATGTGTGATCCAGGCAACTGAGGTCTCTTGGCTCTTTAACAATAATGACTCATCCAGATGTTTGAATTATTTTTTCTTTCTTTATTATGCGGTCACAGACCAAACTTTAAGCAATACAACAAAAAGAACAAAAGAAAGATGATTATTTAAAAGCATGCTCGTATTTAGAAAAAAGTCAGATTAAAAGGCCTTTTTATGAGATCTTGCAACAGAAAACAGGAACTTAGCTACAGACTCTGTAACTGTTTGGTTTATACCTGCCAACAAACACTCCAATCGGCAGTGCAGATGGCACAGAATACAAGTAAAGCAGTGCTTTGGTTTTTTTTTTACACTAAGCAGGCACAATTCATTCCTGCTGCATTGCAGGTGGTTAAGGTCAAAATTTTATCCCAGCTGTTGTATGGTATAGCAATATGGATTCAAGGTTTTAATTCAGCTCTTGAAACTATGCTCTCAAATCTGTTGTGCTCTGTTTTTGGAATGCCCAGATGTGCCTCATCTACAGGACTATGGTTAGAGGCAGGCCTCATATCAGTAGAATGTAGGGCTTGGTCTCTTGCCTTTTGGTATTAGTTAAAGTTTTGTATGCTGACATCCTCAGGTCACCTTTATCTCTTGTGGAAAGAGATACTAATTCTTGGTTTAAGGGATTTGTAGCTAAATTACACTTACTACGCTTATCTATGGACATTCGCTACACACAGGATCATTCTTCTATAAAATCCATTCTAGAACAAAGAATCAATATTCCCTTATCAAGGATCTTGTTCACCTGGCCTAAACTTTGAGTTCCAACGCGTGCTCGGTATTTAGATATACTTACTGTCCCCAAATATTGGCATGCTTTCTCCAGGGCCAGATCCGTTTCCCTTCTGCAATATTGGAAGGGTGCTATCGCAGCATCCCCTATGAGGATTGGCTGTTTGCCTGTGGAGATGAAGTAGCTGAGTCTTGGCCCCTTGTCTTGTTCGACTATAGCCTTCACAGAGAATGATTATAACAGATTTGAGAGACATGTCCTATTATGAGAAAATGCCCTGGAAGGCCATTCACATGGTATTTGGAGTACAGTGGTGTCCCGCATAGCGACGTTAATCCGTTCCAGGATTAACGTCGCTATCCGGAAACATCACTAAATGGAACAAAAAACCCCATAGGAACACATTAAACCCTGTTTAATACGTTCCTATGGGGCAAAAACTCACCGTTCAGCAAAGATCCTCCATGGGGCGGCCATTTTCGGTGCCTCTTAAGCGAGGAATCCGTCCAGAAAACAGCGGGTGGCCATTTCGAAAGCGCCGATCAGCTGTTAAAAAAGCATTGTTTTGCCATGATCGGTTCCCCAAGCAGGGAACCGATCATGGCAAAGCAAAATTCCACCGCCAGCCAGCCCTGGACAATGCCCAGCCTCCTTGGCGGGGCTCTCCCAGGGCGCAGACAGGCAGGCCAGAGGGGCAGGATGTGTCCGGGCCACTGCCTGGGCAGCTGCGGGGCAAACACACACTGCTCGGGGCGCGGGGCCTCTCCCTCCTGGGGCCAGGCTCTTCCGGCTCTCCTCGGTCCTTGGCGCTCCCAAAACCCAGCGAGCCTTTCCAGGGCCAGCCCCGCAGACAGGGCATCTGCTGCCCAAGGCGGTCGGCTCCGGCCTCTGTCTCCGCCCCCTTCCTGCCCGCGGCGCCCAGCGGGTGGACGCGGCCGCACTCCCCGGGCGCCGCAAGGAAGGCCTCCGGGGTTTGTCCGCCTTGGACGGCAAGCGGTGGGAGGAGGGCTCGGAAGCAGGCAGGCAGACAGCCACCCGGGGCGGGAAGGGGCGCGCCACTCAACCACCCACCGCCAGCCACCAAGTCAGCACGGGACGACGCCTGGCCTCCTTGGCAGGGCTGTCCTGGGGTGCAGATGGGCGGGCCAGAGGGGCGGGATGCATCCGGGACACCGCCTGGGCAGCCGTGGTGCAAACACACACGGCCCGGGCGCAACGAGAAGTAACCCCCGCTTTCTTTCTAGCCGCCCCTCTGGCGTGGGGGGGGGGGGAGAGACCAAGGTTGCCCAGTGGGGAGTCACACCTGGCGGCTCCCTGACATGCAGCAGCAGCACTCATGGCAGAAGAAGGCGGTGGCGGGGAAATACCTGAACCGGGCGGGGGGGAGAAAGCCTCTGTCCCTCCGGCGTCTCACTCTCGTCGGGGCCTCCGGGTGGAGGCGCAACTTCGGCGGGATGTTTCAGCTGCTTTCGGGAGCGCTCAGTTTGCAAGCGCATGGAGGGCGGGAGGGTCGGCCTTCGCTGCCCTGTCCGCCACCGCCCCCCAGTGCCTCCAATGTGTCCAAAGGTCGCGGCTCCCGGGGTGTCCCCGCCACCTCGCACACACCCCCGTCGCAACCCGAGCCAAGTGGGGAGGGCAAAGAAGGCCCCTGGGGGGGACTGCTGGCAGCAGCGGCCAAGCACACGCGCCCTGCGTCCTGGTCCCATGTGCAGGAAGGCGCACTCAGCCCAAGCGGAAGCCTGGGCGCCGAAGGGGCGGGGAGGGGGTCTCTGGCGCACCGCCCCCCATCCAGCGCTGCCGCCCTGATCCCGGTCCCGAGCCGCCTCCTCCTTTGCAGCTCTCTGGCTGCGTGCGGGGATTGGGGCCAGGCCCTTAGCCCCTCCTTCTGCTGATCAGCTATTGGAGAAGCTTGCTTTGCCATGATCGGTTACCCAGGGAACCGATCATCGCAAAGCGAAATTCCCCCATAGGGAACATCGCAAAGCGATCGCAAAATCTTCATCGCAAAGCGATTTCATCATTATACGATGCAATCGCTATGCGAGGCACCACTGTATTTGCTATCCTGTTAAGAACACTGAAAACAACCCTGCTCCCCAGCCTTGGGATTCCTAACCCAAAATTGCTTTATCACTTTACAATTCAGTTTTTATTAGCTCTCATCCAGTGCAGCATTGCTTCATGACATCCAGCAGCTGGTTTAGAACATGTATAGTTTTTCCAAATGGAGATGCTGTAAAGAAACAGGCTGAGTTTTCATGATCATACCAACAACACCTGATCTCAGTTTTCTACTGACTGTTCCCACACCTTTCATATAGCTCTTAAATAATTGCTCTGTAGTCAAGCTGACAGAAATCTCTAGTTGTCCCTGTGATCTTTGACTGTAAGTAAACTAGTCAGAGGTGTGTAGTTCAGAAACTTCACTATGTTGGGCTTGATTCTAGAGTACCCCTGAGCATCATTCTGCTTCCAAGATGCTATCACTGGAATAAGGTGGCTGAAGGACTCAAAATTTGAAGCAGATGGAGGTGGGGAATGGAAAATTGGGGGGTGGGTGGGAGGAAGTTGCTTCCTTTTCTTTCTTCCTGCGTTGGTCTCTGCTAGTTTCTGGCCTTTTAATGAACAAAAGGGCCCTTCCATTAATTGAACACTCTGGATCTCTATTTATGTTGCCTGGCTGAAATGATTCACTATAGCTAAAATGCACAGAGCTGCTTTCCTCTTATACCCAAGAGATCTCTGGTTTCTTTGAGTGTACACTGCATACTCAGAAAGAAGTCAGGCGGGCTATGTATGCAAACTCTATCTCCCTCTACTGCCAATATTGGCATGTACAGAAAGTAGTTCTGGAAAGGGATTATGAGGCATTAATGCATATAAATTCTATGACTGGGAACTCTAACGCAGCGCATATCCACACTGTGGGAGGGAAATCCTAACTCTGCTTGGCTGAAGACACTGGGATTTCACTTTCAGACCTCAGGGCTAAATACATGAAGAATGGGAGCAAAACAAATTGGGAGATTCAAGGAGTCGAATGCTGCTCCTTTTTTCCATGTTGCTCGTATGTAACTGAACCTGATGTCCGAATAAGGGTTTCATAGGCATCCTTCAGTCTCGAGAGAATATGGTGACATGCTCTGAATCGAGGAGTGTCCTCTCCAGAGCATGAAGCCCGGGTAAGGTAATATGGAGGATAGGCTGTTACCCAAGCAGCATATCCCCCCTCTCCACATTGCTGAAATGGTCCAATGGAAAGGCAGAGCCAATACAACTGGTTCCAGCAATGTCGCAGGAGTTGGCAGAATGACACAAACTGCCTCCGGGACTCCAGCTCCGGATTTTGCCTCTAGGTTAATTCCTGAAGCCTTTTCCATGAGTGGATATAGCCACAAGGTAGTGGAGCTTTGAAATCGGAGTTTTCCTTCTCCTAGATGGGCTACCTTCCATGGCTGACGAGCCCCACCTACCTGCCCTGCTCTTTAATAGTGTGGAAGTATGATCTGACCCTTAAAACTTTCCTGCCTCCCAGGCTTATGCAAATCTAATTGGATTTCCCATTTACCATATTAAGGCCAGAGATAGGTCCTGGGACACGCTCTTTTAAAGCAGAAAGTCCCACCCCCTAGGACCCACCCCCAGGCCATGTTTTGAGGAGACAAAAAGAAACCCCAGAAAAAAAACTCAGCAAAACATCCATGCAAACATACCTGGCCTTCACCCTCAGCCCAGCTTCCTAGGGAAAAGGGTCCAGGGTCCTGGGACATGCACTTTTAAAGCAAAAAGTCCCACCCCCTAGGCCCCACCCCAGGCCATTTGGTGAGGAGACAAAAAGAAACCCCAGAAAAAAAAACTCAGCAAAAGGGTTACATTGCATTATAACCATCAATTCTCCATGTACAATGCTCGGCATCAATGGCCACCTACTGGAGACTCAAAAATAGAAGCAACAAATCATGTTGGTCATGCCCAAACGTGCTTGAGGTTGGTGGCCTTTTGTCTATCTGAAAAGTGATGTTTAATTGAGCTTTTCTGGAAGATTAGTCAACGGTAACTTGAAATGTCCCTGGCAAGACCGTGAAATGTTTGATTTCCATTGTAATGAGTCTGACCACTCACCTCCATATGAAAAAGCACTCATGGTTTTTTGATCTGATGGATGTCATTGCAAGTACAGAAACAGAATGACAGCTTCATTTTGTTCTCTTCAATCTTTCCCAAAGAAAGTGTATCTGGAAACATGAAGGTAACAACTTGCTAAATTGATGCACACATGTCAATTGTGGCTGATAAAAGGCAGTCAGGAAAGGCGTGTTATCAAACATTTTATTAGTATCTAGGACAGAATGCCCAAGTCTCTTAAACCTGAGCTTATTTATTCTCCAGTTAAATAATGCAATTGGGATACAAACTTATCTGTCTCCCAGATTGCTCACAATCTTACACTTGCTGGGAAGGATGGGCAATCTATTTGGCTTTAAGCTTTCCTTAACACCATTACTTTCATAGCTGCCAATCTGATCTGAAAGCCAGATCCAAGATGCACTGCACTCTGCAGTTATGGATATTTGTTTATTTAATTTACATCCTTTCTCCAAAGAATGAAAATCAAGGTATTGGACACCTGAGGCACATTTTTAGGTTTAGTTAGATAATTTACATAGCCTTCATTTCCTTTGATTGTGAGGGGTTAGGAGACTACAAAGGTACTTGATAAAAGATTGATGCTAACAATGTATTCGTGAAGGCTTTCACAGCCGGGATCTAACGGTTGTTGTGGGTTTTTCAGGCACTTTGGCCGTGTTCTGAAGGTTGTTTTTCCTAATGTTTCGCCAGTCTCTGTGGCCGGCATCTTCAGAGGACAGCACAGAGACTGGCGAAACTTCAGAGTGCTGTCCTCTGAAGATGCCGGCCACAGAGACTGGCGAAACGTTAGGAAAAACAACCTTCAGAACATGGCCAAAGAGCCCGAAAACCCCACAACAACGACTGATGCTAACCTTTCTTAAGGAGGAACACCATGATTTGAGCTTCTGTGTATACAAAGATTTAGCCTCTTTCTGTTTTCCACACCCTCAGTATTCACCTCCTTTATTGCTCACAGTGTTCCTTTAATTTTCATTTTAATGTTCACAAACTCACTTCCATCTTCATGGCACAGTCACATCATGGCCAACAGTTCTAACTGTGGTTTAGGAATTCAGGCAAACAGCAAATCACAATGTGACATCTTGTTCTGACAGCCCCTCAAAACAACAGTTTTATAAAGTAGTCTCGATTCAGACGTAACATCCAACCATAGTTTAGAGCTACATCTGAATGCAGCCACTCTGATTGTGTCCTCATCCAATGTTTCAGGAAATGAGGGCTGTAATAATTCACTTCAAAGCAAACCTGAGATACCCAGGTTTGTGAAACTCGTGTCCCTCGGTACCTGCAGGGCATGTGTGCACAACATTTTGACCTCTACAAACTCCACTAGAAGGATGAGAATTGATGGTGTGCTGTTCCTCCTTTGAACATTCCATGGAAAATGAGGTGGCTGCCCCATGTGCCATGACACGTGCCATCCCGACTTCCCATTGGTAGAATGCGAGGAAGAATCAGATGGCTCCTGCCACATGTACATGAAGACAGCCAAACACAGTTAAGTGGAGGGCACCAAGCCTCATCTTTTTCAGGGCCTTGCAGTCTCACCTGCAAGGAACATAGCAGCTGCTGCACGTCCAAGTCAGTGGTTCTTAACCTTTGTTACTCGGATGCTTTTGAACTGCAACTCCCAGAAACTCCAGTCAGGACAGCTGGTGGTGAAGGCTTCTGGGAGTTGCAGTCCAAAACTCCTGAGTAACCCAAGGTTAAGAACCAGTGGTCCAAGTGATTCTGAATGTCTTGAAGTGGGGGATGGGAAGGATCATTCTGAATATGAATCTAATGTGTTCCTCCAAGATCTTTTACACATAAAACAAGCAGTCTAAAAAGGCAATTCAAGAAAAAGTCAGTAGCTATAGTCCTACTGCAACACACTGTGTGTGCAAGGGAAACTGAGTGCTGTTTTCACCCCGCCCCCCTTTTTTTCTGTCCCTCGCATACCCAAGAGATCAACCAGGTAGGTGATCAGCGTACATCTGCATGTATGACACCCAACCAGAACTATTCTCAATACCAGTGATGCAAGTTTGGTAAAGTTCTAACTGTGGTTAGAACTTTACCAAAATTCCATCCACTAAGCCCCCTGCTGGTTCATTCCAGACATGTCAGGCCCATTTCCTTGTACTCATCACCAACCTAACTGCCCTTGGTGATAAAGGAGTGAAAAAGGGTTTGATTAATGACCTCAGAATACAGTCAAAGTTCATACAAGCTAGGAATAGAAAGCTCTCCTCTGCTTCCTTGGTGGCATATTTGGCTTTGTAAGTGAAGCTTCCTTAAGATGAAAGACCTTGAGGGTGCCCTTTAAAGTACACTTTCCAATCTTTCTATGCTGCTTACAGTGTTGTTGCTGCAGAATGTCAGAAGGGCTCAAGAAGAAGAAGGAAAAAGAGAAATAAGTTTAGATTTTGCAAGAGATTGTACCTAGCAACACAAATATATTCCTGCCACGTGGTAGAACTGTGCTCACCTGTTAATGTTATTCTTTCCCTCATCACATTTCAATACTGACCTATAAAAGGATATACAGTGTTATAAATCCCATTCACCAGAGGCCAGGGCAATAGGCCACTTGTTCATAAGATTCTGAATAACAAATTATCCTGTACTAAGAAACTACGAGACTTGGTATGGAATAGGCCACTCAAATAAGCCCCTCCAATTTAAAAAAAAGCAAAACTGAGCAAGAAAAGAATATCTTTAAGGCATGTAGCAGAACTGTGGCAGTAAAAAAAGAAACAAAAGGCCTCTTCTTTTAGCATATTAAAAATTGTTCCAAATATCCCTAATACTATAAAATTGCCATGTAGGAAAGGTAGACCAGATCTCACCAATTTCTTAGATATAAGGTTAGAACTGCAGAGCTGGAAGGGACCCTATGGATCATCAAGTCCAGCCCCTATCAAGGAGGCCCAGTGAGGAATCAAACTCTCAACCTCGGGCTCCACAATCAGAGACTGCTATCCAGCAATGACTATGTCCCAGGCAGGGGTCTCAAACTCAATTTACCTGGGGGCCACGGGAGGCAGAGTCTGGGTGAGGCTGGGCCGCATCAGATTTTCCGCCAAGCGGAGTAAGAGCCATAGGAAGCCGCCCAGAAGTTTCCTTAGCCTGGCTGTGGCTCCGAGGAGGAGGGGCACGAGCCCTCATCACCGGCCACAACCCCCACTGGCTCCTTCACTACCACCACCACCAGCAGCAGCAGCAAGATGAAGAAGCAGAGGAGGGAGGGAGCGCCGGCGACCACCTAGCTGGGGGGGGGGGAGAGGAGGGCACGACATAAAATTAAAAAAAAATCTCACAGAATCGCCTTGCCAAAGGAGAAAAGCCCCCATTGGTACCCACAAAATTAAACAGAATGGGGTGCCCCCCACAGGTGAGCATGGGCATGCACGCACACACACACACACACACACACACACACACACACACACACACACACACACACACACACACACACACACACACACACTGAGGTCCAGCAACCTTCCTCTGAGGGGCCCCCTCAAAAAAAAAGACTCACTTAGCAGCAGCAGCTACCCCCACCACGACAGAGGAGCAAACTGCGAGGCGAGCCCAGGCAGCCTCCAGAGCTAAGGCGGCTGAAGCAGGACGAGGAGGAGGAGGAGGAGGAAGCACCCCTGGGTGCTGAGGTGGCTGCTGGCCAGGCTGGTGCTGGGCGTGCCGAGAGAGAAAGAGAGCCAGAGAGCTGTTTTCCTGGAAGAGGCGGTGGCAGCTGCTGTTGGCAGCGCTGTTGGAGGAGCTTTTCAAGGACAGGGTGGGAGCAAGCTCCACTCTCAGGCATCGCGCTGCAGCGGCTCAGGCGCTCTGGGAAAAGGGCTGGCAGTGCACCTCTCTCACTGGCTCTCCCCCAAGACAGCGCCTCTTGCACCCTCCATCTGGAACTGCAGCCTGCCAGCTGGCAGACAGCCGAGCCGGCTGGCAGGCTGCAGTTCCTGATGGAGGGTGCAAGAGGCGCTGTCTTGGGAAAGAGCTGGCGAGTGAGGTGAGGCTTTTTTTTTACCCTTGACAGCAGCGGACGCGTAGGCACTTCAGGGGGAGCAGGCAAGGCGGGGGCCGCAAACTATCATCCAGCGGGCCACAAATAGCCCCCGGGCCACATGTTTGAGACCCCTGGTCCAAGGCAATTTCCTATTTAGCTAGATGATAAAACAAAGAAAAAATCAAATCAAATCAAATCTGTACAACATGGGATTATATTAGCTCATGCACCTCTAAGTTTATTTTTTGCACACTGCACACTTTTTTAAAAAAATCAAATTTATTTACATATATTTGTAACTATAAACGACCACATTTGCATGAGTTTGGAGCCCTTAAGGCTCCCACTCAGTCTAGTGAAGTGCTTTCTAACCTTGAGTCCCCAGATGTTCTTGGACTACAACTCCCAGAAATCCTGGCCCGCACAGCCAGAAGTGAAAGCTTCTGGGAGATGCAGTCCAAGAACACTCGGGGACCTGAAGTGGGAAACCATTGCTCTAGTGTTTTCTATTCCCCTCTGAATTCTTCTTCTTCCTTGCTGGTCATTTCTTTCCTTCTAACCAGTGTTTGTGGTCCCTTCTCTGCTCATTCTTTTAATAAAACCATTAAAAACAAACAACCCCAAAATGAACATGCCCAGGTCTCCCCTCTTAATCCTTGCCAAGATCTCTGTCCACTTTTTATGGTCCTGGAGCCGTGTTGCAGAGAGGCACTTGCAGCACATATTCTCTTTTTATTATTAAGGATCCAAATACTTTTTTTTCTCACCCCAGAAGCTGTGCAGGTCTGATGGTGGACAGACAAGCTGAAACAGCTGTAGTAGCCACATTTTGAAACCAGTTCTTTTTTGCCATTTCACAGAGGGCTGCAAATGAAAAAGAGCCCTTCCTTGCACCAATCAAGATTCTGTTATTTTTTTTCTTGCTGACCAAACCTCCCATTTTGTGTTTCATTCAAGCCAACACAACATCCATTTGTTGCCACACATGGGACAGTCAATTCAATCAGGTCTTCAGCAGTAGGCTTGGCCATCTTGTGTAGTGTACAGGCCTCTAGGGAAGGGAACATATCTGCCATCTTGCAGATGGTACTGAATTGTGATTTTTGCACCAGACATCATTATTTTTTTAAAACGTTATATAGAGGAGATTAAAGGAATAAACTCTCTTTTTCATTCTTTCTATTTTTTGAGCAGGACTTTTGAAACAATCTGGGTGCAATGGAAATGGGCTGCTATGGCCTCAGTAAGTCAGTTCTCCGAGGTAGGCTCATACTTTCAAACTTGCACTTCCGTGCTAAAGAAGTGTAGCAGCACTTAGACAAATGGTTTCCAACCATACAACCGTAGGCTGTAATTCAGAAAAAGATCGTCACGTCTTGACTATAAAGACAAAGATATAGAAGAGAAGTATAGGTTCTTTTTCCTTTTGAGAAAGGAAGTTTAAGTCACATGAGCCCTCTACAGAAAATGCACAAATTAAGATTTAACTACTGTGCTAATAACGTGAATTTAACAAGTTAAATAATTTCACATTTAAGTGTTAACAACAACTAGTGAACTCTGCAATTTCTAATTAATTTTTAATGTTCAAGCTCTGAAAGAATTAGGAAGAATTAGGTGGTTCTTAGAATTACACAAATGCAAGAAAAGGGTGATACCTTCATTGAAGCTCTGAGTTTTTCTCTATGACACAGGTGCTTGTTGATGGTCTTTTGACCACCCCAGTAATTAAATCCTTAGCAGGCTATTTAGACTAACATGTTTCAAAGGCAAAAGAAGAATTAAGGTGGCACCTAACAGTGGTGAAAACTTTTAATGTCTATACAGAGCTTCCATATATTCCAGCACTTTGAGACATCGCCTCTTTATCCCCTGCTTACCTAGTCTAATAATTATAACATCTAATGGCAGTGATGTCCATCGATTATCAATTCTGTGAAAAATAAAATAAAAGAATTGACATGGTGATGGGAAGGAAAATAGTAAGGTGCTTGTTTTACAATCTGGGATTTTCTGCTCTCTCTTCAGTAGCAGTTTTGTAGCAGCTTTTGTATGAATCTGGAGAGTGCAGGTGGGTGAACAGGAATGGGAAACTGGTAGCCATTGCTTACCCATACCATGGATGTGTGTAGATCAATTATAGATTTAGTGAATAGGCACACTGGATATGGACAAGCTTCTGGAAGAAGAGAAAGGATCTCTTGTGGAAATTACAGATGTGGTATCAGAATGGAGGAGGAACAAATTTTAGGTAATACAAGATGATTCTTAAAACACATACAGTAGAAGAACAAGCCTTCTTGAGGGAAAATCAGCATGACTTCTGTAAGGGTAAGTCTTGCCTCACAAACCTTTGAAAAGATCAACAGGCATGTGCATGCGGGTGAACCAGTGGATATTTTCTATCTGGATTTTCAGAAGGTGTTTGACATGGCCCCTCACCAAAGGCTGCTGAGAAAACTCCACAGTCAGAGATTAGAGGGTAGGTCCTCTTAATGGACTGAGAATTGGCTGAGAACCAAGAAACAGAGAGTAGGTGTCAATGGGCAATTTTCACAATGAAGAGAGGTGAAGAGCAGTGTGCCCCAGGGATCTGTCCTGGGACTGGTGCTTTTCAACCAGTTCATAAATTACCTGGAGACAGGGATAAGCAGTGAGGTGGCCAAGTTTGCAGACTGCACAAAACTTTTCCAGGTGGTGAAGACCAGAAGGGATTGTGACAAGCTCCAGAAGGATCTCTCCAAACTGGGAGAATGGGCAGCAAAGTGGCAAATGCGTTTCAATATAAGAAAATATAAAGTAATGCACACTGGGGCAAAAAAAATCAAAACTTTAGTTATGAGCTGATGGGTTCTGAGCTGTCTGTGATGGATCAGGAAAGAGATCTTGGTGTGCGGGTGGACAACTCGATGAAAATGTCAACTCAGTATGCGGCGGCAGTGAAGAATGCCAATTCCATGCTAGGTATCATTTAAAAGGGGATTGAAAATAAAGCAGCCAACATGATAATGCCATTGTACAAAACACTGGTAAGGCTGCACCTGGAGTACTGCATACAGTTCTGGTCGATGAACTCAAAAAAGACATAGTGGAACTGGAAAACATGCAGAAGAGGCTGACTAAAATGATGATTGGGCTGGAGCACCTCCCTTATGAGGAAAGGCTACAGCGTTTGGGGCTCTTTAGTCTAGAGAAAAGGTGCCTGAAGCTGGCATTACTGAGATGTATAAAATTATGCAGGGGGTGGATAAAGTGGATAGAGGGAAGCTCTTTTCCCTCTCACACAATACCAGAACATCCACTCAAATTGAGAAGGATCTTGAAATTGTTGTAGATCACAAGCTAAATATGCGCCAACAGTGTGATGTAGCTCCAAAAAAAGCTAATGCTATTTTAGGCTGCATTAATAGAAGTATAGTTTCCAAATCCCACGAGGTGCTAGTTCCCTTCTATTCAGCACTGGTTAGACCTCACCTTGAGTATTGTATACAGTTCTGGACACCACACTTCAAGAAGGATGCTAACAAATTGGAACAAATTCAGAGGAGGGCGACAAGATCAGAGGGCTGGAAACAAAGCCTTATGAGGAAAGGCTGAAAGAATTGGGCATGTTTAGCCTTGAGAAAAGAAAACTGAGGGGGTGATATGATAGCACTTTTCAAATATTTGAAAGGCTGTCATACAAAGGAGGGGCAAGATCTGTTCATCATCCCAGAGTGCAGGACACGCAACAATGGGCTCAAGTTACAGGAAGCCAGCTTTTGGTTAAATATCAGGAAAAACTTGCTAACTGTTAGAGCAGTACAACAGTGGAACCAGTTACCTCGGGAGTTGGTGAGTGCTCCAACACTGGAGGCATTTAAGAAAAAACTTGGATAATCACCTGGCAGATCTGCTTTGATTGTATTCCTGCATTGAGCAGGGGGGTTGGACTTGATGACCTTGTAGACCCCTTCCCAACTTCACTTTTCTATGATTTTATTTATTTATTTATTTTTATTTATTTATTGGACTTGTATACCGCCCCATAGTGCTACAAGCACTCTCTGGGCGGTTTACAATTTTTAATTATACAGGCTACACATTGCCCCCCCCAGCAAGCTGGGTACTCATTTTACCGACCTCGGAAGGATGGAAGGCTGAGTCAGGTCGTGAACCCCAGGTCGTGAGCACAGTTTTAGCTGCAGTACAGCGTTTTAACCACTGCGCCACGAGGCTGATTCTGTGATTGCTATGAAAATTCTGTGTCCCACCAGTGGCTCATGCCTGTGGTGGAAAACAGAATTTTCAAAATGGTCAATAAGATCATGGAGAACCACTGCTCTACTCCAGCCTTTCTCATGCTGGTACTCTCCAGGTATTTTCATCTGCTGTTGCCCTCTGCCCCAGAAATGCTGGGAGCTGCAGTGCCAACAATCTGGAGGACACCAAATGTTAATATCTAGAGTCCCGGGACTCTGTCCCTTCAGGGTTTATAATAGAAGGAACTATTCACATAACTCTTAACTGAAAGCTTTTCAGTTGCTGTGCAAGATATCATTTTCCATTCTGACAATATGGCTGCCATGTTTTTTATACTGTGACCCAGATGTGTTCATCTTAATCACTCTTCATTTTAAAGTAAACCAGTAGAATATCAGGCTAATCCAGCTTCTGTCTATGGAGCAGCCACTCTCAATCTTTTTTTGGCCACAGCCCTTTTAGGACCTCTTTTCTCAGGTTCCAGCGACCCCTGTCAAGCCACACAAATAGGTACTTGTCAGAAATGTCTTACATTTTTCAATTTGTGGCTCCCTTCAAATGTGTTGGGGGGGGTGTCCAGGGAGCCTATTGAAAATGGCTGCTAGAGGGCAATTGGATGCTGTAAGCCGCCCAGAGACCTTTGGGTAGTGTGGGCGGCATATAAATTGAATGAATGAATGAATGAATGAATGAATGAATGAATGAATGAATAAATAAATAAATAAATTCTTCCTTACTGTGGAGGTGATTATTATAGGAGTCAACGAACTGACTTGAAAAGGCCTAGGTACAAGTACTATGGCACAATTATTAACCTTATCTATTCTCAACAAGCAGCTTAACTTCCTTGATGTGTTGCTAAGGATAAAATGTGATGATGTTGCATGACTTGCCTTAAGGACTTCAAATGTACGTGTTAGGGGCCATCAAGTTGCCACTGACTTGGTAGCAATAGGGATTTCATGGAAGATGATATATTTAAGGAGTGGCTTTACCAGTTTCACCCACCCCAGTAAATTTCCATGGCCAAAAGAGAATTTGAAGGCAGATCTTCTGAGTCCTGGCCTGACTCTCTCTGCGCTCTGCAACAGTGGGTATCATGGATATAGGTAGCATACAACTATATATGAATCAATATCTCAGAGCCTTGGAAATCAAAACAATTACAGCCACCACTGGCCCCTAAATCAGGACTAGGTAGCCTCTGGGCCTCCTGATACTGAGGATCTTCTATTCTTTCTGTCATCTTTTACCAGTGGCACAGCTGACAGAAGCCAATGTGAACTGGAGTTCAACAGCATCACTGTCTCCCAAACTGTACCTCAAACAAGACATTTCAAAAATATAGGCAAACTTGAACCAAGGTTTTACCTTCTTCATGTCCTATTCTTCTCTTAAGACAGATTTACAGCCCTCTTAATAATGATGTCTAGTAATCCAGGGACAGCTATACAACAAATTGTATGGAAGCAGAAAGTGTGAGTGTGTATGTGTGTGCATGCAATTGAATGTCCTTTACAGTTTGTTGTATCAGGTCTCACTTTTTTTTAAGAAAGAGCAGTATGCTCCTTCAGAGAACTATATTACCGCACACCCATTTCTAAGGTAGCAGCAGTAGGGCATATGGAGCCATCATTCATGCAGAGTACTTTGCTTACTCAAAACTGTTCACTCCCAAATGATACAACACCAAAAGCCTTCCAAAAGTATGAAGAATACATAGGTAAACTGACATTGAAAGGCTGACACTTCATTATGCTTCACCTTTTGTTTATTTAATTTGGATTATTTTAAAATATTAACTGTGTGTCATTAAGTTTATTCCAACTTAAGGGAACACTTTCTGGGGTTTCCTATGTACAGAATTCTCTGAACTGTTTTACCAGTCCCTTCTTCTGGTGGTTCTCTAGGACTGTGCAAATTGCCCAAGGCTTCATAGGCTCGTTCTTCTTCCAGGAAGCACAGTGGCAAGTTGCATTCTTGACCCTGGTTCCTTGGTCAGGTAGTCTAACTCTTTGAGCGATCCAGCCTTGCTTATCCCTTATCTGCTTAGAATTTAATAAAGACAGCATGGATATACAGTATATCACGGAAGTGAGTCCACCCCCTCACATTTCATAAATATTTCAGTATATCTTTTCATATGACAATACTGAAGAAATGACACTTGGCTACAATGTAATGCAGTGAGTATAAAACTTGTGTAACAGTGTAAATGTGCTGACCCTCAAAATAATGCAACACACTGCCATTCATGTCTAAACTGCTGGCAGCAAAAGTGAGTACACCCAGAGTGGCAATATCCAAATTGGGCAAATAATGTCAATATTTTGTGTGGCCACTATTATATTCCAGCACTGCCTTAACCCTCTTGGGCATAGAGTTCAACAGAGCTTCACAAGTTGCCACTGGAGTCCTCTTCCACTCCTCCATGATGACATCACAGAGTTGGTGGATGTTAGAGACCTTGCGCACCTCCACTTTCCATTTCAGAATGCCCCACAGATGCTCAATAGGGTTTAGGTCTGGAGACATGCTTGGCCAGTCCATCACCTTTACCCTCAGCTTCTTTAGCAAGGCAGTGGTCATTTTGGAGGCGTGTTTGGGGTTGTTGTCATGTTAGATCCTGCCCTGCGAACCAGGCTCTGAAGGGAGGGGATCATGCTCTGCTTCAGTATGTCCCAGTACATGTTGACATTCATGGTTCCCTCAATGAAATGTAGTTCCCCAGTGCCGGCAGCACTCATGCAGCCCCAGACCATGACACTCCCACCACTATGCTTGACTGTAGGCATGACACACTTATCTTTGTACTCTTCACCTGGTTGCCTCCACACACGCTTGACACCATCTGAACCAAATTAAGTTTACAGTGGACCCTTGACTTACAGACGGCTTGACTTGCAGACTTTTTGAGTTACAGACTTCTCTGGCCGCAAAATTTAGGTTTGACTTGCAGCCTGAGAATTGACCAGAAAAAAAAAACAAAATGGAACAAAAACAGCCTGTTACGGGATTAATTGGTTTTCAATGTACTGTAGGTCAATGGAGACTTGACCTGCAGACTTTTTGACTTGAGAACCGCCTTCCAATACGGATTAAGTTCTCAAGTCAAGACCCCACTGTATCTTGGTCTCACCGGACCACAGGACATGGTTCCAGAAATCCACGTCCTTAGTCTGCTTGTCTGCAGCAAACCCTATGTGGGCATTCTTCTGCATCATCTTTAGAAGAGGCTTCCTTCTGGGACGACAGCCCTGGAGATCAATTTGATGCAGTGTGTGGCATGGGCTGCGCACTGACGGGCTGACCCCACACCTCTTCAACCTCTGCAGCAATGCTGGCAGCTCTCATATGTCTATTTTCCAAAGCCAACCTCTGGATATGATGCCGAGCACGGGCACTCAACTTCTTTGGTTGACCATGGCGAGGCTTGTTCTGAGTGGAACTACAGTATGGTCTTGGCCACTGTGATGCAGCTCAATTTCAGTTTTTTGGCAATCTTATAGCCTAGGCCATCTTTATGTAGAGCAACAATTCATTTTTTCAGATCCTCAGATAGTTCATTACCATGAGGTGCCATGTGGAACATCCAGTGACCAGTCTGAGAGAGTGAGAGCAAGAACACCTGCTCTCCCTTCACACCTGAGAGTTGTGACACTAACGGGTCTCATGACACCAGGGAGGGAAAACGGCTACTTGTTCCCAATTTGGACATTGTCACTTAAGGGTGTACTCACTTTTGCTGTTAGCAGTTTAGACATTAATGGCTGTGTATTGCATTATTTTGAGGGAACAGCACATTTACACTGTTATACAAGCTGTATACTCACTGCTTTACATTGTAGTCATTTCTTCAGTGATGTCAAATGAAAAGCTATACTAACATACTCATGAAATGTGAGGGAGTGTACTCACTTCTGTGATATACTGTATAAATTACACAACGTTATAACTTCATCTGCTGGAATCAAATAAGTTGGTTTTTATATCTGCTGGGAAAAAATATTGCTGGGGAGCAACCACATCTCAGTGATACAGGAGACCTTCAATTCTGGAAAGCTGCTGTCAGTAAAATAGGCCAACCTTGTCTAGATGGACCAATACTCAAATTCTGTGCAAGGTAGCTTCCCAGCTTCTGACACCTTGCAAGGTAGTCCACTCCACCAAAGTCAGAGCTACATGAGACTGCAACAGATTACCTAAAATCCGATTTTCCTTTGTTTGAGTTCTTTAAAAGGCGTTTGAATAGCTGTCTGTCATGGACAATTTCACTGTGGATTTCCCACTAAGGATCTTTGGGTTCCCTTCCAACTTGACAATTCTACAGGTCACTCCTAGCAAATCAGCCACATTTATTATGAATGTACTATTACTGCTATAAGATCTTTCCACAAAGATCCCAAGAAATCATCCAGTTCTTGTGTGAAACCACTGCTCATGCAGGTATGGTGGTAGCCAAAGACAGAAGTCTGAAATTTCATCCATGCACTATCCTTGTGCATTAAGGAGTTAGCCAGATGTTAAAAAGCTGAACTTATTTCAGCAATAGAAGTGGTTCCAAGAGACAAATAATTGTGAGAACTATCCATAGATTTCCTCTCTGTTACATATACTGATTGGTAGTACAAACTCTCACCTGTCCCATACAAGAAATCCACCGTTCCTTTGTTCTAAAGGGTAAAACTCCTTTGTGCTTCAGTGGGAATCCCTGCTCAACTACAAGTAAAACTGTAAACTCTTGGATTCCGAGTGTGAATGGCAGGTTTTTAAAACAGATTTTCTAAATGACAAATGCCTTGTTGGACTTATCCAATGACATACACAAATCTTGAGGCCAAGCAGTTGCTTTAATGTTACACTGCAAACAAGAGGGCCTTCATTTGTATTGATGAAGGTGAAGAAGAGAGGTTATGGTTCAGGAGATCTAAGTAGGAAAGCCCAGCACCTCCTAAACCTTATTATAAACTGTCTGCCATTCAAGGTCCTTAATAAACAGATATGCACAACTTGTCTATTTTTTGCCCCTATTTCTCCAACATCCATCAGTTTCCAGCGGCAATCCCACACCTCCCCCCAACTGCACATATGCTGGAAAAGGCATCAGTGAAAGAGGAGATGTGGATATGTCCATAATAAGGGCTTTGAACTCTTCTGAAGTACACATCCAGAACCCTGTACAGTGGTGCCCTGCTAGACGATGACCTCGCAAAACGACGAATCCACATGATGATGAGTTTTTGCAATCGCTATAGTGCTTCGCAAAACAGTGTTTCCTACAGGTGATTTTCGCTGGACGATG
Source organism: Pogona vitticeps (assembly GCF_051106095.1). Classification (NCBI taxonomy): domain Eukaryota; kingdom Metazoa; phylum Chordata; class Lepidosauria; order Squamata; family Agamidae; genus Pogona; species Pogona vitticeps. Next base: position 217,446,435 of record NC_135784.1, on the reverse strand, counting down.
TTTGGGTCCGTGCTTCACAGACTGTTTTTTGCAAGACAACGATTTTAACAGCTGACTGGCGCTTCGCAAAACGGGTGTTTTCGGGACCAATGCTTCACAAGACAGCAATTTTAACAGCTGATTGGCGCTTCGCAAAATGGCTTCCTTATGGGCGATTTTCGCAGAAAGACGATTTTTCCCCCATTGGAATGCATTAAATGGATTTCAATGCATTCCAATGGGAAAACGCTGGGTTCCCAGTCCAGATCAGCATCTGTCATTGGCTGTTTCTCTGTGTCTCTCTCTCTCTCTGCAACCAGTACAGAAGCCCTGGAAGAGCAAGCGGACTTGGTGGCCAGGCTTCCTGCAAGAGCTGCCTCTGCAATTTGACTATTTCAAGTCTTATCAAGTTCATAGAATTTTCAGGCCTTTGAAAAAAATTCCAAGTATGCTTACAGATCTGTAAACAAACGCTGCAGCTAATTGCTGGGAATAGGCAGATTTAATGTGTATTTTCCTCTCTTGCTTCTAGAACTGTCACATACTAGGAACAAGAATATACTTAACTTTCACCTAATTAAAAGTGGTCCCTGCTCATTAATTAACTAGAGCTTTAGGATATTAACCTACTGATTAAAGGTTGCAGTTCCAGTCTGAACACATTGCTCCTGGCTTTATATTTGGCACAAACAAGCCATAGCAAAGGAGTATTCAGGTAGCTTTATGCCTGTTGTCAGCAGCATCCCTTATGCCTGTCGGATGTGGATGCCAGAGGCCCTGTACTTTAGCACTTTCCTGTAAAACAAGTCCTTTGCACTTCAAGACTGTTAAATATAAAATCTGTATTATTATTGTATCTTTACAAGATAGAATATAGCATGGTATATATTATGCATACAGAAAGTTAGGTCCCTAACCTCCCCAGATACAGCAGGGGAGGTTCTCCAGTGCAAATCTCAGAAAGATGAAAGGAAATACCTCTTCACACAGCACACAATTAAACCTGTGGACTTTGCTACCACCACATGGATTGCTGGCTACCAATTTCAATGGCTTTAAAAGGAGATTGAAAATTCACAGAAATAAAGGCTGTCAAAAGCTACTAATCAGGGTGGAGTATATTTGCCTCCATATAAATTGGCACATAAGAGTGCCGCAAGATTTTCAATCTCCATGCTACTCTACAAAAGGCAAGTAGACCTTAGGTCAAAGGAGGGCAATTGAGGCCTTCCATATTTTTCCAGTCCACAAGATAATTACAGCTGCCCAAGAGTAAATTCCAGTTTTTACCAAGCTATGGTTAACACAGATGCGCACCACATAAAACCAAACCCACTTCTGTACATTTTTGTATGAACATCTATTTCCCACTGCCCTTTTGAAGACAGTCTACCAACCACTTTAAGGTACAAAAACTACATATTAAATCTGTGTTAAGTAACAACATAAGAGAGTTAGGAAATACAGGTATAATTATTTACACACAAACCTGACTACTTATTTCAAAGACATTAGAATAAAAAAGAAATATGCTGTTAGCACTTACATTTTCTTATGTGTGTGTTTATTTACACAAGGAGGACACAATTACTTTACTTTTTGCCACTTGCACTGGTAAATTAATATGGAGCTCCAAGACTTCCACAGCAATCAAAGCAGATTAACAGTAATTGTCTAGTCAGTGAATAGGCTTTTGAACTCATGCTGGACATTTGTGGTAACTAAGGTTCACCATCTCTAGTTTTCAGAAAGCTACTTAAAATGGAACTTGGTTAATATTAATCGCAACCAGCACTGCACAGATTAATGTTGAGGGTCAGGCTGGACTTTAAAGAAAATCATTAGTCTACAGCATGATTTCCACAGAGAGCTCTCCCTTAGCAACTAGAATTGAAAATTACACCCATGTTTTTATTCAATAACCAATCACAAAGCAAAGTTCCCTTTGATGCAACATACAGAGGTGAAGGAATGTGTGTGCTATGACAGATCTCTCTGCTTTAGTATCCTTTCTAATGATGGGCAAACTGCTACCGACTGGTTTGACCTACAGTGAAAGTTGAAAGCTGTCAAAGAAAATGCGTGGAATTTAGAGTGTAGGCTTATAGCACACGATCGTTTCTTTTATTATAATTACTGTACAATGCCTAATTGTTGAGTTGCTTCATAAAAAGCATTACTAATTCATACCAGAAAGGTAGGAAGTGTGCCTTTGAGAGAACCAACATTACATAAGCATTTGGCGTAGACGATCACAGCTGTGGAGCTCAGACTCTCCTGGTATATTCCACCTAAAATGAAGTAGAAAGCTGATCCAGAGATTTTGCCAAGAGAATATTTGTAATGGCAAAAATGTCTGGGAAACTGTGCCATTTCTACAGCTAGCTTAACTTGATTTGGCTTAGGGGAGTCTCAGCTAAGTGCTCAGACTTACCAAAGCCAATGGTGATGTTTTTTGAAAGGTAGCACTAATTCATGTTGCTGCCTATTCTCAGGGCCGCACCACACTAAGGTTCCAGAAATTAACAATGTGGATTAGCAATCATGTGCACACTGCTGTGATCGGATTCATTTGGCCCACAACTGCTTCCACTATGTTGCCGTACAAACCAAAAGCGGAGGTGTGTAGTGGAACCAGGGCTCATGATGCAGGGGGTTTGGAGAACTGGGACTTTTCAATGAATAGGAACAAGTTCAGCAGCCACATTCCTTCAGGTGTCTTTGCTCCCTTTGAGCTTAGCTAGCAATAACTCTCACAGCAGCTGGAGAGAAGATTGATTTTTCCTAGTAACCATCAGTTACAAGCTATCCCTGCTGCAAAGCAAAGTTTTTTAAAAAAAGAGGTTTGGTCTTGAATGAGCATCTGGGACTTATTAGCATTACATAAGGCCTATTCATGGTAGAGATGAAACTGAGAAATCGTTTTTAGACTCAGTGTTGAAGGGTTTTTTCACCCTGCTGCTGGGGGAAAAACATCTAGCAAGTCTTGATCTGGATATCATATATTGTTTGAAGGGTATGTTGCATCTTTCTCTTTCCCTTTCTCAAGCAAGCTCACAACGTTCCAGGAAAAGCCCAACATGCTGAGTATTATACACAGGATATGCTGCTATGCACTACCGCTTACTGCTTTGTCTGTGCATGCACACTGAGAGAAATGGAACAAAGCTGCCTACTGTTATGAACTCTACTCGGGAGCATGGTGCTGGAGTGCCTGCACTTCAAAATTTACCACTACTCTATTGTTGAAAAGGGAGGGAAATGACATCCCTTAAGCTTGACTTGGGCTAAACATTTGCAGTAGCTTATAGGTGTTAATGTGTTGAGTTAGCTGTGAGAATAGGGAGTAATGTGATGATACATCATTCCTTATTAAACATGTGATAGTGCTTTGACAGCTACTAAAAATCCATTTCAGGAAGAAAAGAGTAGAGATTCTGTGTTGTACAGTATTGATGTCTGTAAGAACTAAAAAACTGGGGCAGAAGACACTACTTTCCCTCTTCACTCACACACCTATTTCTAAATGCCACAAGATGACTGGTAATAATTAAGTACTCTTTAGTTTTGGCATTTCTTTTTAAAAGGTCAGATTCCCAAACAACTGTTATGAACTGCATTGACATGCTAGAGCACTTTCAGCTGCTAATGCAGTTACTGCTATCAGCTACTAAAAACATAATTTTTCACCACAAGAAATAGAATATCTATTTTTACACCCTACACAAATCAAGTCAATATGTATTATTTCTCTTCTTTGTGTAACTTATTCTTTTTCTACTAAATATGGAGAAGATTAAAGTGTTAATAAAGGAGGCTTTGACAAAGTGACTTTTTAGGGTGATGAGGTTAGCAGGCCATCCTTCCTCTGACAAGATAATGAGGAGATAATGCCTTCAAGGCTGTGCTGGACTAGCTGAAATTCAAAAGGTGGGAGAATGGATAAAGCCAGACCAGCTTCTCCAAAGAAAAATATTTGGATAGCAATCTTGTTGTTGTTTAGTCGTTAAATTATGTCTGTGACCCCATGGACCAGAGGATGCCAGGCCCTCCTGTCTTCCACTGCCTCCGGGAGTAGGGTCAAATTCAAGTTGGTAGTGTATTCGCGAAGGCTTTCACGGCCGGGATCTAATGGTTGTTGTGGGTTTTTTCGGGCTTCTTGGCCGTGTTCTGAAAGTGGTTCTTCCTAACGTTTCGCCAGTCTCTGCGGCTGGCATCTTCAGAGGACAGCAAACTGCTCTGGGTAGGCTTGAGAGTGGGTGGAGTATTTATGGCTGTGAGAAGGCTAGTTTGTGAGGTAGGCTATTGTCCTAATCAGGAGATGGTTGATTAATGTGTTTTGTTGTGGATGTATTGTTTTGATAAGGGGGGGAGATTATCTTTCCCTGTGGTTGATGGGTGTCATTAGCTGGTCTTTTGTGTGCAGTAATCCCCTGACCTTGTGGCTGGGTGGAGTTCGTTGACCTTTTGCACTCTGTGTTTTTGAGAGCTGGGAGCCAGGTTTTGTTGCGTTTCAGACATTCCTCCTTCCGGTTGAAGTTTTGTTGATGCTTGTGGATTTCAATGGCTTCCCTGTGCAGTCTGACATAATGATTGCTGATATTGTCCAGTATTTCAGTATTTTGAAATAGAATTTCATGTCCAGTTTGTTTTATGGCATGTTCAGCTACTGCAGATTTTTCTGGTTGTTTTAGTCTGCAGTGTCTCTCATGTTCTTTGATTCTGGTGTGGATGCTTCGTTTTGTGGTTCTACGAACAGACAGATGGAGTGCCCATGGGCAGCCCTCTCAGCCCAGTTATAGCAAATTTCTACATGGAGCATTTTGAAAAACTTGCCCTGGCTTCGGCACCCCTCGCACCCACAGTCTGGTTCCGATATGTGGATGACACCTTTACAATCTGGAGTCACGGTGAAGAAAAATTGGAAGAATTTCTCAACCATCTCAACAGCATCCACCCAAACATACAATTCACCATGAAAAAAGAAAGAGAGGGTCAACTCCCATTCCTAGATGTCATGGTGCTACGCAAAACTGACCTCCGACTCGGACACAAGGTCTACAGAAAACCCACCCACACAGACAGGTACCTACACAAAAATTCCAACCACCACCCATGGCAAAAAAGAGGCATAATCAAAACACTGGTAGACCGTGCAAATTGGAACTGTGAAGCTCAGTTTCTCAACACTGAACTCGACCACCTGAATTGGGCCCTACAGGCAAATGGTTACTCCAAAAATGAAATCACAAGAGCCATCAAACCAAGAAAACAACACTGAACTGAAGAAGAAAAACAGCCACCCACAAACAAAGTATTTCTGCCATACATCAACGGGGTCACAGACCGCATGGGGAAACTTCTGGAAAAACACAACTTACACACAGTATTCAAGCCCACCACAAAAATACAACAAATGTTATGGTCAGCAAAGGACAGAAGGGACCCCCTCACCACTGCAGGAGTATAACGGATACCTTGCAGTTGTGGCCAGGTATACAATGGAACCACAAAACGAAGCATCCACACCAGAATCAAAGAACATGAGAGACACTGCAGACTAAAACAACCAGAAAAATCTGCAGTAGCTGAACATGCCATAAAACAAACTGGACATGAAATTCTATTTCAAAATACTGAAATACTGGACAACACCAGCAATCATTATGTCAGACTGCACAGGGAAGCCATTGAAATCCACAAGCATCAACAAAACTTCAACCGGAAGGAGGAATGTCTGAAACTCAACAAAACCTGGCTCCCAGCTCTCAAAAACACAGAGTGCAAAAGGTCAACAAACTCCACCCAGCCACAAGGTCAGGGGATTACTGCACACAAAAGACCAGCTAATGACACCCATCAACCACAGGGAAAGATAATCTCCCCTCCTTATCAAAACAATACATCCATAACAAAACACATTAATCAACCATCTCCTGATTAGGATAATAGCCTACCTCACAAACTAGCCTTCTCACAGCCATAAATACTCCACCCACTCTCAAGCCTACCCAGAGCACAGTTTGCTGTCCTCTGAAGATGCCAGCCACAGAGACTGGCGAAATGTTAGGAAGAACCACTTTCAGAACACGGCCAAGAAGCCCGAAAAACCCACAACAACCATCAAGTTGGTAGCTTTGATGGCACTGTCCAACCATCTTGTCCTCTGTCATCCCCGTCACCTCTTGCCTTCACACTTTCCCAACATCAGGGGCTTTTCCAGAGAGTCTTCTCTTCTCATGAGATGGCCAAAGTATTGGAGCCTCATTTTCGGAATCTGCCTTTCCAGTGAACCCTCAGGGTTAATTTCCTTCAAAATGGATAGGTTTGTTCTCTTTGCAGTCCAGGGGATGCTCAAGAGTCTTCTCCAGCACCATAATTCAAAAGCATCAGTTTGTTGGCAGTCAGCTTTCATCTCTACTGGAAAAACCATAGCTTTGACTATGTGGACCTTTGTCGGCAAGGTGATGTCTCTGCTTTTTAAGATGCTGTCTAGGTTTGTCATCACCTTCCTCCCAAGAAGCAGGTATCTTTTAATTTCGTGGCTGCTGTCACCATCTGCAGTGATAATGGAGCCCAAGAAAGTAAAATCTGTCACTGCTTCCATATCTTCCACTTCTGTTTACCAGGAGGTGATGGGACCAGTGGCCATGATCTTCATTTTTTTAATGTTGAGCTTCAGACCATTTTTTACGCTTTCTTCTTTCACCATCATTACAAGGTTCTTTAATTCCTCCTCACTTTCTGCCATCAGAGTGCTATCATCTGCATATTGGAGGTTGTTGATGTTTCTTCCGGCAATCTTAATTCCAGGTTGGCTTTCATCCAGTCCTACCTTTCGCATGGTGTATTCTGCATATAAGTTAAATCAGCCAGAAGACAATATACAGCCTTGTCGTACTCCTTTCCCAGTTTTGAACCAATCAGTTGCTCCATATCCAGTTCTAACTGTTGATTCCTGTCCCACATATATATTTCCCAGGAGGTAGATAAGGTGGTCATGCACTCCCATTTCTTTAAGGACTTGCCATAGTTTGCTGTGGTCCACACAGTCAAAGGCTTTTGCGTAGTCAATGAAGCAGAAGTAGTTTTGTTTTGTTCTTTTGCATTCTCTGGCTTTCTCCATAATCCAGCGCATGTTAGCAATTTGGTCTCTAGTTCCTCTGCCCCTTCGAAATCCATCTTCTACTTCTGGGAGTTCTCGGTCCACATACTGCTGAAGCCTACCTTGGATGATTTTGCTAGCGTGTGAAATGAGTGCAATTGTACGGTAGATGGAGCATTCTTTGGCACTGCACTTCTTTGGGACTGGGATGTAGACTGATCTTTTCCAATGCTCTGGCCACTGCTGAGTTTTCCAAACTTGCTGGCATATTGAGTGTAGCACCTTAACAGCATCATCTTTTAAGATTGTAAATAGTTCAACTGGAATGCCATCACCTCCACTGGCCTTGTTGTTAGCCATGCTTTCGAAGGCTCACTTGACTTCACTCTCCAGGATGTCTGGCTCAAGGTCAGCAACCACACTATCTGGGTTGTCCGGGACATCCAGATGTTTCTGGTATAATGTTATGAGCCTCCATCCATAGTTCTTCAGGCACTCTGTCCATCAAATCTAGTTCCTTAAATCTGTTCTTCACTTTCACTGTGCATTCATAAGGGATTTAGTTTAGATTATACCCGACTAGCCCAGTGGTTTTTCCTACTTTCTTTAGTTTAAGCCTGGGTTTTGCTATGAAGCTGATGATCAGAGCCACAATCAGCTCCAGGTCTTGTTTTTGGTAACTGTATAGAGCTTCTCCATCTTTGGCTGCCTCAGCCTGACCTACTTGATATATAGGTCCTTAATGATTTTTTTAAAAAGGCAGAAAAGAGAGTGTTATACACTGGCTGGAGGTCATTCAAGGAAAAATGGGACATAAAAGTAAACGATAATACCCTTATCCTTTTGACTTTGTACTTCCCCCAGTTTTGCAACTCAGTAGTCAGCTCAAAACCAAATAAGAAATTTAAAAAATTCAAATGCAAGAAACTAGGGTGTAAAATCCAACCCACAGCTGCCTCAGTATCAACTTTAAAGCAATCACTTTATTGCTTCCTACCTCATCTAAGACAAAACTGGCGAAATTCATGTTGCCAAGAACTTTACATCTAAGAGTAACCTTCTGGCAAACCCCATCTTGCCACAAATGTTTGGACTTTTGGTACTTGCATTTGAAGAGATGGGATTTACCTACAAAAGCTCACATAGTGTATGGTTTTTTACTTTTTATTAGTGGCCTATAAAGGTATTGCCTGTTCTTGAATTTATATTTTGTAATGGATACACACTTCCCCCTTTTATTTCAAATTTTAAAAAAGACACACTCAAAATAGTTATATTTGGATAACGAAAAATGTGAAACATGAATTTTTGTGCTAATGAAAAAGTACATCAGGGCAGTAACACTGCAGGAGATATTTATGAATAAACATGCGTATAACTGATGAGGATGGAAAACAGGCTGCTCTGTCTATTCCATCAGTGAGTTTAATGGTCCGTATTCCCAAATATGTATGCATAGGATTGTAGTCATTTCTTTAAAAAGCTCAGTTATTGAGGTATGATATTCCTACTTCATTTTTTTTTACTACAAACACTTTAAAGCAAAAAGAAACCAGGCCAAAACTGACATTTAGGTTTGTTTTGTAAAACAGCAGAGTTGCTTAATTTGAAAAGAAATGTGGAGGGGGGTAGAGTTGTGAAAAGCTGTGGAATGGACAGGTTGAACATAAAAAGAAATATTAAATGTTCATCAGCCACCATACCTAGCTGAGTTCAAATTTGGCTCCCGGGTAAGTGTTACATATATCTGCAACATACTGTAATCTTTGTTAATTTTACTTTTTATTTCGTTACAATGTTATGGTAAGATTAGAATTGAGAGATGGTTAGTACAAACTGGTAACTTCATCCTCTGATCACTAGAAATCAGGTGGGGTTTTCTGTGATTTCACTGAACATGCACTTAAATCTGGTATTCACAATCATAAACCTCAAACTTTTTCACTGTTAAAAAATTGATTCTCATAAAGTGGATTTTTTTCCATCTAGTGTTGTCTTTGTATTTTCATGTTTCACAAAATCAAAGTATATAATACTATGGCCACATAGTATACAGTGCAGTGGCTTACCTAAATATGAGTAATAATATAATCTTACCTGGAAGAGGTAGGAAGACATCAGGAAACTGACACAAGTAGGAATGGGCAAGATCCCCCACACATCCCCATGACTTTTCAGAATCAAAGTAACAGCTATTGACGGTTATGCCACATCCAGTTTAGATTGCAGAAAATATTGGAGTTACCGGAAGAAGTGAGTATTTGTCACTATTATCAAACTAACACACTAAATCATGAGATTTTGAATATGGTGGGTCAGATGTTACTTTCAGTGCCATCTTCAAGAGGTTCTGATGCATATGACCAATTACAATACAGTGGACCCTCGACTTACAGACGGCTCGACTTACAGACTTCTCCAGTTACAGACTTCTCTGGCTACAAAATTTAGATTCGACTTGCAGCCCGAGAATCAACTTACAGACCAGAAAAAAACCGAAATGGAAGAAAAATAGAATAAAAACTGCCAGTTATGGGAATAATCGGTTTTCAATGCATTGTAGGTCAATGGAGATTCGACCTACAGACTTTTTGACTTGCAGCCACCGTTCCAATACGGATTAATTCTGTAAGTAGAGGGTCCACTGTATACATCTAGTCCATACTCTACCCCTAACCCACACAGTAACATCTCTTCTAATGTCTTCACAACACATCAAGACAAAATAGGTGCCTTTGTATTTAATTGATGCAATGTTAATTATTGAAGAAGTATGCAAACTCAAGAGTTTTATAGAATTTTTCCTTGGGTGGAATTTTCACAGGTTCAGTGAACCTCAGAAGCATGCACACTTTTGAAGCAATGTATGTTGGGGTTCAGCTTTTTAAAAGAGGAAATCAGTCTGGGATTTTGTCAGCTTTGGGACCAGTCTCACAACCATCATTTATATTAAATTCAGGAAAATCACTTTCTCCTCTTATTTTGCTTGTCTTGGCACTATGGGTACTAAATAACCAAACAAGCAAGGGTTGCTGGTCACATCTGTTTCCCAAGGTAAGGGCTGGGAGAAGTGCTGGCTGGCTGGAAAAGTGTATGCATGAAAAGAAAAATCAATGAGAGTGAGAGAGATTCTGAAATAAGAATTAAATTGAATTTAGAGCAGGGATGGGGAACATCTAACCCTTCAGATATTCTGGATTACAACTACAGGCATACCTCGGTTTACAAATTTAATGCACTCTCCGGGACGTTTCATAACGTGAAAAATTTGCAAACCAAAACGCGGTTTCCCATAGGAATGCATGCACGGGGGCAGCACTATAAACCTCCCAGGTGCATTGCAAACGTGCTTCCTACTGCGGAAAAAAAATCGTAAACCGAGGCATTATTGTCAATGGATTTTCGTTCATAAACCGAAAATTACATTAACTGAGGTGTTTGTAAACCAAGGTGCCACTATACCAGGATCCCACTGTGGCTGATGGAAGACACAGGTCAAAACCTCTGGAAGGCCAAAAGTTCTGCACTTGCTAATAAAGACCGTAAAGGGAATTCTGGCTCAGAAAAACAGCTCTTGTGATACTGAGGTAGTAGTAGCCGGTACTGCTTTGTGCAATTTGAGTCTGTTGTTTTAGTACACCTCTCACCAATTCTAGCCAACAACTACTCTGTGACAAGGGATGCCAAAACTGTTCAGTCCAGACTGGGGGGCAGTAGGACTGATGCAGGAGTGGAAATAGCCATCATATGTGGGGGTGCACTGTTAACATGACTATTTCAGACTATAAACCTGCTTAACATACTGGTAAAACTTTAACAAATTAAACAAAAAAGTATGTCACCATTAGGGATTTTTGGAGGGTAGGTGAGGGGGGGGAAGAGTGAATTCTGCTCTTTTAGGTACAAGTTTGAACCTACATTTAAAATCTGTGGGGGAGAGAGTGGACTTGCACTCTGGAAAGTACAATAAAAAACAAAAAACAAAAATGAATGGTAAATATCTCTGCACCACACTGTTCTTTCCCTTCAACTTTTGTTTATTGATGTACTGAACATGAAAAAGTACAAAGGATCCAAACACAAAAGAAAACATGTACAGCCTCTTTTAAATACTCAACAGAATATATTTTTTCTACTCCAACAGATGTGAATTAAGTCATACTGTACAACTTCAAATAAATACCAGCCTTACATTTTATTAAGTGCTCTGATAAACAGTGTAAAGTGAAGCCCAATAGTCATGCCTTCTCACCAATGCCTTTTTTATTTTTTTGTTTCTGCTACAGTGGTAAATAGTAGCAAAGAAAAGAAGCCATGGTATCCCCACCACCAGAATGGAGCTCTTTGCTTTCTGAAGCACAGAAAGTTTGTGTTAATGCAAAACAGTTGCCCAACACCTAAAGATGAGTGTCTTTTTTCAGAAGGCCAATTGATCTGAGTAGCACTGAATGGGTCTAGCATGAGAAATCGCTTGTCACTTTAACACACTTTATTCTCTCACAGTATTATGTACTGTACTATACTGAAAATTTATAACTACAATTTTGTTTAAAAAATAATAATCAGAAAGCAACTGCAAAGATCATGTACAAGTATGTTTATGCATAGCACATTGCTTGTTCTAAGGGGAAGCGTTATGAGCATCTCAGTTTATACAAAAAGCAGGACGTAACTATATAGTTGTCAGTGCATCCTGGTGAAGGCACTGCAGCCTTCAGCTTTTAAAAAATTTATTATAAGCTAGATGCTAATCAGAAAATATTTGTACTTTTTGACCTTAAATTTCTTCAATACATGGTAAAGACTTTATTATTTCCCCAAATAAGTGATTTAAGCATCATACAAAGTTAAATTTCAATAGCATACAGGTATTTATGATTCTGGTATGAAAAATGTAAGGAATTTGTTCAAAACCTATGGTTATACTCATTTTTTTTACCACAAACATATTTATAAACAAAAATGTAGCATCACCATAAACAGCTGAAGCTAGACTATCTACAGACAAAATTTGCAACGTATCTGATACACTGTAAATTCAAGTCCCCAGGACAACAAAAATGAATAAGCAGACCTCAAGTAACAATCTTAATGCCATTTACAAAGGAAAGAAAAACATACAAAACCATTCAAAATTTGAACATCACTTGGCATGTTAAGTAAAGAAATAAAAACCAGAAGAGAACTCAATATATTAGCTGAAAAGAGGTTCATAAACTAAATATCTTATTTACATTACACAAAGCTCAGGTGTTAGCCTTGAACGTAACTTCCAAAATGCCTTCAAATATATCCAACGCAAGACTGCTTCTTCCTGGTCTGCCCGTGTGCAAACCATGTGCAAACATCTTTTTTTTCTTTAAGACAAAACAATTCTTCAAACAATACTGCAAGTACATCACTAAACACCATGAGCTCTATCTGAAGGGAATTCTATAGGAAGAACAGATTTTTTCCCCCATCTCAGTTAATTTAAATTTCTTGCCTGCTCTTACATACTTTAATTTTTTTTCTTTTGTTTCAATATCACAAGTTAATGTGAGCCACCTATCACATAGTAACCAGGATGTTCAGAGACTGCACCAACGATTACAAAATCAAAACCAGCCGTGCTTTCCCAGTGATTCCACTTCTTGAATAACAAAGGTCTCTAAAGAATTTCTACATCATAAATCTCTCTAAAGTGTTTTTCCCCCAACCGCTGCAAATTTCCTGGTAAGTTTTAAAAGCTCACTAGGTGTCATATGAAGAGATTTCTCAAAGTATTCAAGTCAAAATATTTGTTCCAGGACCTGTAAAAAGTTTCTCCAAATTTTCTCTTTTTTATAAAAATAGATGCTTTGTTTTTTTTAAACCCACATCAAAGAGGCTCTTATCTCTTTGGCAAGGTACTGCTTTACGAAAAGTTCTCCATTAATCTTACAATAAGCTTTTATAATGCACTACCCCCCTTCCCCAACCCAAATCATAATTACAAAATAAATATTTTTAAACTTTATAAATAAAAATGTAAACTTGAAAACACTTTTTTTTTAAACAGACTGAACAGCAAGGCATTAAAGTGTAAATCAAACACAACATAAGACTAACTAACCAAGGATTGTAACACAAAGCCTCAATATCTATTCACAGGTTCAAGGCAATCGTGTAAAAGAAATTTCTTCCCTTAGCTCAAACATTTTAAAAGGTCCGCCTTCTTCAAAGAAGGCAATAGAATGCATTGTGACAGGTAAAAACCCTGTACCTTTGTCCATATTCAAACATAAGATATTTAAGAAGTTTTAATTCAAACACTAGCAATAAAAAATCTCGCATATTTCTTAGGATGCTAGTCTGTTATTCCCCCCTCCCTTCTCAACACTGACTTACAAAGACATTTACTAATGTATAAAGTTTCTTTTTAACTTGCCTTTGTTGAATAGTATTCAAATATAAATTGGGCTGGGGGCAACTCATTAGGCTTTGTGCGTTTTGTTTGTTTTAAATGAGACCTGCAAAACTCTGTCTCCAAGACGGTATCCGTTCAGGCTGGCGATCGCCATGGCGGCCTCATCATAGTTTGTCATAGTCACAAATCCAAAACCTTTGCACTTGTTTGTGTTGAAGTCGCGGATAACCTTCACATTGGTAACAGCTCCGAAGGGTCCGAACATTTGCCACAGGATGCTCTCGTCTGCATCAGGAGCTAAATTGTACACAAAAATGCACCATCCAGTCCCCGCATGTCCTGGGATATTGATTCCAGCCAAACTGGTCATTCCATCAATGGTCATTGGAGAAAACCTACTAACCAGTGCAAAGGAGGGGGAAACACACACACACACAAACACACAAAAAGAGAAATATCTTTAGGAAAAGGCTAGTTCAAAACACTTAATTTAGAAATGCTGTCTATTCCTACCACTTGAACATGCTGAACACATTACGCCAAGAGCCTTTTTGCCTAACTTCTATGGGCATTTCTACCAAGTACGTGTTTGTTCCTTTGCTTCTGTCAGAGCTGTCTTTTTCTTTTTTAAGCATCCAAAACAGGTTAAATGCTACAGCACAGTGATTAGGAAATAATTTACAATAGTGTGGCTTGAGAAAAAGAACAGCACACTGTGAAAAATAAATTAACTGACGTCCCCATAAGAGTCTTCTCGGACTAAGTCAACATGTTGTTTGTCTCCACTGAGTGTTGCTCAGGGCTGGAGAATCTTTACTCCTACCACATGTTGTTTCACTTCAGTTCATATCATCTCCAGTTATCTGTATATATGGTGAGGGATTAAGGGAGTAGAAATTAATCTACATCCAGAGAAAACTCCTTATAGGTTTGTTATTGCTAATTAACTGGTCCAACTACAAAGTGCCGAAACATGATAAAATTACCTCTCCCCAGGAAGTCCTCCACTGTATCTCAGCATGAGTTACTGTTCTGGGTGGGTCCCTTTCCTGACTTTTTAGAATGTTTTACTGCCAAATTTCATTGACAACATTAATACAGCTATCAAGTTTCTGAGAAACACGACGACTGTGATGTTTGGGAAGCTGGTGGTTAAAAACACCTTACTAGATGCTATCTGTGACATAAACAGCGCTCCCTCTCAGAAATAGGATAGATAATCTGTAAAGATTATAACTTCAATGACTATGTTCGCTGGGAACTACAGTTCCAAAAAAATTAATTATTCTGCTCTTTGCTTTCACATACAGGTTTAGCACAGAAGCTGCCAATCTTTCTTTCTTTCTTTCTTTCTTTGAAAAGGGCAGTGGCAGTGATTGGGCCTTGGTTTTAGGCTTTGTTTTTTGCTCAATTCCTATATTAAAGTTTTCCCCTCTCTCTTACGGTACAATGAGAATTGAGCCACATTTTCCCTCCAAAAAGCCATTAACAATGACACATATAGTGTAAAATTTAGCAGCCCAATATATTAGTTGCTAGTTATTCGTATTCTGCCTTCCTGTCGGATCACTCAAAATGAAGTGTTAACTTTGCAGCCTTCATCACAGCCATGAACTCAATAAGTTGCCTTAATGCAACTGGAAGGTGTGTTATCTAGATCTTTAGCTTTATTTTTGCTGTGTTTTTTTAGAGAAAAGGTTGCAGATTTGCCAAATCACATCTAGTTCATCCAGAGGGGAAACATTACTCTTGACACTTCGGTGCTGCACCATCCCATTATAATAAAATATGGAAAAAATACTGCTCTACTCTAAAGAGGTATGTAAGGTTCTCACTTTAATATTTCACATGAAATGCTTTGAACACCCTACATGTAATAAAGATATTCTAGATACCTTTCCACTTCTACTCATTCCAAATTATATAATATAAGAGTAGGGAACCTTTTGCCTATCACTCCTTTCAACCCTGGCTGGCCAGTCAGCCAGCCGGCTGGCCTGCCTAACTCTCTCTTTAATTCCTATTCTGCCTGTTTCCCTGTAGAGGACCAATGGCAAAAGACTATAGCGCTTATAGTGGAAAGTGAATGGTTCCCTACCTCTGTGTCAGTGTTAGTATATCCTTACCCCTATCCCCAGTTATATAGGTCCTCACTACCTGCTTGCAAACATGTAATGTTATTAGCCCTGGAAACGGACTCACTATATTGTCTCAAAGGTTAACATGCAGTTTCAGTTGTTCCAAAATTAAAAGACTGATTGAAAAAGTAACATACAGGTCATTAAAAGCCAGACACTAACTATGCAAGGACAATCAGACAACTAGGCAGACAAGTAATATTAAAATGCTACAAAATGATGATTAATAAAAATGATGACAAGGCAGGAAGGGGGAAATGATGCACTGAGACAAAAACACCTTTGATTTCTGAACATGCAAGGATAACTCAAAATAAAGCATTTATAGAATTTTAAAAGGTACAAATACTACAATAATTTCCATTATTTAACACAATTCCTCATTACCTCTTTACTCCATAAGCCATATTGAGCAGATTGTCCAACCTGCAAAATATATTTAGCAAAGTGTTCAGTCTCTATGTCTTTTACCTTCAAGGGTAAGCTGCAACTTCATCTTGAACAGTTTCTCATAGAATCGGTTTACAGGACTGCAGATGTAATAATCATATATATTACCTGTGTTCTCCCCACCCAAAGCCTTGAGACAGAGAGAGAGGAAGAGAGAGGGAGTGAGAGAGAGGGAGACTCTGCAAGGATTCCCACAAAGCTGGGGTTGATTAAATTTCCATTAGGTATTTATGTAAAAGAGCAGCTCAGCCTCAGGACATGAAACAAGACTTTAAATTCTGCATTATCAAGACAATTAAGCATTTTTAAAGTGACAGAACACTCATATTAAAATAGTTCGGAGAATCATTTTATACAGTGATCCTTCCAGAAATCTTTTATGGTAAGGACTACATTTTGTCAACACTCACTCCATTATCAGAAAGCCCTCTGGGATGGAAAATACTTTTAATTCTTCTGCACATTTTCTTTAACCCATTTTCAGCATTTTTATACTTAAAGGTTTGAGAAAATGATTAGACCTTAGCTTGGTTCAAGATCTAGTTGCACTTAGAGAAGATCAAGTGATGACATTAATTCTGACCGGAAGTATCACTGGCCAAAGTCTTATTCGTTACACCTCTTGGAGTTTTTTGTCAGTGAAACTCTCAGTTGCAAATTGCCACAGATTAACAAACCAGACTAGGCATTTATTATTGCACCCACGTTGTGTGACTCAGTGCACAGCTGCAAATATCTGCCTTCCTCACCTTTTCAGCTGGATCCTTAAATCAACAGATATACAGTGGTGCCTCTACTTACGAACATCCTTACTTGCGAAATTTTTGAGATACGAAAAGCTCCAGCCTCAAAATATTGCTTCAACTTGCGGCTGGAGCTTCAAGTTACGGATGAGAAAAAAAATGCAGGGAGGCGGGGAAAGCACGAAATTTGAACTTTCAGTTGACCATTGGCCAGCGAAGAGGCTGCTTGTCTGCTACCTAGCTCGTCCCAGCGATTAGAGACTGGATAGAGAGAGAGTCTTCAGACTGCCTGGTACTGCCTGGCCCCGTACTGTACGGACCGTGGTGTTTTTTTGGCTTTTTTTATTTTTGGATTTTTGACTTTTTAAAAAAAAACAACAAAGAGACTGCCTTTTCTGGGTAAGTACATACACTGTATTTACTATACTGTATAGGGTTTTTTACAGCTGGGGGGGTACGGCTAGGTGGGGGGTTATGTTTCTGTGCTCTGATGGGCCTTACAGTGTGGATTTGAAATGTGAAAAGTAGACTGTAATATTAAATTAAAATTAAATGTGAAAATTAGACTGCAATTTTAAAATGTACAATTTATTTATTTATTTTTGCATTCTGTGGCTTCTAGGGTTTGTGTACTGTTACCTCTCTTTTGTTTTAAAATGTGTGTTTAAAATGTGGCTCCAAGGTCTGTCACTTTTAAAATTAGAAAATATTCTGTGAGGGGCTGTGGTGCTTGTTGATGCAACCAGACTTTAAAATGGAGTTTACTGTAGACTCAAGCCCCCCCATTGTCTTCTCTCTCCCTCTACGTTTTCTTTTTGTGATGAGGAGTTCTGTGCTGGAATAATGCTTGCTAGATTCTGTGGCTTTTAGGGTTTGTGTACTGTGGTGTGCTGAACAGACATGGCTCCAAAGAAAGAACAGAGCAAAGGCAAAAAAAAAAAAAATCATCTCCATTGAAATGAAAAAGGACATAATCAAAAAGCATGAAGATGGCATGTGTTTGTCTGAACTGGCCACTGAATTCAAGACGGCGAAGTCAACCATTGGTACCGTCTTAAAGAAGAAAGATGTCTTGAAAGACATTGATGTGGCAAAAGGAGTCGCAATCCTAGCAAAGAACAGCCCACCCCTGATGGAAGAAGTGGAAAAACTTTTACTGGTGTGGATGAATGAGAAACAGCTGAAAGAGAAAAGCATCAGTGAAGCCATTATTTGTAAAAAAGTGAAGAAGCTGCACAGTGACTTAATGGAAAGAAACCCCTCCAGAAGTGCAGCACAAGAATTCAAAGCCAGCAAGGGGTGGTTTCAAAAGTTCAAAAAGAGAAGTGGCATCCACTGCGTTACAAGACATGGGGAGGCTGCAAGTTCTGACCATGATGCTGCAGAAGCCTTCAAGTTGGAGTTTGCCCAATTCATCAAGGAAGAAGACTACCTTCCCCAGCAAGTCTTCAACTGTGATGAGACAGGGCTGTTCCTGGAAGAAGATGCCCAGGAGAACCTACATCACCCAGGAGGAAGAGAAAATGCCGGGCCACAAACCCATGAAGGAGAGTTTGACCCTTTTGTTCTGTCCCAACGCCACTGGTGATCTGAAGATCAAGCCTCTGCTGGTGTACCACTCCCAGACTCCTCGCCCATTCCAGTGAGAGAAAGTTAACAAGGCCATACTGCCTGTCGTGCGGAGGGCCAACACAAGAGCTTGGGTGACAAGGCAGCTGTTTATGGAATGGCTCTATAAAGTCTTTGCACCCACTGTCAAGAAATATCTTTCAGACAACCAGCTTCCTGAGAGGTGCCTTCTTCTGATGGACAACGCTCTGGCACACACACCCATCCTTGGTGGATGAGCTCAACAAGGTTTTCATCAGGGTCAAGTTTCTCCCCCCCCCCAACACAACACCTCTTCTGCAGCTCATGGACCAGCAAGTGATCAGCAACTTCAAGAAGCTGTACACAAAGGCACTCTTCACCAGGTGCTTCAATATCACCGCGGAGATACCCTTGACCCTGAAAGAGTTCTGGAAGACACATTTCAATGTCCTCCACAGTGTCAGACTCATTGACAAGGCTTAGCAAGATGTCACAACTAGGACCTTGAACTCAGCCTGGAGGAAACTGTGGCCAGAATGTGCCACAGACAGTGGCACTGAGGTGACTGATTCACAGGTGGCGAGGAACATCATCTCCATGGGTGAAGACATGGGTCTGGATGTTGACGAAGAGGATGTAGAGGAGCCGGATGAAGACCACAAAGAGGAGTTGACAACAGAAGAACTTGCAGAACTGCAAACCGAGCAGCAGAAGGCTTTTGTGGAGGAGCATTCCACAGAGGAAGAGGAAGAGGCACCGCAGGTTAGCAACGAGGAGATAAAATCCATCTGCAAGAAATGCACCGAGTGCCAGGAGTTCTTCGAGACGCACCACCCAAGCAGGACTGTTGTCAGGAAGAGTTTTGGACATGATGAATGACAACGTGGTCAGCCATTTCAGAAAGATTCTGCAGCACAGGATGAAGCAGATGAAACCGGACAGATTTTTCACCAGGATGCAGCCAAGAGACAGCGGCAGGGAGCCCCTGGAGAAGATGACCTAGAGGAGGGGACCTCTACCTTGCAGTGATGATCATCTCACCATCCACCTTCCCGAAGTCACCATGATTTCCTCCAGAAGACACCGAAAGCTAAGTGACCTCTCTTTTGTTTTAAAAGGTGTTGGTGGGTGGGTGGGTTTAAAAGTTGCTTGCTTGATTTAAAATGCGTTGTTGTAAAATGTGTTGGTTTAGCATGTGTTTTAGACTCCAAACTCTCCCCCCCTTGTCTTCTTTCTCTCTTTCTCCTATCTTTTTGTGCTTAACAGCACAAACCCCAGTGATGACCTTCTTTCTTTCTTCTCTTTTCCCCATTGTTCCGTTCCTTCCCTCCTTTCTTGCCCTTTTTTTAACCTAAAGGTGCTTGGTTTTGTTTAAAATGTGCTTGTTTTTAAAGATGTTCTGTTTAAAAGGTGTTCCCTCCCTCCTTTTTTGACCTAAGAAGTGCTTGGTTTTGTTTAAAAGGTGCTTGGGTTAAAAGGTGTTCTATTTAGAAGGTGTTCCCTCCCCCCCTTCCTCCTTTCCTGCCCTTTTTTTAACCTAAAAGATGCCTGGTTTTGTTTAAAAGGTGCTTGGGTTAAAAGGTGTTCCCTTCTCCCCCTCCTTTCCTGCCCTTTTTTTAACCTAAGTTCCTCTTAGGTCAAAAGAAGAATAATTCTCTCCCTAGTGGTAGAGTATGGATTAACTGGCTTTGCATTACTTCCTATGGGAACTAATGCTTCGATTTAAGAATGGTGCCTCTACATAAGAACCAAAAACAGCCGGAATGGATTAATCGGTTTTCAATGCATTCCTATGGGAAATTTTGCTTCGACTTATGAAAGTTTCAAGTTGCGGCCATCGTTCCAATACGGATTAATTTTGTAAGTCAAGGCACCACTGTATTCCAAAAGCATACCTAAAGCTAGACAGAACTCATAATTATGAAACCTCAATTATTTGTGCCCTAGGAATGTTCAGATGTTTATTAATAATGTGACATGTGATTATGTATACTCTTGATTAGATGTCAGAATGGAGGGGGGAACCAGTAAACACTTATCTCTAACACCTTTTTTCATACCAGCATAAACTGAGCAAAGGAACCTACATTTCTTAACTTCCTCCTAAATATGAACTCTTTAGGTAAGCAACAGAGTTTTCAGTTCCAACAGTGTGACCGAGTTCAGAAAGTAAACTCAGAAATATTCACTCCCTTTCACACTCCATTTCAGGACGAACTGTATTTAAAACAGAATCTTGGCACCAGCATTAACTGTCATGAATGCCAATACAACCAGAATATGACCACCAGGTTTAAGCTGCTCTCAGATTGGTAGGGGGTGCAAAAATGAAGTAAAATTAATACTAAAGTAACAAGACAAGGGTCAAAAAGAGCTTGGAAAGAATGAATACTATTTTATGAATTAAAACAGAATGTGAACTATTTTATGAATTACAACGAAGTGCCTGTGTAATTTCAATATACAAACGGATGCAAAAGTAACAAGAAGAGGATCAAAAAGAGCTTGGAGATAATGAATACTATTTTATGAATTAAAACAGAATGCAAACTATTTTATGAATTAAAATAGAAAGTGCCTGTGTAATGTCAACCAGAAGACTACTCCATATAGAAAAGCAGCCTACCAGTTGAGAAACAGGGCATGACCATGGAAATATGATGGGCTGCTGCTAACCTAAATTGAAACCTTTTGTTCTTTTTGAACACTGACCTACAGTTTTGGCTACCAATTTGTTATTCTTTTAAATAAGGCATCAATGATGGCTTAAATCTGTGGCACCACAAATACAGCAGCACCCCCACCCCCGTCTTATGTCCAAAAGTTGAGAATCATAGGAGAAAAACTGATCTGATCTGTTACCCTGTAGCGGAACTGATTATGATGTGCCTTAACATTTAAAAATGGATCAGGCAAAAGAGAAAATGAAACAACTGTTTCATGGATACTAACTACATTACTGGACCTCTACTGGTTTAAAAAAGAAGCAAATCCAAATCATTTCAGTTGAATCTGAACCTGAACTGGAACTGTATCAATTAAATGGTCTCAACACCTGAACTAAAGCTGTGGAGTTAGCTAGACAGTCATCAGTTTATACCCCAGATTTTTCTTTTATAAAAATCATCTTCCTTTTCCACCCCAACCTACGAGCAGGTTAAGGTGGCAAGTACATTCTGGACAAACTAGTATTCACCATCATTCACTCTGGCGCCAATATTGCACTTCATTACAGTGGGGTCTTGACTTGAGAACTTAATCCGTATTGGAAGGTGGTTCTCAAGTCAAAAAGTTCTCAAGTCAAATCTGCATTTCCCATAGGAATGCATTGAAAACCATTTGATCCGTATCTGCTCTTTTCTGTCCATAGAAACTAATGGGAAGCTGCTATTCCGCCTTTGACCACTAGAGGGGGATATTTTGTTTCTTTTTTCCTTAGGTCAAGAAAGGTTCAGGGAAGGCAGGGAAAATACAGTCCAGGCAGTTCAGTACCAGGCAGTCCGAAGACTGTCTCTCAATCCACTCTCTAAATGCTGGGAGGAGTGAGGAAGCAGACAGGCACCCTTTTCACTGGCCAACATTTAACTGAAAGTTCAAATTTTGCACTTTCCCTGCCTCCCGCGTGGTTTTTTTTTTCAGTTCTTAACTCAAATCTAAGTATGTAAGTCAAGTCAATATTTTCCTATGAGAGCGGTTCTTAAGTCAAAATGTTCTTAACTCAAGCCGTTCTTAAGTCAAGACCCCACTGTACTGTCAACCAGGAAATGTTAGGCAGTGCACTCTTCCACATGCATTTTGGTCCATGCAGATTTTTCCCTCAGTTTTCATTTCTTACTTCAGCTCCTTTTACTGAGGACATTCCATGGGATAGATGTACAGACATCCATAGTAGAAAGGACAAGGGGGTGCTTCCTGCCCCGTCCCCCAAATCCTAAATGTATTTATTTTAAGGTCAACTGCCAGATGTAGTACAATGCAATGCAGAATGGTATCCATTCATGTTTTGTAATGTCTTACTATGGACAAGGAAATCTCAACCGTTTGCATCTTGTACAAAAGAACTTCCTCACCCATTCTGTGGAGATTTAAAAGTTTCAAAATCTGCTTTACATTGGGTTGATGCATGTCCCTCAGCAAATGCAATCATCCCTTTTGAAATATTTTTATAATACATTCGATATTGTATTGATATTTACTTGAAATGCAAGAATATTTTTAAAAATGAGTTGTGTTACTTTGCCTTGCTGATCCTTTTGGTGAGAAAAGATGTCAATATATATTTTAAGACATCCAACAACATAGTAAAAGAATGTATCAATGGCACAAGCCTACAAGCCTTTGACTTGATAAATAAAATATCTGACTTCATCATCATATTTTTATCGCGATTTTATTGGGAAAGCTTTATTGTCAAGGAACAGATCAGATTTCTCAAGTCGAGGCACTTTGGTAAAATTGAAAGGAATTTAATTTATCCCACATTACAACTACCTCAGGGAAGAAAGGACTCAAGGATCAAGACTGTTTTGGTCCTATTATTTAAGAGAGAAGCATCTGCTGGGTACAAGAAAAACAATTATGCTTTTTCTATATTATATACCAAACTATCCCACTAAAAAGCCAGCTGCAAAGGGGTCTCCACATATATTCGCCACCACTATTCCCTGTTCATTGCTGTTCAGCCATACTGAATACAAAGACTGAATACAGAGTGAATACAGAGACTGGCAGCCTATGCTTTTCTGACAAAGTTTCTGCACCTATGGCGTCTAATAAGGAATTTTCCATATTAGACAGAATGCGTCTAGGTAATTATGCATGATCTAATTTGCACAATTACAGAAACAAATGGAAGACTATGTGAAGCACTTGATGGTATCAGCCTATGGAATAAATTAGTTAATTACAAATATTTTGTTTTCTAGTGAAAAAGAGGTTGCCAGTATGACAAAGCTCCTTCCTATTTCCTAAACCTCTAAAGTGTAAATTTTAAGGTGTATACACAGTAATGTACCTCTGAATTTATAGTGAAATATTATGCAAAGGAACCTTGCTGGATAGATGGGAATAGAACAGTTTTTAAAAGGAGAACTGAAAATGGTGTGAGGGAAAAATTGCTTCTCTAGGTTATGCTATTATTTCTTGTTAGAGCCCTGTGGCAGAGTGGTTAAACTGCTGTAACCTCACGACCTGGGGTTCAATTCCAGGTAGCTGGCTCAAGGTTGACTCAGCCTTTTACCTTTCCGAGGTCGGTAAAATGAGTACCCAGCTCACTTTTTTTTGGGGGGGGGGTGTAGCCCGCATAATTAACTTGTAAAATGCCCGGAGAGTGCTTTAAGTGCTATGGGGTGGTATAAAAGCAGAACATTTTGCTTTTTTTTTTTTTTTTGCTTTAAAACATCTGCAGCTCTCAGAGGCTGCTCTCATTTCACTGCTGACCCTGTCGAACATGCTCTCTCTCTCTCTCTCTCTCTCTGTTTCATACTGTATTTGAAACTTCCTTGCAGAAGACACAGGATACATACAATCTAATTTTCAAATGATCTGGTATAACTCTGAAAAGTTTGTCACTCACCAACGTTCCTGCTTTCTCTACGGTTTCAGTTTGTAAGTACAGTATGTTACAGTAAATATCTTTAATTCAGCAAACTCTTATCAAAATAGTTTTGTGAATGCCCAGAAATATCACCACTTGTAAACACACACACACACACACACACACACACACACAGAGAGAGAGAGAGAGAGAGAGAGAGAGAGAGAGAGAGGAATCTGTGTATATGTTAGTTCCAACAGTGATAATGACATACTGTACCAAAAAATCTCTATTTGAAGCAACTAGGGCATCCAAATTTAAGAACTCTACATCCAGACTGTATTAGATATGCATATATGCTAGCTTCATTAAAGCAGACTAAGAAAAAGAATAATATGGGCAACTCAAATCCAAACCAAAATGATTTGCTTTTTACATACTGACCTGAAATTCTATAGTAAGTCAAGGCCTTCAAATAGTCTTCCCATTTGTTTCTATAACTGTTCAAACTAGAAGTCAAATTACAGTAGGCACACTGAATCAGTGGTGATTGGTGAATCAACTCTGTAAATGTAATTGATTCAAATGGCCCTACTGTAGTTGTGACTTAGTACTGAAGCTGCAATGTACATTAGTGTTCTAAGTCACAACTAGAGAATGCCCATTTGACTCAATGGACTTTATAGAGGAGTTTTCTCACCAATTGCCACCTATTCAGTAAGCCTCTTGTAGTGTGACTAAGCACACTAAGCATCAGGATTTCAGCCATTATGTAAAAAAGCAAGGTGATCTGTTTTATTTGGCATCTAATACATGACTGCAATCCCTTAATGGTAGTACAAAAAATTGGACTGGAACTATTCTTAGAAACAAGAGTTTACTTTAAAATGAACAAGTACAATTCCCATATCATGTTGATAACAAAATATTAAAGGGCATTTCCAGATTCCAAAGCCTGTGAAAATTCTCTGTATTTCAAAATATACCATATACTAGGATAGTCACTCATTAATATAGGGCTGCATTGTTGCAGAACACTCCTAAACAAGGACAGCACTGTTTTGGTGCTTCTGCTCTAGCCTTACCCATAAAATACGAACTTGTTTGTGCTACTTGGACACTGAATGTAATGATATGCCACCACAAATATGCACTCAAGTGCTAGTGGTGTGATTGTGTGCATTCTAAAAGTACAGTACAAGAACAATTCTGCGATCAGGTACCCATGCTGATACAATTCAGCATCTAAGTCCATTTTCTGCAGGGGGCATTATGTGGTTGGAATCCTGTGCCTTAAACAAAGATCTAGTTAAACATGCCTGTGTAAGCTCTCTACTTTTAAAGTGCAGAGTCATTTTACTTTACATGTTTTAGATCCAGGCTGCAATTCTAAGCAGATCACTTTGAAGTAAACTCTGCACAAATTAGCTAAAGTACCTTCCGGGTCATAGGTTGGAGGTTTTCCTGTGCCAGATGCAGAGAAGGATTTTAGGGCCTCCTAAAGTCGTGCCTCAAATGAGAAACTTTCTTTCAAAGACACTGAATTCTTCCCTAGATTGCACTCAAGCTGAGTCATTCCTAAATTCCCTTAACTAATATCTCCTTGTACTATTCTTCCCAGTTCTTACCTTCCCTTAAGCTGGAAAGTGACAACAGAAAGCAAAAACAATGGTGGGTGGGAAGACAAGGGACAATGAGGCTTGACCTTTCCCTCTTTTTCACCTTGGTGCACAGAGCAACAGATTGCCAGATCATAATGCTCAGGGACGCAGAGGAGACACACAGCCTCTGTACAGTAGTTGTAATTCCGGGGGGAGAAACAAGTACTTCACTGTTCCTGTCACTTTCCACAAAAGAGGAGAGGGAAAGATGGTGTTGATTGATAGAAGTATGTCTTATTTGTTTGTTTGTTTAACTTTGGATTGATTCAGGATCTTGTTTGGGAGAAAACATGATGAACATTAGAATTAGGGCTCAGTGACAATGGACAGAACCCACCTCACATAATTCTTCATGTCATCTAACAAAAAACAAAACAAAACCCTGTTCTTATACACCAGACAGATGCTGAAAGTGCTCTGTGCAATAAAGTCCAGCATATTGTGTTTTTGTTTTTTAAAAGGGAAAAGGAGAAATAGGAGTTTAAAAACTTGGCAGGCCTGCCCTCTAGTCAATTAACTGTTTCGTTTCTTTAATTTCCCATCTTGATAATGTATATATCCACTAGTTAGTTGCTTGTATTATTAAGTTTTAATAACTATATTATTCAATTGTATTTTATCATTTTTTGTAAGCCGCCCCGAGTAGACTTTGTCTAGAGGGGTGGGGTATAAATCTAAATAAAGTAAAGTAAAAAAAGTAAAGTAGGAGTATAGTCACCCTGCTTTGTTTAACTAGTTAAAGAAGTACAAGTCAATAATTTATGACAGCTTTAAGATTCATACCAAAGTTTTGTACTAAACATGCAAAGTCAAGTCTATATACTAGAGATCCTCTTTTGCCTTCAGAATTAAGTTGCCACCACTCCTAGCATAGTGCCTACCACTCACAAACTGCTTATAGGTGATATATGGGGAGAGCTGGACCATTAGTGTTTTAAACAAAGACTGCTCAGGGCCACAGAACTTTTGTGTGTCCCAATCCTGGCACTAGCCATTTTCTACATATGTTTATTTACCTCTTTTCATGTCAGTGCAGCAATTCCCCAATGACCTGACTTCAGGCACAGTGCATTCTGGAATTCCTCTTCTGAGCAGTGCTACCTCTGCCCCGGCACTCAGTACTGGAGCAGGCAGTCTGCCTATGGAGAAAGGGCAAGTCTTCTTTTATTCAATATTCAGCGGCTTGACAGATTATTATTTTGTTAAAAGAAAAAATCAAAAAAAAAAAATGGGAAGACTAGGAAAATCCACTGAATACTGAATAAAAGAAACTGCCTTTTTTCCCCTGCTCCAGGAGAAGGGCACACTTAGAATGAATGCTTTTTTGGGTGAACTAATTAAAGGCACAAAATGCAAACAAGGTTGCTTACATTAAATTGTGTAATTAAACCTGCTACTAGCCAGATGCTTGAAACACATTATAATTATGTTGCTTTCTTTTCAGGTCTGTTTTTATTTTTATTTTATTTTTTTAATCTGAGCATTTTGGTATGTAATTCATACAATCAGTTCTTCGATTCCATTTTCACTACCAGCTATTCCTGATTAATACCCAATAGTTTCTTCCAAATTTTTAAACATAGCCTTTCTTAAGCAGGAGAAAATGGATCTTGAAGCAAAACAGCATCAAGTTTAGAACAAGCATACATATGCAAGTGTACAAACACAAACACCCCTCACTGAACACTGAACTCATACAAAGCTCTAAGCAGTTAATGAATGTAGATTAACACAGTATTTGTTTCAATTCACACCATCTGTCCTTTTCAGAACACTAAAATATCACAGAGAAAAACATATGGCTGCAAGCTCAGTGTCACAGGAACAGAGACCCACACACAAAAACGGCAAACCACTTTAAAAAATGCTGAAAACATACTTTCTGCTGCAAAGCATGAATGGTACCATGCAGAACAATAACTCCAAGATCGAAGAGAACAGAATTCTTCTATGGCAAAGTTTTGGGCATATCCTACCATATGGTTGAGAAAGTTGTCTGAACTAGTAGAAACTGCTTACTCCAGAAGATTAAAAATAACCCTCATGAAGCAAATTAGAAAGAGAATGTTCCCCATTGTTTAAGTGTTACTAATTAGCTGCTTAAACTATCTCTCTCATCTGTTTATAGCTGCCAACAGATGGCAGTGCTTTTAAATAAGTATTTACTGCTATAGCTTTTAGATGCAAAAAGTTTGAAAACCTGACAACTCTCATGGGAAGGAAACATAAGCCCTCTTCCAGAAAGGATAAGTTGGTCTGAGGATGATTCTTGACTGTAAGGCAAGACTACATGGGACAAGATACACACCCACTTACCTAAAACGTTGAGCCTGCTGAGCTAGAGGTCCTGGATACCTTCTGTTTGGAGACTGGTACAGCTGGGAAAGGATGGCCTGATTTGTTTTTTGGCTTGGGTTGTTGGCAAACTTTACAGTGATTGGCTCTGTGGCACCAGGTGGCTTCTGCCCGTTCAAGCCTTTGATAGCTTCTTCTGCCTCAATCCGCTTGTCAAATCGGATGAAGCCCACGCCCCTCGAAACACCTGCAATGAAGTAGAAAGCACATTGCTCATTTGGAGCACACTTCCAGCGTCTCTACCAGCTCATTTCCATCTCAAAAACAAAACAAAACAGAATCAAACAGAGCAAAATAGAAATAAAACACAAAACTGTATAGTGTATGTTAACCAACAAGCTACAAGGAAGCAATGAAAGATAGTAGCAGCTTCAGCACCGAAGAAGGTTATATCACAATTACATATTCTACAGAAAATTTGCAATAAGCAAAAAACCCCAGAGCACTGATTGTGACAGCCATAATGCCTGTGCATATAGTACACTATCTTATGCTTTGGTGCTAAGACTGAGGAGGAACAATGAAACAACAGAGGTATGAAATTATATACAGTACAATACAAGCTGATCTGCACTCAGAATAATGGCAGCCCTTATGATTAAGCCAGGAATAGGAAGCTTGGGCAGATGTTTTTGACCAATTCTATAATCCCTGACTGCTGCTTGGGGTTTTGTGGGAACAGAAGACACATTTACAAGGCGAAAGACCCCACACACCTAGATGAAGGGTCTGCAGGAAACAGTCTGAGAGGCTTTCTACACCCAAAGCAATTCCAAGCACCTGCTGTTTAAACAGAGGTCCCCAAGTTCAATTTTTGGCCTTTCCAGTTAAGTCTGGGAGAAACCTCTGTCTCAAACCCTAGAGTCAAGGTAGAGAATGTTAAACCAGATGACTCTAACTTTCCAAACCAGTGTTTGCATAGGCAAAAGCCTCCTTTTTGTGTGCATACATGGACATCACGAAGAGGAACTGGAACTGACATCCAATTGGAAAAAAAATTATCCAAGGCATGGCCATGCCCAATAGTATAAAAATGTGCACTCATATTCCAGTAGTCCATTGGGGAGCAAACTCCATTTTATGCCAGTGCTCTCTTGACTGGGGGGGGGGGGGAAGTGTTGGGGACTAGGTAGACAACCTTGATATATGGGTTACAGTATCCACCCCAATTTTAAATTAGTTACGTAAATTTTACACTATATCGATAACACCCATACAAAAGCATCTTGGATGCATTGTTCATCTACAGAAGCCCCTTTAAATCAGGTTTACTAATTAAACTTTGAATTTTTTAAAAGACGCAGAAGGAAAGCATGAATGGGTCTATTTTTAGATGCATGAGTGTTAGTTTTGATCAACAACTGCCACTGATTCTCTAATCTGTGCAAGTTTAAAAAGTTATATGGAGGACTGAATATGTACCGGGTCAAGACAGCCTCTCCAAAAGAATCTGCCATGCTTACGTAGGTAATGATTGTTTCACAAGCATAATGGTCATTATTAACATAACAAACAGATGGTGCTGAAATGCAGGAAAGCATCAGCACCTGAGTAAGAAAGAGAAAGGTTAAAAATAGATCCAAGATTGGATCTCTGTTCTCTCTGCACAAGCATTTTGGCTGGTAACTTGAGAAGTATACTGCTGGACCAGATATGTTGTTGGTTTGATTAAGCAAGATTTGCCTGATGTTCTCATGCAGTTAATCTTAGCATGTACAATTTTTGTTTTGAACTGGGACCTAAACATCAAATTCAAAACCCTCTTGCACCTTCACCTATTAGTTTGTGGAAGTGGGGGAAGCAATCACATGTAAATAGGCTTTATGGATAAAGCTAACAACAATCTTGCTAGTCAAAACGGTATGCAGCTTTAATGCCTGGATCCTCTCTACTCCTGTTGGCCAATTCATCCACCCCAACTGCTGAGAGCAATATCCAAAAGGTCAAGAGTACTACAGTGTAAGAGGGAATGATTGCACAGATGCCTCTTGGCACCTACAGCTGATAGGCACAATAGACTCTGAGTCAGACTAGAGTTTGATAAGTTACCTCAGGTTCCATTTTGGGAATTTCCCCCTATGCAGGGGAGCAGGTCTTACAAACACCACATCTTCTAAACTACCTGACAGTCCAGTGTTAAATATTATTTAACAAAATAATACTATGAAAAAGGTGAAGAACTCTATTGCGAAAGAACCAACCATACAGAAAGGCAGAATTTCTTCTTAGCTCCATCAACCAGCATACATATACTGTACAGTGGAGTCTCGACCTACGAATGGCCCTACTTACAGATTTTTGCTCCAGCCGCAAAATTTTGGATTGACTTGCGGCCGGAGCTTCGACGTACGGACCGAAAAAGGCAGGGAAAAAGGGTGGGAAATTCAAACCGTTGGTGGCAAAGAGGCTGCTTCTTTAGCTCTTTCGCCCCTACGGTTTGGAAAAGGGATCGGCTCCTGCCTTTCTTCCCCCAGCCACCGGACCTCTAATGTGCCACCGGAAGCTGGGCAGGCCGTCCCTTGGAAACCTCTACGGATTCCCCCTTTCAGCTCGGCGATGGGAAAGCCTCTGGAACAATGTGGCCAACCAGAGCAAGCGAAGGGCAGCGCAGCAGCGGCGGGGAGAAGGTCTTGCTCCCCAGCTGGGGAAGCCTATTAAGGAGAGACTCCCTAGCCAGGGAACCCACCTCTTGCCCCCCTCTCCGCCCAATACCGATGGATCCCCCCAGTTGCCAGGCCTCTTACACTCTGCCAGAAGCTGGGCTGGCCGTCCCTTGCAAGCCAGGGCTATTTGCAGGCTAGTTCTCCCAGGCTTTATCCCGCCCGCAACGTCACTGCTGAGGGGAATCTCCCACTGCCCAGGGCCTCTCCAGCGCGGCAGTAACCGATGCCAACAGCCCTTGCCCGTGCTGATGGCTGTAGGCGTGCTGGGGGGGGGGGTTGTGGCCGCTGTGGGAGGAGCAGTGGAGAAGCTGCCCAGTGGGGGAGATAGCTGCTGGCACTGACAAACCAATTCATGGTTCATCAGTAAAATATTCATAAATTCATGGTTCTTCAACCTTGACAAACCATGAACCAAGAAGAAAGAGAGGTTACCTACCTGTAACCGTGGTTCTTCGAGTGCTCCTCTGTAAATCCACACAATCGGGTTATTCTGCACCTGCGCAGGACCTCTCGG
Source organism: Pogona vitticeps (assembly GCF_051106095.1). Taxonomy (NCBI): domain Eukaryota; kingdom Metazoa; phylum Chordata; class Lepidosauria; order Squamata; family Agamidae; genus Pogona; species Pogona vitticeps. Next base: position 217,415,313 of record NC_135784.1, on the reverse strand, counting down.
AAGTTTCTAGAGCTTAAAGACATGTGATTGGTGGGACGTTCCCCTGTGGAGTGCATGCTCCGCCCGCCTAACATTCCCTCAGTTCCAAAGAAGTCTGTCGCTGTCAGAAAAATAGATGGAAACGACAATGTGACGGACAGAGGGGAGGACAGGCGGGATGTGTGGATTCACAGAGGACCACTCGAAGAACCATGGTTACAGATAGGTAACTTCTCTTTCTTCTTCATAGTCTCTGTGAATGCACACAATTGGGTGAGTAACAAGCTCACTTATCGGTTGGTGGGATGTCACGTCAAAAAGGAGGTAGGAACAGCACTGCTGAAGCCAGCTTCATTCTTTGCTCTAATGTCAAGCCGGTAGTAAGACACAAACATTGAGGGAGTTGACCAGGCATCCACTTAACAGATGTGGGAGATGTCTATACCGCAGAGAAAAGCAGTAGAGCCCTGGTGGAATGGGCTTTAATAATGTCCGGTGGCAGTTTCCATGCCAGTTCACAGGCTAAGGTGATTGCTTAAACTATCCATCTGGATAGAGTTTGTGAGGATGCTGGGGAACCCTTACGAGGGCCATGAAAACAGACGAACAGGCGTGGAGATTTTTGGAAAGACTTAGTTCTGTCAACACAAAATGTGAAAGAGCATCAAACATATAGGGTACAGTGGTGTCTTGACTTACGAATGTCCCAGCTTATGACCACTGTGAGTTATGATCAGCTCCAGCTGCAAAATTTTGCATCAACTTGCCGCTGGAGCAATGTGCTGCTTTCTGCTTTTTAAAAACTGCCTGTTCTGGGTGGGTTTTGCAGGGTGGGTTTGGGCTGGGGGGAGGTTATGTTTCTGTGCTGTGTTGTTTTGTTTTTTGGTGATTTTTTTTTTTGCGGCCCCAGTGCCTTCCGATGGGGCTTGCTCCCTTGTTTATTTTTGTTTTGTTCCTGTTGTTTTTGTTTTGCAGCCCCAGTGCGTTCCTATGGGGCTTGCAGCGTTTTATTTTTATTTTATTTTGGGGGGGTATTTTTTCTTCTTCTAGAACAGATTAATTGCGTTCCAATGCATTTCAATGGGAAATGGTGCTTCGACTTATGACCATTTTGAGTTCCGTCCATCTTCTGGAATGGATTATGTTCGTAACTCAAGGCACCACTGTATGGAGCATGCATTCAAGGTCCGATGTTGGAAATGGAAAGAAAGAGGGAAGGACCAGAGGTTGGTTGAGATGAAATTCTGATACTTTAGGTAGAAAGGAGACATCTGGATATAGAGTAATTTTGTCAGGGTGGAACCGAAGATATGGTGGATCTGTTCTAAGGGCTGCTAGTTCGCTGGCTGATGTTATGGCCATGAGGAATTAAGTTTTTAAAGAAAGAAGTTTGAAATTGGTGGTGGCTAATGGATCAAAGGGAGGCTGAGTGAGGACGTTGAGTACTGTTTGTAAAGACCACTGTGGAAGTGGCAAATGCTGCAGAGGACAGATGTTCTGGAGGCCTTTTTACTCTGTTTTTTGGGTTGTAAACTGTCATTCAATGATTTATGTAATTTTGTGTTATTTTATTGCTCGCCTATGTTATATTGGAAGCCGCCTAGAGTGGTTGTATAGACCAGATGGGTGGGATATAAATCAATCAATCAAACAAATAAATAAAATATGGTTGTTGAGTAGAATAGGATCTGGCTGTCTTTCTGATTTTGTCTAAATTATCCATTACCTTTCTTTTTCATTAAATAGACCTGCACCATCAAAGGGAAGATTTTCTACACGTGACTTAGTGTCGTTTGAAATGCCCACTGAAGCCAGGCATAGCATCTGAGTGCAACTGAGGTAGCCATTGTGGCATTGGCTGTGTGTCGAGAAGCAATTCACCGCTGCTTCACCAGTGTGGAAGCTTCAAGGTGGACATTGAGAGCCACAGTTTTGGAGTCTTCAGGAGCTGACTGTAGAATTGGGAGAACTATATTCCCAAGTTGTCTGTGATAGACTCCCATGGCAGCCTGGTAGTTGGCCACTCTCATAATGAAGGATGTCAGAGAGTATTGGCGCCTGGTCGGGATGTCTAATTTTCTGCCTTCTCTATTTGTTGGAGATGATTTATTTTGGGCTCGAGATTGGTTTGATTCCACAATGATGGAACTGGGAATCAGGTGTTTTGCCAGGAAAAATGTATCCATGCCATGGGTTTTATAATGGTTTCCCACTTATCTGGAGATTTGGAGAGAGAACGGTGGTTTGTCCCAGGACTCTTTCACTAGATCCTGCATAGCTGGTATAAAGGCCAGACTGAGTGGCAGAGTCTTGTCCTGACTGACGTCGTCAAACACTAAATCTTTCTTTGGAGGTGGAGGCTGTTCAACCTCAAGGGATTTAGCCATTCTGAGAATGAGTTGAGAATAGGAGTCTTCAGAAGGAGAAGGAAGGTGATTATCCACTATGTCTGAATCAGGAATAGGTAGGTTGGAGGGTGATTCTTGCGAGACTTCAGAAGAGGGAGTCCAAAGATGGTGATTGATGTTGAGATTTAGATGTCAAAGTCTTTGATTCAGGAGATGGTAAGGCTGTCAAACCTCTATTGGTGTCAGAGAGTGGAGGGGTGGGCCTTTGTAAGTCTTGGTAATGTGAACTGATGAGGTTTGCGAAAGAGGATGAGATGAGAAAATGGGGATCGAAGAAACATGAGAGCGTTTAGATCAGGGGTCTCAAACTCAATTTACCTGGGGGGCCGCTGGAGACAGAGTCTGGGTGAGGAAGGGCCGCATCAGATTGTCCACAAAAAAGGTTTTGTTTAAAAAATCCCAATCTTCTCAAATCTCTTTATTTTTTAAGATAAAATAAGATGAAAAAATAAACAAATTAAGAACTAAGAACTAAGAACTATTATTATTATTATTATTATTATTATTATTATTATAATAATAATAATAATAATAATAATAATAATAATAATAAGAAGAAGAAGAAGAAGAAGAAGAAGAAGAAGAAGAAGAAGAAGAAGAAGAAGAAGAAGAAGAAGAAGAAGAAGAAGAAGAAGAAGAAGAAGAAGAAGAAGAAGAAGAAGAAGAAGAAGGAGCGGGAGCAGCAGTGGTGGCAACTACTTGGCGAGCGCAGGGGGTAGGGGAGCATGAACAAGAAGGATGTTTGCTCAGCAGCACCCCCTCCCGCAGCACGTCTGAGCAGGGAGCAGAGGAGCGCCAGGCAGGGGAAAGGAGAAGCGCAGAGGACGAGGCGACAGCAGCAGCAGCCTTGCCAGGTGATCCGCGAAGAGCGGGGGGGGAGAGAGAGATCTAAGAGCAGAAGCCCTGGTGGCGCCAAACCCCTGAGGGAAAAGACTGCCGGTCAGGGAGAGGGCTCCCCTTCTGGTCGTGTGGGCACTTCGGGGAGCAGGCGGGACCCAGCCCCTACAAGGTGGGGAAGAGGCGGGGGCCACAAACTATCATCCCACAGGCTGCAATTGGCCCCCGGGCCGTATGTTTGAGACCCCTGGTTTAGATGGAGGTTGGTCTGTTGCATGCAAAGTTCGCTTGAGAGATGATTTGGAGAGCAGAAGACCCTGGACAAAAGCTGAAGTCTTGGACGTATAAGCCTAATGTTAGTGTCAGGGTGGAGAAGGTGATAAAGAGGAAGAAGTTTGGGGTGGATAGGCAAAGGCATATCTTTGGTTCCTCATAATACAGTGGAACCTCTACTTACGAACATCCCTACCTACAAACATTTCAACTTACGAATAGCTCCATCCACAAAATTTGGCTTCAACCTGTGAACGGAGCTTCCACTTACGAACAGAAAAAGGCAGGGAAAAAAGGCAGGCATTTCAAATTTCTAATTGTAGGTGGCACGGAATGGATTAATCTGTTTTCAATGCATTCCTATGGGAACTGGTGCTTCTACTTATGAACATTTCAACTTACGAACATCTTCTGGGACGGATTAAGTTCGTAAGTAGAGGTTCCACTGTACAGTGGTTCAGCATGATCTCTATGATGATGGTACGGGTCATACTCTACATAATAAGGGTTGCAGTAATCGGCCAGAGAATGATATCAAGAAGGCTCTTGGAGTTAGAATTCCTGATGCGGAGGATCATGCATAACAGGAGAAAGATTTGAAAATGTGCACAAGCACATTTTCAAAGTGGAGAGGGGACATGTGTCGAGATGTTCTCGTGTTTGAAAATTGTACTAGATATACCCGCCCTGAAGATGCAGGGCTAGAATGGGCTGAGGCCGGGCTGGAGGGTACATCAGCCACCGAAAGGCCAATACTAGGCGAAAGGCTCAATGCCGAAGCAGATTAGTAATTTTAGTTTTGTTATTACTGTTGCTATCTAATATTAATATAATTAGTATAGTTATTACTAAAAACTAAAAAAGAGAAAGAAATCGATATAAATGAATGAAGGAAAGAGGGAAGAAAAGTCAAAGAAAAAAATTAAAAGACTTGGAAGGCGTGGGGAGACATTAGTTGGTACATCTTCTAGCCCTTCAGGAATCTGGTCCTTTCTGCTTCAACCTTCTGGTTTTTTGCTTGAAATCAGGATTAACTCCTGACCTCCCTCTTCCTCCTGCTAGAGTTTCCACGCCTTCAACAGGTCTTTGCCTTCTTCACATCAGTGGATTTTAAACAGAACCTGGTCTTTCCAAATTTTCAAAAAAACAAGATGACCCCATTGGTATTTAAGATTATTTTTGATCAGTATTGCTGTAACAGGCTTCATAGATTTTCTCCAGTTCAAAGAATTACTGTTTAAATCTTGGAAAATCCACAGATTAGTGCCCATATAGATCAGCTAGTCTTGTTTTTGTTTAATTTCTCTCATAAATTGTTCTTTCTTTATATAATTAAAAAAACTTCTCCACCACTGATCTTATTCTTGGGCTTTTAGGATTACCAACAAAATGAGCTCTTTCTATGTCCTGTTCATCCAAGTGTTGTGTACCCATTATGGAGTTAACCCAAGTTATAATCTCTTTTTTGAGAGATTTGTCCATTTTGCAATTGAAAATTCATTATTTTAATGTTGGACCGCCTGGAATTGTCTTCCAGATAAATCAGATTTTTGGTTTTTTGTGTTTCTCTCATCCAAGCTGCTTATCTTGATTTTATTTGATTCTGCCCTGTTTCACAGTTCTTTAACTTTCTGTTTGACAATTTTCAACTCCTGTGTCATTTCTGCAACTTGATCTTGAAGTTTTTAATGCTCGTTTCAATAGACTTGGCTCATGTCACTGCTTGCTCAAACTCCTGACTCATTTTACAGGACATGTCCTTCACAATCTGTGTCAGTTCGTTCATTGCTTCCTGGTTATCTACAGCTTGAGCTGGTGGGACTACCACCTCCTCCCTCCTTAAGTGCTCCAGGCTGTGATGTGACGGTTTGTCAGAAGTTTTATCTAAAGCTTTATCTCTTGCCCAAGCAGGAATTTTAACAGCCTTATCCTTCTTCTTTGGCATTAGATAGTCAGAGTGAAAACTAGTGGAAGAAAGATCAACAATCTCCCTGTTGCTGCTTAACATCTATATGAGACTGCTGCGGGAGGTCATCAGGAGATTCGAATTTTTGTGTCATCATGTAGATGACATGCAACTCTATCTCTCTTTCCACTCATCAGCAGTGGGTGCTGCCCCGTCCCTTGAGCACTGCCTGGCTGCTGTGCTGGAGTAGATGAAGGACAACAGACAGAGGCTGAACCTGGGCAAGAGAGAGGTACTCTGGGTGGGTGCCCCTAGTGTTTGTGGTTTGGTGGGGTGACTTTCTCTGCTGAGGATGAGGTGTGCAGTCTGGGCATTCTTCTGGGCCCAGTGTTGTCAATGGACAATCAAACAGCATCTGGGTCCAATCCGCCTACTTTCATCTTTGACAGATCGTGCAGCTGCGTCCAGACTGGACACCCAGTCACTCACCACATTGGCCCATGCACTGGTAGTCTCAAGAATAGACTACTGTAATGCCCTCTATGTGGAGCTTCCCTTGAGGCTGATATGGAAACTTCAGCAGGTCCAGAATATGGCAGCCAAGCCAATGGGTGGAGTTAGTAAATACCAACATATTTCCTTAACCCTGGCCACCTTATACTGGTTGCCTGTCCACTTCAGGGTCAGCTTCAAGCTGATGGTTCTAACATATAAAGCTCTAAATGGTTCAGGACTTGGGAACCTGGCAGAACATCTTCTCCCAGCAACAACTACCCACCCTACTCATTTGTCCCAGGCTGGGTATCTGAGAGTGCTGACCCTGAGAGAAGCCTGGAAGGAGAAGACAAGGAACTTGGCTTTCTTAGCGGTTGTACCCTGACTCTGGAACCAAACTACCCTTGGACATCCCCTTGCTGGTAACCTTTAGAAAGCTGCTTTAAAAACTAGCTGTTCAGACAGGCATTTCCATCCATGGAATCCCAATGAAGCTATCAGCCACCAATACTCTTGCATTGCCACTTTAAATATTTAATGTGTAATTGTTTAACAGTAGTTATATTTCAGTATGTTTTATATGTTGAATTTATTTTTATACTGTATTTATTTATTTATTTATTTATTTATTTATTTATTTATTTATTTTTTGATTATGCTGTAAACCACCCAGAGTGGCCTTTGACTAGATGGGCGGTATATAAATTAAACAAACAAACAAACAAACAATATTGTTACAGGGAGCTTTCTTTAGAAGCAGGCCTCTAAAAAACTCTTAACAGCTTATCAGACTCAAAAACGAAAGCAGTATTCCAGTCTAAATCAACACAGTCTTTAAAGAGTCTAACTAGCTGTACACATTCCTTATCTTTTCCTCTGAAGGTTTATGCAGAAAAAAAGCAGTCTTCAGAAGGAAGAAATGCATTTTAAAAGTTGTTTACCATTTTGCCGACAAGGTTTAGTTCTTAGCTGCTCATCCCTCCCAAGTGGAAGTGACGTCCCGGAGACGGAGTTTTAAAGCAGGTTTAATGAGCTTCTTGCACTCCGGGCAGGACTCGCTCTGATGTTGTTCCCCAAGGCAAAACAGACAGCAGTCATGGCCATCTGAAAGCGGGATTTTGTTTGTGCACAGCATGCACTGCTTAAATGGGCCCGGGGGGAGGCATAAAAAGAGTGGGAAGATAGGAAAAGGGAAAATGGGGGGTGGGAAAACGAAAGTAAAGGGAAAGGTGGAGGAAAAAACCACAGGGAGAAGGTAAACTGGATAACACTTGTGGGGAAATGTCAAAAAATAAGAATAAGAAGCCTGTAAAGGCACAGACAAAGAAATATATCGATCACGATCAAAAGATGTTGCTCTAGTTGTCAAGATAGGTATGACCTAAGCGGCGGCTAAAAGGAACTGAGGGGACGTTAGGTGGGCGGAGCATTGCTCCATGGGGGAACGTCCCACTAATCACATGTCTTTAAGCTCTAGAAACCTCCGAGAGGTCCTGCGCAGCTGCAGAATAACCCAGTTGTGTGCATTCACAGAGACCACGAAGAAGCATTGCCATTTTGGCAGTGCATCCCCATCTCTAATTCTGAAATAAGTGAAAAGAAAATTTCAACCTTAGTAATGAGGAAGGACGTGCCACATTCCAAGCTCCAGCAGAAGCCTACCTCCCTCAGCTTCTATTATATTGCACACAAAAAACAAGACTCCTGTTCAGTAAGAATGCATTAAAAATAGCTGTCTAGGATTGATGCATGAAATCAATATGCCTCTCAGAAGTCCTTTCCTTTTAAAGTCAAGGGATTAGTTCTCTTTAGGACCGCACAGTTCATATTCTTCAGCATAACAACTTTGTTTTTTGACATCTTAGTAGAAATTATCCATTTAGGTCTGTTCTAGCTTTAGTCTAAGAGATCAGCTGAGCACTTCTTTGTGATACCTTCCTTTGCAAAAGAAAAGCAAGTCTGTTTATCATTTTTTAAGGTTTTTTTGGAGAAGACAGCTACTTTCACTCAGTAGCTTGGAAATGAATCAGCTGCACATTTATTACAAGGCATGAAATAGGCTTCAAACTTGCACCTTTAAGGTGGAAATGACTCAGGCTGGCTGACTACGTTCCAAAATCTATTTTTGTCCATGCATATTTATGAACAATTCCCGTAGAACATTGCTTTTTATGGCCCACATATACTTCTGATATGTTCTGGAGGCAAAAATGATGTACAGGGAGGCAAGATATTTCACAATCTTCCAGGTTGGAAGGGTGAAAATTGTGCAAAGGAGTGCAGATTTTAACTTACCAGTGACTTGGTCAACCAGAATACGAGATGTAATGATACGGCCATACTGGGAAAACAGCTGCTCCAGTTCTTTCTGGGTCATAGTTTTTGGGAGACCACTGACATACAGATTTGCATCTCTAATGGAAGCTGAACTTGGTCGTGCATAGGAAACCTATGGAATAAGAGGATGAAATGTTTTCAACTTGCCATATAAGGAAAATAGGGAACTTAACATACGAGGCCTTCCTTCAAAAGCATGTTCATGGGCAAACTGAACTAAGATTTCTCTTTACGGTTAGCAGACTAAGACTATTCCCCCCCTCCTACATCTGCCATCACACATAGAAGTGCACAGCCAGCTGCTCACTGCAGTAGAATTTTATTTACTACCTAACACATAAATGGCTGAGTGCAGCAAATTTTCAAGTTGTTCAATGCTTTAGAACAGGAGTGTCCAACCTTTCACCTTCCCTGGGCCACATTAGAAGATGAAAATTTGGTTTGGGCCGCACATAAATTTGGTTTGGGCCACATGGGGGGGCAGCCCTAGTCGTTCTCCGCAGTGCCGGCAGTGTAACTTGAAACTTTGGAATTTCTTTTAAAATAAAAAACTGCACTGGGCCACATTACGAGCTGACCTGGGCCGCATGCGGCCCGCGGGTTGGGCAAGCCTGCTTTAGAACCTCATGGCGCAGTGCTTAAACTGGTGTACTGCAACCAAACTGTGCTCACGTCCCAGGGTTCAATCCCAGGTAGCGGCTCAAGGTTGACTCAGCCTTCTATCCTTCCGAAGTCGGTAAAATGAATACCCAGCTCGCTAGGGGGAGGGGAATGTGTAGCCTGCATAATTAACTTGCAAACCACCCAGAGTGTGCTTTAAGTGCTATGGGGTGGTATATAATTAGCACACTTTGCTTTTTTAAAAAGAGCAGTGGTTACTCAGGCATTCTTGGACTGCATCTCCCAGAAAACCCAGCACAGCTGGTGGTGAAAGTTTCTGGGAATTGCAGTCCAAGAACTAAGAGTGTATTCAAGAGTGTTAAGAGGACCATCTGTTTCTTTGTATAAATCAGTTTAACATTAACAGGTAAGAACTGCTTCTTGAAATAAGATGTCTTTGATTTTTCACTTCCTAAATTAGCCAGCATTGGATCAAGTTCCTTTTAAACCATTTTAAGCAAAGTCAGGTAAACCCTTTCTTTTACTGTTTAATGTATCTCCACTGAAATGTGCAAGATTAATACAGGACGAATGTCTGAAATGGCTGGGGTTCGTCTGACAGGAGTTTTTACCTCATCAAAATTTCACTTACACTGTTATGCAACACACTTATACAATACACCAAGGACATTTTCACTTAAGAACACAACTTTGCCTCTGCAACAAGGATCTCTTTTTAAAAGACATCTAACACTTCAATCATATCAAATCACAGGCTTTTGTAAACTGGACATTTGTGCAGCAAGGGACGGTATTTCCCATCTGCCCTTTGAAACGCTGCTATACAGGGGCCCTTCTGAAGCCTTTTCAATGGTCAAAACTGCATGGCAGTCGAACACATGGATCTTGGGATGTACGCAAGGTATCCCACACTGGAAAATTTAACTGAGAAGGTAAACGGGTGACAGGAAAAAGGAGAAGGCAACTATCATTCTTTGCGCCTGATACACAAACAAGTAACCCAATATTTAATAAGTCCAATCCACTGTAACACATGCTCATTTCTCCCAACATTCACTCTAATTTTCAGCCCAGGCATTTTTGCCCCTCATGCACAACTCTACCCTCTTCAGGGTTCCATCACAACCAGAACCAAAGGGGCTGAACATGATCGCTATGGTTGCATGGAGGACAAGCCCCACATAAAGGGTTTGGAGGTGCAGGTTACAGGAAACCTTGATTGCTCCTACTAAACAAAAGACTAGCAGCATAACCATACACAGTTAAACAACCACTTGAACATCCCATACACATAACTCAAGATTTGGATTTCAACAGCGTGGAATTTACAGTGGGATTGAAGAGCTCTATGCTACTGGGAATCTTCTAACTGGCTCAGCACTAAGTGAATACAGTAAAACCATGGTACGTGCAAGGGACAGGTTCCAAGCCCCTTCCTGCAGCTGCTGGAAATAAAGAATAAACCAAGCACTTACTTCTAGTTTCTCTCATGTCCATGCATGGTTGAGAAAGGGAGTCCTGGCCCAGTCTTGCCAAAGGACAGGGTTTCCTACCATCATATTAGCAAGGCAGGCTTTCCTAAAACCAGGAACTGCCACCTCCCCCCCCCCCGAAATAAATGAACCTTCTCCATATCACTGGAAGCTGCTTTTCTCACAGACCTCAAGCCACAAATGTACAGTGGTGCCTCACAAGATGAAATTTTCTTCTTGCAAAAAGCGGTTTCCCATAGAAATGCATTGCAATGTGCTCCTATGGGAACCTCACAAGACGAATGAATTATTTTCATCTTGCGAGGACATCGGTCTTGCGGGGAAAAAAACATCTTGCGAGGCACGGCCATAGAAGAAGCCATCTTGCAAGGCACCACAGTGATTGCAAAAACCACTCATCTTGCGGGTTTTTCGTCCCACGAGGCGTTCGTCTTGCGAGGCACCACTGTATTTCCATTAAGCCACCTGTATATAGCATAGTTTCCAGTTCAATCTTGTGGCCAGTTCTGGTAACACACATTGGGAATGTGTATTTCTGGGTTATATATATTTTTTTCCAGGCAGTGGATAAGTGAAACCATGGTTACTAATCCCACGGATATGGCAGTCCTATTGTATTCTGGAACCATGAGCTGGCAAAAGTGATTAACTGCTTGATTAAGACTGTGGTGACTTCAGCCTTAGAACTCTCATTTAGTAAAGCTTACTTGTGACCTTGGTAAAGTCATGACTCCTCAGTTTAACCTATACCACTAGGTAGTTGTAAAGATGAAATATGAAGCTCCAACAGGGAAAATTACAATCCTCATTCTTTGCAAGCCCACAGTAAAACTCAGTTTAGCGCAGTGGTCAGAATTTTGGATTAAGATATGAAAGCCTTGGGTTCAAGTCTATATTCCTCCTGGAATACACCAGATAACTTTGGGCCAGTCACTGTCTTTCAGCCTGGGATGTTTTGAGGAACAAGTGGGGAGGGGTAGGAGACCCACATTTGTGGTTTTGAATTAAGTGGAGGAAATATAAAATATAAAAGTGGACTATAATTGTAGTGAATGAATTACTGGATGGATGGATGGATGGATGGATGGATGGATGGATGGATGGATGGATGGATGGATGGATGGATGGATGGATGGATGGATGGATGGATGGATGGATGGATGGATGATGTTGCTGAGATGGGGAGAGGAGAAACACCTTGAAATCTCCCCATTCTAAGATTCATCTTTATTTCTTTATTTGTATCAGAGCATTGCCAAGTTAAAAGCATAGACACTACAATGTGAACTATGTATAGGTAAAATTAAAACAAATTAAAACATTATTAAAATTGGACTGTTTTTGGCCAGATGCAGGCTACTTCAATAGCTTTATCTCAGCTATTTGTTAGATCTCCTTTGGTACATGTGGTGGGACATAAATTGCATGCACATAAATGATGCATTAATTGAACTGAAACAATAAATAAAATATAGATGATTTTTTTAAAAAAAAATCCACTCTGCCTCTTTTTTATTCTCTTTTTCCCAACCATTCAATTCCATTGCCTTTTCCATCTGCATTTCAGACTTTTCTTCACCTCAGGTAGGAACAGAGGAAGCTGCCTTACACTGGGTCAAACTACTAGTTCATTTAGCCCAGTGCTGTCATGTCTTACTGGGAACAATCTCTCTAGGGTTTCAGGCAGGATTCTGTTATAGCTTCACCCATCGATCCTTGTTATTTCCTTGAGGTCTCCCATCCAAGCAGCAACCAACGTGAACTCTGCTTAACTTCCAAAGTCAGACATGACTGAGTATGTTTATGATGGTATGATAGTTAAGCACTTAGGAAAAAAATTGTGTGTGCTTGGCATATTCAGTCCCTACTATGGTGGGGTTTCCTGAGTATACAAAGGATGGCCTGGAAAACAACTCACATGCATCTTATGTGTTCATGCAAGTGAACAGGATCATGGCCAATGAGAATTCTTTTCCTCAAATACAAATCAATCAGACTGGACTAGTAGATATTTAGCAACTATGGTCAGAACTGTGCTGCAAATCTTTGGTAGATGTCAACACTATCAAAGTCTGTACAGTGGTGCCTCGCACAACGAGTGCCTCACACAACGATGAATTCACACAACGATGCCTTTTTCTGTTAAATTTGCTGCCTCACACAGCGATGTTTCCTATGGGGGATTTTCACACAACGATCTCCCTTTTCGCTCCTGTAAAAGTGTCTTACAATGTTTGGACGCTGTTTTAAATGATTGCAATGGTTAGTCCACCTCCTGAAACCTATGCAAACTGATTTTGGTGTTGTTCTGACACTTCGTTAATTTATGATGATTTTTTGTTTTTTCCATTGGAAACCATTAGACAGACCATCCAATGGTTTCCAATGGAGAAAATTCAAAAAATCATCATAAATTAACGAAGTGTCAGAACAACACCAAAATCAGTTTGCATAGGTTTCAGGAGGTGGACTAACCATTGCAATCATTTAAAACAGCGTCCAAACATTGTAAGACACTTTTACAGGAGCGAAAAAGGACTTCGCAAAGGCATTGAAATGTATTGAGTCAGCTTCAATACATTCCAATATAGGAAACATTGTTTCACTCAACGATGTTTCCTATGGGGATTTTCACTGAACGATGGCAATCCGTTCCAATTGGAACGGATTAACCGGTTTTCAATGCATTCCTATGAGAAATGGTGTTTCACAGAACGATGTTTCACACAACGTTGATTTTTTTGGAACCAATTAACATCGTTGTGTGAGGCACCACTGTATCTTATTTCAGTCTTCCACACTACTACTGATATAGGGAGTGAAGTGGCTAGTTGGATTATGCCACAAAGTAAACTTATTTAGAGTTCAAGGTAGAAAAAAAGTTCATTGGTATGCATGTTCCATGTCAGAGATTGATTTATGGATTCAATTTCTTTGCTTTCTTGGGGTACAGCTTCAACTGTTCCTTTTTGCTTTTAAGTGAAAATTTGTTTCTTTGCAAATCTAAGATTTTGCAAAAGCTAATACCTCCTCCACTTATGCGTGGCTCTGGCAGTTCTGGATACAGAAGGAATCACTCTTGAAGTAATACCATATTTTTCTGTGTATAAGACGATACTTTTGTCTAAAATATTTAGATTAAAAATTGGTGGTCATCTTATACATGGAGGAAAGTGCAAGAAAGTGGAGGTAATAGAAAGTGGAGGGGAAAAGCAGGAATCATCAAAGCGCTTTGATGATTCCTTCTTCCCCCCTCCACTTTCTTGCAAGGAAAGTGCTTTCCCCCTCCACTTTCTTTGCAAAAAGTGGAGGGGGAAAGCAGGAATCAAAGTGCTTTGATTATTCCTGCTTCCCCCCTCCACTTTCTTGAGAGTAAAGTGCTTCCCCCTTCCACTTTCTTTGGCAAGAAGAAAATACTTTGGCAAGGGGGAAAACACTTACCTCACAAAAAAGTGCAAGAAAGTGGAGGGGGAAAGAAAGTGGAGGGGAAAAGCAGGAATCCAAAACACCTTCCCCCACCACTTTCTTGCAAGGAAAGAAATTTTGGGTTAGAAAAGTGGAGGGGGGGATCTTATACATGAGGGCGTCTTATACGCGGAAAAATGGTAAATTATACTCTAAATACACGGGAAAATACAATAAATTATACTCTAAATATAGAGTAAATGTGTCATTTTATCATTTAAGAAATGCCAGTTCTTTTTGCTTCCATGCTTTATTATTACAGGTACTTTATATCTTGTTTTAAAGCAATTATATAGAGATCCTAGGATTATCTCCTATTCAGATACTGCCCTTAAAATTACGATATAAAATAGGCTTGGAATGTACCCAGGGTTCTAAAAGCTTGAATTGTGAAGCCTTAGATTATGGGGGGGGGGGAGCATTTTGATAGAGGAAAACAACAGTTCTGCAAACATTTGTTCAAGACCCCATATCCTCTAGTTGAAAAAGAAATATCTCCCCCCCTCCAAAAAAAAAAGTGTTATTAGTTGTTTCCCGTTTCCTGGAACTTGACGGGCTTCACTACATGTAGTGCTTCAGTCACAATACACCAAAATCAAGAAAACAGAAAACAAGTGTACATGATCCAAATGTTTATATTTTGCCTCCCAACCATTATTTTTCCTATTTAGAGATGGGCACGAGCTGCACTTCAGCAGTTCAACACAATTTAGCATGGTGTTCCATGGGCAGTGTGCACTTCTCCCCCCTGCTTCCTTTGTGGGTTTCTCCACGCACGGGCAGCAGCACACTTCCGTCCTTTGCCTCCCCCAGTGGCAAGCCACTCACTGGCAGCAGCATGCACTTCTATCCTCTGCCTCCTCCAGTGTCTGCCCACTCAGAGGCAGAGCCACAGGATTCCCTGTCCCATCTTCTCATCTGAGTGGGCAGCCACAGGAGGAGGCAGAGGATGGAAGCACATGCTGCTGCCAGTGAGTGACCGGCCAACAGGGGATGTGGGAGAAGGAAGCGTGTGGCATCTGCAGAACAATTGTGTGGGCACCACACTGAACAGGGACAAACCGTGTTCCTTCTTAGGCAGGCCAAAACCAGTTTTGCACAGAAACCTGCCAGACTCATATGACAAATTCGCACTTCTGAAAGGCTCAAGAAAAAAGAGGCTACCACCACAATCCTTAAGTACTGTAACTTCAAGTGTACAATTCCCCAAAATTGCAAGACCATGATCTACAATACTTAAAATCACCACATGATTGTCATTGTTTTAAAACAAGGTGGAGAAAGGGACAAACATAACACACTGCAGCTTTAAAAATAATTTAAATGTATTAGTTCTAAGTTGTAAAGGTTGCTACAGTATTTTTCTATTAATGGAAAAATTGGATTTACATAAAAGTTGGAAGGTTAACTGAAAATCCCTTTGTATCCTCTAGTGCAGTGGTGTCGAACTGTGGCCCTCCAGATGTTCTTGGACTTCAACTCCCAGAAGCCTTCACCACCACCTCTGCTGGCCAGGATTTCTGGGAGTTGAAGGCCAAGAACATCTGGAGGGCCACAGTTCGACACCACTGCTCTAGTGGCAAAAGAATTTTTGATTTAAAAATGTTTTGTGAGGTATGTGGGCCCAAGGGCTGCATCTTGTCCTTCAAAATACAGAACATTGTCCCCCTATGCTCCCTAAACCACATATTGAGACTTTCTGAGCACGTTCCACCCACTATTTTTCTAATTTGGGGGTTCATAAAGGGGGGCTGGGTGCAAATTAAAAATAACTGAAAGACAGAATGCTACACAGAACCAGAATGTACATGTTTAGTGCAAGGTGCAGCACATCAGTGTTTAATGGTCAAGGAACATGCAAAAAATTGAATGCAGACTTCCAAAGAATAGCAAGGAGAGACAAGAAGGCCTTCTTAAATGGACAATGCAAAGAAATAGAGGAAAATAATAGAAAAGGAAAAACTAGAAATCTGTTCAGGAAAATTGGAGACATTAGAGGAGCATTTTGTGCAAAGATGGACATGATAACGGACAAAAATGGAAGGGACCTAACAGAAGCAGAAGACATCAAGAAGAGGTGGCAAGAATACATAGATAAATTATACCAGAAAGATCTGGATGTCCCAGGCAACCCAGATAGTGTGGTTGCTGACCTTGAGCCAGACATCCTGGAGAATGAAGTCAAGTGGGCCTTAGAAAGCATGGCTAACAACAAGGCCAGTGGAGGTGATGGCATTCCAGTTGAACTATTTAAAATCTTAAAAGATGACGCTGTTAAGGTGGTACACTCAATATGCCAGCAAGTTTGGAAAACTCAGCAGTGGCCAGAGGATTGGAAAAGATCAGTCTACATCCCAATCCCAAAGAAAGGCAGTGAGTGCCAAAGAATGCTTCAACTACCATACAATTGTATTCATTTCACACACTAGCAAGGTTATGCTCAAAATCCTCCAAGGTAGGCTTCAGCAGTATGTGGACGAGAACTCCCAGAAGTACAAACTGGATTCTGAAGGGGCAGAACTAGAGACCGAACTGCTAAGATCTTTACGGAGGACGAGATGGTTGGACAGCGTCGTCAAAGCTACCAACTTGAATTTGACCAAATTCCGGGAGGCAGTGGAAGATAGGAGGGCCTGGCGTGCTCTGGTCCATGGGGTCACAAAGAGTCGGACACGACTTAACAACTAAACAACAACATGGTGGTCATATGAAAAAGAAAAAAAATGTGGTTATAGGTTCGGAAAAATGTCGTAAGAAATTGTCCAACAGAAACTAAAATTTATATCTACACAGCAGCCAGGTTACTCTGGGTCCAAAAATGGTAGAATGGAGAAATACCAATGATGGAGGAGCTATTAAAGAAGCTACTGGATAATGCAGAAGTAGATATGCTTTCAGAGGCAATATGGGATCAACCAAGATACTTTGTAAAGGAAAGCTGGAAGCTGATGTACAATTGGGCCCATAAACAGACAAAAACTTAGGGGAAGAAATGATCGTGGTGAACCAATGCTTACAAGAACCCTTTGATGATATTTGATGACCTAGACAATGGCAAAATCTCTGATCTATATACGTAGCATAAATGTTTAGTTTTTCTTGTCTTTTGTTGTTTTTGTTATGTCTTACTTTGTTGTTTTGTATGTTGTGTATGTTTAACAATAAAACAGTTTTAAAAAGGAATTAAAGCAGGGTGGATAAAATCAATGACTTAAAAATTGATTTAAATCACAATTTAAATGTTAAAAATTGTGTTTTATTTAAATTGCCAACAAATCTGACTTTTTCAATTTAAACCATTATTTAAATTGACTTGATTTAAATCAAATCCACCCCGGATTAAACAAATTAAAGTTTCTTTTATGAGCAATTTAGCTTCCAGAAACAACAACAACAACAACAACAACAGACTGGTATTATATAACAGACAAAAGTTTTAACCAAAATCCTAAGTATCTGTTAAATGTTGATGCAGTATGTATGCTGTTCCTAATATTGCCTTTTTGTAACTCTGGTGGTGTTGTTTCTGAGATCTGCAACTACTTAAAGTACTGTGTGAAATTTCTTGATATTGTTCCCAAAGCCCCAGTGACTACAGGGACTACTGAAAGCTGTTTCGATTGCCAAGTCTCTGCATCCCCCCCCCCAATTCTTTACTTTCAACTCTGGCACCCCCAGGAATTGCAATGCTAATGATCCAGACAACTCATTGTTTTATCACTACTATGTCTGTTGTGTTACATTCAAGGTGTCGGTTTAGATCCAGAAATCCCACAGGATCTTGATTCTGTAATTTTCTGATGCCTTCTCTACCTGATGTTCCCATGGGTTTTCGGAGGTTTGCATTTTGCATAATGACTAGTGCACTAATTTTGCCACTCTTATCATGTCTAATTTTGTAATTTGTTTGTGTAATCTTTGGAAATTCACAGATGAAGTGTGACACAATTTCATCATTTTCTTGGTAGAGTTGACATTTGGTATTAGCACTAATTCCTTGAATCTTAGCTGTCATCACATTGGTTTGGAGTGCTTTTTTTGCAGCAAAAATCAAACCTTCAGTTTCTTTCTTAATGGTGCCCAGTTTTAGCCATGCTCATGCTGAATTACAATCATGCTCTCCCATCAATATTTCTCAGATGTTGTCCATGTAGTGGTTTATTTTTCTAACTATTTAATTTATTTTCAAATTGTTGTTTCTTATATTGAATCTTTGTTTTTGTTCTTTTAAAAATATTCACAATTTTCACCATCTTAAGTAGTGTTTCTCTACTTGTACTAATATAATCATTTAAGCTTCTCCCCCCCCCCGCCGCCAATGCATAACTAAAGCAGGAGTGACAGACAGAGGGGAGGACGGGTGGGAAGTGTGAATTCACAGAGTACCACTCAAAGAACCAGAGTTACACGTAGGTAACTTCTCTTTCTTCTTCGTGGTCTCTGTGAATGCACACTAATGGGTGACTAACCAGCTTACCTCATAGGTGGAGGGATGTCACAACATGATTGAAGATAGCACTGCCGGTCCGAAGGAGGCATCAGCTTTGGCCCTCAGGATCAGTGTGTAGTGGGCAGAAAATGCAGATGGTATAGACCACGTAGCAGCTTTGTAAATGTCCAGAAGGGAGACTCCATGAAGAAAAGCCACAGATGTGGCAGTGGCTCTAGTAGAGTGAGCCTTGATTCTGTCAGGTAAAGGTTGCTTAGCAATTTAGTATGCAAGTCTAATAGTTGAAATCAGCCACCTGGAGATTGTCTGTGAAGACACATGGGAGCCCCTAAGAGGGGGATGCGGCAATACAAAGAGTCTCTTAGATTTTCTGAAAGAGGATGTTCTGGAGAGGTAGAAAGAGAAGGCTCTCTTTGCATCTAGTGAGTGTAACGAGTGTTCTAGGTCCGTTGTAGGTGATGGAAAGAACGTAGGGAGGATAATAGGTTGTGACAGATGGAAAGTTGACACTACTTTAGGCAGGAATGAGACATCTGGAAATAAGATAACATTATCGGGATGGAATTGGAGAAAAGGAGGATTGATTCTTAAAGCCGCAAGCTCTGAGGCGCTATGCGCGGAGGTGATAGCAACGAGAAACAGCGTTTTGAGTGAAAGGAGGTATTCAGACATACTGGCAAGTGGTTCAAAGGGAGGGAGGGAGAGGCAGTGTAGCACCAGAGAGAGAGACCACTGTAGAGGAGGTGAATGTTGGGGACACCTCGTAAAAACTGATTTGAGTTTTGGGTGATGGAAGAGCATGGTAGCATCCAAGTCTTGCGGTTGGTGAGTTATGATTGCAGATAGGTAGGCTTTCAACGTTGAGAGAGACAGGTGATTATGAAAAAGGTAGGAGAGAAATTGTAGAATGGTTTCTAGATTGGTCGGACAGACTGGTAAGTTGAGTTGACTAGTAAATCTAGTGAAGCTAGACCATTTATAAGAGTATAATTTGGTTGTGGAAGGCTTACGTGCATGAGCCAAAATTTCATTCACTGAAGTGAGATTCTCCAGGCTGTGAGACTGAGAGTTCGCACATCTGGATGGTGAGTTTGACCGTGGTGTTGGGAAAGTAGGTGTGGGACCGGAGTCAGTCTGAGGTAGTCGCTGCTCAGGGATTTGAGGAGTGTGAACCATGGTTGCCTTGGCCACCATGGGGTGATGAGAATAGCATTGGTATGATCCCGTCTGATCTTGGATATGGTGCGAAGGAGGAGTAGAAAGGGACGGAACATGTAAATCAGATTCCTGGACCAGTCTGCCATCAGAGCATCTCCCTGGGATCCATATCCTTTTCCCCCTCTGGAATAGATTTTGTCGCATTTGGTATTGCTGTGGGTCGCAAACATGTCGATGTCAGGAGTTCCCCAGTGGTTGCAGAGATTGAGATATGCCATGTGGTCTAGTGACCATTCATGCATTTTGTTTTGTAGATGACTGAGTCCATCTGCCACTGTGTTGTTGTGTGTGGCTATATAAACTGCTATGAGGAAAACATGACATTCCAGTCACCATTCCCATATCTGAACCGTTAGATAAAGAAGTGGAAGGGAGTGGGTGCATCCCTGTTTGTTCAGGTAAAACAGAGCTGATGTATTTATTATCTGTTGTGATCTGTACGATGTTGCCAGTTACAAGTGGCTTGAAGGCCTGGAGAGCTTTGAAAATTGTGAGGAGCTCTAGGTTGTTTATGTGGAGCATTTCTTCTTTGTGTGACCACCTCTCATGTATCTGTAGTCTGTTGCATTGTGCACCCCATCCGGTATCTGTTACGATTTGTTTTGTGGGTTGTAGAGGGGAGAAAGAGCGACCCATAAGCAGTGACAGGAGGAGTGTCCATGGTTGGAGGCTGGAGTGTTTTTTTCCCAAAGACCTCAGACGTTGTTCTCTCAGTTTTAGCGCCTGTTTCGTAAAATTTTTGCAAAACTGGCAGGAGGAGGTCTGATGGGTTTCCCCCAAGCAGAATGGACAGTATTTGTGACTGTCTGATAGGAATATTTTATTAGAGCACGTAGTGCACTTCTTGAATGGGGGTGGTTCCTTGCCATAAATAGCAGGAAGGGGAAAAACTAGGGGGAAAGGGGAAGAGGGAAGCAGTAAGTCTCTTACTACAGCAGATAGGCAGAAAAATAATGAAAAACTGTTCTTTTTCAGGAATCGCGATGGCGAAGAGGAGCAGCTCTAAGAGGAGACCTCATGCTGCAGCGGTAAAAAAGAACTGAGGTACTTGGAGGACGGGAGGACCTCATGGTGGCAAGGGGGCAGTCCTACGTAGATTAGCATAAAGATTAGCATGTTTTGTTTTGTTGAAGTAGGGAAATCAACCTATTGCACAATCACTGTACAGACATATTCTGTCTTTTGAACAAGTCACCTTGAGTCCTTTCGAGGAGAAAGGTGGGGTAAAATATTATAAATAGAGAAATAATATATAACAAAATAAAGGTATTATCATTAATAGTCTGGAATTTTGTCAATTCTAGAATCACAGCTCTGTGTTGCTATGGTTTATTAAAATGCTTTTTTTTTCTTTTGAGAAAAATGTTCCTCATAATTATAAAGAAGACTCTATGGATGGTATACTGCTCACACCACACATAGAAATACCTCCTTCAGGGCTATAAAAGGATACGTTTATGGTCTAAATGTATGGCATCGTGTTGTCTTCATGCAGTGCAAGCAGAGACAAGAAAGCACTTAATGTGATACAAATGGGAGACAATATATGGAACATTATAGGACTCTTCAGAGTACAGTATACGATTTTATTCCAAGCTACTCCGTACACATAGCAACACCCTGAACCTTGAACACATTCTATCTTGTCTGATTTCAGAGCCTAAGCAGTATTGGGACTGGTTAGTATTTGAATGACAGACAACCAGGGAATGCTGGTTGATGTATTAAGGAGAGGTTATTTGCATGGAAAAGGTACTAGCCAAGAAATTATTCTGAGTAAAATTCTGAAGAGCTGCAGCCAGTCAGAGTTGAAATTACATGTCTGGATAGACCAATCCTAGATACAGTATTCCATAGCTTTGTAGACTACTGTACAGAGCTCACAATTCACATCAGAAATTAATGATGAAAAATGTGTTACATTTCTTACCAAACGGAAGAACGAACACCAAATACAGTGGAACCTC
The DNA here is from genome assembly GCF_051106095.1 of Pogona vitticeps. Classification (NCBI taxonomy): domain Eukaryota; kingdom Metazoa; phylum Chordata; class Lepidosauria; order Squamata; family Agamidae; genus Pogona; species Pogona vitticeps. The sequence continues at coordinate 217,393,864 of NC_135784.1, read as the reverse complement.
GACTTACAAACGTCCCTACCTACAAACATTTTGACTTACGAACCGCTCCATTTGCAAAACTTTGCTTTGACTTGCAAACAGAGCTTCGACTTACGAACACAAAAAGGCAGGGGGAAAGGGCGGGAAATTTGAATTCACTGTACTAACTGTTGGTGGCAAAGAGGCTGCTTCTTTGTAGCTCTTTTGCCCCAACACTTAGGGAAAGGGATGCAGTAGGGGTAGCCCAGAGCCAGGAGGCTTGAGCCTCCTGGGTGCTCTGGCGGGGGCAGAGGTGACCCAGAGCCAGGAGGAGCCTCCTGGCTGCTCTGGCGGCAGCGGTGGGGGCAACGGTAGCCCAGCGCCGGGACGCTTGAGCTAGCCGGGCGCTTTGGCCACTCGTCCCTGGCTGCGCCGGAAGGCATGAGCGGGCCGGGTTTCTTCGGCTGCTCGCCTCCCGCTCGCTCCTCGCTCCTCACTGCCCTCCACCATTTGAATTTCCCACCACCGGCCCACAGACGGTGGCATGGAGCAAGTGGAAAGCAAGCTGGGAGGTGACCAGCCAAAGCACCCCTGCCAGGCTCAAGCCTCCTTCCGGCGGCAGTCACAGCAGCAGTGAAAGCCTGGGAGGCTGAGGAGGCTTCGGACTGGTAAGGTGCTGCTTTTTCCTTTTTAAAAAACTGTTCTGGATGGGTTTAGGAGGGTGAGTTTGGACTGGGGGGGGTTATGTTTCTGTGGTGTTTTGTCTTGTTTTTGGATGTGTGAGTGTGTGTGGTTTTTTTGTTTTTTGTTTGTTTTGCATTCCCAGCGGGGGACTTCCTCTGTTTATTTTTATTTTTGATCCCGTTCCCATGCATTTCAATGAGAAATGGTGCTTCGACTTACGAACATTTCGACTTACGAATGCTGTTCCAATACAGATTACGTTCGTAAGTTGAGGTACCACTGTACCTAATGTTTTAAAAGTAATGTTAAAATTTTAACAATGGCTAAAGTTGCTATTTATGGAGAGTATGCATGCTCACTCACAATCCTCTTCCCCAAACGAAGGCAACTATACATCTGTCAATGAGAACTAGCACAATACAAGTTATTCCCAATTTTGGTACTTTAAGTGTGTCTGGATTGCAACTCCAGGCAAACCTTTTTCGGCTTGAGTGGGGAAAAAACCAGTGACTGCCGTGCCACCTGGAAGACAAGAACTGGAACAGGAAATGGCAGTTTCAGGGGGAATCATGGGGATGGACAGGAAGTTAAAGGACCAGAACAGGAAGAAAAAGGGGAAATCCCAACTGCAGCCATTTCAAAAGGTTTGCCGGGTGTCAGAAGAAAGGGCTTCACGTGCCAGCTGTGGCATGCATGCCATAGGTTCGCTGTCACTGCTCGAAACCATTAGCCAGCACAGCCAATGGACAGGATTCTGGGAACGTCAGGGGCTCCATAGTTCAGACACACTGATTTACAAAGAATCTATGATTTTTTGATAATTTTCAAATGCACTTCTTTAGCAGAATAGTAGGGAAATGTTGCATGAAAATACACCCTGTTTCCCTGAAAATAAGAAAGGGTCTTATATTAATTTTAGCTCCAAAAAATGCATTACGGCTTATTTTCAGGGGATGTTTTATTTTATTTTTCATGTTCAACAATCTATGTTTATTCAAATACAGTCATGTCACCTTATTCTGGTTGTTGCACAATGGTGGAGGGGGGGGATTCACTTAACTGGGGCTTATTTTTGGGGTAGGGCTTATATTACGTGAATCCCGAAAAATCATAGTAGGGCTTATTTCCAGGTTAGGTCTTATTTTAGGGGAAATGGGATACTTAGCAAAAGTCACTCAGCATCTCTCAATTTTTCTTTCCCATAGGCTACACAGATCACAGTGAGCAGCTCCAACCATATCCATCATTTTCATGGCACATTCACACAACCGTACAGAGCTCAGAATTAACATGTTAGAAATTAACATGTTGATGTTAAATGTGTCACATTTCCCACCAAACAGAATAAACAACAGCAACTAATATTTTAATGTTTTAAAAAATCACATTCTCTCACATGTATACCTTAGTTTGACAAACACTTTCAAAGCCTACAGTTGGAGCAAAACCAGAAAGTGAAGGAGTAAATAAACTGGGATGATTTCCCTCTTCTTGATTCCTGAAGATGATTCTTCTGTAGATATTGAGATAAGCTATTCTAATGAGACAAAGCAAAGGGAACCTGTGGTCTTAGGAGGAAGATAGACAGGAAATCACGTGTTGAGCTCCTGAGGCCACAGCTTCCACAACAATGTCTCATTTTCCTCCTTCCCAATGCATGAAGCAGACAAATTACTTGTACAATAGAAAAAAAAGATGAATCTGACATTCAAAACTTACACAACCACACTCTCCACCCACATCTAGTCTCCCTCCCCACCCAAAAGCTATAAATAAAAATAATTTGTCCTACTGAAACAAACTTACAACGCATTGAAAAACCACCTACAGTAAAAGCAGAAAGAGAAAAAGAACTTCCATGAGAAAAAGACCATAAGCAAAATAATTGTGTTTCAAATATATGTGCATATTTGTTTCCTGGTAAGCAGGCCCAGAAGCTGAGGCTCCAATACTTTGGCCATCTCATGAGAAGAGAAGGCTCCCTGGAAAAGATTCTGATGTTGGGAAAGTGTGAAGGCAAGAGGAGAAGGGGATGACAGAGAATGAGATGGTTGGACAGTGTCATCGAAGCTACTAGCATGAATTTGACCCAACTCTGGGAGGCAGTGGAAGACAGGAGGGCCTGGCGTGCTGTGGTCCATGGGGTCACAAAGAGTCGGACATGACTTAACGACTAAACAAGCAGGCCCAGACAGCAGCCCAACATGTTCTATTATTGTAAAATAAACTAGAGCCCACTTCATAACGTTAACATTAAATAAACCACAAATTTATATTTTCACAGACTGCTTGTTAAAAATGCCAAAAGTCTCTATTCTTATCGCAAGTAGTCTAATAACCGCCTCAGTGTTTAAGGGAGGGGCTGTGCAAATAATCCCAGACTACTTAATCCTCCAACTCATCCGTTTTGCCCCAAATGCAAATTTTAAAAGTGTTTCTCAAACTCAAATATCCACAGATGACTAGAGCCAGTAGTTTCCAGCAGTGGGAATGTCTTGGGAAAAGAGGGAGGTGGAAAAGGATTTTGTTGCTGTGTCCTCAAGAGCCAGTGAAACAGTAACTCTAGTGGAAGCTGAGCACTTTTTAAAAAGATTCTATTTTCAGGCAAAGCTTCTATAATTTTCTCTTAAAGAAGTGCATTTAACAGCAGTCAAAGGAATTATTAGCATTTTACAGAGCTAGTTTGGCCAGAGATATATGACTGTCTCTTTCTCAGTGGGTTGAGACATGAAATCTTGTGTTTGAAGACACACATCCTTCCCTAATCTGACAGCTTTTGCATATGTTAGAACCGCAATTCCCAACCCCCTTGTCATTGGTAAATCTGCATTCAAATCCCCAAATGACCATGGAAACTAGGAGGGTACTAGTAAAACCACCCATTAAACATCTCACATAGTTTCAAAACCCTACTGAGTTTGCCTGGTAAACACTGCCATAAGCTGGAAGTGACTTGATAGCACTTAACAAACACAAGTCACTTATGACTGGTGATAGAAACAAATCGAGAATTTAAATGATTTATGAAATTTACAACTTTCAAATTCATACAACTCCTGAGCAAACATACATGTTAAGTGGCTGCTGTAGTGAACAGACAACATACTAAATATAATGGAAATAATTAAACTCTTTTCCTACTATCCTGGATCAGAGCCTAAACCTGTCAGGATGTAAACTGCACACAGTAAATTGTAAAATTAACTGTGAGTTTTACTGTACACTTTGGTGAATGCATAGTACAGCCACTCTCTTCTACAAAGTCAACAGAAGAGAGACCTACTGTCATACTGAGGGGCCGACCTAGCCAAGACTGAGATTCCACATCTAAAAGCAGTGCACCCTTAAGAGAAAAAGGCTGTCTGTTTAGTGCCTCTATCTGCACTTGTCAAATGAGTTTGCTTCTTGATTTGTAAAGATTCAACTAGGAGATAAGCATGACTTTGCTTGCATGCCTGGGGAACCTCAAGCACCTGAAAGATTTGCAAGCCTGGAGGGATAATGTTGTTAAGAGAAGCAAAGAGGCATTTGACTTGATGTGTGATCTGACCCAAAACTGGAAAGCAGCAATGCCACTGGCTTCTGAGGGTCTCGAAAGCTCAAACCAAAAGGGAGACTGTGCTGCTTTCCAAGCATTCTGAGGGCAATGAGGAGGAGAGTTTCTATTCATTCTTCGAACTTCAAGAAACCATGGCAACTGTCCATGACACAACATTGATTTCTCACAGCTGTGCTGCATCCTGAAGGCACCATGAATGCCTCTAAAAGTATACATGATAAAGCCAAAAATCTGTTCTTCCTTCATGGTGGTGGTCAGAATATAAGCTGATCATTAGTTTCTGTTTTGAGTCTTTCTACACACTGAAGGTACAACCAATCATGATTCTGGAAATTCTGAACATGTCCTCCATTTTCTCTTTCTTTGTGTCAAAGGAATTGTGCCAATTGAAACTGACTTATGGAGACATTATAGTAGGGTGATCTTTACTGAAATATTCTGTCCATACCATATTCCTTGTCATCTGCAGTTGTTAACACAGGAAATGTACCAGGCACCTGAGCTAAGAGTATCTTGAAGGAAAGGGCACGATTTCAATCAGGAAAAATGGCATTAAGAACAGGCAGCCCCTTTAAAAGGAAGTCACGTTTCTCATTCTGGAGACTTCCTACAGACAGCCTTATCAACCTGCAAATGAGTGAGCTAAGTTCCAGCCCTTTTCAGGCATAGCCCTAACATGTGAGACAGGCAGCATGTTAGCCCTGCTTCCTCTGCTATAACCTTATGCATGCTTCCTATACCCACAAAGGCTCTGCATATGATTCTGAACCCTACCAGCAAACAGTTCTGGCTTAAATGAAGAGCCTTTCCAAACAGATGCCAACTTCCTCTTCATACTCCTTACTTTCCGTGCATCCAAAAATATATTACAGTGTTTCCCATCTTTCAAGAATACTATGTTTTCTTACAGGAACCATTAAACTATTTTACATTTACCAAATATTTTTTTAAATTAAAAAAGGAAAAGCAAAGCATGCTGCTTATATGCTGCCCAATAGCACTTAAATTACTCTCTGGGCAGATTTACAATTTAATTATGCAGGCTATATCCAGAAGTTGGGTACTCAGTTTGAGGAACGCAGAAAGAATGAAGCTGAGTCAACCTGGAGCTGTCTACCTGGGATTGAAACCAGGTCATGACCAGAGTTTTGGCTGCAATGCAGCAGTTTAACCAAGGTGCCGGCAAGGTGCAGTAAGTACTGTGGTGCCTCGACTTACGACCATAATCTGTTCCAGAAAATGGTTGTAAGTTGAAATGGTTGTAAGTCGAATCAGCATTTCGCACTGAAATGCACTGAAACCCGATTAATCCGTTCCAGCTGTTTTTTGGTTGTGTATAGAGGCACCGGTTGTAAATCAAAGCATTCGTTCCCATAGGAATGAAGGCAAAAGTGGTTAATCCATCCTCTACCACTAAGGGGAGAATTTTTCTTCTTTCATTTAACCTAAGATGACTTAGGTTTAAAAAAAAGGCAGGAAAGAAGGGAGGGAGGAAAAAACTGGGAAAAGAGGTAAGAAAGAAAGTCATCTCTGGGGCACACAGACCCCTCAGACAAAGGGAGACTTGAGTCTAAGCCACATTTTACAGCATGCCAGCCAAAACAGCAGATCCTTGCAGAAAATGTTCTGATTTTAAAACAAAAAGACTTTGGAGTCTAAACTCCATTTTACAGCATGCCAGCCAACACAGCAGATTGTCCCGTTCCCATGAGGTTTCGACAGGCAACAGTCCAATAAACCAGTTCAATATCAGAAATCCAGAAGATGCAAAGCAGATACCAAAACGCCAAAGCCAAAACACAAATTGTAGTCAGCAATCAGAGTCCAAGGCCAGGGGTCCAGAGAACAGGTTCCAGGATAAGCAGGAGCATGGATACAAGCCAAAGTGCTGACTTGTTGCTTCCACAAGCTTGCAAGCCTCTGGGTGCAGATTTTATAGCAAAAGCAGCCATCTAAACACCTCATCCTAATACTCAGGGCTGGTTGACTTGATGTTCATATGGGAAGCATTCATGCAGGCTTCGGATCTTCGTGTCATGAGTCCTTGCTGAAGCTTCTCCCTCACTTTGACTACTGGGAGAGGAGAATCTGGAGGCGATTCAGCTGTCTGCGATTCTGATTGTCCAGCATTCTCCTCAGCTGTAATTAACCCTTCAGATTCCACATCTTCTTCGGCAGAACTCATGAGACTATCCCCCTCCTCAGGGCTCCCCCCTTCAGATGGGCCGGGTCGATCAGGATAGAAGGCATGGAACTGTTTTACAAGGTTGGGGATGTGTAAGTTGGTTGCAGGTTCCAATGATCGATCCTCTGGGCCATGGCCCTCCCAGTTCACAAGATACTGAAGGCCTCCCTGGTGGATTTGGGAGTCTAGAATCTGACAAACTTCATATTCATATTCTTCCTCGCCATCAACCAAAACGGGTGGAGGTGGAGCCAGGCGTGGAGGTTGGGCAGGGTCTGGTGCCGCAACAGGAACAAGGAGGGACCGATGCAAAACTGGGTGAATACGGAGAGTGGCTGGGAGTTGTAACCAAAAAGCGACAGGGTTGACTTGATCTGTGATTAAATAAGGCCCCACAAACCGAAGGTCCAACTTGCATGACCGGCCAGGTCAGCGTAGATAAGGGGTGGAGAGCCAGACCTGGTCCCCTGGTTTCAGAGGTGGACCTTCTTGCCGTTTCCTGTTAGCCGCTGTTTTGTACACATTCTTAGCTTGCTGAACCTGCTCTCGGAGTAAATCTTGGACAGCCTGCAACTCACATACGTGTGCGTCAGCAGAAGGAACTACAGTCAACAGCTGGGAAAAAACCGAGGGTGGTATCCATAGGTGGCTGTGAATGGGGTCTGTTTTGTGGATGAATGTATGGCGTTGTTGTAGGCGAATTCAGCCAGGCGTAGCAAGGTAGTCCAATCATCTTGCTGATCAGGACAAAAGGCATGACCGGGTATTCATGTCGGCCATAACGAGTCCCAAAAGCAATCTTCCACTCATCACCTGCATGGATTCTCACCAAATTGTAGGCGCCACAGAGGTCCAGCTTGGTATAGACCTGTGCCCCCTTAAGGTGATCCAGGAGTTTACCGATCAATGGCAGGGGGCAGTGGTCCCAAATGGTTATTTTATTCAAGGCCTGGCAATCATTGCAGAGGTGGAGTTCTCTGCTCTTTTTTGACAAAGATAACGGGTGCAGAGATGATGTGGACGGTCGGATAAATCCCCATTTCAGGTTTTTATCAAGAAAGGCCCACAAGGCCGTGAGTTCAGACATGGGGTAGATCTGCGCCACAGGAAGGGGTGCCCCAGGCACCAAATTGATGACACAATCATAGGGTTGATGCGGAGGTAGCTGGATGGCCCCCTTTTCCTTGAAAACATCAGCAAAGTCCCAGAATGAGCGGAAAACGGGACATACGTGCAACATTGAATTGTAGTTGCTCCAGATGGTGTTGGATCTGGAGAATAACCAGATAGGTTTCCTGGGTCATCGAGCTGGACTGGAGGAGATGCCCGTCTATGGACTCAACTAGGGTCAGGGTCTCTTTGTCCTGTACAAGGATCCAGTGTTGTTTCACGAAGGCCATAGCAGCTTGCAAGGGATTAGCAAAAGCTGTTGAAATATGGTCCAAAAAGCCCTGGTAGTTGGTTAACAGGGGTGAAGGAGCAACAAGTAGAGGAGTAGCCCATTTAGCTGCCTGTCCCTTGAGAAGGCTGAATAAGAAGCATACCTTGGTTTTGTCCATGGGAAAGTCTCCGGCACGCAGCTCAATATACAGTTTACACTGTGCCAGGAATGCTGGAAACTCCACCTTTCCGCCAAACTTTTCTGGAGGAAGCACAGGGCACTTGACCTGGGAAGCAGCGTTGGCTTGGGATTGCAGTTGTTGCTGCTGAAGCTGTGCCACTGTTTGTGTAATTAACTGCACTTGAGTAACCACAGCATTCAGTTGACCCGAACCCACACTTGCTTCTCCCTCCATCTTGTCCGGGGAGTGTGGGTGGAAGCAAACTGTCACATTCCCAGGGGGTTTTCAACAGGCAACAATCCAATAAACCACTCCGATATCAAGTCCAGAAGAGGCAAAGCGGATATGAAAGTGCCAAAGCCAAAACACAAACTGTAGTCAGCAGAGTCCAAAGCCAGGGGTCCAGAGACCAGGGTCCAGGATAAGCAGGAGCGTGGATGCAAGCCAAAGTGTTTGATTTGTTACTTCACAAACCTGTAAGCCTCTGGGTGCAGATTTTATAGCAACAGCAGCCATCTAAACACCTCATCCTGCTAATACTCAGGGCTGGTCAACTTGATGTTCCTATGGGAAGCATTCATGTGGGCTGCGGATCTTCATGTCATGAGTCCTTGCTGAAGCTTCTCCCTTACCCTGGCTACTGCGGGAAGAGAATCTGGTGGCGATTCAGCTGCCTGTGATTCTGACTGCCCAACATTCTCCTCAGCTGTAACTAACCCTTCAGATTCCAGATCTTCTTCTGCAGAACTCATGACACAGATCCTTGCAGAAAATGTTCTGATTTTAAAACAAAAATATTTTGGAGTCTAAACTCCATTTTACAGCATGCGAGCCAACAGAGCAGCCCCTCACAGAAAATGTTGATTTTAAAACAAAATAACTTTGGAGTCACATTTTAAACCCACACATTTTAAAACAAAAGAGAGGTCACAGTACACAAACCCTAGGAGCCACAGAATGCAAAAATAAATAAATAAATTTTACATTTTAAAATTACAGTCTAATTTTCACATTTAATTTTAATTTAATATTAGTCTACTTTTCTCATTTTAAATCCACACTGCAAGACCCTTCAGAGCACAGAAACATAACCCCCCCACCTAGTCCAAACCCAAGCTGCAAAAACCCTATACAGTACAGTAAATACAGTGTAATCAACGAGAACAGGCAGTCTCTCTGTTTTAAAAAGAAAGTTAAAAAATCCCAAAAGCAAAATGTTTTTAAAAGCCAAAAAAATACAGTACATACAGTACAGTACCGGGCAGTACCAGGCGGTCTGAAGTCACTCTCCATATCCACACTCTCTAACCGCTGAGTCGAACGAGGTAGCAGACAAGCAACCTCTTCGCTGACCAACGGTTTATTGAAAGTTCAAATTTCCCACTTTCACCGTGGTTTTTTTTTTTCAGTCTTAAGTCCAAGCTCCAGTCACAAGTCGAAGCAAAATTTTGCGACCGGAACTGTTCATAAGTCGAAATGGATGTTAAGTAGGGGTGTTCGTAAGTCGAGGCACCACTGTATTTGAGATTCTTTTAAGGTGGTTTAATTGATGATAGACAGCTCTGAGATTAGTTGAAATATGGGCAGTTACAAATACACACATGGAGCACGCATGTAAAATGTTAGCTGTTCAGGAAGGGTGTGTTAGATCCTGTTCTCTAAGTGTGGAGCCTTAAATACACAAAAGTGCATGACAAATACTCAAGAGCAAGTTATTATCTGGTTTTTAAAAAGTATTATGCAGCAATCCAAGAAAAACTTCATACAGAAGGAAAAATACTGTTAACGGCCTGAAACAGAACTATCTCTATTACCAATGATAAGAATTAAGAGTATGCTAAAACCACATACACGGGTGCCCCACTAGACGATGACCTCGCAAAACGATGAATCCGCATGATGACTTTTTGTGATCGCTATAGCGCTTTGCAAAACAGTGTTTCCTATGGGCAATTTTCGCTGGACAATGTTTCAGTCTGTGCTTCGCAAGACGTTTTATTTTTTCTGGGACCGATGCTTCACAAGACGACGATTTTCACAGCTAGGTCCACAACTCGCAAAACGGGTGTTTTCGGGTCTGATGCTTCGCAAGACAGCAATTTTAACAGCTGGTCAGCGCTTCGCAGAATGGCTTCCCTATGGGCGATTTTCGCAAAATGACAACGATTTTTCCCCATTGGAATGCATTAAATGGTTTTCAATGCATTCCAATGGGGAAACGCTTTTCACAAGACAATGTTTTCACAAGACAGCGATTTCAATGGAATGGATTAACATAGTCTTGTGGGGCAACACTGTACAAAATTACTCCCAAAGAAAAAAACTGTGAATAGAAACGTATCTTACAGATAGCATGTGATTTTAGCTGAAAACCTATTACACTTGGAGAAATATAAATCAGGCAAGCATGTGAGTTTCACTTCAAAGAAATACTCTGTTTAAGATTTAAAAACTAATCACAAAAACAAAATAGTCTGCAAATTATGTCAGGTGACAAAAAGGTCCTAGTATGTACCTAAATGCTTTCAGCAGTTAAGGAAGTACCTCTTCTAATGACAGACTAGATATAATTTTTTGCCCTGTATAAATAAGCAAAAATATGGGGCTTAAGTGGGCTTTGAAATTATTGAGTGCTGTTCATTATCCAAATTCGAAGAGAAAATGTCTTGTAATAGACACAGATAAAAGCAAATTGACAATTCCCATGATGGGGCCAATTATCCTATCCTTGCTGATCAGGGCTAGAAAAGGCTTAGGACCAAAAGAAGAATTTCAAGTTCCCAGCAAGTTACAAGTTAGATGGAGGGGAAATACTTCTAACTTTTCAAAATTAGCCTGAACTATAGTAACTAAATATTTTTTTAAAAAATTAATATTAAAAAGTAAAAATGAACCACATCATCACACATCACTGATTAAGTCTGCCAGAGACTAGTAGTTTAAATAAGTCCAAATATTTTTATAAAACTCTCAAAAGAATGGCTAGCAGTGCACTGCAAGTCTATTCAGTATACCATTAGAACCGACAAGCACTACGGCTGGAAAGAATGTTTGTTCAGAAATGCATAAGGTGGGTTTATAACTTCTAAGTTCACTTGGGGCTAACCTGTGGACATAGGTCCAATGTCTTTATACAATATAACATGAGGACCCAATTTTATGGTCAAGTTAGAACTCTTTGGCATTCCGAGAGCCCTAAAAGAAGAAGGATTTTACATGCCAAAAATCTGGTTCTTCAAAAGGAGGCCTAGAGTATAAACTTTTCAAATATTGTAGACACAGCTACAGTGATTTAAAGTCTGTACTATATCTTCAAGCCTGAGCAATTACTATGTAACTGAGCTGAATCTGATAAAGCTGATGATACCTATTCTCCTTTGCTGTACTAGCACAATGGAACTGGATTTCACACCTGGCTAGAAGAACACAATCCTTGACTAACAGTGCCAGACAATTTATAGACCTCCTGTTCTCACAGATTATACCTCATGCACTAATCAGACAACTGCAACAAGAAACACAAATACAGTCGTGCCCCGCTTTACGATTACCCCGACGAATCTGCTTCACGACGATGTTTTTGTGATCGCAATTGCAATTCGATACATTTCAATGGCCTTTTTAATTTCACTTTACGACATTTTCGCTCTACAGCTATTTCGCTGGAACGAATTAACGTTGTAAAGCGAGGCACCACTGTACTAATGAAAACTTTCCTAATTTCACTCAAGAAACTTGTGAGATGCAACAGTGTAGTGAGGTTGACAAATAATTCTTACCAAAGCTTTATGCATTCTAAATTCTAGTTCACTGCATCATATTTCATTAGCCCACTTCATCATTTTTCACATGACAAAAGCAATGAAATGGGCAAGATTAGTATGATTCCCTCTTTATTTGTTTAGATAATCCTTATTTAGAATGTCTGAATAGGGTGAATGAGTCAAGCTCTCAACAAGTCTCAATTTTTTGACACACATTGATGAAAGAGGTTTGAAGTGTTATCTTTAAAATAAACATTTTAAAATGTGAAGTTAGCATTCTTGAGAAACTAGGATGAAGGTTCTCTACTATGCTGCCTCATTTTTACTGAGAGAGAGAGAGAGAGAATGAAAGAAAAAAAACACTGCCCTCAAAAATGCAATCTGGTGTTACACGTAACTACAGGAAGCATGAAATCTAATTTCTGCTCTATCTCACCCACACTTGGGCAAACAGTATTCACACTCCTGTTGAAGAGAAAGCCGAAGAGGAAATGATGTGTTTCTCTGTGGTTGGATATATATGTCAATTTTTGTTTTATCTAGTTACTCAGTTTTCCACTCTTAAATTAATTTCATCCCATTTTTTCTTACTTTGCTTACAGAAATATGCAAGCATTTTCATGCACACATCCCCCAATATCTATATTTTGTATACAATTGGTCCAACACAGGCATTGTGTCAAGCAGTTTTCCTTAATACAGTGGTGCCTCACTTAACGAGTGCCCCGGTTAACGATGAAATCCCATAGCACTTTGGTTTTTGCGATTGCAAAAGCAATCGCATTGCAATGATTTAGATGGGAAAATATCGCTTTGCGATGATTGGTAAGCTGTTTCGCTTACTGATTTTCGCATAGCGATGTTTTCCCAACAGCTGATCAGTGGTTCCAAAATGGCCACCGGGTAAAAAAACATGGCCGCCCGCTGTGTTTTGGGAAGGATTCCTCACATACCAGACAGCGAAAATGGCCGCCGCATGGAGGATTTTCGCTTAAAGGTACGTTTTTTTTCCTATAGGAACGCATTGAAGGGGTTTCAATGTATTCCTATGGGTTTTTAAAAATCGCTTAGCGATGTTTTCGGTTAGCGGCGATTTTTGCTGCACCGATTAACATCGCTAAGCGAGGCACCACTGTATGTTTTTGCATATTATTTTCATTAATACAAGAATATTTGCACAACTTTTCCTTACTTCCATTTTGTGTACATCTTTTGTTTTTTAAAAAATTAGAAAAATGCATTGTTAAATAACAGGTTACTTATCTGTAACTGGTTTTTCCGGTTTTCATCTGTGAATCCATACATGTGTGTGTTTCCACATCTGAACACTCATCAGAACATTCTAAAGCTCAAGAAAAAAAGACAATCAAGGCAGCCCCTACCCACTTCACCTTGTGCCTAACAGTTATCTTTCAGTTCCCCATGACCACCACTGTCCATGAGTGAACAGGAGGATGGCAGCCTGAAGGGAGGATGGGACGGTTGTGTAGATTCACAGATGACCACTTGAAGAACCACCGTTACAGATAAGTAACTTGTTCTTTGTGGTCTCTGTGAATCACACCTCCAGGTGACTGACATAGCCACTTACTGAGTGGTGGAATGTCATGCCTGCACAGATGACAACTCTCCCAAACATAGCATCATATTTAGCCCTGATGTCTGGCTGATAAAGTCTGATGAATGTTGAGTGTATGTTGCTCCTCTGTAAGTATCTCTTTTAACTGTATACTTCTGAGAAAGGTTGTAGATGCTGCAATAGACCTGGTAAAGTGTCTTCTCAAAGAGTCAAGGACTGGAATCTTTGCTAACTAGTAAGACAATTTGATTATATTTGCAAGCCATTTCAATAACTGTTGGGGAGTGATATGTTCAGCCATTACTGGTCCTTGACAGCTGACAAATAACTTCTTGGATTTTTGGGAGTGTTTGGTTTTGGAAATGCAGAAGACTAAAGCTTTACAGATGTCTAATACTGTATATGAAGGTCTTTCTCTAATTCTGTTGCAGGTGATGTAAACGTAGAAAACTGTAGGAAAGGAGGGTTGTGTCAGAGAGTGAACAGCTTGCTTGTTCTATGCGCAGAAGCAGTGGCCATCAAGAAAGCTGATTTTGAGGCAAGAAGTCTCTGGTTTGCTGTAGCCATTGATTTGAAAGGTGATTTCATAAGTTGGTTGAGCATTAGAGAAAGTGACTGTTGTGCTGGTGGTGGAGCTCACATGCCTGGGGAAATGTTCTGTAGACCCCACAATAACTATTGTGAAGCTTTGAAGCCAGGGAGAGAGGCCATTCTCTTTTAGATGTAAAAGAAAGCATAACACTGTGTGTAACAAAGGTTGCAAGTCTCAATAGACTGAGTGAGGGGGGAAAATCTCCCAAGATTTGTATCTGTAGCTATGTTGATGGTTTCCTGGATTTGTGCATGTTCCTTCTTAGCATTGGAGAATTTTCCATGCTGTCACCCTCAGCATAGCCAAGTCTGGATGCTGAATTACTCCACTGCTGAAAGTAAGCAAGCAGGACCAGGTGATAGATATTTGTGGACATTAGTTCTAGCACGGTGAACCAGAGTTGGCATGGCCATCAAGACTGCACTGGACTTTTCCTGGTGAAGCTTTCCTATTGCCCTGTGCAATGGGAATTGGCAGGAAAATAAAATTCCTAAACCTACTGGGTTATGATGAAGGCATCTCCTGGAGAATATTTTCCTCAGCCTCCTCTGGAGCAGGTGCTTCTATTATTGTGAGTGGCAAGAAAGTCTATGCCCAGCTGACCATTTGTCACAAATGTCATTGAAGATGTTTGTGGCCAGCTCCCACTCTCGATCCTGAGACTCCTTCTGATTCAGAGTGTCTGCCAAATGATTGTCGTCCCTGCCACATGGATGGCCATCAGTAATATATGATGTAGGAAACACCATTCTCAAAGTTTGACAGCTAGGAACAACAGAGACATGAAGTGAATCCCTCTCTGTTTGTTCACATAGTACATGGTTGTGGCATTGCTGGTGACAACCTGTACTACTTTTCCCAATATCATTTTTTAACACCTTGAAGGCTTTAAGTACTGCTAGATGTTCCAGCTTGTTTATGTGTAGGTTTCTCTCATGGTTGAACTACATGGTATTTATTTGTTGATCCTGTCAGGCTTGTGTCTGTTGTCACCTGAACCATGGGCCTGAGATGTCTGAACGAACATCACTGGAGTTACTATGTTAGTTCAGGGGTGGGGGTTAGCAGAGTCCATAATCTGAAATTGTATTCCATCAGCATATCAAAAGACTCCTACGACCATGCCTGCAGGAATCTCATTTTGAGGTATGCATCCAGGAGCACTGCCACTGTAGATGCCATGAAGTCAAACAGACTTTGCACTGTGAGGTTTATCACTGTCGAATCTGGTTATAATTCTTTCATAGGGTTATTAACTTGTTTGTTCTATCTTATGGCAAATAGGATCTCATAGTTGTGGAGTCTAGCAGTGCAATAATGCAGTGAATTTTCTGCTGAGGTTTAAAACCTGGATTTTTCTTGATTCACAAGTAGCCTATCTGGAGGGGGTCTTACAAATCAATACTGGCAGGACTGAAGAGGCTTGCTGGGACAGAGGCCTTTACCGTCTGCAACGACTTCCCCCAAAGGCGGAATTTAAGCCAGGATTCTTTATTCTTAATGGCAACTTTTGTGAATTTATGATAGTTTTCACAGGCTTATGGTTGGTGTCCCTCACAGAGACAATATAAATACTTAGATTGTCTCTTGGTGAGGGAAATTGTGTTGGCCTATAATAAAACACACTTCATGAAAGAA
The DNA here is from genome assembly GCF_051106095.1 of Pogona vitticeps. Taxonomy (NCBI): domain Eukaryota; kingdom Metazoa; phylum Chordata; class Lepidosauria; order Squamata; family Agamidae; genus Pogona; species Pogona vitticeps. The sequence continues at coordinate 217,378,343 of NC_135784.1, read as the reverse complement.
AGCTTCAAAGAACAGGGATGAATGACGAAGATGGACAAACTAAGAGAAATTTTGTTTTAAGGGAAACTCACAAAAAGTTTTGAGGATGAAAGAGGGAGGGGATAACAGCGACAACATACAAAAGGTAGGTTTTAAGTATAACTAGCTCTAGAGATGTGTTCCGAGAATTTATCTCAGCAGTGACTGAAGGTAACTCAGGGATAAGCTTCAGGCACAACAACATGTGCAGTGGGGAAGAGCTGCCCTGATGGTCTTTTTTCTTGAGCTCCAGAATTTTCCAACAAGATTTCACATAGGTGCAGAAACACCCACGTGTGATTCACAAAGATCATGTAAAAGGATTAGGAAATCCACATTGCAAGATTAGGAAAAGGTAAAGAAAATATATAACTGAATTTGGTTTGCACATTAGTTTAAGAACTGGGTAAACTCACATTAAAATTGAAACCACATCAATTTATCCTGCACTCCCAGTATTTCCTATGTTCTTTTTAAATTAGCAGTATCTAATATATGCAGGCTGTTGCTACGTTCAAGCATTGAACGGAGTAGAGATGAGAGCACTCAAGATAAAGACAACATTCATTCATCTGAGAAGCTATAGTTTACTACTGAAAATAGCAGGAGTAAACTGTAGCTACTCAAATGACTGAATGTTGTCCCTATTTGGGGGAACAATATACGAAATGCATAGGACTAGGATCCTAACCTAAGATTTCCAAGAGAATTATGTATTTCTGCGGTTCTGGCTATGATGCTGCTTTACTTTACTTGAAGTAAGAAAGTGTGGTGCCCAATTTTTCCAAATAAGGCAGCGCAGAAAGAAATATAATACAAATTACTCAAGTACAGCTGCCTTGATAGCTGCAGAGCCAGAAGTAAGCAGTCTTTATTGGGATTACTGAAAGAACTGCCAGCCCTGCCACATAATCCCAGAGCACCCCAAGAAAAAGAGAATGGTAGATTGCTTCAGGGTACTCTGTATCTAGGAAACTCTGGAAAGTGTTGCATTAAGTAGGAATTCACTTGATGACACATAATTAATTTTGTTAAGTATGAGGAAAAGAAGAATCAAAATTGGCTTTAAAATTATTGTACAGTTCAATGTCTGACAAAACAGATTAACTGATTAGAAGTATTTCTATTCCATTATTCAAACAATATCTCATAGCACCTTAATAAACAGATGTTTATTAAGCTATTCATAAGCTAGATGAATAAAATGACTAAAATGCAATTCACATTGCAATTTTAAGCTCCCACAGACGTTTCTAAAAGAGAAAACACCTTTCTTTTGTCCTAACACAGTTATTCTGCTTTATATCTCAGAAGCACTTCACTTTATCTTGACAGTACAGTGATGCCTCGCAAGACGAAAATAATCCATTCCGCGAGTTGTTTCGTATTTAATTAATGCATTCCTATTCGTCTTGTGAAGCACGGCCATACAAAAATTGCAAAACGCTTTCATCTTGTGAGTTTTTCGTTGCACGAGGCATTCGTCTTGTGAAGCATCACTATACAGTCCTCTGGTGTTTACCATTTCCCCGAAAACAAGCCCTAACCTGAAAATAAGCCCTAGTAAGATTTTTTCAGGATGGTCATAATATAAACCCTATGCCAAAAATAAGCCCCAATTAAGTGAAACCCCGCTCTCCACCTTTGTGCAGCAACCAGAAGAAGATGACAGGACTGTATTTAAATAAATGTAGATTGCTGTACAGTACATGAAAAAAAACATACCCTGAAAATAAGCCTTAATGCATTTTTGGAGCAAAAAATAATATAAGACCCTGTCTTATTTTCGGAGAAACAGGGTAATTACCCTGTCAAGAGCATTAAATGGTTTGGCACCAAGCCCTTTCCCTCAATCTCTGCTGATTGATAGCATCAATAAAATTCACTCACTTTAATTAAACGTCCAAATAGGATCTCCTTTTGCCACTCACTAGGATCAATGTTCTTTAATATGGAAGGAACAAAACATAGAGGTTGCAAGGAGTGCTTCTTCCTCACCTTCACAGTTCATTTCCTTCAGATGTTCTGAAGGGATTTTATAAAATGCATACATATTTCACACTTCTCTTGACACAATGGTTAATGGAAAAGATCACCATTTAAAAATGCCATCTACCCAAGATTACTTCCCACTGATATGTTATTGTTGTTGTTTTGCAAATATGTACTCTAAAAGGAGGCAGTGAGTTTTCTTGCAAAGCAGGATGCACAGGCTCGTACAATTGTTATTTCAACCATTTATCCCACTATAAAAACTTATTCATATATTCACAATAAATGTGGAAAGGTCTTGAGCTATATTTGTTTTGAAATCAAAGCTCCTGCAAGCTAGCAATTCAATGATACAGTCTATTTTAAAACATGACATGTCTAATCATGTGTGTCCTTCATTTTCTTGCTCATGTCTTTAATTTCAATTCAAAATAAAACTCAATGTTAAGGAAAGTAGGTCACATTGCTGAAGAGGAAAGTTCCTTTCAAAATTCAACTTTGTGGAATGCAAGAATGTGGGGAGAGGGGAGCAGTGGCCCCCCCTGAATTTAATTCCTTAATTTTGGATGCTAAAATAAGAAAAATCTGTAGTTTCTTACTTGTACTACAAAGCATGACAATAATATTTTTTTTGTTATTCCATACAAAGGTAGATGATCTTTAGAGCAGCAGAAAAGGAGAAAAGTTTTAACACTCATTCTGCTACCTTCTTCCGTAATTTAAATATTACAGAGTGGGAAGTAAACCTACAGACTCAATTTGAAGTATTTTTGACAGGTGATAATTATACCCAAACACATTAACAGTCAATTCAAAAGTGTTGTATGATGGAATTTTACATCCAAGCAAAAAATACAGTGGTGCCTCACTTAACGAGCGCACCACAGAATGACGAAATCACATAGCGATTAGGTTTTAGCGATAGCAAATGCGATCGCATATCGATGGCCCCTATGGGCAAAAATCGCTTTGCGAAGATCGGTAAGCGTTTCGCTTACTGATCTTCACAAAGCCATGCCGCGGATCAGCTGTTCGGCGGCTTCAAAATGGCCGCCGGAAGCCCCAAAATGGCCCCGCGCAGCATTTTCGCGTCCTCCTCTCGCTTACTGAGGGCATGAAAATGGCTGCCGAAATGGAGTAACCTCGCTGAACGGTGAGTTTTGCAGCCTATTGGAATGCATTAAACTAAATTTAATGCGTCCCAATGGACTTTTACGTTCCGTACAGCGATGTTTCGCCATAGCGAAGGTTAATCCAGAACAGATTAACCTCGCTATGCGAGGCACCACTGTATTTGGCCATTCTTTGCCCTGTGAGGAATTAACTCTAACTTGTACCATTCATTCTAAGATATACCCTGTTTCCCCCAAAATAAGACAGGGTCTTATATTAATTTTTGCTCCAAAGAAATGCATTAGGGCTTATTTTTTGGGCAATGTTTTACTTTTTTCATGTACAACAATCTATGTTATTCAAATAGTCATGTCATCTTATTCTGGTGGCTGTACAGTGGTGGAGGGCAGGGTTTCACTTAACTAGGATTTATTTTTGGAATAGGTTTTATATTACGAGCATCCTGAAAAATCCTACTAGGGCTTATTTTCAGGTTAGATCTTATTTTCAGGGAAACTAGAATTTTCAACAGCTGACTAAAATATGTGTAAAAAGTTGTACCATCATTCTACTTTAAGATCTCTTGAATGGCATAGATAACGAACCTTGGCTCTCCAGATTACTGAATGTCAACTCCAATTAGCCCTAGGCATCATGGCAAATGGGCTGCTGAATTCTCCTATCCTGTTCTACAAGCATTATCTACATCCATATAATGATCCCAATTTGTGTCTCATATTTATAACACTCTTGTTCATTCTCCCTAAAATGTCCTTCCTAGAACTGACTACACCTAAACAGGCTAAGTAACTTTAGTAATTTTCTTTAAGATAGAAGATTCAATGGGTGGGGATTTACTTTGGCTCATGTATACATATAATGTTATACTACCCATCTCTTTTTCTCTATTTTTGCAGGAGCTCACCCTTCTCCTCTGCCCTAAATTCACACTGTGAAAGGTTCAACTAATGGCAAAAGGTGAACAAACTCCATATTTTTGTTCCTATTACAATGCAGCAAGTTTGACATTTTTGAATCAAACTTTTTGAAAGGAAATGAATTTTCCAATATTCACTCTATTTAGCACATCTTCCAAAGAACTTTACAAACAAAACAAAACAGGAAAAAAACAGAACTCCCCCAGAACAACTCCCTTCATCAAACGAAACCTTGAGCCAATGCCTACACGGACTAAAATATGTTCACATTTGGCTCCCTATAGTCACAAGGAACATCTCTCAGGAAATGATTAAGAACTTATGCCACATTTGGGGAGCCTCAGTACACCATGCGTAACTTACAATTACAAGCATCTCTTTTTAACACATTTGCCAAACGTCTGTCCATTATGAAGATGAAACGTTAAGACCAAAATATGTGCATACTTTCATGTTCTGAAGACATTTATGTATAAACCAGTACCATAATCCACAGCAATCAAAGACCACAGCTTATGAATAAAGCACTATTAGTTTTAGATAATCTCCAGAAACACATAAAGCAAGCTGTCATTGTATCTATTTCTAAGAACTACTTAAATACGGTTGAATTTCTACATACTTTTATAGTTTTGGTTTGGAGTCTCAATCCATTCAGTGTATTAATTGCCTTTTCAGCATCCTTAGGGTCAATGTAGTTCACAAATCCATATCCCAAACTCTGCCCTAATAGTTCAGAAAAAGGAAAAAGAGAAAATATTAATTATGCAGAGAAGTAAACATTTTTTCTTAACTTTTTACTTAGTAAAAACAGTTAATCTGTTTTATGTTGAAGAAACAGACATTTTCATTAATCTTCATTTCCAGAGCTCACTCACAGAGACATGGAATCGGATTCTTAGATTAATTTTGTACACAGCAAACAATGCTGTAAAATTTAAAAACGAGTGTTTCATGAGTCTGTATAAAGAAAAAATTCCCAGTTTTATGAACGTTTTTTCTCAGTCAGTCAGTCAGTCAGAAACCTTTATTGGCATACTGAGTACAGTAAAACAGACAAATACAATAACATACAACTAAAATGTTCACTGGGTAACGGGTAGGAAGGGCCAGCCAAGAGCATATTTAGGGCTCTTCATTCTGCGAGACCGTGCGACGACATCTCTGCATGATGGCATATACGTATCTGGCAGTTGACAGGGTAAGTTCCTTAATATTGCCACTTAGAAGATGCTGCATTTTCCTCATATCATCCCATCCGGAATGGGAGGAGAGAAAAGCGCACAGATGGGACAGGCGAATATCCTTGTACAGAATACAGTAAAATAGCATGTGCTGCAGGGATTCAACCACTCCCTGACCACACGGGCAAAGTCTCAGTTCTATTGGTAAACCCTTGTACCTGCCCTGCACTATGTTCGAGGGTACTATATTGCATCTGGCAAGGGTAAAAGCCCATCGTTCTTGTGGCTGTTCTAAGTGATAGAGATAGCTCGGTCTACAGCCATAGCTGAGGGGCAACTGAAAGTGGAGTGGAGAGCAGACTCTTTGGGCAGCGCTGTGCAGAGATTGCCCCTCTATATCCAAAACCCTTTTTTTGATTGTTGGAAACACCCTGGAGGGGGGTATTGAGCCCAGTAAGTCTGGTGACAGCCCCAGGGTCTTGATTTTCTTAAGAAATAGGGCAAGGCCTTTTGGGAACAGACTATCTGCCAAGAGCGCTTGGAATAAGATGTCCTTGGGTGAAAAGAAACAGATTTTAATCCAGTATTTCAAGAATCTGAGCCAGGCCTGAGTCTCGATCTTGTGCTGGCCACCTTCAAGGCATAGAGCAGCATAGGGCACACAGTGGGGAAGACCAAAGATTTTATACAGAAATGTGGATTGGACTCTTTCCACAGAACTGTGTAATGCAGACATCCAGATGGGCACACCATATAGAAGCTGTGTAACTGATTTGGCATCAAAAATCTGCAGCGCAGCAGGGATGTAAGAGTGGCCCCACGTATGGTGGAAACGTAAAATAGCCTGTGCCGAGAGCTTAGCAGACTTAATCGCTGCCCGTTGGTGAGTTGTCCAGGAGTGTCGATAATGAAAAAAGACACCCAGGTACTTAAACTCTCTAACCATCTGTCGTCAAATCGTCTCCGAACGTTTTTTCAAATATATAATGATGGGAATCCTACTGCCAATTTATGCTTGTAGGAATCAGGCGTGTGCCCAAGAATACAGCTCACATCTTGTTAATAGGTACCGTATTTGCCGGCGTACAAGATGACTTTTTTGGCCCCAAAAACATGCCTCCAAGTGTGGGGGGGTGTCTTATATGCCGGGTGCACTTCAGTTGGGCCAGGAAGGAGCTGCCGCCGCCGTTGAGTGAGTAACATGGGGCCGCGCTGGCAGGGGAGGTGGGCAGGCAAGTAGTCAGTCCGGACGGAGGGAGGGAAGCAGAGCCAGCCATGCCTGAGCAGCCAGAGCCTGCCACCGGGCTGCCTGCCACTCCGCACTGCTGAGCCAGCTGCCTGCTCGCCTGCCTGCCTGCCATCGGAAAGCCGCTTCCCCTCTTCCTCCTCCTCTTCCGCCATCCACCCAGCTACTTTCCCTCCTTCTCGCCCTCCTCACAACTGAGCCAGCTGCCCGCTCACCGCCGGATAGCCACTTCCCCTCTTCCTCCTCCTCCTCCACCGCCGCCCACCCGGCCGCTTTCCCTCCTTCTCAACCTCCTCACAGCTGAGCCAGCTGCCCGCTCGCCCATGCACTGCCGGAGAGCTGCTTCCCCCAGCAGAGTAATCCACTCTATATTTTGAGTGGAAATGTTGGGGGGTTTGTCTTATACGCCCAGTCATCTTGTACGCCAGCAAATACGGTAGCAATTTGCAACCAGGATTTATGTGATTTCCCTTATACAATCATAAAATCACAATGGAATTGTAACCAATGCTTATAATTTCAAAAGCACAAGTTCCCAATATTAAGAGAACATAACTTCCATATACTGGTCCTCCAAATGTTGGACTGCAACTCTCTAGCCCTATGCAATATAGCTAACACCAAGCAGTACAGCAACACATGGAGAGCCACCTATTCCCATTCCTGAGACACAGAGCAAGTTGAGTATTTTATTCCAGGATCTTGGTAAATATACTAGATTAATACTCACATCCCCTTGGACAAATCTCATAAAAATTGTTCTGCAAGCCCTTTATTTATTTGAAGGCAGGCTTGGATCCTAACTATCAATAGCATTTTCTTCTTCCCCAAAGACCTCTCCCCAGAGGGCTGGGGAACCTTCTCAATTAGAAGACTCAACAAAGAAATGGGAATAAGCAAAAACCATCTTCCCCATGTTCAGAAAGCTGCATCATTAGATCAAACCTCCTTCCACTCACAGGTCAGAATTCTATTAGTCTTCATGTAATATCTGTGGAATTTACCATGACCAACTGATGATGTGTCAGGGAATACCTTGGTTATGTGCCTGCTCACATGTCTACCTGGGAAACCTAGAGGCACCACACACCTTGCCAATTAGCTGTGGCACATTATGCAAATCGTACACAAACATCAATAGGATTACAGACATAGAATGGCAAATCAGGATCCAAGATGTAAACTGCTAATCACAGCAAATAACAAATTACAGCAGGGTACCCAACCCCCAGTCTGCGGCCCGGGCTGGACCGCAGAGACAGATCTCCCCCCCCTGCACACACGTCTATTCCCCCGCACAGCCCCTTTGTGCATGTGCGCGAGCACCCCCACCCTTTCTTGACTGCACACAACGGCGAGGGGCAGGGTGGCCCACCTTCCCCAACCGGTCCGTGAAGTTAAAAGGGTTGGGGACCAATGATTACAGTACATAAAGACAAATGCATTATATGAAAGCCAGTATGTATAATATGATGAATACATAATATAAAGCTGAATACAGTAGACAGCACAGTGTTTAAAATTAAAAAATTATAAAATACAAACTATGTACAGGAATAATATTACTATACATTACTGTGTAACACTGTAAAATGTCTTTTAACATACATCAAGACTGCAGAAGTAACATTCAGTGGTGAAAGTAAGTGAGAATATGATGAGTAGCAAGCAGTGGAAAAATTCTGCTTTCTACTTGTATTCTCCGCAAAAACTTATGGTGCCAGCATAACATCATGGTAATGCTAAAAAAAAGAGATGCTGATTCCTGACAGCACTGCCAACTGCCCAAATGATTATCTCTGTTGTTTTCCAACAAATAATCAATCTGAGAAAGAATTAGGACTTCAAACTTTACTAAAAAGCTACAAATTATATGACACTTTTAAACAGCAACGATCACAAAGTATCTAGCTTGTTCTTCAACTACCGATCATCGCAATGCGAGTTTCTGCCTATCTAAACGTCGCAATGTGATTACAAAAGCGACATCGCTATGCGGATTCATCGTTAAACGGTGCGTTCGTTAAGCGAGACACCACTGTACTTTAGGTCAGAGGTCCCCAACCCCCGGTCCGCGGCCAAGTGCCAGTCCATGGCCTGAGCTGGACCGGGCCGCCAAGACAGACCTCCCGCCCCACCCCTGCACAGCCCATTTGCACCTGCGTGCACACTCCAGCATGCCTGTGCGAATGCTGCACCACCATTTGTGCATGTGCACAGATGCAAGAGAGTGCACCCATGCAAGAGAGAGACAGCACTTGTTCATGCATGTGCACGAATGTGGAGGGGGTGCCCCGCCTTCCCGCAGACCAAAAACAGTCGGGGACCGCTGCTTTAGGTACACTAAAACAAGACATGGTCAAGGCAGGGGTAATCACAGTCATACCTGAAATGGAACAGTTGATACATTTATCTGTAGCTGTGAAAAAGTGCTCCTGAGGATCGCCCAAACCCATCTTCCAGGTCTGAATTTGGCAGTACAGTACATTCAAACTGTGAACCTGAGTCTACATGGAAGAGAAATCTCACCCAAGACAGACTGAACCTTTAATTCTCAGGTATGTCTTTTAGAAGCACCTGACTTGAATTAATTAAAATTCAATTAGTTCTTCATTTCCCCAGCCCGTTTTCAGCAACAGATACTAATTCAGATAATTCAGTCAGCCTCCAATGACCACCTTCAGAATGAATTTAAACTGCAGGCCTCGGTTTTAAAGACAACTGTTCTAACTGGGCCACCGGTTCACAGGTCAAAGCCAACAGGTTCAGAGGCAACTGAAAAATAAGTTGTGTGATATGGGATTTATAGAATGGAATGATATTTTGGCTCATACAAGGAAAGCTCCACACCTCTGTAGCAAGGGATGCTACATAAAATAGCTCTCAGGATTCCAGTTGAGGCACGCACTTCTTCAGGTCTGGCTACCTGGGCAAACTTGTATGCTCTAGGTAGACAGTAAACACCCAACAAGTAACAATGCTTCTGTAGCTGGCTGAATAGCTCAGATCAACCTGACGGAACCCAATTATTATTTATTAACTATGCTTTTATACCAAGGGTGCCTCTATTCCAGAATCCACTAGAAATCTGAAACCACTGAGGGGCCAGTCAGCAGGAATAACACTTCATGTTAGAAACTAGAAGAAGCAAAGGGGAAAGACAGGAAGCAAGAGCAGGCAGTTCCCTCCTTCCCTTCCAGGTATGGCCTATATTCTCAAAAGCTATAGGCATCTTGTTATTTTACACTGTACAGACTGATACAAGGATAAGCTAATGAGAACATTCAAGTTAAAGAAAATAATAGCTCTTAATCCCTAAAACCAAAAACTAAAATTCAGAGTGTTCCGTCACATAAATGATAAAGTTCACATTCTAACCTACTTTTTACAGTTATGAGTACTTTATGTACGGCTCTTGAAAACCTAAACGTAATTTTTTGATATTGCCCAACTAACGGAACTACAGCCCAACTGTGGATTTTGTGTGTGTGTGTGTGTGTGTGTGTGTGTGCGTGCGTGCGCGCGCGCAGCAGATCAATATAATTATACAGTGGTGCCTCGTTTACCGAGCGCCCCGTTTAACAATGGATCCGTATAGCGATGCCTTTTTTGCCATCGCTTTTCGGATCACATTACGATTTTGCCTATGGGCACCATTTTCCCGCAGCTGAGCGGCGGGAGCCTTCGAAGGACCACTCCCGCCACTCAGCTGGGGGGAAATGCAGGCAGTAGCCTCGGAAGGACCCTCCCTCGCCAGGGAGGGACTGATCCAAGCGGTGGCGGCAGGATGGGAGGGGTCCGGATACCTTTCAGGCATCCAAGGGCTTGGATCTGCCCCCCGGCCGGCTTCCCCATCCATGGACGGACTCTCTGGAGTCCGTCCATGGATGGGGTAGCCGGCTGCGACGCGGATCACGGCCGCCCTCCTCCCAACCCATCACCCCCTTCTCCGACGCCGCTGCTGGGCTTTGGAAGCCGCTTCCAAGCCCAGCGTCAGTGGCGGAGATGAGGGTGAGGGGTGTGTCGAGAAGGGCAAGGCTCGGGTATTCCCCAAGCTTTGCCCTCCTCTCAACCCCTCACCCCTTTCTCCACTGCCGATGCTGGGTTTCAGAAGGGGCTTCTGAAACCCAGCGGTGGCGGCGGAGATGAGGGTGAGGGGTGGATCGTCCAGAGCCGGGAGGAGGGGGAAGGCTCCGCCACCGGCGCTCGGATGCACTGGCCGGCATTTTCGCGGCCAGCGCTTCCGAGAGGCCTCGGGAAGGCTTCTCCACCGCCGCTCGGACGTGCTGGCCCCGCTGCCGGCAGCCACCCCGCCCCACCTACCCCAGCCGTTCTTGGACGCCTGGAAGTCTGAGAACGGCTGGGGTGGGCGGCTTTAAGCGGCGGGGGCTGCAGGGTGGGGGGGTGTCCCGAAGGCTACCAGACAAAGGCCTGGAAGCCTTCCAGACACCCCACCCACCCTGCAGCCGCTGCCGCTTGAGCCCGCCGCCCAGCTGGGGGGAAAGGCCGGCCGGCTCTTGGGAAGGAGGGTGGAGGAGGTCTCCGCACTCCTCCCCAAGAGCCCACTGCCCAGCTGATCGGCGGTTCCAAAATGGCTGCCCGTTTGGTGCCTCGCTTACCGAGGCAGCGAAAATGGCAGCCCTATGGAAGATCTTCGCTGAATGGTGAGTTTTTGCCCCCTAGGAACGAATTAAACAGGGTTTAATTCGTTCCTATGGGGTTTTTTATTCCATTCAGCGATGTTTTCGTATAGCGACGTTAATCCTGGAACGGATTAACGTCGCTATACGGGGCACCACTCTACTTGGGGTAACAGTGATGAAATTGCTGATCCTCTTCTATTTCCAGATCTACCTTTATGGGCTATAGCCAGGATTTGATCACAATTTAAAATAAAAATTTGAATTTAGTTGATAATTTAAATTGTGGTTTAAATAGCTTTTTTAAAAAACCATTGATTTTTATATATCCTGGCTACAGCCCATCCAATGAAATGGATTATATGCAAAAATAACTTACTTATATTGATTTTTCTGCAACAGACTAAGAGTCTGCAATCAGACAGCAATAAAAGATCATGTATGACTTGTTCTGGAAAGAGTTGGTTCATGGGGAGTGATCTCTCTTAAAAGGACCCTTCCATGTATACAGGAATTGCTCCAAAAAAGAGACGCTCTGCTGCTGGAACAAAAAGGTCTCACTTGAGCATGGAGCAGGGTCAGGCAGGTTTGTTATCTCCTGTATGTCATCTGATCTCTGGAAAATAGCTTGGATCAGACCATGACACAAGTGTTCTAAAACATGACCTCTTTCTCCATCTGACTGCACCCTAATATGCCCACTGCTATGGAATGTATTCATAACACAATTCTAATGAAGATGATGAGGTAATTGAAAGTGGTCTAACTAGTAGTGATGCTTTATTCATCATATTGGAGGCACTGGAAAGGGTAAAAAATTTTGAGTCTCTGGACTCAAAAGATTGTATTTCTCTCATGTCTCAATCCCTGGCTGAACTACAAGAGAAACATTTCAGGGGTGAGAGCACAAAGTTCTGTGAACTAGAAACATTTGTTTAGCATATCACCATTGGACTATATCCATATAAAACTGGATAAACTGTTTTTGGTTGTTTGCTCAGCAAATATCTAAAGATATATTATTGACATCAGAGTTTAATACTCATATAATAACATTATTAATCTGAATTACACTTTACATGCTGAATTTTGTTCCCTGACCAAGAACTTTATATCAAGCACTAATCCCATCAACCCTGGCAATGATCTGAGGTAGACACTTTCTATCTTGTTATTTTCTGTGTTCATACCGAAAAAGAAAGAAGATATTCATTGAAAAATACTGGCACAGGGCATATTTGAGATATAATAGCCAAAGTAGCTTACAACATACATACAGTATATACACATAAATACAGCAACAAACAAATACAGAAGAACTGAAATATAACTACCAGAGCTATATTAAATTTATCCAAAAGCTGCAATACAGGAGAAAACTAAATCAAGCTGAGTACCTGGCAAAAACCAAGCAACCAATCAAACACTGTGCACATACTGACTTATTAAAGGTCACGCTTCCTAAGGAAAGTTACTACAGAAACTTGGAGCAATTGCAAAACCCCTATCATGCATCCCACTTAATTATATCTCGGAAGGGAAGATGGGGCTTCATCACAGCAAGATTGGTTGGGTTTCAGGAGGGCTCCTGAAACTGACATCTCCTAGAAGTGAAAGTCTAAATCTGACTGAGAAGGGTGGAGAGCTGGGGGATCCCTGGATTGGACTCTCTTTGAAGTCACATCTGTAAGCAGAAATCCAGTGGGCGCCATCTTGGCACAAAGCTGTGAATGACCCAAGGCAGAGAGTGGAAAAATACAGAAAGATTTTGGAAATAATCTTGACCAGAACTTGAAATAAATGTCTTGCTTTACATATGGAACTCTTAAGGATCTAAACAATGAAGAGAGTTGGTGCAATCTGTAAGAGAAAGTGACTAGATCTATATCTGGTCAGATTGGCACGCATTCCCCCTCCCCCGATATCTGAGGCTTGACTGGGAGAAACAGAAAGGAGTAGAAAAGAGGGAGAGAAAATGACTTTGCTTATATTGCAGTAATAAAACTCTCCTCCACAGGGCAATATAACCACAAACTACTGATGGATTTAAATCTGTGAAGCAGCCAGAAACAGTCTTGGGAAAAGATTTGAAAAGGAGGAAAGCCCTTCCCCCTGTCAACCAGTGCTAACTACGAAGCCTGGAGAGAGAGAATGAATTGTAAATGTTTTCTGCCCCAAGACATAAGATACCATTGTGAAAGCTACTGTGTTTATTACTTGCTGGAAAGAAATCCAGATAATACTTCCAATCATGGAACATGACGTTCTCAAAAATATTCAAAACATTATATTTAATGGACTACACCAGATAAAAGCAGAGATGGATCAGCTATTTGAACAAATTAAAGGCATAGGGACACAAATGGAATTTACAGTGAAGACGGAGAAAAACCCAGAACTGCGACAGGAAATTAACTTTTTAAAAGCAAAAACAGAGGGAGACAATTTTATTCTTAAACCCTAGAAGTCTTCAGAATAAAAAGGTGAATATACAGTGCAGCGGAGAGCTAATCTGTTAACCCCTCTTATGAATATGTCAGCAGAAGCTCAGCAAATAGTGAACTTTACTATAAAAGGGAGAAGAATTGAGATGATGGGACATATGCTGTGGCAGACGGGACAAAAAAGGAGAGTACATGGAGTGGATGAAGCTCTTGAGAATGGATCTAAGTAAGGATAAATGATCCATAAGATGGAAAATGAAAGATGATATGATAAAAGGGGCATAAAACACTGGTTAGAATATGGATGTAGAACAGTGAATATAAATTTGGCAGAATAAGAAAAAGATAGTTAAGATGTTTTATAAATGATAAAAAGATGGAAATGTTAAATTTAAGAAAGTACAGTGGTGCCCCGCATAGCGAGGTTAATCCGTTCCGGATTAACCCTCGCTATGGGAAACATCGCTCAACGAAACGAAAAAACCCATTGAAACGCAATCAACTTGGTTTAATCCGTTCCAATGGGCCCCGAAACTCACCGTTGAGCGATGCTTCCCTATGGCTGGCAGCCATTTTCGAGCCCTCCCCTCGCTTAGTGAGGGCGTGAAAACGCTGCGTGCGACCATTTTGGGGCTTCCGGCGGCCATTTTGGAGCCGCCAAACAGCTGATTCGCGGGTCGCAAAGCGAAGGTCAGTAAACGAAACATTTACCGACCTCCGCTATGCGATTTTTGGCCATAGAGGCCATTGCTTTGCGATCACATTAGCAATCGCAAAAATGTCCTCGCTATGCGGATTCGTCATTCTACGGTGCGCTCGCTAAGCGAGGCACCACTATATTTTGTGGTAAAAGAATATACAATGGTCCCTCAACTTACGAACACCCTCACCTATGAAAATTTCGAGTTACGAAAAGCTCCGGCCGGAGCTTTGACCTAAGAACAGAAAAGGACAGGGAGAAAGGGCGGGAACTTCAAACTGTTGGTGGCGAAGAGGCTGCTTCTTTGTAGTTCTTTCGTCCCAACAGTTAGAGCAGGGAGTCAAGGAACTCCTGTTGCGAAGGAAGAGGAAGGAAAGGTGAGGGCAGCTCTGGATCGCTGCCAGGCGCAGGAAGCCGGTGTGCTCCATGCCCATCCCTGGCACAGGTCTACTCATGAGTAAGTCCTGCAGTAGGTGCAGGTCTACTCATGAGTAAGGACACCCAAAGGCGCAGTGCTGAGGTGCGCAGGTGGGAGGGTCTCCTCCATTGACTGGGTGTGTGGCAGCATGAGTCAGGAATGAGTGCCATCAGAGGCTTCAGTCTGCCTGGTAAGGTGCTGCTTTCTCCTTTTTAGAAACTTCTCAGTGGGTTTTGCAGGGTGAGTTTCGGCTGAGGCGTTTGTTTCTGTGCTGTGTTGTTTTTTGCAGTCGCAGCGTGGAGATTGCTCAATGTTTTTTTTTGTTTTTTGTGGGGGGGGTTGCAGCCTTTGGGGCTTGCTGTTTATTTTCGGTTGGTTTTTTAAAAGCCCCAGCGCCTTCCGATGGTGCTTTCTGTGTGGGTGGTTTTTTTGTTTGTTTTTTGTTTTTTGAAATGCTGGAACGGATTAATCCCATTCCCATGCATTTCAACGGGAAATGGTGCTTCGACTTAACGAAAATTTTGAGTTACAGCCACCGTTCCAAAACAGATTAATTTCATAAGTCAAAGTACCACTGTATGATAAAACTGACACAAACTAATGGTTATAACATTGATTTAGATATAAACTTGGCAGAATAATATCAATTTAAAGATAAAAAGAAGGAGAAGGTCCAAGAAAATGGAAAAATAGTAATGATAGATATCCTGCTATAATTTTTTTTCTTTGTATGATTTCCATTTTTAATACTTCTGTTTCGTTTTACTCCCCTCCCTCCCGCCCAAAAAATATTATAAATCAGCCCCTATACCCATTACCAAAAAAGGTTTCTTCTTTTTCTTTAGAGTCGAGACTCCTCAAGGTATATGTATGGAGCATAAACACTCATGTCAGTTTTTCATAGGGTTAGTAATTTTAAAAATACCAGACGTTGACAACTAAGAAACAGGAGCATCATTCAGAATGTCAATTATGATGAGTAAAACACAATTATAATATATTAGAATTTGAGCAGAATATAGAAGCACATATACAATGAAATCATCATTAATAAACACCTTTGAACTTTGAAATCTGAAGTGCCACCTTCACGGAAGAAGAGTAAGAAGTTAACTCACTCACCTAGACTATACCACAGGGCTTTCAAAACTGATCAGAAATAGAGATGGGCATGAATCAGACAAAAATGGTGATTTGTTTTGATTCGTCAAGGTGATGACTCAAGAATAATGAATTCATATTTTTTCTGACAAATCAATTTATCTACAGTGGTGCCTCGCACAGCGAGGGTTAATCCGTTCCGGATTAACCCTCGCTGTGTGAAACATCGCTGTACGGAAGTAAAAAAGCACGTTTACCTACCATACAGCGATGCCGGCAGCCATTTTCGCGCCCTCCCCTCACAGAACGAGGGCGCGAAAATGGCTGCGATCAGCTGTCCGGCGGGTCCAAAATGGCCGCCGGAACAGCCGAAAGGGGCCGGGGCGCAGCGTTTTCGCGCCCTTGGTAAGCAAGGGGAGGGTGCGAAAACGCTGCCAGAAGCCCCGAAATGGCTGCTCAGCGTTTTCGCGCCCTCCCCTTGCTTACCAAGGGCGCGAAAACGCTGCACCCGGCCCCTTTCGGCTGTTCCGGCGGCCATTTTGGACCCGCCGGACAGCTGACTGTCGGGTCGCAAAGCAAAGGTCGGTAAGCGAGCAGCTTACCGGCCTTCGCTCTGCGATTTCCCGCCTATACGGCCACCATTTTGCGATCGCATTTGCGATCGCAAAAACAGCCTCTTAGAGCGAATTCATCACTCTACGAGGCGCCTGTTCTGCGAGGCACCACTGTATTTGGTTTTGGATATTTAAGTTACACACCCAGAAAGTGGGTCCCCCCAAAAAAGTGCCCGTTAGCAGCTGTCTTGGGGAAACCCAGTCTTCACCAAACTGGGAGATACTGGTGTCATGGGAAGCTTCTCTGTGATTTTAGTGTGTCTAGGTGCTGGGGGACTTGTGGGGGGGGGCTCTTTGCAGGTGTGTAACTTGGACATCCAAGACCCAATCTTCACCAAATATGAAACGATTGTGGAAGAGCGTCAGGAGAAGCTTCTCTGCAATTTTGGTGTCTCTAGGTGCCGGGGGTGGCATTTTATAGCTTAGTGAATTGATGACTCCAAATTTGCTACAAAATTCATTGATTCGTATTTGTCGGATGCATTGATTCGTATGAATACAAATCCACATACTAGCAATTTCTGATGATTTTTGCAATTCATTTTTCAATTCATGCCCATCTCTAGTCAGAACATTTTCTTTTAAGTGGTTCTTTTTAGTGGTTCTTTTCAGCCATTGGTCTTCTAGATATTCAGGACTTCAATATTCAGATTGCCTAACCACTCTGGTCATGCAGTTGGAGGATTCTTGGAGCACCTAACAACATAAAAGCCACCACAGTTCTCTATTTTACTTACAAAAACCAGAACAGATGAAACAATCATGGAGCTTTATAACACTCTGCAAAAGATGACAGTAAAAGGGACAGCTACTTGTCATGAGATACTCTTAAGAGGCTAACCCATGATAAGAAAAATACTGGAAATATGTATTCAGGTTCTTAACATTTGGTGACATAGTTGTACAGTGGTGCCCCGCTTTACGATTACCTCATTAAATGACGAAATCGCAATGTTTTGCAATCACTATTGCAATCGCAAAACAATGTTTCAAAGGGCAATTTTCGTTTGATGATTGGTTCCCTGCTTCGGGAACCGATTCTTCGCATCACGACGATCTAAAAACAGCTGATCGTTGGTTTTCAAAATGGCTCCCTGCTGTTTTTAGGATGGATTTTTCACTTAACAGGGATCAGAAAATGGCCGCCCTATGGAGGATCTTCACTGGACGCTGAGGTATTTCGCCCATTGGAATGCATTGAGCGGTTTTCAATGCGTTTCAATGGGCTTTTTACTTTCACTTACGACAATTTCGTTCTACAGTGTATTTGTTGGAACGGATTAACGTCGTCAAGTGAGGCACCACTATATAGCATAAGGCGGTGCATCACGGCCTCTCCCAATTTGAAGATACACTCGTCCAGCAGGCCAAGGCAAAGAGGCAGTCACAAAAGCAGCAAAATCAGGGAGCTAGGCGGGGTTCAGTTTGTATTTGTCTACAGTGTGGAAGGGACTGTCACTCTTGAATTGGCCTTCTCAGCCACACTAGATGATGTTCCAAGTCCTCCATACAGAGCACGATACCATAGTCTCTCAAGACTAAATCTAAATATTTACTGTCTTCAGAACTTTGATTAAAGAAGAATGGCTTTCAACCCTAAACAACTATGAATTCTGTTTAAATTATGGATTCAGATTTTTGAAGCAGGTTGCAGATTTTAAATGTCTAATAAATTGGTTATGCTAAACCAACAGGTACCAGAACAAAAATGCATGCATATGAAATTATATAATTCTCTAACACCTGGAAAAATACAAACCAATACCACTCAATTCTAAAAATTAACTGAGCTACTATAAATATACTTCATTTGCAAAAATGTTACTTCCAGATTTAAAATCCAGTCAAGTTAAATAAAAACGATGTGACTGGGGAAGGAAAGAACACTTTCTTATGTAATAATTCATTTAAATCATGATTCATTAGTAAAGATTAAACATTAAATGCACAATGTTTTAACTGCATCTAAGCTTACTCAGGCCAGGAAGGTATGAAAAAACATTCTTTGCTGTAACTGCAGTGCTACCAAATGAGGGTTTTATTGTGCCAACACTGCCACTCTTGAGGAGACCGATCAATCAGATTCTGGAAGGGCATCTTTATATCCAGCAGCTGAACTAGGACAATGACGTCCATTTAACTTCATACACCTAATATATTCTGGCTCCATCTTCAACAAATGATAGATGCTGGACTGGTGTTCCAAGTTCAGATTCCTCTTGCAAATGTACAGTGTTCAGAATTATCCCCACAAACATCCCTGTTGTTGCACAGGGAAAAGATCAACTCTGGGTATCCCATAGTTGTTTCCTCTGGAGATCACTTAGTTCTTTCCCCCTTAATACCAATTAAACAGGGAAGTCAGCAAGAAGGGGCAAAACAGGAAGAGAGAACCTCCAGATGTTGCTGGATTCCTACTCCTTCAATCTCTCAGAGGCGGGCCAATGATGAAAATTAAGGGAATTAGGAGGCCAACAACAACCTTACTCAATTTTGGAACAGAATAATATCCTTTATAACCTTGGAATTGAAAATCCTCACTTCTCTCTTTCTCACAGGTGAGGATGAAAAAGTACAAAATAGTACACCTCTCAGTCTATTAAATGACAAGCATTCTGTTACACTCTTCAGAAGAGGAGGCTATTTTAAACACAAATTAAGCAGAATTGCACAAAATAATGCTTAAACATAAATAATGCAACATGTACCGAATGTCACAAGGATTTTTAAGAATCAGAAGAATTAGAGAGACTATTTGTTTCTTTTAATAAGCAAATGTTGCCATGTACTTAATTGCTGAATGTACTATACTTGCTGAATGTTGCCCTATTCTATGTACTAACACACACACACACACACACACACACACACACACACACACACA
Source organism: Pogona vitticeps (assembly GCF_051106095.1). NCBI lineage: Eukaryota > Metazoa > Chordata > Lepidosauria > Squamata > Agamidae > Pogona > Pogona vitticeps. The sequence goes on along the minus strand of NC_135784.1, from coordinate 217,359,051 downwards.
CACACACACACACACACACACACACACACACACACACACACACACACACACACACACACACACACACACACACACACACACACACTTTGCACCAGCCTTTATGGAAGAAATGAATCTGATTCTTTTTAAAAATCATTTGTGTTGCTCTCATCTGCAGGCCAGGAATCTTGAGAGGATTGAAGATTCCTCACTGAGGTGCTGAGTTAAGATGAAACTGCTTAAATCAATCAAAGCCAAGAATTATACAGAGTCCAGTTTTGAATGGCAAAGTTTGCAATCTTTTTTAAAAAAACATCCATTTGGTCATGGGTTGCATATGTCTCCTAAGACAGTCACATTTTTATTTAACTCAATAGCCTTTAAAAGATGGAAAAGTTTACTTTGGTCACTTTGAGGAAAACATGAAGGAACAAAATAGAAGCCACATTATAAGGATTGCTTCAAGCTATATTTACACAGTATAACACATCTGTCTTAATACAGGTAAGTAATCTATCAAAGATCACTGATATCAGGTGGAAGGTCTTGTGATGATTTGTGTTTTTATGTGTTATGAGAATGGGATATGTAGTCCTAAGATTGTCCCAATAGCATCCATCTTGATTTAATGTCTGTGTCTGTGGTAGGAAAATTTTACATGCTGTTTCACAGAAGCTTCGTTCTCTGGTTATCTAGTTGCTAAGGAGAGCCAGAGAGTTACATTCCTGGTAGTCATAATAATTCTGCTACAAAACATGGTAACAACTCAAGCTCCCATGAGAAAGTTAGGCGGGACAACAAGACCCAGGAGGTGGTGTTCCTTATGAGGCATCCTGGGAAGAAGAAGGAAGTTGGTAGAAGTTGGAAAAAAATGGAGTTTGAATGAGAAAGGACAGACATGTGCTTTTTCCCAAAATGGATTATAACTTTTGAATGGAGCCTTTTTGCCAACATGAACTAATGGATTACAACTGGATTTTACCTTACCTGTTAGACTATGAACTGTGAAGTCTCAGGATACGTAAGAATGACTACGCTTATGCATTATCCTAGTTTAGAATGCATTTCTTGTTTTATTTTTATAGCTGGAGTAGTGGGGGTGATCTGTCGGCCTTGATATGAAAATGTTTCTAACTGAAATGCTTTACTATAATCTGAATTCTTTTCTGAACCGTATGTCTTAATAAAGCAGTAATGTTTTGGAATTGCATGCATTGGTTTCTTGAACAGACTAACCTATCTAACTGGCCATGTGAATTTGCTACCATGTAGAGCCTAGATTTGCCTGAGTGTAAACTCATGGATTGTCTGTGTTTCTTGTTTTTACTTAACAAAGGGGATGGACTTGAGGAAGGAAAATTAGTGCAGGGCCTGGCTGAGATCTAGGGCTCGTCTTAGCTCATAAGGACTGACTAATTTTCTGGAATCTCTCCTTCTCCGGCTTCCCCTTAATCTCCTTGGAGATGGGGGATTGCTTACAGGTCTATGACACATTGTCTTCAAAGTGTAGTGCAGATTTCTTCGTGGTCTGCTGATCCATTCCTATTTTTTTTAAAAAAAAAAAATCTGAAGACTATCAGAAGAGCCTCCCTCGACACACTTTTTAAAAACTTGAATGCTCTGAAACAGTTGCTAGCCACCTCACTTCACTCTACCATAATTAACTGCTAGAGCAAATCAACATGGCTATTTAGTCCATCATGCTAATTATTTTAGACTGGATTTGATTTAAGTCAAATTGATTTAAACCACAATGTAAACTAGAAATTGATGTTTTTTGATAATTTAAATAAAAACAATTTTTTATTTAAACTGTAATTTAAATCTGGGTTGCTGTTTGTATGTAATGTCTATATGCAAGTAGTAACTTTCTTTAGACTTAGTGCTGAAACCATGAAGAATGCAATGATGGAGTGTATATATACTGATGAAAGAATAATTTAAAAATGTACACATACTTATTAAAATATATTTTAGAGGATGAGAGGGTGAAAGAGACAATGGTAAATTGGGCAAAAAAAAATTGGATATAATGTAGGTCTTGATGATTGGAAAGAAAGCTGTAAGATGATTAAACCAGCAAATCTCAGAGAAAATATCCTCAAAATGTTTTACAGATGGCATTACACACCTGTAAGACTAGCAAAAATGTCAGAGGGACACAGATATATATGTTGGAAGTGTAAAAAAAATGCAGGAACTTATTATATGTGGTGGACATGCGAAAAAGTCAAAAATTATTGGACACAGGTGTGGGAATTAGTAAAAGAAATTACCCAGCAGAAATTAGATATAAAACCTGAAATGGCATTATTGAATGTTATATCAGAAATTAATGATAAAAAATTGAAGCATTGTCTGATGAATATACTCACAGCAGCTAGATTACTCTAGGCCCACAAATGGAAAAGTGAAGGGGTTCCAACGATAGAAGAGTTGTTAAAGAAGCTACGGGACATAGCAGAACTGGACACACTATCAGAAGCTCTACGGAAACAACCAAGAGACTGTAAAACAAAGCTGGGAACTGATATACTCTTGGGCCCAGAAGAAGACAGGAGTGTAGGGCAAATTTTACCATATATGTATACAGTAGACCCTCTACTTACGGAATTAATCCGTATTGGAACAGTGGCTGCAAGTCGAAAAGTCTGTAGGTCGAATCTCCATTGACCTACAATGCACTGAAAACCGATTAATCCCATAACCAGCGGTTTTTATTCTATTTTTGTTCCATTTTGTTTTTTTTCTGGTCTGTAAGTCGATTCTCTGGCTGCAAGTCGAATCTAAATTTTGTGGCCAGAGAAGTCTGTAACTCGAAAAGTCTGTAAGTCGAGCCGTCTGTAAGTTGAGGGTCCACTGTATCTACTTAGTATACACTGGAAACAAACTGGGGAGAGGAGAGGGTTAACGAGGCTGGAGTCTCTGACTCCAAAGGGAGGAGGGTTTAGCTTAGTAGAGGGTTTAGTTTAGTTTTTCTTCTTTATTATTCTCTTTTTTCTTTTTTTGTATGTTTGAATTTAAATAAAAAAATAAGAAAAAATGGAGATGGCAGAATTAAGCAACTCCTCAAAGTGTGTTCATAGCACTGATATTTACAATGCCTCTTTCACAACTATGTACCCTTAGTGACCAGCCACAAAGCTTTGTCCTGGATTCTACAAAAGATGCAGGAGTGCAATCCACAATCCCATTTCTTAGCCTAGATCCAACAGGTTTTGCTCTAATTCTGCAACCCCTGGATAAGTCTGACCCACAGAAGGCATGTGGAATACTATTTTTCCCTAGTCACAAAAATCAGTAATGCAGGAAATATTGGTTGAGTACTGGTGTTAACCACCCAGTTTTTGCTCTTAATAAGTGGCTCTTAACTTATGCATGAAATGAACCTGCATGGTTCTTGTATTTTAACTGCCCATTTCCTTACACAGTGCAGAGTCAAGCATCACTCTTTGAAGCCGCCAGAATGCATGCAGTTGCAATTACACCACACAAGACTCTCAAGATGATCTTGCTTACAAGGGGCCCATTCTCATGTTAGGTTCAAAATTACTAGGAATTTCCCTAGTGGAATTACTGGGCAAATGTGCCATGAAAATGATACAGCACAGGGAATTACATGGCAATAGTTGTTCTCTGAAGTAAGCTTTATTTCTTGGAACACTGACATCCCAGTTACATGCACCTGTGCCAATTTTTATGTCACACAAAGGAATGCTGCCAAAGGATTTTTTTACTTGCTTGAGAAAAATGAATTATATTTATATATCCACAGCCAGGGTATACAGAGAGGAAGTCAGGAGCACTGAGAAAAACATATTCTAGTGTGGTGCTCATTGATGGGGGAAGTTTGATAGCTTGTGCAAAATAAAGTAGAAACTTATTTCTGCTGCTGCAATAAAAGCACAGGCAGCTAGAAAACTGAAGGCAAGTGAATGGTTGGAAGAACAAAAAAGTTTTTCTTCTGAGTTGGGGAAAAACACTTCATTCTTGAAGGGCATTGAAGTAAGAATTCTCTCTGCATGTGTGTGTGTGAGAGAGAGAGTGAGTGTGAGAGAGAATTAATTAGCGATGAGTGCCTTAGTGTGTGTACGTACCCTTTTAATCTGTTGTAAAATTGTATGCATGGAGCAGAGTAAAGGAAGCCACAGCCTTGAGTTTGCAATAGGTATGCAAGGCTGCTGATGACGGGACCTTTTGGAGGCAAGTAATTCATAGGGTCACTGTAAATTGGAAACAATCTGATAGCACACAACCACATTAGTGCAAGTACATTAACATTCCTCTTGCTAATAATACAAATGAGACTGGGAAACAAATTGTAGTCCCGATATTGTTGGGAGCCCAGTTACCATCAGCTTGAGCCAGGTGGCAGTAGCAATTTGAGTAGTGTAGGGCAACAAGTTTTCAAGCCATGATACAGAGCTATTGGTAGCTAAATACAGTGGGGTCTCTACTTAAGAACTTAATCCATATTGGAAGGTGGTTCTCAAGTTGAAAAGTTCTTATGTTGAATCTGCATTTCCCATAGGAATGCATTGAAAACCATTTAATCCGTATCTGCTCTTTTCCGTCCATAGAAACTACAGTGGAACCTCTACTTAAGAACTTAATCCATTTTGGAATGGTGTTCTTAAGTTGAAACGTTCTTAAGTTGAAGCAAAATTTCCCATAGGAATGGACTGAAAACCAATTAATCCGTTATGGCTGTTTTTTTTGTTATGTAGAGGTGTGTTCGTACATTGAAGCATTAGTTCCCATAGGAACTAATGCAAAGCTGGTTAATACGTACTCTACCACTAGGGAGAGAAAATTTTTTTAACCTAAAATGACCTAAGGTTAAAAAAAGAGCAGGAAAGGTTTTTTTTTTCCTGTTCTTATCTTGGATTTCTGTTCTCAAGTAGAAGAAAATTCAGCAAATGGAGCTGTTCTTAAGTTGGATTGTTCTTAAGTAGAGACGTTCTTAAGTAGAGACCCCACTGTAGCTAAATTTGGGACATAGAAAGACCCTCCCCTTAAAGGGTTCGAAACCACTACAAGTACACTTGGGTGTCCCCGTGGGTGCCCCCTCACAGCTAGCCAATCCTTAACTTCCAGAATGGTTGCACTGCAAACTTGCTGCTGAGTAAAATGACCCAATGGTCCTTTCAGGACCACAAATAATAATTCCTCACATTTTAATTTGCTTTGAATTTTATTTCATATGCATCCATAATCCTGAATTGTACAATGCTCTGACACATACAAAGAAATAAAGCTAAAAAACAGAGGTGGGGATAGCAGACTAAGCTACTGTTTCAAGACATTCAATTCCTCTTTAGAAGTTAACAATTTTACTCAACAACCAGCTGGTCTGTTCAACCTACCAATTTGTTTTCTCATATTATGAATAGATGGAATATGTATCAGACAACATAAATTAGCAACTATTTGCACTTGTACTTTTATAATATTTGGCTATTTAGCTTTCAAATGCTGTACATGGTTTTGTTCTGTGCCTGCTGGTCAACAAGCATCTTAAATGCACCTCAAGGATGGCAAGGGAGAGAAAAGAAAAGAATTCAGCAATCCTGCTGCACACAGTGCAGTCAAGAAAAAACCAGTAAGGGTCAGGCATCAAGGGAATGATCAGAACAGAAGCAGAACAGCTAAAGATATAGACACAAAAGCATCCCCTCCTATATTTCTACAAATTACTTGCTACCTGAGATAAATAAAAACTTGCATGGTCAGATGTACTTAGACCATCAACAAGCATACTACACACAGGTTGACCTGCAGCCTGCTCAGTTTCTTGGTGTTTCTAAGATGATGGTGGCTGGGCAAAGAAGGGGAAAGGGACAGTTCAAGTGGCAGGGAGAGGAAGGAATATTTGCTGCACAAAATAATGTATGCATGGCTAGCTCTCCAACTACTTTTACGATCATTATGCCAATAAGCCCTTCCCTACCAAACCACGGTAATGTAACTTGCCTGTGAGATCTCTAGCTATACTAAATAATTATTCCTTCTAGGTGAAGGTAAAGGTTCCCCTTAACAATTTTTGTCCAGTCGTGTCCGACTCTAGGGGGCGGTGCTCATCTCAGTTTCCAACCCATAGAGTTGCATTTTGTCCACAGACAATCCTCCATGGTCAAGTGGCCAGTGTGACTAGATACGAAACGGCGTTTACCTTCCCACCGAGGTGGTACCTATTTATCTACTCGCATGTTTACATGCTTTCAAACTGCTAGGTTGGCAGGAGCTGGGACAAGCAACGGGGGCTCACTCCATTGCGTGGATTCGAACTGCTGGTTTTTTTGACCATGCCTGACTTTAGGGGGTGGTGCTCATCCCCATTTCCAAGCCATAGAGCCAGTGTTTGTCCATAGACAATTTCCGTGATCACGTGGCTAGCACGACTAGACATGGAATGCCATTACCTTCCCACTGTGGTGGTACCTGTATCTACTCACATTTTTACATGTTTTCGAACTGCTAGGTTGGCGAGGAGCTGGGACAAAGCAACGGGAGCTCATTCCGTCACGTGGATTCGATCTTCTGACTGCAGGTCTTCTGACCTTGCAGCACAGATTCCTTCTAGAGGTTTATGTAAATAACCCATCCAAAACAGAAATCTCTAGTCTCTATCACAGCACTGAAATCTGTTTCAAAATAATGTTTCTACTGACTGACTAATCTGGAGGAATTTAAAAGTGTGGCTACAAACAGGCGAATATTTTAAAATAATTTTTGTCACATATCTTGCTTACAAAATCCTCTAGTGTTCATAATTTATGTGTAAAGAATTTATGGATCTCCCATAATGTAGATATATCCACAATACAGAGCTTGGTGCATATCCCAGGCACGTGCGGGAAATATTGCACAATATGCAAGAATACACAAATGTACCTTTAAACATAACTGGACGAGTTTATTTCTTCACCAAAAATTTAAACACAAATCAAACATTTGATTTTACAGTAACGCTCTCCTTAGAAAAGTGCATAAAAAGTAATGGTGCATCAAGTTAATAACATGACACAGGTGAAGAGGCTCTTCTCAATTTCAGTATGTCCCAGGAGACAACAAAGAAGAAACTAGTCACACTGTTTTGATCCTCAGCATTTTAATGCTCATTTAATCAGATAGGAAGCTCAAGTGGATTGTAATATTGCATCCAGTATTACAATCACATCCCTGCCAAAATCAGCATATCATATACGTTCATATGCGTTGGCTGAAATAAGGGTCAACTAGTGTAGAAGACATTTGACGAGCCCAGTCCTCCATAAATGCTACAGATTCAGTGGACATATTCTAGTGTGACATACTACTAGATTTCAGCAATATATAACTATGTCACCTACTCTAACTTTTACTTATACCAATGGGAGAAGAAAGAATGACCAAGTCTGTTAGCACAGTCCTTATAAAAGCTACCACAGACAGGTCCAACTACTGGAATCATAACATACAAAGCTACAACAGCCTAGTTTGTAAAGCCCTCATTCTTGAGTTCACAAAATGTTGTTTAAAAAGAGAGGCTGCTATTTTCCTTTTCTCAATAGTGATAATGATCCTGGTGACCAGAGAAAATTACGATCAAATGTGCAGACAGTCTGGGTGAGCATCAGATTTACACTGCTAGAGCTGCAGTGCAAAAACAAAAAAACAAAAAACAAAAACAAAAAAACACAATAATTGTGATTAAACAAATGGAAGGGGATGGAAGGGGAGCTTTATGTTCCAACAATGTGAATTAAAATTACTTATCCTACCTAGTTTTGCAACTTCACAAAAAGTTAGTTATTAAATATTTTCCCATTGCTCTTGATCAAACCATGTCCCCTAAAACAATCTGTAGTAGGACAGTCTCTGATGTCAGGCTCACAATTTAAAATACATGGCAAATCAGGAAAAATGGTATGTAGAGGAGACAGTAAGCTTGGGCCCCAGCTCATAAAGTTATGTAGTTCTTATGAACTACCTACTGGAACAAAGAATCTGTATCTGTCTTATGGAGGAGGGAGACAAACACAGCTAAGACAACAGAACAACTCTTGTTGTCCCCTCTGGATCTTCTTTTCATTCTCTACTGAAGATTTTTCTGTCCTCTGGGGAGCTACAGTAGACATAAAAACTGTCTAGAGATGACATGAGATCCACAACCTACAGAATTAAAATGCATTATTTAAGAATCTAGCTGGCAGGCAGTAAATCATATCAATTCTCTTTCCCAGAAATACATATTCAACATTCTGTCCCATTCCAGCAGAACCGGAGCTGTTTTCACAATTTCACCTAAAAGCCCTCTCCGGCGCAGAGATCGCCCTTTGCCCTGGTTTAATCCAGAGCTGCAATCAATGAAGCGAAACAGAAGAAAGCTAGAGCGCATATGGAGGCAGAACCCGACGGAAAATAATCAAATAGCTGTCAGGATTGCAACGAACCTCTACCAATCTAAAGTGAAGGCTGCTAGTCGACCTTACTTCGCTGTTCAGATAAGCGAAGCCTCCAACCAGCAGGCGGATATTTTCCGTATAGTTTGTGATCTATCCAGAGTTGGTCATAGTGACTGACCTCTCACTAGCATCTCACCTGATCAATTTGCAGCATTTTTTAAATCAAAAGTGGAGGCCATCCGCCAGGATCTTACATTTTGTGAATTTTGTTCTGTGACTGGTCCCTAGCAGGTAAATGTAAGTGTAATTTGCAAGCCTGATTGCTGAGAGATGTGCCTCTGAAAATATCTCATTGTAGATATGAAGGGAAATAGGTTAATAACAAAATATACACATTCCTCATAATTTCTTTTTGACTTTCGTGTAGTAAGGCTATGAAAGATCTGTGTAAGCAACAAAACATTTGGTCAGAGTAATCTTTCCTGCTGCAACAATGTTTTAATTCCCAGAAGCATGTTCACTTTTGTTATGCATGTCCCCCAAAACAGACATGGAAAGGAATCCATTTATCACTTGCCAAAAATCAATTCTGGTAATATTTTTATTTATTGTATTTATACCCTGCCTATCTAGTCATTCCTTTTAACGTGTTTCCAGTATTAGACCATTCTTACCACTTAAGGCAGTACTCCTTCCATACACAGAATTGTTTCTTCTAGTGCAGGGGTCTCATATATGCGGCCTGGGGGCCATTTGCGGCACGACGGACGATTTTTTGTGGCCCCCGCCTTGCCTGCCCTCCCTGAAGTGCCCACGCATCCTCTGCTGTCAAGAGTAAAAACAAACAAACAAACAAAAAAACCTAGCCTCGCTCACTGGCTCTCTCCCAAGGCACTCTCTCTTGCACCCTCCCTCCGGAACTGCAGACTGGTAGGCTGCAGTTCCGGAGGGAGGGTGCAAGAGGCTCTGTCTTGGGGGAGAGCCGGCGAGCGAGGTGCGCTGCCGGCACTTTTTCCTGAGCGCCTGAGCCACTGCTGGGTGATGCCTAAGAGCGGAGCTCACTCCAGGCCCGCCCTCGAAGAGCAGCTGCTGCTGCCGCTGCCTCTTCCAGGGAAGCGGCTCTCTGGCTCTCTTTCTTTCGGCACCCCCAGCACCAGCCTGGCCAGCAGCCGCCTCAGCGCCGGCGGTGCTTCCTCCTTCTCCTCCTCTTCGTCCTGCTTCAGCTGCCTTAGCTCTTTAGGCTGCCTGGTCTCACCTCACAAAGTTTGCTCCTCTGTTGTGGTGGGGGTAGCTGCTGCTGCTGAGTGAGTCTTTTTTTGAAGGGCCCTCAGAGGAAGGTTGCCGGACCTGTGTGTGCGTGTGCGTGTGCGTGTGCACGCGCACACCCATGCTCACCTGTGGGGGGGAACCCCGTTCTGTTTAATTCCATGGGTACCAATGGGGGCTTTTCTCCTTTGGCAAGGTGATTCTGTGAGGTTTGTTTTTCTATTTTATGTCGTGCCCTCCTCTCCTCCCCAGCTAGGCGGTCACCGGCACTCCCTCCCTCCTCTGCTTCTTCGTCCTGCTGCTGGTGGTAGTGGTGATAGTGAAGGAACCAGTGCAGGTTGTGGCCAGCGACGAGGGCTCGTGCCCCTCCTCATCCTCGGAGCCCCAGCCAGGCTAAGGAAACTTCTGGGCGGCTTCCTCAGGCTCTTGCTCCGCTTCATGGAAAATCTGATGTGGCCCAGCCTCACCCAGACTGTGGCTTCAGTGGCCCCCAGGTAAATTGAGTTTAAGACCCCTGTTTTAGTGTGTCCCTAAGACTCTGAAGAACTGGTATCAGTTTTTAGATGACCAATTAGAACTGAGCAGATTAAGTAATCACTGTAGAGAAGGTAATCCAAACAGTGTTTTCTAAGAAATCAGAGAAAAAAATTGAAAACCTCACTAATCTTCTGAGTGTTTTTGTAAACACTACTACTGCAGGTTGTCACAACTATCAAAAGTCTTACATAGTAGATTAACTAGTTTTACATTGCAGGAACTATAGACACAAATTTGGTACTCAGCATACTTTTCCCGCTGAACACCATCTTCCACACTAATAATTCAACTTTCCAGTGTGGAAAGATTTGCACTAACTATGAACTAGCTACCAAACTAGGTTTGGTCTGTTACTTTTGATTAATAAAGCCATATAAACCTCATGATACGAGGGGGTGCTGATAAGTATTGAGCCTTTCCCAGAATAAATTGAGCTAGGAAGCTATAAACTGCAGGATGTATTGGCCAATTTGTCTATATTCAACGGTGCGAAAATCAACTACCTATGATTTTAACGTAACTTTCATTTTCCGGTCCAAAGAGAACATGGCGGCACCTCCAGAAAAGTTCAATGTGGAAGAGCATAGGACCATAATCAAGTTCCTTTTTCTCCAAGGGAAAGGTTCAAAGCAAATCCATGATGAAATGTCACAAACTATGGGTGACAGTGGCCCTTCATATGCAACAGTTAAACGTTGGGTTGTTAATTTTAAAACTGGCCATTTCAGTGCTGAAAGTGAGAAACCCAGTGGAAGGCCTGTTTCTGTCTCTGTGACTGCAAATGTAAAAGCCATCCATGACATGATCATGGAGGACCGCCGAATATCAGCCAAGATTATTGCTATTTATCTGAGAATATCCCATGAGAGAGTTGGTGCCATTATGCACAACGACTTGGAAATGAGAAAGCTGGCAGCAAAGTGGATCCCCAAACTTTTGACAACCGAACGAAAGAGGAAACGTGTGGAGTCATCGGTGGCTGTTTTGGAACATTTTGCAAGAAATGAGTCAGATTTCCTGGGCAAACTGGTAACTGGTGATGAGACATGGATCTACTGTTATGATCCTGAGACAAAGGAACAGTCTAAGGAATGGAGGCACAGTGGTTTCCCCAGGCCAAAGAAGTTCCAAGTGCAAAGGTCGGTGCAGAAGCTAATGGCAACAGTTTTTGGGGATATGAAGGGAGTTTGCTAGTGGACTACCTCCAATGGGTTCAACCATCAATGCAAAATATTACTGTGCCTTATTGATGAAGCTGAGGCAAAACATCAAGGAAAAACGTAAAGGAAAGCTCTCCAAAGGTGTCATCCTGTTACATGACAACGCCTTGTCACACACTGCAGGTGAAACAATGGCAAAACTGACATCCTTAGGCTTTCAAGTGATGTCCCATCCACCCTATTCTCCCAATCTGGCTCCTTCCGAATATTATCTGTTCCCCAAACTCAAAACAAAACAAAACAAAACAAAACAAAACAAACACCTAAAGGGACAATGATTTGGAGTATTCTGGAGGCAACTAATGCTGCGAATGAGTGGTTACAGAAGCAGTTGGAAGAATTTTACTTGCAGGGACTTAAGAAGCTGCAGGACAGATGTTGAAAGTGCATTGACTTCCTGTGGGGATATGTAGAATAGTGTGGCAGTTACAGCTTCGTAGCTCAATTTTTTTCTGGGAAATGCTCAATACTTATCAGCACCCTCTCGGATGCTTATTTGAGAGGTTGCTTTTGTCATGGTTTAGGTTATTGAAGCTAGAATGTAATTCCTAAATGGAATTTGTAGTCATGGAATTGTGTAGAAGGAATCCATCCTAGTCTGTGTGTCATGAAACTAGATGCTTCGAGAAGCTGTTTTTTCTTAAAGCTAGTTGGAATTTTCCACGTAGCAGCCTTGCCAGAGACGATAAGGACCAAAGACATAACATCGAGGAAGAATGTCAACAACACCTGCAATCCCATGAGAAAAGGAGGTTGAGAGAGATCAGCAGTCCTTCGTCCTGATTGGTGTACATCAGTGGAGAGTGAAGAAGGAGGGTGTTCCAGCATAAGAAGAAAATAGAGAGATGCTGACACAGAGGGACCTTTTTTGAGCCGTTTTTGATTTTTGGATTTTACCTTGGATTATGGATTTTTGAATGGACTATGGAGTTCCCATTGTTATAGCTAGGATGTAGTCCATAGCAGAGATTAGAGAAAGGGGGGCTCAGCCTTACCCACCTTTCTAGCTAGTAGAGTTTTCTTATTTTATTTTTATAGCTGGGATTTGCTGTATTTCTAACTACTTTAGTTTATGGAAATGTACTTGAATGCTATGCTTTGCAACAAACTGAATATCTCAAATTCTTTATTTTTCTAATAAACCAATAATACAAAAAAACTTATGTTTGGTCTTTTGAGCAGACAACCTGTTTAATTACTTAATTCTATCTAGGCCACAAATATGCTACTGAGTCCAATTAATTACTTGAGTTTTGCTGGTCTTGGCAGACCCTGAGACTCATGGTTTTATCTTTGGTTTTCTCAGTTACTTGTTAAATGGGAATAGACTTGGGAAAAGAGGGCCAGGTGTGACAGCCTAGTTGAGAAAATGACTCATCTCAACTTAAATAGGGGTACACTGGACTCTGGAACCTCTCTATTCCGAGCCCCAGGATTCTCTTAGGAGAGCTGAGTGCTTACAGCTTTCTCCTGTATATACTACCCCAATACTTACCACTCTAAGAGGGCTCAACTTTCTATACTATAGCCTAGTTAAGCTTATCTGCTGGCAATGTGGAAGAGGACCTTTTCCATTCTAACACTAACCACATGCAGTGATCTTCCCACTGAGATTCTATGGGATTTTAATATTAGGTGATTCTTTTATTGACCAATATTCTTTGTGTTTCCTCAAGTATTATCCTGATTATTTCCTTGATGTTAATGTTGCAAGTCATGCCTGGTTTCCAATATTTTTGTTGTTGCTGTTCTAGCTATTAATATTTTTGAATCTGTTCTTATTGTAAACTGCTTTGAACTTTTTGGAAAAAAAAACAGCATACAAATGTAAATACCTACCTACCTACCAGGCTAGCTGGCTGACTGTCAGGAAAAAAAGCTGAGCAGGGGAATTACCCCTCATTCCTAGGTCTCTTAAGCTTTAAATTTTTCCAAGTGATTTGGGCTGATGAACATTTCAGGATGTATCTGTGTGTAGTCTAGTTATTAAACTAACTGCTTTTTAAAAGTGAGTTGAGTTTTTAGGTAAAAAGCTAAATGAAATGGAACATTATGGGCAAGCTACATAGAAGCAAGATGAAGAAAAGAACAAAACATCTGAGATTTCCTAATTAAAAAATAACAGATCTGGAAGCTGAATGAGAAAATTTCTGGCAGTATAAAGTGTACGTTTACTGTGTAATAAAACAGAAAAGAACTAGGTGATGATTTTAGTTAAGAAAGACAAAAAAATTCAGAGCCAATTAGAACAATGTCTTCCCTTTTCCTCCAGTGAATACTATAGCTCTAAAGAATACAACAATTATTCCTTGAAGAACTGTCAACATCTTCTTAATCGAAAGTGGATATTTTGACCCTTGATTAATATTAATACAATCTGCCATCAATAATGTACAGTACTTAGGTTGAGGTAGTTTTTTACACAAAATAACTGGACCCAGTGGAGATGTCCCAGTTCTTTAAGACAGGGAGTCCAGGCAAAACCATCTCCAAACACATCCGAAGAGAAACAATGAAGGTTACATGTCTGAGATACTAGCCAAGATCGTATCAAGTTCAACATACAAAAAACTGTAAAACTGCAAATCTTTGACCCAGAAATCCAGCACATTCACACTTGACACTAAAACAAGAGGTTTCTCAAAGAGAAGGGGACCCATACAAAGGAGCTGTAGCTGTGTGTAAACCACAGTAATAGAAATTTTGCAAGCCAAGTATCCTGAAGACTACAAAAGCATCATTAGGTCAGAGCGGATGTAGACAAACTGAATCGGTGGGGTAAAGGAAGGTATTGTCATGAATTTGATTATGAAAATTGTTAAAGTAGAATAGAGATGGATTTTGTTTCATAATAGCAACGAAACAACTAGAAGCTGACTAATGTCCAGATGTTAATTAGGAAGAAAAAATTGTACAAGGTCAGTTCTTTTTCCAGCAGAAGAAAAAATCAAGAAGAACAAGATGACCCTTATCTTATCAAAACTCCAACGGACAAGGACACAACGGCTTAATTTAAGAAAGATGGGCAAAGAGAGAAAAAGAAGGACGGAGAAGAGAGATGGGAGAGAGTTTGCTTGCACGACAGCCAGAGACGACACACGGAGAGAGATGCATCTGGCAGAACTTTAATTGGGAGATTGCGTAAGAATGTTAATTTAAGATATAGCTAGACTGTCTATTGTTTTCATTTTATAGAGGAAATATCTGGTGGTGAAGGCTGGGGTATTGGAAATAATTAATGACGTTATTATGCTTTAGTATGTTTGTTTGAATGCTATCTTGTTTTAATAAAAGATAAAAAGACAGTTTGTCTGTAAGTTGGCTCCTTGTTTAGACCACAGCTACTATGGTAAAATTGGTTACTTTAAAAATATATTATTTGATCTGGCCGCATTTACGCTACCAAATTAGGGTCCTAAAGTAATAAAAGACGAAGAGCAGATCTTCCAGACTGTTTATTTAAAATCGGAACAGACTTGGGCGAAAGAGTGAGAAGTCGCCTAGAGCAAAATTACAGGAACCAATTTTGCTGGCAATAGGGACGGATCATTCCAGACCCCTCTCTGTTTCGTGTAAAGGCAGTTCTAAGGAATGCTTTTACGACAGGTTTTAGAGGTAGAAAGCTTTTTTTCCCCAAAAGCCAAACTCCACACCAAATGAGAACAAATATCTCCCAAATCCATCAAATTCTGTAGAAGAAACACAAAGGACAAATACATGAACACAAGAAATTTGAGCACATCCCGATCAATCTCAAAATCAACAACACAATGTTCTGTAAATAAAACAGAAGTAGCTGGATGAGAAGAGAGACTAGACTGAAATAAATTTTTAAAAAAAACCTTGAGGAAAAGGGCCGCTGCCGGTCCTTTTCCCCGAACGCCCAAGCTGCTGCCGAGTGATGCCTGACAGCAGAGCTCACTCCCGGTCCATCCTCAAAGAGCGCCTCCAGCAGCGTCACCAACAGCAGCTACCGCCACCACCTCTTCCAGGGAAGCGGCTCTCTGGCTCTCTTTCTCTCTCGGCATCCCCAGCACCAGCCCGGCCAGCAGCCACCTCAGCACCCAGCAATGCTTCCTCCTCCTCCTCCTCCTCTTTGTCCTGCTTCAGCCACCTCGGCTCTGGAGGCTGCCTGGGCTCACCTCGCAAAGTTTGCTCCTCTGTCGTGGTGGGGGTAGCTGCTGTTGCCGAGTGTGCCTTTTTTTGAGGGGGGCCCTCAGAGGAAGGTTGTCGGAACTCTGTCCGTGTGTGTTTGTGCGTGCACGCCCACAAGCACCTGTGGGGGGGCGCCCGGTTCTGTTTAATTTCGCAGGTACCAATGGGGGCTTTTCTCCTTTGGCAAGGTGATTCTGTGAGGGTTTTTTAAAAATTTTATGTCGTGCCCTTCTCTCCCCCCCCCCCCCCGGCTAGGCAGTCGCTGGTGCTCCCTCCCTTCTCTGTTTCTTCATACTGCTGCTGCTGGGGGTGTAAAAGGAGCAGAAGGGGGTCATGGCCAGCAAAAAGGGCTCGTGTGCCCCTCCTCCTCCTCCTCCTAGCCCCAGCCAGGCTAAGGAAACTCTTGGGCGGCTTCCTCAGGCTCTTGCTCCACTTGTTTTATTTATTTAGTTATTTTTATTTATTTATTCTGGCAGAAAATCTGATGCGGCCCAGCCTCCCCCAGACTCTGCTTCCTGCGGCCCCCAGATAAATTGAGTTTGAGATCCCTCCAATGGTGTTTATTTCTTTACAGTGGCAAGACTAGATACCATGTCTATTCAAATATTTGTTAACAAAGTCAAGGCCTGAGTTTTCCTTCTTTGAAAGTGTACACATTCTGAACTGGAGATTGCACACTTTCAAGAACTCCACAAATGACCATTTCAGTAAGTTAACTGAAAATAACTTAAAATGAAATAATCTTTTATTTTCTGATGCAACCGTAAAATTAATCAGAGAAGAGATAGGGCAACCACCAAGAACACCCAATTCCTCACGACACCCATCTCACCTCTCTTGGTGGGGCTACCTGCAGTAGGAAGGCCTGGGAGGGACGAGTGAAATAGTTGTTTTTCAGAGGAAGCATCCCTACAAAAACTGCAGTCCGAAAACCAGCACCTTGAATCAGACACAGAAACCAGCAGAAAGCCAGTGCAATACTGGAGTAATATGGTCAAATTTACTGGCCACTGCATTTTGGACCTACTGGAGTTTCCAAACCCTCTTCAAGGGCAAGCCTATGTAGAGTAAGTAAAGGTGTATGGGGGAGGGGATGTCACATGATTAAATCAAATCTTTCTGAGTACATAGTTAAACCTCTATTTAATCAAACTGATACCCCCAAGGTCCTGGGAGGCTAGACCATTTTGCACAAGCCATTCTAAAAACTTCTTATAAAATTACTATTAAAAAACTAAAAATCCCTGGTGCTGTCTAGTGGCATGGGGGCCCACAGAAGTACTGAAGGTCCTCAAAAACTGGCAGACCTAAAAATCTAATATACCTAGAGGACACAAGAGAACATTCTGACCCAATTCTAGGGGTTTGCATGTTGCCCACTCTATTCTCTGCCCAATAATAATAATAATAATAATAATAATAATAATAATAATAATAATAATAATAAGAAGAAGAAGAAGAAGAAGAAGAAGAAGAAGAAGAAGAAGAAGAAGAAGAAGAAGAAGAAGAAGAAGAAGAAGAAGAAGAAGAAGAAGAAGAAGAAGAAGAAGAAGCCATCAAGTCAATTCTGACTTATGCCAATCCTTTTCAGGGTTTTCCACATAAAGAATACATCCCTTCTTCTGATAGCAGCTGGGACTGTGTAGCTTGCTCAAGGCTACATAGGCTGACAATATTTGCAGGAGGAACTCCCAATCCCTGGCTCCACAGCCAGATACTTAAACCACTGAGCTATCAAGCCAGCATGATCTATGCCTTACTGACAAATTAAAAGCAAACACATTCCAAAGTTCCAAAGTTCTTCATGGGAGTTTTTAAAGAACTCAAATGTGAAATCTGAACAAATATACATAATGTGTCTCTACATGCAGCTTCTCTACTGGGGGCTGGAGGCATGGAATACAGTCAATGTACTACTATTATATGCACCCAGGAATTACAAGGTAGTTACAATGATATATGTTCTAGATAAAGAGGCGGAAAAGAAAACCAATATCGAAGGACATACAGAAGGACAGGTCTTAACTGAATAAGACTCAGCATGATATCAGCAAAGGTAATCCCTATCTTACTTTCCTTCTCGCCATAAATTATCTGGGGCTATATTTATCAATTTTCCTCTTCTAGAAAGGAAGCCGTTCAGATTTTAACTTACTCCCACCCTTAGTGAGGCATCTTACTTGTGACAAACCTGTGTCCATATTTCCACAGCCTACAATACAAGACTGTTTATCCCTTACTGCATTTCCTTCAGTCTTATTATAGGCCATATTTGCAAATGCAAATGTGCAAAGGAAGTATTTGTCAGGTTTGTAATGTTTGACAGGCCAAGACAAAACTGAAAGGAAGAGTGCATGCACTTAATGGAGATGATCACAACGCAGGAAACAGAGCTGAACCAATCGTCACTATCAGACCATATTGCTTGTACTGTGAAGGAGAAAGAATGTGGGAAAATGACAAAGAGAAAGATGGATTTGGGGAAGGAGGAGGAAACACAGGGACCATATCTTGACGGTTTGACTATTAGAAATGAGAGCTATATAGCTATTGTGGTTTGGATCCATAATACATGCTCTGATGCTTTGATAACTGTGTGACAGGAGTCATGATGGCTAACCTTCCTGACAGCTTACTACAAGACCAGAGGAGCCAGAAAGGTTATATACTTTGACAGTCTGACTAAGGCAGATGCCACAAAAGCTACATACTTTGATATGTTACTAGTCAGCTTTTGAAAAGTCCTGGTATAAAATAACAATACATGATGACCTGAGGTTCCAAAGTTGCATGAGCTTATTTTAAAAGATTGCACTAGTGAAAGCCCTGTCAGGCTGGAACAAGAATAACAATAATGTTGCCTGAGGAAGAGCAGTAATGGGCAGTAATCAGCTCCACCCCACATACGAGGCCCCTGCCAGACCCCCAGTGCACTTAACCCTGTTGAATTTCATTCTGTTGCTTTCGGCCCAGTGCTCCATCATATCGTGATTTTGAATTTTGTTTCTGTTTTCTAGGGTATTAGCTATTCCACCCAATTTGGTATCATCTGCAAATCTGACAAGCATTCCCTGCAATCCCTCATCAAAGTCATTAATAAAAATGCTGGAGAACACCAGGCTCAGGATTGAGTCTTGGGGTATCCCACTTGTTACTTCCTCCCAGTTAGGGAAGGACCCATTGATCATCATCCTCTGAGTACGATTCTGTAGTCAGTTGTGTATCCACCTGACCCTTGATCTATCTAGCCCACCTGGCTTGCTAATCAGGAGGTCATGGGGCACTTTGTCAAAAGGTTTGCTGAAGTCAAGATATACTACATCTACAGCATTCCCTCTATCAGGGAGGTGACACGATCAAAAAACGAGATACAATTAGTTTGGTAGGATTTTTTCTTGATAAATCGATGCTGGCTTCTAGTTATTACAGCATTGTTTTCTAGGTGCTTCCACAATGACCCCTTTATGATCTGTTCCAGGATTTTTCCTGGGATTGATGTCAGGCTGTAGTTCTGGCCTGTAGTTCCCAGGTTCCTCTTTTTTTGCCCTTTTTGAAGATAAGGACAACACTGGCCCTCCTCCAATCCTCTGGCACCTCCCCCGTTTCCCGTGATTTCAAGAAAATAAATGATAGCAGTTCTGAGAGTTCTTCAAGTTCCTTCAGTACTCTTGACTGACAAAGTTCTAAAATACTGGCTGAAACCATGTTGGCTAGCACAGTTAGCTGCAGTTAGAGTAAGCCTGTGATGAGATGTGTTTTTATGGGTAAGCCTGTCTCAATAGAATCCATTTTAAATTAGGATTTCTGTGTAGTTTCTGAGATGAGCCACAGCGGCTATCTCTTATCTGGTTACTAAGGAGAAACATTCCTGGTAGCCAAAGCATTTCTGTAGCTCTCGTGGGAATATGGGGCGTGACCTGTCCAGAAGTTTCTTGCCCTTGGGGACTCTGGGAAGAAGAAGCGATGGAGAAGAGAAAGTGGAGTGTGTTCCATCATGGATTACAAATGGTTTCCTCTGCCATGGACTGAGGGGAAACACCGGGATTGCATCTACATCAGCTTGTGAACCCAGGACACGTGAGATAGACTATGTTACCCTTTATATTAGTTAGCATAGTTTCATTTCTTTATTTTTCTAGCTGGAGTGGGGGAGGAAGTATCTGTGCCTTGTATTGAAAATGTACCAACTAAACATTTGGTTTCTTTACTTTAACAACTTTTATTAATAAAACAGTAATGATTGATTTCTATCTAGAAGCATTGTTTCTTGTTCAGACTAGCTGAGGAATATTAATTGGCCTTATATGTTCGCTACCAAAGATTTCTAGAGCCCAGATTAATCTGAGTATATCTCATGGTTATGTCTGTGTTGGCTATTTGGCTTACTAAAGGAGTGTGGCTTTTGGAGAAGAAGGATTAGACAAGACCCGGCTGAGATCCCCTGGGCTCTACTCAGCAGTACTGTGGTTTGTCTGTCTTTCGTATCCATCCCATTCTCCGGAACCCCCCGAAAGTCTCCTTGGAGATATGGGCGGTGTTTTCGCAAAGCCCACAGAATTAGCAGGGTATGTTCAGTCAACTATTCTGGAACTTGCACAAATTCAAATGGGCCTAGTCTAATTGTAAGTACACTTAAATTACTGAATAATTCCTGAGATTCTTTTCTTACTCTCTGATTAGATTAGATCAGGGGTCTCAAACTCAATTTACCTGGGGTCCGCTGGAGGCAGAGTGTGGGTGAGGCTGGGCCGCATCAGATTTTCCACCAAGCGGGGCAAGAGCCTGAGGAAGCCGCCCAAGAGTTTCCTTAGCCCGGCTGGGGCTTCGAGGAGGAGGAGGGGCGCACGAGCCCTCCTCGCTGCCCACGACCCCCTTCGGCTCCTTCTACACCAGCAGCAGCAGCAGCAGCAGGACGAAGAAGCAGAGAAGGGAGGGAGCACCAGCGACCGCCTAGCCGGGGGGAGGAGGGCACAACATTAAAAAAAAACCCTCACAGAATCACCTTGCCAAAGGAGAAAAGCCCCCATCAGTAGCTGCAAAATTAAACAGAACGGGGTGCTCCCCCAGGTGCGTGCACGCACAAATACACACACAGAGGTCCGGCAACCTTTCTCTGAGGGCCCCCCCTGTGATGAACTTGCTTATGAAAGTTAAATAGATTTACTTTATAGTGACAAAGTTAGTCTAGAAATTCATTTGATATCTGCGTGTAAGTTAGAGAGATGTCCAAGGTCAGTTTGCAAAAGCTTTGTGCAAATCGGGTCAGACTTGGGAGAAAGAATGATTCAGCTGCCCTAGGGTAAAATTAATGGACCCGATTTTGCCTGATAAGGAGCTGATCATTCCGGACCCTCTCTGTTCCGTGGAAAAGCAGTTTCTTCGGAAGCTTGCCTTTTCGGACACCCCCCAAAAAAGGCACAGCAGCTACCCCCACCATGACAGGGGAACAAACTTTGTGAGGCAAGACCAGGCAGCCTCCAGAGCCAAAGCAGCAGAAGCAGGACAAAGGGGAGGAGGAGGAGGAAGCACTGCTAGGTGCTGAGGCGGCTGCTGGCCAGGTTGGTGCTGGGGATGCCGAAAGAGAAAGAGAGGCAGAGAGCTGCTTCCCTGTAAGAGGCGGCGGCGGTGGCAGCAGCAGCTGCTGTTGGCGGCTTCGAGGCGCTCTTCAAGGACAGGCTGGGAGCGAGCTCCACTCTCAGGGATCGCTCAGCGGCGGCTCGGGTGCTCGGGGAAAAGGGCTCGCAGCAGTTTGAGATGGAGGGTGCAAGAGGCGCTGTCTTGGGAGAGAGCCGGCGAGTGAGGCTTGGCTTTTTTTGACTCTTGACAGCAGAGGATACGTGGGCACCCCAGGGGGGCAGGCAAGGCGGGGACCACAAACAATCGTCTGGGCGGGCCGCAAATGGTCCCAGGCCCCATGTTTGAGATCCCTTGATTAGATATATTAGGCATCCTTCACTCTCGAGAGACTATGGTAACTTGGTCTATATGGAAGACTTGGAACAGTGTCTAGTGTGCCTGAGAAGGCCAATTCGAGAGTGGCAATCCCTTCCACACTGAAAACAGTCTGCCCCCTGTCCAGCTCCCTGATTTTGCTGGTTTTGGGACAGCCTCTTTGTCTTGGCCTGCTGAACAATGGTCTCTTCAAACTGGGAGAGGCCATGACGCACTGCCTGCCTCCAGGTTGAACGCTCAGATATCAGTTTCCCATCTGTTGAGGTCCATTCCTAAGGCCTTCAGATCCCACTTGCAGATATCCTTGTATCGCAACTGTGGTCTCCCTCTGGGGCGATTTCCCTGCACTAATTCTCCATACAGGATATCTTTTGGAATCCGACCATCAGCCATTCTCACAACATGCCCAAGCCAATGTAGACATTGCTGTTTCAGTAATCTATACATGCTAAAAATTCCAGCTCGTTCTAGGACTACTCTGTTTTGAACTTTGTCCTGCCTGTTGATATCAAAAATGCGTTGGAGACAAAGCATATGGAACATGTTCAGCTTCCTCTCCTGCTCTGCACAAAGGGTTCAGGACTCACTGCAGTACAGGAGAGTACTCAGGACACAGGCTCTACTGACCTGGATCTTGGTATATGCCATTAGCTTCTTATTAAGCCATACTCTCTTTGTGAGCCTAGAGAACATGGTAGCTGTTTTGTCAATGCGTCTATCCAGCTCGACATCTAGGCAGAGTGTGTCAGAGATCGTTGAGCCGAGGTACACAAAGTCATGAACAACCTCCAATTCCTGTGTGGAGATGGTAATAGAGGGAGGTGAGTCCACGCCCTGGCCCATGAGTTGTGTTTTCTTCAGGCTGATTGTTAGTCCAAAGTCTTGGCAGGCCTTGCTAAAACGATTCATGTGTTGTTGGAGGTCTTCAGCAGAGTGGGCAACAACAGCTGCATCATTGGCAAAGAGGAAGTCCTGCATGTATTTCAGCTGGACCTGGGTTTTCACTCCCAATCTAGAGAGATTGAAGAATTTTCCATCTCATCTAGTCTGGAGATAGACACCTTCTGTTGCAGTTCTAAAGGCGTGTTTCAGCATAACAGCAAAAAACAGGGTCGGCATGAGGACACAGTCCTGTTTCACTGTGCTTTGGATGTCAAAGGGATCTGATGTTGAGCCATCAAAAACTAAGTGCCCTTCATTTCCTCATTAAAGGACCTGATGATGTTAAGGAGTTGTGGTGGACATCCAATTTTGGGAAGTATTTTTAAAAGGACGTCCCTGCGAACCAAATCAAAGGCCTTTGTGAGATCTATGAAGGCCACAAAGAGTGGCTGTCGTTGTTCCCTACATTTCTCCTGCAACTGTCTGAGGGGAAAATACCATGTCAGTGGTGGATCCATTAGCTCAAAATCCACACTATGATTCTGTAGACTCTGCCTGCAACCACCTGGAGTCTCTTCAGCACAATATGGGCAAGCAGCTTCCCTACAACACTGTAGTTATTGCAGTCGCCCCGTCTCCTTTGCTCTTATACAATGTGATGACATTTGCATCCTTCATATCCTGTGGTATTCCACCTTCCCTCCAAACAGCTTGGTGATGATGATCTCTTTACAGCACTTCAGCAGGGATGTTATCCTTCCCAGTGCCTTGTCAGAGGTGAGGGAATCCAAGGCCGCTTTTATTTCTGCTGAAGTTGGTTCACTGTCCAACTCTTCCAAGACAGCAGGCACTCAATGTTATTTAGTGCCTCTTCAGTTACTACGTTCTCTCTGGAATATAACTCACAGTAGTGCTGCACCCAGCGTTCCATCTTCTGTGCTTGGTCCTGGATGATCACGCCTGTAGCAGACTTCAAGGGAGCAGATTTCTTCTGTATTGGACCTAAAGCCTGTTTGATACCGTCATACATTCCCTTGATGTTATCTATGTCCACTGCTATCTGCATCTGAGAGCAGAGCTGAAGCCAATAATCGTTGGAACATCTCCTGGCAACCTCCTGGACTTTGCTACAAGCAACTCGAAGAGGCTGCAAGTTGTACTCACTAGGACAGGCTTTGTATGCTTCTAGAGCTCTCCTCTTATCCTCGATGGCTAGCATCAACTCCTCCGAATGGGCTTTGAAACAGTCTGCCATGTTTTTGGTCTTCTTGCCAAATGTAGACAAGGCAGTGCTATAAACAGAGTTCTTGAAATGTTCCCATCGTTCAGGTGCATTTGCATCAGCCGGACCTGGAAGGGTTTCCTCAAGCGCTTGGGCAAATTTCTCCACTTTTCTTTTATCGTGAATCTTGCTGATGTCAATACGTGGTCTTCCTTCCTTTTTCATGTGATACAATCTCTTTGTTCACAGTTTTACTCTACTACACACCAGGGAGTGATAAGTATCACAATCAGCACTCTAGTAACTGTGTGTGATTGTAATACTAGGAATGCTACAATGTCTAGTGAGGATCAAATCGAGCTGATGCCAATGCTTTGCTCTTGGATGTCTCCAGGAAACTCTGTGTTGAAGCTTTGCATTAAAGAACATATTGCTGACACAAAGACCATAATAATAACAAAACCACAGCAAGCATTGGCCATTTTCGTTCATCTTCCCAATTCCAAAATGGCCTAGACAAGTGGGCCAAGAATTGTGATCAGCACCAACTCTAGCGTTAAAAGTCTGCGAGAATGAACCGTGACTCTCTCTCAGGGATTTTTTGATAGTAGCTTCCAGAGTGTCGAAGAATTTGTCTTTGACTTCTATTATAGGTGACAGTGTTGGTGCATATGTACTAATGAGGATGACTGGTCCCGCTGATGAGTAGAGCTGCAGAGACAGGATTCTTTCACTCCCCACAGTAGGTGGAACAATGGCTCTCAGCAGAGTATTTCTGACCGCGAAGCCAACACCATGTTCCCTGGTCTCATTCAATGGTTTTCTTTCCCTGCCAGAAGAATGAGAATTGTTTTTGACATATCCCATGCCTGGCAATCTTGTCTCTTGCAGGGCAACAATGTCTATCTGCAGCCTACTCAGTTCCATGTCGAGTACAGCTGCCTTGCGCACGTCATCTATTTCCTGCAGGCCATCAGAAAAGGCAGGGGTCATTGTCCAAACATTCTAGGTGCCCAACTTTAGGGCAGAAGTTTTCATATGATTGTTGCATGGTGCAGGGTTATCGATCTGCTTGTCGACTTTCACCCTAAACCCACACACCCCGTGAGGTTAACAGACCACGGCGAGGATATCACCTTACTGACTGGGGACTGCCCAGCTTAAGGTGGGCAGTAACTACCTAGTGAGGTGCAATGACCTCTCGCACCGTTGGAAGTAGCCCCTGGCATCATGCTCTATGCCAATCGAGCAAAGACTTATAACCGGTAACTGCCACTTCCTGTGTTGTTTCATACCGTCATATGAAGCTGGAGTGTCTTCTCCACAGCACAAAGCCTGGGTAAAATAATATGGAGGATAGGCTACTACCAAAGCAGCAAATCTCCCCTCTCCATGTCACTGAAATAGTCCAATGGAAAGGCAAGAGCCAACACAACTGGTTCCAGCGACGTCGCAGGAGTTGCCAGAACAACATGAACTGCCTCCGGGACTCCGGCTCTGGATTTTGCCTTGAGGTTAACTCCTGAAGCCTTTTCAATCAGTGGATATAGCCACAAGGCAGTGGAGGTTTGAAATTGCAGTTTTCTTTCTCCGAGATGAGCTGCTTTCCAAGGCTGAAGAGCCCCACCTACCCAGCCTGCTCCCTAATAGTACGGAAACTAGAAACACAAGCCTCCAGCTGCCGAATCTTGTCTTCCAAGAGGACCACCAACTTACACTTAGAGCACTTCTACCCAGGCACCTCATTTGGTAAGAAAACAAACATGCCATGGGTGTTACAAGTGCAACAGATCCTGCATTCTCCATCTTGACTGATTGGTCAGTGAATTAAAAAGAGAGGAAGTCTGATCCTACCCCTAAAACTTTCCTGTTCCCTCAGGTGTATGCACTGCTGTTTGTCTTTCCTATTTACCAGGTTAGAGTATAAAAATAGAATCAGAGAATGGTGCGTGCTTCTGCTAGCACTCATTTAAAGCTAAAACCCTGCCCCCTCAGACCATGCGGTCAGGGAGAACAAAGGTCAGAGCAAACACACTCTTGCAAGCCCGAAAATCCACAAGCCTAGAAAAAAATATCTCATCAAATAAATTGTCCTCCCAAATACAGCCCACCTTTTGCCTCTGCTTCCTCAGCAGGAAAAAGCAAAACATCAACTCACAGAATCATAGATTTGGAGGGGGCCTACAAGACTTTCGAGTCCAACCCCTGCTCAATGCAGGAATCCAAATCAAAGCAGATCTGACAGATGGTTGCCCAGTCTTTCGTTGAATTCCTGCAGTGTTGCTCACCACCATCCAAGGTAATTGTTTCCATTGTCATACTGCTCTAAAAGTTAAGAAGGTTTTTTCCTGGCTTACTGTAGCTTGATCTCCTCTACATATATACTTATCTAACCCTGATCAGTGAGTGGTCTTGAACCATGAAGCAAAATCTGAAGAAACCCAAACTGCAATGTTTGCAAACTGCATCCACTTTAGCTTGAGATTCTATTAATTATAATTTAAAAAACAAAACAATCTTCTCAAAGTGTCCACACACATTTCTATAGGAGAATAATTTGGGAATATTGACACAATCCATATTCTTCTTACTCATCTATCTAAAGAAATGACCATAATTATACAACTGTGTCCATCAGGAATCTACTTACCCCCAGAGTTTAACTCTGTACACACACAGGCAGAACCCAGAAGAAAAAGAGAGAGGATGATGAAACATATCACTCCCACTTTTAAACCTGGCTGGATTTTTCACAGCACCCAGTAGCTTTTGTATTTGGAAGTAGCTGCCTTGAAGAGGTACCCAAAATTAAGCTATAGTGCATTAGCAGAAACAGACAAGGCATTTCATGATTTACTATGGTAATTCTGAATATACAGTGGGGTCTCAACTTACGAACGTTTCGACATACGAACGTTTCGACTTACGAACCGCTCTCATAGGGATATATGGACTCGACTTACGAACTTAGATTCGAGTTACGAACTCTTTTTTTCCTTTTTTTAAAGCTAAGTCATCTTAGGTTAAAAGGAAAAAAGGAAAAATATACCCCCTCTAGTGGCAGAAAGCGGAATAGCAGCTTCCCATTAATTTCTATGGACGAAAAGAGCAGATACGGATTAAATGGTTTTCAAGGCATTCCTATGGGAAATGCAGATTCGACTTAAGAACTTTTCGACCTGAGAACTGCCTTCCAATACGGATTAGGTTCGTAAGTCGAGACCCCACTGTAGTTGCATATAAATATAAACACACAACTAATTCTCAGATTTGATGAGTATTCCTGTCCCATAAGGCTCTAACTTGCCAAGGAAAGTGCATTTCAGATCAGAACTGAAGTTTGTAGACATTTAACAAGCAAAATGTATTCCTTAGATATTATAGTTTTCAATGCATCAATAGAAATACCACATAGGTGGAACAAAATTAGTATATAACAATGAAAACATTCTACTGCCCTTATTTCTTAGAAGCTTTCAGTTGGCTGCAATGAGAATCTGGGGTTAACTGAAACTAGACCAAAGAAAACTATTCCGAAAACTAATATCTAGAGAAAAACAGAAAATACAAGATGACTTGTATCAGGAAACCCCACACTATTCCATGGAAGGATCCAGAGACACACTACTGCATCCATCCATTTTCTTCTTCTACAGTGGACCCTCTACTTACGGAATTAATCCGTATTGGAACGGTGGCTGCAAGTCGAAAAGTCTGTAGGTCGAATCTCCATTGACCTACAATGCATTGAAAACCAATTAATCCCATAACTGGCAGTTTTTATTCTACTTTTGTTCCATTTTGGGTTTTTTCTGGTCTGTAAGTCGATTCTCCGGCTGCAAGTTGAATCTAAATTTTGTGGCCAGAGAAGTCTGTAACTCAAAAGTCTGTAAGTCGAGCCGTCTGTAAGTCGAGGGTCCACTGTATTTTCCACAAACCTTCCCTCTCCCCCCTCACTGCCTTACACACAGAAGTTCATCAAATTATCCTCTGAATTGTGACACAGTGATTGGACAGTCTTAAGTGTCCTCTGTCCTTTAGCAAAGCAGCCCTGTAGAGGAAAGGGAAGCAATGGATTTGTATACTTAATCTGCTGAGGGAGACGAGAGATAGAAAAGAGTCTACCCACCTCCTTTTTCTGGTGAAGAGAGAGAAAAATGACATGTGATCATCTGATTGTTTTGCTAGGACAATTTAAATCATGATCTAAATCAAACTAATTTTTTTAAAAATCATTTATTTTTATCCACCCGAGCATTTTGTCACATCAGAGTCTAGTTCTCACCTATAACTATGTCTTCTAGGAGAAAGCGAGCAGATCCTGACTTAAAAGCTCTAAAAACGCTTTAGAGTAACAATTAGAACTTATTTTTCTGAAATTCAGGCGCAAATTCAATCATGTTCCCCATGACTTCGTCAGTGTTGAAGGTGAGTTTTTAAAAGAAGACTGACACTGACTTTTGATGGCTAGCTATCTGATGTATGTTCATCCTTAAGAACCTGTTAGCTTATTTTCAATTCAGGAGAAGGCCCTGTTTTTAAAAAGCGAGGGGGGGAGGCACACTAGGAAAGTAACCTTTTTAATAGTTGCTACTACTGTGATTTGGACACTCTGGAACATTTCTGACACCCAAATCCACTCAAACTGTAAATCTGTATTTGCTAGATACATTACTGAATTGCTAAAAGATTCATATTAAAGCAGAGTTAAAATAAAATGCAGTAAAGCATGTGCTTCACAGATTGTTGCCTTGTCATGGCAAAGGGGCTTGAGTAATTCAGAGAAGCTATGGGTTATGCCGTGCAAGGACACCCAGGATGGACAGGTCATAGTGGAGAGTTCTGACTAAACGTGATCTACCTGGAGCAGGAATTGGCAAACCATTCCAGTATCTTTGCCAAGAAAACCTCACGAACAGAAACAAAAGGCTAAAAGATATGACACTGGAGGATGAGCCCCTCAGGTCGGAAGGCGTCCAACATGCTACTGAGGTACAAGTAGCTCCAGTACTAATGAAGTGGTTGGGCCAAAGCTGAAAAGATGCTCAGCTGCGGGCATGCCTGGAAGTGAAAGGAAAGTCTGATACTGCAAAGAAAAATACTGCATAGGAACCTGGAATGTCAGATCTATGAACCTTGGGAAGCTGGATGTAGTCAAACAGGACATGGCAAGAATAAACATTGACATCCTGGGCGTCAGTGAATTAAAATGGACCGGAATGGGCGAATTGAATTCAGACGATTGTCATATCTTCTACTGTGGGCAAGAATCCTGTAGAACAAAAGGAGTAGCCCTCATAGTCAACAAAAGAGTGGGAAAAGCTGTACTGGGATACAGAATGACAGACAGAATGATTTCAATACGAATCCAAGGCAGACCTTTCAACATCACAGTAATCCAAGTTTATCCACCAACCAAGCATGCTGAAGAGGCTGAAATTGACCAATTCTATGAAGACTTACAGTACCTTCTAGAACTGACACCAAAGAAAGATGGTCTTCTCATTCTAGGGGATTGGAATGC
This sequence comes from Pogona vitticeps, assembly GCF_051106095.1. Classification (NCBI taxonomy): domain Eukaryota; kingdom Metazoa; phylum Chordata; class Lepidosauria; order Squamata; family Agamidae; genus Pogona; species Pogona vitticeps. The sequence goes on along the minus strand of NC_135784.1, from coordinate 217,329,927 downwards.
TAAAGTAGGGAGTCAAGAGATAAAAGGAACAATAGGAAAGTTTGGCCTTGGAGTTCAAAATGAAGCAGGGGAAAGGCTAATCGAGTTTTGTCAAGAGAACAAGCTGGTCATCACAAACACTCTTTTCCAACAACGCAAGAGGAGACTCTACACATGGACATCACCAGGTGGGCAATACCAAAATCACATTGATTGTGTTCTCTGCAGCCAGAGATGGAGAAGCTCTATATAGTCAGCAAAAACAAGACTTGGAACTGACTGTGGCTCTGATCATCAGCTTCTTATAGCAAAACTCAAGCTTTAACTGAAGAAAGTAAGAAAAACCACTGGGCTGGTCAGGTATAATCTAAACCAAATCCCTTATGAATACACAGTGGAAGTGAAGAACAGATTTAAGGAACTAGATTTGGTGGACAGAGTGCCTGAAGAACTATGGATGGAGGTTCGTAACATTGTACAGGAAGCAGCAACAAAAACTATCCCAAAGAAAAGGAAATGCAAGAAAGCAAAGTGGCTGTCCAACAAGGCCTTACAAATAGCAGAGAAATTTTTATTTATTTATTTATTTATTTGATTTTTACCCCGCCCCTCTAGACCATGTCTACTCGGGGCGGCTTACAAAATAAAACAAAACAGTATAAAAATATATAAAATCATAAAAATTACAACTACAGTTTCAATTTAAAACAATTAATTTAAAGAGAGGATTACCAAGATGGAATAGCAAAGAAAAAGAAAAAGAGAAATACTTAATTGACTGGAGGGAAGGCCTGCTTGAATAACCAAGTTTTTAACTGGCTTTTAAAAACACCCAGCGAGGGTGCCAGCCGAATTTCTGTTGGAAGGGCGTTCCACAGCCGAGGAGCCACCGCCGAGAAGGCCCGGTTTCTTGTTTTTTCCTTCCGGGCCTCTCTCGGCGTCAGACCCCTCAGCCGCCCCTGCTGGCTATGTCGGGTGATTCGGGTAGATCTGGGTGGGAGAAGACGGTCTGCCAAATATTGAGGTCCCAAACCGTTTAGGGCTTTATAAGTGATCATTAGCACTTTGAAGTCAACGCGGAAACGGATGGGTAACCAGTGCAAAGCAGCCAGGGTGGGGGAGATATGCTGGTGTTTTCTCACCCCACTAAGGAGCCTGGCTGCTGCATTCTGGACCATCTGAAGTTTCCGCGTCAGCCTCAAAGGCAGCCCCACGTAGAGTGCATTACAATGGTCTAATCTCGAGATTACGAGCGCATGGACTAGAGTAGTGAGGGCCCCCCGATCAAGATATGGTCGCAGCTGGGCAATCCGCCATAGATGAAAATAGGCGGAGCGAACCACGGACGCCACCTGGGTTTCCATGGTAAGCGCCGGGTCCAGATGTATTCCCAAGCTGCGGACCTCACTCTTTGCGGCAAGGGTCGTCCCTCCAAAGGAGAGGGAGTCACCTATGCCGCTGACGGAAGGGCCGCCCACCCTCAAGACCTCCGTCTTGTCTGGGTTCAGCCTCAGTCCATTTGACTGCATCCATTCCAGTACAGTGTCCAGGCAGCGCTGCAGGGACCGGACGGCATCCACTGAAGTTGGTGTAAAGGAGATGTAGAGCTGTGTGTCATCAGCGTACTGATGACACGATGCCCCACACCCCCTGATGACCCCGCCCAGCGGCCTCATATAGATATTAAACAGCATTGGGGAGATGATCGACCCCTGTGGAACCCCACAATTGAGATTCCACGGGGCCGAGACTCTCTCCCCAAGCTGTACTCTCTGGGGGCGGTCCTCCAGGAAGGAGCGGAGCCAGGCGAGTGCCAGGCCACCGACTCCCAACTCGGAGAGCCTCCCCAGGAGGATACCGTGGTCGACGGTATCAAAGGCAGCTGAGATGTCGAGGAGGACCAACAAGGACATGTTGCCCCCATCGGCCTCCCTCAACAGGTCATCCAACAGTGCGACCAGTGCCGTCTCTGTACCATAGCGCGGCCTGAAGCCCGACTGAAATGGGTCCAGAGCATTGGTTTCGTCCAAGAGCGCCTGGAGCTGATCTGCCACCACCCTCTCAACCACTTTGCTGAGGAAGGAAACATTGGCGACGGGCCTATAATTGCCAATTTCGTCCGCCGCCAAATTTGGTTTCTTCCTAATGGGCCTAATGAGTGTCTCCTTGAGGGCGAGGGGAACCTTGCCCTCCTGGAGAGACCCATTAATTATTGCAGTGGCCCATTCAGTTGTTACCGGCCTGGCTGCTTTGATTAGCCAGGCCGGGCAAGGGTCGAGAGAAGAGGTGGTGGCCCGACAGCGATCAAGCGCCTTGCCTACCAAATCTGGTGTTACAGGCTGAAAGGAGTCGAGAATAACCGGGCAGGACGGAGCGCTGGACATCTCTGCTCGATCCATTGTATTTAAAAAAGGAGAAAGGTCACGGCGGATGGCCTCCACTTTGGATTTAAAAAACGCTGCAAATTGGTCAGGTGAGATGCTAGTGGGAGGCCCTTCACCCTGACCAATTCCGGATAGATCGCGAACTATACGGAAAAGTTCCGCCTGCTGGTTGGAAGCTTCGCTTATCCGGTCAGCGAGGTAAGATCTTCTAGCAGCCTTTACCTTGGCTAGGTAACGGTTAGTTGCGATCCTGACAGCTATCTTACTATAGTCCGTCGGTTTCTTTCTCCAAGCGCACTCTAGCCGTCTCCTTATTCGCTTCATCGCTCGTAGATCCTGACTATACCAGGGTCCTGGCCGAGCTCTGCTTCTGAGAGGGCGTTTGGGTGCGATCGTGTCAACAGCCCTAGTAGCGGCGGAGAACCAACCATCGACCAGAGCTTCGACAGGAGCGCCAGACAGTTCTGCTGGAATCCCTCTCATGGTATCCTGAAAACCAATTGGATCCAGTAACCTTCGAGGGCGGACCATCAAAATAGATCCATGCTCCCTCCGAGGGGAGAGCGCCATTGTGAGGTTACATTTTATTAGGTAATGGTCTGACCATGACAAGGGGACTGACACAAGGTCAGTCACCATCAGACCACGCTCATTACACTCGGTGGAAAAAACCAAGTCGAGCATATGGCCACCCATGTGCGTGGGGCCGTTGACATGTTGGGATAAGTTCAAGGAAGCCATGGTTTCCAGGAACTCAAGAGCTGGACCGGATACCTCCGCCTCCGCATGGATGTTGAAGTCACCCAGGACCAGAAGTCTCGGGGACTCCAACAGTGCCGCGGAGACGAAGTCCGCCAGCTCCGGTAGGGAGGTGGCTGGGTCACGGGGAGCGCGGTAACCCAGCAAGATCCCAATACCATCCCTAGCCCCAATTCGCACATGAAGGGCCTCCAGACCTGGCTTCACGACCGAGGAGCGCCTAGTAACCTAGAAAAGAAACAAAATGAAAGGGATATAGGGAAAATTACAGAAAATTGAATGCAGTCTTGCAAAGAATAGCAAGGAGAGACAAGAGGGCCTTCTTAAATGAACATTGAAAGAAACAGAGGGGAAAAAAAGAAAAGGAAAAACCAGAGATCTGTTCAGGAAAATTGAAGATATTAGAGGAACATTTTGTGCAAAGATGGACATGATAAAAGACAAAAATGGGAGGGACCTAACAGAAGCAGAAGACATCAAGAAGAGCTGGCAAGAATACACAGAGGAATTATATCAGAAAGATCTGGATGCACCGGACAACCCAGATAATGTGGTTGCTGACCGGGAGCCAGACATCCTGGAGACTGAAGTCAAGTGGGCCTTAGAAAACATGACAAGACCAGTGGTGGTGATGGCATTCCAGTGGAACTATTTAAAATCTTAAAAGATGATGCTGTTAAGGTGTTACACTCAATATGCAGCAAGTTTGGAAAACTCAGCAGTGGCCAGAACATTGGAAAAGATCAGTCTACATCCCAATCCTAAAGAAGTGCAGTGCCAAAGAATGCTCCAACTACCGTACAATTGCACTCATTTCACACACTAGCAAGTTTATGCTCAAAATCCTAGAAGGTAGGCTTCAGCAGTATGTGGACCGAGAACCCCCAGAAGTACAAGCTGGATTTCGAAAGGGCAGAGGAACTAGAGACCAAATTGCTAACATGCACTGGATTATGGAGAAAGCCAGAGAGTTCCAGAAAAGGAGTGGTTACTTACCTGTAGCTCTGGTTCTTCCGAGTGGTCATCTGTGAATTCACACTAATGGGTTTAATCTTTACCTGCATAGAGGTCTCCGGAATATTCTAGAGCTTTATGCTACATTCATCAAGGATCGCGCCCCTAGCCCATGAGGTCCGCCCACCCTGGAGATTTCCTTAGTTCCTAAGAACAGCCTGCCATTGCATCAAAAGATACACGAGTGACGGACGGAGGGGAAAACGGATGGGAAGTGTGAATTTACAGATGACCACTTAAAAAACCAGAGTTACAGATAAGTAACCTCTCTTTCTTCTTCATGGTCTCTGAAAATGCACACTAATGGGTGACTAACAAGCTTACCTTATAGGTGGAGGGATGTCACAGAAGGGTAGAAGAAAGCACAGTTCTCCCAAATGATGCATCCTTTTCGGCTCTTAAGTCCAGCCTGTAGTGGGTGGTGAATGTGGTTGGCGTTGCCCGTGCAGCAGCTTTACAAATGTCCGGGAGTGGAACTCCACGAAGAAATGCTGCATAAGTAGCTGTCACTCTAGTGGAATGAGCCTTAATACCTACAGGTAGAGGCTGTTTGGCAAGTTGATATGCCAGTTTTATGGTCGATACGATCCAGCGGGAAATAGATAGAGAAGATATATGAGAACCTCTATGAGGGAGGCATGGTGTTACGAACAGTCTCTTTGATTTCTGGAAAGAAGAAGTTCTTGAGATATAGAAGGCAAGTGCTCGTCTGGTATCCAATGTGTGTAGACATCATTCCAAATCAGTTGTAGGTGATGGGAAAAACAAAGGTAAAACTGTAAGTTGAGAGAAGTGGAAGTGGGACACAACTTTTGGCAGGAAGGAGACATCAGGGAAGAGGGTGACCTTGTAGGGTTCAAATTGGAGAAATGGAGGGTCAGTTCTCAGGGCTGCGAGTTCAGAAGCTCTGCGGGTAGAGGTGAAGGCGATGAGGAAGAGCGTCTTGAGAGAGAGGAGATACTCTGAAGTTGTGCCAAGTGATTCAAACGGAGGACGGGAAAGCCAGTGGAGAACAAGGGGTAGAGACCATTGTGGAGGAGGAGGTGGCGCCGAAGTGCGCATATTGGAAACACCCCAGAGAAAGCCTTTAGTGTGGGGTAGCGAAAAATCAAGGCAGCTTCCGAATCTTGAGACTGGTAGGCTATAATGGCGACTAAGCAGACCTTGGGGGTTAAAAGGGATAACTATTTATTAAATAGGAGATAAATTGTAGGACAGCTTGTAAATGTGTTGCAGTAGTAGGAAGATCATGTTGGAAAGCAAATTTGGTGAAGACAGACCATTTGTAGGAATAGAGTTTGATTGTGGAAGGTTTACGGGCATTGGCGAGAATAGTGTTCACTGAGGGAGAATTCTCCACACTGTGAGATAGAAGGTGTGAAGATCTGGGTGGTGGATCCTGCCCTGATGTTGTGAGGGCAGGTGTGGGACGAGAGACAGGCGGAGGTAGTCGCTGGTGATGGAATAGAGCACGGTGAGCCGTGGCTGTCTTGGCCACCAGGGAGTGATGAGAATTGCGTTGGCATGATTGTGTCTGTCTACTGTCCTGAGGAGTGGAGGGATGGGAGGGAAGAGGTATATGAGCTGTGTAGTCCAATCTGCCATAAGTGCACCTCCCAGTGACCCTCATCCAATGACTGCTCTTGAGCAGAAAAGGTCACATTTTGCATTTTGAGGTGTGGTAAAAAATTGACTTGCGGTTGACCCCAGAGTCTGCAGAGGTGAAGAAACACTGACTGGTCTAGGGACCATTCGTGCATCTGAGTATGCAGTCTGCTGAGTTTGTCTGCCACTAGACTGTCCTGTGTGGCAATGTGTACCACCATGGGAAAGATGTGGTGTTCGAGGCACCATTCCCAAAATTGCACTGCAAGATATAGAAGAGGAAGGGAGTGTGTGCCTCCCTGCTTGTTGACATAGAATAACACAGTGGTGTTGTCGGTTGTGACTTGAACAATGCTGCCGAGGATAATTGGCCTGAAGGCTCTGAATGCCTTGAAAATGGCTAGAAGTTCCAGGTTGTTTATATGAAGAGCACATTCTGTGCAGAACCAGGTGGCATGGATGTGAAGGCCGTTGCAGTGTGCGCCCCCATCCGGTAGTGCTTGCATCTGTGGTAATTTGTATTGATGGCTGAAGTGGAATAAAATGTTGTCCCATGAATAGGTTGATCAGAGTGTCCCACCAAAGAAATTGGGAAAATAGCTTGGGAGTGACTTTGAGAAGTTTTGATGGTGGTTCTGTCATGGCGTCAAAGAGAGTCACATACCATGACTGGAGGGAACACATTTTGAGTCTGGCATGTAGAATAATTGAAGTTGTGGAGGCCATAAGGCCTAAAAGTCACTCAGTGGAATGTGCTGTGACGCGGGAGTGGGGACAGAAATGAGTGATGAGGGAGTGAAGTTTGATAGCCCTTTCTCAAGGAAGAAAGACTCTTGCTCTGGTAGAGTCGCCTATGTATATGATGCCTTGAGTGGAGGTGAGGATTGATTTTTCTTTGTTGATTTTTAGGCCTAGGTCCGCAAGAAGAGAGAGAGTCACCGGAACATCTTTCAAAGCTTAAGAGCGAGAAGAAGAGACTACGAGACAGTCGTTTATGTACAGAAACACCGAAATTCCTAGGGTACGTAGATGAACTGCTACGGGTGCCATACATTTTGTAAATACTCCTAGTGCTGGAGAGAGGCCGAATGGGAGGACCTTGAATTCGTAGGTGTGATCTCCTATGGTGAATCTGAGAAATTTGCAGTGGTCATGGCGGATCATGATATGAAAGTATGTGTCGCTTAGATCTATAACTGCAAACCAATTGTTTTGTTGGAGAATGGGTAGAATTCGTTCTAGTGTGACCAATACGGAATCGTCTTTGAATGTTATAGTAGTTGAGCTCTCGAAGGTCGAGGATAGGTCTTAATCCGCCATCTCTTTTTGGGACGGTGAAATAACAGGAGAAGAACCCTGGGTGATATTCTGGAGTAGTGATGCGCGATATAGCATCTTTTGAGAGGAGAGATTGAATTTCTTGTTCGAGGACAGCGGATGGTGGCATTAGAACAATCCTTGATGGATGTAGATAAGCAAATTCTATGGCATAACCTATAGCGATGACGGTGAGTACCTAAAAATTGGTTGGGAAAGAAGCCCAGAATGGAAGATGGGCTGAAAGACGAGTGGTTGCGGTTGGAGTAAGGTGAGTTTCGCAGATCTGGGGAATGAAGAAGTCAAAAGCCCTGCTTCTGCTTTTACTCAGGATGACAGAAAGATTGTTTGGGATGCTGACCTTGCACTGCATGCCTACGTTGAAATGAGGGAGTTGATTGGGATGAGAATTTGTTTCTGTCAAAATATGATTTGGGTTGTTGGTATAGAAAAGGGTGATGCCATTGGGGGCATTGCACTCTGTAATATGGCTGGGTATTGTATAAGCGTGCTGTTTTTTCAATTTTTGTAGGTTCTCCAAGATCTCTTCTGTCTTTTGAGCAAAAAGATGGGAACCATCAAAGGGTAAGTCCTCTATTCTCATTCTGACATCATCTGAGATATAAGCAAACCGTAACCAGGCATATCTGTGGAGGGCTACTGCAGTAGCCATGTATCTTGACGATACATCGATGATGTGCCTGGCTGTGATTCACTCTTGGTGTGCCAGGGCCTCTAGTCGTAGAAGGCGAGGCCACAGGATTTGTACTCGCCTGCAGCAGACTGGAGAGATGGGAGAGCTTTATTCCAAAAATAACGGAGGTAAGCTCCCATAGTTGCAATGTAATTGGCAGCACAGAGTGAATGATGCAAGAGAGTATATTCTGTGTCCTACGATGTCCAGTTTTCTCCCTTCTTTGTTGTTAGATGTCATGCTGGAGCCGTTATGTGCCCTGTTTTGAGTGGCATCCACAATGAGTGAATTAGGAGGGGGGGTGCTTAAACAAGAAGGCAGTATTTTCTCCGTGTGCTTTATAAAGGTTCTCAACCTTACAAAACATCTCTGGTATGGAGGAAGGTTTTGTCCAAGTTTGCTTATTAAGTTCTAGCAGAGAGGGAATAAAACTCATGCTTAAAGGCAGAGTTTGTTGTTCAATGATGTCTTTGAAAACTTTGTTTGATTGGACTTGAGTAGGCTGTTGCACATTAAGTTCCATGGCTTTGGCAATCAGTAGGACTAATTGGGAATAGGAAGAAAAATCGTTAGATGGTGATGAAGGATTGTTAAAACTGAGATCCGAGTCCAGTGTTGGCAGATTGAGTGGGGATTCTTGGTCCGCTATGGAGTGAGAAGAATGTGAAGAGAATGAATGAGAGGAAGAGGTTGGAAGGCAGTATTGAGACAAATTAGAAGTTGGATCTGGGAGGTCATGGTGGGACCTTGATGAGGTTTGTTGAGGTGGTACGGAGGCAGTCTGAGATTTGGATTGCTTCTTATACGGATGTTTGGTACTGGGAGGTAGAGGTTGGGGACTCGTGTAACTTATGGTCACCTGTACCAAAAGTTGATGCAATTGTGATGGAGCAGATTCATGGGATTGCTTCGGTACCATGGGTTGAGCCCAAGGATGTTCAGGATGTTGTCTTTTCCATGATTTATGATGTTTCGGTATCAGGATAGGTGGTACCGAATCCTCATCAGATGAAGAATGGCACTGGTACATGTCTTGGTACCATGAACGATACCGAAGAAAAGGAGATGAGTCAGAGATTTTGGAATCATAGTAGTACCGACATCTGTGTTGACGGTCTAGGTAAAAGTCGAGCTTGAACGGGTAGTACTGATATGCTCGATATCAAGCGTGTCTGTAGGCAGGGTCATAATGCTCTGGAGGCTCACAGAGTGTGACCTGTTTGGATTGACTGTATCTTCTGGACGGCTCTTGAGATGTGAAGGATCCATTTGGAGTGACGGGTCTCACAGGATCGGCACCAAGGTGAGATGTTTGGGACGTTTGATGCTCTTTCCTCGACCTCTTGCGGGGAGGAGAAACATCGGGTGTCTGGTACGTCTAGTCTGAATCACCCATTGAAATGGAGCGAACTGTAGATAGAGGGCTCAAGCATGATGAAGTCAGTATTATAGTGACTTCAGCAGTATTAATTGGCAAGAATGGAGACTGAGCAAGTATCAGAGATTCAGGTTGACTGGAAAGAGGTAAAAGGGTATCTTCTGAGGAGTCAACACATACAGTAGGTTGAACCTGGAGTGGTGGTTGGTCTGGTACTGGTCTAAACAGATGGGAGTCAGTAGAAGATTTTTTAGGCTTCTTTGACTTGGAATGATCCCATATCGAAGGGGACTTCGGTATGGGGGTAGATTTGGTGGAGCTGGAAGGCTTAGATTTGGATTTTAGAGAGGTTTTGGAGATTGATGTGGTCGACGAAGAGATGGTAGGTGGAACCGGAGATTGTCTCGGAGGTTGAGGATTATGGGGTGATTCCATGGTTTGAGAAGGTTGAAGCAATTTTTCCCAAAGAAATGATCTAAAACATTGTTGTCTCAATTTGAGGGCTTATTTGGTAAAGTTTTTACAATACTGACACAAGGAGGTTTGGTGGGATTCCCCAAGACAAAAAAGGCAGATGTTATGGCCGTCTGATAGAGGAGTCTTATTAGAGCACGAAGTGCACTTTTTGAAAGAGGGAAGGGGTGCCATAAAAGGCGAGAAAAGGGGAGGGGGCGGTCAGGGGAAATGTAGAAGGCTCTTACAATTCCCTAGATTGTAGAAGATCGTGATTGAAGAAGAGGATAGATAACAATTGTATTTTTTTTTTCAGATATCGAAACGGACGAACAGCAGCTCAACTACAGGAAAGACCTCAGCGGCAGCAAAGAGGAACTGACGTAATCTCCAGGGAGGGCAGACCTCATGGGCTGCGGGGGGTGGTCCTTGACGAACATAGCATAAAGCTCTAGAATATTCCAGAGACCTCTGTGCAGGCACAGATTAAACCCATTAGTATGCATTCACAGAGATCACAAATAAGAAACATCTGCTTCATTGACTACACAAAAGCCTTTGAGCATGTGCCCCACGGCAAACTATGGCAAGTTCTTAAAGAAATGGGAGTGCCTGACCACCTTATCTATCTCCTGAGAAATCTATATGTGGGACAGGAAGCAACAGTTAGAACTGGATATGGAACAACTGATTCGTTAAAAATTGGGAAAGGAGTACGACAAGGCTGTATATTGTCTCCCTGCTTGTATAACTCGTATGCAGAATATATCATGCGAAAGGCTGGAGTAGATAAATCCCAAACCGGAATTAAGATTGCTGGAAGAAATATCAACAACCTCAGATATGCAGATGGCAGAAAGTTAGGAGGAATTAAAGAACCTCTTAATGAAGGTGAAAGAGGAGAGAGCAAAAAATGGTCTGAAGCTCAACATCAAAAAAACTAAGATCATGGCCACTGGTCCCATCATCTCCTGGGAAATAGAAGGGGAAGACATGGAGGCAGTGACAGATTTTACCTCCCTGGGATCCAGAGGGTGACAGCAGCCACGAAATTAAAAGACGCCTGCTTCTTGGGAGGAAAGCAATGACAAACCTCGACAGCATCTTAAAAAGCAGAGACATCACCTTGCCAACAAAGGTCCGCATAGTCAAAGCTATGGTTTTTCCAATAGTGATGTACGGAAGTGAGAGCTGGATCATAAAGATGACCGCTGAAGCATTGATGCTTTTGAATTGTGGTGCTGAAGGAGACACTTGAGAATCCCCTGAACTGCAAGAAGAACAAACCTATCCATTCTAAAGGAAATCAACCCTGAGTGCTCACTGGAAGGACAGATCCCGAAGCTGAGGCTTCAAGACTTTGGCCATCTCATGAGAAGACTCCCTGGAAAAGATTCTGATGTTGGGAAAGTGTGAAGGCAAGAGGAGAAGGAGACGACAGAGGACGAGATGGTTGGACAGTGTCATCGAAGCTACCAACATGAATTTGACCCAACTCCAGGAGGCAGTGGAAGATAGGAGGGCCTGGCGTGTTCTGGTCCACGGGGTCACGAAGAGTCGGACACGACTTAACGACTAAACAACAACAAAAAGCATGTGCACTTCAGTTACCTATTGTGCATTATGTCAAACCTTGCCTAAAAATCACTTGAGTTACTAATACCTTGCATATACCCTGTTCCCCCGAAAATAAGACCTAACCTTAAAATAAGCCCTAGTATGATTTTTCAGGATGCTCGTAATATAAGCCCTATCCCAAAAATAAACCCTAGTTAAGTGAAACCCTCCACTATTGTCCAGCAACCAGAAGATGACATGATGGTATTTGAATAAATGTAGATTGTCGTACATGGGAAAAAAATAAAACATCCCTTGAAAATAAGCCCTACTGTATTTTTGGAGCAAAAATTAATTTAAGACCATGTCTTATTTTGGGGGGAATACAGTATGTTTATTGCTATAAAATCAAACTAAGTGGAATGGCTGTGTGTGTACACACATATGTTCACATCAAACAAGTATCTAAAACCTCATATGCTCATTATTCAAGTCAACTTCCAACCATGAGCAGAGGTCTTGGTAGGGCAACGCTTCTAGAGCAGTGGTCCCCAACCATTTTGCTTTCATGGACCAGTTTAGCATGCAGTGTCTGTGCCTTCATGGGAGGGGATGTGCATGCATGGGAGGAGCTGTGCATGTGTGGGACAGGTCATGGGAGAGGCCGTGCATGCATGGGAGGGGCTGTGGGGGAGGGGCTGTGGGGGGACTGTGCACGCATGGGAGAAGCCATGTAGGGGGAGGAGAGGCATGCATGCATCTTTGCGTGCGGGCGGCAGGACTGCTCTATGGACCAGAGGCTGGGGACCCTTGTTCTACAGCATCTAAGCTTGCTCACTGACTTTTAGGCCTGAAAGCACTGGAAGGCTGTCAAGATCCAAATGCCACTGTGGCATCCAGTTTTTAAGCACAGTGAGGAATGAGAACAAAGAAAGGACAAGTGGAAATGCAACGCAAGGTAGCTGCCAGGAGGGTAGAAGTTTGTAACTAAGCCAAAAGTCACATTTTCCCTCTAGATAGCCTAATACAGGACTTGTGAAATTTTAGAACTGTACAGGCTTACAAGTTTTATAATAGAAGTGCACAGTCTGTGGGCACCAAAACTGAAGGAAGCCTCCTGGACTTTTCCTCAAAGGGAGGGGAAAAAAACTCAAGAATAAGGCCCCCCTATTCTCTCTCTCTCACACACACACACTTTATAGCACAACATAAAAAAGGGCACTCTCCAACACAAACTGGAGATATAACCTATTTTCCTTCATTACGGGGCCTCAATTCCCCTCCAAAACTGCACTGATTTTTGTGAAGGTACACAACCCTTCACTTTTTAAACACGCATTCAATAAAATCTCTCCATATATCAATAAAACAATTTTCCTGTAACAAATCCTTTTATTAATATGTGATGGGGAGCAATGGAGTTGGGCAATGAAATAATTAGTTTCAAATTTAATAACAGTAGCAAAGTTAGTGACAGTAAAGATTTGGAAATATTACTTTCTTGCCTCCAAGTATACACTCACATGACAATGGCAATGGAAAGCACTACTGATACTCTGTTTTCCTATCTTCTTACTCAGGTTTTATTCCTTTTAGTAGGAAAAATAGTCAGGACTGGACTTCTTTAAGGAAGACTATTTCCCGTGCTATAATGTCAGCATTGTGGTTTAAAGGAATGAAGACATGGTATAGGGACACGAACAGATGTCATACAAATGATTCGTACTGCTATAAGTGTTTACCTGGAAATAAGATCCAGTGAACTCAGGAGCCAAAATCCTATTGATGTCCATAGAGGTAGCTTAACTGATAAGCTGGTGGGCACAAGCACACAACTGACAAGTATCCAGCAGCTCTTCAACTAGCTACATAAACTAGAATTTTGACCAATGAACCTTGCTTCCAGTAAATATAGACAGGAATGCACTGTGATTGTATTTGGGGTGCTTCTTCTATAATTAGCACAATAGAGACAAAGGATAGTCTACACTGCATATTTTTCATTCCCAGAGATTAACAATATACAAATATGAAAAATAACAAAGTTGATAAACCCTATCTTTAGTTCTACTTGAGAACACGAGTAGACCTGGAGAACTCAGAGCCTTGTCTTATTTATATTTTTTTAGTTATCAAATAAAAGTATAATAGAACCCTCAACTTTGTTGCTATGAAAGGATTATGCAACCATATTTTTTATTTGTGGCAGAAAACACCGTGAGCACCGACTTGGGAAGAATTATGTTGCCATGTAAAGAAGCTTTTCCATGAAACTGAACCTCAATGAGGATTCCATCTCTTCCAAACCACTAGATATAACTACCAATTTGGCTGCAATTTAGCCTAGTGTGATATGAAATGAATCCTATTTTGCTGATATACAAACTGGGAACTTAGAATCATATAACTGAGTTGGAAAAGGCCTATAAGCCCATCAAGTCCAACCCCTACCACACAGGAATTCTAATCAAAGCAGATCTGACAGATTGGTGAATGCCTCCAGCACCTCCTGAAGTAATTGGTTCCATTGTAGTACTGCTCGAACTGTCAAAAAGTTTTTCCTAATTTTTAGTCTAAATCTGGCTTCCTGTAGCTTGAACCAGTTATTATGTATGCTGCACTGGGGTAATCGAGAACAGATGATCTGGGATGATTGAGAACAGATCATCCCAGAGTGTGCTGCACTCTCCTCCAAGCCAGTCTTTGGCCTGAAGAGTAGTAGGAAATGTCCCCATCTCTTTCTCATGTGAAAACTGTTGCTACGTCTATCTCATATGGAATCCAAACTGTGCTTTGCTTATGAAGAGTTTTGGAGAAACTGAACTTATCTGTACCTCAGACTGTGTTCTTATGAGCAGATTATACAACCATTTTTTTCTATTTGCTGCTCATCCCTATTTTCCAACTCCAACAAAAATTATTTCTAGAGATTTCATTTACTCAACATCATACATTGCTCGCAGTTTCAGGAGGCCCTATCAAAATCTCTAGGATTGTTTCCCACAGTTCACTTGAGCAATACTTATTCATTTAGAATGGAAACCCTAGTCACTGGACCTCAATTTTCAGACATTGGCATTGTCAACAGTAGACAGAAAATTACTGAAAGTCTAGACAATATGAGCCAGGAGATTGTGGAAAATATGTATTAAGGTTGTAGCATGCAAGAGTATGCTTTTTCATTTTTTAAAAATCACAAAATTAAATTTTATCTTTCTGAGTGATTTAAATCGTGGTTTGAAATGTGATTTAAATCAGTTTGATTTAAAACAACTCTACCCCTGGTAAAAACTTAAGAATTCTTAAGAGGCAGATGAATGGGCACGCTCTCTCTCCAATCTTCTCCAAAAGCCAGTGAAAACATCCCAAACTATTCTCTGAAGACCTCATTAAATTTCTTATTTCTCAAGTTATAGACTGCATGAAATGATAATCCATCTTCCAAATGAACCCCATGGTTCTATTTGTTAACTGAGAAGTAATGTTTATTCAAACTGTTTACTAACAACATTGATATATGCAAAACCCTTACAATGCATACGTACCTGTTATTTTATCTCTTACGAGTTTGCAGGATTCTATTTCACCAATGCTTCCAAAAAGACTTTTGAGCTCTTCTTGTGTCATATTCTGAGGAAGATAGTTGACTATTAAATTGGTTTTGCTGTCCTCTGTGTTTCCAGAATCAACTGGTGATGAGCAGTTGTTGTTTATGTTAGTAGGACCATTGGCTGTGTTATTGCAAGTTGGCCCATTAGACAGTTGTGTTTCCATGGCAGCAATTACCTGCTAAAAACAGAGAAAATGGGAACTGTCAGAAATCATTTTTCAGAAACTATTAGCGAATCTAGCCAAGAATGTAAAGCTTTGTCACTATCTAAGAGTGCCCAATTATCAGGGCTGTAATAATACTTTTACAATACAAACAAATTAGTTTTAATTCTCTAGCAATAAAAAACAACTGAGAAGTTTTAAATGAATAAATATTCCAGTTAGAGGTTTTCTAAGTCAGAGCTGGGGTAGGGAGACCCCAAGAATGTCTGCTGACAGCAAGAACCAAAGTATCTTCAAACCCACTTCTAAGTTATTTCAATGAAGTACAAGATTTATCAAAGTAAAATATTAAACTCAAATCTTCAGAGTTGTTTAATGGTAGAAACCATATTTTGTAAGTTTCAACATTACACAAGTTACATTGACAAGAACAATAAAGTAGACTTCATGAAAGTCATTATTGAAAACAATGTACTGTTTTGGTTACTTTATAGCATTGAAGAGGGTTGGCCACATTGTCCATATTGCTGGCAAATACAAATTTTATGATTCAAAAGTTTTGCAATCCATAATGAATAAGCACTGTGTAAATTCTGGAATAACTTTGATCTCTCTTACATTGGTGAATCTAGGACAGGTAAGGTTTACCATCAATTATTATGCATCTAATCTGATAACTACTGCTATTGCCAGTGTCCTCAAAGTAGACCGTAAAGATCTGCATATTTCCACTTATGGTTTATTTGAACTAATCTAAAGTATTACTTGTCCAAAATCTGTTTTTTCATCAGGAATACCTAAACAAACAAACAAACAAAACACCTGGCACATTTTTAAATAAAGGTCTATTTTAAGTACAGTCATTTCAATTTCAGGTGTGCTACTTACATGATAGCTGTTGGACATTGTTAAACAGTCTACTAGCTACTTATAACAACTTCAGGACTAAGAAATGAAAATCTTAATCAAATTTTCCAATACAGAACACAACCCAGATCTCAGGAAATATATCAACGCATCATACTGTGCCAATAAAACTGCTATCTACCCTAGGCTCATGACGAAAACTGATTCTCAAACTGAGCTGTTGGGTTTTTGATGAGATATGCTTTCTACCTATCTTTGGAATTTTAAAAAGACTAACTTACTATATTGCTGAAATGGGAGTAAGTTAGCACTGGTACTTGTATGATTACAATTACTCCTCTTGAGAAAGGGAGGGGAATGAATTACAGATGACCCAGGAGATAACTGGGTTCCAGGAAAATAGGAGGAATTCTTTATTATATTTTAAGAAACGCACATGTATGTTGATGAGCAATCCTTTCACTTCATCCAACATATGCTTACCTCTTCCTAAGGTAACAAACGAATCCTAAATTTTCCATACACAAGCTAACCAAGAGCAACTTTAAACAGATTGCTACCCAAATGCACCTAACATGTCTGATAAAACTGGTGGGACACACCACCACATTCAGACCAAGGTTTTCTAGAAATATAATATATATATAATGGTCAATAATCAATTATTTTTAAAAGGACAACTAAACATTTTCACATATCTGCACATTTGCTTTTATATTTATTTTTATGCTTGCATTGGCAGGAAAGAAATCCTAAACCAACACTTAAATGAACAGCTGCAGAAGTCTGTATAATCTGAAATTACAGTGTCTCAGATACAGAACCATCTGCTGCTCCAAAAAAGCAATGCTAATAGTCCTATATTTCAAACAAATAGCACCTACAACACTGATAGAAATTTTTAAAAAGAAAAGTTTGCTGTTCACCTGAAGCAAATCAGGTTTTTCCAGAAGCTCCTCTATTTTACATCTTTTCTGGCCAAGACTTGAATAGGATTCTGTAATTTCTTTAGTAACCAAAAAAATACATAATGTAAATTCCAAAGTTATAGTTAATTCAACATTCAGACCATACCAAAACAGCTTTAATACAGTACTAGAGCAAATAGATCACTCGAGTTACTGTGATGAAAATCAGATATCATTTACAAGTTTAAAAGGTGCCCTGAATCCTGCCCCAAACCAGGGATACAGTCTGACTCCTATATGAAAATGTAGAAGAGGATATTCAAAGTTAATCCAAATATTAATTTAAAGTGTTTGGTATGGCCTCAGAACTACTGTAACAAGTTAAAAATAGCCTACAGAATTTAAGAAAAATCCCACAGACCCCAGTCCAAGGCTCTGCTGCCCACGAACCACTTCTAAGCAGAGAAGCCACATCACACAGTCTGACTGCCATGTTAGTTTGGAGTTGCCGTCTGCAATATGGACACAAAAAGTACCGTATGTTAGATTAGCAAGATAATGCAACAAATCAGTTTGTACAAATTTACAGTTAATTGTATTTATATTCCCAGCACGTCCATGCAGTGTGGCTTAATAGAATTTCAGGCAATTCCAATCTAATCTTTTCAAATTCATTTAACATGTGCTTTCCCCCTTGCATTAATTAAGACACTTTTTACAAGTCTGATTTAAAAGACAGTACATACAAGTTAGTTTGCACCAACCTTAAACCTATCTTCAATGCTTATATACCAACACATGTCTACAAGCAATGTGACACAGGGAAACAAAAGAAAAATAATTGGATTGGAGTGCAGATAGGTGGTAAAGAAAATGCAGGTCAATAATCCAAACCAAATATTCTTGGCTTACTTTCTGCAGACTCTCTTCAAAACGCTTTCTAAACCATGGTGGATTTAATTTAAATCAAATTGTCCTGAATTCTTAAGTCAGGATTTATGTAATGCCACTGATGCAAACTGGGCCTAGCAATTCATTCATTCATTCATTCATTCATTCATTCATTCATTCATTCATTCATTCATTCATTCATTCATTCATTCATTCATTCATTCCATGCCTTGCCATGCATTTTTATATGAGTACTGTTCATCCAGCCAATGGCCACTCTGGGCAAATTACAACAAACATAAACAACATAATTAAAATGTGTGGTTTTTTTACAAGTTAAATTTAAAATTTTGTTCTTTAAAACTGTAATTATGATTTAAATCAATCTGATTTTTTAAAACAATCACTGCTTTTTATCCACCTGATTCTAAATTACATGTCAGCTATTCTCTAATTTTGCTAGGCTCCAACCCATCCCTAATACTGTAAATGATATTGTTGGTAGGATTCCAGTTGTTGTTTCATTCTGATGTTGCAAAAGCAACCTCATTCAATTTGAAAGATTAGTTCATTTTGAAGAACATTGTGTCAGATTTGCGTCATTTTAGTAGTCTTTTATTTCTATATATATTGTTTGGGAAGCATTACAGGTCACAAAAAAGCAAAAAAGCAAAGTGTGCTGCTTATATACCACCCCATAGTGCTTCAAGCACGCTCTGGGCGGTTTACAAGTTAATTATGCAGGCTACACATTGCCCCCCCCCCCCGCGAGCTGGGTACTCATTTTACCGACTGCAGAAGGATGGAAGGCTGAGTCAACCTTGAGCCAGCTACCTGGAATTGAACCCCAGGTCATGAGCACAGTTTTGGCTGCAATACAGCAGTTTAACCACTGCGCCACAAGACACTTGCTTCCTTTGCCAGGTGACAAGAAATCTTATTTCTGGTTAAGAATATAAGCCTTGTCCTCATTCTTATATTCTTGACTTCTGGAAACAGCTATTACCCTGTGTGTATAGAAAAAGTACAGTTGTTTTGCTTTGCTTATTGTAAGAGCAATTTATAAGGAAATATTAGGGAGTTAAGTAACATTGAGATGGAACAACTGAGCCAATATATGGTATAGAAATGTTTTCAAGAGATGCACTGTTCTCCAGGAAAACAGAAAACTGACAACCACATATAAACAGTAAGCTTAGGAAGATTCAGGCTTAGCAAAGCTAGGCAGTAACAAGTATGGCTTATCTGCCATTTACAACTAATTACAACTTGCTCAGATGTTGAAAATGCATTGTCAGGACACTGGCATGGTAAGTCAAAGCACAAGAGAAACATGTATTATCATAAATACCCAAATCTATCCTGGTCATCACTTCCCTGATTCTTCGGCTAGTCAATCTTACTAAATTACATACAGATACACATAAACATGTATACATGCACAAATTCAGCTAAAAAAGAACTGCTTCCTTCTGAAAAACATTTATTCTGAAGGACAACTATTTTTGACCTTCAATCACACACAAAGTATAGTAAAAACAGAAATGGCTATTAGTCATGCTACATTACTAACTCCAGGACCAGAAAAACCTTTCCTAGGAATTAGCACCAGAAGAGGATTACTAACCTAGGCCAAGCCCAGTCACTAATTCCAACTAGAGGAGATCCACAGAATTTATCACTGAATTGTTACATCAGGACTTACATAAATACCACTGATGCAAACTGGGACCAGCAATTTATTTCTGGCTCTCCACTGTAGGAAACAGGATACCAGACTATACAGGCCCTTTTTTGAAACTTGCAAGGGGGAAAATATTAGCCTACCTAGGGGGTTGATACAATCTCTGTAACACAGTGACAGTTGGAAAGAAAACACAGTCTAATAATTTGCAAAGCAGATTTCTGCACTTAATCGCCTATCAGCAATGTGATCAGGACAGGGGTGGATTGCCTCCTTTGAAATTCTGGATCGAGATGCCCCTCCACTCTGTCTACGAGCCACCAGTCTGCAAACTTAGTACAGGCAATCAAGCATGGCCACTTAAAGGAAGGCTTACCAGCCTTTATGGCAAACACCCTTTGATTAAAAATCCAAGCTCTTTAAAATTAAGTTGCTACTTTTGTAAAATTAGATTTACAAGGTGGTTAACCACACTGGTGACTGCAAGCTAAAAGCAAATCAGCAGCACTATACATAAGCTCAACAAAGTGGTCAGACATCCTGCTCCTGAGTTGTCTCTTCCCCATGGTAAAAGCATACTCTCTCGTAAAACACCGAATCTCCAAGGACAGAATTATTAAGTTACAAGTTGAATATGAATGAGATAAGCTGAAGAAAACTCAACATGAGATGGAAAATATACCGAGCAGGAATGACATTTATTAGCTGTTCTTGTAATACCTTGACAAACCTGATAAAAGCAGTGGTACAGGATACATTTAGTGTCATGTCATTGTACACATTCAGTAGCTGATGTATTCGTACTTCACCATATCATCAAACCCCTCTATTCTTCCAGAGAAATAAAAGATACCAGCAGCTGCACTGCCACTGTGAGCCTTGCTGTTACAATAACCAAAGCGAAACAACTGTACCTTTTCTATACTTTAACACAGGGAAATAGCTGTTTTCAGAAGTCAAGAATACAGGTGTAAGGACAAGGCTTCAATAAGATTTCTTGTCACCTGGCAAAGGAAGCAAGTGCTGTGCTTGCTTTTGTGACCTGTAATGCTTCCCAAACAATATATACAGAAATAAAAGACTACTAAAACAACGCAACTCTGACACAATGTCCTTCAAAATGAACTAATCTTTCAAATATTGCTAAGATATCATCCTGTTGTCACACATGAAGGCTGTATGAGACCCAATCTTAGGTTATGTCAGCATGTACCAAAGCAACATGTTGCACAATCATAAAAGGCTAAATAAAAGAACTACTCATATAAGGTTTCTCTGGGTTTTTTTTTTTTTTTAATAATTTCCCCATTTTAGCATTCATCTTGTATCTGCCCAACTGGCCAGCAAACCCAGAAGCCCGCACTGAGTACTCTCAGATGTAGCTGGAGTACGACAAATGTGATTGTGATAAGTCACAGCGGCGACAAAATAAGCAAGTCTTCCTATTTAACTAAAACTTTTAAAAAATCTATATTGTGTACAGTCTGAGAAAAAAGCCACAAATCTTGAATGAGGAAAAACCTTTCTACATAAAGGGAAGAATCCAATCACAAGCAATGACTTCTTCTGAAGTGAGCATTCTCATTACTTCTCTATAAGAATTATTTTCCTTTTTAATATCTAAAAATGTAAGGAATCAAACTAGTGGTTTGTTAGTGAAAAAGAATCAGCAGGATGTAATCATTCACAGCTGATGCCCACAACACTCAGACCTTGGTAGATACACCATATACAATACACTCAATATAGCTTTGCTAACTCCTTGTAAAGTTCTCTCTGATACCCAAATATTGCCCTGTTTCCCCGAAAATAAGACCTAACCTGAAAATAAGCCCTAGTATGATTTTTCAGGATATTGATACCAGCCCTACCCCAAAAATAAGCCCCAGTTAAGTGCAACCCTACTGTCTAACATTGTGCAGCATTGTGCAGCAACCAGAAGAAGACGACAGGACTGTATTTGAATAAATGTAGATTGTTGTACATGAAAAAAAGAAAACATCCCCTAAAAATAACCCCTAATGAGTTTTTTGGAGCAAAAAGTAATATAAGACCCTGTCTTATTTTCAGGGAAACATGTTATTTAGTCAGCTTCATCCAATGAATTTCCCTATTCTATTTTCAATGGCAGAAATGAGAATATGATGTGGGCTCATTACAAGGAAAGGGGATGAATACATGAGATTGCTATTTTGTGAGTCCTCTACGCCAGATTCTTATTTCACACAATATTCACGATTCTGAAACAGGAGAAGTGGGGTTGGTTCAAACAAGTTCATTATGAAGTGTTAGTGCCAGACACAGTGAATGCATAGAGCAAGGGAGCAGTGCAATATCCAGTTGTGAAATCCCAGATATTTTAAAAAAGCAAATGGTAAAAGTTTCTGACACTTGGATAGTCGGTCATTTGTAAAATTATTTGTGGAAGTCTTTTATGCTATTTTCAAACAATACACATAGATAATTTATATACTCTAGTTTCGTGGAATCTTAAATAATGACATTCAAGTTCCATGTACAATTACATTTCTTGATAACTCAGGTTTAAAAACATAGAAAAGATAACTCCTTTCAAGCAAAACTCAAGAAATTAGCTGCATTAGATCACTGGACTTGCCAAAACTTAAACATTAAAAAATAGTTGGTACACACTTGCATGGATTGTATCTATTTCACAAAGTGGCAGTATGGAGTGGTGGGCAGAATAGCAGACCAGCACTCAGGAGATTTGGTTCAAATCCTCACTCAGCCACGGAAGCTCACTGAAGAGTGGCAATGTCAAGTCACTCCTTGAACAAACTGCTCCTTGAAAATGCTGTTAGGATCGTAAGTCAGAAGCTACTTGATAGTACAACCAATGGGATAACAAAGGAGGAGCAGGAAAAGGGAAAGATTTTTTATAAACATGTCTATGTGGAAAGGGAAAGTACACAAAAATACAGAAGGCACACTGACCATTTTATTACCATGCAACAAGCCATCACTGGCAAGGGATAAAGTACTGGTTTGTTTTAGAAGTATAACAGAGAAGAGTTATCACGGTCATGGTTGTGATGAGATGGGTTTTTAAGTTAAAATCTTTTAAAGGCATATGGGTTTTGTAATTATGAAGTGAGCCAGAGAAGTTCCATTTTGTTTCTTTGTATATAGTATCTGTACTATGCTGACAAGTTGTTTTCTAGGCGAGCAGAGACAATGTTATTCTGAAGGCCTGAGAAGGACTCTGTGTGATTAGATAATTGGAAATTGTTGTGACTCTTTGAGACACCACCGTAACCCAAATAACATCTGGTGTGTATGAGAAAGAATTCATGTGATGTAACAGGACTGTTTGCCTAGTAACGAACTCTGATTGGATGACATCGTGGGAAGGTGCATTAGGCCCTTGCCAGTTACTCTTGAAAAAGGAACTTTTTACTTATGGACTTTGTCTTTCCAAGACCGACCTTTCAGTGATTCGTGACCTACACTTCAGCCATATGGGACTTACCCTGATGTCTTGAGAGAGAGTGTGGTGGCCTACCTACATGGACTGGTTTCTATGCTTTGCTGGATTACTTTGAGACTTATGGGATTTTGCCTAAGGACTATGCATGAACTATTTCCTATGGACTGTTACCTATGGAATATTCTTTATGGACTTCTTTTCTTGGGATACTCCATATGGACTATGCTCTTGTAATTTTGTAAGGACTATGGTATATTTACTGGATTTTACTTTTCTAAGGACTATGGGACATATAATGGATTTTTACTTTTGTTTAGGGATTTTTATTCTATAGTATCACTGAGGACTATAGCCTTGTTATAACCAACTTGGATTATTTTGTTTACTAATGATTTCCTGGACTGGAATCGTTTTTGTTCATCTTAATGGGTTTTTGAATACTTTTCTATTTTTCATGTTTTCTTTGCCTCACTACATCTGTGTAACTAAACAGCACAATGCTAGATTATTTGTTTTGGTTTAATTTGGCTTTGAATATCTAGTAACATGCTTTTTCTTTAATAAAATAAAGATTATAAAACTCATTTGGTTTCCTGAACAGTACACTTGTCATAGGGTCATCTGAGAGTGCTGCCTCGGCCTAGCTTACTTAGAGTCCTGTCAGTGGTGCAAGTTAAGTCTAAGGACTACAAAGCCCACTTGACCTTTTCACAATAATATCTGAGAGTACCAGGGTGTTCTTATGTGGGCAGACCTGCGAGAAGGAGTGTTGTAGCATGGCTGGCTGAATTGGACTCTTCAGCCCATTTTAGCATGTGCAAGCTCCTGATTGCTCTCTGTCCAAGCGTACACGTGTGTTTTCGAACCCGTGTTCGTCACAATGGTGGCTGTGGGATTCCTGGAGCTGCAGTCCAAACAGTGACTTCCCTAAAATCTGATATAAGGATCACAATCCTTGTAGATTACAACTATATTAACATACTGGACTGGACCTTATACTTTGCACTGAAAATTTTCCAGGTTTAATTCAAACTACCTCCACATAAAGGTGGGAGAGACACCTGTAGGAGCCTTCTTGGACAGCTGATGCCAGTCACTGTAAATAGCATGGAACAAGATAAACCAAGAGTCTAGCTGTTTAGAAGCAGGTTCTTACATTCCTATGAAATTGGCCGAATATTTGCAAGCATAAGAATATTAGTTTATATCTGTCGCAATACAAATGCTGTTAATAATAAAGGTTATACATATTAACTGAAAGCCAGAGAGTGTGACAAATTTGAATATCAAGTTTAGTTTCTTTTTTTTCAAGTACAGTCCACCCTCGACTTACAAACGTCACTATATAAAAACTTTTCAATTTGCAAACGGCTCCGTTCGCAAAAATTGGCTTCGACTTGCGAATGGAACCTCAACCTACGAACGGGGTCGAGGCTCCGTTCGCAAGTCAATGCCATTTTTTGCAAACAGAGCCGTTCGTCGCCTTTGGAGGTCTCAAAGGGCTTTCCCCCCAATATCGGAGGAAGCCCTTTGAGATCTCCAAAGGCAAAAAGGCAGGGAGAAAGGGCTGGAAATTCAAATTTCTCTCCTTTTCTCCCTGCCTTCTTGCCTTCAGAGCTCTCAAGGGCTTTCCTCCCAACAGAAGAGGAAGCCCTTTGAGACCTCCGAAGGTGCCGATCAGGCGGCAGGGACCCCCAGGGAGGTCTCCCATGGTGGCGGGCAAACCCTGGGAGAGCTCCCTGGGGGTCCCCGCCACCACGATCAGCATCTTTGGCAATCTCAAAGGGCTTCCCCCCCCATCATCGGAGGAAGCCCTTTGAGAGCTCTGAAGGCAAAAAAAGTTTCCATGCATTTCAATGGAAAATGGTACTTCGACTTAACAAACTTTTCGACATACAAATGCCATTCCAAAACGGATTAACTTCGCAAGTCGAGGTACCACTGCACAGTCTTTCTATTTTCACATTCATAGAGGCACAATGTGAGAGGAAGTCACCTCTAAAGTATGCTGCCCTTAGCTGTAGTCCTCCAAACACAGAAAGAAACACAGCAGATTCTGAAGACTTTAAAGAAAAGGTGGATAAAAATCAGTGACTTTTAAAAATCAGGTTTAAATCAGGTTGGTTCAAATCACAATTCAACAAACACATATCACTTTATGGCATTAGGCAACTCCAGTCTTCTTCCTCTAACTACAACTGCAACAGATACTGGTGACCAAATTTACATGTCTGTGTACAGAAGGGAATTCGGCCATCATAAAATGTCAGATATTATCACTGCTACCATAATTACCCCCCATGTTCACTTATACTTAATCACATACTTAGAAGATTCTAAGCATTATGAAGAGATTTTCATCTCTCAAATTCTCAAAGACCTGACACACTCTCTTTTAAAAGGCACTCTCTTTTTAAAGAGTTATATAAATTCCCGAAATCTTAGGAACATAGTGAGGTAAGAAAAATACCGAAATAACCACTGACTTTTCACTCAAGCTAAAGTTTGTGGTCCCTTCCAACAAGGAAAAGCTGATATGGATATTGTGACTGTCGTATTTCCCCAAAAGGGGGAAAAAACAGTGCAAGGATGCTTAGGATAGCTCTGTAGTTTAGGGATCTGGCTGCAGAGCCTGAGGTTGGAAGTTCCCCAACGAACCTCCCTTAGCACAGGCTGGACTACATGATCCATAGGGTCCCTTCCAGCTCTGCATTTCTAAAGATTATGATGATTACTATTACATGACTTATTTAAATATAATCTATAAGAAGTGTCATGGTTGAGATTATGTGCGTTAAAAGCATGTATAAAGATGGGTTATGTAGTTGTGAAGAGATGTAAAATGGATCCATGTAAGAATGATTATGTATAATGGGAATGTTTTCTTCATGAGCTGATGTACCCAGCCATGTCAGGAGCCAATAAGATGTGAAGACACAACATGCTGTCTAGATCTGGACTGAGATGAGGAGAAAGAAAACAACACTTGAATTTATCCTGGGAACAGAAGGCGGGATGAGAATGGACTTTCCTAATTGCCTATTGGTCAACACCTTGAGAGACGAAGAAGACGGGTGGTACCAAGAAAGTAGAAAATGGAGTTTGTGCCATGTGGATTGTTTCTTAGTCTATAGAGAGGTTTAGGAGCCATTTGAGCCTTTCCCCACCCCCCTCATGTTAGATTGAAAGGAATTGGAATGTAGAACCTCAGAAAGAAAGAGAGAGGGGCCATACCCTATGTCTTCCCTTAAAGTAGCTTTTTAGCATTTTTAGTTATATTTTTGTTTAGTGAATGATGCCTAGATTTTTTTGCAATATTCTATGGACATTTATTTATTTATTTATTTATTTATTTATTTATTTATTTATTTATTTATTTATTTGTTTGTTTGTTTGTTTGTTTGTTTGTTTGTTTGTTTGTTTGTTTGTTTGATTTCTACCCCACCCCCCTAGACAGCATCTACTCGGGGTGGCTTACAAACATCATAAAATATCATAAGTTATAATAAAAACATCATAAACATTAAACAATTAAATCAATAATATGGTGTGTTCAAGATGGGAACTAATAAAAAACAAGGAGATAGAATTCAAGATTTGACAGAAGGGAAGGCCTGCCTAAGATGGCTCTTAGATGGCTCTTAAAAACACTTATGCTTTGCTTATGCAACACACTGAATATCTATACAGACTTTATTTTTTCAATAAAAATTGTCCTTAAAATCCTTAAGAATTGTCTTTTGAACAGCAAGTCTCCTGAACCTGCTTCCAGAGAGATTGTGAGGCCACAGAATGCTACAGAGTCCCATCTGTCTGAGCTTTGATAGATCTGGCGACTACAAAGCTCATATGTGTGTTCTTGCTGAACTCAGTAAAGCGTAAGCAAGCATCTTTTAGGATAGACTTGTGAGAAGGGATCTATAATTCTTCCTGGCTGTGGTCACTTGGACTCTACCCAGCTGTAAAAGAGATTCAGAAACCCTAATTGCTTTGTACCCGCCAACCAAGCACTCCCAACAAGGAGGCTGGGTCGTGACAAGAAGTACCACACTTCAGAATTAGTATTGATGGAGGGCATGGAGGACATGCAATTTATGCCAAATTCCTGGGTATAAGAGGACAAAATGAAGAACAGAGAAGCACAATCCTTTAGAAGGGCAGACATGACCAGTTAGTTCTAAAAGGCACCATGAAAAAAAAGGCACTCTGTCCCTGTTAAACATTTTGCCCTGTGTAGTTCTGCTGCTGAAGGACAGCATCAACCATTCACATTACCCTTGACATGCATTATGTAACTACTGAACAGATTTAAATCCTTAAATCTCTTAAGAGAGAGAAGGGGACTGAATACAGTATCTCTTTTTAAAAAATCAAATAGTGAGCATTTCCTTAATGAAACTTTAGTTGCAGGCACTCAACCCAATTACAGGGTAGGGCTGTTTCCTGAAGTGCATTTTTCTCTGCGAGTTGTCTCTTGCAGCCTAAAAATAATCGGCAATTAATGTGGTTCCATGCATTTACAGTTTCTCTTATCTACTTTTCCTTACCTTTGCACATTTGAGCTATGGGGTGTCATTTCTAGCCATTATAACTTTTAAACCAGAATCCATTTTAAAAAACAAAGATACTTTCAAGCTGATACAAACCAAAATGCATAGCAGCTTTTCTAGAAGCCAAAACAAAAACAAAACCCTAAGCTGAAGCTGCTGTTCTTTGGATATATGATGAGAAAACAAGACTTGCTGGAAAAGACAACAATGCCTGGAAAACTTGAAAGCAGCAGAAAAAGAGGAAGGCCAAATATAAAATGGATTGACCCCCTAAAGGAAGCTAAGGCCTTGGGATTGCAAGAGCCAAGCAGGACTGTTGAGAACAGGACCTTTTGGATGTCAGTAATTCATAGGGTTGCCGTTAAGTCAGAGGTGACTTGATGGTACATAACAGGAGCAAAGTTTTTCTAATAAAATTTGCAAGGAACCCAACTGACAGTAAGGCATTCCAACTCCCGATTTAGACTTTTTGATATGTCTTCTGATTACTAAGTAAAAGTGTATCTAGGGAAAAGTGCCTCTGCTGACACATAAAGCTGGTTTGATGGAAACATTTGAATAAAAAAACCTTTTATAGCAGAGACAGCCCATCATTAGAAGAACAAACTCCCTAACTGTTAAAAACATTTGATGACACAAGTAGTACACAAATTAGCAAGTGTATTTTCAAGTCTTTAAACAAAGTGCCCCTGAAAGCTTAGCCTCTTTCAAGTACAAGATGCTCACCCCTTGTAAACAGTTAAGGAGGAAGAGAGAAATAGTAAAAATAGAAATGGAATAGATTTGTGCTTTTTTTAAGGCAAAAGTAGGTGATGACTATCATTCAATGGGTTGTGTCTGTAGAAAACATTAACTATAATATTTTCTTAAATTCTTTCCCCTCAGAATTCCACTGATCAGCAAACAGATTATTTGTGCAAGCAGTTAAACAAATGAGATAACTAGCTATAATTATGCAATAACTGACTCAAATTCAAGAGAGAGAAGAACAAGACCTGCTTGTCAGCCGGCAGAAGAAAGAAAACAGTGTGGGATTATGATGCCTTGAGCGTTTGGGTATTCAGCAACGGCATTCCCAATTTATGGGGCGAGGGGGAGAGCCTTAAGCGTAAATGCAACAAATATGTGTTTGCAAAGAGATGTCATACAGATCTCATATATTTATAGATTTATATTATGCTCTTCAATAAAAAATTGTCAGAACATTTATCCAAAATAAAACCACAAACAAGAAAAAAAACAGGAAAAATACAAGTAGCAAAAACAAATGATGTTCTATGCCAACTGTTGTTGTTTTAAAAAAATAAATTCTGGAATATGATCACCACTGAACAATTTTATTCTGTTTTAAGGTACCCTGATAATTCTATTAAATGCTGGGTACGGAATTCCAGAAAGGAATATTTGCTTGACATGTGAAAGGTAGCACAAGGCACACTGATATGGGTTTTCCAGAAAAAATTCCTGTACTCAAATTATTATATTACACATTCAAATCTTTATGAGTAAATTATTTTATTATTTTATTATTTTATTGGAATTTTTGTAATTATGTAAAGAGAACAGAATATGCTCTACAATGTCAGTTATAAGAGCTATTACATCAGTGTCATATGCATAGATGTTCTGTGCATATGTGCTAGTAATACTATTTGGTCTGGAAAATTTTCCATGGAAAAATATAGCTTTGGTACATACTCTGCCCCACATCTCTGACATGGGGTACAAGACACACCACCATCAAGATGGCCCTTCTCTGCTGCCATTTTCCGACCATACCTCATTCAGACGGTGCATATGGAGAACTTTCCATCAGCACTCCTCTAAACACTGGTACTCCGATGTTAAAGGTAACTGACTACCTGGTGAATTCATTTGTATCTCAATACCAATTTCCCCTGCAAAACATTTCAAACACTTGACTACTTCCCTCACTCTTTAGACGGATTTTTACTGTCCCTGTGATTCACGACGGTAAAAAACAATGCTCCTAATTTCCAAACTGGACAGTCTACCTGGAAGAATAGGAGTGATGGTGTCAAAACTTGCTGGGAACTCCAGGGTAATAAAAAGTACCACACACTTCTTACTCTGTCCCTGGCAGACAGCAATGTCATAAAATCAGGAATGAATGCTGCCACTTATCAAGCAAATATTCAGAATAGTAAATTCACCAGATTTATTATTGTTTCACATATGGAAGCAGCTAAGAATAAATTATATTAAGTAGACCAAGCCATCAACAAACCATATATTTTGTGTCTACCTTTCTGAAACAAATAGAAACTTTGGTTTTATTTCTTGCAAGCAAGATTTCAACAATTAAGGGATAATTAGTATTATCAAGTGTATCAATAATAATCTTAGAACTGAAAAATCCAGGATGGACTCTATGGATCATAGAGTTCAGCCCTTCTTAAAGAGACATAGTGGGGAATCAAACTCACAACTTCTAACTTCACAACCAGATACTTAAACCTTTGAACTATCCAGCCGTTCTATTAAACATGCCAGTCAGTAATTACCTTCTAAAACCTGAATCCAACTGTTAGTCCCAAACACAGCAAACCCGATGAATAAACAGGAACACCTTCAGTTGACACTTACCTAAGCAGACTTAGGCTTGCCCGCCACTATAGGAGACCTCCCTGGGGGTCCCTGCTGCCATGATCAGCACCTTCGGAACTCTCAAAGGGCTTCCTCCGACATTGGGGGGGGGGAAGCAGTTTGAGACCTCCGAAGGCAAAAAGGCAGGGAGAAAAGGCGGGAAATTCGAATTTCCAGCCTTTTCTCCCTGCCTTTTTGCCTTTGGGGGTCTCAAATGGCTTCCTCCAATGTCAGGGGTGAAAGCCCTTTGAGACCTCCAAAGGTGCCGATCGCGGTGGCAGGGACCCCCAGGGAGGTCTCCCGGGGCTTCCCCCCCCCCAGTTCTAGAAATATAAAAGGCCAAAGGCCAACAAACATCAAGGGAATGGAGCACACACTCAACATCAGAAGAAGGGGTTAGGAAACAATGTTGGGAGGATCAAAAACTGATTATCATGAAAATTCTAAATCACCTTAGGGAGGAATGAGACAGCAGGATATAAGACAAATTTATCAGAGTGAAGTTGTATGTAAGGTGCATCTGCCCGCAGTGCAGCCAACTCACTTGCCCTCCATGCAGACGTAATAGCCACCACAAACAAAGTATTTAGAGAAAGAAGTTTTAGAGGAGTAGAAACCACAGGTCCGAATAGTGAGCGTGTAAGAGCCCTCAAAACAGTCTGTAGAGACCATTGAGGGATTGGAGGCCGTACAGGTGGACAAATGTCATTCAAACCTTGAAGGAATCTCTTCACAGTCAGGTGTGAGAATAAGTGGGAAGCATCTGAACCCAAAGGCTGATAAGAAACAATGGCTGAAATTTAAGTGTAGAATGTGCCAGTCCTTGATCAAACAAATAACATAGGAAGGCAAGAAGAGTACCTAATGAAGCTGGAACAGCCACAAAACCTCTGGATGCAGCAAACTTGGTAAAAAGAGACCACTTATAAGAACACAGCAATTTGATTGAAGGCTTCCTAGCCCTGTCCAACACCTCCTTTATACTGGGAGAATCCTCCACACCATGAGATGGAGCGACTCAATGTTGGGTTGATAAACATGCCTCCATACCAAGTTAGGAGGAACGGTTGGGGAGGCGGTCTCAGGAAATCGAATGCAATGGTCTTTAGGGTGGTAAACCACAGTTCACAAGGCCACATTGGCTCGCAACTGGCGGATCCTGACAATTGTCCATTGAATAAGCGGGATGGGAGGAAAAAGATAGAGGACAGCATCCCATGTCACCATGAAGGCATCGCCCAAAGAACCGTTGCCTCTCCCTGCTCGAGAGCAAAACTTTTTGTACTTTGTGTTGATTCGAGTCACAAAATCGTTGATGGCCAGTGTGCCCCACCTGCTGCAGATATGGGTGAACACAAAGTCGTCAAGAACCCATTTATGCATTTGAGTGGTCAGGCGGCTCAGGCGATCGGCCACATCGTTGTCCTCTGTCGACGCACGGATGGCGATCGGTGATGATTGTAGCACCACTTCCACAGGTGGATCACTAAGTACAGAAGGGACAAAGAGTGAGTGCCTCCCTACTTGTTTATATAATACAGAGTAGTCATGTTGTCTGTAGCCACTTGCACTCCGCGACCGACCACTAGAGGATAGAAAGCGCCTTGATTACTGCCAACATTTCTAGAAGATTGATATATAGCAGTTTCTCTGAGCTGGACCACAGGGCTTGGAGCTTGTGAACGCCACAATGCAAGCGCCAACCTGTCGTGCTGCCGTCTGTCATGATCTGTACTGTCAGTTGAAGGGGCCTGAAGGGTCAACCAATTAGAAGATGCGGCACAAAAGTCCACCACGTCAGTTGACGTGATAACTCTGGGATCACACGTAGACATTTGGCAGGGCTGTCTAATAACAGACTGAATTAAGACAGGTACCATGCCTGCAGAGAGCACATCTTCAATCAAGCGTGAGGAAGAGCAGACGTAGTGGAAGCCATAAGGCCTGAAAGGTGTTGCATGTAATGAGCAGAAACCCTGGTGTATGGGCGGAATGGATGAATAGCACAACTCAATTTGTAAATCCTCTCGGAAGGGTACTGTTGGAGTCCAGAAGCGCACTAATGTAGTCCATGATCTGAGATGGTTGAAGATGGGACTTTGCAAAGTTGACTTGAAGGCCTAGATTTGCCATAGTTCGCAGAGTAAAACTTATGTCCTCTTGTGCCGTGGTGTAAGAGCCAGCAACAATCAACCAGTCCTCTACATATGGACCATGATATTCTTCAGATGCAGGTAGGCCACTACTGGAGCTAAACACTTTGTGAAGGTCCTAGGGGCAGTGGCAAGCCCAAATGGAAGGGTGCAGAACTGGTACACTGATTCCATGAATACGAAGCAGAGATATTTGTGATGACGCTCATGGATGGAAATATGAAAGTAAGCGTCCTGTAAGTCTATCACCACAAACCAATCACCTGGAGAAAAAGCGGAACGGTCAACTCTGAGGAGACCATGCGAAAATACATTGGACAAAGGTAAGTATTGAGAAACCTGAGATCTAAGATTGGTCACAGTCCACCATCCTCTTTGGGAACTGTAAATACCGGGAATAGAAGCCGTCCGCTACTTCTTGAGAAGAAACATGTTGAACAGCATGCTTCTCAAGAAGAACAGAGACTTCTTTTTCTAGAGCAGGTGAATAAGCCAAGATCCGACAGGAGGAAGATCTGAGAACTAACCAAAACATATGATGGTGAGCACCCAAGAATCTCTGGTGACGATGGACCACTTGTTGAAGAAGGGGGCTAGCCAGGGAAGGTGGGAATGATTGATAGATGGGTTCAGCAGAAGACAGTCGAAAATATTGTTTATTCTTCTTGGCAGGGCGACAGTGTTAATGACTTCTCCCAAAGATACGAGCAGACAAGAAGCTTGGCAAGAGTTGGGCTGGTGCCTTCCCCCAAACAGAATAAACAGCAGTCGTGGCTGTCTGTAAAAGGAATCTTGTTAGCATATGACGTACAGCATTTGAACGGGCCTGAAGAGGCCATAAAATTTGGCGGGAACAGGGAAAGGTGGGTGGAAAGAAAAAAAGAAAAAGACTCATGGGAAACGTTAACAATAGCAGTCCAGGATCAAAAACCAAGGAGTCAAGCCAAGAAGATAAAGATCCAAGTATCAAGTCCAATTCCGTAATTCAAATCACAAACAGGAACCAGTCCAAAAGCCAAAAACCAGAAACAATAATGGCAGCCAATCCAAAATGCAAGAATCGAAAATCAGGTCAGTCCAAGTGAAAATACTCCAGATAAGAAAAGCCGTAGTCAAGAAAACACGCCGAGATAAAAACCAGAAAATGTAAACGAATTGATAACAGCTCGAGGCGTTGCAAAAGAGTCCAATTGCAGCAGCAGCAAAAAAAGAACTGAGGTACCATGGGGAAACGTTCTATTGGTCAGTTATTTAAGCTCTAGAACATTCAGAAGAGTCCTGTGCAGGCGCAGTTTAACCCCATTCGTGTGCATTCACAGAGACCATGAAGAAGAACCACTACAGTAAGAGGAAAACTGGTTGATCACAGGGAATACATATTCCCCACTACATCCAATTTAGCCTCAGTACTGAGAAGAGGCTACTCACACATGATTATATGACATCTTGTTTCACCATCCTTTTGATTTCAGCCAAGTCATTGAAAACAGGTTCTAAGGGAGAGCATGGCATGGTATTAAGAGCAGGACATGAGGGAAGAATTTCACAGTGAACTCTTGAAACAAAAAACAGAAAAGCAAACTGACACCTTTAAGACATATTTTATTTAACTGTGAGCTTTCACAAATGAGAATCCTCTTCTTTAGACACTCAGTTGTAAAGTACAACACTTTTTCATTTTTACTGTTTCTGCTGTTGTTGTGAAAACTGTACGTCTATGTTTGATGAGTGATTTCCATGTTCTCTGTTTCATAAACATGAAGGGTAAAGACAATATATTTTTTTTCTTTTCTGAAACCTTTCTACTATTATAGCAATTATTTACAGAAGCCCTGATTCTGAAAGCCTGAGGTCTCTCTACTTGGACCTTTCACCTAAGAGAACAATACAGACTGGCAAGTATGGAGTGGCAGCTGTGGTTTTCCAACCTTGCAGGCTTAAGAGCCGTCCCTTAAGGAGATAAGTGGGATGGCTTGTAGAGAAAGGGCCTTTTCCGCAGCTGCCCCCAGACTATGAAATGCCCTCCCGACTGAGATAATTCGTCTGGCGCCGATGCCGATGACATTTCGGTGCCAGATCAAAACCTTCCTGTTCCAGAAGGCTTTTAATTGAAATAACATCAACTGTGGGTTCGATAGCAATTTTTAGAGTATATATTTTAATGGCATTTTAATTATTTTGTCTTTTTATTGTATTTTAAATGTTGTAAGCCGCCCAGAGACCTTCGGGTAGTGTGGGCGGCATATAAGTGAAATAAATAAACAAACAAACAAACAAAACAAAACCTTCCTTCTTGGGGGTGTGTGGCTGTGGCTTCCTTAGGAATCTAGCTAAGAACTGGTCATGAAAAATCAGTCTGCTGCAAAATGTGAGTCTGTGGTATATTGCTGTTAAACAGGGTGTATCTCATTTAAATCAAATTTAAATAGTAATCTAAATTAGCAATTGATTTTCTCATTTTAGTTCGGATTTTAATCATGCTATAAAGAAAACATTAAACAACATGGTGGATAAAAATCATTGATTTTTAAAATATCAAATTGATTTAATTTTTAAAATCAATTTGACATTTTAAAAATCAATGATTTCTATACACCATGTTGTTAAATGTTTGTTTTCTTCATAGCATCTTTTCTCCCTTCTTAAGCTATTCAATAAATACTTTGTTTTCTTAACACTACCATATACCTTTTCCTACCTTTCAGAAAGCACAGAAATTCCCCAAAGAAAAACAAATCAAAACACCTTTCATCTCTTATATTTGATGTTGCCCTGAAAGTTAGTATATCAAGTTTTACTGCTGTTACAGATGCTTTGTTGTGGGGATGGGAGACAATAGGGTAATATACACTTAATCTCCCTCTGCCTATGTTTCCCTCAGTAGAATGGAATAATGGGATAATGTACAGAATTGTGTAATACATAACATACTTCTCTTTATCCATGCTTTCACAATAATCCCTGAATGCCCTCAAAATCTGCTCCAAATGGTTGTACAATCTTCTGAACTAGAATTAGGGGATGCAGAAAGAGCGGAAGGTGTCATTAGCTAAGCAGAAATCTGTTCAATGTGACACTAGATTTTGGCCTTGACTCTTTAGAGATGCAACAGCTTGCACTGAAAGCAGATAAAGGGGAGAAAACGGGGTAAGTTGCTGTCACTGCTGTTGCTTTTAAAGTAATTATTGGTAATTATTGCCTTTGCATCCCACTTTCTATACTAAGATCCTCAAACTTTATCTGGAATTTTCAACCAAGCAACTTTCTACAGCTTTGTAGGATGAGTACAACTTGCTTTAGACAAAGGCTTTGTAATGCACTCAACTTTCTGACCTGCATCCCAAAGTACAGTAGGAGCCCCCATATACACTGGGAATTGATTCCAAGCCCCCCTGTGGATACTGAAAACCATGGACAATAGTGAATGCTATGGAGAGAGAGAGAGCGTGGTAAAAGAAAAACAGAAAAAAATGTTTTCACATGTATTACCAGATCTGGCTACTACAGGGTGCCAAAGACCGTGCTATGTATTCTTCACTAACAAGTATTCATAGCACAGGCTTTGGCTCTCTCTAGTTCTGGTAATATATGTGAAAAT
This sequence comes from Pogona vitticeps, assembly GCF_051106095.1. NCBI lineage: Eukaryota > Metazoa > Chordata > Lepidosauria > Squamata > Agamidae > Pogona > Pogona vitticeps. The sequence goes on along the minus strand of NC_135784.1, from coordinate 217,294,307 downwards.
AGTTCTGTCCGGATTTTTTCTTTTAATATTTTTAGTATTTTTAGACTGTGGATAAATGAATCAGTGGATACTGATCCCATAGATAAGGGGGTCCTACTGTATCTGAATTCTCCAGTAAAATAACATCTATCATGTCTAGACATTTTTTTACATTTGTGTTTTCATCCAATCATCAACATCAGTCCATCAGAAGAACCTCCTCAATGCTTAAATCAAAGCAAGTTGTAGTTCTCCTAATGCTATTTGACAACAACCTCCTACCACTTCCCACCAATAACTAAATTGGTTAATGGGAGATTAAGCGGATATGAATTGTGGCCAAAAAATATTTTGAGTGTAAGAAGTTGCACATTTTTGGCTTAGAAAAAGAGAATTTCATATCATCACCATGCTGACGACACCACAGTCAACAGTTTAAAACCATCTTATCTTCTTAGGGTCTCAGAGTTGTTTAATTAGAGAATACTCACTGCTGTGATCTTAATAATTTTGATGGGTAGCACTTCAAGTTTTTTGGTGGGCTGCAGCTAGAGTTGGTGGCAGCTAGTCAAACATCTGACAGGTCACAAGTTGCCTATGAGTACAGTGGTGCCTCGCATAACGAGGTTAATCCGTTCCGGATTAAACCTCGCTATGTGAAAACATCGCTGTACGGAACGGGGAAAGCCATTGGAACGCATTAAACTTAGTTTAATGCGTTCCAATAGGCTCCAAAACTCACCGTTCAGCGAAGTTTCCCCATAACTGGCAGCCATTTTCATGCCCTCGGTAAGCGAGGGGAGGGCGCGAAAACGCTGCATGCGGCCATTTCGGAGCTTCCGGCGGCCATTCTGGAGCCACCTAACAGCTGATCGTCGGGCGTCGCAAACCGAAGATCGGTAAGCGAAATGCTTACCGATCTTCGCTATGCGAGTTTCGCCCATGGGGGCATCGGTATGCGATCGCATTTGAGATCGCAAAACCCTAATCGCTATGCGATTTCATTGTTATACGGTGCGCTCGTTAAGCGAGGCACCACTGTATTCCATCCAAAGTGGATCCCACACTTCAAGGAATGCATTATTTTGTCATGTATTCAACCATGAAAAACTAGCTATTTATACTTAATTCCTTTCGGTAGTAACAAAGATATAACTACATTACATTATGGCTATAATTAAAAAAGAAATACCTTGCTACTTTTATGATGTAATACATCATAGTTACTTTCACAGTTATAGGGATGCACCTAATGTTGCAGAAAGCTAATCATACAGTGGTGGGACGTGGTGGCGCTGTGGGCTAAACCGCAGAAGCCTGTGCTGCAGGGTCAGAAGACCAGCAGTCGTAAGATCGAATCCACGCAACGGAGTGAGCGCCTGTCGCTTGTCCCAGCTCCTCACCAACCTAGCAGTTTGAAAGCATGTAAATGCGAGTAGATAAATAGGTACCACCTCACTGGGAAGGTAAAACGGTGCTCCCTAGTCAGGCTAGCCACGTGACAACGGAAACTGTTTTCGGACAAGCGCTGGCTCTACGGCTTGAAAAACGGGATGAGCACCGCACCCTAGAGTCGGACACGACTGGATTAAAAATGTCAAGGGGAACCTTCACCTTTACTTATACAGTTCAGGTACCAGATTTTGCTCTTCCTTGTGCTCTTTCGTGACTATCAAGGCAATGATGAGGTAGATGGGCGGAGAACATACTTTGTACCATAGGCCACCAGCATGTGGCATGGAATTTTTTTCTTAAAAAAAAGAAAAAGAAACTAACACAAACTAATGCATTTAATTATTTTAAGGAATGGGAAAGTAGAGTTCACTTTAAAAGTTTTCAGCTGTAATTGTAATAAACTAACTCCACTGGTAAGGCTTTGGAACTATGGCTAGGATCCACCAGCAAATTTCTGCTGGACCCCACTGTTTCTATCATAAGTGGTGATCCTCACTTTCTTCCTGCAGTCCACCAAGCACCAGGACCAATGAAAACAAATGATTGTTTAAAAAATCCAAATGATTTAAATTATCAAAAAATCTGATTTTTCTGATTCAAATTCTGATTCACCCTGCTAAGCACCCTAAAACTCTGTTCCAGAAGGGTGGGAAAGCCCAAGGTTTTCAACAGCACAGAGGGTTACAGCAGAGAAATTGAGCAGGAGCAATTGATTACTTTTAAAAGTACGTTTCCCAGTTTTGCTCAGTCGTCTGCCCCTGCTATCCCAGTCTATCTTGGTGCCAAGATGCTTCTCAAACAAGAGTCTGGTTAGTATGTCCTTAAAACACCAAAGCCACAAAGAAGTACTAAGATCACATCAAGAAACAGTTCAAGTTATTCCATCCTGGCTCACACTGATTAGCCAGTACAGAAAAGCATCATATTAGACATATTTATTTATTTATTTTATTTAGGTAACCACACCAATTACGAACTTGCTTTATAATACTGTAAACTGAAGAATCTCTCAGCATTCATAATACACTAGGAAGTACCCACAAGAGACTTTAAAGACAAATCTGCTTTCCCAAAACCTATCTGAATATGCAATAAACAAAAAACACCACACTATTCTAGGAGGTACAATTAATATTCTTGAAATACCATGCAGTCATTTTACTTAGTCAGTTTCTTCTGTAACTTTGTTTGAGGGGGGAAATGTCTCGTTACTCAGCACACATTTTATCTCAATTTTGCTTGCCATCCATCAACACAGAAGCAACTACTGTCACATTACTGCCACCATTCCCGTGAGTCATCATGTGTATCAAAATTGTCCACTACCAGCATCAAATGAAAAACACTGTGAGAAAAACTGCAGATGCTGTAACACTTAACAAATGTAAACCAACTACTTTAAGAACATCAGCTATATTTTGTATATCTTAGCAGCACAACCAACCTCTTCTAATGCTTTGTTTTTATATAAATAAAATAATTTTGATACACATGACAGACAGACAGACAGACAGAAAGACAGACAGATATAAAAATTGTTGCCTGAATAAATAAAATATAGGAGGGAAAGCAGTTGATACGTTTTTCTTTTTCATTTCAACTTCTTCACTCTCTGGTGAAATAGCTTCTTTGAAAGTGACAGAGTTAAAAGTAGTTCTTTAAAACATTGCTACGACTGCAAATTACACTGTTGCAACCCCCCAATAGATCCATGATTCAAAAGACAGCAATGGATGTCCTCACAGTATTGTTTCTATATTTGTATAAATAACAGAACATGCAATACTCTTCCATCTTGTGTATGCAATTCCAAAAGCTGCTGGACATAAAGCATCTTATTTTCAGAGGGAAGAGTGCCTTTGGCAATTGGGATTTGCATGAACCACAGGAAATTAAGAGATACAGTGGGGTCTCGACTTACAAACTTAATCCGTATTGGAAGGAAGTTTGTAAGTCGAAAAGTTTGTAAGTCGAATCAGCATTTCCCATAGGAATGCACTGAAAACCATTTAATCTGTTCCGGCTGTTTTTGGTTCTTAGGTTGAGGGGCTTTTCCCATAGGAACTAATGCAAAGCCGGTTAATCCGTTCCTACCACTAGGGGCAGAATTTTTTCTTTTTTTCCTTTTAACCTAAATGTCTTAGGTTTTTAAAAAAGGAAAGAAAAGAGGGAGAGAAGGAGGGAACAGACACCTTTTCAACAGAACATCCTGAAAAGCACATTTTCAGCCAAGACAAGCACCTTCTGGGAAAAACCAAGCACCTTTCAAAGAACAGATCACCTTGAAAAGCACCTTTTCAATCAAGAAAAGCCAATACAAGCACCTTTTGGGGAAAAGGGGGGCAGCAAAGGAGGGAGGGAACACCTTTTAAAAATTCAAAAATCAAAAATTAAAAAAATGCCAAAAAATAAAAATACAGTCTGTACCGCACTGTACCAGGCAACACCAGCAATACCAGGCAGTACCAGGCAGTCTGAAGACTGTCTCCAAATCCACTCTCAAAACGCTGGGAAGACCGAGGAAGCAGATAAGCACCCTCTTCACTGGCCAACGGTTAACTGAAAGTTCAAATTTCATGCTTTCCCCACCTCAAACACATTTTTTTTGTTTGTAACTCGAATTTAAGTGCGCAAGTCGAGTCAATATTTTTCTATCAGAGTGGTTTGTAAGTCGAAATGTTTGTAACTCGAGCCGTTTGTAAGTCGAGGGTTGACTGTATCACAAAATGAGGAAACAAAACTGAAGGAATAACTGCTCTTTGTTGTGATACACAGTTCTAAATTCTATTATTTTTAAAGTTCAAAACCAAAAACCACGGATATTTCAGAGAATCTTCTGCCTGTTTGCCATAAGATGAAGTACTCCCGCCTTCCTACACAACTTGCCAAAAATGAGAACTGGATCTCAAGAATAATCAATGCACAAGATAAGGGTACATATGAGCACAAAGCTGTGCAGGGTACATTTATACAGTGACAAATGGTTTTTTGTCGTGTCTGAACCAACACCATGCCAAATTCCAAACCAGCGTGCTTGTATATGCCCGCGCACACACATGGAATAGGGCATGTGGTCCCCAAGATTATATAAATGTAAGATTGGCTGATACCTTTTATTGGATCACTAAAAATAAAACAAGCAGCAAGCTTTTGTGGATGAAATCAGGCTAAACACACCTCCTCCATGGATAGTGCAGAAAAAGTGACGACAAAAGTCCAAAAATTGATGATATCAATCTGTGAGAGACGATTCAGGTCTTCTTGAGGCTGGGCTTCTAGTGTCCCTGCAGCAAGGCTTGGGGAAACATTTTCAATATTATTTATTGATGAGGATGAAGGAAGGATATGTAAATACCTATTGCAGATACCTATTGGTTCCTACAGTTATTGTAACATTTTCACTCTGATCCTTATTTAAGAAAGTCAAGTTCACTAAAATCAAAGCCAACAGAATTCAGTATGAATTACTCTGAGACAACTGTGCATAGGATTCCAGAATGTATATGAAAGTTTCACACTATTAGGTTTCAGTGAATATTTTCTGAACCATGCAAGTACATATACCTTACCTTTCCCAATGATAACGTGGGACACAGGTTCATAGCTTGGTCTTCCTAATATAATTACAAGCCAGTGGGTGCAGCTAGGAGATGGGGGTGGGGGGAGAAATACCCCTTGCCTCCTGACCGTACTGGAGTTGGATGGGATTTTTCTCCCAATAACATCAGCACTGCCTTCCCATTAAGAATCTCTCTCCCCACACCCTTCTCCCTCACACACACACATATTTAAGGAAAACAAGATGAATGATGAAATGCTATTTATCAAATGAAAAATCTTATTCATCCCCAACACTGCAGTTTCTTTATTAAATTTTAATCCAAAACTGTGTCATCACAGAAACAGCTAACAAACCTAGGCTGTAGTTCTCATAAGAAATATCCAGCCAATCAAAATACAGTGGTGCCTCGCATTACAATGTTAATTCGTTCCAACGAAATCACTGTAGAACAAAAACATCGTAAAGCGATTGTAAAAAGCCCATAGAAACGCATTAAAACCCGATTAATGCGTTCCTAAGGGCTTGAAACTCACCGTCCAGTGAAGATCCTCCATAGCATGGCCATTTTCGCTGCCTGTGCAGCAAGGAATCCATCCCAGGAAACAGCAGGCGGCCATTTTTTTAACCAGGTGGCCATTTTGAAACCGCCAATCAGCTGTGCGAAAATCTTCGGTGGCCATTTTGAAACCGCCAATCAGCTGTGCGAAAATCTTCATTTTGCGATAATCAGTTAGCAAAGCAGGTAACCGATCATCGCAAAGCGAAATTCCCCCATAGGAAATATAGTTTTGCGATCGCTTTTGCATTCCCAAAAACTTTGTTATGCGATTTCATCGTTAAACGAAGCACTCATCTTGCGAGGCACCACTGTATTAAAACAAAAAGCACATGAAAAAGTACTAACAGAATAGCTGGCCAAATAGTTCATTGGTCAATTCACACACGCACACAAATCTCACCTGTCTAGTAATAATATTTACATGCCATCAAGTCAAACTTGATTTATGTAACACTTTCCAGGATTTCCCAGGCAAAGAATACAAAGGAGGAGTTTACAGCAGCTTGCCCAAGGACACACAGGCTGGCTCTTCTTCTGAGAAACACAGTGAATAACTGAACTCTGTAACCTCTGGCTCCACAGCCAGATCCCTCATTGAGCTATCCAGTCAGAATGACCAATTTAATGTTTAGTCCTAAAGCACAAAACATTGTCACAACAGTTTTCAAATTGTAGAGGATTAGAGTGCACTATTTTGTCATCTTCATCACAATATTCAAAGTACTCAAATATCTTACCCTAAAATTGATGAAAACAGTGTTATTGGAAATAACTTTCATGAATATGTGTGAACACATAACAAAATGTTACCAACATCTGTTCAGGGTAAAGTGCACAAGACATAAATTTAGACAATGAAAGTTACTTAGTACATATTCAGTAATACAGGGACAAAATTCATACCACTGTCCAAATAATGTCTAGAAAATACATAGGACATGATTTGAACTGGAGTTTGGGATATTAATTTCAAAAAGACATGGTGAGTTACGTAACTATGGTTCTTTGGGTGGCGTTCCGTGTATCCACACAAAATGGGTTTGTGCAACTGCACAATGCCATTTCAGAAAGTTCCAGAGCCTCAAAAACAAAAGTGCCTGTAGTCTATACAGTGATGCCCCGCTTGACCATGATAATCCGTTCCAGGAAAATCGCTGTTAAGCGATATTGTCGTCAAGCAGAAAAAAAAACCATTGGAATGCACTGAAAACCAGTCAATGCATTCCAATGGGGGAAATACCTCATCGTCCAGCAAAGATTGCCCATAGAGAACCGCCAATCAGCTGTTCAAAATTGCTGTAATTGAAGCTTCCCTCTGGAAAGCAGCCATTTTAAGAAGGGAGGTAAGCCATTTTGCGGAGGTAAGCCATTTTGCGGAGCCAGAAAAAACACTGTATAGTGAACAAACAGTTCGCAAAGCAGGCTCCTAATCAACATAATGTGGATTTCCCCCATAGGAACCATCTTTTTGTAATCGCAATAGCGGTCGCAAAAATGTCATCATTAAGTGACTTCGACGTCATGCGGGGTAAGCGTATAGCGGGGCACCACTGTACCATGCAAGTGTGGCCCTGCTCTCCTCAGTCCCAGTTGTCCACTGCAAGAAAAAAGGAGAAGGGCGGAACAAGAAGGGAGGTAGGCAGGACTGTGTGGACAAAGGGTTCCCCACTCAAAGAACCATAGTTACGTAAGTAACCAAGTTTTTTTTGTGGTGTCCTTGTATGCGCACAAAATGGGTGACTGGCAAGCTGTACACTGGAGATGAGAGTTACACTAGAACAAAAGGCAAGACAGCCCTTCCAAGTTCAGCAACTTTTCGAACCCTGAGATCTAATCTATGGTGTGTGACAAATGTCAATGGATGGAACCAAGTCACTGCTCAGTAGATCTCTTGGATGTCCATGCCTCAGATGAAGGTTGCAGATGACTTGTGCAATGACTGCGGAAGGTCTGAGGTAGAGGCTTGTTTGCCAGTTCATAACTCAGGGCAATAGCCTGAGTTTTATCCATTTTAAAAATCTTTGAGATGAGACTTGGTGTCCCTTTTCGGGACTTTGGTAGGAAATCAAGAGTTTTGCAGCCTAAAATCTTTTGTTTAGGTAAAAGGCCAAGGCTCATCTGACATCCAGGGAATGAAGGGACCATTCCGGGTGATTCTGCAGAGAAGGTTAAAAGGCAGGTAAGATGATGGGTTCAGACATGTGGAAATAGGAGGTCACCATGGGTTGGAAGGCCATGTCTGTGTGGAGAATGACCTTATAATGGGAGAAGATGAAGTATGGTGAACCATAGCAAAGGGCCGCACACTCTGCAGCCTAATGGGCCAATGCGAGGGCCATGAGAAGTGCCACCTTGAGGATTAGTAGGCGGAGGTCCATTGAGGGGCAGCTGTTCAAAAGGGTGCCCAGTGAGCTGTGATAGAAATAGTGAAAGAGGCCATGGGTCATGAGGAGGTCTCACACTTTGGTAGGCATTTTGAAGGCCCTTGAGGAACCTTTTAACAGTCTGATGTTTAAAGAGATGTGAAGATGGATAGTCAGCTGGTTAATGCACCACTACAGTTGCCAGGCAGACTTAAACAGAAGAGATAGAGAATCCCTTCTGCTTGAGGTGGAGCAGGAAAGTCAGGACAGTAGAGGCTGGTGAATCTGGCAGGCCTTTTGGCAATGCATAAAGTCGGAAATATCTCCACTCGTAAGTGTAGAGCCAGTTAATAAAGAGGCGTTTTGCCTGCCTCAGGATATTTACAAGGATAGGCATATTCTACAGGCAGTGAGATTCAGATAAGTGGCATCCAGGTGAAGTACCACGCTGTGGTGATGCATGAGAGGAGGTCTTGTGGCTGTCGCCTGTGGTTGGTCACTATGAAAAGGAGAGTGGCAAATCACTGTTGACACGGCCACCACAAGGTAATGAGTATTGCCTTAGAGCAGTCTTGGAGGACATTTGTGATTATATGCTGGATCAGAGGGAAGAGTGGGAGCATGTAGAGGAGGGCCTCAGCCCAGTCTACGGTGAAAGCATCTTCCACAGAGTTTGCACTCTTGCCTTTTCAGGAGCAGTAACAGGGGCATTTGGAGTCAGTGACATTGGCAAAAACGTCCAAGGTAGACATGGCCCAGCAGGAGTTTAGCTAAGCATATATCTTGTGGCAAAGGTCCCATTCATGTGTGAGGGTCATTGTACAGTTGAGACAACCCACTATCTCACTGTCTGTGCCCAAGATACGGGTTGCCACAGGGAAAATCTGGTGGCCAAAACACTATTCCCATATGAATCCTGACAAGTAGAGGAGGCTGAGGGGATTGGTTCCTCCCTGTTTGCTCAGGTAATACCTTGTCATTGTGTTGTCCATTGTGCGGTCCTGAATAATGGTTCTGAAGGCTCGGAGGGCTTGAAAATGGCAAGGAGTTTGAAAAAATCAAGCTGATGGGTCTTCTTATGTGTAGACCACGTGGCTTGTACCTCTCTGGGGTGGCAGCGGGCCCCCCATCCTGTTTTGCTGGCATCTGTAACTATAAGGTGGGAAGGCTGTGGCTGCTGAAAAGGGAGTCTAAGTCAAAGGTGGCACTCAGTTGTCCACCAGTGAAGTTGTTACTGAGGCAGAGAGCAAAAAAGGTTTTTGTTCAGTGGGTCCCATCTGTCGTTGTAGGACAAGAGGCAGAATGATTGGAGAGGTTGCAGCCTCAACCTGGAGTGGGGCAGGACTGCCGTGGTGGACACCATGAGACCTAACACTCATTGGGCCATGTGGACCATGGCGTGCTGAGCATGTATCAGTTTTTGAGTACAAACGGCCCTAGTTACAAACATTTCGACTTACAGTGGACCCTCGACTTACAGACGGCTCGACTTACAGACTTTGAGTTACAGACTCCTCTGGCTGCAAAATTTAGATTCGACTTGCAGCCAGAGAATCGACTTACAGACCAGAAAAAACCCAAAATGGAACAAAAATAGAATAAAAACCGCTGGTTATGGGATTAATCGGTTTTCAATGCATTGTAGGTCAATGGAGATTCAACCTACAGACTTTTCGACTTGCAGCCACCATTCCAATACGGATTAATTCCTTAAGTAGAGGGTTCACTGTACAAACCGCTCTGATAGAAAAATACTGACTCGACTTGCAAACCTAGATTCGAGTTATGAACCGAAAAAACGTGCAGGAGGTGGGGAAAGCGCAAAATTTGAACTTTCAGTTAACCACTGGTCAGTGAAGAGGGTCCCTGTCTGTTTTCTCGCTCTTCCCAGCATTTTGAGAGTGGATTTAGAGACAGTTTTCAGACTGCCTGGTATTGCCTGGTACAGTGCTGTACGGACTGTATTTTTATTTTTTGGCTTTTTTTAATTTTTGATTTTTGGATTTTTTAAAGGTGCCCCCTTTTCCCCCAAAAGGTGCATTGGCTTATCTTGATTGAAAAGCTGCTTTTCAAGGTGATCTGTTGTCTGAAAGTTCTTGGTTTTTCCCAAAAGGTGCTTGTCTTGGCTGAAAAGGTGCTTTTCAAGGTGTTCTGTTGAAAATGTGTCTGTTCCCTCCTTCCCTCCCTCTTTTCTTTCCTTTTTTTAAACCTAAGTCATCTTAGGTTAAAAGGAAAAAAAGAAAAAAAAATCTGCCCCTAGTGGTAGGAATGGATTAACCGGCTTTGCATTAGTTCCTATGGGAACTAATGATTCGAGCTACAAACTGCTCCTCGACCTAAGAACCAAAAACAGCCGGAACGGATTAATTGGTTTTCAATGCATTCCTATGGGAAATGCTGATTCGACTTATGAACTTTTCGACTTACAAACTTCCTTCCGGAACGAATTAAGTTTGTAAGTCGAGGGTTGACTGATTGGATGGTAGAGTTTACCTATGGCTGAGGCAGGAGGGCCTGAGTACTTGCGGCATCAAGGAGTGCTCCAACATAGTGGATGGTATGAGATGGGATGAGGTGAGGGTTGTTGTTTTTTTCATATTGACTTGTAGCCCGAGACTCAAGAGCAATTTGCAAGGTGAATGAACTGTTGGTACTCCAAGTGTTTTTGTTGTGTGCCTCAGAAGTCAATCCTTGATGTAAGGAAAGATGGTGATGCCTCAGATTCTGAGAAATGCTGCCACTGGTGCCATGCACAGTGAAAACCCTTGGGGGCACGGGTAGCACAAAGGGAAGTGCACAGAAGCTGTAGAAGCTTAGGAAGCTGTTGTTAAACTGAGATACGGAAATACACGTCATGGAGGTGGGGTGCATTTGACATAACCCCGTACGCAGAAGGGCGGAATTTTTTAACTGATGATTTATGCTGTTGAGGACTCGTGCATCTGAAGTAATAGCATCCCAAGCATACGTAGATGAACAATGCTAAGCGTACTGTGATGTGGGATGATTGTGATAGAGGGATGTGTGCATCAAGTTCAGGCTGGGATGTGAGAAAACAGCTGCCGAGGCTTCCTGCCTGCCTTTTTGGGGAAGGCTGTTTGCTTGTATTTGGCAGAGGAGGAGTAATTGGTGAGTTGACCAGCTGGAGGCCTTTGACTGCTCAGGCAGCAAACTGTAATAAGAGTATGACCGGTATCTCTTCCAGTGACGGCAGAAATGAGAAGTTGTTTGGCAATATGTGTTTATGTCCATTTTCTTTTTGTGAAGATCTTGAATAAAGTTATCAGTTTTATTGTTGAAGAGGCCCTCTCTCTGTCAATGGGGAAGTCCTCGATGTGGAACTTGGAGTCATCTGGGAGGCCCACTGAGCAGAGCCATGTATGTCTGTGTAGAATCATGGACTAGTGAAGTTGGAAGGGGCCTTTAAGACCATCAAGTCCAACTCCCTGCTCGATGCAGGAATACCCATCAAAGGATATCTGCCAGGTGGATATTTAAGTTTCTCTTGAATGCCTCCAGTGTTGGGGCATTCACCACCTCTCAAGGTAATTGATTCCACTGTCTAACAGTTAGACAGTGCTCTAACAGTTAGGTCGTTTTTCCTGATAGTCAACCAAAATCTGGCTTCCTATAACTTGAACCCATTATTGTGTCTTCTGCACTCTGGGATGATCCTGCCCCTCCCCCGTATGGGGCAGAGTACGATAGTACTTTTCAAATACTTCCAAGTATTTGAAAAGTGCTACCGTATCTCCCCTCTGTCTTCTTTTCTCAAGGCTAAACATGCCCAATTCTTTCAGTCTTTCCTCAGAGGGCTTCGTTTCCAGCCCCTGATCATCCTTGTTGCCCTCCTCTGAACTTGTTCCAATTTGTCAGCATCCTTCTTGAAGTGTGCTCACTATCATGCTCTTAGCTGCACAGTCTGCCACATGCTGGGTGGAATAGATTTGTTGCCCAGCCAGAGAATAGGCCTCCTGCTAAAAGGAGATGGCTAGAGACTCTTTGTCTAGTAGTATGGCAGCAATGATGGTCTGAAAGTTTTCGCAGATGAATTGATGGTAGGCAGCCATCATGTCCTGACTTACATGTGGAATGCTGCTGAGAAACAAATCTTGCAAGCACACAAGTCTAGTTGAGCTGTGGGAAAGAAGCAGAAACTCTCTTTTTTAAAACCAAAGACCTGAGTCAATGGGCCAACTCTACTATGGTTTACAAAGCTAAGCAACAAGATTTCTGCCACTGAGTCAACATCCATCACTACATTAAACTTAACCATCTTCTGGCATTACATTACTTTGCAAAAGCAAAACAGAATGGTGGGATCCATCTCTTCCAAATAAACCGTGAAACCTCATCTTTCAATCTCACTCACACAAAGACATGTACATACATGTACATTCAGGATGCACAGAAAAGATTCCTATATGCTACATGTTCACCTGATTGATTACTGAAGCTACATATCCTTTGACTGACTATTGGAGAAAGAAAGGTTACCTACCTGTAACCATGGTTCTTCTAGTGGACCTCTGTGAATGCACACAAATAGGTTACTTCTGTGCCTGTGCAGGACATCTCGGAAATTTCTAGAGCTTAAAAAAGAGCAACAATTAAGGTACCCCTAGGGCGCAAGCTCCACCTCCTCAGCCTTCCTTTCAGTTCCTCTTAAGTATGCCGTTGTCAAGTAGAACAGATCTAATAGGCAATGTGATGGACAGAGGGGAGGAAGGGACGGATGTGTGAATTCACAGAGGTCCACCAGAAGAACCATGGTTACAGGTAGGTAACCTTTATTTCATTGTAGTGGCTTCTGTGAATGCACACAAATGGGTGGCTGACAAGCTCACTTACCGGATAGAGGGCCATCACGGAAGCAGAGATGTCAGGATCGCCCTGCCGAATACAGCGTCATTTTTCGCTGTGACATTGAGGTGATAGTGCTTCGTAAACATCAACAGGTTGGACCAGGTAGCTGCTCTGCAAATGCTCTGCACTTCAGTTCCATGGTGCAATGCAGTCAATGTCGAGACTGCTCGGGTAGTGTGTGCTTTCAGATGGTTTGGTATCAACTTGCCAGAGAGTTTGTAGGCTAGCTGTATAGCTTTAACTATCCATCTAGATATAGTCTGTGTTGACGCTGGAGCACCCCTGTTGGATCCGTGGTAATAGACGAATAACCTAGGTGATTGTCAAAACTGTTTCGTTCTGTCGATATAGAAAGCCAAAGCGCGTTCGACATCTAATGTGTGGAGCTTGTGCTCCAGCGGGGTGGAGGGAAAAGGGAACAATGTCAGTAGCACTATTGGTTGATTCATATGAAATTCAGATTCTACCTTGGATAGAAATGAAATATCAAAGTATAGGGTCACCTTGTCCGGATGAAGTTGTAAGTATGGAAGATCAGATCGCAAAGCTGCCAATTCACCAGCTCTCTTTGCTGATGTGATTGCAACCAAGAAGATAGTCTTTAAAGACAGCAATTTTTCATTGCAGGTGGTCATCGGTTCAAATGCGGGCTTGGTTAGCACTTCGAGAACTAATTTTAAGGACCATTGGGGAATTATGTGTTGAGTTGGGGGTCTGATATTCTGAAGACCCTTCACAGTTCTTTTAAGGGTAGAGTGAGAGAAAAGTTGGGCAGACCGGGAATGAGGTGGTTGATGAGCCACTACAGCTGAGATGTGTATCTTAATGGTCGAGTGGGATAGTCCGAAGTCAAACAGATGGAGGATGAAGGTAAGTATTATTTTGAGTGAAACTGGGATTGGAGTCAGACTCTTGGATTCAGTAAATTTTAGGAAGGATTTCCATTTGTTTTCGTATAGCCTCCTAGTAGACCGTTTCCTGGCCTTTTCTAAAATTCTGTGGAATTCGGAGTTATCCTCCACACCATCAGATTCAGCGAGTGAACATCTGGGTGAAGAACAGAGCCATTGTTCTGTGATAAGAGGTTCGGTATCAATGGTAAGTGAAGAGTTTCTATTGTCAACGGCTTGAGGTGAGTAAACCATGGTTGGCGGGGCCACCACGGTGCGATCATGATAGCATCTGCCCAGTATCGAATGGCCCTGATGATCGTCCTTGGGGCACTTGCTATTGTGTCGAGTCACGAAAAGGTCCAGTGTCGGGTATCCCCATCTGTGGCAATGTCTTGAAAAATGGACTCGTCTAATGTCCATTTGAGCATGCAGATGGGCAGCCTACTTAGGTGGTCTGCTAAATAGTTGTCTTCCGTTGAAATGTGTATAGCTTGGGGGAAAATGTGGTGAAGAGGGCACCATTCCCAGAAGTCCATTGTAAGGTGCAGGAGGGGTATGGAGTGTGTGCCTTCCTGTTTGTTCACATAATGTTGTCTGTCACCAGCTGGACCGCTTTTCCTTTGATGCGAGGTAGAAAGGCTTGGAAATCCTTTATTATGGCCAACATTTCCAGTTGATTTATATGAAGCTTTCTTTCTCTTTTTGTCCATAAGCCGTGTATTCAAAGTTCCTGACAATGCACTCCCCATCCCGAGGGACTCACATCTGTGGTCACCTGTACTGAGAAGTGCAGCGGTTGAAAGGCCTGCCCACTGTCAGGTTTTGGATAAATGTCCACCAGGTAAGTTGGTCTGCCAATTCTGGGGTCACCAGTAAACATTTTGATTGATGGTCTATTAGCAGGTCAAACAGGGATAGAAAGCATGCCTGGAGTGATCTCATCTTGAGCCTTGTGTGGATGACAACTGGAGTTGTAGCTATCATGAGACCCAGTAGACGTTGTGCCCTGCGTGCTGATACAGTTGTATATGGTTGCAATAGGTGGATAGTATTCTGTATCTTCACAATTCTTTGTAGAGGAGGGAAAGCTCTTGCTTTTATGGAGTTCAGTTCCACTCCGATATAGTTGTTCATCTGTGAAAGTTTTAGTTGGGACTTGTCGAGGTTTATTCTCAAGCCCAGTTTTTGTAGAGTGTCCATGGTGATTTCTGTAGCTTCAATGGTGTTGTGACAGGAGCGAACTACTATAAGCCACTCGTCAATGTAGGGGAAGACTGTAATCCCTGAGTCGGAGGTGAGCCATAATGGGAGCCATGCGTTTCGTAAACATTCTCGGGGCTGTTGACAGCCTGAACGGCAGGGCACAGAATTGGTAGCTTGTGTTCTCAAATAGAAGCCTGAGAAATTTTTGATGAGTAGGGTGTACCGTTATGTGGAAGTAGGCGTCCTTCAAATCGATAGCCACAAACCAATTTCCCTGGGATAAAAGAGGGATAATGGTATCAAGGGTTAACATACAGAAGTTTCTAGGATGTAGAAACTTGTTAAGTCATCTCAGATCCAGGATAGGTCGAATACCTCCAACTTTTTTAGGTACCGTGAAATAATAGTATAACCCCTCATTTATGTCAGATGGTAGGACTCAGACTATAGCACACTTTTAGAGGAATGATGATATTTCCTCTTGTAATGCTAGTGAAAACAAGGTGTTTTTGATAGAATTTGGTGGTGGAATTCTAAAGAATTCAATAAGGTAGCCCTTCTCAATGACTGAGAGGACCTGTTTGGCAGTCGTTATCTGGTGCCATTCCAATAGGAATGGGGAATGTCTCGTATTGCTAGTATAGTGGTAATGATTAAGAGTAGTGCTTACCCCTTCGTTGCTGCTTATGAAAGGGCTGCCTGATGTTTTGAGGTTGTTGCTGCCTGAACTGAGGAATGGTAGTATGTGTTGGTTGGTATGGTCTGTCTTGAGGTTGTTGCTTATGTGAACAAAAGGGTTGATATTGATACTGTTGTTGTTGGTAGCATGGCTTTCTGTAAGGTTTTTTTTGATATCAATAGGGCTGTTGTGAAATATAAGACTTTGCTGTCTTTCTCATCTTATGGATGTTCTCCATCATGTCGTCCGTTTTGGCATTGAAGAGACCTGTGGCATTGAACGGGAGGTCCTCTATCTTAGCCTTGGTATCGTCAACAATCTTAGTTGACCTAAGCCAGGCGAGCCTTCTAACTGCTATCGAGGTAGCCATGGTCTTCGATGGCTAGAGTCTTAGCCTCTGTATATATGTTAAGCAGTTCCTGCTTCGTTATTTCAGGTGCTGCTTGAAGCGTAGGGAGTATTCTGTCCCATAAATGTCTTTGATAGGCACCCATAGCTGTCTGGTAGTTGGAAATTCTAATCAGTAATGTTGCGAGGGAGTAGTTTCCTACCCAGAGAGTCAATTTTGCGACCTTCCCTATACATCGGGGTCATTGATGACCTGCTGCAGGATTTGTATTGGGTGGACTCAACGACTATTGAGTTAGGTGTCGGATGTTTGAGTAGAAAAACGGCATCTGTACCGTGTGTCTTATAATGGTGTTCTACCCTGCGAGGAGTCTGCAGCGTTGAGGGTGGCTTATCCCATGATTCTTTGACAAGCTGAAGCAGTGCTGGTATAAGGCTCAAGCTACATGAAGATTGTTCCAGGTCGTGGAACATAAGGTCCTTCTCTTGTTGGGATGGGGGCTGAGCATCAGGCTGCAGAATTTTGGCCATTCTCAGTATGAGTTGAGCGTACGATGCGTAATCCTCCGAAGGTGATGGAAGATGATTATCAAGTCATCTTCCATCACCTGAGTGAGGGGCAGGATGTTGAATCATGGAGACATCTGATGATGATGAACCGTCGTTCTGCGAAGATGTGGATGACATCAAAGGGGAATGATGTGGACCCTCCATATGAGATCTCGGTATGAAGTTGTCATCTGGCTGTGTAGACATCGAAAGCGGTGTGACATCGTGTCTATGAGGGCTGGAATAGATGGTTGTATCCACCATGGGTTGGCCTCTATCGTGTTTGGATTGTTTCACCGGCACACTGGTCTCTGGTGCCGTGGTTCTCTTTCATGACGGTCTCTCGTGGGAGAGGGGGAGATCTTCTCAGCATCGAGGATGACTTGGTGGGGGAGATCTCGTGGGGGAGTATCACGTATCTGGGTCCGCTGTATTCATCGTGGTATCCGTAGTCATAGTACTGGTCGAAGTAGTGGTGACCACAGTACGGAGGACATTCGGCATGGCAGCAGTGGTCTCCATGTCGATGAGACTGATATGGAGAGGTGTGTCTACGCTTCTCCATTCTCTTTCTCAGGGAGCGTTCCTGAGGCTCTGATTCAGACTTCACACTGACATTTGCCCACCCTGATGCTCAAGGGGCCATGGCCGGGCTGGAAGGTAAATCAGCTTCAGATTGGCCTGAGCTCGGTGACATGCTAAAAATGGCATGAGGTGCCTGAACTGAGGAGATTGCATGTTCCTCTCTGTCCAAGAGTGTACGCATTTCTCTGGAGGACTCCTCTATAGGCAGCAGAGCTGGTGGAGGAACTACAATGGTCGATTTAGCAGTCATCTTTTGCTTCTTAGTCTTATCCTTATCCTTTTTCTTCTTTGCAGGATCATCCGACCGCGATTGGGTCTTAGTCGATTTTGAAGATTTCTGTGATTCTTTGGATTTGGTAGTATCAATGTCATGCTGGTCACAGACTGGTTAACTGAACTAGCTGTAGTTTTGGTCGTTTCTGGCCGTGGTGGGTTAGACGAAGGGGGGGAGTCCCCACTTCCATAGTTGGATCTAGAGTCTTTTCGTACAAAAAGGATCTTAGGCACTGAAGCCTCAGTTTAATCGCTGGTTTAGAGAGGCTTTTACATGCGGAACACGACTGAGTTTGGTGGGAGTCTCCCAAGCAAAACAGGCATTTGTCGTGTCCGTCGGTTCTGCGGAGGCAAACGGAGCACCTCTTTAATCCCAAAGGGGCCATAAAACAATGGAGAATAAAGGGGAAAAGTCCCAGGGAAAAAGGGGGGAAGGCGGGGGAAAAGAAAAATGATGTCATATAGCAAAAAACAAAAGGGTTCTAATCACTAAGGGAATAACTAAAAATGATTATAACAAGAAATAACTAGAAGAAAAATACTAATTAAAATGAAAACATTTGAATTTACTTTCCTTATAAGAGCTCTACTGTTCCTGACGTCCTAACCAAATGGTGGAAGAAAAGGAAATAAAAGGAAGGCTGAGAAGGCGGAGCTTGTGCCCTGGGGGGCATCTTAATTGTTGCTCTTTTTTTAAGCTCTAGAAATTTCCAAGACATCCTGCGCAGGCGCAGAAGTAACCCATTTGTGTGCATTCACAGAGGCCACTATGAAGAAAGTATTCTTTGCAGCCTTCCTATTGCTTTTCTTGGCCCATCCTCCCCCCCTGTACAGAAATATTTTATGTTCAGCCAGGATCAACACGTATCCTTTTCCTAAAATGACTAGGAAAACTCACTATGATTAAGTTCAAGAATGCCTATATGCTATTCTGATCAAATGTTCCCTGCTCTCCCTTATACGCAGTCTTCTTCCTTAAGGCACTTCTTCCGTGACAAGTTTCCTTATCAGAAGGAGGCAGGCATGACACAGCATGCCTCTCCTGAAGAATCTGAGGCAGATACATCATTACAGGAAATAGCTCAAGGATTAGTGGAAGAGATGTGGGGGGGAAACACTGCAGCAACAAAATCTACCTTTGCTAGATGGTGCAACTTGGGGAACAGCAGGCAGAACGTATTCTAAGGTTTACTGCTGAAGAAGCACTGAATATGAAGAGATTATAATGTATCAACAGGCATTCAAAACTATAAAATGGAAAAAAAGCTTTACAGACAGAGTTTAGGAGACAATAAGCAGAACTGTTTATATTTTCTTTTAAATCTGTTTTTGTAATGCTTTTACATAATATTTTTAATGTAATGTTATTAATTCTTTAATAATTCAATAATTTACTGTTTTTCGCTTTTAATATTATGCTTTCAATGATGTAAGGTACCTTGGGTCCTTTTTTAGGAGAAAGGCACGGTAAAAACATTTTAAATAAACAAACTTTTATTTAAGGCACCTATGAGATCTGCTACACAAAATACTAAAATGTCCACTGTAAAGGTAGATGCACTTTCAGAAAGAGATTACCTACAGTAGCACAGTGATTCCTTTGGACAGTAATTTATGCCCTGGTAATCCCCAGCTAGATTACTAAAATCCACTCTACATAGTGCTGTCCTTTAAGAGGGCGCAGATTCTGCAGCAAGTACAGTGTATGACTTTGGGACATGGCGGCGCTGCGGGTTAAATCGCTGAAGCCTCTGTGCTGCAAGGTCAGAAGACCTGCAGTCATAAGATCGAATCCATGCGATGAAGTGAGCCCCTGTCGCTTGTCCAAGCTCCCACCAACCTAGCAGTTCGAAAGCATGCAAAATGCAAAAATGTGAGTAGATAAATAGGTACCACCTCGGTGGGAAGGTAAACGGCGTTCTGTGTCTACTCGCGCTGGCCACGTGACCATGGAAGATTGTCTTCGGACAAACGCTAGCTCTATGGGTTGGAAACGGAGATGAGCACCGCCCCCTAGAGTCGGACACACCTGGACAAATTGTCAAGGGGAACTTTTACCTTTACCTTTACAGTGTATGAAGCAGCTAGTCTCCTGCTTCAAGAACATGTTTCAGAGCCTGCATAAAAAACATGCAGAAGGATCTGCACCGGCTGCCAACGCACTTCTAGTGTGAGAGGCAAGGTGTTCACAATGACAACAAAGCTTGGCACATAGATATTTGAAAGAGGGCATCTTCCCTATACAGTGGTGCCTCACACAACGATGTTAATTGGTTCCAAAAAAATCAACGTTGTGTGAAACATCGTTCTGCGAAACACCATTTCCCATAGGAATGCATTGAAAACTGGTTAATCCGTTCCAATTGGAACGGATTGCTGTCTTTAAGTGAAAAAACCCATAGGAAACATCGTTGAGTGAAACAATGTTTCCTCCATTGGAATGTATTGAAGCCGACTCAATACATTTCAATGGCTTTGCGAAGTCCTTTTTCGCTCCTGTAAAAGTGCCTTACAATGTTTGGAACAGGTTTTAAATGCTTGCAATCGTTAGCCCACCTCCTGAACCCTATGCAAACTTAATTTGGTGTTGTTCTGAGTCGTCCTTAATTTTTGGTGATTTTTTTGTTTTCCCTATTTAAATGCATTGAACTGTCCATTCAATTGATTTAAATGGGGAAAATAAAAAAATCACCAAAAATTAATGAAGACTCAGAACAAAACCAAATTAAGTTTGCACATGTTTCACAAGGTGCACTATGGAATCCAAGCATTTAAAACAGGTTTCAAACATTTTAAGACACTTTTAAATGAGCAAAAAGGGACATTGTTAAGTGAAATTCCCCCATAGAGAACATTGTTAAACGATGGGGGAAATTCCTCAAAAAAACCCATCGCTGTGTGAATTCATCGTTGTATGAAGCAATCGTTGTGCGAGGCACCACTGTATAAACCTGTCCAGTCACAAAAATCATGGCTGCGGCATCCTGACTTTAGGTTGTCCTCCCGCTGGAGGCCTGACTGGAGCATTGGCATCATATGAGCATCAAGTCAAAACATTATTTATTAGACTTTTTGGGATTTGGGTATCTTGGCCTCCACAGACTTTAATACAGTGGTTTTAATGTTATAACTTTATGTGTTTAAACTTATTCATTTTAATTTATTTTAAATATTTTATGTTTTTAAATTGTTTCATACAGTTCTGTAGCCTGAATTCCTGAATTCTTGTGATATGGCTATAAATGTTTTCAATTAATTACTTAATTATATATTTCTTGGCTATCCCCAGAAATACAATAGTAAAAATTTTGTTCTCCCAAGCTGTACCTACTAGATTACCAGAAAACAATGATTTTTTTTTGTTTCTCATTTGCCATGAACAACTAGGCATATAATTATTTATGGGCCAGTTTTACAGATTATCTTTAAGCATTCCATTTCTGGAAACAGCCTTTCCTCCAAAATGTATGTTCTCGCTCCCTCCTTTAACCAAAAAGAAGGGTTACTTACCTGTAACCATGGTTCTTCAAGTGGTCATTCTGTGAATTCACACATAAAGGGTTAACCAGCGCCAGCGTAGGTCTCTTCGGAATGTTCCAGAGCTCTGAAAAAGAAACAAAGTTAGGGCTGCCTATACTGCGCATGCTCCGCCCACCCAAGCCTCAGTTCCGTTTATCCGCCACAGGTAAGCAATCCATGCTCGCGAACGCAGTGACGGATAGCGGGGAGGTCGGGTGGGTTGTGTGAATTCACAGAATGACCACTTGAAGAACCATGGTTACAGGTAAGTAACCCTTCTTTCTTCAGCGTGGTCTTCTGTGAATGCACACATAAAGGGTGACTAACAAGCTATCTTACCGGAGGGAGGGCCGTCACTGAAAGGCAGAAGACAGCACAGCTCTCCCAAATCGTGTCTCCTGTTTGGCCCTGAGATCCAGACGATAGTGTGAGATAAACGTGGATACTCGGGACCATGTAGCAGTCCTGCAGATATCTGACAAGTCCACACCACGAAGCAACGCCGCTGAAGAAGACACAGCTCTCGTGGAGTGAGCCCGTAGGCCATCTGGAGGTGTTCGATGTTGAAGGTCATAGGCCAAAGAGATAACCGAAACCAACCATCTAGAGAGTGAGGAGGAAGAAGCGGGAAGACCCTTCTTGTGACCGTAGAAACACAAGAAGAGTTTGGGTGATAGACGAAAGTCCTTGGTCCGAGAAACATAGAAAGAAAGAGCACGCCTGACATCTAGAGAGTGGAGCATGCGCTCAGTGTCAGTAGATGGTGAAGAGAACAAGGTTGGCAGTATGAGAGGCTGATTCACGTGAAAGTCAGAAACCACTTTAGGAAGAAAGGAGACATCTGTATGAAGGATGACCTTGTCATGATAGAACTGTAGAAAAGGTTGGTCCGCTCTAAGTGCGGCTAGCTCACTGGCCCTCCTGGCCGAGGTAATCGCGACCAAAAACAACACCTTGAAGGATAACATCTTCAGATCGCAGGTAGCAAGCGGCTCAAAAGGTGGCCGCATCAGAGCTTGAAGGACCAAGTGGAGAGACCATTGTGGAACTGGTCGTTTGATTGGAGGCCTGGCGTGTGCAACCCCTTTAAGAAAAGTTTTAACAGTGGGGTGCGAAAACAGCCGAGATGCTGAAGATCCCGTGGGTTGAAAGGACACGATGGCAGCAACATAAACTTTGAGGGTGGACACAGATAAGTGAAAGTCGAACAGGTAACGCAAAAACTGCAACAGAGCCGAAAGGGAGGTAGGCGATGAAGGTAGACCCCTTTCGGAAGTGAACTTCAGGAAGCTCTTCCATTTGTAGCCATATAACAAGGAAGTAGAGTCCTTCCTAGACTTATCTAAAATCTCTTTGATTTCGGGCCTATTCTCCACGCTGTGAGATGAATCGTGTCGATATCGGGGTGGAGAATCTTCCCCGCATCCTGGGAAAGGAGATCTGGAAGAGAGGGGAGCTTGATGTAGTCCGATGAGAGTGTGAGCAGAGTGGGAAACCACGGCTGGCGTGGCCAGAAGGGCGCTATGAGAATCGCAGGGACAGGATCGTGAGAAAGCTTCACTATTGTCCTGTGAACCAGTGGGAATGGGGGGAAAAGGTAAAGAAGGCCCATTCTCCACGAGATCATGAAAGCATCCCCTTCCGAGTGCAGACCCCGTCCCGCCTTGGAGGCGTAACGAGGACACTTCTTGTTGCGCTCCGTCGCAAAAACGTCCAAGACCGGAGTACCCCAACGACGGCATAGATGAAGGAACACTGAAGGGTTGAATTCCCATTCGTGCATCTGACTGCTGCGGCGGCTGAGCTCGTCCGCTCGTGAGTTGTCTTCTGTGGACACATGAATGGCTCGGAGAAAAATGTGGTGACGATAACACCATTCCCATAGAGTTATTGTTAGAAACAGTAGGGAGTGGGAGCGAGTGCCCCCCTGTTTGTTGAGGTAGTACATGGCCGTGGTGTTGTCTGTGACAACCTGAACACCACGGCCACGTACTAGTGGGAAGAAGGCTCTCAAGGCTTTGAAGATTGCTAGCACTTCTAGTAGGTTGATGTGGAACAGGCGCTCCTGGTGCGACCATAGAGCATGAACAGAATGACGGCCGCAGTGGGCTCCCCATCCTGTGGGGCTCGCATCCGAGGTGACCTGAACAGTCAATTTGAGAGGCCGAAAGGGGCGACCTACTTGCAGATGAGGGGCGTAGGTCCACCATTGAAGTTGTTGGGAGAGTTCCGGGGTGACTCTGAGACGTTTGTGTTGAGGATCTCGCAAGGGATTGAACAGAGATAGTAGCCAGACCTGAAGAGACCTGAGTTTCAGCCTGGCATGAGAAAGACAGGGGGTCGTGGATGACATCAGGCCCAGAAGGTGCTGAGCGTGTGCGGCAGGCACCTTTGCCCCTGGCTTGAACTTTTTTACAGCCTTGCGGATCTTTCGTATTCGGCTTCGCGGAAGAAAAATTCGGCCTTTGGAGGCATCTAGTTTTGCTCCGATGTAGTGGATGATCTTGGAGGGATTGAGATGGGATTTGTCGTAATTCACAGTAAGGCCCAGACTGTGTAGCACCTGAAGGGTGTAGTTGGTGTTTCTTGCGGCTTGACGTTTTGATGATGCGACGAGCAACCAATCGTCGATGTACGGGAACACCTGCACGCCGTGCAACCTTAGAAACGCTGCAACAGGTGCCATACATTTTGTAAAAGTACGGGGAGCTGTGGCCAAACCGAAGGGAAGGGCGAGAAACTGGTAAACGACATCTTGAAAAATGAACCTGAGAAATTTGCGATGAGCGGGATGAATGGTAATATGAAAGTAAGCGTCCTTTAGGTCTATTACGGTGAACCAGTTTTTTCTTTTTAGGAGGTGGATGATGGATTCCAACGTCACCATGCGGAAGCGACGGGTATGCAGGTAAGTGTTGAGAAGCCTGAGATCCAGAATGGGGCGTATGCCTCCTCCTTTTTTGGGAACAGCGAAATATCTGGAATAGAAGCCGTTTAAGATGTCTCTTGCAGGGACGCGTTGGATAGCATCTTTCTCCAGTAACGAATTTACCTCCTCTTGTAGGGCGGAGTTGAAAGAAGTAAATTCTAAATGACCCAAAGGAGGACGGTCGAGAAATTCCAGTCTGTACCCGGAGGAGATTATATCTAGAACCCAGGAATCGTTTGTGATGGCGGACCAGTTTGAGAAGAACGGTTGGAGCCTTGTATCGGAGCCGAGGAAGGAGGAAATCGGAGGTAAGTCAAAGAAAATGTTTTTGTTTCTTGGCAGGTGGTTTGTAAGATTGGCGTCGTTGAGAGGGCTGATTACGGTAAGTCTGCGAGGTGGTAGGGGCAGACGTCACCCTGGATTGAGACTGATTCTTGTAGGTTCTGAACTGAGGAGAATGCTGATAACGGTTAGGTGACCGTTTCCAGTATGGTTTAGAAAACCTGGGTTGAGGCTGAATGTAGTAAGACTTGGCAGTCTTTTTAGCCTTGTGAACATCCTCGAGATGACTGTCGGTTTTACTATGGAAAAGACCTGAGGCATCAAAGGGTAGATCTTCAACTTTGGCTTTTACATCCTCTAAAATGTTTGCAGATCGTAGCCAAGCGTGCCTGCGAAGTGATACGCAGGAGACTAAAATTCTGGCAGCCGCCTCCACAGAATGCCTAGTGGCGATTCTTTGATGTTTCGAGACAGTCTGCGCTTCCTCGTAGGTGTTCATATAGCCCTGCTTGACTTCATCAGGTAACAGTTTCAAGGCAGGCATGATCTTGAGCCACAGCTGTTTTTGATATGCACCGAGGGCCGTCTGATAGTTAGCCACACGTAAAACAAAGGAGATGAGAGAATAAAGCCTCCTGCCCAACATTTCCAGTTTTCTGCCTTCCTTGTTAGTTGGTACAACGTGGGCACGCCCGGAAGGTTTGGAGCAGCTAGATTCCACAATGAGAGAGTTCGGGATAGGATGCTTCAGGAGAAATTTAGCGTCCTCGTCATTAATCCTATACATGTTTTCAGTTCTTTTAGGGAGGGGAACCGATGAGGAAGGGTGTTCCCAGAAGTCTTTGATGATTGAAAGCAATGCTGGGAGATAAGAAAGGCTGGGTGGAGGAGATCTTTCTTTATTAATGTCCCCAAAGATGAGGTCTTCCTCTGGGGGTGGGGGCTCATCCATGCGAAGCTTAAGAGCCTTGGCTAAACGTGCCAGCATCTGAGAATATGAGGAGAAGTCTTCAGATGGGGATGACTCATGGGGATCACCGGTGTCGGATCCCACTGTTTCTCCAAGGGGTAAATCATCCAGTTTAGGTCTTTCAGATGGGGTCTCCTCGGAGACAGAATCCTGAGACGAAAAGGGGGAGTCATCCTCCGACGAAGAGATCCCATGCTTTTTAGGACGTCGAGGTTCGACGTCGAGTCGGGGAGACGGCTGCGGTTGGGGTGCCGGGATGGATGGGAGAGGAGGCTGAGGAGGCCGATCGGGTCCGGGGAGTTGCGGGGCAGCTGGGCCGAGAGGGCGCTGCCGCCGACGTCGACGCTTCCGCGGTGGTGACGAGTCCGAAGCGGAAGAAGCAGAAGATGACACATAGATGTACTTGACGCGTCGACGTCGATGGCGGCGAGGCGTCGACGCAGAAGATGACGAGGTCGATGAACGCCTCCGACGATGGTGACGACGTCGTTTGCGCCGTCCCGACGAGGTCGATGACGAATCAGATGAGGAATGGCGGCGACGTCGGGAACGGTGGTGTCTCTCGACACTCCCCCTGTGCGACGACCGATGTCGATCGCGCGAAAGGTGTTTGCGCTTCTCCTTGTTCTTGCGCGGGATCGAGGGGGAGTGCGAAGGCAACGGAGACACGGAATGAGCCGGAGATGGCCGCCCAGAGGAAATAGGGCTAGAATGGCCAGAACCCAAGCTTGTAGTGGCTCGTACAAGCTGACTTGGCGTGGGAGAGGGAGCGCCAAGGGGTCGAATTGGCTCAGCCTGCCTTGGAGGGATTGGTGTAGTCGCCTCCGATGTAGAACCCTTATCCCGTAGAGAAGCTTCCAAGATAGGAGAAAGCAGGGATAGGGAGGCAGGCATGGCTTGACTTGGTGCGTCCAGAGATTTCACTGACGCTTATGTCTTCAATTGTTTTGCAGACTTGGGAGCGGAGCCCGCCTGAGCTGCAGAAGATTTCTTAGCCTTTGAGGATCTTTTTGGAGGCTTAGCAGCTGGAGCGTCTGTCGCCTTAGGCGCTGACTGCGAGGTAAGCTCCTGCCCTGTGGAGGTAGACGGGGAAGCCGAGGGGAGCTCCATGGCTGAGGGTTTAGAAGCCGAAAGAGCCGCGTCCCACAGATGGAGCTGAAGGCGTCTCTGCCGAGCTTTCAGGGCAGCCCTGGTGAACGCTTTACAGTGTCTGCAGTCCTGAGGAGAATGCGATTCACCAAGGCAGATCAAACAAGTGTCGTGCCCGTCCTGATGAGGGATCTTAGCTGAACAGAGCACGCACTTTCTGAAAGGGCCCGATGGTGGTGGGGGCATAAGGAAGGCAAGCAGGCGTCCGTTAAAAAGGGCGGGAAAAACCAAGGGAAGCCCAAAGGGGCGAAAAAAAGGGAAAAAACGTTACCAGTCCAAACAGTAGGCAGCAGAGTAGTCGGTAAACAGGCTAGGGTCAAAAAACCAGATGAACAAGCCAATAATTAGCGGATTAAGAACAATCTAACGAGCTGAGAACCAAAGAGAACCACTTCAGCCGGCGGAGAAATGGAACTGAGGCTTGGGTGGGCGGAGCATGCGCAGTATAGGCAGCCCTAACTTTGTTTCTTTTTCAGAGCTCTGGAACATTCCGAAGAGACCTACGCTGGCGCTGGTTAACCCTTTATGTGTGCATTCACAGAAGACCACGCTGAAGAAGCACTGTTCCTTTCCCAGACAACACCGTTCTCGCATGCCTTCTTTCATTTGTAATACAGAAGCTGTTTGGTGACATTGTCTTTTCAATTGCAAACATAAACAGGTGGATAATAAAGGGCACCTTTGCTGGAAAGTATTAACAGAAGGCAGGAAAAACATGTCAGCCAATCCAGACTTCGCCTTCAGCACCTGTTACACAATAAGCTCAGAAGGCTAAAGCTGGTGAGTCAGCAACCACAGTTTCGGCTAGCACCATTGCCTGTAGATGAAGAGTATGGTCTAAGAGGGAAATGCCAATATCAAATGCTTACAAATCATAGCTGTCATTAGATGCACATATTGTAGAGACTGTAGGTATGTATGTGGGAGGTATTCTGTGCATTTTATTATTTATCATGTTTATATCCCACCTTTCTACAGCCCAGATCGAGGCAGGGGACATAGCTCTCTTTTTCCCCATTTTCTCCCAACAACCTGTGAAATACTTAGACGGAGGTTGAAAGACTAGCTGAAGATCAACCAATGAGTGTCACTGCTTTGGGAGAGGGATTAGAATGGTATCTCCTATATCTCAGTCCGAAGCCCTGACTACTATCTAAGAATGCTTCCAGACTGCTAGGAAGCAACAGGATGGGGGATAAGCTCTGCATAGTTGTATTATTTATTTTATTTATTAGATTTTTATACTGTCCCATCACTGCAATGCATTTTTCTGGATAGTTTACAGAAGCTAAAACATTTAATCATCATTTAAAAAGAAAATGAAACAAAATAAAATAAAAAGGTGAATTTGTTTAAATAATTAAACAAGCCAAAACCTTCAGATGGTATTATAAAACATGAAACATAGAACAGACCTACCAAAAAACAAACCTGAGGGGTGGGGTTGGGTGGGGGTTATATCAAGTAGCCTTGCCCCCCCCCCAAAAAAAGGCATCTCTATATAGCAGTGTTTTTAAACTGTCTTTTAAATCTCCTTAAGGAGATAAGAGGGAGGGCTTGTTGAGAAAGGGCCTTTTCGGCAGCTGCCCCCAGACTATGGGATGCCATCCCGACTGAGATTTGTCTGGCCCCAATGCTGATGACATTTCGGCGCCAGGTCAAAACCTTCCTGTTCCAGAAGGTTTTTAATTGAAATAATATCAGCTGTGGGTCCGATGGCAATTTTTAGAGTATATATTTTTAATTGCATTTTAACTATTTTGCCTTTTTATTGTATTTTAAATGTTGTAAGCTGCCCAGAGACCTTCGGGTAGTGTGGGTGGCATATAAGTTAAATAAATAAATAAAATGTAGGGAGGGAGGGAGCCAGGGGGCAGCTCTACTAGAAGTTGGTTCCAAATTGCTGGCACCACAGCAAAAAAGGTCCTGTTTCTGGTGGACAATCTCCTGACCTCTTTTGGAATGGCTACTTGGAGGAGCAGTATATGTAGATGATTTTTTAAATAAAATTACAGAATGCCATATTATATTGACAAAGTTTCAAAGAAAAAAAATCACCACCCTTGGGAGCCTACCACATGAAAAGTGCTATGTTTATTGAGTAACTCCTGTTAGCTAACTGCAGTCATTTACTGAAGGATGGGGGTGGAGACTGCATGGCCTAAACCCTTTTAAATGGACTTTGAATTGTCCCCAAACAACTGCAGAGTGTATGCAGATTAGGCCTGTTTTCTGTAGACTTAACATGTAACAGTGCACAAATGACAAAACAAGACTGGATTCGTTTCCAAGTCAAATAAAGCAGCAAACATTTGAGGAGATCAGCAATCTTCTCAGTTGTACGTGGTGCTAAGTGCTTGCCTCAGGCTTTTAAGAGCCCAAGCAGCAAGGCCCCTGTGATTTCTCTAGCATTTTTTTTGCTCTGCCTTAACCTGGAAAAAATCCCATAATCATCTGGAACTAATGATCAAAGGCAATCCAGGACTTCAGGCTACCTTCATGATTAACTACTACAGTGATGCAGAAGCACTCCATTACTACAAGCAGGTATTTCTGTTGTCATCTGATCACATAGCCTGCCAGACATTTTGATGTCATCCAAATTAAATCTTGACAAAAGTTTATTCATTTTTTATTTATTTATTTATTTATTTATTTATTTATTTATTTATTTATTTATTTATTATTTTCAATTTGTCTTCCTCCTCAAAGAAGACCCAAAGCTACTTACAACATTAAAAGACAATATTTAAAGCTGAAAACAGTTAAGTATACAAATATTTAAAAGAATCAAACAAAAGCCACACTAAACAACAGTAAACCAAAGCTTCAACAAAAACCCATTCAAAGCAACAAAGCACAATAATCCATTTAAAAAGCCCACTCAGGAAGCCTGCCACTAAGGGAAAGCCTGCCTGAAGAGAAGGGTTTTTATCTGCCTGCAGAAGGACAGCAAAGATAAGGCCAGTCTGGTCTCCTGTGGGAGGGAGTTCCAAAGTCAGGGAGCAGCAACAGAGAAGTGAAAGAGCAGATTTAAAGAATAAGAGGCCAACCCATAGCACTTCTGAATTATCTGGAAAAGCCAGGTAGCAAAAAGGACCAGGGATTACTTTTCCCAGATTTGGGTAAAGCAGAGCCAAACTTTAGTTACTCATGTTCTAGTTTCTTCCAGGTTGTATTAGCATAATACAGTTTATACAGGGCTGCCTTCAGAGAATATATAGGGACCTCAACTGGCTTAGCATATGTCTCCTAGCTTTTAACTGGAATGGGCAGATCAGATTTATTCTATACAATCATATTGCTCACCAATTTATTTCCAATTTAATCCAAAACAATGACCAAAAACATACAAGCTCTTGACATCCTCAAAAATCACTTGTGCTCATATAAATCTGTCTGAACTTTCACACTATCTACTGAGGCCCTGCTCTGTGAGCACAACAGGTACACATGTGAACAAGAGAGTGCAACACAATCTAGCCTCATTCTTTCTGTCTGATGTCTAGTGGTTTCCTAGTTTAGATACAGATTTACACTAGATACAGATTACCCATTTCCACTGTGGATCGGTTCCAAGCCTCCCTGGAAGATACTGTAAACTGCAGATAACAACAAACTATACATATATAGCATGGTAAAAGCAAAAAAAATGAGAAAAATTAATTTCACATGCATTACCAGAAATGGCCACTAGAGAGAGTAGGAGACCATACTATAAGTATTCACAGCATGGTCTTTGGTGCCTTCTTGTAGCTGGTTCTGGTAATACATGTGAAAGTAGGGGTTTTGGGATTTTTTCTTTTAATATAGTGGTACCTCGGTTTACAAACACTTAACATAATTTTTGGTTTATGAGCAAAAACCCATTGAAAATAATGCCCCAGTTTACCAAGGTACCACTGTATTTTTAATATTTTCAGACAGTTGATAAGTGAATCAGTGGTTACTGATCCCATGGATAACAGGGTCTTACTGTATGAGTTATTGCAACATGACTGCCTCCTTCATGGTAGGCTAAAGATGCCAAATACAACAGCAAAAGCAGATGTTTGTGACAAACATTAAGAAGTCCCCTGGTCCTGATTAAGGAAGGGAATCTACTTCTTTTTCTCACAATGTTTACTGTTCTCAGTTCTAAAGTCACAAAGTGCAGAATAACTAAATGCTTTACCACTCAACTGAATCTAACAATCATACTATGAGTTCAACTTTAAGGCAGCACACAGCATACTACCTTGCCAAAAAGGTAGATTAGTGGTGACCAATTAAGATGCAATTTTCAATCCCAACTAGCACTGAAGACAGAGTAACATGCCCCAAATCAGAAATCAAAACTATTAAGTCACCCTAGAGAAATTGATGCTGCAGAACAACCATTTGTTCCATCTTTCCCATTCTGCAAGAAAGTAGATCACCTGCAAAACAAGTACAGTGGTGCCTCACATTACGACGTTAATTTGTTCCAGCGAAATCGCGGTAGAACAAAAACGTCGTGATTTTTAAAAGCCCATAGAAACACATTATAACCAGATTAATGCGCTCCTAGAGGCTTCAAACTCACCGTTCAGTGAAGATCCTCCATAGCGCAGCCATTCCTCGCTGCCTGTGCAGCGAGGAATCCGTACAAAAACACAGCAGGCGGCCATTTTGTTTACCCGGTGGCCATTTTGAAACCACGATCAGCTGTTAAAAAATCATCGCTTTGCGATGATCGGTTCCCGAAGCAGGGAACCGATCATCGCAAAGCGAAATTCCCCCATAGGGAACATCGTTTTGTGATCGCTTTTGCGATCGCAAAAAGTTCGTCATGATGCAATTTCATCGTCAAATGGAGCACACGTCTTGCGGGGCACCATGGTAAAGTGGTGCCTTGACTTACGAACGCCTTGACCTATGAACATTTTGAGCTACGAACACAAAATTTTGCTTTGATTTGCGAACGGAACTTTGACTTACAAACAAAAAAAGGCAGGGGAAAAGGGTGGGAAATTCAAATAGCTAGCTCTAGGTGGCACCGAGGCTGCTTCTTTGTAGCTCTTTCACCCAGGCAGTTAGAGTGTGTGTGATCTGAGGAGGCTGCCTGCTAAGGTAAGGTGCTGTTTTATACTTTTAAAAAACTGTTCTGGGTATTTTTGCAGCGTGATTTTCGGCTGGGGGTTTATGTTTCCGTGCTGTGATGGATCCTGGAGGGGTGTTTGTTTTTCAGATTTTCCTCCAATTTCCCATGGGGAGGGGGGTTTGGTTCCTTTTTCGAGTGTTTTTTCACATTTCTGATGGGTCTTGGGGAATTTTTTTTTTGTTTCCCTCTCCCATTTCCAATGGGTCTTGGGGGGTTTGGTTGATTTTGGGCCAGAGTTGCCAACTGAAGAAAATAGGAAGGGAAAAGTCAGTAAAAGGAGGAGCAGCTTGTAGTCAAGGAGGAAAGACAATAATGGAGAGAGCTGGGTGGAAGTGCTGGAGTGGTACGAACTTGAGCTATTCAAGGAAGTGCTGCATGCCTTGAGCTTTAGTGAGCCACAAAATGCATTAGCACAAAGGAGTCCTGAGGTGCCGCTTGCAGAACCTGCCTCCACAACTCTATTTTCCATCCAACGATGACAGTGCAGACATCACAGACAATTCAGCAACAGGAAGCTGAGCTGCAAGCTATCTAGCATATGACCTCTTCTTCCTATAACAGACGCATGGACAAACTAGTGGCTAGCTCAGTGATTTAGGGATCTGAGATTGGGAATACAATTCCCCACTTTGCCTCCTTGACAGAGGCTGGACTCACTGATCCATAGGATCCCATCATGTGCAATTCTAAGATGATGATGTGATTATTTTTAAGACTCCAGAGGCTTTCATGGGAAAAGCGAGGTAATTGCTCCCAATCTTTGGACTTAAGGACTGCCCAGAAATAGACTGGCTGGGGCAGAGAGGATTTGAAAAGCTGAAGTTGTTTGTAGTTATCCTTTGCTATGCGAGATTATTTTTTTATTTATTTCTTAAGACTACAAATCCCAAGCTTCCTGCTCCTGTCCCACTGCTAGCTGAGAGCTTTCTTTCTGAACAGGAAGCTACACATAACTAGGCCTAGTTCAGTGTCAAAGCTTTCCAGGGATTTGTAGTCCAAAAAATCCAGACATCCCATCCTATTTGCTACTGCTGAAAAG
This sequence comes from Pogona vitticeps, assembly GCF_051106095.1. NCBI lineage: Eukaryota > Metazoa > Chordata > Lepidosauria > Squamata > Agamidae > Pogona > Pogona vitticeps. Next base: position 217,261,983 of record NC_135784.1, on the reverse strand, counting down.
GTAGCGCTTCCTAGTTTATCGTTGTCTGAAAAACAGACAAAAAGGACTCTAAAAGAGTGTAAGATGCCGCATCGTAACTTGTATTAGAATTCCAAAATAGTTTCAATGTTGGGCTTCCACATCCAACTGAGCCCCTCTCAAAGAAGAACAGAGATAATTTATTTCTGGCTTTAGCCAGAGCAAGTTGCTCATCAACAAAAATTTCACTGGCAACACTCCTTAGACCTTACAGTAGCAAGGACACCCCTGTCACAGCTATGATGTTATCTTTCTTAAACAGATGGGTACATCAATCATTTCTCTGTCACACAAACAAGCTAGCTGCTGCATCCTTGTCATCTGTATTCCCACTGAACAGTTCGTGTTCTAGGCACAACTGCAAGGAACAGTTAAAAATAAGAACTTAACCTATGAAGAATAAGCACAAGGAAAGTTGCAGTGGCAGAGTATATACACTGAATGCAAGCAGTAGCACAAGAACAAGGGTTCAAGTCTAGAAGAATTGCCACAATGGTTGACTAGAACAGTCGTTCTTAACTTTGGGTTACTCAGGTGTTTTTGGACTGCAACTCCCAGAAGCTTTCACCACCAGCTGTGCTGGCTGGGATTTCTGGGAGTTGCAGTTCAAAAACACCTGAGTAACCCAAGGTTAAGAACCACTGGACTAGAAGAACAAGCTCCCAAACCCACACAAAGCCTACTGCAATCAAAGGCTAACAATTCTGGAAAAGCAGATTTCTTCAACGTAACACTTTACAGATTTGTTGCATATTTGCACTGCAAACTTTCATTAGCCACCAACATTAATAATAATCCCACTGTCTGGGGTGATAACAGCTGTAAACTAGAGCAGTGGTTCTCAAAATTAGGGGGCCCAGATGGTCTTGGTTGGACTGCAACACTCAAAAACCATTGATGGCACTAGCTATGGCGTCCAGGAGTTGTAAGCCAAAAATATCTGGGACCTCAAGGTTGTGAACCACTGAACGGAGCTTGATAATGGCTTAGAAATGGGGAGGGGGTGAAAATATGTAGGAAGTCGTTCATTTTCAAAGAAACCAGTAAGAATGAAACACCTGTAAGGAAAGGTAGAAATACAGTCCTTTTTATGCTCTACCCCTAATGCTGGAAGCCTGCACTGGAACTGAAATCTTCAAGTAGAAAGACATTATTCGCTTCCAAGACTGCACTTATGATACTTAGTTTTGTATTCCAGAGCCCAAGACTAGCAGAATAACAAGGAAACACTACTGTGAAAATAGTTACATGTACTCTATATCCTACTATGCCATCTATATCCTACTATGCCATCAGGCAGATCACTGTTCACTGAACGAACATTACAGTGGTGCCTCGCTTAACGGGCGCTCTGTTTAGCAACAAAACTGCATAGCAACGAAGATTTTGCGATCGTAAAAGCGATCGCATTGCAATGTTTTAAATGGGTTTTCTTCACTTTGCGATGAACAGTTCCCTGTTTCGCTTACCAATCATTGTAAAGCGATGATTTTTTAACAGCTGATCGGCGGTTCCAAAATGGCCGCCAGGTAAAAAAAATGGCCGCCCGCTCTGTTTAGGGACGGATTCCTCGCATAAGAGGCAGCAAAAATGGCCACCATATGGAGGATCTTCGCTTTAATGTCAGTTTTCTGCCCACAGGAATGCATTAAACAGGTTTTAATGCATTTCTATGGGCTTTTTAAAATCACATAGCGACGAAATCACTTAGCAGCGATTTTTGCTGCACGGATTAACGTTGCTATGCGAGGCACCACTGTATTTCCTCGGAAGAGCCTGCCGCTGTTTACTCATCTGCTCAGTCTTTCTTTAATCAAACATCATATTTAACAACTGTGTACTTGAAACACTAAGGCTGTCTAACAAGAGGACTATACATGGCTCTTAAATGTGTACATCAACGGTGCACTGGGAGACCAATTAATTCTTGAAACATTATTCTGTTCTACATGATAACAACGGAACACGTCAAGCCATGGCAAATAAGTAAAAGCAACATGAGGACCCTGCAAGAGCGGCCAGAAATATTTGAGCTAATTTCCTGAGAGCCACTGCGATCAATTGTGCGGGAGACTCCCAGATATGAAGGGTCTCTTATTATTTTATATGTCTCTGATTTTATCATGATTTTATTTGGTTATATTTGTATTTTAAACAATTGTGACAGCTTTTAGCTAATACAATAAACTCAAACTTCAACTTGAACATGAGGACCTTTGACTATTGTCAGGCACCTCTTCTTCCGGTGCACAATTATGAACTTGTCTTTGCAGCACAGGGAAGAGTACTTAACAGTATAGATGCTTCCAGTTGCAAAACAGCCAAACAGATACCCTGGCTGAAATCATCTTGTGCAATTTATGTCATGTAAGTCAGACTAGATCATCAGCTGCCACAGTTTTTCAGAATGTAAAAAATTTCAATTCCCCCCCTCACAAAGGTTCCAAGGATCCCATGGGATCCCTTTCCTCCTAGCTAAGCTGTTGAGGGTCAATGGATGGGTTAGTCCTTGATTTCCTAAAAGGTGACATCACCTCTGGAGTCCCCAATGGCTCTCCTATGATAAGTGGGATCTCAAGGGAGCCTCAGAACCTTTGGGGTAAGTGGACTGGAAAATATTAACTTCCGAAAAGTCGGTGCAGCCAATGCAGTGTAAAGCTGCTCAACAGGATTTCAGCTATTGTTGCACTTTATTAATTAAAGTAGTAAAATTTTACTTCAAATTTATCAGCAGCTGAAACCAATAAACAGGATGGTAAGGTCTTAATAGAAAAACCCTCCCTCCATCAAAAACAAAACCAAAAATCCGCAGGAGATTTGCCGTAAGAGTTCAATGGGTGTTATTGTGTTCTCAAGCATTATTACTGAAATTATATTTCCTTTCTCCCCTGCAGCCAGAAAATACGGTGCCATTTCATGGGTTTCTTTTAACGAATCAGAGAAATCAGTTGGCATGGTATAAGCCAAAAGGGCAACCAGTAGCTTAAATCAAGGTTATTTCAACATACATGTGCCTCATATATGAAACAACCCCTAGCAGTTTAGTAAATCACTTCAGAATCCAATCCATCTGCATGGGTACTTAACTAGGTAGCTCAATTAAAGTGTTTCAGAAGTGCCTGGTAAGAGATTAAAGTTCTCCGTCACTCAGATTATTAAAACCATTTTGTACCAGCTTTGCAATTCAAGCGTAGTCAAGGTCTACACATTCATATCAAACAGCGAGATAAGCCAAATACAGTCTCAGTTCAGCACAGCTCTTAACTAAATGCTCTTGTTTTGATGGAAGGCAAGAAAATGAACACAGAGAACAGCATAAGAGAAGCAGAGCAATTCACTGCAATATAGGCTGGTGATTAAGGCAGCCTATTAGATGGTACAACAGGACAGCTGCTACTCATTTGCACATTTCTTCCATGGTACTACTTCACTGCTCACAAGCCACCGCTACTTGAGTGAAGAAATTCATATGGATCCTAGCTCACTCAACCGTCATGTGGGGACCTGTGTCAATGAGATCAACCTCAAGATGATGGAGCTGCTGAATGTTACAGCATAGAAGTGAACTACATTTAAGGGGAGGCAGTTCCTGTGACACTGACCTAATATTTCAGACAATCCATTTTAAAAAGAAAAAGGGAGACAAGGAGAGGCTTCAACTCTTCCATGTCTAATTTCCAAATACTTTTAGTCTCCAAAAGACTTCTTCTCGTCTGTAAGAAGTACTGGGCAGACATAAAACAAGAGATAAAACGATGAGGCATGGATTACGTATACTGTATTGGGGGGACGTGGTGGTGCTGTGGGCTAAACCGCAGAAGCTTGTGCTGCAGGGTCAGAAGACCAAGCAGTCGTAAGATCGAATCCACGCGACGGAGTGAGCTCCCGTCGCTTGTCCCAGCTCCCGCCAACCTAGCGGTTCGAAAGCATGCAAATGCAAGTAGATCAATAGGAACCACCTCGGTGGGAAGGTAACAGCGTTCTGTGTCTAAGTCGCACTGGCCATGTGACCACGGAAGATTGTCTTCTGACAAAACGCTGGCTCTATGGCTTGGAAACGGGGATGAGCACCGCCCCCTAGAGTCGAACACGACTGGACAAAAATTGTCATGTGACCTACAGGGGCCTATTATACAATTTCCACAGCTCCTGCTGAAAAGAAAATTTCAGCCAAAAAATAAAAAGTCATACCTGTAGGGGACTCCCACTGTTACAATTCTCCTAACTGTCATTCTGCACTTTCTTTAAATCCCAACAAGGGTGTGGTACAGTAGACAGAGTCATGGGTTCAAATCCATGCTCAACCATACAAGTTCATTGGAGGGATGGCAATGGTGAAACTACTTCTTAAATACCTGACAGACCTTGAATGCCATTAGGGTTGCCACAAACTGGATGTGACTTGATGCACATAACATGCATATTTTCTCACTTCCATCTATCATCTTTCTGCTTCCTCCATGAATCTTAATGTTCTGCCTGAAACTCAAATTAACCTTACACTTGTACAAATCAATGGTGGGTGCATGTGTAGGGTTAATTCCAAAACACACCTCAAGGGAAGTACTGTAGTCTATTGACCAGCTTAAAATCTAGCACACCTCTTTTGCCAAACAAGTTAAATTCAGACATACGATCAGTATTTAAGATAAATTTTTCAAGAAACTGATATCCTCATTCTTTTTACTGGCAAAGAGGAAAGGGAACCCCATTCATCAGAACCAGAACAGAAATTCACCCCGCTGGCTTCCTAGGGTGCTACTAAAATACAGTCTTCCACCAAGACTGGCCCATTCCCTCCACTTCCAGAAACGAACCAGTGTATATCCTCTCTTGCCATGGTAACCAAGAACACCAACAACGGCAGACAAAACTATGTCATATTAATTTATGAGTAAAAACATACAACATAAACAAAATTTAATGTTTGAATCGGCAAATTATAGAGTCCATTAATTATAAAGACCAAAAATGCTGAGCAACTGAGAAGGAAAGCAGGCAAGCAACCAGAGTGGGTAGAGATCAAATACATCAAAAACATTTACATCAAATTTAAATTCAATTAAATCACAATTTTAAAAATGATTTAAATTAATTTTTTAAAAATTTGAATCATCCAAAACCAATTTTTATTTAAATCATGATCAAATCAAATTAAATCAAATTCATCCTGCAAGCAACATTGTAACTTGTCTAGCCAGTGTGCTTGGGAGGTAGTACCACTGTTTGGATCCCAAGCTATGGTTAGTGTATCTCCTGCAGGATCTGAACAAAGTCAAATTGCCATAGGTTAGGAAATCTCCGTAAGTATTACATATTGCATGCCGAGTTGGCACGACCCTTTTTGTGGTGTAAATTGCACATGACGACTAAAATCCTACTAGGAGTTATGTCTGCAGTTATGACTTAGTATGCACCAACAAATTCCTACACTAATTTCCTAACCAAATCACCAATGAGAGTTATACCAATTTTCTTATGTTCAAGAGGATTTGGGTGAGTATTTCAGAATCCACAGAACTTATGGTTCATGTTTTTAAAAAAGCAGGAAAAATGCCCGTCCACCCACACAAACACAAAGTTCAACAAACTGAAGTCAAGGAGGTTTTTGTAAGGAGTGTTATAAAATATGCTTCTCTTTGGTTCATTGATATCAGCTTCTGAGGAGAAAAAAATAATCTGAGGTAACAATTTGAGGAAATCAAGACGCAAAGGCCAGAAGAGAAATAAAAGGTGAATCAGTATTGTCAAGTTAGTCACTTAATCTATAACCCTTTAACGCTGAAGTGCACACCTAAAGTTAATCTCCTGCTAATGTAAAAACTACATTTGGTTTACTATTCTATGCCAATAAAAGAAACTCACACACACTAATAGCCCATTCCATTTCCCTCACAAAGGAAAAACATCCACACTTCTGTCCCAGTTACAGTATCTTTCCTGCAACCTGAAATCTATTTTTAACCTAGCTTAATTTTCAACTCTTCTTCCTCCAATATTGCTTCGGATGGCAAGTGCTGTCATTGAACACATCCAGAAGACACCAGGTTGAGGAAGGTTGGGATAGGCTAGAAATGGAAAATGCTAATTTTTGGACTATAACTCTTGAAATAATCCAGCCAGCACAGCACATTTCAGTATGAAGAACACTTTCTACACTCTTATCTTTAAAACTATTATAAACTTCAAACACTCAAAGTCATCTTTATCATGGTCTGAAACATCTTTCTCTTTCCTTTTCTATTCCTTCTTATCCTCTTTTATTACTAATCATCTAGTAGAAAGAGCTGTAGGGATGACATTTTAGTCAATCTTGAAAGGGGAAAAAGCATTAGAGTAGACGAGTAGATCATGTACTTACATTCTTGGTAAGAGGAACCAGTACAAGGAAAATCTCAGAACTTCATGTCTACTATAATTTCCCAAGGAAACACTAAACAGATTTAACTATGCTTTTAATCCAGTCTGAGCAGTTTCAAGTATCAAGTCATTTTATGCTTAACACATGACAAAACAGAGATCTATTGTGCAAGTTAACGTTATGAAGACATTCGGATTTAACACAGTTTGTGTAAACAAGCTGGATGACATTTACAAACATACCAGATGAACTAGATACTGTCTGAACATACACACATCCCTTTCTAAATCTCTCTGCTTAGTTTTTCCAAAGATGAATAAGCCCCTATTGAGAACTATGCCTGTAAGACCCCACACAAATACAGTACTAACATCTAACCACAAAACAACATGGAAGGAAAGAGACAACCTCACCTTTTTCCTAAACAGGTAAGGAAGAAAAGGGTGTATGAGAAATCAAATGAAGCAACAAAGATAAGCTTTAATATTTAGGAAATTGGACCAATGACCAAAAACTGTGGCTCACCTTGGAAGCCAAACTTATGACTGACATCACCCAGTCCCTTCTTGAACTCTACATCACAATCAGAGAGAAGAGGAAGGTAGAGTTGTTTATTTTTAAATTGTGCTTTTGCAGGAATTACTAGGTACAAACAGCACTTTGCCGTTGCTATCTCCAGCAGCAGCTGGAGGAACAGAAGAACCTGAACTTTCACTACAAGGAGCAGGGTGGATTAAAATCAATTTGGTAAAAAAATATTGGTTTTTAAATTTGAATCAGATTTATTTAAAAAAATGCTTTTGGAGGAAAAACCTCTCTCGTAAAGATAGTTTTCTATTTAAGATACGTTGTAGTTCAAAGGTTATTCACCATGACATAGAACTTAGTTATGTAACATGAGGCTGCATATTCATGCAATATTTACAATATTTGTTTAACCACTTCAGTTAATAAACATTGATGTTTAAGCAAATACAAGAATATGTAAGCTACATAATGTTATTGTTTTAGTTAAAAAATTTAAGCAGTTGGCCAAAATCAGTTTGGATACAGCTGCTATACTAACCTGACAGATTATTATTCTAAATACTGTACAAAATCTTCATCTAGTTGCAAATATTAAAGATTATAACTACAAGCAAGAATGAGTCTTTAAATTTAAGAATCATGATTTAAATTGAGTCTTACTGACTAGTGATTTAAATCAAATCCACCCTTGCAGGGAGTCACATCCTTCTGCTAAAAACAATGTCAGCAGTGTGCTTTCGTTCTACAAAAGCCTAACAAGGCAACAGAAAGATAAGATCCTAGAGACAAGATGAGCATTGAAATGGATTATTTTCCTCATTTCTTATTAGGATTTTGCAGAAGGGGGCAGCAACAAGAAACTGCAAAAAGGCAGAAGCTACCTCTCCCTTCTTCTCTTTCTCTACAGAGGAAAGGACACAAGAAATGTCCACCAGATCAGCCCAAAGTCCAACTGTGCCTTATCACAGCAACTGACCAGCTGCCTGTGTATTATCCACAAGTAAGGCTTTAGTACAACTGTATCCTCTCTCTCACCTTCATGAGAGACTGATATAGAGAGAAATCCCAGGACTGATACCAGACCTGAGGATACAGCCATCCTGACTATCAATAGACAATTTCCTTGACTTGCCCTTTTAAAGCCATCCACGTTGGCAACCCAAAGAGGGGTTCCTCTCACAATTCAGTCATACCACCTTCTCTGCCTGGATGGGTTATGTTCAGTAAGTTAGCACTTTAGTTGGGAAATGCCTCCTGAGGGCCAGTGCCTTCCTTTCCACTCTCTGAGACTCTTACTCCTGGGTGCTCAGGGAAAACACACACAGGATGTTTCCCAAATATCCTCAGACACTGGGTTTGTACCTTCCACCCCTTTACAGGTGTTCAAATAAACCACAGCTTAGGTAAAAATTTTATTATATTATTAAAAAGCAAAAAAAATAGCAAAACATACCAAAAATTTACAATAATTTCAGCAGTGATTACAAAAACCATCATCAGGTAAGATATACAATGTACAGAACTCAATGAATGTTTTGGATAAAGCTGATAAAGCTGTTCCCTCAGAAAATAAAGAAAACCAACTCCATAAGCTATACTTACAAACATGTACAAAGTTCTTCATGGTAGGTATAAAGCATTGTATGAATATGCTAAGTCATGATGATGAATGGAGGGTGGCTTTGTTCTAACTAACCATCTCTCTTAAATCCCATTATCCCATCAACCACAGTTCTAAGAATCCACTGATCAGAAGGCTGTGTTTAATTGGCTCTAGCTGTACCAGTTAATTGGCTCTGCTCCAGGTGTAAAGACAATCCATCATCAAGACTCCTTACTCTCCCTCACCTTCAAAGGTCTTCCTGATCCCACTAAATACAGTACTCTTATCTTAGATAGTGCCCAAAAAACCCACAACAACCATTGGATCCAGGCCGTGAAAGCCTTCAAAAATACATTACACAGTTCTCAGAACATTCGTCCCTAGCAAGATTAATTTGAACATTTCACTGCTTTTCAGAGTCTTGGTGTTAACCCTCTAACTGCTTTAGAGATGTTACAGACTTGATGTTAACTCCATAAACCATAATTCCCCCCACAGCAACCATCATGACTTCTTGCAAATTTCACCATTTAAGCACATGCTACATTACATATTTTCACTTCCATAATGTAGGCTTTGGGAGAAAACCACCATCAGAAATGCACCCAATACATAAAAACTAGAAAAAGAAGGGAGAGAAACAAAAAGAAACGAAATTCCTCCCATTTCTCTTTTCCTAGAGTTTTTGCAGGAAGATGCATAGAGGAATTGGCTGTGGCTTCCTTGGAGAGCCCAGTTTGCAGCAAGACCAGAATTTCCTCTCTTGGCCTCCCCTGTCACTCTGGAGGGAGAAGGCACCACCTCGTGGCTGATCTCCAAAACAGCTGGAAGGAAAGACACAATCTTGCCTTTTCCTGAACAGGGAGGGAAAAAGTATATGGTCTCCTTCTCCTCCCCCCCCCCTTTTTTTTTTTGTACAAAGGAGGAAAAGCCTGCAGAACACATTTTCTCCTCAGGAAATAAAAGATGAATGTAGACACAGTTTGATGAAAGCAGAGCTTCTGAAAGAAACACAGTGTAACCTGCCATATGGAGGGATCCTCACCACTGTCAACAATTGTACAGCTCAGCAGCAACTTTAAACACTGAGTCTAATCAAATCTACTTACACTAATCCTAGCTGACACCTGTCTTATTTCAGTGACACTTCCAAGTAATATATGCTTAGAATTGCAATCTCGACATAACCCATCCAAAAAAAAAAAAAAAAAAAAACTTCTCAAGATAACAGTTCAACCTGAACTTTACATCTATTTATCATGGCCTATTTGCTTCTGCTTACTTCAGTTTCCCTGAGATGCCAACTATTTATCTCCACATCACAAAAAGTGCCTTGCATGCCACAAAATCCTTGTGTAAATAAATACCTGCCTCATAAGGATGCATAAGACTCTTGAACTCTTAAACTTTCACAAGACAAGACTGTCCAGGTGGCAACCTAAATAAACCAAGGTGCAATTATGTCTGTCTCCACTGGGACCTTCAGTGAGTCTCCAGAATATTTTATCTTTCTAAAATAAGTATTTTTGTATCTGTCAGGGTCAGTTCAACAAGGTCAATAGGTGCTACAAACATTGCCACAGCTTGCTGATGCTGCCACCTAGCATCTTCTTATGTAACAGCTGATTACAGACTCTTACCATTTGAGGCTAGATCTGAAATAGGGTGACTTCAAACGTGTACTTTTTCCAGACACAACAATGGAAATTGTGCAAGAAAAAAAAATATCAGAACAAGTATCATTCAGAGTGAACACACAAGTACTGTACGTTTCCTCAACAGTCAGAGTACATTTCCTTGGTACCAAATTCATCTTTCCATAACACAAGAACAGAATAACACAGCACCATCCAGTACTTTGTACTTCAACATCACTCCAGTCAATATATGTGCTTCCTTATCCATACTTTCCCCATAACAAGAGCAGAGGCAATGTGGACTGCCCACTTCCCCATAAAAAATACTCAAGTCCCAGCATATATTTTCCTCCTTTTCTTTTAAATCTCTGCTCATTATGTCCATCTGTAACATATCCCGGCACAGAGGCAAAAGTTTGACTGGGACAAACAGGTCTGTCCTCATAGCAGTTTTGCCATATAATTGGGATGATGCGAGACTAGGTCTAAGACTGCCATGCCAAATGATTAAAATGAATCATCTAATTCATGATCCCCTAATTCATTCAGGAATCCTTTTAATAGGACTCAGCAGCTGCCTTTGCACACAACCATAACCCATAATTTTGCCTCCAGCTAGTAACACTCCCACCTCCGTTCTGCACCTCATCTTTTTGTGACACATGCCCTTCAGATGTTATTACGCTAGAAGTGCCATGATCCTTGACCACCAGCATATTATCTGGGGCTGATTAGATTTGTAGTCTAAAATCACTGGAGGGCACCAGCATGGCAAAGGCTGGCTGTACAATAAGACAAAGGCTTAACGGAAGCAGCCTGCCAGGAAAACAACAGCTGGAAGAAAATGATCTAATTTCTTGAGGTCTAAAGTAATGCATGCTGCCTAGGACTCACATTAATAGTAGTAATGCTATTTATAATCACAAATGCTATTTAGGCTATCTTACGCTTTATTGCAAAGTTAAAGTTTGGCTTCTGAAAGCAAAATCAATGTGTGCGCGTGCACACACGCACGCACACACACTGTAATATTATAATAAACAAACTTTTATTTTGCAAAATTGACTTATCACTGCATTATACTAGACAAGGAAACTAAAACCACTTCCAAATATTGTAAGAGAAATGCCAGTAACACTTGCCAAAGCAGGGCACAAATACAACAACAAAGACTTCCCAAAGCTTACATTACAGAGGAATGCATTGTACATTGCTGATTTCTCCTCCATCTTGAACGCTAATCCACAAATTGTTAGCTCAGCTTCCTTTCCTGTCTACCAGCTGCTAACAAAGGTACATCCCTTAAAACTGCTTAAAATCAAAAAGGAATACAGCAAAGAGTTTCCACCTGTGCCCTCCCTACCCCTCTCTTACATGATGCTTCATGATCTCTTTACTGTATTCATTCAGTAATCCTACTAAAAGGACCTTAAATAGCAGAGCTCTGCTAGGAAGGGGCAATGGCACTTCCAGAGGGAATGAATACATTCAGGTGATAATCAACTCAGATTGACCCAGAAACAAGGAGGGATGTCACCTTGATTTTAGGTGGGAGGGCGGGATGGGGAGGGGAACTTAGCTTATTTCTGAGGCAATAACAGCAGAGCTCATCCACTCTGTACAAGTTATGAGAACTCCTCTGTTAAGGCTTGTGCATGCCCTCCAGCAAAAAAAGATCAATAACATTTTTGCAACTTCATTTATTTACTTATTTGGCTTATAGACAACCCAACTTAGGGAAAGCACTACTTGGGGCAGTTTATGTAATTAGGCAAAGCATACAACTAAAATAATAAAAGGAAATCAGAATGCATACCACCACTAAACTAAACCTACTCCAAATTCTGTCTTAAATATATGTAACTAGGATTAGGAGACATTTGCAATCTACCCTTCAGCTATTGTTTCAAGGGATATTATCAGACTCCTGGAAAAGCTCAGAAAACTTACAATGAATATGCTCTTGCTAGTCTTTGAGCACATGCAACCTCATCTGGGCAGTGGGAGTACTGACTCGCAAAATGTGCTAGTAGGGTGACCAATACTGGGCTCCCTGAGTGAACACATACAGTGGTGCCTCAACTTAGGACCACAATCCATTCCAGAAGATGGACGTAATTCAAAATGGTCGTAAGTCGAAGCACCATTTCCCATAGAAATGCACTGAAATGCTATTAATCCATTCCGGCCAAAGAAAGAAAATCACAAAAAAAAAAATTACTGCAAGACTCATTGGAAACGCGATTAATCCCTCTCAGCCAAAGGGGAAAAGAAAAAGAAAAGCAATCAAGCGTGCAAGACCCATCGGAAATGCACAGAAAACAAATGGAGCAGATCAGAAATGCACAGAAAACAAAGGGACCACGTCGGAATCGCAAAAGAAACAAATGAAAAAGCAAGGAAAGCATGCAAGACCCATTGGAAATGGGGGAAAAAACCAGAAAGCAACGAAACCCCCCAAGACCCATTAGACATGGGGGGGGGAAACCCAAAAAACAAAAACCCCCAAGACCCATCGGAAATGGGTAAAAAAAACCCAAAAAAACAAATCCCCAAAGACCCATCATAGCACACAAACATAAACCACCACCCCGGCCCAAAACCACACAGCAAAAACACACAGCAGAAAACAGCACCTTACCTTACCAGGCAGCCTGAAGCCTCCCTGCAAACACGTACACACAGTCCCAAGCCTCTTCTGATCGCACACTCTCTAACTACTGTACTGGTGCAAAAGAGCTACAAAGAAGCAGCCTTTTTTCCCTGCCTTTTTCTGTTCGTAAGTGAAAGCTCTGGTCGCAAGCAGAAGCAAAAGTTTGTGGCCGGAGCTGGTCGTAACTCGAAATGGTCATAAGTAGGGACGTTCATAAGTCGAGGCACCACTGTACAATGGAAGGAATAGGGAAGCAGAATGTGAGCCAGTACTTGCATAGAAAAAAAGCTTAGCAAAGGTATGTAACTAAAAGGACTTTGTCGTTTTGTTTGGCCTATCAAATTAAAATACAAGCAGTACTGTGAATAATAAAAAGAGAAAGAGACAGAGAAAGACAGAGAGATCTGGCTTCCTCTGTAGATCATTCTATATGTATACAAGGCAAATGCTAGTAACCCTATCAGTAAAGCCCTACAAAGAATCAAGCATAATTTGTCCCCTTGAACAGTGCTAATTCAAGCTTTACTCATTTACATCGCCGCTCTAATCCTAAAGTAATAATTCAAAACCTTTTGCACACACTCAGTTGAGCACCAAGATAATCCTGAAACACACAGCTGTTGGCCTAGGGCTGAACAGCCCCGGGCAACCCCAACTGTGAACAAAATGACCACACAGATATAGTTCTGGAAGGAAAGGAAACAACTCTATTGGTTTCAGCAGCAAGTTGCTGGCGCAGCACTGGGATGGATCCAGAGGACTGACAGGCTTGAGTGCCTCTCAATGCCGCCCCTCCAGCAATCCACTCAGAGCAGTCCACCTAGGGTGACCGAACAATGAGTCCATGCGGGCATATGCCATTCCGTGATAGCCTGGGGACAGTGGGGAGCATATGGCCCCCAAGCTAGGCCAGAGCCTGCCCAATCTCCAGCTCCCTTTAAAGGGATCCCTTACTTCCAGGGCCTGCAGACCCTGCCTGGAGCTCATTAACACCATCGAGATTCATTCAATGCCCCAGCTAGCCAGAGAAAATTGTGCCAAAATTGTGCAATTGGCAATACCACGAATAACACTTTTATCACCCATACCTCTAATACCAATGTAACTTAAAGCAACTGTACATGCAATATAAAAATTGGAGGGGGAGGAGCCAGCAAGCCACTGAATGGCCAGGGAGTCACTGAAGCTCCTGTTTTAAACTGGAGGGCGGTGGCGGACGGAGTGAAATGCCATAACTCTGGCCTGCACACCAAGGCCCTTTATTTCAAAATTTTTGCAGGGACCAGTGGAAGGCAGCCACATCACCACAACCTCCCGATGGCCCCCACGTCTAGCCTTCTGCAGCTCCAGCACCATTTTAGGGAGCACCAATGCCACCCAGGCCACCGACAATGAGGAGGCCTGATAAATTGGGCCACCTTTTTTTTAACATGTCCTCTTCAGGAAACGTCTTGCTTTATATTATAATACTGAATGTGTATCCTTGTTACATTTAAGCTAAATAAAGACATGCCAAAAGTCTCCAGCTGCTGTCCTAGGATGCAGTCGAACAGACCTATAGCTCTCTTTTTAACAAGTCCAGTGCAAGTTATTTTCTGGTGATCAGATAATGTAAAAGAAATCATGAAATAGCCCAACTCTTCTTCATAGAACAATCTGGACTTCTCTGGCCAATGGTTAGGGCTTTTCTTTTTTGGAGCTAGGCTACAGCTATTTCTAGATGCATGGAAGGATCACTTTAAAGGAGATCGCTCCCAGCAAAGTAACCTTTCCCAGAGCAGACATATTCCTATCACCATCTGATCACACCTCCAGAAGCACTAGTGAGTAGGTCCCAATAAAGTCAATGGTGCTTTCTTCTAAGTAGAAATGCATACAATCTCACTGTAAGCACTATCTGCAGCTATCTCTTCCCTTTCCATTTTTCTCTCTTGCTCTACAGCCATATCAGTAGGAAAAATGCAAAGCAAAACTAGGAAAGGTATTGAACAGCTATCTCTTGCAAAAGAGAATGGAGAGTCATAATTTTAAAATCAGTGGTTGTTGTGGGTTTTTTGGGCTCTTTGGCCGTGTTCCGAAGGTTGTTCTTCCTAACGTTTCGCCAGTCTCTATGGCCGGCATCTTCAGAGGACAGCACTCTGTGCTCTGGTCCAGAGCACAGGTTGCTGTCCTCTGAAGATGCCGGCCACAGAGACTGGCGAAACGTTAGGAGGAACAACCTTCGGAACACGGCCAAAGAGCCCAAAAAACCCACAACCATTAGATCCCAGCCATGAAAGCCTTCGCGAATATATTTAAAATCATTGTTTCCCCTTTCCTGATAGTTTTTTTCCTTTTAAAAAACATTAAGAAATCTATTTTTTAAACTTACCACAAGACGTAACTTCTAAAAATCTATGAAGGAAAAAATGTAAACATTTTAAAGATATTTCTGTTAACTACATATGTACAAAGAGGCAGCATAACACACACTGTGGTGGAATAGTAACCTGTACAAATATATTTGTATAAGATAAAAGGACAGGTTAAGAAGAACTGTGATAAATGCACATGTTCACAGTGGCTCAAAGAGAAAGAACAGGGATACCACAAGGATTGGTACTGATATGAATGCTACATATTTTATTCTTAAGTGATCGAAGCCAAAACAATACAGCATTGGTAGAAGACAACAAAACATTTAGGTCTGTAAAAAACCAGTAAGACTGATGAGGTCCAAAACAATTCTTAAAACAGTGAGAATTATCAGCAAAATGCCAGATGAGATTCAATATAATGGAACCAATTTCATATACAGCAAGAGAAAGTAGCACCACTAAGACTAGCATTTCTCAGAAATATAAATCTGAGATGCTGCCCCGTAATATTAGCTTTCAATATGAGAAAAGTATTGATTCTATTTTTTTCCCTCCTCTAGCTTTTGTCTAATCCATGCTGAGGAAGAACCTCCCCATATTCTATAACCGGACAGTCATCAAGCTTCCTTCCCTCCCAGTACAGTTAGAGGAAATGCCAATGGTAATAAGCAGAAAGAAGAAAAATTATCCTTTCACAACACTGGATGGCACTTGCAACTACAAAGGAGGCAAGTAAACCCTAGACCACCTCTTTTCCTCTCCCTTCTTCATGTTCACCCCCACAAGAAAAATGTTACCACATTGTACCTGGCAGGCAAAGTGAGAAGGCAGAGTTATTTAGCTTCCTAATTACACATTTAGATTGGGTGAGAAATTATTCAAATTACTCCCTGAATAAGGGGAAGATGGGATAACTTGCCTTATTCCCAATCTAAAGAAACTGGAGCGATCTGCTCATTCTAGACAGTTTGGTGACTAAATTACCCTAGATTTACTGATTAGCACATACCAACTGCTCATGTCCAGTTCAATCTAGTCTGGCATAATCAAGAGCCTACAGCACATTATACAAATTTACTGTGCCTCAATATGTGTTCAGTTTTAACACTGCCATGGGATTCTTTGTTTTGTTTTTCTTGTTTATTGCTACAACTAAGTCAATAGTAATTATTTTATGGAATTTGATATTTATTATTATTGCAGCTAAACTAGGGTCACTGTTACAAGAAAAGCTGCAGCAAGCCTCAGAATAACAAGCTCCCCCCATCCACTGCTCTACTCTTCTAGCAAAACTGAAAGATAAAAAGCTTCTGCTTCAATTTTACTGGCATATCCCATCACGTCAAGATCCAGACAGACTGTGCAGAAACAAACCAACCTCAATCCACAGTTATGAAGATGGCTTGTTTAAACATGGTACCTTTAACATTAATCACAGTTGAGGTGTCACATTCAACTATAATTAATAAAAATGGGAAAGCTTCCTATCTTATCACGACATCACTAGGGAAGAAGTACATGGCTCACTGGGACATGTTCATATAACAATAGCCATAGATTATCATCATACAGTAACACTTCTTGGATATTGACTAAAATCCTGTTACTTAGTGCAAGCTACAAGTAAAGTAGGCCTAATGAATCAGTGGAGATGTGATGAGTCAAATCCTCCTTAAGTTCCATTGATTCAAATAAGCCTACCCTAGCAGCAACGTGCTATGCTAAGCAACAGGATTCCAGACAATATCCACAAGAATATCAAAATAAAATCTGCAGCTGATCAACTGCAATGGCAATTAATCAACAAGAGACTTCAGAATAAATATCACTCAGTTTAATAGGGTCGCTGAAATTTCTCCATCTTACTACAAGAGCTCCAGCAATAAGGATGTATTGCAATTTTGTGCAAAGATTCAAGGGAGGGGTCATGTACATATCACCACTGAGTATGTGATAACCAACACCACACCAGCAGAACACATTAGTTACATCACAATTACGTTTCCACGATATAGTCTATGTGGGCCTACTACCTCCTAATACAGTTTGAAAACTGTACCTGGTGAGAATTAGGAGAATGTTCTACCGTTAAAGTTGGTGTTGAGCAGTGATAAATCTCTCCAAAGATAAATTTTGACCTTTCTCAGTTTAACAGAAAATAAATCCTCTCCAAAAATAATTCCAAAGAGAAATTTCAAATAAATTCTCACGTGAGAATCAGAAATTCTGTGCTCACCTTATGTATAAGTTAGCTGAAATTGAAAGGGGGGGAAGTCTTTTCATTATACAATCAACTTTGGTCTGAAGTTCCCCTCTTTTCAAAACCCCACACTTCAATTAAGCTCCAGGGAAAAATTCTAAGGTAAATCCTTCCTTTGACGGATAGGGAAGCTCTCAAGTGAGAAAGAGATGTTTCATAGAAAGAAAGAAAAAACAAATGCAGCACAGTCATCCACCGTCAGATAGGGATGTAAATAGTGTCATGTCTCTGCATACTAAAAAAAACAACCAACGCAACAAAGTGAGATTTATGGAGTTGATCTTGTCCAAAATGTGCAAAATCCAGTTGTGCAACTTTAAACAGGTATAACCAGGATCAGACACCAAAAGCATTTAATTTAAAACAATGAAGGTTTCCTATCCCCCCTCCTTTCAGCTTCTGAGGCTCCCTAGGGCTCCCCTGTGCCCTTTAGGAGCCTCGAGAATGGGGGGACTTTAATAGTTAAGAATTGCTGCTGGATCCCCACCACCAGGATCAGAACCGCCAGTGGTTTGTTTTTAAACTATTAAAAGCTCCTGCCCACCACCATCCTGAGGCTCCCATAGGCTTCCCTGGGGCAAAAGGGAGTCCTAGAGAACCTCAGAAACAGGAAGAGGAGGGACAGGAAACTTTCAATTGTTCCAAACTAAATAAATGCTTTTGGTGCCTGATCCTGATAATGCCAATTTAAAGTTCTGAGGCTAAGGCAAAAGGGAGCCCTAGGAAACCTCAGAAGGTGAAAGCAGGGAGACAGGAAGCTTTTAATTGCTGTAAATTAAATGCTTCCAGTGACTGATCCAGATTATGCTGGCATTTGTGCATTCACAAGACTCTTGTTCGCTCATTTCTGTTAATGTACATAATATAAAATTAAGTGACAGCAAAGCTGTTGCCCTATTAAAATCAGAAGCATTAAATGACTTGTTGCTTCTTTCTGAGAAGCCACTTTGTTTTTTCATGATTTTTGTGCATGTCTACTTAACACTACAAAGAGCTAAGATGCCAAAGGTATTTTGTCCCGATTGGACTTCCTGCAGCAAGAAAAGCGGTATTTGTCTCAATTTCACTAGAAGTAAGACAGACCAAAATCTTCAAGAGGCTCTCCTGCCATGTCAAAATTGCCTGTTTAAAATATAAGCAATAGTCTGCTGAAATTTCTTCATTTATCTACTGTAATGTTACAGTAAGCTCAAAAGTATAAACAAAAGAAAATCAAAAGGGCTCTGAGAATGAGGGAGAAAATGACAGCCTCTTTCATGGGCAAGTGAAACTTTTGGAAACTGGAAGACATATTAAGCTACAATGCAAACTTCTCCCATTTCCAGGAGTGGGATAAAAATGCCCTTACTTCTACCTGCTAGAAAGCTTAACAGGAAGGAGATGCATTATAAGCAATTACAGGAAAAGCAAAATATATTTGCAATGCCTACCCAAAACATAACCTGTGCAAGGTTTGGGTTTTTTTCTTCCTCCCAAGAAATTCATTAAAATATATTCCTCTTTAATTTCTCTTACTAGTCTGAGATGTCTAAAAGGCCATTTCTGCAGATAATTTAAATATTTTAACTGTCAAAATCATATTTGTTATTTCTGCATGTGGAATGGCTCACTATATGCACGGATGTCTTTTTATGCCAAATCCTCAAGAAGTATCCACTATTCCATTGTGCATACGCAAGACCAACTGTTTTTAGTGGGGCAATCTCTATTTTGTGTAACAGCAAGCCAGAGATTGCTGGGGCAATCATAAATGGTCAGCAGGTTTCTTTAGATCTAGCAAACCTAGGACTATAGCTTCATTTACTGAGTCAACCAACCTCAGGTTAGATCTTCCTCTTTTCCTGCTGCCTCCAAGCTCCAACATTTCCTAGCATCATTGTATTTTACTGTCAGTTTTGTGTCCTCATATATATTGAAAACACATTACATTCAGTTTAGTCCTTTCAGCTTTTAGTGAGAACTGAGGCTTGATCTGAACTCGTTTCTCTCTCTTTCATGGTCCGTGGTATCTGCAAGCCTCTCTGACACATTTCAAATCATTTTTTCTGTCAGCTTTCTTCACTACCCAGCCTTCACATCTACATACAGTAATTGGGAACACTACAGTATGGATGAATCTGGTGTTGATCTCCAGTGAGCGACACATCCTTATACCTAATTATCTTTTCTAGTTCCTTCATGGATGTCCTACTAAATCTTCTGATTTCTTGACTGCAGTTTCCATTTGAATCAATGAAACGAGATGTAAAAAATCCTTAACAATTTCAATATTTTCCTTGTTAGCACTAAAGTTATGTAGGTCCTCCTGTATTCCTGAAGTTTATCTTTTTAATATTCAGCTATAACCCCACTTTCACACTTTTCTCTTTCTCAATAATTTTTAAGGAGTTGATATTTTCACCCAGACATATGACGACACCTGCATATTTTAAATTATGGATGTTTCCTCCATAAATTTCCACTGAACTATGTGACATAGGCCAGACAGACAGAGAGATTAAATTCATTCTTGTCCAACAACTTTGCCAAATGAAAACCATTCTGTTTCTCTGTGTTTTGTCTTACTAGCATCCTCCCGACCAGAGTAGAGGCTACAAGACAATCAAAAGTTGTACCAAACCCATTTCTTTTAGAAAATAAGTCTAAAAACAAACAAGTGAAGACATTTAATATTTTAAAGACCAGAAACTAATCAAAGTATATGATCTTTTCACCCCTAAATGACTTGCTTTTTCCAAGACTAATCTGTTTGGGATTTAAGATCTTCACATTCTTGTTGTCAGATACCTGGATACAACTCACAACAAAATTTTCAAATAATAACTGCTTTGTTTTCTCTCACTGTTGCAATTGAACAAAACAGCTTTTTGAACTCGGTATGTGAGTTATTTCAGAGTAGCATCATTGTTTTGGAGCCTGAGTCAATGAATCAGTATACAATCAGAAAAAAAATTTAGCTCTAAATTCAGATAATTGGCTATAGGTTCAATTTTTCCTTGCAACAGCAGCCACAGAGCTATTTCAATGATGAGCCCCCTGCTCATAAACTTTAAGCAAAGGACACATAGTAGACTGTGGACAAATGCATTAAACTGTTTCATTCTCCTTCTCATGCAAGTCAAAAGCTTCACCCCTGCTTACATTTTGGATTAAGCAGCCTAGTTTTGCAGGATTGTAGCACCCTTTCTAATCTGGGCAACACAGTGAAGCATGATGAACAAAATATGGAGAAAATACAAATACAGGAGCAGGTAATATCTTTAATTGACTATATACATAAAAAACAAATAGCAAGCTTTTGATGACAATTCTTCTCCTTAAAGGCTGTATAAATCAAGTTCTTGTGGGCAGTTCCAAATGTATGTACTACTGTTTTTAATGTTCCAGATTCACATGGCTGATGGTGTAGAGGCCAGGTAAGCTTCTTAGATGGAAACAGCTGTAGCATGAATGTTGGTTTCAAGCTCTTTTTCAGCTAGCAATTTGGAATTTATGGCCCATCTCTTAAAAGAGAGTCATAGGCAATGGAGGAGGGGGGCGCTCCTTCTCCCTTTCTGCAACTCGAAGAGTTACCCTTTAGCTGGGGCAGGGAAGACTGTCCAGTTAACATGGCCTGCCTCCAACAGAGTTGGGATTAGGAATTTAATTAAACCACAGGGAACAGTCAATTTAAGCCAAATTAAAGCCAAATAAATAGTTTTACCTGGTAAATGCTTTCTTTAGCATACAGTACTGCTTGTTTGATGTAAAGAGTCCATGATGTCAAAGAACTCACGTTGATCTTTAGTTGATGACCCAAATTGGCCATTCCATGAGTGCAAGTATTCAGTTTTTACTATAATTATGATTATATGGAGCTATTTCTTAAATGCAGAGATAGTAAGAATTCAGAATAACAGCATCGCTCACAACTCTTTTCATTTCCCCTGTATTACCAACTATTTGACAGGAAACTGTCTGGATCTTTAAAATGATGATTAAGAAAATGTTATCTCAATCAGACCTTGTTTCCCCTTGCACTTCCGTGAGCTGAAGAGACCCTCACAACTCCCACAGTGCAGTGGGCCACTTTTCTAAAAGTACAAAGCAGCAGCACAGGAATGGCATGGAGGTAAGATGGCTGCTCTACATCCTGCTGGTTTGACAGCTCCCTATCCCATAATTCAGCCTGGGGGAGTCTAGCCAAATTATGGCACTAAGTGTTTGCTAATTCTGAAAATCCCATCCCAACACAGTACCATGGGTGCAATGAAAGTTGAAAAAAATACTCAATATGGATGTGACGTAAGAATTCGGGGGGGGGGAACTTCCTTAATTGGTAAGCTTGCCAAATTCAGAACCAAATGTGAAAGGTATGTACAAAAAACACAAGCAAGTCTCCAATATTCCCTTACAATTGGAGCATCAATACATTTTACTAGTAAAGGAACAAAAAGAAAAAAACAAAATTTCAGAATGGCTTTTGAGATAATATAATAACTGTCTGCCTTCAAGTTGATTCTGACCTATAGTGATCCTTTCTAGGGTTTTCTAGGTAGAGAATATCAGAAGTGGTTTACCATTCCCTTCTTCTGGGGCCAGCCTGGGACCCTGCAGCATGCTGAAGGCCACACAGACTGGCCCGTCTCCCTAGGACCACCATGGGGAACTGAACTCCCTACCTATGTTTCCACAGCCAGATACCTAACTCACTGAGGTTGCTTTTAAAATAAAAAAAGAGTTAAAATGAGCCACTATTATTTCACAAAAAAATACCATGTTTCCCCAAAAATAAGGCAGGGTCTTATATTAATCTTTGTTCCAAAAAAACACATTAGCGCTTATTTTCAGGGTTTTTTTCATGTACAGCAATCTACATTGATTCAAATACAGTCAGGTCATCTTCTTCTGGTTGCTGCACAATGGTGGAGGGTGGGGTTTCACTTAACTGGGGCTTATTTTGGAGGTATTACGAGCATCCTGAAAAATCATACTAGGGCTTATTTTCAGGTTAAGTCTTATTTTTGGGAAAACAGGGTATGTTTTAATGTTCCATCATTCACCACTATGTGGGAGACTACTGAAATGCTACATTAAGTTAGCAACCCTAATAGGGCCTTACTTTCAAGCAAACTTGACAGGATTGGCTTTTGATGCAATTCACACATCAAAGCAAACTATAATAAAACAATTATACTGATATTTTCACAACCTACAGAGCTGGTTAGATTTTCACCTTATTTTTCTCCACCTATAAAAACTCTTTTAGCTAGATTTCTGCAAAGTGAGCATCCAAAAAAATTAAATATCCCCCACTGCCCACCCAAAAGCACTCAGAGGACCTCCTTCAGATCGGACAGAGCCATACGCTCACTGAAATTAGAAGCATTGTAGCAGACTCTTGTCTGTAAACCATTCCAAAGTTTTATTTCCTTTTCTTTTTTGTTAATCTAAATGCTGATACACTAACACAATTTCAGGAATCATTCTTGTGTCCATGTCCAGTGCATAACTACATCATTGGATGTCCAAGTGGTTTCTACAGGATTTCAAACAAGGTCAGAATGTTTCATATCACATTCATCAAAATAATGGAAGTGTTGTTATTCTAAACACATACAGAAACTGGGTTAGAAGTAAAAGACTAGATGTCAACATACACAGCTGCAGCTTAACTAAGCAGGTAAGGTAAAGGTAAAGGTTCCCCTTGACAATTTTTGTCCAGTCGTGTTCGACTCTAGGGAGTGGTGCTCATCCCCGTTTCCAAGCCATAGAGCCAGCGTTTTGTCCGAAGGATGTATATAAATTATAGCCTTATGCAAGCAACCCTATGCATCCTCACTTCCAAACAGAACCAAAGGCAGGTTATGTCTGCCTGCTTGTTTCCTTGGGAGAAAGACCAGTATGTACTTATAGGGCCTGTCAAATATAGGCCCTTCTAGAAAAACACTCTCTCTAAAGAATTGGGAGGCTGAGCTGTCAAAACTGCACAGTTTAGTTCATCCCAGTATGGTTGCTTTTGGTAGAAATGAATTCATTTCGTAGTAACTTGAGATGATTTTATTGGAAGCCAGTGATAGGTCCGGGAGCACAAGATGCTGCAGCAGTATTATTAAAGCAGATGTAAAGCTGATCTAGCCCCTTGGATAGAAGACTAGTGGGATCAAGAATATAACGAATATTCTGGGATACATTTGAGGTTTTTCCAAAGTGATTCAAAATTTTAAATAAATATAGAGCCCCTGCTGAAGATATTCAGCTAATTACATTTAGCACTAAAACATTTTAAGTTAGGATTAAGAATCCTTCAGTCTTGAGCGACTATGGCAACATGCTCTGAATATAAGACTTAGAACAGCAACTAGTGTGGCTGAGAAGGCCAATTCGAGAGTGACAATCCCTTTCACACTGAAGACAAATGCAATCTGTCTCCTGTCCAGCTCCCTGATTTTGCTGGTTCCAGGACTGCCTCTTTGCCTTGACCTACTGGACAAGGGTCTCTTCAAAATGGGAGAGGCCATGATGCAACGCCTTCTTCCAGGCTGAACGCTCAGATGTTGAAGTTTCCCATTTGTTGAGGTCCATTCCTAAGGCCTTGAGATCCCACTTGCATTTTAAGTAACCAAACAACATTTGTTCTGCTTAAAATAGGATGGAGAAATATCTACAATTTTTAAAAAATCAAATTAATTTAGATTATGATTTAAGTTATAAAACTGACTTTATTCAAATCATCAAAAAGGTCTGATTTTTTTTAAAAATCAAATTGATTTAATATCAATTTGATTTAAATCAAATCCACCCTGGCTGAAATCCTGTTCCACATATATTGTATTGTTCAGGTAAAATCAGCAAAACATTTATAACACCAGAACAGTAGCTGAAACGTAGAATATTTGCCTATGACAAATGGGATGTTCAGTTTTGCTTTAATAGCCACATTTTTCCCGTTTTATAAACCCCTCTTTTTCTATGAGAAACACTGAAAAGGTCTATGCATACAGCAATCCCTATTACTAAGACACTTTGGATTCCAAATGAAATCAAAAGTACCAGACACTGAGACAAGGCACTGGGATGCAGACTGTGCCCGAGTTCAGGTTCTGTTATCTAAGGAGACACTCAAAGTGTTTATGACAGCACTACAAAATCTCATGGTTCAGATTTCTTTCATTTTATAATCCATATATCTGAAGCAACTGAAACAGCAAATGTAAGTCAATATCTATTAAAACACCTACTAATTATAAATT
Organism: Pogona vitticeps; assembly: GCF_051106095.1. Lineage (NCBI taxonomy): Eukaryota > Metazoa > Chordata > Lepidosauria > Squamata > Agamidae > Pogona > Pogona vitticeps. The sequence goes on along the minus strand of NC_135784.1, from coordinate 217,237,334 downwards.
GTGCAATACAGTGATGAACAGAGTATCAGTATCATATGTGTAATGCCAGTTAAAAAGCTAGGTAACTTAAGTACACATACTCTGACTGTAGCCATATTTACTGCAAGTAAATCCCACTAGTTTTAATGCATTGTAAGGCTTTGTCACACTGCTCATTTGTATCCGTTTCAGTCCCGATGTATTTCAATCAATTTACAGTCATATGTTTTTAAATTGCTGCACATAATCACTTTGACAATTATTACTCCGATATTAAGAAGGGGCTTTGGGAAACTTAACATGAGATTTTAAATCATTTTATTAACCAGCATGTTTGCAATGTTGTAAAGTGTTGCATTTGAGGCTCTGTCCTGCGCCTGCTCACCCTCACACTGGCCGACTCCCACAGCCACTCACTGCTTCTGCTGTGGGGGTTTGTTTTTAATTTTTTCTCAAGGGGGATGGATAACTATAGTCTGATGTGACAGTGGAAAGTTAGGAGCCAGCAGAGAAAGAAAGGGGGAAAGCACCCCCTCCTCCTTGGCAAAGTGAAGAAGTTCCCAAGACCGTAAATTTCTGTGGTCAGTTTCACTTACTGCAGTTGTTGCAAACACACACAGAAATGCACAGCAAATCTTCTTCATGGGGACCACAGCTTGTAATCTTGCCTAAGCAGCTCAATACCACATTAGTATGCAAGTGTTCCTCTTTAAAAATAAACTTTCAGCTAAAAAAGGACAAAAAGAGATGAGACAATGATTGTTTGGACATATATATCAGATCCATGCAGGCAGACAGAAACAGGGTGAATAAAAATCAATGATTTGTATTGATTAATATTGTAGTATAAATCATAGTTTAAATTTTAAAAAATCTTTTTTATTTAAATCGCAAGAAATCTGAAAAAAATATTAAATTAAATTGTGATTTAAATCAATTTGATTTAAATCAAATCCAGAATACGCTGAAACTTTCTGCTATGAGTGTACCATCACAAGCCTGTCACCTTATAATATTGAGTCTTGTGGTGCAGGGATCAAACTGCAGTGCTGCAGTCAACTCTCTTCACAATCTGAGTTTGATCCCATAGATCAAGGTTGACTCAGCCTTCCATCCTTCCTGAGGTTGGTAAAATTGAGTACCCACTCACTGGGCTGGGTGGGGGGAGGATGTGTAGCATGCATAATTAAATTGTAAAGAGAGTGCTTTAAGTGCTATGGGGCAGTATCTAAGTATCATGCTTTGCCTTAATAATGGTTCCAATACCACAAAATGAATGCAAAATATTGGCCAGAACACTACTGGCAATTTATGCAAGCATAAGTGAAATTGCATAAGATGTGGTGGCAAATTGCCACTAACAATATGCCAGTCATGTTCTTGTTTGTGTCTCTGTCACATAATCAGGAATGCAGCCAGCATCTCATTAATTAACGCCAATTCTATGCCACAATTTAAGACATTCCACTTATACACACATATATCTCCAGTTGGATTCTGGTCAACAAAGCTGAGATGGGGTGTCGAACCTGCGAGCAGAACTAAAATGTAGCAAATAATTACACAGACCACAGTCATTTTCCTATTTAAAAAACTAGCATAATGTTAAGCACAACACTAGACTTTTCATCTTGGATATAAATTTCAGTGTAATTTAAAAGAAAATAGAACTGAGTACAGGTTTGCAGCTACCAGTGTCAAGCAAAGAACATATGACTGTTTACCCAATAGAAACTAGGCATGTATTTACGGTGGTTGCAATAAATTCCTCGCTCCAAGGGAAACAGTTTGACTCCTTAAGGACATTGTACCTAATGTAGATAAACTGTAAGAGGCTGGTGGACAAGACCCTTGGAGATGTGACAACAGCATCCCACTCCCAGGATGGTGGGTCTTCTGTTACAGAATAGAGAGCTCTTAGGGAAAGGCCACACTCTGAAAAACTAGGAAATTATTCCTTAGAATGATGCCCCTGGTGGACCAACCAGTATCCTTATATACTAAAAGTATGTCCATAAGCTTTGAAGAGACAGCTTAGCTTGTGGTGTGTGTGTGCACCATACAGCAACCTGCCTGCCTGATATAAAGTTATGGTCATAGTACATTGTCCAAATAGACTACAGTGATGCCTCACTTAATGACGATAATCCATTCCAGGAAAATCACCGTTAAGTGAAAACATCGTAAAGCGAAATAAAAAACCCCACTGAAACGCATTGAAAACCGTTCAATGCATTCCAATGGGGTAAAAACTCACCATCCAGTGAAGATCCTCCATACGGTGGCCATTTTCACTGCCTGTATAGCAAGGAATCCATCCCTAAACACAGCGGGGAGCCATTTTAATTACCTGGTGGCCATTTTGAAACCGCCAATCAGCGAAGCAGGGAACTGATCATCGCAAAGCGAAATTCTCCCATTTAGACCATCGTTTTACAATCGCAATCACAAAAAGATCATCGCAAAGCGGATTTGTGGTAATGCGGGGCAATCATAAAGCGAGGCACCATTGTAGTAGATAATATACTATGGTGGAGTTCACTGCTATGGTTACACAGTGACACCAACAGCATTTGGAAAATGTAATAATGAGGTTTCAGAAGTCATATTTAGATGTTAGATGGAAGGCTGAAAGCCTGAACCACCAAAATCACTGCCTTTGAAATGTCACCAACCATGCCAACCTCAGTAAAGTTGAGCAGTTTCAATGTATGGATGCAACAGTGGCATAGGGAGAACAGATTAAGTTGTGAAGCATATTTGGGGGAAAGCAAAAAAGAACCCAGACTTTTGAACTAGAATGGAATCAGACTGCAAACATGTGGCTTTCACAGAAAAGGAGCAGAGCACCTTTTAAATTTAACCACGGGGAAAGCCACAAGAGCTAGAGAAGTTCAGATTAGATACGAATTACCTTCTGGAACAAGAGTTCAAATATCTTTGATAGCTCAAATAACAACAGTATAGCAATAGACCAGGAGCATCCAACAGATAGAGAAAAACATCAGGGAGGAAATCAAAGAAGAAAGGGTTGTTAAATTAGTTTAAATAATCAAATAATTATCATATTTTATAGTCTAATTTTATATATAAATATCAGTATTGCTTTATTTCAAATATCTGTCCCAGAGAGCAGGACACACAACAATGGGTTCAAGTTACAGGAAGCCAGATTTCTAACTGTTAGAGCAGTATGACAATAAAACCGATTACCTTGCAAGCTGGTGAATGCTCCAACACTGGAGGCATTCAAAAAAAAAAACTTAGACAACCACCTGGCAGATATCCTTTGATTTATACTCCTGCACTGAGCAGGGGGGTGGACCTGATGGCCCTATTAGGCCCCTTCCAATTTCACTATTCTATGATTCTATTTCATTGTATATTTACTGATAAGTACTTATACTATTGATGTATTAAGTTAGTGTATTAATCCTATTTTAATATTGCAATGATGTGTTGACTGTGCAATAAAGATTTTGTCTGTCAAAAAGAAAGTTGATTAAGGGATTATTTCAACTACCTTCATAGAAATTTTTTATTATTATTATTATTTTTAATACTGCCCAACTCAGTAAGAACTTGATACTCTGGGTGGTGAACATGAAGGAAATTAAGCCCACATCAACACTATCACTCACAACAACATTAAATGACAAATAATGTAAAAAAGAAAATAAAGAGCAACAAATCACAACAAAGTAAACAAAGTCTAACAGCAACAGAAACTAGGCTTCAAAGGTAAAAATATATAAATAAGTTCCTATTGCAGATGCAAGATGTTTTTAAGAGGCCTCTTTATAAAGTTCTGTTTTCTTAAATTTTCTGAAAGTAAGGAAAATGAAGCCTAGCATACACTGAGTGGTAGAGAATTCCAAAGAGATGGGGCTAACACCAAGAAGACCCAATTGCTGATTGATGTTCTTCTGGCCTTACTAGGTGTGGTCACTCTAAAGAGCCAGGCCTGGGAGCAGCAGATGACACGGGTCTTCAGGCGAGATGATATCAAGGTCTCAAATCATTTGGAGCTTTATACATCAGCATTAACACCTTGAATCTGACATGGAAACTAACAGGGAACCAGTGCAAGAAGGCCAGGATCAGGGAGATGGGATCAAAACTACTGTATCTGCCCATGTGATCAACCTGGCCACTGCATTCTGAACGTGCTGAAGCTTCTGTATCATCTTCAAGGGTAGCCACATGTAGAGAACATTGCAGTAATTGATTCTTAAGATTACCAACATGGGGACCAGTGCTGTCACAGATTGCTTGTCCCCGTAGGAGTGCTGCTGGGAGATCCACTGAAGTTGGAAGAAGCCCAATTGAGCCACAGCAAATATTTGGTGTTGAAATGGGAGTGCTGAGTCAACGAGCATCCCCAAATAACGAATCTGGTCTTTTCAGGGGAGTGTAGCCCCTTCCAGGTCATGTAAAAAAAAAAAAACTAACCTGTCAGGAGAAGTTTCCAACAGCAATGATCTCTAGCATGTCAGGATTCAACTTCAACCTGTATGCCCTCATCCAGTCCATTATCAAAGCCAAACAGAGCTCAAGGGTCTGAAAAGCATCCACTGCAGACGGTGAAAAGGAGATACAGAGCTGCTTGTCATCAGCATACTGACAGCAGAAAACTCCAAATCTCCAGATGAGCTCACCAACGGCTTCATGAATATATTAAAGCCCACTGGCAATATGATTGACCCCATGGAACCTCATACTGAAGGATCCACCATGCTAAATCATCTCAGTATGACAAGCAAGAAAGGATCAAAGCCAGGAAAGTGCAAGGCAATTGATCTTCAAACCCGCTAACCTATTTAGATGGCTATCATGGTTAATTGTTGTGAAATTGTATCTATATGTCAACGGTTTTTATTTTATTTGTTGTGAGCTGCCCAAAGTAGACAATGTCTAGATGGGCGGCATCTAAGTCTAATTAATTAATTAATTAATTAATAATCGTATTGAATGCCACTGAGAGATCAAGGAGTACCAATAAGGTTATACTCCTCTTGTCTCCTTTAAAAGGTCATCATGAATTGCAGCCAGTGCTGCTGAAGTCCTGTGGCACAGCCCAACTGAAATGTATCTAGAGAATCAATATCCTCCACGAACATCTGCAGCTGATCAGCCACTAACCTTAGGACCAACTGGATAAAGGCATTTTCAGTTTACCACAAAAAAAGATAAAATGTCTCCATACCTTAAATAATTGCACTCTATGACAGCTGATCTGAGAACAAAAGAGATGCAAGATAACCTTGAGCTTCATCCTAAATGGGGCCTAGGATAAACTTTGAGATGAAAATACTATTGAACAAACTGGAAGTAGTAACGGGCAAGGACGATCATATTTAATTTACACATACATGAATAATTTTAAGGAAGCCCAACAGATATATCAACACATTTGGTATAAAAAAACAAAATACAGTGGTGCCTCGCTTAACGAGCGCACCGTATAACGATGAAATCGCATAGCGATCCGTTTTTTCGGATCGCTAATGCGATCGCTCAACGTTTTTTTAATGGGGAAAAATTCGCTTTGCGAAGACCGGTAAGCGTTTCGCTTACCGATCTTCGCAAAACGCCCCCCGCTGATCAGCTGTTCGGCGGCCAAAATGGCCGCCGGAAGCCAGGAAATGGCCCAAAATGGCCGCGCGCAGCGTTTTCGTGCCCTCGTTAAGCGAGGCGAGGGCGCGAAAATGGCTGCCGGCCATCCTGAAGCATCGCTGAACGGTGAGTATTTGGCCCATTTGGAACGCATTAAACGATGTTTAATGCGTTCCAATGGAAATCCCTGCCCCGTTCAGCGATGCTTCAGCATAGCGAAGGTTAATCCGGAACGGATTAACCTCGCTATGCGAGGCACCACTGTATATAAAAAAGATGGATGGATGGATATAAAGGAAGCTCAAATGTAAAGTCAAGAGAATTATCTCCAGAATGTTTGGCAGTTACTCGAATAACAATTATGTGCTGTCAAGTCAATTCTGATTTATCGCAATTCTTTTCAGGGTTTTCCAGGTAGATAATACTTAGATGTGGTTTATAATTCTCTTCTTCTGGGGATTTCCTGAGAACTGCGCAGCTTGCCCAAGGCCACACAGACTGACTCTTTCTCTCTAGAGATACAATAGGGAATCGAACTCCCAACCTCTGGCTCTGCAGCCAGGTACCTAAACCACTGGTTTCAACTACCTGAAAACACACTCAAAAAGGCTCAGCTAGAAATCTAATTACTAAGTCTACTGCGTAGATACAAGGCAGGTATTGGCTGAACCGTTATTAGTTTCAAGGAGATGATTCAAGGAATAAGGCAGGTATGATGATCTAGACCAGCAATGGCGGAACTAAGGCATGCATGCCACACCTGGCACGCAGAGTCCTTTTTGTTTTTCAGTTTGGGCACTCAGGCCCAAAAAAGGTTCACCGCCACTGATCTAAACCTTACTGGTAAAGATGAAAAAAATCAAAATGTGCTTCTGGAGTGGACGGATCAAGTTGCTGTGGTTACCCAGAGAATCCCCCCCAAATGTGTTCAGGGTTCCCACATATTCCTGGAAGGAAAATGAAAAACATGTATTTCATTAGGACTAGCTAAAATGTGTCCAAAAGTTCATACAGAATTCAAAAGCAGCCCCATTCACAATGAAGTCTAAATCAGAGTGCAATTCAGAAATAAAGACGAAAAGAAGAGATGCTGCACAACGAGACATGTACAAAAAGACTATATTTTCACTCTCAAAATGGGGAAAAATTATACCATTGAATAGTTTCTCCAATATGCATGCCTTTTCTGAAATCCTGTTCCCTCCCTTGAGGAAGATGACATGCCCCACCAGCTGAAAAACACCAGTGTAAACTACAGTATTCATGTAGGTGGGTTTTCCATGGGCATTTAGATAGTCACTGCAGAAACAGAAGGTTGGACTAAATAGGGGAACTTTGCTTATGATCACTTTCCTGGGGGGGGGGGGAGGACAGAGAAAGTTGCAGCCCAAATCTGCACACAACCCAGAGAGAAATATTTTATCTAACTGCAATTATTCCATTACCTGTGCTGTTATATTAGAGCCTCCTGGGAGTCTGCCATAATTGTGACCAACGTATCCTCTAATTTTTGGCCCTGCTGTGCGGGAGCCTCTCCCTATGTGCGCGCGGAACGGCGGGGTTTCATCTGAAACCCAGAACTAAATGGGCATCAACACTGGCTGCCCCTGTACAGACCCAATGGAGCTCTGCACACAAGCAGCTTAGAAGGAACACTAGCTGTAACAAAACAGTTGCAATGTCAACATCCCAAGATTTATCACCATCACTATCACCTTCCTACAACTGCAGAACTGGAAGGGACCCTATGGCTCATCAAGTCCAGCCCCCTGCTAAATTTTGCTGCTGTGCAGATTACAATTTTAAACATTCAGTATCTACAATGGGAGCCTCATGTGCTGAAATCAATGATCCAAGCTCAGGCGGCCACCTCGAGGCGGACTCCACCTTCCATCCTTCCAAGGTTGGTAAACTGAGTACGCAGCTCGGGGTGGGGTGGGGTGTGGAATGTGTAGCACACATAATTAAATTGCAAGCCACCCAGAGAATGTTTGAAGAAATATGGGGCAGTATATAAGTAGCACACTTCACTTTTTTTCTTAACCAGAAATTCCACTGGAGACAGAACTTCTCCCAAGTAAACATAGTCAAAATCAAACTGTGTGTTTCTATATCCATATACTAACCAGAAAGGCTGAAGTAGCACATTTTCAGCCTTCTCTTTTCAGTTCCCTGCTCCCACTACAAAAATTTAGATTCCTTGGGACAAGGACCTGACTTTGCTCATTTGCAGGCAGCAGGCACTCACGGAGTTAAATAATAATCTATTTTATGTCTGTCTTCAGGATGAAAGAGCCAACTGAATTCAAGAGTGCAATTAAAGTTATAAATTAAACACTTTCCACTGAATTCATCTTGTAAGCGATAGTTATTTCCACACAGCAATCCTATGCAACATCAAGAGTGCTTAACATAAAATATATTAACACCAAGAGGCAAAAAGCACCCACTTCAATAGGAATTAACACTATCAACAATAGCACTGAGGGTTAGGATGTCCATTAACCTTCCAACAAGTAGGTGTGTCCATTGTACAAGCATCTGACAACTTTAATAACCATGCAAGTCCTTTAAAATAACCTGAACTAGCATCTCTCTAGGATTCCTGCAACTAAATACATATATTTACACATTTTAATATGTCAGCTCTGCAGGACTGTTTACACGTACTTTTTTCACAAAACTACAAGAAACACGTTGAGCCTCAAAATTGTTTTGTAATGCTTTAAGAGCTCACCTGCTCCAAATTCACAGTTGACAACAAAACCGATGGGCACTTACTGTGAACAAAGTCCCACTGAATTCACTGGAGTTCATTCCAAGTATGCATGCCCAGAAAGGCAGCCTAAGCCTCAACATTCCTTGCTTACACCAGCTGTATCAAACAACTCAGAATATTTCAGTCTGCCATTGCCTTCTATCTGTATAATTTGGCAGCTAGCACTGAAACCTAGCTCCAGTTGTAATCCATTAGATACTGGAGCCCCTGTGATTTGACAACAACGCCTGCTGGGCTAGTAAAATAGGCTCATCTTCAAATACTGGCAGCATTTTACAGATTTCTGCTCTGTGGAAAGGAATAAAAAATTCCTCTATTCTACCAGGACCTTTGTTTTGTTTTGTTTTACTAGCACATATTCCACTATTTTTAAGAGTCCAAGGAAGAGGCTTGTGCTTTATATAAAAAGTAATCTTTTTTATTCTCTTCTTTGCACAAAAGATGACAGATTTTAAAGAAACTTGACATAATCTATCTCAATCAATAATCAAAAGACAATAGAAAATAATTCTTATTTTGAAGAACTATCACATTCAAAATTCAGCTTGCAAACCGTTCTTCCATAATATGGTAACCCTTTGTAAAATATTAAAGAAAAGTGTAAGTGTGCAAATGAATCAACCATACTGATGGGAAGTGCTATGAAGTTTAGGATAATCATTTCCAACCTCTCAAGTACAAAAATTACGGTATTAATTATTTGCTTGAAAAAAGCAAACTTTAGATTTACTTGCTCAGGGCAAATAAACATGTTAACAGAGCCAGACACACTTAAAATGCAAATAAAACTAACTGTCATCTGTACCTTTTTCTACAGGAAGAAATCAGCAAAGATCAATCCTTAAAATCATGAACAAGCAAATGAGTAAGCTATACTGTAATCCTATACATGTGCTATATTTTAGCATCCTGATGCATTGTCCAGATACATGCAAAAACAGTTCTCCTTAAGAATGTCTACAGCACTAATGTAAAATTAATTGTTTGGAGAAGAGATCACAAAAAAGCTGAACCTAGAAGGAGTGTCATTATTTCAATATGACAGTTTGGTGTATGTTTTAGCATGAGTCCCCTCCCTGCCCCCCAAAAATCTTAGCCACTAGTCAATGCCAAACATAAAACTATAAGTATACTTTTTCTATATTGTAAGACATCTCAGATCCCAGTTTTAGGGGGAAATGTGACCAATTTAAAAAAAAAACAGAATCTAAGCAAAACAAAAAAGCAGTTTTATGCTTACAAACTCTGTATTCATGAGAGCTTCAGAATGCACCTGATGACACTTTGCTACTCAGAAATGAATTCACTGTGAATCCAACACAACAACAAAGGTACAAAATGAGACATCAAGGATAAAGTTTACTTTCATCATTTCAGAAGGGAAATTCTGCAGCTGTTCTTCCATTTACAGACAACTACCCCTTAAGCAAGGTACTTTTAGTTTTAAACAGACTGGCAAGGGAAAAAAGGTATATTCTATTTGCAAAGCTGAAATAGAATTAGTCACTGTGATGGTCTCTTCAGCTCACAATCATTGACTCTGTTTCCATATTGGACATTTTCTCCTTTTCAAACTCAGCTCTGATTGCTTTCTTGCTTTGCAACATTGCGTTTTCATTTTTTGCTCATTGTCAAACCGATAGCCTCTCCTCTGTGATTCACTTCTCTAAAGCAAGGCTGCAGGAGTGGTTGAGGGCAATGAGTCAAAATCTCAGCGGTACGCATTACCAAAGTTGAGCCACTATTTCTTTAATCACTTAACAGGCAAAAGAAGATGCCAATCAACTCTTTTCCCAGTTACACAAAAGATAAGGACTCAGTTTCTCTTGGTGTGCAGCCCATCCATATTCATTGCTCTAATGCTCAGTTTGGAATTGTAATTTTATACTGACAGCCATGAGGTAAGTCTGCAGTTCTGCTTAAGTAGCTTTTAACCACAAAATGGGCTGTCTGCAGTGGAACTCCACCTGCAGCTAGGTTCTGCCCGGACTTGAAACCCCAAACCATTTTTGTCATTTGCTTTCATGATAAGCCTGTCTACTTTGTGTCAGGTGCAGCCTACTAATCTCGCATCATGGTCTACCTTACTCTAATGGAGCCCCACCCCATACCAAACAAAAGAACCAACAGCTCCTAGAACTGCTGGACTGTGTCTGACTTTGTGTGCTATCAATAACACAGACCCACTTCAGAATGCATTCTGATTTACTCCCTATGAACATGGCAGCACCTTTTAAATTTGCAGGTGAGTTTTGTTTAATCTGCAAGAGACATTCAGTTGTATATTACAGAGATGTAACATTGGAAAAGTTAAACTGCATTAAATTCTATCCTGATGAATCAGCCAAGGTTATTCTCAGTAGCAGTTCCTTGTTTGCATTTGCACAATTCTGAAAATTTACAAAATATATCCATAGAATATGAAAATCCAGGTTGCCCCAACTAATGGCAAAGTAACAGAAAAAGAAAGGTGATAACTGAAAACAGTAAACATATAAGAGATTAATTCTTCCTATAGTGTGCAATGCTTATTTTTAAAATATTTTGCATTGGATTAACTTCTACAGTCAAAATTCCTCATAAATTAGGATAGAAGAAAAATGAAGCTTCCAAAATGCACTGAAGGATAAGCATCTGATCAATGCTATAACCTAATTAAAGTTAAGCACCAGTGTATACCTTGCAGTTGTGGCCAGGTATATATTGGTACCACAAAATGAAGCCTCCACACCAGAATCAAAGATCATGAGAGACACTGCAGACTAAAACAACTGGAAAAACCAGCAGTAGCTGAACATGCCCTAAAACAAGCCGGACATGAAATTCTATTTCAAAATACTGAAATACTGGACAACACCAGCAATCATTACGTTAGACTGCATGGGGAAGCAATTGAAATCCACAAACACCAGCAGAGCTTCAACAAAAAAGAAGAAAGTTTAAAGTTCAACAAAGCCTGGCTCCCAGCACTGAAAAATACAGCCTGCAAAAGGTCAAGGAACTCTACCCAGACACAAGGACTGGTGATGGCTACACACAAAAGACCAGCTAATGACACCCATCAATCACAGTGACAGATAATCTCTCCTCCTTATCACAACAATACACCCACAACAAAAACACACTGATCACCATAATCACCCATAAATACTCAACTCCCAAACAAACTGCACCAGAGTACAGAGTGCTACTCCCGTCCTCTGTAGATGCCGGCCACAGAGACTGGCAAAGCATTAGGAAGAACAACCTTCAGAACATGGCCAAAGAGCCCAAAAAATCCACAAAAACCATTAAGCACCAGTATTCATCAATTTCATTAAGAGATCTAAGCACCATGTTAGTTCAGATGAGGAAGACTTAAATGCAGTTTTAGCAGGATCGTGTACCATTCATTCACTTACCATATCTGAAAAAAGACATCAACTTTGTGTCCATGCACTAAAGACAACTTTAAAAAAAAATCATCTCCTGCTGCTTGCATTCATGGACGCATACATATAACACCTAAAATTTGGGTAGCTTTCTTTTGCAAATTTATTCAGTCTGCAATCGCTGTATTCAGCACTCCATCAAGCTGAATGATATTCTGTTTGACTGAGCACAGTATCTTCCACCATGGCTAAGTATTTCCCTTTCCCAGAAGTACAAGAATTCAGATGGCCTCAGCTAAGCAGCAGCACACTGTTTCTTAAAGGATGGAGAAGCAGCTGGAATACAAGCTCCTTTTACCATCAACTTGTTTTGAAAGCCTGGTTGCATTTAGAGTAACTTTAGTGTAACTGAATGTGGGGAATGGGAAGCTGCATCAGCATTCACAAAAGCAACATGCATATGCACATACATATTCTACAAGAACTGTTGTAAAGTTGCTCCACCCCTTGCAACTTTTCCTATAAGTATTCAGCTTTCACTGTAAAAGAATAATCAAGCCACTCCTTTAACAAAAGCCAGTGAGTAATATTCTACATGAATTACCAAATAGGATATAAACCAGGTATGGAACTTTGTTTCCAAAAAATTCTAACAAACAAAGCACAAAATGCACTGATATTACTGTGACACTCTTGCTACTTTATAGTCTAACCCTCATAAACATCTGCTCACGCATAAGGTGAATGAGCATTCCCCCAAGTAAGCACGTAGTGGATTCCTGGTTTAATTTCAAATATGATGCTTAATAGATTAAATAGCATTATTTTCAATTTGAGGACAAATAGCAGGACTTCTTTAATTCAGCACAGCAAAAAAGACATAAAGGGAGCTAAATGCACCTGCCATCACCCATCCATTTACTTTTTGGGCTTGTACATGCATCCCAGGATTGGTGTAAGAGAAACTCATTCTGTTTTACACAATTTTAACCGAACAAAAAGAAAAAAAGTTGGTACCTAAAGTATTAAAATGTCCCTTTTTTCTGTTCAGAGCATGTACTATTTTGGAACCTGTCTATTTAGCCCCAATTATTTCCTTAAAAGGTTGTAAAAGAAAAAAATTCAAACAAAATAAGTCAGCTGTACACATCTATATACACCTGATTAGTTGTTTTCCCACCACCTGCACTTCAGCTGATATGCATGCAGGCCCAAGCACAATTTCCACATACGTTTTTTACTAATGCATTGTTAAGAAAAGAGATGCCACTCCCTACTTCCACAAAAGACAACGGCAAAAAGAAAAGAAAAAGAAATGCAGTCTTACAATTCGGGGGGGGGGGAGGGGTTGTACCTCCTCCTTATTACAGTCGGCTACCAACTATAGCTCGCTCAAATTAGCAGAACCGACCAAGGCCGAGCTTCTCTGCTGAAAAGGTTATAAAAACACGTTATTGGGTCTCTCTGGTCCCCTGAGGCGAGGCACCAGCAGAGACGGTAGTGAAGCAAATTGGCGCCCAGCCCGCGGGACTCCTGCCTCGAGCCGCCCTAGTCCTGAACCTGCCGGCGCGTGACGGGCGCCCTGCAGCGGCCAGCGCCTCGCGCTGACTCGAATGGGGGAGCCACGTGACGCGCTCGCCCAAGCCTCGCCCGCACCACCTGGCCCAGAGCTCGTCTTCTCCGCCCCCTCCCCGCCACGCGCTATCTGGGCCAGCGAGCGAAACGGTCTGCAGAGGCAAACTCGGCGCGAGCCGCACGCCAAAGCACGAGGCCGGTGTCGCAGAAGCCGTAGGTTACTCAGCGTGAGCAAGTCGCCCGGGGTTGCGCTCCTTTGCAAGCACACCGACGATCTCCCGGGAATTTTGTCCCTCCCTTTGAAGAATTTAAGCGGAACAACAGAAGAGCAAAACAGGCGTGCGAACAGGATCCCTCTGCAAAGGTTTTGCGCCCCAAAAACCCGAACAGGCTCTCTTGGGGCTGGAAAAAGACCTGATTCTTCGCTAATAAACCTTGTAGAGTTGAACAGGACTTACTCCCAAGTATCTGCGCACTGGCTAAAGTCGCCTTATAATTACTTTTGAAAGCTACTGAAGTCTGTTGAATGGGCCATTTCCCCTTCCAAAGGGAGGACCGTCAAAAGTGCACGAGATACTAAACCTCGGTGCAATCCTAAAGACCTTTCCGTTTTCATTTGCGCAACTGCCTACTCAGCTAGCAACTTTTCCCCCCCAAATACGGGCTCAACCTTACGCGGGCTTCTTCAAAAGCCAACGCCAGTGTTCAGCAGAGTTGCTAATGCGGGGCACAGCAATGCGCTGGGATTCACGAAGCTCGGGTCAAATCCCCAATGGGCCGTGGAAGTTCAAAGGAAGGGTAGCAAAGTAAAACCGCCCTTTTAAATGTCTCGCCTACCTTGAGAGCCCTATTTGGGTTGCCGCTAATCGGAAGCGACTTGCCGACAGAGGACACACGCGTCTCTAGGCAGAAGCCCCACTCGGTTTAAGGAGGACAACCTGCACAAATACAGGGCTTTGGGAAGGCTCCTGAAAGAAATCGGGTTTTCTTGTGAGTAAACACACGCACAGGATCGGACTTCACTGGATTTCTATCCTTTGCAACTGAAAAAAGAACAATACCAACGGAAGAACTATAATACCTATTACCTACCCAAATACTTAGGAAAGGCGACCAATAAACCCACCACGGCCTGTTCAACAACCGAACAAACCGACTCTTAAAATACAGTCCAGCATTGAATGCAACATACTAACTTAGCAATGCATGTGAATATTCCCACGAACAACAAAACAAAAATAAACCCCACTCCTCTCCCCAGTTTCCATTGCTCAAAACTAAAATCTGACCTCAGGCGTTTTGCACGCTTACGACCACAACGCTGGAAGCAGCAGCGTTCCGCACCGAGCAGTAGGCGGGCACTGGCGGGAAAAAAAGGAGTACTGCTCCCCCCCACACACACACACACTGCTGGAACGCCAACGTGGAGCACTCCGGAAATGCGCCTGCGCCCCCAACGAGGGGGCGGGGCAATAGGCCAAATCAAAGCGGGGCCCCGCCCCCATGCCGAATTGAAAAATAAGAAAAACAGGTTGAGAAAAGGGCCTATTTTAACGTCCCAGGAGTTTTAACTCTGTTCTTACAATAAATCACACGCACATCCCTAGAAATAGGGTTTTACATACCCTTAGCTTTTTAAAAAATGATTTCCGCTTTGGTGTCTTCTGGAACCCTCCACGATCTTGCTACACGTTGCTTTTTTAACAGAATGAAAATGGCAGAATCTCTTTCTACTTTTTATATCCTCATCTAAAGTAGAAAGAAACCCTGCCAATTCAATTCTATTTTTTAAAAAAAGTAATGTGTAGCATATATAACCATCTGTATAGGCACACACACAAATATATTGCTCTTTGATTCCATGCACAGTTCGTCGAGACGAACCTCTTCAAAAAGCGGATTTAGGTGCCTCTACATTCTGGATACTCATTGCTAGAGGTCGAAATGGTCGGGCAAGCAGGAGCGCAACGCTAAGTCCCACCGAACGCTTAAAAGAACGTGAATTCCGCTGAAAACAATGCGGTTAGTTCTCGCGGATCATACTTGGGTTTACTCAGAAATAACTCACTTTATTTAATGCATATCCCTTGGAATTATTCGACAGAAGGGCTGCACTGTTAAACACACTTGGTGCTAGGCCTTTTGTAAAACCAGTGGGATTTGCTTCTGAGAAAAAAACAAATAGAATGGAGCCCTTGTGCTAGGATCCTAAAGTTAAAGCCTATGCACGTTTACTTGGAGTAACTACAGTATTTGGAAATTATTTCGTAGGGGTGAGCAACCGTAGCGCTCTATATGGTGTTCCACTGCAATCCTCGCTAGCCTTAGTCAATATAGCTAAGGATGAAGAATTATAGGAATCGTAGTCTAACAAATACTTGGAGAGGCAGGTGTGGCTCAAAGTTATATGTGTTTAGGATTGCCGCCCACAAATACTATACTGTACACACCAGAAGTCAATCCCCTTGAAAACAAATGGGCTTACCATCCCATACGAATTCCACACGCACACATCTAACAAAGAATTTACTTCCGAATAAACATAATATAATCGGTCTGAATGTTTTTTAAAGGCTCAGAACCAAAAATCAGACGAAACTGCTGCCCCATTTCTTTAGTTTGTGAATAAGTTCCATTGAATTCAAAGACACTTACTTCGAGGGAAACACGTAGAAAGTGGCAGCAAAAATGAGAATTAATCGTGTAGATCCACCGAATTACTTCAGAGTAAACTGCCTGGAATTAGTACTTTTCTGGCTGTAATCCATAAAGCCTCTTAACTCTATAGAGCATCTCGTTAAAGATTAATGGAAGACTCTGGAGCTACGTGAAGGAAATCGTTCGTGGCTCTCCTTCACGAAATACTTAAGCTGCCTGTCATGGTCAAGATTTACCGCTCTGAACTGAAAATCCCGTCGTCTGGCTAAAGGAAAGAGGAAGCTGCGTAAGGAGTGGGGGTATCTGTAGACCCAAAAACGCACCCGCGCTAAAAAGGCAAGTGCTTTCAAAACAGCTACGATTCTGTTAGTTCTAGTGCGCTTGCCGACTTCCTCAGCAACCTACTCTAACGAGCTGCAAAGCACCTCTGAAATGTGCGCCTAGTTTTTCAAGGGCATTGGTGGTCTAGCGCGTAGCGGCCTTGCTAATTCTTCAGCGCTCTTAATTCGGAGCAACCACTCTCAGGGAAGCCTCCTCTACCTGCCACTCTCACGACACCACAGCCCCACCCTTTCAGAAACAAGACCCGCTGAGTTGGAGTAGGGGGCAGACTCTCTTCTAAAGAAGGCAGTCTAGAATCCGATCACACCCTGGGCTGGTCGGGTTCCTTTCAGATCAGCAGGCCTAAATCCGGTGGAAACACACCCAGGCCGGCTCAAGTGGCTAACAGATCTCTGATCCAGAAGATCTTGATTACCTTTTCCATGAACCTAAAATAGCCCGTGGCGGTTTGAAAGCACACAGGTGACCTTATAAGAGCATCTTGGGCAAGGAATGTAATAATCAGTGACGGCGTTGTCTCTTTCCCCAGGCCCCTCTAGATCCCACCGAATACAATCACAGTTCTCGTTTTCCCCCTCCCCCAATTTCCTGCTAACTTCCGGCTTCAAAACCGTAAGCGTGACCTTCACCAGACAATTACGTTGCATTGCCTACACCTGCCCTCCTAATTTTTTGGCTCCTGGTTTTATTGCCGTCACCTGCAGACTTGGCCGGAAGACTGACTCGGTAACGATTGCATGAAGGAGCAGGGGATCGGAAGGAAGGCATCGTGGCTAGTTGAAAACGGTATGCCCTTGATTTCTTCCACCACCTTTTTTTTTTTTAAAGCTGAGCTCAGCGTAGGCCTCCGCCCAATTTAAGTGCAGCTGGGCAAAAGGCTACGGGGAGCGTGTCCTGTGCATCCCCTTGACCTTAACTGCCTCAAAAGCTCCTAAAACTCGACTCTGGTCCTGGAAGGAAGGGCATTCAAGGTCAGGTGATGGAAGTACAGGTGCATGCTTCCTACTCAGGTTCACCTAGGAGGAAACAAGCACTAAAGCTGCTGGTGGAATGTTTTCCCTTTTATTTCCTCCTAGTGAAAAAAAAAGCAGCAGCAGCGCTAAGGTAAAGGTAAAGGCTCCCCTTGACATTTAGTCCAGTCGTGTCCGACTCTAGGGTGCGGTGCTCATCTCCGTTTCCAAGCCATAGAGCCAGCGTTTGTCCGAAGACAGTTTCCATGGTCACGTGGCCAGTGCGACTAGACAGGGGATGCAGGTACCTTCCCACCCAGGTGGTACCTATTTAGCTACTCTCATTTTTGCATGCTTTCGAACTGCTAGGTTGACAGGAACTGGGACAAGCGACGGGCGCTCATTCCCTGTGGTGGATACGATCTTACGACTGCTGGTCTTCTGACCTTGCAGCACAGAGGCTTCTGCGGTGTAACCCGCAGCGCCACCACGTCCCCTAGCAGCAGCACTAGACTGGTGTAACTAATTTCCCTCCCTCACCCTTAATGTTTTACCGCCTTCTTCCTTCCTAGCATAAGGAGAGGCGGGCTACTCCTGCAAACATCTGCTTTCAGGCTGACGATATTCCTCCTACAACTCTCCAGGCGACACCTCTTTCTGTGTTTCTCTCACTCTCACGCAGACGTAGCTGTGCTACTACGTTGCCGCAGCAGCCCTTCTTGGAGTGAAGGAGGCTGGGCTCAAAGCGCCAAGCCAGCCGCGCGCCTGGAGTTCCGATTTTTTCCAAGCTTACCACCTGCTATGCCCAGAGCGTGGTTTAACATCCCGGCGTTAAACTGCGACGTTGTTAGAAGACCGGCGTGACTCCAGGAAGCCCGCGTTCAAAGCCACCCGAACTAATTGGTGTGTGTGTGTGGGGGGGGGGGGTTGTTTAAAAAAAAAAACATTGGCCGGATAAGCCTTTTTGTTACCGAGCACCTTCCGCACCACCCCACACCGCTTTTCACACCAGATTCTCTGCCTCGTTTCCAGTGCAAAGGGCCCTTCTTCTGACCCCGACGACTAGAAGAAATCTATCTTTCCACTCAGGTCCCCAAGGTTTTCTCCACCGGGGCATCTAAAGCTGAACGTTGCAACCTGCTATGCACGTGAAAGCGATTGAGACGGCGTGGCAGCGGGAATATCTTGGATCCGGACAATGCAATGTATTAATTAGGCACATCAGGGCACAGGAGGCGTGTTTGCTTGCTCGAGTTGGCAAACGATCGCCAGGTCCCCAAAAACATATAACACCGAGCCCATCCGGGATTGGGGGCATGCCTCCCCTCCGCGCACCTACGTATCCTAAAGCTAGCTACTGTAAAACCCACAAGGTTTATTTAAACAAAGCTCCTCGATTTGAAGTTTCCTTCTTTCCTCCCTTCCATACCAACCACCACCCCCCACACACACACACAAACATTTCTGGAGGGAACGGAACCAGGGCTACCTATTTGCTATCGGTTAGGCGGCTGCT
The DNA here is from genome assembly GCF_051106095.1 of Pogona vitticeps. NCBI lineage: Eukaryota > Metazoa > Chordata > Lepidosauria > Squamata > Agamidae > Pogona > Pogona vitticeps. The sequence goes on along the minus strand of NC_135784.1, from coordinate 217,218,548 downwards.
CCTTTTAACGCGTCTCCGACGCGAGGACCCTAGTAACGTAGAAGGCAGAAATGAAGCTAACCAGGGCAAAAGAAGAAACGCAGGGCGAGCCTGTCGCCCCTAAAACACGAGGAAGGGAAGGCGATATAGATTCTTCGCTTAAAATACCCTGCCAGCATCGTTGCCACGGTCTCCACGCCCCGCATAACCCCTCGCCGTCTCCTTTGCGACCAACTTCTGACGACCAGGATTCAAGCATGTGCGGGGGAAGGTGTGTGTGTGTGTATTTGTGCGTGTCCCTCCCTCCCTCTCTTTGCTATATTAAACAAAAGGATCCGACGATGCTTCCTCCCTTAAATGCTGACACCAGACAAAAAAGAAAAGCGAGGGAGCCAGGCTGGAAGAAACGCCTCGCCTGTCTCAATCTCTCTCTCTGTGTCTCTCTCTTTCTAAGCATGGTGTCAGTTTCACAATAGGAGGGGGGTTGTGGGAGGACTGTCTCGTCTTTGGGCTGACTCTACGGTTTTTCGCTCCAGGGGATCTGGTTTTCTTCTCGCTGGGCTTGGACATAGCCGTCGCCGCGCGCGGCCCCCCCCCGGCATACGACGCCCGTCAGCACCAAGGACAGCGGCTGAGGGGGAACGCGAGGGTGCTACTCCTTCGCTTCAGCAGGTAGACTAGAAAGGGGCGCCGAAAAAGGATGCCTTTTGGCTACATCAAGAACGAAAGCAATCCAAACCCTCCCCCTTCCCCCCCCCCCGCGATCGCTTCTTCAGAACAAAGAAAATCGTGTCTCCCGGATATAAAATCCGAACCCTCCCTACGCAGCGCGATCATTACCAGGGAAAGGTTCCTCAAGGATTCCGGTTCTTTGCTTTCCCCTCCCCAGCAAAACGCACACCCAGTAGGGAAATACCAATCGGTGCATCATCTCCTGACATACCTGGAGTCATCCGCTTTGACAGTGAAACACACACCAGGCTTTCAAGGCATGGCTTCTGGCAGCGTTTATGTTGCTTCGTTCATCTCCGCCTCCCCACCCGTTCTCCCTCCCTTTCTCCTTCCCAAGCCACCAAATGCTATTTGGCTAATGCAATTAGAGTTGGGAGCTTATCCCCTCTGATCTGCAAACGCCGGTTTAAGCTCCTCAAAGCGATACTCATACCATCCGTTCATCTCTCCAGCCAGAGCGTATTGGGCGCTTCCTGATGGTACAACGTGAGAAAACCTATTTCACTGTCAGATGCTCTTCTCTCCCCCCCCCCCCCGCTTTTAAAAAGGTGGTGAACTTTACGTGCACCCCTCCCGGCTAGCTTATACATTTCTTGCCTATGAGCATTTTATCGCCTAAATGCAAATGTAATACGATGAAACTGGTAAATTATCATCACAGTCTACCAGGGATACCTTTCATCCCGGCATTTCTAATCGCAGATGGGTCCCTCACCTTACCAGCCCTGTGCAATGGACACGAACTGTTCTAAGGCAAGCAGAAGCGTGTGCGATAAACTTAATTGTCTACTACATGCACTCTTAGCTTTTCTGTGGGTAAGATAGCCAACCCAACTGCTATAAAAACATTAAATGATAAGCACAGAGTATAGATATATATATTTTAAAACAAAACACGACTTACCTTTTTTCGCTTCAGTTTTTTTTAAAGGTAACGGTGTAGGGTTCTCCCAAGAAAGCTGGGTTATGAAGCAGATGGGTAGGTCTCAAGACAACAACCCCAACCCTAAATTTCGGGACAGTTGTAAATTGAAGATATAAAAAAAATGGAGGAAAAAAATAAAAATAAAAATAACCAAAGCTGCTTTTCTCCCCTTCCACAATAGGAAAAGAAATTGAGAGGAAGGATTGAAAAAGAAAAAGGGGGGAAACTTTTTTTAAAAGAAGCGTGACAAGATAGGTTGCTCTCTCGTTACAACACAGCTAAACAAAAAAAGGGGGGAGGGGAGGAGAAATAAAAGGTAGGAACAAAGGAAAGAAGGGATGAAAGGAGGACTGCTTAAAAGAAAGCCTCCCTCTCTCTGCCTCCTTCTTTCTAGCAGCTCCCAGTCGAAGTAAGCTGCAGCATCTCTTAACTGAGAACAGGCATAAGGGGAGAGGACGCCTTAAATGAGAGATGGACTGGAGCCCAGATTTATAGGAACCGTATCACTCGGCGCTCCTCTGCTTCCGCACGAGTGTGCGCGCGTATGTGTCTCTGCAGCCGTGCCGGGTTCTCCCACCTACCCCGAGTGCCACGCGCGGAAGTATACGCCGAATCCAGAGACAACTGAACCTGCTCGCCGGATTCCTTTCTTCTCCGATTGGTCCGTGGGGCCGCATCTGGCGCCACCCCAAGGAACCGGTCGCTTCTGATTGGCTTCCGCGCCCTGTCACTCCGGCAGCCTCAATGGAGTCCCGTTGCAGGCTGCGTTGCGCCGAGCAATGCCATACTCAGCACAGGGCAAGGAGGCAGAGAGAAAAGGAGGCGAGAGGCAGCGTATTTGGAAAAAAAGCAGCGTAGGATGTGGCTGGCAGAGAAGTTTCTGCGCAGTCGTTTCTCCTTCCCTCCTTCCCTCTCTCCCCTTTCTTCCGTTTGGCAGAAAAACTCTGAACCAGTCAAAGGCAATACTATAAATTCCTTACATCTTTTGCATCCTATCTTTGGACCCGAAATTGTATGAATGGGTTGCAACTTTTCTGAGACATAGAAGGGAATGGGGATGATGGTGCTACTTCCACGAGAGGCTCTGTCGTCGTCCTCTATATCCGATGACTAGAAACGAACACTCGCCCTCCCTCCCATCTCCACTATGGAGTTTTATGTAGGGCAGCCACATGAGAAGGAAGAGGAGGCGGGAGGTAAAACCATGAGATGATAGAGGGAAATATGAACTCCCTTCGGAGCAAGAAGCGAGAGTTAGGATGATTCTCTCTTGGCCAGACAACTTTAAAGATAGCCCCATCTGCACCCCCAAAGATAGTGGGCTTATCTGTGATGTGTTGCTATCACAAATTACCCTGACTTCCTTACTTACTGATTGATTGCTTGGGCGTGTCTCTCTTTTCTTTTTAATTCGGAAGATTCTGTGCTATGTCACTCTTAGATGATGCAACTTTCAGGCATTTGCTCCAACTCCCACCATCACTTAGCTACTCTTAATGGAAGCTGGACGGGGGGAGAGTATCATCATTCGAGATGTTCCCCCAAGTTGCCTCTTGATGGTGCGGGGGAGAGCTTCAATGAGGATTTGTGATAGGGCTGAAAGAGAAAGCTCGGTTCCCCTCCCTGATTGTTCTGACTTAATTATGTTTGAGGAGGATTTGCTTATTTATTTATTGCGGTCTACACACATCACAGAGGCTTTTTCATCGCTTTGCCCTTCCCATGTCCTTCCTCTGCACACCAATCGGTTTTTTCTCTTCAATGCTCTCTAGATTACAAAAAAAAAGGGGGGGGGACCCGCGATGTTTTTAATTGCAAAAATCCAACAGGAGATGCCCTTCAAAAGAATGATACCCCCCTCCAACCGCCGCACTTTAGTGCAACTGGGCAGGCAACAGCCGTGAGAAAGAGGTGTCAGGGCCAAGGAGTCTTTCCCCCCGGGAGTCTACCCTGGACTGTGACTGACAGCAAGGATGCGGGAGCCTTCGGATATCTTGCTGTTTGGACCCTATAATCTCGGTCCTCGATCGACGTCCCAATACACATAGGGGATGAGGGAGGCAATTTTACACTGCCTAGCAGCCTACAGGTGAAACAGAACAGCCCCCATCTCCTCCCACAGAGAACCCTCCACTTTGTGCTTCAGTACAGAAGTTGTACTGAACCATCTCTCTTTGGAACTAATGCATCCACCTTAAATTCCCTTGGGGTGAAGTAAATCTCCATCCCTTCCTCTTCCCCCCCCCTCAAAATCCTAAGAAGCACTGCAAAAAAAATTTTGGGGGAGGGGAAAGCTTCCCTCACAACTGACTCCACTTCCCTGGAAAATCTTGACTATAACTTTCTTTCAAATCACACCCACTTCAAGGAAGCGCCTGGGGTAAAATTTCCTAGCTTGATGTGCCATAAACGCCACCCGCGTTGGCTGATTCCACTTGAAAGGATGAGTGTGGGGATCACCTAATTATGCAATAAAGTTAGCCACCCGTTTAGGTTTCCAACCGACCCTCCCGTTAGAACAAAACCCTGCACGTTTCTGCCCGCCCAGGGGAGCAAAAACATGCCTCTCCCCCTTATCTTTTATGACGCCCGATTATTGTGTGACAAATCGGTGTTGAAAAATTCACCTGGAAGAAGAAGAACAACAAGAAGAATAACAACAAGAAGAAGATCTTCGGCATCCTCTCCTCTCGATAGCCAAAGCCCAAGAAAAGTTTCTTGGTCCTGTAAACTCTTGTAACTCAAATTGCGGCTATTTCGGGGACCTTCTAACGAGCGTGGCAACCTCGTCCAAGCAACAAAAGGAAACAAAAATGTTAAAACGTCAACGGTTTAGTCAAGTGCCACCTTATCTTGAATTAAATCAATCTTTTTTTAAAAAAAAAAAAACCACACACACCAAAATTGCTTTGCCAAGTTTTGAAAAACAACATCTCAGGATAAATCACCCCAAAATCTCAAATGCCCCCTTTCTCCTCACCCCCTCCTCGCCATTTTCTCTTTTTAGAGAAAACACTTCAGAAGCCAACTTTCGCCAACGACCAAATGAAGATTTTAGTCCTAAAGGAAGTGCCAAGCAACGAAGGAGGCAGAGCAAGTTATAAAGACTCCTGTCCTTCAGATAGTTCCAGCCGATTTTAAGAAGACAACAACAAGGAAAAAAAATCCGTAGGTAAAATAGGCACTTAACATGGTAGCAAATGAAATTAATCAGGAAAGCAACCGCTAAAGTGAGGAGATGGTTTTAAAGGGTTTGTTACAGGCAATGGTGCTTGTACGGTTCCCTCGTCCTTTTTAAAGGTGGGAGGTCTTGGCCTTTTCCTCCAAAACATTTTCCACAAGAAACCCCCTCTCCAACGTAAGGCATGGAGGAAAAGATTAATCTAGTTCCTCTGGCGGCTTTCCTTCCACATCCAGTTAAGACTACAGCAACAAAAGAAAAAGGTTTGACTTTGTGTTACCTCTCCAGAAGAAATAACAATTCGCTCTGCATACCCCGAATAAGGTGGATGAGAGTCATTACGCCCCTGCATTACATGACAGCAGCAAGGATACACCAAGCTCAAAACAATTAAGATAGGCTACTGGCAAGTTCAGCAGAACCAGCAGGCTGATTGCAACATTCGTCTGCCATCCGGTGTACTGGATTTATTACTCTTTTCAGGACTTGGGGCGGGGGTAGGAAACCAAACACAATTAAAATTCTCTGCAAGAATCAAAACGCCCATCTAAGAAAGTTAGGGACCTTTCAGCACCATGGACAGAGGTGCCCAGCTGCTCTTCCACTGTCGCTTGCCCAGTCAAAAGCGTCTCTCTCCGTATCTTTTCAGAATGTCTCTTAAGATCGGGGCCCAAGAAAATCACACAAAGCGTTTGAGGTTCTTTCTTTATTTCTTTGTGAGTAAAACGCCAACCACCTGTTTATTTTTAAATTCCCTTTCACAAGCTATGGACTGATAATGGCGATAAAGCGATGTCACTTTAAAAAAGAAATGAAAACAGAAAAGAAATCCACTCGGCGGTCTCGATCGCACGGAGAAGGGCCAGGATTCGGAATAAAACACCTGCAACATAACGAAGGCTCTGTTCTGTTCGGAAGCCACGTTAAACTCAAGGTCACCGGTGCTGACCCTGTGTGACGCCATGTGAGCTGAGACATCGGGCTTAGGAAGTAGCTGCTTTGGGAAAGGGTCTCCTTCAGGTCATGTTTACCGAAGATGCTCCCTAACGCAATTACAAGTATACCACAGATATTCCAAGGAGAAAGGAGTCAAACCAACCGCATCATATCTGGAAAAAAGCTTTGTCAGACTGCTGCTCACTCAACCCGCCCTAGACAGATTTTTCTCTTCTAACGTTGGAGTGGAGGGTGGGGGTGAGATTTTCTTTCTTTTTCTTCTACCTTTCTGTAAACTATTGCCTGAACGGGCCTGAAACTTAACCGAGACTTACCTATACGGATGTCCATCTCTCTTCCTTTCAGACTGAGGCATCCTTTTGCCTCCCCCCTCGCGCCCAGGAAACTGTATTTACCGAAAGACTCAGATTCTAAGGAGGTTTACATGGAAGAAAGTCCTGTCGCAAAACTAAAGTTACAATTTTAAAGACTATTGATGTAAACTGCCCAAATGAAACTCAGTGGGACTTTCTTCGGAAAGTTAAAACCCCGAAGAAGGATCGCGCAAGGAAACCAGTTTAGGGAGCTCCTACATCGAAGGATCCCACAAATTCCCTCTTTCATGATATAAACAACAACAACAATAATAAAACATGATGCGGTAGCCTTAAACAGTCCTGCTTTCCCTCGCCCCTTTTCTCCTCAATGAATGATGAGCAAATACAAAGAAGGGTGGAGGCAAGGAAAGAAGATCGTAAGGCGACGGCGGAGGTTGGGCGGGGGGGGGGGAGCTTTAAAAATTAGCCTTTCCCGGCAGAGACACTCGCGACCTCGTAACTTCTTGAAAGGCAAGATAAATGATCGTTATTTGGATTCAGATTGGAGGGAGCCATCTGCTTGCTTTCTCTACGAGAACTCGTTATCCTTCGCCCGTTTGCTAGAATAAAAACTAGGAAAGTGGGGTGGGGGTTGTGGAGGGCGGCAGGGGCCCTCCGCTTTGTTGAGGTGCTTGGTGGGTATTTCTCCCGTCCAGCTCTCCTTCAACTTGGGGACGATCCGCCTCGAAGCCCCCGCCCTCTCCCTTTCCCTTTTCAAAGACCCTGCCTGTATCAGCCAGACGATCAGCTCTCCCGGAGTCTCTCCCTCTCCCCCCCCCGCCCGGCTTCCCCTTCTCTTTCTCTTCCTTGCACCTCCGCCCACCCGCCCTTTTGTGCTCGGATCAAACGCCCGCACAACAGAGAAAGTGACAGCACCAGGCCAGGGGAACAAAGCCACAGTTTGTACCCAAAGACAGACCGAGGCCCGGAGAGACACGGCGGCGAGAGAAACAGCTGTCTTATCAGCACGCTGCAGAGCTGGAGATGGCTCGAGAGGTCCTGGGCAGATAATCACTTGAATGGGGGACGCGGGAGGGGGGGGGTTCGCGACTCGCAGGGAAGGGGTGTGTTTGAGAGAGAGACGTCCGCCAGGCGCCAAACTTTAGGCTGGCGATAAAACCACCCCGAGGAGGGGGCGAAGGGAGCAGCAACTACCCATCCCGCTCGCTTCTCTGTGGTTGCCACCCCTCCCTCCATTATTATTGTTAAAATCTACTCCATAATTTAAGAAACGAAACCCTGGGCTGCGGACAGGAAGGAAATGAAAACAGCTTGTTGCTAATAGGCCACCCTCCGGAGCACGTTTTGAGCAAGGGAGCAGGGAAAAAAAAGGAGTCTTAACCGAGCCTTGATTCCAATTCGAATCCTCTAGCTGAGTCCTCCCCAACTCCCTGCCCTCCAGAGGTCCTAGACTACTGTTCTATCATCCTAAGACACAAGGCCTGGTGCTGATGGGAATTGTAATCTGCAGTGCCTGAAAAGCACCAGGCTGGAGAAGGCTGCCACGGCCACTTCCCTGAGAGGAGCCTGCTCTGTGACGGTAACCACCCATAGACTGCCAGTGTTGCTCTATAAAAAGGGGAAGGTGGGAAGAAAGAAGATGTGTGATGTGTATCCTTAAATGACACTTGTTTTAACAAATGTGAATGGTTCCGATTCCCGCTGAAGAAAAAACTCTTTTAAGTTGGAGCCAAATTAATCTTTGAGACGGAGCTGGAAATCCTGGCCAACGCCATTTCTTTAACAGACGAATTAAAGAGCATTTTGTAATCTACATAAACACAAGAGGCCCATAGCCTGTTCGTTGGGGGGAAATGGCCCCTTCTCTGTACCTACACGCGCGCGCGCGCGCGCGCACTCACGTCCCTTAGGGATCATAAATTAGCAAAGTCATCTCTGAAAGGGGAAGGAGAGCCTGACTAATGAGCTTCGGAATAATTACTGGATTGGTGTAAGAAAAATGAGCCATATGTTTGCGTAAGCAACAAATCCTGTTCGGAAGGCTAATGGTGTCAGGGACTCGGCTCCTCCCTGTTTCGGGAAGAAAACGGCTCATGCCAAAATAAGATTCTGTCTACTGAGGTGAAGATGGAAAGGTCTGAGAGAGGAAGGCACGGACGTGGTGGTGATGGGAACGTTAATACAAAGTTCTGTCAGCCAGAATTCCAGTGGTCCACATCTTAACCCACTTTCCAAATACATGCGGTGGTCTTCAGCAATTATAACCATCCTAAAACTTCTCTTCATCCCTGTGATGTAATATGGGGATAATGACAGGGTTTACTTTTCCATGTGTTGTGAGGATTTGTGAGAGACAGCTTTGTGGAGGCTGCATCTTTCATATGGAGCACAAAATATTGTGCAACAGAGTGGAAAATGGCTGGCCAAAACCTAGAATTTCTTAGCATTTTTAACCCCTTTGGTTTTCTCACATTTCTAAATAATGAACTACAGGCGCTCAGTAGATTGACAGCTTTAAATGTTTTTCTAATTATTTCAAAGATTTATATCCCCTACTTTCCTCCAGAAAGAGCTCAAAAGAGCAAACTCTAGTAAGTTCAAACAAGTGCAATGAAATTACTCAAAACATCAGACCATAAACACTGGAGCCATCTTGAGCAATTCAATGCAGCAAGTTAAAAACAGATCAATACAGGAGACTAAAAAAAGTAGGAATGACCCCAAACCCTACTTAAATGGTGACCATCTACCATCATAGAGAGGACAGAACCACTCTTTCCCAAAAGACATTTCCCAAAATTGGGGCAGCCACTGAAGAGGCTCTTTGGATGGTTCCTGCTATGCTTACTTTTGGAGATGGTACAAGGTACTATGGGCTTGCTGGTGCATTATATTGGAAGGGCTGAGTAGTTGTCAAAAGCTAACATCTCATTGATGGGCTCATAGCCAATATCTAGGAGCCACTGAGATAACTGACAGTAAGTTCATGTCCAGGTATGTGGTTGTATTCCTTCTCTATAGTAAGAGTCACCATGGCCATTCACGCTGAAAAAGTCATATTGTGTTTTTAGATCCACTTGCATGGTACTTTTCCTTGAAAAGGATAAGAAGAAACAACCACAAGGGCTACTCTGGGTTATAGTCCATAAGGATGTTGGAAATAACTCTTATGCTCTCCTCATATTCTCTCAGTAGTAAACACTCCAGATATGCCTTCTACATCCCCAAAGCTCATGTCCTCCAGGTGGCTTAGATCAGTGGTCCTCAACCTTGGGCTTCCAGATGTTCTTGGACTTCAGCTCCCATAAATCCTGGCCAGCAGAGGCAGTGGTGAAGGCTTCTGGGAGTTGCAGTCCAAGAACATCTGGAGGCCCAAGGTTGGGGACCACTGGCTTAGACAGTGACTTCCATTACTTTTGAAAGTTGGCCATGAGGACAGGGACTGATGGGAGTTATATCCATAATAGTTGCAGGGTACCTGGTTCAACCACTAACAGAGGAAAGAAAGGAGGAAGGCGACCACCTGCTTACAGCACAGATAACAAGCGTTTATATGACTAGTATTTACTTGCATTATTTAATAATTATGTTACTATTTGCAGATAACTGTAATACTAATGTGTAATTTACTTGATTGTACATTGTTTTATCCCATTCTGTCCTGCTAACTCATTTATATACCATGGGTGGAACAGCTGTTTCTTCCAAGTAGATTTGGCTAGGCTCTGGACAGCTGTAGCTCAGTGGCAGAACATGAATTTTGGAAGAAGGTGACAGGTTCATCTCCAGACCAAAGAGTCCTGCCTGGTATTCAGGAGTATCACTGCTAGTCAGTATAGAAATGGTTCCTACTTTGTGCTACTAATAACCAGTAGGGTACACTGTTCAATAGGAAGGAAGCCCAAAAGAGATGGTACTGCTGACTAATTCTGGTTAGATCCCCTTCTTGGCAATACCACAATCCAACTATTCACATTTAAAAGAATAGTATATTTTGTTGGTTCAGCAGGCTTCTACACTATCCTGCTTGATTCTCTGCTGGAGACAGAAGTTTGGCTTCTACCACCCTTTCTAACCACTGGTGGGGGGCTATGTCCTGCTTGTCCTAACAGACCAGCCTCTGTTACAGAGTAGACAATACTGAACTAGATGGACAATATTTTGGTTCTGTATAGCGTAAGTCCCATTGTTTTCTCCTCTGCATAGACTTCAGAATATAGTGAACACTTATCCTAAGATATCCAGAAATTTGAAAATATTTCAGTTCTGATTTTGTTGCATTTCACAATTGTGAGATGTCTGCTGGAATCTCCACCTATTTTTGTACATTTTCTTAACATATTTATTTTACACATTATGTCAAAGGTATGAAGTGCATTTATATATATACTTTACCTATTTAACACATTCGTCCTTGATTAAATCATGTTTGTGTTTTTTTTTCAATTTGCACACATTTTAGTCATTTATGTCTTAACATGTGTGCATAGTTTTGTGTACACTTCATTTCTCCAGAATGCTCCATTATTTTCTGGATGCACTGTATATTTCTTTCTGCAACGAGTCTTAAGGTAAAGGTAAAGGTTCCCCTGACATTTAGTCCAGTCGTGTCCGACTCTTGGGCACAGTGCTCATCCCCATCTCCAAGCCGTAGAGCCAGCGTTTGTCCGTAGACAGTTTCTGTGGTCACATGGCCAGCGCGACTAGACACGGAACACTGTTACGAGTCTTGGGAACGAGCCTTGGGAATGCAGCGAGTCTTGGGAAGCGCTAAAATTAACTTCTGCTGAAAATGCTTAATGTAAGAATATTTTTCCCATCTCATGATAGTATATACATCACACTGTGCATTATATATAAAAAGGTTAAAACACATTACTTTTTTTAAAAGGGGAAGGAGGTAGAGTACTCCTATAAATTATTTTCATATGAGGCACTATTAATTCTAACCAACTATTTAATATTACAATGCATTATAAGAATTCATACTTTAGAATTTAGCAAGCAAAATCTACTTATCTTAATTGTTTCTATAAACTTGGCAAAGCAAGAAGGGGGGTGAAGCTAGCTATTGTAGTGATCAGCCTGCACCTACAATCTGAAAAGATAAAACAGGCCAGAAATGAATAATACTTTAAGGAACATGAGTTTAATGTTTTCGTGCAATTAACTAAGGAAGAAAGAAGTATGCACTGCATTAAAGTATAGCTCTTCCTCAGTAATTGTTCTGCTAATAATATATTGCTGAAAAATAATGGCTATTGTCCATTACAAGTTTCTGTTATTCCTAATAGTGCTATATCATATAGCGTTATAATATATAAATTATATATTGTACAGTTATAACATATCATTATATCTTTAGCTAATACAATTGCACACAGAAGATGCACATATGAAAAGGGAGATATTTAAAACACATTCAAAGCAGTGTGTAAAATCCAATACTGGTCTCACTTAGAACAGACCTATTGTTCAGTCTTTTAACTTTAATTCCATTGATATCAGTAGTCTTATTCTAGGAAAGCTACTACTATGTTTAGCCAAATGTTATGATCAAACTGAAATTAAGGTTAAGCTATAGATTTATACCATATTTGAGAAAATGGAAAGGAAGATTTGCATAGCCATAAGTCTTAGTGTCATTTATATTCAAATATATATGTTGAGGACTACAGCCCATGTCACTTACAGAGACAACACATGGCATATTCTTTATTTTCTCTTGTGGTATCTGAAAACTATGGGCTCATTCAGCTGCTATTTCAGCAACGGTGGCATTTCATTGACAGGTATAATCACCATTGGAATCATAAATAATTTTTTGTGACTATACAAAAGATAGTGCATTTGCTGTACATTTTCATGAAAAGTGTACAAAATGCTTCATGTATATGATAGCATCAATTCATGCACAAGATCTGTAAAGAACGCCAGTGTATCTTTGCCTGGTGTGATAAAAGGGACTGAAAAGCTAAATATATCAGATTAGTTAAACTTGGGACTCTATCCCACATCTTCAGCCAGCCTTGATGACAGCCCCCTCCCCACAGCTCCTTCTATGTATCCTAGAAAACTGTTCCAGACTGTGTAGTAAACCTCTAAAGCAGAGTATGGATCCCACTGGGGCTGCAGTGGGAGAAGACCAGGAGGCAAGTCCTAGTTCACTGGCACTGAGTACCAAAGTACACCTTTGGGTCATGGTTTGGACAGATTTCAGATTCTCCAAGATCCATTCAGCTAGGCTCCTCCAACCTGGTTTCTTTCATACATGTTGGACGACCACCATTTGCCAACCTGTCTAGGGATTGAGGGAGTTGTCATCCAACGCCCCCCCATGGTGCAATGGTTAAATTGCAGTACTGCAGTCAAGCTTTTGCTCATGGCATGAGCTTGATCCTGACAGATTCAGGTAGCTGGCTCAAGGTGGATTCAGACTTCCATTCTTCTGAAATTGGTAAACTGAGGAGGCAGCTCACGGAGGGGGGGGGGGCAATTGTTGTTTCCATAAATATGCTGCAAACTGCCCAGAGATTGCTATAGCACCATGGTGAGGTATATAAATTAAAAAACAAAAACAACATGAGGAATATTCCATTAAACAATTAAAAGCTTATGTTTCAGTCCAAATGCTAAAGTTATATAGGTCCGGCTCTCTATGGGAAATTTCCTTGAAAGCATACATGAGCAATACAGGCAATTCAGGATACAGGCTGAAATCCTACACATCAAAGATACTGATTTTTTTAAAATCCAAAGAGCCAAATTAAATTTCATTTTCCATTTTCCAGTAATTAGTTATTTATCTACTTATTCAGATCCAATCCCTTGCTCAATGTAGGAATCCTAATCAAAGCAGGGCCATCAAGTTGGAACCTTGTAGTGACCCTAAAAGGGCTTTCAGTGAAACTGATATATTTAAGCAGTGGTTTTACCAGTTCAACTCCCACAGTGAGTTCCCATGGCCAAGTGGGAATTTGAAGTCTGGTTTCCAGAGTCCTAGTCAGTCACTCTATTAACTACACCACACTGGGTACCCTACTTTAATATCATTAGTTTTATTCTAGGAATTTGTGGGGCTAAATACAAAATGATAAGTTCAAAAGCTCTGGCATGTTTTAAATGAAACCTCTTACTATTTATAATTTAAGAGAGACTTTCTAACATTTGGTTGTTGTTGTTATATGCCACCAAGTCACCTCCAACTTATGGCAACTCCATGAATGAATGATCTCCAAAAGATCCTGTCCTCAACAGCTCTTATAGACTCAAGCTCTGTGGCTTTCTTTAGCAAGTCAGTCCCTCTCATATTTGGTCTTCCTCTTTTCCTGCTGCCTTCCACCTTTCCCAGCACCAGTGTCTTTTCCAGAGGATCATGCCTTCACATGATGTGCCCACAATAGGACAGCCTCAATACAAAAGCTAGGATAATGGTGCAATGGGGCCCTAGAAAGGTCACATCTGGATCTAAAGTTCCATAGCCTGTAATATACACTTGCTTGGGGGAAAATCCCATTGAATCCAATGGAGCTTGCTTTGTAGTAGATTTATACATTATAAAATATGCATGTATGGGCATTCAGGTTACATTTTGGCTTTTGAAACAATCGGGACAGGATTGCAGAAATTGCAATAAGAGATTCATTGATTATAATGGGTTACAATGATCATAATAGCCTTTTGCAATTATTGTGCCATGATAGTACAGTGGTGCTTTGCAAGACAATTGTAATTCATTCCATGAGAATCGCTGTCTTGCGAAAAAATCGTCTTGTGAGGTTCCCTATGGGAACCTCGCAAGACAAATAAAATTTATTCGTCTTGCGAGGCATTGGTCTCAAAAAAAAAAAAAAAAAAAAAAAGTCCTGCGAAGCATGGCCATAAAAGAAACTATCTTGTGAAGCACCATAGCGATCGCCAAAACCAATCGTCTTGCGGGTTTTCCGTCCCACGTGGCAATCGTCTTGCGAGGCACCACTGTATTTGTTTTGTGTCTTCTGTTTTTGTGTTAAAGCTAACTTAGTCCTAAGGATCATTCCTCCAGCTATTAAAAAATCAGTCAGTTCTCTTGCGTGGAAAACTTACATCCACATCCATAATCTAAGTGGCAGTAAGGGGCAGGGGATGAAAAATCTGTCAAAACATTACAATCAATAAAGCCTCATTTTTCTTCAAGATTACTTATGTTGTGCACTCTGCCCATTCTAAGAAACAATTCCAGTGCCCTGTTTCAAATTTTCAGTTTCCAAACATAATTTCCTCATATGAAATCACAACAGGACCACTAAATTCAATAACAATTGATCCATAAGGAAAGGATATTATCCCCATTATTTGGGTGTTACTATTACTGATTTTTTTTTAGATGTCTCATAGAATAATTGAATTATAGAATAATGGAGTTGGAAGGGGCCTATGAGACCATCAAGTCCAACCCCTTGCTCAATGCAGGAATCCTAATCAAAGCAGATTTGATCAAATAGTTGTCCAATTTTCTCTTTAATGCCTCCAGTGTTGGAGCGCTCACCATCTCCCAAGGTAATTGGTTCCATTGTCATACTACTTTAACACTTAAGAACTTTTTCCTGATACTCAGCCTAACTCTGGCTTCCTGAAACTTGTGCCCATTATTACGTGTCCTGCACTCTGAGAGGACTGAAAAACAGATCCTGCCCCTCCTCTGTATGATTACCTTTCAAGTATTTTAAAAGTGCTATCATATATCCCCACTCAATCTTCTCTCAAGGCTAAACATGACCAGTTAAGAGAACTCCTTACCGTTAAAAAAAAGACCTGAGGTATTATACAACAATTTAATATGCAGGAGGTAAAACAATACAACAATATACATCTATGAAGAGAGATGCAACAGTGTAATGGTTAGGGTGATGTAGCAGAACTTGGAAGATGGAGCTTCTTGTGTCAATCATTTCCTTTTTCTCAGCCTGACAGTCTTGTTTGTTTTGAGAAGAGTGGTGAGGGGGGAAAGCTACTTTGAGTTCAGCAGGGAAAAGCCAAGATAACAATTATTATTATTATTTATTTGATTTATACCCCGCCTATCTGGGTGACTCATTCACTCTAGGCAGCTATAATAATTGTTTTAGAAATCATGTTATTGCTATACTTCTTCCCTAAATAAAAAGTCAAAGGGATGATCAATAGGCACAATGCAATATTTAAAAGCAGACAACTCTCATTTCATTAAAATATCGAAGGAGAATTACCAGCTGCTATTTTTGTAATAACACCTGAGAGAGAATTCTTGATTCTTTGACACAACTCACTCTTAACTAGGAAGTGGTGACAAGCAACCCAGAGGGTAGTTGAATAAGATCCAGCCATGAGGTGGAAATCCTGACTTGACTGAGATCCTTGCTGTTATTGGATATCTTTATAGACAAACAACTGTGCATCTGAGTATGGATGGAGAGCTTCCTAACAAGAAGCACCAATAAAACATTTAATAGAGGTTTTTAAATTTGGGCCTCCAGAAAACAAAACTTCACTTCCAAATAATACAACATGGATACATCAGCATTTCTAACAGCAATAAAAAATGGCTAAACTGACTGGAAATCATCTAGTTGGTCAGGCTGCCAAAAGAACCTTCTGGCCCCTTGGTCTATTTGTATTCACAGACATTATCTGCTTTTCTCTCTCTGTGTGTATGTTTTTAGAGAAAAAGAGAAACAGACAGACATCAGCATCATATGCATAAATACTCAAAGACCTTGGACCTTTGTACAAAAGGCCTAACTCTACTTCTCTTCTACTCTACCCTGTGCTTCTGACATTGCTGGCTAGATCATGAGTGAGAAGATTTTAGACCTGTGGGATCTACTTTGTTTGTACTGTCTTCCAAGAATCTTGGAATCTACCGTACTAGCCAATTTCCCATGGCCCACATCACTTGCCACTCTTAAAGAATTACAGCAAACAAGATAAAAGAGCTACCGAGCACAGAAATGTAAACAGCAATAGATAAAATCAAAACAATAAAAGTCATGTGAAGTAACAGAACTCAGAAAAGTTAATTTCTTCAACTACAATTCACAGAACATCCTTTCACTAATAGGGAGTTGGCCAGAGATTCCTGCTGGATTAATCTTAAAACACTTCCTAGTTTTAGAAATGAGATGCATTAAAATAACAGGAGCTGGCATATATAACTAAGGCCATTGAACCAGTGAGGGTTTGGTGAGTCATCTCCTTTGTAACTTCTTTTGATTCAATGTGCCTACTCTAGTTGTGACTTACTACACTAAGCAACAGGATTTCAGCCATTATTGCACAGCATTGCTATGCTGTCTTGTTGTTATGTGCCGTTGAGTCAGAGCCAACTTAAAGATATCCTAAGAGGCCTTTCAAGGTGAGTGAAATACTTAAGGAGTTGTTTTACAAGTTTAGTGAGTTTCCATGGCTGAGCAGGGATTGGAACACAGGCTTCCTGGGTCCTGGTTCGTTACTCTAACCACTGTACCACACTGTGTATCTATGTTGACTTACTTTGGTTTAGATGGCTTTGAACACCTTTGCCAGAGTCTATCCATTTATTTATTTACAAATATTTACTTTCTCCTTTGGGAAGTGTACAAACTTTCAAACCATTGTAATTTATTACAAATCTGTGCATTTCTAGGTACTGGTCCATTTCCATCAGACCATGCCCATAGTGAATCATGCTGGGAGTGGTAGTTCATCACCAACATTTGAAGGGCCAGAGATTCCCTATTCCTGCTCTAAAGGGATCCTCTTCATTCAGTTTTTCTTAAGAGACAAGGAATGTTAAGAGGTAGGGAGGGTTCTTTACTTTCTGTTTACATTTGTAATGAAAGATGGGCTTGACAAAAGAGCAGTGTTGTAACTCTCTGAATCCTGTTATGCTAATGGGCATAGCCTTCCATGGTACACAGCTAGCTAATGACTCTGGAAAAGCCTCCAACTGACACTGGGAGATCTGGAAGTTTATTTATTTATACATTTATTCCATTTCTATCCTGACTTTTTCCCCAGTGCAGGGAACCCAAGGTCATTTACATAATGATTTAAGGAGAAACCACATATACCAAAAAACAAAAAAAGAGGGAGTAATTAAAATGAAGGTAAGCATATAACAATATTTGAACTTCACTAAAAATAAAAATATGTGACCACAGAAACTGTCTAGGGACAAACACTGGCTCTACGGCTTGGAAATGGGGATGAGCACCACCCCCTAGAGTCAGACATGACTGGACATTTGTGAAGGGGAACCTTTACCTTTACCTTAAAAAAATTAAACAGCACATCAAAAAAGGTGCAATGGTGCAGTATGGGTCAATAAAACATGTTTCCTCAGTAGCATAAAAATGGCGTTTCCAAGCAGTGGATCATAGTTTTGACACATGAATTGAAAGGGTGACCCACATGTCTCCACAGTATGGGGTGTACATGTTAGATGGCTGAAGAGTTGTTCCGTGCATAGAAGTTGGGAGTGGTCCACACACATACACAAGAAGAGAGACAGACAGACAGACACGGGGTGTGTGTGTTCACAGACATAATGTCATTGAAAAAACCAAGGGGGTAAAGGAGGAAAACTGCCCCTTTTGGCCTATCTAAGCTGTGTGCCCTTGGTCTAAATTACTGACAGATTATGTCATTTTGTAAAATTCATGCTTTCCTTCCCCCCTCTCCACCCAACACAGCACCGTAGACCTAGTGTGTAGCTATTGCCATGCAGGGGAGCACAGTCTAAGAATAAATCCTTCCTTTACAAAATAGGAAACCTGCCTTGTCACACAACTAATACAGCTTGTCTTTGGGGGGGTGGGGAATCCGCTGACAGCCTTGCTTTTACAGATCTCCTTGACAGGCAATCTTGGGCTTATGAAAAGGTAATGCAGCATTAGCCAGCCTGAAGGAGAAAGGTGTAAGATAAATAGCAGTGCCCAGTGGTGTAACTTATCTAGAATGTACAGTAGGGCTTCCTCCAGCTGGGGAAGACAGCACAAAGAGCAAATACCTCATGGACTGTAAAGTGGAGACGGAAATGGTCTTTACTGAAAAAGTGGAAGAAAGAGTTGGACAGGCCTCGCTTTCCAGAAGGCATCTGGGGCCCTGCCAAAATATATCTGATTTAATTAGAACAATGTGAGAGATCTTGTATCAATATTCATTTTAATTGCCATAAATATGAGCACAGCCAGAAATTGTATGGTGAGGAGACTGCAACTGGGGCAACAAACCGAAGAGGGCTGTAGAGCCAGCCACCTACGTTCAACCACTACAGTATTTGTGCTGAGCAGTTGGCCTGAATACCACCTGCAGGCTTGGATGAGGATCTCCACATGGAGCAGGAGACTGACAGTCCAGACTCCATCATCCTCAGCCACTGGCTTTGCTGGTTGGGGCTGATGTGATTTGTAGACCCAAATATCCAGAGAACTTGGGAAGAATGGCATCTAGGGTTGCAGCCTCAGTTTTTCAGATAAAAGCTTAACATTTAGTGTGGTCACTTTTGAATACTCCTGAAAGGGCCAGGCCTCCCCACCTCCATCAGCAGCATTCATCACAGATTGTTGGTCTTTATAGGGGAACAAATAAGAAAGGCAGAGGAGTTTTGCTTTGCTGCAATCCTATAAATCATAACTGTCTTTTGGCACCTCAAAGTCTAAATGGTTGGGGTTTTTTTAAAAAAATGTTTTGTTTTTGGCATGGATTTCCTAGACACAGCCCACTTCTTCAGATGCACAGAAAGAATACAGTATTCAAGACACAGGCTTATATGCACACTAGTTACACTTGCAGAGGAGGGGAGGGGATAAAATGAAAACAAATGCAGAATAATGACAATTGTATTATTAACACTGGTCCAAAACATTCCAAGGGTTGGTTAGTATATGTCTGTTAAAGTTTTTATTTATTTATTTATTTATTTATTTATTTATTTATTTATTTATTTATTTATTCACTCACTCACTCACTCACTCACTCACTCACTCACTCTCTCTCTCTCTCTCTCTCTCTCTCTCTCTCTCTCTCTCTCTCTCTGTCTCTCTCTCTCTCTCTCTCTCTCTCTTTCTTTCTTTCTTTCTTTCTTTCTTTCTTTCTTTCTTTCTTTCTAATTTATAAACCATCTTTCTCCCCAGAAGAGAACTCAAGGCAGCTCACAAGGTTAAAACAGATAAAATTAAAACACAATAAATCACACATTAAATACAAATTATATTATAATGATATTATAACTGTAGAATTGCAGAGGTGGAAGGGACCCAATGGATCATCGAGTCCAGCCCATCAGTGAATCATCATGGGGAATCGAACTCCCAACATTGCCGCCGAGCTATCATAATAATGCTAAATTTAAAATTAAAGTGAAAAGTGAAAAGCCTCCTTGTAAAGGTGGATCTTCAGTTGTCGGCAGAAAGATAAAAGGGAGGAGACCAATTTAATCTCTTAAGGGAGAGCATCCCATAATTTGGGAGCTGCCACAGAAAAGGCCCTGCCCCATTTCCCCATCAATCGTACCTGAGATGGCAATGGAATCAAAAGGAGGGCCTCCTCTGAGGATCTTAAGAGCTGAGAAGGCTCATATGGGGAGATATGATCCTTCATATCAAATATACGTAGACCTAAAGGTGCTCCAAGACTGTTGTGTTTGCTGCAAGAAATTAGCACTGCTGCCTCCTTGGAAATTTCTGTACATGACTGCTTCCCAAACTAGGCTTCACCCTCCCTGGGAGAGGGGCATGAAGAAGAACCAAATGAAGTAATGCCTGTGCAATGCAAAGTCATCCTGTGCATTGCCTATGTTTGTTTTTGCTATTTCTTAATATGCTACATTTTTATTTTCTTTCTGAGAGAAGGAAAAGATTTTTAAAAAATGCTTTAGTACATTCTTGGGTTTTATTCTTAATTTCTAATTACAAATTGGATTTCTGTTTTATTTTGCTAAAAAGAGGTTGGATGGGGATTAAGAAGAAGTGGAGCTAATGAAATAAGAAAAAGAAAGGCAAAAACAAAGGGAAAAAAAAGAAGACGACAAAAATGTTGTGGCACCTTAAAGACTAACTGCTCTATTTTTTTAAATGTGAGCTTTCATGGACAAGTTCACTTCTCCAAACATGAAAAGGGAGGGGAGTGGGATACTGAAAAGTTTAGCAACCACCGCTATGGATATTAACTCTGAAAGAAATACCGTTAAGATTGTCAGGCCTCAGAGTACCAGCTAAAGTCATGGGCAGTTGCTGGGCTTTTCTAGATAAAGAGAGACCTCTCAAGCGAACACTGCTGAATCAGGGAGGTACCCTGATTTTGTATGTGTGTATGTCAGGGATGGAGACTCAAGTCACAGGACTCACTGTCAAGTTGAACTTAAGTCGTACCAGTGACTCGACTTAGACTTGACTTGAATTTTTTTTCCAGTGACTTGGATTTGACTCACAACTCAGAACCTACCCACCCTTCCCTTTTTTGGAGGGAGGGGAAACTTGGTACCAAAGACTTGGGGCTCAGACCCAAAGATTTGAACAGCCATGTTCAGCTAGCTCCAGGACTTATTCTCCTGATGTGAAGGTATCTGTTTTCCTGCCCTCCCTCTCTCCCCTTGCCTGATCTGCTGCTCTGCCATTACAAGGACTCACCCCGCCTGTCTCACAACTTGGTTCTGAAATCTTAGGGAGTGGAGTGCTGCTGACCTAGATGCCCTGCATCCCATTGTATCCCATGGGATTTTGATCTGCCATCCACACCTACCAGCACTGTACAGCTACTGCTTGTCCTGGATCCTTTGCATTAGATGGCTTGGGCTTTGAGCCACCATTTTCTAGTTTGCACAATGCTGTGGGATATGAAGCTTTGTTGGAAATTCCAAAGGGCAATGGGTAGCTTCCTCTTTCAGCATAGAAAGAGGCTTGCCAGCTGACACCCAGCTCCAATCTGGAGCTGGTACTATGACTTTAAAGTAAGTAGCCACAGGACTACTGTCATCTTAGCCGATGTACAGAAGAGGGTATTTTGGCCAGTGTTGTTTTCCCCAGCCTTGCCATAAAAACAAAAAGCAGTTGCCAAAACATTATGTGCAGTACAACTAGTATGAAAATAGGAGCCTGGCTACCCTTCTCCATAGTGAGTTACCCAGATCCAGGAGTTTTCAAATGTTGGTTCCAGATGTTGTTGGGCTCCATCTCTCAGAATCTCTGGCCACTGGTAAAAGTGGCTCAATTCAAACAATATTTGGAGACCCACATGTGGGAACCACTTGCTTAAAATAAAATAAAAGAGTGACTCTTTCCAGAGTCACTGCTTAGCTGTCTTACACACTCAGCTGCAGAATTTGGAGTTCCTTACCACCACAAATTCCCTCCATGTCAGAAGGCAAGCTTTATTTCTGGGTACCACACTGTTGTTCAGGGCACCAGAGTTTGAGAGGTGATTGGCTGTAAAGAGAAAACTAGGAAAGGAGATTAAGATGGTTGCCTCGGGCACCTGACTTGAGGTGTCATGAAAGGGCAGGAAATTACTACTTATTAAATTCATTATTGCTGCATCTTTACTGCCAAGGAAAGGTAGAGACACATTTTAGATTTTCTGCCTCAGATGCCAAAATAGTTTGGCTGGTCTTGAGTGCCCTGCACCTTGACCCTTGGGTGGGGGAGGGGAGGCAGTGACTGCATTGCCTTGGGTGCCAACATATTTGGGGGTGAGCTCTATGTTCTAGAAATGAAGCTTTAATAGTGCCCCCTTCTTGCACACATGTATGTTATATGATGACACATTAAATTATTGGGATAAATCAAATTATAGAGAGAAATCAAGAGAAAGGAAGAGGGGTTTATCTGCTTACCTTACACATTCTATCATTCTATCTAAAGCTTTCTTGACTCTAAGGATCAGCTTCAGCAGCCGTCTCTGTTCTTTTTTCTCTTCCAACTGCCACAATCAGCTGCTTATCATAATATAACTTTCAGCAGAGCAAACAGGCAGGGACAAAAGTTGCGGAACAGATGTCAGTCTCTTATCACATATAGAACTGCTAGAGTAGGTTAAACATTCCTTCTTTCCTCCCTTCCTTCTTCAAGATGCTGAAAGTGCCTCTGTCCTACAATATTCCTTGACAGCCTACATTCCTTGCTGACTCAAGGTTGTTTCCTCTCCAGTGGGAAGGTAACTAGGCTATAGACTAGAGTTCTGCCTCCTGAACGGCATCAAAAAACCCCTTTAACACCTCCTGTTAGCTCAATAAAAGCTGTGTTTCAATAACCAAACTGCCTTCAGTGAACTATGCTTGCCATTTTCCCCCTTGCTTCTTTGCGTGATAAAATAGGGATAATTATGAAGGGGATGAGCAGGTTTAATGAAAGCCAGTTTCTTTTTGGTATATTCCTGAAGCAGCAATCATCATCTGTTTAGCTTTTGAAGAGCAACAATTATAATCACTTAAAACCCCCCAAGGGGAACAAAAATAGAATTTAGATTAGCATATAAAATATACAGCTGGATCGGGCAAGCCTTTAAAAAAAATTGGGGAAGATCATTCTCATTTGACTGCTATTGAATATCACGAGCAGAATGAGTTCAAGAGGACTATATGTGCTTCTTTATCTTTTTAATAAAAACTACATACCATTTGGAAGGATTTTTCTTAAAAATATACATAAGCACACACAGAGGGAGAACATGCTGCTACTGGGAAAGATATTTTTGTCGCAGAATTTTGAACGTCTGGTAAAATTTCTTTTGCTACTCAGTAAACTACAGTCATCCACAAAGGGGAATAACTACAAGTTCCCCAGAGTCTAATCCTTTTTCTTTAACTGGCACTTAAAGTCTCAATACAGTAATTCACTCTGGGACATTTGAAGGGGAAAGAATTTTTTAAAAAAACATTTCTTTAGTTACAGTTACTTGAAATTACAGGCTTGTGTATGCTGCTTTCTTTACTGCAACCAAACAGATCAACAGCAAGCAAACAACTGTCACCAAAAGACTAAAGAGAGGGAAAGAAACACTCAGCAGAGAGGAAGGACTCTCTTTGAAATCTAAGGAAGAAATGATTGGTTAGGATTAGACAGAGAATTTCCCCAGACCAGAACAGTCCCTACCAGTCATCCAAACCATAAACAGCATGTGAGGTTGCAAGGAAGACTCCTTTAATGTAACAAAAGCATAGCAAAGTTCAGTATTAGCAAGGGCAGCCCATTATGATGAGGAGAGAAGCATCACATCAAAATGGTGGTGGTGGGGGAAACACCCACACCCTTTCTTAGATCACAAGTAATAGAATTTTGCATCTAAGAGGGTCTCAAGTTAAATCTCCAGATTGAGTTGGGGGTGCAGAAAACTAATCTGTGGGCTGCTGCCAATTGGAAGCATGTTTGCTCAGAAGAGAGCCTATTTCAAATAGGAGCATCTCAGATGGCATGGGCATCTTACATTTGTTCTCAACTTAATAAAAAGAATGATCTGTGCACAGCTCAAGTCAGTGTCCTTCCCCCCCCCCCCTCAGAGCATTCTTTTGGATTTTAGCTCCCAGAATCCTTCCCAGAATCCCTCCCAGATGGGATGGCAACTGCTATGTTCAACACTTTCAGGCTGCATTAGTGTTTACCCCAAAGTAAATAAACCTTGGTTTTCCAGAACATGGATATTTTACTTTTCTAGACTCTAGGCCATGCTGGTGGCTATGGGATTATGGGAGTTCCCCAAAGTAACTTTTCTAAGCTCTAAATTTTCAAATTTTCAGTTTTATAAAAGGAAAAGGTATGGTGGCCCATATGATTGCTAAGTCTCAGTGGCTGAGTGCTCATGAAACAGCTATGATTTTTCCAGGTCTCCAGGTAAGGAGACAAATCTCTCAGGGGATATGCTGGAGATGGAAGGTTCACAGATTGTTAGCGCTGACTTGGAGCAGACGGTTGAATAAACATGGGAATATGTTGACTAGAGTGGGTGGACATGCTCCTGAATTTTGGGGTAGGACATCCCCCTGACTTCATGGACAGATTTAGAAAAGAAGCCCCAAGTGCCTGAGAGTCTTGAGGAAGAACTGTGCAGGAGTGATGTTATGATGTGTAAATAAGTGTTGACAATCCTATATGAGATAACTTGGAGAGAATTTTTTTTAAGAGCATGCAGTGATTTTTACAAAAAGAAAATTAAAATAAATCAGAATGCTATGCTTATGTTTTAAGATACCTATTTAAAAAGCACTTAGCTGCCATCTACTTAACATTAAGGTCACATTAGAAAGGGCACAGCAGGTTTCTGCTTTTCACTGGGCTCTCTTGGCCATCTGTTTCATACCTCACATCCACCGAGCAAGACAATGCAGTCTAGCGTGGAAAACCTCATCAATGCTTGTGCAGTTTAATGCAAAATCTAATTGCCTGCTTGTGTAGAAACAAACAAAAATTGAAAAGAAAGAAAGAAGCAGGGGGATCCTGGGTGGCTGGGCAGGGAGATCAAGCAATCTATGGATATTTATCGCCAAGGTATAAAATGGCACATGTGTCTAAACAGCATGATTAACACTGACGACATGGCTTGCCTTTACTCCATTAAAGACCATGTTGCATTCTTAGAATGCACCCACCAGGAAGTTCTATCAGAGCATATTTTTAGAAGGAAATCTTTGATTTGATAACCAATGGCAGGCTAAAATAGATTTCTCCTCCTTTCCCCACTCCTCAAACAAGCCTATCATTCCCACCAGCAGCCTCTTCTTCATAAGTATAAAGACCTGGCTTTACTGCTTGACCTCTCCCATAGGCTAGTAGAAAATGCACAAGTCAACAAACACAATAAAATATCTCAATGACTAACATGTTTTCTTTGGCTCAATTTTTTTTTGGATTGCAGCCCACTTCCTCAGATGCAAGGTAACAAGGTAGCCTTATATTTAAGAGTTACACACACACAAATACCCACCAATAAGGAAATTTGATTTCCAAACAGGTAAAATGAATGGGGGAGAAGGAGGTTCATTCAGGGACCCCCATTCTATCCTCAAGGCTGAGTGGAAAATTCCAACCAAATAGCACATGGGGTGAGGCATTTAAAAACAGCCACCCCTAAACTGATTGAAACCAGCTCTCAGCTTCCTTAAGTAACAAGCAATTTGCCTGGCAGGTCTCTGCCATGACCTTTTGGGGGCTTTCATTCATTTTTTACCCTATGCCTAAGGAAGTAGATCTTATTCACACAAGCTTGTGTTGAATGTTTGATTTTTAGTGGTCTAATAAAGGTAACACCTCTTCTACATTTGGATTGCTTAAATGACCACATGGCTATCTCTGTTGTGTTTGGTGATTTTTTGTGTGTGTGGGTTTGTGGTTGTTTTTTTGTTTTTGTTTTTTGCAAAAATCATGTCACCACCTTATAACATGCCAGGTCAGGGTGACGGTGAAAAAGTTTCACTTGATAAAAAGCCTTCTTTTCCAGAGAGCTATAAAGGGTATGGGAACGATGCCCTCATTTTCCTTTGGTCACCCTATCTGCCGTATTTTATCTCTGTTGTTGGCCGCCTAGAGTAGTCCACCGCGACTAGATAGGCGGGATATAAATTAAATAAATAATAATAATAATACATTCCTGGACTATGCATTAGAATGTCTGCAAAATGACATACATAATACCATCACCGTGGACACATCCACCTTCATTTAATTTTAGAAGCTAAGTATG
Source organism: Pogona vitticeps (assembly GCF_051106095.1). Taxonomy (NCBI): domain Eukaryota; kingdom Metazoa; phylum Chordata; class Lepidosauria; order Squamata; family Agamidae; genus Pogona; species Pogona vitticeps. The sequence continues at coordinate 217,192,789 of NC_135784.1, read as the reverse complement.
GTCAGACCTGGTTATTTCTTGTGTGGGAGACAGCACATAAGAAATCTGGGATCTCCAGGTGGGGCTAGGGAAAAATCCTGCTTGGAATTCTGGAAAGCTGCCACCAACTCAGTGTTGACAATGCAGGGCTAGATGGACTACAAGGGTCTGTCTGATTCTTTCTAATGCAACTTCTTAAATTTCCATGGCCTTTGGTCCCAGACAAAAGAGAATACTGCAAAATATTGTTCTAGCACTCCAAAGCAGTAGTTGTTCCATGGACAGCTAGAAGATGTGGTTTTGTTTTTGGTTTTGACTCATGGCTCCTCAGAGGAGCCAGTTCAGATGAGGATTCTTGAGCCCCTGCAAGATTTCTTGCCTGCACAGTGAGAGTTAGACACCCAGTGGCTCTTGTTTTTCCTGTCATGGTAGGCACTTTGCTATACACACCCATATGCCAACTTCTGGACATTTGCTGCCCCTTTTTAAATTCATCCCATCCTGCAGCAACCATCAACTCCATAGCATTATCATCCACAGGTTCTTATGCTGTCAATTGCTATGTGCAGACATCTCCATCCTGAAGCACTAAGGTAAGGGTGAAAAATGTTGCTGTGTATATTTCCTCATCAGAAAAACCCTTAAGTGAGATGAATATCATGGCAAGAATTTCTCTCACTTCTCAGAGTTTGCAAATTAGCACGAGATTCCTTTGAGGTTGGATATTGCTTGAACCGAAAAGACTGCCTCAAACACAGATCTCCAATACTAGCAAAACTTTCAGCTCTAAATTCAGGCTATCTATAATGTCTGCTTTGCTGCTAAAATTAGCTTTAAAAAGAGGATGAAAACCATCTTGGACCTTCCCCTTCCCTCAAAAAATCAAAAGAAATCTCAGGCATGGATTAACTCCATGTTAAATTAAAGGCACAGTGTTAAGAGTTTTATACTACTTTTTGCCCAATGGAAAAGAGCTACCTGAATTTGGGATTTTTGTGTCTTTCAAGGCAATGGCAGGACAGGACAGTGCAAATACCCCAGAGGTAGTCACGTGACAGGATGGCAACCTCATGAATGTGTCATATAAAATCTGATAATGTGTGGGGTTAAAAATATTAAAATTAAAAAAAGACACACTGGAGTTAGAAGTGGGAATGGAAAGTGCCAATACTGTGCCTTATAAATGGAAGATGGAGCTAACAGAGAGAAGACTGTCTGCTTCACACATACACTCTTGATGTCCAGAACCCCTCCTGAACACTCCAGCAGCTGAGGCAGATCTCTGAGCAAGGTCACTGGGGAATGTATTCTCTTGTAGCAGCCTTCCCTTTAGGCTTAGCTGCAGTGCAAAGGAGGGAACTGCAGTGATGTAGCATGCATATTGCCCAGGCCACGCATGTTCAATTTCTCTTTTCTTCATCTTCTTTTTAAATTGGCTATAATAATTTGAAGACCACGAGGACTGGGTGTGCATATGAATAACCACATTCTTGTATAAATTCATAGTGGTTAGGTCAGAAGATCACTTCAGGACCTTAGGGTCCGTCTCAACCTGGGTCCTCTTTTCTTGTCAGTGCATTGCTGTCATAACCAACATTTATAATAGCTGTCTCACGACACAGCTTTTTTGTGTTCTCTGGTCCGGAAATTGCTCTGTTAGAAATGGTTCTAATGGCCCTGTGTAGCCTCACCCCTGAGCTACTGCCCTTTCGCTTTCCTGGAGTACCTCCCCTTCGACAGATTCAGTAACGCTGAAATACTGGCCCAGACAAGGATTTGGTTGCAGTATTCTCAAAAGGCCACAGGGTAAGATGAGCCCCAGTCTGTGTACCTATAGTCAGGCAGGGAAAAATCAGGAGTGGGGGATGCATCGTTCTGTGAAATGCACAATGTCGGCAGAATTTTTTTTGTTTTAGAATCTGAGCCAAGTGGCAGAGAGGATGGAGACTGCATTTTTTTAAAAAAAATACTTCCAAACATTCATTACTTGGTGGGAGGGAAACTTCAATTGGTTAACTTGTCAGATTGCAACTGTTTTTTTCTAAATGCCAAACCCCATTTGATCTGCTGATTTGTAAAGGAAAAGTAGTATCATGGATGTTGGATTCGATCAGAGAGACAGGGATGAAGGAGGAATGTTCAACACTTCCTCCTTAACTCATTTTCGTAAGTTAAATTGCAAATAGTTACACCCCAACATCTATTATCTTGGTAAAAAGAGAGGGGGAAAAAAAAGAATAGGCAGACATGTTTCCTCTTTTTCCATAATGGTGTGGGCAGCAGATTTGAGATGCAAGCGATAGGCATGTTAGACACCTCCTCACCCTATTCCAATGCCTCACTTGAAACCAAAGCCTCCACAGCTTATATGAAAGGTATTTACAAGTCAAATGGCCCTATCTCAGATCCCTCACATGAGCTGATCTCTCCCCCCCCCCCAAATATTGACACAGGTAATGGGATCAGGACTGTGGGGCTGCTGTCCAGGACACGGAAGAATGAACAGGAAGGTCCTTAAACAGGGCAGGGCTGATTTACTACACCAGGAAGGAAGTAATATATGCCTTACCTTCTAAACAATCTCTCCTGTAAGTCATTGAGAAGATAACACAGGTTTGTGGTGAGATCAGTCTTGGCTCACCATCCCCTGCCTTACCAATATCTTTATCTTCAAAAACAAATGTAAGCATTACTTGGAAACTAATAAGTTCTGCAGATCACGCTGTGGTGAAAGCTACAGGAACTGGCCAGGCCTGGTTTTATTCCATGGCAAGTGAGCAGCTCTCCAGAGTACCGGAATCTCTCTTCCTGCAAGGACAGTCACCAAGGGACAACTGCTCATTTTGCATTATGTTGCAGTTTTCCCCCACCCACTCCAGTTAACTGACACATTAAGCAAATCTCAAATCTTTTTGTCTCACAATAGCAATTGTAATAAATTACAGTTAAAGTGCCAAATATCAGCCTTAAGACATTATTTCCCTTGCACTACAAATATAGCAGTTTCGTAGGTCCATTTTTATTTGGCACCTAAAAAATAAGAGCAATTTACAAAGAAAACCTATACCATTTTGGGCACTTTTACAGAAGAAGTCATTTTTACTGCTAAGGGTTAGATCAGGATATCCTGAAAATTACCAGGGTAGTCATGTAACAGATCACAAAGAGGATCCATCCACCCCTCCTCTTCTTTCTTCCCTTCCCCTCATCCTTTGTCAAAATAACACACAGTTTTGAGTTTGTGAGCCTTCTTGTCAAGAACATGTACAGATGTCCAGCATGAACAGGAAAGCTGTTTCCTACTTATTTATTTATTTATTTATTTATTTGTTTGTTTGTTTGTTTGTTTGTTTTTATTTATTTATACCTTGCCTATCTGGTCGTTGTGATCACTTAAGGCGGCTATCTGGTTGTTGCGACTACTCTAGGCGGCTAGTTATTACCAACTTACTTATTTGCAGTACTTGGAAAGGTTCATTTTGAACTACAGTATCCAGAATCCCTCAGGTGCCACTGGCTGGGGTTTCTGGGAGGTTGCAGTCTCGAAGAGCAACATTTTCAAGCAGTGCTTACTAGCTTCATCAAGGCCAAACTATATTTTACAGATAGAGTGTCAGTAGGCAATGCAATTAATCAGTGCTCCAGAGATACGATTCTGAAAGATTTTTGTGATTATGAAATCAGATTTGCAAATGATACCCCTGCTTTACCACCTGATTATGGAAGTTTGGACAGAAACCTCCAGTTCTTAAGGACCTCTCTTCTCTCCACACTGCAATTTACTCCATCCCCATGATCAGCTTCCCTCATCCAATCTTTTATGGGAGAAGAAGGGAGAGAAAAGTCTTCTTCAGCTGGATACCAGCTGGACACCTGGAGACATCAGTGGGGGTGGGGGGAGGACAATATCCAGGGGGAATTTCAGTAGATATATTTTCCATGATGTATTACATCCATTGAAACAACTTCCTGTACACAACTATAAAAAATGAAGGAACCTAATTTCCTGTTGCATCTGCTTACCCTATGTAAAATGCTGGACCAAAACAATGTTTCTCAAATGCTTTAATAGCTGTGTACACATTTCTGTTTTGGACTACAGCACTCTGAATTCTCCAGGCAACTATGCTGTGTGAGAAATTGTGGGAGTTGTAGTCAATACTCCCTCCCCAAATCTGCATACCTCTAGTTTTTAACTTTCCCTAAACTTTTCAACCAATTATTTCCTCAAAGCCTTCCTCAACAGTTCAATACTGTCAGATTGTAAACACTGGGACTATTTTTCTCCATCAATGTTATCTCACGTCCCCTTCTGATAAACATAAAAGTTCCTGCCAATAATCTAATTTGATATACCAACCTGCAGAAGTGAAAGCAAACAAAAGACTCTGTAAGTTTGGGAAAAATTATTTTGACCTTAATGTTTTTAACAATAATTACAGCGCAACTCGGGGATTTATAAAAAATGATAAAGAAATGATATCAAGTGCACATCATAGCAAGTATTGTTTTTTGAGTACTAAGAAAGCAACATGTGTAATTGCTTACTTCCATATTGTTCAAATAAAATTCTATATTTTAATGTTAAATATGTTTTTTTCTGCCTGCCCATATTTCCTCTTAAATTGTGACATACCCTTGGGCGGGGAGGGGGGGAAGGTCAGCAAAGCACACCAGCTGTGAAACACCGTAGTAGGACAATAGTAGACATTCACACAGATTGTCATCCTGAATAGAGTGGACCACTGGATCAATGAAACACCCATAAGTGTTGATTTAGCAGGTTCTAATTGAGTCAATGGGTCTACTCTGGCTGGAACGAAGAACTGGATTTAATCTATTTATGTTCACGTCTTGAAAAGCAGCACTCTTAAGTTACCTTACCCTGTCCCATCCACTCTCATTGCAGCAATGACAATCATCTGTGCCAGTTGCACTTCTGTCCATCAAAATTTCAAAAGACATAAGGGTACAAATCGAAAAAGAGTTGGCAACCTCATCTCTTCATCAATTGCTTATTTATTAGTAACATAGAGGTTTTATTTGAGATTTAATTCAGTCTGATGGTGTCAACAGCCTCAGCCATATTTTGTTCATCAACAGTTTCCTCTCCTCTTCCTCCAAGGTTCCTGGAACCACTTTGGGTCCTGGGACAGCTTTTGGAACATTGGGATGGGACAGGAAGTCTTAAATGTCTGAGAAAAATAATCACTGCCAGTCTTAGGTTTAATAAAGAATACATTCCCTATTTGGAGGACTGACCCAACATAATTTTGGTGACATCCTTCTCTGCCCCCTTAAATCATGGTGCTTAATACCCAAAGCCATCCAGGTTATTTCAGCACTCAGAGGACTGTCCCCCTTCTCTTGTTAAAAAAAAATACAAAGTAAATAACTAATTGCTGCCCTTTTACACTACCCTAAATCTGCTGCCCGTGCCAGCTGCCTCTCTCTAGGACTGGCCCTGGCTGTTCATTATCAACATTTTCTGCTGATCAATGACTAGTGTAGACAAGCCTCCAATGATGGGATCGCTTAGGTGTGCAAATGTCACTCCTTGAAAGCTGTTGTTAAAAGCACAGGGTAGGATCAGTTCACCATTTTAATTTGAAGTGAATTTATTATCTATTTTTGTTTCCTAAGCTCCTTTACTTCTTCATGGATTGCTGCCTTGTCGTGGCGAAGGGGCTTGAGTAACTCAGAGAAACTATGGGCTATGCCGTGCAGGGACACCCAAGACGGACAGGACATAGTGGAGAGTTCTGACTAAACGCAATCCACCTGGAGTAGGAAATGGCAAGCCACTCCAGTATCTTTGCCAAGAACGCCCCATGATCAGAAACAAAAGGCTAAAAGATATGACGCTGGAAGATGGGCCCCTCAGGTCGGAAGGCGTCCAACATGCTACTGAGGAAGAGCGGAGGACAAGTACAAGTAGCTCCAGAGCTAATGAAGTGGTTGGGCCAAAGCCGAAAGGACGCTCAGCTGTGGACGTGCCTGGAAGTGAAAGGAAAATCCAATGCTGCAAAGAAAAATACTGCATAGGAACCTGGAATGTAAGATCTATGAACCTTGGGAAGCTGGAGGTGGTCAAACAGGAGATGGCAAGAATAAACATCGACATCCTGGGCATCAGTGAACTAAAATGGACAGGAATGGGCGAATTCAGCTCAGATGATTATCATATCTACTATTGTGGACAAGAATCCCGTAGAAGGAATGGAGTAGCCCTCATAGTCAACAAAAGAGTGGGAAAAGCTGTAATGGGATACAATCTCAAAAATGATAGAATGATGTCAATACGAACCCAAGGCAGACCATTTAACATCACAATAATCCAAGTTTATGCACCAACCAGCATTGCTGAGGAGACTGAAATTGAACAATTCTATGAAGATTTACAACATCTTCTAGAACTGACACCAAAGAAAGATGTTCTTCTCATTCTAGGGGACTGGAATGCTAAAGTAGGGAGCCAAGAGATAAAAGGAACAACAGGGAAGTTTGGCCTTGGAGTTCAGAACGAAGCAGGACAAAGGCTAATAGAGTTTTGTCAAGAGAATAAGCTGGTCATCACAAACACTCTTTTCCAACAACACAAGAGGCGACTCTATACATGGAAATCACCAGATGGGCAATATCGAAATCAGATTGATTATATTCTCTGCAGCCAAAGATGGAGAAGCTCTATACAGTCAGCAAAAACAAGACCTGGAGCTGACTGCGGTTCTGATCATCAGCTTCTCATAGCAAAATTCAAGCTTAGACTGAAGAGATTAGGAAAAACCACTGGGCCACTCAGGTATAATCTAAACCAAATCCCTTATGAATACACAGTGGAAGTAAAGAACAGATTTAAGGAACTAGATTTGGTGGACAGAGTGCCTGAAGAACTTTGGATAGAGGCTCGTAACATTGTCCAGGAGGCAGCAACGAAAACCATCCCAAAGAAAAGGAAATGCAAGAAAGCAAAGTGGCTGTCCAACGAGGCCTTAGAAATAGCAGAGAGGAGAAGGGAAGCAAAATGCAAGGGAGATAGGGAAAGTTACAGAAACTTGAATTCAGACTTCCAAAGAATAGCAAGGAGAGACAAGAGGGCCTTCTTAAATGAACAATGCAAAGAAATAGAGGAAGATAACAGAAAAGGAAAGACCAGAGATCTGTTCAGGAAAATTGGACATATTATTTATTTATTTATTTATTTATTTATTTATTTATTTATTCAATTTATATGCCGCCCAAACTACCCAGAGGTCTCTGGGCGGCATATAAATTGAATAAATAAATATTAGAGGAACATTTTGCGCAAAGATGAACATGATAAAAGACAAAAATGGGAGGGACCTAACAGAAGCAGAAGACGTCAAGAAGAGGTGGCAAGAATACACAGAGGAATTATATCAGAAAGATGTGGATATCCCGGACAACCCAGACAATGTAGTTGCTGACCTTGAGCCAGACATCCTGGAGAGCGAAGTCAAGTGGGCCTTAGAAAGCCTGGCTAACAACAAAGCCAGTGGAGGTGATGGCATTCCAGTTGAACTATTTAAAATCTTGAAAGATGATGCTGTTAAGGTGCTACATTCAATATGCCAGCAAGTTTGGAAAACTCAACAGTGGCCAGAGGATTGGAAAAGATCAGTCTACATCCCAATCCCAAAGAAAGGCAGTGCCAAAGAATGCTCCAACTATCGTACAATTGCACTCATTTCGCACGCTAGCAAGGTTATGCTCAAAATCCTACAAGGTAGGCTTCAGCAGTATGTGGACCGAGAACTCCCAGAAGTACAAGCTGGATTCCGAAGAGGCAGAGGAACTCGAGACCAAATTGCTAACTTGCGCTGGATTATGGAGAAAGCCAGAGAGTTCCAGAAAAATATCTACTTCTGCTTCATTGACTATGCGAAAGCCTTTGACTGTGTGGACCACAGCAAACTATGGCAAGTTCTTAAAGAAATGGGAGTGCCTGACCACTTTATCTGTCTCCTGAGAAACCTATATGTGGGACAGGAAGCAACGGTTAGAACTGGTCATGGAACAACTGAGTGGTTCAAAATTGGGAAAGGAGTACGGTAAGGCTGTATATTGTCCCCCAGCTTATTTAACTTATATGCAGAATACATCATGCGGAAGGCTGGACTGGAAGAAACCCAAGCCGGAATTAAGATTGCCGGAAGAAATATCAACAACCTCCGATATGCAGATGATACCACTCTGATGGCAGAAAGTGAGGAGGAATTAAAGAACCTTGTAATGAGAGTGAAAGAGGAGAGTGCAAAAAATGGTCTGAAACTCAACATCAAAAAAACTAAGATCATGGCCACTGGTCCCATCACCTCCTGGGAAATAGAAGGGGAAGATATGGAGGCAGTGTCAAATTTTATCTTCCTGGGCTCCATGATCACTGCAGATGGAGACAGCAGCCCTGAAATTAAAAGGCGCCTTCTTCTTGGGAGGAAAGTGATGACAAATCTGGACAGCATCTTGAAAAGCAGAGACATCACCTTGCCAACAAAAGTCCGAATAGTCAAAGCTATGGTTTTTCCTGTCGTGATGTATGGAAGTGAGAGCTGGACCATAAAGAAAGCAGACCGCCGAAGAATTGATGCCTTTGAATTGTGGTGCTGGAGGAGGCTCTTGAGAATCCCCTGGACTGCAAGGAGAACAAACCTATCAGTTCTAAAGGAAATCAACCCTGAGTGCTCACTGGAAGGACAGATCCTGAAGCTGAGGCTCCAGTACTTTGGCCATCTAATGAGAAGAAAAGACTCCCTGGAAAAGACCCTGATGTTGGGAAAGTGTGATGGCAAGAGGAGAAGGGGACGACCGAGGATGAGATGGCTGGACAGTGTCTGCGAAGCAACCAACATGAACCTGACACAACTCCGGGAGGCAGTAGAAGACAGGAGGGCCTGGCGTGCTCTGGTCCATGGGGTCACGAAGAGTCGGACACGACTAAACGACTAAACACACACACACAAGCTCCTTTAGGTAGGAAGACCTCTTGTATGTTCTTTTGTACATTTTACAGCATGTACAGTTTATAGCATGAACACCTGTGGGTTTCACTGCACAACGGCTTCCATCATAACATACTATAATTACTGGGCCTGATTAGAACTGGAGTCAAGTCATATCTGAAAGGCCACGGGTTTTTTTAAACTCTACCTTACATATGCGGTCAGTCACACTCTTCCAGTCTCAAGGGGCTGCACTTTGTATTTATGTCTCTCACCTTTCCTCCTCTGTGTTCTGGGAGGTGGGCATGGTGCTCCTCCTCCCCACTTTATCATCACAACAGTCTTGTGAGGCAGATTAGCCTGAGAGAGAAGGACTGACCCAAGGTCGCATAGTGAATATCATGGCTTGGTGTAGACTGTAATGCAGATCTCCTAGTTCTCAGCACTACACCACAATACCTCTATTTTCCTATCTGTCTTGAGTCAGATTTCGTATCACCCAAGGCAGTGTTTCCAAAATGTTTTTGAGTTGTGACCCCCTTTTATAACAGCCAAGTAACCTGTGACTCCCCACCACCATATTTGAATTAAAATTATGTAATTTTTTTTAAAAATGTAGTAAATTATCATGAGAAGACAAATTTCACCGGAAAAGACAATGATGCTAGGAAAAGAGTGAGACAGAACTTGAGATGGATTGACTTAGTAAAGAAGCCATGGTTTATTTTACAAGACGGCAGCAGGGTTTTGACCATAGCACTGAGGCTTTTTTGGGGGGGGAGGGGGGAAGCAACATTACAGTAATTCATCAGGCCCACAAAAGTGGCAGCAATTTGACAGCAGATAACATTGCCACCAACTATCTACTGCCTCATGGGGGGGGGTGTCCTCCCCTTCCGCTTGGCTAGGCTTGCAATTTGGCTCCCACTCTTCCCCCCAGCTTTTCCTAGTCTCCCCTCCAGTCCAGCTGGGATGGACTCTCCAACAGTGCCCTTAGGAACAAGTAGGGAGGGAATCCCCAGATCCCAGAAGGGAGCGGTAACCCTTAGGTGAGGAGCAATCCCACTCTTCTCTGGAGAAAAGGGAAAAAAGAGTCAGGAAGGGACTTAAAAAAACACTACAAACCCCATCCTCACCCCCACCCTGGCTCCCTTTCTCTCCAGGAACCCAATTCACTGCCTTTCACCCTTGCTGAGAAAGCAAAGCAATGAGTGATCCATTAGCTTTTGCATTGGCATACAGACAGAAACTGCTGCTTTGTTTAAGCTGGTAACCCCCCCCCAGAAAACACTTTGTGACCTGCTTGGGGGGGGTCACAACCCACAAGCTGAGAACCTATGACCTAAGGCAATGAGATGAGGTGTTACACCTTCATCATGTTACCTAAGACAACTAGATGATGTGTTTATTAGAACTTATTTTTATAATAGGTTCTTTTTCCAGGAACAAGTATTCCTTTCAGCAAGGCTCATGGCAATCAAAAATTTAAAGCTCAGTTTGCCTTGGCAAAACATACCTTATGGATAGAATTGGGGTGGGTGACAATTAACTGCATTATTAGGTTTTTTAACAACAAACTACAGGAACTTCTGAAGTTCAAAGAAATGGGTCTTACAAAGGAGAGACAAAGAACAGTTGCTGGAATTTTCTATTTAAAAGGCTAAAAGAAAGTTATCTCATAGAGTATCTCATTTTTTACAAATAGAAGCATATTTTGTATTCCATTTCCTATAATCAAATGCATATTTCACAGAAGAATAACAATTACTGTCCTCTGAAGATACCGGTCACAGAGACTGGCGAAACGTTAGGAAGAACAACCTTCAGAACACGGCCAAACAGCCCGAAAAACCCACAACAACCAATTACTTTTAAGTTTAAAACTTCTGTGCTATGCCAAAGACAGTGGTTGGTTCTGTTTGTTTGTTTGTCTGTTTTTCAAAGACAAGAGGCAGATTGTTCCACTGCAGCCAGACCTCTCTTTGCAGAGCTGGGGGGGGGGGGGTCCATAATTTTTTTCTCATCATCCAAGAATGCAGCACAAGGTGTAATGCCTGCACACCTGCCAGTGACTTTGCAATGCCTACTTTGGGACAGAATTTTACTGTAGAACTCACGGCTGCAACATCTGGCCAAATGTTCACCTTCTACGGTTTTCTCACCCCTCCCAGTTTTCAGACTGCCACCTACTCTAATGAAACACTTTGGAGGACTCAAAACCTTGCACATCCTTGTGGAGTTTTAGCTAGTCTTACAAAAGGTATAATTGTGTTTCATGTGATTTTGCCAGAATCCCACTATTTAGGCCAACAGTGTGCAAAGGTGTAACTCAGAACACTTGACAGCCACAAATCAATGAGTCCCCCACTGAAATCTTAGCTGGGTACACTGAACCATGCAGCTATGAATTCAGTCATGGATGTGTTCTCTGGCGATTGTTCACCTCTCTATGATAGGCTACTGCAGTTATGCCAGCCTAATTATAACTCAGTGGGTTAGGTATCTGGCAGCAGAGTCAAAGGTTGGTCCAATTCTCCGCTGAGCTTCCAGGGAGAAGAGTCAGCCTGTGTCACCTTGGGCAAGCTGCACTGTCCCAGGAAGCTCCCAGAAGAAGAGAATGAGGAAGAGGAGTCACTACATCAAAAACCCTTGAAAGGTTTGCCAGAAGTTGGAATTGACTTAACGGCACACAATTAATTACTAAATATTCAAGTGGTTTCTGACCACTGTGTCATAAATCATATTTGTTACTTATGATGTAATGAAATGACATTTCAAAAGTAATTTAACAAGTTAGGATCAAAATGACTTTATTATTGTAATACAGTTTCTGATTACTTTGAAAAGTTACTTCTAAAGGAATTTTAAGGTCTTTTAAGAATCATTTTAGAATTTTTTTTCATATAAAAAAGTAAATATTCAGGCATTTTTCCCCAGGAAAAAAAAATCCTTCTAAAACCAGAAAGATGTAATTCAGTGACTTACTTTTTCATCACTATGATAAGTAACAAAAATAGACTCCAGCCCTCTTTCTCATTATAGTTTCCAAACACTGTAATGAGAAAGAGGGCTGGATTTCTTTTAGAAAATCAACTTTTCAAGCTTTAATTCAAATAGACCAGCAGAGCTATCTTTGCTTTTGTTTTGAACATTAGTGCTATAATCTGAAATACATTTACTAGGAAGAACTGTGTTCCTGTGTAAGGTTAATGTGAAAATATAGCCTGGGAGAAGGCATGCTCTCTTAAGGAAGCAAAAATGCTAAATTGTCATCATTGTTGATAGTTTACTTCTACATTTGGAGTTCTTTCTTTCTTTCTTTCTTTCTTTCTTTCTTTCTTTCTTTCTTTCTTTCTTTCTTTCTTTTTCTCCAAGTCAATGCTTTACTGTGAATGTCACCACCAGTAAGGTAAGCAGGTGCAATGAGGGATAGAATATCAGTATAATGTCTGGTGAAGCTTTAGAGATAACTCTACCCAATTTATTAGACCACAGTACCTTTATTAACCTACCTACCTGTCTGGGACAGTCATCTGTGACACAGCAACAGGCTTGCAGAAGACCAGAAGTAACTTCTTTCTGGTTCATAACTCTTGACCAGCTGAGCTTAATTCTGACTCATTGAGGACTACTAATTTAGTAGGCTAATTAGGCTAATTTAGGAGCAATAGGAGAATATGAGTTTTACAGAATTGCTATTTTAATAGGGACTATCAACATTTTGAGGTCTTAAAACTGTAATTCATTTTTTCCCCAAGCAATTTTGCTGGGTTTGGCCAAGAGTTGCCAACTGACCCCCAAAAGATGGATCTGTATGTCCTTCTGACTTTTCTAAACACTTGATATGAAAAGATCCACATATTAATGTATTTCTTTCTTTCACACAGAAATTATTCAAAGAATTTAAAACATGTTTGTGAGTGCAGATCAGGCTGCTGGTGATTTCAGAAAAACAGAAGGTGACTCAAAAAGGAAAAAGAAAAGAAAGAAAAAATGTTTCTAACTTTATTTCTTTTGCTTCAGAGTCTCCTTTATCTACAGCTTTCTTAGGAAGAGTTTGGGGACCTCCAGCCCAAAGATGTTCTGAGCTTCAGCCAAGGCAAATATGGCCAATGACAAGGAACAGGTGAGTCATCATCCCACAAATCTGGAGGGTCAAAGTTTCCTAACCATTATACTAATTGTTGTGGTAAGCGGAATGCTATGATGTCTGAGATACAGTACTCTGAAATTTTCTATGTCCCTAACTACTGTGACTATGAGACAGCAGTCATGGTTATAATTCAGTAATGCTTGATTTTAGAATTAAGAATCAACAAGTGTTGATGTCATTTTCTTAATAACAGATAGTGGGTAGTGAAGGAGTTACTGTATTCATAACCAATGTGTTCTAGAACTTCATCATTATGGTACAGAATTCCAGGGAGAGTTTCAGTTGTTTGGGGAGGCAAAGTACCAGAGAGATGGAGCATGAACCAGAGCAAAATAGATACACAAAATGTTTTCAGGTTTGTTTGTTTTTTTAAAAAATATTCCAACAAACAATTTTCAGATACTAATGAAGGAGAAAAGCAGGTATTGCCCCTCTCCAAGACAAAGTCTCTATACTGGATATCTGGAGGCAGAGCATTCAACAGATGTGGCCTTCCCTTTGACCGTGCTGCATCTGTTGGACTTCTATCTTCCTATTAAAAGCACAGACCCTCTCCCCAAGTGCTCAGAAGGCAAATAATTCATCACTGCAATTCAAAAGCTGCATCCCTTGAATTCCCGTCCATCATGTAGCTTGTCAACTACACAGACTCAAGGGGTGAAAACCCACATGTGTCAATTCTAGAAAGGGTTACGGTGACTATAAGTATGCCTTTGGCTATCGGAGCCCCAGATTTTAATCTCTGCTCAGGGGTGAAATACAGTCACCAATGGCCTCTCTTTACTGAGATAACAACCCTCAGCCTCAGTCTTCTACACAGAGTAGTTGTATCACTCAGAAAACAGTATTATGAATACTTTAAAGAAACTTCCGCACTCAAGCGAACATGAGGATTTGTGGGAAACTTAACAACGGGGCTGCCGAGCAGCGCAGGGCTCCTGGCTGTTTCTGCAATAAAGGCGCGGCGGGCAGGTTGGCCGTCGGGACGGGCCAAGAGGACCCTTAGCCCGGGTTGCTCTCGCCACTCACCTCGCCCCGGTCCTGCCCACAGCCGGAGCACAGATCCACCTTCTTATCCCCTGTTCCTCGCTGCGCCTGAAGTCGCACTGAAGAGCATAAGGAGCCATCATCTCCCGAAAAAAGGTGACCTTGGGCTGGGGCATTTAGCCCGACGGCAGATGTTGAACCCCGCCCCCCCAAAAAAACTCTCAAGGGCATGGCAGCCTCGGTTTACTTGTCAGCACGCACACACGCACCCCCCCTCTCTGCCTCTTTCCCGGCGCCCCCCCCCCCCGCCCAGTTACGGTTCCCGGCCAGAACTTCAGCGAAGCAAAGGTGAAGGTTGGAGGGAGGGCAGGCGGGCGGGGGGAGACTCCTCGTTCTCGGCAGAAGCACAAAGCCTAGGCGCCCTCCTAGACGCGTCGCGTCAGAAGGCAAGGTGCACCCCCGCCCGCACCCCGCGTCCTGGTGGTGCAACGCCTCGTGGCGCAGTGGTTAAAACACTGTACTGCAGCTAAAACTGTGCTGACGACCTGGGGTTCAAATCCCAGGTAGCCGGCTCAAGGTTGACTCAGCCTTCCAGCCTTCCGAGGTCGGTAAAATGAGTACCCAGCTTGCTGGGGGGACAATGTGTAGCCTGTATAATTAAAATTGTAAACCGCCCGGAGAGTGCTTGTAGCGCTATGGGGCGGTATATAAGTCCAATAAATAAATAAATAAATAAATAAACGCCAGGGGTGCCCAGGTAGGCAGGCGGGGCGGGGGCTGGCCAGCGCCCCACGTGCCCGAGAACCAAACCCAAGTCTCGGCGGCCCCCAAGACCGAGGGCCGATGGGGAGAACAGACGCTGGGCGGAGAGGGAGAGGGACGGATGGACGGACGGAGGCAGGCGCGCGCGCGGACGAGTAGAAGAGCCCAGGTTTTGAAAGGGGGGCGGGTGGGGAAAGAGTGCCATTGTTCCTGGGCGCTGCTCGGATGGCTTGACGCTCTCACCCCTTTGGCACTATTCAGAGCACGATCCTCAGGTGGAGGCTCTCCTGAACAATTTGGATTTTCCAGCAGAATAATTTCAATTTTCAAAAAAAGAAAACCAAACACCGGATATTTAAAAATACCGCACGCTTTTGCTTTCTGCCCCCTTTTTTGTTTCTGATCCCAAGGCAGCTCAAAGTTTTCCCAGTCTTAACTGCACTTTCAGAGAGATCCGTCCTTCCTCCCTCTCCCTTAGTCGTCGTCGTCATCATCATTATCATCATCATCCCCCGTTTTGCCAAACAGCCGTGTCTGTGTAAAGGGGATAGGATGCTGGGAACGGGGTGGGGGGGGAGAGAAGGCCGGTAATAAAAGGGGAACTTACCATTGCAAGCTCATGTTTTGACCACAACCTTTACGGGTAAGAAGATCTTCTGAATTTTCAAAAAAGAAAAGACAAAAACAAAAAAACAAACAGAAAACCCAAAACGAAAACCCTAACCCCACACCCGAACCCCAGTACCCCAAACAAAGCTAACAGACGGCGCGCGGATACCTTTGAAGGGGAAACGGGGAGGCGAGATCAGCGCCTTGAAAGTCAGTTCTCTAATCATTCTCCAAAACAAAAGGCGAGAGGGTTGGCCAATCAGAAGGGAAGGAGCAGACCACCCCTCTTCTTTCGCTCCCCCCTCCCCAAAAGGCTAGCCAGAAAGCATTGGGGAGACAGATCCAAGCTGATCCCTCTGATTATCACCACAGCAGAACCTGGCTCGCAAGAATAATAAAAAGGACACACAGCCGGCCGCCCCTCCTAGAAAGAAAGCCGCACTGGGCACTCACTGATGACCACAGGCAGAACCTGGGGGGGCGGAAGGTGCGGTGGGGTGGGGGAATAGGGAATCGCCTTCGATAAGCGTAAGCCTCTTCCACTTCACTGGCTCTCCCTCCGCTTTCTAGTGATGGATGGTTTTCCTTCAGTAAAACCATTTAGGCAGGCAGGCAGGGACCTGCCTTCTCTCTCTCTCTCTCTCTCTCTCTCTCTGTGCGTGTGCGTGTGCGTGTGCGTGCGCGCATGTGTATGTAAAAAGCATGCAGTCTAGCCAAAAGTATTGTTTTAAAGGGGTTTCCTAGCATTTCTGAGACATAAGCTTGCTGTTTTTTTTAAAGTATACCTCTAAAATAGTAAAGTGTGAATGTGATAAACATGGGTTTGGAAAAAAGAGTGCATGAATCATATGCAGGAGTGGTTGGTTGTCTCTCAGTGAGATGTATCAGTTCCCATGAAATATTTCACAGTGGACTCAGTTTATATATTCAGCTATTAGTCCTTGTGGATGAGTTCACACATGTCTGTGTTATTGATTCATGTTTATATATTTGATTGCGGAACATCAAAAACTTGGCACCTGAATGTGTGAACTGGCTCTCCTGAAGTGACACAGAAGTTCTGTTTATAACATAGTGTGTCTGTGATGTCTCATTCACAGGTGCAAGTCAGAACTTGATCTTGCACTTATCAAATGATATTTGAATATATGTACAAACATGTTTGGTGCATGTGCAAGCAAGATCCAGATATAATCAGCTGCAAAGAATTTGAGTAAGATACATGCAAGTGTGTGTGTGTGTGTGTGTGTGTGTGTGTGTGTGTGTGTGTGTGTGTGTGAGAGAGAGAGAGAGAGAGAGAGAGAGAACGAACACCAGACCATACTTATCAGAGAACCAAGACTGCCCACAGCTCTTGATGAAGTGTATAAATTTGGATAGAAAGATTGTTAGAAATATTTATGAAAAAATTAACCAGAAATGCAAATGTTAGGTCCATCTCTGCAACATCTTTGTCCACGACACACACAAAACAAACAAATGAATTAGGAAAGCAGATTTAATTTAACTGGCGATGCTTGACATTGGATCTGGATTTGAGGGAGCATCTCCCATTATACCACCGCCATTCCAAGCTACAGTTGAGAATTCAGGCTGTTTTCAGCCTTTTTGTTTGTTTACGTATGTGGGTTGTTTTGAGCCACATTATAACAGTGCTGGCTAGGAGAAAGTTCTTCCAAGGTTCAACCTCTTGTTTCCAGAATGTTCCACATGTAGGTGAGGCTGTGTTGTAGGCATATTTTCTGTTTAAGACTTGTTTCTTGGCTTCTACAGTGAGTTTATAGGTTGTTTTAAGATACTGTTATGTTACTGTTCCAGTTTTTACTGTCATTTTCATTTTTTCATACCTCTTTTTCTTTTTAAAGTAATCTCTTTGGAGCATTTTGGAAATGTGGCACTAAAATTCAACAATCAACTCCTTAACCAATTAGCTATGATATTTAACTAAAATCCTTGCTCTTCTGATGGAAAACCAGAATCCATATATATGTATATATAACTCACTAATCCTTTGAAGAACATCATGTGCATTCATTCAGTTGCTTCAGCATCAAGCACTGGGCTACAAGTTTGAATGAGCCATGATTATGTTTTTATAAAATTATATATAAATGTATTGAAAGACATACATACAAAACTGTCCAAGGCTTTTTGCTGCTTGAGGCAGGGAATCATCCAGCCAACTCAAGGTGCATAGTACCTAAACACATACGGGGAAAATATGATAAGCATTCCTCCCTGTCTCTTGCAGTAGAAACAAAACAACTACAAATTCAGTAATGGACAGTTTGCTGCACATTTGTGACATCCCAAATTCAGCCGCCGTAATCTGTAATGGTAGGAAAAGTCCTCCTACAAAAAAAGAACAACTGTATGAAATTCTATGGAACCAGAATTACTGATCTATTAGAAGAAGTACCATTGGTCTAATGTTAGGGGTTAGACTTTAATTTTATCTGACTGTAATTGTAACTAGTAATAGTTGTGGTAGTTTTTTTACAGTTATAGCTTCCCTTTCCGCCAGTGAACTCATAGTGGTACGTATGGCTCTCTGCATCCCTACTGTACCCTCACAACAGACCAGTGAGTACATTAGGCTGAGGGAGTGAGCCTGATCTAAGCTTATCCAGTGAGTTTCATAGCCACATGGAGATATGAACCCAGGTCTCTTGACCTAATTGAAAAACACACATCCTAAAACACTCTGGGCAGAGTCCTGTAGAGATTTTATGCACATGCAAGAAGAATTACAGAAATAAATAAATGACTGAAAGGTTCAGACTCCTGCTGTAATATATTTGAAAGTAGAAATATATTTTTTTTAAAAAATGATGTCAACAAATGTACCAATATTTTCTTGGATTAAATCCTTCATGTGCCTGTTGCTTAGTAATAGGGCACGTGCATCACATGCAGAAGGCTTTCAGTGCAACTCAAGTCTATCCAGGTAGGACTGGCAGTTGCCTGCTTTAAAACTCTTGGCAGAGTCTGAAATTTTGTGGCTTGAAAACCTCTAATTGCACAGTGAATAAAGGGTCAGGGGTCTATAAAGCAGAATTTGCTTCAAGTCCCCCTACAGTAGACCATCCCTTATGATTTTGTTTCTTCAGCTGCTACTTATTGTCTCAGTCACTCACGCAGAGACACTGGTAAGAGAAAGAACAAAGTTCCATTTAGTCACAGTTTTGAATAGATCAAAATAACATGTAGAAAATAATATTGACTGGTTACATGAACAAAGCTTAAACTGATTAACTAGCTTCATGACTGACTCACTACATGGCTGATAGAACATTGACTCTAACTGTCCACTGACTAAAAAAAAGGGGGGGGAGGGAACTCTTGACTAGAGAGGCATGGCTCTCTTCAAAATTTGAAGCAAAGAGGGAACAATTGGGTGCTGCTGGATGGATTGACAGTTACCTCAGCCTCCCAACAAAATCCCTTAAAGGCAGCAATATTTCCAACAAAAATCAGGGAATCACTGACTGTCAGAGCTCACCAAAGGTGGGAGACCGATGGTCCTTCTGCTGTCTTTGAACCCCAAGTCCCACTATAACCATCCAACAGTGCCAATGGTTAGCGAAGCCAGGACATGTAGCCCAACAAATTATGGACCAAAACCCTTTTGCGTAGCTATGCAAATGGTATAATCTTTGGAGGGAAATTGCCTAAAGTTAAGAAATCAATATAAACTAAATACTGAGTTGCTCAACTCAGTATGCAATCAATGATGTCTACAGTGATTTCTTCATCTATTCTGCTCCAAAAATAAGGACATTTGTATTAATGCCAGTGTAACAAGGTGGGAGGAGGGTCACAGACTCACAATTTCAGTCGACCATGTTGGGTCAAATGAACCAAGGCAGTTTTATAATGTGGCTTATCTGAGGATAGAGTTTGGCATGCATTCTTCCAAGGATTAGTTACTTTCAGCTTTTCCATGCATCTAAATTTAATTACCTCAATTTTATCTGGAACACATGTTCATCAATGTATCAATAACACATTTGTTGCCATGTCTCATCTCTCAAAACTTGGAAGTAATGATTTACAAGTAATATATAGTTCCTGCAAGAGAATTAAATTTCAAAAGTGATGTAACAATTTACAAAAAATGGAAAAAAGTAGTTGCTTCTAATTGCTTTTAAGAGTCATTTTTGGAGGCAAGTTTGTGGGATTTTTTTTTCATATTTTATGCCACTCTCTAACAATATATTTTCCCTACCAATAATTATCAAAAGGTAATAAAAAAGTGATAAGCAAGACAATCCCTAATGTAATGGCCAGGAAGTAATCGGTGAGTCAACTCCAGTGTAAATTCCACTGATTACTATACTAAATTAAGTCACAGAGATAGAGTAGGCCCATTTTGAATAAACAAAACCTATATCCCCATTGATTTAGTGGGCCTACTTTAGTGCAATTTCCTAAGCCACAGGATTTTGGCCATTCTGTTGCTTTGTAAACATCATAATGAGTAATGACAATGAAGTACTGTTGAAAACTATAACTCATAACAGGCAATTTAAAAAGGTAATTTTGCTAGCTTGGTCTTTTTAAGCTATAGCAGAGCTGTCTGAGCAGAGATGTCACTTTTCCTTTTTATGTCCTGCCCCCCTCCCCCCAGCCACCACATGTTTACTACAGCTGCCATTTTTCTAGCAAACATTCCTGGGGGACCCGCCTTCCTCATCAAGTTGGCATCCTATGATTGGCTGGAACACTTTGAGGAATGTGCTCTTGATCCCAGGGCCAAATAGAATAACCTTTGCAGATCTTGCTCCTAATTGGGGTGGAGAAGAGATAGAACCCTGGAGTCAGGTCAGATCCTCCTCCCACTGGTTCATTTGGCAAAACACAGGAACATGATCGTTGGCCTGGCTAGCTCTGCCTGAAATTCCAGGAAGTTCAGAGCTCTGTTTTCATTGGTGGTTGACCCATGTATTTGCCTTAAGCACAGGATGAAGCCAATGGCTACCCCTTCTTCTTTTATCCTCAGTATCCAGAAGTGTGACATGGAGTTTGAGGAACATTATTGTCCCGGATGGATTACAACTCCTTAAATCCCCTGGCCAGTGTGCACTTGGTTGGGGGATTCTGAAACATGTAGTCTAAGGAAAAGATGTTCTAAGTAGACATGCTCTCATTAGAACCCTGAGCATGAAGCTTATATTTAGCAGTTATGCCAGCAGCCCCTGACAGATGCATCTTAATTAAACTGAACTAATTATTCTTAGGAAAACAACTATCCAAGCTGGTAGCCAATTCTTCTCTGCACCCAGTAAGATTAATCATCATCATCATCATCATCATCATCATGTGCTGTCAAGTCAGTTTTGACGTATAGCGACTTTTTCAGGGCTTTCCAAGTAAAGAGTACTCAGAAGTGGTTTACCTCTTCCTTCTTCTGGGAGTGACCTAGGACTGTGGAGCTCACCCAAGATCACATCGGCAGGTTCTACTCCCAGGAGGTACAGTGGGGAATTGAACTTCTGACCTCTGACTCCCCAGCTAGATACCTAAGCCACTCAGCTATCCAGCCAACTCCAATAAGATTAAGTACATCTAATTCTGTGTTTGATTGTGGCTCAGACCTGTCTTCAAAATCCTCAAGGGCACATTTCAAATAATCAATAAGCCAGGTAGAAAAATGATGGCATTTCAAGTTGGTGGCAGATGCCAACTGATCTGCATTCATCCATTGCTTTCAGTTGTTGGCATAGATATTGCTTTAGTGACAATGTGAAGCTGCTCTGAGACAGCAGTTCTAAGCGCATACAAGCTCAAGGGAAAACTCCTCCCTAAATTCAGTGAAACTTTTACATACAGGATGCTAAGAATATTTTGGACAAATAAAACCATAGAAGGGGGTTTCTTGAGTTTTCTTTGTGTCACAGTTAGGAATAGTTGAGAATTTCCTTTCAGTTTGTCTTTTTTGATAAGGGCTTACTTTGTATAAAAATATTTTCATATTTTGATGGAAAGAATTTAAGACTTTTTTTAAAAAAGCTTGGTCCTACTGAAACTTACAGATTCTTGGCCCAAAGCTATTTGTGCTGAAAAGTTTGGTTTTGAATCTTTGTGTGTTAGTGTCCTATTTATTTCCTTTTGAGTTACATAAGCTCCAGGCAGTGTATATGGCTTCCCTCTTTCTCATTTCCTCCTCACAAAAACCTTATGAAGGGAGATCAAGCAGCCCAAGGTCACCCAGAGAATTCAGTGGTTCAGTCCAACGCTAGTCAACACTTTTTTTTCTCCCAAGACCCTCCTCCATTTGAACATCTTTACAACAGAGAGTTATAATATGATCCTCTTTATAGTGAGAATTTGGCTGGTGCAGATGGAGGAAAACTTCATTTCAGTTTATTTTGGGGTGGGGGAAGAAACACCAAAATTAGCAATGTATTTATATTTGGGACTCAAAATCTTTAAATGTTGAATGAAATAAATCTGTTAGCTTTCTTCATCTCCACTTACAGTATGCCAAGGCCCCTGTCTTTCCTTTCTGCCACTGTCCAAGTTTCAGCATGGAAATGAGTATTTTCCCCCCTCAATGACCTGCTTCCCAAGTAATCTCTGAGCACTTCCTGGAGCAACTGCATCTAAAAGACAGTAGCACCACCAGAGGAAAAAAATATTGGGAACAGACCAAGAAACAGGAAAGATGCACAGTTTCTAGCAGAGAAGGGAGGAAGGTCTGTACCACACTTTAGATTTTGCCAAATGAAATGATTAAATGTTCAAACTGCCATCCACATCCTGGTTTTATTATTATTTTCTTAATTGCCTTTCCTTTCCTTAAGTGATAGGAAATTTGGCTCTCCTTCCCACTTCATCCTTATCAGGAACACGGACTCAAGTCACAGGACTCGCTGTCAAGTTGTACTTAAGTTTCACCAATGACTCAACTCGGACTCGATTCATGACTCAGAACCCAGCCATCTGTCCTTTTTTTTCTGTCGAAAAACTTGTTTCTAATAGGGACTGACTTGGGACTTAGTACCAAAGACTTGCCAACTTCCCTGGTTCTTATTACAAATTTGTAATAAGAAATTGACTGATCCATAATCACCCATTAAGCTTAAGATCATGGGTGTGTATGTGATTTGAACCCAGGCCTCCTGAGACCTAATTGAATGTGTTAACCACAGCACTAGACTGGTTGATATGAAGTAGGCCATGCTGATCTTGGTCGAATTAAATCACCCAAAGATAAACTTTTATATATCTTGGTTGTTACCATATGGATTCAATGGTACTGTACTCTCTCTGGCTCCCAGCCATCTTTTCATGCATGGCTAAATAATTTTACTATGCCAAATGTGGACAATATGCTGCTCATAGGGTACATCTCATCCTTCTTTAAGGCTTTGGTTTAGTGCAGGACTGGCTGTTTTAAAGAAGATGGGTACTAATGGTTGTTGTGGGTTTTTCGGGCTTCTTGGCCGTGTTCTGAAAGTGGTTCTTCCTAACGTTTCACCAGTCTCTGTGGCCGGCATCTTCAGAGGACAGCAAACTGTGCTCTGGGTAGGCTTGAGAGTGGGTGGAGTATTTATGGCTGTGAGAAGGCTAGTTTGTGAGATAGGCTATTGTCCTGATCAGGAGATGGTTAATTAGTGTGTTTTGTTGTGGCTGTATTGTTTTGATAAGGAGGGGAGATTATCTGTCCCTGTAGTTGATGGGTGTCATTAGCTGTTTTTTTGTGTGCTGTAATCCCTTGACCTTGTGGCTGGGTGGAGTTCCTTGACCTTTTGCACTCAGTGTTTTTGAGAGCTGGGAGCCAGGTTTTGTTGAGTTTCAGACATTCCTCCTTCCGGTTGATGGGTACTATGAGTGGGTAGGTGGTCCTATTGGTCTAGCTTGGCAGCAGGAACAACAATAATAATGTGCCGCTCCCTCCTTCAATCCACAGAAACCACCTTAAATTTGGCTCAAACTATAGTCCACCATTTTAACATATGTGGCAAAATAATTCTGTTATGAAGACTATACAGTTGGGTGAGACTAATTATGAGACTCACATATCTGAACCACACAAAGGAAAGGAAAAATCTTCTGGTAACAATCTCAAACAAGGCATTCTGGGAAGCAAGGCAGACTTAATTCAAGATCCGAGAGCTTTTAAAATAGAGTGTAAGGGGTAAATGCCAGTGCTCCGTGATTAATCGTTTTAACTACAGCAAAGCTCAATAGGAGTTACTGATTAAAGAATGAAATGTTTATAACAACCAATGATTAGTCTCAACCCATTTTATGGACCCCCATCAATGAAAAGGCAGTGGTTAAATGGATTGCAGTCAAAGGAAGGACAAAGAGGTGAATGAAAACCATACTTTTTCCTGTGATGGATGTGTTGTCATTTGCACTCCTAATCTTTTCACCCCTTTCTATGATGTATAAATTTCCAAAATATTGAGCTTTCTTGGTGGGAGCGGGTTGCAGGAAATACATTTGATTTGCTTTTGTTCAATTGCATTCTTAGCAGTGGCTCCCCAATTTCCTTGTGATGCTCATTATGACAGACAATGATATTTTATATCTGGTCAGGATCTAGGTGACTGCTTCTGGCTGTTACAAGGATGCTGGGAGCCATAGTAATTTCACTGAAAATCCGAGAGCCTAATGATACAAACCAGCATGTCCAGAATGGGTGGCTGGAAAAATGTCAGCCACAACCTCACTGCTGCTGTCATGACAGTCATCCTAATCAACTGCCTAGTTCCTGTATTGGTGTATGTGGTGGATACCTGTTCATACCACTGGAACCTTGATATACATTTAGCCAGGAAATCAGTATCAGCTCTTGAAGAAAATCACATGGATATCACTGTTTTTTTTAACTACCTATTCTATTAGGGAGCCACTTTACTCTAAAGCCTTTCACATGATCATATGATACCTTTCCTTAAAGAAGAATATGAACTGCTACAGAATCGTGATGGCCCATTGCTACTGATACCTAATTGTTTTATGCTGCATCTTTTAGAATGTTTTCTGTCATTACAAAGTTGCATGGATCTTGCACATGGAAATATGTTGAATCAATTTGATTAGATAAATGAAATAATGACTTTCTTCTCTCTCTCTCTCTTTCTGGAAGTCTGATCAGGTTGTTTTTTGACAGAATAATGTTGGATGTGTCAATTTGCAGTAAATATTGCCTTCCTTCTCCAGAGATCATGCCTCCATGGTGCACCATGGCATAGAGGGAGATTATCTCCCCACTCCAGTTTTGTGTTGCATAGAGAGCTTGCAAAAATCCCTTGTTCAGAGTACAACTCCCAGAATCCTCCCAGTAAATTTACTTAATTCCACTTGCATGAAGCTAAGTTTTTAGCAGCTTCCTGATGACTTGGACTTGATGATGCTACTTTCTTCAGAAGCATCTTAGTTCTTCTTATTGACCCAGAAAGTGTTGCATTGCCACCTGCCCAAAGGTTTATTGACTGGGGCTTTGCCATTATAAGCAGGAATCTTACCAAGGTAAGCTAAATAATCTTATGTATGTCTCTTCCAAGGATGAACAAAGTATGGTTCTCTGGACTGCATTGGTTTGTGATTTCCAGCATTCCCCACATTAACACTATCAAGAGGACTGCACTTTGCCAATATTCCCCTCATCAATTCATCAGATTTAGATCCCAATGAGTACCTGCAACAAACCTCAGTGGATCCCTGTTTTAAACATTTAGCATCTGGATTGTTCTTGCAGACACCATAGCAGTAAAATCTAAGAACAATTTATTGGCTCTCTAAATGCTATTAAATACTGATCTGCACTCTTGGGTTTCCCAGAACCACCTGTGCTCAGGACAATCCAGCATTCAATTTATCTGAATATGTCTACACTATAAAGCTACAGCAGTTGGGTACCTCATTGACAGTCATGGCTCAATCTTGGAAATCCTGGAATTTGTAGTTTGGTAAAGTCCTTTGAATTCCTCGCTAAATCATTCTAGTACAGGCACAAATCTGTCTTAAACATCTGTGCATTCCTTAACATATCCTAAAACCAAAAGTAAAGCAGCTAATACAAAAAATAGTTTCCTTCTTAATGAAGAGTTTAAAGGTTTTTTTAAAAAAACAAAACCAAAAACCAAAATTTGTGCATTACAGGCCTCCACCTTTTTGGTGTTGTTTTCTAGAAATATATGTAAAGGAGGAAGAGGGGAGGATGAAGGACTTTTGTCCCTCCTGATGTTTTTGATTTCTATTGCCAGAAGTCCCAAACAGTTCAACTAGTTGTAAAGGATTATGAGAGAGGCACCATTAAACACACAAAGGACTACAACTCTGGCATAGATAAAGATTACATGATGCTTCTTTGTCTTCTGTGAGAATTATATAAGTAAATCAGTTTGGTTGCTGAGGGCTTCAATCCCATGTCTTCCATTCAAAAAAGAAATGAAAGTTATCAGTCAAACTGGAGGGGGTAGAGGTTGGTTGAAGACTGCAAGGGATGTTTTACCCAATCCTGCTCTTCACTTATATTAACCATTTACCACATATGGTTAATATAAGTGCTTTCACTGGATCCCTTGCAGGGAACTTTAGAGCAGGGAAGGCAGTGGTAGGAAGAACAGATGTGGACTCTTGGCCTGTCACAGTTAGTTTTTAAGGACAGATATGAAGGAAGAGGAAATAGATTGTGTGACGCTACAGAACATGAATTAAAATCTAAATGGGATATTCATATTTGCATAAAACAATTCCTCAGGCTTTTCTGTGTAAAGTTCTCAGGGAATGTGCGGCGAGGGGTTCTGGGGGAAGAACTATGCATTGACGGGTGTAGCTGAAGGCTACAAAGGGCACAGCCCATGCTCACTGTCTTTAATGGGAAACCCATATATTGATGTTAATGGAAGCTGGCTGCAACTGCTGGTGTGCTAGTTACCACTGCTGATGTGCTAGAAGGCTGCCACTTTAACTTCTAGTTTGGATTACACATTGTTGTCACATAAGTACAGCTTTTAGAGCACCAGTGGTGTGTATTTCCCTTTCTTTTCCCTTTTAATCTAAAAGGCATCATAGATTCCCCCCACCTCTTTTTTCTTTTCCCGTCTCCTTTAGAATCACAGAAGGAGTTCGCTTGCAAATCTTCTAATAAGGCAATTACATGCAGACAAAGATTAGATCTTGTGGTACAATAGATTTGTGCTTCTTTTTTTAAATTCAGGATCTTTTTTTTTTTTTTTTGGTATTTCACTGTCACCAGACGAAAACTCTGAATAGTAATGTGACAAGTCTATTCAAGAGGCAACAATATGAATTCTCTTAATTGTGCTCACTTGTGTGCCACACAAACTGTCACTTAATTTTGTGTGTGCTTGTTTTGTGGGGAAGAAAAAGAAGGGGAAAGAAAATACTACTTAGACTTACCAAAAGTATTGTTGAATCACTGAAATCAACATTTTTAGCAAGCACAAAATTAGCATGGAGTATCTTCCGTGCAACCTTCCTTTGAGAGCTGTCCAGAAAGTTCAGATAATCCAAAAGAGGGAACCTGTGTTGCTAATCCAGAATGGCTGATATGGCTATATTATGCTAGTATTAGTATATTATGCGACCTGCACTACCTCACAATACATTTCTGGGCCCATTCAGAAGAGTTAAATTGAATATTTTGGATCACATTCAATCTCCACCTTTACCCCCTCGTCTACCAACATCTAAATTTTCTCTTGATTCCAAATCAAGAGAATGAAATGTGAGCTGTCTTAATTGGGGTACTGAGTGAAATTACCAATATGAAAATAGATATTGAAAAGAAGGTTTGTTTTTGCAGAATTGCAGGTGTTGGCTTTGTTGTTATATTCTGTATTGGATAATGAGCCAACTTAGAAAATGCAAAGTGGTATCTATAAGAAAGGGCTTTGTGTTGCTTTGCATTTAACATATTTGCATTTTTATATCTTATCAAAATAGTGTGGGTTTTGAGGTTGTGAAATGTATTTGAGGACATTATTATATGTTGGAGCAATTATGTTAGCATAATTCTTTTTATTATTAATATAATATTTATTTATTTATTTATTTATTTATTTATTTATTTATTTATTTATTTATTTATTTATTTATTTATTTGATATTTACACCATCCATCTGGCTACCAAGGCCACTCTGGGTGGTTTACACGGTTGAATGTCATTAACAACAGTCAAAACATATATCATTTATATTATAATAAAATATTATTAATATAATGAAAACAAATGTTATTTTATTTTTGTACACAAGGTAAAACAGAAAATAAGTTGTATGGTATAAGCTTAAAACTCAATTTGCAGTCTAACATGTTCCTTTGAATTCAAGCCCCGTTGAGTTCAGAGAGACTTCCTCTTAGGAAAATGTGCATGAGATTGCATCCTTATAGTTGCTCTGTTTAAAGAATAATATTTTGCAGATAAAGAGATTAAAGTACCTTGTAAAATCCAGCTTCCTGTATCTGGATGCAGTGGGCAGTGGTATAGCAGGTATAACCTGTTTATGCAGTGAAGATTTCAAATATAACTGTATTCTATTATTGTTATTATTTTGATCAGAAACACACATTTCCACCAGAGAGTTAAATCCAAACTAGACTACACCCAATGAAATAAATGAAGCTTAGATCATTTCTAACAGATTCCATTCATTTTAAATGGGTCTAACCCTAGTGGTAACTCAAACTAGATTTAGCCCAGAAAAAGGAAGAGATACACAGGTTCACTTCAATGGTTGCTTTTGCGTGTATCACAAAAGACCATCAGGTGAGACTGCTGAAGCAGACTGTTTAGGCCTGTCTTGCTCATTATTATCATTGTAAGCCTTCCACATAGGGGAATTGCTTCAGCAATCAGTGATCATTTTATTTCGTCAAGTCTTTACCTTTGCTAGCTCCAGGGTATCCTTTTTGAGACAGCAACCAGAACTGTACAAAGCCACACCATGGATTTGGTTAGATGCATGACAATATTGGTAATTTAATTTTTTGTTTTTATTTCCCTGTGAACTCACCCTAAGGAAAGTCCCACTTTCACAGCAGCTAATTCCAGGGTTGACAGTGTCATCACAGTACAAAGTTGTCTTGATCACTTGCAATTAGAGATGGGGACAAATTTAAAAAAATTGTGATTCGTTTTGATCCGTTATTCATCAAGGTTAATGGATCAATGAATACAAATATACGAATATTCTTTGACGAATCGATGAATTGATCCATCATTCATCTGCACTTTAAATGACTGTAACACTGGCCCCTAACCACTTAGAGATGCCAAGTATGCAGGGAAGCTTCCTCAGACGCTTGCCTACAACTCCTGAAAGTTTGGTGAACCTTGGATCATGGACCCCTGAGGTATATAGTCACAAAGAGGACCCCCTCAGGAAAGCTTCCCCCAGGTACTTAGAGATTCCAGAATCACAGCAGAACTTCTTATGTCTTTCGCCAACATGCCTGCCAACTTTGGTGAAGATTGGATATTGGACATCTGAATTATTCACCCACAAATTGGGTCCCCCCAGGAGAGTTTACCACATAGCACAGAAGCCCATTCTGCCTACAGGCCGCTGATCAGCTGATCAGAAGCTGATAGGCAGCCACCCACAAATACACAGCCAGCCACCCCAACAGCCTACCCCACATCCCCTTCCTTTCCCTACCTTAGCCCCCACCCCACTCCCACCGACACCCCCTTACCTTAATAGCTGCTGCTGAGGTTTCCATCAGGACTTCACAGCCACGGTGTGTAAAAAGGGAAACTGGCTGCCCTTTGCAAAGATGGTGGCTGTGGTTTCATTTAGGGTAGGGAAGCTGCAGTTGCCATCTTTGCAAAGGGTAGTGTGGATTCCTCATGGTGCAGTGGTTAAACTGCTGTACTGCAGCCAAAACTGTGCTCACAACCTGGGGTTCAATCCCAGGTAGCCGGTTCAAGGTTGACTCAGCCTTCTATCCTTCTGAGGTCGGTAAAATGAGTACCCAGCTCGCTGGGGGGGCGGGCAATGTGTAACCTGCATAATTAACTTGTAAACTGCCCAGAGAGTGCTTGAAGCAGTATGGGGCGGTATATAAGCAGCATGCTTTGCTTTTGCTTTAAATGAAGCTGCAGCCACCATCTTTGCAAAGGGCAGCCAGTCTCCATTTTTACATGCATGGCTCTGAGGCCAGAAGACCTCAGCAGCAGTGATTAAGGTAAGAGGGTGTTGGTGGGGGTGGGGCCTAAGGTAGGGAAAGGAAGGCGGTGGCAGGGGAGGCTGTGGTGTTGGGTGGCTGTGCGGGGTGGTGGTGCCTTTCTGCAGAATGGCGTTTTTTTTAAAAAAAATACAAAGGATGAATAAAAATGGGTAAATATTCATCCCTTCATATTAGTGGGGGGGTCTCTGGAACCCACAAATATGGATTGCTGAGTAAATATTTAATGAATTGGCTATATTCGTCAGAAAAAGCGATCCATTTTTACTGTATATTCGTCCCCATCTCTACTTGTAATCATAGATTCTTGTTGTGCATAATTCCTCCCAAGAACATTTCAACAGCTTGCAGCAAAATCCCATATTTCTAGACATTGTGACTGCTTTGGCTGCCACAATTAACTACGCCAATGCCATCCCACCCTCTTTAGGATAGAGGACACATGGACTACATGCTTCTCCTCCAGTATGGCCAATATGTCAGGCTGCTGCCTATGGATGTTGTTTTCATTGCACGTTTCTGGGTGGCAGAGATATCAGGTCCTGTCAAGGAGTCAAGAGCTAAAATTTGGTTCTCCAAACTAAAGCAGGGATGGGTAAGTTGACAAATTACAATATCCATGAATCCATACTGGGATGATATTTTGTTTAGGAGAGGCAAAGGGCACAAAAAGGGGTGCAAGGACACTTTACCAGACAAGATGTTACAAAAATATGTTATGGGGAGAAGACTTTATCTTAAGTTCTTGAGATCTGCAGGATGCTTTGAGATGCACTGGATGTTATGCAGATAATAATTGGGGATCCATCAGATGATACAGAGGTTTTAGGTTTCAACTAGGATAGATCATAGAGATGCTGGGAGTGGGAAGGTTAGATATATTTAGCGCTCCATCTTAGATTTGGACTCTTTGTGGTGTCTGGAGAAAAATCATTCAACTCTTTGTTTCTTCATGGCCCATACAAGTTGTTCCTATCAGTGAAATATTATTATTCCTTCTAACTGTGGATGCAGTTGTCCACCATAGTCATGTACTTTGTCTGAATGTTGATCTAGAGCACTGGTTCTCAACCTTGGCTTACTCAGGAGTTGTGGACTGCAACTCCCAAAAGCCTTCACCACCAACTGTGCTGGCTGGGGTTTCTGGGAGTTGCAGTTCTAAAACATCCGAGTAACAAAGGTTGGGAACCTAGGATCTAGAGCAAAGTCTTCCAGATTACTGAAATTACCCCTCTTTGTAGAATTTTTCATGAAACCATGAAGGTTCCCTGGAATAATAATACAGAGGTACCATGAACATGGTTCCAAAATCTCTTTGGTCTCTTCCATACCCCTTCCTTCATATGGTCATGCATCTACCCCCAAGCAAAGTCAGATTGTTCACTGGACATTTCCAGTGGTGTGTTTGCAGGCATAGGATAGGAAGGGGACAAGATAAGAATCGTCCAGTGTTATTGATGTGCCAGCTGAAAATGTTAACAAGTGCTATTCCATCCTGCTTTTTTTTAACAGAAGAAACCTGAGAAATTATTCAAATTCTGCTCATCTATTTTGTCTTAAAATTGTGCCATTTCTGACGTTGCTGGACAGGGACTTCATTGTTGAAGAGTTCAAGAAGAAAGAACTGATACTTATGTTTGAAGGTTTATTTAATTTGCATGGCATGGTTCCAATTCACCAAGAAAAAAGCCTTGAGAACAGCTGAACATCTGTTCTCAGGTACTTCCAATTGTGTCTATATTCTTCTTGGCTGCTTGCTAAGCAGACACAAACAAACACTCCCCCCCGAGTGCTTCAGGTAAGTTCTGATCTTGTTAAGAAGTTGTTCCCCAACAAGCAAATTATACCATTTTATTTTATTTTATTAGTGCTGTGGATCTTTGCCCTCCCTGCAGACCTTTATGTCATCTGAAAACTTGTTTTGGGGGTTTCTCACTCCTCAGGAGTAGGTCGGGGTCTGCAGTGAGGAGTGGAAGTATTGCTGGTCAAAATCTCAACCAACAGAAGAGGTCACAAAGTTGAAGTGCTGGGATTTTTTAACTAATAAGTACAAATACATCATTCTGCAACATTTCTCAAATGTGGCTGATAATATGTTTCCCTTTCACCTTCAGTTTTAGCTGTAATTCTCACAGTAGCTAGAGAGAACATGGATTTTTCCGGCAATACTGGCTAGAATCCTATTGGTCACACCCAGTGGTGTAACTCAGTGGGTATAAATCTTGGTGGTGAATTGCCCCAAGTTATGAAGTCAGCATAGGAGTCCCACAACTTAGCATGCAAGAGCAAATGCTAACTATGCCGACTTTTGAACTTAGGGCAATTCATCACTGAGATTAATCCTGTTTGCCTTCTGCCAGTGTAAAAACAATAGGATTCCAGCTGATAACATTGTTGCAAACTATCCCAGTTGCAGTGCAAAGCACTATGGGATGGTTTGCTCTTGAAGGAGATAAAAACTGATAGAAATGATTTGTTTATACAGTAGGCGGCACTTTCTGAAGCCTTAATAATTGTGCATGCACACAGATGCACACATATCAATGATTTCAATGTTGAATGATTTGTATAGTTTGTGGAGATGACAGGCATCTTTCTCAATTCTTAAAGCAATGACTGCAACCAAATGACTGACTCCTCAGTTAGTCAACATGCCTTTGGGCTGCTAAGAATCCAATGTGTCAGTGCTCCAGGATCTTCTCTCAGCTCTGCTCTTGACTACAGTAGGACTGCAGTATTCATGGGCGATTGGTTCCAAGCCCCCTGTGGATGCCAAAAAGCATGCAAGTGTTGAACGCTATACAGTACATTGCATTGTGTCTGGCTCCCTCTAGTGGTCAATTCTGGTAAACTGAAGTTTTTTATTTAGTATTTTCAGGCAGTGGATAAATGAATCAGCGGATATTGATCCCATGGATAGGGGGCCCTGCTGCATTTTGTCCATCCTGGAATCACCTCTTTCAAACTGCCATGGTAATTGTTTCTTTTTTTATTGAGAAAAGGGATGATAAGCAGCAAGAGGACTCCGAAGTTCAGGATGCCATCTGGTACTAAAAGATGGGGTTCTCTTTAGATCCTATGAAATACTGACGTAAATGTCATATAGCCTTTTTCTGTACTTTATTTAAAAAATGAGAAAGCATTCTTCCATAGTATGAAGCCACCAAGGTGTGTTGAGCAGCAACCTCCATCATCTCCTGTCATCATGTCCATAAGTGTCATGATGGGGGTTGCGATCCAACTTCTGCAAGTTACTGTTTTGGGGAAGGATGGTGTGAAATGTCATTATATCACTGAAAGACCATCTAATAGGAACCCCGCTGGATCAGGTCAAAGGCTTATATATCTGAACATAGTGTTGCCCACAGTAGATAGACAGACCTCTAGGAAGCCCATAATCAGGACGTGGTAACAAGAGCTTTCGCTCATGAGCTGTTCTCCAGCAACTAGTATCCAAAGACTCATAGCTTTTGACTACAGAGCAATGGTTCCAAATCTTGGGTCCCCAGATGATCCTTAACTACTGTAAAACTCAGAAGCTGTGCTGGTCAGAATTTCTGGGATTTGTAGACCAAGAACATTTGGAGTGGTGACCCAAGGTTGGGAAACACTGCTTTAGAGATTGAACATAGCCATCATGACATGGCCATTTGTAACTTCATCCTCCTTGAATAGCTCTAATCTCACCTAGGTTTTAATGCCATTCTACAACAGCATTAAATGCCATTAGTATTTAATGCCATCATTGCATCTTGTCATAGTGAATTTTATCACTCAGGCTGGGTGGTCCAGGCTGAGTATATCAGGTAGCTGGTATGCTCCATGGTGAGTTGAGGGCTGCAAGGAAAAGGATCAGGCATATGGAAAGAGAGAGAGAAGACAGTTGGGGAAGGTGCAGCAGTCTCATGAGGAATGCCTTTGATTTGTATTCCTGCATCGAACAAGGGGTTGGACTTGATGGCCTTATAGGTCCCTTCCAATTTCACTATTCTATGATTCTATGACCTGCCCAAGGCAGCCAGAAGCCTGATACAAATGAAGGAATACAGGGCTTTATGAGGCTGCTGGTCAACTGAAGAAGAGGACGAGGAAGGCAGAGGGGCCTAGATTGATACTCTAGAAGAGCTGCTGCTGCCGCTGCTGCCACCTGGAGGAGCTGGAATTGCTGTGTGATGATCCTCCTCCTTAAGGACCCTGGACTGCCTGATAGGGAGCCTTCCCTTAAGTCATCATCCCGGAGAGGGAAGGACTAGAGGGCAGGGCAGCACTGGGGAACCAACACCATTATAAAGGACAATACAAACCATATTTGAGCCTGCCAAAATCTCATGGTGATGGTCCTGAACAGTGGGACCCTCAATACTGAGGATCCCACTGAGGGGGAAGGGGGCCCAAGGACTTGTATATGTCCCTCCACCCACAACTTATGAGGCTGCAGGGATTCTGCAAAGCTGCAGTACAATTATAAATAAAGCATCCATATGTTTAAGCCCTAAAGTTGAGCCCATGGAGTTTGTGCCAAGGAACTCAGACACTGCCAGCTCTGAAGTGCTGGAGGCTGGTAGTGCTCACACTGGGTAAAAAAAAAACCTTTTGAATCTTCCACCGAACAACTTCAGCAGAGGGTGATTTCACCTTCTAGTACTACGAATGTGGAAGAGACGCAGCCTGGGAAGAGTTGTGTCTTTTTGTTCTTTAACTGCAAAATTAAACAATTTGTTTGCAAGACAAATCTGAATAGTCCAGGAAATAACCATGAGTATATTTTCTTTTATATTTCATGTTAATTTTCTTTTGTTAAGCTGTATTTCACAAACTTTCAGAATGAATTCCTGAAGCTGATTTTCATTGATGAACTTTCTTTTCTGTCTAACTTCTTGTTTGTTTCCTGCTTAGTAAAGTTGAGCTGCAAGCTGTCCTACCTCCAGGCAGCCAGACCCTGTTGCGTAATCTGTAGCACAGCCTTCTCCGGCTACTCTGTTTCAGTCCAGAAAGGGCAACGACCATGTCAGGGAAACAGTGAAAGCAAAACCAAGATCTGCCAGTCATCAAGTCCCTGCCAAGCAGGGAGAGCCAAAGCCAAGGTTAAAAAGTCCAAAGTCAGCAGACAGAGCCAAACCAGATGAGAATAATCACATGCCAAAGCGAAATACAATCTAAGTCATACATAGCAATGCAGTTAACAGAAATCAGGACTGCAAGTGATTGTCACAAGTCTACAAGATGTTGAATGCTTGTCTTTAGGACTGACCTTTGGCCACACAGAAGTATTTATGCTTCTTACCAATACTTACTAATAGGGAAGAAATAGTTGAGGGAGCAGAAATTGTTGGAACTTTAGGAGAAAGTGACCATGTCATATTAGAATTCACCATCGTGCCGGCAAAGGTAACTGTATTATGTCAGACTAACGTTCTAGATTTTAAGAGTGCTGACTTTAACAAACTAAGAGATGAAATAGGAAGGATTCCATGGGTGGAAATCCTAAAGGGAAAAGTCCAGAATGCTTGGGAAACCCTGAAGGCAAGATAATAAAATCCCAAACCAAACCAATACCACAGAGAAAGAAAAACAAGAGACGTGTGACAAGATCAGTGTGGATGCACACAGTGCTCTCTTGACGAGCTAAGGGACAAAAAGGATAAGTATAAAAAACTGAAAAAGGGGCTCATAACTAGAACAGAATACAGTACCAGCAAATAGCTTGAATCTGCAAGGATAAAGTCAGGAAGGCTAAGGCTCAGAATGAGCTAAGACTTGCAACAAATGCCAAAAATAACAATAAAAAAATAATAAAAAATCTTTCAACATGTAAGGAGCAAGAAGAAAGTCAAGGAAATGGTCCACTAGCAGGAGAAGATGACAAGGAGGTGACACGCAACTGGGAGAAAGCGGAACTGCTTATTTCTTTTTTCTTTTTTCTTTCTTTTTTCTTTCTTTCTTTTTTCTTTCTTTTTTCTTTCTTTCTTTCTTTCTTTTTTTTTTTGCATCTGTCTTTATGCAAAAGGAAAAATTGGTCCACTCTGTCAAAAGCAGCACTGTGGGAGACAGGAGAGGGAAGCAGGTCAAAATACTTAAGGAAATGGTAAAAGAACACCTAGCTGCTTTGAATGAGTTCAAGTCTCCTCGACCGGATGGTTTACACCCCAGGGTACTAAAAGAATTCGCAGATGTGATATCAGAACCAATGAATGAAATCTTTGAGAGGTCCTGGAGCACAGGCAAACTGCCAGAGGACTGGAAAACAGCTGATGTGGTTCTAATCTTGAAAAAGGGGGAAAAAGTGGATCCAAGGAACTACAGACCAATCAGCTTGACATCAATACCTGGGGAATACACTTTTGGAAGAAAGTGGGGAGGGGGAAAGCACTTTCTTTGCAATAGCTTTCTTGCAAGGAAAGTGGAGGAGGAAAGCACTTTCTTGTGCGGAAAGTGGAGGGGGAAAGCATTTTCCTTGCAAGAACTAGCTCTGATGTATTGCTTTGATGATTCTTGCTTTCCCCCTCCACTTTCTTTGGAAATAGAGATCCAAAGAAATCCGGAAGAAATAGAGATCCAAAGATCCGGAAGAAAGTGGAGGGGGAAAGCACTTTCCTCACAAGAAAGCACCTTCTTGCAAGGAAAGTGCTTTCCCCCTCCACTTTCCTTGCAAGAAAGTGCTTTCCCCCTCCACTTTCCTCGCAAAAAGTGGAGGGGGAAAGCAGGAATCAAAGCGGTTTGATGATTCCTGCTTTTCCCCTCCACTTTCTTCACAAGAAAGTGGAGGGGGAAAGCAGGGATCAAAGTGCTTTGATCTCGCCCCCATCCTTACTTCAGTTTATAAGATGACCCTAAATTTTTAATCTAAATATTTTAGAGAAAAGTATTGTCTTATACACTGAAAAATATGGTAAGCTTTAGGAGAAAGAAATATTCATCCCTGGGGACAGCACTGAAACAGTACATTTCTCTACCTGATGCAAAGAAGAAGATGGACTGGTCCTTGGATCTCTATTCAACACTGATGATAAGTTAGTTCATCTAAGGAGACAAGCTTGGTGAGGGAGGCCTGGGTAGATGGACCAATGATCAACTCAGGCTGAATGGCTTTCAGCTTTCCTCTCCTATTACCTTGTCGCTACACACCAACACCTGCCCCTAGAGACAGCCACCTCACTCTGCCTAAGGGTGGAGCCAACCCTACATGGGGCTCAATTATCCCATGGCTTGATTTCACTAGATCCTCATGAAATGTCACTTTCATTAAGGTCCTGCTCCACGATCTTAACCAGGACCTGCCATCATTCTGCAGATTTTAGCAAAACTTCATTCTGATTTCTGCACATAAAACTGCTGTTAGTGGCACAAATGGGTATCACCACTGCATGTGTTTTTCCCCCATGGTTAATTTCTCCCTGATTCAGTTTCCTCTCCCCACCTGCCCCCTTTGCCTATTATTTGGCTGTTTCGTGTAGCCAGATGCACAATGTGAAAGAGGGTTTTCTTGGTACTGCTCTTACATCATTTGGCAGCTGTGGGCATGAGCAATGGAACCCTTTAGGTGATGTTTAGGAAACTCATAAACACTTCCATCGTCTTATATTGGAAGCACTGTTCTTTCATTTAGGGTGGTTCTCAGAATGCTCCTCTTTAGCAATTGGAAAGAAGGCAGAGCTTTCCTCTTAAGAAGATTCCTCCCTACTGTAGCTTTTGAGATTTAACCATATGTGTTAGAATTTAGCAATTACATAAATGTATTTAAATAGCCAACATACTTTCTTATACCTTCACTATAGCTAGCTAAATGTATTATGGGAAACACCCATTCCTGCAAAAGCGTGAAAACACGTAGGCATCCTTGCAGCAACTAAGAGGCTTCATAAAACAAATAACGCAAGCATTCTGCCCTTTGAGTAAGCAGGTTAAAGATGCAGATAAATCCTATCCATCAGTTTGGACAGGACAGATGAAACAGGAAATCTTCCAATTTGAGGAACATCCTGTGAGTAAGGAGCTTCAAAGAAAATTACATGAGAAAGAAAACTTGAAAGGAATACTGATTTTAATTACTTATTTATAGTGCTTTATGTAACCACCTAAAAAGCTGTTTTATTTATTCTGGAACTTTAGACTTCTATACTAACACCTTGAGATGTCATCCTCTCGCCCCCTGCCTGGAGTGGCCAGCCGAGCAGGAAGAGAGTGAAGCTCCAGGCACCATTGGTGGGAAGAGTGGGACCTTGGCAGTGCTTGGACACATGAGTGGACAGTCCAGTCCCGGAGGCTGGACCTTCATTAGGCCTAGTTGGGACGAGGATATTCATATTCATTTATGAATACGAATATCCACATCTCTACATATGTGTGTTTCTAGACACAAAAATGCACAGAAAGTACAGTGGTGCCTCGCTTAACGATTTTAATTGGTTCCAAAAAAAAAATCGCTATGTGAAAACATTGTTAAGCGAAACACCATTTCCCATAGAGATGCATTGAAAACCGGATAATCCATTCCAGTTGGAACGGATTATCATCCTTAAGCGAAAATCCCCATAGGAAAAAACGTTAAGCGAAACCCATTGAAATGCATTGAAGCCTATTTCAATGGGGGGCAAAAATTCACAAAAAATTCAAAAAGACTCAGAACAAAGCCAAATTAAGTTAACGAAGGTTTTATTAGGTGCACTAATGATTCCAAGCATTTTAAACATTTTTTAAACATTTTAGAATATTTTAAAAATAGCAAAAACGGTGCTGTAAAAAAAACGTTAAACGAAACAAGGGGACCTAAAACTGTCATCGTTAAGTGAAGCATGGTCCCAAAATCGTTAAGCGAAAATTGCCCATAGGGAAAATCGTTAAGTGAAGCACAAGATCACTCCAAAAAAGCCATTGTTAAGTGAATTTTTCGTTGTACGAAGCAATCGTTAAGCGAGGCACCACTGTATACAGAACATGAAGAACAGTTAGGAATTGATATTCTCTCTCTCTCTGCTCTTCAAGTGACCAAGAAAGTTGCTAATAGGCCATCAAATAATTCTGAGGTGAAGGGAACAGTGGTTAGCAAATGGCTAGCAATTCCAGACATGGTAATCAGAACCCTTCCCAATCTGCAACAAATCAGGCAGATTTCTACTAGTGGGACCCTATGAACCTTCTCTTCCCTAAAGCAAAATTTTGAAATTACTAGGATAATTATTTTGGCCTAACTGGAAAAGTTTATATAGGGCCTGTTGTGTACTACTTTTTAAAGATAAGACTAGAAGACAGCAAGAACCAGCACATGTCAGGTTCTGTGCATGAGAGAATAGAGTAGAAATAGTTTAGAGTTTGGTTGTTGTGGGTTTTTCAGGCTCTTTGGTCGTGTTCTGAAGGTTGTTCTTCATAACGTTTTGCTAGTCTTTGTGGCCGGCATCTTCAGAGGACAGCACTCTGTGCTCTGGTGTAGTTGGCTTGGGAGTAGAGTATTTATGGCTGTGAGATAGGCTTTTGTCTTTTTCTGTAGATGGGTGATTAGTGTGTCTTGTTGTGCGTGTATTGTTGTGATGAGGAGAAGAGATTATCTGTCACTGTGATTGATGGGTGTCATTAGCTGGTCTTTTGTGTGTAGTGATCCCCTTGTGGCTGGGTAGAGGTCATTGACCTTTTACATGCTGTATATTTCAGAGCTGGAAGCCAAGTTTTGTTGAGTTTCAAACTTTCCTCTTTTTTGTTGCAGTTCTGCTGGTGCTTGTGGATTTCAATGGCTTCCCTTTGCAGTCTGACATAATGATTGCAGATGTTGTCCAGTGTTTCAGTATTTTGAAATAAAATTTCATGTCCAGCTTGTTTTAGGGCATGTTCAGCTACTGCAGATTTTTCTGGTTGTTTTAGTCTGCAGTGTCTCTCATTTTCTTTGATTCTGGTGTGGATGATTCGTTTTGTGGTTCCAATGTATACCTGGCCACAACTGCAAGGTATCTGGTATACCCCTGCAGTGGTGAGGGGGTCCCTTCTGTCCTTTGCTGACTGTAACATTTGTTGTATTTTTTTGGTGGGCTTGAATACTGTTTGTAGGTTGTGTTTTTTCAAAAGTTTCCCCATGCAGTCCGTGACCCTTTGATGTATGGCAGAAATACTTTATTTGTGGGTGGTTGTTTTTCTTCTTCAGTTTGGTGTTGTTTTCTTGGTTTGATGACTCTTGTGATTTCACTTTTGGAGTAGCCATTTGCCTGTAGGGCCCAATTCAGATGGCTGAGTTCACTGCTGAGAAACTGAGCTTCACAGTTCCCATTTGCACGGTCTACCTCTTTTTTTGCTGTGGGTGGTGGTTGGAATTTTTGTGTAGGTACTGTGGGTGGGTTTTCTGTAGACCTTGTGTCCCAGTTGGAAGTCAGTTTTGCATATGACCATGATATCTAAGAATGGGAGTTGGCCCTCTATTTCTTTTTCCATGGTGAATTGTATATTTGGGTGGATGCTGTTGAGATGGTTGAGAAATTCTTCCAATTTTTCTTCACCGTGGCTCCAAATTGCAAAGGTGACATCCACATATTGGAACCAGACTGTGGGTGCGAAGGGTGCCGAAGCCAGGGCAAGTTTTTCGAAATGCTCCATGTAGAGGGGCTCCCCATGGCCACTCCATTTGTCTGTTCATAGAATTCATTATCCCACTGGAAATAGCTGGTCGTTAGGCAGTGCTGGAAACGGGCCTTGATGTCTTCTGGAAAGATCAGATGGATGAGTGTCAGGGTGTCCTTTATCGGTACCTTAGTGAACAGGGATACTACGTCAAAGCTGATCACTCTGTCCCCAGGGTTGAGTTTTAGGGTGCTGATCTTGCTTATGAAATATCCTGAGTCTTTGATGTAGGATGAGGTTTGTCCAATGTGGGTCTGTAGGAGGGTCACTAGGTGTTTGGCTAATTCATATGTTGGGGAGCTGATGGCAGTTACAATGGGCCTGAGTGGGACTGAGTCCTTGTGGATTTTGGGCCATATAGTCTTGATGGAAGAGCTTCTGTCTTGCAGATTCGTTGAAGGATGTTGGGGTGCAGGGAGGAACTCCTGATCAGCATGTTTTTTTGTTTTGTGATTTTGTTGGTTGGATCCCATTTCAGTTTTCTGTAGGTGGTGGGGTATAGAAGTTCCCTGATTTTGTCGTTGTATTCTTCTGTTTCCATGATTACTGTGGCATTGCCTTTGTCTGCTGGCAGGATGATGCTCTCCGGGTCTGAGTTCAGGGACTTGATGGCATTTCTCTCCTTTAGTTTAGAGTTTGCTGTATAAACCATTTTTGTTTGATTTGTATATTGTCCCAAGGATCAGATCTGTTCTAGGTCCAGAGAAATCAGAAAAGGCAGAGATAGTCTTAGATGAGTTATATCGTTAATGAAAGACACTTGCCTTGGTTTTCCCTTGTGAGAGATAAAAAAAATTGTTGTGTTGGCTTAAAGATATCTAGTGTGTTGTGGCCTTGCACACCTCATTGTTGGGCTAAAATAGAAAAACATGTATGTGTGAGATCCATAACTAGGACTTAAAACTGAGTATTAAAGTAAGAGAAAGCTGCTTTGTTCAATCATGCTTCATAAACAAGTAGATAAAACTTTGTCTCCTGGCTTAAATTCATGCTTGTAACACAAGCAAGGGTTCAGAACATACATCAACATGAACGACTGAATCAAGCTGATTTGTTGATCTTGGAAAATAGCTCAGCTGACCCAGAAATGTACCCTTTGAAATATATTATCTTCACAAGAATAGTGTTGTGCAGTGTGATATATCTTTATTGCTCAGTAGTAAACTTGTACCCTGGTGGTATGCAATGATAAAATTTAATCATAGCCACAAATGCTATTTTAACTCATTTGTTTAGGCTCTTACTGAAAAAAAGCCCTTACCCTTTTAAGATTTCAGCGACTGCTTGTGGCTGTATTTTTCCTTTTCTTAGAGCGAACCTACAACACTAGTTCTGTAGTCAGAAAGTAATGGAACATATAATGAGCTACAGTATATCACAGAAGTGAGTACACCCACTCACATTTCATAAATATTTCAGTATATCTTTTCAGGTGACAATACTGAAGAAATGACACTTGGCTACAATGTGAAGCAGTGAGTATACAGCTTGTATGACAGTGTAAATGTGCTGTCCCCTCAAAATAACACAACCCATAGCCATTCATGTCTAACCACTGGCAACAAAGGTGAGCACACCCCTAGGTGACAATATCCAAATTGGGCACAAAGTGTCATTATTTTGTGTGGCCACCATTATATTCCAGCACTGCCTTAACCCTCTTGGGCATAGAGTTCACCAGAGCTTCACGGGTTGCCACTGGAGTCCTCTTCCACTCCTCCATGATGACATCACGGAGCTGGTGGGTGTCAGAGACCTTGCGTACCTCCACCTTCCGTTTCAGGATGCCCCACAGATGCTCAATAGGGTTAAAGTCTGGAGACATGCTTAGCCAGTCCACCACCTTTAGCCTTAGCTTCTTTAGCAAGGCAGTGGTCGTTTTGAAGTTTTGTTTGGGGTCGTTATCATGTTGGAATCCTGCCCTGCGTTCCAGTCTCTAAAAGGAGGGGACCATGCTCTGCTTCAGTATGTCACAGTACATGTTGGAATTCATGGTTCCCTTGGTGAGCTGTAGCTCCCCAGTGCCAGCAGTACTCATGCAGCCCCAGACCATGACACTCCCACCACCATGCTTGATTGTAGGCACAACACACCTGTCTTTTTACTCCTCACCTTGTTGCCACCACACACGCTTGACACCATCTGAACCAAATAAGTTTATCTTGGTCTCACTGGACGACATAACATGGTTCCAGAAATCCATGTCCTTAGTCTGCTTGTCTGCAGCAAACCCTATGTGGGCTTTCTTCTGCATCATCTTTAGAAGAGGCTTCCTTCTGGGCCGATAGCCCTAGAGACCAATCTGATGCAGTGTGCGGCATATGATCTGAGCACTGACAGGCTGAACCCCCCACCCCTTCAACCTCTGCAGCAATGCTGGCAGCTTCCATATGTCTATTTCCCAGTGCCAACCTCTGGTTATGACGCTGAGCACAGGCACTCAGCTTCTTTGGTCGACCATGGTGAGGCCTGTTCTGAGTGGAACCTGTCCTGTTAAACCACTGTATGGTCTTGGATACTGTGCTGCAGCTCAGTTTCAGGATTTTGGCAATCTTGTTATAGCCTAGGCCATCTTTATGTAGAGCAGCAATTCATTTTTTAAGATCCTCAGATAGTTCATTACCATGAGGTGCCATGTGGAACTTTGAGTGACCAATCTGAGAGAGTGAGAGTTATAACACCTGCTTCCCCTTCACACCTGAGGCTTGTGACACTAACGGGTCTCATGACACCAGGGAGGGAAAACGACTACTTGGGCCCAGTTTGGACATTGTCACTTAGGGGTGTACTCACTTTTGTTGCCTGGGGTTTAGACATTAATGGCTGTGAGTTGCGTTATTTTGAAAGGACAGCACATTTACACTGTTCTACTCGCTGCTTTACATTGTAG
Organism: Pogona vitticeps; assembly: GCF_051106095.1. Classification (NCBI taxonomy): domain Eukaryota; kingdom Metazoa; phylum Chordata; class Lepidosauria; order Squamata; family Agamidae; genus Pogona; species Pogona vitticeps. The sequence continues at coordinate 217,149,677 of NC_135784.1, read as the reverse complement.
CCAAGTGTCATTTATTCAGTGTTGTGACCTGAAAAGATATACTAAAATATTTATGAAGTGTGAGGGAATGTACTCACTTTTGTGATATACTGTATGTGGTATGAAGAGTTTTCTCTTCTGATTATGAAGGGAGGGTGAATGTTCACTGGGCAAATATTAAAAACAGTGTTTGCTTGCTGTTGGGTCTCATCAGAGGCCAGCTTATTGTACACAGCTAGCTTCCAAGATCAAAAGGGTGGGGAGCTGCCTCTCAGTCTGAAGAAACCAGAACAAAGCTTGTCAGGGCTCTTCTCCCACATCATCTTGCAAACCAACCAGAAGTCAAGTTCTCAGGTAGCAGTTGAGGATTGAGACCAGAAAAAGAAGTTGGGCCAGCCTGGCTTTGGCATTTAGCAGTTGTAACACAAAAAAGTTTATTTATTTATTTATTTATTTATTTATTTATTTATTTATTTATTTATTTATTTATTTATTTATTTATTTATTTATTTATTTACATCCCGCCCATCTGGTCTGGTCAACCACTCTGGGCGGCTATTTTCTAAGTTCTGATACATACTCAAAAAGAAATAAGGGCCCAAATTCTGAGCAACAAGCAAGGATAAGGAGCCGGTGGTTAGTGTCTCTACAGACAAGAAAAGCCATCTGGAAATGGGGACCCAGACTTACCTGAGGTAACCCAGTTGTTGCCTGAGTGGGAGCCCCAGGCTGGTCAAAAAGTGACAGAGCTGACATTTGTCCCCTAAAGGAAGCAAATGATGTCTAAAACCCCCTACCTACATTACATTCTGATAATAGAATCTGGTGGTTTTCTGGAGAAGAAAGAAGGCGCAGACGTGGTCGACTGGACTGAGGAGTATCAACAGGTTAATGGAAAGATCATAAGACGGGCTTCAAGGACAACTACTGGATAGTCTGAGATTCTGTGATTGTTTGGTTTGTTGGACTGTGTGAGTCTGATGATAGCAGCTTGCTAGACTCGGGAGAAGAAGAAATAATGGTGCCACAGTTCTATTTGAATTTGAATTTGCTGGGTTAAAAGTTGATTTTTATATTATAATATTTGGATAAAGATTGGAGGGAGATTTAAGGGGAGGTTTATGATTATGGGTTTGGATTATTGATAAAATTGTAGAAACTGTTGAAGGATATCCAAGGGGCGATCATTGTGGTTAAGGACATAGTACCATCTATACAAACCCCACTCATTGGAAAGCCTGAGATAGCCTCCAAAAATTTAAGACAACAAATGCAGACTTGGTCTGTTCAATCTCAAAGTTTTGGAATAGTTGTACAAGAAATAGAAAAGGAATGGCAGATTACTATGCAAAAGACAATAATAACAGGGTTTCAGCAAGTGAATGAAGGTCTTAGCAAAATAGAAGATCTGATGAAAGTAATGAAAGGGGGGACATTGGATGCCAAACAACAGTTAAATGAAGTTGCACAAACTTCAGAACCATCTTTATTGGGCATGACACCAGGTAACATAGATGGGATAAAGAGTTATCCAGTGACCTATGCAGCTCCCAAAATTAAAAAGTATTATGTTAAAAAGCTTAAGAAAGCAGAGATACTGAAACAAGAGAAACTTATTGTGAAAATATGGGAAGTGACAAAAATGGATATCCTGTCAGATGGGCTGAAAGACTGTTCAACTCAAAAGGAAACTGAACGATGGGATGTATTGTATAAATGGCTGCAGTTATCAGATAGTGTTGGAGTAACAGAATTAAACTAAAATTAAATTATAAGATGAAAGCAGGAGGGTAATCAAACTGTGAAAAAGCAAAAAGCTGATTTGTTATTCTAATATGAATTGATCGGATGATTGTATACTCTGTGTTCTCCTATCCCACTAACCCCTTTCCCCTTTTCCCTATTCCCCCTTTTTGTATACCCTACCCTGTCCTTAAATAAATACTCAAAGAAGAAGAAGAAGAAGAAGAAGAAGAAGAAGAAGAAGAAGAAGAAGAGGAGGAAGAAGAAGATTGGATCACCCTCTTTTGTTTTTATGCTTCAAGGATTGTCTGGAGGTCTGGGGAAGCAGACAGGCTCGGATAATCTGCATTTCCATAAAAAGGATTTGCCCACCCCCTTCTTCTTGTAATATTCCCATTGTACCTGGGTTAGCTAGGTGAGCAAAGATTAAAATAAAGGCAGAACAGGGCACCCTGTGACAGTGGTCATATTAGTTGTTCTGGGGTGGATCTTCTTTCTGTCTCTATGTCTGTTTCAGTCCTCCTGCTTATCACTGCCAGATCTTTTTGTGCTGACTTCATTTCTTAGCTGAAATCACTGGAAGCCTGGATTTAGCCAGAGATTCCTGCTAGCCCATTTTACTCTTCTGAATTAATGGTTCCTATCTAGGACCTCTGTTGGGGGGGGGGGGAAGAAAAAAGCAAAGCGTGCTGCTTATATGCTGCCCCATAGTGCTTAGAGCACTCTCTAGGGGTTTTTTAAACTTTTAAAAATAATACAGGCTACATGTTGCCCTCTCCCGCCCCCCCCCCAAGAGCAAACTGTGTACTCATTTTACTGATCTCAGAAGGATGGAAGACTGAATCAGTCTCGAGCTGGCTGTTAGAGCCATTGGTATCCAACACGGACTGTGAGCAACGTTTTGGCTGCAGTACTACGGTTTAACCACTGTGCCTGTTATCTCATCTGATCCTTGCCCAAGAATTCCCTTGCATTGTTCTGGCCGGAGTTCCAATGCTCCCCAGCTTCAAGATAGTCTAATGGAACTAAGGAGAAGTAATCTTTGTCATCCTAATCTATCTTTCTGCAGTATTTTCTCCAATCTACCCTCCCTTCCCTGTGTGTGTATGTACTTATTCTTGTAGCATCTGTGCAAGTGCTCCACTAAGGTACTTTAGACTGTTACATGCAAATCTGTGTCTCAGTTTTCCAGCGAGGAAACAGGCTAAGATGCACCAGCTGAACCAAAGTCCGATTTTATTTTGTAATGCCAAAAGCTAGATAGGTCAGCCGGACCTTCCCTTAAAGCAGAGAAAGATCCCGAGGGTAAAAATGTTTTATAATAATTATAGACAAAGAGCCATAAAGTACTACATTTCTATTGGTTGTCTGAACCCCAACTTTGGATCCAGCTTCCCACTGGGCTGATGATGCCCACTACGCTAGTTCATTGGCTATAAGGAAATATCCATATTGTGCCCCCATGTTGCCTTGATCTGTAGTCAAGATTCACCTGAATGTCTAGAGAGGAGAGTATCTATCTCCCTTATCTATTGATATGTTTATGTACGTTCTTCCTGGGCCCTGGATGTATGGCCTTCAAGATGGTGATTCATTGGCAAGTGTTAAAACAATGATTGTTGTCTTCCTCCTCCCTGCATTCCAACAATGGGCCATCTGTGCCATTAAAAGGTAAAGGTTCCCCTTGACATTTTTAGTCCAGTCGTGTCCGACTCTAGGGGGCGGTGCTCATCCCGTTTTCAAGCCGTAGAGCCAGCGCTTGTCCGAAGACAGTTTCCATTGTCACGTGGCCAGCGTGACTAGGGAGCGCTGTTTTACCTTCCCACCGAGGTGGTACCTATTTATCTACTCACATTTGCATGCTTTCGAACTGCTAGGTTGGTGAGGAGCTGGGACAAAACAACGGGAGCTCACTCCATCACGTGGATTCGATCTTATGACTGCTGCTCTTCTGACAATGCAGCACAGAGGCTTCTGCAGTTTAGCCTGCAGCACCACCATGTGCCATATCTGTGCCATATGTTACTTTAAATTGGCAGTTTTGAGGCAGTAGAAAGAATTACATTGTTATTCTAGGTGAACCATAAATACTATCTGCTAGGTGTGAATGTTTCAGGGTTAGGCTTTGTAAGATTTGTGAGACCTGGTGAGGCCTGATACAGCGGTACCTTGCAAGATGACGACCCTGCCAAACGACGAATCTGCATAATGATGACTTTTTGCGATTACTATAGCGATTCGCAAAACAGTTATTCCAATGGGGGATTTTCACTGGACGTTGATTAGGTCTGTGCTTCGTGAAGCATTTGTTCACAAGACAACGATTTTTACAGCCGATCGTCGGCTTTGCAAAATGGCTGCCCTGTGTTTTCCGGACCCATGCTTCGCAGGACAGCCATTTTTACAGCTGATCGGCACTCGCAAAATGGCTTCCCTATGGGCGATCTTCACTGGACGACGAGGTATTTTCCCCATTGGAACACATTAAACCATGACAACAATTTAGCTAAACAGCGATGTTGCATGACAACAATTTAGCTAAACAGCGATTTCAATGGGCCGGATTATCGTCATCATGCGGCGCATCACTGTATTTCTCAAGTATTATGTCAATTCTAAAACATGGTTTCTTCAGTATCTGAAAATGTAGACCCTTCTCTCTCTGGTATCAAGACCTTTGCAAAGCAGCCTGGATCTCAGAACCCTTTCAGCCATGCAAGTTTGCTTCTTTTGCATCAATATTTCCCCATATTTTAATTCTTTTGTGTTGAATAAAATTCCCTTGTGAATAGCTGTGTGTATGTAATATACTCAGCCCCATCTGTGTCAAGATGCAATATTGGCATGGTTCAAAGATCCCTTACAGCATGTATCCAAACATGTGAGTTCATACATGTGCTCTGAGAGAGTACCTGCTAACAGGGGAGAATAAAGTTGTCTTTTTGCCAGCTTTATCCTCACAGTACCCCTGTGAGGCAGGTGACACTAAGACATGGTGAGCGGCCAAAGGCCACCCAGATTGTTTTATGGCTGTGTGTGGATATGAATACATGTGCCCTCAGCACTTTAGCCACTGCACCAGATTAGTTTAGGGTCACAGTATATCTTACCTGAGACTTTGGGTTAAGATGAGACAACTGAACCATGCGTCCCCCCACTTCGCAGTCACTGTGGAATTCCACCCAAATTTATTTTTATGCTCATGTTGATTGTAAGCTGAGCACTAGCTCTGTTATCACATGGTGTCTTTAAGTTTGTGATGGATAAGAGGATGGCAGTAAGAAAATTCACAGTCATAATAACGATAAAAACTGACTACAGGTATGTTGGAACCAACCTGTCAGGTAAACAGAAAGTTAGAGCTACACTAGAGATGACAGCTATAGATTTATGCTTCAGAATTGGATTGCCAGTGATTTCCTAAGATAATGTGACCATTTAAAGCATGGGTCAGTGAGAGTTGGAAGCTTTCTCCTTCTGCACATACTTTTTTCATCTGAAATTGCTTCTTTTCTTCCCTTTTCTCCCCTGCTGGTGGGATGTTCCTTCATGTTACTTCATGTTATGAAGGTCCATGTGGGTCAAAAATAGTTCTGGAAAAGTAATTTTTTTCAAGTGGCAAAGTACAAGGAGAGAAAGGGGGTCAGTTCCAACTATCCACACCTTAAGGGAGACCAGAGAAAAGGCTTCCTGTGACCTTAATAGTGACTTAGAAGAGGAAATTTCAGCAGGTGATGCTTTTAGTGCAAGCTACGCCTGCTGAAATGCCTTGCTCCATACAAATATTAAAGGTAGAGGAACCCTTAGTTCACTTTTCACCTGGTCACCCTACACTCATAATAATACATATTATTCATTGCTTTGCAGCTGCTAGGTTACCATTACTCTTGTTGTTCCTTCAGTTGTGCAAATGATTTTTTTGAATTCTGCTTTTTTAAAGCCTTATGTTCCCTCTAACAGCAGGCGACAAAAATATGGGGGCAAAACCCTCTAGTACTCTCTCATAGCCTGTTCTGATATTGTACCTTTTAACTATTTATAAAAACACAAATGATGAAACTGAACAATATTCCCTCTGCCATTTAGAACTGATAGGAGAATAGCATCCATTTCCTTGGAAATGCTTCTAAAATGCCTTGATATTCCCTTTAAAAGTAACTTTTTAAAGTAACTGTTGAATATTACACCTAAGTAGTTTAAGTTTTATGCTTTACACCTAGAACACAACCTTGCAACAACTAGTTACATTACTAATTATCTCAAAATAACTAGTTATAAGGAACTCTGTTACCTGTAACTGTCCTGGTTGAGATTATGTGGGTTAAAAGCATGTATGAAGATGGGTTATGTAGTTGTGAAGAGATGTAAAATGGATCCATATTGGTTTTGTGTAAGAATGATTTTGTACAATGGGAATGTTTTCTTCATGAGCTGACAAGAAAGTTCCTTGTACCCAGCCATGTCAGGAGACAATAAGGTGTGAAGATACATGTTGTCTAGATCTGGACTGAGACGAGGAGAAGTAAAACAACACCTGGATTTCTCCTGGGAACAGAAGGCGGGATGAGAACGGACTTTCCTAATCGCCTATTGGTCAACACCTTGAGAGACGAAGAGGAAGGGTGGTGCCAAGAAAGTAGAAAATGGAGTTTGTGCCATGTGGATTGTTTCTTAGTATATAGAGAGGTTTAGGAGCCATTTGAGCCTTTCCCCACCCCCTTCATATTAGATTGAAAGGAACTGGAATGTAGAACCTCAGAAAGAAGGAGAGGGGGGCTATACCCTATGTCTTCCCTTAAAGAAGCTTTTTAGTAATTTTAGCTGTATTTTTGTTTAGTGAATGATGCCTAGATTTCTTTGCAATATTCTATGGAAATGTAACTTATGCTTTGCTTATGCAACACACTGAATATTTATAAAGACTTTATTTTTTCAATAAAAATTATGATTTAAAATCCTTAAGAATGGTCTTTTGAACAGCAAGTCTGCTGAGCCGGCTTCTAGTGAGATTGTGAGGCCACAGAACGCTACAGAGTCCTATCTGCCTGAGCTTTGATAGATCTGGCGACTACAAAGCTCATGTGTGTGTTCTTGCTGAACTTAGTTAAGTGCAAGCAAGTATCTTTTAGGATAGACTTGTGAGAAGGGATCTGTAATTCTTCCTGGCTGTGGTCACTTGGACTCTACCCAGCTGTAAAGGAGATTCAGACCCACTAATTGCTCTCTATCCACCGACCAAGCGCTCCCCACAAGGGAGCTGGGTCGTGATAGTTTCAGGCTCTGTAGTATTATTATGTTATTAATAATGGCCAAGACGTTGAGCTTAACAATCTGAACTATTGAGCAGAGACAGATTTTATAGGATGTATATTTGTGTGTGTTATTTAGCTATTTCTGTAGTTATACACCAACATAGCTTGGAGAGAAAAAACAAGCAGTTTTGAGGAATTTACTGGTAGAGACACCTGATATTTGAAAGAAAATAAGTAAAGCCCTGGGGATTTATTATTGTTTTATCTTGATGAAGGAGAAAGTGTTTTTCCCCTTTTTCTTTATTACTATGAAAGCCTTCTGTTGTTGTTTTTTAAATAAATAAAGGTGGATGCTAGGAAATGGGTGTAGAGTCTGTCTGATCTCTGTTCCACATATCAGAGTGTTTATTTTAAATCCTATGAATTTTTAATATAATCAATGAGAACTTCAAAAGGCAAAGGGTTGTGTATGTAGAAAAGCAGTCTGTCCTTCCTCTTAGCCTACCAAATGCAGTGATACTTAAATGTCAAAATGTTCCTTGCTTTTGAATTTTTCCAATACTGGAATCTGCAGTTACCCTCAGCAGGAAAGGCCAATTTTGCCCAAAAGGGAAAAGTAAAATGGCTTTCTTTCTTTTATTATACTTAATAGGTGTTAAAAATGATCAACATTAAGATTTCTTTTCAGATGTGTATGACAAAGGCTTTTTCTTAAGCTTCTCATAGTTTAGATAAACCATAAAGTGTCAGAAACAGAGGTAAATAAAGCAATTCTGTGTTCTCTGTTATTTATCCTTTTGGAGGTTGAGATGGGTGTGACTTAAACCGTGCCTCTTCATCTCCGCATGTTTGATGAATCAACTCTGTAGTTCCATTGAAATAGACTTACTCTAATTGTGACTGAGCTTTAGCATAGAAAGTACACAGTAATAGTAGGCCTATATCAATTAATGGAATTTATGGAGGATATTACTCATCCAAAGCATCATTGATTCAATGAGCTTATAGAGTAATTTCCTATGCTAAGCAACAGGATTCTGGCCATTATTTTGCAATGGATTAAGAAATAATATAAGGGAATATAAGGGACCGAGTGACACTGATTCGCTGGGTTATGCCACAAAGGGCAGGACAGCCATCCTAAGCCTTTTGTGGCGAAGGATTTTGTGCCTTTACAATGGAGTCCTAGGCATGCTTAATTAGAAGGAACCCCCACCCCCCGTGTTTTATTCCCACATAACTTTGTACAGGATTTCAATTCTGGTTAGATACAGGATGAACTACTGTAGTGCACTCCATGTGGAATTTTATTTGAAGAATGCTTGGAAACCACAGGTAGGATAGTTTGGTCCTGAAGGTAGGTGTCAGAATAGTAAACAGGGAAGGCTGCTTTACACAGAGTGAAAAATTACAAAACTGTGCCCATATTGTAATTCTCATTTTTGAGACCTATCGTTGCTTCACATTCTGTTATCTAAATTATCCATGATTATTCAATGGGGGGGGGAGAAGAAAAAATGCTTTGAGATAGTGTATAAAGCTGTAAATATGACTATTTTCTTCCAGTCTTGCTCATTTTAATGTTAATTATGTTTCATGATATTAGCTGCCATTGATTAGCTGTCAGTTTATGTATGGGTTGTTAATTCCTTCCACTTGTGTGGAAAAGATACAGTACTTGAAATTTTGATTCAGCCAGGAAATCTGTAGAGTAATTTCAGCATTGTTTTATCATCTTTCTGAAGTCCTGAAGTCAGATGCAATCAAAAATAAACCACCTCTTGCTGCCTGTTGAACATAAATTGATTGACCCTTGAAGTAGTGTGCACTATGGTGTAAACCATGTAGTCACACAAGAATACACTGATTTCAAGCAAGGTTACACCAACATAAAAAACAGAATATTTTATGGTGTAACTATGTCCAGTCTTTGCAGGCCACATGCATTTCCAATATGTTACTCCTTGAGCTGCACTCTAAATAGGGGTGGTGGATGCCATTAAACCTTTTTTCAAAAGGAGCTCTCACCAAATAATTCAATTTCTATTCAAAACTCTCCTACTATGCTGCATATACACCAATGTTAATGTCAACATTGGGAAAATTGTTTTAACCCACACCAGAACTGTTGGTAGAAAATCAGCATCACTTGAAAAGACAAAATCCTCTTTCAGTGATAATGCTGGTCCTCATGGCACAGTGGTTAAATCACTCTACTGCAGCCAAAACTGTGCTCACGACCTGGCGTTCAATCCCAGGTAGCTGGCTCAAGGTTGACTCATCCTTCTATCCTTCCAAGGTTGGTAAAATGAGTACCTAGCTTGCTGGGAGGGCAATGTGCAGCCTGCATAATTAACTTGTAAACTGCCCAGAGAGTGCTTGAAGCACTATGGGGCGGTATATAAGCAGCACGCTTTGCTTTGGTCCCTAGTGGAGCTAGTGGGCTGGAGGGTAGGTTCACTTTTCCTTTAGGAACAAACATCCTTGAAAAGCAAAGAAAAAGTTTTTTTTTATCTAAGTCCTTGCCTATATCTCAAGTACTTGCCTGTTGCCTATCTCTCTAAAACCAACAGCACTGGCTTGAATAAGGAAAACTGATCCAAATAGGCCTTATAGCCATAGTTCACAGAATGGTGGAAACCATGTTAGAGTTCAGCTAGTCTAGGCTTCTCCCCCAAGTAGAATCTGCAATGCATGATGCATCTGTAGCATCTCAGGTAGAGAGCAGTTCAACTTTTGCTTAAACACACCCCATGAAGGAGAGCCATCACTTTACAAGGTTGTCTTTACCAGACATGGTGTTTACTACTATTCATCTGTGATGTTGTCCAGCACTTGGTACCCCCTGATATTCTTTCTTTGTGTTAGAATGATCAAACAGACCAAAGTCTTCGAATAAAACATATTTATTGTCTAACAAGTTAACTGTTTCTGTGTTGTTCATTTCTTCTGTTTCAGGTTTTATCACCAAATCATAGGTCTTAACATTTTTTTTATAACAAGGCTCCTCTTTTAAAGAAAGCGGTGATAAACCCATAACTTCTTGATCCCAGTTCAGATTCAACCCATTACATCGGTCGTGTTGTTCATGTATGTCCAAGTTGTGTGTAGTAAACCCACCCTGCCTGGTTTTCCTAGACCTTTTTGCCTTGATTCACTCTCTGTGGAGGTCGAAAGGGGCTGGTCCCACAAGATTTCCCAGGAATTTCCACACCTTTCTGACTTTCCCGCCTCTGTCTCTTTCTTTCCAGCCATGCTTTATATTCCTTTCTCTGTTTCCTTTCCTCTGTCTCTCCCCAGTATGGAGGCTTTCTCTATATATTTCTTCTCCACTCTCTTTCTGCGTAGTCCCTGGGTACCTTGAACTCTACCCATTCTTCAGCCTTAAGATCTTCCTCCACCAATTCTACTACATCTTTCCTTTTCTTTCCTCCTCTGCCCAGCATGCTTCTGCCCCTTCCCCTGACACACTCTCCTTCTTATTCTTTTGCATTCCCACCTGAACATCACCCCTGGTGTCTGTGTTCCCAACTGTAACTGTCCCACTCCTTCTATAAGTGTAGCTAACTCTTCTCCTGTTTTTTGACTAGGAGAGACAGATGATGCACTCTGCGTAACACTTTTGTTGTTACCCTCAGTCTAATAGGATCAGATAATAGGACTTATCCTAAGATAATAGGACTGGACTTATCCTAAAATAATAGGACTAGAGATGGGCAGAAGTCGCTTTGTGTCAGATTGTCCCAAGTCATCAGTATGGCACCACAGATGTCATGTGTTCTCTCTCCCCCCCTCGGCTCCCCCATTTACAAGCTCCTACTCTTCGTGCGACCCATCAGTTGCAGTAGGAGCACAAACCTCCCTTCACCTCCTTAAGCAGCTGCTCACTCAGATGAGGAAGTGGGGCAGGGATTCCTAAACCATTATTAACTCTCCCCTTTATTTCTCTTCCCCAGGCTAAACATGCATAGCTCTTTTCAGACATTCTTCATATGACATAATCTCCAGACCCTCGTTATCCCACTTGCCTTCTTCTGGACACACTCAAACCTGTCAAAGTAGGTCTTAAAATGTGGTGCTCAGAAGTAGTGACATTCCAAATGTGGCTTGACCAATGCAGGATGGAGTTCCTCCTCTTACGTGTAGTGAGGCAAAGTTTCTGGAGAGTGCTGTCAGGGTCACTGTCAGTTTGCAGACAGAGGTTTTGAAAAGCTGAGCATTGAAGTCAGTCAGGAAGGATAGTAGAAGTAGTGAAGTCAAGTCCCAAGGGGAACATGCAGTAAACAAAGTCAAAGATGAGCTGGTTCAATATCCAAACCAAGATGACAAAGAGGCTTTTCCCACAGATCCCACAACTTTCAGTGAACCAACTAGTTCTTTCTTCTAGTCAGGACGAAACCCAGGAGAGTGGATCCTTTGTTGTTTCTTCTGCCTTCTGGAGATGCGAATGCTCAACCCCACAACTTAAGAATTCAGAATCATGGAAATGCAGCCAGAATTCACTAAAAATGGCTGCTGAGGCTTGTTTTCAGGATTAGGAAAAGAAACAAAAAACTGAAAATTAAAAATTTTGCAGTGTTTGGTGATTAGGTGGAAGGGATGCTGTGTATGATCTATATTAGTAATTTATTTTTGTGGTCATTTCAGCTATAACCCCCCAAAAGGCAACATTTTATAAGGCTATCATTTTTAAAATATAAATCATAACCTTTTTGTTCATACACAAAAAAACAGTATCTGGACTGAATGAGAAATCCTGTGACATGAGTTATTTCAGCTATCCTGCTAAATCACTAAAATGTAACATAGTGTGATAAGTGATTAAAGACAATTGTAAAGTGTGTTTTAGCTAGATATTTCAACATTCACTGTCACCTTTCTTGTTAATTTCATTCCATTTATTAGTTTGTGATAAATTCCAGTGTGGTTGCAATATTTCTGCTTTGTGCAGAATGACATTAATTCTGGAGACACCATTAAAAGAAAGATTTCCAAATAAATAGATGATATTTGTTGTGACTTCTAGCTTGGATAGATTTCTCAGCAGGAAATATAAGAATAATTGTCATGAAATTGACCATACACAACTAAAGTAATTTCATATGGATGTATAAGCTCCTATCAATTGCCACAGACCCATTATGGCACTTGATTATCATCCATATTTTCCAAGCAATAAATGCCTAAATAACTTGTTGAAAAAAAGCCCTGACAATTGATACATGTTTAGATGAGATGTGACTAATTGATAAAAAAAAAGTCAGGTTCTAGAATTTTCCCCTGCTTGGCATCTATTTGTGAATGGTAATGAACACAAGAGGGTATACTGTAGACCATCTAGACCAGTGGTATCGAACTGTGGCCCTCCAGATGTTCTTGGCCTTCAACTCCCAGAAATCCTGGCCAGCAGAGGTGGTGGTGAAGGCTTCTGGGAGTTGAAGTCCAAGAACATCTGGAGGGCCACAGTTCGACACCACTGATCTAGACCATCTTGACATTGGCGGTGTCAACATTCAAGCTGTTCTTTGCTATGCTAACAAATGCAGAGCCCTCCTATTTTTCTAGCAGGTGAGACTGCCAGATTAGAAGGCACGTATCTAGTGGAAAAGAGTAATGGTAACACTGTTCTTAATGAAGTAACTTGATTAAAGCAAAGAACTGTAGTGATATGCATAGCTGTTAAAGGAAAGTCTGAAGCTGCATTATACAATGGTACCTTGGAATGTTAAAAGTATAAATGAAGGTATGGTAGAAATTGTAATAAAAGAAAAGCAACATACTGTATAAACATCACATAGTGTGAGTGAGATAAAATGAATTAGAACATAACCTTTTTGTTCATGTGTAACCTAGAATCTAGAAAATCTGTTAAGACAGAATATGCAGAAACAGAATGGTTCCAGGTGTCAAAGATATAATATAAGGGTATATTTTATCTAGCTATCTGTTCAAAATAAATGATTCAGAAAGACACATTAGATTCAAAGGAAGGATAAGTGAAAAAACTGGAAGAAACTTCAACAATTTAAGAAGGTCAGATGACATCATATTACTGTCAGAAAACAGCAATGGCTTGATACAATGTGAAACTTCACCTTGATGAAGGTGAAAGAAGAAAGTGTAAAAGTAGTGGTTGTTGTGGGTTTTTCGGGCTCTTTGGCTGTATTCTGAAGGTTATTTTTCCTAATGTTACCAAGTAGTATTGTAAAAGTAGTATTGCATCTGAACATTAAAAAAATTATTACAGAAGAATTATGTAAGTTTAGTATAGCTAAGAAGCAACAAAATTATTAAAGATCATCTGCACCTCAATTCAGTCCATGAATTTAAATAGAGACTCAAATCAGGCAACCCAGGGCAGCTATGAAACAACTAGAAAAGATTCTTAGGTGAAATAATGTGTTGCTGAAGATCAAGGTGAACATAATCTCTACCATGTATGGATGTGGAAGACAGTGAAGCAAGTTGGCAAGGAAAAAAAACCCTCATTTGAAATTTGGTGTTGGAGGAGACCTTTAAAGAAATTGTGGGCCACAAGAAAGAAAGAAAAAATAATTCTAGATCATTTCAAACCTGAACTCTCACTAGAAGATAAAAACAATAATGAGGCTGTCATTCTTTGGGTGTAATATGAGAAGTCCGGCTTCAGGAAAATATATAAGAATAAAACAAAACAAAAGACATCTCTCTGAGGTCATCCATAACCTTGAAATACTGGAAATTTACCATTTGTTACACAGCCATGAAGTGCACAGCTTTTTTCATTTCAAATTTGGTTTCAGAGTTCTTCCTAATTGCATTCTGTAAGACAAAACTGAGATATCACAAATCTGTTTTATGCTTTACAGTGCTTGCACCTTCTCCAGACTACTTTGAGAAAACCTGTTAGTATTAGACAAGAAGAAAGAAGCAGGATCTCCCATTCTTTTGATGAAATAAGGTAACATTTTGAAAGAAAACTGATCAATATTCATTTTAAACTGAAATGCTTCATGATGCATTTCACAGAGTTTCTGCTTCCCATTTCATCCCGTATTTCTTCCCTTGCTATAATGGGCCCTCAACGCTTCCATCGTTTACAGGGTCCCATTTTTGGTTCCTTCTTGGCAAGATTCCTTTGCCTTGAACTGAGGAAAGAGAGAGAAATTCAGCAAGCTCAGTTTTCCCAAAATGAATGCAGGCAATTTCTCATTCACATGACGGTTTTGATTCAGACTAGACCAGAGTCAGACACTTGTGCCCCACATATGTGCCCCACATCATGCCTAGCCATCACACTGGATAGGGCACACTGGGAACATCCAGCCAACAATATGCCTACTGTAGCCTATAATATAATTCATATAGCTGTTATGTGTCATCATATTGCTGCTGACCTATGGCACCTCTAATAGAGTTTTCAAAGTATGTGAGATGTTCGAGGAATTGTGTTATGAGTTTTGATGGACTGAATGGAGATTTGAACACCTGACTTTTGCCCAACACAGTCTTTTATGGATAGAATGAATATGGATGTATGTGTTGAGAGTGAAGAGGTGAAATCTGCATCTTATCCACCTGAAGGTCAGAAAATAATCTATACATATAAAACAGTCTCTGTGTAGCCAGAAACTATTGTATCTCAGCTACATAGAGATAATTTGCAACACACAACTACAGTATATCATAGAAGTGAGTACACCCCCTCACATTTCATAAATATTTTAGTATATCTATTCATATGACAACAGTGAAGAAATGACACTTGGCTACAATGTAAAGCAGTGACCCCTGGCAAAAAAAAGTGAATACACCCCTAAGTGACAATGTCCAAACTGGGCCCAAGTAGCCATTTTCCCTCCCTGGTGTCGTGAGACCCGTTAGTGTCACAAGTCTCAGGTGTGAAGGGGGAGCAGGTGTTATAACTCTCACTCTCTCAGACTGGTCACTCGAAGTTCCACATGGCACCTCATGGTAATGAACTATCTGAGGATCTTAAAAAATGAACTGTTGCTCTACATAAAGATGGCCTAGGCTATAACAAGATTGCCCAAACCCTGAAACTGAGCTGCAGCATGGTGGTCAAGACCATACAACAGTTGAACAGGACAGGTTCCATTCAGAACAGGCCTCGCCATGGTCGACCAAAGAAGTTGAGTGCCCGTGGTCAGCATCATATCCAGAGGTTGGCTTTGGGAAATAGGCATATGAGAGCTGCCAGCATTGGTGCAGAGGTTGAAGAGGTGGAGGGCTCAGTCTGTCAGTGCTCAGACCATATGCCACACCCTGCATCAGATTGGTCTCTAGGGCTGTTGGCCCAGAAGGAAGCCTCTTCTAAAGATGATGCAGAAGAAAGCCCACATAGGGTTTGCTGCAGACAAGCAGACTAAGGACATGGATTTCTGGAAATGTCCTGTGGTCCGGTGAGACCAAGATAAATTTATTTGGTTCAAATGGTGTCAAGCGTGTGTGGCAGCAATCAGGTGAGAAGTACAAAGACAAGTGTGTCATGCCTACAGTCAAGCATGGTGGTGGGAGTGTCATGGTCTGGGGCTGCATGAGTGCTGCTGGCACTGGGGAGCTACATTTCATTGAGGGAACCATGAATGGCAACATGTACTGTGACATACTGAAGCAGAGCATGATCCCCTTCCTTCAGAGCCTGGTTCGCAGGGCAGAATCTAACATGACAACAACCCCAAACACACCTCCAAAACGACCACTGCTTTGCTAAAGAAGCTGAGGGTAAAGGTGATGGACTGGCTAAGCAGACCTAAACCCTATTGAGCATCTGTGGGGCATCCTGAAACAGAAAGTGGACATGCGCAAGATCTCTAATACCCACCAGTTCTGTGATGTCATCATGGAGGAGTGGAAGAGGACTCTAACCTGTGAAGCTCTGGTGAACTCTATGCCCAAAAAGGTTAAGGCTGTGCTCGAAAATAATGGTAGCCACACAAAATATTGACACTTTGTGCCCAATTTGGACATTGCCACTTAGCGGTGTACTCACTTTTGTTGCTAGTGGTTTAGATATTAATGGCTGTGTGTTGAGTTATTTTGAGGGGACAGCACATTTACACTGTTATACAAGCTCACTGGTTTACATTGTAGCCAAGTGCTATTTCTTCTGTGTTGTCACCTGAAAAGATATACTGAAATATTTATGAAATGTGAGTGGGTGTACTCAGTTCTGTGACATGCTGCATATGCTTTAGGGTCTTTTTGGATGAAGGATGGCCATCAAGATCTCTTTTACCTATGCTTCTATCAGCCCCAGCTGTTGTAGCCAGTGGTGAAGGGCTGTGAGGGCTGTAGTCCAAAAACAGTTGGAAAGCTAAAGTTGCTCACTTCAGCTTTTAGATGTTCAAGAGACCATTTGGAGAATCCACAGCCTTTTGTGAGTACATGGGACAGGAGAGATGTTTCATTCATTGTTTTTAGAAATTATCCTAGAAATCCCAGGAAGAATTCTGGGAGTTTATTCCCACAGACACATACTTACATTGCACTCATCTGAAACAGTTTGGATCTTCCTGAGAGGACTGGGTTTTCACCAAAGGTGTACTTCTTTAATAATGATCATGTGTATTCAAGTCAATTCTGACTTATGTCAAATCTTTCCAGAGTTTTCCATGTAGAGAATACTCAGAAGTAGTTTACCATTCCCTTCTACTTGGGACATTGTGGGACTGTGCAGCTTGTCCAAGGCCACACAGGCTGGTTGTATTTTATTTATTTATTTATTTGATTTATATCCCGCCCATCTGGTCTGGTCGACCACTCTGGGTGGCTTCCAATAAGGTGTATACGATAAAACATAAGGATTTTACAAACAGTCCATAACACATACAATAATAAAACAAATAATAAATGAAAGAAAAAATAAAGAAAGAATTAAATACTGACAGGAGGGAACGCCTGAACATACAACCATGTTTTTAATTGACTCTTAAAAGTTTTTTCTGCAGGAGACACAGCCTTAAGCACCTTAAGCAAAGCATTTAAAAAAAGATTATATCTCCCACAAAAACTAGGCTCCCAAGAAGCATTGGGGCAACTTCCTTTTTGTACAGAAGGTTGGTCAGAGACAGCCTGGAAGATATGCCCTGTTCCAAGTGAGTGAAATGTAGGTGTGTGTGTGTGTGTCAGTGAGAGAGAGTAGAATCTTCCAGAATTCTGCCTTGGAAATTCTTATTTAATTCTGTGAGTTTGCATCCATTAAAAAAAAAGAAATAAAAGATAAAAAGGAAAATGGAAAGAAGGAAAGGGTGGAAAAAATAGAATGGTACAAGGCTGCAATTCATGGAAGCATCTTTTAAAAACCTCATGACTTCAGATAATGAAACTGAAGGTCTTTGAATGCCTAGAAATGTCATATAAATGCTACAGCTCTTAAGAATCTTATGACACCTTAAAAACTTGTTGTTGTTGACATAAGCTTTTAGGCACTGCAGCTCATTATATCAAATGAATGCTATGCTAAGAGTACTATTAATTAATGCAAATTATAATGAGATACCAAGAAATGGGCAAATGTTTTGAATTTCTAGCCCAGTCCAGCTTAGCATTTGTCTGATACGCTTAAATGCTGTTTACAAGGGCTTTGAACACTGTACAGTAGCTGTTGTTCTCAGGCAGAACGGGGCACCAAAAAGGGTGCCTTTCTTTGTGCATGCTTACAGGTTCTGCCAGTGTACAATCATAACCAGACCAGAGGTTACACACGTCAGAGCTTGGAAAAGTTGTTGTTGTTGTTGTTGCTGTTGCTGTTGCTGTTGCTGTTGCTGCTGCTGTTGTTGTTGTTGTTGTTGTTTTGGACTCCCACTGTGTAGCCATGCTAGCTGGGGAATTCTGGGAACTGCGTGGTGTGAAGAAGGAACTTTGCCAAACTGTGGCACCTTCTCGTAAGCTTTTTATATTCCCACCCCCATCCGCCATAGATTTCTAGGTGAGCAGACCTATCGTCATCAGTACAAATAGGTATTAATGCATTTGAGTGGAAGTGTAAGATTTATTTGCTGGAGGCATAAAAATCATGGAAAACAGAAGAGGCTTGCAAATTGTTTTATTTTCCTCTGTGGCAATAACAAACTTTTTCATCACCTGGTTTGCATCTAAATTGACCTGAATACTATTTAAATATCACTCCCCCACAAACAATATGCTGTTACGTAAAGAAAAGGATTGTGACTGACACAGCTTTCTTGCTTTCACACCCAGATAAAAATGTAGATTGTGGCAGGTGACACATATGGTGTATTCTTTCTTGTTTATCGCAGAAAATTCCCTCTAAACGTACTATATTTAAGAACATAAACCCAAACAATTCCTCTTTTGTCGTCATCTACACACCACTCATTTCATTTCATTGTTCTTTTTTTAAAAAAACTACACACTCTACCCAAATCAGTATAGAAGTGAAATAAAAATGTATTTATATCTCAACACCCAGAGAGTTTGAGAGAGATAAAGGTGGAACGTGGTCCATTCTAGGGCATGAATGGTTTAATCTACTCTTATACTGCAGTCTCACACATGTCTGAGACATAAGCCACAATGAATTCCATGGATCACAGCCTGCATTTCTTAAGCAATCTTGAAGTGTTGCAGCATGGATGGATGGCAGGAAAGGAAGGTCACACGGATGGCCAAGCTGGGATTCCATGACTTCCAAAGCTTTCATCCAGTGTGCATCAGTCAGCACTACATGTCATAGCTTTTCTTATAATTTTCTTGGTTACTTTGGAATTGTTGTTTGTCTCGCCAAGAAAATGAATGAGACCTGATGGGTTCAGTAGGTGGATATCAAATTAAAGCAAACACCTCTTATATGAATCTGTAATTTTATGTGGTTGATATTTGTGGGGCTGTTTTGTTGTTTTTGTTTACATTTGTTTTAAGTCGAATGGCCTTTTGATATTATTGTGTCTTTAATAGCAAATTTTAATATTTTAATTTATGCATTGATCTTTCCCCTCCTGCCATTTTGCAAATTGCCTTTAGGTCTTTGAATTGGGAGCAAGGTGAGATATAAATGAAACAAAATGAATAATTAACATAGACAGATCTTGGTTGATCATTGGTGGGGTAAGGGAACACATTTCCTTGTCTTGAGCATCGCAGGAGCTGAGATGTATATTTACCAGTGAAAGTGGCAATTGTGGAGAAAATAACTTCTTTAGGTTGTTGGATCGTATGAGCTTATAATAATAATAGTAGTAGTAGTAGTAGTAGTAGTAGTAATAGTAGTATTAGTAGTAGTAGCAGTAGCAGTAGCAGTAGTAGAAAGAAGAAGAAGAATTGTAGTTGTTAGGGTCGCAACTAAACTTTACCTGACTAAGGTAAAGGCTGCATGTCGATCATTCTTCGCTAACCGGATAAGCGAAGCATCAAATCAGCAGGCAGAGTTGTTCTGTATAGTGCGCGATCTATCCAGAACTGGTTCAGGTGACAGCCCCCCCCCCAGTTTTTCACTGGAACAGTTTGCAGCCTTTTAGAAATCTAAAGTGGAGGCCATCCGCCGGGAGCGCGCTCCTTTTCTGAATACAGTGAGTCGAGCAGAGATGTCCAGTGCTCCGCCTTGCCCGGTAATCTTCGACTCTTTTCAGCCTGTGACGCCTGACACTGTGGACAAGGTGCTTGACCACTGTCGAGCCACCACCTCCTTTCTTGACCCTTGCCCAGCCTGGCTAATCAGAGCAGCCAGGCCGATAACCACGGAATGGGTCACTGCAATAATAAATGGGTCTTTCCTTGAGGGCAGATTTCCATCTGCCCTTAAGGAGACACTCATTAGGCCCATAAGGAAGAAACCTGGTTTGGCGGTGGACGAAATTGGCAATTATAGGACCGTCGCCAATGCTTTTTCATGAGCAAGGTGGTCGAGAGGGTGGTGGCTGATCAGCTTCAGGCTCACTTGGATGAAACAGATGCCCTGGATCCATTTCAGTTGGGCTTCAGGCCATGCCATGGTACAGAGACGGCGTTGGTTGCCCTGTATGATGACCTGTTGAGGGAGACCGACAGGGTTAAAATATCTTTGTTGGTCCTCCTCGACATCTCAGCAGCCTTTGATACCGTCAACCATGGTATCCTCCTGGGGAGGCTCTCTGAGTTGGGAATTGGTGGATTGGCCTTGCCTGGCTCCATTCCTTCTTGGGGGACTGACCCCAGTGAGTGCAGCTTGGGGAGAGTGTCTCGGCCCCATGGAGTCTCAATTGTGGGGTTCCACAGGGGTCGATTATCTCCCCAATGCTGTTCAACATATATATGAGGCCGCTGGGAGGGGTCATCAGGGGATGTGGGGCTTCGTGTCATCAATATGCTGATGACACCCAGCTCTACATCTCCTTCTTACCAGCTACAGGTGATGCCGTCCTATCCCTTCAGCACTGCCTGGGGGCCATACTGCAATGGATGCAGGAAAATGGGCCAAGGCTGAACCCGGACAAGATGGAAGTTCTGAGGGTGGGTGGCCCCATGGTTGGCAGCTTGGGTGACTCTCTCACGTTTGGGTGCGTGACCCTGGCCGCGAAGAGTGGGGTTCGCAGCTTGGGCATACATTTGGACCCGACGCTCACCATGGAAATGCAGGCGGTGTCGGTAATCCACACCGCCTTTTTCCACCTTTGGCGGATTGCCCGGCTGCAGCCCTATCTCGACACGGGGGCACTCACTATCTTGGTGCATGCGCTCATAATCTCAAGATTAGACCACTGTAACACGCTCTACGTAGGGCTGCCTTTGAGGCTAATGCGGAAGCCTCAGGTGGTGCAGAATGCGGTGGCCAGACTCCTTACTGGAGTGAGAAAATACCAACATATTTCTCCAACTCTGGCCGCATTGCATTGGCTGCCTATTCGTTTCCGCGTTGACTTCGAAGTTTTAATGCTTACTTACAAGGCCCTAAACGGTTTAGGACCTCGATATTTGGCGGAGCGCCTGCTTCCACCAAAGTCTACCCAGATCACCCGTGCGAGTCAGGAGGTGAGGCTGAGGAGCCTGACGCCAAGAGAGGCCCGGAAGGAGAAGACACGAAATCGGGCCTTCTCGGCGGTGGCTCCTCACCTCTGGAACAACCTCCCCCTGGAGATTCGCACGGCCCCTACGCTGGGTATGTTTAAAACCCAATTAAAAACATGGTTGTACATCCAGGCCTTCCCTCCAGCCAATATCTAATTTTTCTCTCCATCTTTTTTTAATTTTATTTTTCTTTTATCTTATTGAAATTTTTATTGAATGATCACGTACATTCTTGTGTTTTATTGTTTTATTCTGTTTTGGAAGCTGGCTAGAGTTGTCTAGTAGTCCAGATAGGTGGGGTATAAATTAATTAAATAAATAAATAAAATAAAGAAGAAGAAGAAGAAGAAGAAGAAGAAGAAGCAGCAGCTTTGAACTGCAGAGCTGGAAGGGACCCTATGGATCATTGAGTCCCGCCCTCTCAAGGAGGCACGGTGGAGAATTGAATTCCCAACCTCTGACTCTGTAGTCAGAGACTTAGGCCACTGAGCCAAGAAGTAAGTAAGAAAGAAGAAAATATTTAGGCAGCTACAATGTTTTTGCAATCCCGCAACATCGAGGTCATATTGGAAATGAGACAATATAGCTTTGCTAGCTATAGCTAGAGGAGAAAACATAACTTTCTGTGTTTCAAATGGATGCACTTGTTTAATACAGCAATGGAGTGTCTGCGGAGTATATACCTACGTTTTTCTTGGGGTGGAGGGTGAGAGAAGGAGAATAGGAGGGGACAAGGGAAGAGCAGAATTGATGTAACATCTGTAGTCTCTAGCAGAAAGCTATGAATGTGGTATTCTCTTGAGAGTCCACTGTAGTGAACAGCTGATGGAACTAGCTGGGCATGGCAGCTGGGGCCTATAACAACCCTTCTCCATAGAATGGTGGGATTAGAGGATAAGGCTGAGATAATGGAATTTGCACCTGCCTGGGCTGATTACTCTGCTTGAGCACCAATACCATTGTGACAGCTGCTTCCATCTTCTGCCTCAACTCTCTCTCTCTCTCTCTCTCTCTCTCTCTCTCTCTCTCTGTGTGTGTGTATGTGACTGCATCCACCTTCCTCCACCTCCATCCCAGCAACTCCAAACTTCCTCCCCTTCTCCTGAGTCTGTCAACTGCCCACATATATTTAGCAGCATGTATTTATTTTATGTGAGGTAACATGTACAAACTGTACAATATAATGTGTTTGAAGAAATGGATTGTAAACCATGACAACTCTGATTGAAGTAACCCACTCATAAAGAAGTCACAATACTTCTTTACATCATTTTTCTTTTTTTAGTTTATGTACAAAAAGTAGGATATTTATGGTAATATATACAGACATATTAATGCCATCAAGAATTTTGATTTTTTTTAAAGAAGTGGAGAAGTCTGTTATTGTTATTATTATTATTTGGAAAGTTTTTAAAAATTAAACAACAGCAATAACAGATTGGAGTGATAGAATAGGGTCAAAAACAAGAATTTAAGTAATCTGAACTAGATTTATTGAATTGCTAGCCCCTTCATGGATTGCTGCCTTGTCATGGCGAAGGGGCTTGAGTAATTCAGAGAAACTATGGGCTGTGCTGTGCAGGGACATCCAAGACGGACAGGTCATAGTGGAGAGTTCTGACTAAACGCAATCCACCTGGAGAAGGAACTGGCAAGCCACTCCAGTATCTTTGCCAAGAACACCCTATGATCAGAAACAAAAGGCTAAAAGATATGACTCCGGAAGATGGGCCCCTTGGGTCAGAAGGCGTCCAACATGCTACTGAGGAAGAGCGGAGGACATGTGCAAGTAGCTCCAGAGCTAATGAAGTGATTGGGCCAAAGCCAAACGGACACTCAGCTGTGGACATGCCTGGAAGTGAAAGGAAAGTCTGATGCTGCAAAGAAAAATATTGCATAGGAACCTGGAATGTAAGATCTATGAACCTTGGTAAGCTGGATGTGGTCAAACAGGAAATGGCAAGAATAAACATTGACATCCTGAGTGTCAGTGAACTAAAGTGGACGGGAATGGGTGAATTCAGTTCAGATGATTATTATATTTACTATTGTGGGCAAGAATCTCATAGAAGAAATGGAGTAGCCCTCATAGTCAACAAAAGAGTGGGAAAAGCTGTAATGGGATATAATCTCAAAAATGATAGAATGATTTCAGTATGAATCCAAGGCAGACCTTTCAACATCACAGTTATCCAAGTTTATGCACCAACCACCAATGCTGAAGAGGCTGAAATTGACCAATTCTATGAAAACTTACAAAACCTTCTAGAACTGACATCAAAGAAAGATGTTCTTGTCATTCTAGGGACTGGAATGCTAAAGTAGGGAGTCAAGAGATAAAAGGAACAACAGATAAGTTTGGTCTTGGAGTTGTAAACGAAGCAGGTCAAAGGCTAATAGAGTTTTGTCAAGAGAACAAGCTGGTCATCACAAACACTCTTTTCCAACAACACAAGAGGTGACTCTGCACTTGTGACTGCATCCACCTTCCTCCACCTCCATCCCAGCAACTCCAAACAGATGGGCAATACCGAAATCAGATTGATTATATTCTCTGCAGCCAAAGATGGAGAAGCTCTATACAGTCAGCAAAAACAAGACCTGGAGCTGATTGTGGCTCTGATCATCAGCTTCTTATATCAAAATTCAAGTTTAAACTGAAGTAAGTAGGAAAAACCATGGGGCTAATCAGGTAAAATCTAAATCAAATCCCTTTTGAGTACACAGTGGAAGTGAAGAACTTTGGATGGAGGCTCGTAACATTGTACAGGAGGCAGCAAGAAAAACCATCCCAAAGAAAAGGAAATGCAAGAATCCAAAGCGGCTGTCCAACAAGGCCTTACAAATAACAGAGAAGAGAAGAGAAACAAAATGCAAGGGAGAGAGAAGTTACCGAAAACTGAACACAGACTTCCAAAGGATAGCAAGGAGAGACAAGAGGGCCTTCTTAAATGAACAGTGAAAGAAATAGAGGAAAAGAATAGAAAGGGAAAGACCAGAGATCTGTTCAAGAAAATTGGAGATACTAAAGGAACATTTTGTGCAAAGATGAACATGATAAAGGACAAAAATGGGAGGGACCTAACAGAAGCAGAAGACATCAAGAAATGGTGGCAAGAATACACAGAGGAATTATATCAGAAAGATCTGGATGTCCTGGACAACACAGATAGTGTAGTTGCTGACCTTGAGCCAGACATCTTGGAGAGTGAAGTCAAGTGGGCCTTAGAAAGCATGGCTAACAACAAGGCCAGTGGAGGTGATGGCATTCCAGTTCAACTATTTAAAATCTTAAAAGATGACGCTATTAAGGTGCTACACTCAATATGCCAGCAAGTTTGGAAAACTCAACAGTTTCCAGAGAATTGGAAAAGATCAGTCTACATCCCAATCCCAAAGAAGGGCAGTGCCAAAGAATGCTCCAACTACTGTACAACTGCACTCATTTCACACGCTAGCAAGGTTATGCTCCCAATCCTCCATGGTAGGCTTCAGCAGTATGTGGACTGAGAACTCCCAGAAGTACAAGCTGGATTTCGAAGGGGCACAAGAACTAGATACCAAATTGCCAACATGCGCTGGATTATGGAGAAAGCTAGAGAGTTCCAGAAAACCATCTACTTCTGCTACATTGACTACGCAAAAGCCTTTCATTGTGTGGACCACAGCAAACTATGACAAGTCCTTAAAGAAATGGGAGTGCCTGACCACCTTATCTATCTCCTCAGAAACCTATTTGTGGGACAGGAAGCAACAGTTAGAACTGGATATGGAAACACTGATTGGTTCAAAATTGGGAAAGGAGTACAACAAGGCTGTATATTGTCCCCAAACTTATTTAACTTTTATGCAGAATACATCATGCAAAAGGCTGGACTGGAAGAATCCAAAACCAGAATTAAGATTGCCAGAAGAAACATCAACAACCTCTGATATGCAGATGATACCACTCTGATGGCAGAAAGTGATGAGGAATTAAAGAACCTCTTAATGAAGGTGAAAGAGGAGAGTGCAAAAAAAGGTCTGAAGCTCAACATTAAAAAAACCTAAGATCATGGCCACTGGTCCCATTACCTCCTGGCAAATAGAAGGGGGTGATACGGAGGCAGTGACAGATTTTACCTTCTTGGGCTCCATGATCACTGCAGATGGTGACAGCAGCCACGTAATGAAAAGACACCTGCTTCTTGTGAGGAAAGCCATGACAAACCTAGACAGCATCTCACCTTGCCGACAAAGGTCTGCATAGTTAAAACTATGGTTTTTCCAGTAGTGATGTATGGAAGTGAGAGCTGGACCATAAAAAAAGCTGACTGCTGAAGAATTGATGCTTTGGAATTGTGGTGGTGGGGAAGACTCTTGAGAGTCCCCTGGACTACAAGGAGAACAAGCCTATCCATTCTAAAGGAAATCAACCCTGAGTGCTCACTGGAAGGACAGATCCTGAAGCTGAGGCTCCAATACTTTGGCCGTCTCATGAGAAGAGAAGACTCCCTGGAAAAGACGCTGATGTTGGAAAAGCGTGAAGGCAAGAGGAGAAGGGGCAGACAGAGGACGAGATGGTTGGACAGTGTCATCGAAGCTACGAACATGAATCTGACCAAACTCCAGGAGGCAGTGGAAGACAGGAGGGCCTGGCGTGCTCTGGTCCATGGGGTCATGAAGAGTCAAACACAACTAAACAACTAAACAACAACAACTAAATTGCTAGGCTTGATGATTTGTAGGGGTCCTCCCAACTCTGCAGTTCTAAGATGATGATTGGCCCTTTGTACTCCTAGTAACTTCTTCTGATTGGTCAAATGAGCAGCATATTTAAAAGCTGAAGTTGAAACGTAACAATTTATCTATCTATCTATCTATCTATCTATCTATCTATCTATCTATCTATCTATCTATCTATCTATCTATCTATCTATCTATCTATCTATCTATCTATCTATCTATCTATCTATCTATCTGTCTGTCTGTCTGTCTGTCTGTCTATCTATCTATCTATCTATCTATCTATCTATCTATCTATCTATCTATCTATCTATCTATCTATCTATCTATCTATCTATCTATCTATCTATCTATCTATCTATCTATCTATCTATCTATCTATCTATCTATCTATCTATACCCCGCCTATCTGGTCATTACGCCCACTCTAGGTGGCTTCCAGACAAATGAACATATAAATATACCAAAATAAAAAGAAATTATAAATCAATAAACAGATTCTTCAAGATCAGAAAAAATAGCAAAAAATAAGTGAAAAAAGAAAAATTATGTATTAACTGGAGGGAAGGTGTGCTTAAACATCCAAGTTTTTAGTTGGGTCTTAAAAATACCCAGTGATGGGGCTGCACAAATCTCTGGAGGGAGGTTGTTCCAGAGGCAAGGAGCCACCGCCGAGAAGGCCTGATTTCTTGTTTTTTTCTTCCTTTCAGGCCTCCCTCAGTGTCAGGCTCCTCAGCCTCACCTCCTGACTCGAACGAGTGATACAGGTAAATCTTGGTGGGAGTAGGCATTCCTCCAAGTATCAAGGCCCTAAACTGTTTAGGGCTTTATACGTAAGCATCAACACTTTGAAGTCAATGTGGAACTGAATGGGCAGCCAATGCAGTGTGGCCAGAGTAAGAGAGATGTGACAATATTTCCTCATTACACTAAGGAGTTTGGCCGCCGCATTCTGCACCACTTGGAGTTTCCGCATCAGCCTCAAAGGTAGCCCCACGTAGAGCGCATTACAGTGGTCTAATCTTGAGTTTACGAGTGCATGCACCAAGGTAGTGATCGCTCCAACATCGAGATAGGAGTGCAGCTGGGCTATCCGCCGGAGATGAAAGAAGGTGGTATGGGTCACTGACGCCACCTGAGTTTCCATAGTGAGTGCCGGGTCCAGATAGATCCCCAAGCTGCGAACCCCACACTTGGCGGCAAGAGTCACCCCCCAAAAGAGAGAGAGTTTCCCAAACCACCTACTGTGGGGGCGCCCACCCTCAGAACCTCCATCTTGTCCGGGTTCAGCCTCAGCCCATTTTCCTGCATCCATTGCAGTACAGCCTCCAGGCAGCGCTGAAGGGACAGAACGGCATCTCCTGCAGTTGGTGAAAAGGAGATGTAGAGCTGGGTATCATCAGTGTACTGATGACACAATGCCCCACACCCCCTGATGACCCCACCCAGCGGCCTCACATAGATATTAAACAACACTGGGGAGATAATCGACCCCTGTGGAACCCCACAATTGAGACTCCATGAGGCCGAAACACTCTCCCCAAGCTGTACTCTCTGGGGACGGTCCTCCAAGAAGGAACGGAGCCAGGCAAACACCAAGCCATCAATTCCCAACTCAGAGAGCCTCCCCAGGAGGATACCGTGGTCGACGGTATCAAAGGCTGCTGAGATGTTGAGGAGGACCAACAGAGACAATTTGCCCCTGTCAGCCTCCCTCAACAGATCATTGTACAGGGTGACCAATGCCGTTTCTGTACCATGGCGCTGCCTGAAGCCTGACTGAAACAGATCCAGGGCATCTGTTTCATTCAAATACACGTGGAGCTGGTCAGCCACCACCCTCTCGACCACTTTGCTAATGAAAGACACATTGGCAACAGGCCTATAATTGCCAATTTCGTCCGCCGCCAAACCAGGTTTCTTCCTTATGGGCCTAATGAGTGTCTCCTTGAGGGCAGAAGGAACTCTGCCCTCAAGGAAAGACCCATTAATTATTGCTGTGGCCCATTCCATTGTTGTAGGCCTGGCTGCTTTGATTAGCCAGGCCAGGCAAGGATCAAGGGAGGAGGTAGTGGCATGACAGCGGTCAAGCGCTTTGACCACAGTATCCGGTGTCATAGGTGTCAGCAAACACGGGTTCGAAAACACACGTGTAAGCTTGGACAGAGAGCAATCAGGAGTTTGCACATGCTAAAATGGGCTGAAGAGTCCAAATTCAGCTAGCCATGCTACAACACTCCTTCTCGCAGGTCTGCCCACATAAGAACACCCTGGTACTCTCAGATATTATGGTGAAAAGGTCAAGTGGGCTTTGTAGTCCTTAGACTTAACTTGCACCACTGACAGGACTCTAAGTAAGCTAGGCCGAGGCAGCACTCTCAGATGACCCTATGACAAGTGTACTGTTCAGAAAACCAAATGAGTTTTATAATCTTTATTTTATTAAAGAAAAAGCATGTTACTAAGTCAAATTAAACCAAAACAAATAAACTAGCATTGTGCTGTTTAGTTACAAATATGTAGTGAGGCAAAGAAAACATGAAAAATATAAAAGAGTTGAAAAACCTTATTAAAAATACAAAAAGACATTAAAAAGCATCAAAAACAGTTCCAGTCCAGGAAATCATTAGTAAAATAAAATAATCCAAGTAGGTTATAACAAGGCTATAGTCCTCAGTGATCCTATAGAATAAAAACCCCTAAACAAAAGTAAAAATCCCTTATATGTCCCATAGTCCTTAGAAAAGAAAAATCCAGTAAATATACCATAGTCCTTACAAAATTACAAGAGCATAGTCCACATGGAGTATTCCAAGAAAAGAAGTCCATAAAGAATATTCCATAGAACAGTCCATAGAAAATAGTAATACACAGTCCTTAGGAAAAATCCCATAAGTCCAAAAGTAATCCAGCAAATCATAGAAACCAGTCCATGTAGGTAGGCCACCAAACTCTCTCTAAAGACATCAGGGTAAGTCCCATATGGCTGAAGTGTAGGTCACAAATCACGGAAAGGTCGGTCTTGGAAAGACAAAGTCCATAGGCAAAAAGTTCCTTTTTCAAGAGTAACTGGCAAGGGCTCATCGCACCTTCCCACGATGTCATCCAATCAGAGTTCGTTACTAGGCAAACAGACCTGTTGCACCACATGACTTCTTTCTCATACGCACCAGATGTTATTTGGGTTAACTGTGGTTTCTCAAAGAGTCACAACAATTCCCATCTATCTAATCACACAGAGTCCTTTCTCAGGCTTTCAGAATAACATTCTGTCGGCTCGTCTGGAAAACACTGGTCAGCATAGCAAAGATACTTTATACAAAGAAACAAAATGGAACCTCTCTGGCTTATTTCTTAATTATAAAACCCATATGCCTTTAAAAGATTTTAACTCAAAAACCCATCTCATCACAATAGGCTGAAAGCAATCAAAAGTCACCAGGCAAGATGGAGCACTGGACATCTCAGCTCAACTCGCTGTATTTAAAAAGGAGAGAGGTCCTGGTGGATGGCCTTCACTTTAGATTTTAAAAATGCTCCAAATTGGTCCGGTGAAAAACTAGGGGGAAGTCCATCACTCAGACCAATTCCGGATAGGTCGCACACTATACGGAATAGTTCCGCCTGCTGATTTGAAGCTTCGCTTATCCGGTTAGCTAAGTATACACGACTAGCAGTCTTTACCTTGGCCAGGTAAAGGTTAGTTTTGACCCTGAGAGCTATTCAATTATAATCTGTTGAGTTCTTCCTCCACTTGTGCTGTAGCCTTCTCCTAAGCTGCTTCATCGCTGGAAGGTCCTGGTTAATCAGGGCGCTGGCTGAGCTCTGCGCTGGAGAAGGCATTTAGGTGAGATCGTGTCTACAGCCCTGGTGGCGGCGGTGAACCAGCCATCAACTAGAGCCTCAACAGGAGCGCCAGCCAGGTCAGTCATAATACCTCTCATGGCATTCTGGAATCCAGCCAGATCCAGTAGCCTTCAAGGGCGGACCATGGAAGGAGGGAGGAGAGCCACTGAGATGTTACATTTTATTAGGTGGTGATCTGACCATGACAAGGGGACCTCCAATTGGTGGAAAAGACCAGGTCTAGTGTATGACCGCCCACGTGGGGCCATTGACATGTTGGGACATGTTCAAGGAAGCCATGGTTTCCAAGAACTGAAGAGCTGGCCCAGAGATCTCTGCCTTCGTGTGAATGTTGAAATCACCTAGAACCAACAGCTCTGAGGATCCCAACCGTGCTGCAGAGACGAAGTCTGACAGCTCCGGTAGGGAAATGGCTGGGTCACGGGGAGCATGGTAACCCAGCAAGATCCCAATACCTTCCCTGGCTCCTATCAACACATGGAGGGCTTCCAGACCTGGCTTTACCACCAAGGAGTGCCTAGTAACATCTAAGATGTTTTTGTATATAATGGCTACTCTCCCCCCGTCCCTCCAGTCTACCCTGGTGCTGAACAGCATAACCAGGCGGACAGGCGAGTGCTAGAGGAGGACCCCCTCTCCGCCTATCCATGTTTCAGTTATGCATGCCAGGTCTGCATCCTCCTCCAGGATAAGATCGTAAATCAGCTGGAACTTGTTGGATACAGACCTGGCGTTCAGCAGCACCAGTTTTAGAGTGGAGGGCTGGCTGGTCTGGCTACCTCGATACTGACGATTGACCTCAGTCCCAGAATGGTGAACAGCCTTTAACCATCTGTTCACTGTTGTTCTAACACGAGCAGGGGCAGCGTCAACACTGTATCTCCCTCTACCCATAATCACTGAGATGTTTTGAGGCCCCTCGCTGGGGAAGCAGGCCTTCCATTCCATATCAAAGAAAACAAAAGGAAGAAAAAAAGAGGAAGAAAGTAAGTGCACTAAATTAATACAATCAAGCAAATAACAAATTAAACATATAAACCAAATACAGTGTGATCAACTAAACATTCCAATTACAAAATAAATTACATATAATAAAGAAAAAATCATTTAAGAAAAGTACCCACAGTGCTTATCCCCCACATATAACCTTGATCTGTCCTCCTCTCCCATATAATAAGTATTTAAAGTTATCACTCCCATAAATTACCCTACAACTTTAGCAGTGAATTTGAGCAAAATTGTGACAGCACAAGTTGGGCAAAAATGTCACATTTCTATAGTTATGCTTTAAGGAGAGGGAAGATAAACCTCTCAAGTTCTGGAGTCTAGGCAAAATAAGCCCATTGTAACCCAAGGGCAATGGGTTGATTTTTGTCTGTGAGAAGACTTAAAGCCAGAGATAAGCAACCTTCAGAAATCCTAGATCTTGAAAGGATGTACTTCCTTCTTCTTCTTTTTAAAAAGGTTTTTGTAGTTTTATTTTTCAAAAGTGAAAAACTCCATGATGTAATTAAGTGCCTTTAAAAACAACTATGCTTTTTAGTTGTGTGTGGGTCTCAGTATATTGGAGTCCCTCCCCAAGCATGGCAAGAAGGCCTCCTATGCCCCCCCAAGGGCATAAGATTTTTTGAGTCAAAATTATTTTTAAAGTAATCTTTTAGGTGGGTGTGATCATGCTGGGGTCTTTGAGGGGTGCTGGGGAGGCTGCATGCAGTGCATAGGCCACACATATTCTGGGTAGGTGTGAAAAACCAGCCAGTATTCGTAGGCAGCCCCCAAATGAAATTCCTGGTCTTTGATACTTGTTAGTCTGCAAATGTTCCTGGAATGGCTGAGTGTTGCAGTACAGCAAACAAATTATTGAACCTAAAACATAAATGTAGATATCAATACTGTTAATATATTTTGATAAAACACAGTGTTTAATACAGTTTGTGATGAACCTATTTATACATTGTTTCACTGTATCGTTAATAGTACATGATGATTTTACTCGTTTTTTTAATGCACTGATTGTATGCTTTCTGTTGCATTCACAATTGTGTGGCTCATAGCACTTCCCACATCCTTCTCTGAAACCCTGGACACCTATCTTTTCATTGGGACAAGGGACACTAATATGGCATCAAGACACATTTTGTATTGGGCTCAGTAATCTACTCTGAGTTAGTATAGTTGTGACAATAAGAAACCCACATGTCTTCAGTAGGTTCTTACTGCCTTCATTGTTCCACTCTATCAGCTCTAGTTTCAGGATATCTTTAATATATAGCCCTGTGTAAAGCACAGGAGGGACGTGGTGGTCCTGCGAGCTAAACCACAGAAGCCTTTATGCTGCCAGGTCAGAAGACCAGCCATCGTAAGACTGAATCCATGCAACGGAGTGAGCTCTTGTCGCTCAACCCAGCTCCTGCCAACCTAGCTGTTCGAAAGCATGTAAATGCGAGTAGATAAATAGGTACCACCTTGGTGGGAAGGTAATGGCATTCCGTATCTTGTCACACTGGCCACATGACCATGAAAATGCTGGCTCTACGGCTTGGAGATGGGGATGAGTGCAGCGCCCTAGAGTCGGACACGACTGGACTAAATGCCAATGGGAACCTTTTATGTAGAGCATAGTGTATTAATTCAGATGCCATGCAACTAAACATGTGTCAGCATCTGATCCTAGCTGCTGTACCATTATTATCATTAGTTTTTTTATATGCCGTATTTCTCCCAACAAGGGACCCAAAGTGACTCACAACATTAAAATTCACACAATTAAAAACACAATAAGTGAAATGTTAAAAGACAAATTAAGCAATATATGATTTAAAATAAAATGAAAAGATTAAAGCATTAAAACATGGAAAGGATTAAAATTATCTGCTAAAATGGGGTTCAGGGATTCAGTCATAATTGTTAAAAGCCTGTCTGAACAGATGAATGACAAAGCAGGTTACACCTGAACCTCTGCATCTAAGATAACAGCAAACATCCAGAAGAAACTCTGAGACTGTGAACATGTGTTTTTAGGTGAACTGTTGGGAGACATTACAGTGTTTTGTGCATCTTTCTTCTGACCAATCCACATCCTTGTATTTGTATTCTTGTAAACTGTGTCTAAATTTTACAAAATATTTTGGAATCATGCAAACCAGAAGCTAAAGATGCAAACCTATATATGTCTACTGAGAAGGAAGACATACTGAATTTGGTAAGGCGTTTTGTTAGGTGAGTGGGAACAGGTTGATAGTCTGAATGTCTTTGACATTCCATGGTTTTGTTTTATAAGTTTTCAAATGTGTGCTGTGTTACAGCATGTTGCTTTTGATACCTAATGTGTATTTTCACAAGAAGATGATCAAATATAGCATTTTGTTATTGTCAACCTTGGTCAAATAATGTTCTGCTCTTCTAGTTCTTCCTTCCTCTCAGTTTTCCCCCTCTTGGCTTTAAAAATGAATTTGACATTTTAGAAACTGTAAGATCTTGATTTAACTTTGGTTACACATGGACATCTTTTCAGATTTAATTAATTCTTTTTTCCCTGACATTTTTCTCATCATGAGGTAAATTTGTTTGTGGCGCTTAACCTTTAAGAATTATATCTGTTTCCTCAGAAGTCATGCAGTGGTCAAAGGCATCTGGACAAAACGACATGTGAAGCCCATCCTAACTTCAGCTTTGAGAGTAACTCTGTTTTCCCCCTCCCCCAAATCTCCCCCATATTGGCAGAAGCAACAGGCAACTGCTCATAAATCACATTTGCAACAGAAGTGAACTAGGCTACTTTCTCCTCTTATTTGCCATTTTATCTTCCTACTGGTCTTGGAGATAGGGTCATCTGAAGGTATTCTGGACAAAATGGCAGCTGCTACAAAAATGTGATTCCTTCTGACAGCCACTAGGATGTCTTTGTGGCAGCTGCCATTTTCTCATCCAGAATGCCTGGAGGGGCAACACAGTGTCTGGAACTTTTGAGAGAAAAAATTATAGAATAATCTACAAGTCCTCCATTATCACCAGAGACAAGTATGTCATCCCCTCCCATTCAAACAATGAGTTGGAAATAAAAGTGGGGTAACAAGTACAGTGGACCCTCTACTTATGAAATTAATCTGTATTGGAACGGTGGCTGGAGGTCGAAAAGTCTGTAGCTCAGGTCTCCATTGACCTACAATGCATTGAAAACCAATTAATACCATAACCGGCCGTTTTTGTTCCATTTTGGTTCCATTTTGGTTTTTTTCTGGTCTGTAGGTCGATTCTCTGGCTGTAAGTTGAACCTAAATTTTGCAGTCAGAGAAGTCTGTAACTTGAAAAGTCTGTAAGTCAAGCCATCTGTAAGTCGAGGGTCCACTGTATGTGGATACCCAGTGTAGTATAGTACAGTATATAGAGTGATGGACTAGGGCCCAGGAGGTATAGGATCAAATCCCTGCTCAGCCATAGAAACTCACTGGTGTGTGTGTTTATGACTAGTAAAACCATCCTTTAAATATCTCACGAGAGGGCAAAGTAAAAAACCAAGAATTAAAATTAAGGCAATGCAAGATGCTAAACAGAGGGCTGGCTTTGATCTTCCAGATTGGGTTCTGTATTATAGATCTTGTATTTTAGATTGGATAACAGAATGGATAACTTTGGAAAATGATAGATTACTTAACTTGGAAGGACATGATTTACAACTAGGCTGGCACACTTATCTATGGTATAAAAAGGATAAAGAGCAAAAGCATTTTAATTTACATATGATAAGAAGAGCTTTATTGGGAATGTGGAGAAAGATTATACAACAAATTTATCACAAAACACCTGTATGGGTATCACCTATTGAGGCCTTTACACAACCTAATCTCATGACAAAAGCAAAACTTTTAACATATCAAGATTTATTTTAAAAGGATGGTGAATTAAGGTCTAAAGAAGAGCTAGAGACACAGAATATTTATATAGACTGGTGGTCCAGAACACAGCTGGAATCTAGATATATAAAAGACAAAATAGAAGGTTTCTACTCAGAACAAACGATGTTTGATAAGCTTTTATTAGGTTCAAAAGACAAAATTGTTAAGAAAATGTATAACTATCTGTTAGAAATTAAAATGCAAGATGAAATGGTTAAAGAATGTATGATTAAGTGGGCACAAAACATAGGGCATAATATTGATATTGATCAATGGTTGAAAATATGGCAAAATAATATAAAGCTTACAAGATCGGTTAATTTTAAGGAGAGTATATACAAGATGTTTTATAGGTGGCATATGACTCCAGAAAAACTGTCGAAGATGTATACAGATGTATCAAATGTGTGTTGGAAATTTGAAGCACAAGTGGGAAGCTATTATTGTATGTGGTGGTCATGTAGAGTAGCGAAACAGTATTGGAAAAGAGTACATGCTATGTTGCAACAAATATTGCTTTGTAAGGTGCCATTAATCCCAGAACTGTTTTTACTGAGTATGATACCTGATAACATAGATAAGACAAAGGAATATATAGTTATATATATAGTTACTGCAGCCAGAATTCTCTATGCCAAAAATTGGAAAAGTCCGATGATTCCGAAACAAGAAGATCTTATAGAGAAGATACGGGAAACAGCAGAAATGGACATTTTATCTGTTGCCTTTACAAAAGGCAACAGAAAGATGGGACTTATTCTACAAATGGACTGAGTCAACAGGCAGCGTATGAAGAGCATATATTGAAATGAGAACTTAAACTTGGAAGGCAGAAAATAGTAAAAAGAGTAATTTGGAATTTTGATATGGCAATATGTATAGAATGGACGTTAGTATGTTATCGTTTCTCCTCTTCCCATTTAACCTCAATTCCCCTTTTCCTTTTTGTTATCCCTTGTTTAAAAAATAAAAAATACAAAAATATCTCACAGAGAGCATGTTCAGATGAGCATGTAGCTTCATATTTAGATTGCATTTCGTGCTGTTTGTTTGGAATCAATTTGTGACATCCACACATGTTTTGACTTCAAGTGATCCATCCTGCCCCCTTTTAGAGTTATCCTGCTTCTTTTTGGCACAGCACTAGAGCTACAAGGGTTTTTTTTTGGGGGGGGCACAATTTGGAGTGCTCCTAATTATCCCATTCTGTAGCCTGGCCAGTTCACATCCAGACAGAACTGTGGGAGGTGACAATCCTTTGGTGTATTTGGCAGGTTGTGACATTGAAAGGGATGTACCCTTTGGGGTCCCAAAAGCAAGCTAGTCTGCATAGTCAGTTGAAGGGGAGCCAAGGAGCCTTAACCAACAGATGATGCATGAAGGTGTGTATTAATGGGGGGTGGGGACTGGGCAGTGAAGAAGCACCTGGGTGTATTTGTATTTAACCTTGCCATCCCTGGCACCTGGTTGCTGCAATTCCCACTCTGTAACTCATTACCACAAGATTGCCCCTCAGAATTTAAGCCCAGAATTCCTCTAAACTTTGATTTCCACCCCGCCCAGGTATGAAAGACATTGTAACTTCTCTCCAACACTAATCTACTCTCTATAATGTCTCACTAGGCCTTGAGTTTTCTGCCTTTTTTTCTTCATCTTTTGCAGTTACAATGCAGCACAGTGTGACCCTCTCCGTACTGGGAATAAAATCAGAGGGGAAGAACCTTGAGATTTAAACAAATTAAAAGATGGGGATGGAAGCAAAGCTGGCGGATCTGTCCTTTCCCAATTTGTATCCCTCATATCCCAAATTAAGCATAGCACGTGGAATGGAAACGGAACTTCTGTCTGCCTCGTCCTTCTTGGACGTGTGTGCTGTCTTTGGATTAGATGTTTCAAGCAACTTAACAAAACGTTTGCGATAACATAATGATCTATCATTTTGGTCACCCTGCCATCTGCTTCTTTCAGAGGAAGGGGGGATTAATACGTTTCTCACTGCCAAAACATCTAGTAAAACCTGTCAACATTGTCTTGATAAGGTTACTTTTTTATTGACTTGGCTCCATAGAATAAAATACCTGGTGCAATAAAATGCTGAAGTACTGGGAGAAGAGAAGCCTGGATAGTTGCCAAGTATCCTTTTCTGATTGCTTACAGTATATAATATTTGTATGCAATATGAACCAAGTAAGGGATGGGTGAGGGACCTTTGCCTCTACAACAGCTCTTCTTAGACGTCAACAATTTCTGGAGGGCCACCAGCTCCTTACCAAGGCACGTCCTGGTACTCTATGGAAGAGGTGCTTGGGGAGCCCATCTGATATGAAGGAGAAGTTAAAGTGTCACTTTTTGCGGGCTAGTTTAAGTCTTCACAGCCTGAAGACCTACAGTTCTTTCAAAAGACAATATTATCTGAGTCCCTATCTGGGGAACCACATGTCTAAAGCTCTGCATGTGAAAAACTGTATATATCACCAGAACACGTCATTTCCCAAAGAGGGCTGGAACCTATTTTTTGAGGTAAGGAATTTTCATATAAAAGATGATTTCCTATGAGGACATTTAAAAAGAGAGAAAGAGATCAAAGAGTGACCAGTTAAGCAGGTATTAAATACACTTATATATTTGCTTATTTTTGTGACCTGATTTTTATTATATGTTATTCTTCCCAAATCAAATTGTCGTTTTTCCTTCTTAAATACTATAACATATCTTTTTGGGTAAAAATCAGAGTGGGAAGAAGAAGAAGAAGAATGAATGAATGAATGAATGAATGAATGAATGAATGAATGAATGAATGAATGAATGAATGAATAGATACTTAGGTTTTTGGTTAAAACTTGTATCTGTTATATAATACCAGTCTTCCATGGGCACAGGCCTCGTTGAGACAGAGGCTGAGAACTGTGCTGGTAGTAGTATCACTTCCTGAAGGGCTCCAAAGCCAGACAGGTCTCAGCTGAGAAGCCAACTGTCTCCACCAACTAACAATTATGAGAGGAAATAAACAGAAAACAATACCAGATCGGTTGTCGCCCAGGTCAACAAGGACCACATAAAATGCTACAGCTCCAATGTAACAAGATCCCAAAACTAAATGGAATAGAGTTTTTAAAAATGGTGGTATAATAAAATGACCATCAACTGATGAGAACTAGAAATACATTGGAATACTAGAAGCATATAGCATCCAACACAAAAAAAGTTAAAATGAGATACCCAGCAGGGATAATAGAATAGACCCAAAATGAATTTTAGAACAACTAGATAAAAAAACACAGAAACTAATGAACATGCATCTTGCACCACATCCAAAACGTTATGTGGACAGATTAAATTTATCATGAAAAATTGGAGTCTGTGGATTGCTGCAAATACAGCAAGAAGTAGAGGAGGAAAAAAGAAGCCTAAAAGATTATATTAGTACGAGTAGAGAAAAATTACTTAAGGCAGTGAAAATGGAGAAACAAAGGCTCAATATAAGAAAAAATAATTTGAAAATAAACAGTTTGAAAAATAAACCACCATAGGGACAACACCTGAGAAATATTGATGGGGAGCATGATAATAATTCAACATGGGCATGGCTAAAACTGGGGACCATTAAGAAAGAAACCGAAGCCTTGATTTTTTTGCTACACACACAAAAAAAGCACTCCAAACCAATGTGTTGAAAGCTAAGATACAAGGAATCAGTGCTAACAGCAAATGTTGATTCCGCCAAGAAATTGTGTCACACCTCATCTGCGAATGTCCAAAGATTGCATAAACAGATTACAAAATTAGACATGATTGGCAAAATTAGTGCACTGGTCATTATAACTTATTATTGAAAATATAAGTTGCTAGTCTCCAAAAACCCTTGGGAACATCAGGTAGAGAAGGTGTAAAAAATGAGGAAGTCAAGATCTTGTGGGATTTCCGGATCCAAAGTAATAAACACCTTGAACATAACACACCAGATATAGTAATAAAAGAACGAAGAAATGTCTGGATCATTGACATTATAGCTCCAAGGGATGCCAGAGCTGAAAATAAAGGATTGGAAAAACTAATAAAATAAAGAGATCTGGCAATCAAAACACCTCACTTGTGGATGAAACATACTCCAGTGGTCCCCATAGTCATTGGGGCTTTGGGAACAATATCAAGAAATTTCACACAGTATTACAAGCAGTTGCAGGTCTCAGAAATAACACCATCAGAGCTACAAAAAACAGCAGTATTAGGAACAGCATACATATTGCTCTGATATTTAACAGATATTTAGATTTTTGGTTAAAACTTGTATCTGTTATATAGTACCAGTAAAGGTTTTTATAATTTTTATTGACTGTGCCTGGTATTTTTGAATAATAATAATAGTGGTAATAAGAGTGGTCTTATGCTGTGGTTTAAAAGTAATATTTTTTTTCAGTGCTTTTTACAACTGTGTTAGTTTTAATATAGTATAGCAGTATGATGTGTATTGTCACTGAACAAATGTCATAAATAGAAACCAAATCAGGATACTTTTTGCACTCCCAGGGTGATCGTGGGGCTGAGATATAGCGGCACTTCCATAGATATCTGCTTTTAAATCCAGCAGTAACATGTCACAATTAGAAGTAAGGTGAGAGAAAGAAAAACTAAGGAAGATGCTCAGTTGGTGGCAACTAAGGGGGAAAATGCTCTTTATCTTTAAATTAATCTTCCTTGCCTTTCCTGCTGCAAAGTCATTGATTAAATCATCAAAGTCTTGTGTCCGCAGCAGCACTAATTTCAGATCCAGGGAAGACGAGGGGGTGGGGTGGAGAGAAAGAACAGAAATGGTGTACAGAAGTGCAGACTCTCTGCACTGCCCTTTTGAGAAGGAATCAAAGAGGGCCACGCCCGTTGTCCTTCTAAAGCCTTTCACTCACTCAAACACTCCCCAGAGGCTCTGGCAGGAAACAGCCCTGCTTGCTGGTGAAATCTGGGACTGGCAGCTATGAAAAAAAATGAGCAAAAACCCAATAAAAATAAAATATATTGACCATCACTGTAACTGTCACTGTTCTGACACCTTCTGCCTTGCCTGCACCATTCAGTCTGTGACCTGTTGTGGCCTTTCACATTTCCTCCTTCGTGGAAATGGCGTTCTTCACAGGGAACTGGAAATGCACAAATGGTGTCCCAGATTCAGTTGGAGTGTCTCCCAAAAGGCAGTAGGTGGGGTGGGCACCAAACAATGTGCTCTTTTGGGGGCATGGGCTGGGTCAGGGGCTAGTGCACCTCTCTGTTGTTGTTCCCTCAAGTTCGAACTGATGTAAAATGATCCTGACAGGGCTTTCGAGGTAAGTGAGATGTCTAAGCGGTGGCTTTATCAGCTCCACTCCCCCCAGTGAGTTTCTGTGCCTGAGCAGGGACTCAAACATAGGCCTCCCGTGTCTTGGTCCATTACTTTCTCCAGTAAATCACGCTGGATGGCACACTTGGCATATTTTATAGTTAAACTTTTTAATGCCATTTTTATACCCCAGTCTGAAAGAATGTTTTCTTCTGAGAGGCAGTATAAAATGTTTTGAAGAAATTAAAACCTGTGGAAATTCCCCCTGCTGTAATGCAAGTTTAAGAAATGCTAGGTGACTGGGAAGGCTCTCTTTCAGCCCTAATCAGTCCCATCAATTTCAGATTCTGGCTATGGGATTGAGAGAGTTTCCAAAGAAGTATTGTTTCCCTTCTCTCCTAGTAATACAGCATAAACAAGCTGTTCCTCTGAAGCAATCTGACTGACTGTAAGGAATATATACTTCTCCACTCCCGTGGTTCAAATAAATCTGAGAAGTTCAACAGTATGAGCAGAGGCAAAAGGGAAGTAGAATACACAACAGTGTACGTAAACATGAAATGGACAATTACCAAGGAGCAAGCTTGTTTGTTTGTTTGTTTGTTTGTGTTTTTTGCTAGCTAGCTAGCTTAAATAAGAATAAAGGCGAGAGAATATTCCTTCTCTACACACTCCTGTTACATACAGCACTGATGTTACCTGTCTGTCATGGGTTTGGAGGGAAAGTTCCATCCTATGGGGAGTGGAAGGTGGGACATCAGGAGGAGGGGCTGTACTGTATATATATGTGATGCGTGTGTGGAGAAGTTTAGACGCTGGGATGTGAAGAAGCAGCAGCTGGGAAGAAGAAGCTGGTGTGGGAGTCGGTGTGTCAGACAGGGTACTACTGTGTGTCAGAGTACCAACCTGATAGGTTCAGGTGTCTGTTGGTTAGCCAGAACTGATAGGTTCAGGGTCTGTGCTTCAAGTTAAGGGTTCTGTGTGAACCAAACTGTATGCATGTATGAATGAGAATAAGCCACGTTACTTTATCTTATTCACCTGATCATTTTATTTTCCCTGTGTGTGATTTAAATAAACCTTATTCCTTTATTTGTTAAAAATCCATTCCTGGTCTGTGTGACTCCTTACAGGGAATGGTTGGTGGCAGCTCAGTTAACGTGTGGCAGATCCCAGTAGGTCTGGGTTTGTCACATTGATTGGTGTCCAGCGTGTGGGATACGACTGGTCCAGTTGTCCAGCGGTCCAGCAAAGCCTTGGCAAGTGTGCCCAGAGCAAGGGGGGTCTAGTCAGGGACAATCTGAGAGCACGTAGGTAATCTTCTAGGTGTACCTCACGGGGGGGTGCACTAGTAGAAGAACGTGTAACCTCAGATTGGGGACTAGATTAGGGTGCTCTGAGGCAGCCTGGTTTTGGCGGGAAAAAAGCTGAGGCAAAACTGTGTAGTAGCAGTGATCTAGCCTGCCTGCTGAGAGGCCCAGCAGAGGGGGGTGGACTCCGGCTGGCTACAGTTGCAAGTAGTGCTGAAGGACAGCAGCAATCTATAAGGAAAGCTGGTTCTGAGGCAAGAGGAAAAAAAAAAGTGGTCGCTTTATTTTGAGGCTTGACTTTTTAAAGCAGCCTGTTCTGAGGGGGGATTATGCCCTTGACTCGAAGCCAGATGGCAGAAATGGGTGAAGTGAAAGACCCCCAGGTTGACCAAGGTTCTGAGGATGAATTTGGCTCAGTGCAAGGTGACAGCACGGGAGAACAGAACCCAGAACTCAGAAAATTGCTCCTAGCCCAACAGCATGAACTGAGGGTGAGGGAAATGGAAATCAGAAGAAAAGAAAGAGCTGAAATCAGTCAGGCAGAGGCAGATGCCAAGAAAAGGGGAATGGACATGAGGATCAAACAGATGGAACTGAAACTCCAAATTAGAATGGTACAATTAGAATTGAAGTTCCTAAATAAGTTTATTAACAATTTATCAGTGGAAGAAATGTCAAAGAAAGAAAAGTATGAGGCTCAGGCCAGACAAAGTGAGCAAGATCTTGAAAAATATAATCAGCAAAAAGACATTAAATTAAAAGAAATCAGAGATAAGACTGAAGAAAAAGTGAAAGAGATAAAAGCTAGGGCTGAGGAAGAAATTTTACAGATCAGGGCTGAGTTTGAGGCTAAGCAAAAGGAGCTAGAAAGGAAACCAAAATCTGTGGCCGAAGCAGCAGAGATCGCAGATTTTATTTACCAGATAAGAAAGCCCTTAGGTGAGGAGAAATCTGTAGGAAAACCCAAAGAAACCTACAGCAAGTACTCTCAGGGACCAGGGAAAAACCAGCAAGGGGGAGGGGCCCATGGTGAAGGGAAGCCCTCAGACATGAAACCAAGACCTCAGATTTTGGAGGGAAAACCAAAACAAGATGAGAGAGACTCAAAATACACCAGAAAATGTTATTTCTGTCAGGGAAAGGGCCATCTGATCTCAGAGTGTGAGAAATTAAAGCAGCTAAAAGGAATGGTGCCTCAGGATTCGAGTGGGACCAAGCCAAAAGCTGTGTTCTGTGTCCAGAAAGAGCAAGGCTCATTGTCACTGAGGGAGCCTGTTGCCATGGCTACTCAATCTGGAACAGTTACATCTGGTGATCAGGCTGAGGAAAATGGTCCTCTTGTAGAGGTCAGGCGCTGCCTACTGGTGAGAACAGATTCCCAGTTGTTTGAGACAGCGGGGGTGGACGTAGGAATACTTGACCATCAGTATCGGGGGCTGCGGGACACTTGTTCCCAGGTGACCCTGTGCCATCCAGATATTATTCCTAGGGAATATGTAATCCCAAATGAGAGCATGAAGGTGGCAGGGATTGAGGGGCAGGTAATCTCCCTGCCAGTAGCGGAGGTACCTGTGAACTTTCAAGGCTGGAGGGGAGTTTGGCGGCTAGCGATTTCATCGACTCTGCCAGCAGCCGTGCTCGTGGGAAATGACCTGGCTGAACATGTGAAACGGGTGCTAGTGATTACACGTTCACAAGCCACCACGGGGACAGTTCAGGGGGGTAATGATGAGCCAGAGACGGAAGCAGGTGGGGGGAGTTCAGAAGCTGTGGTGGAAACCTTAACCACAGACAGCAGGTTTGGACAAGAGCAAAAGGCAGACGCCACTCTCCAAAAGTGTTTTGAACAGGTGACTGACGCCCAGCTAACACCTGAAACCCCAGTGAGATTTCTAGAGAAAAAGGGGATTTTGTATAGAGAGACCCTGAGGAATATCTCAAAAGGGGGAGATGGGATCAGAAGTCAGCTGGTGGTACCTGAAAAGTATCGCCCCATGATCTTACAAAGGGGGCACTCTGACATGTTTGCTGCGCACTTAGGGGTGAACAAAACACAGCAGAGAATCACACAGAATTTCTACTGGCCTGACATAGGGAAGCAGATCAGGGAGTTCTGTAAACAATGTGATGTGTGTTAAAGGCAGGGGAATAGCCGCGACAGGACCAAAGCAAAGTTGTGCCCTTTGCCTGTGATTGACACTCCGTTCAAATGCATAGGGGTGGATATTGTGGGACCTTTGCCCAAGGCCACAAAGAGGGGGAACAGGTTCATTCTCACCATTGTGGACCATGCCACGAGGTACCCTGAAGCCATACCCTTGACTAACATTGAAACTAACACAGTGGCAGATGCCTTGGTGGGGTATATGTCCAGGATGGGATTTGCCTCAGAAATAATCACAGATTTGGGAGCATCATTTACATCGAAGCTCATGAAACGCTTATGGCAAATCTGTGGAATTAGGCACAAGGAAACCACTGCCTATCATCCTGAAAGTAATGGGTTAACTGAGAAGTTCAATGGGACTCTAATGCGCATGATTAGGGCTTACTTGGCAGAGAATCCAAACAATTGGGACCAGAAGCTGCAATCCCTTTTGTTTGCTTATCGATCAGTGCCACAAGCCAGTACCGGGTTCAGTCCGTTTGAACTTTTATTTGGGAGAAGGGTGAAAGGGCCCCTTGATTTGATCAAACAAAATTGGGAGCAGATCACCCAGGATGACCCACAAGACGTTGTGACATACATAGACTCTTTAA
The DNA here is from genome assembly GCF_051106095.1 of Pogona vitticeps. Lineage (NCBI taxonomy): Eukaryota > Metazoa > Chordata > Lepidosauria > Squamata > Agamidae > Pogona > Pogona vitticeps. Next base: position 217,105,834 of record NC_135784.1, on the reverse strand, counting down.
GGATTGACCTAAAGAGAAACCTAGAGCTAGCAGCAGAGACCCTGCAAGCTCAAAAGGTCAGAAAGAAAGTTTGGGATGACCAGGAAGCCGGGGAGAGGCACTTAAATCCAGGGGAGGAAGTGCTGTGGCCTGGGCCCTGCAGAGAGAACAGACTGCAGCTGGGTATCCCAGAAGCAAAAGACTTGGGTCACATGGTAGGGGGAGGAGTGATAAAACCCCTAGAGGCCAAAATAGAAGCAATTCGTGATTGGCCTAGACCCAACACCAAGAAAAAAGTCAAATCATTTCTTGGGTTGGTGGGCTACTACAGAAAGTTCATCCCGAGGTTTAGCGAGATTGCGGCTCCGCTGACCGATCTGACGAGGAAGAAGGCTGATGACCGCATCCCGTGGACCAGCGACTGTGAGGAGGCGTTCCAGAGGTTGAAGCAGGCGCTCATCAACTATCCAGTGCTGCGTGCTCCAGACTTCGACCGGGAGTTCATCATCTACACTGATGCGTCTAACAGCGGGGTAGGAGCAGTTCTGTGCCAGGAGGATGAGAATGGTGACCAGCATCCAGTGTCCTACCTGAGTAGGAAACTTCAAAAAGGTGAGAGACATTTGGCAACCGTGGAGAAGGAGTGTCTGGCCATAGTCTACGCGATCCAGAAGGCCAAGCCTTACATCTGGGGAAGACATTTTGTTCTGTGCACTGACCATTCACCACTGCAATGGTTAAAGACAATGAAAACCCACAATAGCAAACTTATGAGGTGGGCTTTAAACCTACAGGACTATGACTTTGAAGTGAAGGTGGTCAGAGGGTCAGTGAACTGTGTTGCTGACGCCTTGTCAAGAAGACCTGAAGAATGAAGACGGCGAAAGAAACATGGACTATGTATATATATTGATGACAAAAAGTTAAATGTACCTGGTTTTGAATTTGGTTTGTATGAATAAAGGTAAATTGATGTAATGTATATGGTAAATGTTTAAATGCCTAAATTGCTATGGTTAACTTAGAATGTAAGTATAAGTAAGTATGATATTGTATGTATAACTGTTTTTGTGTGTTTTATCCAGGTTGTTTTTTGGGAAAAAGCACGTTAGCTTTCCCCCTACAAAACAACTTATAAAGAGGGGAGGTGTTACATACAGCACTGATGTTACCTGTCTGTCATGGGTTTGGAGGGAAAGTTCCATCCTATGGGGAGTGGAAGGCGGGACATCAGGAGGAGGGGCTGTACTGTATATATATGTGATGCGTGTGTGGAGAAGTTTAGACGCTGGGATGTGAAGAAGCAGCAGCTGGGAAGAAGAAGCTGGTGTGGGAGTCTGTGTGTCAGACAGGGTACTACTGTGTGTCAGAGTACCAACCTGATAGGTTCAGGTGTCTGTTGGTTAGCCAGAACTGATAGGTTCAGGGTCTGTGCTTCAAGTTAAGGGTTCTGTGTGAACCAAACTGTATGCATGTATGAATGAGAATAAGCCACGTTACTTTATCTTATTCACCTGATCATTTTATTTTCCCTGTGTGTGATTTAAATAAACCTTATTCCTTTATTTGTTAAAAATCCATTCCTGGTCTGTGTGACTCCTTACAGGGAATGGTTGGTGGCAGCTCAGTTAACGTGTGGCAGATCCCAGTAGGTCTGGGTTTGTCACAACTCCTTCCCATTCCAGCTTCTCAAAATGTAAAGTTCCACATTCAGAAATCATTGTAGGAGGGCATGGTAAAAAAGAACAGTTGAAAGCAGATGGCAAGAGTTACAGCTTCCATATTCCCAGTTGCAGCTCTAGTTTTGAGAAGAGAGCATCTGCTTTCTTCCCCCCCCCCCACACACTTTTTTTTGCTTGCTGCAGAATGGGTGGTGGTTTCCTTTTTTCTGTACTCAGCAGTGCTAAAAACAAGCAAGTTGCTATTTTCTTCATTTTCACCTTTTATTGACATTAATGGCTCATATATCTCATGCAACACATAATATTTACTGAAGTGGTAAGGGATTTGAAACATATAGCCATTCAGGTTTCTGATGCAGAACTTTGGAACACAGAATTCAGCAGGTAAACTTTTGTGGTGCCACTCTGAAACAGGCAGAGGGAATGGGTTGAAATTAAATGCTGCACTCAAAGAATCTCAGGATTTAACTTCAGAGTATGCTTTTCTGACTTCAAAATAATTTCTCTATTTCAACTGAAGAAGCCACACTTGGGAAGACCATCGTGCCTACACCCAGAAGGAGCCAAAGATCATCTGCCGGCCATAGCTCACTGTGTGAGAGGCAGTGAGTCTGTGGTTGGGCCCCTACTGGATCTCCCTCTGTGGTTACAGGCCTTGCGGCCTGCTGCTCCTGGCTGCCTCACCCCCTCTCAACATCAACCACCTGGCCTAGGGGGAGAGAGAGCTTACAGGCCGGAGCTGCCCCTGGGACCGCACCAGACCATCGTGCCTACACCCAGAAGGAGCCAAAGACCATCTGCCGGCCATTAAGAGCCTCGTGGCGCAGTGCTTAAAACGCTGTACTGCAGCTAAAACTGTGCTCACGACCTGGGGTTCAAATCCCAGGTAGCCGGCTCAAGGTTGACTCAGCCTTCCATCCTTCCGAGGTCGGTAAAATGAGTACCCAGCTTGCTGGGGGGGCAATGTGTAGCCTTTATAATTAAAATTGTAAACCGCCCGGAGAGTGCTTGTAGCGCTATGGGGCGGTATATAAATCCAATAAATAAATAAATAAATAAATAAATAAATAAATAAATATGAGAGAAGTACTGTATATGATACAGAACAAGGTTTTCCTATCTCTGGATAGATTGTGATGATTGTCTCAGGCAGGAGGCGCTGGAGAGGAAGAGGCAGCATAGTGCTGGGAGGGAGAGGTGTGTGTAGCAGGTGGGCTTCCTTGCACATCCCACACAACAACTTGGTTCCTTCTCCGATGGTGCCCGGTTGCCAGGATCAAAGTGAGGTTCATCATATGGATGTGAAACAATGTGGGGAAAGTGTAGCAGGTGCCATTTTGTCCTTTTGCCTCAGGGAGCAAGCTATCTTGGTCCACTCCTGTGCTGATAAACAGGCTGTGGCTGAATCAAGTTAGGTTACTAATGAAGTGACAAAATTGGGGAAAACATTTTATTCATCAGCAGAGGTATAATTATGGAGGATGGGGCATTATTATACAAGCTGATTGGGGAATTTTTTACACTAATTAAGAATAGCAAACTGTTAATTTCACTGTTAATTTCTTCCAATGTAAAGTTGGTTAAACTAAGCCTAAGGTCACCCAAGGAGGTGCAAGGCTAAATGGGGTCTGAGATAGGGGTCCCTGACAAAGACCCACCTCTCCCAAATAGCTACTGTACATTGAACAACCATTCCCATGATCTCCACCAGTTTACTGCCTAATGGTATGGCTGCCCATCCATCTATCTCAGTATACAATTCCTGATTTCCTTATCTTCTGGTCCTCAACCCTAATTTCTGAAATATGACTCTGATTGATGCCTTCTGTACAAAACCCTCCTGAAAGGAGGAATAACATAAAGCCCTCAACCAATGGTGGTTTGTGTATTTCCCCGAGGCCAAACTTTCAGGGTGTGTGTTTTTTTTAAAGAGGAAGCTCTGGAAGGCCTTTTCCAATGCCTGTCAGGAGTCATTGTTCTACAGCTGACAGTAGTGATAACTCTTGCCCACAAGGGTTGAGGAAGCAGGATGAAGGTGAATGTTCGCCCCTACTAAGGTAGCAGGGAGGAGTGAGATGGGGGGGGGATTGGGGCTGGTGCAGTGCCTCTCTCTAGTGGCCTACAGGTGGGGGATGCAACCCTCAACCTATCTCATCTGTGCTCTTTCTCATTTCTCATGTGTACCTTGAACCCAGGTATCACGATTCTACCCTGTTTTCACTTGATAATGTATTCAGGCAGGAGTACAAATTGCATCAGCTCTTTAAGATCCTCATCTCTAAATGTTTTTTTTTTTTACTCAAGGTGAGAGAATAAGAATATTAAAAGACCTGGAAATGATCTTGAGATGGGGTAGTGGTGGTATCGGTGATGGGGAGTTTTCTCACTCTTCCCTCCCCTTTCATGCTAAGAATCATATAACTGGCTGGTACACTGAGTTCCCTGCGCTTGTTTGGCTGTTTTTATTTTGACTTTGGCTTACTGCCAGGAAGAGCATTATGATATTTCTGGCCAAAACTATCTCCTTATTTGTAGTCTGCATCCAGTACAATTTTATATAGTTGTATTAAATATAGATGAAAGGATATTCCGTGCAGGAAGGTGCCTTCTGGAGAAGAGAAGCTCAAATCCTTTTATAGCTAGAGAGGGGAATAAGCGAGACAGCACAGTGCCATCCTCAATCTGTAAATTAGATGTACTAAAACCAGAGTTGGATTTGGGCTAATTGCAAACAGAATGATTGTAGCTAAATGACTACCTCTTTCAAGGAGCAAACAAATGGATTGGTAGAAAATTTATTTTGTTCTGATATTTTCTTAAACCCAAGCTGAGCTAGTGTCCCACAGGGATCAGTTCTCTCTGTAGTGGCGCAAATACTTAAAATGGGGGGAAATGTAGTTTTGAAAAGTATTCTCCATGGGAAGAAACATACAAAGCACACTATAAAAAGGCAAGTACTTCAATACATTTTTCCCGAGCAAAAGAAGAGAGGAGGACAAGAGAGGGATGTGTGTGTGTGTTTAAGGGAGCACCTAGTCACTTATTTTTTTCTATTATTGCACAGGTTTATGGATGAGGTTTTGCTATTTATTGGTGAATAAGGGGATAAGTCTGATCCTGAAGTCGAAGAAAGGTTTCTGTTTCAACCAAATGTACAGGATCCTATCTGTCTGATGCAGCAAATGGAATGCCCCTTTATCAACCATGCTCAGTTCCAGCTGTACGAAAATGGAGGCTGAGACAGCACAAACAGGGAGCAGAAAAAGACTGTGCTACTAACAAAGGAGACTGGGTTTGAAGTGCTTCATAAATATTAAGGGATAAATTTGAGCCACTTTTCAAACTAGATCAATGCTTGGTTCTTCCCCCTGGAGGTTACTCTTTTCTTGCTTTCCCTCTTTCCCTCCTTCAAACAGATATCAGTTTGCCACCACTTTCCTATATCATGAACCAAAAAATGTTTAGAAAGGACTGATTAAAATATCACCTGCACTACAGAGTTATAGCACCCTGATTCCACTCTAGCTGCTATGGCTCCACTATACGGAATCCTGGAATTTGTAGTTTAGTCACAGGCTCAAATTTTCTGCTGTAGTTCTGGGAAGCTCACAAGAATTTTCTAGCAACAGCTTCTCTAGAAACTGGCAGCCCTAGGCATTTTAACTTATCTTGTAAGCCTAGATTCTATGCCTTCAAGATGTGCCATTTAGCTATGCTCAGAAGCACCCTTGCCTTTTCCATTATCTTTGCATGGCCTGGAACTACAGCTATTACTAGAATGCACACATTGACCTTTACATTCACTGTGAGTCCCTGTGTTGTATGTCTGTCATGCACACACACAATTTTGAAATTGTTGCTTGTGGATTTCCCCTCCGCCCCATCCTATTTGGGCATTCAAATTGGTTTGTAAGAAACTTTCCATGTGATTAGACAATGAATGAAGCCATTCACAATATTACAGGAGCTCAAAGAGGTATAAACCAACAATTCTGGAGACATGTTGCAGTTGTGGGAACACTGGTGCCTTGGAGAGCTCCTCACATATAGTCCATAGAAACACTTAACCCATAGCAATGAATGCTGCCTGGGGAATTTGGAGCTGTAGTTAAAAAAAAAAATCCAGGCTCCGATACTATGCAGCTGACTACTTCAAGGGACTTGGACCTGACCCCCAGGGTCTCTTTCTGCTCTAAACTTTTATGAATCTGTTATGCTATGGTCTTCAAGAAACATCAAGTTCCATTTTATTGTCCAGTCTTTTAAGAGCTGAGCCAGGAGTTTTAGGTAGGTGCCAGCCTGAGGAAAGGAACAGTTAGCAAATAGGAAAGTGGGTAAAGTATAAATTAGTGTAACCTTCTGCTTGGTGTTGTTGAGCCTTAACTTATGTTTGCTACGTTTGCTATGAATGTTACCTGTCTAGAAGGAAGTTTCAGATAATAAGAAACCTTTATTGTCCTTTTCAAAGCAGTAATTATACACGCATTTCTCTTGGTCTGGTTCTTTGGACTTACTGCCTGGTACTCAAATATGTATGTTACTAAATTAGTTGGGTCTTCTTAAACCTCAGTAAATCTGCATAGGAAATTGATATATGTTACGGTCAGCCATAGCATAACCTGTCCGTCACAGCTGGGAGGGAAAATCTCAGCCAATGAGAGGGCGGAGGGTGTTGCAGAGGCGGGAGGAGCTGTGATATATAAGGTGTGTGTGAGGTGTGAGTGGGTCAGATAGGAGATAGGAGAAAGCAGATAGATGAGAGATGAGTGTCTGAGCTGTGAGTTAAAGTAATCTTAGTGTCAGTGAGAAAGAGTCTGTGAGAGCTCGTGTCTGAGAAACAGTAACTGATTATTTCTTTAACAGTGATTTACCATTCCTTCCTTTTTGTATTCAATAAACCAAGTTTTTATTTTTAAAAGTTATAGTGGCCTGCTGTATGATTTATTCATTAAGGAATGGTTGGTGGCAGTAAAGAAGAGTGAAGGGTTTTAAAGTGACGTGATGACCTCCCTTTGTGAGTAGTGAGGAAGGCCGTCACAATATATCTGTATTTATCTGGAAGTCAAGATAGGCAAAGTTACTAGAGCTCCAGAGATCCTCTGTCAACATGGTCTATGACTATTCTGGGTTGGGGATTCAGATGGTTAGTCCAAACAGTACATTTTCAAGCTCTGCTATGATTCCCATTCCTTCTTAAAGTATAACAGTGAAACAGAAGAGCAGCCAGTGGGGATAGGGTTTAGTAAGGAGGTATTACATTGGATTAGTGCTTACATGTATCTACATGTGCATGTGTTTGTACATGCATGGATACAGAGAAGGAATATAGATATATGTAAACAAAAATGAAATATGGGCAAGAAAGTTACATTAAGATGTTTTCTTGTTATAATAATTACTGAACCTGTGTCTCTGAAGGAAATTACCTCTTGTATTTTCTCCTGATATCTGCAATTTGCCCTCACTTTTCCCTATAATTCCCCCTGCAAATGAGAAGACAGTGTGTCACTCATGATGGATTCCTATGCTATTCTCATGAACCTGTAGAGGATGTAAAAAATGAGCAGCCACCTCATGAGCATATCAGCAGAAACATACGTTTGTGGCAAAATGCTTCCATAATTTTATTTATGTGCACTGAAAGGTACATAGCTGTTTGACGTGGTTCTCACTTCCCATTTTATTCCAGAAACAATCTTGCAAGGTAGGTATGGCTGAAAGGGACTGACATCAAGTAAGGCTTGTGATTAAACAGGGATTTGAATTTGGCTGTCCTAAATGCTGTTACAGTATATTGGTTCTCTCAGATCAGTGGTCACTGTAAAAATGATTCCAATGATGAAACATGCTGGGAGAAGGATAATGGAACAAGTAATGCACTGAAGTTGCATAAAATGAAGAAAAAGAAAAACACCAAAGGACAAAAACCCACACATAATATGCATATTGTGCAAATAAGCCTGCCTAAGAGTAGTGTTCATAATATACAAATTAGAGTTGGATTTGGAGAAGAGGAATATGGCAAACTTGGGTTGGCAACTGTCATTCTGGCCTTACTGAGCAGCCCCTAAGTCCTAGGGATACTGTAGAACAATCCTATTTGAAGCCAGGCTTCAAATTGACCTCAGTCATTTGACTTCTAAATAAGAATGCCTATGTCACTGTCCACTTACAGCACTGTCCCCTTTGGAAATAAATAAAAAAAAAGGGCTGACCTCCCTCTCCTTCTCTCTCTGAGAATAAAGACATGTTTATGATGGGGTGCCTTTTTAAAAGAGGAAAAGGCTTAAACCGAAACAGTTGCATTGAAGCTGAGGAAAACATTGACATTTCTGTTGGCTCAAAGTGACTGTTTTGAAAAGAGCTAAGGTTTGATGAACCCAGCTGCAGTTCTCTCTGATATTTTTATGAAGAATTTGCTCATTTAGCAGAACACATCACATTTTATAGTGATTTCTTGTAAATCCTTTAAGAGCCATAAAGCAATAAAAGCACCAATTTGTCCAGGGCTCTTTTGGGGGTGGCAGTGCTGGGTGGGAGGTAAACAAATGTGGACCTGACAGCTGGAACCTTGATATCTCTTTTTACTCAAACCAGCTCACCTCTAATCTTTGTGATTCAAGGCCTCTAGGCTGTGTCCAGTCTTTTGTGTGACATATAAATGCGGACCTATAAAAGGGGGCCTTTTCCTGCTTGCTTCTAAAGAAAGCTATAACCATTCAAAGAGATTGAAAGCCTCTCTATTGTATGCTCCATGGTCCTGCTCGTGTGCTTGCTTTTCTTGTTGGTATTTATTTTTCCCCCTCCTTTCTTTTCCTTTTTAAAAAAAATATATTTTAGCATTAGCCATAAAACTGACCTCACCTTATTGTGTTTGGCAGCTGAGGGAAACATGGAGGGGTATATTCAGGAGTGCACACTCATGTTTTGTGGCTTTGAGGACAAAGCTGCCCCTCCACATGTCTAGGTTGAACTCTGACCCAGCACGTTTGCCTCAAGTAAACATGCCAGATGGTGAAGAAAAGTGGTAGGTCAAAGAACAGCCCTCCAGGGGTCAAGAGTCATGAAATCCTTCTGCACAAAAGCCAGCTTAAAAGCAACAATTTCAACAAATGCCTTACAGCAACTTCACAGTTGGAACGATAAAGAGGGAAAGAAAAAAAAGATGGGTATTTTGCTATCTGTGTTTAAATGGATATTGCATTTTGTTCTTTCAGCATGAAATATTTCTGAGTGCTCATGGAGAGTAATGGACAGATGGGCTGCTTATTTAAAGAGTCTGAGGTACCCAGGAAGTCAGAGTGGAATTGGGCATTATAATTAGAATCAAGAAAGCTTATCCACCCACCCAGTGACATCCTTTGGGGGGGGGTATCATGGAAGGGGATAGGCTCAAAATGATGGCAGTTGACATTGTGTGCCCTCCTGGAAATCATATTTTGCACAGCAGAGGGTTAACGTTATGGGTTTGTACACAAGAATGGCAGCAGTAGAAATAAAGATGGACACTTTGATTTTCATTTTTTTGGAAACATTTTCCAATGGATTTTTTTCGTCCTTCCTAAATAGAATTTAAGGACATAAGAAGACCCCTATTGGTTCACACTAAAGGTCTGCCTGGTCCACCATTCTGCTTCCACGATAGCCTGTCAATTGTGCTGAGGAAGCTCACAAGCAGAATGTAATGCAACAGTATCCTCCCGTTCTTGGCTCTTGGATCTCAACAACTGATATTCTGAAGCATATTGACTCCAGTCAAGCTATAACAACAACAACAACAGCAACAGCAACAACAATACTGCAGAAAAAAATTACTGAAAGCAGTGAAAATGGAGAGTATTTTGAAAACAACAGAAACAAAAGCTCAGTATAAGAAACAACAGTTTGAAAATGAATTGAACAGCTGGAAAAATAAACCACTACATGGACAACACCTGAGAAATATTGATGGGCATCATATTGCTCTGTCGTTGCGGTGAACACCAGCTCCTTAGTATGTCCCACAGTCACTGTAGAATCAGAGAAATACTCCTGGTTCTGCAAACATTCGTACGTTTAGGGAATTTTTTTTTTACACAGAACACATTCCTTTCCTCTCCTTTCCTCCCCTCCTGGAAATTCATGGCAGATGACAATTATAATTCATAATATACAAATGCTAATTTTTAGTTTGTATGCTCCCTTTGCAGTTTACAGCATGGCCCCATCCCGTTTTATCAATAAACATGGCCATAAAACAAACTCTGTGTGATACCGAATGTTACGGATTTATCCTTCTTTATACTTTTCCCTAGCCAAAATTTTTGCAGTCTAAAGGCCAAGTGGCATACATAATATTTGGGTTCAAATTTTCATTTTGAAAAAAAAGTTTATTAGGTAGCTATTAGTTATCATATAATGTTTGCATAACAGTGAAGTTGCTTTCACTGCAGCACATTGTAAGTGGAGAGAACAACATTTGCTTTTCATCAAATGTATATCAGTAGTTGAAGGCTCAGTTCCCAGTTGTAGTGATTATTTCCATTTTCAGACAGTTTAGCTGTTAAAATTGTACCAGTTAAGGTAACTGCAGTCCTTCAACAGCAAAATCTAACAATACATTCCATTTTTACCACAGCTTACTAGTTTAATTTTGTGCTTGCCTGAAAATGAAAATCTTTTTTCTTTTGTGAAAAATGATGATTATAAATCGTTTTGCTGCTAAAATACGAAATTGCATAAGTTGCTTATGAAGTGCCTTATTGTGATTGGAGGGTCCTAATATTTAGATAGAATGAGTGAGCGAGCAAGTGAGCGAACAAATGAATGAATGAACGAACAACTGACAGACAAGCCATTTGGAATTTAGATGAATACATGCCCCAAATGCCAAGTCAATGGTTCAGGATAGGATCAGAGACAAGGACAGGTGACTCCACATTTTCAGGACTAGTGAAACTTCAGCAGGTTTTAGCTTGTGTTTGACAAGAGGCATCCCAGATACTGAGTTCAGCACTTTGGATAGCTCCTGTAAATTCCAGACTAAATCCCAGAGCAGATTCATTGCTTATAAAAACATAGAGTTACCAGCCAGGCTGATCAGAATTAAAGATTATGTATTATGATATTATAGTTAAATCTGATTATAGTTGTGTTGATTCTTTCATGAAGAGTGTTGATTCTTTCATGAAGAGTGCAAGCTACCCTGAGTGCTTGAGTACTAGTGGAAAGATATAAAAGATATCTTTTGTAAAAGATATAAAAGTAGTAAATTGATATTAAGTGTGATAACAAAATATGTCAAAAAGGGAAGTATCCTTGGCTTAAGTGAACACTATATGTTTAACATTGTAGCTTTAAATTTGAATATTTTAACCTTCTCTGATCAAAGTCCCAGCATAAGACACCACAAACTTTACAACTGCAGTCCTTCAATAACAGAATCTAGTGACACATTCAACTTCTTCTACAGCTTACCAATTTGATTGTGTGCTTGTCTGAAAGTTAGAAAGTCACAGTTCTAAACTGAGTTACAACCCCCCCAATACATTGGGCAACATGCAGGCGTGACAATTCTTGTATGAAATATGAAACTGTCTCTTGGCATCTTACTGCTGGTCTCTCTAGTCTACTGGACAGCAGATGAAATGCAGAATGCTCATCTGTATGGATCCTAGAAGGATTCTACTTGATAGAATTTGAATGTGGAAAATATAGATTTCTTGGGGGGGGGGCTATAAACCCCAGAATCCCAGTTAGCTAGCTGCAGGATTCTGGGACTTGTAGTGCAGAAAGGGACGTTTCAAAGCTCTGGTAGGAATTCTGTGCACAGCACCTTATAGGAGTGTGAGGACTTGGGTAGTACCAGCTTGCTTATCAATGGGGGAAAAGGTGCTTTACATGCCATTGTCACTCAAGCCTCCAGTGGGAATGACATTTTTTCCCACCAGGGAAAGAACTGGGACCAGAAGTAACCTTGTGCTTCCTCTGCTATTGAATTCACTTGTCTGAATGTAAGTTTGTAGATTTTGGGATAAAAACATGGAATTACAAAAGCAGATGATTTGTGCATATTCTAATACTCAACAAAGTCCTTAAGCATTTGTTACACAATGGTTTAAACTGCAGTATTGAAGCCAAATACTCTGCTCATGTCCTGCATTCAGTCCCAGCTGATCCAGGTAGCCAGTTCAAGGTTGACTCAGCCTTCCATCCTTGCAAGGTCAGTAAATGGAGTCCCAAGCTCGCTGGTGGGAGAGGGGGAAGCAACATGTAGCTTGTATAATTAAATTGTTTATTTATGAGTGCTTTAGACACTTATGGGATGGTTTCTTTGCAGCAGTTTCTTTTGCTTTGAATGTTTGCTTAAGGCAGAGTGGGGAGCCCTTGGATGTCCAGATGTTTCATACTTCAGTTCCAATAATCTTCACCAAGGGCTTTGTGTTGCATAGTTTGGAATTTTGGTTAAATTCCTCTAGCTGTGCAGCAGAAGTGAGTCACAGGGAGTCACAGAGCAGAATAACTTCAAGTTCCCCAGAGTAGTCTATTCCTTTCTCTCATCAACTGGCACTTACAGTTTCAATAACTCATTCTGAGACATTAGTAGAAGGAAAAAAAAACAGTTTTCATTACTTGTAGCAAACTGACAAACATAACTGATTTTCTGCAACAGACTTCAACAGACTTTGGAGAGGGGAAAAAGCACTGAGTAGAGAAGTGAGGCTGTCCTTTGATTTCAGAGTCAGGGGGGAACTATTGATTAATGCTGACAGTCAGCTCAGCCCAGAAAGGTCTGTCCTGGCAAAACCTACTAAAAGCAGTATGCAAGCTTGTAAAAAGTCTTAAAAGTTTGGAGGGTGAGGCTTCTGGAAGCTGGAGGTGGAAAAGCATGGACACTTCCCACCACTCAGATCCAGTTGAAAATCTCACAATTACCTCTCTGTCTCCTTTCCTAAAGTATAAATACAGTACAGCCATGACAATTTGCTACACTGTTACAACATCAATATTCTGCTCTTTGAACTTGGTTTCTACTCTCTATCTAATGGTAGGGCTATTCTTGAGTATTTGCCTTATCGTCAGTACCATGCTGTATCGTGTGGCACGTGGAATGGATGAATTCTGATAGTCCAGATTTGGCTACAATATTGCATCATTTTTCCACAAAAGAGAGAAAGTTAAGACAGTATTCTATTCTTTTTAAAAACAATAGTTGTATTCTAACCATTGTTAAAATGGTCCCTCTTTTTTTGGTAATGAGTTTTGATATGCATAGGTGACTTATTGTCTGCCAGCATCTAATTTGGTGTGGGTTGAATGCCATTTCCCGTAACTTTGGTAATCACTCATTTTTCCATAATTAGATGTTTGCTGCCCTCTTCGTTACAATCAGAGCAGTGTGTCACTGTGTACAACACTTAGTGCCTTTGCCTCCTTTGTGTATGTATGTTGTCCGATTCTTCTTGGGTTCCTCATTTATATTCATTGTTTGAAGAAGAAGATAATTTGAGACCTCCCTGAAAGGCTAATTGGGTTGGGAATGACAGGTGGCCCTAAGCTTCTGCCTCAAAAGGGAGGGAGGAGAAAACTAGCCTGAAGGTGGGAGGCAGCTGGATGAGAAGAGATCTTAAGGAGCACCTCTCTGGCTAATTTGGAAATTGTCCTACTGGTTCAATTCCTCAGATCAGACAGGAGTGAGATTACAAGGAAGTTTAGCCTACATTAATCATGATATTACATATGACAGATCAGTTTGACCACTGCTAAATGAAAGCACCTCTGAGTTGAAAATGATTTTATCTTTCTGAATAACATTCTTTGTCCAGATGGACTGTCCTTGATGCTATAAGTCAGAAAACATTGTGAAGACACTGCCTTTTAATTTCATATGCAGAGGATTTTTCTGGGTGGAAAATGGTTGGAGAAAAAAAAATCAGGGAAGAACACCGGAGGTTTAGAAAAGAGCATCATTTGGAATTTCCATTCACACAAATAAATTCCAAAACTGTTGCAGACAATTTAATTTTCCTGCCTGGAAGCATCGGTAGGAGTCACTGGTGGCCCACCTCTTGGGCCAAGGGCTACCCAACCATGTGTTACAGGTAACAAGTAATCAGAAAAAAGAATTCACAATGTTCTGAGAACACTGTATAGTCAAAGCAGGATCTTTTTTCACCCACTGCTATTTGTATATGCACTTGCTTTGTTTTGTGACTGGCCACCAGGAAGTAATTACAGGGTCCATTTGCAAATTTGATTGCTCATCTGCTGGACTCACATAGTGAAACACTATTGCTAGTCTCTAGGTTCCAGAAAAAGGGTAGGAGGAAATAATTATTGAAATGCACAAGGCTTCATACAATCTTCATTTTAGCCCTTTGACAAGCTGGCTGAATGCATTTTCTCCTGCTGAAGGCTCAGATAGCAATGAAAAATATGAAATGCATCAGCTTTTTGAGAGAGCCCTCAGCAAGGAGTCCTCTGGTCAGAGCTCAGAGGAGTACATTTTTGAACTACAATGCTCAGCATGACCACTCTCCAAAAAGGAAATTTTCTAAGTTGTACCCTTGATGGGGCCTTTATTGGTAGGCCTCAGGTTATATAATGTCAGTGAGCAGCAGTGGTACTTCAATGTGAACTGGATGCTTCAGAGCTGCCATTTCCATTTCCCCCAGTCTTCTGAGGAGTGTTGTACTAGGACATTATGGGGAAAGCCAATTGTGGCTGGGTCCCAAACCCAGCCTACTCATACAATGGGCAGGGGCAGAGGTTTATGACAGGCATCAGTGCAGCAGGGAGCCCCCAGGGGTAGGTATGAAGGAAGGAGACTGTGGACATCATAAGCTAATGTGCATTTTGGCTATGGACAAGTAAAAGAGCAGGCAGAGGCAGAGCAACCACTAAGTGAAGCCTAGTCTAAATAATTCTGGTTTTATCTGGGACTTTTCTTCCATAACTATAGTAACAACATTTAAACTCATGGGGTTGGTACTCAACAAAGTCTTAATTTATTTCAGAGTACTGTCTACCTCTTCTGCCAGCACTTTTATTGCTTTTCTGCAAGCTGAACATTTCCCAGTGGATCTCACAGTGGAATTATGGCTCACGTTTGCTGCTGGAGAAGGATGTGCAACAGAAAGCAAGCCACAGCATTTTCATTGGGGAATATACTTCGCTTAATTCTGATAGATCAGAAGCATGCAGGAGCAGCCATACTATTTGGCCAATGATAAAATGGCCATGATAATTGCTTTGTGTTTGGATGTGAGGTGGTAACTGGTATTGTCCCTTGCATGTTTCTGCACGGCAGGGGACATAAGAGAGTACCCTGTAGACCATCTTGACAGCTGGCATTTGTGTTGTCAGTATTCAGGCTGCCCTTTGCTATGCAAAAGCTAGTAACCTTTTTTCCTGCTGGTAATGTGGATATGATATTGCAAGGCAATTTCCGACTATTTCCTGGCATTTTGAATTGTGGACACTGAAACAACATCCCACATTAATGTTTTTTTTTTGAGGGTTTGAGTATAACTGCCTTAAACTGAGAACAAAACCCACAGGAGAATATATGATGTCCACTGTGATGAGATGGGATTTTGAGTTAAAATCTTTTAAGGCATATGGGTTTTGTAATTAAGAAATGAGCCAGAGAGGTTCCATCTTGTTTCTTTGTATAAAGTATCTTTGCTATGCTGACAAGTTGTTTTCTAGGCGAGCAGAGAGAATGTTATTCTGATAGCCTGAGAAAAAGGACTCGGTGCAATTAGATGGGAATTGTTGTGACTCTTTGATAAACTACAGTAACCCAAATAACATCTGGTGTGTATGGGAAAGAAGTCATGTGATGCGGCAGGACTGTTTGCCTAGTAACGAACTCTGATTGGATGACATCGTGGGAAGGTGCGATAAGCCCTTGCCAGTTACTCTTGAAAAAGGAACTTTTTGCCTATGGACATTGTCATTCAAGACCGACTCTTCATTCATTCGTGACACATGGGACTAACCTTTACTATACTGGATTACCTATGGATTTATGGGCTTTTTCCTAAGGACTGTGCATGGACTATTTTCTATGGACTGTTACCTATGGAATATTCTTTATGGACTTCTTTTCTTGGAATACTCCATATGGACTATGCTCTTGTAATTTTGTAAGGACTATGGTACATTTACTGGATTTTTCTTTTCTAAGGATAATGGGACTTTTACTGAATTTTTCTTTTTAGTACAGGATCACTGAGGACTATAGCCTTTTTATAACCTACTTGGATTATTTTGTTTTTACTAATGAATTACTGGACTGAAACTGTTTTTATTCTTTTTAATGGCTTTTTGTGTTTTTGTAAGGTTTTTGAACACTTTTCTATTTTTCATGTTTTCTTTGCGTCACTACATCTTTGTAACTAACCAGCACAATGCTAGTTTATTTGCTTTGGTTTAATTTGGCTTTGATACCTAGTAACATGCTTATTCTTTAATAAAATAAAGATTATAAAACTCAATTGGTTTCCTGAACAGTACACTTGTCATAGGGTCATCTGAGAGTGCTGCCTCGGCCTAGCTCACTTAGAGTCCTGTCAGTGGTGCAAGTTAAGTCTAAGGACTACAAAGCCCACTTGACCTTTTCATAATAATATCTGAGAGTACAAGGGTGTTCTTATGTGGGCAGACCTGTGAGAGGGAGTGTTGTAGCATGGCTAGCTGAGTTGGACTCACTCAGCCCATTTTAGCATGTGCAAACTCCTGATTGCTCTCTGTCCAGGCTTACACGTGTGTTTTTGGACCCGTGTTTGCTGACATCCACTACAATGTTTATTGCACTTAATGGAAGAGCAATAAAGTTACACTGATCTAGATAAAGGCAGACTATAGGGATTAAATTGCAAGAATGGAAAAAGAAGGAAAGTGAATGGAATATAAAAAAGGGCAAGAGCTAGTAGAACTGTACAAGTTAACCAATGAACAAATTATATAAAGAAAGCTGACTAGTTACAGGTGTTCTTGGAAGAAAGTGATAGTCTGAATCTATGTCAGTTGGGGTTTAGGCTGCAACATGGTATTGAAACAGCATTGGTCACCCTGCATGACAATCTCCTAAAGGAGGCAGACAGGAGGAGATGAACCCTCTCAGTTCTCCTAGATCTTTCTGCAGCTTTGACACTGTTGACCATGTGTCATTCTGGGACAGCTATCAAGTTTAGGGATTGGGGGCACAATATATCAGTGGATGGATGATTCCAGAGGGTAAAGCTTGGGGATGCTATCTCTACCCCTTGGGACCTCTATTATGGGGTCCCACAGGGATCAATTCTCTCCCTAGTGTTCTTGAACATCTATATGAATCTGCTGGGAGAAGACATACAAAAATGTGGTGTTTAGTGTCACCAGGATGCTTGTGACACACAGCTCCACCTGTCCTTTCTTTATCTGCAGGTGATGCTGCACAGATCCTTCAGCATTGCCTAACTTTGATAATGGACTGGTCAATAATCTAAATAAACTAAAGGACCAGTAAACTAAAACTGAATCCAGATAAGATGGAGATCCAACTTTTAGGAGGAACATCCAATCATTTAGAGGGAAATTTATCCGGCTCAGATGTGGTTACACTCCACTGAAAGATCAGATCTTCAGCTTGAGTAGATATTCCTTACGCAACCTCTTCCCTATCTGCTGTGGCCAAAAGTGCTTTCTTTTAACTTCAGTTTATGGCCCAGGTGTGCCTCTACCTGGATGAGAAAGGCCTAACAACAGTGGTTCATGCATTGGTAGGGCTCCCCTTGCATATAGTATGGAAACATCAGTAGATTCAAAATGCAGTGGCTAGACTGATTATCAGGACAAGTAAATTTAATCATGTATCCCCAACCTGGTGCACCTTCATTGACTCCATATTAGTTTCCATGCTCAATTCAAGGTGTTGGTTATGTATAAAGCCCTTAATAGTTTAGAGCTTCACTACTTGTCAGAATGCCTCTCCCAGAAATCATCTATTTGTCTCAACTCGTGGCGCAGTGGTTAAAACGCTGTACTGCAGCTAAAACTGTGCTCACGACCTGGGGTTCAAATCCCAGGTAGCCGGCTCAAGGTTGACTCAGCCTTCCATCCTTCCGAGGTCGGTAAAATGAGTACCCAGCTTGCTGGGGGGGCAATGTGTAGCCTGCATAATTAAAATTGTAAACCGCCCGGAGAGTGCTTGTAGCGCTATGGGGCGGTATATAAGTCCAAAAATAAAATAAAATAAAATAAAATAAAATTAATTCATGTTGTTAAAAGGGAGGTGAATACAAGGAATAATGCCTTTTTTTTACTGTGGCCCTGAGTCTCTGCAACAAAATGTGACAGAGATACACCCCAGCACCTTTCATCCTTATTTTTAGAAAAATGGTAAAGACAGAATTATTTAAAGCTGCCTTTAATAATTGAATCTCTGGGATGCTGTCAATAACAAGAAGATGGTAATGATGATGATGATTATGACAACAACGACAATGACTACTACTTGGTCTGCTTCTAGTATTCCAAGGTATTTCTAATTTTCATCACTTGATAGTGATTTTATAATACTGTATCACCATTTTTAAACTCTATTTCATCTAGTTTTTAAATTTTGCTATGTTGCGTAGACAGAACTGCACATTCATCAATTCCAAATTTCATTTGGATAACTTCACAAAATAGCCACACTATGTTTAGCAGTGATACTATATCAATGGAATTTTTGCATATAGGTTTAGGTCATCTCTGTATAACAGATGATTGATTTTTAATGATGCTGCTGCCTCATCTCCCCCCCCCACACACACACACACATGAAGGGAGCTCGTAAGTGAAAAGGGAGGAGGCTCCTGAGCAATAACAATAGCAATGGTGTTCCCTGATGGCAGTGTCCTCTTCTAGCAAGATAACGCACTCTGCCACACTGAAAAAATTGTTCAGGACTTCTTTGAGGAAAATAACAAAGAGTTTGAGGTGTTGCCCTGCTGTCCAAATTCCCCAGATCCCAATCTGATGGAGCATTTATGGGATGTGCTGGGATACCAAATCTGATCCATGGAGACCCCACCTTGCAACTTGCCAGACACCACAGGACACATTTGGAGGTCTTGTGGAGTCCATGCCTCAAGGCATCAGAGATGTTCTGGCAGCAAAAGGGAGACCTACACAATATTAGGCAAGTGGTTAATCATTATATATGGAAGGGTTACAACTACCACCAAAACATGTTGGCTGGAATCCTATTAGCTATGCCCACCTACATATCTCCCATCAGCATATGTTTCAGCAAGAAATTGCCAGAAGTTAAGCTAGTGTAAGCATTTTCTACTGTGTACCTGTTGTGTGACTTTGCATTCATTAGCAAATGCCTTACGTTATGGCAATTCACCACTGACAGTTACACGGAACTTACATCACTGTAAATATGTAATATGGTTCTGGTTCTTTACTCAGAAATAGCTCCAAGTTTGAGAAGATATTTTCTGAAGAATATGATTAGAACAGCAGCCAATAAGAAATTAGCTAATTGTTGTTATGTGCCATCAAGTTGCCTCTGATTTATGGCAAATTGGTAGCACATAATGAATTGTACTTATAGTCTGCCTGGCTGTATACAGAGACCGAGGGAGAAGGAAGGAGAAAGACAGACCGACAGAAAGACAGAAGAAAGAAAGAAACAGAAAAGAGAGAAAAGAAACATGAGGGAGGGGCTGATAAATAGGAAGCTGCCCCTTTTGGTGACACTTTACGGCCCCCTCTCGCCTTTGCCGCTCCGCAACAGTTTCCTGCCCAATGTTGGGCACCAGGTGCCCTTCAGAGGGATAGAAACAGAACCCCCAGGATGGGCTTCATGGGAGCTCCACAGCCCCTTCAGGGAAACCAATGCTTTGGCCCCACCAGGGGCATGTCTAACTCACTGATAAATCCCAGAAATAGGGCCCAGGAACAGGAGGATTGGGTGAATGGTGCCTGGATGTCACACCCGCTTGTGATGTCCTTTCCTGGAGGCAAAACTTTTCCTCCCAACCCCCGAGAGCCTGTATAAATATTGGGGGGTGGGTGGGTTTCCAAACCCATTCATTTTTGGTGGATACAGGGGCCACCTATAGTGCGCTTTCTGAATACTATGGGTCCATTTACACCAGCAGGCTTTGGCACACACTAAGTGTTGGATACCGTATTTCCATTTCTTGGCCATCTGGAATTGCTCTGGAGGATTGATACAACAAATCCATTCAAGCAATTACCCCCTTTTCCCTTTTATAAGGGAAATTACAGGCATTAATAAAGTAATAGGGGTTGGGGGGTGTTTGGGTAACAGAACCTTTTCCTAGGATGGTGAAGGGTAGATGCTATATAACACCTCCATACCAACTACCATTGATAATTGGATAGAAGTTCTAATTGTTTTGTTTTTTGCAGAACCCTACTGGGTCTAGACAAACCCAAACCCCTAATCGTAACTGCTTTGTATGTATTGTCTAACCCCCCAGTCCACAAGACTTGGGTCTGGATTTTGGTGGTTATGTGGGTGGCACTGGTCCATGTAGTGAATTCTCTTTCCTCAGAATCAGGGAGGGTCATGCGTTTAGTCCATGCCTTCATGTTGCGGGGTTTCTGTTATAATATAGTTTTTCAGGCATGGCATGTACCAGGTATAGACAATGTTGTGGCTGAGGGCCCGTCCTGTCAGCAGATCAACCGGTTCAGGGCATTGGCTCCAGGGGCACAGGCTCAGTCAGATTTCTTGCCAGAGTTGGTATGAAGCCTTGGAGGGCTGAGGCCAACAGGGCCTTAAGTTTAGCAGTGGCACTCAGCACTAAATGCAGTTATGCAGCTGCCAATGTAAATGAATCCTTTGCATTCTGCAGACAGGAAGGTATAGGTCAACCATGGCCCATTACAGTTGACCATCTACAGCATGGGGTGACTTACATCAAAATAGTTTAGGACCCCACAAATGATTTTGGCATTCTAAAAATGATAGAAGGATGGAGCAAAGAGAGGGGTAGAATGGAAGATAAGAGGATTCCATTTTCCCTGAGTGGCAGTGAATTTCTTGTTTTAGAATTTGGAAAGGTTACCCATTTTTTAATTTCCTTTTGCACTGTCTTACCTCTTCTAATTTATTCAGAAAGCATGGCACATTCCAAAAATTGCAAAGTGATGTACTATGCTTTGCAAAAGAAGCAATGCAGATTACCATCTTCTGTAAAACTACAAATCGCAGCATGCGGTTTAGATCCACTTAGGTGGGAAAGAACCCAAAGGGCTATTTTTGTTGTGTGCCCAAAGACATGGGCATGCTAATGAATAGTAGAGCTAGTAGTAATCACCACCACAATACATTTCTTTTTTGGGTGGCAGGTTTACCCATGCCATAAGAGAAAAGACATGGGAGGCTTTTCAAAGTTTCAAAATGAATGATGTAGTCAGACTACTTTCTGAGCAGACGATGGGTACGCACCTGTCTTTGGGTGCTAGTAACATTGAACCAGCTGCCTGTATAACTCAGTGGTTTAGGTATCTAGCTGTGGAGCCAGAGACGGAGAGACTGATTCCCCACTGTGCCTTCAGGTAGAAGAGCCAGCCTGTGTAGCCTTGGGCAAGCTGCACAGTCCCAGGGTATTCCCAGAAGAAGGAAATGGTAAACTGCTTATGTGTATACTCTGCCTGGAAAGCCATGAAAAGATTAGAATTTACTTTAAGGCCCTTGATTAACACTGAATATAGTGAGACTTTGATATGTTTTTACTCCATCATTCCTCCAGTGAGTTCAGGACCGCTTTTTTCAATTTCATCCTCAAAACAACCCTATGAGGAAGGTCACTGAGTTCCATGTCTCTGTTGAACCTGGCTTTTCAACATTCCACACTGATGATCTAATCATTATACCACATTGGCTCTTACTTCTGATTCAATATGCTCTGGATTCCTCTACATATACTTGAGGTACGTGCAACAACATTAAGATTGTCATTTGCTTAAGAGAGAGATCTAGTATTGGGACTGGTAGCAAGTAACACCTCATATTATAGCTTAAGCTGTGTTAGCTGACAGTTCTGTGGTAATTCTTCGTGACAGTGATCAGCTTTCTCTTCCTAATATAAATCTTCACCGACACATGCACATTTGATCCTTCTCTGTCATTTTCCTGCTACCCTTTCTTAGCCCTATCCCTTTTAGGCCAGCTGTATCTGTGTCATACATCCTAAGAAGAGAAGCTCCTGGCTGACATCAAAGCAACATGAAGAACCTGGTTGATGGGGAGCCATGAAGGGCCATCTGCTCTGTTCTGCAGGCAAGGAGACTGTCACCTCTGCATTGCTCCTTAGTTTATGGAAAGACAATAGAGTCCTTCTTATCTTGTCGTGTTATTAGCAAGGGAGAAGTCACTCTGTACGCGTGTGTGCACGCGCATGAATATGTGTGTGTATCTGTGTGTTTAGATGGTAAATAATGAGCCAACTAATAAAGATTCTGCCAGAGCTAACAAAGAATGCTGAAATTACAGGGCAGCAAACCATTTCATTGTGTGAGTGTGAATGATTAAAAATAATTGTCTGCCTGCCACCCACACAGAATTTGGTCCCAAATGGCCAGGCCTGACTTAAGTCTATTAGGGAACAGCTTCACTTTAAATTTTATGAAAGGATGAGGAGAAATGTATTAATGCTAAAGAAGCGCCTTCTGTTCTGCCACAGCACTATAGAAAATACAGTTGCTCAGAAAGCATGAATAAGAAGAGGGTGAGGGGGGAGACAAATTAGCTTCAGTTAGGAGCCATGCATATCATCTTTTCATTAACTCAAATATTTTTCTTTTCTTATGTTACTGGAGGAGACAGAAGGTGTTTTGCCTCCTGAAGACAACATTCTCTATACATGTGGTAGAAAATGATACAATTGCAGTTAAGGTTTACTTCAGCTCTGCTGCTCTTCTTCACTACAGCTGATGGCAGAGGTTTTATGTGAGAAATGGCTAACAACTCTGATATTCACCACTTCACCACTGCTCTATATTTTCCCCTAAACTTTCTGCTGACTCATTCTACCTAGAGTGGACCGTTGGTCCAGATAGGCGAGATAAAAATCAAATAAATAAATAAATAAATAAATAACTAAATAAATAAATAAATAAATAAAAATACCTAACGGTAGGTCTGGCCCTTTCTGTTCTACTTTGTTGGAGGGGTGTTGCCCATTAAGAGCTGCACAAGATGTTCTTGTAAGGCAATGGAGAGAAAGTAGGCCAGTATGCTTAGTCTTACTAATCCCTTCTCCCGTACAATCCTTCTCCTCAACCCTACCACCATACTCCCAGCTAGGAGTCCAGGCATATATTTGCCAAGAACATAATAACAAAATTTGTGCAGATGACAGAAGAGTCAGAGGTATAACTCTTGAGGTTTTATGCTCTTCAAAACTAGATAGGCATCTTTTGCAGAATTATAAAGAGGATTACTGAATTATTATAACTTTCTCTTCTTGAAAGGCCAATGTTATCCATTGCTGTCACCGTGAAACCTAAACAATGTACTGTAACTTAGGAGTGTCATAGACAATATTCAGTTGCAAACACACTAGTTCTTTGCAATGGGAGATCTGCTACATTATAGCCTGGTAATGCAGTTTCAGTAATCTATGTCACCTCAGAATTGAGATGAAGCATATTATCTACTCCTGGTGTATGACGTCAGCATAAGTGGAGTGCTATTATGTTATTAAAGGCTGTTGGTAAAGCTGGATGCCTTGGGAAGTGGGCTATAGGAGACAGTGCTTTCATGAGTCATTTAAGCCCAACAGAGCCCAAGGATAAGTACAATCCAGCAATAATTGTAACACATTAACAGTATCTCTGTTAAATCTTTTGACTGCTTTGTGGAATGTGTGCAATTTGTAGGTTGCTATACTTCACAGTAGGTAGATAATTTGTTCCCCTTTTTCATAAAACTTGCCACTTTTACCCATAATTAAGAAAGGGAAAAAATGATTTAAAAACACACCCAAAAATAAATGTGGAAGAGACTGAAACTTACATATTTTTCTATCCAGACCTGGGCTAAGTGCTTAACTCTCAAATTTCAAGATCTGAACTCTGTGTATTCAACCATATTAGTGCTGGGTTAAGTGGGCTACTTTTCTTCTGACAGAATGTTCATGTTCACTGCCAATATGGCACGAAGATATATTATGGGTCTCTCGATGCTGAAAGCAGCTGTATGGATTAAACTGGGCTGAGAAACAAAGCCCAACATAGCAAGCCGAAAGGAAGTTGTTGGTCAGCAAAGCAAGTTGTTGGTCAGCAAAGAGATACCCATAGAATTGCTAACAATAGTGGGAAGGAAAAGACTGGATGTTAGAGAACAAAGAGATACAAATGAGGTACATGACAGGAAGATATTCTTTTGCTTTTCAGTTTGTTCCCAAAGAACTTCTTTAAACATTCACTTGTTGATTCGGATAACTTCTCCATTGACCAATGATATTGTGACTCTCACTGTTAGGAAATTCCTCCTAATGTTTAGACAAAATCTCTTTTCATGTAGCTTCTGGCCCTATCCTCTTGAAATGCAAATAACAAAAACAAAACAAACAAACAAAAAACAAAAAACAAGCTACCTCCATCTTCCATATGATAGTCCTGCACATACTTGAAATTGGCTGTCGTTTAGCTTCTGAGCCTTCTCTTCTACAGACTAAATATGCCAAGCTACCTCAACTTTTCCTCACAGAGACCAATTTGCAAACCCTTTACCATTCTGGTTGCCCTCTTCTAGACAGCTTCTTGATATCCTTCTTAAACAGTGATGCAATTTTTGGCCATTAAAGACAGCCCCTTCCTGTACTGAGGCTCTCAGTCACTTCCCCACAATGAAACTGATGATAAGGCAACCTCAGGTTCCTTGGAGAAGAAATCAGAAATGTTTAATTTCTGGAAAAAAAATGCTGCTGCTGACAATATCAGCCTTGTGTGGCAGAACTTACACGATGAGATATCAAAAACAGCAACAAAAAAGAACTGAAATTATACCTTGTGAAGTTGCAGTAACATAATTTGAGTTTTACCTTTGTTATTGGGAAATGTATTAATTATAAGTCATTAGTTACTTCTAAGTAATTGCTGATTTGCCGTGTGCTACTCCCATGCTTGAGGGACATGGTGGTGCTGTGGGTTAAACCACAAAAGCCTCTGGGCTGCAAGATCATAAGATCAGCCGTTCGAATCCACGCAATGGAGTGAGCTCCTGTCGCTTGTCCCAGCTCCTGCCAACCTAACAGCTTGAAAGCACGTAAAAATGCGAGCAGATAAATAGGTACCACTACGATGGGAAAGTAATGGCATTTGGTGTCTAGTCACACTGGCCACATGACCATGGAAACTGTCTTTGGACAAACGCTGGCTCTATGGCTTGGAAATGAGGATGAGCACCATCCCCTAGAGTTGGACATGACTAGACAAATTGTCAAGGGGAACCTTTACTTTTACCTTACTCCCAAGCTCAGACTGCTAAGAAATCAAATGTTATGAATTTCTGTGTGCATAAACCAGACATAGAGAATTAAATGTGCAGCATTCAAATAGGTCTAGCCATATAGAATACAACCTTTATAATACTTGGTGATTTCTCCTTTGTTTGTTCTTTTCTATTCCTTACTCAGTGTTTCACTGGGATAGAGTGTAGGGAGAAAGTTCCCAGTAGTTTACTCCTTTCCCATGTGGCAGAATCCTGAACCTGGAAGCCACTGAGAATTATGATCAGAAGGTCTCTCCCCCACAGCTCTGATCAGAACTGAAAGTATTTGTAGTGTTTTGCTACTTGGGAGTGCAATTGATGCAGGCAACTGCAGCTCTCTGAGTCTTAAACAGCCTCTATGTTTTGTACTGTCACAGGAATTCAAGCACATCTTTAATCATGGTTGCCAGCTGCTGCTTCTGGGTTTGAAGTAATAGCTGCATTGACAAAGAGGGTGTTCAGCACTTGTTGCTGCTTAGTTTGGTATTACTCCAGTGAGAGTTCACTTCTGCTTAAGTGAATTGCCACTGAACTGAAGGAATCAAGTACGGAGCTCAAGCATCATAAATATACATCAACTCTTTTATGTGCTGTTCAAGGACTGCCTACTTGAACCATGCTTATTCCCTTTATGAATTCCTCCTCCTTTTATAATGATGATCTGCAGCCTGAGGACCTTTTGTGGTCCTTTCCACAAATCATTATTTTTGTACAATAAATGCATCTTTGTTACTTCTTTGGTATGGAGAATCCAGATGGTTTTTCTTCAGGTAACATTTCTGTTGCAAAGCAGGATCATATTTATCCAGCAACCTGCCAGCAGTGTTTTGTGGCTGAGATAATTCCTGCAATCCCTGACTTCTTCTCCAGCGAGGCATTAACTATGACTAGACACTCCATGTAGAAGGAGGATAGGCAATGATCAGGAGCACCTATGGAACATTTGTATGCATCCCAAGATAATTATATGCGGCAGAGCAAATCAGCATTCAAAAAAGCAATGCTAAAAATAGGGCCAGGCCAAACAAAAACTTGTAACTTTTAAACTGGGCCTCAAGTCAGTGCTACATTTGGCACAGTAGACATAGACGATCTATTATTAGCCTGTGCCAAATTTTATGAAATTTAGTCAAATAGTTTTAAAGTTATGCTTTTTAGGTATAGAAGTTACCCTCCCTCCCTCCAGGTGCAAGTGACCTTGTTCTCCAGGAGATAAGAAATTGCTGAAATATACTTCAAACAAATAACATTTTTATCTGGAAAGGGTATTAATTACCTTAGCTAGATTTTTTTTATTTCCAGCAAATTTATCCTGTAGTCATAGAAATATTCAAAATTTAAGTCATTCCTTTTAACCACAAAATCAGCAATTACATTTTTAAAGTATTATTTCTTATTAATAAATTTACTATATAAAAACAAAAACAAACAGAAAAGGAAAATCTTACGTAATAAATCAATATCTAAAAACACAGTGCTCCCCCCCCCCCCGCAGGCCATTTGGAAGAAGCAGCCTTTACCATTTGCTTTTGTAAGGGCTTGTTTACATTTACATTTGCCTCACAATAAGTTCTGTTCTAAATAGAATCAATTTAGAAATCATGTGGTGATCACCTGATAGATTACCACATAATAGTCAGTGTGTCCATCCTCTTCAGGAAACTTTTAATCTGTTTTTAAGATGTGTTGTATCTTGGTTGAGGGGCTTACACCGGCTTTTAGAATTGTTGCATTTGAGGCTTTGTCCTGTGCCCGCCTGCCCGCCTTGACCTTACATCGGCCACTCGTCCTACTGTTGTGGTGAGGTGAGGAAGGGTCCACTACCAAAGGCGCTTAGTTTCCATGAAACTTACCTCAAAGGGTTGTTGTGAGAACTGCGGATGCTGCCTTCAGTAATGTTGAGAGAAAGTGGAATGTGAACTGAACCAAAAAATAAATGTCATTTCATTTCATGCTTCTTCTATTTTATTTTCTCATCACAAATGGAACCATCCATGGATTGAGCAAGGCATGCTAAACAGGGAGGGAGTCTGCATCCGTATTTTGAGCCATGCAGCCTGGAGCAGGAGGGAAAGGTACACTCTTTTCAGCGGAGATGGCATCATAGTTTTGCCACTGATTCATCAGTTGGCATTGAATGCAGCATTTCACTTCTTGGTCCTTTGAAGACAATTAGCTGACCTTGATTCCAAGTTTGTGAATTGGAAAAGAGTACTAGAGAACCTTGCCCCTACATTTGTAATTGGGAAATCTCACCATGTAACATACCCCACAACATGGTTGTTAGTACTGTGGATGCTGATTTCTCAACTTGAAGGGTAAGTGGGATATAAAATAAACCACAAAGTAAATGCCATGTCATTTCCTCCCTTTCTTTCTTTTTTGTATGGTATTTTATTTCAGTTGGTACCATCCAGAAGACTGATTGAGGCATGCCAAAAGGGGCTCCAATTACAATCTTTGCTAATTCCCCATTCTCCCTTTTGTATTTCAAAAGGCAAGGGGACATATTTTGGAAAACTGCACATAACATTTTCATAGAGTTTACCAATCATCGCAAAGCGATGTTTCCCCATTTAAAACATCGTTATGTGATCGCTTTTACAATCGCAAAAACTAAATCGCTATGCGGATTCGTCGTTAAATGAATCACTCGTTAAGTGAGGCACCACTGTATATAGCTAGGAAATTAAATTCTTAAAAAAACAAAAACAACCCTGGTTTATGAATGTGAGATATTGTGCTTCTTTATCTACAGTTTAAAATGCCAGGAAATGGCCCAGTATTACCAAGCAATATTGTTCCTGGATTGCCAGCATGAAAAAGGATGCCAAGATTTAAATAGTAAAGACCAGCCTGAATGTTGGCAACACCCGTGTAAACAGGCAAGATGGTCTCCAGGATACCCCTTTGTGCTCACTACTACTCACAAAGAGATACCAAACAAGGAAAAATCCAGGAATCTGACTCCTTTTTTCATCAATGAACAAATTCTCACCCAAACACAAAGCATTTGTCATAGATACAGAAGGACAGTATCACACATTCATAAACCAGAAGGTTTTTTTAAAAAACAATTGGATTGAATTAATGTTCAGTGTTTATTTTGAAAATGCAAAAATCTCCCTTCATTTAAGAGGGATACCAGGTGTGAATAAAATTGTGGAAAAACAAACAAAATATGGCAACAATGACAAACGGTATAAAAATTATTCAGCCAGAAAACAAACAGATGAGGCAAGATATCTGTGAACAGTCAGCAGGGGAACTTAACAACAAGAAGGATGATGAGGGGACCACAGCAGAGGACAAAAAGGATAAATGGGTGAAAAATATCTCAGATAGGAAACTCACACGGTCAGAGAGGGAGGTCTTAGCCAAAGGCCTAAATTTTGCCATCACACCCAAACAGATTTCAGTTGTGGACTTCATTGCATCCACAGAATCGGCTATCTGGAACAACAATCTACCAGTGACAGAAGCTGGACAACTCCGGATGAAAGTTTCCGCAACACTTCCAAGCACTCAACTGCCACCGTCCAACCTCACCAGACAGGAAAGAAGTGCTTTCACATCCCTCAGCAGGGATGAGACCATCACCATACCGCCTGGAGGCAAAGGAAGATGCACTGTTGTCCTCAACACTATGGATTACCATAGCAAAGTAAGCTCACTTCTGGAAGATCAACACACATACAAGAAACTGAACAGGGACCCCACCAACATTTACAGGAAAAAAGCTATAGAATGCTTGAAACACTTGGAAAAGGGCCATGCCATCAATCTACTGCCATTTGTATCCTGGAGAGCCCCCCCCCCGCCTTTATGGACTTCCCAAAACACACAAGGAAGGAGCCCCCCCCGACCCATTATCATCAGCATAAACTTGGTAACATACAACTGCGAGCAAACACGGTGTTCGAAAACAACCGCGTAAACCTGGACAGAGAGCAATCAAGAGTTTGCATATGCTAAAATGGGCTGAGTGAGTCCAAGCTCAGCTAGCCATGCTACAACACTCCATCTTACAAGTCTGCCCACATAAGAACACCCTTGTACTCTCAGATATTACTATGAAAAGATCAAGTGGGCTTTGTAGTCCTTAGACTTAACTTGCACCACTGACAGGACTCCTAAAGTATGCTAGGCCGAGGCAGCACTCTCAGATGACCCTAAGAGTAGTGTACTGTTCAGGAAGCCAATTGAGTTTTATAATCTTTAATTTATTAAAGAATAAGCATGTTACTAGGTATCAAAATCAAACTAAGTTAAGGCAAGTAAATAAGCATTGTGTTAGTTATTTACAACTCTGTAGTGAGGCAAAGAAAACATGAAAAATAGAAAAGTGTTCAAAAACCTTACAAAAACACAAAAAGCCATTAAAAAGAATAAAAACAGTTCCAGTCCAGTATTTCATTAGTAAAAACAAAATAATCCAAGTAGGTTATAAAAAGGCTATAGTCCTCAGTGATCCTGTAGAACAAAAATCCTGTACTAAAAAGAAAAATTCAGTAAAAGTCCCATTGTCCTTAGAAAAGTCCAAGAGTATAGTCCATATGAAGTATTTCAAGAAAAGAGGTTCATAAAGGGTACTCCCTAGGTAACAGTCCATAGGAAATAGTCCATGCATAGTCCTTAGGAAAAAGCCCATAAGTCCAAGGGTAATCCAGTATAGTAAAGGTTAGTCCCATGTGTCACGAATTAATGAACAGTCGGTCTTGAAAGACAATGTCCATAGGCAAAAAGTTCCTTTTTCAAGAGTAACTGGCAAGGGCCTATCGCACCTTCCCACGATGTCATCCAATCAGAGTTCGTTACTAGGCAAACAGTCCTGTTGCACCACATGACTTCTTTCCCATACACACCAGATGTTATTTGGGTTTACTGTGGTTTCGCAAAAAGTCACAACAATTCCCATCTAATCACACCGAGTCCTTTTCTCAGGCTATCAGAATAACATTCTCTCTGCTCGTCTAGAAAACAACCTGTTAGCATAGCAAAGATACTTTATACAAAGAAACAAGATGGAACCTCTCTTGCTCATTTCTCAGTTACAAACCCCATCTTCCTTACAAGACTTTAACTCAAAAACCCATCTCATCACAACAACATTGCTAAATACCTGGCCACCATCTTAGGACCATTGGTTGGACATTCAGACCACCACATTCACAACTCAGAGGAGTTTGCATCCAAGGTCAGGGAACTGAAACTAGATACTGATGAAACCACGGTATCCTTTGATGTCACATCCTTCTTCATCAACACTCCCACTCCTGATGCCCTAACAACTGTAAAAAGGAGACTGGAAGAAGACAACACCCTCTCCACCAGAAGCAGCCTCAACCCAGACCAGATATGCCTGCTCCTGGACCTGTATCTGAGCACTACTTACTTCACCTACAGAGGTGACTTTTACTGACAGAAACATGGCTGTGCCATGGGTTCCCCGGTGTGGCCCACTGTTCCCAACTTATACATGGAAGAAGTGGAAAAGAAGGCACTAAACATCCTCCAGGGGATGACTTCAACCCATTGGTTCAGGTATGTGGACAACACTTGAGTGAAGATCAAGATTCAGGAAGTACACCGTCACACCTTCACAAACCACATAAACACAGTGGACCCAAATATTAAGTTCACTAGAGAAGACACCAAAGACAACCAACTGACTTTCCTGGACTGTGCAGTCATCATAGGATCTAATGGCAGCTTAGGAACAGAAATCTAGAGAACCCCCCCCCCACTGATCAATACCTGTGATTTGACTCTCATCACTCATTGCAACACAAACTAAGGATCATCATCCCTAGTTATCCTAGAGATTTGTATCTCCAGGATAGAGCAAGAAACATATCCACCTCCACAGAAGTCAAGAAGAAGGAAGATTGACATCTGAGGACAGCCTTTAATAAGGCAAAGTTCAGACCCAGCAGGACAAGGGACTGTCTGAGACCCAAAGCTGACAGAAGAACCTGGTCATTCCTTACATGGCAGGTGTGTCTGATAATCTCTAAAGGATTTTTGTTAAAAAACCCGCACTTCAAACAAACACACTAAGGCAGAAACTCGTCCACCCAAAAGACCAAACACCAAAACACAACAGAAGCAATATAGTATATGCGGTCCAATGCAAAGAGGAGTGTATGGAGCTCTACATTGGAGAAACCAAAGTCACTAAACAGGAGACTGACCGAGCACAGGAGGGGCAATGGCTCAGGACTACAAGCAGTGTTCCTTCATTTGAAGGACAGAGGACACTCATTTGATGACCAAGATGTACTCATTTTGGACTGAGAAGATAGATGGTTTGAGAGAGGTATCAGGGAGGCCATACATGTGCATATAAAAAATCTCTCACTCTATCAGGGTGGAGGCATTAGATACAATTTATCTCTTATTTATCATGCTGCCCTTTCATCGTCCCCAGAAAGATCAGGAATTAACCCACCAGAAAGACCACTGTTAATGACCATCGACGACCCATGACAACGAGCGGAGGAGTGCAGAAATGGGATTTTCACTCAGCTCCAATTCTTTGTCCTTCTAAGCTTATTCAGATCAGAGGGAAGTGAAACCAATGTGGACGATATATCAAGGATCTCCTACCAACTCTCCTCAGACTGAAGAAGTTACTTGGATGGGTAGTGAAACAAGAGGACAAGAGGGAAAGGGGCATAGGGTGATGATGGTAGGGTATGGGGACAAATCTTAGGGGTGGAGTGGTGAAGGAGACAGGGGGTGAGTGAGAGGGTGAAAAAGGAAAGGGGGAACCAGACAGGTGGGGTATGCCAGTGAACAATTGGGGAGACTGGGCAGGTGAAGGGTACTGGCTTTTTCAGCAAGTACGTTATTTTAGTTTTTTAAAAAAATTTAAATCCTGCTATCTAGTAGCAGGAATTTTTTACAAAGTGAATGCGGCATTCACATATGCAGAATCATTTATTTATTTATTTATTTATTTATTTATTTATTTATTTATTTGTTTGTTTGTTTGTTTGTTTGTTTGTTTATTTATTTATTTATTTATTTATTTATTTATTTATTTATTTATTTATTTATTTATCCCATCTTTCTCCTTAAAAATGACTCAAGGAGGCTTACATAATTAAAAAACAGCATTTAAAAGCTAAAAAGTATAAAAATAATTTTTTAAAATCCAACAAGCATATTAAAATGGTAAATAAAATCAAAATTAGAACACATTCAAAACGAACATAACACTCCATTTAAAACCCCTCTCAGACCACCAGTCTTCAAGGAAAAGCCTGCTTGAAGAGAAAGGTCTTTGCCTGCTTGTGGAAGAACAGTAAAGATTGGCCAGCGTAGCTTCCTGTGAGAGGGAATTCCAGAGTCTGGGGGCAGCAACAGAGAAGACCCTCTCCTGAGTCCCCACCAAGCACACCTGTGAGGTTGTTGTGGTTTTTTTCAGGCTCTTTGGCTGTGTTCTGAAGGTTGTTCTTCCTGACGTTTAACCAGTCTCTGTGGCCAGCATCTTCAGAGGACCGGAGTAGGAACTCTGTCCATGTTCTGTTGCTGTTTGTTGGATAGCTGAGTATTTATATAGCTGTGGGGAAAGCATTTGTCCTTTTCAGGGGATAGGGTGACCAGAATATTTTTGTTGTGGATGTATTGTTGTGATAAGGGGGAGAGATTATCTGTCACTGTGGTTGATGGGTGTTTTTAGCTGGTCTTTTTCGTGCAATGATCCCTGGTCGTTGTGGCTGGGTAGAGTTTGTTGACCTTTTGCAGGCTGTATTTTTCAGTGCTGGGAGCCAGGCCTTGTTCAGTTTTTCTTCTTGTTTTGTTGAAGCTCTGCTGATGGATTTCAATGGCTTCCCCGTGCAGTCTAACATAATGATTGCTGCTGTTGTTCAGGACTTCAGTATTTTGAAATAGAATTTGATGTCCAGCTTGTTTTAGGGCATGTCCAGCTACTGACAATTTTTCCGGTTGTTTTAGTCTACAGTGTTTCTCATGTTCTTTGATTCTGGTGTGAATGCTGTGTTTTGTGGTTTCAATATATACCTGTCCACAACAGCAAGGTGTCCGTTATACCCCTGGAATGGTGAGGGGGTCCCTTTTGTCCTTTTCTGACCGTAACATTTATTGTATTTTTGTGGTGGGTCTGAATAGTGTTTCTAGGTTGCGTTTTTTCAAAAATTTCCCCATGCGATTCGTGACCCTTTTGATGTATGGCAGAAATACTTTTTTTGTGGGTGGCTGTTTTTCCTCTTCAGTTTGATGTTGTTTTCTTGGTTTGATGGCTCTTTTGATTTCATTTTTGGAGTAGCCATTTGCCTGTAGGGCCCAATTCAGATGGTTCAGTTCAGTGCTGAGAAATTGAGCTTCACAGTTCCGATTTCCACGGTCTACCAGTTTTTTGATTATACCTCTTTTTCATCATGGGTGGTGGCTGGAGTTTTTGGTAGGTACCGGTCAGTGTGGGTGGGTTTTCTGTAGACCTTGTGTCCCAGTTGGGGGTCAGTTTTGCGTAGGACCATGACATCTAAGAAAGGGAGTTGGCCCTCTATTTCTTTTTCCATGGTGAATTGTATATTTGGGTGGATGCTGTTGAGATGGTTGAGAAATTCTTCCAATTTTTCTTCTCCATGACTCCAAATTGAAAAGTTGTCATCCACATATCAGAACCAGGATGTGGGTGCGAGGGGTGTCGAAGCCAGGGCAAGTTTTTCAAAATGCTCCATGTAGAAGTTTGCTATAACAGGGCTGAGGGGGCTCCCCATGGCCACTTCATTTCATTTATTTATTTATTTATTTATTTATTTGATTTTTACCCCGCCCCTCTAGACCATGTCTACTTCATCTGCTGTTCTTAGAACTCATTATCACACTCAAAGTAGTTGGTTGTTAAGCAGTGTTGGAAAAGGTTGATGTCTTCTGGAAAGATCTGCTGGAGGAGTGTCAGAGTGTCCTTTATCGGTACGTGAACAGACAGATGGACCAAGAGAAAGGCTTCCCCTGATGATCTTAATGCCTGGGCAGGCTCACCAATTCAAATGAATTTATTCCATACCCACCACAAAATAAACAGAACTCTGGCAAGGGACCAGAAAATCTCTCCCCTGGCACAGTGTTCCAAAAATGCATGTATCTCATGTGTGCACTAAAAATTAAATTGCTGGAGTTTTTTACAAGGAGAACCCATACCACAGCAGGTTTTTTGGTCAGTGGGAACAAGTTCTTAATTTTTCTTTTCATGCCTTTTCATTTAGTTCTGAACCTTTGACAAAAATAGGATCACAAAAACTTGTTATATCTCCCCCTTCTATTTGTCCTTTCCTTCACATCTTGTCTGTGAAATTACCCAGGAAGTGTAATACCCCACCTAGAGTGGTCCGGTGGGCCAGATAGGCGGGGTATAAATTAAATAAATAAATAAAATAAATAAATAATCCAGTAGGTTTAATTGTGGAACCTAGCATGGTTTGCCTGCATTCTAGTTTTTTCTTGGTTTTTCCCTTTTATGTAGCTGTACCAGCTCTTCATTCCAGTTAATAATTAGTTGATCTCTTTAGTTTAGTTTATTAGTTAATCAGCTTTTCTCTTCACAGAACTCCTGTTCCTTTAAGAGTTGCTAGGTACGCAGATATTCAGAAGGGATAGGTTTTCCAGAAATGAGGATCATGTAGGGTTTAGGATCCAGTATATAAATTCCAGATTGCAAGAAATATAATATACTGTAATATAATATATCATATGATATCATATATATAAAAATAACACCACAGCAGCAGTGGCTAGTAGCTGTGAGAGGCAAGTAAGTAGTGTGAGGGAGGCCTCACAATTTCAAAAGCTTGTGCTGTCCTTTTAACTGGTATACAACACAGTTTTAAAATGGATTAAAAGTTTTCCCAAGAAGAAACACATAATGACCCAAAATCATGTGATTGCCTTCTGACTTAAAACCAGCTTTAAAACTGCCTGTCCGTCTCATTCATTTTCATAGTGTAACCACACCCTTAGTTTCTTTTCAAAATAAGTATACATCAGTGGTTCCGAACCTTGAGTCCCCAGATGCTCTTGGGCTAAAACTCCCAGAAGCCTTCAGCACTAGCGGTGCTGGCCAGGATTTCTGGAAGTTGTAGGCCATGAACATCTGGGGGACCAAGGTTGGGAGCCACTTCTATAGATGAACAGATGCTTGCATCAACAGTAAAGCCACAGCCATTACAAGATCTGGAAGCAGAAATACTACACAACACCTGGAAATGGAACAGTGCTAAAAAAAAAAAGCATTTTAAAAAAGGAAGGTTTCCCCCAATAGTTCTCTTCAAAGAAAAAGGGAAAAAAAAGCTTTAGGTCAAATGTTCATGGAGGTGAAACATGAAGGGAAAAAGGACCCATTTAACTCCCCAACATTTGGCTTTCCCTTTCAAGCTATAAAGCATAGTGTTGAACATATCAATAGGGAAAGTGCTCAATATGTCAATATGGAGATGAGCCAACATCAAAAGTATTATGTGGAGGCAGGATTTATTTGCATCTTCTCACTTAGGGGATCCTTTAAGGAGAAAGAAAAGCCTGCCTGTGCCAACTATCTTTTCGCTTTGAATTACAGAAAAGTGGAAGAAAAAAGTGACCTGCTTTACACTCTTCAATACATTTGGAACAAGCACATCTTTCCCCATTTCTGTTTCATTATTCTTCCATGGGCTGGCACTGACTTACATTCCACTCCATTTGTTTCATATGGAGGATTTCTAATTAATGTTAGAAGCGGTGC
The DNA here is from genome assembly GCF_051106095.1 of Pogona vitticeps. NCBI lineage: Eukaryota > Metazoa > Chordata > Lepidosauria > Squamata > Agamidae > Pogona > Pogona vitticeps. The sequence continues at coordinate 217,069,932 of NC_135784.1, read as the reverse complement.
ATGTGCACTTTGCCTCTGCATATTTCTGCTAATTCTCTCCTGCTATATATCTCCATCTATAAACAGCATGATTCTTTTTTTAAAAAAAATGAATATAGAACTGTGTGCATGGAGTGCCTCTATAAAAACATAAGCTCTCATAAGGAGAGGACAGGCATCAGAAGGTTCACTGGGAAGAGCATCATGACGTGCATGGAAGAGTGCATTTCTATATGGAGTTGGAGTGTCCATATTTTTTCAAAGGATTCTAGCATGCACACACACCCACGCATATGATGTACAGGGAAAATAAAATCAAAAGTCAGGGGTTACCAGGCCATAGAGGCTCCAGGGGCCCATTATCAACACCTGGGACTCACTGGAGCTGCTCTAACAGTTCCCCACCAAAGACTTAATTTAAATCACAGATGCAATCATGGTCCCTATTATCAAATTTTAAGTGCATAAAACTGCATTGTGTGGGTGGGTATCACAAAAGCTTCTGTACCTATTCATATGAAACATGGCAGAGATCATGAACTAACAAGGGGCTGCAACATGCTATACTTCATATAGTTGTGTGATAAAACAAACACAAATTATGGCCATTTTAAAATGACCATCTAGCATGACAATCCCTGAGATTTCGCAGGAATAACTCTCTCTCGGCTGTCAGGTTTTCACATCATGCATAGTCACAAAACCAAAAAACGTTAAAACTGCTGTAAATGAACGGGAGGTCTGAATCAGATTGGATCACCTCTCAGTAGTTTCAGACTGAATCAGGCCCAAATCCAAATCTCTGAATTGGGAGTTCAACCAAATCATGGAACCACTGCACAGCCTTATAACAAAGCACAAGAAACTAGGGTGACTGCAGTTTTTTTTAATGGACATCTACCAATGTTAAACCTTGAATTGTGTTTTCCCTAACAATCAGGCAGTCCTTCTATACTACAGTGGAGCCTTGACTTATGAATGTCCCAACATATGGCCATTTTGAGTTACGACCAGCTCCGGCCACAAAATTTTGCTTCTACTTGTGACTGGAGCTTTGAGTTACAACCAGAAAAAGGCAGGGGAAAAGGCAGGGAGTTCAAATTGCTAACCGTTGGTGGTGAAGAGGCTGCTTCTTAGTAGCTCTTTCACCCTAGCATCTAAGAGTGTGTGATCGGACTGCATGGTAAGGTGCTGCTGTCTACTTTTTAAAAACTGTTCTGGGTGGTGTATTCGCGAAGGCTTTCACAGCCGGGATCTAATGGTTGTTGTGGGTTTTTCAGGCTCTTTGGCCATGTTCTGGGTGGGTTTTGCAGCGTGGTTTTGGGCTGGGTGGTGGGCTTATGTTTCTATGCTGTGATAGGTCTTTCAGGGTTTGTTTGCTTTTTGGTTCCCCCCCCCCCCATTTCCGATAGGTCTTGCAGGGTTTATTTGCTTTTTGGTCCCCCCCCCCCCATTTCCATTGGGTTTTGCAGGGTTTGTTTGCTTTTTGGGTTTTTCTCCTCCCATTTCCTATGGGTCTTGCAGATTTTTTTGGGGGGGTTGTTCCCATTTGTTTGCTTTCTGCTTTGCTTTGTTTTTGCATTTCTGAAGGGTCTTGTGCAGTTTGTTTGCTTTCTGCTTTGCTTTTTTTGCATTTCCGAACGGTCTTGCACAGTTTGTTTGCTTTCTGCTTTGCTTTTTTTGCATTCCGAAGGGTCTTGCATGGTTTGTTTGCTTTTTGTTTTGCTTTTTTGTATTTCCGAAGGATCTTGCACGGTTTGTTTGCTTTTCTTTTCTTTTTTTCCCTTCAGCTGGAATGAATTAATTGCATTTCCGATGGGTCTTGCAGTGTTGTTGTGTTTTTTTGGTGATTTTTTTTTCTGGCTGGAATGGATTAATTGCATTTCAATGCATTCCTATGGGAAATGGTGCTTCAACTTACGACCATTTTGAGTTACGATAGGAGTTCAGGAACCAATTAAGTTCATAGGTTGAGGCACCACTGTATGTGTGTTTATGGTGACCTTTGACTTGCTTTTAGGGGGAGGCAGGAGCCTACCAAGCTAAATAAGAAAGGGTTAATTACCATAACGTTGGCCAACAAGCAACAAAGTAGCTAAGAATACAAGAAGAGTGTGGAATAGTTGGGATCTGCATCAACATGTGGACTACCCACAATGATGAAATCACAGTTCTTCAGACGTTTAAGGCATTTATCTGTCTATTGAGGATATTTAAATACTGCCCTTCAGCAAAATTTGCAGGTCCACTACCTTCTAAACAAAATTAATTGTCATTTCTGTGGGATGATAAATGCAAATATTTTCCCATTCCACACTGGCAACGATCCAAAAGAAACATTGGTCTCCAACCCTATCAGTATAGCTCAAGAGCCAGGCATATACCATTAATAAGCAACTGAGTTTCATTCGCTCACTCTGTCATTTATATTCATTATAATCACACACCTGATGATATCTGGGGAGGGTGTGATCATAGTGGACACCAAATGGCGAAGAAATGTTGGCAGAGAGAATATATACTCCTTCTGAAATGATACCCCACTCCTCAGCTACTATGTAAGTATCCTGATAATGGCTTTTAAGACATTTTCTTGTATTTATGATTCTCCAAAAGATATTGCAGAGATAGTTCATTCATTATTATTATTTTAATCCAATGGACTAATGGTAATTAGTACTTATGCTAATGGCACTTAGAAAATTTCTTTACACAAACTTTAGCTCTGTGAAACATATGAAATAAGTATTTCCTTTGCTGCACCCTAGGAATGGTCTGCTTGGTATACATCTGAGGCCAATTGCTGATAAAGGTTCTGATCAGGCCTTTAGATGGCAGGAAGCAGAGGTAGGAAGGAAAAAGTTATTTTTTGGGGGGGCGGGGGGACTATTACTTCAAAAATCCCCAGGACTAGAGGACCTGCAGGTGAGGCAATCTTGAAGATCCAGTGTAATGTTTCCAGGTCTGAGGAGCCCCATGTTGATTGCAGGATTTGCTTAGAATTTCTTTTGTGATGGAGCTCATCTTCCAGAAAGCAAAATAAGGTATGCAGGGAAGGTCTAGGGGTTGGTGTGTGTGGCAGGGGAACTCTCAGAATCATAGATGAGAAGCACTTACTGATAAAATCTGTGTGAGTTGTATCTTGACAGCTGAAGCAGAACTCCCTTGGCCTGTTAATACATTTGAAAAGAATGAGCTGGTCTTTTCCTCACCCTTTTACTCACCTGGAATGAACTCCCGCTTTTATTTTGCTTTTGTTTGCAAGATGAGGTCTCCTTTTCTATGCATCAATCTTTAATTGTTTTCTTAGGCACGCACTATTGTCAGGCAGATTTAGCCCACACTTTTCAAGCCATTCACTGGCTGATAATTATAGAAACTTCCATACAAGTAGTTTCAGGGTTTGCAGTCTAATTCTCTGACAAACATGGCTAATGTTTGATCTCTGTGTATGGCTACATTATGATTAGGTGTTACTATCCCTACACAGACAACATTCACTGTGGCCAGGCATGCTGGCTTTAATTAAAGCTCCCCACATCTGGGAAGAATCCCCATTTAGTTTATTGGAGTTTATTTCTTAGTGGACAAGTTACAGCTATCCTGGGCTGTACTTTCAGTTGTTGCTGCTTTAAAAGGAAGAAATAGGCAGGGCTGAGCATGGGTTTAGTGATGGCATCTTTTTTTTCTCCAAAATCCTGAGTGGAGGATTGTAATTGTGATTTCTACAGAGCTAAAGGCAATGTTATGCCCAGATAAATGGGTATCAGATTGCTGCATTCATTTCTGGTAAGCCCATTGTGACAATCACCTCTATGAAGCACCTACTTTTTGTGCCCTCACAAAGGTTCCAGTCTTTGTTTCCCTCAGTGCCACCAGTGGGCTACCTCTATCCACAATATAAAAGACGTTTGTCCAAGCACTTGTCTGGTAAATGCAAACAGAACTTATTTATTGAAGTGTAACCAAGTTAATAATAATCACAGATGTTCTTAAGATGTTCATTGTACACAAGCAAATCATTCACGAATCTCTCTATACATACTTTCTTCTTGCCATATAATTAGTTGCCACCTTCTCTATCTATTTATCTTAACTAGCGTAGCTCTATTAATTTCTGTTCCTTCTCTCTCTGACTCTAACTCCCACTGACTCACTCCCGACTGATTCTTGACTCTCTCTTCTGACTGACATGTCGACTGTTCTATTGAGGAACCATTTTGAATCTTTTTTCATTATGTTAGAATGAAGGGAATTGGAATGTAGAACCTCAGAGAGAAAGAGAGGGGGCCTATACCCTATACCTACTCTTAGGTAAAGGTTCCCCTTGACATTTAGTCCAGTTGTGTCTGACTCTAGTGGGTGCTGCTCATCCCCGTTTCCAAGTCATAGAGCCAGTGTTTGTCTGTAGACAGTTTCCGTGGTCACATGGCCAGCGCGACTAGACACGGAACATCATTACCTTCCCACCATGGTGGTACCTATTTATCTACTTGCATTTTTACATGCTTTCGAACTGCTAGGTTGGCAGGAGCTGGGACAAGCAATGGGAGCTCACTTCGTCACGTGGATTTGATCTTACAACTGCTGGTCTTCCAACCCTGCAGCAACCCGGAGCGCCACCATGTGTTTTTCAATATATATATCTATATCTATCTATCTATATCTATATCTATATCTATATCTATATCTATATCTATATCTATATCTATCTATCTATCTTTATTTATTTATTTATTTATTTATTTATTTATTTATTTATTTATTTATTTATTTATTTATTTATTTATTTATTTATATATATCCCACCTATCTAGTTGATAGACCACTCTAGGCGGCCTACAACATGGGATACCACAATAAAAACAACAGAATTACATAAAAGAAAACTTCAACAATTGGGTTAAAACATTAGGAAAGAAAAGGGAAGGGGATCAGGAATTAACTAGGAGGGAAGGCCTGACGAAACATCAATGTTTTAAATTGCTTTTTGAAAATACCGAGCGAGGGGGCCGCGTGAATATCAGGGGGAAGGTTGTTCCAGAGGCGAGGAGCCACCGCCGAGAAGGCCCGATTTCTTGTCTTTTCCTTCCGGGCCTCCCTCGGCGTTAGGCTCCTCAGCCTCACCTCCTGGCTTGCGTGAGTGACACGGGTAGATCTTGGTGGTAGAAGGCGTTCCGCCAAGTATCAAGGCCCTAAACCGCTTAGGGCTTTGTACGTAAGCGTCAACACTTTGAAGTCGATGCGGAATCTGATGGGCAGCCAATGCAATGCGGCCAGAGTGGTTGAGATGTGTTGGAATTTTTTCACCCCACTGAGGAGTCTGGCCACCGCATTCTGCACCACCTGAAGTTTCTGCAACAGCCTCAAAGGCAGCCCCACGTAGAGCGCATTACAGTAGTCTAATCTTGAGATTACGAGCGCATGCACCAAAGTGGTGAGCGCCCCAACATCGAGATAGGGCTGCAGCTGGGCTACCCGCCTAAGATGGTAGAAGGCGGTTCGGACCACCGACGCCACCTGGGATTCCATAGTGAGCGCCGGGTCCAGATGGATCCCCAAGCTGCGGACCCCATCCTTAGCAGGAAGGGTCACCCCCCCCAAAAGAGAGGGAGTTTCCCAAGCTCCCGACTGTGGGGGCACCCACCCTCAGTACCTCCGTCTTGTCCGGGTTCAGCCTCAGCCCGTTCTCCTGCATCCATTGCAGTACGGTCCCCAGGCAGCGCTGGAGGGACAGAACGGCATCTCCTGCGGAAGGTGGAAATGAGATGTAGAGCTGAGTATCATCAGCATACTGATGACACCGAGCTCCACACCCCCTGATGACCCCACCCAGCGGCCTCATATAGATGTTAAACAGCATTGGGGAGATGATCGACCCCTGTGGAACCCCGCAATTGAGATTCCACGGGGCCGAGACGCTCTCCCCAAGCTGGACTCTCTGGGGACGGTCCTCCAAGAAGGAGCGGAGCCAGGCCAGTGCAAGGCCCCCAATTCCCAACTCGGAGAGCCTCCCCAGGAGGATACCGTGGTCAATGGTATCAAAGGCCGCTGAGATGTCGAGGAGGACCAGCAGGGACACGTTGCCCCTGTCGGCCTCTCTCAGTAGGTCATCACACAGGGCGACCAATGCCGTTTCTGTGCCGTGGCGCGGCCTGAAGCCCGACTGAAACGGATCCAGGGTGCGCCTGAAGCTGGTCGGCCACCACCCTCTCCACCACCTTACTTAGGAAAGAAACATTGGCGACGGGCCTATAATTGCCAATTTCGTCCGCCGCCAAACCTGTAATTCTGATGATTCCATTTTCCACCAGATTAACCTTTCTGGATTATATATAATTTCCCCAATGAATCTCAACTTATTAGACAAATAATAATTTTTTAATTTCGTATGCCTATACCTCATTTTTTGTTGTTTTGTACCAATACTTTTCATTTATTCTGGCTCTCTCCCCTTCATTACAGTATTTATTAATCATTCCTTGCCAAAATTTAAAATCATCTTCTGTTAACTGTACTGATAACATTCTAAATAAAAAATTAATATTTAGTAGAATCTTCATTTTTATCAGTGCGATCCTTCCAAACCTAGAAAGCTTTAAGTTAGTATATTCTGGTAGTTTCTTTTTAATATCTCCTTTTAATTTATTATAATTATGTTCCTTTATTTTTTGAGTATCTTTTACTAAATCTATACCTAAATATTTAACCAATTTACATATCTTAAAATCATGTTTATCAACAAACTTTTCTTATTCTAGTTTGTTATGATTAAACAATATTATTTCACATGTTTGCCAATTTACACATAATCCAGTTATTTTTTCAAATTTTTTAAAATGAATTTTAATTCTATCTATACTTTCTAATGGGTTTTTCACTGTCAATAGGGAATCATCAGCAAATAAATTAATCTTTAACACTTTCACATCCAGCCTATGAAAATTTCACAAAAATTTTCTTCACTTTCAGGGGGGGAAGGGGGACTGAACTCAATTTTGTTTCTATAAAACTGCATGAGAAGAACTGGAGATAAAAGGATGTCAATGATTTTAGATACAGAACTGATAATTTAAAATATCACTGTGGAATTGGTCTTCAGCTACTTGCATGCTTTTAAACCACTCAGGGCTGACTTTAGTTATGAAGAGACAAGTTAGGCCTTGCTGAGGTGAATCTTGTTTTAGAAAGCACAGCCATGTTCTAAACATCGTAAATCAATTTTTCTAAAATGAAACCTGAAGCTGCCTCTTTAAACCATGAGTGGGCACATTTGGCCCCTAGGACATTTTGCTGCTCTTGGGCCACCTCCAGGACAAAAGCCAATGGGGAGACACAATGGCTTTTTCAACTACTGGAGACCTCCAGGGATGGCATTCTTTGTTTTAGGGATGTGGGAATCTTCCAAAACTATTCCTATTAGAGATGGGGATGACTCACCATTTTGGTGAGTTGTCCCGCTTCGTGAGTCGTCAAAAGTTGACGACTCACAAAGCACGAAGTTCCCTCCATGAAGTGACAAATAACAAAGTTATTTGTCAATTCGTGTGTGGGGGGGGTATTAATAAAACACACCCCTGCTGCCATGACTGCCCCCACCGACCCCCAGTACCCACTTACTGTAATTGTCATTGCCACCACCAAGGTCTCCTTCAGGCCTCCACAGCCACAGCATGTAAAAAAGGAAACTGGCTTCCTTTTGGAAATATGGTGGCTGTGGCCTCATTTAGGGTAGGGAAGTTGCAGCTGCCATTTTTGCAAAGGGCAGCCTGGATTCCCTTAAGGCAGGCTAAGGGAATCCAGGCTGCCCTTTGCAAAGTTGGCAGCTGCAACTTCCCTACCCTAAATGAAGCTGCAGCCGCCATCTTTGCAAAGGGCAGCCAGTCTCCCTTTTTACATGCTGTGACTGCAAAGGCCAGATGGAGACCTTGGTGGCAGCGGTGGCAATTATGGTAAGGGGGTGGGGGGGGCTAAGGTAGGGAGAGGATGGGGGTGGGGTAGACTGTGGGGGTAGGTGGCTGCCTATCAGCCCGTTGATCAGTTGATCGGCGGCCAGTAGGCAGATTTTTTTTTAATTATGAAGGACGAATAAAATGTGGAAATATTCATCAAGCCGTATTCGTCAGGACTCAAAATTTGACGAATACAGATTGATGAATATTTAATGATTCGGCTACTTTTGTCGAAAAATATGATCCATTTTTATATTCGTCTCCATCTTTAATTCCTACCCACACCCATTTAAAGCAGAATTAAATCTCCAAGCACTTCTGCCCACTCCACAGAGTGGAGCCTTCTGTCTTTCATGTGTTAACATTGCTTCCACCAAATAAAAAACAGGAGAGGGAAGAATCCCAAGACTGAGGATTCAGTGAGACAGCAACTCTCATAATGCTAGATGAGTAAATCCTTGGTTTGAATCTTGCTTCAGTGTCATAGTTTCTCAGTGTGAGTAATGATAATGATGTCAATGGACTGATGAATCAGTTCATTTCTGGTCTGTGTCAGCTTTGTATCTGTTTATTTACAGGCTCATGCTACAGGCTTTCTTCCCCAATTTCTCATAAAAATAACTTGATTGCATGTAAATTCATTTTTACTTTAATCTGCAGTTTCATTAACCATTTGTCTATATTTCATTTCATATTAATCTTTCCTTACTATATATAATTTTCAACAAAATTTTTGAATTGAGAGCATTCCCTTGCACAATTCAGAGAACTACACAGTTTGAAGGTTAACCATGTTCTGATCTGACTATTACTTTGGGAAGTGTGAATTAGGTCAGTTTGCATAAAAATGCAGACCAAGCAAAATATGACTCTTTCCTTATTAATATGAGATACCTCTGTCAGTCCCTAGAGCAATACTGTGTTATTATTGCTACATACAGAATAAATATACACTCATCTAGCTATGCATATGCTTTTTAAAAGATTGGGGGACAGACCACTTGGTGTACATGCAATGTAACAAGACTGATTTAGTAATTGACTGATGACTGTGGCTTCAGATAGGGTACAAGGACCACATGGCCTCTCCTTCTCCTCCTCCTCCTCCTCCTCTTTGTTAGACTCTGAAAGATACACTGAAGAGCCAATTGACATTTAACTACAGGACTGTGAACTGCAGAGGAGATCCTCCTCCAACTACTAGGTAATAATGTACAGTATTCTCAAAGGCTTTCATGGCCGGGATCTGATGGTTGTTGTGAGTTTTTCAGGCTCTTTGGCCGTGTTCTGAAGGCTGTTCTTCCTAATATTTTGCCAGTCTCTGTGGCCGGCATCTTCAGAGGACAGGAGTCAGAACTCTCTCTGTGCTCTGACTCCTGTCCTCTGAAGATGCCGGCCACAGAGACTGGCAAAACATTAGGAAGAGCAACCTTCAGAACACGGCCAAAGAGCCTGAAAAACCCACTACAACTACTAGGTAATACTTCTAATATGGGTGCAATTGGCTTACCTAGCATGTAGACAAAATTGTAACTCAGTGAAGTATTATGTATTATGCAAATAACAATGACAAAGCATGAGCTGGGCTAACTTCTCTATGAAAATAATCCATTAAGTTTGTTCTTTAGGTTATATAAATAGAACCTACCACAAAATGTGGCAGCATGTCTTGTTTCTGATGAAATTCCAGGCCCCAGCCATGTCCTTTTCAGCTTGTTATCTTTATGAATATGTTTTTCTTCTTCAGGAAACTTCATTCCATTGCCCTTGGTTCACTGAGCCCCCACCACCTCACACTTTGCTCCTGCCTCAAAACAGTCAGGATTCAGGACGCTTTCCCACTAAGCACACTCATTCCCTAGCAGTTTCCACAACTCAGGTGTCCCTTTCCTAACTATAATTTTTGTACTCTTTGAAATGTATTTTCCAAGCCTGCTGCACTTCTGGTGCTGTTTCTACTGCAGAAGGACTGGCATTCTCAGAACAGATTTGCTGTAAGAATATCTGCTATCATCATCCTTAAGAATGGCCATGGGACAGGATCTTGGGAAAGACATTTGCTTAAGGTAGATTTTCCGCCCTTAGTGGAATGGTACCAGCTTGTTCAGTTACTTAATATATTTAGTGCTATATTTTTCACCAAAAGCTTCGAGCAGTTGCATTTTGGCAGGGGAGTCTGGTAGCTCTAGTTTTAGTAGGCTTGTTTAAGTCTGAACCTTATGAATTTAAGACGCTAAATGCTACCCCAGAAATAGGCTCAGCACCTTAGATTATTTGTTTGTAATCCAGCTGAAAATCCCCACTGATATGGAAGCCATTGTTTTTGAGCACAAATTCCAGAATCCTCCTGCCACCATAAAAGGCATAATCCAACAAAGTAATTTTTCCAAGCTCTGCTTTGTTTTCCATTGGGTGATGAGGCACTTGTGAGATTTTCTGTCTTAGTTGCCAAATCTCAAGAAAGCAGCCATGGGCACAATATATCTTAAAGGTTGGAGTGGAGCAGTAACATATTTTAGGATTGTCTGACTGCTACCAGATTGGAATAACAGGAATGGTCCCAATGCAATATTAGTTCAATTTAAGACAAGGCAATTATTTCCATGTGCAATGGGTTGTAGGATTATCCACTCAAAACACTGTATAGGGTTCTATTTAATTGCAGTACTTCCAAGTGAATGAAAACTAACTTCAAACTGAACTAGCAGACGGAAACAACCTTACTGTGGAAGGAAGAAAGGACTGCCTCTCTTCCTTTTGCCATCTGGTATCTGGGTTCCCACCAGGGATGTGGGAAGAGAAGGGATAGCAGATCGCCCTCTCCCCTAATACAGGCCTTTTCTCCTTCTTCCTCTCAAAGGCCTACGCTTGTCTTCTCAAAGATGAAGCCATAAAATACAAATGGGGGACATGAAACTCAACTTGACAGCCAGACAAATGCTGTGAGAAATGGCATTTAATTTACAGGCTAACACAGAGGAAAGAACATAATCCAATTTTGATAATAATGAAAAGGTTAATCTAAAGTGTGAGCCACGTTTCTTAGTTGGGATTTCTTTTTTCTTTTTTGTCAAAGACAAAAACAATCTCCCCCCCACTCCTACTCTAGTCCATCGTCCTGATTAAAACAATAAGGAGGAAAATGAGCTTAGTTCATAAAAATCCCTTAATTCCTGCTTATTGTTACAGCATTTTCAAGATTCAACCCAACTTTACTACAAAACAATCATTTTCAAGATTCAACCCAACTTTACTACAAAACAATCAAACCAATGATAATATGGTGAAGCAAGGAAGCTGCAGTCAAGCCTTTGTGGCTGCATATGATTAAGAAGCTTGATGAGTTTCCTTGGCATCCTTATCTGGAATCCTACTTCTTGGGAACTCAGTTCTTATGTAACTTCAAACCATGGATCCCTTGGGCCCAGCATGTACTCTGATGGGCAATGGATCTGCAATTCACTTGAGAAAATGCTTGTCAAGGAAGGGCTAACCTATCTGTTCAGTGGCATATGTTAAGGACTGGATTAAGAATAATTACACGCTATCAGGTTCATTCTGACTTCTGGTGCTCCTTTCGAGGGGCTTTACAGATAACTAGGAAAGGTTTAATCATTCACTGCATGTGCCCTGGGACTGCCCAGGACCACAAAGTAGGGAAATAGCACCCCTGATCTCTGGCTCAGCAGTCAGTTCCCCAATTGGCTGAGCTATTCAGCCAGCTGAAGAACTGAAGCTGGAAAAAGAAGCTTTCATGAAGACAGTGGGAAAAGGTGGAATATCATCACAAGTGAATCATGACCAGGCAGGGGAGGCACCCCCTGTGAAATATGGGTGTAAATCAGCCCTACATCTCCTGGTCCACCAGCTATCCTTAGTCTCCCTTGTCTCAGATACAGGCACACAGCTGTCATTAGTGAAAAAGTTGACAATATATTTCAGGACTTATATCCATTGCCATGTTTCATGTTAGGGCTAAATGAGATTCAGTTCCACATCCTTTTCCAACGTACACCATACCATGTGAATCTAAAGTGAAACATCCTCTTTATCCTCCTTGGTCACAATATCAGGCCCTGTTGGATGGCTTCCACCCATCAGCCAGCTCTCCTCTTTCTTCTCTGTCTGCAGAGGGACTCTGAAGTGTTGAAACTCTTGTCTTCTTTTCCTTCCCTGTAGTTGTTTCCCGCTGAGCATAACTTCTGTCTTTACTCTAATGTCTGTCCTTGGCCTGGGCATAACTAGCTGTATTTCTGTGTTCCTCATCAATAGATCTTTTCCTTGCTCCTCCTTTCCCAGTGACACTTTCTCTTTCATTTTCCAGACCAGCCATTCTCAAAGGGGGTCATAAGGCCCCCTGCGGGGACCTGGCACATTTGAAGGGAACCAAAGACTGGAAACAATTCTTCATCTTATCAGGTTCATTATGTGGCCTATGCAATCCTGATTCAGTTTATATTTCTTTCATATTGTGTTTATTGCCATGGCAAAAAAAAAAAAAAAAAAAAAAGTTGAGGAGAGCTGTTCTAGATCTCTGCTCTCCATTTCTCCCTCACAGCTTTCCCTTTCCTTATTTAATCTTTCTCTGGCTCCATTTCCATTTCTGGCTTCACTGCAGTTTCTTGCCCTCTGCTACCATTTCTTCCACCTGCTAGCTTTGCTGGCTGCCTCCACAGATGCTTCTTACAGCCTTCATCTAACCTGTTTTGTGTCTGGTACATCCTAGGCTTATACTGGCAAAGTTGTTACTAATATTTAACCATGACCAGTTGTTCGGCATTCCGTTTCACTGTTAGCAAAGCAATACCCCTGCTTAAAGGGGCTACTCAATCAGAAGCTGGCACATCAGTTACAGACACAGGATTTCCTTAGAGTGGAACCTGGAATTGTGAATAATAAGGAACAGTATGGCTTTAGCTTTACAATGAACATCCACAGGGAGCAGAGAAAGTGTGATGCTCTATCACTGCACTGTTATGCCTCAGGACAGTGTAGCATTTTTGTCATGCGGTCATATTTTCTTCTTTTTCCAACCTTCAACCAAACAAAAGCTGTGTGCTGAGCTCAAAGTGTCCTTTTGCCCTGTTTGGCATTGAAGTGTGATGTTGTAACAATGGCTGTCAAATGCAGATCCCACCGTGCACGGATCGAGGTGGAACTTTATTGGTTAGCTGCCAATAAGGAGAAAAGATTTTGCTTCTGTTAAAGTAACAGAATGAAGATACAAGGGTATATTATAAATACTATGACTTTGGATATACTTCTCCCATGAAGCACTGCTGACCCATCAGAAAAAAAATCAGTCTAGGATTGCAGGTGACAATGGGTGATCCAAAATGGACGGTGGAAGAAGTCTGCAGCATTGCAGAACTGTATACTATGTGCAATTTTATTTCTCTCTTTCCCTTTATACCCACCCCATTTCTTCCCCTCCTCCTCTGGACCACCCCCTTCCTCTCTTTCTCTCCCTCCTCTTGTTCCCACCACCTAACCCACAATGCCACCCCATCTCTCTCTCCCTCTTCTCCCCTGACACCCCATCTCTACCGGAGACTTCAAATCAGCATATGTCCTCTGGTTCACTCCTGTTTCATAAAAAGGACTTGCAAGTGTCCGGTACTGCCAAATTTTACTTCTTCTTTTTCTGAGACACCATCTGCAGCAAGATGTTGATGTTATAAAACTCTCGTCCTTTGAATATTGCACATTAGTCCAAACTGTGTTCTTGACCAACTTTACAGTGTGATTAGGGATGAGCATATTTCTGCAGTTCTGTTTCATTATTCTTCAATGAGTTGGCTCTCTTTTCTGTCTGTTCATTTCTTGATTTTCTAAGGAGAATTTCTGATTGATTAATCTCAGAATGACTGCACAGCTTCATTCCTTCATATTAGTTTCCCTCCCTCTCTAAGTTCTAGTCACATACATCAGCAGTCATGATTCCTGAAAGAGCTTGATTTTACTTCCAGGAATGAGAAATACCAGATTTTGGAAACGTAACTTTTTTTTTTTGAGTACAGCTCCCAGAATACCCCTCGTAGCATGGCCACTGTCCATTTTAACTGGTGTATTCAGGGAGACCTATTACCTTTCTGGGAAACCTATCCCCACAAACATGGACAAGTCTGGCCATTACAGGCTATTATAGTGCCAGTGAGTATGCACATTTCTGCTTGGAAACATGATCTTCCCAAGTAAGACCTAGTGTGCATGAACACTCTAAACAAACAGTATGCAATATTTCAATAGTCAGACTTGCTGGTATGCATAAAATATATGCCAGAGGAATACACACATGAAGAGAAAGCTATAGCAAGAATACAACTGGGTAAGCCTAGAGAAAAGCCTCTAGATTAAAATGGAAGCTTTGAGAGTGGCCTCTTATGCATCCCCTCCAGAATGGGAAAATGAACCACCGAAAAAAGGGCACACCACACACACACACACACACACACACACACACACACACACACACACACACACACACACACACACGTATGTGCACAAAACACACATATGCCCATGTATGAGCAATGGTCCAAATTCAGAATTAATGGCTATAATTTAAATAGAAACATGACACACCTTGCTATATTGGTAAAAACAGTGACCTACACTTGTGTCTATTTACTCTGCTAATTATTACTGGGCACCTTCAAGGCTCCTGCTCCTTTTTCTCCAGTTTTAAAATAAAAACCTTGGCCTTGGATCAAATAACAATGGAAAACAGTGATTCCTTAAAATAAAGACTACCCTCTGTAAAACTGGATGTGTGGCCACCTTGTGGGCTGCACGTATTCACAGAGCAGCTGCTGGGTCTTTACACAAACTTGAATATCCAGTGTCTTTCCAGGGCATTGTGGAATGTGGGAGGGATACCTGGTGCTATGAAAACATGGCAGCCACCACTGGCAGCTCTTTGGTGCTAGAAACCATCTACAGCACCCCCCCCCCTCACTGCAGAATAATGCAACATTGAGACATAGCACTAATCTATATCAGGATCCCTGAGGATGTGTTGGCAACATAGGAGGAATCCATGGCATGGCAATTTGCTATGGGCCTCCTGCAGCCTGAGGTTGGTTTTGAGTCTCAATGAGGGGGGATGTCCCAGATCCATGAGTACAGGGCTGCATGGGTGTACAGATCTAACATCAGCCCTACTGCTCTTGTATGGCACTTTACCAGGACTTTGCAAACAACTTTTTTGATGCTGTCTTGGAATCAATTAAATAGATGGATGGGGAACAAGCACTCGCCAGGTTAAAAAGCCTAGCCAGCAAACCGCTGACCTCAACCACAAGTTGACCAACCCTGAATTGATAAGTGTATTTATCTCATTAGTATTAATATAGGCATATATGGAATGAATGGGATTCACCCTGGAGATTTTGTTGGGACAATAGCAATCTTGCATGCACTAACACTGGGTAACAGAGGGAAGGGCTTTTACAGTTGAATGTGATTGTCCTTTGCCACTAGCTTTACTGGTAGAATTCTTTTTCCCACTTCTGGCATTTGAGGCAAGTCTCAATGCCCTCTTCCTGTTTGTTTGTTTGCTTGCTTTCACTTTCTTTGCTGTCAATTACTTCCTCTTCCTTTGACCTCCAACCAAGGAACAGTCATGGAGGTCTCTCCATGTGCTGGATACTCTGTGTTTTGGATTTTCTTCTGACTGTTACTGCATATGGTAACTGTAAGTAGTTTTTTTTAAAAACTTTCAATGCTTCCATAGTACTTTCATCATAGCAAAATGCTAGTTTATGTAGGGAAAAAAAAATCAAAGGAGTAGGTAGGGGCTGAGATTGAGATGCTTCTCTGTGTTGTTGTTGTTCCTTTTCTATCTCATATTCTGCTAACTAAAAGGAAGAACCAAAATTCTTTAATAGATTTCACTAGAAATTACTGGCCAGAAAGGTTAAAATGGCCCTATGTGAAACAGAGGATTCCTATGGTAACTCTAATGTCCAACTCACTCCTGAGCAAACATTTTATATGGAAATCTTTTAGGAACAATTAAGATAGAACCCTTTGATGGTTTCTTTGTGGGCTCATTGTAGAACAGAAATGCAGTTGAAGTGCTCATCTGTTTCCAGTCATGGTTCATAATTTGTCGATAATGGCTCTTTTCCTGGTACATTAAGTGATTGTTATTATACACTGCAAACATTAATCTCATGCACCTAAAATGAGTCAATACTTTAGTCTTTATTTGACATTTTTGTAGAAAAACCTGTCACACTTGTAGAGTATGTGATTTTTATTGTTTTAATTTTAAAATTAATTTTAAAAAAACTAGTAAAAGGTAATATTGATTGTTTCAAAGTGGTGATCACTGATCAGTCTAAAAAGAGTGCTATGTGTGGATCCCCAAAATCTTTATGGGAAAGTAGAAATCAAAGGGGGTTAAGTTATCACCACTTAGGAGAGTAGTTGGTGCAGTAAACTAGGATTTAATTCTGGAACTATGAACAGCAAATTCATAGGTCTTCGCAGTCTCTTTCTTGTCCAGACAATCTCTCTCCTAAGGTCCTTTCTGTTTGCAGAGAGTGGTTTAAGCTTTTTTGAGGGCAGTGTATGTGTGAGGAAATTGAATGTAATCTTTTTTTTTTTTTTTGCAAAAAGAAGTTCCTCTTATTATGCAGTGGATAAAATGGTTCAGTCAGGAACCTACAGAGCAGACTGAGTACAAGTCTCCTGCAGTAGATCATCCCTTATTTCTTAGATCACCTCAGCTGGCACTTACAGTCTCTATACAGTCACTCAGAGATTGAAAACGAGAAAGAATAAAATATTTCAGTTTACTTACAGTTCTTAGATAAAAACAAACATCATATTGTTACATTATACAGTTTAACTGTTAACTAGCTTCATTACTGACTAAATGGTTACACAGTGGACAGAACATGTCACTGTAACTGTCTACTTCTGACAGACTTCATTGTTAACACCAGTTGCCACAACCTTTTGAACCATTGTTCTCACTGCCAGCATTGGTATTGCACTGGCATTGGGATCAGCACATGTGAGGTTAGGCTAGGTGTCACAAATGTGGACCTACTCCAATGCACAGTAGATTCAGCTTTTGGCCAGGCTAACAGTCCTCTTACTCAAATACAGTGGGCCTGTGTGGTGCTGGAATCTGGGGAAGAATGCTCTGGGGTGAGGTCTGTATCATCCTAATCTAAGAAGACCCCTGGGTGCCATGGACCTTTGAGCCACTCTACTCAGCTTCATCTCTCCCCCTTGCTGTTGCCTCTTCCCCTTTTATGCCACCCTTTCCTCCCATTCCCAAAGGGTCTTTCACTTGGCAAAATTGCAGGGGAGATTGCAAAATATTATAGTACTTGACTAACTGATTTCTTTCAGTGTGAAAATTTATGCATAAAAATCCATTTCTTTAGACACATTGCCCAAAAGTCCCGTTGTGTTAGTATGTCTGCATAATTTGAAGTTGTAATAGGATTTCAACCATTTTTCATGCCCTTCCCATTTTCCACTTATAGTTTTGCCAACATGCTGCAATAGACTCACACAAATACTTCTCTGATGAAATTAAGATCATTCTTCAGGATGCCAGAACAGCATATTGGATGAAGGAAATGATGCACAGAAGGGCTATGTGGAAAGTCACGGGAACAAAATGCTTCAAGAAAAGGGATGAAGAATGAAAGGGGAATCCCAAACAAAGAGTTTCAGTAACAAGAACACTAATATGGTGGATTGTCTCCAATGCTTCTTTATAAAAATAGATCTAAAAATATACATCTTGGGCTAGTATGGATTGAT
This sequence comes from Pogona vitticeps, assembly GCF_051106095.1. Taxonomy (NCBI): domain Eukaryota; kingdom Metazoa; phylum Chordata; class Lepidosauria; order Squamata; family Agamidae; genus Pogona; species Pogona vitticeps. The sequence continues at coordinate 217,052,212 of NC_135784.1, read as the reverse complement.
AAACAAATAATTAGAAATGAATTGAGAAGGTCCCAGTTGAACTATGCATTCCCTACAAACTGCTAGGGTCCCAAGCCAGCTTCAATTCCTCTTATGTAAAATAATAGTGAGTTGCTTTACATGGTTCACAAGAGGATTAACAAGATTAGGAAATATTGTTATCCCTTCTCAGTTATAGGAGTGGGCAGGCTATAAATCTAAGTAAACAGATAACATATACTGGAAATGTAATTAGCTTATTCATATACAGAAATGTTTATGTGCTTTTTATCCTAAGCAGCTGGCATTCCAGAAGCAGTCTAAAATAAACTGTTTAATGGTTTTGGATTCAGATACATGCACGAAAATAACCATAAACAAGAAAGATTAATGCCAAGTGGGAATTTCCTGTCTTACTTTCACAGAACAACTTTAGTTCTGGCTTCCCCAGGCATCCAGGCTCACAGTACAAATGTTTTCAGGGAACTGAGGGTTTTACACATATGATGGTAAAATGATAGGAGTTGGAAGATTCCAGTTCACTTTCTCAGTGGTAGTTGCTTCCTGTCCCCATGAAGGATCTCTCTCTTCTTACACAGAAGATGGAATATGGGGAACTGTGTTTGTATAGATCAGACTACTGGTCTATATAGCTCACTTTGACTGGCAGTGGCTCATTGGGGTTTAGATTGGAGGTTTTCCTACAGCTACGTGAATATCCTTGGTATCCCTGGGTGTCCTCCCATTTGGACACTAAGCAGGTCTGACTCTGCTTAGCTTCAGAGTGTGTTCAGGGTGGTATGATGGAGAAGCAGTGGCCAAACTGGCCCTATACCTAATGGGGCATCCTCTACAAATGACAGATGCGGGATTCTGGCAAGAATGATATTTCCCTGGCAGCAGCGGGGAGAAGGAGGAAGACAGTGAGGCAACTGGAGTCATCTGTCATAACTATATGCCTCCTGGCTGATTACCCAAAAGCAGTGGTGACTTCTCCATTAGGGCAGGTGAGGTGTTGCTGCTCCTCAATCTTGGGTTGCCACCAGTCATCACACTCTTGCCTGTGTATGTGTTGATGCTTCCCTCCTTTCCTGCCTTTGTTCTTGCATAAGTATCTGTTTTGAATACTCACTTTTACTACTGTCTCTATCCACCACAGATTGCTTTGTTTTTCTCCCTACTGAACACAGTGGGAACCAACTGCCACTGCTCCAACAAAATATGGGCTTTGACAAAAAAAATGTCTCCCATATCCTGATGTGAATCAACATTTGAAACGGTAGTATTTTCAGCTAAGAGACAACAGTGCTGACTTTAATTCTATTCCTGTTACACATTACCTCATCATTTCATAAACTAAACATGTACAAGCAATCACATGGGATTGTCATTTGGTATGAATCATCCTGTGACATCATCTTTTACAGCCTCAGACAGCTACACTGGGAGAAATGACAAGCCTCTCTTGGGTTGGCTGTCATATGTCACACGGTGGCTAAGAACGAAGAAGAGAGTTCTCTTGAGCTCAGCTTCTGATAATGACCTCACTGCTGTAACAGTTATAACAAGGTTGTCCAACTGTAAAACAGACAAGTACACTTTGTCTGATGTTTAAAAGTAGAACAATAGATAACTGTCTGCCAACTGTCCACAATAATATAGGAATATGAAATACTTTAAGTCATTATATCATAATTTTTTTGTGATGGTGGAGAACTGATGAGGGTCTCCTGATAAGGATGGCATTTCTGCTGGAAAAAGCATCATAAATTCTATATCATGCTCAGGACAATTGGTTCATGACCATTTGGGCTTAGAAGTATTCCATATCCTGCACATCGAGATTATGATGGGGAACCTCATTGGTCTAGGGTGGACACTATGTGTCCTTCTTTGAAGGATGCATCTTGAGCCTGCTATGGCAGCTACCCTCTAAGCTTATACCAGCAAAGTGCTATCTGAAATTTAATGGCAAATGAGTTGGATCTATAGTCCATTGGGGTACCAGAACATTTCTGGCCTACTTTATTTAAAGTACTTCATCTTTGTGGCTTTAATATAATTTTCAAAGATTATTCTGTTCTGGTTCTATTATCTTCCTAGGAGTTATTTTCTGTCATTTTGTAATTTTAATGTGACTGCATATGAGTTGCTTGTTGAGGTTCCTGTGGAGACTATAAAGTGAGATATAAATTTTGAAACAGAATATAAAAAAAAAACCCAGAATATATTTCTAGTGTGCCGTCTGTGTCTGTCCGGTTAATGGAAATAGCATTTCTGTCATGTGAGCCACTGATTACCTGAATATTTTTATATTCCCAGGCTGTGAAGCTCATAGTTCTTGTTTTGAGTTAGGAAATTTAGATTTTGTTGTTACTTTTATGGGGGAATAATCCTCCAACCCCCCCCCCCCAGGCATGCATTAAAACAGAAACTTCCCAAGCATCTTGTGTGCATTACAAAAAGATTCGCTTCTTTATCTTAATAATGCTTTCCATTTTGTATAAAGAACCTTTCGTTCCTAAGCGTGAAATGAAAACAACCTTGTTAAATGTAATAGTGCCTTATAAAATGAGAAGGTGCCGTTTTGGATAGTCATAGTATTATAATAAAATATTATCTCTTCTCTCGGTAGTGAAATGTTGCACTACCTGTTTTCAAAGTAGAAGCAACCCAAATAATAACAAGGATGGATTGGATAAGTTCCTGAGTGTAGTTCAGAGGTCTCCAAACTCCAGCCCACCTTGCCTTTCCCGGTCCAGACTCTAGTACCTTTCCCTCCCTGCCCCCGCCTCCCCACCTCCCCTAACAGCTCCTGGCATCAGGATTGCTCAACCCCTGCCCTAACACATGCACTCTCACTCTCTCAGCCTATCCACCAAGGGGAAACAATGAAGCTCCCACCCATTCCCCAGGCTTCTCTCTTGTGGCCCTCATACTGAAAAGTTTGGAGACCCCCTGACCCAGAATATCTCCTGTTGTTGCCCAGTTTCACCCTGTAAAAAAAAACTTTGGTGGCTGCTAAGAAGCAGGATGTAAACATGTCTACTTGAAACAGCGGCCATGCTAAGCAATGTCTTAGGCAGCACCTATACCCTCTCTACCTTCTCTGGTCAGCTCCTTCCCAAGCCATACCTCCTTAGGAGGGAAGCCTTCCAAGCTCTCTGTTCCCAGTCAGCCTAGGGCACCATCCAGCAGCCCATCGTGCAAAACTTTCTGCACTCTCCCAGCACCCTGAATAGCTTCTCTCCCCCCCCCCCCGGGGAACTCTGACCCCAGGTGTGGGCCTCACTGCACTCAGCCAACATCATCTTTCTTGAAGCTGGTGAAGAGATTGCTGGTGTCTATGGCCCAGTGGAAGGCACCACAGTGACTTGTCCTGTGGGACAGCGAAGGTGCTTGAGTCCTGGGAACAGTCTGAGCCTGGGAAGGGCAACCCGAAAGAGCCCAGCTTCTGAGGTAAACATGGCAGCCAAAGGGCTGATAAGGGTGAAGGCTGAGCCCGCTGGTCAAGCCCACCCTCCGTCACTTGTCTCCCCACCTTTCCTGGGGACACAGCAGTGTCCTGGCCCAGCCGTGCTGTCCTGTCTCCTTCTCCACCTCCTCGACTGGTCTAGAAGGCCTGGAATCCTGGCTACAACTCCAGAGGGTGGAGGTGGACTCTTCAGTCTCTCGCTGGCCAGTTTCCAGTTGCCCTGTGTTAAGCCATAGGTCATTCCCACCTCTTCCCGTGTCTCAGTGCTGGGCATTGGCAGCCACCCTGGACCAGGCACCCCTTATCCACTGTGTTAACTCAAGAGGGTGCATGGCTGTTTGGAGTATTTTAGGTTTCTCCTCATTGTCTGTATACACTGATGATGGGAATGAGGTTGAAGGGTAGCGCATGCATGAATGGGCAGGTGCAGGAGCTGTTTAACCCAGATTTATAAATCTGATCTAGTTTTATAAATCTTTGCAGCCTGAGCAGTTTCCAAATTTGAAGCAATTTCGTCAGAGACTGACTAAACATTAGGAAGAACAGCCTTCAGAACACGGCCAAAGAGCCCGAAAAACCCACAACAACCATTGAAGCAATTTGCTTGCAGATTTGTGTCTGTTTTTGGTTTAGGGACGTGGTGGCATTAGGGACGTGGTGGTGCTGTGGGCTAAACCGCAGAAGCCTGTGCTGCAGGGTCAGAAGACCAAGCAGTCGTAAGATCGAATCCACGCGACGGAGTGAGCGCCCGTCGCTTGTCCCAGCTCCCGCCAACCTAGTGGTTCGAAAGCATGCAAATGCGAGTAGATAAATAGGGACCACTTCGGTGGGAAGGTAACAGCGTTCCGTGTCTAAGTCGCACTGACCATGTGACCACGGAGGATTGTCTTCGGACAAAATGCTGGCTCTATGGCTTGGAAACGGGGATGAGCACTGCCCCCTAAAGTCGAACACGACTGGACAAAATTTATCAAGGGGAACCTTTACCTTTACCTTTTTGGTACAACATACTTGTGTGAACAAACCTTTTCTTTTAATTTTTTTTTTAATTTTAACTATAACATAAACATAAATATAAATACATAAACCAAAATACAAATTACCTGTGTTCCCCACCACCATAGACGGGACCTCTTGCAGTAATCTTCTTCTTCCTCGATCTATATTCTTCTTTTTTTATTGTCCTCTTCTCCAGAACTGCATTGATTCTTGATTTGGAGCTTTCCCTTTTCCTCTTGTTAACACATATTCCAAAAATCTGCCCCATATATCATAAAAATTATTCTTTTTCAACTCTCCTTTCTTAACCTTTAAATTACAAGTCAGCTTATCATTTATAGCCATATTCCATATTTCATTATACCATTCATTCAGTTCAGATTTTGTTTTCCATTGCCTAGCTATTATTAGTCTAGCTGCTGTTAATAAATTGGTAATCAATTCTTTAGTCATATTATCATATTCCACATTCTCAAATATTGATAACAAAGCAATCTCGGGATTAAATTCTATATCTTTTTCACGTATGTCATTTAGTTCTTTAAAGATTAGTTTCCAAAATCTTTGTACTTTTTCACATTCCCACCACATATGGAAATATGTACCAATTTACTTCTCACATTTCCAACAGACATTCAGATAGCTAGCATTTATTTTATTCAATTTTGTCAGTGTTAAATACCATCTTAAACCCAATTTTAATTTTTTTCTCTTATTCTCACTGACATAAATCTTAAAACCCTCATTTTCCACATCTTCCTCCTTAGTCCCTTTTTCTAATTGCATATGATTCAACTATGATATATTCTTATATTGAAGGACTTGATTAATTTGATCTTTTGAACTCATTTTATACAATCAGTCTTTCAATCTAATAATTTTTTTCTTTAAATAATTCCACATAAACTTTCATATTGACAGGAAAATTCTCTATTTCAGTCACTAATCCTACTGGAGAGTTAAATGGACATAAATTATTTTTATATTTATACCATATGTTTAACATTGTCTTTAAGAGAGTCACTCCCTCTCTTTTGGGGGGTGTGACTCTCACTGCGAAGAGTGAGGTTCGCAGCTTGGGGATTACATCTGGACCTGGTGCTCACCATGGAAAACTCAGGTGGTGTCAGTGGTCCGCTCTGCCTATTTTGCCCATCTTGGGCAGATTGCCCAGCTGTATCCCTATCTTGATGTTGGGGTGCTCATCACTCTGGTCCCTGTGCTCGTAATCTCTAGATTAGACCACTGTAATGCTCTCTACTTGGGTCTACCTTTGAGATTGATGCAGAAGCTCCAAATGGTGCAGAACACGGCAGACAGACTCCTCAGTGGGGTGAGGAAACACCAATCTTTTTTTTTTGCCATGGCAATAAACACAATATGAAAGAAATATAGACCGAATCAGGATTGTACCTGTCACATAATGAGGTGGTGTGTAAAGAATTGTTTCCAGTTTGTGACCCACTTCAAATGTGCTAGGGGGCCCCAGGAGTCCGTATGACCCCCGTTGAGCTGCTCTAGAGGAGAGAAAGAAGAAAAGAAGCAGTATCACACACTCAAGGAAGAAGATATCTAGACAAGCCCCAGACATGGTTAGAGAATTGATTTATTGCCTTCTTCCAGTTGGGCTGTCTGACACAAATAGCATTAACATACTGACTCTGACAGGACTTTGGGTGCCCGTGCTTCATTCAGGAAATCTGGCAGAATCGTTCCTGAAGAGAAAAGAAAACCACCGTGTTTGTCACCCTTGTTTCCATTGTCTGAATTCTCCTACCTGTCTGGACAAAAGTTAAAACAGAAAAATGAAAACACAGTAGCACCTTGAAGACTAACTTTTATATTGCAATAGTTTTCGAAGAAGTAGCCTTGTTAGTCTGTGCAAGCATATCAGACAAGAAAGAAAGAAAAGAAAAGAAAAGAAAAGAAAAGAAAAAGATGACAAAAAATATTGTGGCACCTTAAAAACTAACTGCTGTATTTTTAGTGTGAGTTTTCGTGGATAAGGCCACTTCCTCAGATATGAGAGAGACAATATGATTGTAATATTTATACATGGCCTCATGGCCCAGTGGGAGTATGATAACAGACAATGTGATAATGGTTTGTTAGTATTGAGTAATGAACCATTGACACTTCGTCCATTTTTTGTTTTTGTTTTTTTGTTTTGCCTGATGTGTTTTATTATAATGTGAGCTTCCATGGAACATCCACTTCTTTTGGTCTGAGGAAGGGATGTACGTCTCCGCAAAAGCTCACATTGGTTAAATTCTGTTGCTTAGTGTAGTAAATTGCTCTACTGTAACTGCAACGTACTGTGTAAATTCCAGTTACAATACATCCATTTGAATGAATGGAACTTATGGAGAAGTTGACTCAACAAATCCCTACTGATTCAATGAGCCTAATCTAGTGTGGTTTACTACACTAAGTAACAGGATTTGGCCCTTGAAGCTTAATGACTATACATGTACAGGCTGATGGCACAGTCATATGGCTCGCATTTTGGAATAGTGCTCCAGACCAACCCTGATTGCACCCTTAGTATTTAAAATGTTACTTTTTTGTTTTTGTCTGGATGTACTTGCACAGACTAACCCAGCTACTTCTTTGAAACCTACACCTTCACATTTTTGGTAAAATGTAACACATGTATACAAATAACCACAGATAGATTGTTACTTCATTAGCTTGACCAGTACATTTGTGATGATTGTTATGCAGAAGTGTAATTCATGTGCACAGAAATCTGAATCTAGATTTCACTCTACCAAGGCCACCCTGGGATTTGTGTAGTTTTGCAGATAAACTGTATAATTTTCGTATACAGTTCTTCTGATCTGTCTCCTCACAACAGTTTTGCCACTTCTGTGACTGAGTGGAAATGACCAATGCCATACAATCAGAGCCACTTTGCACAAGATACAGTATGCTTAGAGTACTATTCAGGCAAAAAAAGAAAAAAAGAAAAAGAAAAAGAAAAAGAAAGAAAAAAACGGGGGTGGGTGGGGTAATTTTTTTTGCATAGTTCTGAATTTCTGGTCAAAATTCCTTTTTACTACACAGCAGAAGTACAGCAATCCACAAAGAAGAATAGCTACAAATTCCCCAGAATGTCCACCCCTTTCTCATTAACTGGCACTTAAGGTCTCAGTAACTCACTCTGAGACATTTGTAGGGTGAAGAATAAAATGTTTCTTTACTTTTAGTTGTGAACCGATCAGTAGGAAACAAGCAAACTAACTGGTTCCAAAAGGTTAAAGAAGAGGGAAAGAAACAGTCAGCAGAGAGGCAGAACTCTCTTTGAATTAAGAGGTGGGATGGAATGATTGGTTAGTGCTGGATAGATTGACAGTCATCCCAGTCCAGAAAAATCCCTCCCAGCCACACTTACTAGAAGCAGCAAGCAAGGTTGTAAAAAGTGTGAGCAAGGATAACATTCCAGCCCTGCCTGTTGCTGCTCTTCCCCCTTGAAGGAAGGTGGTTTGAAGAGAAGTTTGTTATGTGTGGAATCACTCCATGTGATCAGGAGAGACTTCATATCCTCAGCTGCATGGAGAGCCTCTGTATGTTCCAGAAGCCTCTCCAGATGCTCTCTCTCCCCATAGAGATGATTATAAGCAATGGGTAGGGTTAGGACTGTGTCCCTTGCCAGTCTTTCAAATTAACCCCTTTTTGGATATCTGAATAGGGCTCAAGGGCATCATTTAACTAGACATAAACTTGTCAGAATCATGTGACTGTTGTTTCCTGCTGAGTGTGTAACTGGTGGCATAACCCTTCAGCAAACTCTGAGCTGGCTGTGCAAGCTCCTTGGCAGAACTTTTTTTTTTAAAAAAAAGAAAACAACAATCTTGCTCTTTCATGTGCCAGCATAACCCTGTCAACTGCAATATTTAGACCTGGTTTTCACCCTTTCCAGAGATGTTGTTCTGAGATGCATCTGTTTCTAGCTTTGACCAAAATCACTAGATTTCTATCGGCTGCACAAGAGAGAATCATCTGGGGCTGATCTAATTCATTGATTGCATTTTAAGGTTTGTTCACATCAGCAAATCTTCAGATGCAATGAACAATTACGGAATATTTGCCTGGACTCTAACTTCATTAGTTTGATTACTTCTAGTCCATGTTTTCTTAGTTGATTAAGCAGTTCAATCAACTAAATGAATGTGAAATTGACTTTGTGGATCCAAGTCACACAGCCAGTCGGTTGCTGTGTACTGCCTTCTCTGTTATACGAAGGGAGAAACAACGTATGACTTTGAATACAGCATTACTCAGATAGCAAAACTTTATAAATACTGTACTGGCAAGTTGAGGTTATTAGAGAAAACAGCTAGCATGTTATCAGAAAGAAACAAAGCTTCCTTGGATGCTGAAAGATGTCTTTTTGTCCTGAGAATAATTACAGCCAGCTGCATACTGTGCATTTCACTTTGTTTTTGTGATTGGTCAGTGAAAGGTAATCATGGGCATCATTTGCAAGTCCAATTACCCAACCTGGTATCTCTGAAGAAATTATGTTGTGGGAGGAATATACAGGCTATTGGAAGGCAACACACATTTTCCCTGAAGTCTAACTTTGGCCCTTAGAGATTCAGCATATTAGCAAATGATTTTGGAATGTTTGGATGCCATCCTTAGATGCCATCCTGTGAAGCCCACATAAATGGAGTTGTGTGCCTCTGCAACAAAAACAGAGAAAGAGGAATCCCCAATGCTTCCCTATACCTATCTAGTCCATCATCAGATTGCTTGGTGGACAGCATTGCAATGAGGCTATTGATTCCAGAGTAGGGCTGTCTGTGCCTTGCCTGTAAAAATCCACCAATGTAGCAGCGGATAACCTGGTGCCCTTGAGTTGCTTTGGACTACGCACTTCATAAGCACCCACTATCATGGCCAGTTGTCAAGGATTATAAAAATTAAAGTCCAGAATTCCTCAAGAACACCAGATGCCTGTTTCTGCTCAAGTCTGTCCTTCCCTAGCCCTGTGGCACCAAGACTACTACCATGAAAAATGCAAGCCTGGGTGAAATGTGCCTGTATTTGCTTGTAGGTGAGTAGTGGGAGGGCATGGCTACAAGGCTGCAGAGGGCACATCTGGTAAAGTGTCAGTGGCTGTGCACCAAAGTTCTCTGATGATAGGGGGATGTTCTACTCGCTTTCTGCATCAACTTTATATCCTGTTCTACAGCAGAGGTGAGATATGAGGACTTTCCAGGTGTTTCTGGATTGCAACCTCCATCTTTCCTAGTTAGCATAGCCAGTAGAGATGGATGCTAGAAGCTGAGAAGAACGGATCTGTACAACACTGATGGGAGAGAAGATTCAATCATAGTAGGAGGTGGGATCTCCATGGGGGAGAGCTGCACTTAAGGCTTTGGGCAGCCACATGGTTGTAAGGCTATGGATTGTGCATTGAAATGGGCAGGAAAATGATGAACTGTGCTGATTTGTGATTTGTGGCTTAGCATAAACTCCCAGAAAAATGAACAAGTTAATGGTTCATTTTTCTGGTTTGTGCTGGGAGGGGGGAACCTACCTGCTCCTGTCCTCCATCACCCAGTCACTCCCTTCTCACTGCCCCCATTACCTTTCTACCTGGTCCTTCCACTGCTGCCTCCTCCACTGTTGCTGCTGACCAGCAGTGCTGTGGTATCCTCAGACACAGCAGGCAGAGCCTCCCTTCTCGGATTTGGTCTGCTGCTTCTGTGCATGCACCTACTGCCCAGCTGATAGGTCTGCCTTTGAGGGGCCAGCCTTCTGTCTCTGTGCATGTGCCTGCCTATCAGCTGGGTGGCAGGTGCATGTGCAGAAGCAGTGGACCTGGCTTCCACGCAAGGAGGCAGGCCTGCTGCCTCTCAGGCTGGCAGTGGTGGAGGTGGAAGAGGAGAAGGCAATGGTGGTGATGGGGGCAAAGGGAAGGGGGTGGGCAGACATCCCATTTTGCCAAAGTGAAATGCAGCACTGAGAGGAAAAAAGTCCAGCACTTCATTTTGTTTCAACAAAACAGGATCCCTAAACTGGGTCACAAACCAAACCACAAACCAGCCCAGTTTGTGTTCTTTTCTGATTCATTGTTCAGTTCATGCCCATCTGTAATTGTATACAGATACAGGTAGGCACTGTCTCATTCATACAAGAAGACCATCCAGCCAGTTCATTCAGACCAAATTATTTTACAAACATAAAGACTTGGTTGTGCATCTGTGTATATGTTGAATGTGTGCTTTGGATTAATCATAACAATTGTCAGTATTGTTACTGGGCTATATCATGAGTTAAGAAATTATGTGTTCTAGCATGGTGACTCAGAAGGTTTGTTAATATAACATTTTCATTATGTATCTTAGATTTTTCTTTATTAATTATGTTTTTCTTTCTTTGATGCTGAAGCTCCATATATGCTTCATTTTTCAGGAGCATGTTATATCTGTCATTTATCTGGGAGAACATTTATGTTTGTATAACCTTGGTGAAATAATAACAAGAAAATATAAAAAGAATGAAAGTGTAATGCAATGCTGAACCACTGGGTACATTTATTAATCTTCGTTAGGAGTGGCTCAGAAAAACATTGGTTCTGGTTTAAATAGCATGGAGAGCTGGGGGAGGGTAAGATCAGCACTGCCCATGCATGAAGTTGTCTTTAGTAATTGTCTTTGGCTGTACTAAGGCACTATAGTGTAGCTTTGCTAAATGCAAGTCTCTTAAAAATATCAGGATGTATAGCAATTAGTCAGTTGTTTTCAGCTTGTTCCAGTACACTCTAATGTGGCTTATTGCTCATTCAGTGTGATGTAATTCTAGAACCATTACTAGCCTTGCATCCACCTATGCACAATGAAATCCTAGTGATGCTAAAGAAATTTAGTCATACACAAGCACCACCAACATGCAGCTTGGAACTTTGCAATCCAATTGAGCATAACAGAACGGAATCCACTACATGACAATGCTAAGTTTAATTAGCTAATTTTGTTTTGAGAGTGAGCAATTGATCTCAGTGGAACTTAGTTTCTATATTGTTGCTGTTGTTCTTATTGCTGTTTCTGTATTTATCAATGCAACATTTGCTTAAAGCAAAATGCTGTTAATTTATAGCACAGTCCTATGTGCATTTATTCATAAGTTAATCGTGTTGGGTTCAGTGGTGTTTAAAACCAGAAAATTGGTAATGAAAACAAGCAAGGAAAGTCAAAAAGTGTGATGAAGGTAGAATCTTGTTGAAATGTTCAGACTGGTGTTTGAGAAGAAGCACCAGAGCTGATCCAAGACATATTACTAGCTGTGACATACGGTGCATAACATTATCTGTAGTAAGTATGGCATGTTATTTTGTACATGAGACAGAGAAATCCCATAAGCATCTCTTTGGGCAATTAAAACTAGGGCTATACATGAGATCAATCCCAAATTAATTCTAATTGGCCGGTTTGATTAGTAATTTGAGTTTCCGCTGAAGTTGGTGTGTCAAGGTTACCTGGATCAGAGAGGCTCACAGTAATCACTTACCTACACTACCCTGATTGTGTTGCTGTGAGTAAAATCCAGGGGATCAATGTCCTCATGACTGGAGAAAATCCTCCTGTCCAGTACCCTCCCAACACCTTAGTCCATCCTCACTAAGCATTGTTTCCAGGGAGCTACCAAAAATCCACAAGATAAGCACTTGGACTCTTTTGCCAATCCTGCAAGGTAGAAATGCCAAAAAAATTCCCACAAAACACACAGACTCCCAATAGATGGTTGAGGGAAGTCTGGTTTTAATCCCACCAACTCTTAATTTAAAAAAAAAACCAAACAGCTGAAAAAATTATTAAAGATGGTAAAGAAATAAAAACAGCAAAACTGAAAAATAGCTTCAACAATTACAGAACAGTCAAAAGGCATGTAGAGCAAAATAAGCAATCAAAGCATTGAGGTAAGAACAATCCCAGAACAATCACACAAGAAAATAAGAAAGCTAGCTAACCTACATTATGCTATGCTTACATTCTAGCCTAGATTCAACATAGCCTCAGTGCATATACAGAATGCAGATCATATAGTAATGCAGCAGATAAGCATAGCATTCATTTAAGAGATAACTAGGTTAAGCAAAGTAACATCTGTTCCCATTTTTATACTGAAAATTCCAGTTTCAGACTCTTCTGGAGGATTTGTAAATCAGGCAATGAGTTTCCCCAAATTTTCACAAATAATAAATTAACTTCTTCCCCTTCCTTCACATCAGCTAATCACATTCTGCTAATTAACTCCGTAACAAGGAGTGAGCTCTGCCTGGTCTTGAAGCTTCCTTTCTCACAGAGATAAGATACAGGTATTTGCTGCCTTCCAGTGACCAGTGGGCATTCCCCCATCACCCTTTCTCTCAGTCAGCTTGTCCCGAGCATGAACTACAAGGTCTGATTTTCCAGAAGAGCAACAGAAGCCACAAGCCCTCATTTTTCCAATCTCTTGACACAATGTACAGCCCTAATAATAATTAAATACAACAAAAAACTTTCTTCTGTTTTATGGCTCTCCAAACCTGCTGCTAGAAGCAGCTGTCCCATTTTACCCAGTATTTGGAAAACCTGTCACTTGGACTTTATTTAAAAAGTAGAGCATGGGATGCGGGGTGGGGATTGAGGACAGAGAGTAAAGCACAATGTGATCATGACTTAGATTTCTGTGTTCTAAAGATAAGCTAAAAACAGACCTTGACTGTTTGGCTGCATTGAGGATTCTATGAGCTGTCACCCCAAAAAGTAGCTTCCAAACTGTGGCAAATGTACTTAGTCAGTGTCCAGTATGTTTCTATCAGTTGTAAGAATACATGACTGTTAGAGTTGTTGTCTGTTTTTGCCATGCACTTGGTTCACCTGCAACTGGCATGTATGATGGTATGGTGAAATGATTGACATAACTGTGCCATTCAGCAACCCATAATCTCACAACAGTCCCACTACAGAATCTTATTGGTTGCATGAAATCACATGACATGGATTACAAAATTCACGGTCAGCAGTGCAGATAGCACGGCTGGCAGCAAATATGGTAAATAACTGAGTTGCAAGAGGAGTACTGGAGAGACATCTCTTCCATTTGCTGACAAACCAGAGCTTTCTACATAGAAATAGTAATATGAAATATTAATTTTTCAGACCCACAGATTTAATGAAGACCTTCAGATAAAGCAGCATAAAAGTGGAGGTGGTGGGGAGAGAAAATATGTTTGCTGTATATCTTCTATACCACACATTTCAGGATGCACTGTGAGATTTCACAGTGTTGGTGGAAAATCCCCAATGACTATGGGAATTATAGTGAAAATAATCTCACAAAAAACTGCATCACACTGGCACACAACCAACCAGCTTTCACATAGGATGCCAAACTTGTAATGAAGCATATTCTTGGTTACAGTGTGGTTAGATGAACAGATCTTTTACAGTTTTTAAAATTATTATTGCTCCATAAATTGTGTATATCATTCCCCTGCCTTTTCTTCTCTTCCCATCTCTCTCTCTCTCTCTTACATATCCTCCATGCTCTTCCTATAGTTGACTCCACAGGGGTGCAGCTCAACCCCAGAATTAACACCTTATATTTGGCCTACACCTGTGCTTATTTGCATTCAATCGTATTAGCTAGAAGCTTGTTTAAAAATACAGTGCTTGGGTTGTTTAAGAATGTCAAGCCTGTTCCAGATGCTGAATCCTGCCCTAGAGTGTCAATCCTGTGGAAACTCAGAATAAAAATAGCCTTCCATTTATTGCAGTTTTCCTTGAGCAGAATCTTGCCTTTTATTTCCTTTTTGTATTTATAGCATTTATCTGTGGCTCTGCAGGAGGAAATAATGAAAACTTAATGTGCATTCTATCTCTTCAAGGGTTTTACTGTAATGTGTCTTTGCCAATTTCTCCCCCATTGCTGAAAGCAGAAAAAGTCACAAACCTTGACCACCACTTTACTTCACTACAAAACTAGTTCCTTTCAAAGTAGCTTTCTCTGATATTGACTGTGGACTATGCTGAACTAATTGCTGTCCAGAGAGGACTACACATAAGTAACTGTGAACTTTCTAAAGCATTTGAGCTCTCAAAGGATAAATTATGGGATAAATAGCATTCCCATGTCAACTGCCTCCCTGGTTTGTTTGTTTGTGTCTTTTTTGCTCTCCCCCGCCCTCTGTGTCACATATATACGCATGTAGGCCTGTGTGAGAAGAACCCGCACAATATGAATTACTTTTCTATAAGTATTTCTCTATAAACATGATCAAACCTCATGAAATGGACCACAGAAATCCAGCTTTCTTCTTCCTTGGTTAATGAGGAAGATATGGTTTTTCAATCCAGCTAGAATTTATAACTCGCAACAATCTAAATCAGTGATTCCCAACTAGAGATGGACACAAATACAAAACTAAACCAGGAAGTTCATTAAAAAAAACCACCACTAGTTCATTGATTAAGGTTAGTTCTGAATCAGAGAACCTGAACTTTCCCAAACCAATAACCCTTTCCCCAATTTAACAAACTTCCTGGATTGTTTCCCCCTCCCCACATACTGCTCCCTTCCTCCTGTACCCATTCCCTCCCTACATTGTCCTGCCACCACTGCCACCATTTAGAGATAGCAGCCCTGGCTTCCCTTCAGGGAGCCAGGGCTGCTCTCTATGCATCTGTGCATGCACCCGCCTCTCAGCTGGACAGATGCTCACAGGCAGCCAGCCGGCAGCTGGCTGGCCGGATGCTAAAAGTAATTCTCCCTCCCTCTCTCTCTCTCTCTCTCTCTCTCTCTCTCTCTCTCTCTCTCTCTCGGCAGCTGGCTTGTCAGCCGGCACAGTAACTTATGTGCATCTCACTGCCTTTCAGGTGAGAGGCAGGGACATGCACAGAGGCCTCAGGCCTGGGGAAGCTGGCTGCATCTCAATATGGCAGCAGTGGTGGCAGAGGAGGAGGAGGAGGAAGCAGTGGCAGGAAAACATAGGGAGGCAACAGGGACAATGGAAAGGGGATGCGGTCAGGCTGTGGGGGCGGAGAGGCAGCCAGGCTATTTTTCTTAAGATAACGAGGGTGTCAAAAAGAAAACGCCAAACAAACTGTTGACCTGATTTGTGGTTTATTCGGGGGGAAATTGTACATTCATGATTCGTGGACTTCCACAAACACTGGTCAACTGCCATTTTGTTGGTTCTCATGGATCCCCATATGTTCTTGGACTACAACTCCCAGAAGTTTCCACCACTAGCTGTGCTGGCCAGAATTTTTGGGTATTGTGGACCAAGAATATCTGGGAACCCAAGGTTGGGAACCACTGATCTAAATCAAATATGACACTTACAATAGCATCAGGATTCAGGGCCCCTCTGCTCTGCAGTCCTTTCCAGTGCCAAAAACCTTCCCTGAAGCGTTTCTCATCTCCCTTCTCCAGTGTAATGATTAAACTGGGTTTTGGCTTAATTTTGAGACACTGTGCTCACTTTTCTGTGAAAAAGGCTTGTTGAATATAGTATGAAGCATGCAGATTTTTCAATACCACAGTTCTATTGTCAGTCCAAATGCATACTGCAGGCAAGAAATCAGAAGTAGTGAGACTCACAAGGGCAGCTATGAAGGAACTAGAAAAGATCCATAAATAAAGATGAACACCAAGGCCAAGATAATCCATATTATCATGTCCCCAGTTACTGTGTACATCTGTGGAAGCTGAGCAGGGGAGGAATGGCTAGGAAAAATTGTTTGAAATGTGTGGTTTTGGAGGAGAGATTTATGGATGCCATGGCCTGAAATAAGAGGGCACAAGATCAAAGCAAGCCTGAACTCTTTTTAGAGGGAAAAACAACTAAACAGGGGCTGTTTGGATGTAACATGGGAAGATAAGACTTGCTGGAAAGGACAATAAAGCTGGTGGGGGGGGGGAGGGGGGAATGAAGGCAGCTGGAAAAGAGAAAGACCAAATGTGAGATGGATAGATGGATTGACTCAGTAAAAGAAACTTTGGCCTTGAGTTTGCAAGAGCTGAGCAGGGCTGTTTTGGAGGTCACCTATCCAGAGAGTCACATAAGTTTGAAGCAAGTTCAGTGCACATAAAAAGCAAAAGCAAAAAAGCAAAGCGTGCTGCTATATACCGCCCCATAGTGCTTCAAGCACTCTCTGGGTGGTTTACAAGTTAAGTATGCAGGCTACACATTGCCCCCCCCCCCAGCAAGCTGGGTACTCATTTTACCGACTTCGGAAGGATAGAAGGCTGAGTCAACCTTGAGCCGGCTACCTGCCTGGGATTGAACCCCAGGTCGTGAGCACAGTTTTGGCTGCAGTACAGCAGTTTTAACCACTGTGCCACAATAGCAAACATGCAGAAAACTGGGCTATAAACTGATGGGTCTTCGAGATGGCATGTTGCCTTGGTTGAGAAATGTTAAGGGTTTACCTGGACTGCATCCTAACAGACAAGTGCCTCTGTGCTATATTGTAGGAGAACTAGTTGTGCTTGTTGATCTATTGCAAACAAACTGTGAGTCTTGAAGGCTGGTGTGGCTACCCAGGGTTGAACTGTGACAGGAGAGTCAATGCTGCCAGAGGGAGATGGGATGGGGTGGCCCCATTTCCTCCAGCAGCCTTTCCCCTCTTTCTATTCCTGTGCCACGTGCTACTGGCATCCCTGTGCTCCCATCACTTCAAGCATCCAACTGTGAGCAGAAGAAGCTGGACTAAAGAAGGAGTCTGGAGTCTGTCAGATATGAACAACCATCACCCCAAGAACAATAATAATACTGAGAAGTTTTTGTGTGCTGTGCACTTTGTTGGCTGATCCACTAGCACGAATGCTTAGGAAGTGCTATACTGCTCAACACCTCCCTACTATCCAAAGTGATACACAAAATAAGCCAGAGGTTTTGGGGAAGGACAAAAAATTGTGGGAATTCATTTTTTTAAAAAAGTTACAAAGCTATAGCAGGAAAACTGAATGTTGAAGGAACTTCCATTAAGATCACTGCAAAGCCTGCTACTTAAACAGGAACAAATGCTCTGTGGGGGTTGATAACTGGATCCAATGGAACAAATAAACAGCAGCTGGATTAAGTACTTTTGCTCTAAATTGTGGGATCAAACATAAATAAAAGTTAATGAGATGTGTATGTATGTAAATTCAGGAGTGATTGTTGTCATCTCTGTGTGTATGCCAAAGACTTTGAAATGGCTAGAATGAAACTTTTAAGTGAGAGTTTTTCTTTGAAAAATCCTGCCCTAAAAGCTGAAGTTACTGTGACGCAAGTTAAGTCTAAATATAATGTTAATGAATAGGTTCATCTGGATTTTTTTAAATAGAAAGGTAGAACTTACCTGCATTGAAATGGAAACATCCTTAATACAGTAGCATCATCCTGAAATGAATACATGTGTCTTGTTGTAATACATTCCTGTGCACTGAGATCTTAATTACAGGAAGCTGACTTCACAGCACCTCTACTTATCCAAGACAGAACCTATAGGAGCATGTCAGTCTAGAGACAATGAGCCGTGTTTTTTTATGGGAATGGTGCAAGTCTTCCTCTACCCACACTCCCATTTTATTTTACCACACACAAGAAAGGGCACACCTTTTAGGATGGAAACAAAATGCCTGAATACTCTGAAAACAGCCTAGCTACTAAGGGGGAAAGAAAGCTAGCAGTAGTTAACATGGAATAAAAAATATTGTGCATAGCTGGAATTCATCATAGGGCTGGGGCTACATATTACATGCAGGAAAGGATGTTTGGGTTCCTCTTCAGGTACTTTGTTTCCCCTTTGGAAAACAGTATTGTCTGGTTTGTGTTATGTTGTGTTTTGGTATGTGCATGGTAACTTTCAAATAGTGGTTGATGTAAGAAGAAATGTTAAAGTCTCCCTGTACCTGCCAGTTTTCTGATTTTCTAAAAAAATATTTAGCTACCACATTGAAACCATAACACTTTGTTATGAGAACAGGTCACACTGAAGCCTAGTTTAAAATGATTAACCAGCCACTATCTTCGCGAAGGCTTTCATGGCCGGGATCTAATGGTTGTTGTGGGTTTTTCGGGCTTCTTGGCCGTGTTCTGAAAGTGGTTCTTCCTAACGTTTCTCCAGTCTCTGTGGCTGGCATCTTCAGAGGACAGCAAACTGTGCTCTCAAAGACTTTGAAATGGCTAGAATGAAACTTTTAAGTGAGAGTTTTTCTTTGAAAAATCCTGCCCTAAAAGCTGAAGTTACTGTGACGCAAGTTAAGTCTAAATATAATGTTAATGAATAGGTTCATCTGGATTTTTTTAAATAGAAAGGTAGAACTTACCTGCATTGAAGATGCCAGCCAAAGAGACTGGCAAAACGTTAGGAAGATCCACTTTCAGAACACGGCCAAGAAGCCCGAAAAACCCACAACAACCATCCACTATCTCTTCTACTATACATGGAGAGAAGACATTGAAAGCGTTCTCTTTCAAAATTAAAACCAGTGAAAGTTCCTTGTGTCTCTGAACATAGATATTAAGGGTTTGTATAAAATGTGGTTTGTGAACAAGTTGGGATCTGAAATGATAATATTATCCTAGCTTCTTCACAATAGCTATAGTTTAAACCAGGATGGAAGCTACGGCCTTCCAGATATTTGGGACAACAACTCCTAGCAGCGCTAGCCAGCATGAAAAATGATGAAAGAGTATGGGGCCAGTATTAAAAAAAGATGATGTGACTATATTAAGGAGGGCCACAATTGCTGATCTCTAGGGTAGATAAAGCACAGTTCCCTGAGCTCAGCTGGCAAGTACAGTTTGTTAAATATTGAAGCCCGAAGCACTCCATTTCCTCTTGAGGCTGAAAAAAAGAAAGAAAGAAAAGGAAATGGGGAGATATGGGTATCACAACACTAATTGAACAGTACACCAACATATGTCACCTTGCACAGCAAGACTATCCTCTTCCCTCCTTGCTTCCATGGCTTTCCAAACTGCCCCAAAATTGTTCTGGAGGTGTCCCCAGGCTTCTGCAGGCAGCAGCTTTTAGAAATGAGCAAGGGACTGTGACAAAGAAATGGCAAATACCAGCTCACAGTTCTGCTGACAGAACTGGTACCACCACGTTATGCCCATGGCCGAAGGATTCGATTTTCTTTTATACCTGTAACTAAAACACCACATCATAGCCCACCTCTTTCCAAAATGAAGGGATGATCTACCCAGAGTTAAATATTCTTCAGTTCTTGAGTGGGATTCATATACTTGCTGATTGATTCCCAAATTATATAATTCAAGGTAATTACCTAAGAAACCTAAATATGTATGCTGGATTAATATAGTACTGTCAGACATTGCCCAGTAAAGGTAAAGGTTCCCCTTGACAATTTGTCCAGTCATGTCCAACTCTAGGGCGTGGTGCTCATCCCCATTTCCAAGCTGTCGAGCCAGCATTTGTCCGTAGACAGTCTCTGTGGTCACGTGGCCAGCACAACTAGACACGGAATACCATTACCTTCCCACCATGGTGGTATCTATTTATCTACTTGCATTTTTACATGCTTTCGAACTGCTAGGTTGGCAGGAGGTGGGACAAGCAACGGGAGCTCACTCCAATTGCCAAGTAGGATGCTACAAAGTGGAGGACACGATACACTTTCTAACATAATGTCCTCTGTATGCAGATCTGAGGGACCAATATCTAAAATCCTTAACAGCTGGGATCAAGACCACTTCCCCTTTATGCAGACTCCTATTCCTGCCAGCTGACACAAAGGACTATACATCCTATAGGACTGCTAAATTTGTTGAACAAGCTATAGAAAGACAGAACTTATTGCCCGCTTTGTAAGTTCTTCAAGTTAATTTCACATTTTGATTCATTTGTTGAGAATGTTTATTGTATTATATTACTATTATTTTATCATTTTATGCTTTTTATGCTTGTTTATATGTACTTACATGAGATGCGAAATACTATTTTACTATTGATTTAATCTTGCATATAATCTGATTGGCTATAAAGCAATAAAGTATTCATTGGATTATATGTTGGATTATATTTTAATCTTTTTGAGGTATAGGTGTATCTCCTTTTTTTTTAAAAAAAATTGATGGTGGGGGTTGTTTAATGGAACTCTGCATCAAAATCCTATGTACCTTGTCCAACACTGCTGCAGAAACTGAATAGGGTGAGGATGAGGTGGCAGGTTCTGACAGTGAGGCCTGCCCCATTGATTAGCTGCTGTGATGCCCACTGGAAAATTCATTTCATATTTCTTCAGTCCCTAAGATCTGGGGAGGTAAAAACTGCTCCTGGTTGCAGGTTAGGGGAACAACAATCCATAGAAGAGATGACTCTGCAAAAGTGAGGCAGGTTTCATCTTCAAGTCTGAAATTTCTGTTTCCCTTTGAAAGGGAGAAACCTTAAGAAGCTGAATATCAACAGCTAAAGATCTTGAGACTAAGAATCTGAGCTTCAACCTGACAAACCAAATTGAAAATTGACACTCTTTAGTGAGCAAACAAATTGGCTGCTATTGGTGCAGATGGAACTACTCAGGCGTAAGGTGGTTGGAGATCTTTATAGAAATACTCCAAGCAAGAGAAGAGCTGGAAAAGTGTAATATGATTCTACTTAAATTTAAGTGCTCTGGTTCCAATTTTTAGAGATTATAGACAGAAACGTAGAATTAAGGGCTCCATAGAGTACAAGATGTATTTTTCT
Organism: Pogona vitticeps; assembly: GCF_051106095.1. Classification (NCBI taxonomy): domain Eukaryota; kingdom Metazoa; phylum Chordata; class Lepidosauria; order Squamata; family Agamidae; genus Pogona; species Pogona vitticeps. Next base: position 217,031,059 of record NC_135784.1, on the reverse strand, counting down.
CAAACCTCTCATTTTATTTTGTTGACCAAATACGTTTCATTACATTTTTGACAATGGAGTGCAATTTTGCACAGATCATTCTGTCAAGCAAAAGGCAACAGCATAACGCTATTTTTGGTCTGTAAAAACAAAGTGCAGGTACAGTTTACTTTTTGGGTGTGAAAGGGATGGGTTGCAAGAACTTGAAATGTGATTCCCTCCAGCACGATGTGACAGAAGTGCCCAAATTATAGAAAAAAATATATAAATCTATTGTTAGCAGGAATGACTTCAGAGTTATTATTCTTCTAAAACAAAAGCAAAAGCAAAAGTTCATCATCTCTTTTGGATGTTAAAATTTTTAGAATATTCTTATGCATTCACTGGGCTAGTTTCAGGATTATCTGGATAATTATAGATAATGATTATTCTTGTTCTCTATCATCAGGTCATACACATTATTGTGACAAATCACTGAAGTTAGTTTCAACCATAAAAACCTCATGTGATGATGTTTCTTTGTGTTCCACTTAATAAACTCCTTTCCAAAACTGTACTAAAATTTCAGATCTGTCTTTCCTTCCCAGAAGGCTAATGATGTTCCTCTATCAAGACCAGAGATGTCCTGGTAGTCAGATGCACCCTCCTCCTAGGCTATCCCCAGTCCTTTCTAGCTGCCTATCAAAAATTGGATGTGGATATGAGAAATGGAGAACCATGCCTCCAGAAGCCTCTAATAATTATTATTCTTTTTCTGGCTTATGGTGACCTCATGGGTTTTCTAGGTAGAGAGTACATGGAGGTGGTTTACCATTCCTTTCTTCTGGGGATGTCCTGGGATAGGCAGCTTATCCATCACTACATAGGCAGCTTCTTCTCTCTGGGGGTACAGTAGGGAATCGAACTTTCAACCTCTGGCTTTACAGCTAGATACATAAACTACTGAGCTATCCAACCAGCTGCAAGCCATACCTCTAGAAACCTCTAGGGTGAACACTTGTTATAGAACAAGGCATGAGGCTCCCTGCACCATATTTCCTTCATGGATTGCTGCCTTGTCGTGGCGAGGGGGCTTGAGTAACTCAGAGAAGCTATGGGCTATGCTGTACAGGGCCACCCAAGACGGACAGGTCATAGTGGAGAGTTCTGACTAAACGCAATCCACCTGGGGTAGGAACCGGCAATTCCACTCCAGTATCTTTGCCAAGAATGCCCCATGATCAGAAACAAAAGGCTAAAAGATATGACGCTGGAAGATGGGACCCTTGGGTCAAAAGGCGTCCAACATGCTACTGAGGAAGAGCGGAGGACAAGTACAAGTAGCTCCAGAGCTGATGAAGTGGATGGGCCAAAGCCGAAAGGACGCTCAGCTGTGGACGTGCCTGGAAGTGAAAGGAAAGTCCGATGCTGGAAAGAAAAATACTGCATAGGAACCTGGAATGTAAGATCTATGAACCTTGGGAAGCTGGAGGTGGTCAAACAGGAGATGGCAAGAATAAACATCGACATTCTGGGCATCAGTGAACTAAAATGGATGGGAATGGGTGATTTCAACTCAGATGATTATCATGTCTACTATTGTGGGCAAGAATCCCGTAGAAGGAATGGAGTAGCCCTCATAGTCAACAAAAGAGTGGGAAAAGCCATAATGGGATATAATCTCAAAAATGATAGAATGATGTCAATACGTATCCAAGGCAGACCTTTCAACATCACAATAATCCAAGTTTATGCACCAACCTCCATTGCTGAGGAGACTGAAATTGAACAATTTTATGAAGATTTACAACACCTTCTAGAACTGACACCGAAGAAGGATGTTCTTCTCATTCTGGGGGACTGGAATGCTAAGGTAGGGAGTCAAGAGATAAAAGGAACAACAGGGAAGTTTGGCCTTGGAGTTCAAAACGAAGCAGGGCAAAGGCTAATAGAGTTTTGTCAAGAGAACAAGCTGGTCATCACAAACACCCTTTTCCAACAACACAAGAGGCGACTCTACACATGGAAATCACCAGATGGGCAACATCGAAATCAGATTGACTATATTCTCTGCAGCCAAAGACGGAGAAGCTCTATACAGTCAGCAAAAACAAGACCTGGAGCTGATTGTGGCTCTGATCATCAGCTTCTCATAGCAAAATTCAAGCTTAAACTGAAGAGAGTAGGAAAAACCACTGGGCCACTCAGGTATAATCTAAACCAAATCCCTTACAAATACACAGTAGAAGTGAAGAACAGATTTAAGGAACTAGATTTGGTGGACAGAGTGCCTGAAGAACTTTGGATAGAGGCTCGTAACATTGTACAGGAGGCAGCAACAAAAACCATCCCAAAGAAAAGGAAATGCAAGAAAGCAAAGTGGCTGTCCAACGAGGCCTTACAAATAGCAGAAAAGAGAAGGGAAACAAAATGCAGGGGAGATAGGGAAAGTTACAGAAAATTGAATGCAGACTTCCAAAGAATAGCAAGGAGAGGCAAGAGGGCCTTCTTAAATGAACAATGCAAAGAAATAGAGGAAAATAACAGAAAAGGAAAAACCAGAGATCTGTTCAGGAAAATTGGAGATATTAGAGGAAAATTTTGTGCAAAGATGGACATGATAAAAGACAAAAATGGAAGGGACCTCACAGAAGCAGAATACATCAAGAAGAGGTGGCAAGAATACACAGAGGTATTATATCAGAAAGATTTGGATATCCCGGACAACCCAGACAATATAGTTGCTGACCTAGAGCCAGACATCCTGGAGAGTGAGGTCAAGTGGGCCTTAGAAAGCCTGGCTAACAACAAGGCCAGTGGAGGTGATGGCATTCCAGTTGAACTATTTAAAATCTTAAAGGATGATGCTGTTAAGGTGCTACATTCAATATGCCAACAAGTTTGGAAAACTCAACAGTGGCCAGAGGACTGGAAAAGATCAGTCTACATCCCAATACCAAAGAAAGGCAGTGCCAAAGAATGCTCCAACTACCGGACAATTCCACTGGTCCCATCACCTCCTGGGAAACAGAAGGGGAAGATATGGAGGCAGTGACAGATTTTACTTTCTTGGGCTCCATGATCACTGCAGATGGAGACAGCAGCCCCGAAATTAAAAGACACCTGCTTCTTGGGAGGAAAGCAATGACAAACCTTGACTGCATCTTAAAAAGCAGAGACATCACCTTGCCAACAAAAGTCCGAATAGTCAAAGCTATGTTTTTTCCTGTAGTGTTATATGGAAGTGAGAGCTGGACCATAAAGACAGCTGACCGCCGAAGAATTGATGCCTTTGAATTGTGGTGCTGGAGGAGACTCTTGAGAGTTCCCTGGACTGCAAAGAGAACAAACCTATCAATTCTAAAGGAAATCAACCCCGAGTGCTCATTGGAAGGACAGATCCTGAAGCTGAGGCTCCAGTACTTTGGCCATCTCATGAGAAGAGAAGACTCCTTGGAAAAGACTTTGATGTTGGGAAAGTGTGAAGGCAAGAGGAGAAGGGGACGACCGAGGATGAGATGGTTGGACAGTGTCATCGAAGCAACCAACATGAATTTGACACAACTCCGGGAGGCGGTGGAAGATAGGAGGGCCTGGTGTGCTCTGGTCCATGGGGTCACGAAGAGTCGGACACGACTAAACGACTGAACACACACACAGTTTCTGAAAACCAAAATTGACCATTTTTATCAGAAGGTCTGGTGTAGCCCATGGGGGTCTGTGGATGGTGGAAAATCACCCTGGACCTTGCCCAACGTGATCCCTTCATTATGGGATCTGTATGAGTATGTCAGCATCTCATAATTTGTTCAAGCTATTCATTTTCTGAGGTAGGATAAACAATTAAGTCTGAGCCATGAACAGTCAAATCAGTTTTGAAGCCCTTTTTTTTCCATCCCTTATTTTGTGACTTTTTCAAAATTAAACAGAAGGATACCAGATCACAAATCTCTTCCCCACTTTCTTACCGAAAACATGACCATATTGGTTTGCCTTTCTTGTACCTTAATTTCCAGCCCAAGAGATAAGCCCTATGCTTTGATTCACTAGAGAAAAATGTTTTTGCTTACCTCTTCCAAAATGACAACTTTTGCTTATGTAGGACTACACCTGGTAAGCAGAACAAGATTTCCTTACTCCAGATATTTACACAATGTGGATAGGACGGTGTTGCCAACTCCCTGCTTATAGATGTTGACACTATCAAAGCCTATGTTTCAGTTCAGCTCTTGCACACCAGTAGTGATGAATTATATAGAGAGTGGGATAGCTTGTGACATTATGCTGTAGTGTTTACTCAGGGTGGAAATTAAGGTGCAAGAAGGGTGTATTAGTGTACTTATCTTTTGAGTATGGAGGGTAAGTTGATATCTAGCCTGAAGTGCTTTGGGGACACAACTTCAACCATAATTATTTGCTTCAAATTAAGGCGGTTTCTACCCTCTCTTTGAGGAGTTTCCCTGCTTTTTAAAACATGGTTATCAATGCTGGGAAAAGAAGCAAAGTGTGCTGTTTATATACTGCCCCATAGCACTTAAAGTACTCTCTGGTTTAAATTTTAATTATGCAAGCTACACATCTTCTCCCTCCCCCATGAGCTGGGTACTCAATTTACTGATCTCAGAAGAGTGGAAGGCTGAGTCCACCTCAAGCTGTCTACTCTGGTGAGGGGGCAGGATGAGGAATCTCCCTGCTCAGCTGCTGAGAGATCAGCTCTGCAGGGAGGTAGGGAACCACTGGTTGGGCTACTTCCATGATTGACGCATCATGAATGACGATGGTTATGTGTGCTGCCTGGCAAGTGGTACGTGGACTGGCTGGTTCTGGGGGTGGAGAGTCCAAACAGTCCAAACACCCTACAAAAGGAGGAAGAGAAGAGTAGTTGTAATAGGAGACCCCCTACTGCATGAGATGGAAACTGAAGTATGTCAGGAAGCCCCCAGGTATATGTTGGGATGACTCCCATGACTGGAATACAGCAATTGAAGATATGTATTGTTCAAACTGAATAGAACAAACAAAAAAAGGAGGTGAATTTGCAGTATATTTCAAAAATACTGTACACAATCCTGCACAGAATAACAGAAGGAAGTGATTGGCTGTCCCATTGAGAGCATCTGGATCAATGTAGTTAGGGCAAAAAAGAAAAGGAATGTGGGAGTTGAAGTTTACTACCAACCACCCAGTCAAGGAGAGGATGCAGATGAAATTTTTGAAAAACAAGATGAAAGAACTTCAAAGAGACACAATGTAGTAATGATGGGAGATTTCAGTTATCCTGATATCTGTTGGGAGGCAAATTCTCCTGGCTTGTGTGGCTGATAATTTTCTCCTACAAAAAACAGAGAAACTAAAGGGCTAGTTATCCTTGACTTGTTTCTAACCATAGAATTCATAGAGGAGGAAGTGGCAGTGAGGAGAACTCTGGGTGAACATGACCATGTTCTACTAGAATTCTTGATTCCAAAAGAAACCAAAGCAGAGTGTAGCCATACATATATGCTGGATTTTTTAAAAAGCCAATTTTAATGGACTCAGAACAAGGATAAGTAATGTCCCATGGCAAGGAGATCATAACAAGAAAAGGAGTCCTAGAAGGCTGGGAACTACAGGCCAGTCAGCTTGACATCAGTCCCAGGGAAAATTCTGGAACAAATCATAAAGTGGTCAATATGCAAACACCTAGAAAATAAAGCAGTTATAACTAGTAAGAGTGTGAGAAATGCTCACACCTTGTTACTTAAAGACAATGACGAATACAAGTTTCTCTCCTTTATTAAAAAGCACTTTTGCAAAAGCGGGTGTCCTAACTGGGTGGGCACACACATCAATAAAGGTAGCATGCTATTTATCCCCTACTGCCAGCTGCATGGTCCCTCCCTTGTTTCCCCATTGGTTAGGTACTCCAAGGTGTACAGCCTAGCCAGTACACCTAAACTGGTCACAGGAAGTCCCGCCTCTATTTACATCTCCCACTCCCCAGAGACTCCAGACTCTTATTTATTTCTATTCTTATTTGATATATATTCCCTTTTCCTAATCTCCCTGTGGTCATTCTAACTGACCCATTAAGTACCTTCATTCTTACCTAGGCCTACTCGCTCAATCTTCTTGTCAGTACCTCGCTTATTTGTACTTTCATCTTATAATTTCTTATGATGTCTTTAAATTCCTCGTGTTTGCTAAATAATTAATAAAGGGTATGTACTGATTATTTTACCATGACCATTTGCTCAATCATCCTGTCCTTACAGGGACTTGCAAAAGCAGCACTGATTCCTCTATTTCTCTCAATAACAGATCTGACAGCAATGGCAATGTGATTTTCTCCTCAGGCATAGCACCCCTAAGAATTCTGCACCCAGGGCGACTTCCCCTGTGGCCCCCCAAGATATGCCTTTGCTAAGGAAGCTCATCAAAGTGTACAAATTGTCCTTTAAGCCTGCTGCTGGTGGACACATCTCTCTCATGCTACAAGATGTTATTTACAAATCTGCCCTTCATGAGTAGCAAGTGTGGACCTCTGGATTTTCCCTCAGGGAACACATTGTAGGATGAGACATGCTGCATCAAAAGCTGTTCATACTCAGGGAGTAGAAAAACACAATATTTGCCTCATAATTGTGATTTACATTGTTCACTTGGATAAAAGGCACGAGCAGATGGTGGGAATAAGAGGTAGAACTACAGGTTCAGTTCACAACCATCATTACAAAAAGGTTGTCAAGAAAGTGGCAAAGCACAGTCTCCACCATTAGTTTCTGTGACAGAGAAAAGATGAGAACCTCTTACCAGCCATAACTGCAAGATGGCTAGAGCCACCATATAATCAATGTACATTTTTGGAATATAATTATCTTGTGATATGAAGGATTGTTAAACAAACAAAAATAGCAGTGTTTTATTCTTGTTCCAGGAAGTGCACGCGTTTTTTTTCACCTATGCTCCAGTTTATTATTTTCACCTATGCTCCAATTTATCATCTGTCAATATAGTACTGTATCTAACTGGCACGACTGATTTTCAGCAGTGCAGAACTAGAAAACAGCGTAGGTTGTAAAATATGTGTTTTGTCAACCACAATGCAAGGATGCCCATCAACTCTTTTAAACCTCCACCATTGACAAATGTGTGAAGCAGAAACCATAAGCCATCACTTCACTGAACACATTGACAATCTGTTGGGAATGAGAGAGCAGCTGACTGCAGTAGAATCTGGCTGTCTGTGGCAGCATCTACAATGGGATTAACCCTTTATTCTCACATTCTACCCTCACGAATCACCCAAAGCACAGGTTCTTTGGATCAGGCTAGTGCAACATCATCTCCACCAGCATGGAGCTGGAAGTCCTGTGAATCTTCCAAGTGAGGTATTAAAGAGAACAGTACTTTTCCTGAAACAGCATATGGCTTTGTTTAGACTCCATTTTATACCTCTACAGGTTTATTCTACCTTTTGTAGAGCTGACAGGTACCAGTTTTATCACTGTGAGCCCAAACAGTGAAACTCTGTATGAAGAATTGATGCATTTTGTTTTACATACTTTCCTGTTTAAATTATGTTTTGATCAAGACCTTCTTTATGCAAAAGTAATTGGGAGTAAGAGGGCTTTGAAGATACTGGTCTTGAAGTGCATTAAGATGTATTTGTTGCAGATGCCTGTGGGGTATAAGAGATGCTTCTCTTCAAGGCAAATGCTGATGTTCAATGTGAAAAATGATAAACATTATCAGTTCATATGCTTCTGGACATCATTCCCTTTCTTAGAAGGTACGTCTCAAATCCCGGGTGGGAACTTGTGGTAATTATTCAAAAGCAAGAATAGGCACTGAATAAATGGTCAAAGACCTTCTTCTTGAGCCCCTTTTAACACAGCAGCAGCAGAATAGAATCATAAAATCATAGAAAAATTGGAAGGGGCCTACAAGGCCATTGAGTCCAACCTCCTGCTCAATGCAGCAATACAATCAAAGCATGCCAGGTGATTATCTAAGTTTTTCTTCAATGCCTCCAGTGTTGGAGCACTCACCAACTCCCAAGGTAACTGGTTCCACTGTCATACTACTCTAACAGTTAGGAGGTTTTTTCTAATATTCAAGTGAAATCTGGCTTCCTGTAACTTGAGCCCATTGTTGTGTGTCCTGCACTCTGGGGTGATTGAGAACAGATCTTGCCCCTCCTCTGTATGACAGCCTTTCAAATTTTTGAAAAGTACTATCATATCACCCCTTTGCCATGTTTTCTCAAGGCTAAACATGCCCAATTCTTTCAGCCTTTCCTCTTAAGTCTTGGTTTCCAGCCCCTTGATCATCCTTGTCACCCTCCTCTGAACTGTTCCAATTTGTTAGCATCCTTCTTGAAATGTAGTGTCCAGAACGGGACAATACTCAAGGTGAGGCCTAACCAGTGCTGAATAGAGGGGAACTAGCACCTCACAGGATCTAGAAACTATACTTCTATTAATGCAGTCGAAAATAGCATTTGCCTTTTTTGTAGCCACATCACACTGTTGACTCATATACAGCTTGCGATCAACGAAAATTCCAAGATCCTTTTCACTCGTAGTTTTGCTGAGCCAGGTATCCCCCATCTTGTAACTGTGCAATTGGTTTCTTTTTCCAGGGTTAAGTGCAGTACTTTGCACTTAACCCTGTTGAATTTCATTCTGTTGCTTTCAACCTAGTGCTCCATCCTATCAAGGTCATTTTGAATTTTGTTTCTGTCTTCTAGAGCAGTGATTCTTAACCTTAGGTTACTCAGGTGTTTTTGAATTGCAACTCCCAGAAACCCCAGCCAGCACAGCTGGTGATGAAGGCTTCTGGGAGTTGCAGTTCAAAAAGAGCTGAGTAACCCAAGATTAAGAACCACTGTTCTAGAGTATTAACTATTGCGCTCAATTTTGTATCATATGCAAATTTTAAAGCATTCTCTGCACTCCCTCATCCAAGTCATTAATAAAAATATTGAAGAGCACCGGGCCCAGGACTGAGCCTTGGCGTACCCCACTTGTTACCTCTTCTCAGTTAGAAAAGGACCCATTAATCATCACCCTTTGAGTACGATTCTGTAGCCAAATGTGTATCCACCTGACACTTGGTCTATCCAGCCCACACCTAGTTAGCTTGCTAATCAGGATATCATGGGGCACTTTGTTAAAAGCTTTGCTGAAGTCAAGATACACTATGTCTACAGCATTCCCTCTGTCTACCAGGGAGATGACCTGATTAAAAAAGGGATCAAATTAGTTTGGCAGGATTTGTTCTTGACAAATCTGTGTTGGCTTCTAGTTATTACTGCATTGTTTTCTAGGTGCTTGTACAATGGCCGCTTTACAATCTGTTCCAGAATTTTGCCTGGGATTGATGTCAGGTGACTGGACTGTCGTTCCCAGGTTCCCCTTTTTTGCCCTTTTTAAAAAGCAGAGATTTCACCTTGCCAACAAAAGTCCGCATAGTCAAAGATATGGTTTTTCCAGTTGTGATGTATGGAAGTGAGAGCTGGACCATAAAGAAGGCTGACTGCCGAAGAATTGATGCTTTTGAAGTGTGGTGCTGGAGGAGACTCTTGAGAGGCCTCTGGACTGCAAGGAAAACAAACCTATCCGTTCTGAAGGAAATCAACCCTGAGTGCTCACTGGAAGGACAAATCCTGAAGCTGAGGCTCCAATACTTTGGCCATCTCATGAGAAGAGAAGACTCCTTGGAAAAGACCCTGATGTTGGGAAAGTGTGATGGCCAGAGGAGAAGGGGACAACAGAGGACGAGATGGTTGGACAGTGCCATCAAAGCTACTAACATGAATTTGACCAAACTCTGGGAGGCAGTGGAAGACAAGAAGGCCTGGCATGCTCTGGTCCATGGGGACACGAAGAATCGGACATGACTTAATAACTAAACAACAACAATGCCGTCCCTGCATTTCCTTGCTACTTGTCTGTATTCATCCTTGGTGGCCTGGCCTTCTTTCAACTTCCTGTACATGTCTTTTTTGGGTTTTTAGGTCCTCCCTGAGCTTTTTGTTAAGTCGCATTGGACTTTTTTTGCCACCACCCCCTTTTTTCCTTGTTGGAATTGTTTGTAGTTGTGCCTTTAGAATTTCTCTTTTTTTAGAAGCTCCCACCCTTCTTGGACTCCTTTTCTTGTTAGGATCTTCTGCCATGGAACCTTACTTATCCTTTTCTGAGATTAGTATTATTAAAACTGACTTTTTAAAAATCCAGCAGACATGTGTGGCTACACTCTGCTTTCATTTCTTTTGAAATCATGAATTCTAGAAGGAGATGGTCACACACACCTAAAGTTCCCCTTACTGCATGTCACCCACCAAGTCATCTTTGCTGGTCAGAATGAAATCAAGGAAAGCAAATTCTCTAGTTTCTTTCTCCACTTTTTGTAGAAGAAAATTATCATCCACACAAGCCAGGAATTTCTTGGAAGGGCCATCACTACTACATTGTGTCTCTTTGAAAACCCTGCAATTTGTTTTCAAAAGTTTTTTCTGCTTCCTCTCTTTGATTGGGTGGTTGGTAGTAGACTCCAATGTGTATTTTTGATATATACTGCAACTCCACCTCCCCTTTTATTCTCTCTGTTCTTTTTGATCAGTTTATATCCTTCAATTGCTGTATTCCAGTCATGGAAGTCGTCCCACCAAGTTTCAGTTATTCCTATCAAGTCATACTTACCTCCCTGAATTAGCATTTCCAGTTTTTCTTGTTTGTGTCCCATACTCCTGCTATTCGTATACAGGGTGTGTGATTTGTGGCCTGTTTGTCTTTGTACATTTTTATGAATATTATGATTTTTATTATTATGTTTATTGTTATGTTTATTACTGTGATTATTTTTGTTCATGTTATTATTGTTATCCTTTTGATCAGTTTTGTCAATTCCTCTTATTGTCTGTAAGTCTTCATCTACCCTTAACTCTGTACTTGCATCTTCCCCCCACTTCCAATTCAGTTTAAAGCCCTCCTGATGAAGTTCTTCAGGCACTGGGCAAACACATTGTTCCCAGTCCTTGTTAGTTGCAAGCCATCTCTTGCTAGCAGTCCTTCTTCCAGGGGCAAGATTATCCAGGGGCAAATTCCTGTAAATTAAGAAATTGCATAAGTATTTCCCACACCAGTTGCATGATTCCATATACTGTAGGAAATGCTTGTACTGTGGTGCCTCGCATTACGATTTGAATTCGTTCCAGTGAAATCACTGTAGAACGAAAACATCGTAAAGCGATTTTAAAAAGCCCATAGAAGTGCATTAAAACCCGATTAATGCGTTCCTATGGGCTTGAAACTCACCATCCAGCGAAGATCCTCCATAGCGCAGCCATTTTCGCTGCCCGTGCAGCGAGGAATCCATCCCAGAAAACAGCGGGCGGCCATTTTTTTACCTAGCGGCCATTTTGAAACCGCCGATCAGCTGTGCGAAAATCTTTGTTTTGCGATAATCGGTTAGCGAAGCAGGTAACTGATCATTGTAAAGCGAAAAAACCCCATAGGAAACATCGTTTTGCTTTTGCAATCGCAAAAACATCTTCGTTAAACGAAGCACTCGTCTTGTGAGGCACCACTGTACTGACTTTTTAACTAGCAGCAATTAATGACTGCAAGTTATGCTGATGTGGCTATGTCAACAGGCATACAAAGTAAGGTTTGCTCAATGTCTGTCTGTCTGTCTCAATAATTAATTTACTCAGTACTGTAATTTATATGACATGAACTACTCTGGGCGGTTAACAATAATATAATATAATTTAACCCTAACAATTAAACCTCTAAACCCATATAAACCTCTCCTACCCTAAATCAAACCAAACCCAAATCCAACACAAAACACACAGATGCAATCAAGGTGACACGGTGCTCATAATTAATATCTCTAATGGCTTCTTCAAAAAAGTTTTAAACAATTTAAGGGCTGGGAGAAAGGTGCTCTGCTGGATCTGTAATGGAAATTCATGCCATCTCTTTGGAATTGTTACTTATAAACCAGCTTTTTCATCAGTTTTTACAATTACTGTTTTACAAAAAAAGTACTTAAAAACTGAAAAATGAACCCAAATACCCCCAAATGCCTGCTCCACAAACACTGTTTTAGAAATAATAAGTGAATATTACTTATTATACTAAAAAAGTAATGATGTTATTGTGTATTTATGGTACTTGTGACAAACCCAGACCTACTGGGATCTATCACACAGTTACTAAGCTGCCACCAACCATTCCCTATAGTAAGTCACACAGACCAGGGATGGATTTTTAAACAACAAAAGAATAAGGTTTATTTTAAATACAAACAGGGTAAATAAAACAATCAGGTGAATAAAATAAAGTAACGTGGCTTATTCTCACACACACAAGCATACAGTTTGGTTCACCTAGAACCTTTAACTTAAAGCACAGACCCTGAACCCATCAGTTCTGGCTAACCAACAGACCCCTGAACCTTTCAGGCTGGTACTCTGACACACAGTAGTACCCTGTCAGACACCCAGACTCCCACAACAGCTTCTTCTTCCCCAGCTGCTGCTTCGTCCCAACCCAGTGTCTCACAGTCTGTCTCAGCATCTCCTCTTCACCACACAGGCATCACATATTTATACAGTACAGCCCCTCCTCCTGATGTCCCGCCTTCCACTCCCCATAGGATGGAACTTTCCCTCCAAACCCATGACAGACAGGTAACATCAGTGCTGTTATGTAACACCTCCCCTCTTTATAAGTTGTTTTGTAGGGGGAAAGCTAAGGTGCTTTTTCCCAAAAAAACAACCTGTATAAAACACACAACACCAATTATACCTACCATATTATACTTACTTATCCTTACACTCTAAGTTAACCATAGCAATTATGCATTTAAACATTTACCATATACATTACATCAATTTACCTTTATTAATACAAACCAATTTAAAACCAGGTACATTTTAACTTTTTGTTTTCATTATATACATATAGTCCATGTTCTTTCGCCGTCTTCAGTCTTCAGGTCTTCTTGATAAGGCGTCAGCAACACAGTTCACTGACCCTCTGACCACCTTCACTTCAAAGTCATAGTCCTGTAAGTTCAAAGCCCACCTCATAAGTTTGCTATTGTGGGTTTTCATTGTCTTTAACCATTGCAATGGTGAATGGTCAGTACACAGAACAAAATGTCTTCCCCAGATGTAAGGCTTGGCCTTCTGGATCTCGTAGACTATGGCCAAACACTCCTTCTCCACGGTTGCCAAATGTCTCTCACCTTTTTGAAGTTTCCTACTCAGGTAGGACACTGGATGCTGGTCACCATTCTCATCCTCCTGGCACAGAACTGCTCCTACCCCGCTGTTAGACGCATCGGTGTAGATGATGAACTCCCGGTCGAAGTCTGGAGCACGCAGGACAGGATAGTTGATTAACGCCTCCTTCAACCTCTGGAACGCCGCCTCACAGTCGCTGGCCCACGGGATGCGGTCATCAGCCTTCTTCCTCGTCAGATCGGTCAGCGGAGCCGCAATCTCGCTAAACCTCGGGATGAACTTTCTGTAGTAGCCCACCAACCCAAGAAATGATTTGACTTTTTTCTTGGTGTTGGGTCTAGGCCAATCACGAACTGCTTCTATTTTGGCCTCCAGGGGTTTTATCACTCCTCCCCCTACCATGTGACCTAAGTATTTTATTTCTGGGCTACCCAGCTGACACTTGCTGGCCTTTACTGTTAGCCCTGCTGCACTTAACCTCTGCAGCACTAACTCCAGGTGTATCAGGTGATCTTCCCAGGTATTACTGAAGATCCCTATGTCGTCAATGTAGGCCACTGTAAAGTCACTGAGCCCTGCCAAGGTCTGGTCCATCAGCCTTTGGAATGTGGCTGGTGCATTTCTGAGACCAAAGCTCAGGACTCGAAACTCATAGAGACCAAAAGGGCTGCAAAAGGCAGTCTTTTCTTGATCCCTGGGATCAATTCTTAATTGCCAATATCCCTTTACCAGGTCCAATGATGAGATGAACCGACAACCCCCTATGGTTTCAATCAGGTTGTCTAGCCTGGGCATTGGGTAGGCATCAGGAGTGGTTACACGGTTTAACTTCCTGTAATCGACACAAAACCTAATGCTCCCATCAGGCTTGTCCACAAGGACTATCGGAGAGGACCAAGGACTAGAAGAGGGGACGATTATGTTCTCCCTAAGCATCTCGTCCAGCTCCTTCCGCACCTTGTCCCTATAGGGTCCCGTTACTCGGTATGGGGATACTGCCTGCGGGGGTGCATCCCCTGTGTGGATCCGATGCATCACTCCCTTCACTATCCCCGGCTTGTTGGAAAACACCTGTTGATATTTCCTAAGCAGCATGTTTAGTTCTTGCTGCCGGTCTTGGGTGAGTGCAGGACTGATATTGACCTCCTCTGGGTTGTATTTTACTTCCCCTCTACCCTCCCAGAAGGGTAATTCAGCTTCCTCACTCTCAGCTGCTTTTATCGCGAATAAAACCCTCTGTTCCCCTCTGTAGTAGGGTTTTAGGGCATTCACATGAACCACCCTCCTTGCTTGGTTCTCCTCCTGCTCTATTAGGTAGTTCAGGTCTGACATCTTGGAAATGACCCTATATGGTCCTGCCCATTTGAGCTGCAGTTTATTCTCTCTGCAGGGCCTAAGCCAAAGCACTTCCTCCCCTGGGTCAAAGTGCCTCTCTCTAGCTTTGTGGTCATACCATGTTTTCTGTCTGACCTTCTGAGCTTGCAGGTTTTCTGCTGCCAGCTCTAGATTTCGCTTTAGGTCATTCATCAAGGTGTCTATGTAAGTCACAACGTCTTGCGGGTCATCCTGGGTGACCTGCTCCCAATTTTGTTTGATCAAATCAAGGGGCCCTTTCACCCCTAAGTGTGCAGTATACATGTCAGAGTGCCCCCTTTGTAAGATCATGGGGCGATACTTTTCAGGTACCACCAGCTGACTTCTGATCCCATCTCCCCCTTTTGAGATATTCCTCAGGGTTTCTCTATATAAAATCCCCTTTTTCTCCAGAAATCTCACTGGGGTCTCAGGTGTTAGCTGGGCGTCAGTCACCTGTTCAAAACACTTTTGGAGAGTGGCGTCTGCCTTTTGCTCCTGTCCAAATCTGCTGTCTGTGGTTAAGGTTTCCACCACAGCTTCTGAACTTCCCCCACCTGCTTCCGTCTCTGGCTCATCATTACCCCCCTGAACTGTCCCTGTGGTGGCTTGTGAGCGTGTAATCACTAGCACCCGTTTCACATGTTCAGCCAGGTCATTTCCCACGAGCACGGCTGCTGGCAGAGTCGATGAAATCGCTATCCGCCAATCTCCCCTCCAGCCTTGAAAGTTGACAGGTACCTCTGCTACTGGCAGAGAGATTATCTGCCCCTCAATCCCTGCCACCTTCATGCTCTCCTTTGGGATTATAAACTCCCTAGGGATGATATCTGGATGGCACAGGGTTACCTGGGAACAAGTGTCCCGCAGCCCCCTATACTGACGGTCCAGTATTCCTACGTCCACCCCTGCTGTCTCAAACAACTGAGAATCTGTTTTTATCAGCAAGCAGCGCTTTACCTCCAGAAGAGGACCATTTTCCTCAGCCTGATCAGCAGAGGCAGCTGTCCCAGACTGAGTAGCCATGGCAACAGGCTCCCTCTGTGACACTGAGCCTTGCTCTTTCTGGACACAGAACACAGCTTTTGGCTTGGTCCCACTAGAATTCTGAGGCACCATTCCTTTTAGCTGCTTCAATTTCTCACATTCTGAGATCAGATGACCCTTTCCCTGACAGAAATAGCATTTTCTAGTGTATTTGGATTCTCTCTCCTCTTGTTTCGGTTTTCCCTCCAAATTCTGAGGGCTTGGTTTCATGCCTGAGGGCTTCCCTTCACCATGGGCCCCTCCCCCTTGCTGGCTTTTCCCTGGTCCCTGAGAGTACTTGCTGTAGGTTTCTTTGGGTTTACCTACAGATTTCCCCTCACCCAAGGGCTTTCTTATTTGGGAGATAAAATCCGCGATTTCTGCGGCTGCTGCCACAGATTTCGGTTTCCTTTCCCTCACCTGGAATTTCAATTCCCCCTGCAGGACTGAATAGAACTGTTCCAGGGCTATCAAGTCTTTAAGCTGCTCATAGGTCTCTATTCCCTCCTGCGATAGCCATTTCTCAAGCAGCCTCACCAATTGGGCCCCCACTTGGGTAAAAGTTTGTTCTGGTTTTTTAGTGAGGGACCTGAATCTTTGTCTCAGCTGCTCTGCATTTATCCCATGTCTTGCAAACACCAGTTTTTTAAACTCTGCAAAATCTTTCATCAATTCCTCAGGCATCTCGGCATAAACCTCAGCCAGGCTACCACTGATTAAAGACCGCATGATGGTCATCTTCTCAGTTTCCCTTACTGAGAAGTCCACAAACGCTCTTTCCACTAAGGAAAAGAACACCTCAGGACAATCTCCCTTGTGGTACACAGGGAATTTCTTCAGGTCAGCCTTAGACAGTTGGCCTCCCTCAGAATCCCTATTATTATTATTGTTCTGGTTCATCATTTCCAGTTTTCTTAATTCAAACGCCATTCTTTCTTTTTCCAGAGCAATTTTCTCTCTCTCTAATCTTTCTTCTTTTTCCAATTGCCTCATCCTCAGTTCATGCTGTTGGGCTATGAGCAATTTTCTGAGTTCTGGGTCCTGCTCTCCTGTGCTGTCACCTTGCACTGAGCCAAATTCATCCTCAGAACCTTGGTCAATCTGGGGGTCTTTCACTTCACTCATGTCTGCTATCTGGCTTCGAGTCAAGGGCATAATCCCCCCTCAGAACAGGCTGCTTTAAAAAGTCAAGCCTCAAAATAAAACGACCACTTTTTTTCCTTCTTGCCTCAGAACCAGCTCTCCCTAGAGATTGCTGCTGTTCTTCAGCACTTAAATTTGCAACAGTATCGAGTCAGAGCCTACCCCCCTCTGCTGGGCCTCTCAGCTGGCAAGCTAGCTCACTGTTGCTACGCAGTTTTGCCTCAGCGTTTTCCCGCCAAAACTAGGCTGCCTCAGAGCACCTTAATCTAAGTCTCCCCAGTTGGCACGTTCTTCTACTAGCGCACCTCCCCGTGAGGTACACCTAGAAGATTACCTACGCGCCTCAGACTGTCCCTGACTAGACCCCCCTTGCTCTGGGCACACTTGCCAAGGCTTTGCTGGACCGCTGGACAACTGGACCAGTCGTATCCCACACGCTGGCCACCAATCAATGTGACAAACCCAGACCTACTGGGATCTATCACACAGTTACTAAGCTGCCACCAACCATTCCCTATAGTAAGTCACACAGACCAGGGATGGATTTTTAAACAACAAAAGAATAAGGTTTATTTTAAATACAAACAGGGTAAATAAAACAATCAGGTGAATAAAATAAAGTAACGTGGCTTATTCTCACACACACAAGCATACAGTTTGGTTCACCTAGAACCTTTAACTTAAAGCACAGACCCTGAACCCATCAGTTCTGGCTAACCAACAGACCCCTGAACCTTTCAGGCTGGTACTCTGACACACAGTAGTACCCTGTCAGACACCCAGACTCCCACAACAGCTTCTTCTTCCCCAGCTGCTGCTTCGTCCCAACCCAGTGTCTCACAGTCTGTCTCAGCATCTCCTCTTCACCACACAGGCATCACATATTTATACAGTACAGCCCCTCCTCCTGATGTCCCGCCTTCCACTCCCCATAGGATGGAACTTTCCCTCCAAACCCATGACAGACAGGTAACATCAGTGCTGTTATGTAACAGTACTTACTGTGGCATTCATCCTTATTGTGTTAAATAGTCATGTATTATTCATGTTATAGGCTAATGTTGTTGAGAGGTGGAGCCGAGAGAGAGATAACAAGGCGGAGCCTGAGAGCGAAGAGTCAGTCAGAGTCAGAGAGTGAGATGAGAGTGGAGTGAGAGATAGAGTGATATTTGGGAGATCTGAGGTGTGATTAGTCAGAAGAGTGTATAATAACTGTAAGATCAAATAGAAGATTGTTATTGATGATTTATAAACCTGAAGAATATACATATGAATTATTACCAAAACATCTGTAATCAATAAACCTGTTTTATTTAAAAGACAGTGATGAATGGACCTTCATCTTTCTTTAGAAAAGTATGTTGATTTAGGGATCAACTGGTGGCAATGTGTGAAGAGGACTTTGGTTTGCCTTCAAGGGCTCGCTGGTAGGAAGATAACCGGGGTAACTAGGGGCAAACGCCACACTTACCCTTAGGAGGAGCATGTTACATTAATGCCATTATTTATGACATGTCATTTCCAAGCTCTAGTTTGTTCATGACTAGGGACTCCTCACTTTTTCCCAGTGGTATGTGGAACTACATCAGCACCCGCAGTCCTTATGTAACTGAGAATCCTGCCTTTCTGTTTTGTTATTACAACACATTTTTCCAAGGCTAAATGTTGTCTCTGAAATGTTCTAGTCATTTAAATGTTAGGCGTGGGTGTGGGAAACCCACATTCTAATTGCCTTGGGGGTGCTCATCCTCCAACTTCGCTCTGGCATTGTACTTGTTTTCCCCTCATTCTGATATAACTTCTGACCTTTTTCTAAATACTCCCTTATTTCCATTTATAATTTACCATTGTCTTTGAGCTCAGCATGATATAATCTGCTTCTTTGACAGATCTGTCACAGTAATTATCTTACCTCGATATATCGTCAGATCCTTTACTTTAGCCTTTTAGATTTTTTTCCCCTTCAGAGTTTGCTGCTTGTGTTGCTTGTGTTCTCTTTGTCCAAGTTCTTAACATTCCTCTAAGGCCATTTCAAGCCTTTAAAAAAATGCTGCATAATTTTAAATAATAATTGTGTGTCACTAAGTCATTTCTGACTTAACAGCAATCCTTTTTATGGATTTCTAAGTAGAGAGTGCTCAGAAGTGGTTTATCATTCCTTTCTTATTTTATTTATTTATTTATTTATTTATTTATTTATTTATTTATTTATTTATTTATTTATTTAATTTATATGCCGCCCACACTACCCAAAGGTCTCTGGGCGGCTTACAGCATTTAAAATACAATAAAGATATGTACAATTAAAATACAATTAAAATATATATAAAATTGCCATCAGACCCACAGTTAATATTATTTCAGTTAAAAGCCTTCTGGAACAGGAAGGTTTTGACCTGGCGCCGAAATGTCATCAGTGTTGGCGCCAGACGAATCTCAGTCGGGAGGGCATTCCATAGTCTGGGGACAGCTGCCGAGAAGGCCCTTTGTCTACAAGCCATCCCTCTTACCTCCTTGAGGGATGGCTCTTTCAAAAGGGCCCCCTGGCTAGATCTTAACTGCCGGGTAGGCTCATATGGAAGGAGGTGGTCCTTCAGGTATCCAGGGCCCAAGCCGTTTAGGGCTTTATATGTCAAAACAAGCACTTTGAATTGGGCCCGGGCAGCAACTGGTAGCCAATGTAACTTGTACAGAATCGGCTTGATATGTTCCCTGGCGGCCACACCACTCACCAGCCGCGCCGCTCGATTCTGAACCAGTCGCAGTCGCCGGACCATCTTCAAAGGCAGCCCCACGTAAAGTGCATTGCAGTAATCTATACGGGATGTTACCAGTGCATGTGTAACTGTCATGAGACTCCGCTCGTCCAGGTAGGGCCGTAGCTGGTATAGTTTCCGCAGCTGGAGGAAGGCGCCCCTGGCCACCGAGTCCACCTGGGCTTCCAGTGTTAGACTGGGGTCCAGGAGCACCCCCAAGCTGCGGACCCTGTCCCTTAGGGGGAGTGTAACCCCATTCAGGGCAGGGAGATGGCCCTCCAACCTGTCTGGCAAAGCACCCACTAACAGCACTTCCGTCTTGTCTGGATTGAGTTTCAATTTATTGACCCTCATCCAGTCCATTATCAGGTCCAGACACGAGTTCAGGACAGAAACCGCCTCACCTGGATTGGTGGAAAACGAAAGGTAGAGCTGAGTGTCGTCAGCATATTGCTGACTCCTCAGCCCAAACCTCCTGATGACCTCTCCCATGTAGATGTTAAACAGCATGGGGGACAGTATCGAGCCCTGAGGAACCCCATGGCACGAATGCCATGGGGCAGAGCAACTGTCCCCCAGCACCACCCTCTGGACACGGTCAGCTAGGAAGGAGCGGAACCACCGTAAAACAGTGCCCCCAACTCCCAACCCAGCCAGCCTATCCAGAAGGACACCATGGTCGATGGTGTCGAAAGCCGCTGAGAGGTCCAGGAATATCAACAGGGTCACACTCCCCCTGTCTCTCTCCCGGCAAAAGTCATCATACAGGGCGACCAAGGCAGTCTCTGTACCAAAACCCGGCCTGAAACCCGATTGAAATGGATCCAGAAAATCCGTTTCATCCAGCAGCACCTGGAGTTGCCCAGCCACAACCCGCTCCAACACTTTGCCCAAATAAGGGAGGTTCGCTACTGGTCGGTAGTTAGCCACCAGCCTTGGGTCCAGGTTTGGCTTTTTAAGGAGTGGTCGAATTACCGCCTCTTTCAAGGTGGTAGGGACCACTCCCTCTCTCAAAGAGGCGTTCACAGCCTCCTGGACCCAGGTGCGAACCCCCCTGGCTGATCTTCTAATTAGCCAGGATGGGCAAGGGTCGAGCGGAGTTGTGGTAGAACGGACAGATCCAAGCACCCTGTCCACATCCTCAGGTCTCAACAATTGAAACTCATCCATTAATACCTGACCAAAGCACGGTGCGCTGGACACATCCTCTGATTCTGCAGTAACTGTGGAGTCCAACCC
This sequence comes from Pogona vitticeps, assembly GCF_051106095.1. Taxonomy (NCBI): domain Eukaryota; kingdom Metazoa; phylum Chordata; class Lepidosauria; order Squamata; family Agamidae; genus Pogona; species Pogona vitticeps. The sequence goes on along the minus strand of NC_135784.1, from coordinate 217,010,344 downwards.
ACTGCGAATCTGAGCGATTTTTTCCTCAAAATGGATGGCAAACTCATCACAGCAAGCTGATGAGCAGTCCAGGACCTCCACCGGATTTCCCGGTTGAAGAAGATCCTGGACCACCCAAAACAGCTCGGCTGGGCGACATTCTAAGGAAGCAATATGGCTGGAGAAATATTGCCGTTTCGCCAGCCATATTGCCACGAAATAGGCCCGATAATGGGCTCTAAGTCGTGTTCGGTCGGACTCCCAGCGGGATTTCCTCCACCTGCGCTCCAGCCGTCTCCGCTCTCGCTTCATCGCCCGCAGTTCAGAAGTATACCAAGGGGCTGTCTGGGCTCGGCGAGCACGGAGAGGGCGCTTAGGCGCAATCGTGTCAACAGCCCGGGTCATCTCCTTATTCCATAGGGTGACCTGAGCTTCGACAGGAGCGCCGACCATATCAGACGGATAATCCCCCAGAGCATTCAGGAATCCATCTGGATCCATTAGTCTCCGAGGGCGGATCATCTTAATAGATCCCCCACCCTTGCAGAGGGAAGAAGAAGCTAATAGACTAAACTTGACCAGGAAGTGGTCTGACCATGACAATGGGGTCACAACCAACCCCTCCACATCCAAACCACCATCTTCCAGTCCCGTTGAGAAAACCAGGTCCAAGGTATGGGCTGATGACACATTGAGACAGCCCCATGGTTGTCATGGTGGCCATGAAGTCCTGAGCCGCCCCAGTCAAGGGAGCCTCGGCGTGAATGTTGAGGTCCCCCAGCACCAACAGCCTGGGAGTCCTCAACACCAGGTCCGAGACTACCTCCGTCAGCTCAGGCAGGGAGACTGTTGGTACGCAGCAGGGTGGGCGGTACACCAACAGAATCCCTAACCTGTCTCGCGAGCCCAACACACAATACAGGCCCTCGAGACCTCCTCTCAAAGGGATAGGAAGCCTGGTCAAGGAGATAGAACTCCTATAGACTATAGCAACTCCCCCTCCCGGACCCTCCGAGCGACCTTGGTGCTAGACCGAGTACCCAGGCGGACACAGCTGGGAGAGGGGAACACCACCCTCCTCTCCCACCCAGGTCTCAGTAATGCACGCCAGGTCAGCCCCCTCATCCAGAATTACATCATGGATGAGGGCAGTTTTATTTTGTACTGACCTGGCGTTCATCAACAGCACCGTGTGGCTCGAGGGTTTGCTGATATGGTCACCTGATACCATCTGGTTGGGAGTAGGACTAGAAGAGGGGATAGATGTAAGATATCTAACCTCTCTTCTCCTATGCGGGCATGTTCTACCCCCACCGCCATTCCTTCCCCTACCCAGCACCACCTCAATGGCTGCCCCCTCCAACGCCCTCCCCCCTTCCTGTCCCATTAGATCCGCTGTGGGTCTCTTCTTAATTGATGGCAATTAAAAACAATTTAAAAAAACATTTAAAACATATATAAAATAAAACATTTCTAAAGCCCCTTCTCTCCCCCCCACCAAGTCATGTGGCTCATGTTGAGAGGAATGAGGCAGCCTGGAGCAGCAGGACCTGGTCCTGCAGACACAGAGGGGGCCAAGCAGCTCTTCTGGAAAAGAGGGCTGGCATCCAGCAGGGGCCCAACCACAGTCCACATGCTTCTCACCCAGTGGCTGTGGCCGGCCGATGGTCCCTGGCTTCCTCCTCACTCAGGCACGCTGGTCTGGTCAGGTCCCAAAAGCAGCTCTGGCTAAGAGCTCTCTCTCTCCCTAGGCCAGGTGGCTGGTGTTCAAAGGGGATGAGGCAGCCGGAGCAGCAGGACCTGGTCCTGCAGACACGGAGGGGGCCGAGCAGCTCTTCTGGAAAAGAGGGCTGGCATCCAGCAGGGGCCCAACCACAGTCCACTGCCTCTCACCCAGTGGCTGTGGCCGGCCGATGGTCTTCTGGGAGCATCCTGTAGGACTGTGCAGCTTGCCCAAAGCCACACAGGCTGGCTCTTCTGGGAGGCACAATGGGATTTGAACTTCCAACCTCTACATAACTCAATGAGCTATCCAGCCAGAATTTTACCTGAAGCAAGATTTGATGTATGTTTTTAAGGCATTCTATTATTCAAGAATCCTAAAAAATATTCAAAACTATTTGCCTTGGGTCTCTGAAGTTGTAGGAAAGTGAGATATAAATTAAATGAAATAAATAAAAATGACTAAATGAAGGGATTTGAAAAAAACCAAAGTTGTTTGTTTGTTTGTTTATTATATCTTTTTCTCTTTTGAGGGACCCAAGAGAGGTTACAATATTAAAAAACGTAAAAAAACCCAAAACAGCTAAAGTCACAATAAATTGCGGTGGCATGATGGCAGTGGTGCAGCAGGAGAAGGTAGCCGTTTCTGGGCATAAACTGAAAATCCAACCAGTTCGTGGTTCAGTTTTCTCATTGGTTTGTCGTGGTTCGTATTTCGTAGCTAATCACAAGCCATGAACCATCTTGGACCATCATTTTTCACATTTGTGCCCATCTCTATTTTGTGACCTGGAATCCCAAAACAAAACAAAACAACAAATGGCACATGTCTACTATTCATTCATTAAGGAAATGTGTATAGCCCACATGTGCTGAGAGCAGCATCATAGCACTGATGTCTTCATCATCATGTTGAACCTGGAGATACCATTTTAATGAAGAGGGGGAAGTAGTTGTATCTGAGTAGTCTTTCCATGTGAACCCAGGCTCTTTAGAACTGGACTTCTCATTCATGTGAAAAGGCTACCCAGAGAAAGCCCTTTCTACACTTTATCAGTGGATCCCAACCTTGGGTGCCTAGATGTTCTTGGACTAAAACTCACAGAACCCTTCACCACTAGTTGTGCTGGCTAGAATTTATGGGAGTTGAAGTCCAATAGTATCTGGGGACCCAATATTGGGAACCTGATTTGGATTATTATGTTCAGTGCAGGTCAGAAAGCTATCATGTTCCCCTCAACAGGTTTGGGTTCCACATGCTTCCTTAATTGAATCGGGCCAACAAAGACTGTATTTTGTCTAACTTCCTAGTTGTGTCCTCCAAGAATTCAGTGACATCACGCTTGGCTAGAATTCATCTCACTAACATTTAATTTTAATGCGGAGGGCATCTCTTGTAGGATGGAATGTTTTATCACATAGGTGTCTGCCTACAGGCCAGAGCTTGAAAACTTTTCTTTTTAAAAAATAATAATAGTATAGCTCTCATAATCCCCATAGCCCAAAGGGTGGGGTATTGCACAGTATGTGTTCCAAGAAGCCCGGTAGCAAGCAGCCAGTTAAAGGGCCACTAGAACATTTCCAGCAAGGATCTCCTCCCCTTGTGGGGACAAGGGACTGGTGGATTTTAAGGATATCTTTGCCCACCATAGTGCTTCAGATAGAGAGACTGTAAGGCAGGAGCAGAGTGTGCAGCAACACAAGTCACAGCTGTTTTAGAGGTAGGGGTGGTCCTTCTATTGCATCTATGCAGGAGCAGGCAACAGCAACAGTTTTGATGTGTGTGTGTGTGGGCAGCTGTTACACTGCTGATGGGAGCAGTGGAGTTGGCAGCAGAGTTGGAAACAACTGAGGTGACAGCTGAAAGGGAAATAGTTTTTTCTGGAGGAGATGCTCTGCCTTCATCCAAGGTGTGGTAGCGATTGCATTGGACACGAATACTAGTTCCGCCCTCCCTCCCCCCCTCCCCCCCCCCTCTCTCTCTCTGTGTGGGCTGGACCCTGGGGCATTTATGCCCCCCAGCCCTGCTTTCTACCAGTGTATCTCCCACACTTCTCATTTGCCTTGACCTTCGGATTTTGTTTTTATTAACCACAGTTTTATCTGTAGGTTACAAAAGACCACTGAAAAAGACCTAGGCTCATTTTCTTGGCCACTGATGTATTGTTTGGTGTCATTTTCGAATTTGCTGTGGCAAAGCAACATAAATTGATAAAGGAGACAATTCTGTCTTAAAGCGCACAAGAAAATGAGATGCAAACAAGTATGGTCTTCATATGGGTGCCAGTTTCCTTTCTAGTTGTTCATATGAAAGATGCATCTATAAGTATAGCTATCAAGCAACCTTTGTCTCAGTTTCTTGCACCATTTTATCATTTGTCCTCTTTATGTCTTGTTTTTAAAGGCATTGTTTAATGCAATACATTCCATTTTTATTTTTCCTTGAGCTCTTTATCTCCCTGTGACCCATAGGTGTCACTCATTTTTCTACACTCACTTTGAAAATGGTTCTCACTTGTGCATTTACAGTATGATACAAGAAGTTGCAAAGGTCAGCAAAAGAATGCAGTGTGAATGTACACATTAAGAGCATCTAAACGATTGCACTCTTCTGTGGTTACAAAGGGGAATATGTTGAAGCAGCATGTCTTTGGAGTCTGTTCCAAACTAATAGCTCACTCCATACAAAGATATTCTCCAATTATTATATAAACCAGTGTTTAGCAGATCTGCTCTTCCACGGCATACAGAGCAGAGATGATAAATGTTTGGTATTTGGACTGCAACTCCCATAATCTCTCACAAATGGCTATGCTATTTGTTGACATCTGTAGCAATCCTGCATGCTATGCATGGACTAATTACTATCACAATTGGTCACATTTCCCTTTAGATGAGAAAACCGCTATAGGGAAACAAACTTGCTTGTTCTCTTGTTCTCAAGCAATCGATCAATGGCTCTCTTTCCTTCCCACCACTAGGTGTTTTAACCTTCTTCACTCTGAGGCATTTTATTTCTTAGTTAGGTTCTTGTTGCTTCTCCTCCATCTTGTGGGCCAGATGTTATGTTGCGCTCTCACCTCAGCCATGAGTCTGTGTATGGGATAAGCTATTTCCTACCATTTTAACAGATCACATGAGTCTTCCTTTTACCAATAACAATCCCATGTTTTTGTGACACGTTTTTGAGTGCATGATTTCATAAGTAAATATTGCTTCTTCTTTTTACAATTGTCTGACTGTTTTTGCTGGTCTACAGGGCTGATGGAATTACAGTCCAAGAACATTAGGACAACGATGTGTTTCCCCACCCTCCATGGAAAGCTTGATGGTTACTTGGCTGTAGTGCTCAAACTTCGACCTGCTGCCAGCAGAGGAATTGTAGGATTCCTGCAAATGGCTTCAGAGATGGCATGATGCCCAACACTCCTCTGGTGGTTTAAATTTGGAATAGTTCCATTCAGGTCAGGTACTTGTTGTTACTCAACATATATACTTCAGCAATTACTCTCCCTTTGTATGTATGGGAGGATGTATACTCACACATGAGCCATATAAAGGCAGGGGCTATAGCTGAGTGGTAAAGGATCACAGGTACAATATTTGGCATCTTTAGTTCAAGAAGATTAAATGGCAGGTGAGTGGAAAGAACAGTACATAAGTCTTCATAGAGCAACTGCCCATCGGAATAGGCAGAACTTTTGCCCTCAGGATGGTTTGGATCTCAAATGCCAGAAGTCTTCAGTGGTACAGCCAAGGCAAAAGATTATTTGCCCTGTAGCTCAAACTACTTGGTGTAAACATTTCCCACCTCTGAGCTAGAGAAAATCCTCTTTAAATATTCTAACAAACATTCAGGGGAACACAACAGTACCAAAGGATGGGATAGGCTATGATGATTTGATGTCTTAAATCAGAATGCACAGACACTAGATTTTGGAGACTTCCTTGACAATCTACCCATGTTCTGTCCTTGGATGATCTCAGAACATTGAATCCACTGGTGCTTGGCTAGCCTGTTGCACAGCTGGAAGGGTAAAGAACATAAAGTGTTTGCTTCCATGTGTTATCTTATTGTGCTACAGTTGCTGCCTGATACTCTCTGATGGAAAAGTCTGCATGGACTAAAAATAGACCAAGAGGGCTTTTAAAAATCCATTTGGGTTGCATGATTCAGTACACTCTTTAGCACTTACAGCAGGCAGAGTTTAGCACATTTGTGGTCACGTTAGTATAGCTCTGTAGCAGCCAATGTTACAACAAAGTCAGTTGGCATGGATGATAATGATGTAAAACCATATCTATGCAGTAAGCCATTAAGGGTATTATCACTTACTGTCACTTCAGAATAACTTCCTTCCAATGAATGCATAAGATGAGCACAGAAGGGTATTAACAAGAGAGTGAAAACATTTGAGGAGGCCTACTGGATCAGACCAAAGATGGACCACAGCCTAGTTGGTCCACCTCTCTATTTCGCACATCAGCTGACCACAGGCTGCTAGAAAGCCCACAAGCGATAATGCTCTCCATTGCCCAGAAACTGGTATTTAAAAGCATACTGCCTTCAAATTGGAGGTAGCATGCAGCCATCATGACTAGTTGCCATTGATCTTGTGGGAACAAATTTTACAGTTATCACAATCAAATTATGGGATTCATAAGATATTATGAGAGCTTCCAACACAGATGGCGATAGAAGGGAAACAGACAAATTCACATAGTCATGTTGGCTATGAGAAAGCTCCATAATCAAAAGACTGATGATAAATTATCATTCAACTAATCAGGAGAATTTTCCAGCTGTCCAGATTTTTAACACAGAGGAAGTTAAAGACTTCATCATCACGTTGGTAGGCAACAGCTCATCCTAAAGTTGTATCCTCTCCGGGGTCAGTTATCATTTGATTGATGGTCAGACGTGTAGTCAGAGGCAGATGGATCCACCTTCAAAACACGGCACATGCTATTTCATTATTTAAAATTTCACAAATTTGAGGTATAGGCAGTTCAATGCTGTAGCTGCTGACAGGTCCTTGGACTTTGGGCAGCAAGGCTGGCTCTTTGCTCTCCACCCCGGATCATGAGACTTGTAAGTGGGAGGGGGGGAAAGCCAGGTCATTTAAGGGGCTTTCTCCCCTCACATTGCCCTCTCTTTTTTTAGGCACCGAGAGAGAAAGTGTCTGCTGAGCTGCTGCATCCTTTCTAACGACGTCATATTGTGAGCGAGTTTCTACAGGATAGGAGGGTAGCATCAGCTCCTTCCCAGGGTTCAGATTGTTCTTTATTAATTATCCTTTATTAATTTTATCATTGTTTAAAATGTTATTTGTATTATTTAATTTAATTAGTAGTCCTAAAGAGAAGGGGGAAAGTGGTGGCACGGTTTCGCGCCTGCTGTGCTGCTGTACGAAGGCTTTTTCTTTTTATATCAAAAAAGAGCAAGCTTGTATGCTACGGAAGGGGTTTTTTGGTTTTATTTAGTTTTGGTGGGCTTCTTTTCCCTTTTAACTCCCCCCTTTGTTAGAAGCAGTTTTAGTGGGAGTGGTTTTCACCTCAGCCAGAATAGCACAAGTACCGGTTGCCTCCCCCCCACTCAAAGAATTATTGTTTAAAACAGAAGAGTTTAGTGGATCTGTGGGGCGATTAGCCCACCACTCCAGGGTATAATTAATTAATTCAGAGTGGAGTTCAGGCTTTTCAGTTCTTTTTGTCAGGCATCCTACCTTTTATTTGTTTGAAGCACCTTGAGCCCGATAGGGACCCACTTTAGCTCCCCTCTCGTATCCACATGCTCATTTCCATTCATTTTGTAACGGTTGGGAGGCAACTGCAACCCACGGACCCATGTGCAACCACAAAAGGGAAAAGAAATGAAAGATAAATTAAATAAAGATCAAAATAGAATAAACAATAAATTGATTAGATAGAGATACAAATAAATTATAATATTTATTAAAAATTAAATTAACTAATTATTTATTTAACTTGTTAAGTAAGGTGCATTGAGTAGTAGGATATAAATTTTAACTAATCTATTTAATTATGTATAAGTATAAATTAACCACTGGTAATCAATTGGGGGTAAATTCATTGTTTTAATTAATTAATTAAGCAGTTGAGGTAGTCAAATCAATTGATAAGTAACAAGTAAATAGGCAATGGAAGCATTGGATTAAAAGGCACTTTAGCTAAAGCAATTTTGTGAAAGGTGATCTTTTAGACCCTTCCTGTCTCAAAATAACACATTTATGGGAGCTAAAACTTGTCGGTCAAGGCACATAAATACCCATACAGCTTTACTGCCAGGAAATAGCAGCTAATCAACATCCAGGTTATGCTACGCTTCCACCTGGGTTTTTGAGTCATTGAGCTATTCTTTCTAACAAATTAACATACCATAGCATGACAATGACATCGAGAAAGGGGCAAGGCAACAGAAAGGGGAAGCAACCGGCCAAGAAAAGACCAGACCCTCAGGTATGTCCCCCACATTCCTCTTCAGACAAATATTCTTGTCCTGTTTGGCAGGAATTGCAAGAAAAATTTCAACTTTAGAGGCCCAACAAATGGCAAGGCAGGCTTCCCAGCTGAGGAAGGTTCAACCACACAGATCAGCTAGGGAAACTAAAAGTCATTGTCAAGCTAAGTTGAAAGCAATGGCTCAAGACCTAATGGAAAGATTTACTGCTCTCAAGTCCGAATAGGTCCCTGATGCTTCTGCCAGGTGAGAGGCAGATGGGGCCTCATGAACTTCGAGGCCACAAAGCATGGAGAAGGGGAAACAACCATCAACTCCCGCGACATCTGAACCAGTGTCCACTTGCCAGGAAGGACAGGACAAGGCTGAAGAGGTCAGCTTTGAAAAAACTTACCTGGTGGATCCCAGCTAGGCCACGACTTGGTTGGGTGAGTCAACTGCTGCACCTGGCACCTGTACACCCCTCACCGCATGGCCTTGGGCTGGCGGTGGTCCATACAGTTACACTGATTACATACCATATAACATGCAGAACACAGGGTTAACCAACACTGCCTGGCCGTGTGCCAACTCTCAGTTCAGCATTTGGGGCATGCCCTACGTACCCCATACCTTCCCTATAGAATCAGACAGCATGGCTAATGCTGGGGGTTGGCCATACCCATCGGTGTCCAACACAGGCTATAATATGGTCTCATTAGGGGCCTTACCATATGGAGACTACTCCATGCCCCTGGGAGATCACCCAACCCCAGCCATAAAAGAAAAGATTTAAAAAGAAAAACACGTAGATGTATTTGACCTACTTAACAGACACATTAAGAAAGATATTTTAGACCACTGGTTCTTAACCTTGGGTTACTCAGGAGTTTTGGACTGCAACTCCCAGAAGCCTTCACCACCAGCTGTCATGACTGGGGTTTCTGGGAGTTGCAGTTCAAAAGCATCCGAGTAACAAAGGTTGTGTAGGCATCCTTCAGTCTCAAGAGACTATGGTATCGTGCTCTGTATGGAGGTCATGGAACAGTGTCTTGTGTGGCTGAGAAGGCCAATTCGAGAGTGACAATCCCTTCCACACTGGAGACAAATCCAATCTGTCCCCTGTCCAGCTCCCTGGTTTTGCTTGTTTCGGGACTGCCTCTTTGCCTCGGTCTGCTGTACAAGTGTCTCTTCAAATTGGGAGAGGCCATGATGCACCGCCTGCCTCCAGGCTGAACGCTCAGACATCAAGGATTCCCATCTGTTGAGGTCCATTCCTAAGGCCTTCAGATCCCGCTTGCAGATGTCCTTGTAACGCAGCTGTGGTCTCCCTCGGGGGCGGCTTCCCTGCACTAATTCTCCATACAGGAGATCTTTTGGAATCCGACCATCAGCCATTCTCACGACATGCCCAAGCCAACGTAGACGGCGCTGTTTCAATATTGTATACATGCTGAAAATTCCAGCTCGTTCTAGGACTACTCTATTTGGAACTTTGTCCTGCCAGGTGATACCAAAAATGCGTCGGAGACAACGCATATGGAAGGTGTTCAGCTTCCTCTCCTGCCGTGCACAAAGGGTCCAGGACTCGCTGCAGTATAGGAGTGTGCTCAGGACACAGGCTCTATAGACCTGGATTTTGGTGTATGCCATCAACTTCTTATTAAGCCATACTCTCTTTGTGAGTCTAGAGAACATGGTAGCTGCTTTCCCAATGCGTTTATCCAGCTCGACATCTAGGGAGAGAGTGTCAGAGATTGTTGAGCCAAGGTACACAAATTCATGAACAACCTCCAGTTCTTGCATGGAGATAGTAATAGAGGGAGGTGAGTCCACGCCCTGGCACATGACTTGTGTTTTCTTCAGGCTGATAGTTAGTCCAAAGTCTTGGCAGGCCTTGCTAAAATGATTTATGAGTTGTTGGAGGTCTTCAGCAGAGTGGGCAACAATGGCTGCATCATCAGCAAAGAGGAAGTCCCGCATGCATTTCATTTGGACTTTGGTCTTCACTCTCAATCTAGTGGTTCTAACAAAGGTTAAGAACCACTGTTTTAGACAAAAAGGATGAAAAAGAAAAGCATAGGAGAAAAAAGCCGGATAGAACATGGGTCAACTGGTTTCCAGGTTTCCTAATTTATGCAGGAGTTATAGTTAAGGTTCAGCCTTGGAAGGCTCAAGCCCTCTTTCAATACTTGTATATTATTTATAGAGCCTATGTAGATTTTGCAGGTCCTGCCTGGCTTCAGTATGACCAGGTGTTCTGCATGCAGAGCGCTATTCATCCCAATATGTGGTGGGATGATCCCCAGCTGGGGCCATGGGTTCAGCATATGACCCCCGCCAAATACTGGTGATAGATTTGATAGTGGGCATCTTAACAGGAAAATTGCCACCACTCAAAATCCCCAGCCTGATGTGATGCAAGCAGTTCAACCCCGCATGCCTTGCTTTGAACATAATTCCAGTGGCTTTTGCACATGGAGGCCATGCAGGTTTAGACATGAGTGCCTTACCTGTGGTGGGCAGCACCTGAATTCATCCTGCTTCAAAGCAAGTGCCCAGCACCAGAACAAGGGTGCTGAATGACACAAAAAGCCTAACTGTAGCGGGGTCCCCCTGGAAAAGGGACCCAGCCCAATCAAGGTTCAAGTTTTAGAACGATGGTTAGGTACATATCCTCATATAGAGGGTGCCAAGTATTTCTCAGAGGAATTTAGATACAGGTTCAGAATCCCGGCAGAATGAGAGCGCAAAGTGTTTATTGCGTGGAACCTCTGATCAATAATTGGCATGGAAGATATCATGCAGAATAAGATTAATAAGGAAGTTAAGGAAGGCAGGGTGCTTGGACTGTTCTCAAAGCCACCTATTGGAAACCTGAGGGTTTCTCTGTTAGGCATAGTGCCTAAAAAGGCCCAGGGCAAGTTCAGGCTAATTCACTACTCCTCCTTTCCGGAGGTAATGTCAGTTAATGACACCATCCCCTGGAAATATGCACTGTGAGATGTACTTCCTTGGATGAGTATGGATAGAAGGTGTGGGGTGGGGGCTGAACTGGCAAAATATGACGTTAAATCAGCATTTAGAATTTTGCCCTTGACTTCAACTTGGTGGATTTCAATTCCAGGGTTCATTTTATATAGACAGGGCCTTACCTATGGGCTGCTCAGTGTTGTGTGCTGCCTTCAAGAAATTTAGTTCCTTTATTGAATCGAAAGTTAGGCAACGGGTTCACTATAATCCTGATGATTTCCTTTTCTGTGGGAAAAAGAACTCAGGTAAATGTAGGTTCATACTGAACAACTTCTAGGTATTGGCAAAAGAGCTGGGGTTGCCCCTTGCCAAAGAGAAGACAGAGGGGTCAGCCACCTCCCTCACATTTTTAGGCATAGAACTGGACACAATACAGCAAACTTTGAGGCTGCCTCATAATAAACTGGTCGATCTTAGGTCCAGGATAATACTTTTCTTACACAAAAGAAAGGAACTTCAGGAAATAGTTGGGCATATGAATTTTGCCTGCAGAGTTGTGGTACCTGGAAATTCCTCCAGCACCTGTGTGGTGCTATGAAGGGGCTTAACTGACCAATGCACAGAACCAGGGTGACATGAGGTATGAGGGAGCATCTCCTTGTTTGGAGTCAATTCTTCGAGAAATTTAATGGAATCTCATTTTGCAGATCCGAGATAGGTTTGAGAGCAGATTTCCAGGTGCACTGGTAAGCAAATTCTTATGAAGTTTATCTCTATGCTATCTATAGACAAAAGCAGCAAATAAATTGAGTCCTCTGATTTTTACAGACATCATGAGAGATGCAAATAAATCTGATACGACAATCATTATACAATCATTGTGCAATCATTATACATTGGAATGGAATAGTGCTTAAACATAAAATTACTCCTTTATCAAGATCATTCTGGTACTTCTACTTTCCATGTAGTGCCTCTTTGGAAAAGTGCAAAGTTATAATTTCTAATCTGCATATCAGATTAATAAATCCACTGTTACATAGCTGGACTTAAACATTTTCCACAGGCATTACCTTATAACGACCCCTTAAGTTGCCAGAATTAATATCCATCATACTGCAGATGTAAGGGTGGGAGTGATAAGGCTGAGAGAGAATGGCTTGCTGAAGGTCATCTTGTGAGTTGATGGCAAAAGCAAGATGTGGACTGAAGATTTCCTGATTTCCTCCATTTCCTGGCCATTATATATTGAACAAGACAGATCCTGCTGAGGCTTGATTTGTTCCCAAAACAAGAGAGTTTGTGAAAGTTGCTGCCTGCTTCAGTCTTCTCCTTGCTGATGAGGATTGCAAGAGCCGTTAGATACCAGTTTTTATATATCATGGTATTTTGTGCATAAACTTGCCATTTTCTCCAAATGTGCCAATTTTTTCATAAACACAGTTTATCGAGCTGCCCCAAGCTAGGTTGACAGCTATTTTGCTTAAGAATGTGTAAAGCATTAAGTGGGTTGCCAGTTGGTTTGTTTTATGGCCTTTCCTGGTTTTGAACCTTGGTAGGGTTATTTGTATCTTTCTTAACAAATCTGCAGACCCTCTGTGCTTGGCTTGTGTGTGTGTGTGTGTGTGTGTGTGTGTGCGCGTGCGCGTGCGCGTGCGCGTGCGTGCGTGCGTGCGTGCGTGCGTGCATAATATGCTTTGGTCCTCAGATAGATTCTTGTGTAGAGTACAGAGATCTTGACAAGAAAAAGAAGAGGAGCAGTTTGTATCGTTCAGAACTGGAAACAAGAAATCCCACCTGGCTTTAAAACTCCTCATTGAGGTGTCTCAGCTATCAATATAGCATAAATTGATAAGAATAAGAAATTCAACAACTTTCTTTCCACCTTTACCAAGCGTACTCCTTTCCATGGAGCTGGGCTTTGAGCATCTTCCAGAGCTAGCATTATTAACTAAGCTAAAGCTAGTTACAGTATTTTGTCCTACGAAGCAAGGAACTCCATAAGCACCTGTTCTCTTCACTGGCTGTAAAATATAGTAGAAATATATCATCTCAGTATCTGTTGCCTTTTCATAACCCCTAACATCTACCTGAAGTAGAAGGTATGCTGGTCCTGGAGCTCAGCAAAGCAGAAGGGCCAGTGGAATTAAAAAAAAAGAAAAAGAAAATCAGCTATATTTCTATTAGGGCTGTGCACAGGTTCCCTAGTTTAGTGCAATGACCATTCAGGGCTTAGGAATTGATCCTGATTCCATCCAGAGCACTTTGTGTCTCCTATGATTCAATCTACACCCTCAGTGGGTTGATTTGTAAATTTCCATTGACTTGTGTTAGAAAACCAAAATTGCTGAAACTGGTTTTTTTAGGTTTTACACTGATATATATGACATTTGAATAGATGACAGACCCCTGCAATGAGGGGAATAATGCTGACAAAGCTTAAGCTATATCACTTAAAGGTTCTACATAGCAGGCACCTTTAAAATCTGCATTAAACGCACACACACACACACACACACACACAAACACACACACACTGAGTTGAAGCAATTCATGCCCCACTTGGTTTGATTCATGCTCTGGATCCGAATCAATTCATAAGTTAGCTTTGATTCACTGATTCACTCAAAAACTGAATCTGGCTATTCCACTTCCCTCTTGCCCTGATGCAAACTGACCAAAATCAGATGGATTTGGTTATCATTTGGGCTGTGTGGCCAAACATGGTGCCTCATCCTAATTTCTACCACTTCAACCTACATTCCTGAAAGGTCTCCATATTCGAAGGCTCCTCTTATTACAACTCCTATAAACATCATCATCACTGTTAGCAGTGCTACCGCTGCTGCTACTGTATGCAAGGAACTGTGAGCACTTTACTGAACATTGTAATCACCCCATCTCCTAGCTGAACTCTAAGATGGTATAAGCTCTACCACTCAGTACTCTTGTGTATAAACTGTCCTTTACAATTAGTTTGTCACTTGTGCAGAACTGCTGGACTTCAACAACTTACAAAACCACAGCACCAAACTTTTGTGAAGTAATTGAGAAATGATTATATCTTGCTTTCTTGTTTTTGGTTTTACTGCAAGGCATTTATCATTTATTCAAAGATTAACAGATATCAAGAGGAGGAGTGGCTCCCTTTCTTCATTATGACCCCAGCATCAATCCTCCTCCAATCCATCAGCCAGTGCTTGGAGTACCAGGCTGACAGATCATATTGCAACAGCAAAGGGTCTCACTGAAATTGATGGAATAAGTGGGTAACTTTGATAAAATGCTGTCTGGTTTTATTCATCTTTTTGCTTAAATATGAGCTGTCTGGTATCTACCACCCACCCCTTTTCCATGATAGATATGCCCTTTCATTGGCTTCTTTCCATCACCTCATATTCTTCACAAGTTCACAAATAAAGAACCTGGACTATATTCTCTTCATATTTCACAAAGCTTAATGCCTGCCATCTTTTACTTCCACCTGAAAACAACAAGGTGTGTGGGTGCAGAAATAATATTTTGCCAAATTAGCTTTGGTTTTTTAAGGGATAAAAATAAGGTGGAGGTAAAACTTTCATGCAGGACAATTGTGGGATAGTTTAGAATTAGGTCTATTGCTCTGTCCATGTAAAGTCCTGGGATGGCTGTTATTCTCACACAGCTGGCCAATCAGCTCCTTCCTGGGGCGTTAAGGGGCTATATACCTAGGGCAGATCTTGGTGGTAACTAGTTATAAATAACTGGTTACCTGTAGTTAATAACAATAGTGTAACTATATTGCATTACAAATGAAATTGAGTGAGACAAAATGGCAACCTTTTTGTGATGTAACAGTTCCTAGTTGGAGCTTCACTAAACAGTGGAGGATAATTGCCACATTCTTAAAGTTACAACTTGTACAGCTGCCTTTTGCTTTGTTGCAGATTTAATTTTAAATTTTATTTTATCTTAGAACTGCAGAGCTGGAAGAGACCCTATGGGTCATCGAACCCAGCTCCTGTTAAAGGAAGAACAAGGAGGGTTGGAGGAGAGTGTGCATAAGTATGACAGGCTAGAGGTTTGTAGCAATCAAAGGAACTCAGCAACAAATATTTAGTTTTGAAAGGGTAATTATCATGTAACTAACTACTTTCTCACACATTTAAACTATGACTAATTGCTTTTTATAATGAACTTTTCAAGCTCTGGCCCTGGGCTGATTAATGATTGATTGTTTTAGGAGATTTATATCCTTCCTTTTTTTAAAAAAATCAATGGTCAAGGTGAATTAGAATGCCATCTCAAGTAGCTGGAATGGCTGCAGGCCAGCTGAGCTGATACATGGCCAGGTGACATTTTGCTGAATCTAAACCTCTCTCAAAGAAAGAATGCTGGAAATTACATAGGACTGGCTTGCCCTTGCCTAACTTATGTTGGCTGAAGTGGCTGCCAGGAGAGAGGTTCTGTCAGCATATTCCTCTACTAGCAGGTCTCTGAGATCAGCCAGCACAAGAGATTTCTGCCAGTGTAAAGGTAGTTTTACTTGCACAAAGGGGCTTTGCTAGCATGTGTGCATTCTTGGGCACATCTTGGAGTTAGAATCATGGTGTTAGAACACAATGTTTGAAGCTATCAATCATGCTAAGAACTACACAATTCAGAAAAAAAACAGGGAAACAAAGCCACAAAGTTGAAACAGAGCATACAAATGCAACTGTTGCTAATTTTAACAAATGTCTCATGTCTTGAAGACTTGTTTCTTGTTCCAAAATGATTCTCCTGATGGAGGCATCTGGAATGTGGAATTGAAATGACTGCTTTGAGCTTGGTGGTGAGAAAATGGACCATTGAGCTAAAACCTTTTTTTCTCTCTCTCTAGGACAGGCATGGGAATCTTAGTATTTAGAGATAAGGAGAATGATTGCTCAATTCCTTCCCTCATCAGTTCTGGCTATACAGTGGGGTCTCTACTTAAGAACTTAATCCGTATTGGAAGGTGGTTCTCAAGTTGAAAAGTTCTTATGTTGAATCTGCATTTCCCAGAGGAATGCATTGAAAACCATTTACAGTGGAACCTCTACTTAAGAACTTAATCCGTTTTGGAATGGTGTTCTTAAGTTGAAACGTTCTTAAGTTGAAGCAAAATTTCCCATAGGAATGGACTGAAAACCAATTAATCCGTTCTGGCTGTTTTTTTGTTATGTAGAGGTGCGTTCGTACATTGAAGCATTAGTTCCCATAGGAACTAATGCAAAGCTGGTTAATACGTACTCTACCACTAGGGGGAGATTTTTTTTTTTAACCTAAGATGACCTAAGGTTAAAAAAAGAACAGGAAAGGTTTTTTTTTTCCTGTTCTTATCTTGGATTTCTGTTCTCAAGTAGAAGCAAAATTTAGCAAATGGAGCTGTTCTTAAGTTGGATTGTTCTTAAGTAGGGACGTTCTTAAGTAGAGACCCCACTGTACCAATTCATAAGATACCTCCATGAAGAATTTGGCAGTCTTTCAAGATTCCTTATTTCCTCCCACTAGCAAGAGAAGGAACTTTGTTAAAGTTTCAATAAACACACACACAGCGAACACAGAAGGATTGTCTCATGGTTAAGAATGGCACAAACAACCCACCCAAGGTTTAGAACTGGCCAATGTCCAGGAAACAAAAAAAGTTGTTACCTTTGATTGTTTTGCTTTATTGCTTTGTTTATTATTTTATTTTATGCAGCAACAACAACATTCCTCACAAATGCAAGAAGCAACTTGGGAGAAGAATTAAATCATGTGCTGTCTTTGAAAATGACAAGTACTGTATAGTGTCTCCTTGTTGCCTGTGAGGATGAGAGAAATGAGGGCTTACATTTCTATGACTATTTCCTAACTTCTTGTCTATCTTTGTAAGCAAAAGATCTTGCTTCCTATTAACAAATAACAAAAGATAAGGTATTTTCCCTTTCTAGTGTTTTAAAAGGTTAAATTTCACCATACTTTGCAGGGAGAAGGACCATCTCCAGCCTTCTGCTGATCAAACAGCTACGGTCTCAAATTTTCAGGCTTTTCAAACAATTCCATTAACGGCCAAATAAATCCCGTGTGCTTTTCAGATTGTCATAACATGCACTCCTCACAATTAAGGCCAAAGTCGTACACAGTTGACAATTAAGAAAATGTATATGTTTGCTTTTCTAAGACATTTCATTATCTACATCTATTATCTATTTCTGTATAATCTACAGTATTGATATTTATCTATCAAAATCTAATCTTGGGGACATATATATGTGGTATGCTCAGCTTTCCTCACATTTTACACATGGTTTATTTCACATCTTTGTTTGCCACTGCTCTCTTGCTCAAGAGATGTTACATAAACAATGACATTTCCATGCATACAGATATTGTCAGATGCTGCCATCTCATTTATCCAGTAAATATTTTTTCCAAAGGGTGTTACAGCTGGATGCAAATGTTAGGCTTTCTCTTTATTCTTTCATAAAGACATGGCTTTATCATAGATAAAAATAATGGTCCTGTGTTTAAATCTTGCCACTTTAAAGGCAGAGAAAAGAAGCAGGGGATGGACCCTCATCCTATGGAATGGTGCCATTTAAATTGGATTAATCTGGAGAGTAATTGCATCCATTAGTTTGATTTAAAACAAGCTAGGAGGGCTTTAAAATTGTCTGTGCCAGAGAGTGGCAAAGGAGGCAAATACTGGGAATAAGAGTGTGTAGCGTTCCCCATTTATTAGGTCAATGGTTCATGTTTTGTTAGGTAATGGTTCATGCATATTCATGTTGCTGAGAGGCAGAGCTGAGAGAGATGCTATAAGAGGCGGAGTCAGAGAGTGAGTATGAGAGAAGAGTAAAAGAGTCAGTAAGAGTGGAGTGTGAGAGAAAGGATAGAGTGTGGAGTTTGGGGAATTTTGAGGTGTGATTAGAATTAGGAGTGTACTACCAATTAGAAGGTTGTTGTTAATAATAACTTTATCTACGGAAGATATTCATGAATCAGTTTCAATCTCTGTAATCAATAAACAAAATTTCTATTTAAAAGACCTTGAAATGTGGGCCTGAATCTTCCTGAGGTAATGGTGATTTAGTGATCACCTGGTGACAGCAGTGTAAAAGAGAGGATTGTTTGCCTTCATGAGCTCTGAGTCTTGACAGTCAAGAAAGGGGCATGAGGGTGAATGCCACAGAGTGGTAAGGTGGTACAAAGACCTGCCAATGGAGAGGAGAAGGCAACTTTGAAGCAGCCCAGGGTGAGGTGGGGGGGAGACCCACCATTTAAAAAATGTCTTCACTTCAGTGTGCAGGGAATGGAAAAGAAGCAAGGCCAGCTTGAGGTTGAGTACAGGAAAACAACTATGATGTAATAGGTACCTATTACCTATTACTGGAATGCAAAGATTGAAGAGTATCATTTATTCAAATGGAATAGGCTAAACAAGAAGAGAGGAGTAGTAGCATTGTACAAGAAAGACTTTAAGGAGATTCATGCATTGGAGCATGGAACACTGGTCAAGAGCATTTGAGTAAAAATTGAAGGAACAAACATGAGAACAGTGTGAGGGTCTGCTACGTATGACCTAACCAGACATGAGAATCTAGATGATGTCCTTTTAAATTAAATTACGAAACATGCAAAGAGAAGTGACATTGTAATAATGATGGAATTCATTTACTCTGATATTCTGTTGTATGACTGGTCCATGGCTGAAGCTCAAACAATTCCTGTTAGGTGATATTGTTCCATTTCCTAGGTCTCCAAATTTGTGTAGCCAAATAAGCAGATGGCTTGCTAATTATGTAACCTTAATGCAAAGATTAAAATCCAGTAGTAAGTTACAGCTAGAGTAAGCCCATTAAATCACTGGAATTTACAAAAGAGTTGACTCACCAAATTCCCACTGATTTAATAAACCTACTCTAGTTGTGACTTACTACTGGATTTCAGCCAATAACTGTTAATACTGAATATTATTTCTATCTCTGTTTTTGTCTGCTTTGGGGCAAGTAGTGAATATGAACTGCAAAATCATACTCTGCATATAACATTTTACTGCGATGGTAGATCTATTCAGTCAGTCCATAGTCTGGAACCATTAACCTCACCTCTACCATGTTGCTCTATTTATGTGAGAATTAATGTTTCTGAAGAGGATAAGGCTGCTGCTTGTGCGTACGCTCTACATGTGAGCAAGAACCCTCAAAAACATGGTTTCTAGCTCATGTGTAGAATCCACAAGTGAGCAAGTTCCTTTTTCTTCAGAAAGGGTCCTGCTAGTGTGATCAAAGCAATAAGGGCATGGCAGGGCTAGCTTCTCCTCCGGAACCATGTTGATGATTCTGAATTAAAGAAGAACATATTTCAGTAAAGCAGTGGAACCAGTTTTTGATCTACACTTACTTTGCATAACCATTAATCTCATCATATATTTGTATCATCCAGATGTTGCATATAATTTAGATCCACAACTTAAGAAAATCTCTCTCTCTCTCTTCATATGAAAAGAGAGGTTTGTGTGGTTGATTCTCAGATGTGATCTATGTTGGTACAAATATAGTCAATCCTAAATTAAGGTTGAAATTGTATATATTTACCTGGGAGTAATTCTTGTTGAATTCAAAGGACTTACATCTGAGTAGCTGTACTTAATGTGCCTTTCTGTCAGAACATCATTGCATCTTCTGTGACAATAACCTAACTTCATACAAACTTAAAATTTTCCTTTTCTTATATGGAAGGAGTCACTCATGATATATAGTTGCTAAACTTCTAGGGGACCATCTCCTTCTGAAATGTAAATACTAAAGAAGAAATGTGGTTAATTATTCTTCTTGAACGCTAAAAATAAGTAACTAAATGCATTCTATTGACTACTAAAGTGCACTTATTGATTGCGCTGGTTTGCTGTAGCTTCCTGTTACAACTTTGTTTCTAAAATAAGATAGCTTGTTCCAGGGCTTGGAAATAATATATTAATTATAACTGCCTCTTCTCCTTCTCCTTCTCCTTCTTTTTCTTGTTAAATATGACCAATAATTGTAATGTCTCAAAAATGACATTTACAAAGTAGAATTAACAATGTTTTTGGCCATTAAACATAGTTATTCATTGCTTGTATTCACACTGCTCTTTCTAAAAGGGAATATCCAGCAAACACTACCAATAAAAATTATCTCTGTTACATAGTGATTCCCATAGTTGGACCTCAGCTATTTTCAGACCACAATTCCCAGAAGCCCTAACTATCATAGCTATTGGTTAGGCCTTCTTGTAGCTGTAGTCAAGTAACATCTAAGGAGTTAGACCTGTACATCACTGTTCTATAGAAAGCTAGTACCATTTTCAAAATTTTCACATAAACTTCTTTAACACAACACCACAGAAGCTATAGGGAAAAGTATATTATATGTTAATATATTAAATGGGTTTCAATGCATTCCAGTGGGGAAACTGTTTTTGCTGGATGATGTTTTCGCTTAACAGTGATTTCAGGGGAACGGATTATCATCGTGGTGCGGGGCACCACTGTATTGCATTTTGCATGGTCATGCAAGAGAGGGTGCTCAATGTTTTCTTCACATTCTTAGCTACACTTTATGCAACAGCTTAAAAGTGATCACTAAACCAGGAAATAATCCAATGGCTCCACCGCCTTCCAAAAGAATGGACCAGACACCCATTTCTAGTTTCATTTTTTAAAAAACATGGGTTAGCCCTGTGGACCCACACCTGTACAAAAACTGCTAGTGTGAGTGTGGAATATCCATATTTTTCCTACAAAATTGATTTCTGTGGGGGGGCACGGGGCCATTTTTGGAGGCCATGGAGTCCTCAGTGGTCTTGACGGCCATATGTCTCCCATGACTTCACTTTGCTCACCCTTACCATAAACATTCATTCCATGCTAACTTGGTAGTGTCACTCCTATCCCCTTGTTTCTTTTCTCTGTTTAAAAGCACTGTCACTGCACAAGATCTGTTCAATATTATATTATATTCTTTATGCAAATGCTGCTTGACCTACATTAATTTTAATGTATATTCTGTCATTAACTCTGTTTGAAGGAGAATTGGCTGCATTTCAGTCTTGGAGTGTTTTTTCCTGGTTTCAGCTTAAAGGCCAGAATCCTGTTTGCTGTTTACATCAGTGTAAGTGCAGTAGCATAAATCACAATTGTGACTTGTTGCTACTTCAAAGAGTTATTGTATTCCTTATCATGCACCAAGTAATGCAACTGGAAGGCAGTGAAGATCATAAACGGTGACTTGTTAACTAGTGTAATTTGTTGATGCAATTTATGCTATTGCCATTATGCCATCCAATGTACCCCCTAATTTTTAGGCCTGCTGGGTGGGGCTATGCCTCTCTCACACACACAACTTGTTCCCTGCATGCGCATGTGACTCTACCCACCCACGTGCAGGGTTCCATTGCAACTGGAACCAAAGGAGTTAAATGTGATTGTTGTGCAGAGAAGGAAGAGAGCCGCACGGAGGGAGGCGGAGTCATGCACAGCTGCACATATGCCCAGCTTAGAGGAAAACTTGATGACATCATAAGTGACCAATAGGATTCTAGCCAATTGATTTGCATTGATTAGAACTGGCTGAAAGATTCTGAGTCTAAAGTACGGTTTTAAAATATGGTTCATGGGCTACTGATGATTAGATTATTTTTATTGGTTACTCTGTTTTTCAAGATGCTACTGCTGCTGATTTGTAAATTTTGTAAATTCCACACAGAACTAAGTTAGAACTGAGAAGAGACTTTCACTATGTACTGAACCTATGAGACACTGAAAACAAGGAATTCCAGTACAAAAGAAGTAGCTGGAAAATATGGGAAGATGAGAAAGAAGGATATGGTAGAGTAGATAGAGAACAGAGGCTAAAATGGACAAGTAAGAGTGGATAAATCCATACTTAACGAGTGAGGCATAGCAAAACAATGAGAAATGCAATGAGGTGGTTATAAGGAAGTAGTATAAAACAGAGCTTGAAACCAATGAGTTATAAATAATATAATCACCAATTCCCTTTTAAGCAATAACTGTATAAAAACCTTGTGCTTCAAAATTAACATAACAAACAGGGCCAAGATTATTCTGTTGATGGAATAAGTAATGTTTTCAAATTGCATTCAAACTTACTTCAGCATTTAAAGGCATTTTTACAGACACAGATAGGAATATGTGAAGTTTTATGCAGTTCTCTAACTTATCCTAAATTGATATTTTTAGAGAAATGAAAGTAACAGAAAAGTAGCTTGTATCACTGCAAGTAGTGGAATGACTTATTGTGTCAAAATTGCTATGAGTAATGACAATGTTTAGCAAACACTGTAAAACATTACTTTAAAAAATAACTTCCTTAGCTCTGGTATAAATGGGAATGGCAGCCAGCTTTATAGTTTATTTGAACAAACCAGCTCATAAACAACAACTTAAAGATTATGCCTAGTTTGGCATAATTGTTGCTGTCATCCAACATAACTGGAGGATGTCACCTTGAGCGAAGCTGAATTAAGTAATATTTTTGCATTGTATGTATGTGAACACAACTATTGTGAGTTGGAGGCGTGAATAATATGTGGCCTCACATCAATTTTGCAGCCCCTAGGAATACCAAGAGCCCCCCCCCCCAATTTAAGAAAGCATACATAAACTAGAATATACGACAGGAACAGCACCTATTTGACAGAAAGAAGAGCAGGGGTAGGGGAGTTTTGGAGTTCTAGGGATTCTGAGGTCACACAATTGCTAGTCTAGAAAATAGACTCGAGAAGATAGATATGGCTTTTGCTTATTTTGCCACACTGTGCTATGATGATGAGAGGATATGAGAGGCCAAAACACAATCAAGTGATGTGCCAGGATAAGCAGGAAGTAAAGCAATAGTTGATATTTTAAGTTAATATGTATTTTGGCCATGGACCAAGAAACAAACACAAAACAAAAAATCCTCCAGTAAACAGAATTGGAGCTAATGGTAGGCTGAGCAGAGCTGAGCTATGCAATTCTGCTTTTGTCCCCATCATTGTTTCTCCAGCACTGCAGTACGATTCCTTGATATTGAAATGAACATAAGAGGAATCTTACTTTGGTCCTGTAGACACCTTTCCACAGCATGCTTCTTTTCTGGTCTGTGCTATTTTGTAAACTACAAAGTTAGAAATTCTACTGTTGCATATTGGCCAGTAGCAAGCCTCCACATGGCACCATGATTGAAATGGCTGTCATCAGAGATGGGTCCTGACTGCAGGAGAACTCTAAGATTTTTCAAAGACTGGACCAGTATGGCTACAGTGATGATGGAATCAACTGTGAACACTGGAGACCATAACCACAGAAGAGCGTATGTGAGCAGGCAGTTTATCTATCCTGGCTGATATGTGTGCATTGGGTGTCACATATGTTCTTCTGGTGAAAGGTCCTGAATTAATGCAGATTATATACATTAAGATGGCAAATACTGTTGATGGTGGTGGAATTGGTGGTACTGATAATGGCAACAACAATGATGATAGTTGCCTTGCAATACGTTATCTCTCTGAATGAAACTATTGTATGGTTATTACAGGTTGTTTCAACTCTACTTAATGTCACTAGGCTTCTTCTAAAACACCAGAAAACAGGTGAGTTAATTTTCAGCCATCTCCCCCTGCCTTTTTGGGAAAATGTGCTGTGAAATTTGCCACTTTTAACCATGAAATAAGCAGTTGCTTACTGTAGGAGAAAAACACAGCCCTTCTTCTAATACTCCTTAGTGATGTGTGACTGTGACACTTTAATATATTACTTTTATAAAATAGGTTTCTCTGATGCTTCCTTGTATTATCTTTGCTATACTGCTATTCAGTGATAGCCAGTATTAAATAAAATTCATTAGTTCTGTTTGTACTTAGGCCTGCTTTCCTTCTGAATGATGAACGTTTTAGAGAGCATGCTTGATCTTATCATTATCGAACTTACCTCTGAGTATTACAAAAGAGTTATGCCACATTAATCTGCAGGAGCAAGACAATTCAGAATGCTATGGCATGTTACCATCTATGAGCCTGATCTAGCCACAGTTAGGGCGTTGAAAGTCACATTGGTTCCCGAGGGAGAAAAGTTTGAGCCAAGTCCAAAGTTAGTAGAGTAAGCCCACTGAACCGAAGGGGACTTGGTAGTCACAACGGATAGATGTCTCATTGCTTTCACTGGAGGTGTAATGTTGGGTTGAGCCCCAGGCTGAGCAAAGAACAGTTCTCTTGATGTTGCTAGATTGCATTTCCCAGCAGTCCTCACCATCACTGGCTATGCTGACAGGGGCTGGTGGGGCTTCTAGTCAGTACAGACATACTTTGCCCATATCTCAGAAGCATTAAAATCAGACTGACTGACGGGTGTCATGCCAAGAGGCACACTCTGGGGAGGCGCTCCCATGAAAGCCATTGGCAGCATCAGCCCCTTGTAACATTTTAAAAAAGAAAAGAGGGGAAAGCCTCTCTCCCCTTTATTTCAGGCCACTCCCTAAAATGCAATGACTCTGCAGGTGAGGGGAAACAATACCAGTCCTCTCACATGGGCAGAGATTTGCATGTCTGTAAGCAGTATTCCAACCATTTGGTGAAATCGCAGGGCTTCTAAGCACGCACAGCCACGTTTCAGCTTCTCCATGTATTTTTAAAGAAGCTTGAAAGGGTTCATCAGGGTTCAGGCAGGTACATCATGATCAAGCTAACGTGAGATTATGGAATTATTATTTTGGTTTTGTGCATTTTAGTCAAAGAAAAATAACATTTACTGTATTCCTAACTCAACGATCGCTATTCTAAAAATATTATCCTCATCTTTTATAATGATTATTGTGGCAGGGAAGCTTGATGACCAGAATGGGGTGTGTGTGTGTGTCATCTCAAAATCCTGGGAACATCTCCTTGCCCCTATCACAAATCATCCTGGCATAGCAATAAAATTATAGTCAGCAGTATTCTTACAGTTTTAATTACTCATTGAATTGTTGTCATTGTTTAATTGTGTTTACACCCAACAATAGTAAATATGTCTTTGCTATAGACAGAAATAGCAAATTTTATGTCTATAAAACCATTGAAGCTTCTATAGTCTCACATGATGCCTATGGTTTGAGTGACGAGGAAGGACTCTTCTGGGCAGGGGTGACTGTCAGTCTATCCCGCACTCACCAATCATTGCCTTCTGCCTTTGAAATCAAAGAGAGCTCTGCCTCTGTTGAGTGTCTTTTCCTTCTCTCTGTTGGAAGCAGTTTGTTCGTTTGGTGTTGATCTGTTCATAACTGTTAAGTAATGGAACATTTTTATTTGATCTTCTTACAAATCTCATTTACAAATACTTTAAGTGCCAATTAATGAGAATGAGGTGGACTATTTGGGGAGCTTGTAGCTATCCTCCTCTATGCTCTCTGTACTTCTACCTTGTACTTCTACTGTGTAGCACAAGGAATTTTACTAGTACTAGATTCTGTGGCATCAGCCACCCTGCGAGCATACAGTTCCACCATGGACTCCTTTGTCCCTTTCTTGCTCCAAGCAGGGCACTCTTCAGGTCTCCCAGCAATTCAAGCAGCTATTTTCCAGCATCTCTCCTTCCTCCATTCCAAGTAAAGGGGGCTCAGGACTTTATGCACATGGGTAATGAAAATTTCATTTTTCAGACAAATGCAGGGCTTCAGGGAGCCAGGTGGCACTTTTCTCATTAGGAGGGCTATGAGGGGCTGGGACAGGACACAGACAAAATTACCAGATGAAAGGAGAGCAACCACATTCAATATTTTCTCAGCCTTGCTTCAACAGCTACTGGAGGTTTGCTGGCCAAAGCATGAGTTCAAGGTGGCATACACGTTGATTTTTTTCAGAGCCTTCAGGCTGGGCAAGTTAGTAGCCGGCTCCTGCAGTTACAGGGTGGTCAGGGTCCTCAGCGGATGGGGTGTCTTGATACAGGATGGGACCTTGCGCTGTTGTCCTCCGTTCTTCAAAAACAGACCAAAAAAGGGTGAGTCACATTGATTCTATTCTGTCCCCAACAAGGGGGTGGACCCTGCCCTGTAAATGCCCTGAAGCATTTTCTGAAGCAATGGCCAATGGCTGAAGGGCCTCAGATTTCTTCAGAATAGGGGCAGCAACACAGGCAGCAGCTATGGGCTTAACCCCAGAGCAGATCTAAAGGATTGGGAGTTGGCAATCGAATGCCTGTAAATCATATATTTGCATACCCCAGTCAGCATTCTAACACTGTTTATTCTTCAGCTCTACCTACAGGTTCATGGAAGCACATCTGGTCAGTGGGCCACAGAATCATCTACTGGGCCAGAAGGTATGCTGCCAACTCCCACTCCGGTCAGCATTTGGGTTCCTGCAAGGACTTGCACTTTACTTGGCTAAGACTCAGGGGCATGTACTGGGACAGCCTCATTCCAGTCCTCTGGTGCCAGCTTCAAATGCATGGGCTGCCTGACATACTGTTGATTCAGCTTGGAAATAATTACCTTACCACTCAGAATAATTTGGATCTATTACTCTCCATAAAGGCTAGGCTATATTTTATCCATGATTGTTACCCTGGCATTCATGTCATGTGGTCCAATCTGTTGGAGAGACAGGCCTTGTGAGGTGCATGTGATCCACGGCATATGGACATTGCCCTGCAAAAGGTCACCAGGGCAGTGCATCGCTTGGCTACAGCGTGGGGGAGGTACCTGCAGCAGACACCAGAACATCTCCCACAAGATTAACTCTTTTTACTGACATGATAGGGCACATTTCACAGACCAAAGACATGACATGTGGCTCATTGATGTCAGGGCGGCCATGGGGAGTTGGTTACAGCTGCAGTGATCTGGTGGGAGTTGAGTGGGGCTCAGCTCTAGTGGCGTTTTCCAGCACTGGGACAGATCCAACTGGTTGTTGGGGCAGCAAGTGGGGACCTGCATGCCCAGGTGGAGGAGAAATCCCTGCATGAGAACCAGGGGCAGGGGCCTTGGTCTGCCCCAGGGGGGGAAATTGCCCATGCCCCTGGATGGCAGCAGAGTCACGGAGTGGCATACATCTGTATAGTTTCCAGAGGGAACTGCCAACCCAAGTGGTCTCTCAGGGAGACAGTGGTCTGGAGGAGAGTCTCCCGATGAGCTGGATCCAACCTAATGCTTTGCCAAGATAACTGCCACTGTGATCAATTAAGTTGTGGCCTCTTTTATCCCAATTAACCAGCTGGCTTAGCAGTAGTCCATCAAACCTAAAACCCAATAATTCAAAGTCACCCAGGTGAACTGGCAGCAAATGGAAAGCCAGCTTAATGTCAGCTTTCCCCAGCTCCGCCACATTGCCGCAGGCATGAACCATACGTATTGCGGCATCAAAAGATGTGTAACAAACTGTACACATCTCCTGGGTAATCATGTCATTAACAGATTCCCTTTCAGAGTACAAAAGATGATGAATTAAATAAGATTCCCCTGGCATTTTTTTTGGGAAACCCCCCAAAGGGGAAATACGCAAACTTGGGACTGGAGGTTCAACAAAAGGACCTGATACCCTCCCTTCGGCTACCTCCTTCTGAATCTTTCTTCTCACTACCTCTTCCATACCCCTAACAGATTTTAAATTGTTAGCCAGGGTTGCATATCTAATACCCTGAAAAGGGATTATAAATCTCAATGTAAAACCATCTAGCAAATAAGTAGTTGACTCCTGCTCCGGATAAAACCGTAACCAATCCGCTAGTACAACTACATTAACTGGAGTGGGGCTCCTTTGAAGGGGTGGCTGAACCTGCTGCAGGCCTCTTAGGCCCTCCTCCATCTTTTCCCCCTCCTGCTCCAGGTTGTCACCGGAAGCAGGACATGGAACTGTGGTTGCCCCCACATGTGGAACACCCATGCACAGTTTACGGTTGCAGAAACCTTTTGCATTGAACTCCCAGCAAACCAGGTGGGGTTGAACCCCCTGGCCTGCTGAAAGCGGGGAGAATTTAGATTAGCTGCTCTTTGAACCAAGTGTCCACTGTCAAAGTGCTCACCCGACATGGGGTGAGACGGGGTCATGAGCTGCAACCATGGCCCTTGATGATGGACATCCCAGAGCATCTGGGGGTTTATTGCAGCCTTCATCTGGAACCCCTGATCATAAAGTAACCAAGTGGGGCCCGGGAAGTCAACATGCGCTCAGTATATAAGATCAATGTATTGCAGAAGGGCGAAGACATGGTCTGGATACGCCTTTATGATAGTGCCAGCGTAAATTAAAAAACTCATCAGCCAGTTCGCCCAACACCTATCTGCTTTCTTTTTCTTAAATTGCTCCTTCTCCCTCTCTTCTTTCTTCCTACCTTTCTTTTCCTCAACCTTTCTATTTAAAAGCTCAAATACGTCCATGTATTTGCCTTGTCATATTTTTTTATAGTGGCTGGTAGGAGGTGATCACCTAAAGTTAAAGACTGGTCACTGCAGGGCAGAGAACTTCTAGGAACAGAGTTATACCCTGTATTCAGAATTACAGGGTAGTTAGGCTGCTGAGAAGCCTCAACAAAACCAGGCTTCCGCCAAGGTGTTAACCACTGTGGATACGGAGCCATCCATGGCTTTGAAGCCAAAAGAGGTCTGCCTGGAGTGGAAGGGCTAAGCCCAAAGCTGTTAGGAAGTGCACTAGTGCCTGGCCGAAAAATTCCAGGTGGTTTGACCATACCCCAAGGCCATATGCCTTCCATGTGTGGTGTAAGATATGTCAGTGCAAACTCACCTGGGGGTACAACCATCATGTTTGCTGATCCAGCTGAAGGCAAATCATATGCCTGCTGACTGGTGCCAGGAACGGCACCCTCTAAGCCTATCTGCCTGCTGGATGGCACAGTTGACCCTGCATCAATGAGCTCTTCAACTCGTTGTTCTCCTGACTGGTCAAGAATATCAGCCGCTGACTCTTGTGCACGCTCCACTTCACTCCTAATAGATGCCTCTATGGAATCACTTCATGCTGGAGAAGCTGAAGAACATTCTTTCTCCAAAAGAACAATACGGGACATCATTACGTCACCTAATTGCCTTAATGCAGCCATTCTGCATGCTTTGGACTCCCTGCCTGACCTCCTGGGCATAGCAGCACTAGAAGCCTCCTTAGCAAGAGCCCTTATTCTCCCAAGCCCTTACTATCCCAAGGATAGTGCTGTAATCAGGCCAGTCCCCTTCGTCAGATGAAGGAAGTACAGGAGTCACCTTAACCGGGGTCTTTTCTGGCTGTTTGCCCTTCTTACCTCCTGCTCCTTTCTTAGGTGCCATAATAGCTGAATGTATTACTGATACAGCCAGTAATTATTAGTCAAATTATTAAGGCACTTGCTTATTTATTTATTATTAAATAGTATTACAGCTCTATATAGTTAAGCTGCAAACAAGCTGCCAGCCAGCAGGGGGTGCTGCGCAGAAGTCTTCTGGCCAAATCCCTTTAAAAAAATAAAAATAAAATAAATATCTGTAATATCAATGAACCAGCCAATAGGTGGCACCCCATGCCCAATCAAGAACTGGCTCCTTATAAATTACTCTCTTTTAAACTATCTATAAATAAAACCTAGTAAACAAAGCACAAGCAAAAAAGTAGAGGGGGTGGGGGTGGGAGGAAAAAAGAGGGGAGGGTGGAAAGACTTCTAACTCACTTCCAGAAAATGAAATAGGTGCTTTACAATTTAAATAATTAACTTTTTTATGTATGTAGTTATATATATTACTTCTGCTTGTTAATATTATAAACAACCCCCCCAATCACTACCCAATAAAATATTTAATGCTACACTAATGAAAATTCAAACAACCAAATCCCCCCATGGCAGTGAAGCCGAACTCAAGGGAGGAGGGGTGGATCAACGTTAACCCCCCCAATCAACAACAAATAAACAGCAACACCCAGAAACAAACAATAAAATTAACAAGGAAATATAATAAGAACAAAACCTAGCATTATGGCTGATACCCAGTAACATAAAGTTATGCCATGTAAGCCTGATGACAACATCAGCTGCAGCTGCATTTTGTTAATAGCAAGTTTCCTATCCTCCTTCCCCCTGGTTCCTAGGCTCTCTTAGGATACCTTTGATATTGGGGACATCAGTCCAGGCAGTCTCAAATGTCAGAAAACCACTGCCGCTGGTCACATCATCAAGCTTACAGTGCATAACTTTACATTACTTGATTTCAGCAAATGAATTTAATAATATTTTGATGGTTCCATCTTTGTTGTTGTTTAGTCATTAAGTCATGTCTGACTCTTCATGACTCCATAGACCAAAGCACTCCAGGCCCTCCTGTCTTCCACTGCCCCCCGGAGGTGGGTCAGGTTCATGTTGGTAGCTTCAGTGACCCTGTCCAACCATCTCGTCCTCTGTCATCTCCTTCTCCTCTTGCCTTCACGCTTTCCCAATATCAGGGTCTTT
Organism: Pogona vitticeps; assembly: GCF_051106095.1. Lineage (NCBI taxonomy): Eukaryota > Metazoa > Chordata > Lepidosauria > Squamata > Agamidae > Pogona > Pogona vitticeps. The sequence continues at coordinate 216,979,781 of NC_135784.1, read as the reverse complement.
TCCAGGGAGTCTTCTCTTCTCTTCTCATGAGATGGCCAAAGTACTGGAGCCTCAGCTCCAGGATCTGTCCTTCCAGTGAGCACTTGGGGTTGATTTCCTTCAAAATGGATAGGTTTGTTCTCTTTGCAGTCCAGGGGACTCTCAAGAGTCTCCTCTAACACCAACTTTACTGCATGTTAATTTTCAATTTCCTTTCAACTGTACTGCAACCTGCCTCAGCTCCCATTCCTGTAAGGAAAGTGACGCATACTGTAAATAAAATAAATACAGGGATGGATCGATGGGTGGATGGATGGACAGTTGGCCATATCAGCTCTAGCTATAGAAGGTCAAATAAGAAGCCTTTACTTATTCTCTTCTAGGTAGTCTCCTGGTTCTGCTCCCCCACCTGCTATCCTGCACACCTGGACTCTTGTTTGGCAAAGCAGGTGAAAGAAGGACATTAAGGAGAACTGAGAAGAGTTACCTTTGCCTCACTTGATTCAATGGGTAGTATAAAGACTTCTTTACTGTATCAAACTTGCCTGTTGAAAAGTCTAACAATAGTTTGATTTTTACCCAAGAAAAGAGTGTGCATTTTCTTACTGCCTCATAGCCCATGGCTCTAAAAGAGGATGATCAAGGACAGCTTCCTCTGGAGGATGTTTTGCTGTGAATGCTTCTCATCTCCATCCTTTCCCAATCCAGCATCCACTGAAAGCAAGCCACTTTCTTTTGCTAATCTTATTAACAACAAAGTGAAGCAAGTCAGATTCTGAAGGAAAAGCTGAGTCATGGTCTAGGAATACTATTGTACCTTGTAGCTGCTTGTTTCTTTGGTTTTTTTGTTTTTAAATAGCAAACCTACTTTTTCAGCTCTGGAGTGTTTTGAATATTCTAATAAAGGCAAATGCCATGTTACAAGAAGAAGAGGAGGAGGAGGAGGAGGAGGAGGAGGAGGAGGAGGAGGAAGAAGAAGCTGCTTGAGATATTACTTTTGAATTGGATATTTGGACTTCAAATGGTTTTTAAACCAGGCTACTTTTGCAGTTATTTGTCTCCTACATGGTCAAATGCTGGTGACGCACTTGAATGACTTCAGGACTCTGCTAATTAAAAGTGAAATGGAAAAATACATTAATCTTGCCGTAACTAGCAGACAATAGATTAACAGAGACAATAAGTGAAATTAGAAGTTTTTTCCCCCACCCCTAGCATAGGCTGCCTTAATAAATCAGTTACAAAATTCTAATAGAAACTTTACATGAGGATTGCTTCATAACAGGAAAAACATAAGAAGAGGTCAGTGTATTTCTGGGAAAGATATTTTCCTATCTGAAATAGCCATGTAACATTGGATATTGAAGAGGCAGTGCTGACCACAATTCCCATAACAATGCCTTTGAGGCAAATCCAAAAATACAACAAGCAATCAGTTCTAGTAGTTTTCATTTTCACCAGAAGCAAGTCTAATGGTCCTTTGTTGCCCATTCAGAATGCATCATCACAAAATACTCCATCTTATGACAGGGATAGTCCACAACAATGTTGCTGAGGAGGAGGGGGAAATGACATACCGTAATCACCGTTGCTAATCAAAAGGGCCCAGTGTTTTGATCTGATGGTTAAACCACTGGTTAAACCACTGTTTTGAAGCAGAGCCAATACTTTGCAAAAATCTTGTTACACTACTTAGGTATCTGTTCCTACCTCTGCTTGTCCTTCTTTCAAAAACATTCCCTAAAGCTAGTTCCAGGTTGATGGTACACACAGTTCTTCCTGAATACCAAATATACCGTAATCATTCTACCAGACTTCCTTCCCATCAAAGACATATTCTGATTCATGCATTTTATTCCTACCAACACTTTATGAAGCCTCATCTGAACAAAAACCTTTGTTGGGAGAAGTAGTGAATAATTTTCCTTTACTGAAAAATTGTATATTGCATTTATTAATCATACAGTTCTTGGTATTGGTGTGATACACTATAAGCAAGCAAGAATAATTTTCTTCTTGCCCCCTACATCTGTGGTTCCCAACCTTGAGTAACCCAACCCAAACTAAACAATAAAGAAGAGAAAATGTTGTGGCACCTCAAGGACTAACTGCTATATTTTAATGTGTGATTTAGTGCAGTGGTCCCCAACCTTGGGCCTCCAGAGGTTCTTGGACTTCAACTCCCAGAAATCCTGGCCAGCAGAGGTGGTGAAGGCTTCTGGGAGTTGTAGTCTAAGAACATCTGGAGGCCCAAGGCTGGGGACCACTGATTTAGTGGACAAGTCCACTTCCTTTGTCTGTCCACAAAAGCTCACATTAAATATAGCAGTTTTTAAGGTGCCAGAATGTTTTTGTCTTCTTTATTTTTTTTAATCTTTCTTTTGTTTGGGCCTGATATGCCACATGTTCTTGGTGGACTGTAACTCTCAGAAACCCCACCTAGCACAGCAGGTGGTGAAGGCTTCTTAGAATTGCAGTCCAAGAACACCTGGGTTACCCAAGGTTGGGAACCATTCTCCTACAGGAAAAAAGAACTAACAGCATCATCTAGGAAGACTAGTTCCAGGTTGATGGTATGCAACTAACCGTTACCTGGCCAAGGTAAAGGCTGCTAGAAGATCTTACCTCGCTGACCGGATAAGCGAAGCTTCCAACCAGCAGGCGGAACTTTTCCGTATAGTTCGCGATCAATCGGGAATTGGCCAGGGTGAAGGGCCTCCCACTAGCATCTCACCTGACCAATTTGCAGCATTTTTTAAATCCAAAGTGGAGGCCATCCGCCGTGACCTTTCTCCTTTTTTAAATACAATGGATCGAGCAGAGATGTCCAGCGCTCCGTCCTGCCCGGTTATTCTCGACTCCTTTCAGCCTGTAACACCAGATTTGGTAGGCAAGGCGCTTGATCGCTGTCGGGCCACCACCTCTTCTCTCGACCCTTGCCCAGCCTGGCTAATCAAAGCAGCCAGGCCGGTAACAACTGAATGGGCCACTGCAATAATTAATGGGTCTCTCCAGGAGGGCAAGGTCCCCCTCGCCCTCAAGGAGACACTCATTAGGCCCATTAGGAAGAAACCAAATTTGGCGGCGGATGAAATTGGCAATTATAGGCCCGTCGCCAATGTTTCCTTCCTCAGCAAAGTGGTTGAGAGGGTGGTGGCAGATCAGCTTCAGGCGCTCTTGGACGAAACCAATGCTCTGGACCCATTTCAGTCGGGCTTCAGGCCGCGCTATGGTACAGAGACGGCACTGGTCGCACTGTTGGATGACCTGTTGAGGGAGGCCGATGGGGGCAACATGTCCTTGTTGGTCCTCCTCGACATCTCAGCTGCCTTTGATACCGTCGACCACGGTATCCTCCTGGGGAGGCTCTCCGAGTTGGGAGTCGGTGGCCTGGCACTTGCCTGGCTCCGCTCCTTCCTGGAGGACCGCCCCCAGAGAGTACAGCTTGGGGAGAGGGTCTCGGCCCCGTGGAATCTCAATTGTGGGGTTCCACAAGGGTCGATCATCTCCCCAATGCTGTTTAATATCTATATGAGGCCGCTGGGCGGGGTCATCAGGGGGTGTGGGGCATCGTGTCATCAGTATGCTGATGACACACAGCTCTACATCTCCTTTACACCAACTTCAGTGGATGCCGTCCGGTCTCTCCAGCGCTGCCTGGACACTGTACTGGAATGGATGCAGTCAAATGGATTGAGGCTGAACCCGGACAAGACGGAGGTCTTGAGGGTGGGCGGCCCTTCCATCAGCGGCATAGGTGACTCCCTCTCCTTTGGGGGGACGACCCTTGCCGCAAAGACTGAGGTCCGCAGCTTGGGAATACATCTGGACCCGGCGCTTACCATGGAAACCCAGGTGGCGTCCGTGGTCCGCTCTGCCTATTTTCATCTATGGCGGATTGCCCAGCTGCGACCATATCTTGATCGGGGGGCCCTCACTACTCTAGTCCATGCGCTCGTAATCTCGAGATTAGACCATTGTAATGCACTCTATGTGGGGCTGCCTTTGAGGCTGACGCGGAAACTTCAGATGGTCCAGAATGCAGCAGCCAGGCTCCTTAGTGGGGTGAGAAAACACCAGCATATCTCCCCCACCCTGGCTGCTTTGCACTGGTTGCCCATCCGTTTCCGCATTGACTTCAAAGTGCTAATGATCACTTATAAAGCCCTAAACGGTTTGGGACCTCAATATTTGGCAGATCGTCTTCTCCCACCCAGATCTACCCGGATCACCCGATATAGCCAGCAGGGGCGGCTGAGGGGTCTGACGCCGAGAGAGGCCCGGAAGGAAAAAACAAGAAACCGGGCCTTCTCGGCGGTGGCCCCTCGGCTGTGGAATGCCCTCCCAACAGAAATTCGGCTGGCACCCTCGCTGGGTGTTTTTAAAAGCCAGTTAAAAACTTGGTTATTCAAGAAGGCCTTCCCTCCAGTCAATTAAGTCTTTTTCTCTGTTTCTCTCTCTCTTTTTTTGGCTATTCCATCTTGGTAATCCTCTCTTTAAATTAATTGTTTTAAATTGAAATATGTAATTTTATGATTTTATATATTTTTATACTGTTTTGTTTTATTTTGTAAGCCGCCCCGAGTAGACATGGTCTAGAGGGGCGGGGTAAAAATCAAATAAATAAATAAATAAATAAATAAAATAAATAAAGACTATTCTGGCTACCAAATCCCTCCTCCCATATTTTCCTTTCTGGTATCTACATTGTATGCAATAATGGTTTTCCTTTGAAAACCATGTTTCAAAGGAAACAAGGTTTTCAGGCAGTTGTGTTAGGTGTGGAGATATGTGGGTAGATGATGGTGGATGTTCAACCCTTTCTTTGCCCACTTTCCCTTGCTATAATCTACTCCCAACTACCTTACAAATAATTGGAACATTTCAATACTGACTGCTAAAATCAAATTTACCTCCAACATGATAACTATTGTTTGTGGGCCTATATTTCATTTTTGCTCATTGCCCAATCTTACATCCTATTTGGAGTTTGCAGGACGTTTTCCTTTATAATAGATTGATAATGCACTACGGTTTCCTTTTTTTCTTCCCAAGCTTTTGGATTATTGTGCATATGTCTCCTGACTAAACTGGAGAGAACTCTCCCCTGGTATACGTGGTGTGCTGGATAAGATAGATTGGCAGAAATCCAGCAGTAAGTCACAAAGAGAGTCAGCCCATTGAATCAATGGCTATTTGGTGAGTCAGCACCTATGTACATTTCATTGGTTTGATAGGACTACTCTTGTTCTGACTTACTGCTGGATTTCAGACATTGGGTGGATTGTTTAGGTTGATCTATGAATGCTGCTTCATTGGTTTGAAGGGGCAGCACAGTTCTCATGTGGGAAAGGTGCTTTTATTTTGAATATGGGAAGCAGCATCCACAACAGTATCTTTAACTGATGGCTATGTTTTAAGTGCTCTTGGATTACAGAACAATATCTGACTTTAAAAAGCTCCATTTAACTGAACAGGGTTTCCAAGTTCCTTCCTTCCTTCCCAGGCAAGTTTTCCATTTAGGCCAAGAATTCTCTGGGCTTTTGTGGAGGCAATAGAGGTATCGGCTGCTCTATCTTAGGGTGGCCACAAAAATGAAAGCATCTCCTTCAAAACTGAACACTCACATAGCTTGCTATCTTTTGAAGACTTCTGAAACAATCCCTTAAAAGTAGTAGCACTGTGCATTATGTCCCCACCCCTACTTCATCATACCAACAATGTTTGATGCAAACCTTGTCTTCTGTGAAAATGCTCGACTGCATGAAAGTTTAGCTCATGAGATACATCCCAGGAGATTATACATGGAAACCAGATCTCTTGACAAAGTAAGTGGTTGGATCACCTTCCAGTCCCAAACTGTACAATGTTGTGGGGGGGGGGGACAGCCTACTCTACAAACAACCTGCACCTCCAAATAATCATGTGACAGAACTCTGTTCAGGCTGTATCGTTTTAGACTGAAGGTGTGCCATTATTTGTTTGGCTTCCTATATGGAAAAGATGCTGTTCCCTTTGAAATCCAGCACAACAAATAAAAACATTTCTAACACACCCTTCTACCTAATTATTGATTTTTCTAACAGTATATAGGGTTTTTTTTAAAAATGCGAGGGATCATTCAGACACAGCCATCCCCAATCTTCTCAAATGATGCAATCCCAACAATGAACTGGCATACAAGTAGTTCCAAATGCCAGCTGCCAGGACAGGCCTTGATTTAGTCAGTTTCCTCTGGCACTATTATTTATAGCTAAATCTGTTGGAGATAACTCTGTCCACGTCTTGCTATATTAATTCACAGGAAACCTCCATGCACGGCCCTTTTGAAATATTGAAAATTTCATTAATGTAATTATTTTTTCAGGGAAAAAAAATCTAATAATATATTTACTCATTTTCTTCTGAAAGCTCACATAGTTGTAAGGTAGGTAAACTGACGTCAGTGAAGTGGAAATTAATTTTTTATAGGGTTTCAGGCAGAGCACCTGCTTGTCACAACCTCATTTGACAAACCTGTTTCAACTGAGGGTCTGTCCACAGACTGAAGAGTCCCTCTTTACTTCAATTTGCATTCTCGCGCCTATAAATGTTTTATAGCATCCCTCTATGAGTGCTCATAGCCAGAAGGAGGTAATGCAAAATTGATCTGTGTATTAAAACTGCTGAACCAAGTGAGCATCCTGTTCCATGATGGAGATTCAACAGGACTTCATAGATGTGATGTGTATCTATTCCACCTTAGAGGGCAGTTGCTGGTTATGGAAATTCCTCCATGCTACCTCTCCTCTTGAGCTTCACCAATATCAAGAGGTGATCTGGTTGCCAGAATCAAGAATATCATTATTTTAGGGCATACATTTATAGCAGTTGGATTTCACTCCAGCACCCATCCTACAGAATCCAAGATCTACATTTAATCAACAGCTTCATGTTTTCCTCATTGACTGCAACAGAACAGTTATGCATTGCCATGCATATGCAAACGCTTTTACGTTATACAGTATGGGGTTATTTGCTTACTCTTGATGCATCCTGCAAGCACAATTTCACGAAATAAGTCTCTTCTTATTTGCATTCATAAAAGAGACAACATGAACAATTATAACAACAGCAAAATTTATTTATTTATTTATTTTATTTATATCCCGCCTATCTAGTCGATTAAGACCACTCTTAATGATAGTAGTCGTGCACTCAACTCCTTGGCAACAGCACCAATACAGAAGTTACCTGTGGAATTTGCAAAGTTCAAGTGTCCCTTTGATTTCAAAATCAGACAAATATCTAAGGTATTTTCTTCAACTGTGTTGGGTATTCATAACACAGGAGAATCTTCAAATCCCAAAAATAAAGTATCAGTACAATTGTATGTAATTCATGAATTCACTATGTAGAATCACCCCTCCAACACCAACATTTAAAAATTATACCTCAGCCAAGTTAGCAAAAGCTGGAGGGTTAACAGCAGTACTGGCCATTTCAGCTCTCTCTTTCTTTCTGAGATTCAAATCTCCTATTCACTGCCCTTCTCTTTCTTAATCCTACCCCTTTGGGCTGAATCAGTATTTCATAGGGGTTACACATGCTACTGTTAATGAGTCCAATAATTCCCATAATATCTCAGATCAGGCACCTGTGGTTTGGGTCTTGAATTATGTACTTCCACTGAGTAGGGTCTTTTTCTTACAACAATATTCTTACTTGCAGATATCCTGTCTATCGTTGGGAAAATATTGGTGCCCATTATATAGCACTTTGTAAACCCAGGGCAGAATTTTGCTTTCTGTCATTTTTGCAAAGTGATTATTGCTATGGCTCTCGCAACATGTGAGTTGCCCCAGTTGGGGGTTGATATCTGAGGAAATCTAATATTTAGCTAAAATGTATCTCAGTCAGAGAGACTCCTCTTAAAATCTAGCTGGGGTAAATAAAGAGGAAATTTCCAAAGTAGAAATAATACAAGGCACAAGGACCTCGTCCTGCTTCGTGATATTCCTTTAACAAATGTTCCTGAACTCTAGATTAGATTGACGAGAAGAAAACAGCTCTACGACTCCATGTATGACTACAGTACCTGTAAATAAATCCCAAACACAAAAACACAGTAGTGATTTCTTGCTTAATGGAAGGATGTGCTCTCTAGAGAAAAAGAAGTCTTTCCTATTGGGGTTGCATTGTACTTCAGAGGAGTTGGGGAGAATGTGCCATTGTTTACAGTAAATAAGCCTAGCTGGTATAAATGTATTTTCTCTCCAAGTATCCATTTCCCAGACCCTCCTCAAAATTGACATTTTAAGTATATTTTGGTATACTTGTCCCAGCTGAAAACTGTGATAGGCAATTAATGCAACAGCAAAGAGCTCTAACCTGCCTGTTCACTGTTCATCATGGATCAGCTTGGTTCGAATACTGTATATTACAGAGAGTGCACCAGTAAAAGAGGGAATTCCTTAAGTGCTGAAGATGGCTGATTCTTGCAGCAGGAGCTTTTGGTTGCTGTAGTTTGCAAATAAGCTTGCTTTGTCTTGTGATTCGTCACTGGAAACAAGCACAGAGTTCATTTACAAAATGGCAAGTATGACTGTTTAGTCATGGAGATCTATCTGAATCATGCTTGTGAAACATTAATTGATTTGATGTCAACTGATGTGCTGGCTGCAATAAAGAAGTCCTCCTATTCAGGTGTTACACAAAATGGGCCTGTGAGCATGCTTAGAGAGGACCATCTAGCCCCTACTTCCACCATTGCATTCATCACAGCTTCAGTGCTGGGTCTGAAGAGGAAAAGGCCCTGTCTGCAGGTAAGTAATGCCCACATTTTTCAGGGTTCTTGCACCTATATAGAGCCTGCATATGAGCCGGACCCTTCAGACCTACGTAGCTCCGAAAGCTACTCTTCCGGAGCACTACTGCTCAGCCATGCTGACGAGAGGATTCTTGGAGTTGCAGTTCAAATCATAGGTCTCCCAAACTATACAAAAGAATCTTGCTTGACCTGTTGTTATGATACAATAATTTTCAGTGGCTAAATCTGTAGTTTTCCTTTGCCATCAAATAATATCTGGTCAGCTATTAAGGAACCAAGCAACACAGTGCTCCACAGTGTTGTTGCTGCAAGATAGAGGAAGGACTACTTGGGGAATGGGATCTATATGTGATAAGAGCATTATTGTAACACTCCTGGCAGGCACTCACACATCCCGCACAGATATAATCTATACCTCCATCTTTCTATATCCCTGGGCTGCTTTCCCCAGATGTATTGAGTATGCATAGTTGGGGAAATAATCCACCCTCACTTGGATTTCTTCCATCCCATGGTTTTAAGAGACCTTATTCTTTTTTTAAACCACTAGTTAGTCATGATTACCACTTAAAAAGAGATTTCCTTAGAGCAATGTTAGTTACAAAGTGAATAATAAATGCCCCTCTATTCCCTTGCAACCCACTTACAATCAATAGGGAATGTTTTTATTTTTTAACCATTTCTTTTTGTGTGTGTGCTGCAGCATTGGACAAGGTCTTAGACAGAATATTGAAATGACTTCAGTTGCTTTAATAAATCTCTAACTAACTTAAGAGCTTTGAGTTATTCATCTGCTAGCCCATTAGACTTCAGCATGGAAACAAGTTCCCCTCCAACATTTAATCATTTCTAAATAAGCCATATATGTATGTGTGTGCATAAATCGAAGTGATATTTCATGACAATTTTTTAAAGAAACAATAATTACAAATCACTGCAGTAATTATAACAACCCCACCTTTCATGAGGGATCAAAGTTATCAAAGAAACACTGAGAGCTAAATATGCCTGCCCCAACTATAATAGGTCCATTAAATGAATGGGACCTGGTAAGTCCATGCTTATGGAAGTTTTTGTCCTCCAATGGGTCTTATCTAGATGGGGTAAAGAACTGGAATTATCTGTAAATAATTATTGCCAGGGAAAGATAGGGGCAACTGGAAAGCAAATAAATAATCTAACCAATGAAATAAGGAGAAAAGATTAGATTTTGACATGGGAAACTAGCTTAGTCTTGCTAATATAATTGATTTCCATGTGCAACGGCTATGTGGTATAGCAGAGCATTCATATATGCCATTATATTATTATTATTATTATTATTATTATTATTATTATTATTATTATTATTATTATTATTATTATTATTATTATTATTATTATTATTATTATTATTATTATTATTATTATTATTATTATTATTATTATTATTCTAGGTACAGAATACTAAGAATTCAGATGGGCAACTGATCTGCAGTTCAGCACCCTGCAGTTCCGAGGGGGTACGGTGTTGAACTGTGGATCAGCTATTCGGCACTGAAACAAACCGAGCCAGACCATGGAGCCAGGAGTTCACACCCATATCTACTTAGAAATAGTTTACCATAATCTTCTTCTAGGAGCATCCTGGAAGTGTGCTGTTTGCCCAAGGCCACACAGCCTGCCTCTACTTCCAGGAGGCTCGGTGGAGAATTGAATTCCCAACCTCTGGCTCTGCAACCAGACCCTTAAACCATTATTAGTTACACTGATATTCCACATTTGCTTCCATGAATTCAAGACAACATATAAGGCTTTCCTCCTCCCAACTTTACCATATGAAATAGATTGAGAGAGAGAGAGACTAGCTAAAGGTCACACAGCAAGTTTCATATGCATTCTGAGGCTAAGAAATTTAATGAAATTTGCATCATGTGCTGAACCATATACTAGAATTTATTCCAATGTGAACGTATGTGGCCAGAACAGTCTCCAAATAATTTCAGCCAGTCTCTATTTATATGTTGCACTGTGCTGCCATGTTCAGGCCTCAATGATTTTTGGACTTTTGAGTTTTCACCTTCCTTTCCTCTTTTCTTGCTACAGGAAAAATGTCTCTTTTTGTCCAAGGCTAGGGAATGGTGGTTTATAAAATGTCTAGCAGCTACGCAGGCCATTTTTAGTGGTGATTTACTACTGCCACAAAAGGTGATCCAAGCTGAAAATTCAAGTATTAGATCCTGATTTATATCAAATCCCACCAAAATGATTTCCTGCAGCATTTTTCTTCTGTTGCATTATGGGATAATATTTTCTAATGTGTAACTTGGCCCAATAAATATTTCAGGGAGGAATAATTATTATGTCTTTAAAGTTTGTTTTTTAGCCAGTAAACCTGGAAAGGAAATTAAAGACTCTATAAAGATTTTGTATAGCTTCTTTTAAATATGCTTTATTTGTGAACAGTTCATAAACATCATCAAGTGACTTCGGCTTGGAAAATTGTTGCTTTTCCCATACAACTAACCACAGCTTAGAAATGTTACTTGGGCAACTGCAGCTCCCAAAACTTCCAGCCTGCCTCAACAGGGATTTTGGGACCTACATACCAAAGTGTATTTTTCCTAGCCTTTCCCACTAAATGATAGGGATACACTTCAAAATTAAAATCCATTTGAGGCAGCACATTTGAAAGGGGGTACCCATTTCCTTGTCCTACATGTGTATTTCTGAGGTTTGGGGCTGTGCACAACCCTTGAAAATATTAAAGGTTGAAGACTGGTCTTTCTAAAATACTGCCACTAAATAAAAGTTGAATAGCCCAGAATTTAATTAACCTGTCATATTGTAAAGGGTTGCCTCCAGTGCTCTGGCGCCCCATCTGCTTTTGCCCTGTGCCCTCTGAGAGCCCATCAGAGTTGCCTTTTTCTGTGTCTCTGGTGAGTGCCAAAGCTGGTTGGCAGGCCCAGAGTAGAGAAGAGAAACTGTGTGTTGAGAGCCATATGGATGAGGAAGTGGGGAAGACAGCTCTGTTCCACGCTGGCAGGGATAAAAGTAGAAGGTGAAAAACAGGCAGGAGGTGGTGACATGGAGGCATGGGAGAAACCTGAGTCTGAAGGGTCGAGACTGGACCCTGGGTAGTCCAACAAGGAGGCCCCTGAGGAGACACTGTGTAGGAGCAAGGAGAGACCTTGAGTCTACAACTATACCCTTGTCAAAGACCCCCAGACTGGCATCCTTGTGGAGCTTTGTCTACCACATGGGAAGGGCTGATGCAGAGTTTTCAAGCTAGTCCCTTGTTGGTCTCAGCCTAGTGCCCAGTACTGTTGAGGACAGCAGGCTGCAGCCAATCACTTGACCCCCTACTCCCACACAGAATAGGCATAGGAGGTGTAAGAATGAGAAAGAATGTCAGAGTGTGGGGAGACCCTCAGCGTAATAACCACCCAGTGGTACCAACCATCTCTACAAGGTGTGACTCTACCCAATTGAGCCTGTGGACTGGGGTCTACACTAGCCCCAGTGACATTAACTGGAGATGGTTATGGTGACCTGAAGAACTATGGGCTAGTGATGGGAACTGAGCCAGGAGATGGATCAGGGAAGGTGAAGTAAACTGGGACTGTATAGCTCGAGAATTAAGTCTTCTTTACACTTTTTTATTCAGCCGATTTATTTATATATTTACTTACTTACTTATTTACTTATTTATTTATTTATTCAATTTTTTACCCCGCCCTTCTAGACAACGTCTACTCGGGGGGACCTATGGAGGTCATGTTGACTGAAAATTCCCCCATTGTGTCAGCTCTGGCCAGGAGTAGTGCAATGCACACCTGCTCATACACCATTTTGTCATTCAAAGCTTCTTCAGGCTATATAGTTCAGTGGAGGACAACATCCCAAAGTTAGGTGGTCTAATTTGCTTCTGCCTTCACATTTTGCACGGATATCTGGTGGCAACTGTAGTGAAAGGCCAACAGGTGAGGTCATTCCTGCCTCTCCATCACAGAAGCTCAAGGGGGAGGAGCCAAGGATAGGGCAGGAGAGAGAGACAGTTGGAGATGCAGTACAATGCAGTTAGGGTACAATGCAGTTAGGGTTTAGGAGAGAGAAGGAGAGGGTTAGTGAATTGAGCTGAGAGTGTTAGGAGAGGGAATTGAGATGGTTAAACAATATTGAACAAGCAGGAATGAAATTATAAGCCTTATAAGAGAGATATTGAGTGAAAGTATATAGCAGTTTGGAATAAAAGTGATTGCCTCCATGATCCAATCTGTGTTAATACCTGATACAGTTCATAAGTGATTTACCTTTATGATTTACTTGGCAATAAAAGAAGATTTGTTAATTAAACCTCTGATTCCTAAGTTCAATAACCCTCAGTGTTGGCAGCACACAAGTATAACATAATTTGTTATTAGGAGAATACCTGGTGGCAGCATGAAGGAAAAAGGGTGTGATCCTATGTGAGGGCCAAAATAAACAGGGGCTACAAGGTAGATTGCCACAGCAACTGTGACAGATCTCTACATCTGCAGGGATGTGAGAGTGTCTCCCTGTACTACAGGGCTTTGCAGAGCCCATCATCCTCTTCTCACCACCACATTTCGAGCAGACAGTGGTGGCCGTAGGAGCGGATGCCAATCCCACAGCATCAGGGATTCTGGGACAAGGCTTGCAAAACTGATTGCCCCCCTCAACCCCAGAATAAAGACGTGAGACAAATAAATAGGGATTAAATCATGGGCCACACTTTATCGATAATCATTCAAAGAAAATCTTTTTGTTGCCAATTAATTGGCAAAGGGGGGGCCTGCTTTAGTGCAGAAACAGATAAATCAGTAATCATATGGGCAAGTCCCCGGCCCCAGGTTCTCGCGGTCTTAAGGACAGCAGGAACCCGGCCGGCCGCTAATAAACACCCCCAGACCTCTAGCCATCTTTACTTGATTACCGTTGGTCCGGAAGTGGCCCAGTGCATCTTTCCCACCCAGGTGCTGTAATCGCATGATCCACAACCCTGGGAGGTCCGATGCACTGTTAGCTTACCTGATGTTAAAGTGGGACTCACTGAGAAATACCTGTTTTTTCCACACTACCTGCCAGTGCGACCAAAACTTCCACCCTAAAATGCCAACAACCCTTCTCCAGTGTGGGATAGGCAAAAAATCCCCCCATCCAAAAGCCAATCAGGATGAAGGTCAAAAATTCCTATCTGGCCCCAGAAAAGGTGACCAGAAGAACGCACACTAGAAATAGGGCGAGAACTGCTCCCAGAAAGGAAGTTGTGAGGCTCTCTGAACATGTGTACAGAATTTAGTACAGCAATACATTATTTATCTTGGGAGAAGACAAATACAAAATTTGCAAAGCCTCTGAGCTTTGCAAATGAATTTACAGAGACACCCACCAGTGAATCAGTCCCACCTTGGGAATGTGTTTTGAAAATACAGAACAGCTCCAAGGGTTGAGAAGAGGATTCTTGCTGAGCCCCCTTTTGGGGATAATGGCCCAAGAAAGGAAAAAATAAATTGGATTAAATAAAAGGAAGGTACTTCCCCATATTACCCTCAGGCAGTTAAAAAATGTTCTGCTTATCTTTTTTTTCATTAGAGTATTCACCTTCAGTCTTCAAGAAAGTCTACCAAGAAAATTCCTTGCTGAACCCAGAACTTGTAAACATTCATTTTATGGACTACAGATCCCAGAATCTCCAGATGGCATGGTCACTGACCAGTTCTGACTTTAGTGGTTCTGGAATTTCTAGGTCAAAATAGTAATACTTTCAAACACTGATTGAGCTTTACTGACCCATTTCTTTTAGTAGGTTTTGTTCTTTAGTGTCCCATGGAGGACTTTAAAGGCAGATTGTTTTAATTAGTGGTTGTTTTATAGTACTTATGATGGTTTAATTGTGTTATTTTATTCTGCTCTAAATGGCTCAGCTATAAGCATGGTATAGAACAGTAAAATAAATGAATAATATAATAAGCGAATGGTAGTGGCATTAAGACCCTTAGTGAAGGATTTAGAAAAATACGTGATGCCTCTTGAATAATAAAAAATAATAATATTTCAGTCTGTTTACACTGGTATCTAAGCTAAGCTCAGATGCTTCCTATCTAAATGTGCTCTCCCCCTACCCCCGCAGTGTCAACTTGTATTGTAGTGGAATAATTTCTGTGCTATTTACTTGAGCTGAAAGAGCAGGTGGTAAGTATTGTACTATTCAAACATTACTTGCTCAAGATTCGGTGATTTAGGTTTCAGCCAGAAGAAGAAGTCATCCCCCTGTGTAATTATGGATATTTGATCAATGGTCTTGACATTTTTATGTTTTGTGCATTACGGAGAGAAGAGGGGGAAATATCTAGTTTTGAGATTTGCCCTTTTAAGAAATTAGAAAATTAAAAATTAATCTGGTGGAGAATCACATGACCCCCAATAAGGGATTTTTAGATGTCATTCCACCTCGATAAAGGGCATCGACACAGCTAACCTGGTTCTCCACCTGAGTCTTGCTCTCATGCTGAGACACCGGTTTTAACATTTTGATAGTTCCTGGAAGTGAAAAGGCAAAAGCTTATGAAGAATACCTAAACATAATGTTCCACTAATGGGAGAATGAGACAGGTGATCCTTTAGGGGCAGACATCTGAAGAGTTATGGTCTGAACATTGGTCTATAATTGGTGCTCAGAAAGCCTCCGAATGGAAAAAGGCAGGGGGAAAGGGTGGGAAATTCAAAAATGGTGCTGGGGAAGGCTTGCCCAGCACCATCGGAGGACTGCCGGGAGACCTCTGAAAGCAGTGATTGCAGTTGCAGTGGATCCCCGCCAGTCTTCCGATGCTGCTTCCCCAGCTCCCTACCTGGTAAGTGATTTTTTTCATAGTTTTTTGGCCCATAGGAACAGATTAATTAAATTTCAATGCATTCCTATGGGAAAACTCACCTCGCAAAATGAAAATTTCGGAAGACGACAGGTCTCGCGGAACTAATTATTTTTGTCTTGCAAGGCACCACTGAAAATTAAAACAGAGGATTGGACAAAAATTTGGAAGATGAGAATTTTAAGATCAATGTCGGTAAGAATAAAGGATTTTTTTTTTAAAAAAAATAGTTTAAGGTGGTACATGACTCCAGTGAAATTGAACGTAATAAATTCAGACCATTCTAAGGCCTGATGGAAATGTGATTTTAAGGAAATATGTGATATATTTGGAGAAGATATCGAACTTAATTCTAAAATTGCTTTGCTGTCAAATTTTTATAAGATAGAACTTGATTATTGCTCAAAGGAATTGATTTCTAATTTTATGACAAGTGCTAGAATATTAATAGCTAGATTCTGGAAAGATAAAAGTGATAGTAACTTAGAAGATTGGTATAATGAAGTATGGGACATTGCGTTAAATGATAAATTGGCTACTGAATTTAAGATGAAAAGAGGGGAAATAAGTGTAAATTTTTTATGCTATTTGGAGTAGATTTATTGATTTTGTATTAGTGGAAGGAAACGGGAAAGCCTCTAAACAGCAATCAACACAATTTTGGAAAGAAGGTTCGTAATAAAAGTATTGCTCCAAAGGGTCCTAAGGGTATGGGGTAGCACTGTGTTTTATATTGTATTAGTAAGTACCTTTTATTCTTTATTTGTTTTGGAACAACAACAACAACAACAACAACAACAACAACAACAACAACAACAACAACAACAACAACAACAACAATAATAATACTAATAATAATACCACAGGTTTTTGATATATCATGGTACCGTGCACCAATATTCAGAACTGTATAAAGCACTAATCTGGCTAGATAGCTCAGTGATTTAGGTATCTGTCTGTGGACCCAGAGGTTGAGAGTTCAATTCTCCACTGTGCCTCTTGTGGGTAGAGCCAGTCTGTGTGGCCTTGAGCAAGCAGCACAGTCACAGGGTAACCCAGAAGAAGCAAATGGTGAACCAGTTGAGTACTGTCTACTAGAACACTCTGGAAAGAGTCACCATAAGTCAGAACTGACTTAACGGCACACAATTATTATTACAAAGCATGAAGCAATATATAGGAATGTAAATGCCTAGCAATATTGCCCAAAAACCAGATGGAATTGCTTCGTGCCTCAAGATAAATATTTTTAAAGAACATCTCCCACTGAGAAAGCTTATAGTGAGAAGGATGTTTTCCCCCTGCACTCGCCCTCCAACAGCAAGACACAATCTCTCTCATATTTATTTATTATTTATTTATTTATTGGACTTATATACCGCCCCATTTATTTATTTTATTTATTTATTTTATTTCTATCCCGCCTATCTGGACATATTAGCCCACTCTAGGCGGCTTACAATAAAAGAAACAATATAATTTTAAAACATTGCACCTAGACTAAGATAGAAATCAAAGAAAGATATAAGAAAAGAAAAATCGTCAGGAGTTTTCTGTTGGGAAAGCCTGCCTATACATCAATGTTTTTAGTTGTTTCTTAAAAATGTCCAGCGAGGGAGCCACGCGAATCTCAGGAGGTAAGTTGTTCCAGAGACGAGGAGCCACCGCCGAGAAGGCCCGATTTCTGGTCTTCTCCTTCCGGGCCTCTCTCGGCGTTAGGCTCCTCAGCCTCACCTCCTGGCTCACACGAGTGACACGGGTAGATCTTGGTGGGAGAAGGCGTTCCACCAAGTATCGAGGTCCTAAACCGTTTAGGGCTTTATAGGTAAGCATCAACACTTTGAAGTCGATGCGGAATCGGATGGGCAGCCAATGCAGTGCGGCCAGAGTGGGCGAGATATGTTGGAATCTTCTCACTCCACTAAGTAATCTGGCCGCAGCATTCTGCACCACCTGTAGTTTCCGCAGCAACCTCAAAGGTAGCCCCACGTAGAGCGCATTACAGTGGTCTAATCTTGAGATTACGAGCGCATGCACCAAGGTAGTAAGCGCCCCCACATCAAGGTAGGGTCGCAGCTGGGCTATCCGCCTAAGATGGAAAAAAGCGGTACGGACCACAGACGCCACCTGAGATTCCATAGTGAGCGCCGGGTCCAGATGGATCCCCAAGCTGCGGACCCCATCCCTGGCGGGCAGAGTCACACCCCCAAAAGTGAGGGAGTTTCCCAAGTCCCCAACTGTGGGAGCGCCCACCCTTAGTACCTCCTGTTACATACAGCACTGATGTTACCTGTCTGTCATGGGTTTGGAGGGAAAGTTCCATCCTATGGGGAGTGGAAGGCGGGACATCAGGAGGAGGGGCTGTACTGTATAAATATGAGACACTAAAGGAGATGCTGAGAGACACTGGGTTGGGACGAAGCAGCAGCTGGGAAGAAGAAGCTGTTGTGGGAGTCTGTGTGTCAGACAGGGTACTACTGTGTGTCAGAGTACCAACCTGATAGGTTCAGGTGTCTGTTGGTTAGCCAGAACTGATAGGTTCAGGGTCTGTGCTTTAAGTTAAGGTTCTGTGTGAACCAACCTGTATGCTTGTATGAGTGAGAATAAGCCACGTTACTTTATCCTATTCACCTGATTGTTTTATTTACCCTGTGTGTATTTAAAATAAACCTTATTCTTTTTATTGTTTAAAAATCCATCCCTGGTCTGTGTGACTTCTTAAAGGGAATGGTTGGTGGCAGCTTAGTGTAACTGTGTGACATATCCCAGTAGGTCTGGGTTTGTCACATTGATTGGTGTCCAGCGTGTGGGATACGACTGGTCCAGTTGTCCAGCGGTCCAGCAAAGCCTTGGCAAGTGTGCCCAGAGCAAGGGGGGTCTAGTCAGGGACAGTCTGTGGCGCGTAGGTAATCTTCTAGGTGTACCTCACGGGGAGGTGCGCTAGTAGAAGAACGTGCCAACTGGGGAGACTTAGATTAAGGTGCTCTGAGGCAGCCTAGTTTTGGCGGGAAAAAGCTGAGGCAAAACTGCGTAGTAACAGTGAGCTAGCTTGCCAGCTGAGAGGCCCAGCAGAGGGGGGTAGGCTCTGACTCGATACTGTTGCAAGTTAGTGCTGAAGAACAGCAGCAATCTCTAGGGAGAGCTGGTTCTGAGGCAAGAAGGAAAAAAGTGGTCGTTTTATTTTGAGGCTTGACTTTTAAAGCAGCCTGTTCTGAGGGGGGATTATGCCCTTGACTCGAAGCCAGATGGCCGAAATGAGTGAAGTGAAAGACCCCCAGATTGACCAAGGTTCTGAGGATGAATTTGGCTCAGTGCAGGGTGACAGCACAGGAGAGCAGAACCCAGAACTTAGAAAATTGCTCATAGCCCAACAGCATGAACTGAGGATGAGGCAATTTGAAGTGGAGGAAAGGGAAAGGGAAAGGCAAATTGAAATGGAGGAAAGGGAAAGAGAGAAACAGAGACAATTTGAATTGACATTAGAGAGAGAGAAAATTGCTCTGGAAAAAGAAAGGATGGCGTTTGAATTAAAAAAACTGGAAATGATGAACCAGAACAATAATAACAATAGGGAGTCTGAGGGAGGCCAATTGTCTAAGGCTGACCTGAAGAAATTCCCTGTGTACCACAAGGGAGATTGTCCTGAGGTGTTCTTTTCCTTAGTGGAAAGAGCGTTTGTGGACTTCTCAGTGAGGGAAACTGAGAAGATGACCATCATGCGGTCTTTAATCAGTGGTAGCCTGGCTGAGGTTTATGCCGAGATGCCTGAGGAACTGATGAAAGATTTTGCAGAGTTTAAAAAACTGGTGTTTGCCAGACATGGGATAAATGCAGAGCAGCTGAGACAAAGATTCAGGTCCCTCACCAAGAAACCAGAACAGACTTTTACCCAAGTGGGGGCCCAATTGGTGAGGCTGCTTGAGAAATGGCTATCGCAGGAGGGGATAGAGACCTATGAGCAGCTTAAAGACTTGATAGCGCTGGAACAGTTCTATTCAGTCCTGCAGGGGGAATTGAAATTCCAGGTGAGGGAAAGGAAACCGAAATCTGTGGCAGCAGCCGCAGAGATCACAGATTTTATTTCCCAAATAAGAAAGCCCTTGGGTGAGGGGAAATCTGTGGGTAAACCCAAAGAAACCTACAGCAAGTACTCTCAGGGGCCAGGGAAAAGCCAGCAAGGGGGAGGGGCCCATGGTGAAGGGAAGCCCTCAGACATGAAACCAAGACCTCAGATTTTGGAGGGAAAACCAAAACAAGATGAGAGAGAATCAAAATACACCAGAAAATGTTATTTCTGTCAGGGAAAGGGTCATCTAATCTCAGATTGTGAGAAATTAAAGCAGCTAAAAGGAATGGTGCCTCAGGAGTCGGGTGGGACCAAGCCAAAAGCTGTGTTCTGTGTCCAGAAAGAGCAAGCCTCAGTGTCACTGAGGGAGCCTGTTGCCATGGCTACTCAGTCTGGAACAGCTACCGCTGCTGATCAGGCTGAGGAAAATGGTCCTCTTGTGGAGGTAAAGCGCTGCTTGCTGGTGAAAACAGATTCTCAGTTGTTTGAGACAGCCGGGGTGGACGTAGGAATACTTGACCGTCAGTATAGGGGGCTGCGGGACACTTGTTCCCAGGTAACCCTGTGCCATCCAGATATTATTCCTAGGGAGTTTATAATCCCAAATGAGAGCATGAAGGTGGCAGGGATTGAGGGGCAGGTAATCTCTCTGCCAGTAGCAGAGGTACCTGTCAACTTTCAAGGCTGGAGGGGAGATTGGCGGCTAGCGATTTCATCGACTCTGCCAGAAGCCGTGCTCGTGGGAAATGACCTGGCTGAACATGTGAAACGGGTGCTAGTGATTACACGCTCACAAGCCACCACAGGGACAGTTCAGGGGGGTAATGATGAGCCAGAGACGGAAGCAGAGGGGAGTTCAGAAGCTGTGGTGGAAACCTTAACCACAGACAGCAGATTTGGACAGGAGCAAAAGGCAGACGCCACTCTCCAAAAGTGTTTTGAACAGGTGACTGACGCCCAGCTAACACCTGAAACCCCAGTGAGATTTCTGGAGGAAAAGGGGATTTTATATAGAGAGACCCTGAGGAATACCTCAAAAGGGGGAGATGGGATCAGAAGTCAGCTGGTGGTACCTGAAAAGTATCGCCCCATGATCTTACAAAGGGGGCACTCTGACATGTTTGCTGCACACTTAGGGGTGAACAAAACACAGCAGAGAATCACCCAGGATGACCCACAAGACGTTGTGACATACATAGACCCCTTGATGAATGACCTAAAGAGAAATCTAGAGCTGGCAGCAGAAAACCTGCAAGCTCAGAAGGTCAGACAGAAAACATGGTATGACCACAAAGCTAGGGAGAGGCACTTTGACCCAGGGGAGGAAGTGCTTTGGCTTAGGCCCTGCAGAGAGAACAAACTGCAGCTCAAATGGGCAGGACCATATAGGGTCATTTCCAAGATGTCAGACCTGAACTACCTAATAGAGCAGGAGGAGAACCAAGCAAGGAGGGTGGTTCATGTGAATGCCCTAAAACCCTACTACAGAGGGGAACAGAGGGTTTTATTCGCGATAAAAGCAGCTGAGAGTGAGGAAGCTGAATTACCCTTCTGGGAGGGTAGAGGGGAAGTAAAATACAACCCAGAGGAGGTAAAGATCAGTCCTGCACTCACCCAAGACCAGCAGCAAGAACTAAAAATGCTGCTTATTAAATATCAACAGGTGTTTTCCAACAAGCCGGGGATAGTGAAGGGAGTGATGCATCGGATCCACACAGGGGATGCACCCCCGCAGGCAGTATCCCCATACCGAGTAACGGGACCCTATAGGGACAAGGTGCGGAAGGAGCTGGACGAGATGCTGAGGGAGAACATAATCGTCCCCTCTTCTAGTCCTTGGTCCTCTCCGATAGTCCTTGTGGACAAGCCTGATGGGAGCATTAGGTTTTGTGTCGATTACAGGAAATTAAACCGTGTAACCACTCCTGATGCCTACCCAATGCCCAGGCTAGACAACCTGATTGAAACCATAGGGGGTTGTCGGTTCATCTCATCATTGGACCTGGTAAAGGGATATTGGCAATTAAGAATTGATCCCAGGGATCAAGAAAAGACTGCCTTTTGCAGCCCTTTTGGTCTCTATGAGTTTCGAGTCCTGAGCTTTGGTCTCAGAAATGCACCAGCCACATTCCAAAGGCTGATGGACCAGACCTTGGCAGGGCTCAGTGACTTTACAGTTGCCTACATTGACGACATAGGGATCTTCAGTAATACCTGGAAAGATCACCTGATACACCTGGAGTTAGTGCTGCAGAGGTTAAGTGCAGCAGGGCTAACAGTAAAGGCCAGCAAGTGTCAGCTGGGTAGCCCAGAAATAAAATACTTAGGTCACATGGTAGGGGGAGGAATGATAAAACCCCTGGAGGCCAAAATAGAAGCTGTTCGTGATTGGCCTAGACCCAACACCAAGAAAAAAGTCAAATCATTTCTTGGGTTGGTGGGCTACTACAGAAAGTTCATCCCGAGGTTTAGCGAGATTGCGGCTCCGCTGACCGATCTGACGAGGAAGACGGCTGATGACCGCATCCCGTGGACCAGCGACTGTGAGGCGGCGTTCCAGAGGTTGAAGGAGGCGTTAATCAACTATCCTGTGCTGCGTGCTCCAGACTTCGACCGGGAGTTCATCATCTACACCGATGCGTCTAACAGCGGGGTAGGAGCAGTTCTGTGCCAGGAGGATGAGAATGGTGACCAGCATCCAGTGTCCTACCTGAGTAGGAAACTTCAAAAAGGTGAGAGACATTTGGCAACCGTGGAGAAGGAGTGTTTGGCCATAGTCTACGCGATCCAGAAGGCCAAGCCTTACATCTGGGGAAGACATTTTATTCTGTGTACTGACCATTCACCATTGCAATGGTTAAAGACAATGAAAACCCACAATAGCAAACTTATGAGGTGGGCTTTAAACCTACAGGACTATGACTTTGAAGTGAAGGTGGTCAGAGGGTCAGTGAACTGTGTTGCTGACGCCTTATCAAGAAGACCTGAAGAATGAAGACGGCGAAAGAAACATGGACTATATGTGTATATTTTGGTGAACAAAAAGTAAAATGTACCTGTTTTTTGGAATTTGGTTTGTATGAATAAAGGTAAATTGATGTAATGTATATGGTAAATGTTTAAATGCCTATTTGCTATGGTTTAACTTAGAATGTAAGTATAAGTATGATATGGTATGTATAACTGTTTTTGTTTGTTTTATACAGGTTGTTTTTTGGTGAAAAGCACGTTAGCTTTCCCCCTACAAAACAACTTATAAAGAGGGGAGGTGTTACATACAGCACTGATGTTACCTGTCTGTCATGGGTTTGGAGGGAAAGTTCCATCCTATGGGGAGTGGAAGGCGGGACATCAGGAGGAGGGGCTGTACTGTATAAATATGAGACACTAAAGGAGATGCTGAGAGACACTGGGTTGGGACGAAGCAGCAGCTGGGAAGAAGAAGCTGTTGTGGGAGTCTGTGTGTCAGACAGGGTACTACTGTGTGTCAGAGTACCAACCTGATAGGTTCAGGTGTCTGTTGGTTAGCCAGAACTGATAGGTTCAGGGTCTGTGCTTTAAGTTAAGGTTCTGTGTGAACCAACCTGTATGCTTGTATGAGTGAGAATAAGCCACGTTACTTTATCCTATTCACCTGATTGTTTTATTTACCCTGTGTGTATTTAAAATAAACCTTATTCTTTTTATTGTTTAAAAATCCATCCCTGGTCTGTGTGACTTCTTAAAGGGAATGGTTGGTGGCAGCTTAGTGTAACTGTGTGACATATCCCAGTAGGTCTGGGTTTGTCACACCTCCGTCTTGTCCGGGTTCAGCCTCAGCCCGTTCTCCTGCATCCATTCCAATACGGTCCCCAGGCAACGCTGAAGGGACAGAACGGCATCTCCTGCAGTTGGAAAAAAGGAGATGTAGAGCTGTGTGTCATCCGCATATTGATGGCACATCGCTCCACACCCCCTGATGACCCGCCCCAGCGGCCTCATATAGATGTTAAACAGCATTGGGGAGATGATCGACCCCTGTGGGACCCCACAATTGAGGCTCCACGGGGCCGAGACATTCTCCCCAAGCTGTACTCTCTGGGGGCGGTCCTCCAAGAAGGAACGGAGCCAGGCGAAAGCCTGGCCACCTATTCCCAACTCGGTGAGCCTCCCCAGGAGGATACCATGCTCAATGGTATCAAAGGCCGCTGAGATATCGAGGAGGACCAACAGAGACACTTTGCCCCTGTCGGCCTCCCTCAAGAAGTCATCACACAGGGCGACCAATGCCGTTTCTGTCCCATGGCGTGGCTTGAAGCCCGACTGGAATGGATCCAGGGCATCTGTTTCATTCAGGAACGCCTGGAGCTGATCGGCCACCACCCTCTCGACTACCTTGCTTAAGAAAGAAACATTGGCGATGGGCCTATAGTTGCCAATTTCGTCCGCCGCCAAACTGGGTTTCTTTCTTATGGGCCTAATGAGTGTTTCCTTGAGGGCAGAGGGAAATCTACCCTCAAGGAAAGACCCATTAATTATTACAGTAGCCCATTCCGTTGTTGAGGGCCTGGCTGCCTTGATTAGCCAGGCCGGGCAGGGGTCCAAAGAGGAGGTGGTGGCACGACAGCGATCAAGCGTCCTGGCCACAGTGTCGGGCGATACGGGCTGAAAAGAGTCAAAAGACACCGGGCAAGACGGAGCGCTGGACATCTCAACTCGACTCACTGTATTCAAAAAAGGAGCGAGATCCCGGCGGATGGCCTCCACTTTGGATTTTAAAAATGCTGCAAATTGGTCCGGGGTAAGACTAGGGGGAGGCCTATCTCCCGGGCCAACTCCGGATAGGTCACGTACTATACGGAATAGTTCCGCCTGCTGGTTGGATGCCTCACTTATCCGGTTAGCGAGGTAAGTTTTACTGGCAGCCTTTACCTTAGACTGGTAAAGGTTAGTTGCGACCTTAACAGCTATACGATTGAAAACCGTCGGGTCCTTTCTCCATTTGCGCTCCAGCCGTCTCCTGACCCGCTTCGACACCCGAAGATCCTGGTTAAACCAGGGTGCCGGGCGATCTCTGCGGCGGAGAGGGCGTTTAGGTGCGATCGTGTCAACGGCACTAGTCGCGGCGGTGAGCCAGCCGTCAACCAGGGCCTCGACAGGAGCGCCAGCCAGGTCAGCCGTAACCCCTCTCATGGCATCCTGGAATCCAATCGGATCCAGTAGCCTTCGAGGGCGGACCATGACAATAGATCCCTGCTCCCTGCGAGGGGGGAGGGCCATCTTGAGGAAGCATTTTATTAGGTGGTGATCCGACCATGACAAGGGGACCGACTCAAGGTCAGTCACCATCGGTCCACTCTCACTCCCATTGGTGGAAAAAACCAAATCTAATGTATGGCCGCCCACGTGCGTAGGGCCGTTGACATGTTGGGACATGTTCAAGAAGGCCATGGTCTCCAAGAACTCAAGAGCTGGTCCAGCGGGCTCTGCCCCCGCATGCACGTTGAAGTCCCCCAAGACCAATAATCTCGGGGAGCCCAGCAGTGCCGCGGAGACAAAGTCCACCAGCTCCGGTAGGGAAGTGGCTGGGTCGCGGGGAGCACGGTAACCCAGCAAGATCCCAATACCGTCCCTGGCCCCGATCCACACGTGGAGAGCCTCAAGACCTGGTTTTACCACCGAGGAGCGCCTAATTACTTCCAGGTTGGATTTATAAATGATGGCAACTCCCCCCCGACCCTCTAGTCTGCCCTGGTGTTGGACAGCATAACCGGGCGGGCAGATGAGAGCTAGAGGGGGACCCCTGTTACATACAGCACTGATGTTACCTGTCTGTCATGGGTTGGAGGGAAAGTTCCATCCTATGGGGAGTGGAAGGCGGGACATCAGGAGGAGGGGCTGTACTGTATATATATGTGGAGCCTGTGTGGAGAAGTTTAGGAGAGCTGAAGGAGAGCTGCGAGAAGAAGCTGGAGTGGGAGTCTGTGTGTCAGACAGGGTACTACTGTGTGTCAGTCAATACCAACCTGATAGGTTCAGGTGTCTGTATGGGTAGCCAGAACTGATAGGTTCAGGGTCTGTGCTTTATTTAAAGGTGTTCTGTGTGAACCAAACTGGTGTATGTATGATTGAGACTAAGCCACGTTACTGTATCTTATTCACTTGATCATTTTATTTTTCCCTGTGTGTTATTTAAATAAACCTTATTCCTTTGTTTGTTAAAAATCCATCCCTGGTCTGTGTGACTTCATATAGGGAATGGTTGGTGGCAGCTTAATGTAACTGTGGCATATCCCAGTAGGTCTGGGGTTGTCACATTGATTGGTGTCCAGCGTGTGGGATACGACTGGTCCAGTTGTCCAGTGGTCCAGCAAAACCTTGGCAAGTGTGCCCAGAGCAAGGGGGGTCTAGTCAGGGAAAATCTGAGAGCGCGTAGGTAATCTTCTAGGCTTACCTCACGGGGAGGTATGCTAGTGGAAGAACGTGCCACCTCAGATTGGGGACTAGATTAGGGAGCTCTGAGGCAACCTGTTTTGGCGGGAAAAGGCTGAGGCAAAGCTGAGTGAAGTAGCAGTGATCTAGCTTGTCTGCTGAGAGGCCTAGCAGAGGGGGGTAGACTCTGGCTGGCAACAGTTGCAAGTTAGTGCTGAAGAACAGCAGCAATCTATAGAAGGCTGGTTCTGAGGCAAAAGAAAAAAAAAGAGAAAAAAAAAGTGGTCGCTTTATTTTGAGGCTTGACTTTTGAAAGCAGCCTGTTCTGGGGGGGGGGATTATGCCCTTGACTCGAAGCCAAATGGCGGAAATGGGTGAAGCGAGGGAACCCCAGGTAGACCAAGGTTCTGAGGATGAATTTGGCTCAGTGCAGGAGGACAGCACGGGAGAACAGAACCCAGAACTCAGAAAAATGCTCATAGCCCAACAGCATGAACTGAGGGTGAGGGAAATGGAGGAAAAGGAAAGAGAGAAACAAAGACAATTTGAAATAGAGAGAATGGAAAGAGAAGAAAGATGGGAGAGAGAGAAAATTGCTCCGGAAAAAGAAAGGATGGCGTTTGAGTTAAGAAAATTGGAACTGATGAATCAGAATAATAATAACAATAGAGATTCTGAGGGGGGCCAATTGTCTAAAACTGACCTGAAGAAATTCCCTGTATACCACAAGGGAGATTGCCCTGAGGTGTTCTTTTCCCTAGTGGAAAGAGCGTTTGTGGACTTCTCAGTAAGGGAAACTGAGAAGATGACCATTATGCGATCTTTAATCAGTGGCAGCCTGGCAGAAGTCTATGCAGAGATGCCAGAGGAGCTGTTAAAAGATTTCGCAGAGTTTAAAAAACTGGTGTTTGCCAGACATGGGATAAATGCGGAACAGCTGAGGCAGAGATTCAGGTCACTCACAAAGAAACCAGAGCAGACTTTTACCCAAGTGGGGGCCCAACTGGTGAGGTTGCTAGAGAAATGGCTATCTCAGGAGGGGACAGAGACCTTCCAGCAGCTCAAAGACCTGATAGCGCTGGAACAGTTCTATTCAGTCCTGCATGGGGAACTAGAGTTCCATGTGAGGGAAAGGAAACCGAAATCTGTGGCAGACGCGGCCGAGATCGCAGATTTTATTTACCAGATAAGAAAGCCCTTAGGTGAGGGGAAATCTGTAGGTAAACCCAAAGAAACCTACAGCAAGTACTCTCAGGGACCAGAGAGAAACCAGCAAGGGGGAGGGGCCCATGGTGAAGGGAAGCCCTCAGACATGAAACAAAGACCTCAGATTTTGGAGGGAAAACCAAAACCAGATGAGAAAGACTCCAAGTACAGCAGAAAATGTTATTTCTGTCAAGGAAAGGGCCATCTAATCTCAGAGTGTGAGAAATTAAAGCAGCTAAAAGGAAATTTGCCTCATGATTTGAGTGGAACCAAGCCAAAAGCTGTGTTCTGTGTCCAGACAGAGCAAAGCTCCTTGCCACTGAGGGAGCCTGTTGCCATGGCTACTCAATCTGGAACAGATACATCTGCTGATCAGGCTGAGGAAAATGGTCCTCTTGTGGAGGTCAAGCGCTGCTTGCTAGTGAGAACAGATTCGCAGTTGTTTGAAACCGCAGGGGTGGACGTAGGAATACTTGACCATCAGTATAGGGGGCTGAGGGATACTTGTTCCCAGGTGACCCTGTGCCATCCAGATATTATTCCTAGGGAGTATATAATCCCAAATGAGAGCATAAAGGTGGCAGGGATTGAGGGACAGGTGATCTCGCTGCCAGTAGCTGAGGTACCTGTGAACTTTCAAGGCTGGAGGGGAGTTTGGCGGCTAGCGATTTCATCGACTCTGCCGGCAGCCGTGCTCGTGGGAAATGACCTGGCTGAACATGTGAAACGGGTGCTAGTGATTACACATTCACAAGCCACCAAGGGGACAGTTCAGGGGGGCACTGATGAGCCCGAGACGGAAGCAGAGGGGAGTTCAGAAACTGTGGTGGAAACCTTAACCACAGACAGCAGATTTGGCCAAGAGCAAAAGGCAGACGCCACTCTCCAAAAGTGTTTTGAACAGGTGACAGACGCCCAGCTAACACCTGAAACCCCAGTGAGATTTCGAGAGAAAAAGGGAATTTTATATAGAGAGACCCTGAGGAATATCTCAAAAGGGGGAGATGGGATCAGAAGTCAGCTAGTGGTACCTGACAAGTATCGCCCCATGATCTTAAAAAGGGGGCACTCTGACATGTTTGCTGCGCACTTAGGGGTGAACAAAACACAACAGAGAATTACACAGAATTTTTACTGGCCTGAAATAGGGAAGCAGATCAAGGAGTTCTGTAAACAATGTGATGTGTGTCAGAGGCAGGGGAATAACCGTGACAGGACCAAAGCAAAGTTGTGCCCTTTGCCTGTGATTGACACTCCGTTCAAATGCATAGGGGTGGATATTGTGGGACCTTTGCCCAAGGCCACAAAGAGGGGGAACCGGTTCATTCTCACCATTGTGGACCATGCCACGAGGTACCCTGAAGCCATTCCCTTGACTAACATTGAAACTAACACAGTGGCAGATGCCTTGGTGGGGTATATGTCCAGGATGGGATTTGCCTCAGAAATAATCACAGATTTGGGCACATCGTTTACATCGAAGCTCATGAAACGGTTATGGCAAATCTGTGGAATTAAACACAAGGAAACCACTGCCTATCACCCTGAAAGTAATGGGTTAACGGAGAAGTTCAATGGGACTCTGATGCGCATGATTAGGGCTTACTTGGCAGAGAATCCAAACAATTGGGACCAGAAGCTGCAATCCCTTTTGTTTGCTTATCGATCAGTGCCACAAGCCAGTACCGGGTTCAGTCCGTTTGAACTTTTGTTTGGGAGAAGGGTGAAAGGGTTGCTTGATTTAATCAAGCAAGAGTGGGAGCAGATCACCCAGGATGACCCACAAGATGTTGTGACATATATAGACTCTTTAAGGAATGACCTAAAGAGAAACCTAGAGCTAGCAGCAGAGACCCTGCAAGCTCAAAAGGTCAGAAAGAAAGCTTGGGATGACCAGGAAGGCAGGGAGAGGCACTTTAACCCAGGGGAGGAAGTGCTTTGGCCTAGGCCCTGCAAGGAGAACAAACTGCAGCTGGGTAGCCCAGAAATAAAATACTTGGGTCACATGGTAGGGGGAGGAGTGATAAAACCCCTAGAGGCCAAGATAGAAGCTGTTCGTGATTGGCCTAGACCCAACACCAAGAAAAAAGTCAAATCATTTCTTGGGTTGGTGGGCTACTACAGAAAGTTCATCCCGAGGTTTAGCGAGATAGCGACTCCGCTGACCGATCTGACGCGGAAGAAGACTAATGACCGCATCCCGTGGACCAGCGACTGTGAGGAGGCGTTCCAGAGGTTGAAGGAGGCCCTCATCAACTATCCAGTGCTGCGTGCTCCAGACTTCGACCGGGAGTTCATCATCTCCACCGATGCGTCTAACAGCGGGGTAGGAGCAGTTCTTTGCCAGGAGGATGAAAATGGTGACCAGCATCCAGTGTCCTACCTGAGTAGGAAACTCCAGAAAGGTGAGAGACATTTGGCAACCGTGGAAAAGGAGTGCCTGGCCATAGTATACGCGATCCAGAAGGCCAAGCCTTACATCTGGGGAAGACATTTTATTCTGTGCACTGACCATTCACCACTGCAATGGTTAAAGACAATGAAAACCCACAATAGTAAACTTATGAGGTGGGCTTTAAACCTACAAGACTATGACTTTGAAGTGAAGGTGGTCAGAGGGTCAGTGAACTGTGTTGCTGACGCCTTGTCAAGAAGACCCGAAGAGTGAAGACGGCGAAAGAAACATGGACTATGTATATATTTTGGTGACCAAAGGTTAAATGTACTTGTTTATTAAACATGTTTGGTTTGTATGAATAAAGGTAACTTGATGTATTGTAAATGGTAAATGTTTAGATGCCTAATTGATATGTTTATCCTAGAGTAAGTATGGTATTGTATGTATAACTGTTTTTGTATGTTTTGGATCCAGGTTGTTTTTTGGAGAAAAGCACTTTAGCTTTCCCCCTACAAAACAACTTATAAAGAGGGGAGGTGTTACATACAGCACTGATGTTACCTGTCTGTCATGGGTTGGAGGGAAAGTTCCATCCTATGGGGAGTGGAAGGCGGGACATCAGGAGGAGGGGCTGTACTGTATATATATGTGGAGCCTGTGTGGAGAAGTTTAGGAGAGCTGAAGGAGAGCTGCGAGAAGAAGCTGGAGTGGGAGTCTGTGTGTCAGACAGGGTACTACTGTGTGTCAGTCAGTACCAACCTGATAGGTTCAGGTGTCTGTATGGGTAGCCAGAACTGATAGGTTCAGGGTCTGTGCTTTATTTAAGGGTGTTCTGTGTGAACCAAACTGGTGTATGTATGATTGAGACTAAGCCACGTTACTGTATCTTATTCACTTGATCATTTTATTTTTCCCTGTGTGTTATTTAAATAAACCTTATTCCTTTGTTTGTTAAAAATCCATCCCTGGTCTGTGTGACTTCATATAGGGAATGGTTGGTGGCAGCTTAGTGTAACTGTGGCATATCCCAGTAGGTCTGGGGTTGTCACAACCCCCCTCTCCGCCAATCCATGTTTCGGTTATGCAGGCCAGGTCTGCATCTTCCTCCAGAATAAGATCATAAATTAGCTGGGTTTTGTTAGATACAGACCTGGCGTTCAACAACTCTATGTAGAAATACAGGAGGATGAATGTAGTTTTCTCATTGAGAGCATCTGTATTAATATAATTGGAACAAAAAACAAAAGGACTGTGGTAGCTGGAGTCAACTACCAATTTGTCACATTCCCAGGGGGTTTCAACAGGCAACAGTCCAATAAACCAGTCCAATACCAGAAGTCCAGAAGATGCAAAGCAGATACCAAAATGCCAAAGCCGAAAGACAAACCATAGTCAGCAGTCAGAATCCAAAGTCAAGAGTCCAGAGAACAGGGTCAAGGATAAGCAGGAGCATGGATGCGAGCCAAAGTGTTGTTGCTTCCACAAGCTTGCAAGCCTCTGGGTGCAGATTTTATAGCAACAGCAGTCATCTAAACACCTCCTCCTGCTAAAACTCAGGGCTGGTTGACCTGATGTTCCTATGGGAAGCATTCATGCGGGCTTCAGATCTGTGTCATGAGTCCTTGCCGAAGCTTCTCCCTCACTCTGGCTACTGCGGAAGGAGAATCTGGTGGTGATTCATCTGCCTGTGTTTCTGATTGCCCAGCATTCTCCTCATTCTCCTCAGCCCCTCAGATTCCAGATCTTCTTCGGCTGAACTCATGACATAATTGCCCAACCAGGAAGAAGATGCAGAAGAAACTTTTGAAAAACGAATTGCAAGCATTTCCAAGAGACATGATGAGTGATGGGAGATTTCAATTATTTGGATTTACATTGGGAGGCAAATTCTGCAATGTATGGTCCTTCTAAGAAATTCCTGGCTTGTGTGGCTGATAATTTTCTCTTACAAGAAGTGGAGAAAAAAACTAGAGAAGTAGCTATTGACTTAATTCTAACCAACAGAGACAGCTTAATGGAAGAAGAGGCAGTAAAGGGAACTCTTGGGGGACGTGACCATGTTTTACTTGGGTAAAATGAAACAAAACCAAGTGTAGCTGCAATGTATGCTGGGTTTTAGGAAAGCCAATTTTTAATAAACTCAGCACAATGATAAGTAAGATTCCATGGTGGGAAAAGGTGTCCAAAATGGGTGGGAATTTTTAAAAAAGAAGATTCTAAAGGCAGAACTACAATGGTCGCTCCGCCAGGCACAAAGCTGCTACGGCGGGAGCGCTTTGTCCTCCAATCTGGAGAAAGTATCGGGGTGGACGTTGTCGCCCTCAAAGAGGGAGGAGGGATTGAACTGTTAAAAATTGGAGTCCCTCTTTGCCCGACCTCTTTTGCATCAGCCGAGCAAGAGGGAAGCCACTCTGCTCTGGAGGAAGTGGTTTCGCTTTCCCCACATGCAGCTTTACAAGAAGCCTCGGACTTTTGGGTTGCACATTGGCACGGCCCCTGGTTGTTGCCCCATTTAATTTTATTAATTGTTTGAAGTGTCTTCAGGGAGTTGCTGTTGCCCTCTAGCTAATTTTGTATTTTAAAAAAGGAGGAAGAAATATTTAATAGTTACATCCGGAAAGGAAGCCAAAAGGGAAGCCATTCATTACGATTGTGGATTGCATTTTCTTTCAATAGAGTATGGTTATTATATTTTTTTAAAAAAAGAGAGAGAGAGAGAAGATGATTGATAAGACTGAGACATTATTAATTCTAAGGACCCGGCTTGGCTTTGATAGTTATTAAATATCAAATATTGATATTTAATAAAAATATTGTTTAATTAATTAATTAATTAATTAATTAATTAAAAAGAGAGAGAGGAAGATTAATTGTAAGAATTGGGTTGGTTTTCATGGCCCTGCAGGGCTCTACTTTACTTTTCAATTTTAACAACAACAACGACAACAACAACAACAACAGCAACAGCAACAACAACAACAACAACAACCACAAGGAAAGCCTATAGCCAGCTGGCTGGCTAGCTCAGTGTCTTGAGTGTTTGGCTGGGAGCCAGAGATTGGGAGTTTCATTCCCCATGGAACCTCCTGTGGGTTGAGCCGGTCTGTTTTGGCCTTGGGCGTGTTGCATAATTGTCCCATGGGAGCCCCGAGAGGACGGGAGTGGGAAATCACTTCTGAGTACTCTTATACTGGGGAAACCATGGGAAAGGTTGCCATGGGTTGCATATGCATCCAGAAGGATGGCTCTCACCTCACAAGGTCCCAGTTTCGCCTGTCCCTTCCTGGGGGGCAGCGCATGGCAGGCATTGTAGGATTGTAATTTGGCACCCACTCATTTTGATATAGTTGCAACATCCACAGCAGCAGCTCTTACTGTGGATGTGAGGAAGACCAGTTAGGAAGTAGGCAAGTGTTTTCATGCAAGTTAAAAATTTATATGTCTCTTCATCAGTAGATGCTAGTGCTTGTGTTCTCTTTCAGGACTATGGGCAGTTGCCATCTAGTATGAGTCACTTTTTGTGCCCACAGTATATACATTGGGTGGTGAAGTACCCTTTGTGTATCAGTTGGGGCCACAATTTAGGCCGTGGTGCTAAATTGCGGAATGGTAGGGGAAAGGAGGCATGCTTAGGGACCAGCTGAAGAACCTGGTACCTCAGAGTGTGAGTGTATCTCCCCCTGAATTTTATTGTTTGTTCAGCGGGGATGAAATTAATATTACAAGCGACTGAGGTCTTGCAGGCCATACAGGACAAATTTCCAGCCCATCGTCTGATATGGTCAAGCATACCTCAAGATATGGTTTTGGAAGATTGATTGCGATCTTCAGTGCATTGACTGTGCAATGTGTGATGTGAATTGCGAAATAGCTAAGCATTAAAGGCTGGATTGGTCATTGATTATGATCTGGACATAAGAGTTTACCAGCCAGAATTTTACAGAAATGATGGGGTTGGCTTGTCTGATAAAGTTTGGGGCCTTTTTTATGAGGGACCTAAAAGGGGGCTGTGGCCGCCTCCTCATACGTCACAGAGGGGACGCCACTTCACACTTTCTTTCTCTTAACACGCTGCCACCAACCACACACATATATCTGACTCCTTAGACAAAGGTATGGATTTTAAAAATAAAAATTATTGTTTATTGGTACAACTTAATATAAGGTAAATCAATATATGAACTGAAAATGTCAATCAATAAAATAAAGAATCCCTTCAGTCACTCTATCACTCAGACCTTATCTAACACAGTACTTCCTAACATACAGGCCCTAACTCAAACTCTATCTTCTCATCCTAGCTAAAAACTCTCACACATCATTCACTCCCCCCTTATATACATAGCTCCACCTTCTGGAGTCCCACCTCCTGCCCTGCTATAGGCAGCTGAGCTCCAGCATAACATTGATAGGCAGGTGACGTCATCGCAGCCGTCACATACCTCCCTCCTTAATAAGTTGTTTTGCGGTGAAAAGCTATAGTGCTTTTCAACTCAAAACAACAGCAGGTAAATTATATCAATAACCACAACATTTCAATAACATTCATAAACATAGCACATTTCTATGCATACACATACCTACCAATAATACTTACTTTCAAATAATAAATGCACATATAATAAGGCACTGAACAATATACTCAACATTTCAATACATATCATAACCGTTTACATTTAGATATACTTTAAGAGTCCATATCAATTCATCCGTTGTCTTCCGGTCTTCTGGATAAGGCGTCAGCAACGCAGTTCATAGTCCCTCTGACCACCTTAACCTCGAAGTCATAGTCCTGCAAGAGAAGTGCCCACCTCATCAGCTTACTGTTCTGGGCTTTCATTGTCCTTAGCCATATTAGAGGTGAGTGATCAGTGCACAAAGTAAAATGTCGACCCCAGATGTAGGCTTTCAATTTCTTAATCGTGAAAACGATGGCCCAACACACCTTCTCGATGGTAGACATATTCTTTTCACTTGGTTGCAGCTTCTTGCTTAAGTAGGACACAGGATGTTGGTCTCCGTCTTCATCTTGTTGACACAGCACCGCTCCAACACCGGCATCGGATGCGTCGGTATAGATGATGAATTCTCTGCTGAAGTCAGGAGCGTGCAGCACAGGATGGTTGGTTAAAGCTTCTTTCAGCCGACCAAACGCCACCTCACAGTCTTGTGACCAGGAAACACTGTCACTGCTCCTTTTCTTCGTCATCTCCGATAATGGTGCAGCAATCTCACTAAAGCAGGGTATAAATTTTCTATAGTACCCTACCAGACCTAAAAAGGATCTCGCTTTCTTTTTAGTATTGGGTCTGGGCCATTTAAGGATTGCATCTATCTTGGCCTCTAGGGGTTTGATAAGGCCTTCCCCAACTCTATGACCTAAGTATTTCATCTCAGGGCTTCCTAGCTGACACTTACTGGCTTTGACTGTTAACCCAGCATCCTTTAACCTTTGTAAAACTATTTCTAAATGACATAGGTGATCCAGCCAGGTGTTGCTAAAGATCCCTATATCATCGATATAAGCCACAGTAAATGCACTGAGCCCTTGCAAAGTTTTGTCCATGAGCCTTTGAAATGTGAATTTCGTAGGCCAAAACTGAGGACCCAGAACTCAAACAGACCAAATGGACTACAAAATGCAGTTTTCTCTTGGTCCCTAGGGTCGATTCTTACTTGCCAGAAACCTTTAGTTAGATCCAAACAAGATATGAATCTGCAACCTCCAATAGTTTCAATTAGGTCATCAAGCCTGGGCATAGGATAAGCATCAGGTTTAGTTACTGCATTTAACTTTCTGTAGTCTACGCAGAACCTGACACTACCATCCGGCTTGTCCACCAAAACTACAGGGGCTGACCAAGCGCTAGAAGAGGGTACAATAATTTGATCTTTCAGCATTTCATCAAGCTCTTTGCGAACTTTCTCAACATAAAGACCTGTTACTCTATACGGAGTTACAGACTGAGGGGAAGCATTCCCTGTGTCAATCCTGTGTAGCACTCCCTTGGCAACACCAGGTTTGTTTGAGAACACTTCTTGATATTTTGTAACTAGTGTTCTAAGATTACTCTGCTGTTCACTGGATATAGCAGGGCTGATCTGCATATCTTGTGGATTGAACTTTTGTTGACCCCTCCCTTCCCAGAAGGGTAACTCATTTTCCTCTTTATCAGCAGCTTTCATAGCAAATAGCACATGGTTCGTTTCTCTATAATAAGGCTTAAGGGCATTGACATGAACAACCCTCCTGCCTAAACTTCCATCGTCCTCAATAATATAATTGAGGTCACTCATTTTCTGAATTACTCTATATGGTCCATTCCATCTAAGTTGTAATTTGTTCCCCTTAATGGGTCTCAGCATGAGAACCTCATCTCCAGGGTTGAACTGACGTTCTCTTGCTCTTTTGTCGTACCACTTTTTCTGTTTGGCCTTTTTAGTTGTTAAATTCTCAACAGTCAAATCCATATTTCTTTTGAGGCAGTTCATTAATGAATCAATATAAGTTACTACATTTTGGGGATCATCTTCAATACACTGTTCCCAATTTTGCTTGATTAAATCCAGCGGTCCCCTCACATGTCTCCCAAATAAGAGCTCAAAAGGACTGAAACCAGTACTTTCCTGTGGGACTGATCTGTATGCATATAAGAGTAGTTGTAACTTTTGGTCCCAATTATTTGGATTCTCATGTAAATAAGCTCTGATCATCCTGATAAGGGTCCCATTAAATCTTTCTGTTAACCCGTTACATTCTGGATGATAAGGAGAAGTTTCTAGGTGTTTGATTCCACAAATCTCGCATAACCTTTTCATAAGTTTGGATGTAAAAGAGGTTCCTAAGTCTGTGATTATCTCAGAAGGGAAACCCATCCTACTCATATAATTTACCAAAGCCTCTGCTACAGTCTGGGTCTCTATGTTTCGTAAAGGAATTGCCTCAGGGTACCTAGTGGCATGGTCCACAATGGTTAAAATAAATCTGTTCCCTCGCTTAGTAGGTAAAGGACACAGTAGCTGGTAAAGGACACAGCTTTGCTTTAGTCTTGTCACGGTTATGACCCTGTTTCTGACATACATCACATCTCTGGCAGAAACTTCTAATATGTTTTCCCATATCAGGCCAATAAAAATTTTGGGCTATCCTCTGTTTGGTCTTATTTATCCCCAAATGAGCTGAGAAAATGTCTGCATGTCCCTTTTCTAGAATCATAGGACGATATTTATCAGGAACAACCAACTGACTTTTAATCTCAGGCCCTCCTTTTGAAATAGTAATCAGTTTTTCTTTGTAGAGCAACCCACACTTTACAATGAAACGTTCAGGACATTCAAGTGATAATTCTTTGTCATCCACCTTTTCAAAACAGATTTTTAAAGTGGGGTCTGCTATCTATTCCTTGGCAAATATATTTTTCTGAGGTATTTCTAAAGAAAATGCCTCAGCTTGGGGTATATTTTCCTCTTTATCTTGAGAGTCAGTACCATTACTAGCTTCACTTTGTTCAGATTGTGATCGAGTAATCCCAAAGGCACTCTTGACATGCTTTGTTAAGTCAGTACCAATAAGAACAGGTGTAGGAATTTGAGAAGAAACCCCAACTCACCAATTTCCCCGCCATCCTTGATAATCAATTAAAACTTCTGCTACAGGCAAAATCACTACCTCCTTCCCAATTCCTTTGAGAGTCAAGTTCTGATCAGGAATTATACACTTCTGAGGTACAATATCTGAGTGGCAGATCGAAACTTGTGAGCAAGTGTCTCGTAAAGCAGTGTAATTCTGTCCTAAAATTTTTATCCTGTCCCCAGCTGATTCCAGTAACTGCGAATTTGTCTGAATATACAGGCAATGTCTAATTTCAGCTATAGGCAGATCTTCATAGTCGCTTGTACTCTGCCCACTCAAAGTATCAATTTCAGAAGAGCTAGCTGCTGCCTCTGGTTTTGTTTCCATGGCTACAGAGCTATCTCTAGAGGGAGTCATCTGGCTGTTCTGTATACAATATACAGACTTGGCATCTTTTAAATTCACTTTCTGAGGATAAATTTCTTTATTTTGTTTTGTATTAAAACACTGGGAAGCAATGTGTCCCCTCCCCTGACAAGCGAAGCAAATTTTATCTCCCCATGAGCTTTTGTTAGTGAATTTTTCTGACTTTTCTTTTCCCTCCAAAATCTGGTTCCTGGACTGGCTCTGCCCAGAAGTTTTATCAACAAAATGGCCACCCATTTTAGGCTGACCCTGACCTAGCCCTTTGGAGTACTTTGGGTCCCATGTTTTCCTCATGCCTCTTCCCTCATAATTTACAGGCCCCCTTATTTGAGAAACAAAATCAGCAATCTGAGCAGCCTGTCTAATGTCAGAAGGTTTCTTTTCCTGTACTAAATATTTAAGTTCACCATGAAGTAAGGAATAGAACTGCTCCAAGCCTACAATAGCTTTTAATTGTTGAAAAGTCTGTACATTCTCCTGTTCTAGCCACCTGTCCAAACATCTCTCTAAGTTAAAACCAAGCTGTGTATAAGTTTCATCTGATTTCTTTGTAAGCTTTCTGAATTTCTGTCTTAGGTGTTCTGAATTTATGCCAAATCTAAGAAAAACCAACTTTTAAAACTCTGAATAATCTTTACTGAGTTCAATTGGCATATCAGCATAGACTTCCGCCATTTTCCCACTAATCAGAGACCTTAAAATTATCATTTTCTCTGCTTCTCTGAGAGAAAAATCTGAGGCTGTTCTCTCAAAACTCGTAAGGAACGCTTCAACAGAATCCCCTTGTTTATAAGAAGGAAATTTCTTTAAATCTGCTTTTGATATTTGGCTCTCCTCATTTTCCCTATTATTATTATTGTTCTGGTTCAGTAATTCCATTCTTCTTATCTCAAATGCCATTTTCTCTTTCTCTAAGGCAATTCTCTCTCTCTCCATTTCCAATTGTCTCATTCTATATTCATGTTCCTGGGCTAACTGAATTTTCCTCAGTTCTGATAACTGTTCCCCATTAATTCCTTCCTCCTGCTCTGAGGTAAACCTGTCCCCTTCATCATAAAACACCTCTCCAGCTCCTTCAGACATCTCTGGAGATTTTGGCTCACTTTCAGCCATTTTACTGCGCGTTAAAGGCATGTTTCTTGCACAGAAGGCTCCTCACTATTTCCAAGCCTCTGTTTAAAATACTTTTTTCCCTTTCCTGTGTTAAGGTCTGGTGTATATATTAGCAGTGTGCTCCAACTGATCTAACACTAGAAACTGTAACCAAGCTTCTCTAGCGTCTTCTTTTCCCCTTTCACTGGCCTCTTGCCAAATTCAGGATACTTTATTTTATATTACAGCCTTTGGCTGCTTTAATATTCACCACAGTTCTGCCCACTCACAGGAGCTGTTCAAAATGGGGATCCCTCAGCTTTGCTGCGCTTGGTCTGTCCTCTCAGAGTTCACCTAACTCAGGACCCTCTGACCAATTTGTCACAGCCTCTGCTTTTGGGCGAATCTCCCTCACAAAATTGACCTTACGGAGCTCATAAATCAGTTTTCCACTCTGAAGCTTAAGTGCCTGTCCACTAGATTTGCTCCCCGTGAGTCAAATCCTAAAGAGTTACCCACACTTTCCACTCCAGGTGACACTAACTGAAGTCCTTTTGCTCTGGTCACTCTAGCCAAGGCTTTACTGGCCAACTGGACAACTGGACAACTCATATCCCACACGCTGGCACCAAATTTTTATTGTGGCCGCCTCCTCATACATCACAGAGGGGACGCCACTTCACACTTTCTTTCTCTTAACACGCTGCCACCAACCACACACATATATCTGACTCCTTAGACAAAGGTATGGATTTTAAAAATAAAAATTATTGTTTATTGGTACAACTTAATATAAGGTAAATCAATATATGAACTGAAAATGTCAATCAATAAAATAAAGAATCCCTTCAGTCACTCTATCACTCAGACCTTATCTAACACAGTACTTCCTAACATACAGGCCCTAACTCAAACTCTATCTTCTCATCCTAGCTAAAAACTCTCACACATCATTCACTCCCCCCTTATATACATAGCTCCACCTTCTGGAGTCCCACCTCCTGCCCTGCTATAGGCAGTTGAGCTCCAGCATAACACTGATAGGCAGGTGATGTCATCGCAGCTGTCACAGGGGCCTTTGGGCTGAAATTTTCAGCTGTGTTGGCAGGCTTGGGGCATATAAATAGCCCCATGCCATGGCAGGTAGTGCGAGGGGAAGAGTCGGGGTGAGTTCATGAAAGTCACAAGGTGCAAAAATATTGCGTCTCCCTGTCGGGTGGTGCCAATAAGGGCTGCTGACGAGAGGTGGTTTCTCCATGGGGGGATCTCCCAGGCAGCAGTTCACCTAGGGTCATGAGGCTCAGTGGGCTGGGGCATTGGGGGGGGTAACCGCATCACCAGGCACCTGAATACATGTTGTACAGATGACAGCATGATTCAGAAATAGGAACTCGCCTTGCTCTTGAATGATCCGGATGTAAAGGCTACACCGGATTTGGAGATAATATCACATTATGGTAGGCCCCCTTGTAGATTGGGGTTTTAGTTTAAATAGTTAATAAAGTTGTGGCCCAAGTTTTAACCCAACAACCTGTGTCAATCTCTGGAGGGAAAAATAATTCAAACAAAAAAAAGGTGGAAGATAGAGGATCTGATTTTTTTTTTTTTTTTTGAAGGACACATATATGAAGTGTAAGGAAGGCCAGGGCACAAAGGAAGAGTAAAGATAAGTAGGAACGAATTGCAGGAATGGTGTTAGGAAGTCAACAGCTGAGAATGAGCTGAGGTTAGCAAAAAATACTAAAAGCAAAAAAAGAGTATTCTTCAGGTACAGGTATAGCAAAAGACAGAAAAGAAATAGTGGCTCAATACTCAATAGGGATGGAAAAATAATAACAGATGACAAAGAAAGGGCAAAAGTACTCAGTTCCTACTTTAGCTTAATCTTTCCCCAAAGGACAGTCTATCACCCTTCAGGTAAATGTCAAGTACAAGTATGTGGGGGGAGCAGGATTGCACCTTCAGATTGATAAATAATCAAGGAATACCTTACTACTTTGAATGAGGCCAACTCCCTAGGGCCAGATAAACAGCATCCAAAGATATTGAAGGAACTGTCTGAAGGACTGTCTATTATTTTCTTGAAATCATGGAGAATGGATGAAGTGCCCTTTTAATCTAATTTTTTGATTAAAATCCCTGATAGACGTGATACATCTTGACTTCTGCAAAGTGTTTGAAAGGTGCACCATAGTATTCTGATTAGCAAACTAAGTCAGTGTGGCCTAGATCAAACAACCATCTGGTGGATTCATAGTTGGTAATAGAATCACACTAAGACAGTGTTAATTAATGACTCCTTTTTAAACTGGGAGGAGATAACAAGTGGGGCACCATAAGGCTTAGTCCTGGACCAGGTGCTCCTCAACATTTTCATTAATGACTTGGATGACAGGTTGCGAGGAATACTTATCAAATTTCTGGATGACTCAAAATTGGATAGAATATCTAATACCCTGTCAGACAGAAACAAATATTTAAAAGATCTTGATAGGCTCAAGCACTGTTCTGAATATAACAGAATGACATTTAAAAAGGAAACATGCAAAGTTCTACACCTTGAGGTAAAAAAACCCCAAATGCACAGTTACAAAATGGGGGATACTTGGCTCAGTAATACTACCAGTGAGAAGGATTCTAGAATATGAGCCAACAGTTTGATTTGGCTGCAAAAAAGGCAAATGCTATTTTGGGCTGCATTAACAGTATAGTCTCCAAATCCCATTAAGTATTCCTGTGAAGTATAGCTCCCCTGTATTTGGTGCTGGTTAGGCATCTTGATTACTTTAAAAAGGATGCTGACAAACTGAAACAAGTTCAGAGGATGGCAACAAGAATAATCAGTGGACTAGAAACCAGGCACTATAAGGGAAGGCTTTAAAAATGGACATGTTTAGCCTTGGAAAAAAAAACTGAAAGGAATTATGACAGCATTTTTTGAATACTTGAAATATTGTTATACAGAAGAAGGGCAGGACCTGTTGTCAGTCATCCCAAAGTGAAGGAGACATAATAATAGGCTCAAGTTAGAGGTAGCCAGATTTTAACTGAATATCAGGAAAAATGTTTTAATTGTTAGAACGGTATGACAATGGAGCCAATTACCCTGGGAGGTGGTGAGCACTCCAACGCTTGAGCCATCCAGAAGAAAATTAGACAACCCTCTGTCAGATCCGCTTTGTTATATTAGGATTCTTGCACTGACCAGGGGGCTGGACTTGAAGGCCTTATAGGCCCTTTTCATCTCCATTATTATTTGATTCTATGTGTGTATTTTTCATCATGTTTTGTTCTGCTTCCTGAAGAAGAAGATTGGTTCTACCGCATTGGATGTAGCACAGGAAATCCCTCATATGTCTTCCTCATATGCCTTCCTAATTTGGAAGATTTCACTCATAAAACCTACAGATACATATCCCTTTCTTCTTGTCCACGTGGGAACAAACAACACAGCCAAGATGAGCTAGTGAGAAATCATGTCTGACTTTGAAGCTTCTGGGAAGGAAACTCAAGGACTTTGGGGCCCAGATAGTTTTTTTTTCTTCCATCCAACCAGGGCTCAGAAGAGGAATTGAAAGGGAAAGGAAGATCCTCTGGGTGAATGATTGGCTACGTACAGTAGGTGGTGTCGATGAGAGGGATTTGTTTTTTGGGACCATGGGCTAAGCTTCCTGGAAGAAGGACGGCTAGCAAGAGACAGTTTGCATCTAACAAGGACTGGGAAGAATGTGTTTGCCCAGAGCATGAAGAACTTCATCGGGAGGGCTTTAAACTGAACTGGAAATGGGAGGGAGATGCAAGTATAGAGTTAAGGGTAGATGAAGCTTTACACACAATAATAAGAATGGACCAAACTGATCAAAAGGGGAACAATAATAACATTAACAATAATAATCACAATAATAATCATAGCAATAATCATAATAATATTCATAAAAATATGCAAAGACAAACAGGCCACAACTCACACACCCTCTGATGTGTGTACAAATGCCAGGAGTATGGGAAGTAAAAGAAGAAGAAGAACTGGAAATTTAAATTCAGGAAGGTAAGTATGACTTGATAGGAATAACTGAAACTTGATAGGATGACTGTCATGACTGGAATACAGCAATTGAAGGATATAAACTAATCAAAAAGAACAGAGAGTATAAAAGGGGAGGTAGAGTTGCAGTATATATCAAAAATACACATTGGAGTCTACTACCAACCACCCAACCAAAGAGAGGAAGCAGAAAATTTTTTTGAAAACAAATTGCAGGGTTTTCAAAGAGACACAAT
Source organism: Pogona vitticeps (assembly GCF_051106095.1). Classification (NCBI taxonomy): domain Eukaryota; kingdom Metazoa; phylum Chordata; class Lepidosauria; order Squamata; family Agamidae; genus Pogona; species Pogona vitticeps. The sequence goes on along the minus strand of NC_135784.1, from coordinate 216,936,668 downwards.
GTAGTAGTGATGGCCCTTCCAAGAAATTCCTGGCTTGTGTGGATGATAATTTTCTTCTACAAAAAGTGGAGAAAGAAACTAGAGAATTTGCTTTCCTTGATTTCATTCTGACCAGCAAAGATGACTTGGTGGGGGAAGTGGCCATAAGGGGAACTCAAGGGGAGAGTGACCAGGTCCTTCTAGAATTCTTGATTTCAAGGAAGGCGGAGCTTTGTCACGGTGAAGCCAGCAGCTGCTGGGAACAGCTCCCGGGAAAATCTGGAACCGCCCTTTCTGAGGTCCCTTTAGAAATGGGGGGATTGAAGGGGAGACCAGGAGAGGTCTCTCTGAAGCAGTTGGTGAGCCCCAGAAAGAAGAAGATTGGGCAGGAACCTGACTTTTCTTCCCTCTGAAAATTTACCCGAGCACAGATTGGAGAGGGGAGCCGTTTTTGGTAGAATAGCTGTGAGTAACTCCACCCCCACCCCATGAGGAGAGGAGAACAAGAAATACAACTGAAAATATATAATAACAAAGTAAGTTGAGGCCTTTGATTTATGAATAACCTCATTAAGATGAAAAAGAAATTAGAGTGAAAATACTTGACCAAAAGAAGATACGGAGTGGTGAGTCTTGATTGCCAACCTGCTTCTTTAAAGCAAAACTGACTCTTAAACAGCAGGGTGGCTCAAGGTCAAACAGAAAGACAGTGGAATGGAAAAATCTTGTGTTTCTGGAAAAAAATCCCAGAGAAAATACTGCTGGCAGGCTTTAAGGGACTGAAATGTTGTGAATGCTGTTTAGTCTGGATCTTTCTCCCTAGACTGTGTGGGACTTTGATAATAAAATCCTGCTTTCGGAGAAGGAGGAATAAGCTTTTGGAAGTAAGAAAATAGACTGTGAATCATCAGTGTGATGACACAATCGGCTAGATTGAGGAGCTGGGGAAACCAGGACTGGAGTTTGATGAATAGGACTTTGACAACAGAATCTTGCTGGGTTTTAGAAGGAGGAATAAACCTTTGGAAGCAGGAAAATGGACTGTGAATCATCAGCGAGAGGAACACAACTGAATAGACTGAGAGCTAGGAAAACCAGGACTGGAGTTTCGATGGATTATAACGATATCTATTGGAGAGACTGACTCCTGCATCCACTGTTTAGTCTGGACTTTTTCTTGGCTGGACTGTGTGGGACTCTGATATTACTGCCACGGTTGAATTTCAAATTGTTGGGTTAAAAGCTGAGCTATATATTATAATATCTGGGTAAGGAGGGGAGGAAATGGCCTCCGAAAAATTTAAATATCAACTGTTGGTGATTTTGCCAGATAAAGAATGGCAGGTTAAACTGCAAGTGATAACAGGATTTCAGCAGATAAATGAGAGTCTCAGCCAGAGTGAAGATTTGATGAAAGAGGAATAATCAGATATTAAACAACAGTTAAACGAAACTGTGCTAACTCCAGAACTGCTTTTATTGAGTGTGATGCCAGGTAACATGGATGGGATTAAGAGCTACCCTGTGAGCTATTTAGGTACAACAGTCAGAAAATGTGATGTTAAAAATCGGATTACTGTCCTGGATCTATCCGTATCCTCCAAAAACTGGAAGAAAACAGAGTCACGGAAACAAGAGAAGTGTACTGAGAAAATATGGGAAGTGACAGAATGGGCGCGCTGAATGTATGTCCAAGACAGAAGGAAATTGGTCTCGGTTTCCTGATAGTGTTGGAGTAACTTAGATTTAAACTAAAAAATGAATGTAAGCTGATAGTTAGAGTGTAATCAAACAGTTAAAAAAAAGTAGAAAGTTGATTTTTTATTGAAAAATAAATAGATTGGATGCTTGTATACCTAATATGAATAGATTGGATGTTTGTATATTCTGTGCTCTCCTATCCTTAAAACCCCTTTCCCATCCCTTCCATTTCCTTTTACCATTTGTATTCCCTACCCTATTCCTAGTAGTTTAAAAATAAAATATTTTTTAAAAAAGAATTCTTGATTTCAAAGGAAACAACAGCGGAGTGTAGCCACACATGTCTGCTGGATTTTTAAAAAAACAGTTTTATTAATCTCAGAACAAGGATAAGTAAGGTCCAATGGCAGGAGACCCTAACAAGAAAAGGAGTCCAAGAAGGGCGGGAGCTTCTAAAAAAAGAAATTCTAAAGGCACAACTACAAACAATTCCAACAAGAAAAAAAAGGGGGGAGGTGGCAAAAAAAGGCCAATGTGGAGGAGGGCCAATGTTGTCCCTATCTTCAAAAATGGCAAAAAAGGGGAACCTGGGAACGACAATCCAGTCAGCCTGACATCAATCCCAGGCAAAATTCTGGAACAGATTGTAAAGCGGCCATTGTGCAAGCACCTAGAAAACAATGCAGTAATAACTAAAAGCCAACACAGATTTGTCAAGAACAAATCCTGCCAAACTAATTTGATCTTGTTTTTTGATCAGGTGTGGGCTGGATAGACCAAGTGTCAGGTGGATACGCATTTGGCTACAGAACCATAGAGGGTGATGATTAATGGGTCCTTCTCTAACTGGGAAGAGATAACAAGTGGGGTACTCCAAGGCTCAGTCCTGGGCCCAGTGCTCTTTGATATTTTTATTAATGACTTGGATGAGGAAGTGCAGGGAATGTTTGTCAAATTTGCAGATGATGCCAAATTGGGTGGAATACCTAATACCCTAGAATACAGAAACAAAATTCAAAATGACCTGGATAGGATGGAACAATGGGTCGAAAGCAACAGAATGAAATTCAACAGGGATAAGTGCAAAGTACTGCACCTTGGAAAAAGAAACCAATACCTGGCTCTGCAAAACAACAAGCAGGAAGGATCTTGGAATTGTCGTAGATCACAAGCTAAATATGAGCCAACAGTGTGATGTCGCTACAAAAAAGGCAAATGCTATTTTAGGCTGCATTAATAGATATATAGTTCCCAGATCCCGTGAGGTGCTATTCCCCCTCTATTCAGCACTGGTTAGGCCTTTGTGTCCAGTTCTAGACACCACACTTCAAGAAGGATGCTAACAAACTGGAATAAGTTCAGCGTTATGAGGAAAGGCTGAAAGAATTGGGCATGTTTAGCCTTGAGAAAACATGGCAAAGGGGTAATATGATAGTACTTTCCAAATATTTGAAAGGCTGCCATACAGAGAGGGGCAAGGTCTGTTCTTGATCATCCCAGAGTGCAGGACACACAACAATGGGCTCAAGTTACAGTTATTTTGATTGAATATCTGGAAAAACTTCCTAACTGTTAGAGCAGTACGACAGTGGAACCAATTACCTTGGGAGTTGGTGAGTGCTCCAACAATGGAGGCATTCAAGAAAAATGTAGATAATCACCTGGCAGATATGCTTTGATTGTATTCCTGCATTGAGCAGGGGGGTTGGACTTGATGCCCTTGTAGACCCCTTCCAACTTCACTTCTCTATGATTCTATGATTTTCGGAAAAGGGACTGTTGTTGGCCCAGATTAGATTCATGAGCTAGAAATTTTCCATCCTTGCCCTCTGTCCACTCCCATCCAGATTGTCAGCTGCCTGCTCTCTGTCAAAGGACAGTTGATAATTGCACTTACCTTTGATAATACACCAGAGCATCTCTATGCCATCCCCTGCGGCCCACAAGCTGAGAGTAGATAGACTTGAATGGTTTTGATGACTAAGAAGAGGACAAGACTTAAGCTAACTGCATGAGACCTCTTAGAAAAATATGGGTTTGTGATGTATTTTCTTCCCCCCTCCACCCAAATGTGAATGATTCACTGTGGTTCTCTTTGAAGATTTCTGGCACTCATACATTGTTGGAAGAAAAGAAGCCATTCTCTATTTCTAGAGCACTCTCACAATGAACAATTGCAGAGAGATGCCCTTTCTCACTTACAGACAGTGGATCCCTAGCCAGTCTGCTCTTCTCACTGTCAAATGTGAATTGAGAGAGCAAGGGATATATAACTCCATCAGGTCCACTTAATATGCCCAGGAATCTCCAACAAGGGAGTAAAATGATTTTCCCTCTTCCCTTTAAAAAATTGTTGCTACTTGTCTCCATTCATTCATTCATTCATTCATTCATTCATTCATTCATTCATTCATTCATTCATTCATTCATTCATTCATTCATTCATTCATTGATTTGATTTGATTTGATTTGATTTGATTTGATTTGATTTCTATCCCGCTCAATAGGGAAACAGATGGGCAGCCAATGCAAGGCGGCCAGCATGGGGGAAATATGTTGGTACCTTTTCACCCCAGTAAGAAGTCTGGCCGCCGCTTTTTGTACCATGTGAAGTTTCCACGTCAGTCTCAAAGGCAGCCCCACATAGAGCGCATTGCAGTAGTCTAATCCTGAGACTATGAGTGCATGGATCAATGTAGCGAGCACCCCCACATCAAGATACGGGCACAGCTGGGCAATTCACCGAAGGTGCAAATGTGCAGAATGGACCACTGACGACACCTGGGCCTCCATGGTGAGTGCCAGGTCCAGATGTACACCCAAACTGCGAGCCTCACTCTTGGTGGTAAGAGTCATCCCTGCAAAGGAAAGGGAGTTTCCCAGACCACCGATGTCTGGGGCACCCATCCGAAGGACCTCTGTCTTGCCCGGATTCAGCCTCAGTCCATTCACCTGCATCCATTGCTGAACAGCCCCCAGGCAGCGATCAAGGGATGAGACAGCACCCACTGTTGTTGGAAAAAAGGAGATGTAGAGCTGAGTATTATCAGCATACTGATGACACAAAGCCCCACATCCCCTGATGACCCCTCCCAGCGGACTCCTATAGATATTAAACAGCATTGGTGAGATAATCAAGCCCTGTGGAACACCACAATTGAGGCTCCACGGGGCCAAGAAATGTTCTCCAATCTGCACTCTCTGGGGACAGTCCTCCAAGAAGGAATGGAGCCAGGCAAGAGCAAAGCCACCAATTCCCAACTCAGAGAACCTCCCCAGGAGAATACCGTGGTCGACGGTATTAAAGGCAGCTGAGATATTGAGGAGGACCAGCAGAGTCATTTTGCCCCTGTCGGTCTTCCTCAATAGGTCATCAAACAGGGCGACCAATGCTGTTTCCATGCCATGGCATGGCCTGAAGCCTGACTGGAATGGATCCAGGGCATTTTTTTCATCCAGAAGAGCCTGCAGCTGATCGGCCACCACCCTCTCGACTACCTTGCTGAGGAAAGAAACATTGGCGACGGGCCTATAATTACCAATATCATCCACCGCCAAACTCGGTTTCTTCCTATTGGGCCTAATGAGTGTCTCCTTGAGAGACTTATTAATTATTGCTGTAACCCATTTAGATGTCATAGGCCTGGCTGCTTTGATTAGCCAGGCTGGACAAGGGTCAAGGGAGGAGGTGGCGGTGCAACAGCGGTCAAGCACTCTGTCTACCATGTCTACTATCATCCATTCAGCACATGCCTGGCACTTTTGCAGTTAGCTGCAATTAGCTGCCACGAGTTTCATGGTTCCTCTCACCTCTGTTTTAAATCCCAGTAGGTGTTTAACCTTTACCCCCTATTTGAAAACAGTGGATCGAGCTGAGACATTCAGTGTTCCATCTTGCCCGATGAGACTTTACCACTTTCAGCCAAGCAACACACATGACATATGAGACCTTTATCAAGGCAGCCCATCTAGCAGAAGGAAAACTCTGATTTCAAACCTCCACTGCCTTGTGGCTATATCCACTCATGGAAAAGGTTCCAGGAGTAAACCTCGAGGCAAAATCCAGAGCCAAAGGCAGTTCATGTCATTCTGGCAACTCCTACGATGTCGCTGGAACCAGTTGTATTAGCTCTTGCCTTTCCACTGGACTATTTCAGCGACATGGAGAGGGGGGATTTGCTGCTTGGGTAACAGCCTATCCTCCATATTATTCTACTCAGGCTTTGTGCTCTGGAGAGGACACTCATACAGAGCGCATTACCATGGTCTTTCGAGACTGAAGGATGCCTAAGAAGAAGATCAAGGTACTGTACTGCAGCTGAGACCTGTGGGAGTCCATAGCATTTTTTCTTTCTTCAGGATCTGCACCATTACTGCCAGGACTTATGCAATAAATGCACCCAAAAGGCATCATATGTGTCTATTTTCCATCTTGCACAATAGCAAGATGGACCAAATTAAATGCACCCACTAGCTGTCCCTTCCCCCAGTTCAAAGCCACTGCAGCCACAAAACTAGACTTCCTTTTCCTCAGTGCTGCTCATTCTAAGATTTATCACCTTGCTTGGAGACCAGGGAAGTCTTACAAATCTCTGAAACTCCATCCACCACCCTGCAAGCTGGCAAAACCTAGTGATAATGAGACTGCCATCCTGTTCTGCCAGTGAGGAAAGAGGTATTTATGTTCCTACTTGTGGACATATTCCCCATTACTGATCATTCTCCATCCCACGGCTCATGCCTCCCTCAACAATTGCTCTGCATTGCTTTTTCTTCCTGGGAACAAGGGAGGAGAAGTCTAAATGCCCTTTAGGCTCTATAGAGGGCACCTCCCCCAAAACTACAACACGCAGGAAGCATCATAGCAGTTTTCTTTTTGTACTTTAAGGAAATGAAGTAGGTTCAAAACTGCCATACACTCTTGGAGAATTAGCTCCTGGTCTAAGTGAATGAAATGCAGCTGTCTATAAGTGTGAGTCTGTAGGAGTTTGTAGGCTATAACTCCTAGAATTCTGCTTTGGGAATTCTTGGAGAATCCTGGGAGTCCAAAAATCCAAATGGCACATCCACAGTGTACGCAGCTCTCCTCCTCATATTAAGATCACCAGGAGAGCCTTTCTCTCAGTTCCACCACCTTCACAGGTGTGTTTGATGGGAACAGAGGAGAGGGCCTCCTCTGTTGCTGCTCCCAGACTCTGGAACTCCCTTCCACTGGAGGCAAGACTTTACTGTCTTTACTGTCCTTCCTCAAGCAGGCAATGACCTTTCTCTTCAGGCAAGCTTTCCTTTAATGATTGGCTGCCTCAGTGTTGTTGTTCTTGTTTTAATGGATGGGTGTGCCTTATGGCTTTGAATGTGTTTTTGGTATTGCTTTTGTTTACTGTCTTTTAGTGTGGTATTTATTTGATTTTTAAAAAATATTTGTATACTTACTGTTTTTCAACAGCCTGTAAAACCCGTAAAGTCCTTTGAAGTTTTGAAAAGAGATTTTAAGGTTTACGATTTAATCAACGGCCACACAGTAAAGACTAATTCAGTTTTAATGTAAATGTTTCCAATTAATTGGAGTATCTTCTTAAAATATGTACCGTATTTTTGTAAACTCTGTTTAATTTTCTAGTCTGACTGTAATAAACTGAAACCGTCAAACCTACTGTTTTTGAGCTTTTAAATATTGTGTTTTACTAATGTAAGCCACCTTGTGTCCTTTTTAAGGAGAAAAGTGGGGTAAAAAAATATTTCAAATGAATGACTAATAAATAAATGTTATCATCCTGGCAACCAGGGAGGTCAGAGTAGGAGATTGAGACTGTTTCAAGGTCAGCCAGTGTGTTTCATGGCTGAGTAGGGATTTGAATCCAAATCTCCAATGTACTTGTCCAGCACATTAACCCCTACACCCCATTTACTCTATGCCAACTTAACTGTGAGTAAGCTTCCCTGAACTAAGGAACTTGCTTCTGAATAGGCATGTATGATTAAGTGTACACTGCACAGCTCTGTTATCTCCCAGATTCCTCCATTCAGACACCAGGGTCACTAGGAAGACACCAAATAAAGACAATGCATTTGCAAAACAAGTAAATTCTCCACAGCTCTCAGGATTCGTACAGAGTTTGAATGATACAGATGAAAGCAAAAAAGAGCTGAGGCGTGTGTCCAAATTGACAAAGGAAACTTTAATGCACTATAACACTGAAATTTATCTAAATTCAATATTGTTAAACATTCTTAAAGATCAGATGAATTATACATGAATGATATGGATTATTTGTCCCAAGGAAACCAGGGTGACATTTCTGTCTGTCACTTAGTATGACAAGGTTAGCATGTTTTATTCAAAATTTTTAAACAGTAAAATGATTTGTATGCATTACTCTTTCTGCCGATTGTCAGAGAAAGCAGAAGGAAACAGTTAGTCCATGACACAAAGTCAGCTTTTGCATAAGAAATCGACACAACAAGATTGCTTCTGACACCCATAAAACTCACACTTTAGTTTTCATCTGGAAAACAAAAGCATCAAGAGAAGAAATGCAAGAAGAGAGAAGCTTAGGCTGTAAACTGGGAGCTAGGGAATTCTGGGATATCCAGAGGAAACTGAGCGCTTGGAAAAGTGACAACCTGCTTTTTAATGGATTTTCCTATATAGTAAGTGGCAGCTTGTGATTGCTTTTTTCACTATATGATAAAGGCTTGAACATAACAGAGAATCATGATGTCTTCTTATGAAGAGATATGAATAACTTGATTAATTCCTAGGATTCTGAGATTCCGAGAGTCGCTGGTTGGAGTCAACTTTGCCATTTGGTGTTATTAGATTTGGAAAGTTCTGTTGGATCTGGAGCTTGCAAAGAGTTTTCCTCAAGGGAATAGTTTGAATTATTAGAAGGCATTTGGATTCTCCTGTACCATGTGGCTCTACTCATTCAAGGCAGCTATACCATCTGTAGTTGAAATTTTGAAGTTAGTTGCAGGCAGCCTGCCATCACACCTGTCAAAGAGTTGAAAAATGCAGGTTATTGTGCTGATCCATACCAAACAAAATATATATCTCAGTTTTTTCCTTACCAGAAGCAGGTATTTTTTAAAGCTAGTGGGTCTTGTTTGACCATTCAAGACCATGTTTTTTTAACATTTCAGTAGGGATAGCTCACAAGTTCACAACTATAGGCTATTGCTAGGAAAATCCATTTTTCCTCATTCAGCTATGAGGATTGCACTGAAGTTCTGAGGATAAAGGTGAAGCCTGAGAGGTGTGGCAGATATGATGATCTTAATCATGCTATTAATCCCAGCAGTTTAAATTAAAACCCTGGCTCTGTTACACCATTGCATTTCATCTTCTTGAAGCAGATTGGATGTTAAACTTCCATATCAGGTAGGATTTATAGAAGGGGAGTCCCAGATGTCCTTCACATATTTATCATAATATAAATAAATACACCCCATTATATTTAAATCGAAGGGGTGGATGCAAAAAATAAAATAATATTAAATAATGTAAAGTAATGTGAAGCAACACATTTGTGTTGTATTTATTGTAAACCACCCAAAGCAGTGCCTTGACTTTAATGGGAACAGTATACAATTTAAAGTAATAAATAAGAGATAAAATAAATAAATCAGTTAGGTGTGTGCACTGTCTTCAGATTGAATCAGGGATATTTGAGCAATTCTGGTGCAACTACAGGGCAGAGCAAAGAGCTGCTGTTCACTCGTGGTGAAGAGCAACACCATCATATCCTATTCAGCCTTTGCCAGGTTAAAAAGATTATCACTGATTTGAACTTAAGAAAGAGGAAGTTGAACTGCAGTAGACTGAGCTGCTGGCCTCAAAGGAGAAAGGTAGTGATTAGAGATGGGGATGAATAAAAAAATGGTGATTCATTTTGATTTGTGATTTGTCAAGGTTAACGACTCAATGAATATGAATTTACGAAAATCCTTCGACAAATTGATGAATTGATTTGTCAATTCATCTTTGCTTTAAAAACCTACAAAACTGCCCCCCAACCACCTGAAGACACCAAATTTGCAGGGAAGCTTCCTCAGATGCATTTTTACAAGTCCAGAAAGATTGGTAAATATTGGATGATGGAAGCCTGAGTTATATAGTCACAAGGAGGACATCCTCAGGAAAGCTCCCCCAGGTGCTTAGAGAAATCAGAATCACACTAAAGCTTCTTATGACTTTCCCCAACAAGTCTGCCAAGTTTGGTGAAGATTGGATATCGGACATCTGGGTTATTCACCCACAAATTGGGTCCCCGCAGGAGAGCTTACCACATGACACAGAAGCCTATGGCACTGAGGGGAGTTATATTTGGCCCCAGCAGAATGAGAGATCTTTGGCACTGAGGTAGCTTGGTTTGTCTCTGGCAGGCACACAGAGGCATGAGGCACTGAGCACTAAGCAGCAAAGTAGACTGTGGCCCCATCGAGCACTGAGGCAGTTGGCAGCAGCAAAGCAGGCTTTTTGGACCCATCGGGTACTGAGGTAGTTGGTAGCAACAAAGGGGTGAGCTATGTCCCATTCCTTTTGAGCGAGCTTCTGCCAACCTACTAAGGCAGTAGAGAAGGCTAGGAGGCCAGAATGAACAGGAATGAATTTGGAATGAGGCCCGAGAGGGCTGGAATCATGATCAAGCAGCATTTGAGAATTAGCCAGAGGAAGTTGGAAGGGGCTGCTGGACTTGAGAACATGCCCTGAGGAGGCGACTGAAATCAACAGCAGCAGGAATTGGGTTAGGGGTGCCCCTGCCACTTCAGTTCTGAAGAATACACAATGGAATTTCTGTGATTTTTCAGAATAAATGAATTCAGTGGATACTGATCCTGCCTTCTTGCAGATAGGGAGGGACATGTTACACACAGCACATGTCAGGAGGGGGGAGCACATTGGACAGGTTTGGGTGGAGCCGAGTCCGGCCATATTGGCACAGGGACACCTGGACAGGTTTGGGGGGGGAGCTGAGCCTGGACATGTTGGCATGGGGATGCCTGGACAGGTTGGGGGGGGGAGAGCCCAGCCATGTTGGCACAGAGATGCCCAGATAGCTTTGGGTGGGACTGAGCCCGACCATGTTGGCAAAGGAACGCCCGGATAGCTTTGGGTGGGACTCAGCCTGTGAAGTTTTTCCCCAGGAGGCAACAGTGGTAGGAGCAACAACACCAGCAGATGAATAGGCACCACCTCAGTGGGAAGGTACTATTAACTATGGTCCATGTCTAGTCATGCTGGCCACATGAGAAAGTTGGCAGCAGGAAAGGAGACTTTTTTGGACGCATCAGGCACTGAGGTAGTTGGCAGCAGCAAAGTAGAGTGTGTTGCCCCATTGGGCACTGAGGCAGATAGCAACAGCAAAGTAGCATTTATTGCCCCATCAGGCACTGAGGTAGTTGGCAGGAGGAAAGTATCGTGTGTTGCTCCATCGGGCACTGTGGCAGATAGCAACAGCAAAGTAGCATGCATGGCCCGATTGGGCACTGAGATAGTTGGCAGCTGGAAAGCAGGCTTTTTGGCCCCATAGGAGTACTGAGGCAAAAGGCAGCAGACTCTTGCCTTCTTGAGCAACATCAAATTTGCCTGTGAAGTTAGTTAAGTTTGCCCCCAGGAGGCAACTGAGGTTGCAACAGCAACAACAGCAACAGTAGATGAATAGGGTCCAGTGTAGTGGGAAGGTGCTACTAATGGTGGTTAATCCGTGGGGCAGATCAGCAGTTTGAATCCATGCAATGGGATGAGCTCCCGTAGCTTGTTCCAGGTTCTGCCTGCCTACTGAGGCAGTAGAAAAGGCTTGGAAGCTGGAATGAACAGCCAGGAATTTGGAATGAAGCCCAAGTGGACTTTGGAGCAATGTGTTGGCATGGGATGCCCGGACAGGTTTGGGTGGGGCAGAACCCGGTCATCTTGGTACAGGAAGCCTGGACAGGCTTGGGTGGGGCAGAGCCCAGCCATCTTGCCACGGGATGCCTGGACAGGTTTGGGTGAGGCTGAGCCTGGCCATCTTGGCATGGAATCAGCAGGAGGCAAGCCCAAGGCAGCTGGAGAGGGATGCAGGATTTGGGGACAACATGGCCCAAGGAGGCTCAAATTGACAGTAGGCCTTAAGGTAGCCCTTAGAGTGCACCCTGGCCATGTTTCCACCAGGATGCCTAGTGAGGTTGGGGGGGGAGGCTCAGCCTGGCCATGTTGGTAGAGGGACACCCAGACAGGTTGCACATAGCAGCAAACCGCTGAGGCACTAGGCTTGTCGATTAGAAGATCAGCAGTAACTGCAGTTTGAATCCATGTGACGGGGTGAGCTATATCCCGCTGCTTTTCACCCAGCTTCTGCCATCCTACTGAGGCAGTAGAGAAGGCTAGGAGGCCGGAATGAACAGGCATGAATCACTGGAAAGAAGCCCAAGGAGGCTGGAATCATCAAGCAGCATTCGAGAATTATGCAGACGAAGCTGGAAGGGGCTGCCGGACTTGAGAACATGGCCCAAGTAGGTGACTGGAATCAGCAGCAGCAGGACTTGGGTTAGGGGAGTGCCCCTGCCATGTCAATTTTGGAAAATACACTCTGGTAATACATATAAAGATGCATTTCTGAGATTTTTCAGAATAAATGAATCAGCAGTTACTGAACCTGGAGATAGTGAGGGACATATCACACACAGCACATGTCAGGAGGAGGGAACACATTGGATAGGTTTGGGTGGGGCTGAGCCCAGCCATGTTGGCACTGGGTGTGAGTGGGTCGGGTCGGGTCACTGCTCCGGACCCGTTTGAAATATGTCAGTGCAAATAGATAAATAGACACCACCTTGATGCTAAAGTATTCCTAACATGGGCTTTTTGGCCCCATCAGGCACTGAGGTAGTTGTCAGCAGCAACATGGGCTTCTGGGCCCAATTGGGGCACTGAGGCAAAGGCAGCAGACTCTTGTCTTCAACAACATCACATTTGCCAGTGAAGTTGAGTTTGCCCCCAGGAAGCATCTGAGGTAGTTTGCAGTAATACGAGCAGTAGATGAATAGCAGTAGATGAATAGCAGTAGACCACCTCAGTGGGAAGTTAACAGGTCAGCATTGTCCAGTCATGTCGGCCACATGACCACAGAAAAGTTGGTCAGAAGAACTTGGTCTGATGAGCTGACTTGACCCAGCAGGCAAGAGGTGGTCAGAACTTGACCCGAAGAGCCGACATGAACCCAATGGAGTGACTAGAAACAGCAGCAGGCAGGCCTTGGTTGGAACTTGGCTGAGGAGGCGACTGGAATTGGCAGCTGGACTTCTGACTGAGGGGCAGGTTTACAGGCTGGCAGGCAAGTAGGCAGGTCTTTTTTTTCAGGAGGACTTAAGGGTGGGCAGGTGGGCAGGCAGGCGGGTGGGCAGAGAGGTGGGTGCAGGCAGGCAGGTAGGTAGGCGGTGTGTTAAGGGAGAGACTTAACCCTATTTCTTTGAGTTCAGTGAGGGGAAGCCCAAAAAAGGAAGGGTCACCTTGATGAAGGACAGTCTCTCCACCGTGATGGGATCCAAAGGTGAGTGGTGTGGTCGGAGTATGTCTCCGAGATGGGAAAATACACGCTCACTAAAGAAAAATACTTTAAGTGTTTGCTTTCAGCCACAAAAGTAAAACCACAAGAATGGCACAAGCCATCAGCATCTGTTCTCACTCCAGAAAGAATGAACAGAAGTGGGGAAAGGCTGGAGGGGAAAAGCTTATATGAAGCCTCTGTAAAAGTAGACACACCTTTCAGCAACGCTATTGGCTGCCAGACGTGCTAATCCAGGATCTCTGTCCTGATTGGCCAGAGCCTCGAACTGGCATCAGCAAGCTCAGAGAGGGCCCATAAAAGGGTAACAAATATAGACAAATATAGATGGATTGGCAAATAAAATTGAGGAAATATTCATCAAGTCATATTCATCATGACTTATAATTTGATGAATACAAATCGACGGATAGATGATGATTTGTCTATATTCATTAGAAAAACCGAACCCTTTTTATATACGTCCCCATCTCTAGTAGTGATAGTGCAATCTCCCATAAAGCTGATGATCTTTCCTGGACACGCCAGCCACTGATGTGCTAGGGTTAGGGTTGAGCCTGTGATGTATGCATCTACTTTTGCAGCTGTGCTGTCAGCTATTCCATGGAGTTGTGAAGCAAACAAAGACCAGCATCACCATTTAGGTAGCCTCTTTGCATTAAATGTTTATTTCTTTTTCTTTCTTTTCTCCCTCAGCTATGTTTACTCATAAAGGATGGTTGTTGTATGGGCTTTGAGTGGATAGGTCACACACACAAAAGGGGCTACTCTAGCTTCCCCATCACAGTTGTTTGCATTTTTTTTTTAAAAAACAGGACATCCAGAAATGTACAGATAATACACTGGAGTGAGGAGGGAGTCAGTCAGAATATCTCTCAAAGGGTATGGGAGGTTGGTTCTAGTTTGTATGCTCTTTATCTAGGTACAGAGTTGGTTAGCAGGCTTCTGTACACTTGTAAAAGAAAACTGTGGCCAGGTAAATGTCAGCATCAAGCCATGGTCAGTGGCCCCAAAAACTTGGATGAAGGGGTCAGTTTTAATTTGCTACTGAAATGAGGCCACTTGGCCTCAGCATGGACTTCTAACCATCTGATACATTCAGTGGGTTCTCTACATCTTTTTTGATCCATCAGCTAATCCTTTTGGAATTTCCGTGTGTATGTGCTTTGCTTTATGAATAGAAAAAGACTCATTTTTGTTCTGCGCAAAGTCAGAGAAAGCTTGACTTCTGCTAGTTCCTTCTCCTGCTCTTGTATTGGAAGTGAGGTTGGCAGTTTCTCAAGAGGCTATCTCAGTATATGGTCGAACAACCCGTCTTTGCAAGAATGAGTTATTCTTCAAGTATTTTTCTCACATTGTCACGTTACCAAAAGTGCCAATTGCTGTGACCATTGCAATTTTTTCTTTTTACAGGAAAAACTTGTATTTATGTTAAAAATCTTGCACACTGCCCTGCATGTAAGATGTTTTGTGGAAAACACAAGGTCTGCTGCACCAAAAAACAAAACAAAACAAATCCATTTTTTAATAATTTTTTTCACAAAGAGACAGAATATTTTTTTAAAATGCACAATATCTCTCGGGATTTTACCCACCAGGGAAATACTTTTATTTCTTTTCCCATTCTTGGCTACAAGAATGAAAAAGAAGAGATTTATAGTAGATCTAATATTTTACATTCTTCAATAAAGCAACAACTGTGGAAATTTCATATTTTAATTGGGGTATTTCTTTTGCAGAAAATATTGTTCTCATCTATACAACAACTTATCCAGTATGGTGAAGAAATGTATTCGCGAAGGCTTTCACGGCGAAGGCTTTCACGGCCAGGATCTAATGGTTGTTGTGGGGTTTTCGGGCTCTTTGGCCGTGTTCTGAAGGTTGTTCTTCCTAACGTTTCGCCAGTCTCTGTGGCCGGCATCTTCAGAGCACAGAGTGCTGTCCTCTGAAGATGCCGGCCACAGAGACTGGCCAAACGTTAGGAAGAACAACCTTCAGAACATGGCCAAAGAGCCCAAAAAACCCACAACAACCATGGTAGAAAGTTGCAATTCCTGGTCTTTGTTTTGAAGCTGAGAAGGGCAAGCATTTGAATCTCTACAACTCAGTGGGCTCAGGCAGGACTCTGATTCTGGACTACACTGACCTCATTGGCTGCATCTGAGAGGGAGGAAGAAAGTCCAGAGTGTCTTTGGCTGAGTATAGTGCACATTAGAAAGAGGCAATGAAAGATATAGACCAGGAGGAGAACCTGTTTCTCACCAAGGGTCACATTTCATTGTGGGCAATCTGTTGCAGGATTGCATGCCATTGAGAGTATGGACACCAAAGCTACTCATGACCAAGGTTGGAGACAAAAGTGGACAGCTCCACTCTGTTTTCTTCTCTGCTTCTTTCTCTGACTCTCCCTTTCTTTCTCTCACAGCCTAAGGAATTTACTTTTTTGGATTACAATTGTGTTTTGGATTATGACTCTCATTGAGAATGGGAGGTCTCAGTGACCCTGCTGGACAGCGGATTCTGGGAACGGTAGTCCAAAAAAGGAATGTTTCTAAGGGCTGCCTTTTCCCTCTTTCTCCCTTCACAGTCATCTGCCTGGGGAGGGCCAGATTGCCCTTGTCAAGGATTCAAAGAAGAGAGCCTAGACTTAGGACCATGTGATATTGAGGTCAAAGACAAAAGACTTTCCCCTCTTTCGAGGCTTCTTACATATTGGTGGGTTTTCCTCCCACAGCTGACTCCTCTTTGCTGGTATATATGAGGAAGATATTGTAGTTGATTCAGGTAAATGACTTTGGGCAGGGTGAATTTTGCGGGATGGTGTGCCAAATGCCACACAGGAGGTATGCTCCATTTCAGCTTGCTATACACACTTTTCTGCCTGCCATCTGCCTTGATAAAAGGGTTTCATTATGAG
The DNA here is from genome assembly GCF_051106095.1 of Pogona vitticeps. Lineage (NCBI taxonomy): Eukaryota > Metazoa > Chordata > Lepidosauria > Squamata > Agamidae > Pogona > Pogona vitticeps. The sequence goes on along the minus strand of NC_135784.1, from coordinate 216,920,525 downwards.
ATTTCTAGTGTTAAACATCATTTCAGTTATGAAAAGGGACTTCTTGATTTTCATCTCACATGGTGGAATTGATTTATTTTGCAAAAAGAGTTCTGTACGAGGTAGATGCTTGCAACTTTCTTTTGAAATATGTAGCATGCTGAGATGAATTTTGCCTTTCCTATTGTTGGAGAATTGATTCAAGGATTATACTGTTGAGTTACAAGTCTATTGTTGACTTATTTACTTTTGAAAACAATTTCCTATGCATTAATTATGAGATAGAGGCACTCTGGACAACTGTCTTTGCAATGCTTTGTTTCAGGCTGGCCCTGTTGTACAGGTGGGTGAAGCCACTCGCCTCAGGTAGGGCAATGTTGTGGGGAGGGGAGATCCATGGTCAAAAGCAGGCACTGGTCTCTGAGCAGCATAGTACTGTTTTTAAAATGTTGTCACTAAATTAGGGTAAGACTGGTAGGAAACCCTAAATTACTGGCTGAACTGCCCTAATTTGGACAGATTTTTATTATGTCCAGATTGAAGTGGAATGTTCAGATTCAGAGCTTGGTTACTCTGCCAGTTGGGTTCAATTTCAGTGCCACAGTACAGTGGACTCTCGACTTACGGAATTACAGTCGTGCCCTGCTGGATTCTCTATGACAAATCCGCTTGATGTTGACATTTTTGTGATTGCTTTTGCGATCGATAAAAAGATCTTTTAAATGTTTTTTTTCGCTGTGCAAACAGCTGATCGTTGGGTTTCAAAATGGCTGCCGGCTTTCAAAATTCCCCCGCTGTTTTCTAAGACGGATTCCTCGCTTTACAGGCACCAAAAATGGCCGCCGTATTGAGGATCTTCGCTGGACGAGCAGGTATTCAGCCCATTGGAACACATTGAACAGTTTTCAATGCATTTCAATGGGGTTTTTTTATTTCGTTTGACGATGTCTTCGCTCTACAGCGATTTCACTGGAATGAATTAAGGTACCACTGTAATCCGTATTAGAATGGTGGCTGCAGGTCAAAAAGTCTGTAGGTCAAGGCTCCATTGACCTACAATGCATTGAAAACCGATTAATCTGTAACTGGCCGTTTTTGTTCCATTTTTTTTTCCCGGTCTGTAGGTCGATTCTCTAGCTGCAAGTTGAACCTAAATTTTGTGGCCAGAGAAGTCTGTAGCTTGAAAAGTCTGTATTCGGAGCCATCTGTAAGTCGCTAAATTTGTTCCGTGTCACATGGTTTATATGTCGGGGTGTCTATTCACTTTGAAAATAGTAATTCTGATTTAAATTGACTTTAAACAGGCTCTACAGCCAGACACCTAATGTACAATGTAGGAACAGTGGACATTCAGCACTCCCTGTTTCTGGGTAAGCCTTACTACAAAATAGCAAACATCCCTGTTGCAAGTTGTTTCTGAACAGATTAATAAACACCGTGATCACCTGGGCACCACTGCCCAATTGATCCTGAAGCTGGTTATGGTGCCATGCATAACAGCTGACTGCAAGGGGAGGGCCAGGCTTGCAAAGGGCAGCCAGCTCTTCTGTAAAGTCAGACACCTCCTGTTCTTCATATCACACTTGCCAGCAGTGGCTTTGTGGATCCTCTTCACTGTTCCTCAACTGAAAATCCCCGGCCACTGACTCTGCCGCCCATCTGAGAGGTGGTGAAGCTGGGCCAATGTGACAATGCTCCTCTGGGACAGCTCTTGGCTGTATTTCCTATTACATGGGTGGCCACACATGCCAAAACAATTCATAATGAATCAATTTCACAAATGTGTTAAAATTTTCCTTTTGCGTTCTGTAGCTGGGATTTTAAAAATTGATTTTATTCAATCAACACTCAGTTCAACAACATCTTATTATCACTATAACTGAGCCCTCAGAATGTTAAAATATTTAATAAGTAAGATGAATAGTTAATTGTATTACCTGTTGATTGGATTGTCTAAAATAAAGTTTTGTTTAATAGTAATAATTTTAAAAAAACTATAACTGAGCCCTCAGTTCCTAAGCAAAGCAAATTTATAAATCAGTTTGCTTCTGGAGCACACATGGAGTCAAATGGGACACAAATGGGACCTTTTTAAAAAAGCAAAGTTTAAGGAAAACTAATGGTACCCTAAATAACTAAACAGACACCCTAAAGAAACACACTATCCACACACAGACACTCCCCCTCAAAGATCACCCACCCTCCCTGAACACAATCCTCCAAAAAGAACTAAAATGTGGCCTGCCTTTTAAAAAGCCCTCCCCAGTGTCCTACTAATGAAAATGATAATAAAGAATACATTTATTTTAACGTGAATGTGGTTTTTCAGCATAGACTGGAGGAGCACACACATAGTGGTACCAGCAAGCAGAACCAGTACCACACAGACACACAAGTCAAAAAAAAATAAATTTGGGGGAAAGGGGAAAAAAATCTCTGCACACAAAATCCTTCCCCCTGGAGATCTGCCTGAACACAAGCCTCAAAAAAGAACAAGCCTAACTGAAATACCCACACAGCTAAAGAAATATCTCCCCCAAATTCCAAGTAAAGTTCAAATAATATTAATGAATAAAAAATATGAAGTAAATGAGCCACTTTGGGTCCCTTGTTGGTAGAAATGCGTCATATAAATAAAACTAATAATAATTATAATGAGGGAAAGTGTTTGTTTTGCTGAGACAAAAATGAAAGCACAGTCAGAGCCAGCAACAATTCAACTGCTCTCAGCCAAGTCTCAGAGCAGAAGTGGGAAATGGCTTCAGGCTTACAAAATCTATGAAGAAGGTACATCCCAATAGCCATTTCAGCAGTGCTGTTGGCACAGAGGCCCCCAAAAAGGGGGGTGATGAATTGACAAATACTGTATAGACAAATCAACAACTCAATGAATAAAAACAGGTAAATATTTGTTGCTTTGTATTTGTCTGGGTCTCCAGAATTGACAAATACAGGGTGACAAAGATGTGACAAATCAGTGATAGTTGTTGAAAAGCATGATTCATTTTAAATTTGTCCCCATCCCTAATTGGGTGTATGTGTGAATGTGGGACAACAGCTGTCTTGTGCAGGCTTTAACTGGATAGATTAAAGTAGAGCTTAATTAACAGACTATCTTTCTCCCATTGTTATATTATATTTCCATTAATTTTTAAAATGCCTGTTGCTGGCTTTGATTTGCAGAACCATTTTAAATTGTTGTGGATGCCTCTTTATGTTCTAGACAAGATGGGTCCCAAATGTACAGTGAGGCAGTGAATGGGTCCACATTGACAAGCCAGGCTACTGATTAGAGACACTAAGGGGACATTTTCCATACCCTCAGAACATATTTTCTCTCAGTATCCTCCCTAGTGGAGAAGGGGCCAGAAGGAAAGAAGGAAAATTTTAGCAGCTTTGCCTATAAATTGAAGCTGCACCACATTCCCAGTGTTGAGAACACAGCAGAGCAGTCCCATCCCAGATCATAACCTTTTATTTCCTGCATTTGAAATCCCCCCCCATCCAGAAACATGCAAATAGCTGAGAACAAATATCTGAGGACAAATTGGCTCAGTCCACCCTCAAATCAGCATACCGTATTTTTCCGTGTATAAGATGCCCCCATATATAAGACTTTTCTAACTTTTAAGACGTGTATAAGACAAATCTTACCTACAATGTTCAAAGGTGGGGAAATGGAAATTTAGCGTTTTGTAATACTGTCAGATTTTGGGGTAGAATTTTTCTTGTTGGTCTCTAAGCTAGGGCACAGGAAATGATATCAGGTCAGCAACAAAGGACGTAAGCTATAGGAGTAATTGACCAAGTTTACTAAACTCTTTAGAACATGTAGCTGGAAATCATAATAAAATGTGCAGCTACTAGAGCTTTTCTATTAGCCCAAAGTGTCTGTAAAAAGACTGTGAGAGAAGACTGTTCATTAGCTGTCAGTTCTGAACAAGACTAGAAACAAGCAACCTGTCTCAAATCATCCAATAATATGTCTGAGGGGAGTAAAAACCACCTAATCCCTCAAGCTGTTGATAAAAGCTTCATTAGATCAGTCTGCTACCAGTCCTAGATCTGGCAGAGTTAGGTCTACCTGTGAAAGCTGAAGAAATCATACTTCTTGTTAAGCATCTTCCCAATGCAGCCTTGTGGTTTTTAACAACATAGTGTTTTCAGATTTACTGTACTAGAACCAATTCAAAATTCTACTTTAAAAATCTCATTAAAAATGAACGATACTTTGATAGGCATTTTTAGAAATAGATTGTCTTGGGAATGGTGGGGCTCCAGGCAAGTTTATTTCTCACCCACTGTTGATTCCACATGTGTACATACATGCAATCCTTCTAATCCCATCCTGTTGCCACATTCATATGCAATTTATTTTAAAATCTGCATGAAAATTGAAACATAAACAAATACTTAATCTTGACTTACCAGAACTAAAACACAGGTAGCACTAAGTTGTGGGGTATGTTATAACTCCAAGAGAATGCTGAGGTATTCAAGGCTAACTTTATAGTTAGAGTTACGATTGTGGCCAGCATTGGGATTTCCTGTAAAAATGTTTTGTCTCTGGAACCCACTAAAAATTCCAATGTCCTCTCCTCCCACCAAGCCATGCTTCTGACAACCAGATTATCTCACTACTGCTACACAGCATCGTGGTTCAAAATACTCCAGTGGCAAAAAGTAATTAATTTGCTAGGATAATTTCTCTCACTATGAATCCTGTTGCCCACCCCTACCCCCCACCCGGGTCCTTGGTGGTTGAGGATCTCATGGCAAGAATTCCATGGGTTCCAGCCTGACCACTCAGCACAACATTTATTGAAGACCCAGAATCAGATTCAACTGCCCCTCCCTCATTTTCCCAGGGGTCTGAGATTTTGACACTAACCCCTGGGCACAGTCAGTCCAGCTGTGGCCCCAGTTGACTTCATTGAGCCCCTGAAAGTCCAGGTCTAGAGAAGCAGGTGGGAAGTGTCAGTCCCATTCTGGGGTGCAGTCCTTGCCTGACAAACATAAGAGATAGAATTGGGCTCCATTGCATTGCTCCTCCCTATGCTCCCTTTCCTGTGCCTCTTGCCACTTGCATTCCCAATGCCAAATCTGTATTGGGGTAAGCTCTGCAGCTTCCATTGGGCAGCAAGGATGCTAAGACTTGGACAAAGCTGGGTCAGCTGTAAGCTGCCTTGCCAGAGTCTCATGTCCCTGACCCTGTAGTGTTTCAGTTAAGGGCTCAGCTGATACCAGTGGGTAATTACTGAAGGATCCTAGCTAAGGACTCCAAGTGAGAGCAATGCAAAGGCATTGACTCCCCATATAAGGTAGACTCCCATGATGAATTAGTGCAGGAAACAACTGTTGTCTTTACTTGCAACCTGCTTTGTTATTTCCTGGAGCTATGTATCTTGACCTTTGGACTGGGCCTGGACTTCTCTTCATGATTCCTTGACTGTAGCATTATTATTGCTGGTTCTGACTGATTCTCCAGCTTCTGAACTTGGACTGGCTTATCAGACTCTGTCTTTCATTTACTGAAGTAAATCATGACAGCTTGTTTCCTGCCCTTCTTCAAAGGGAAAACACTGAGTTTGTTTTCATTATGGAGCGATTAGTTCAGGAGAAACTGTGACTATAGTGGCAAATTAACCAGCTGGTGACTGCTGTACAGGAGTCATAGACAGTGGTTAGAGCCCCAGCCCCTGCAGTAAAGCTGAAATGTCCCATAGGTGCTCCAGAGAAGTTTGCTGGCCTGGCAGCACAGCTGCCAGTATTTTTGGCTCAGAGCTAGCTGTTTAGGGAGTATCTCATAAAGAGCGGATGCTTTTCCTGCCGACAGCACAGGGTTCCTTATCAGTTTGCTGACTGGCCAGGCAGCTAAATGGGCTACTCCTTTGCTTCTCGAGAACGATCCTGTATTGGCTAGTTTGGATGGCTTTATCAAGCAGCTCAAGCACATGTTTGAAGATACAGCAAGCGCGGTTACAGCTAACCGCCACATCCGTAGGCTGCAGCAGGGTGACTGGCCTCTTGGGAAATATTTAATGGGCTTTTGCCTGCTTCAGCAGGACTTGGCATAGAATGAGGCAGCATTCTTGGATCAATTCCAGGAAGGCCTTTCAAGGGAGATCCTGGATACATTAGCATACGTGGCCAGATCTCAAACTCTGCAGGAATTGATTCAACTCTGCTTTAGGATTGAGGGGTGGTTGAAGTCAAGACAAGGCCACTCTAAGTCTAGAGCAGGCCAGGAGGGGTTTCCCCACATATCATGGACTTTGGGAATGCCTAGTGCTGTAAGCCCCCTTCCCTCTGAAGAACCCATGCAGTTGGGTGGGGTTCATCCATGTTTGTTGCTGGAAAAAAGGCAGCACCGTCGTCATTTGGGCCTCTGTCTGTATTGTGTTCAAAAGGGACATTTTGTTAATTACTGGCCAGCTAAAGTACCAGTCCGGGCAGAATCAGGAAAAGACCACACCTCAACCTCTGTGGGTCTAAGGGCTGAGGTGCAATCTCAGTCTCTGGGGTCCAGTACTCTCAGGCTAATGTCTCCCACGATCTGACAGTGCTTATTATCCTTTCAGTCCCTGGGCAAGAACCTATGTTCAGACCATGGTGGATTCAGGTTCCACTAGTAATTTTATGGACATAGCTTTTGCAGAACATCATTGAATTCCACACCGTATTTTAGAGCACGCCCTTCAGGTGGAAACAATTGATGGCTGGATATTGTCTTCAAGCTCAGTGGTGCACCAAACAGAGCCCTTGTTAAAGACTTTGAAGGGACCTCTGGAATCTCTTCCATTTTATCTGGCCAGGGCTTGTGGGCCTGGGAATGGCTTGGTTTCACAGTCATGATCCAGTTATCCAGTGGTCGACAGGACAGATCTCCTTCCCCTCACCCCATGGATGGAGTTGTGGGGCAGGTTCTAGGGAACAGGCTTCTTCCATTCTCCAAGATTCCATTGCGGTGAATCTATTCCTTATCAGAGCTGAAGTTAGCAGAATTGTGGGCTGTCATTAAAAAAGAAACCGGAATGGGGGTTCATTCGGCCCCCCACTTCACCTGCTGCAGCTCCAGTGCTCTTTGGAAAAAAGAAGGGTGGGGAACATTGTCTTTGCAATGATTTCAGGGCTCTCAATCAGATTACAATCCGGAACAGGTTTCCTCTACAGGATTCCTTGATCTTGGAACTGATGGAACAGTTGAGGGGGGCCTAAATTTTTGCTAAGTTGGATCTTTGGGGAGCATATAACGTGGTCTAGATTTGAGAGGGAGACAAGCAGAAGACAGCGTTTCGGACCAGGTACGGGCATTTTGAGCACTGTATAATGCCTTTTGGCCTGTGTAATGCTCTGGCCATGATCCAGCATCTGATTAATGATATCTTCTGGGACTTCCTGGACTGTTTCCTGATTATTTACTTGGATGACATCTTGATCTACTCTCGACACCATCAGGAACAAGTTCAGCATGTTCAGGTCATGTTGCTACGCTTACAGGACAATTGTTTATTTGCCAATTTTGAATAGTGTTCATTTGACCTTACCATAGTGGATTTTCTGGGTCACTGCATTTCCCCAGCTGGGATTGAGATGGACCCAGGTAAAATTGACACCATGTTGCAGTGGCAGACTTCACAGACTGTGAAGGATATACAGCCATTCCTTGGCTTTGTGAACTATTATCAGCGGTTCACCTCACATTTTGCACAACTCATGGTTTCACTTTCAGAGCTGCTTAAGGGGAAGAGGCCATTTTGATGGACCAATGTGGCTCAGCATGCATTTCAACACCTCAAGACAGCTTCCATGTCAATGCCCATTCTGCAACAGCCTGACTGTGCACTCCCATTCATTGTAGAAGCATACGCCTGAGATAAAGCTGTGGCTGCTGTTCTGCTTCAGCCAGTTGGGGAGGATGAGAACCTCCTCCCATGTGCATTCAATTCTCGAAAGTTCATTGCCTCTGAACAGAATTATACCATTTTTTAGAAGGAGTTATTGGCAATTAAAGTAGCCTTCAAGGCATAGCACCATCTGCTAGAGGGGGTGTGGTTCCCAGCGCAGGTACGCACTGATCACCAGATTCTGGAACATTTACAAACTGCAAGGCATCTCAACCAGAGGCAATGCAAGGGGCTGAAAAACAGCAAAAAAGCACCTTCCACAAACAGTCAGCTCCAATTCAATGTGAAGAGCTGAAAAACAAAGCAAAACACACACACATACACACACAGCACAGAAACATAACTCCCATCAAGCCCAAACCCACACTGCAAAACAAAGTAAATGTACTTACTCATGAGCAGAAAGCAGCAACAGACAGTCCCAAGCCTCCTCCGATGCACACTCTCTAACCATTGGGGTGAAAGAGTTATAAAGAAGCTCTTCCCTGACCAATGGTTAGCCATCTAATTTGAATTCCCTGCCTCTTTTGATCACAACTGGAAGCTCTGGCCACAAGTCAAAGCAAAATTTTGCAGCTGGAGCTGGTCACAACTCGAAATGGTTGTATGTCGGGACAGTTGTAAGTTCAGGCACCACTGTACTCACATCTTTGCTTCACCATTTCATTAAGTCCAAAACAGCCTTTCAAAATATTTTGGCACACAGGTACTGTAGACACATCCAAGCCATTCTCACTTCTGTCCTATCCAGTAGTCACAGTACAGATCATATGCTTATCTTCTGGAATCCTCTACCACTGGTCAATTCTATACGAAGGAAATTTCTGACTGAATTTGTGAGTATCATATGTACATTTAAACTCCTGTTTTAAAAAGCCAGGAAATACAGTTCTTCAAAAACCTCAGGTTTCTGAATGTGGGATATTGTACTTCTGTGCCCACAATTCAAAAAGTCTGCAAGTGGCCCAAAATTGCTGCACAATATTGTGCCCACATTGCCAGCAGGATACCCATGCTCTAGATAGCAAAAGGCAGGCTTAATGTTGACAACACCAAGGGCAGCAATCAAGATGGTCTACTCTACGGCATACCCTCTTCTGCTCACTACCATTCACACTTGTCAAAAAGCAGCCCTGACAATTGCTTTGTGTTTGGGTGAGAAGTGCTGAACTGATTTAAAAAGGAGTTAGCTTCTGGGATTTTCCCTTGTCTGATGTCACTTTGTGAATGATGTTGGGCCCTCCTGTTCAACACCTTGGCATTTAGCCTGTGGAGTGTATTCGGGTTCCATGATTCCCCTACTATTTCACATATACATGAAAAACCTGAAAGAGGCTGTCCAGAATTTTGTGACCTGGTACCACAGGTGTGCTGATGTCACTCAACTCCATCTGCTTTTCAAGCTCTTCCAGCACACCCTTCTCTCAGTCTCTCAGGCCCCACTATGTCATGGCTCAGACTCCCACCACCCCCCTGCCAATTTTACCCTTAAATCTACCTTATTCCTTTAGACGGTTAAATTCTACCTGTAAAAATAATCTTATAGTCATTTTGTGTTTTCTGTTCCATCAATTTAAATATTCAATGTTATAAACAACAATGTTATTGAGTGAACATCAAATCAAGGGGTTAGGTCTTTTTTGTTTTGTTTTGTTTTTTGCCTTGAACAAATGAGTTTGCAATTCAGAAGACTGAACAATCACCACTCCTTTTGATGTGGTTAGTGCCAAAGTTTGGGGAAATGTTGTTCTTCCACCTGCAAGGCAATGTTAGCCACCTAGGCATGTCAGAAAGGGTCCTATGTTGTAAATACCGATGTACTCACAAGTCAGCAAATGGTGACTTTTAAGGAATAGTACACAACCACTACCACAGTTGTCAGGTCATTAAATAGAATCTCATAAATTCATGACACGCAGCACTTCTAAAGATGTTTCAAGTCACATGATCATAGATGGACAAGCCAAAGAAAGACGAATAGTATCTGCTTATGAATATTCTCAAGAAATACAAAACTTCTGATTCTTTGAATGTGTTTTATAACTGGCAACCTCTGAGGGGCTGAAAAAATTGTTCCCACCCTGTATGTTTGGTGGGCTGCACCACAGCCTCCCAATTTTTCACTTCTTCAAGAAACCTTGGGAGAACCATTTGGTATTTAAATGCAACACGTCATTGTCGTTTAGTCGTTTAGTCGTGTCCGACTCTTCGTGACCCCATGGAACAGAGCACGCCAGGCCCTCCTATTTTCTACTGCCTCCCGGAGTTGTGTCAAATTCATGTTGGTTGCTTCGCAGACACTGTCCAGCCATCTCATTCTTGGCCGTCCCCTTCTCCTCTTGCCATCACACTTTCCCAACATCAGGGTCTTTTCCAGGGAGTCTTTTCTTCTCATTAGATGACCAAAGTACTGGAGCCTCAGCTTCAGGATCTGTCCTTCCAGTGAGCACTCAGGGTTGATTTCCTTTAGAATTGATAGGTTTGTTCTCCTTGCAGTCCAGGGGATTCTCAAGAGTCTCCTCCAGCACCACAATTCAAAGGCATCAATTCTTCGGCGGTCTGCTTTCTTTATGGTCCAGCTCTCACTTCCATACATCACAACAGGAAAAACCATAGCTTTGACTATTCGGACTTTTGTTGGCAAGGTGATGTCTCTGCTTTTTGAGATGCTGTCAAGATTTGTCATCGCTTTCCTCCCAAGAAGCAGGCATCTTTTAATTTCGTGGCTGCTGCTTCCATCTGCAGTGATCATAGAGCCCAGGAAAATAAAATCTGTCACTGCCTCCATATCTTTCCCTTCTATTTCCCAGGAGGTGATGGGACCAGTGGCCATGATCTTAGTTTTTTTGATGTTGAGTTTCAGACCGTTTTTTGCACTCTCGTCTTTCACCCTCATTACAAGGTTCTTTAATTCCTCCTCACTTTCTGCCATCAAAGTGGTGTCATCTGCATATCGGAGGTTGTTGATACTTCTTCCGGCAATCTTAATTCCGGCTTGGGATTCCTCCAGTCCAGCGTTCCGCATGATGTATTCTGCATATAAGTTGAATAAGCTGGGGGACAATATACAGCCTTGTCGTACTCCTTTCCCAATTTTGAACCAATCAGTTGCTCCATATCCAGTTCTAACTGTTGCTTCCTGTCCCACATATAGGTTTCTCAGTAGATAGATAAGGTGGTCAGGCACTCCCATTTCTTTAAGAACTTGCCATAGTTTGTTGTGGTCCACACAGTCAAAGGCTTTTGCATAGTCAATGAAGCAGAAGTAGATATTTTTCTGGAACTCTCTGGCTTTCTCCATAATCCAGCGCAAGTTAGCAATTTGGTCTCGAGTTCCTCTGCCTCTTCGGAATCCAGCTTGTACTTCTGGGAGTTCTCGGTCCACATGCTACTGAAGCCTACCTTGGAGGATTTTGAGCATAACCTTGCTAGCGTGTGAAATGAGTGCAATTGTACGGTAGTTGGAGCATTCTTTGACACTGCCTTTCTTTGCGATTGGGATGTAGATTGATCTTTTCCAATCCTCTGGCCACTGTTGGGTTTTCCAAACTTGCTGGCATATTGAATGTAGCACCTTAACAGCATCATCTTTTAAGATTTTAAATAGTTCAACTGGAATGCCATCACCTCCACTGGCCTTGTTGTTAGCCAGAATCCCCTTCATGGATTGCTGCCTTGTCGTGGTGAAGGGGCTTGAGTAACTCAGAAAAGCTATGGGCTATGCCGTGCAGGGACACCCAAGACGGACAGGACATAGTGGAGAGTTCCGACTAAACGCAATCCACCTGGAGTAGGAACTGGCAATGCCACTCCAGTATCTTTGCAAAGAATGCCCCATGATCAGAAACAAAAATGCAACACACACACCAGGATTAGTCAGAAACAGGAAGTGACAGTATGGTCTCTTCCAATTTCTAAAAAAAGCTAAGTCTGGATTAAATGAGGCCTGAAGGCAACATTACATTTAAATGGCATATTTTATCCCTTGCAGATTCTATGGTGAAATTTTATTTATTTATTTATTTATTTATTTATTTATTTATTTATTTATTTATTTATTTATTTATTTATTTATTTATTTATTGGACTTATATACCACCCCATAGCGCTACAAGCACTCTCCGGGCGGTTTACAATTTTAATTATACAGGCTACACATTGCCCCCCCCCAGCAAGCTGGGTACTCATTTTACCGACCTCGGAAGGATGGAAGGCTGAGTCAACCTTGAGCCGGCTACCTGGGATTTGAACCCAGGTCGTGAGCACAGTTTTTAGCTGCAGTACAGCGGTTTAACCACTGCGCCACAAGCTCCATTGGATGGAGGGCTAAGTGACCACATAGTAGGACCTGAGAGACTGAGAGAAGGGCATCCTGGAAGATCTTAAAAAGCATCTTAAATGGAGTTGGATGTCATCAGCACTCTGGTGGTACCACATGACAAACTTCTTAGGTTTTTCATGCATATGTGACATAGTACAGGGAATCATGGAACCCTGAGATACTCCACAGGCTAATGGCCATGGTGTTGAACAGGAGTCCCCAGGCACCACTACCATTCAAAAGAATGATTCCACAGAAGGGAAACTCCCAGAAGTTGACTCCTTTTTCATCAGTTCACCACTTCTCACCCAAACACAAAGCATCTTTTGCACAATTGTGAATGGTAGAGAGCAGAAAAGGATATGCCACAGACCAGTGGTCCCCAACCTTGGGCCTACAGATGTTCCTGGACTTCAACACTCAGAAATCCTGGCCAGCAGACGTAGTGATGAAGCCTTCTAGGAGTTGTAGTCCAAGACTATACGGAGGCCCAAGGTTGGGGACCACTGCCATAGAACATCTTGACTGATGCCATTGGTGTGGTCAACATTCAGGCTGCCTTTTGCTATGTAAAGCTTGGTATTCTTTTTCCTGCTGGCAATGTGGCAACGATATTGTGCAGCAATATTGGGCCACTTCCTGGATTTTTAAATTGCAGGCACAAAAGTACAATATCCCACATTCATAGACTGGAGGTTTTTTTTTTTAAAGAATTGAATACTCCTTAATGGCCAGGTGAAACACTACAGACAAAAAGGCAGGAGTATCAGTTAAGGGAAGGACTATAATTCAGTGGCAGACCTTTCATACAGACCATGGAAGTTAACTGCCAATCAGGGTAGATAAAACTGTGTAGAAGGACCAAATGTGTGACCAGATAAAAGGCAGGGTCCAGTGTTTCCATGTTTCACTCCCTTTGAATGTATTTTAAGAGCTGTGAAATGACACATATGGAGATATGCATTCACATGTGCATTCACTTGACAGTAACACAAAGTAATATCTTGGTGGGCCCTCAAATCCCAATGTAAATAAATCCCATCAAAGTTTACACTGTTAATCCCTATTTACACAAACACAACAAAACATAATGAAATATAGTAAAACCAACCCAACCCCAACCAAGCCGCCTTGCATTGAATTAGTTCCAGGCTGTTTTCTGACTCTTGGGAAATTCTGATATATTGAAAGCTAGCAGTAGAGGAAGGATTAGGCTGACATTAACATATTTTATATTTCCTGACACCACTGAGATCCCAGTGCTTCCCCCTCCCCAAATGAAGCCAATCTACTAACTGTGTCATCACTTCTGCTTCTCAGCATCTTGATTTGTTAAAAAAATGCTGTGATAATTTTTTCCCTACCAAAATATTACACTAGCAGGAACAAAGAACTATATCAATGGTATTCATATGGGTGAAAAGACAGCAAGATAACCACTTTCCTCCACTGTCAAAAAACATCCCTGTGACAACAAACTCCAGGAGAGCACCAGTCCAGGGTGGCAGATGTTCAAGTCAGTCTGGGAAGAAGGCTTGTGTCTGTGGCAAGATGTTTGACCAATGGCAAACTTGCAAACCATCAGAAAATTTGGCTGACAACCTTGGATAGATCATGCTTCATGTGCATGAAGATACTATTTTCAGCACAAGTCATTTTCCGAAGACATTTTCTTTCAACTTGACAAAGGCACTGTATGATGCACCTATCAATCTTCAAAATATAAACATTGTCACCATGATTTCCCTCAATGCATTGCAGAGGTTGACCATGAGCAATCATTTCTGAAAGAAGTTGTCACCATTTTAGAGATGTATCTGTAGCCATGACACATGTAGACAAGATGTTTATGTTGGCTAAAGTTTTTTTCTAACCTAGAGGATAAGAGAACTTCTTGGGACCACAAGCATTGACAATTCATGCATCACAGGGCTTTCTGTGTGCAACCAAAGTCAATTACAAGGAATGAGCGGAAACAAGTTCTATCCAATATATTTTTAGAAGTGCCTCTTCCATATGATTGATGAAATATCATTTAATACAATGGAAGAAGTAGAAATACAACTTGTTTGAACAGTATTTGTGAGATACTGAGAAAAGCGATCCACTTATCAAACTCTAGTGTTCTATCTACAAATCCAGTGTTGCATAGCAAGGCTTGTCACTGAGGTTTTTGAGAAGCTAGATTCTCTCTCCTCTTTTTTCCATGTATTGGTTGTGTACATGTAAGAACCAAAGGAGGAGGCCAAATGAAATAAGCATTGCCTACTGTTGTTCCCAAGCACATTTGAGATAAAGTGGTCAGAATACTACTTTCCCCCCAATGATACAATTCTTTGTGCATGCCCTCATTATGTATGTTGAACAACTGAAGGGAGCAGCAATGGATGATTTACTTACATAGCTATACAGAAAACCTGAGACTTGCAGCGTTTCTGTTTTTATTTGTTCAGGAAGTACAAGAAACAGCTTTAAGAGGACACTACTCTCTTTTTGGCCATTCTGAGGATGGCAGTTGCCAAAGACTCTACTTACCTTTTTGATTGAACTATTGCCATGCATGATTAATATCAATATGGGATTGATTTAGCAAATCTCATAAATCTTTTTGAACAATACCACTCTCCTATATCACTCTCTAGTGAGTTACATACTCCCCTGGTAGTTGCAGGTATCTGTCTGGTACCTTCACCATAAAACCTAGCACCTCTTCTTGGTGCCCAAATAACAATCCCCTTTAAATGTATCTGAAGTGGCCTCGGGTTGCCCCTTTTCTTGTGCCACCCAGCAGACATTTTCTTGCCCCATCTGGTATTACTATTCATATTATTTAGTTGTTCAGTGAATAGGTTTCTATGAGGTAAGCTTTGACTTCTTCAAGATTTGTTTTTGTGTGGGCTGAATACATATGGGTGTAATGCTCTCTGTCTCCTCTGATTGCTAAATATCTTTAAAATTGTGCTTAAAATTGAGGAGAGACTTTTTCAGGATCAAATAAAAGGAATGTATTAGGGAAATACAGATATAAGGAAGGAAAGGAAGAGTAATCTATCAGATAGTTTACACTGAAGGGGGAAAACGATGATAATATATATAATTCTTTAGCAATATTGACAGATACTTCCACATAAACTATTTTTCAATCTTCACACTTTTAAAATTACAGACTCCACCGCACACACTCCTTTCTCCTGACTCACGACAGACACTCTAATAATCTCTCTCTCAGACTGCTTAAAACAGACTCTCTCTAAACTGCCGCCTCACATCACATTCCAAATGTGTCAACCAATCAGCACTGAGTCCTGCACTCAACATTCTATCACTCATCTGCCAATCATTCCAGCACACCCACAGCCATACCTCATACAAAATTGCCATAAGGGTTCAGCTAGACTAGAAATCTGAATTATTTGCAGACAGGGAGGGAATCACACCTTGTGCATCTCTATTTCTAAAGTATTGAGAGCTTCAGGATTGTCTCACCATGCAAGATGTCCCAACAGCACAGGAAATCAAGACATGTGCTTTAAACTCTTATGCTGGTCTAAAGCAGCCAGTCTGAAGAAGGGAGGGTAACAATCAACATGACCTTAGGATCTAGAAGGACTTGGAATAAGCACATAACATGAACAGATGACCTCACTGAGTAGCTAGACACATGCTGGACTCTGTTTAGATAATTATGCCATTATAGTCATTGGAGTTAGAGGTGAGGGGGAGTGCTTTGCATTTTAATGGCTGGAGAGCTCAAAGCTGATCCTGAGTTCCTTTTTTTCCTATGCAACTTCTACATGCTTGCTATTCATGTTTGTTTGATCTTGGTTTCTTTTGTTCTTTCTTAATAACTTTAATGAACTTCACTTAAGTACTCTCCTGCTGTTGTGGTGCTTACTTCCACAGAGAAAGAGCTGGGAACTTTGACTTTCACTGTTTTGGCTGAGCACTCAGAGGCTGAAATCCTGGTCATGTAAATTCCACAGCATAAGTCTGGCGATGTCATCAACCAGTGTAATTTTTTTAAAAAATTATACGTTCCCTCCTCTCAGGCGGGAGGGAACCTATCGTCCCAGATAACCCCTTTCTTTTTCGGGAACTCTTGGGGTTAAGGGATGTGACAGGAACGTCTTTCATTACTGAAAATTGCCACAGCTGAGATTACTTTATCTGCAGCATTTAATTTTTAGTACTGAAAGACTTATTTTTGCTGTTTCATAGCCCTCACAGGTTCCTGATGAAGAACAGGATTACTGAGGAACTGTAAAGGCCTTAGGATGGAAAAGGGAATATTAAATTTTTTAAAAAATTGCCCAGGCTGATGACACCATCAGCCTTATATTTTGGAATTTACATGAATAGTATGTTAGCTTGACTACCGACTGACTGGAGGATGCATTATTATTATGTAAAAGGGTCTCCTACTGCTTTTAAATTCAGCTGGGGGTACTTAACATCATACCATTACACTTCAAATGGAATTTTAATCTGTTAGTCTTAAAGTAGCAGTATATTTTGTTTTGATGTTGTTGCTGGTACAGAGCAAGATGGCTCCCTATCTGGAAACTACCTAATTCTGAAGAGCCTGTGGATGTATAAGGAGCACCACAAGTTCATGACTAATGACTGGAGATTTGGAGGCTCTTTGTGTCCAACTGAGTGAGTCCCTCAGGAACTCCTTTGAAGAAGGGCATAGCGTCTATTACAAACTTACCACTATCATCAAACCATTTCCTCTTCACTCCCCAGATACACAGCTCACGACACTTGATTGAGAACTGACTGGAATCTTGCAGATCTGTGGATGGAGTATAAAGAAATATTGGACCTTGAGACTATATTGTGGTTTTGAGAAACTGTCTGGTATTGTTTACAGGGTCACTAAGTTACAAGAACATTGCTTCAGTCGTTTTCCAAACCCCATAGTGCTGGCTATGGTGTCAGTTTTGAGAGGTGAGTGTTATACTCAAAATTAAAGAAGGGACCACCTGACAACCAGCGGGCATAGAAAATCTGTATCTGCACATCCATTATGACATGTCACCTGAGCCAACAGGGATTTCACACCAGCTATTTTACAATGGTTGTAGAAGAAGGAACATAGAATGTGAGGCAGGCCTAAGGCAAGAGAAATACTTAACAAATATGTGACTAAATGTTCTTTGCCTGAAGGTAAAGGAAACAAAGAGGAAGTTCTGACTGAATAAAAAAAAAAACCCAAGAAATTGTTTTGATATAGTTTCAAGCAATGTTTTTATAGAAATAAAGCACATTTTACTCTTATACAGTTTGCCTTACATGCTGGCCTTGACAATAGTGGATAATTCTGAAAACACATAGACATAAAATGCACTTCAATTATTCCCCCCTCCCACATTTTCCCAAGCACATATCTATAATGCACTATCTGTTCCCACATGCACAATTTGTTTCCAACACCACACTTTAAAAAGAAGTCCCATAACTCTCCTTCCTCTGATTTGCTCCACATGTGCCAGGAGCTGGTGGGCTTGGAAGCCTCTATCTGGATCTATTTCAGATTGAAGCTTGACCTTGGGGCAAACTGAAAATTTTACAGTAGACACACAGAATCAGTGGGACCCATGTAAGTGTTGATATAACAAGCCCCTTTCTTTCTGCTCTAGATGGACCAACAACCTGTTTTAGCCCCGATTTTTCTGTGTGGGCCAAAAACCTCATTTGGATACCCTACTCCATGTGGTGTGCTGCCACCTCTAGCCATAGTCAATGGCAAACAGGTATAGCCTTCACACTATTCACTTAACTCATTGTTCAAATGCCACTGAAAAAAATAAGAACTTAGTTTATTATTGAAAGGGGGGTGGAGAAAGGTGCCCTTTCTTGTGACTGAACCTGTAGTCCGCTGTTCAGTAACTCTGCAGTCTCATGGATCATTTTCTGCTGTGAGGGAGAAAAGAGGTAGGAAATGTGCTCATTTTAGCTGTCACTGTTCTGTGTTTGATTTCTTGGACATTTTGGCAGCCATTTCAGATTGTCTTACTTCCTGAAGACAGTGAACATAGTGCCTGTGACATAGGGTGGAAGGGGGAGATTCACATGTCTCATTCATTTCAAAACTCAAAGAGACAGCAAGGTGGGGAACACAAAAATGAGAAAATATGAGGGGGAAACCACAGTATGTGTTTAATTCTGTGCTTTAAAGAAAAGTTTGGGTGAGCACAGTATGAAGGGTTTTTTTGTTTTTGTTTTTGTTTTTTGGCTCAGCAGGCTCTTCCAGCTTTGAGTTAAAGTTCTTGTATTTGTGTCCCAAAACCCAATGCTCACTAAATAGTCCTATTTATATTCTTTGTGAAGTTGGCAGGGGAGTTTCCCCAACAGAAACATGATATACTGCTTACAGGAGTACTTCTCCAAAGAGGCACACAAGATGTAATTCCGAATGGAGGGGAAAAAAGTAAAATACATTTGAGGTAGGTCTTTTCATACGGATGTGGATATGGTGCAGCTTCAAAGAGACACTCCACTGCATTCTGGCATGTGCCAAATTGGCATACTTACCTAACTGTATGAAATTAATTCCCACACAGAGGAAAAGACTAGCACTTCATTTCAAGGTATTTAAAACAAATACAGCAAGACTACAAAAATAAGAGTAGTGGTTTCCAGAACACAGAAATACTCTTGTTCAAGAGAAATCCTATACATATGTTTATCACAAAGCATTCATTCATTCATTCATTCATTCATTCATTCATTCATTCATTCATTCATTCATTCATTCATTCATTCATTTATAGCCCACCTTTTTCCTTAAAAAGACCCCAAGTAACTATGATGGAGAGTTGATCCATTTTTTTTCTAGAGTGGAATCCCAG
This sequence comes from Pogona vitticeps, assembly GCF_051106095.1. Lineage (NCBI taxonomy): Eukaryota > Metazoa > Chordata > Lepidosauria > Squamata > Agamidae > Pogona > Pogona vitticeps. The sequence goes on along the minus strand of NC_135784.1, from coordinate 216,901,464 downwards.
AAGAATTGAAATGGTGCCCTGGCCATCCCCCTGTATCAAGGGGTATAGAGCCTAAAACCATATAATTATGGCTTCCAGTACCTGATGCTGAAAACTCCACAAAGTGCTATCCTGCTTCCTGAAGAAAATGCAGTAATAACAAATTAGATAACTAACAGTCTGATGCCTTTCCCTGAATCTATTACTGTCTTCCCTGAGATGGTTGCCTGCTCTGTCTAAAGCTTAGCAGCTTAGGGGAATAAGAAGGCTAGCTCATGGGACGATGACAACAGTAGGACAATGACAGCATTAGGAAAAAAGAGACAGTCAATTCCTTAAGAGGATGAATGCACTTTCAACTGGTGTTTCAGTTTTGACCGTTCTGCTTCAGTTGACCTTGCTTATAGCTGCACAAGAGTGCAGCAATAGATATTGTGCAGGAGAACAAATCAACATTCTACACGACAATTCTAAAGGAGAAGGCAGCCCAAACAAAGAATTATATGGCTGGGCAACATCAGTTCAAATCTTTTGTTTTTTAGTTGTTAAGTCATGTCCAACTCTTCATGACCCCATGGAACAGAGCATGCCAGGCCCTCCTGTTTTCCACTGCCTTCCTAAGATTCAGTTCAAATCTTGCTGAAATCTAAATCCCACTCCACATACATTTTTGTTTTTTCTGGGGTTAAAAGAATGTTGAGGGACTGGATCTACAAATTGGATAATGACCAGGAGTTAGCTGAATAGACTCTTCAAATTTCTCTCACTGGTACCATCTGCTGAAAACAAACAACTCAAGGTGCAATACAGTGGTGCCTCGCATAGCGAGGGTTAATCCGTTCCGGATTAACCCTCGCTATGTAAAAACATCGCTGAACGGGATGGGGAAAGCCATTGGAATGCATTAAACTTAGTTTAATGTGTTCCAATAGGCTCCAAAACTCACAGTTCAGCGAAGTTTTCCTATAGCCGGCAGCCATTTTTGCGCCCTCGGTAAGAGAGGGGAGGGCGCGAAAACGCTGCGTGTGGCCATTTCGGGGCTTCCGGTGGCCATTTTGGAGCCACCGAACAGCTGATCCACGGCTTCGTTTTGTGAAGATCGGTAAGCGAAACGCTTACCGATCTTTGCAAAGCGATTTTCGGCCATAGGGGCCATCGGTATGCGATCGCATTTGCGATCACTAGAACGTCCTTGCTGTGCGGATTCGTTGTTCTACGGTGCGCTCGTTAAGCGAGGCACCACTGTACTTACATACACTTACTTTTGCCTCCCTGAGAACTGTATTCACAGAACCTTGTTTTCAAACCATGCCAACTGCTGTCTTAGACCGCAGGTACATGAACAGTATCTACAGCGATGTATTTGCACAGCAGGTGAGATAGAGAATGTTGTTCATTATTTATTCAATTATCAGCTCTATCAAAACTCTAGAGACAAATTCCTGGGAAACATTTTGGCTGCCCTACAGGAGGAAAGTCCTCAGATAAAGGTGGGCAGGTTACTTTCGGACTGTGACCCATATATTACATACAGAACAGTGCTGTTTGCAAAAGCAGCCAGAAACATCCGTGCTAATTTCCCGAGAGCCATCATAATCAATTGTGTGGCGGACGCCCAGATATGAAGGGGCACCCCCTGATTTTCTTTCCCCTCCTTTTAAAAAATCTTTCATCTTGTGGATAGGCCTCTCATTATTTTATATGTCTGTGATTTTATCACGATTTTACTTGATCATATTTGTATTTCAATCAAATGTGACGGCTTTTAGCCAATACAATAGAGTTAAACTTGAACTTGAACAAGGAATTATAACTTTGAGACTGGGTTATGGTGTAGTAGACAGTTTGCTCTTGCTCTGTGCAAAATTTGGAGAAGTTTGGATAAAGTGTTTTCGAGTTATGATTTTTAACGAGTAAAACAGTTTTACCCCTCTTTAAGACAGAGGCAGCCCTAAACAACCCCAAATTTAAAACAGATCACATAAACTGAAAATAGTCTTCTTTACCTTGAAAGAGAATGGGTGGTCCAATCTGCTTTTTAAAAATTTTATCCAAGTTGCAGGAGCTGAAATATTGATCCTCAAAAAAAGGCCTTTGAAAAGGGGGAACAGGCACTTTGTTATCATCATGACTATCATTATCACTATGATCTTCGACCTGCAGAGCTGAAATGGACCTTTGGTTTATCAAGCCCAGCCTCTGTGAAGGAGGTACAGTGGGGAATCAAACTCCCAATCTCTGGCTGATATCTAAACCACTGAGTTATCTCATAACACTGAACATGCAATGCTTGTCAGCAGGGGAGGGAGATAATTGGAGAGAAAGGTCACAGAAACAAATTGAAAAGACAGGTTTTCTTTAAATAGTAAAAAAAAGTTTGGTTTAAAGAAAATAATTGAGTGGACAGTCCTCCAGAAAGGAAGACATTTTGCCATGTCTCTTCAGTGAACTAGCACATAATTTTGTAAGACACATTCAAAATATTTTCCCTTACTTTAGAAAAAGCAATTGTGTTTTGTTCTAACATTTTCAGTAAAAAAAAAAAAAAATCTCAGGACTTTTGAGACCAGTCTCATGTAAGTTTTCAAAGGGGAAATCAGCTCTAGGGCTGGGACAACCTGATGCTGTCAATCAAAACCCTTGGCTGATTTTTTTAACTCCTTCCCAGCAAAAGAGCTGTATCAGGTTCATGCTTGCAAGGGGATTCTGTGTCTGGTTCTAAACATGGAGACAAATATTCAGTAGCTCAGTTGCTTAAGCTGTGAAACTGTTCTTTGCTTGGTGCTTGGTGGTCTTATCTGACATTAGCAAAGCTTTGGTGCCTAGATCCTGTCACAATTCCTGTACAGTCTCCATTCAACCTATCTTGTCACTACTGCTTGGTAATTAAGTTTATTTCCCCCCTCTTGTCTGTCTTCACTGTCCATCTTTTACATGGTACGAATGATGTTGACCTTGATTTTAAGTGATAATCTTTGTTAACTCCCAGTCTCCCTTTTTTGAAAAAAAATCATAAGGTGAGAGAACATCTTTTGGAAAACATGCAGGCAACATGTTCGTAGAGCAAGGGTCTGGAAACGTGGAAGGCAGTTTTCTAGTCTGCATTCTGTGGACCAGATATGGCAACATTAATTTAGGTATCTATGTTTCTCTGTTGTATGTGTTGCACTCACTCACACCTTTGCTTCACCATTTCATTAGGTCTTAGACAGGTCTTCAAAATGCACAGAGGAACTGCAGACACATCCTGGCTGTTCTTGGTTCTGCCCTTCCCTGGAAACCATACTACAGATCATGTGATTCTCTCCTGGGATCCTCTACCATTGGGCAAATCTACATGAAGAAAGTTGCTGTTGGAATTTGCATGTAGTGTATGTATACCTACACCTCTGTTTCAAAAAGCCAGGAAATTCAATTCTTTGAAAGACCTCTCATTTAAGACATTGTGCTTCTATATCTATGATTCAAAGGGTGAAGAAAAGACCTGCAGTGTTGGCAGGAGGGAAAAAAGATGTCAAACTTTATATTGCAAAGGTCAGCCTGAATGTTGATGAACCAGGGGCAGCAGTCAAAATGATCTACAAGACATCCTCTTGTGCTCACTGCTATTCACAAAGAGACACCAAGCAGGGAAAATCCCGGAAGCTGACTCATTTTTTCACCAGTTAACCACTTCTGACCAAACACAAAGCAATTGTCAGGGTTATTTTTCACCAGATCTCTAGGTAACTATTACTTCAAAAATATGGATGATTATCACATGTCAGGTTGAAACCCCTGATTTGTGGGGAGGGGGGCAATGGCCCTACCTCTAGATGATCACTCACATTCATGAGTCAACTGGTCCTTGAACTGATAGCAGATATGTATGGAGACAGGTCTCTTTGACTTCACATATCAGATCTTGGATTTTTCAGATTCAGAGGATGAAGTCTCTCTGCTTTCTTCTCATCTGCATCACAATCCTCCCTTTTCTTTGCTGAAGCATTGTTTTTCAATCTGGATGCTGCCAAACACAAAGTGATGATTCTTAAATTCTGGTATTAAGGAGGATGTTGAGAGAATAACTGACAATATTTCCTGCTCCATTCACCTTGATATAGAGTAGAAGCTCAATAAATACAGAAGAGCAGGGAGTGTTAGTCTTTCTACTAGTGTTGAACTTAATTTAACATACATCTTTTAGTCCAAAAGAGAGAGCCAATCAGATGCCTAGTTTAAGACATTTCACTTCCCTCCCAAAGATTCAAGTAAATCTAGATACCTAGAAAACATGTTGGAAAACAGTCCTGACAATTGGTTTTTAGATTCATTTATATTGAAAATATTACTTATAAAAGAGATGTGAAACCTTCAGTCCCTGGACCAGATATGGTTGGCTCAGATACAGCCTGCAGCTTCTCTTTTCATGCCCCCCAATGAGTGAATCACAGATTCAGGCATGCCTGGCTACCATGTGAACTGGAACTGAAAATGTAGAAAGTCCCACATGCTGTGGAATAGCTTTTAACTTTTTTGTGTGAATGACGGGATGCAGCTATAAATTCAGAGGGATGCCATATTACCCGGAGACATAAGGACCCACAAATAGGGAATAGCCAAATTTAAATCAAATGAAGCTACGATATGGATGAAGCAGGATGGAACGAGGTGTCATTTACTTTGTAACTAACTCAAGGTAATGTCTGACAGAAACCAGAAACCAAAAGAACTTGGAGTTTTGTGGCACTGTCAAGGTTAGCAAGATTTATGACAAGATAAGTGTTTGGGTACTACAGGCTTGGGATGAAGCGGGGCTCTAGTCCAGGAAAGCTAACAACACCATACCTCTTGTAATGCTGGTAGTGCCCTGAAAACTCTGGGACAATTTGTAAAAGGGAACATTTTCCCTCTGTCCCTCATGCCCCCTCTCTGCTGCCAGTCTGACATTTCCTCTTGTACAGTGCACTGCTTGCAGAGGCTCAGAAATGTATCTGCTGATTAGGAAAAGATCTTGTTGTCACAAAACCCTTCTGAAGCAGGTCTAAATCTATAAAAGGAAACTACTTCTCTTCCAGTTGACTGGATCAGAACCTGTTTGCTTCACATCTGTAGAGATCTAGAACAGATGGTCAAATTATACAATATGCTACATCTGCAGCATGTGTCTCTTAGCAAGTTTCTTCTTTTTATTCACAAAGCAGGAAGGTGCAGGGAGGCAGGGGAGAATTAAATCTCCCAACTATTTTTTAAAATTAAATTCTGGTGCCAATTCTTCTCTTTCCCTTCTTTTTTCAGTGCCTCCCCCTAGTTTTACACCGGACCAATTTGCAGCATTTTTTAAATCTAAAGTGGAGGCCATCCGCCGGGACCTCTCCCCTTTTTTGAATACAGTGAGTCGAGCTGAGATGTCCAGCGCTCCGTCTTGTCCGGTGACTTTTGATTCCTTTCAGCCCGTCTCGCCCAACACTGTGGCCAGGACGCTTGATCGCTGTCGCGCCACCACCTCCTCCTTGGACCCTTGCCCGGCCTGGCTAATCAAGGCAGCCAGGCCTTCAACAACAGAATGGGCTACTGTAATAATTAATGGGTCTTTCCTTGAGGGCAGATTTCCTTCTGCCCTCAAGGAAACACTCATTAGGCCCATCAGAAAGAAACCTAGTTTGGCGGCGGACGAAATTGGCAATTATAGGCCCGTCGCTAATGTTTCTTTCTTGAGCAAGGTAGTCGAGAGGGTGGTGGCCGATCAGCTTCAGGCGCTCCTGGATGAAACAGATGCCCTGGATCCGTTCCAGTCGGGCTTCAGGCCGCGCCATGGAACAGAAACGGCATTGGTCGCCCTGTGTGATGACCTATTGAGGGAGGCCGACAGGGGCAAAGTGTCTCTGCTGGTCCTCCTCGATATCTCAGCGGCCTTTGATACCATTGACCACGGTATCCTCCTGGGGCGGCTCTCTGAGTTGGGAATTGGTGGCCTCGCATTGGCCTGGCTCCGTTCCTTCTTGGAGGACCACCCCCAGAGAGTACAGCTTGGGGAGGCTGTCTCGGCCCCGTGGAGCCTCAATTGTGGGGTCCCACAGGGGTCGATCATCTCCCCAATGCTGTTCAACATCTATATGAGGCCGCTAGGTGGGGTCATCAGGAGGTGTGGGGCACTGTGCCACCAATATGCGGATGACACACAGCTCTACATCTCCTTTTTTCCAACTGCAGGAGATGCCGTTCTGTCCCTTCAGCGTTGCCTGGAGTCCGTACTGGAATGGATGCAGGAGAACGGGCTGAGGCTGAACCCGGACAAGACGGAGGTACTGAGGGTGGGCGCCCCCACACTTGGGGATATGGGAAACTCCCTCACTTTTGGGGGGGTGACTCTGCCCGCCAGGGATGGGGTCCGCAGCTTGGGGATCCATCTGGACCCGGCGCTCACCATGGAATCCCAGGTGGCGTCCGTGGTCCGCACCTCTTTCTTTCATCTTAGGCGGATAGCCCAGCTGTGACCCTACCTTGATGTTGGGGCTCTCACCACTTTGGTGCATGCGCTTGTAATCTCAAGATTAGACCACTGTAATGCGCTCTACGTGGGGCTACCTTTGAGGCTGCTGCGGAAACTACAGGTGGTGCAGAATGCTGCGGCCAGATTACTTAGTGGAGTGAGAAGATACCAACATATCTCCCCCACTCTGGCCGCATTGCATTGGCTGCCCATCCGATTCCGCATCGACTTCAAAGTCTTGATGCTTACTTACAAAGCCCTAAACGGTTTAGGATCTCGATATTTGATGGAACGCCTTCTCCCACCAAGATCTACCCGTGTCACTCGTGCAAGCCAGGAGGTGAGGCTGAGGAGCCTAATGCCGAGAGAGGCCTGGAAGGAAAAGACCAGAAATAGGGCCTTCTCGGCGGTGGCTCCTCGCCTCTGGAACAACTTACCTCCTGAGATTCGCGCGGCTCCCTCACTGGGCATGTTCAAGAAACAACTAAAAACGCTGTTGTATAAGCGGGCCTTTCCAACAGAAAACTCCTGACGATTTTCTCTCTATATCTTTCTAATTTCTATCTTTCTTAAATTGTAATGTTTTAAAATTATGTTGTTGTTGTTTGTTGTAAGCCGCCTAGAGTGGTCTAGTACGACCAGATAGGCGGGATAGAAATAAAATAAATAAATAAATAAATAAACTCGCTGGTGGAGGCTATCCTGTCTTGTAGCAGGACCAATCTGGAGTGAGTTACACACGCATACCTGTGAGTAAAAAAAAAATAAATTCTTTCGCTATGCCATAAACAGCCACTATACCTGTGACGGCTGCGATGATGTCACCTGCCTATCATGGTTATGCTGGAACCCATCTGCCTATAGCAGAGCAGGAGGTGGGACTCCAGGAGGTGGAGCTGTGTATATAAGGGGGGGGAGTGAATGATGTGAGTCAGTTAGGAGTTAAGAGTTATGGAGAGTGAGAGTTGAGTTAGGGCACTGTGTTAGTTAAGGTCTGAGAGAGAGTGTGTATGAGGGGATACTTGATTATTACTGATTGCCTTTTTATTTTAGTTGATAAAGTGATTTACCATTCCTTCTGTTGTTATCAATAAAATACAAGTTTTTATTTTTAAAATCAAACAATTGTCTGAAGAGTCTTATGAAGGAGTGGTTGGTGGCAGCGTAAATAAAGTGTGAATGAGAGAGTGTCCTGACCATTGTGACGTGAAAAAGGGACGTCACAATACCTTAAACATATCATCTAGTTTGACTCCTAATGCAAGGTTCCTTTGGCTTGATTCTGTTTTTAATTGCAAAATATAGCTTGCATTGTTGGAAACAAATGACATGCAAACAGTTTAAATTCTACATATTCCACATGAGTATATGTCAAATGGAAGTCCAGAACATAATACATCCTCTTTTAGGATAGCTGGGCTGAAGAAGAAATCCCAGAAATTTTTGTGTGAATTATTGCTTCCTGCTCCAAGTATTGCAGTCCACCTCTTGAAGTCTGCTATGGTTCTTTGTGGCAAGAATAATTTCACAGTAATTTTTAAAGCCATTCTGCCAGATTCATGCATGAAATCAATAATGTGTAAAGTTCACTTAATAACAACTGATCCTCTGTGATTACTAGATGAGGATAAGCAGCATATACCAAAGGGAATCCATCCAAGGCAACTTTTCTCTTTTAAAGACAGACATGTTATCTAATATACTGACAGCACAAATGGCGATGTAAATTGTCAGAGAAGTGGAGTCAATTAATGTTTCTATTTATTTCAAACCAGTACCTGATAGCTTTTCAACATCAGAAGTTGTGGGTTCCGAACCAGGTAATCAGATGTTATCAGCTTCATACAGAACATTTTGTTGATGTTATTCACAGTGGGGTAAGTTGTGGTTTCTAATAGCAGAGTGAACAGCAACTGACCTGCAGTAGCTCTGAACTGGATCTAGATTCGGCCATACCTAGAACAGACCCACTAAATGCAATGAGAATGTAATAATCATGTGATAAGAACATATTTGTTATGGATTTGGAATAAAATACAAAAACAAATGTACTGCAAAATTCTGGGGTGGGTGTCACCATTAGAAGCATTTACACAGCCAACCTCAATGGATTCAACAAAACTGCTTAGATACAAATATTTGTTCAAGAAAGATGGGCTGCTAAAGACCAGAGAGGAATTAGAGGAACAGAAGGTCTCTCTTGATTGGTGGATGAGACCACAATTAGACTCGAGATACATAAAAGACAAATCTATGGCCGCAATTTTTGTCTTGGAGCTCCTGCCAAACCAGCCAGGACTTCTCGTCGGATGACAATTGAGGGGAAGACACCTGAGGGGCTGGCCTTTTATTAGCAATTTGTTTTCCCCTGTGTGTGTCTCACCCTTTCCTTGATGTCATTATTGCCTTACTTACATATTAATCAAGTGGTAATGATAGCTAATTAGTTACCCAGGTGGTAGAACTATACGTTCCAGACGTTACTGAGCCGCAATTTGCTGAGTGAACAACACTTACAGGTCGCACAGACTTTTACTCTGGACCTACAAAATTCCAAGCCCCTGCCCTTTATAAGGAGTTGGGGGCAACGCCCGCTAGAAACTCCTTAAAGCCCACAGCTTAGTGTTTATAATTGTGCTACCAAACCTAGCTGATAGGCAATCCTTAACTCTGGGCTAAAACACTATTCAGTCCCAATGGCAGTCGCTCTTAACAAAGGGGACCAAAACAGCTGCCCTACGGAAGGAAAGGAACCCTTGGATCACTGGATCCAATCCGTGCCAGTGCAGCACAGAGGGAAAAAGAACTATAACTATCTGACTCACCAGACACCTAAACCACTGAGCTATCCTGAAATTCTGAAAAAACAGTGCTAGAAGCACTTCCTTTATAAATGCTCTCTTAAGCAACGTGCATCTATGTATTACCTTAATGTATAATGAATATTGTTGTAATTAAGTAACTATCAACAAATGAAATTGATTACTAATTGGCTCAATGAATTTATTCTAATTGCTTATTGAACAGTTATTGAATTATAACTTTTTATTAACCCAGCTCAATTAATACCATGTTAAATGGTTAAGAAATAACTATGCAACAAAGCCTACTTGTTAAGATTGCTTACTGACTCTTCTTTTTCACATTAGATTGCCTTATTTAATTAAAATTATTATTATTACTATTGTTTGCACTTGACTAGTCAACCCTCCGGTCCGCTAGCCAAAGTTGTGTCACAACCATTAGAGTTTAATTGAGGGGGGGAGAAGGGCGGCGTGCGGTTGGCGGGAAATGAAAGTGGGTCCCCGCTTGCTTTGCAGCCCTCACACAGATAAAGGGGAAATATAAACAAACAAAAGCCGAGCAGCTTATCTAAGCAAAATAAAGCTTCCTCTAATGCAACAAACGCCCGCTTAAATATTACTTCCCCTACACTCTTACTCCACCTTCCTAATTCCATTCGCAGTCAAGCTAATCAGGTTTTAAAATTTATTCCCCTCTCTATTCCCCCTTGTTAAACCTTTTTCTTTGCTGTTCTGTACCTTTTCTTTCTATATTTATTATTGTTATTTTTGATCCTTTCGCACCGCTGCTTCCCCCCTCGAATTATGCGCTCTAAGTAAAAAATAAATACTAGAAAATATAAGTAAACAATAAATACAACACAATTAATCAATTAACTTAAAAAGTAGCACAACAGATAAACAATGGAATGACTCAATTCTGGGAGGGAGCTGAAGGCTGCCCTCCCATCATCGCAAAGCTGGCTCGCTTGATAACGCAGCTAAAAGCAAAGTCACTCACCGTGCGGACTCCGTTTTGCCTGGTTGCCCGAAAAAGAAAAGAGTGGGGCAAGGGTGGAAAGCCACCTGGCTTTCCACCCCCTACTTGCAAGTCTCGAGGGACTGATCTGTCTTGCAATATCCCGGGTGAACGGCAAGGAGCCAGCCATGCTGTTTGAGGTCCCTGGAGCCTCCAACGACTGCAGCATTCTGGATATTGTAGTCTAAAATAAGGAACTTCTCTGCATGTATGACTTTTATTGCTCTTTGAATGAACACCGGAGGCATTCAAGAGAAAATCGAGCAATGCTTTGCCAGAGCTGCTTTGATTTGGATTCCTGCATTGAGTAGCTGTATATTGTCTCCCTGCTTATTTAACTTATATGCAGAATGCATCATGCGAAAAGCAGGAGTGGAGGAATCCCAAACTGGAATTAAGGTTGCCGGAAGAAATATCAGCAACCTCAGATATGCAGATGATATCACTCTGATGGCAGAAAGGGAGGAGGAATTAAAGATCCTCTTAATGAGGGTGAAAGAGGAGAGCGCCAAAATGGTCTGAAGCTAAACACCAAATAAACTAAGATCATGGCCACTGGTCCTATCACCTCCTGGCAAATAGAAGGGGAAGATATGGAGGCAGTGACAGATTTTACTTTCTTGGGCTTCATGATCACTGCAGATGGTGACAGCAGCCACGAAATTAAAAGACTCCTGCTTCTTGTGAAAAAAGCAATGACAAACCTAGACAGCATCTTAAAAAGCAGAGACATCACCTTGCTGACCAAGGTCCGCATCGTCAAAGTAATGGTTTTTCCAGTAGCGATGTGTGGAAGTGAGAGCTGGACCATAAAGAAGGCTGACCGCCAAAGACTTGATGATTTTGAACTGTGGTGCTGGAGGAGACTTTTGAGAGTTCCCTGGACTGCAAGGACAACAAACCTATCCATTCTGAAGGAAATCAACCCTGAGTGTTCACTGGAAGGACAGATCCTGAAGCGGAGGCTCCAATACTTTGGCCATCTCATGAGAAGAGAAGACTCCTTGGAAAAGACCCTGATGTTGGGAAAGCGTAAAGGCAAGAGAAGGGAACAACAGAGGACGAGATGGTTGGACAGTGTCATCGAAGCTACCAACATGAATTTGACCTAACTCCGGAATGCAGTGGAAGAAAGGAGGGCCTGGCATGCTCTGGTCCATGGGTTCATGAAGAGTCAGACATGACTTAATGACTAAACAACAATATTGAGTAGCACGTTGGACTCAATGGCATTATGAGCCCCTTCCAACTCAATTGTTCTATGATTAGAGATGGGATATTTGTATTTGTCTCCTGGGTAAGATGAATATAAATGGCCCTTTGGACCCTCCCCCAGAACCATCCCTGCCGACCCACCGGGCTTTGCGTGGCAAACATGTCCATTTTTGGTCACATCGTGCCAATCATGGAAATAGCCAGGCCAGCACTTCCTCACCTCTTTGCAGTGCTGACCACTCAGCAGCTGAGTGGGGACATTTGTCATCCCACCTTCTCACTGGAGTGGTCCGCAAGCACAGGTAGGTGGGGAGGTGCCAGCCAAGCTACTTCCATGATTCATGCACAGTTACCGATGACAGCTATGCATGTCACTTGAAGTCTGGTGAGTGGACCAGGATCATTCTGGGGAGAAGGGAATAGACCTTTATGGCACCTGTGGTGCCATGCTTTATATTTATATCCCCAGAGATGCAAATACAAAGCTCTCATGTCTAGCTATGATTCTACAATTCTATTCTATCAAGTCCTACTTCCTTTTTTTTTGATATTTTGACAACCAGGTCTGGGAGGTAATTGGGGTACCCAGGGTGGGGAATTTCATCCCCATGGAGGTGATTCACTGTAGGGGCTTGTGCCTTCTGGTTTGAGGGTTTGGGTTTAGATATTCAGCACCTAATTGTTAGATATAAATATTTCATAGATAAACAAATAAAGGAGTATTGATTTATAGATATGGGGCCTAAGAAAAGTCAGGGATGAAGCAAGGGAAGCAGCCTGCTTCACCTTCATCATCTTCTTCTGACGAGGAGAGTTGGCCATTATGGCAGCAGCTACAAGGTAAGATTGCTGTACTGGAGGTGGAGCACGCATTGCAGCCTGACATGGCTGCAAGTGGGTCCCAACCTCGTAGGTCAGTTAGGGAATCGAAGAGCTGGAAGAGAGCAAAGCTTAAAATGATTTGTTATTTCATCTCACTGCACTAGAGGCAGGACAGCCAGCTGCTCCAGGGACATTGGTACCAGTGTCGGAGTCACAACCAGAGGGGAACAGCAGGGGCAGTGGGCAGTCCTTCGAATTCAGGGGTGGAAATGGCAGTAAGTGGAGAAGGGGCAATGACCAGAGCACTCCAAGATTCAGTGGCAGCGACTAGCAGGTGACCTAGTGGTGACACTGGACACACGCAGGGCCTCACGCTCTTGGCCTTGGACTGGCATAGGGCAAACACATGTACATGCACTTCCATCACAGCTGCCTCCACAAGGATGGGTCCCACAACCCACTCAGGTTAGCTCTGAGTTGGATTGCACCTTATCCGCAGGCTTCATTCCCCACTCCATTACTGCAGGGGTTGGTGTATGGCCATACCCTTCAGTACCGGACATGGGGTATGATTTGGTTCCTCTTAAGGCCTTACCCCTCAGGGATTATGCAATGCCCTTGGGGAACCATCTGACCCAAGCAAATAAGGAGAATATCTGAAGGGAAAACTATGTAGATGTGTTCGAGCTGTGAAATAGAAAAGTGGATAGAAAGGACTTAGAGAAGGAGGAGAAGAAGGAGAAGAAGCACAAGAGGTGCAGGCCAGAGTGCTCTTGGGCCAATTGGCTACCAGGATTTTTTAATCTACTGTGGGGTCATAGTGAAGGAGCAACCCTGGAGGGCCCTGTCATTACTGCAATACATTGACTTAATTTATAGGGCATATATGGACTACCAGGGTGTCACATGGCTGCTCTATGATGAATCATTTCATATGAGAGTAGTGATCCACCCTAACTTGGTCTGGGATGCAGGGGCCAATGCAAAAGTGGCCCAGCCCAATTAAGCTAGGTGTTTTTGAGACTTGGGTTGTGAACTTATCCTAAGGTTGAGGATGCACAGTACTTATTGAATGGGTTTAGGTTTGGCTTTAGAATTCCAGCAGTAGGTGAATGTAAGATGTGTTTTGCCCATAATTTGAAATTGGTTATTGGTATGGAGGGTGAAGTTAAAGGAAAAATAGATAAGGAGGCTGAGGAGAGCCAGATGCTAGGCCCATTCCAGCAGCACCCCAATACCACATCTTTGAGTATCCTCACTGGGAGTGGCACCCAAGATGGCTCCAGGTGAGTTTAGGATCATACATCACTTATCATAACCTGAGGGTGACTCCATGAATGATGCCATTCCACAGGAGCTCTGTTCAGTATGTTATACTTCATTTGACACTGAGGTTCACATAGTTAGGTCTTGCAGGGGCAGAGATGGCCAAGTGCAACATTCAGTTGGCTTTCCGTCTCCTTACTGTTCACCACGATGACTTCAATTTGTTGGGTTCCCACTTCCAGGGTGCCTTTTACATAGGCAGGGCATTTCCAATGAGCTGCTCCATCTCTTGTGCTGCATTTGAGCGTTTCAGTTCATTTTTGGAGTGGAACCTCAGGGGCAGGGCGGGGTACAGGACTACTGCTCATTATTTAGATGATTATCTTTTTTGTGGAGAACAGGGGGCTGGGCGATGTAGGTTTATTTTGGAGGCATTCCAGAGTATGGCAACGAATTAGGGCTTCCGCTGGCTGAGGAGAAAACTAAGGGCCTGTTCACTGTCCTAACCTTCTCAGGGACAGAGCTGGATACGGTGTGGCAGGCTTACAGGCTGCCTGACACTAAGTTGCAGGAGTTGCAGGGGAAACTTACCAATATAGTACAGAAGAGGAAGATATCTCTTAGGGAATTACAAGAAATTGTGGGGCATTTGAATTTTGCCTGCTGCGGTGTAGCACCAGGAAGGGCATTACTTAGCAGACTCTGCAGTGCAATGAGTGGACTTGGGTGCCCTTTCCATGGGACAAGGATGACAGCGGGGATGCAACAGGATATATTTGTTTGACTGAAATTTTTAGAGGGTTTTAATAGAGTTTCCTTTTGGAGAACTGACATTAACCTTTGGGTGCAGAACTGCAGATACATACAGATGCAGCTGGCTCGTTGGGTTACAGGATTTATTTCAGGGGGAGATGGTGCACAGGTGAGTGGCCAGAAGCTTGGTGCCAGTCAGGTATCACCTGTGACCTAGCTTTCTTGGAATTCTTCCCCATCCTTGGCGCACTGTGGTTCTGGTCATACAAGTGGGCAAACTCAGCTGTCCGCTTTTGGTGTGACAACTCAGCAGTAGTGCCAATAATAAACAGGCTGTCATCTCATTCTGAGTGGGTGATGTGCTTGGTACATGGATTTACAATACAAGCTGGACAATAGTGTGGCTGATGTCCTATCCCATTGACAGATCGACCAGTTGAGGGAGTTAACCCCAGAAGACAATGAATACCCTGAGACACTGCCTCCCAAGGTTTGGCAAATTGGAGGGACAATGTCGACTGGGCAATAGGTCTAGCATTGGCATCACAGAAGTGCAAAGGGTACTCGGCCATGAGTTCCTGAATTCCAGGAACTTAGAGGTGTTCAGTGGGGTTGGAACAAACTTGGCCAGCACCAGTGGAACACTTACAACAGTATATAGTTTATTTGAACAGAAAAGGGTTATCACCCAGTTCAGTTCAGGGCAAAATGTCAGCATTGGAATTTTATGCCAAGATCTGTGGCTATCAGGATTATACTTTGGACTTCCGCATTCGGAGGATGCTGGAAGGGTGGTTCAAAGAGAAGGTGCACGCACTGGATTCTAGGGTTCCTATTTCCCCAGCGATGTTGAAAAAGCTCCAACAGCAATGGGTGGGTATATGCATTTATGCCTTTTAGGCAGCCTTGTTTAGGGCAGCAACCTTGCTCATATTTTTTGGAGCCTTATGGATAAGCAAAGCAGTAGTGGGGAGTAAGAATGATGTGTCGCAAACGGCAGTGCAGAGACAGGACATTTGGCTGGCTGATGACATCATTTTCATACACATATGCAGATCCAAAGCTGATCAGAGAGGAAAGGGAGTTGACATTGCTCTTGGTAGGTGCTCAGTATAGAACATATGCCCTGTTAAAGCTGTTGTAGCCTATCTAGCACTACGAGGGGAGAGCAACATGGTTATTTGTTTGCCCACAGAGATGGTTCACCATTAACCAAATGCCAATTTTGGAAGCTGACTGATAGGGCACTTCAACAGGCAGGTGTTTTGGGCCTACACTTCCCAACATATTCATTTAAATTAGGAGCAGCTTCCATGGCCGTGGCTCTTGGCTATAGCCCTGTAGCAATTAAGAAGCTGGGGCACTGGGCATCCGGCTGCTTCAGTCGTTATGTCCGTGCTCTCCCACAGTATTAGGTTGATTGCTGGCCTTGTTTCTTTCATTTCAGGTGTGGTGAGACTGCAGTCGAGACTGCGTGTCCTGCTCATTGGTCACTGCTACATATTTTGGGTGATGCGTTATGCGGCCAGATCAGCCTTGGGGAAGTACTTTAGGCCTAGGCGGAGCAGCTCAGTTACAGTGGAATGGGTGGAAGGGCATGCTGTGGGATGCATTCCTGCAAGCAGTGCCTCATGACCCTCATATTTCCCCTCCTGATGTATTTGTGGTGCATTTATGAGGCAGTAACTTGGCTAAGCATAGTGGCAAGTCGATGATTGCTATAATACAATATTTGAGCCAGAACACCCAGAAATGAGCATTTCATGGTAGACGATACCACGGGTGAGCTGTGCATAAACACAGCTCGTAGATAGGTTAATAGGGAAGCCTGCCGCGCAGTGTGCAATGGGCTTGGAACTGTCATAGGGCATCCCAACATTTGTTTGGACCGGTGGGAGCTGTTCAGGAGCGATGGAGTACCCCTGTTGGACTTGGGAATGGAGCTCTTCCTTTGGGATATAGCGCATCCAAACTGCCAGTGCTGTGGATAGTGAGATTACACCGTGCGTTGGGGAGGATGCGTTGGGGCCATGCCCGGAAGAAGGGTCACCAATTGAATTGGGGGCTTGAGGCCTGGGGGTGGTCAGAGCAAGTCTGGCTGGAGTTGCGCTGTCTTAGGACTGCTCAGCTTCGGGGCATGCGACTCACCCATTATCTTTGGAAGAGGTCTCGTGAGACCCTATATATACTCTTTCCGCACTACAGCAGGCCCCTCTCTGTTTTGAGATCTTAAATATTCCATTGGTTAATAAAGTGTCGCCCTGGTTTACCCCATCACTTCATGTCTCACATCATTATTTTGAGGGGGGAGGGAAAAGGCTATCATCCATTTTCTCACTTCAGGAAAATGGCTGGAACATGTAACATGAATATTCTGAACCCCTTATTTGATGTAAAGGTGCTTCCTTTTTGTTTAGTATTTTTTAAAAAAGAAAAGCAATTAAGAGGAAGAGAAATAGAGAGGGTTTGACAAAAATAAATTATAAAACAAAACTATTCTTGTGGGCTTCTCTTGTTCAGCATCTAGACATTCAACTCATTTATAGTGCATCAAGCTGCACAAAGTTGGTTTGCTGATTCTTAATTGCAATATGTGGTCTGTGACAACCATCTGCTGATGATGCCACTTTGTCTCCTATTCAGGAGTTGTCAAATTTAAAACACTGACAGCAACAATTTCTGTGAGGTTAGCAAGTTAATAGAGAAGCAGAAGCTATGTGTCCTATTAGAATTTAAGATATTGTGTGCATATGTGTGTTTGCACATTCACATTCATACATATGTGAACAGAGATAGCAAATTTGCATCACTCAGCCTAAAGGGAGTGAGCAAACAGAGAGGAAAAAAGCCATCTTCTGATATATGCAAATACAAGAAGCAAAAGCATTATTGCACATGAAGCTAGATACCAAGGCTCTTCTACATCAATATACAGATCACAATGATAGAGGCAGTATATAAAGCTGTCAGACTCTTTTTCCTTTGAATGATTGCCTTTTTAGCCATTTTTGACTATATCTGTTGAAATAAATTTGTATATCACCAGCTGATTGATATAGGCATTCTTTTTCCAGGAAGGAAGAGATAATTTGCAATGCATTCATCATACTGGAGGATGAATCAGAAGGTATCTTAAGCATGTTGGTACCATAGAGACTCAGATGAATAGAACAAGGGAGGTTATTATTCCTTTTCCAAGTAGCCCCAACCTCAGATCTGTGCTTTTACAGACTGGCCTGCAAACACTAATCCTCTGGAGGGCTGGAAGATCTGAGTGTGTGTGTGTGTGTGTGTGTGTGTGTGTGTGTGTGTGTGTGTGTGTGTGTGTGTGTTTCAGGATGTAGAATCATAAGAATCAAGAAGGATGAGAAAGCATGATTATTTTCATGAAAATTATGTTACTTAGCTCCTCTGTACCGAGAAGCTGTCTTAAAATGGAAGGCTCTTACATTCGCTGAAAGACTTACTCTAGAGAGTGACCTTGGAGTCACCATACTCCAGAAATAAAAGATTGTCATTGGATCCAATTGATATTTAATAGGAAATCTTTAATATTTCCCATTTAAATTTCTTTATTCCTACCAGTAGAAAACATTTCTGCTCCTTCAATCCAAAATGGTTACAGAGCATGTTGGAGGGATTTAGAATTTGATTATTTCCTTTCTGCTGCAGAGGTATCTGCCCTATCTCACCCCTCTCTTGGAAAAAAAAAGAGATTACCCCAGGCTGCTGGGCTTCTATCTCTTCATTTAGTCCAAATTTCTTCTGCAGCTGTAATGCTTCTCTGCATCCTTCTGCTGTGGTAATATACTCTGATTCCATGGAAGACAGAGCTACAACATTATACAGTATTTACAATATGTGTGCCCATGAGATAGGTCCACCTCTGAACTTAAACTTAAAACCCAACAGAGGATGTGTTATCTTTGCTTAGTTTGCATCTGTGCACCCTATAAGCTTTGGTTTGTTATCAGCCTATAGTCTTCTACTTCTGTACTCCCTTTATAGGGATGGACTTGATGATCCATAGGATCCCTTCCAGGTCTGTGGTTCAAAGATGATGGTGATGATGATGATGATGATGATTTTTCTGTTCTAGAGTCCAGCTTTTCCTCTTTTTTGCTTTAGTATATCAGACTCTGATGTGCTCCATATTTGGTAGTCTGCCATGATATAACTGAAGCGAGGTCTTTGAGTTATTCTTGACTGGCAGTCTTTCTGTAGATAGTCATTATTGCATCACCCCATAGTCTGCTGGACATTTCTGGACCTGCAAGCATGTATCTCCAGGACATCTCTAAAAGAGAGCTTAGTTTTATTTCAGCCATTCCATTTTGCCAGGAGTACATGCTTTGCTCCTTCCTATAGTGGAAAATGCCCTGTTTGTCCAGGAAAGATTGTGGGGTCTCAAGGACTCAGAGGCATGGGGAAATCTTCTGCCTTAGCAGAAGATTCAGAACATGCTTCCAACTGACAGCCAGAGCTAAAAGAAACATGCAGGCTTTCTTGTATTTTCCAACAGAACACATATATCCTTCTATGTATCCCTTGTACTAATGAGAACATGTGTCATATTTTTGATACCTGTTACATGCTTCCTTGCAGACATGTTTGCATGTCTGAATTCTCAGGCACTAGCTTTGAAAAAGCTGAATGCATAGAGGGAAAATATTTTAAAGAGGTGGAAACACACATTTTCTCTAATGTGTGATCATTTCCCTGCAAGAAATTCTTCAGTTCTTCCATATCTTGTAACACCCCAACTCTGACCAACAGCGTTTTAAAACTATCTGCTCCCTTTCCCCAGATTGCTAATATTTCTATTAGGTTTTGAAGCACAATTACTTGTGTTTGTTTTAAAACCATTGCTCCTGAAATATTTTTGAAAGAATCTCATAAATGCAATGAAAAATCTCATATATTCCCCTCCCTTCTAAATATACCATAACTGAAAACAGAAATGTATTCTCTGTCACATTAGAGCGTATTATTGTAACGGGATCTTTCAAGAAACAGAAAATGATCACAGCAACTACATTTTCATAGTGAGAAACAAAACAAACTACGGGTTCCAGATTTTTAAAATATCTCCACAGAGATGACAGCGTATGTGGTACTAAAATGTGGAAATAGTGGCAGCTATGCTTTGTCTGTCAAACCTATGGAATTTTGCTTAAGGATATTTATGGGAATTATTTCTGTCCCTCCTACCTCAGCCCTTCTGCCACACATTAAATCATATTCAGGCCTTTGGAAAAAAGCTTAAGGTCAGTCCTAGCCCTACTCACCTGCCTATCACTGTCTCCACAGAGACAGAGACTGTCTGAGGAGGACAGATTCTGCTACATGCTGGGTCTCTCCATAGGGTTTGTGATCCTTAAAAAAAAATCAGAATCCTCAGTCACATGAAGTTGCTCTATGTCTAGAAGACTGTCTTTTCTTCAACAACTGATGGCAGTGAATTGCTGCTAGTTAATGAGTTGCTCCTCACATTCCTGGTCATATGCCACTCATGCAACTTGGAGCATGACTAGGAATGTGAGCAGCAGTTCATTAATTAGCAGCAATTCATTTATTTATGCAATTACATGTGAACTGGTGTAAATCTCCAGTAGGATTCTGGCCAACACATAGTTCAGTTACAAGGCGTATTTGGATATATTTGTAAATTGGGAATAATCTGCTATGGCCCTCCATATGCTGTGGAAGTACAGCTCCTGTATATCCAAAGTAGAGATGGGATCTTCCTGCAGCTAACCACCCATCGGCTGTACAGGGAGACTCCCCATCTCACCTCCTCACCAAAGTAGTTGGCTGTCTGAAGAGGCAGTGAAAAGCTGGATGGGCCACTACCTGGAGCTGGCAGCAAGCAGAGCCTAGTAAGTGGCCCAGCTGGTCTGGGGGGAGGAAGATGGAACTCAGCACCCCCTGTGTTGCCCTTGTGCTGCCATACAAAGGACAAAGTTCCCATCTCTAGTCCTAAGCACAACACAGCCAATGTCAAGAGCTTACAAAGTTGAAATCCAAATACCTCTAGAGAATCACTGTCCCCATTCCTGGTGCCAGTGAATCAAAGTGAACAGTTTTTGTTAGTTCCTAATTTTAAAACAGAATCTTTAATTGTTAAACAGTGTAACTTGTCACCGAGAGTGAACTTCGACCAAGTCATGTTTTAATTAGATGACAAGAGTAGAGATAAAAAGACATTGGTAGAAAATATTTAATTGTATTCTGAGAGAAAATGTTCAAATGGAATGGGGGACATGGTAAAAATTCAATATCATTATTCTTGGTCTTCCTTGCCCTATAATAAATTAAGGACAAAATGGCTTACACCTTTGATAAAAGTCAAGAAGTATGGGTCTGATCAAGAAAAATCAATTTGGCTTTTAATCAGTCAAAGTAAAGACATTTGCTTTGCATTAAGTACATTTGCCTTGTTCACACAAAGGTTGAGAGGAAAGGTTAAATACAAATACAAAAGGGCAGGAGCACTATTCTTGAAGTCATAAAGGTCTTTTTCTTTCTTTCTCAAAATGGCACTGGTGTTGGGCACCCAATCGATTCATGGAAGAGTTAGTTTAGTAGGTGTCAGAGAACAATTAGAGGTAGTGATTGGTTGAGCCGAAAACAAGGAAAAAGAAAGCACACCACCATCTTGCCTACAGCTCACACAAAATCTGCCGTTGACTTTTCCTGGCAATTCATTGATTTTATGTCCTATCTTTCTCCCTTGCAGGACCCATGGTGGCATATGTATCAATTTTTAAATGAACAGATCCATTTTAAAAAAATGCTGTATCAGCAGTATTAGATTATCACATTAAAAACAAGTACTAAATGACTGTAGTGTTGCTGTTTTAGTTAAAATCATATAACAACAACCACAAGAAGAACAAAAATCAGAGTTGGAAAATCCTTTCTCATCATCCAACCAGTAGACAAAGGCCTGTGTAAGTATGAACTGCCTTTGCCCATGGGCAGAAGGAAAAATTAACTTCCCTTGAAAAATAGTTTCATAGCCAAGGAGCTGCTGGCAAGAACGCCTGTGAGGATAGATAGATAGATAGATAGATAGATAGATAGATAGATAGATAGATAGATAGATAGATAGATAGATAGATAGATAGATAGATAGATAGACAGACAGACAGACAGACAGACAGACAGACAGACAGACAGAAAGAAAGAAAGAAAGAAAGAAAGAAAGAAAGAAAGAAAGAAAGAAAGAAAGAAAGAAAGAAAGAAAAAGAAAGACTGTTCTTGAAGGTTTTAAAACTTATATGGGGAGACATTGTCTTTCAAATACTCTGCTCTGACTCCATATACTTCACGCAGAAGTTCAGAAACATAGCTTTAGGGTAGTGGTTGGCAGTGTGGACTTGATGATCAATACGGTTCCTTCTAGCCCTGCAATTCTAAGATAAGGTGTATGATTCATGGTCCATATGCACTTCACACTTATTTTTGCAGTCCTGGATCCAATCACATTATGTAAAGGTGTGGGGAAGAAGAATTTCCTGGGGCCCTCCAGATGTTTTAGATCAAAATTCTCATAATCCTTGATTGGGTATACTGTGTGCGGTTGAGGCAGGCTGTAGCCCAAAGGACGGTGAGAGTACCATGTTGCTTTTGGTTTGGGGCTTGGTAGTAGGTGTGACCCTAATCAGCTTCCCACTGCTTTGTACCCAAGTAAGACAATGAACAGCATTTCAGTATCCAGTTTCTATCCTCACGGTGGCTCAAGAAAAGGGCTATTATCATGACTGCTTGCTGAGCATATTCATTAGTGAGTAACTCTTGCCAAGTATATTCATGTAACTCCATTTCATGCAATTCTTCCCCCTGTATTCAGGGATTGTCAGGAGTGCTTGTGAAGTGAAAGTAGCTAAGGGAAAAATGCTTGCTTGAACTAGCCCTTCCTCCCTGAACCACCTTTTTTTGTTGTTGTTATTTAAAAATGGTATAGTAATTCCTAGCAGGAACTTACTCAATCTCTTGATGACCTAGTTTAAACTGGGCAGGATATGCTGAAAATAGTGGCTGTATAAAATGGGAAATTTCATTGTCATAGCTTCAGAACACAAATAACCTGGTACAGGGAGTTCAGTGGTGTATAAATTGAGGACTGAAATAGGACTGTACAGAATGAGCTACAAGTAAAATATGACACATGCTTTTATAAGGCATATTAGAATTGGTGCAATAAACAATTTTTGGTGCAAGCTAGATTTCTGATCCAGAAATTGCCACAATAGGATGGTCAATATCTGAAACAGCTCTTTTTCTATATCAATAGCAACAGACTCACAAACGTTTTTTGGCCTCTTGTCTTTAAAGGCCTTCAGAGTAAAATTTTTAAGCTGCACTCTTATGCACATTTCCCTAGAAGTCTGAGGAGGTGGGTTGGTAGCAGAGGGAGGTGGCAGTAGCAGTGGGGTGTGGCGGTGGCAACGGTGGTGTTTTTTTTTTTTAAATAAGCCCCCCCCCCACACACAAATTGATGAATATATTTGTTATTTGTCACTTCATGGAGGCAACTTCATGCTTCGTGAATCATCAGATTTTGACAACTCATGAAGCAGGATGTCTCGCCAAAATGGTGAGTCGTCCCCATCTCTAGTCACGAATAAAATCCATAGATAGATCTGCCTCCTTCAGACTTCTTTAAGCCCCGATTTATTTCCTATATCAAACTTCCTTTGAAACAGGCAAATTTCCAAAGATAAGGCAAGGGGAGGAGTGCCATTTGAAGTTAAAAAGCTGTAAACAATTCAACTTAGGCACACATACAGTAGCTCTTCGGATCCTGGCCATCTTGTTTGAAGTATTGTGAATCTTCTGTATGTTATGTAATTAGATCAGCACACATAAGCTACCTCTACAAGTCCTTTTCAAATGTTCTCCATACCATTTAAAACTACATGGAGAAGTTTTATTATGTGTGTTCCCCATACCACCAAAGTAAGGTGGACAATGACACTGCAACCTTTGTGCACTGGGTAAAAGTTCTGAAGAAGAAACCTAAACATTTGTCTGAATGTACATAGATTCCTTCATATGACTGTGTAGGACTCCCAATCCTGTGGCAGGCTATACGTGTTTTCAGACAACATTGTATAGGTTGTCCACACTGCCTGCTGTGCAAAAGTCCAGAATGGAGTTGTCGGGAACTCTGAAAATAGGGATGAGAAAGACTCTTGCTATTCCTGAGATTCTTCTTTTGTCTGGCTATCTTAGTATGAAGAGGCTGCACTGAAAGCTTATGGTTGCAAGCATTGCCAGATTACTATGATATTCTACTTCTCTGGTTCTTAACCTTGGGTTACTCAGGAGTTTTGGACTGCAACTCCCAGAAGCCTTCACCACCAGCTGTCCTGACTGGGGTTTCTGGGAGTTGCAGTTCAAAAGCATCCAAGTAACAAAAGTTAAGAACCACTGTTCTACTTAAATCAAGATTTAGTAACATCCTGTGAGAGGTCTCAGCTACGGCACAAGATTGAAGTGTCAGAGTGCCTTTTTTTCGAGACATCACTTCCATAGGGATGTGATGCGCAGCTGAATCTTTGTCTCCTCACCCTGTGAAATGTAAATAGGGTGATAAATGCCCTTTTCCCTACTGGAAATGTGAGTAAACTTGCTTAAATTCAATGTGAAAACTTCAAGCAGAGATAGAAGTCCTTTTTAAACTGTAAAAGTCTGGCTGTTTATCTGGAGAATGTACTTTCGTATTCACTCAGAAAGAATGCCAGTGAAAAGTTAAACAACTAATGAAGTGTTAAAGACAGCTTGTCTTCTTGTGCTATAAATCTTTGCTCTTCTTATGAGGAAAAATAGAGATAAAAGGTCCAAAAGTTGGACATGGTAACTGTCAGAAAAAAAACCTGTCAGATCGTAGCCTTGATGGTTTAAGAAGGGAAGAGCCCCCGAGCTCCTAAAGAAGCTTCTGGAGAGACTCAGCAAGCTGTTGGAAAGGAGGAGGGAGGGGCTACCTCTCTGAGCAGTCTTATTGAAACCAGCATAGAAAAAAAATTCTGAATTATCCGTTTGTGTAAAAGAACTGGCTAAAGATATCCCATGCCAGATTAATAAAAAACTGGAACAGGTTCTCTCCAAAATAGACTCTTAAATAAAAGAAAGTCAACAGATGGGAAAGGACTTGAAAACAGTCCAGGGAGAAATGCAGACCATGAAGGCAAGCTTAGAGAAAATGGAGGGCAGAGTACAGCAATTGGAAGACTTCCAAGGGAAAATGAAAATGCAACAGCAGAAGATAGATTATTTGCAAAACAAAATTATTTACCTGGAAGATAAGACATAACATCAAAATAATGAATTTTGGACATCAAAAAGTAATTGATCTTAAGCAGGAAGTGGTGGCCTGGATTAATTCTATTATGAATTCCCAACATTTGGTAGAAGAAGATATAGAGAGGATACATTTTTGGGAACCCTAGAAGCAAGACATCAAGACCTATAATACTGAAATTCTTCAACTATGTTAAAAAAGAGCAATTTCTCAAGGTCATTAAAGAAAAAACAGAACTGTTAGTTTATACGTTAAACCCAGTTCAGATCTATCAGGATTTAAGCAATGAATCTATACAGTGGAGGAAATGATGAAACCCATTACTTCAATTCTAATCAAGAATAGTAAGAGATACAACTGGGCCATCCTGTCTTTTTAAAAATATGGATGAATTGAGTCCTTTTCAAAATCTACTCTTTCGAAGAAGGCAAGGATTTGCTGATTGAGTGGGGGCTTTGGCAAGAAGATGAATATGACCAAGGTGCAAGCAAGTAGGCCTTCAAGGAGTGGACATTTAGAAGATAAAAGATATCTCGATTGGAAGAAACCAATGGATGTTATTGGATGTTTAAAGACTTCCCTCCTCTCCCCCCCTTTCCCCCCTTCAACACAGTCCCTTTTCTTTTGTGGGGTTTCCCCCCCCTTTTCCTTTTTTCCCTTCAACACAGTCTTTTTTCCCATGGGTTTTTTATTTTTATATTTATATTTTTATTTTTTTCTGTTTTGGGGTCGGAGAAGTGAGAAGAAAAGTTCAGGGATAAGGACATAAATAGAAATGAACATTTTAAATGAAAGTAGGGAAGGTATTAAAGATATATATATTCTGGTGTGGGTGGCGTCTCCCTCCCTCCCAGAGCTCACATAAAACTTTAGTGAGACACAGGGAAATGGGAGCGAAAAAAGAGATTATATGTAGAGAGGGAAGTTAGGGATAGGAGATTCGAAAGACATGTACGTGAATTTGTGTTTTTTGGGGTGTTTCTGTTTTGTGGGATGCACAATGGAACCAAATAAAAGAATATAGAATGGATATGAGGCAAAACATAAGGGTAGCTACTTTAAATGTGAAAGGCCTAGGGTCTGTAACAAAGAGAAAGAGAATAAAATCATTATTGAAGAACAACAAGGTTGACATTATTTATCTACAATAGACTCATCAATCAAAGGATGGAGTTCATAAATTGAAATTACAAAATATACATATTTATGAAAAAGCATTTCGGACTTCTAAATCTAAAGGTGTAGCGATAGTGATATCTAAACATTGTTAATTTGCAGTAAAAGAAGTAGTAAAGATAGTAATGGTAGATGATAATACAGGGTCAAATGGGGAAGAAGATTATGCATTAGTAAATGTCTATGCACAAATATGAATGAAGGAGAAGTTTATAAAACTGTGATTAAAGAGATGGAGAAGGTTAGAAAGGGATATGAAATTATGGCAGGAGATTTTAACATGGCTTTGGATAAGGTAAAGGATAAATCTGTATGTAAAAAAGATGAGTTGAATAAAAGAAGTAACCTCTTGAGCAAGATGTTGAAAACTACTGATTTAAAAGACATATGGAGAGAAATGAAGGGAGCTGAAAGAAGATTAATGCATTATTCATCTTTACATAACAGTTATTCAAGAATAGACTTTATATTTATATCACAAAATTTAATTTCAGAAGTAGTAGATACAAATATTAATATGATAAAAATAACGGATCATTCATTGATGGTGATGGAGATGAAAGTTAGGAAGGACTATAGTGGTGCCTCGCTTAGCAATGTTAATCCATTCAGAAAAAATCACTGCTAAGCGATAACATCGCTAAGCAAAAATAAAAAGCCCATAGAAATGCATTAAAACGTGATTAATGCATTCCTATGGGCTAAAAAATCACCTTTAAGTGAAGATCCTCCATAGCGCTGCCATTTTCGGTGCCTCTAAAGCGAGGTATCCGTGCCTGAAAACAGCAGGCAGCCATTTTGTTTACCCAGTGGCCATTTTGAAACCACCGATCAGCTGGCTGAAAATGGGGGCTTTGTGATGATCAATTCCCTGCGATCATTGCAAAGCGAATTTCCCCCATAGGGACCATCGCAAAGCGATTGCTTTTGCGATGGCAAAAAGTCCATCACAAAGCGATTTCATCGCTATACGAAGCGATCGCTATGCGAGGCACCACTGTATAGAGAAGGTAGAAGATGGAGAATAGATTCCAATATTTTTCAGCATACAGATGTAGTGGATAGAATTAAGAAAGAATGGTTGGAAATATGGTAAATTAATGAAGCAGGTGGGAATAAAATAGGAGTGTTACGGGACACTATGAAATCAATTATGAGAGGAATTTCTATAAGAGAATCCTGTAGAATAAAAAATCGAGAGAAAATATAAAAAAATAGAAAAATCAGTAACAGATTTAGAAAGTAAATACTTTATAGATAGGGATAGTAAAAATTATTAGATATTCAAGCTAAAAGGAAGGAGTTAGAAAGTGCAGAGTTAGAAATGGTCCAGAGGGATTTGTTATATGCAAAGAGGATTTTTTTTAAATATACTAATAAAAATTCAAAGCTTTTAGCTAGAACAGCTCAAACTAAAAGATCAAAAAATACAATTGAGTGATCAAAGATGATACAGGAAAGAATTGTAGCCTAATGAAGGAAAAATTAAAGATACTACAAGAATTCTATCAACATTTATATAAAGGTAATAGTACATTGAAAGAAGATATAAAAGATTATATTAAAGAAAATGTTGAGTGTAAACTATTAATGATAAAAGAGAATTAGAAAAAGAGATAAAGGATGAAGAGATTATAGAGTTTATCAATAAACTAAAAAAAAGTAAAACTCCAGGCTTTGATGGAATGGGACCAGAATATTATAAAGCTTTTAAATCAATATTGATCTCTTGTCGGGATCTGCAAGATGAGGGGAAGTAGGGGTCTTGCAGATGAAGTGTCAATACAGGAATTTGTAGATGAAGCCTCCCCCTCGCCCAGCAAGGGGGAAAAGAAAAGACAAGACACACAGGCGTAAGGCAGCTGCTCTGAGGGAGGGGACCTCTCCATCTCTTGCCTCCTCCTCTTTTATTGTATCCCCTACTCCATTTGCTCTAGTTAATCAATACTATTTTAACCAGAGGCATTTAATTTCCTGAATACACAGCCAGAATAACCAGAGTGCTGGTAAACAGAGCCAGGTAATTTCCTTGAATACAAAGGCATCAGTAAACAGAGTGGTTGGTAAACAGACAGGCTGGTAAACAGACAGTTAATAGTAAACAGACACAGATAACTCCAAATACACATTCCTGAGGTAGACACTTTAACTACATTTCCCAGAGACAATAGACAGCAGGTTAATGAATCATGTTACTGGAAGCTAGCCTTGCAGTTTTAGCATGATGTCTGCTACTAGCATACAGATATATGCATTTATATACATTTATAATATACATTTGCTACTGCCATAGATATATACATTTTAAAGGCATACAATTTTCCCACATCCCAACCGTTTTTTATTTATTTTGTTGAAGAAGATGGCTGTTGTCCACTTGAAAATTTTGAGTCCAGATATGATGGCATGAAGTCAGGCTCATCTTCAGCAGAGGGCGGAATAGCATGTTCCAGGCCACTGGGAATAAGGGAAGCATTCAAATAGCCAAACCTGCTTCCTTGTTGCACTGAGAGGCAAAACTCATTCTTTACAACTTTAAAACATTGTTCTGATGGAATGAAACCTGGAATCTGGCAAGAGAACTAGATGGCATATTCTGATGACATCAACATTACAGTGTAGATTAAAGAAAACACAATATTGGATAGCTAAAATTACAATTACAATAATGTTTGCATAATAAGAGTACTTAACAATTTTCAGGAAAAGAAAACATATTGAAAACATATTATGCAGATATATAAGCACAACATACTGCTAATAGAAAAAAGCAAAAAGTTTTAAGGTATACAGAACTTTTGCATAGAAATATGTGATACAGACAACTTCCCCACTGGAGACACACACACCATGAATTTCTTGTATGATACTTGACTGGAGAGATACATATAGAGCTTGGCAAAAGAACAGCAACTTATTTTGAGAGATGAGTAGTAAAGAATGATGCTGGTATGCATCTGCCTGGCTCTGGGGCAAAGTTCTTAAACTGTACAACTGACTGAATTAAAAAGTTGCCTGCTAGTGCCCTTAAATTTCCCCTGGACTGAAAATATGTTTTTACAAGCATGTCAGATGGATTAGTATCACAGTGTACAAAATTGCCTACTGTGGGGCCTACTTGTAGGGAATAATATGCTTCTCTGTCTCAGGGATAAACAGACAAAGTTTTCATATTACATTAGAAAATAATTTTCAAGGAAAACTGTGACATGTAAAAGAATAAACATACAGTGTCTACAACAAAATTAAAAAGCTCAAAGGCTAACTGCAGTTAATTCTGAGCATAAAACTAAGAATTGCTTCTCTAAAATTCAATACCCATTATCCTTTAAGATCTGGCTAACAGAGGAAACACGTCATGCACTCTTATCCTGCAGAAAGAGAAACAAACATTTTTAACAATTTACAGCATTTGGAACAAACATTTTCTCAGGGATGTGTCACTGTTACTCCTGGAAGGCAGAGACAGGAATGCAGGCTTGTATGAAGTCCCATATGCTCAGCTACCCAGGAAACTCAACAATGCAAGGTGTGATAGGATTTGTAGTTCTAAGAACATGGAACCTAGTGTGTGCAGGACATCATTTGGATCCTTACAAGTGGCTTGAGTGTAAACAATGCTTTCTCCAAATTGGAAGGTGATGGGAGAAAACTTTCTGGTTCGCCTCCTCCCACCCCAATATGCAGCATTAGTCTCTCTACTGGCCAGGTGGGAGGCATTCTTTGGTGATCTATATAACTGCCATGTCCAGCTGAGTAGGACTTTTCATTCAAACAGGATTAGCACATGGAAAAAGCAGTTCAAAACAAGCTTCATGTTGGTGTGTAACAGTTACCCCCCTTAGATTCTCTTCTTCCTCCCCTTCCTTATATGATGCATCTAATGCTTGTAAAGCTGCTTTTGTACCCCCAGTCTATGATATCAAAGAAATCTGGGCCTGGGTCCCAATTCGCTGGGACATAATGCAACTTTGGCTGAACCGGCGGAGTCACTGAGGTAGCTGCTGCTTCTTTCAGACCAGCAATGAAGGGAGTCAGGCATGCAGTTTGATTTGCTGATTGGAATGCGTTTATAGATACTCCTGCTGCTTGAGTTAAAGCTGTTGTCATGAAGCTTTGCTGAACAGCAGTAGCAAATGCAGCTCCTCCCATAAACATTAGAGGACCATCAGGGGATGCACCAGCATTAATTTCCACTTGCTTAGGGCAAATGAGTCCTTCTGCTGGTGGAAAAAAAATCTTTTATCAAGGCCTTGCAGTCATTAGAGACAAGCCATTGGACGGATGAGAAGTCTGGGAGAGCCTCTGTCTCTGTGTCTTTAAGACTGAGTTGCATTTTGCGAATGCCTTGAGATGGGGGCAGTTCAGATCCAACAGGAACTGCTATGGCAGATTCTTGCATGACAGCAGAAATTGCACAGCTAGTTTCTGGACATGTTTCTGTTGTATCCATTGAAGGATGGATATCTATCTCAGTTGCTTGAGGTGGCAGTGCTTCATCCTGGGTTTCCCAGGAGATGTTCTCATGCTGCTCCAGGCAAGCCAAAGAGGCTGAAGGGAGCGGAGGCAGAATTTGAGGGAGTTGTTTGATTAGATTAGCCTCGAATTCTGAATTGAAAAGAAAATTGCATGGGCCTTGAAGGCACGTACGCACTTTGGAGCATGTAGAAATCTCTTCTGCTTTAACTCTTGGCTGTTCATGCAAATAGCTGTCTATTTCAGACCATTCCTGGTCCTGTATATATTCTTCTTGCTGAAGACTTGATAAATTAGTCCCCATTTTGCTAAAAGTGTAGGTTCTAGGTGTCTTACTTGACAAATTCCACTCACCCGAGGGATCCTTGCGGATGATTGACGCGTCTTGGGGCCTGTGCCAGGCGAGATGAGTGCGAATTGTCGAAAGTTGACCTCAGTCCTACTCATCGGGATCCAGAGGATGCGTGTGTGCGCTGTAGCCCTTCCACACCGGGCGTGATGAGTAGGTGGTCTTCAAGAATGGACCTCAGAGAGGTGAATTACCTCAGAGAGGGCACCATTTTGTCGGGATCTGCAAGATGAGGGGAAGTAGGGGTCTTGCAGATGAAGTCTCAGTACAGGAATTTGTAGATGAAGCCTCCCCCTCGCCCAGCAAGGTGGAAAAGAAAAGACAAGACACACAGGCGTAAGGCAGCTGCTCTGAGGGAGGGGACCTCTCCATCTCTTGCCTCCTCCTCTTTTATTGTATCCCCTACTCCATTTGCTCTAGTTAATCAATACTATTTTAACCAGAGGCATTTAATTTCCTGAATACACAGCCAGAATAACCAGAGTGCTGGTAAACAGAGCCAGGTAATTTCCTTGAATACAAAGGCATCAGTAAACAGAGTGGTTGGTAAACAGACAGGCTGGTAAACAGACAGTTAATAGTAAACAGACACAGATAACTCCAAATACACATTCCTGAGGTAGACACTTTAACTACATTTCCCAGAGACAATAGACAGCAGGTTAATGAATCATGTTACTGGAAGCTAGCCTTGCAGTTTTAGCATGATGTCTGCTACTAGCATACAGATATATGCATTTATATACATTTATAATATACATTTGCTACTGCCATAGATATATACATTTTAAAGGCATACAATTTTCCCACATCCCAACCGTTTTTTATTTATTTTGTTGAAGAAGATGGCTGTTGTCCACTTGAAAATTTTGAGTCCAGATATGATGGCATGAAGTCAGGCTCATCTTCAGCAGAGGGCGGAATAGCATGTTCCAGGCCACTGGGAATAAGGGAAGCATTCAAATAGCCAAACCTGCTTCCTTGTTGCACTGAGAGGCAAAACTCATTCTTTACAACTTTAAAACATTGTTCTGATGGAATGAAACCTGGAATCTGGCAAGAGAACTAGATGGCATATTCTGATGACATCAACATTACAGTGTAGATTAAAGAAAACACAATATTGGATAGCTAAAATTACAATTACAATAATGTTTGCATAATAAGAGTACTTAACAATTTTCAGGAAAAGAAAACATATTGAAAACATATTATGCAGATATATAAGCACAACATACTGCTAATAGAAAAAAGCAAAAAGTTTTAAGGTATACAGAACTTTTGCATAGAAATATGTGATACAGACAACTTCCCCACTGGAGACACACACACCATGAATTTCTTGTATGATACTTGACTGGAGAGATACATATAGAGCTTGGCAAAAGAACAGCAACTTATTTTGAGAGATGAGTAGTAAAGAATGATGCTGGTATGCATCTGCCTGGCTCTGGGGCAAAGTTCTTAAACTGTACAACTGACTGAATTAAAAAGTTGCCTGCTAGTGCCCTTAAATTTCCCCTGGACTGAAAATATGTTTTTACAAGCATGTCAGATGGATTAGTATCACAGTGTACAAAATTGCCTACTGTGGGGCCTACTTGTAGGGAATAATATGCTTCTCTGTCTCAGGGATAAACAGACAAAGTTTTCATATTACATTAGAAAATAATTTTCAAGGAAAACTGTGACATGTAAAAGAATAAACATACAGTGTCTACAACAAAATTAAAAAGCTCAAAGGCTAACTGCAGTTAATTCTGAGCATAAAACTAAGAATTGCTTCTCTAAAATTCAATACCCATTATCCTTTAAGATCTGGCTAACAGAGGAAACACGTCATGCACTCTTATCCTGCAGAAAGAGAAACAAACATTTTTAACAATTTACAGCATTTGGAACAAACATTTTCTCAGGGATGTGTCACTGTTACTCCTGGAAGGCAGAGACAGGAATGCAGGCTTGTATGAAGTCCCATATGCTCAGCTACCCAGGAAACTCAACAATGCAAGGTGTGATAGGATTTGTAGTTCTAAGAACATGGAACCTAGTGTGTGCAGGACATCATTTGGATCCTTACAAGTGGCTTGAGTGTAAACAATGCTTTCTCCAAATTGGAAGGTGATGGGAGAAAACTTTCTGGTTCGCCTCCTCCCACCCCAATATGCAGCATTAGTCTCTCTACTGGCCAGGTGGGAGGCATTCTTTGGTGATCTATATAACTGCCATGTCCAGCTGAGTAGGACTTTTCATTCAAACAGGATTAGCACATGGAAAAAGCAGTTCAAAACAAGCTTCATGTTGGTGTGTAACAGTTACCCCCCTTAGATTCTCTTCTTCCTCCCCTTCCTTATATGATGCATCTAATGCTTGTAAAGCTGCTTTTGTACCCCCAGTCTATGATATCAAAGAAATCTGGGCCTGGGTCCCAATTCGCTGGGACATAATGCAACTTTGGCTGAACCGGCGGAGTCACTGAGGTAGCTGCTGCTTCTTTCAGACCAGCAATGAAGGGAGTCAGGCATGCAGTTTGATTTGCTGATTGGAATGCGTTTATAGATACTCCTGCTGCTTGAGTTAAAGCTGTTGTCATGAAGCTTTGCTGAACAGCAGTAGCAAATGCAGCTCCTCCCATAAACATTAGAGGACCATCAGGGGATGCACCAGCATTAATTTCCACTTGCTTAGGGCAAATGAGTCCTTCTGCTGGTGGAAAAAAAATCTTTTATCAAGGCCTTGCAGTCATTAGAGACAAGCCATTGGACGGATGAGAAGTCTGGGAGAGCCTCTGTCTCTGTGTCTTTAAGACTGAGTTGCATTTTGCGAATGCCTTGAGATGGGGGCAGTTCAGATCCAACAGGAACTGCTATGGCAGATTCTTGCATGACAGCAGAAATTGCACAGCTAGTTTCTGGACATGTTTCTGTTGTATCCATTGAAGGATGGATATCTATCTCAGTTGCTTGAGGTGGCAGTGCTTCATCCTGGGTTTCCCAGGAGATGTTCTCATGCTGCTCCAGGCAAGCCAAAGAGGCTGAAGGGAGCGGAGGCAGAATTTGAGGGAGTTGTTTGATTAGATTAGCCTCGAATTCTGAATTGAAAAGAAAATTGCATGGGCCTTGAAGGCACGTACGCACTTTGGAGCATGTAGAAATCTCTTCTGCTTTAACTCTTGGCTGTTCATGCAAATAGCTGTCTATTTCAGACCATTCCTGGTCCTGTATATATTCTTCTTGCTGAAGACTTGATAAATTAGTCCCCATTTTGCTAAAAGTGTAGGTTCTAGGTGTCTTACTTGACAAATTCCACTCACCCGAGGGATCCTTGCGGATGATTGACGCGTCTTGGGGCCTGTGCCAGGCGAGATGAGTGCGAATTGTCGAAAGTTGACCTCAGTCCTACTCATCGGGATCCAGAGGATGCGTGTGTGCGCTGTAGCCCTTCCACACCGGGCGTGATGAGTAGGTGGTCTTCAAGAATGGACCTCAGAGAGGTGAATTACCTCAGAGAGGGCACCATTTTGTCGGGATCTGCAAGATGAGGGGAAGTAGGGGTCTTGCAGATGAAGTCTCAGTACAGGAATTTGTAGATGAAGCCTCCCCCTCGCCCAGCAAGGTGGAAAAGAAAAGACAAGACACACAGGCGTAAGGCAGCTGCTCTGAGGGAGGGGACCTCTCCATCTCTTGCCTCCTCCTCTTTTATTGTATCCCCTACTCCATTTGCTCTAGTTAATCAATACTATTTTAACCAGAGGCATTTAATTTCCTGAATACACAGCCAGAATAACCAGAGTGCTGGTAAACAGAGCCAGGTAATTTCCTTGAATACAAAGGCATCAGTAAACAGAGTGGTTGGTAAACAGACAGGCTGGTAAACAGACAGTTAATAGTAAACAGACACAGATAACTCCAAATACACATTCCTGAGGTAGACACTTTAACTACATTTCCCAGAGACAATAGACAGCAGGTTAATGAATCATGTTACTGGAAGCTAGCCTTGCAGTTTTAGCATGATGTCTGCTACTAGCATACAGATATATGCATTTATATACATTTATAATATACATTTGCTACTGCCATAGATATATACATTTTAAAGGCATACAATTTTCCCACAATCTCTAAGTTAAAAATACTTTATAATGGGATATTAGAAGGAGAGAAAATACCAGACTCTTGGAAACATTCATTAATAACTCTTATTCCGAAACCCAATAAAGATTTAACAGACCCAAGTTCTTATAGACCTATTTCATTATTAAGCCAAGATGCAAAGATGTTCACTGCAGTACTGGCGAATAGAATGAAAAAGTTTATTACAAAATATATTAAAGAGGATCCAAATGGGTTTTTAAAGGGAAGACAAATGGAAAATTTAACTAGGAGGATTTTGAACATTATATATAATATAGCGAAAGATAAATCAAAGGCAGATATTTTATCATTAGATATTTTTAAGGCATCTGATTGTGTAGAATGGCCAACATTAAAGATTCTTTTAAGGGCTGGAGTTTTGGAAAGAAATTTAGGGGGATAATAGTTAAATTATATGTGGAGAATACTTCTGCAGTAATAGTTAATGATGGGATGACAGAACAGATAGCTCTAGGCAGAGGCACCAGACAAGATTGCACTCTTTCTCCAGTTCTGTTTTGTTTGATTATTGAAATGCTAGCAAATGTAATAAGGAATGACAATTAAAGTTATGGGTGAAAATAATAAAATAAAGATTAATTTATTTGCTGATGATTCCCTATTGACAGTGAGAAACCCATTGGAAAGTATAGATAGAATTAAAACTCAATTGGGAAAATTTGGAAAAATAACTGGATTACGCATAAATTGGCAAAATTCTGAAATAATGTTGTTTAATCATAATAAATCTGAACAAGAAAGGTTTGCCGATGAATATGATTTTAAGATATGTAAATCAGTTAAATATTTAGGTATAGACTTAGTAAAAGATAGTCAAAAATAAAGGAATATAATTATAATACATTAAAAGAACAAATTAAAAAGAAATAACAGGAATACAATAATTTAAGACTTTCTTGGTTTGGAAGGATTGCACTGATAAAAATGAAAATTTTACCAAAAATTATTATATTTAGAATGTTATCAATACAGTTAACAGGGGATGATTTTTAATTTTGGCCAGGAATGATTAACAAATTTTGTAATAAAGGGAAGAGAGCCAGAATAAATAAAAAGTATTGGTATAAAACAACAAAAAAGTGGTATAGGTTTACCAAATATAAAAAATTATTATTTGGCTAATCAGTTGAGATTTATTGGAGAAATTATACATAATCCTGAAAGGTTAGTTTGGTGGAAAATGGAATCATAAGAATTACAGGTAGATACTGAAAAATACCTATTTGGTATGGTCAAGAAATATAAAATAAGTGAAATTAATAACCAGTTTTTAAAGACAATGCTAAACATATGGTGTAAATATAGAAATAATTTATGTCCATTTAACTCTCCACTAGGGTTAGTGACTGAAATAGAGAATTTTCCTGTCAATATGAAAGTTTATGTGGAATTATTTAAAGAAAAAATTGATTAGATTGAAAGACTGGTTGTATAAAATGAGATCAAAAGATCAAATGAATCAAATCCTTCAGAATAAGAATATTACGTGGTTGAATGAAATGCAATTAGAAAGATGGACTAATGAATGAGTAAAGAAATATAATAAAGGTAGAGAGTATACGAAGTATGAACAATTTCTATCATTATATGAAGATATTCAGATGGCTGATTCCGTAAAGGGTGCAGTGAATAAAATTTATAGATTCCTGCTTGACTTAGAAGAAGAAAGTGAGAAAGAAGGACTGAAGTTAGTGTGGGAACAAGACTTTTTCGAAAAAGAATAAATGAGGAAGAATGGAGGAAGATGTGGAAAATTAGGGCTTTAAGATTTATGTCAGTGAGAATAAGAGAAAAAATTCAAATTGGATTTAAGATGGTACTTGTGTGTGTGTTTAGTCATTTAGTCGTGTCCGACTCTTCGTGACCCCATGGACCAGAGCACGCCAGGCCCTTCTGTCTTCGCCAGGCCCTTCTGTCTGGTACTTAACACTGACAAAATTGAATAAAATTAACACTAATTATCTGAATGTCTGTGGAAATGTGAAAAGGAAATTGGGACATACTTTCATATATGGTGGGAATGTGAAAAAGTACAAAGATTTTGGAAACTAATCTTTAAAGAACTAAATGACATATGTGAAAAAGATATAGAATTTAATCCTGAGATAGCTCTGTTAGCAATATTTGATAACATGTGGAATATGATAAGATGACTAAAGAATTGATTACCGATATATTAACAGCAGCTAGACTAATAATAGCTAGGCAATGGAAATCAAAATTTGAATTGGATGAATGGTATAATGAAATGTGGAATATAGCTATAAATGATAAGCTGACTTGTAATTTAAAGGTTAAGAAAGGAGAGTTGAAAAAGAGTAATTTTTATGATATATGGGGCAGATTTTTGGAATATGTGTTAACAAGAGGAAAAAGGAAAGCTCCAAATCAAGAATCAAGTGTGCTCCTATCCATTTTCTTTTAATGCATGAAGGATGACTTGTGCAGGAGGTCTTCGCTCTTATCCTATTCAGCCTGATACTTTCACAACACTAGTACCCATGATGAACAGGTTCTTTCCAACCTTCTTTTGTGAAGATCACAAAATACTTCAGTCCTGGAACACCCAATTGTCCAGAAAACCTAGAGATGTTTTAATTCCCCCCCCCCAGCACTTTCTGATATTCAGCCTTTACTCACTAGTTTTAAATTATTATTTCTGAGAGAGAAAAGTCATGATCTGAAGATCAATGGCGTAATAATCTGACTATGCTTTGCTTGTAGCTACAGGTTGATCATGTTCTATATCAAACCAAGGGTGGGCAAAGTTTGTTTTGTATTGATCTCAGAATAGACTGCAGTACCACTTCTTATGTTTAAGGCATGAAATTAGTTAACTCCCTGGAGAGAAGCTTGCCTGTGTTGGCCATCAATGAAAGAAAGACCATTTGCTAGCGGTATGCTAAGTGTTGGAAAAACAGGGTATCACTGAATCCATCCTGAACAAGGCCAGATGGAAGATCAGGGATGCCAGAATGGAATTTCAGCAGTGAAGTCAGCTTCCAATTGAATGACATCCCATATGGCTAATATTCTACTTTCTCTGTAAAAGCAGCATGTTAAGAGCTTTGGCCACCATCAAGCGATATCCCAGCAGTCACTCTACATTTTTCACTCGCAATCAAAAATGTTTTTTTTTCTGGCATGACTACTTGTGGTGAGTATAGTATGCTTTCCAAACCATTTCTTTGGAGAAAGACACCACCTAGTAACTGATCATTTTCTATATGGTATACTGACATTTGTTGTAGGCCACTAAATCTTGGTTCCAGGAACCCCTGTCCCCAAACAAAACATGAAATTTCTAAAATAATCATAGTCTCCTTTCTTCTTCCTGGTTTCTAGAGAGGAACAGGAGGTGGGTTGGAGGGAGGGAGGGAGGGAGGGAGGGAGGGAGGGATGGATGGATGGATGGATAGATAGATAGATAGACAGACAGATATAGATAGATAGATAGATAGATAGATAGATAGATAGATAGATAGATAGATAGATAGATAGATAGATAGATAGATAGATAGATAGATAGATAGATAGATAGATAGATAGATAGATAGATAGATAGATAGATAGATAGATAGATAGATAGATAGATAGATACCCTGTTTTCCCAAAA
This sequence comes from Pogona vitticeps, assembly GCF_051106095.1. Classification (NCBI taxonomy): domain Eukaryota; kingdom Metazoa; phylum Chordata; class Lepidosauria; order Squamata; family Agamidae; genus Pogona; species Pogona vitticeps. The sequence continues at coordinate 216,863,052 of NC_135784.1, read as the reverse complement.
ATAAGACAGGGTCATATTAATTTTTGCTCCCAAAAACGCATTAGGGTTTATTTTCAGGGGATGTTTTATTTTACAGTCATGCCATCTTCTTCTGGTTGCTGCACAATGGTGGAAGCGGGCGTTTCACTTAACTGGGGCTTATTTTTGGGATAGGGCTTATATATTACGAGCATCCTCAAAATCCTACTAGAGCTTATTTTTAGGTTAGGTCTTATTTTTGGGGAAACAGGGTAGATAGATAGAGGAAGGAAGGAAGGAGTTCCTGGGAACACAGTTTAAGGTCTTCTCTGAAAAGGTTGAAGGCCTTTCCTTCAGAGATGGTACAATTTCATTATTTTTCATAACACTTGTAGGGTGAAGATTGAAATAAAGTCTCATACGTATGAAAGATTTTTATTACTAAAAAGTCTAGGGAAGCCAAAATGAAACATGTTCAACATTCTTAATAGAACTTTGTATCATATACTCAGCTCATTAACAAGAGGAGGCAAAATGGCAAATGTGTTTCAATATAAGAAAATGTAAACTAATGCACATTGGGGCAAAAAATTCAAAACTTTAGTTATCAGCTAATGGGTTCTGAGCTGTCTGTGATGGATCAGAAAGAGATCTTGGTGTGCTGGCTGACATCTTGATGAAACTGTCAACCCAGTGTGCGGTGGCAGTGAAGAAGACCAATTCCATGCTACATATCATTCATTTATTTTATTTTTGAATTATGGGCAAATAAACTGGGTATGAATAACAGCATATTTGAAAAATGTGCACAACTGCATTTTAAGTCAATGTGTAAAATACATACCTCAAGAAAGGTGTGTGTGATTAGGTTCTTCTATTTCTTTGGGCAACCCCTCATCTTCAGCGGGAAATAACAAAGGAGACTTTTTATAACTTTCAAGTCTTCTTCTTTATTGACACTTATCTCCTCCAGGACATTACTTATTGGGTCGAAATCTCTTAACTCTGGAAACAAGCTGCAACTAACGGAACTGAAACTCTTTCCATAGTCCCACGGACTTAACGGGGATGCCCCCCATGCCATTCCTTGTAGTCCGGTTTTAGGGGAGGAGTACTTCGCAGGGCACAGATTGTCCCACAACATGTGTGTCTGATCCACCCTCTCTCATCAGGCTTGTCATGAAACCGGTTGTGAGCTATCTCGGCTTCTCTCTGTAACTCAAGCTCACGCAGCACCAGTATCACCGTCCACTCTTTGGTCATGTATTGCATCGGTCGGGACTCCCCTGGTGTAGGCTCCGGCAGCAACCCTCCCAATCTTAAGTTAGTGAAGTCTCTTATCAGACCTTGAGTTCTTATCCTCTCAATCTCCTTCCTACATGTTTCAGCTCTCTTTCTCTTCTGCGCTTCTCCTCCTTCTATGGCTTCTATCACTATGGATAGCTCACTTGTGTACTCTGCTCCTTCACAGTGTGTATGTTATGAAATATATCTATCAAAACATGCAGAGATTTCTGTGTGGGAAGAAAAGGAGTTTTGTATCCGAACAGGAAAAACAGACTTGAAAGAGCTGGAAGCTCACAGAGTTTAAGAGTGTTGACAGGATTCTGAGAAATGTAATGAAATTGAAACTGCAAGGGTTTGCCATGCAAAGTAAGTTCCACACAGAGTCACATCTTGCGCCTGCTTTTTCTTCTGAGTCCCCATCAATAGGGGACTTCATGTTGATGACAAAACTTCAGCTTATCTTCATTTTAACAGCATTCCCAAATGAATTTCTCCCAACATAGTTACAGGCAAACACTTACAGTATTTATAGATGCAGCAGACAGATTGCTGACTGGGGCAGGTTACAGGGATCACATAACCACCCTTTTACAGCAGCTCCACTGGCTGCTGATCAGTTTCCGGGCACAATTCAGAGTGTTGTTTTTAACTTACAAGGTTCTAAATGACCTGGGTTCAAGCTATTTCAAAGACCATATCTCCCATTATGATCCCGCTTGGGTGATAAGATAATCAGGAGAGGCCTTTCTCTTGATCCAGGCACCTTCACAGGTGCATCTGATGGGGATATAAGAGAAAGCCTTCTCTGTCGCTGATCCCAGACTTTGTAACTCCCTCCCACAGGAGGCCAGGCTGGTCCCATCTTTGCTGTCCTCTTCAGGAAAGCCTTCCCTCGGTAACTGGTTACTTGTGTGATTTTTAGCTGGATTGTTATGCATTATTGCTTTGACTGGATTTTTAGTACTACCTATGTTTCCATTTTTTGTGTTTTCCATTTCTCAGAGATGCATTTCTTTTATATATATTTCTACACCTACTATTTTAAGCTTTAAATATTGTCTTTCAATGTTGCAAGCCACCTTGGGTCCTTTTCAAGGAGAAAGGTGGGGTAATTTTTTAAAAAAATACAGTGGTGCCTCGACTTACGAATGCCCCTACCTATGAACATTTACGTAGACATACAAGCAGCTCCACTCGCAAAATTTTGCTTTGACTTGTGAGTGGAGCAAGAACAGAAAAAGACATGGGAAAAAGGCGGGAAATTCAAACCGTTGGTGGCGAAGAGGCTGCTTCTTTGTGGCTCTTTCACCCCAATGGTTAGAGCAGGGGGGTCAGGGAAGGTTTTTTTTTTTTAACAAGAAATTGACTCGATTCTCACAAACAGTTGGCCCTGCAGAGGACTTAAATCCATTTAATTCAGGTTGGATTGAACCACTCTCAAAGTATTGATTTGTCCAAGCCAAGAGCTAAAGCTATGCCAATGACTTATTCAGGATGGTAATTAGAGCTTGTGGTGGCACCTCAAGGCTAGCATGTTTAACTATGGTCCAATTTGTCAGATGTTAGCAGTATTGTCTGAGTAGGGGAAAAGCACTGAAGATAATTTAGCAGAGCTCACTTAACAAATGTTACAGTATTTACAGTGGTTGGGAAGTGAAAATGTAGTCCAATCATGAGTAAGCAGATCCACATCTGAAGGTTAAACTTCATCTCTTGTAATATGATTGCAGAAAGGCTTCTTATATCATCACCATACGTGTGTGAAGCCACTTAGGTGAGCTTCTATAGAGCATCATCCCAGCATCATCCCAGCACTAGTCAATTATGGATGGCTTCAGCAAGTTGTCCTTCTTAAAATTTCCTTCTTAAAATTAACTTTCCAAGCTTTGCTCTAGCATCTCCCAGTGATGCTGGGAAGTGTTTGGGTCTGAATCCCAAGTCCAACTCTGAGTCCCGAGTCCCAAGTCTGAGTTCTTATTAAAAGCAAGCTTTTTCCCCTTAGAAAAAGTTACAAGTCAAGTCCAGGTCATTCGAACGAACGAACGAACGAACGAACGAACGAACGAACGAACGAACGAACGAACAAACAAACAAACAAACAAACAAACAAACAAACAAACAAACAAACAAACAAACAAACAAACAAACAAACAAACAAACAAACAAGCCAAGTCCAAGTCCAAGTCCAAGTCAAGTCACCAGTGAGACTTAAGTCCAACTTGTCAGTGAGTACCATGACTCGAGTTCCCATCCCTGGTACTTCCTGGCAAATTCTGAGTGCCCTGTATTCAAAAATTACAACCTTTAGATGAAAATGCTTCTGTACAATATTGTTTGGTGGTTGGGGGAGAGCAGATGCAGGTCATCAACCTTGTAGGGAAATATATCATGCAGTCTTCCACACAACAGAAAGTGAGAAAACTTGGAGCTGCTGGGATTTGAGTGGAGGACGAAAGCTCATGCTCTTCATGTTTAGAGGAAAGGAAGGTTGGCCATTCCCCTTCCCTGTGATACTGAGTCTGGATATTATCTAATGGACAGTGGAACCAAAAGAGCCTCAGAAGACACATTACTGAACTGGAGCATGTTGACTGTTTATGAGCATTTGCTACCACAGCCAGATTGTCAGAGACAATTCTGTTGCCTGCCAACTGCTGACCCCAAATGGCCATTGCCATTAACTGAGGGAAATATTCCAAAGATCTGATGTTTCTCTCCATCTTGCCAAGAGCCATTTTCCATACTTGCATACCCGATCACTTTTTGACTCACACTCTTTTCCTGGTGTGATCTCTTGGCAGAGATGCTGATCAAATATTGGTACTAATGTCTGGTGCCAATGCCCAAACATTATCTGATGATTTAACCCCCTCCTGCAATTTTGAAAAACCTGTCAAAGGCACAAAGAAAGGGAAAGAAGACACTTCATGCCAAGTCCTTATGTACTCTCTAACTTAATGCCCAGATTCACTATGGCTTTTTATGTTATACGTATAATGTGCAAAGCTTGGGAAGCATACACAGATCACACTTCTTGTGTTCTCTACTCTTTTCTAAATTCAGTTCATTTCAGTGATGGGCAGATTCCCTTAGGATCAATTTGGATCAGTGTAAACATTGTTGAGCATTCTCTCCAAGCACTTGGGGAGAAATCAGTGTGTGGGTGTTTCGAACATTCTTTCTTGACTCCTAATGTTGGTATATGGACAGTGTTGGTGCCATGTACATGCACATTACTGCATTATCTACTGGGATTTTTTTGCTGAGTTTTACCATTCCTACATCCATGCTGCAGTAGCATCCATTTCATGGCAGTCAGCCACAACGAACTGCAGCCTTCAAACCCCAAAATACTCAGGATCAAAAGATGTGAGCAGAGGGCAATAACAGCAGTATTATATGTCTGCAAGGAGCAGTTGGGAAAATCAATCAACCCAAATAGAGAAGATGTTCTTTTAAAAAAAAGATTATTGGTTGGGTGATCTGGAAAGGTTAATCAAAACTCAAGGTTTAACATTAGTTTGCCTGTATGCCAACTATTACTACTAACAATAACAATAATAATCTTCAAAAAATTAGGAAGGAAAGCAGGCCACAAATCACTATAATCTCCAGTCTTCAAAGGAAGGTACCTCAAAATGCCAGATACAGGGGAGGGGTATCAGGAGACCGGTATCTAGTGGTCTCTTGTGCTCCCAGAGGCATCTGGTGGGGCCACTGTGAGAGACAGATGAGCTGGACTAGATGGGCCCTTGGCCTGATCCAACAGGGCTCCTGTGTTCTTAATCTTCAGTGTCTGTATACAAATAAAAGGAGTATGAAAAACAAGCAAGAAGAATTGGAAATCCTAGTTCAGGAGGGTAAATATGACTTGATAGGAATAACTGAAACTTGGTGGCATGACTCCCATGATTGGAATACAGAATTTGAAGGATATAATTTATTCAGAAAGAATAGAAATCGAGGTGGAGTTGCAATATATGTAAAAAAATACACATTCATGCACAGAAATACAGGAGGAGGAGACTGGCTGTCCCATCGAGAGCATCTGGATCAATGTAGTTGGGGCAAAAAACAAATGGAGCATGGTAGTTGGAGTCTACTACTGACCGCCTGATCAACAAGAGGATGTGGATGAAATTTTTGAAAAAAAAATTGCAAGAATTTCAAAGAGATACGATGCAATGGTAATGGGAGATTTCAATTATCCTGATATCTGTTGGGAGCCAAATTTTGCCAAATATGGCCCTTCCAAGAAATTCCTAGCTTAGGTGATTGATAATTTTTTCCTACAAAAAGCGGAAGAAGAAACTAGAGGACTAGCTGTCGCTGACACAATTTTAACCAATACAGATTGGAAGAAGTGGCAGTTAGGGGGAAAGGGACTACTTATGTTCTTGATTTCAAAGGAAACAAAAGTGGAGTGTAAGCACACAGATATGCTGGACTTTAGGAAAGCTAATTTTAATAAATTCAGAACAATGATAAGTAAGGTCTTGTGGCAGAAGGCCTAACAGGAAAAGTATTCTAACGTAGGTGGGAGGTTTTGTAAAGAAAGGAAATCCTAAAGGCACAACTACAAATAATTCCCATATGAGAAAAGGTGGAAGACAGGAAAAAAGACCAGTGTGGATTCACAAAAAGCTCAGACAAAAACCTGAAAACAAAAAAAGGACACATCTGTTTCAGCAAGCGATGTTAAAAGCAACAAAAAAGCATTCTTCAGGTATGTGTTTAGCAAAAGGCTGAGAAAAGAAACAGTGGCTTAGCTACATGGAAAAAATATCAGATAACAAAGAAAAAAAAAAGAACTGCAAATTCCTACTTCAGCTCTGTCCTTTCCCATTCTTATTGTCCTCCAGGCAAAAAGGGACAAGACAGAATTGCAGCATGAGGCTTATAAACAAATAGTCAAGTTATTCCTTTGACTATTCAGATCCCCTGGGACAAATGAATTTCATTCGAGAAAATTGAAGGAACTAGCTGAATGGATCACACAACCACTGTTTATTATTTTTGTGGAATAGTGGAGGATAGGTGACTTGTCAGATGATTGAAAACAGACTAACGCTGTCTCTATCTTCAAAAATGGCAAAAAAGAGGATATGGAGAACTACAAATCAATCAGCCTGACATCAATGCCAGGGAATACTCTGGAGCAGATCAAAAATGATCACTCTGCTAGGATGTGGAAAACAATGCAGTAACAACTAGAAGCCAACATGGATTTGTTAAGAATAAATCCTGCCAGACTAATCTTGTCTCGTATTTTGATCAGGAAATCTCCCGGGTAGACTGTGGGAATGCTGTAGACATAATATATCTTGACTTCAGCAAAGCCTTTGAAAAAGTTCCCCATGATATTCTGATTAGCAAGCTAACTAGTGTGAGCCAGATAGAAAAAGTGTCAGGTGGATACACAATTGGTTACAGAATCACAATCAGACAGTGTTTATCAATCGTTCCTTCTCAAACTGGGAAGTGGTAATGAGTGTGGTACCACAAGTCTCAGTCCTGGGTCCAGTACTCTTCAATTCAAAAAGATCTCAATAGACTTGAGCACTGGGCTGCAAACAACAGAATGAAATTTAACAAGGATAAGTGCAAAGTTCTGAACCTAGCAGGAAAAAAATCAAATGTACTACTAGGAGGAAGAAGGATCTTGGAATTATAGATCACAAGCTAAACATGAGTCAACAGTGTGTTGTGTCTGAAAAAAGGCCATTTCAGCTGCATTAGCAGAAGTATAATCTCCAAATCCTGTGAGATACTAGTCCCCCTCTATTCGGCACTGGTTAGGCCTCATCTCAAGTATTGCATCCAGTTCTGGACACTGCACTTTAATAAGGATGCCGACGAACTAGAATAAGTTCAGAAGAGGCCAACAAGGATGATCAGGGGACTGGAAACCAACCATGTCCCCCACTCTGGCCATGCCAAACTCTGCCTACCATTATACTGCATTATAAACAGATGCTAACATGCATAGTGTCAAATCAATAGCTGAACTCCTGTTGTTTACCATATTGTAAGCCTAGTGAATCAATGGACCTTATGGAGGAGCTGACTCCCCACTTCCTCACTGATTCAATGGGCTTAATCTACTTGCAGCTTATTCCACTGAGCAACAAGATTTCAAAGGGAGGATGTCTGCAGCCATTTGCACAAGAGGTCACATTTAGCTGCACACTCTTAAGATGCTCCAATTATTCATTTCCAAGAGCACTGCCCAACACATTCTCCCTCACCTTCTCTCTGTGAGCTCTTTATGAACAACTCTTAAATTTGATGAATGCATTTGCCATTTGCAGGTATTTCTCATGCAAGCTTTGCTCAAGCAACCTTCATGCTCTTTTAGTTCACAAACTGTTCATTTTTGTTTGTAACCAGATTATTTTCTTTTCATGGCCAGCTTGTTGGTACAATGGCCAAGGTTGTTTTTCTATTCTATTCTTTTTTAAAAACACGCACATACCAGATGAATAGTAAGTGAAAATGACAAAAGTCAAGACTCATGATTTTCCCAGACCAATGCTTGATTTCTATCAAATCCCAAACATATTTAAATGACAGTTACTGTGTTATTGTAGAAAACTTTGCTTTCCAGGTATTGATTTTTCATTAATTTTTCTTAGCCTTACAAAAATTATTCTAATTTTTTTAAAAAAAATAATGTTCAATCTCCAGTTGTTTAGAACTAGCATCCCATCAAGGTTTCATTGCCTTTTTTGGTAGGGACTCTGTGACCCACAGTGTGGACAAGGTAAAGGTAAAGGTTCCACTTGACAATTTTTGTCCAGTCATGTCTGCCTCTAGGGGGTGGTGCTCATCCCTGTTTCCAAGCTGTAGAGCCAGCGTTTGTCTGAAGACAGTTTCCGTGGTCACGTGGCCAGCGCGACTAGACACGGAACGCTGTTACCTTCCCACTATGGTGGTCCCTACTTATCTAATCACATTTATGTGCTTTTGAACTGCTAGGTTGGCAGTGTGGACAAATATTGCTGTAATTCAAGAAGCCTTTTTAATATGCACATAAAGTTGAGATGTTGACTTATATTCTGATATAAAACCTAAGATTTTGACTTCTATTCTGAGGTAGGAATCCTTTCTATACCATGAGTTGATTTTGAAAGGGAAGCTTCCCACCTGCCAAGGTGGAAAAAGATCCTCCCCAGCAGTAATAGTTGCGAGCAAACACGGTGTTCGAAAACATCTGCGTAAGCCTGGACAGAGAGCAATCAGGAGTTTGCACATGCTAAAATGGGCTGAGTGAGTCCAAGCTCAGCTAGCCATGCTACAACACTCCATCTTACAAGTCTGCCCACATAAAAACACCCTTGTACTCTCAGATATTACTGTGAAAAGATCAAGTGGGCTTTGTAGTCCTTAGACTTAACTTGCACCACTGGCTGGACTCCTTAAGTATGCTAGGCCGAGGCCGCACTCTCAGATGACCCTAAGACAAGTGTACTGTTCAGAAAACCAATTGAGTTTTATAATCTTTAATTTATTAAAGAATAAGCATGTTACTAAGTATCAAATCCAAACTAAGCCAAGGCAAGTAAATAAGCATTGTGTTAGTTATTTACAACTCTGTAGTGAGGCAAAGAAAACATGAAAAATATGCAAATGTCCAAAAACCTTACAAGAATACAAAAAGCCATTAAAAAGAATAAAAACAGTTCCAGTCCAGTATTTCATTAGTAAAAACAAAATAATCCAAGTAGGTTATAAAAAGGCTATAGTCCTCAGTGATCCTGTAAAACAAAAATCCTGTACTAAAAAGAAAAATCCAGTAAAAGTCCCATTGTCCTTAGAAAAGTCCAAGAGTATAGTCCATATGAAGTATTTCAAGAAAAGAAGTTCATAAAGAGTATTCCATAGGTATCAGTCCATAGGAAATAGTCCATGCATAGTCCTTAGGAAAAAGCCCATAAGTCCAAGGGTAATCCAGTATAGTAAAGGTTAGTCCCATGTGTCACGAATGAATGAAGAGTCGGTCTTGAATGACAATGTCCATAGGCAAAAAGTTCCTTTTTCAAGAGTAACTGGCAAGGGCTTATCGCACCTTCCCACGATGTCATCCAATCAGAGTTCGTTACTAGGCAAACAGTCCTGTTGCACCACATGACTTCTTTCCCATACACACCAGATGTTATTTGGGTTTACTGTAGTTTCGCAAAAAGTCACAACAATTCCCATCTAATCACACCGAGTCCTTTTCTCAGGCTATCAGAATAACATTCTCTCTGCTCGTCTAGAAAACAACCTGTTAACATAGCAAAGATATTTTATACAAAGAAACAAGATGGAACCTCTCTTGCTCATTTCTCAGTTACAAAACCCCATATTCCTTACAAGACTTTAACTCAAAAACCCATCCCATCACAATAGTCACAGCAAAGTAGGGAGAGGAGTGGAGGTGAGCAGTGCCACTGCCTGCTCACCTCCATCAAGTGGCCACTTCTTCGCTGGATTTGTATCCTCAGGGCTAGGTGTTATTCACACAGCCAGCTGAGAAGCAGCTCTGCTATGGTGGATCACTGATGGTAGCTAGGAGAAAGAGGCCAGCTCCAGCAGCAAGGGTCATTGAGCACTTCTCTGCCACCTGAGGTCAACCCCTGAGCCTGGTGAGCCGTGCATTCAGTAGATCTTGGGAAGCCACAAAAGAGGACAGTTTCATTGATCTTCTTTCTAAGTTGTGCCTCATCTCAATTACAGACAACTGGAACTTTTCCTTCAGAAATAGGAAGTTCTTCATCTTCCACTGGAATCAATGGGACTTCAGCACTTAAGGGATGGTGAGTAGGACGAAGTCCACCATGCTGTTGAGATGAATATGCTCAGTTCTCAGCTGGTGGCTTAGATGTGTCATCTTAATCACTGAAATAAGACATGAAAAAATTATAATAGCTCATGGGCACAGTTGTTTCTCACTCATTAGAAAACCTTGGCTAGCCATGGTAAAACAGAACTTTATTAATAACTCAAGCCTAATTTTGCTATGTCTGCTTGCATTAGTCTTCAGTCTAATCGATAGTGAAACATGTAAGATGTGCCAGCCTATTTAAATTACCTGATTAGCAATATGTTTACTGACATGTATGGAGCTTTCTTTGAAGAGCGTTGTTTTTTTAACATGAAGGATTCCTGGCAAAGAACAACAGCAGTTGATATAAATCCATCTTGCCGTAAGTTATCTGTCTTTCATTCCTTTGTTCTGCTTTTAGGGGACCTGTAATTCTTGTCTAACCTTTCCCGCGATGTAAATACAAATTCTGCTGACGATGCCCCTTTGCAGAATGCATTTCAATTAGTGTAAATATTTTGGTTCCTCTTTGACAGGCTGAAAAAAGAAGAAGTTTGCTCCAGTTCTTTTATTCCAAGATCAGAAAAGGACAGGGTACATTGAGCAGGGAGTGTCAACTTCTCTGAGCTCCTGAGCTGTGCTGCATTTTCCCTCAGAGCCCTGCTAAAACCATGCCACCATTATATTTGCCATCTGGTGGCAGCTGCAACTGCTCTCGGTGGTGCAAGAGGGTGCTTAGCATCCTTCTGTACCACACAGTCCTGTTGGGAGCATTCCTTCCCCCTTCTTGAAGTGATGAGAAGGAAACAGAGGAATCTGCCAGAATGGATGTTGAGGATGTGTGGTGCTGGTATAGTGGTGGCATGACAGAGGCCAGAGAATAGGGGTGTGAGAGTGAAGTGAACTCTGCAGGCCATGGCTTGCTCACCTCTTATTAAGTTCTTGGATGCACAACATTCCATTCTTTGAGATTTCAGGGCCAAAACATGAGATGAGGCAGCAGGTCCTTGTGGTACTAGAGGGAACAGAACTCTTGTGGTGTCAAAGGCTGGAGCAAGCAAGAACTGAGAGGAAATGGAATTGCTTCTCTTCCACCTGGTTGTGGGGAAAGGGACAAGCCCTCCACTCCCTGCTTTGCTCCAAAAGATGTTATGGACTCAACTGCAGGCACCTCTTGGCATCTCTTTCTCCCCATGCTCCAGGCTTTTTGGCTTTCTGCTCTTATTCAAATGCATGACCTATACAAATACTTCTGCACTGGACTAGTGAATCCTAGTACTACCAGGAAGGCGAAAATGCACACCCATGATTTAAAACTGCCTTAGAAACAAAAATCCATCTTTCCTTTCCTCCAGTGCAGGGTACCTTAAGATCTGTTTCCCAAGCTGGAGATCTGTGTGGGGAGGGTAGCAATTTCCCGACAGGCTGAAACCTAATCACCCTAAAGTGTAGAAAGAAGGATTGGCATAAGGAGGGAAATGAAAGAGGGTAGAAACCATTTAAAGTGAAGTGGCTGTAGCTGAGAAATAACCTCACTGAGGTCCTCTCAAAACGCATGTTTAAAATCCAGATGCAAAGATGGACATGATAAAGGACAAAAATGGGAGGGACCTAACAGAAGCAGAAGACATCAAGAAGAGGAGGCAAGAATACACAGAAGAATTATATCAGAAAGATTTGGATATCCTGGACAACCCAGACAATGTAGTTCCTGATCTTGAGCCAGTCATCCTGGAGAGTGAAGTCGAGTGGGCCTTAGGAAGCCTGGCTAACAACAAGGCCAGTGGAGGTGATAGCATTTCAGTTGAACTATTTAAAATCTTAAAAAATGATGCTGTTAAGGTGCTACATTCAATATGCCAGCAAGTTTGGAAAACTCAACAGTGGCCAGAGGATTGGAAAAGATCAGTCTACATCCCAATCGCAAAGAAAGGCAGTGTCAAAGAATGCTCCAACTACCGTACAATTGCACTCATTTCACACACTAGCAAGGTTATGCTCAAAATCCTCCAAGGTAGGCTTCAGCAGTATGTGGACCGAGAACTCCCAGAAGTACAAGCTGGATTCAGAAGAGGCAGAGGAACTAGAGACCAAATTGCTAAAATGTGCTGGATTATGGAGAAAGCCAGAGAGTTCCAGAAAAATATCTACTTCTGCTTCATTGACTATGCAAAAGCCTTTGACTGTGTGGACCACAGCAAACTATGGCAAGTCCTTAAAGAAATGGGAGTGCCTGACCACATTATCCATCCCCTGAGAAACCTATATGTGGGACAGGAAGCAACAGTTAGAACTGGATATGGAACAACTGACTGATTCAAAATTGGGAAAGGAGTACGACAAGGCTGTATATTGTCCCCCAGCTTATTTAACTTATATGCAGAATACATCATGCGGAAGGCTGGACTGGAGGAATCCCAAGCCGGAATTAATATCAACAACCTCCGATATGCAGATGATATCACTCTGATGGCAGAAAGTGAGGAGGAATTAAAGAACTGTGTAATGAGGGTGAAAGAGGAGAGTGCAAAAAACGGCCTGAAATTCAACATCAAAAAAACTAATGGCCACTGGTCCCATCACCTCCTGGGAAATAAAAGGGGAAGATATGGAGGCAGTGACAGATTTTATTTTCTTGGGCTCCATGATCACTGCAGATGGAGACAGCAGCCACGAAATTAAAAGACGCCTTCTTCTTGGGAGGAAAGCGATGACAAACCTAGACAGCATCTTAAAAAGCAGAGTCATTACCTTGCCAACAAAAGTCCGAATAGTCAAAGCTATTGTTTTTCCTGTAGTGATGTATGGAAGTGAGAGCTGGACCATAAAGAAAGCAGACCGCCGAAGAATTGATGCCTTTGAATTGTGGTGGTGGAGGAGGGTCTTGAGAGTCCGCTGGACTGCAAGGAGAACAAACCTATCCATTCTGAAGGAAATCAACCCTGAGTGCTCACTGGAAGGACAGATCCTGAAGCTGAGGCTCCAGTACTTTGGCCATCTTATGAGAAGAGAAGACTCCTTGGAAAAGACCTTGATGTTAGGAAAGTGTGACAGCAGGAGGAGAAGGGGACGATGGAGGATGAGATGGCTGGACAGTGTCTGCGAAGCAACCAACATGAATTTGACCCAACTCCAGGAGGCAGTGGAAGAAAGGAGGGCCTGGTATGTTTTGGTCCATGGGGTCACGAAGAGTCGGGCACGACTAAATGACTAAACAACAACAACAATGATTTTTATACATTCTGCTCTAGGTAATATTGTATGTACATTCTGTTTCAGAGTCTTGAATTTTTGGTTATATTCGTCTAGCTATGCAGCAGAAGTGCAGGGATTCGTAGGGATTAAAATTCCTCAGATTAGTCCACTCCTTTCTCTTTAATTGACACTTACAGTCTCAATAGCTCACTCAGAGACATTAGCAGTAGAAAGAACAAAAAACATTTGCTTTACTTACAGTTGTGAACAGCTCAAACAGGAAACTAACAGACTGACTGCTTCCAGCAGACATAAGATAAGGAAAGAGCACAGAGCAGAGAGGAGGGGTTCTCTGTGAATTCAGAGGCAGGGAAGAAATGATTGGTTACTGCTAGATAGATTGACAGTCACTCCAGCCCAGAAACGTTCCTCCCAGCCACACCTTTGCCAGGCTGTATATGAAATTGTGAAAACTCCAACACATTTGTTATAGGAAAGCAATACATAATGGTTATGGATCTTACTAGATATTATCTGATGACAGTTTAGAAGTGTTTGCTATTCATAGAAGTTCCTCAGTTCTTTTTTCTCTTCCTCTTTGTACCTCAATTAGGGGGAAGCGAGACACAGACATCAATGCTAACAGAAAAGACACGCATCACATGAGTTCTCATTTTAATGAATTCTCTTCTCACAAGACATATCTTCTTGGTTACAATTATTAGAATGGCTTGGAAAGTTGAAAGGCAATGAAAATAGATAGAACCTTGCACGCTAAGGAAAGATTACATTTCAGAAAAGTTGTGTGTGGTTGTTGTGGGGAATAGTTTATATATATGAGGAAAAGAACAGGAGACAGATGCTGTGGGGGGAAAACAGCCATTATATACACTTGAATGCTTAGTAAAATCATGAGAAAATGGCAATTTTTGAAGCTTCTCCTCCACAGTGTATACAACATAATCATTAAAATGATGATGTAGCAAAGAAAACAGAAACAGGCTTCATGCCTGATATTATTTATATAGCTGAATTTTGCTAGGCTTGCTCTTAAAAGTACTGGTCAAGTTTCCATTTTCCCCTGTTCAGGCCTGTAAAAGGGGAAAGCAATGTCATTTAGGACAGAGGTCGTCAACCCCTGGTTTGTGGCCCAGTGTTGGTCCATGGCCTGAGCTGGACCGGGCCGTGAAGACAGACCTCCCACATTCCCCGCACACACTCCTCTCCTCACAGCTGCTTTGCACATGCACACGTGTGCCAGTGCTGGTGTGAGTGCTCCCCCACCCCTTCATGCATGTGCCTGAGTGCACAAGTGTCCGCGGGAAGGGGTGGGCAGGTGCACGCACAGGCGTGCAGGCACGCCTGCTCATGCATGAAGGGGTGGGGAAGCGTTCATAATGGTGCTGGCGTGCACGCTTTGTGCATATGCCCGAGGGAGTGCATGCACCCGCGCATGAGTGCAGGGGGGGTGCCCTGCCTTCCTAAGAGGCTGAGCCGGTCCGCGGTCCCAAAAAGGTTGGGGACTGCTGATTTAGGAGACTGGGCCTGCAGTTAATAATGGAAAGACCTGGTCTTGTTTCTTATGGTCAGAGAGCTTCACATTTTACATGTGGAGCTATGTGAGTTCAAAGATGCATTTTATAAACTACAGAGACCAAGCACTGTTTTTCTTGAGAAATTAGAATGCTCTGTTACCCATCTACACCAGCAAGTGGGGCACAAATGGAGAGACTGTGGGAACGTAAGGTTACTATGCTTCCTACCAGGTCAGGCTATTTGTCCTTTTACATGGATAAGCTTGAAACACAGTTCAAGGAATAGGGTTGCGGCCTGTGCTGGATGGGGTTACACTCCCTCTGAAAACACAGTCATACAGCCTGGGGGTGTTTCTGGATTCATCTCTGAATATTCTGGAGCTGCCTTCTGCCATGTTGCTGAGCTCTAGCCCCTCTTCCCAGGCCATCTAGGCTAGACCTCCACACTTAGAGAAATAATATTCCTGTAGTGTTCTTCATTCAACTGTCCTCATATCCCTTTACATGAGGAGAACAACAGTCTGTGGAGGAAGCCTTCTCTATGAATGGGTGCTTCCTTTGAGATGTTAGGGCAGGTTTTTAAGTTCAGTGTTCTCCAGACTTGAGGAGAACATCTACAGATGAAGGAGGCCACTCATAAAAGGACAATGGGAATAGATGCAGAAAGCCACTGAGCTAATACATTCACCCCTTTGTTCAGTGGTGGGATTCAAATAAATTAACAACAGGTTCTATGTCCTAACGACCATTTTAACTATACCAAAAGATATACCGAAAGGTAGTTTAATAATTCACACATTAAATATTGCAATAAGAACAGTAAAAGAAGTACAAACAACTAGATTATGTTTAAAGGAAGATTTTTAATATTAAATACCTGACAAACAATTATTGAAGATATTTCCATGTTGCTGTTTGATAAGTCACTGGAAGATCCACCATCCTCAGTTATATAATGGGTTTTCAAGGCATATTTTAAAATGTAATAAAAGTGTTTTAAATATAAAATAATAAGCCACGTGAACCACCTAGATACATAGATATAACAAGGTTAAGTTTTTAACACACATTTTATCTTGTATGCTGTTCTGGTTTTTGTCAACTAATAAGTGCCCTGAACTTAGCAGACATTGAAGGATAGGAGTATCTCCAAAATAGATCATCTGTGCTAACAATTAGGACAACTCCAATTACTCCAGCTACCCATTTTATGGATTAGGAGATTAAGATTATAACCTATAATTTATTAATTAATGATACTTTAACCCCACCTTTCAATCTGACAGAAGATTCCCAAGCAGGTTTCACATGTATCAACATACAAATGACAAATAACAATACATTTCTAAAAAGACCAAAACTGACATACAATTTTCAATTTCAAGTTGTTTTTTTTCTCTAAACAAGACAAAGGACATGTGATTCCTTCCTCTAAAAATATACAGTAGTCAAGTTCTGCATTTCCTTTTGACAATTTCTTGTTCCAGATTATATCCAGTTGAAGAAATCCTTTAATCTTTAACATCATTTAAACCCAATATGGCACTGATCTCAAAGAGGAAGTCAACCAATGGCCAAGTTAGAAAGGATAAGTTAGCTATTTCATACATCAACTAATCACTGCAGAATTCAACATGAAATCAGACATTGTATCTGAACAAGACATTTATCGCAGCTAAAGATTTCTATTCAGGCCGTTACAGATATAATCAGATGCAATTCTTTCTATCTGAAACTTAGCATGAAGTATAATCAGACAACTTTGGCATTTCTAAACACACCTTTTAAAAAAAAAAAGTGTGAGCCTATTTATAAAAAGAAACGTAACTGCATAAGGATGTAGCATTTTATAAATGACAGAAAAACTTACCTGTAAATGAAATTTCCATACCAATCTATAACTCATTCATGGACCTGGACCAGGACAATGCACATGTCTATCTGGTAGTAAGTCCCACTGGGGACTTAAATATACTTAGGAGTACAGCCTTGGTAAGTACGTATTTCAAGTCCAGATCAAGTGATAAGCCCTTGCCATATACTTATAAATTTTTAGCCACGTTTGACATGGTTTGAAAAAAGACAGTTCCCAAGGCCCAATTAACAAAACCGAGCACCAGACATCTTTGACTACCACAGCTGAATGAATTGAAGTAGATCATTCAGTACTGTCAAATGCCTTACCATCTGACTGCTCCCCAATTCATCCCAAAGTAGATCCTAACTTTTGTTAGACCTGGGAATCCTCATTATTAGAAACTTTCCCAATTGCATTCTCAACAGGGAAATACTAAAACAAGTATGAAAGACAATTAAAGGTTTGAATAACTCTTATTTATAGAACCTGGTTACAAGGGGACTTTCTAAATGTTAGATTCCTTTAAAGACTCAGTTTGTCTAACGTTCTAAGCCAACATTTTCATATCCATTAACCAGATTAACCCATCTTTCCAACAGAAAGCTTGTGATTGTGAGTTTACTATTGAAGCCTATTTACTCCAAAGAGAAGCACATTGGGGACTGTTTCCCTTTAGCTGGTTGGATTCCACATGTTCTCCATTCATAAGAAGTTTTTACTAGTGTCCTGACAAGCAACTAAGAGCATAAGCTTATGCAGGTTTACTCAAAAGGAAGTCCAATAGCTTTGAACTGGGCTTACTCTAAAATGTGTTTAACATTTTTCCCAAATTTCATACTCTCCTTATATCACAATGGTTCTAAGATTCTAGGTTGAAATGAAGAATACCATTTTAAAGTGAGCATGCCACCCCCATAGTGTTTTAACCATGGCATGAGAGAACTTTGCTTTCATGTGGGAGCACATGTTTACCAAATGGATTAGAATGCTTCCCAAATAAGTGATGCTGCGTGGTCCTTGAGTAAAACATACCAATCAGGAAGTTGCATCCAAGAGAAACCCCATTGTCTCCAGACATTCAAAATATGAAACTGACACCAGAAGACTGGAATTTCAAAGCAAAAGTAGTCATCTCCTTCCCAAGTAAAGCTAACCATAACTCCCACCTTTACCATTGGGAAAGTCGGCTAATCTCTAAAACAGAGAAGTGAGGACGGTGATGTCTCAACACAGTGACTTTGAACCCCCCTCAACGAAACTTGCCATTTCTGCTAAAGAACGTGAAAAGCCGGGTCGGTTCTGAATGTTTAATGTTTTACATCTACGCAGGCTGCCCTACTGCAACAAGAAGGTGTCAGTGTACTTCCAAAAGGCAACCTTAGGGGGAAAGGAAATCCTCTTTCTTTTTTCCCCCCGCCCTCCCTACAGGGGACACGGGCTTTTGCACACATTTTTGCATACTACTGAGAGAGCCCACTTTGTGTACCAGAGAGTCTGAGCAAGTCACACCTGTCAGCACTGCTGCCCCACCACCATCTGACACCCACCCTTCCTTTCTGTCCTCGTGGCAAGGCTGGAGAGAGTAAGGGGTGGCTGTGGAGTTGCCGGGGGGGGAGAAAAAAAAGAGAAAAAATGCAAGCCAATGGTAACACTTTGCCGTCTCCTCCTTTCAGTCATATTTCCGTCCTCCTCCAACAAAACTGGGGGAGGGCAAGGGAAGAGAGAGAGGGAGGCTTGCAATTTGGAAACACACACACAGGGAGGGCCCTGCCAAGAAAGGCAAAATATGAAGAAGAAGAAGAAAAGAAGGAAAGGAGTGCAAGGTTTTGAGCATTTACACAGAAAAAGGAGGTTGGGGGTAGAGAGTAAGGAAGGCAGAGACGAGGAAGAGGCGGGGGAAAGCACTGGGGCTGTTACTTCATAGAGTTCCTCGGAAGCCATGCTGAGGCACCGGCCTGGCTGCCTGCCTCCCAAGGTGGAGTTGGGTGCTGGTTTGGAGCTACTTTTATCTCAGTTGGCTGTCCTGGGTGGCCTCTCCTTTTCCTCCCATTCCTCCTGCTCCTCTTCCTCCTGCTGCTTCTCCTTCTCTCTCTCTCTCTCTCTCTCTCTCTCTCTCTCTCTCTCTCTGTGTGTGTGCCACTCCACAGTGCTCCTCTCCCTCAAATGTGCCTGTGTGGTGGTGCTTTGGTGGTGGTCGTGTTTCTCGGTCGCCATCCTCCTCCTCTGCTAGTGATGCTTGTGCGCAGACCAAGCTGCGCAACGGGGTTCGCTCGCTCACTCACACTCACTCTTGTACACTTTGCTCACGAGGCGCGGGAGAGGGTGGGGGGAGGGAGCAGTGCTGGGATTCGACAGGCCAGCAAACAGGGGTCGATTAGACTGACATGTGCATCAAAAATGGTTGTTTTCTCTCTCAAAATTATGCAACTCACAGGAGTTTTTGTGGGTATCCATTGTACCCCCATACTTTTACTTTTACTTTTACTTGTTTTGGTTGTGATGGTTGAGAATGCATGTACAGTGCTGCCCCACATAGCGACGATAATCTGTTCTGAAAAAATCGTCGCTATGTGGATTTGTCGCTATGCGGGGCAAAAAAGCCCATAGGAATGCATTAAAACACGTTTAATGCATTCCTATGGGCAAAAAACTCACCGTTATGCGGAAATCCTCCATGCGGCCACCATTTTCGCTGCCCAGTAAGTGAGGAAAGGATGCGAAAACACAGCAGGTGGCCATTTTCTTTACCTGGTGGCCATTTTGGAACCACCTATCAGCTGTTAAAAAAAAACATCGCTATGCAAAAATCAGTAAGCGAAACGCTTACCGATCAACGCAAAGCGATGTTTTACCACTAGAAACATCGCAATGCGATCGCTTTTGTGACTGCAAAAAACACATCGCTATGCAGATTTGTCATTAAACGAATCGCTCGTTATGCGGGGCACCACTGTATATGGATACAGTGAACCAAGCTGCAGTAGTATTCAGCTATGAATCACTACCTTAAGGGTGTTGGCTACAAAGGACAATTAGTTGGAGGTTGAAAGAAGACATCTGTTAACTCTCTTCACAATATATTCTGACTGGCTAAATTAGACAGAAGAAACTTATTAATGGCATTGCAAAACCTGGAGGCAAGCAATGGTACAGTTTCCTAGACGCTACATTGTCCTTCCAATGAACTCAAAATACTCTTGGGATAAAAATGCCATCTTATGCCCTAAATACAAATGGAAGAAATGCTTATATATTGTATGCAATCCAGTGGGGTCTGATTTATAGAGATCCTAGTAAATGTCTAAGATGTGCTTTATCTTTGTCACTCCTAGTGAGTTTCTTTGACAGAACAAGCTTTTGAACCTAGATCTCAGGAGCTACAATTTGACAGTCTATCTACTACACCCAACTGGCCCTCAGTACGTTATCTATTCTATCTCATTCTTTTCCATTTCTCCTCAGCGAATTCTCCCATCCCCTTTCAACTCTGGTTCCATTCTGATCTGGCCATGGTGACACATGCCTTAGTTACATCCTGGCTAAATGACTGTAAAGGCTCTGCATGGGGCTTTGTCTGGAAAGTATCAGGAAAATTCTGTGTGTCCAAAATGTGTAATCACTGGAGCTCATCACAGGGATCACATAACCTCTCTGTCACAGTAGGTCCACTGGCTATCAGTCTGTTTCTGGCATAATTCAAAGTGCTGGTTCTAATCTATAAAACCCTAAATGGCTCAGGTCCAAACTATCTCAAGGACCATGTCCCCTTTTATGAGCCTGCTTGGGGATTAAGATCATTGGGGAGGCCTTTCTCTCAGTTCCACTGTATTCACAGATGTGTTTGGTGGAATAATGGGAGAGGACCTTCTCCATTGCTGCTCCCAGACTTTGGAATTCCTTCCCATGAGAGGCCAAGCTGGAGCAATCTTTGTTGTCCTTCTCCAAAAAGGCAATGCCCTTTCTTTTCATGTAAACAGTTTCTTAGTGGAAGTTTTTTATGATTTGCTATGCCTTACAGCTGTGGATGTGTTTCTGGTCATCCTTTTGGTTATCATTTTTTTAATGTGTGTGTTTTTTAAAAAAATCCTTTTTAGTATTTGTATACTTACTGTTTTTAGCTTTGAATATTGTCTTTTAATGAGGGTAAACCACCTTGGGTCCTTTTTAAGGAGAAAAGCAGGGTAAAATAATTTAAATAAATAAATAATAAATGAATAAATAAATCTACCAGAGGTTTTGAAGTGTCTTCCAAAGGGATGGCTTAACTCAGTGTTATTAGGGCAATAAGAAAGGGGCACATCCCACATCTCTAGCCCCCTGCCAGCAAATATGAAATTTTATCATAATTTTATCATTGCTGGCCAGTTGTATAAGCACTGAGATCTCTGCCCTCCATAGACTGAATGTTAACCATTCAATCCGGCTTCAGGCCACGCTATGGTACAGAGACGGCACTGGTCGCACTGTTGGATGACCTGTTGAGGGAGGCTGATGGGGGCAATATATCCTTGTTGGTCCTCCTCGATATCTCAGTGGCCTTTGATACCGTCACCACAGTATCCTCCTGGGGAGGCTCTCCGAGTTGGGAATTGGTGGCCTGGCACTTGCCTGGCTCCATTCCTTCCTGGAGGACCGTCCCCAGAGAGTACAGCTTGGGGAGAATGTTTCGGCCCTGTGGAGCCTCAATTGTGGGGTCCCACAGGGGTCGATCATCTCCCCAATGCTGTTTAACATCTACATGAGGCCACTGGGTGGGATCATCAGGGGGTGTGGGGCATTGTGCCATCAGTATGCTGATGACACGCAGCTCTACATCTCCTTTTCACCTACCTCAGTGGATGCCGTTCTGTCCCTTCAGCACTGCCTGGAGACTGTACTGGAACAGATGCAGTCGAATGGGTTGAGGCTGAACCCGGACAAGACAGAGGTCTTGAGGGTGGGTGGCTCTTCCATTAGCGGTATAGGTGACTCCCTTTCTTTTGGGGGGCGACCCTTGCCACAAAGAGTGAGGTCCGCAGCTTGGGGATACATCTGGACCTGGTGCTTACCATGGAAACTCAGGTGGCGTCCATGGTCCACTCCGCCTATTTTCATCTACGGCAGATTGCCCAGCTGCGACCATATCTTGATGGGGGGCCCTCACTACTCTAGTCCATGCACTTGTAATCTCGAGATTAGACCATTGTAATGCACTCTATGTGGGGCTGCCTTTGAGGCTGATGCGGAAACTTCAGGTGGTCCAGAATGGTCTTAGAGTGGTCTTAATTGACTAGATAGGCGGGATATAAATAAAATAAATAAATAAATAAATAAATAATAATAATAATAATAATAATAATAATAATAATAATAATAATAATAATAATAATAATAATAATAATAATAATAATAATAATAATAATAATAATAATAATAATAATAATAATAATAATAATAATGTGGCAGCCAGGCTTCTTAGTGGGGTGAGAAAATGTCAACACATCTCCCCCACTCTGGCTGCCTTGCACTGGTTTCCCATCAATTTCTGCATCGACTTCAAAGTGTTAATGATTACATATAAAGCCCTAAATGGTTTGGGACCTCAATATTTGGCAGATCGTCTTCTCCCACCCAGATCTACCCGAATCACCCAACATAGCCAGCAGGGACAGCTGAGGGGCCTGACACCGAGGGAGGCCCAGAAGGAAAAAACAAGAAACCAAGCCTTCTTGGCGGTGGCCCCTCGGCTGTGGAACACTCTCCCTACTGAAATTTGGCTGGCACCCTTTCTGGGCATTTTCAAAAACCAGTTAAAAACTTGGTTATTTAAACAAGCCTTCCCTCCAGTCAATTAAGTGATTCCCCCCCCCCCCCTCTTCTTGAGTCTTGCCATCTTGGAAATGCGTTGTTTAGAATTAATTGTAAGAATTGTATTTTTATATATGTTATTTTGATGTGTTTTAACCTATGCAAGCCACCCCGAGTAGACGCTGTCTAGAGGGGCGGGGTAAAAATCAAATAGATAGATAGATAGATAGATAGATAGATAGATAGATAGATAGATAGATAGATAGATAGATAGATAGATAGATAGATAGATAGATAGATAGATAGATAGATAGATAGTAGACATTTTTACCATTTTGTTTTACAAGACTTGTTTCTGTTGGTGGAAGAGTAAAACATGTCTTAGGGTATTTGGCCAAAAGTGATCTCTAGATCCCTCAATGGCCTCAAGATTCTTCTCACTGGAAATTGGAATTGTATTGGTTGGTTTCTTACCCAGCCTACAAATTTCTTCACAAGTGGAATGGGGATGGGGAACTTGAGACTTTTTTAAAAAATGAAAAAAATGAACTTACAATTTTGTTCACCCTTATTTTTTGGCCATTACCTAATAGCAAACCTGCTAAGGCACATTCAACAAGAAGACTTGACTAATCTTGGACAAGTGTCCCTGTATGATAATTTATCCTCAAAAATATGCTTGTCGTATTCAAATTTTACATTTTCAGATGTAGATTTAAAACACACACACACACAAGAGTGGTATGCCTTTGTTTGGGGATCACTGAAATAGATCCATGCCAGGAAGAATGAAAAGGTGTCTTGACTAAGGTTCAAATTCACATACTCATTTATTTGTTTATTTTCTTCTTTGTCTGTTTTACTTATAGACCACCTTTCTAAGAGGACTCAAAGTGGCTCGCAGTATTAAAAATAATAGAATTAAAAATACAGTGAGATGTGCATTAAAAATGATTAAACTCTTGTTACATTTGGGTTGATTGTGGGAGCTGTTTCCAGTGGTGAAAGTAAGATAATGACTATGGAATCAATATTAGCAGGCACTTCTGAAAACCACCCTTCTGTTTCCCCCAGAATGACTTAATAAAGCATTAGACTGAAGGATTAGAAAGGGAATGGTGGCTGCCATGACAAATGGTACCTAAACATTGCAGTAGATATATCTGGAATTAGAGCCCTGAGCTTCTTGGTCAGAGGAGCTGACAGGTCTCTTCTTAGTAGTTAACCATGATGCTATGCAGGAGACGCCTTTAGTGTACAAGTCTTCACCTTAATTAAGAGCTTATCCTGCCTAGCCTTGAGGATGCTTCAATTATTTGTGTGAATCTAGTAAAGATTCTCTCTGCTGCATAGGAGATACCTGAAGGATGGCTGGTCCCACAGCACCCATATTTTAGAAACCTGCTATTTCATTATGACATTGTTAAGGTTTCTTGAGATACGGTATTTCTCTGTTATGCTACTTAAGTACACTTCTTGGTGAGATATCAGAAAGGAGGAAAACACTGTTCAACTTACTGCAAGCAACTCTCCACATTTCAAAAGTTCACTATCAGAAGAAGCCCAAGATTTTCAGAAGCAGCCTCTAGGTATTCAACCTCTTCAAAAATCTACTTATTTACTAATAATATGCCCAAAGTTGTCAATGTTATTATTCTAGAAAATCATTACTAAATTAAAATATAGCAAATGTACATGTGCCTTCCTTCCCAGTTTTTATTTAAATACAGTAGGACCCCCATATCTGTGGGGTCAGTATCCAGGGTTTCACTTATCCAGAGTCTGAGGATATTAAAAAGATTAAAAGAAAAAACTCCCCAAAAATCTTATTTTCATATGTATTACAAGAACTAGCCACTAGAGGGAGACATGAATACTTGTTAATGAAGCATACATAGCATGGTTTCTGGTGCCTTCTAGTGGCCAGTTTTGGAATTGTAAGTGAATTTATTCCTGTTTGTTTGCATGGCTTTCACCCTCGTGCCCCTTGCTTGACTGTCAAGAATCAGAGCACACGGGGGTAAACAATCCCCTCTTTTACACTGCTGCCACCAGGTGATCACTAAATCACCATTACTTCAGGAAGATGAAGATTCAGGTCCACACTTCAAAGTCTTTTAAATATAACTTTGTTTATTGATTACAGTTATTGATAGTGATTCATGGATGTCTTCTTTAAGTCAATTTATTATTAACAACAATCTTCTATCTGATAATACACTCCTAACTCTAATCACCTCTCAGATTTCCCCAAACTCTGCACTCTGTATCCTTCTCCGCTCTCTCACTCTACTCATACTCTGACTGACTCTGCTGACTCTCAGGCTCCGCCTCTCAGCAACATGAATATGCATGAACAATTAACATACTAAAACATGAACCATTGACAAAATAAAGGGGAACGCTACAGTTTGTTTGTTTGCTTGTTTGTCTGTCTGTTTATTTAACTTATATGCCGCCCACTCTACCCAAAGGTCTCTGGGCAGCTTACAACAATTAAAATACAATTAAAAAGATAAAACCAATTAGAATACAATTAAAATATATACTCTAAAAATTGCCATCATGACTCACAGTTGAAATTATTTCAATTAAAAGCCTTCTGTCACCAGCGTGGGCGCCAGAGGAATCTCAATTGGGATGACGTTCCATAGTCTGGAGGCAGCTGCTGAAAAGGCCCTTTGTCTATAAGCCATCCCTCTTACCTCCTTTTTCTTTTACCATGCTATATAATTGTTAATACAATATCATATGTCATATTCTTCTAGATTGTTTGAGTTTTTGTTAATCTTTTTAGATCAACAGGCCAAACCTGTCAAATGTTCAACATCAGTTTTTCAGATATTTGAGGATTTTACAATTTCAAAATAGCCATTTGGTTTTTGAAATCTAAAAATGGAACAGAAATGAGATTTGAACATCAACAAAATTTTTTGCCTAGATCCAGGCAAAAGATTCATCTAAAGCTGAAGTATATTGAAAGTCTCTCCCCCCCCTCCCAAATATATTAAAATGGAACAAGCTTTCAAAGATCACCATAGATTTGTGACACAACTAGATTCTTTCCTCACTTCTAGTATTTTCTGACTAAGGGACAAATACGAGTGTGTGTGTGTGTGTGTGTGTGTGTGTGTGTGTGTGTGTGTGTGTGTGTGTGTGTGTGTGTGTGTGTGTGTGTGTGTGTGTGTGTGTGTGTGTGTGTGTGTGTGTGTGTGTGTGTGTGTGTGTGTGTGTGTGTGTGAGGATATATTTTAAATTGTTGTTTTCATCATCATAAAATATTTTTAATCTAACTCTCTGTTTTGGAAAACCATTCCAGAGAATGAAATCATTTTGATTACAGTCCTCACCACCCCAGAGCACGGCCCTCTCAAATATTTTATAAGAAAGCCAAGGCATAACACCATGGCATGAGGATATCGACCACAGAGCTAGTAGTGGGTGGAATTTCCACAAGTGTGATGTCACGTTCAAAAGGATCTTCTTGCACGTATGGTGCCCAGTCATCACAGCTGAGGTTGTAAAGTGATGGGAGAAGGAGTCTTCTGATGTTCTTCTAGGTACAGTGTTAGATCAAGACCTTTTTCACTTTTCTAGACATACTTAGAATATTTCAGTTCTAGCCTAAGAGATGACAGAATACCAAGAGTGAGCATAAGCCGAATATAGGTAATCACATTCTTGAATATTCATCTCTGTTTAAAACAAAAGAAAGCAGAAAACAAAAAGTAATGGCCAGAACAGGTGATGGTGCTTCACTTCTCAATTCTATGATGATGCACACACATATATCCCATTAGACCACTGGCTGCCACTGGTTTTTATGACCTGCTTTTCTTTAACTTGTAGGTTTTCTTTTTAAAATGGGAAAGAACTGAGAACTGGCTCCCCTTTCAATCTGAAATATTAATTTAATTTTAATACACCCATGTTCTACCATGCCCCGATTCATTTTGTTGTTGCCTGGATCAACCCAACCAGAGTCTGATACTTTTAAACAAGGGAGCTTATTTATTTGTCCTGGCTATCACCCACCTAGTTTACTCTTCGCCTTTACAAACATCTCTGTAGTCTTCTCATGGGAACCAGGGCGTCTTTGCTGAAGGAATTATGATGACAAATACGGGAGTGGCAGGGGAGATGATGGTGGGGGACTGAACCAGGACGTTCACCTTGAGAGCTGTTTACATGTAAATATTTGTTAGGAAAAAAGCCGAAGCAACATTTTTTTTGCTGATGTTCCTGAGTTCAGCCCTTCCTCTGGGTGTACTTTTAATTCTGCAGCCAGAGTATTAGCAATATTAAACTGAAAATGTCATATAATGTCAAGTCTGAAAATGTCATCGAGAAGAGTGGGGGAGGGGGGAGGAGAGGAGGAGAAAATGCTGGTGACCCTGCACCATTAGCAGATGAAATAAATATGCCTCACTGGTACTGCAGAGTGGCTTTTGGGTGGGCATAATTTTATACATTTTGCATCCTATTAATTTTCATGGTGTCGATGGAGAAATATTAGAACAGCAAGAGTGTTAAAGACAAATTAACTCATCAATTACATGGATGGGACAGTGGAGACCAAGTTTATTTCACCATTTCCAATTGCAATAAAACTGTAATTACCAACTCGTGGAATCTTCATGGAAATCTGCATTCATTACCACTTAATTTGAAGTCAGTGGCTTGCTATATACCAAACTTTTTTTTTCTTGATATCACAACTAAGATCTAGGCTGGAATAAAAACAGCTGTCCCTTCAGATCCCCACAGTGACATTTTTAGGACTTGTCCTAACTAAATAATGCCCTTGGCACTATCAGTCTGGTTTGGATTTCAATAGCATAGCTAGATGAATATGGATACACTGAAGTCAAGGTCATTATGACCTTTCCCTCTGCCCACCGTCACAGTATTGCTTTTGTCTATCCCTTTCCTCCTTCATGGATTGCTGCCTTGTCATGGCGAAGGGGCTTGAGTAATTCAGAGAAGCTATGGGCTATGCCGCGGACAGGTCATAGTGGAGAGTTCTGACTAAACACAATCCACCTGGAGCAGGAACTGGCAAGCCACTCCAGTTTCTTTGCCAAGAATACCCCATGAACAGAAAAAAAGGCTAAAAGATATGATGCTGGGAGATGGGACCCTCAGGTTGAAAGGCATCCAACATGCTACTGAGGAAGAGTGGAGGACAAGTACAAGTAGGTCCAGAGCTAATGAAGTGGTTGGGCCAAAGACAAAAGGACGCTCACCTGGAAGTGAAAAGAAAGTCCGATGCTGCAAAGAAAAACACTGCATAGGAACCTGGAATGTAAGATCTATGAACCTTGGTAAGCTGGATGTGGTCAAGCAGGAGATGGCATAACCTCCTGGCAAATCGAAGGGAAAGATATGGAGGCAGTGACAGATTTTTGTTTCTTGGGCTCCATGGTAACTGCAGATGGGGACAGCAGTCACAGAATTAAAAGACTCCTGCTTCTTGGGAGGAAAACAATGACAAACCTAGACAGCATCTTAAAAAGCAGAGACATCACCTTGCCGACAAAGGTCCGCATAGTCAAAGCTATGGTTTTTCCAGTAGCGATGCATGGAAGTGAGAGCTGGACCATAAAGAAGGCTGACCGCTGAAGAATTGATGTTTTTGAATTGTGGTGCTTGAGGAGACTCTTGAGAGTCCCCTGGACTGCAAGGAGAAGAAATCTATCCATTCTAAAGGAAATCAACCCTGAGTGCTCACTGGAAGGACAGATCCTGAAGCTGAGGCTCCAATACTTCGGTCATCTGATGAGAAGAGAAAACTCCCTGGAAAAGACTCTGATATTAGGAAAGTGTGAGGGCAAGAGGAGAAGGGGACAACACAGGATGAGAAGGTTGGACAGTATCATCGAAGCGACCAACATGAATTTGACCCAACTCTGGGAGGCAGTGGAAGACAGGAGGGCCTGGCGTGCATTGGTCCATGGGGTCACAAAGAGTCAGACACGACCTAACGACTAAACAACAACATCCCTAAAGAAGCCACATTCTCTAAGTTCAGAATAACTATATATCTGACCATTGCCTAAGCTGGGAACAATGCAACTCCTCCTAGCAACTGGCCCAGTAACATTTACTCATGCAACATTCGTTCAATACATCATGGTGACAAGCCCAGGCAAGAGAAGTGAGTGTGAACAGAATGTGTTCTTTGGAGTACTCTCCTCCCCAAATATTCTGCAGAGATTCCTTGAAACTCAAGTAAAAGAGTTCTTTATAGAGGTGAGACTTTGGGAAGCCACTGGCTTAGAAGTGCACATTTGCATAAAAGAGTGTAGTTCTCCACGATACCTCCCTACAGCTATATTTCTGTCAGGTTTTATAGAAAGAGTCATTCAAGAAGTCTGATTTTTCAGCAGTTCATTCTCCCAAATGTGGTACCCATTGTCTACAGAAGTGTGCTTTCTTTCTCATAAGAGTAATCCTTGTTCTCAAAAAAAAGAGACACCATAGTAGTTTTTTGTTTGTTTATTTATTTAATTTATACCCCACCCATCTAGACACAAGTCTAGTTTCCTGCCATTTTTGCTTTGTCACAGAACAAATTTATCACATTCTTATTCCATTCTCTCCTCAAGGACTAGTCTGGTGGAATTGATATATATA
The DNA here is from genome assembly GCF_051106095.1 of Pogona vitticeps. Lineage (NCBI taxonomy): Eukaryota > Metazoa > Chordata > Lepidosauria > Squamata > Agamidae > Pogona > Pogona vitticeps. The sequence continues at coordinate 216,833,987 of NC_135784.1, read as the reverse complement.
CAGTGGTGCCTCGCATAACGTTTTTAATTGGTTCCAAAAAAAAAAACCTTATGCGAAAAAAACTTTATGCGAAACACCATTTCCCATAGGAATGCATTGGAAACCGGTTAATCCGTTCCAATAGGCACGGATTGGCGTCCTTAAGCGAAAAAACCCATAGGAAACATTGTTAAACGATACAATGTTTCCTCCATTGGAATGTTTTGAAGCCGACTCAATACATTTCAATGGCTTTGCGAAGTCAATTTTTGCAAATTTAAGTGTGTTATAAAAGGGTCAAAAATGGTTTTAAATGCTTGGATTAGCTTCTGCACCCTCTAAAACGGATGCAAAAGTTAATTTGGCTTTGATCTGACGTTTCGTTAATTTATGGTGAATTTTCCCCCCCAACTTTTGACAGCTGTCAAAATCTGACAGCTCCATTGTTTCCTATGGGGGAGAAAAAAATTCACAAAAAATTAACGAAAAGTCAGATCAATGCCAAATTAAGTATGCACATATTTTAGAAGGTGCACTAACGATTCCAAGCATTTAAAACCGTTTTTCAACATGTTAAGACACTTTTGTAATTGAAAAAATGAACATCGTTAAGTGAAGCAGGGGACCTAAAACCAAAAACGTTAAGCGAAGCATGGTCCCAAAATCGTTATGTGAAAATCGCCCATAGGGAAAAACGTTATACGAAGCACAATCTGACTCTGAAAAAATAAACGTTAAGCGAAAAAAACGTTAAACGAAGCAAACGTTATGCGAGGCACCACTGTATTGAGGGCAAAGCAGAATATGGGGCCTACACCACAGTAGTCAAGAGTTCCTTTCCATGGATCATGTGTAGATGTAGCAAGTCATCTTAGCCATGGCTTTGTAGCCCCTCAGGTAAGATGACAGCAGAATCTATTGTCTCAGGAAGGCCTGTAGATGGTTAGCATTTTCACAGTGACGGCAGAGCTATGGAGCTCTCTTCTGTTTGTTTTTCCCCCCTAAAGACTGATGTGCTAGTTTGGCTGCAGTTCTACACCCAACTGCCTAAACATATACCTCATTGAACTCCACGGGACTTACTGCTGACATGCATCAATTCATACAGTTAGGCACTTGGGCTGGTTACGAAGACTTTTGGTTCTTTAGTTGCTATTTTCTTTACCCTGCTTCTGTCCTTGCGTATACAGGGATAACAAAATTTTACAGACATTTTTAACGTATGAGTTTTTATAAGGCAGATGCCATTGTCACTGTGCATCACTTTATGTGTCCTTGTGGATACACATGTATTACATTATGTGCCATCAAGTCAGGTCAACCTGTGGCAACCCAATAGGATACACAGTGTATGTGAGAAATTTCAGGAGTGGTTTCACCACTTCCATACATACACCAGTGAGAGTTTCTATGACCCAGTGAGGATCTGAACCCTGGTCTCCCGAGTCCTGGTCTAGCACCCTGTCTCTCTCTTTGTGGAAACTCACCAAGTGAATTTCTAAACAAATAAAATAGATTATAAAGCTGGCACAGCAGCAGCGATATAGACAGGGAAAAAACCTGGTCATATTTAGCTATATCTTTTTAAGGGAAAATATTTTTATTATGATTACTGTCCAACTGGGGAAATACTGGCTGAAATCCTATATTATTATAGCTAGAGTAGGCTGATTATTAGTGGAAATATGGAGGAACTGACTCAACAAATCCCCACTGATTCAATGGGTATACTCTAATTGTGCCTTACTATGCTGAGCAGCACAATTCAAGTCAAGGAGCAAACAGGTTTTCCTCTCTTATACTTATTTTTCATTCTTACATTTGTGTGTGCTAGGCTGAAGCATTTCATAGCCCTGTTCCTCTTGTTGCTGGGTGGTGGCAGCAGGGAGAATTCCCTTTGTTTTTAATGATTTAATTTTTTGGGACTGAGCCCTTGATTGATTTTTGTCTAATCTGCCTTCTTGTAAAGCCTGTGTTCTTTGACTAGCATCACCGGATTTGACATCATCATGGCTCAGTAGCATCACATTGATGAATGATCACAGGCATCAGCAGCACCAATGAGAACACGTTTACCACCTTGTACCTCTCCTGGCGCTGGAGACAAATCATACCCTGCTCCGGTGAAAAATAATCTGGCCCTTTCGAGCTGCCTCTGTTTGCATATTGCATCAGTTCTTCTTTCCTTCCCAGAATTCTCAAGCTGCAGTTGCATCTTTGATTTTTTTAAATTTGTTTGGGAAACAGGACTTACAAGGGGAAGTGATTAGATGCAAGCACAAGGGCAGTTGAATAAAGAGCAAAGGCTGGATTGCAGGCCCATCAAGTCACTGCATTCTTGAAGCTGAGGAGGTCAGTATTTGGTAGTCAGTACTTGGAAACAGATATGCCTGCAAAGTGTTTATTAAAGGCACAGTGTACAGCAGGGATATGAAGTGCACTAGAAATAGAGTACCCAGTGTGGTGTAGTGGATAGAGTTATAGGCTAGGACTTTGGAGATCAGAGTTCAAATCCCCACTTGGCCCACTCACTGAGGGAGTGGAACTGGTAAAATTACTCCTTAAATATCTCACTTCCCTTGAAAATCCTATGACGGTTGCTATAACTCAGTTCTGACTTGATGACATGTTATTTTGGTAATACCAGTGTGGTGTAGTAGATAGAATAATGAACTGGAGACCAGAGTTTGAATCCCTACATTGCCATGGAAGCTCACTGAGGATGTGGAATTGGTGAAACGACTTCTATTAGGGTCACTATAAATCAGTTCTGACCTGATGGTACATAACAGAAACATTTCTCATTCTTGACAATTTTTCTGAGTCTTGCCTTGCTGAGGCTTATCATCAAGACTTTGTCCCGCACAGGTGAGATTTCCTAGTTTCCCATGAAAAAGAGCCCTTTCTTGTTTTCTCCATTTCCAACCCACTTTCCCTCTGTTCATCTGCATAAAGAACTGTCAAATTTTGTACAACTCAATGTCTGTTACAAAAAAATCTTGGGTGGGAGAGATACAATTATGTGCAACTAGAGTAACCATTCTGCACAGATCTGTGTTTCTTCCTGAAAAGAAAAGAAATAAAGAGTACAAAGCATTGAAGAAGTCCTGTCAAATTTCCCATGAGATTCCTTAGGGAAAAAAAAATTCAACAGAGAAATCTACCACGAGGAGAAATGAGCCCTGAACTTATGGTTGGAGGAAATTATTTTTTGCTTAGTATGATTTTTTCCCCTCGTGTTTCTCCAAAACTGGGACTTAAGCCAGTTCAAGAAGATTAACAAACAGATAAAAATGTAAAAACAAAGAACCCCACCATAAAACATTTTCATAATAAAAACAATTAAGCCAGTTGTAATATTAGAATAGATCTTAATTAAAAGCAGCTTAAATGAATATTCATCAGAAATAGGGCATCCTTCTATTAAAATCGCCTTTCTAAGCAGTCAGCCAGTTACCCAAGTCAATCTGGTTTATATCTACCCTTCCTTTTTAAAACTAAAATTCGAACCTCCCTCCCCAGGATATTTTAAAAAATAAAAATAAAAGTGCCTCAACTGGTTTTGAACTGATATTTTCTGAGAGAGAGAGAGAAAAAAAAAAAGAATGTGGACACAGCAAAACTGACATATTTGTGCCTCTTGGTAGAGAATGTTGCATGTTTAGGTCTCACAAACCTGAGATTGAAATATAATCCTTAGATAGACAATTGCTGTACAGAGTAGGCCTGGACACTGTTTTCTCTTTATCTGTGTTGAGGAAGTGTTTCTGAGCTACCATCTCAAGGTTTTCATAAGCCCACTGTCTGTCCTCATCTTCATGCTTCTCATTCACAGCTGGTCTTCCAAGCTTTCAGGCCTCCTCTGAACACTGACAGAAGGCATGACAATTTTGAAAGTGTTCTGTGATTTGGTCCAGGTTGTGGAGCATTATGGCCCTGTCCTGAATCCTGTGCTAAACCATGAGGTGCATAGAACTGGTGGCCAAGTGCTTATTTCCTCCGATGATCAAGATATATAGATTTTTCTCCGTTCTTTGTCATCTTTCTCTCCATGAGGGACCCAACAGTTGAAATTGTTGGAGTTTTATTTGCAGCCTCACTGTCTGTGGTTTGTGTCACTGAGAGGGACTTTCCTGGGCTGGGGTGATTGCTTGTCTATCCAGCACTAACTCTTTTTTTTCCCCAGACTTTAATTCAAAGAGCCTCGCCTTGCTGGTGACTGTTCCCCCCACTTTCTAGTTTGTTGATGGAATTTGTTTGCAATTGATCTGTTCAGTTGTTTGCTAAGCATATGTGCACTAAAGATAGCAGCATGCACAAGTTTATAATTTGAAGCAACTGTCAGTAAATACATGTTTTTTCCCCTTTCTACTACAAATATCTCAGTGAGTTATTGAGACTGTAATTACCATCTAATAAGAAAAGGATGGTCTTTTGGGAACTTGTAGCTAGCCTCCGTACTTCCACTATATAGCAAAAGGTATTTTATCAGAAATTCAAAACTCTGCAACAGAATTTGCACTAGATCTCTGCTCCCGTGTGCCATTTGTCAACTTCACAGTAACTCATAGCAGCTTACAGAGTCCGTGAGGTACTGAAAACTGAAATACTAACTGTGGATGAAAGGCATGCGAATCCTTGTGTCAGATGATAGTGGAACTGATAAAAACCTTGAGATGGTGGCTCTGAAAGATTTCCTCAACATAGATAAAAGGGAACCCTGAGATTATATTCAGGCTTGTGTGTGACACTGTATTAGGTGACTCACTCACTCACTCACTCACTCACTCACTCACTCACTCACTCACTCACTCACTCACACACACACACACACACACACACACACACACACACACACACACAGGACAGGCTCCTCTTTAACAGCTACATATCAGGCAGGTACAACATGGGTTTTTCCATGTGGGAAATAGTTGTACCATTGAATTTGACTGTTATAAATGAGTGAGAATTTTGTTTGGTTCATTTTTTTTTAAAAAAAGCAATGGACAAATTTGGTCATTAATAGGAGGTTTGAATGGATGTGACTGAAGGTGAAGTGGGCATATTTGTCCTTACATAGAGGATGGCCTGTCTGCCCGGCTTGTCAAAATTCTGAACAGAAATATGTACAATGCTGCAATATTTTATTGCAAGTCTCACTTGTCATAGTTCATAGCCTATCCTGACTGTGATTGTCTAGTTCTAAACTCCTGACAATCACATTTCTTGTAGAGAATTCATAAATAAACTATCAACTTTTAGAAATATATAATGCTGCAGAGAGTGTTCGTTCTTTCCTTTACCTCCTTCATATCTTGCTCCAGCTGTGGATAGCTTTGCCTTCGAATAAAATGAGATATCAGATTCAGACTGTTTATTGCACACTCATAGATCTGAACAGAAAGGAGAAGAACCTGAGCCCAGTTCAGTTGGCCACTAATCCAGCTTCATCAGCACAGTCAAAGGGGAGCAGCTCGCTCTGCCTCCTTCATTTGCTGCCTTCTCCATGTGAATAGGGAAAAGTCAGAAGAAAAGAGGGAGGGTCCATACGTGAGCAATAACATAGGGAAACTTAGGTTCTTGCTTGAGTGTAGAACCTTGATGTGAATAGGGACTTCTTCTTTTCAGATCCAGTGCTGAAATTGTGAAGAACATAATGACAGAGGGACAAGGGTCGGTATTTCCTTCTGAAAATGTCTGTCTCGCATTTATAATGACTAAATAGGGTTTCCATCTGTGATACAGGAGAATTCTATTCATACTGGCCAGAAATTAAGAAAGATGAAGATAGCCATGGCTTCCATTTACATGCTTCATGGAGACCTAGCACTCAGTTACACAGGAACAACTAATACCTCTTAAGCCCATCCCCCTCCTCATCATTCTTCCGTCAGAATTGCCAAAGCACACCCAAGGTCTGAAGTGTTTAACCTGCTTCTTCGTGGCTCTTTTTTTCCTTTTTTTTTTTTTTTTTTTGCTTTGTCCCAGTTCCCACTCAGTGGAGTAGTTTGCCGGAACCCAGACAGCCCTTTGAAGATTTGTAGTTGATTTATAAATCCTCTGAAATGTTTTGCATAAAGTTTATATTCTGTTACCATGGGATGAAATGGAAACGGCAGTATAAATGGTCAAAGCTCTGTAATTTCTTTCCTCCATTTACTGGCAGAACATTTTCCTGTCACAAGATTATATCTTCTACAGTGCTGAATTATATTCAGAAATCAAACCAGCTGATGTAGTCCTGGGCAGGCTGGATTAGGGCTATGAGAGGGTTTGGAGAAGCTTGCACTGGAAAGATAACTGCATAAAGTAACAGAATCTTTAAAAATCATAAAGAGAATTGCCCATGTGCCTAGGAGTCAAGGACCAACAACTAATATATCAATAGCAGTTTTAAGGCACAAAACTGTGAGAAATAATACAATTTGACTACAATCCAAACCGGTGTAGAGCACGCCTAAATCTATTGACATCAATTGACTGAAGTGCACTTAGCTTTGTGCTCAGTTGCAGGCTCTGTATTTCATAGTGTGATCAATGGCTCTATATCTGTTAAGAAAACTTTTATATTTTTGCTTCACCAGGAATTTTCCAGCATTGATTGGTTTCTGATTGTAATTCATTGTGAAAGGATGGCATAAAAAGAAAAAAAAGAAGGGAGAAGAGAAGTGTTTATTTTATTTAAAACAATCTGGAGGTTTAGCCATATGCACAGAGTCCCTGAAAAGTACTGCTAGATATCAAAACCTCCATCCCCACCCCATCACCAGTTTCCAGCATGGACATGTGGAGGATCTTCTTCTTTGTCTGTGTTAGAAACAAGCCACTCGTATTTCCAGAAAGTAAGGATCAGCCAACATCACTTGCTGCGAAACCCTAGCTGCAATGCTGAGCCAGCCCAAGGCATTTTGCTCATCTGAGGTAAAGGATGAATGACTCCTCTTCCCCATTTCTCAGCAGAATTTGTGCCTGTAAGTCACAACTGAAAATTACATCAATATTGGAAATGAGACAGCATCATTTGCCAACACCTCAAGACAGTTCAGTGGCACGAAGCAGGGCTGCAAAGCAACCATGAGTGTGTCCTCGGACCCCTCACCGCTGCCTCCCCCATCCCTGTGCTCTGCCACCTAAGACTGTCACTTTTGCTCCCCGAGCCCCGAAATGAAGACGCAAGACGCCAATATTGGATTTTAAATATGGGCCACACTTTATTAACCAATCATTAACTCAACCAGGTAACCAATACCAACATTTGAGGGGGCCTGCGGTAGTGCGGGGAAATAACGCCATATAATTCCTTATTAGTCAATGGGCGAGTCCCAGGCCCCAGGTTCCAGCTGTCTAACGACAGTAGGAACCTATAAGGCCTACACTAACCCCCCGGACCTCCAGCCATCGCATTTGATGACCTTTTGGTCCGAAAGTGGTCAAGCAACTCAGTCACCTTCGGCCCTGTGACCGCACAATCCTCAGAGCCGTCAGGACTGGAGCGCTGTTTATTTATGCAAATTACCAAAGGGAGACACCGTGACAACAGTTATACCCACACCACCCGCCCCATGTGACCGAAAACAAAAAACCAGAGACCAAATGCAAATGCCACCCTAAAAAACCCTATTCCAGTGTGGGATAGGCGAAAAATCCCCCCATCCAACAGCCAATCAGGATGAGGGTCAAAAATTCCTATCCGGCCCCAAAATAGGTGACCCAAAAGCACACTAGAAATCAGGCGGGCGGGTGGGTGTCGAAAGCGAAAGGGCCCAGACTGAGCTACGCAGCTCCCTTAAATCAGCTGAGATCTCGCTCCAAACAACGCGAGACCCAGGCTGTCCTGCTTCCTCACGGGGCAAAGGGAGCAAACAACGCGCGGGGCTCAATTGGCGCGAAAGGACGCCCCTTCGCGCGCGCTATCCCTACTTTGCCCAGTGGAAGAGCCCCTCCTGTTACAAAGGTGACTGGTATTATTAAGCAGCCAGGAAAGAATGGCACTGTTCTTCATTCCCCTTGGTTTCCTTGCCATACATTTTGGGCAGCACAAGTCTGTACTGTTGCTAGGGGAATGTGGCTTTTTCTTTAGCCTTTGAGATAGGACATGGGAGCATGAATCTATCCTTTTTATCCCTCCAACCCCATCAGCCTTTCCTTTCAAGCTCCTTTCACCATAACTGAATAGTGCTGATCTGCATGCAGAAGCACACTTCTCGTTGTGGATCAAAAACTGTACACAAAGACTGGCGGTACATTTACTATGATGGAATATCAATACAGTGATATGCATAACTTGACACAAATTGAGGAAGGATGGTCAGGTGATCCTACTGCAGAAGAAATGGGAAGGAAGCTTGTGGAGAGAGAGAGAAAGAGAGAGAGAGACAGGGAGAGAGGGAGAGGGAGAGGGAGAAAGAGACCACACGTCTTGTGTGATATTTGCCTGAACTAGAACAGAAGAGGGCTTGGCACTTGCCATACAGGGGCAAATGGAAATGTTCATAGAGGCAATTAGACAGAAAAACAGAAAGGAGTCGAAAGCCCCCACTCCCTCAGTATCAGGCAATCCTGGTGGACAAATCAGGCAAGAAAAGATCCTGTGGTAAATTAAGGTTTCACTGTAAACAGTACCTTCAAGTTGTTTGGCCATGTTGTAATGCCCATGATCAGTGTACTTTGACTTTAATATTACACCCATTAATACCCTGCCCTTACTTTTGAAATATAGTGGAAGGACAGTATAAGTTTCACAAGCTGAGACTTTCATGGAATTGAAGCTGTGGTGGAGTCTGATACACACAACTTTCTAGATGTTTAGCTTTAGTCAAGAATGTCAAGAACGCCTTCCTTCCTTCCTTCCTTCCTTCCTTCCTTCCTTCCTTCCTTCCTTCCTTCCTTCCTTCCTTCCTTCCTTCCTTCCTTCCTTCCTTCCTTCCTTCCTTCCTTCCTTCCTTGAGAACACAAATATCAGTTTACATATATATATGACCAGGCATATATTTAAAAAAGCAAGATTCCCATAGCCATCCTTACCCCCACCACATGCATGTTCATTCAGGTAGCACAAAGAGTATAAATTGTAATGAAGAGTGAGCAGAATATATCTTTATTATTGTTAAAATGCAGTTCAATAATTCTAGTATCTGGTCTGAACAACTCTGAAAACCCAGGTATTTGTACCTGCTGTTGAAGTGCATGAGTACGGCAGAAATGGTGTTGTTTCTGGGTTTCTTCTATAAGGACAGGAAAAAAGTGTAATTCAAGCAATCACTTTGGGTCCTACTGTGGGGCAGCTTTTATATATGATGCATTTCCTCTGGTGTGAGGGAATGACAGTTTGTTCTACAGAGTGGAAGTTTGAAAATACCATCACCTCTTAAAACACTGTCACATGTGTGATGAGGAAACATGTTTCAGAGTAGTTCGAATTGCCTCTGAAAAAAAAAATGACCTGCTGTCTCCAGTCAATCCCAGACTAGTAGACAATCTCATCATTTCACATGAAAAGAAATATTTCAGTGTGACTTTCCTTCAGCTCCTAGATTTCTCCATGTGTCACCTTTTAAAGATGGGCTCACAAAATCTGAATCACCCATCACCAAATTTGTGAAGTCTACAGATTTTGATGGCTAAGGCTAACAAACCACTTAGAACAGACTTCCCTGAGCTGGGTTTCACAAAGTATCTCAAACTACAGTTTCTAAGGCCATGTTCATGGGCCTGGATGGGTGCTGGATGGGCCTGATGGAAGCTTTACTCCAAACAGCAGGAGGGAACTGAACTGGGAAAGGCTGCCACAGGACAGAGGTGGAGGCGGAGGTGAATGATTATTTCTTTACCAGTATTTGACATGATGACTTTAGAGAGAGATCACATCTGGCCTCCCACCTTTTTTACATTAGCTTGAGTCATTCTGGAATTTTCTAATGTTCAAGTGCTCAATGCTGACATGTTAGTGAATTCTGACTGTTATTTCTTCAATTCCTAAAGAAAGTCACTTCACATATTGTCTCACACAGCAGTAGCATTGCTACTGGACACAAGAACAGAAAACAGCCTTTCCTGGCTCTACTTTCTTTAGCAACATACACAAATATACCCTTCCCTCTAGCATCTGTATGTTTCGGGATAGATCTAAAGACCATTCCATTTTCAGAAAACTGTCCCTATGTCTGGACGTATGCCAACATGCTGATAAAAATGTGGTGGCTAGGACACATTCTTGCTACTGCATTCAAAGATGTTATCTGAGCTAGCAGTTGCCATAAAAAGATATGATCTGTTGGACATACAAAAGTGTAGGCCGTGTGTGGTGCTGAAGGGAAAGCTCCACTTTTACTGAGCATTAGCAAGCTCCTTTATGAGTCATTCACAACCATATCTCACTATACATTAAGCCAGTTGTTCCTAACCTTGGGTCCCTAGATGTTCTTGGACGAACTCCCAGAAGCCTTCACCACTAGCTCTGCTGGCCAGGATTTCTTGGCGTTGTAGTCCTAGAACATCTGGGGACCCATGTGTTCTCCCACAGTCAGGTTTTTATTCTGACAGCCTATATTCACGGATTAGCTGCTGAGGAATGGTGATTAAAAACTGGGCATTGTACTTTTCCATTTTTTAAAATACCTCTATTTATGTCAGTATACTCTACGTATCCCCTGCCCAAAATCTGGTTCTATATTTAGAAGCATGATTTCCTACACAGTAGCTGTCTCTAGTCAATGCAGGTGAGTAAGCCAAATGAAGGCCCTCTACGTGGGAGGCCAGCGCTATTTCCAACTGCTTTCAGATTATAGGCTTGATTTAGCTCTAGTTAATAACTCTATTAACTGGGATAGGGTTGCTGTCCTTTTATCAGCTCGGCAACACTACAGACACATTATGAACAACCCATCAGTGACATAAATCTCTTGATGTAGCAATACACAGAATGCTTTGTCTTTTTTTTTAAGCCTGTCTCAGAGAATCAACACCTCAGCCTTCCATTTCTCATTGACAAAAGTTAACCTCGGCCCCTGTGGTGGTTAAACTAGGCCGCCTCTTCTAAATCTCTGCTCAGGAGCCCATCGGTTGGTTGGCAGCTTTTGGATTGGACACGCCGTTAAATGCAGCATTTCAGATAACAATGGGGTGGAGGGGAAGGAGCAGGAAGAAACAAAATTGGATGAGCCTGGCTGCCACTCTGTGGGATGGAAACTCACGGGGGTCTGTCGAAACACAGCACGAGTGCAAAGATCTAAGCCCCTAAATGTACTGCCTATATACAGTGCCACAGACTGCCTTGTTGAGCTACTGAAGCAAAGCGCTTTTCATGTGTAAATGGTAAGTCCTTTCATTTTTCACGCTAGTGTGTTCCAAGTCTGCCTGCTGAACAGCAAACACACAAAATCCGCTGGAGCTATGTTTATGACTGGAGAGGTGTGGCTTTCATCTCAGTGCTATGAACCCGCATGGCAGCTGTGTGTGCCTTGCACTTTGCTGGTTGCTGGTTCAAATCCCAGCTGGCCGTTTGGCTTTGCTATGAAAAGTCTGTACTCTTGGTGCTGGGAGCAATTTTATGACTGTGAGAGGAAATGCAACCAGGAATGGGGGAGGGTCTTCAAAAAAAAGCAAACAAAGCACAACATCAGACTGCTCAATGATTCATAGCTTCAAGCTGGAACGAAACAGGAGAATCTGCATTTCCTGGATCTGTTGAAAGTAGAAGGCAGCTGTTTGGGTGTTGCATGGAATGAATTAAGAAGAGAAGGTGGAAGGACTGGTGGGGGTGCAGAAATATAGGGCCTGGCAACAATAATGACAAGAATAAGAGCACGAACAATGCATGTCAGAATTGAAGTATCATTTAAGGAAATAAGCGTACTTCCTGCCAGGTTGCCTATCTTTCATCCTCTTGGCTCAGCAAGCTACTGTTCAAAAGCTACAGATTTCAGCTCCAATTTATTTTCAAAGTTAGCCTTTAGCAAGAGTGAAGAACTGGAGGTCTCTTGGCCAACTAAGGCTCAAAAAGGAAATAACTAGTTGTCTTCATACAACTTTTTGTTAGACTTCACACAGATATTGTGGGAGTTATTTCAACCTCCCATGCTGCTTCCAGTAGGGATGGCTAGGAGGGTCCTTTCTGAGCAGGGGGTGAGTGTCAAATGTATCCAGTATCAGTCAATCATTCCTTCTCTGCCTCTGAGCTCAAATGGAGTCATGCCTTTTTGCTTTGTTTCTTTCCCCCTCTCTTTTGTCTATTTGGAGTCAGTGAGTCTGTTGAAGCCTGTTGCTGAAAAGCAGTCATGTATTTTTTGTTTGCTGTTTGATCTGTTCAAATGTAAGTAAATGCAGCCCTTTTATTCTTTCTACTATTAATGTCTTAGAAGAGTTATTGAGACTGTAAGTGCTAGTTAATGAGAAGCTAATTCTGCTCTGTGAATCCCTGCACTTCTGCTGTTTAGCTAGAGGAATTTACTTAAAATTCAAAACTTTGCAAGAGATATTTGCACCAATGTTGCACAGTTGTTACAGAAGAGGTGATGTAAAAGGAGGATGGGAATCTCTGGTCAGCCACAAAACCCACCGAGTGACCTTGAGCCGATTAAACTTTCTCTCCACCTACCCTACTTCACAGGACTGTTATAAGACTACAAGCAACTTGGCGTCTCACACACAAAAGAGGAGGGTTTTTTTGGGGCGGGGAATAGATTTTGGATATACACGGGGGAGGGCTGCATTATATAGGATACATTATCCCACTTCCATTTCTGCCAATTGAAGCATTTCTGTTAATGGATATAACTCATAGCCATAATAAATGTTTAATGATAATTTTTACAAATATATACACATTTGTGTGCACTTTCCCCTAATATAAATAAGAAATACATGTACTTTTATTTTTTTGAGAATGCTAATTGCAAGATTCAATTAAGTACAGTAGGACTGTAGGACTGCAGTATCCATGGGGGATCAGATTCCACTCCTCCATTCGTGGATGCCAGAAATAATGGACAAGCAAAACACTTCCAGTTTCTTCGATGTCCTTGGGTGGTTGAGAGAGGGAGCCCTGGTCTAGTCTTGCCAAAGGACTGGGTTTCCTGCCCTCCTGTTCACAAGGGAGGCTTTCCTGAAACTAGCAAATGCTACCTTCCCCCTGCTCTCCCCTCGCAAATGTGGCTTCTCCATTTCACTGGAAGCTGCTTCTGTCCAAGACATCAGGACACAAGTGCATTTCCGTCAATCCACCCGTATATAGACTAGTCTTTGGTTCCATCTTATGGCCAGTCCTGGTAATGCACATGGAAATGTGCATTTATTTATTTTCAGGCAGCTGATAAGTGAAAGTGTGGGTACTGATCCCATGGATACAGCAGTCCTACTGTACAAAATTGGAAGGATAAGTCAGTATCTTTTTGGATAATGGTGGAGAAGTGTGAAATAGAATCATAGAATAATTGAGTTGGAAGGGACCTAAAAGGCCATCCAGTCCACCCCCTTGCTCAATTCATGAATCCAATTCAAAGCAGATCTGACAGATGGTTGTCCAAGTAGGTTGGTTCAGTTAACAAACAAATGTGTTCTCCATTTGGCATGAAGAGCACTGAGAGAATTTTGATGCTGTACCTCCTCAGAGCAATTCAGTTGCTATACCCAAAAAAGGTTTGCAACAGGATATATGGAATTTTGGGCCATAGATGTTAGCCATGTTCCATGACACATTAAACCCAACTTCAGTCCCCAAACCTGATCCCACTCAAGAGGGAAGTCTGAAGTGGGCCTCTGTTTGGATTCACTTGTTAAAGCAGGACTTCAAAGCTCACAGAGAGTAGTTCTATTGATTTAGCAGGCTTGCCTTTGATTAGACATGCATATGTTTGATACAATCAGTGTTTGACATCCTGTTCTCCAAGACAGTAAGGGCATATTTTAAACCTTGGTCCTCCTGTTTAAAAAACAAAAGAAAACAAACAAAACACATCCAAAAACAAAAGCAACCCCTCCGACCTTACTCAGGTTTTTGCTGCACATTTTGTCATATTTTCCTGAACAAGTGGTCAGATTACAACAGCCCATTTCAACTCAGCCCTGAAAAGCTTACTGATAAAAGGTTAAGCAGCCTGTATTGCTTTCTGTTAATATGAAAACCTCAATGACAGGGATGACTCTGTTTTTTTGGCACATATCTCCTTTATGGATGAGGCAGGTTGTCTCTACAAAGTACGACACCCTATTCAGGATTCTCAAGCCCCTGTGACAGATCTCACCCTCCCCAAACCCTTGTGAGAAACCAAGATACCAACTTCCTTTCACTTTCTTTCACTGTGGTTTGCAAAATGTGGACCAAATGTGTCTACCATTTTTTTTCCTTTTGGAATGCTGAGCACACATAACAAAGCAAACAACAAAACAGGCTGACACTTCAGAAAGACACAACCAACCCATCCAGTGCTTTTGATTTTAATAGTCCATGAAACAGTGCAGCAGTTTTCATAGAGCTGCATTTTGCATATTTGCAGGAATATATTTTTATTTATAAGATTTTTAGCCACACCATTAACAATGATCTCTGAGTGGTGTACAACAATATTAAAACTTTAAAAATTTTTAAACCAGGCTTGTCCAACCTGCGGCCCCTGGGCCGCATGCGGCCCAGTTCGGCTCATAATGCGGCCCAGTGCAATTTTTTATTTTTAAAGAAATTCCAAAGTTTCAAGTTACACTACCAGCGCTTGTGGCCGGAATGTGGCCGGGGCACGTCACAACAGTTGGGGGGGGGGGAGAGAGAGGGAACGAAAGATGGGGCGGGAGGGGAGGAGAGAGGGGGGCTGCGTGACTGCATTGCGCCATCGCCGTCAATAGGTGGACGCCCTCCCAGCCCCATAAAGCCACAGGAGTCGAAGCTGGCAGCCTCTACTGTCTGAGATCACAGCTGCTGGTAAGCGCGCTTGGAGTGGGGCTGCGGAGGACGGCTAGGGCTGTCCCCTCATGCGGCCCAAACCAAATTTACAGTATGTGCGGCCCAAACCAAATTTTTATCTTCTAATGTGGACCAGGGAAGGTGAAAGGTTGGACACCCCTGGTTTAAATCATTAAAAACAGGCAATATTATAATACCCTAGATTAAAAACAGTCATTAAAACATTAATACAGTATTAATAAAGCCTGCTGCTCATACAGCCAGCTAAAGGATACTATTTACTTAAAATGCTGGCTAAACAGAAAGATCTTTGCCTGGCACCGAAAAGCCAAAAGTTTCGGAGCCAGGTGGATCTCTATAGAGAGGGCATTCCAAAGTTGTGGGGCAATAACCGAGAAGGCCCTATTTCGGCATGCCATCCCTCTCACCTCTTTCAGGGATGGCACCTTCAGAAGGGCCTCCTGGCCTGATCTTAAAGTACAGGCAGGCTCGTATGGAAGAAGGCAGTTCTTTAGGTAACCAGGTCCTAAGCTGTTTAGGGCTTTATATGTCAAAGGAAGCACTTTGAATTGGGTCCAAACAGCAACCAGCAGCCAGTGTAAATTTTTCAGAACCGGCATAATATGAGTCTGTGCAGCGGCACCGCTTACCAGCAGAAGTCAGTCTTTCAAATACAGAAATGTTCTCTGCAGCTGCCATAAATAAATAAATAAATAAATAAATAAATACATACATACATACATACATACATACATACATACATACATACATACATACATACATACATACATACATACATACATACATACATACATACATACCTTACAGTCTCATAGTGAGGAACATTGGTTTTGTATGTGTGTGGATTTTTTGTTCATTCTCCATTAGTGTGTGAAGACTAACCAGCTCAGGATTTACCTCCCTGCTTATGTATAATATATAAACATGAGTCCTGTTCAATTATCACTAGAGTTAGTGTTCTGACATCATTTCAGTGTAGTGCCTAGCTATGCTTCTTTCAGCATTATGTTTTCCATGTTTTCAACAGCAAACCTGAAGCAGTTCCTGGCCATGTGTAGGCTCTATGCATCAGCAGGAGCCCTGATAAACCTTGATCACATTTAGCATCTACATGTGAACAAGAACCTCTGTTTCTCCTACTTGGTGGTGAAAGCATGAAGGACATAACAGTCATGGGATTGAGCCTAGACATTCTGTTTTAATCACAGTCAGGGCTTTAATGTCTCTGATTGTTATGACTGCTAAATGCTTTAGAATGGCTCCCAACCTGGGATCCCCTGATGTTCTTGGACTAAAACTCCCAGAAGCCTTCACCACTAGCTGTGCTGACCAGGGTTTCTGGGAGTTGTAGTCCAAGAACATCTGGGGACCCAAGGTTGGGAACTACTGCTTTAGAACAATATTGACCTCAATTTATTTCCATCCCCTTCTAATCCAGCCTTACCCAGATGATGTCCACTAAATGTTTTTTCTAAAGCTCCCATCATCCATCCCATCATAACTTTTGTCTACTATTGGCTGGGCATGATGGAGATTGTGGTCAAGTACATCTAGATAACATCAGGCTGGAGGAGGTTGCTCTAATTTTTCCAACATAACCTTGTGGTTTATCAGATGTTGTTTATCCTTAGGAAAGAAAGAGGTGGTTGCCACTGAACAACTTGTGGGAGGACAGCAAAATCTATTGTTGACTGAAAAACGCTGCAGTATTCACAACAACATGTTTAAATCTGACCCCAATGATAGTCTGGCTGTCTCTTGCCCAATATGTGCAACCAGCACAGATTTTAATATGAACAGGTTTGTTCTGTCAGCAGAGGCTGCTTTCACTTGAGGATACTTTCCTTTAATATGGGGTCCAGAAGAACTAATTTAGCTGTGCTTTGATAGTCTCTTTTTTTAATGCAAGTGAGTAGATTCCTTTGCATTTGATACCTCTGGCTGAGCCACCTTATATCTTGTTGGTCTACAACTCCCATGATCCCTTAACACTAGCTATGTCTACGGGCTGAGAGCTCAGAATTAAGGAAGTAAATCCTCTCTTGTTTGATCTCACAAGTTAAAGATAACACAGTTCAATGTGGGAATTATTAATTATTTTTCATGGGTGGGTTTGGGGTAGTGGGTTGTTTGACTCACTGTGAACTGCCCAGAGTAGTGGCTTGCATCTAAATGGACAGTATATAAATGTGACTAATAAATCAATAAAAATAAATAAGCATAGTGCCACATTCTTCTCAACACGCAGAATAGCAAGTAATTGACCGGGGCATTCAATAGAGATTTCACATTAATAAGAATGGTTTTTTGCATACATGCATGCATACACACAGAGAGACACACACATATATGCACACACACACACACACACACACACACACACACACACACACAGAGAGAGAGAGAGAGAGAGAGAGAGAGAGATTTTCTTTGCCCCAGATTGCATAATTTATGGCTTACCCACAATTAGATGTTTGCTGGTCAAATTAAGAATTTTAAGTATTAGATCGATTGTCGGCATCTTTGTTAAAAATCAGTGAGTCTCGTTTGCTTGCTCTCTATATATGTGTATGTCTGTGTACACATGTGCATTTGCTTAAGAGACAAAACACTGGAAACATCTTACACAATTTATAGAGATTTGTGTGTAGGTGCAGTATCTTTGTCTTGCTCTTGGCTAGAACTGAAGAATCTTACAGGGCTTTAAAATATGACAGTGATGTGTCCTCTTTTATTGAAATGCCTAAATAGACAAGATTTCCCCCCAGTTTTACTGTGTTTTTGGTACTGGCTTAGGGAATCCATTTGTTGTTTTTTTCCTTTTTTACCATCTTTAAAATCTTCACTATGGGCATGTAAGCCCAACATGGGTTTTTCCATGGCGAGCTTAGAAATATTTATGTTGAATTTGGTCACTGGAGATTGACAACTAATTCAGCCATTTATCTTCTTTTTAAAATAATAATGGTTAAAAATTCAGAAATCTTAACAGGTTTGATAAAAAGATCCTAATATTAATATTTTTGGATGTCTGAGAAAGCATAGTCAGTAGATTCCCTTATGTCTATGTAGACAAGCCTCTATTACAGAAATCACATTGAAATCATAAAGCTTTCAGTACATAATTGTGTCTTGTATTCTCATCTGACAGCCTTACGATTTCCCACGTAGTTCCCAACTTTCAGGTTTACTTAATTTCTTATCTCTCATATTTGGAAGGGGGTGGGGTAGGCTGTGGTATTGGTTGGCTGTGTGGGGTGGTGGCTGCCATTCCGGTAGGCAGAATGGTTTTGTTTTGTTTTTTAATATGAAGTATGAATAAAAACGGGTAAATATTCATCCCTTCTTATTTATGGGGGTCTCTGGAAACCACAAACACGGACCAACGGATATTTAATGAATTGGCTATATTTGTTGGAACAAACAATCTGTTTTTATATCCATCCCAATCTCTAGTGACAATCTCTTCCACACTGAAAAAAATACAGTCTGTCCCCTGTCCAGCTCCCTGATTTTGCTGTTTTTGGCCAGCTGAACAAGTGCCTTTTCAAATTGGGAGAGGCCATGATGCACCGCCTAACCTCTGAATGCTCAGAGGTCAGGGTTTCCCATCTGTTGAGGTCCATTCCTAAGGCCTTCAGATCCCGCTTGCAGATATCCTTGTATCGCAGCTGTGGTCTCCCTCTGGGGCGATTTCCCTGCACTAATGCTCCATACAGGAGATCCTTTGGAATCCAACCATCAGCCATTCTCACGACATGCCCAAGCCAACGTAGACATCACTGTTTCAGTAATGTATACATGCTAAAAATCCCAGCTCGTTCTAGGACTACTTGATTTGGAACTTTGTCCTGCCAGGTGATACCAAAAAATGCATCAGAGACAACAGATATGGAAAGTGTTCAGCTTCCTCTCCTGCCATTCACAAAGGGTCCAGGATTCACTGCAGTACAGGAGTGTGCTCAGGGCACAGGCTCTATATACCTGGATCTTGGTATATGCGGTCAGTTTCTTATTGAGCCATACTCTCTTTGTGGGTCTAGAGAACATGGTAGTTGTTTTGCCAGTGCGTTTATCCAGCTTGACATCTAGAGAGAAGGTGTCAGAGATCGTTGAGCCAAGGCACACAAAATCATGAACAATCTCCAATTCTTGTCTAGAGAAGATAATAGAGGGAGGTGAGTCCATGCCCTGGCCCATGAGTTGTGTTTTCTTCAGGCTGATTGTTAGTCCAAAATCTTGGCAGGCCTTACTAAAACAATTCATAAGTTGTTGGAGCTCTTCAGCAGAATGGGCAACAACAACTGCATCATCGGCAAAGAGGAAGTCCACATGCATTTCAGCTGGAATTTGGTCTTCGCTCTCAATCTAGAGAGATTAAAGAGTTTTCAATCTGATCTAAACTGGAACTTCTGTTGCAGTTCCAAAGGTGTGCTTCAGGATGACAGCAAAAAAGATCGCAAACAGAGTCAGCATGAGGCTACAGCCCTGTTTCACTCCAGTTCGGATATCAAAGGGATCTGATGTTGAGCCATCAAAAACTACATTGCCCTTCATTTCCTCATTAAAGGACCTGATTATGTTAAGGAGTCAAGGTGGACATCCAATCTTAGGAAGTATTTTAAAAAGGCCATCCCTGCTAACCAAATCAAAGGCTTTTGTAAGATTTATGAAGGCCACAAAGAGTTGCTGTCATTGTTCCCTACATTTCTCCTGCAACTGTCTGAAGGAGAATACCATGTCAGTGGTGGATCTATTAGCTCGAAATCCACACTGTGATTCTGGATAGACACTGTCTGCAAGCACATGGATTCTCTTCAGCACAACAAGGGCAAGCAGCTTTCCTACAACAGTGAGAGATGCCATGGTAGTTATTGCAGTCGCCCCTGTCACCTTTGTTCTTATACAATGTGATGATGTTTGCATCTTTCATGTCCTGTGGTACTCCACCTTCCCTCCAGGAAAGACAAAAGATTTCATGCGGTGATGATCTCTTTACAGCACTTCAACACTTCAACAGGGATGTTATCCTTCCCAGGTGCCTTGCTGGAGGTGAGGGAGTCCAAGGCTGTTTTTATTTTTGCTAAAGTTGGTTCACTATCCACCTCTTCCAAGATAGGCAGGCACTCAATGTTATTTAATGCCTCTTTGGTTACTACATTCTCCCTGGAATATAGCTCAGAGTAGTGCTGTACCCAGCGTTCCATCTGCTGTGCTCGGTCCTGGATGATCATGCCTGTAGCAGTCTTCAAAGGAGCAGATTTCTTGACTTCCGGCTTGACGTCGCGACGAGACTGTAGCAGGAGAACAGAGTTCTGTCCCCTGGGCTGAATTCTGACCCGTTTTGGGACACCGTAGGGTGTCGGAACCACCTTGGAGGGGTGGTGAACTGGGGGAGAAAGCCTGTTGATCACGGGGCGGCGGCGGCCACCCCGGTTCGATCCAGGAAACTCCCTAATCAGGCAATGGGCAGAAATAAGCAGCTTCGGCTAGCTTCCAAGTCGCTGGCAGCCGTCTGAGAGAAGCAAGGAACAGCACCTGGCATCACTGTTTTTCCATCGGGTGAGAATTATTTTGCAACTAATTGCCTACGTACCCCTACATATGGAAAAAAAAGAATTGCTATCTTATCTCAGTAACTTTCTAAAGCGGCAGAAAATCTGGTGAGAGGGATAGCTGAAGAAAGTAACTTTTTTTAAACTATACTTTAAGAATATTTACAACCTGGTGTTATAAGCTTAAGAGACCTTCATGCAAATTAAGTGTGAACATTGTTTTGTCTATCTAAAGTGTTTGGAATGATTCCCAGAAGAGGTGGCCTTGGACATTCTGTTGTTGCTTAAGGCTGAAAAACTGTTTATCTCCTCCTGAGCTTCTCTTTGCATTTGGCCGGAATTAACCCTAAAGTGGACTTTTCAAAAACTGTTCCTTGGGTCGAATTTGGTTCAACTCTACATAGCCAAAGCAGAACTCCTGAAATGACTCTGGAAATTTGGAATATCTGTTTATAAGCATCTAGGCAGCAGAAACAGAATGGCACAACAAGGACAATTTTGGAATGAAGTAAAATTTATGCTTCAACGAATATTAACGACCGTGACATCTCATTATGAAGAGGCAAAATTATCCAATCAACATAAGGACTATAGTCCACAAGCAACTGAAAACAACAAGGAAGGAAATGGGAGTATCACAGATGATGCATGCCAAATCAAGCAGCAGCTTGAGAAAGGTAATCTAAGAGAAACATCAGTCTTGGACCAGAGGAGAGTACCAAGGGAAGACAAAGGGAAAAAAACAGCAAATTAACCAAAAAAAAGCCTGGAAGACTCATTGAAGATAGACCAAGTACAAAAAATGGACATAAATCAGATCTACAAAATGGTTTTAGAGGACATGAAAGATGACAGCATGTTTAGAGATATAGCAGGGAATGAAAAAGAGGAACCAGAGAGGGAATTACTTAGAAAGATGAAAAAAGGGAAAACAAGGAAGGGCCCCTTAATATTGGAAACATGTTTATATTTATCATTTGGATCTGTAAAAGGGTATATTCTATATATTAAAAGAAGAACTAAATTGAAATAAGGGAGCCCGAATCAGGGTAAAGATGTAATATGGTGACTTTTTATTTTAGGCAGACTAAACTAGATATAAAGCTGGGTCATGGATCTGGAACAACTTTCAATAAGAATGTTATTAGAAGATCTTGAGAACTTTATATAATATGAGAGTAATATTATGATAGTAGCTATACTATATACTAAAATCTGTATATGAATGGTTTGAAAGAAGGTTGGAATTTGGGGGGATAATCGAGAAGACACTGAGATGTAAAAAACAAATAATTGTAAGCAAGTATGTAACACGATGTCTGATAAGCACAAACAATGTAGATAGATTGAAAAATTAATTAAAAAAAGTTACAAAAAGGAGCAGATTTCTTCTGTATTGGAACTAAAGCCTGCTTGATAGTGTCACACATTCCCTTGATGTAAACTGTAAAGACTAATGGCTATATTTAAGATGTCATTACATTTTTGTCTTCTTTATACTTTTTTTTAAAAAAAAAATATTTCACTTTTGGCCTGATAATACTTTTTGGTGTAATGATGGGTCAACCTTCTTACTTTATAAATTAATGCAATGACTTCTAGTGTTGTTAGATTTTGGTATAACACATGACACTTTTTCATTACTTCAAAACATTGTTGAGATTCATTTTTGATGGCTCAAATTTTTCCAAAAATTTGGAAAAATATGTGTGTTCATGTTTTCCAAAATTTTGTATTGTTACATGACTGCCATTTTGTTTTTAAAAAATCAGAATTAAGATGGGATGCATTAGAGGCTATGAATGATTCATGAGAACTGAATTGCATTTAGAAAGAAAATGTTTCCATGTTAGCTTATATGTCCCACATGCCAGTGGCTTCAGTGCTGTGTAGTCCTGGTGTGTTGCTTCCAGTCGGATTCATCTAATGCTCACTGATCATAGAAGTTCTGGAATTTTAAGCATTACATTACAAGCATGCAAGCAACATACAGAATCCAATGTGATTTTGAGTGCCATGCAGCTGGTCCTACCCTGAGCCCTGGCCACAAGAACGAGCACTGGCTTTGCCCATGATGAGTGAGTGTACATTAAGCAATGCCGTGTGGCTGCTCAGCTGGAATTGAAATCTGCTGAATACAAAGAGCCTCAAATTGACTCACTTTCTGGGCCTTTGTAAATGTGTGCAATCTGCCAAAATACAAGAAAGGCAGAAGCTTCATGACCATATTTGCAGTTGGCTTCAAGCTTTTATATTTGTTTTGCCTTTTGTTACACAATTTGAGAATTAGTTCATCAGGCTGGAATTTAGCCTACTGGTATAAGCAACATAATATAATCATACCAGGAGAAATGCCTGTGCTTTAAGCATGTTTCAGATAGTGAGACTCCCCCTGTTGAAACATCAGTACCTGTAAATGCCTCTAGTGTTCTTCCCTCTTCCACAAAGAATCTTCTCCCCTCCCTACCCCTGGGAGCCTTCTACTGTCATAAATCTCTTATTGGCCATATTTTAGTTCTGAGTTGGGTCATTAGACCTCAGTTCATCATGAAAGAACAGAGCAAAATGGCTCTCTGCAAGAAACTTATGTCCCTCAAAAACTCAGCTGAGGAAGTGCTCTCTGTCCTGTTTCTACACGAGAAATACTAGAGATAAGACACAGCGGAATATGCCACCCTTGTTATCCAAAACTAACATCACAGATTTAAATTTCCTGCTCAACCATACTCACTATACAAGTCTTCTTAAGAGATTCCTGTAGAAGCAGTTCTTGTATTTATCTAAACTTCTGATTTTCATAACATCTCAAATGTCCTTGAGGCCGTCTGTATGAATCATTTAGCAGTATGTGTGCACTAAGTTAATATTTATAAGATCACTGGTTTTTTTAAATTGGGGGTTTCCTCTGTGCATTTAATGTTGCTTTTCAGATCAAAATGCAAGGGGAAATTAAACTGGCAACAGCAGATAAAACAACATTTGGTTGTTATAACAGCCTGCAGCAGATTCATCTTGGCATCACCACAATAATATTGTGGTTTCAAAAGACATGGGATAAGGAATATGAAGGGCTGGAAATTATTGTCTTGATGCAAAGAGTCCAAAGTCCGAAAATAACACTTAAAATGATTTTGGTCAAATGGGAGGAAATGGGGTGTGTGTTTGTGTGATTCTGTTATGAGACAGAATGTGGCATCTGTTTCAGGCAGCAGATTTCAGGGGTCATGAAACTGTTAATTACAGCAAAGAGTATCAGCAAGTAAGCTGATCTTTACTTCATTTGTGGTTACTGTATTTTCACTGCGATGGTTTCTACTTTCTACATCAAAATCGCTGGGGGGGGGCTTTGGGTACTGTATATCGTGAACTGAGGGGCGGTGAGGCACTATTTGCTGCCCCACCCTAAAGCAGGGTAGTGTCTTGAGCTGCCCGGATGTTTTGGGCCACAACACCTATGCATCATAATCATAAGCCAAGCTGCCTCAGGCTGATGGTAATTGTAGTCCTGAACCTGCTTTAGCCACTGAAGCTGAGAATTGCCTTTGCCAACTTATCCCGGAATAACCATGCAAGACCAGGTATATGGGTTAAACACGGGCCACACTTTATTAATATTGATTCATATTCAATGAACATGCTAATCCTCTGAGGAAAAAGGGGGGTCCTGCTGTAGTGCGGATTCAAATTCTCACTGGGTAATAGGTTGGCTCTTGCCCAGCTGCGAGGCTGGGCTCAGGCCTCAGTTATTCCCTTCGTTATCAACATGGAATAACTGACGGTCTCCGAATTTCCCCGGACCCTTTTGTTCTCTCTGTACCTTTCGCGGGTCCGGTAGCGTCTCCAGCACATCTTTACCTTCCAGCACGACGGTTGCCTACCCGGGCCTGCTACTGGTCCAGATGCGCTGGAATTTGTTGCCACTACCCCATAAAACAACATCCAGTACCTTTGAATCCGCACTCCCCGCCCCGTGTGATCAAATGCAACCACCTTCGTTAGGCCAACGCTCCTAGTCCAGTGTGGGATAGGTGAAAAATCCCCGCCTCCATTGGCCAATTGGGTGGAGGGTCAAAAATTCCTATCCGGCCCCCAATAGGGCGACCAGCTAATCTCGCACTAATCTCGTAAATAGGGCGGGCGGGTGGGTTGCCAGTTCAGCAATGGCTGCTGGAGAACAAAGGGGGGAACCCCCTTTAAATGCCCTCTGACCTGCCCACGCCCCTTAGCCGTCCTTGCGTCCGGCCACCCAATGTCACGCGTTAATCCGGGCAAGTTGCCAAAGCCCCGCCTCGATGATTGGATCCCTCCGGTCCCTCTATCGGCATGACCATTGCCAACTTATCCCAGAATAACCACGCGAGACCAGGTATATGGGTTAAACACGGGCCACACTTTATTAATATTGATTCATATTCAATGAACATGCTAATCCTCTGAGGAAAAAGGGGGGGGTCCTGCTGTAGTGCGGATTCAAATTCTCACTGGGTAATAGGTTGGCTCTTGCCCAGCTGTGAGGCTGGGCTCAGGCCTCAGTTATTCCCTTCGTTATCAACATGGAATAACTGACAGTCTCCGAATTTCCCCGGAACCCTTTGTTCTCTCTGTGCCTTTCTTGGGTCCGGTAGCGTCTACAGCGCATCTTTACCTTCCAGCACGACGGTTGCCTACCCGGGCCTGCTACTGGTCCAGATGTGCTGGAATTTGTTGCCACTACCCCATAAAACAATATCCAGTACCTTTGAATCCGCACTACCCACCACAGCAATGGGAATAGCCTACTATTTCCCATGCTCCCCCTCGAGCTGCTGCAGCTTGCACAGCAGACCCCCCTTGACATCTTCCAAAAAGACGTCCAGACCACGCTCAGACAGGTGCACTCCGTCCGGCCTGTACAATTCCGGCCTATCGAGCCGTATTCTGTGGTGCCCGATCACTTGACCTAGGCTGCCACAGACTGCTCTGCCGACTTCTCTGTTGACACTCCTCCGGGCCTTGTTTACAGACCAAAAGTGTCTCGCCCTTTTCCAAATCCGGAGAGAGATGATGGTTGACCACACCAGCCGCATCTCTGGATACGTGCGCCTCAGCCAGCTGAGGTCACGCACCACATCGATGATCAGTGCCTTTCCTGGGTACTGAGCCAAATCGTTGCCACCCAGGTGTATCAATAACATGTCTGGTGGTTGCCTACCAAAGGCGGCCGCTCGGCAAAGCTGACTCCACAGCATGCCGCGGCGCCCCTTCCACTCCACAAGGGCTTGGCCAATCCGCTTAATGTCCATTGGTTGGTAGCCGAGAACCACCGCTGTTGATGCGGCCCCGATTCTGAATGAATGCATGCCAAATCGCTGTCCCTGGGCCCCGTCCTTTCTCAATGCTTCCTCAGTCAGCTTCCAAAATTGGTACTTCGTGAGGGGGGAGCTGTCCTTGTGAATAAACAAGTATCCCGGCTCCGCCTCTCTCTTAGTTAGGGATTCCTCCATAGCTCGCACTGGGCACAAACCTACATCATGATATGGGGCCAACGTCACCCAGGCCCCTTTCCCCCATTGGTCTGTCTTAGACCGGCGTATATGCAGCCACATGGCGCCGTCCTCAGTCTGAACATCAGCCATCTGCAATGCAGCTCTGGACCGATCACCCTTCCCTCCAGCATCTACTTCGCTGATTCTGAGGGCTGCAAAGAACATTACCAACGCTGCTGCCCAGAACAGGCTCACCTCGTATTCGTCCCGACAGATGGTTCCCAACTGGTGGCCAATTCCCTTCAGGAGCTCCAGAGATATTGGCGCCCTGGTATCCATGGCCCTGCCCCTCTCTTTGGACAAACCTTCAATCATCTTTCTTATGCAAAAATCGGAAGAGAAATTAGGGAAGCCCCTAGCCTTGGCCTGAAAAGCCAATGCCGAAAGCCTGCCCTGTATTGTTCCCGGGGCCAGGCCTTGTCTGTGCAAGCTAATGATAAATTGTTGTAAATGGTCGACTGGGACAGGCCAAATTTGGTCCAAGCCCACTGACTCTGTAAATTTATGGAATTCTTTACTCACTGCTGAGTA
Organism: Pogona vitticeps; assembly: GCF_051106095.1. Lineage (NCBI taxonomy): Eukaryota > Metazoa > Chordata > Lepidosauria > Squamata > Agamidae > Pogona > Pogona vitticeps. The sequence continues at coordinate 216,807,483 of NC_135784.1, read as the reverse complement.
CCCTCTCCTTGTCCTGGGTGCCAGGGCCATGTTTATCACCCTCTCCGCGTCTTCACGCCAATTGACCAAACCTCCTGAGGAAGAATCTCCGGATCCGCGCTGGCCCGTGGGTCCAGCTCCCTGAACCGTTGCATCTGTTGGCGTGACAAGGCATCCGCTATGCTGTTATCAATGCCAGGGACGTGCCTGGTCTGTATTAATATGTTGAACTTCAATGCACGCAACGTGAACGCCCTCACCAAGGCCATCACTCGCTCAGACCGGGAAGTTTGGTTGTTAACTATGTGCACTACTGCCTGGTTGTCACACCAGAAACGCACAGCTGAATTGGCCCATTCCTCAGCCCACAGCCACCGCGCATCCACTATGGGAAAAAATTCCAGGAACGTCAAGTCCTTAGTGACCCCGGTCTGGTGCCACTCTACTGGCCAGGTGCCCGTGCACCATCTGCCTCTGTAGTAAATCCCAAAGCCTGCTGACCCTGCTGCATCGGACTGGACTTGGAACTCGGCCCTGAGCAGCCTCGTGCTTCTCCAAAAGGACACTCCATTGTATTCCACCAAAAACTGCTTCCATACCTCCAAGTCCTCCCTAATCACTGTCGTAACCCTAGTCCTGTGAAATGGCTGACGCAACCCTTTCATGGCTGTACTCAACCTTCGCAGGAAGGTGCGGCCCGGAGACACAACCCTACATGCGAAGTTGAGATGGCCTACTGCAGCTCCCGCAAGGTGACCTTTTTCCTGCCCATGAGCACCTCTACTCTCCTCCTCAGGTCCTCAAGCTTTCCTTGCGGCAACCGGGAAGTCTGGTGGACTGAGTCTAGCTCAATCCCCAAGAAAGTAAGGGTCGTGGCCGGTCCTTCGGTTTTTTCCTTGGCCAAAGGAAGCCCCAGCTCATTTGCCAATCTCCTAAAATTGTCCAAAATGTACCTACACCTCCCTGTGTTCGCCTCCCCGCAAACAAATAATCGTCAAGGTAATGGGCTGTGCTATTGCACCCGACTCTGCTCCTCAATTTCCACTCAACAAAATTGCTAAAGCGCTCGAAGGCAGAGCAAGAAATAGAACAGCCCATCGGTAAAGCCCGATCTACGTAATAGGCGCCCTGAAAGTAGAGCCCCAAAAGGTCAAAGTCCAAAGGGTTCACCGGCAGAAGTCTAAATGCCACATTGGCGGACCATCCGGACCGCCTCATCAAATGAAGTATATCGCACTGTACAAAATTCTTGAGGTATGGCATCATTGACTGAAGCCCCTTCCGGAAATGACAGATGCTGGATTAATCTAAATTGCCCGGGTGCTTTCTTTGGAACTACCCCTAAGGGAGACACTCTCAAAGTGGCTAAAGGCGGTTCAGGGAAAGGCCCCAACACCCTTCCTTCCCGTACCTCCTTGTCAATTTTATCCTGCACCACCTTCTCCCTTCCTTGTATCGATTTTAGGTTCTTTGAAAAATATGGTTGTCGTTCACCCTCCGCTGGTATCCTGAAGCCTTCCCTAAAACCTGCCAGCAAATATTGTGCATCTGCCTCATTTGGGTACTCCTTCAGCCATGCCTCAAGTACAGTGGTGCCTCGCTTAACTATTGCCTCGTTTAGCGATGAATTCGCATAACAATGTTTTTTTTTTAGAAAATAATATGCACCGTATAACGATGTTTCCTATGGGCGATTTTCGCTTAGCGAAGTTTGGGACCATGCTTCGCATAACGAATGCGATTTTAGGTCCCCTGCTTCACTTAACGATGTTTCTTTTTTCAATTAAAAAAGTGTCTTAGAAGGGTCAAAAATGGTTCTAAATGCTTGGATTCGTTAGAGGACCCCCTAAGTCATGTGCAAACCTGATTTGGCTTTGATCTGACTTTTCGTTAATTTATGGTTAATTTTTTTTTCGGCCCATAGGAACCAATGGACCTGTCAAAATCTGACAGCTCCATGCTTTCCTATGGGGGAGAAAACAATTCGCCATAAATTAACGAAAGTTCAGATCAAAGCCAAATCAGGTTTGCACATGACTTAGGGGGTCCTCTAACGATTCCAAGCATTTAGAACAGTTGCTGAGTCTTCATTAATTTTTTGTGAATTTTTTCTTCCCCCATAGGAAATAATGGAGCTGTCAGATTTTGACAGCTGTCAAAAGTTGGGGGGGGAAATTCACCATTAATTAACGAAAAGTCAGATCAAAGCCAAATTAACTTTTGCATCCGTTTTAGAGGGTGCAGAAGCTAATCCAAGCATTTAAAACCATTTTTGACCCTTTTATGACACACTTAAATATGCAAAAATTGACTTCGCAAAGCCATTGAAATGTATTGAGTCAGCTTCAATGCATTCCAATGGAGGAAACATTGTTTCGCTTAGCGATGTTTCCTATGGGTCTTTTCGCTTAACGACGGCAATCCGTTCCAATTGGAACGGATTAACCGGTTTCCAATGCATTCCTATGGAAAATGGTGTTTCGCATAGCGATGGTTTCACATAGCGATGGGTTTTTTGAATGAATTAACATCGCTATGCAAGGCACCACTGTACCTCTAATTTAATTGGGGTGGGGCCCCTTACCTGGATTGCTGTTTCCGCCTCCGGGTTTCCTTCCCCCAGCCTGCTTAAATGACCCTGCCCGGTAACAGCTGGAGCAAGAATGAGGGCCCCCGCAGACCGAGCACTCGTGCCTAAATCTACACTGCTTTCTTGAGCAGACACCCTTGGAGTTGTACTCCCAGCACACCAAACGGGGTTGAACCACCTACCCCGCACTCCGGCGGGGGGCTGAGGTAGATCTCTGGAGCAGGTGCCCAGTGTCTGTCCTGTCACCTGCATAGGGTGCCATCACCTGCAACCATAACCTCGGTAGGGGCTCGTCCCACCGTAACTCAGGCTGTTCAGCAGCCATCCTCCTAAAAGACTCGTCATACTCTATCCAGGCCTGGCCCCCAAAATCATTATACACTCGGTATATAATGTCCCAATAATGGAACAATGCGGCGGCCCGCTCGGGCTGCGCCTGTACCATTACCACGGCGTAAATCACAAATCCAGGGTGCCAGTTCTCCCACGTCCGTGCTGGCTTCTTACATCTCCTCCTCTCCTTCTCCTTCTCATCCTCCTTCTCTCCCTCCTTCCTGTCAGGCTCCTTGTTCAAGAGTTCAAAAAAAATCAAGGAATTCGCCTCACCAAATCCTTTCCTTTGTCGCCAAGGACAGGTGGTGGCCTAAAAACTTACATCCCTCCTGTGATGTAGGTGTCTGTCGCCCTGTGCCTGCTGCCTGCGTGCCACTACCTGATCCCCTGAGCGGAGCGGCCGCTCCCTGTCCCTGTGCTCCAGCAGTCGAGCCTGTGTGTGGAAATGGTGCCGCTGCTCCTTGCGTAACACCAGCCGAAATTGCTACCTGGCTGCCCCCCCGTGCGGCGGTGTTACTGTGGATGTGTCCTGTGCTGCCATGTCTGCACTCGCTGCAGCCTGCCTGGCCCCTGAATCAGGCGCCGACTGACTGGTCCCACCCCATGGCCATGCACCTCCTGTCAATGGGGGATCTGGGTTTGTGATATTCTGTGAGGAAGACCCACCTGATCCCTGCAGCATTGGAGTCTCCACTATATTGCCCCCGCCCGGTGCTCCGTTACTGCCTCTTGCCGCCGCTGAAGATGCCTCAGACTCTGAGGCAGTAGGGACCTCAGTCTCCGTGCTCCGCTCTGATGGTGCTATAGCATCCTCGCTTGCATCGTCCGTCTGCAGCTCCGCCTCTAAAACCGCAAGTTTATTATGAATATCCTGGGCGAGGGCGCGCAACTTCGCCCTCCGGTGCCCCCTGGCATCCCTGGTCGACCTGCGTGGCTGCCTTCCACCCTGGGCTGCGGGAGCCTGACCCGCCCGTGCCCCTCCCAAGGCATCCATCCTCTGCTGTAATTTCTGCCGTATCGGCCATGATTCCTCGTCTGATGAAGACTGAGGAGGGGAAAGCTCGGGTACCGGGCGCTTCCTGGCACGCTGCTTTCCTCTCTGGGTTGTTCCTTGTCCCTTGCGAGCCGCCATGGCCAAGCCCGTCTCGCAAATAGTCTATGGTATGCCTTGGCTCCCCCCTTTTATCTTTACTTCCTTTCTTTTTAGTGAATTATCTATATACTTATTTATTTCAATAATTTGCTTTTTTGTTTGCTTTTTAAAAAAATTACTCTATTGTTGCTGTTCTTCGCAGGCAATGGTGATGTCCCTGGAGGCCTTTTTTAAATTATTATTATTATTAAGTTGCCTGTACCGTGGGGGAGGATCTACTCTCCCTCAGCCCCAAGGAGAAGGTTATTTCTCAGCTTGCCAGGGCTCGTCCAGCTCTGTAGGCTGCTGGCCCCGCCCCCTGAGGCTGCCTACTGAGGCAAACAAAGAGGGATTCCCAAACCACGTGGCGCTGGTAACATCAGCTTGATCGGGATGAGAGCCCTCTGAGTCAAAGATCTCACCCTGATCAGATGTTGTGAGGGAAAGCACCACAGCAGCTGCACAGAAAAGCCTACTGGACCCCTCCCCTTCCCAATCAGCACCTCTGCCACCCCAAGCCCTGTGGCTGCTCGACTGATGTGTTGGGAAAAAAGGAAGGACTCCCAAGGCTTGGGGAAGCCCCTGATGTCAGTAAAATATCACTGGTTCCTTGCTAGAAACCACGTGGTGCTGGGAAAAAATCAAAAGGCGAAGGGTTTTTAAAAAAAACTTATTTAAAGCCCCCTGCACCCGGCAAATGCGTCCCACAGCTAAATCCCTGCTCCTCTGGGTAAACATGTGGAGCTGGGTGGAGGACTGGTGTAAAGGCACAACATGTACACGTAAGTCGCTTGGCTCCCTCACTCCCGCAGCTAACCTCAGATCCCCCCGCCGCTGCCGCTGATCAGGTGCTGGGCGCGGAGGACTAAAGGGGGCAAATTCCTGGCTTGCTGGAGGGAATGGAATCCACTGGTGTTACAAGGAGTGGGCAGCAAGAACGCCTCTTGCGCTGGGCGCTCAGGGGGAGGGCGAAAAAAGGGGGGTTGGTGGGGGTAACCTGAAACCAAGGGGATGTCCTCTTCCGGCCCCGTGAACTGTCTGTTCCTATCCCTCCCACCAAAGCTAACGGGGGGGTGCCTGCCAACGGTATCACCGTGGGATGGGAGCCGATGCTCCCCTCCCTATCCGTTGTTCCGCTGCGTCTCGCCCTTCTCTGCGCCCTGGTTTGCTGCTCGTAACCAATGCCTGGCTCTTGCACACACTGCTCTGGAAGAGGGGTAACGGCCGTAAGGCACCTCCACGTGCGCACGTGCTTAAGCGCTCGCACCGAGGACGACCAGCTACCTTCCCCCTTGCCAGTTCAGCAATGGCTGCTGGAGAACAAAGGGGGGAACCCCCTTTAAATGCCCTCTGACCTGCCCACGCCCCTTAGCCGTCCTTGCGTCCGGCCACCCAACGTCACGCGTTAATCCGGGCAAGTTGCCAAAGCCCCGCCTCGATGATTGGACCCCTCCGGTCCCATTGCCTGAGAGTCAAATATATACCAGCTTGGCATCAGCGGAACTGACAGTTCTTGGGCTAAGAGTACCTACTTCATGTAAAGGAGCTTCATGTGTTCATAAATAGGATGATACATTTCCACTGAAATGTCAATGTATTTTTTTTTTTAAAAAAGATTCTCTTAATGGACTTTAAGACCAGCTGTAATGTTTTTTCCTGTTTTCCTGTAAACTTTTACAGCATAGTTGACTGGCATAATGCACGTGCGTGCGTGCACACAGACACAGACACACACACACACGTACTTAGGGTGTCCTTAGACCTGGCAAACAGCACCCCTAGCCCCATAAGGGAACCACCTCACATATTCCCAGTGAAATCAAAGATCCTTGATTACTCAGGTGGTAAAGAATAACCACTGGGTGCTTTTTTATTTTGCTTAATTTGTACAAATAGTAGCTTTCATTATTAGTCCCTTCTCTCACCAAGAGCTCAACAAATACATCACCCACTTGTAGGGCAAGAGGAATAATTTTGAGTTTCCTTTGTCTCACAAGGACAAGACCAGTAAGAATTAATGCCCTTACTGGTGATAACTGTAATAACACATTGAGGTCCTATTCCTCTCACCACCCTGCTCAACTTCTAATGCCCTTTGTCTTCCACCCATTCAGCTACTCCATCCATCAACCTTCAAACTCCTTTCTCTCTTCACTGTGTTTGATGTTTTTGTCTTTGGGAAATGTGAAAAATTAACTGAATTGGGGTTATTTGTGTATTTTGAAGGCAAACATGGGGTGGAGCGAAAAAGCAGCTCGTCACCCAAGGGTCAGAGCAACAACTCCATAAATCCTGCTTATTAAATCCAGCATTTATGCATCACATTTAAAGGTGAGAAAAAGAAAGAAAGACTAAGGAGAGTGTTTTGTTTACCTGGAAGATAAATCTTCCCTGCTTTTCTTACTGCACAATAATTGATTAAATCAACAACATTTTAAAACTGCAGTAGCATTTATTTTAGAAACAGGAAGGCCAGGGTTGGAGAGACACAGCTAATGTTCAGATGAGCAGATATTGCCCTTTTAGGGAGGCATTTAGGAGACCCTTGTCCACTACTATTTTAAAGACTGCCTTAGGAAGCAGTCTGAGACTTTCTCCTGGCAGCTGGAAAAGAAATAGGGAAATAATGAAAATCAAATAGAGGTTCCAGACTGGCAGACTGTCCTGCTTACACCGTTCTATCTATATCCTGGCCTTGTCATTTTCATTTCCCCATTCATAGGAAGTGGGTCTACATGGAGTGTTTGAAATACAGTCATTGAATCCAAGCAAGAATCAGATTCAAGTGTCTCCAACACAGTCCTGATCTATGTGACCTTTCTCAAGGTGCAAAGTGGTTAAGGAGCCTGCTACCCATTCCCTGAAACATTCCAGAATCATTGGATTGAGTCTACAAAAGATCGACAAGTATGCATCACTAAACATGGAATATAAACTGTTGGGGTATTTATAGGCATAATGTAGAGGCAAAATAGATATTCTAGAGTACCTGAAATATAAAGGAAACATTTCCAGAAAATGAAACCTGATGAGATTTTCTTGGAAGTCTTGGCTAGATGTAAGACATTATCTCTATTCATTACCATCTTAAGGATTATTCTCCTTAGTTTTTTTTTTTTTTTTACTAGGGGCAGTTAGGGAGGTTAAACATTTCTGCCTCACATTCAGTACAGCTCTCTCAGGTTCATCTTTGCATATTGCTGTGTCTCACCAATAAATGAAGGAATATAAAAGTCCATTTCCCTAATGATAAAACACTGCACAGGAAATTGGAGACTTGATTCAACATAAGAGAAAATTATTTCACCCTGTCTAAGAAATAGCATGGAATCTTTGTGTAAATCAGGAACTATAACGCAATGCACATTGGCGCATTTCACACATGCACTGTCAAGAAAGAATAAGCTGGAGAATAATTTGTCAGCCAAGGTAGGCTTGGGGAGTGGATAGGTTTGTCAGGAGTCCTGTTCTGTGTATTTTTGGAGCCCCTCAATTAATTTTCTTACACTTCACAATCCATATAAATACAACAAAGTGACTTGATATGGTATGTAAATTTAGGAGAGCAATCAGAACACTGAAAGGGAAAGATGAAGCATCTAAAATGTGAATGTTATATCTGCATCTTGATGTTGCTTGGGTCGCTTCTCATTAGGATTATTCAGTAACAAAATTAAAGGAACGTTTGCAGTGTTTTCTCCTCATAAATTATCTTCTATACCTCCCCCATTATTTTGCATTTAAAAGAGAAATGGTTCAACCAATTTCATAGAAGTATGAAGTTGTAACAGGCCTATAAGGCCATCAAATCCAACCCCCTGCTCAATGCAGGAATACAAAACAAAGAATATCTGCCAGGTGTTTGTCTTAAGTTTCTCTTGAATGCCTCCAGTGGTGGAGCACTCACCACTTCTTGAGGTAATTGGCTCCACTGTTGTACTGCTCTATCCATTTTGAAGTTTTTCCTAATATTCAGTCTAAATCTGGTTTCCTGTAACTGGAGACCATTGTTGTGTGTCCTGCACTCTGGGATGACTGAGAACAGACTTTACCCCGCCTCTGTATGACACTTTCAAGTACTATCATATCTCCCCTCTGTCCTCTTCTCTCAAGGCTAAACATGTTGAATTTTTTCAGTCTTTCCTCATAGGACTTGGTTTCCACCCTTCTCCTCCCCAGAAACCAACAGCAGTAATGCTCATGTGTCTAGAAGAAGTTAAAGATGGGAAAGCATTATTCCCTAAAGCCAATGGGTTTTGGCCCAGTCTTTTGAAATAAATCCTGCCAATAACACACATACATCTTTGTGAGGCCTTGTAAAAAAACTATCTGATCTGCGCACCTCATATTAAGAGATTTTGCCCTCCTGTGAATGTTTCCACAGTTAAACATTAATATATGCATTCAATCTATGTCTTGAGAGAACACATACATATGTAGTTTGAGAGGAAAATACACATTGATAGTTTTTTTAAAAATAATAATATTTTGAGAGAGTTTAAAAATATTGTGCAAATCAATGGAGAAAAAAAATCTAATTTTAGGGGAAAATGTGGGAAAGTGAATGTTCCCCAAGATGATTAAGTGCAGGATATATTTCAGGCTTTCTCATTCTTCCACATTTGGCTCTTATCTCTCTCTTTCAGTACCTTTCAGAACAAGCTCCCATGCCTTTAAACTCCTCCATTTTCTTGTCTGTTGGGTATACCTCTTGAATTTCTGATGCATTGCTCTGTTAGTGACCTTCTTTCTTGCGATGCACTGATAATTTCCCCCACACACTAGAAGTAGCTTTCTCCTTTTGTTTTGTCCTCGTGGTTCTTGTGGGAAGTGAGCACTGATGGTACCAGCTCTCTGTTGCAGGAAAGTTGACAACAGAAGCCAGGAAGTTCAGATTTGCCCATATTCTTTTTATCAAAGGCAGAAATATTTGTAAAATGTATAGCTCATGTAATGTATAATTTAATACACGGGAAAATGGTATTTATGAGGTCTAAAGCTGATCAAAGACGTGCCAAGCAAGCAGGGGGGTGGTGGTGTGAAAAAAGAGAAAAGAATCCTGTCCTTTCAGCTTTCATATGAAAGTTAACATGGTGAGTGTTCTGGTGGCAAGAAACAGTAGTATTGAATTCTCCATTAATGCATTCTAGAAGAGAATAAAAATGGAAAGGAAATGAAGCACAATGAAAATTAGGTGTAACTCAAATGAGTAATACAAATGCTTTGCTTGATTTTATTGATGCATGCAATCAGTCACACAAGAGGCTTTTGACTTCACTCTATTCTTTTTCCTTTAATTATTCAGAGGCTTTTTTGCAGTAGGCAGAAGAGAGAGAGAGAAAAAAATACAATCTTCTTTTAAAAATAATGAACGCTATAACAACAACGACAACGACAACGACAACGACAACGACAATAATAATAATAATAATAATAATAATAATAATAATAATAATAATAATAATAATAATAATAATAATAATAATAATAATAATAATAATAATAAAAACTGAAACCCAAGACTGTTAGAAAGTCCAGTTGTTCATATAAATCAGTTGTTTGGCTTGATTCTGCTGGGCTGGTACAGGGCATCAGGCTTGAGAACAGAAAGAGTAGTGAAGAAATAATCCTCATTATTGTACATTTTGACAGCTTGTTGAAAACTCAGATTAAAGATGCTCAGGTCCCACTCTTCGGCAAAGGATATGAAAAAGGACAGCTGCAAAATGGATAGTACATCCCCAGCTGAAGAAAAACTTATGGGCCAATGACATGGAGCAAGTTTTGGTAACACATAGCCTGCGGGCCATATGCACCGCCACCATCTTTGCAACTCCTGTCCCCTCCATCTCTGGAGTCTCCATGGCCACTATGAAATTTGCTGTTGCCATGGCAGCAACATTTCCAAATGGAAATGCATACCAAGGTGTCTTCTGGAAGCATGATTTAACTGCTAAACAAGGTACATGGGGAGTGTGCATCTTGTGCTAGACTCTAAAACATGGTACACGATCCATGGGTGCTTTGTTAAGGAGTGAAAATCATGTTTTATCATTGCTACAGTAGCAGGTTTGGTGGGGGTGATGTAGTGGGTTCAGGGTATGCCAGTGTAGCATGCACTTCTAGAAGTCAAATTGGTGAATGAGTTTAACTGCTTGGGTGCTGGTCCTGTCTTCTTTGTTGTGTTTTCAGTGGTGAAAGTCATGACAGGAGAAAGTGGAGCAACATCCTTTATCCCTACCCTCTACTCTTCCCTCAAGTTCAGCTCCATGACTCTCCTTGTCTGTGCTTTGTGAGGGACAGTTCAGTAGAAGAAAGTCTATTCACTATTCCACTGTGATTTAGAACTGTGATTGCACAGGACTGACCTATATGTGAAGAGTAGGCCATGTAACAGTTATTGCTCCCCTCCAAGTTTTGGACAGCAAAGTGTCTGTGAGATAAGAAAATATAACCATTGGGACTGGGGTCGTGGTGGTGGGAGGCACTATCTAAGCAGTTGACACTGGAGAATAATGCCCAATTACAACTAGAATGCTAATGTTGGATGTTCTTTTGCTTCTGCAGTGCTTTGGTGGGGGTGGGGTGGGAATCACTGAATTCCTCTAGAAATGTTTGTAGTGCCAACATGTGCGGAGAGGAAGCACACACCCATCCCTTCGGTCACTGCATTCAATGTTCTCTTCTGTGTACAGGACAATATGCCCGAAAAGAAGAATCTCTGATATCCATGCAAGCTCTCTGTGTGAGTGAGGACCCTGGGAACACTCAAAGGGGTGCCCTCTCCTTCAGTAGAGGCTCTCCATAAACTCAATTATAGAAGGACATCAGAAGCAAGAGTGCAGGTTGAGGCTACACCCTGTGTGTTCATACACCACACTTTAAAATGACCGAATACGCCTATTAAACTGAGTTCCATAAAGCAGAGAGAGTGGCAGATATGGAGAGGGTCGCTATCAGAGCAATGCATCAGAAATTCAAGAGGTATGCCCAACAGACTCCAGGGAGAGAAATATGCATAGAATACGAGATAATTTTGTAAAAGAAACACACTAAAGAATCTCTGGGCAGAAACAAAAGCAAAGTTCAGTCCTTTAAAAAAGAATTTCTTTCTGTTCTGTTCCCTTCTTTCTTTTTATTCTTCATAGAGTCTGTTTTCAATAGCAACAGCAATCCAAGCAGTTTTTATCTGAAACATTAGCCTGGCTCAGTAGGTGTCAGATTAGATATACATTACTCCATTATCTCTGCATACTACTGTGCATCAAAGGGTCTGTGGAGATGGGGCTCGCAGGGGAAGGAGAATAAATAAAGGATATCTCTTTTCAGTTTTGGAATAGCACTTTTGCCATTAAGAAAAATCAATAGCTGGATTGACTGCATTCAGTGGGGAGTATTATTGTTTCCCATAATGTATCTAATGCATATCATTACCAAAGTAATCACATTATTATCTGCCGCTGCCTTCCTACTTGCTTGGCTAGATAGAAACCCAGAGCTATTTGTAAAAGTTCTTTTCCTTCCCCCTCCTCCTTCAAAATTGCCACAAATTGTATTTCTTTCCTGTCTCTTTATTAGCTGCTTGAACTGCTCAGAACCTCTGCATTCAAATTAAGTAGATTGTCTTGCTACCTCTATTTTACTCACAATTTTCTATTGTCCATTTAAAAGCAGGCCTCCTGCTTATGTTTTATCCTGTGTAGCTCCTTGGAAATCTAGGGACCAGGAGGGGAGTAAAGGGGTGGGGTTGAAGATGTCTTCTATGCCGATCCCATGCAAACAATAGGCTTGCACTAGAGATAGGTGAGAATTTCTTCTTTAGTTAGTTTATTTATTGGACTCTGTCATGGTTCATATTTCCCCCGTATATAATATGGAAATAACTTGAGAGTTGTGTGGGTGTGGGTGTTTTTTTTTTTTTTTAATAATAATTAAATACTGTACTGGAGAAATGAAGACAGTCAAATTTCATGTATCCAGTTCTTTGGGCACTTAACTTGTTTCCATCTTCTTCTGCTAAGAGGCTTCACAGCTTTAATATCAGTAGGAGAGTCAGGCACAAAACGGTCTTCTCTGTGGTCAGAATTGTTATGCTCATTAAACTGGACCATGGGTGAAAATGATATTTCCATGCTCTCATTTACAAAAAATTAATGGGAGAAGGTAAAGATGATTGACTTTCCTGTTCCTACTTTGCATGCTCCATTTCAAAACCTTGAGAAGTTTGAATCTCCTGTCTTCTCTCAAACAGCAATCTGATATCATTATATTGTATGTAGTAGAGGCCGGTGACACTGATGATGTGGGGGCAGGTTTCAGCTTGAACTATACAGCAGCTGTCTGATATGCTGAATTTTATTCCCAATATGGGTTCAGCACCTTGGATAGCTCCTTTAAAATTCTGACAAAAATCTGGCTCAGATTTAGTGCTTTCTACACATTGGACTCACTGATTTTGACTGGTTCTTATGGTTCCTCTTCCTAACCTTTCCAATTACTGGGTCAATTAAGCTCACATGTTGTCATCACATTGCACATGTGACTAGGCTGCATATGAGAAGAGATTCAGAGTGAACTTAATAAAGTGTTGGAGGATGTGTAATCCCCTAACTGTTGCTTTACCACAACTTATCTCACCATTGGTTATGCTTGGTTGGACTGGTGGGAGGTGCAATCCATCAGCAACTGGAAGGCCATCCATGCCACAACCTCATCATGTAGAATTCCTCTCCTCTCCTTCCCTCCCCTCTCCTCTCTTCTCCTTACAAGCATTATTTCAAGTTCAGTTGATGTTCATCTCATGACTGGCTTGTCTTCTTTCTGTCTGTTTATTAAATAGGTGATCAGATAAGGACTTCATAATGGGAGGTAGGATCATTTATCCCCTTTCCCATACCATAATCCTGATTTGGAGAACCATCCCATTCTCATGAGCTTTAATCAGGTGTTCTAAAGTGGTAGGAACAAATACATGAGGAGGGGTAGTTGTCTGACCGGTCTTTGCCTTTGTTTTTCTTATGTGGTGGGCCAAAGTTTGAAGTGGACATCCTTGTGCATATGAAGACTAGTGATGTGATTCTGAATACGGAAAAATAAAATAGGTTTCAGAATTTTGGGAAGGACCTTCAAGCAGATAGAATTTCAAAGTACTACTCTCAATGGGATGACTTCAAAGTAAAGGTGGGACTAGACCACTTTTCCATCTTCACATGTCTACATGGTCTTCTTCAGAATACATGAATAGGACTCACATGGTTTGAAGCAGGTTGTGCTGGGTGGAAAACCAACAATAGAGTCAACAACAGATTTCTTTCTGATGTACTTGATCTCCATGTGTTGGTCCCTGTTCTCATCTAAATGTGCCCCCCCCATGCAGAGCTTTAAGGAAGTGTTTTTGGAGATTGTAAAGTGAAGGCAAGGCTACAATATAAGCTCTCACAATTCAGGGACTTTGTAAATATGGCTTATCAACATGTAGTATCACATCTCCTCCATTATCACAGTCCTACTTTAAAATTCTGTGGTTTATTGTAATAGTGTTGTGCATGTAGGCTCAGCACCACCTTAAATAATGCCCAAGAATGTTCATGTTGGTAACTTTATGAGGGCAATTATATGTGAGACTGGCTAATTTCTTTCACTGTCTAGTTGATGCTTTTCTTACTAGTAGAGGCTATGTAACACACTTCAGCTCTCTTACCCCTGTTACTCAATGGGGCTTGATCTCTACTTTGTATTTATGGGAAGTGACCATGATTTTTCAAGAGGAGCAGAATTATTGGAATGCTGAAAGCCTATAGGCAAAACCTTTTCTGGGCTTCTGATATGGGGCACTGGCTCTGATGCTTGCTATTTGTCTTCACTGATGATTTGTTTGTATACCTCTAAATATATCAATTACAACAACAACAACACATACATACATACATACATACATACATACATACATACATACATACATACATACATACGCACGCACGCACGCACGCACGCACGCACGCACGCACGCACGCACGCACGCACGCACGCACACATACATACATACATACATACATACATACATACATACATACATACATACATACATACATACATACATACATACATACATACATACATATTGGACCAATATTTAACAGATACTTAGGTTTTTGGGTAAAACTTGTATCTGTTATATAATAGCAGTGAATGTTTTTATAATTTTGACTGTGCCTGGTGTTTTATAATAATAATAATAATAATAATAATAATAATAATAATAATAATAATAATAAGAAGAAGAAGAAGAAGAAGAAGAAGAAGAAGAAGAAGAAGAAGAAGAAGAAGAAGAAGAAGAGTAGTAGTAGTAGTAGTAGTAGTAGTAGTAGTAGTAGTAGTAGTAGTAGTAGTAGTAGTAGTAGTAGTAGTAGTAGTAAAGGAAGTCAATTTTTTAGTGATCCCCTCCCTGCAAACTGCAATAGTGTTCCTTGAAATTCCTCACTCTTTGAGAAAATTGAAAAGTCACATAACAGCAAGGAGTGGGGGAGAAATTCATTGTATTTTTTGTGAATTTATAAAACTCCACATTTTTTAGTAGATGCACAAACCAAAACTCTGTAACTGTTCAAAATCCAGACCATATATCTCAGAGAATTCAACAGAGTTCTCTGAAAGAGAAATGCATATAAAATCTACGTACCTAGGGAAAGTGCACACAACAATATACCATATTTTTCTGTATATAAAACACTTTTTTCTTAAATAATTTGAGAAAAAAATGAAGGTTGTTTTATGTACGGAAGGCAGCTCTTTACCACTGCCTTTTGCGAAGGCACAGGGCTTTAGCAAAAAGGAAGGGGAGTCATTGCTCCCTTCCTTTTTGCTAAGCTCCGTGCCTTCTCAAAAGGCAAGGAAAAGCGGAAGTCACGTTGACAGCCACTTGCCTTGCCTTTTGTCAAGGTACAGGGCTTAGCAAAAAGGGAGTCCTTTGATCCCTGCTTTTTCTAATTTGGGGTTTGAAAATGGGGGGGTCATCTTATACATTGGGTCATCTTATAAACAGAAAAATACAGTACATGTCACAGGAAACAACATTAAAATGCAGATACATTTCCATGGGAACCTTTTTAGAAATTTCGTATTTTAGGACAAATAGAATCCCTTGGTAGTTGAAGGGAAAATATCCATCCCTAGTAAGAACACGTAACATTGATTTTTATGGTCTAGAACATTTTCCTTACATTACCTCAGCATTATTTTTGAACACCTCTTCTAGGTGTGCCAATAATGTTGTCATTCTATTTCAGGAAAAAAGTTTCAAAGAATAGTAGCTTGCATGATAAGACCAGTCATGAAATTCACAGCAAAGATGAAATCTGAATCGGAGACCTTTTAATTCAGTGATCTATCTTTTAACTGTAACATTAAACTCTATGTGGGCTTCCAATTACATATCATTAGAAAGGGCACTGCACAATCAGAACAAGTGAGAAATTAAGTAAACTTGAAAGCTGGGAACTACATGGGAAATGGTAAGGCTGTCAGATAAGCATACAAGACACAGTTATGTACTGAAAGCTTTATGATTTCAATGTGATTTCTGTATTACAGGCTTGTCTACATAGAGATAAGGGAATCTATTGACTATGCTTTCTCAGACATCCAAAAATATTAATATTAGGATCTTTTTTTATCAAACCTGTTAAGATTTCTGAATTTTTAACCATTATTATTTTAAAAAGAAGATAAATGGCTGAATCAGTTCTCATTCTCCAGTGACCAAATTTAACATAAATATTTCTAAGCTCGCCATGGAAAAACTCACTTTGGGCTTACATGCCCATAGTGCAGATTTTAAAGATGGTAAAAAGGGGAAAAAAAGATTCCCTAAGCCAGTACCAAAAACACAGTAAAACTGGGGAAAATTTTTTATATCTAAATAGAATTTATTTATAGATGTATATCTAAATAGAATTAAGCACTAAAGCTTAGAACCAATTGTGATGTTTATCCACATGGCCCCTGCTTGTTTCGCCAAACACAGAGGTCACACAAGTATCCCAACACACCCTTTGCCATGCTGCCACCAGTTGATCTCTCTACCAGCTATGTTTCCTATGAAAGACTGAGGTCCATTCAGTATAAAGTTGAATAACACAGTTTACAGTTTGGTTAAACTGGTTCTTCACAAACTTAAAGGTTATCATTAGATTATTAATAACTTGTTTCACTTTTAAGTCTCTTAGCTCTTTATAAGTTCCACACTCTTAACTCCTAAGTCTGCTACCCTCTCTAACTACCACAGACTAACTTTCACTTCAGACTCTCATCTCTGACTCTCACTCACTGAACTGACTAGACTCTGACTCACCCCTCCCTTCTAGTTTCCCTGGCTCACCTCCCAACTGGTCTCATTGGTACATGCAAATAATCTTCTACCTGAGCCAAAACAGGGTGATCGCCACACCAGTGTTTGGATAGATGAGCAAATATGTTTTAAATCACAAATTATTTCCATTGAAATTATTATCAGAATTCTAAAGTTTGGAAAATTCTTGTGAAAGAGGGGGGGAAATGAGATACTCACTATCCTAAATAATAAATATATCTAGTTGGTACCCGAAGTAAATCTCAGTGGTTTATCTGGACTGTATCCATGCTTGTCATGTACCATGAAATAATTCAGAAGGAAATTAGAATAAAAAAAATCTTTTTGAATGTCTTTGAATGGAAAGCAACGTATCTTAAAATCAAGGAGGCTGAAATAAAGTCCCTGAGATGTTCAAAATTGCTCCCAGGATGCAAAATCTGCTCTTCTGAGTATGTTGATGATACATTGATTGGAAGCCAAGTGTTGGGATAGCTATACCAGTAAGATGGCAACAGGGACTTTTAATAATGTGAGCCCTTTGGAAATACAAGAAGCGTTCAACGTATGCCAAGAACTGAGTGGTGCATTCAAACCAGAATCCACCCCATTAGATGGGAAATGATGAAGAGATGCTCCTGGCACAGCTTCTGTAAAGTGGCTCATATGGTTTGGCTAACTTTTCTGGCACATGTTTTCTTCCAAATCTGAAGATTTATAGGATGTTTATTCTTGTTGTTTTCTTGCTTCTTATACTGAATGAGTCATTAATAACAGAATATGGAACTAATGTGTGTTGAGATGGGCATAATCATAGCTAACAGTCTTCTCCCTGTGTGTACTGTGGGAAACAGGCCTGGGATATGTGTGTTGTGTCATTGTAGTCTGATGGACTTAGCTCTGTAGGCTTGGCGGGAGATGGCCATTTCCAATCACTTTAAGAGATTAAAAGAGATTAAAGAGTTAACTATAACCGTTTATGGGGTGAATGCTAAATGGAAAGTGGATTGTAAAAGATGGAATATTACATTTCCAGAATAGGTTTTCTGGATTTCAAGAAATAAATGCTACTTATTACAAATGATTTTTTTCTAGCCGTTTTATTGTAACTGTAAGGCATGACACAATAATGTTTGAAAAAGATATGTGTTCGCTAAAAAGGTAGAACTTTGTCTTCAAGAGATAAATTAGGATGTTGCTTCCAGAGGGAAAGAAAAAGAGGAGTCACTGTGTGAAAGAGCACCCTACTGGGTAATCAAAACTAAAATAAACAGTAGCATTATATTATGTATTTCTTTGTTTGATTTGGTGATATTCACTGCATAAAAATTAAATAAAATGCCACAGCTTTGATCATTAAAAGGA
Source organism: Pogona vitticeps (assembly GCF_051106095.1). NCBI lineage: Eukaryota > Metazoa > Chordata > Lepidosauria > Squamata > Agamidae > Pogona > Pogona vitticeps. The sequence continues at coordinate 216,789,738 of NC_135784.1, read as the reverse complement.
TTTCAAAACATGATGAAAGGATAAGGAAACAAAATACATATTAGAACAGTCAAAAAGATAGTGCCTGAAAATGGGCTTCCTGTAATAACAATTTCTGGATGTGCTCTCTCTCTCTCTCTCTCTCTCTCTCTCTCTCTCTCTCTCTCTCTCTCTCTCTCTCTGTGTGTGTGTGTGTGTGTGTGTGTGTGTGTGTGTGTGTGTGTGTGTGTGTGTGTGTGTGTGTATGAATGAATGAGAGGGACACAGATTTTCCATGTTAATTCCCGTTTCTCTTATTTCTCACCTTCATTCACCCTAAGTATGTACAATTGCCTCATCTCGATATACCAATGGCCTCCCTGCACCAATTTCTCTCCTCTGTTTCCTTGCCAAGCCACTGCCTTGGGCTTCCTTGACCAGCCAGCCTGCTCTTTCCCATCCTTCCTGCCACCACCAAGGTGTGTGTCCTTGCTCAGCCATCACTGGTCCTTTCCCTCAGAGTGGAGAAAAGCAAAGTGAAATGACCAGCACGAGGAATTTCCTGAAATAAAAGAACCAAAAATGAAACAATAGTTTTCCCCCTGCACTACAGGTGGAGAACGGTGAGAAGATTGCCAAGATAACTTTCTTCTTCTCCCCTTTATATTCTGATTTACCCTGTTGAAATAGGCAATCTCACATGGCAGAGTCTACAAAGAATGCTTTTCTGCTTGGATTATCTTATTTTTCTTCTTTAAATGCTGGTTTAATTGGATCTCTTGTGCCTTCCAAATCAAGGGGGGTTGGGAGTGGAGGAAGAAATTGGATAATATACCCAGAGTCCATGATTAGTCTGGACTCTAGAGAATAACAGTCAGGATACAGATGGATCTAGTATGGATGTAGATTTTCTTGAAAGCAGCAGCCTGATACTTTGCCCAAAGGGGTGAGGAATTTCTTGAGGAGAGACCCAGGGCACCAGAGGTCTTACTTGCAATCCATAAGGAACCACCTATTAACTAACAAATGAGCAGTTACCGTATTTTTCTGTTTATAAGATGACCCAATGTCAAAGTGATTGCTGCATTTCCTCGCCGTTTGAGAAGGCACATAGCTTAGACTCCCTTTCCTTTCTGCTAAGCCCTGTGCCTTCGCAAAAGGCAGCGATAAAGAGCTGCCTTCCGTGTATAAAACAACCCTCAATTTTTTCTCAAATTATTTAAGGAAGAAGAGTCATTTTATACATGGAAAAAATACGGTATGTCTGTTGTGCTTTAAATCTTTATCATATGCTGCTAACCCATTTTACAGTTACAAGATACAAGCTGCATTTAGCAATATCATTAGACTACAGGATAATACTTTAGTAACAGAGGTACCCATTTTTACCTTTCTCATTCAAAAGCTGTTTGTCTTCCCTTTACAGAATAAAATGCTCCTTCTTCTTCCTTACTTGCCTACTGTAATACCCCTTCTTTTATCCTCTTCTCTCTTTTTTTTCAACCTAGTTTATCCTTTTTCTTTCTGAAGGATCTCTCTCTTTCTCTGTGCAGGTTGGTGTTCATATAATCTCCTCCTCTGTCCATTGTCCTTTCCATTCACCTTTAACCAGGTAGCAGGACTCTCTCTCTCTCTCTCCTTTCACTTAACAGCTTGTGATCCTTGCATATGGAAACACCACATGAAGCTGCCTAGATGCCCTGTGGTAGAATGATTCCAAGCCTGTCTGCAGCTTCTCCTCTGTTGGTTATAGAAAATGAGGAAAATCTGCTACTTAGTGAAAGTGAGTCAATACAGTATTGCAATATATATACTGATTTTAATTAACTAAAATTAATTAATCTAGTAAAACTCCTAAGGTGCATATACATAAGGCTCTTTTACAACTGCAATTTTTCATGGAGCAAAATTAAATGACTTTGGAGGGTTTCTTTGAGTCATAAAATGAAAACACATGATGAGGAAAAAGTCAGAAGAGTTGCTGAAAGGCTGGGATCATTTCAGGGATGAGAATGATGGTGCTGCAGGCGAGGCTTCTTTTTTATTAGTATTATTACCAGATGTTGTTGGAAGTGAAAATATGTTGAATATTGAGATTTTCATACCATAACTGATGTGGCCTGTAAGTTTGGCCTTTAGTTACTTGCACATGGTACATAATATGTAGTTATGTGCCCATCAGGTTGCCTCCAAATTACATCAACCATATGAATGAGTGATGTTCAGAGTGTTCCATCTTAGATAGCCCAGCTCAGCTTTTCCACACTCATGGTTGTTCCTTCCTTTATTGAATCAATGATCAGCTACAATTCTAGAATAGTATACAAGCTTTCAACCTCACCAGAATTCTTCATCAGGCTAAGTGGTATAGACATGCAGGAGGAGTTGGGATTTTTGGGTTAAACACATCCATTGTACTTTTTGTAGTGCCTTCTATGATAGCACACTATGGACGTTATGTGAAAGTATAAAGAAATGTTGGCATTTAGCTCTAGATACAGCCAGCATTGTTGATTGTGCATGGCTATTTCATTCTCCTCTTCAAGGACAAATAGTCTTTTCTATCCTTATAGCTATTAGACATGTGAAATACTATTAGCTATCATCCCCAGCTAATATATCCATTGTGTGATTTGTAATTTGTTTAGGAAAAAAGAAGTGCTAGACATAGCAGGGCAAAAAAGAGCAACTTGGAAGTAAATGTGACATTAAAGCTCAATCATTAAAAAACCCATCAAATTCCACTGTTTATTTTAAAACTAACAAATAAAGTCACAAGTTAATATAGCTAATTTGAGTTAAATGTTCTTTTTTTCAGAATTAACAGCAATTAATTAATCATCCAATCTCTAATGGTTAACATACCCATGGATTGATTTTCAAACATAAAATTCTGTGTTCTGAACTGCATGGTATGGAAGGCAGAAGGCACGCCGCGTTTTGTTGAACAAGGAACAGCTTGCCCACCTGATAAATGTCTCAACCTATGCTTTCCTGAAATCAAGGCCAGATTTATGATCTTTCAGGCAAACAAGGAATGCAGTAACTTTAGATGTAACTGAAAGGCCAGTGAGCACCTTCTATAAACAGAATGTATGGCTTGGATTTGCATTTTGGCATTCACTTTCATGAAAGGAATACACCCTATCAAACAATTAGCATATAATTTCCCTTTATTTAAAGGAGAGAGAAAGACCAGAAAACTATATGAGGAGGATAATTAGATTCAAGTTTTGTCCTCTAGTTGTTAGTTTGTTTCTCTCCCCTTGTTCATCATTAGATGCATTTCTTTGTTAGGACTATGCATGCTAATTCATTACTGTGTGGTTTTCCTATACACAGGCTTGTCAATGATCTAATTTATGTTTAAGACGGAAAGCTGTTTAAATGGATAATGTTCTGCCTTCATGATACATACCACCCTCTTTATGCTCCATTAAGTTCAGGCACTGGCTGTATAAGCAATCAGCAATTATTTCTTCCCAAGAACAACTGCACAACTTCCTTTACAAAGGACAGCTGATACTGCTGTGTGATATCAGTCTCCAGGCCAGGTGTGCAGCACATACTGAGAGCATACTATAGATGGGTAGTTTTCAATGCAGAGTATTTGGAACTGAAAACGAGAATTGTAATGAGAATATTATGATGTGGTATCAAGTAAGAAGATGTCCATCTTTGGTAGAACTTGCTTATTACTGGACAATAATGATTAGATGATGTCTAGAACCACCTGGAGATGCTTCTTAATGGAGTTTGTTTACTAGGTGTTTCTTTTATAAGCAGAAATGAGTGGTGGCTGGAAGTGAGGCTGAATTTACAATTTTGAGACATGACGATTAGATGTGTTTTTTGTTATAATCTGTAGAGGACAGTGAAATGCAGTAGCTCGCTAAAGATGGGCACACATAATATTGTTGCTATACTGTGCCATCACATATCTTCTAATTTATTGTGACCCCATTAATGAGTGACCTCCAGTAGGCTGAGCTGTTAATAGCTCTGCGCAGGCATTGCAAACGCAAAGCCTTGACTTCCTTTAATGAGCCAATCCATCTCATATTTGGTCTTCCTCTTTTCCTGTTGCCTTCAAATTTTCCAAATATTATTGACTAGGGAGAGCTCAGAACATATTAATTACTATATGATAAATAGTTTTTCAAATTTAAAACTTGATGCTTAATTCATGAAATATTAGTCATTACTCATGAGCTAGTGATCAGTCCATGACAACATGCTTTTCTTTACTGTGTTTTGGTGTGGTGTTTGATCCCTTTTATTGTTCATATACTTACTTTTTTTAGCTTAAAATGTTGTATTTTAATTGAAGTAAGCCACCTTGAGTCCTTTTTTAAGGAGAAAGGTGGGGTAAAATATTTTAATTTAAAAAAAAAAAAAAGAACTATAGAAAGCTCTTCCACACTCATATCGCCCTCTCCCTGCCCAGCTTGAAAACTACAGCCAGAATGTGGCTTGCTACCTTTATTTCATTAAAGATAATTTGGGACAGCATTCATGATCACCAGGGAGGACATGAAGTTTTGTGCTGATGAAGTGGCCTTGGTATGAATGTTGAAGTCCTTCATGAAAAGAAATGGAGGAGACTCCAGCACCACCTCTGAGACCAACTCAGACAGGGTGACTGTTGAGCTGAAGAATGGGCAGTACAAAAATACATCCTTGGGTACCCATTTTTACATGAACAAACCTAGACGACTGCACCCAGGACAGGGCATGTGGTAAGGAGAATCAAGTCACAGCAGACCATTTCAGCATCACCTCCTTGTCCCCAGGATCTAGATTGCTGCTGCACAGAATACCCAGGTAAACATAGCTGAGAGAGTTTAACTCCCTCATTCAAACTATGTCTATGGACAAATGTTTTTTGATTCTTCACACTTTTTGTGAGCAGGGAAATTAGGGAGGGGTGGCATTATTTCACTGAATTTATTTTGGGGAACAGCAGTTCTCCAATAGATGTGAGATTCTACAAAAAGGGCAAAAAGGAGGACCCTGAGAACTACAGACCGATCAATCAGCCTGACATCAATCCCAGGGAAAATTCTGGAGCACATTATAAAGTAATCACTATTCAAGCGCCTAAAAACAATGCAGTAAAAACTATGTAGAGGACAACACAGATTTGTCAAGAATACCATCATACTAATCTGGCTCCATTTTTTATCAGGTAACCTCTCTGATAGATTGAAAGTATGCTATAGATATAGTATATCTTGACTTCAGCAAAGCTTTTGACAAAGTACCCCATGATATTCTGGTTAGCAAGCTAACTAGGTGTGGGCTGGATAGATCAAATGTCAGGTGGATACACAGTTGGTTACAAAATTGTACTCAGAGACTGATGATTAATGGCTTCTTCTCCAACTGGGATGAGGTAACAGAGTACCCCCAGGCCCAGTCCTGGGCCAAGTGCTATTCAATATAGGGGACAGAGGGAATGCTAATTATATTTATGGATAACACAAAATTGGGTGGAATAGCTAATACCATGGAAGACAGAAACAAAATTCAAAATGACCTTGATAGGATGGAGCACTGGGCTGAAAACAACAGAATGAAATCTAACAGGGATAAGTGCAAAGCACTGCACCTCAGAAAAAAGAAACCGAACACACAGTTACAAGATGGGGGATACCTGGCTCAGCAATACTACAAGCGATAAGGTCTTGGAATTGTCATAGATCACAAACTGAATATGAGCCAACAGTCTGACATGGCTACAAAAAAAGGGGGGGAAGCAAGTGCTATTTCAGGCTGCATTGACAGAAGTATGGTGTCCATATCCCGCAAAGTGCTGGTTCCCCTCTATTCAGCACTGGTTACAACTCATCTTGAGGACTGTTTTCAGTTCTGGACACCACACTTCAAGAAGGATGCTGACAAATTGGAACAGGTTCCGAGGAGGGCAATGAAGATGATCAGGAGACTGGAAACCAAGACCTATGAGGGAAAAGAATTGGACATGTTTAGCCTTGAGAAAAGATGGCAAAGGGGTGATATGATAACACTTTCCAAATACTTGAAAGGCAGTCATACTGAGGAGGGGCAAGATCTGTTTCTCAGCCATCCCAGACATATACAATGGGCTCAAGTTACAGGAAACCAGATTTTGGTTGAATATTAGGAAACACTTCCTAGGTGTTAAAGCAGTAAGACATGGAACCAGTTACCTCAAGAGGTGATGAATGCTTCAACACTGGAGGCATTCAAGAGAAATTTAGACAACCACCTGGTGGACATCCTTTGATTTGTATTCCTGCAATGAGCAGGGAGTTGGACTTCATGCTTCTATAATTCTGTAATTCTATGATTCACCATTTGCAGTCTCTGAAGCACAGCTTCTTTCCCCCCTTCCCCCCATTTTGTTTGTTTACTTGTCTTCCCACTGCAAAAGACAACAGCAGCTTGGGTACTACTCAACGTTTCTCACCATTTCCCAAATGCCTAGCATGGTTCTAGAGGGGGGTAAATACGCAAAAACAGGGACAAGAACACATGAGAAAACTATGATCTGCTGGATAGCTCAATAGAGTTTGGGAGTTCAATTCCTCACTGTGCCTCCTTGACAGGGGCTGGACATGATGGTCCCTTCCAATTCTGCCATTCAAAGATTATTATTATTAGTCAGATTTACTTTGCATTTATAAGGGTACACAAAAAAATGTAAGCCTCAGAACTTCTTTTGATTTTGGTTCACTTGTCAATCTTCAGTTTGAATATTTCGGAAAGCAATTTGATTTCTGTGAGATTGAAGAATAGTATAAAAACATGGAAGAAATGTTCAGTACAATGCTAGTTTATATCTTAACTTGATAGACTGTTGTGCAACCCAGTTGAAAGGATGTTATTTAGAATGAATAAATGAATACGACTTATATGAGAGGAGGCAAGCTCATACTCACCATGGGGAAGAAGAGACAGAGAGACTGAGGGAAAGAAAATTAATTATTAATTCTCTTACTTTGGCATCAATATCATGTGCATTCTTGAACTACTATAGTTATAATGAAGCGATCATCTTCACATTACAAATATGTATCTTCAGTACAATTCATGAATTTTCTTTCATGAATTCCTGGATGATATAGTTTTCAGTGCATTCTCAGGACATATTATATATCAGAACTGGCCACATTCCTGTTCACCACAAATGCCATAGGCAGCACCAAATTTTGAACTGAAACCCTTGGACTGTTACAAAAGCCATTCTCCAGTAATTAGTTCCCAACAAGAAGTAGAGATAGGTCTTAGAAAGCGTTGGTGTTCCTGTGCAGAATGATGCCACATGACAGCTGCCGCCACAATTAAGTGTAAAATGTGACACAGGTCCCCCACCCCTTTCTTCTTTGGCTGTCATTTTTTCTAAACACTCTCATAGTCTTCTCATTCCTTTCTCTGTAACTGATTCATTTGCCTTATTTAAGGGTTTATGTTCATACCCAAGTTGTTGCTCCTCATTATTTTTCCCAGCATTCTCTACACTAAAATTTCAGATAGACCATTGTTCCATTTTTATCCTGAAGTCATAATGAAAGTCCAAACTTCATCTTCCACATCCATCTCTGGAAACAGCGTCAGCTCTTACCTCGTCTCTCACTCTAAGACAAGAGATTAATAGGTTGTCATTTCTGATATGTAGAATTCCAGTGTATGTTTGTTAACACTGATATATCATCTTATTTTCCCAATCAGTTCAAAGTGGCATGCATGGCTCTCTCCTTTCCCACTTCATTTCCACAACAATGCTCTGAGGTAAACCAGATGAGACTTATAGGACAGGTGGGGAAAGTGCAGCCTCAGGCATTTTTATGGCTCTCAAGCCTTTCCTGAGCCTCTTCATTCTCACAGACTTTTATAAAGAATAGAAAAAAAATGGGAAAGTCAAATTTTCCTTTTCCTGGGTATGTCCACAAAACAGGTTGGAGATTTCTCAAACTGCTAAAATGAAACAAACAAACAAACAAAATATCAATCAGTTGATCAATCAACCTGAGAAATGGATGTCTGGCCATTTCCATCTTTTAAAAAAGTCCTTGGTATTTCAACAGCGCCTGCATCTCTCTCTCTCAGGTAGTGCAGGTGAAACTTTGATTTCCAGCAGCTACACTTCAGCATCCTCCTCCTTGCTCACCATCCCTAGATTGAGTAAGAACATTGTGGTTTCCCTGTCCTGTAATTGGATAGAATAGGCCAGTCAGATAATGACTAAAATACTGTCTCAAGCTATTGCAATGCTAGCTGATTATCTAAGTGAGTTAAGAGCCAGAAGTTGGGAATTTGATTCCTTACTGTGTCTCTAGGAAGAGAAGTCAACCGGTGTGGCTTTGGGAAAGCTGCACAGTCCCAGGGTGTCCCCAGAAGAAGCCACTTCGGAGTATTCTTTACCAGGAAGCCCCTGAAAAACAGTAACCATAAGTCAGAATTGACACATACTTATGGAAATGCTTAAAAAGTTATGAAGGTCTGAAGGGATGAAGGAGCTGCATCCTTTTCATTAGCAGCCAGCACTTGGATGGGCTGAGGGCTCTATCTGAAGAATACTGGAAGATGTTCATGTATGTCAAAGCAATGCTTTGCACCATAGCTCAAAACCTTTCTGTTTGCCTGTACACACAGGCAACATGAACTTTATTGTATTTTAACTTATCAAGACTGTGTTTAATCAAGGTATTTCATTTCTCATTCTCAGTTTTTGAAAGGCTGTCATTATACACAGGGGCAAAGTTTCAACCTTTTTTGGAGGGGCTGATATGCCACGCCCTATTTCTAAATTGCTGTGTGGACTTTGGCACCAATTAATTAGTAGAATAATTTATTCTCAGTTTCCTATTGATTTGTGTGACAATTACTCACAGACAGAAACTGTTTTTGCAATTCTGACGTAAATAAAATTCCTGCTGGAGTCAATGTAAATTTTCCCCTGGAGAAAAGAGTCAAGACCTATTCAGGCCTTACCTTTCCCAAGTTAAGAAGGCATAATTAATGCTGGCTGGTTTGATTGTGGGGAGAGGAAAATTTAAGTGCTTATTTGTTTAGAAAAAAAAAACATTAACTATACAGGCCAATCAAAGAATCATTTCCAGTCTTTAAAGAAAGAGGTAAGAATGTGTGGATGCAAAGTGTTGTTGACTACAACTCCCATCTGCCTTAGCCAATCTAGCCACTGGTGATGGATGAGGGAACTTACAGTTCAGAAGCACCTGGATCACCACAAATTTGCATTGTGTAAGTTTCTTGGGCAGAGGTTGGGAAAATAACTTTCCTGACTACTGGTTGGAGGAATCTGGGTGTTATAGTCCAAAAAAAGTAACTTTTCAAAACCCTGTTCTTGGCATGCAAGCTTTCTGATGTTGCTCTGCCTGGAGTCTGAAATGGTATCTCATGTTATTTTGCCAAAGCTCTGGTAACTACATTTTATTTATATTTTACTTAATGTTTTCTTTAATTTATTACACTTACACCCAGATCCAATCATGCTGAAGATCCAATCATGTCTAATCACTTTATCTCTAGTTGAGATCTGAACATGAGAAAGTGATTTGAGTCTCAAACCTTTCTGAAATATTTTTCATTCTTTTTTCTTATGCATAGCATCTATCTATCTACGTATCTGTCTGTCTCTGTCTGTCTGTCTGTCTGTCTATCTATCTATCTATCTATCTATCTATCTATCTATCTATCTATCTATCTATCTGTCTGTCTGTCTGTCTGTCTGTCTGTCTGTCTGTCTGTCTGTCTAAGCTTTTTATTTATTTAATTTTTTTGTGTTTTCCTTCATGCCCAGAAAGAAAATGGCAGTGTCCTAATTCAGAGCGCATAAATTCATTGATCAAAACAATTGATCCATTTTTTTAAGGAGGGGGAAGGATTTTAAAAAAGATGGATTTGGGAGAGAATCTGAGAGATTGCAGGTGTAGCCTTGTGGTGTGAAGTTGTGCCTTGGTGTGAATCACACACTTTTCTGGGGTTTTAAAATGTCCTTTCATGTAGCTTATAAGGCAAACCTCTGCCGGCCTCTCTTGTCAACAGTCCCACTGAAGGCTGAAGGAAATGCCAATCCATTTCGGTGCAAGACTCAGCTGTTGCCAGAAGATCAAAAAAGTAGCATTGGTGTTTGCAAACATCCTTTTTCTAGAGTTGATTTCAAGCCCTCGCTTTAGGATACTTGGCCCTTTCTCACTTCAAATAATATTGTTCCATCAGTTACAGGCTGAGGACTAGATAGCCATTGCAGTCCTCATTCAAAAATAATGTTATTGTGGGGGGATCTTATAATGTGCAATGACTCCATCAAACAAAAAGGGGGGGAGGGGAAGGAGGGAGGGAGAGAGGGATATGACCATGAAAACTCAGTGGGTTGGATATTCTGGCAAAAGAGCCAGGGGTTGAGATTTTGATTTGTCACTGTGCCTCCTGAGAGAACAAAAAGCATGTGCAGCCTTGAGTGGGTTATACGACCCTGAAGTAGCCCCCAGAAAAAGGGAACACTTATTACTTCTGAGTAATTTATACCAAGAAAACCCTGGAAAATGTCACTGCAAGTCCAAGATGATTTGACAATACAAAACTATTACTAATGCAGTGATAAGACTTCAGCCCCAGATCAACAACTGAGTCTGAAATCAGATGGCACAGCTAATAAGAGAGCTCTCCAAAGAAATAGAAGTCATTTTTTCCTCCTAATATAAATTTAATACATTTTCCATGTTCCTTCCAACCTCTAACTTGTGGTTGGCACTAGAAGATGCAAATAGGTTTCATTTGCAAGTCTTACAATTCAGATGTAATCAGTTGATCGTAAGGAACAACATGCCTGGAGGGAAAACATTTTAATAGCAGGAAATACATGTTTCCTTTAACATATGATTTGACTCAAATAGAGATACTATCAGAAATGCAAAAGGTGGCTTTTTTGCACTATAATTCCCAGAATTGCCCAGATAGCCTGACACTGGCCAGGTTGTCAAGGTAATTCTGGGAGTAATGTCCCAAAAAGTAACTTTTCCAACCTCTGCTACCAATGACATTACATTTCAACTTTAGAAAACAGTGCTTAATACTCGAGGTTATCTTGATTAGGAACATGCATCAATATAATTCTTGGTAGAGGATGAAAATGGTACATCTTAGAAGTTTTCAGGCTTCCTTCCTTTCAAGGTCCAACATTCACATTAGCTTTTCTACTGCAGAAAAGAGGACGCCGGGATGTTACTTGTTGAAGGTACAGTTGCTGGTGCTTTAAAAAGCAGCAAAGATTATTAAGGAGAAAAGAAAGTAATTATTATAGGAACTCTATCTAGAGCATTGGTTTTCTATGGTCCACACTGGTAGTGGTGGGATTGCCTCTCTCCAAAATTTCAGGGTGATGTGTCCCCACTTTTCAGTATGAACCATGGGCTGCCGCTTAAGCTAGTGATAAGAAGGTAAATCCAGGATGCTACTGGTTCAGAGAGTGTCCTTCACAGAGACATGAGATGGAAACAGGAAGGGAAAATTAAAGTCATCCTTGAGAATATCCATTTATCAATATAGAAGCGACAAGGAGATCTGTGTGTCCCTGTCTGTCTCCATCATTATTCTTCTGTAGTCACATGGTCCTTGCTGCAAACTTGGCTGCACTGGGTTTGTTTGTTTGTTTGTTTGTTTGTTTGTTTGCTTGCTTGCTTGCTTGCTTGCTTGCTTGCTTGCTTGCTTCTAACACCTTCTAGGTTAGGGGTGGAAAATGTGTGGGCCTTTTGATGGTTTTGGACTTCAGCTCCCATCCCCACAAAGCCAATAATGAGAGATGCCAGGAGTTCTAGTCAAACTAATATAATGGATGGGGCATGCATTCCCTCTCCCTGACTTAGGATATGTCTCAACATATCCACTTTAAAAGAGAAAAACAATTCAAAAAAACATTTTGAAACTGGAAAGTTAAAAACCAGCATTCCTGAGATAATTACTGCTTAAAAGCCTGGTTGAATAGAAAGGTCTTTGTCTGCCGATAGAAGGACAAGAGGGAGAGGACCAACCTAGCTTCTTGGGGCATTGCATTCCAAAGCATGGGGGAAGCCTCTGGGAAGGCCCTCTCTCGTGTCCTCACCAAATAAGACTGGGAAGGTGGCTTGAGAGAAGGTCCTCTCCAGAAAATCTTAAAAAGTGAGAAAGCTCATACAGGGTGATACGATCCTTCAAATTACACAATGAAGTTACATTTTGTTACAAGCAAGGCATCTTTCAGATACACCGTCTTGTCTGGTTTTATTGGATGAGTTCAGCCTGTATTGCTTGATGACGTGGACAAGGCACTTGCACGCTCAAAGGCCACCAATTAGGACTCCCAATTAGACCCATGCCCCCGCTGGCTCTTAAAATCAGCCAGGGTGGTGACGGTTGAATGGGGCACTCAGATGGTGAACTCCTCCTTACAGGAGGGATATTTGCCCCCTGTCTTGAAGGAGACAATGATCTGGCCCATTCTGAAAAAAAGGTAATCTGTCAACTGACAATTTAAACACCTATTGTAGGTTGCAAACATACCATTCACGGGGAAACTGACTGAGAGGTTGGTGGCTGACCAGCTGCAAGTGTTCTTGGAGGATACAGATAGTCTGGATCCATTCCAATTGGGGTTCAAGCCAGGTCATGGGACTGAGACACTTCTGGTCACCCTGCTAGATGACCTATTATGGGAGGCTAACCAGGGGAGTGTGACCCTGTTAGTCTTCCTAGGCCTCTCGGGCGCCTTTGATACTGTCAACCACAGTATCCTTCTGGACTGGTTATCAAGATTGGGTTCAGAGGTCTGGCCTATGCTGGCTCCATTCCTTTCTTGATGGCTGGTGCCCAGAGAGTTCAGTTTGGGGAAGTTGTAAAATGTGGTGCTCCACAGGGGTCGAGAATCCCTGTTTTACATCTACATGAGGCTGCTGGGAGAGGTCATTCAGAGATTCGGAGTTTGCTGTCATCAGTATGCTCATTATACACAACTGTATCTCTCCTTTTCCTCTACAGCAGGGGAAGCTGTACAGACCCTAGAATGTTGCCTGGTCGCAGTTGTGGACTGGACGAGGGCAAATAGGCTGAAGTTGAATCCTGACAAGATGGAGATCCTGTTGTTGGGAGGGCATCCTGATTGGTTAGGGGGCCTGTTATGTTATCTTGATGGGGTCACACATACATATATAGATTCTATATAAAACTTGTAAATATACATTTGATCCTGCTTCAGGCTAGTCTGGCACCAAGTCATGGCTGCTCATCCACACAAATGCTTCCAATTAAACTTCCCTTTCGTGGTTGATACCAATTTGATGGTGATGCATTTAAATTGAAAGATTGGAGTGAAGTCCAGTTCCTTCTCATCCTTTTAATGGCACAACCCTTGTCAAATCACCTCTGTATCCTATAAAATTTATTACAAATATCTTAATACCAAAGAAATGTTAACAAATTACAAATGATCCTTACATACTTTAACTCATCCTCTTGCTTTCAGTAAACAAAAGTGCACCCAGGTATTCACACACAGACTTCCCACAATGAATCTAGTTGAACCATTAGCATGGATTCTTGTCATTAATAGGTTTCTACAATTCCCAAGAATGGTTCTGTTCCAAAGCTCAAATAGAAGTGCATGTTATGGTTAAATATTAGGGGTGGGTTCCACCATCACTAATATCTGCCCACTTTCAAGTGGCATTTAACATTTATTGAGAAACACTTAGTTGTTCCTGGATTCATGTGGCCATATTTGCCTGGATGTAATGATTCATCAACCCTTTATTTACTAGAGTATTCCCTGTTATATAATTATTGCTGAAACATATGAAGGAGGCTCGGTTCTTCTCCGAAGTGTCCATTTATTCAAACATCAGGATGCCAAAATCTCTCCATTTTCAAGTAGTACAAATCTATATGGGTAACCTTTCAGAGCCAAAGTTCGATACATGCAGCAGAACTGTGATTTATATATGAGTTTTGTTTTTGCAACAAAAGCCATTCTCTGTACTGTACAAGGAACAACTGCCAAGATGCATTAATCAGACCTTAATTAACAAGGAAGAAAGGTGATAATTTACATTTATTCTGCATTGACACATTGTACTTTATTTAGCAAATGAGAGCTGTCAGGTGCTACCAGTGAACCTTAGATTGAAGACTGAGGATTGAAAATGTGTCTTCTGCCTGCCTGAGCCTTTGTAGGAGGGAGACTTCAATGTGTTTATACAAGGATCATTAGACAAACCTCATGCTAAGATTTCATGAATCTTTGAATACATAATACTCAAAGGTCATCAGCTATGAAATGTTTTACAGCAGTGCAATGCATCAGAAATGGTGATTTATAAAAAACCCAGTCCACATAGGGCAGCATCTGGATGAGCCAGCTTTGGTTGGTCATGTTTACAAACAGTAATCAAAGAAATGAGAACAATAAGGCTATGAGTGGTGAAGAGCAAGGATCCAAAGGATAGTGGGAAAGAATGAGGAAGGGCAGGGTAAATACTGAGCCAAGATGCAGTGGATATTTTAAGCTAAGCGACGTCTTGGCTGAGCACAAACAAAATGGTAAGTGGGCTAAGAGCCAATAGTAGGTGGGGCCAGACCCAGGTAATTGTCCTTCTGGTTTTGAGATAACGGCACTTTACAAGAAAGTGGACAATGGTGGCTGTGGGGTTTGGAAAGTGAAGAAATATGGCTGCATTGGTTTTGGAGGCAGCTGCGGATATTAACAATCACAACTGAAGAGAGACATACCTCGGAGCAGACAACCTGCATTTCCCTGAGGAGAAATCAAAGGAGAAAGAAGACTCCAGTGGAGAATTGTGAATGGCCTCTAAAAGACAATGGCTAAATTCAGTGTTATTCCTAACCAGAACAGACCTAATTAGTTAATGGGAGCTTGGTGAGCCAGCACTAACATAAGTTCCATGAATTCAGTAGGTTTCCTATATTTAATAGTAACTACTGGCTTTGGCCCATCTGGTGTGTCGACCCTTCTCAGGCACAGAGTAATAGACCTTTTAAAAACTCAACTTCTTTCCCCTAAAATAAAAAAAATAGCTTGGTTATTTAAAAATGAATTCTAGATCTGCTACGCAGTATTATGACCCTCATGGGAGTGGAACAGGATTCAGTTCCTAGCTGAACATTCAACCTTTTCTTCAACCATTTTCCTCCTCCATAAGCTCTTTTGCCCCTTCTACTTCTCCAACAGTGGCAGTCAGGGAAGGGAGAAGATCTGTCTTCTCTGAAGTCTGTCATGGGTCATGGGTGTTATGGTAGGAAAAATGTGTTTCCCAGCATGCCTTGCACCTTGCACAACAAGGAAAGTGGCATGTTAGGCACTGTAGAGAAGGGAGGAGGCAGGGAGAGATACATATTCTCCTTTCTTTTTGCAAAGGTGATCCTGAATGTTGTATATGGTCGGGCTGAAAATAGGGAAGGTGGAAGGAGAGGCAGAGGAAAGTTTTACATTCCACTCCAGCTCGGATTGGTAATGATTGCAAATCAGTTGGATTTCTTTTCTGAGCTGTGCTTGGCTAACTATCATAAGCAGTTGTGCTTATGACCACTCTAGCTGCCTAGAGTGGTCATAATGACCAGATAGGCGGGATATAAATAGAATAAATAAAATAAATAAAATTATATTTGCTATCATGGTTGATCCACGTATGTGGATCAAATTATGTGCATTCATTTGAAAGCCACCTCAGCTTCCCAATGCTATACATCAGGGGTCTCCAAACTTTTGACCGTGAGGGCCACACTGGATATTTTAAACATCTTTGAGAGCCGAAGGAACAGGAACATACATATGCACGTATGCATGCATGCATGCATGTGTGCATTCACACACACCACCTGCTGACATAGACCCCCCTGCCTGCCCGCCCACATGGTCTGAAGGGAGCAGGCCAGATAAAACAGCAAGACAGGCTGGGACCATAGTTTGGAGACCCCTGCTATAGATCTTCGTGGCACCCCCCCCCCCAAAATCACTTGCTTTGTCATGAAGATAAGAATCCCTTTCCACATGGCTAGGTAATCTTACCCCCCCCCACACACACACACATTCCATGATGTCTGTTGACCAGAAGGATTCAGTTATATTTATTAAACTCCCAGTATGAAGGAATTAGAAAAGGTCATCAGGTGTAAGGACGTGTCACTGAAGACCAAGACTGAGATCATCCACACTCTTATATTTCCAGTCACCATGTATGAGTGTGAAGACTGCACAGTCAAGAAAGCTGAGAGGAGAGAAAAAATGATTCATTTGAAATACAGTATAGTGCTATTTTGCAGATAACCTAGACTGCCAGAAAGGTGAACAAGTGGGCAAACAAGATAGTTCAAACCTGAACTATCTCTGGAGGGGGGAAAAAATAGAAACTGAGGCTGTCCTATTTAAGCACAACATGAAAAGGCAGGGTTCTCTCGAAAAGAGAATAATGCTGGGAAAAGTGGAAGGTAGTAGGAAAAGAGGAAGACCAAACATGAAATTGGCTGACTCCCTAAAGGAACCACAAGCTTGATCCTGCAAGAGCTGAGCAGGGCAGTTGAGGACACGATATACTGGAGATTGCTCATTCATAGGGTTGCCATAAATTGGAGGCAACGTGATAGAACATAACAACAGCAACAAGAAGAAAGAACCTTCTCTTTATGTATCCCATGATTGCCATATAAAGTAAATTGCAAGGAAGGCATCAATATTCCATGAAGGGACATAAAATAACTATGCAAGAAGCAGAAACATCCATATGTTCTAAACTGAATTTTCATCTACTTTGAAGAAAATGGGATCCAGAAATGTCCATATTGACCCCGACGTGAAATTCCACTTGAATTGGCAACTGGATCTTCACTGTGAATCCTCTCAGTGTCAGTTTTAGTACAGCAGTTCCCAGGTTTAGTCCATAAGTGTTTGAGCTTGTTTAGAAAAATAAATAATACATTAAGTAATTATATACATTTTTCATCTTCAGAGGTCTCAACTAGCATTAGTTAATTAATCCTCAGAGAACAGAGATTCCAGTCCATTAATTGCCATATTAGTTTCACCCAAATCTATTCCTTTGCCATGAATCCAGTTGGGAATTGTGTGTTATAAATAGTAAATGGATGTTTGGATTAATTAATCCATAAATTGAAAGGAAGGCCTTCCCAGTAGTTGTGTATATATGTGAAGGGTTTTTGGAGAAATAAACTGAGCAGCAATTGCTGATCCTCCCCACGGCACCCCAAACATCTTTACACATTTTTTGCCATCTAATATAGGTGTTGACTGTGCCAGGTACTTTAGCTGAAAGCAATAGTTTTAATTTGCACCAGTAAATGCAATTAGTAAGCAATTAACCAATAGGAATTTATGGCTGGTAATTATCTTTGTTTAAATAAATACAACTTAGTTGTCTAACAATAGAATTTTGCTACCGGCTTAGCAAATCATGACATTCTGATGCTCATGCACCAGAATCTAGTGGTTGTGAAGCTGATAGAATATCTGTCAGCTTAATGGGCCAACCCTACAGGTAATTCTGCACAAAAGCATTTTTGTTAGCTTCAAAAGGAAATTTTTAATCCAAAGTGATGAATATTTTGTCAGCTAAAATTATTATTCTTTGTATAATGTGCAGTATTCTTTGAAAATGAGGATTTAATATGTAACCAATTAGTAAAAAAAATTAAGCCAATTACCAAACACAATTTTCTGTGTTAAATGTTAATTAAAACCAGGAGTATTTTTAATAAAATTAATAATGGGGAAAACAAATTACAAAAGAGATCCAGTTTAACCTAACCTATTAATCAATTAATGCTTTTGAATTGTGGTGCTGGAGGAGACTTTTGAGAGTCTCCTGGACTGCAAAGAGAAAAAACCTATCCATTTTAAAGAAATCAACCCTGAGTGCTCACTGGAAGGACAGATCCTGGAACGGAGGCTCCAATACTTTGGCCATCTCATGAGAAGACTCCCTGGAAAAGACCCTGATGTTGGGAAAGTGTGAAGGCAAGAGGAGAAGGGGACGACAGAGGATGAGATGGTTGGACAGTGTCATTAAAGCTATCAACATGAATTTGACCCAACTCCAGGAGGCAGCAGATGACAGGAGGGCCTGGCGTGTTCTGATCCATGAGGTCAAGAAGAGTTGGACACGACTTAATGCCTAAACAACAAGAACAACAAATGAATTGATTAATCAAGAACAAAGCTAGCTTCTTAGAGAGATATTTATTGCACTTGATAAGTTAATATTCAGAGGTTGAATGCATAACTAAAACCTTGATAATTTCATATTTATTTATTTTATTTATTTATTAAATTTATACCTCACCCATCTAGACTGAAGTCTATTCTGGGCAGCTAACAATAAAAAGTAGAATAAAAGCAATATAATGAAATGAAAAACAGCAATAGTAATGTAGTTCAAGATGGGGGGGAATTCAAGTGATGACAGGAGGGAAAGCCTGCCTAAAGAACCAGGTCTTAAGTTTGCTCTTAAAAACACCCAGTGAGGGAGCCAAACAGAGCTCTGGGGGCAGACTGTCCCAGAGGTGAGGGGCCACTGCCAAGAAGGCCCAGTTTCTTGTTGTTTCTCTCCTGCCCTCCCTTGGCATTAGGCCCCTCAGCCGCCCTTCCTGGCTAGAATGAGTGATTCAGGTAGATCTAGGTGTGAAGAAGTTTTCCGCTAGATATCGAGGTCCTAAACTGTTTAGGGCTTTATATGTCATCATTAACACTTTGAAATCAATGCAGAAATAAACGGGCATCCAATGCGAGGCAGCTAGAGTTGGGGAAATATGCTGATATTTTCTCATCCCACTGAGAAGTCTGGCCACCGCATTCTGCACCATTTGAAGCTTCAGCATCAATCTCAAAGGTAGCCATGTAGAGCGCATTGCAGTAGTCTAATCTTGAGATTAGAAGCACATGCACCAAAGTGGTGAGTGCCCCCAACACAGCGGGGCAATCCGCCACAGATGGAAATAGGCAGTTGTTATAGGCCTGGCTGCTTTGAATAGCCAGGCCGGGCAAGGTCCAAGGGAAGGAGGAGGTGGCATGAAGTGGTCAAGTGCTTTGTCCACCATATCTGGTGTCACAGGCTGAAAGAGATCGAGTCTCATTGGGCAAGGTGGAGCACTGGACATCTCTGCTCGATCTACTGTGTTCAAAAAAGGAGAGATTTTAAAAATGCTGCAAATTGGTCAGGTGAAATACTAGTACGAGGCCCATCACTTAGACCAATTCTGGATAGATCATGAACTATATGGAAAAGTTCTGCCTGCTGATTTGAAGCTTCACTTATCTGGACAGTGAAGTGAGCTCAACTGGTAGCCTTCACCTTAGTAAGCTAATGGTTAGTCGTGATCCTGACAGTTTTCTGATTATAATCCATTGGGTCCCATCTCCAAATGCACTCTAGCCTTCTCCTATTTTGCTTCATAGCTTGCAGTTCCTGCTTAAACCAGGGCACTGGCTGAGCTCTGCAACAGAGAGGGCGTTTAGGAGCTCTGGTGTCAACAGCCATCAACCAGAGCCTTGACAGGAGCATCAGTCAGATCAGCCGGAATCCCTCTCATGGAGTCCTGGAATCCTATAGGATGCAGTAGCTTTCAAGGGCGGACCATTAAAATAGGTCTTTGCTCCCTGTGGGGAGGGAGAGCCTCTGAGAGGTTACATTTTATTAGGTGGTGATCTGACCATGACAAGGGAACTGAAACAAGGTCAGTTACCATGGTTTCCAAGAACTCAAGTGTCGGACCAGAAATCTCTGTCTCCCCAAGACCAGAAGACTTGGGGATTCCAACAGTGTCGTGGAGACAAAGTCCGCCAGCTCCGGTAAGGAAATGGCTGGGTCGCAGGGAGTGTGGTAACCCAGCAAGATCCCAATACCATCTCTGGCCCCAATAGATATGTGCAGGGCCTTCAGACCTGGCTTCACCACCATAGAGCACTTAACAACCTCCATAGTGTTTCTGTAAACAATGTCTACTTCCCCCGCCCCTCCAGTCTGCCCTGGTGCTGGACTGCTTAACCAGGAGGACAGGCAAGAGTCAAGGGAACACCCCCTTCTCCCTCTATCCAACTTTCAGTTATGCATACCAGGTCTGCATCCTCTTCCAGAATAAAGTCTTGGATAATCTGGGATTTGTTGGATACAGACCTAGCATTCAATAGCACCAGATTTAGAGTGGAGGGACGGCTGATCTGACTACCTCGAGATTGACAGTTGGTCACAGTGCCAGAACAGTGAACAGCCTTCAAACATCTGTTCACTGTTCTTCTGAAATGAGTAGGAACTGTGCCATTGCCATACCTCCCTCTACCCGTAATCACTCAGATGTTCAAAGGACCCCCACTGGGGGGGCAGGCCTTCCACTCCATGTCAAACAAAAGAAAAGAAAAAGAAAAGACCAAAAATATACCAAATTAATAAAAGTAAACAATACAGTGGTAACAAGGTTAACAAAATTAATCCAAACCATAACATAAAAATACACATTTAAATTAAAGAACAATCAAGTAAACAACTTAAAAATTAAAACTTTAAAAAGAAAGGGAATACAAACAAGAAACCACTCCCCCAGACCACCCCCATCACACCCAGAGAAAGAAAAAGTAAATAAGAAAAAAAAATAAAGCAACGGAGAAAGAAAAAAACAAAAAACAAAATGAACAACAAAAACAAAAACACACACACACACAAACACACCACACACTGCCCAAATCACTCCCAAATCACGCCGAGGTGTTAGGTATTGCAAGGTCCAGACCCAGTTGTAATTGTCATAGGTACAGGAAACCTTGAAATAGGCCAGCGACTGCTCAATCAGAGGTGCGTAGATGAGGTCTTAGGTGTTACTGAGTGGTGAAGTGCTAAACCTCCTTCTCCATTGGTGCCCACTCACTGTCTGACTTATATTGTAATATCTCTATACTTTTGATTTCATTTTTCTTGTTTTTTTCTTTAATTTATCATTTTTCTGTCCTGATGGATTTCGATGAAGGATCTATGGGGAATGCTGACTCATGAGCACCTCTGGTGTCTTTGTTCTGCCTTGCGGTTGGCCTGATCTGCTTAGAATTTTAAATTTTGGTTGAATAGGGTGCAGAACCCTATCAAAAGTAAAAGAATAAAGAGGAAAATTATTTTGATTACAACTAAGAAAACTGATGAGCTGAGCTGCCAGATATTCTGCTGGCAGTAGCACCTTTAGAGCTTATGTAACAAAAACAATACTTTTACAGTTTTTTCTCAAACTTAAAACACATTTCTCATTTATTTACAGCCATCTACACATTCATACAGCATCAGCAGTACAGGCCGGCTGAAGAAACTCACTATGATCTGAAAAGACTTTTGTGGCTGCTCACACAGTCCATGCAAATACACCTGGGGTCACAGCCACAAACTGGAGCCAACAGGCCATAGACATGCTTTTCAAGTCTTCAAAAGATAAATTTGTTCTCCTGTTATGTCACCAGTTATTGTATAAGCAAGCATTTGCAAGAGCTAGTTGGGAAACTTCCAAGAGATGCATTTTCTAGCAGTCTTTTACAGCTCAAGAGAAAGAGCTCCTCACTGTGGAGAGCTACATGGCCCAGACATCTGTAATGTGCAGCCTTCTTGAAAAGATACAAAGAACCTGGCAAAGGAAGGAGGCAACCTTGTTCTGTTCTGCTTGTAGTTCCAGATGGAGACAGACTGAACCCATTCATAGGACTATTTGCAGCAACAGTGACTACATTGTGGATTGATGGTGGAAAATGGCTGTCGAGAATTCGGGGCTGTGCCTGGAGCATACCAATGATATGACCTGTTCAGTGATTATTTATCAGCAGAGCTTTTGATTTCATAATGTCTAGATCAACTGACGTTGCAGATAGGTCCATGATTTACCCTAACCAACAGGAAAGAGAACATAAAATTTGTCTGGCGAGAAAATAGATCTTTCGGAGTCTTAAAGAGTCCAGATTTAGAGTGCAGTTCCAGTTGGCTAAAGATGAACTGAGGTAGCTGGAGCTTTGCTGATGCCAACCTTCTCCCAGCCTTGAAAAGTCCTTAGGGTTACATGGGCCCTAGATTAACTTATTTTCAACAGAACAGCTGTGCCCATTGTGGAGAAGGTTTAAGTCAGGCTTAACTTGGTTGTTTTTTACATTTCTCTGGCTATTTTCTTGTTTCTTCAGCTGGCAGATCTTAGTCAACAGAGCAGTTTTTACTGGCACGTTTGTTTGTTTGTTTGTTTGTTTGTTTGTTTATACTGCCCCTCTGACACATGGCCACTCTGGGCAGCGTACAGCAATGACAATAACATAAAATGCCATAAACATCATTAAAAAATAAGCATTAAATCAAAATTAACTTTGCATTTAAAAACAGGAGGCAGTTAAAGATGACAGGCTAATAATCTTAGCAGGCTATTCAAAATGGAATATTTTGGAACGCCTGCCAGAATAAGAAAGGTTTGAAGGATTGTTCTGCTGGCAAATCTCAGAGAGGATTCTCTGCTGGCAGAAGGTCATTTCTGCTGGAAGAGGCTTCTGCACAATGTTGCAATCAGTTCATTGTTTTGTCAGGCAGAAATCTCACAATAGATAACATATGACATTTGTAGTCCAAAAATCTGAAAATCCCATATGTTATGATAAGGGAAGCTTATGACTATGAATGAAGAATATTTACTCAGGAAGCTTACAGTGAAGCAACATGGGGAAAAGTGGGTTTATTGTTTCAAGAAATCCTTTCATGATAAAACCTAGACTTGGGTACAGAAGTCCTTTGAACTACACTTCTGTGAAGCCAAGAGTCCTGAAGAACAGCACAGAGGCACCTTCATGGCTATTTACTCATTACAAGTAATTTCTGGTGGGGGGCAGAGGGAGAACTGTCAAAGAAGGAAGTGGTTTAAGGGCAATAATCTGCAAGTGATCACTTACAGAAACCAAGACAGGCCAGGCTGACCAATCCTTTCTGACTTTCTATCCATTGCCCCCCACTGGCTATTTTAACATACTGATTCACATTTATTCCAGTGGTAAGAACACATAATGCAAACGATTAACTAGATGAAAGCTGTGATAATGTGGAATATCTTGTAGAAGGGCATGAGTAGAATCAAAATATTGGATTGAACATTTTCACCAAAGGGCCAAACACAAGTTGTATGATGATTGCACTAACAGAGTTACAACATCATATGCAACCACATAAATTGTTCTTAATTTATCTGAAAACGTTTGCCTTTCTAACTGACATAGTTTGAAGATCCTTAAAAAGCCCTTTGGCTCTATATCTGTGATCTTTATACTGCTGTAGGCATAAACTCCTTTGCTTTCTCCACTTATTCAACTCTGAAAAGGCAGCTGGTTTCTTCCTCCCATAGCTTAATAAAAAGTCTCCAATCTCTCGGACCATCAATACATGTATTTTGTTCACCAGCATGATATTAAACCTAAATTCTATTTCAAGGCAATTGTTTCTAGTTTACAGAGTTCCCAGCCCTTTGGTGTTGTATCAGTGAAGATCTGTATTAAATATCCTTCCTGTTCTTAGACTTAATATTAGTTTATCCCTGTCAGAACCAAACAGAAAAACAACAATATTCTTCACCCAATATTTCCTCTGCATATTAGTCGCAAATTTCATTCTGTCCAAGGAGATTGACCCTTGTGTGTTCTTTATCTACCTCTGTGAGCAGTAATGTCCTATGACATTAAAAACAGTGCAGTACAATGCCTTGTCTCACAGTCCCTTTGTAGCCAGTTTCTCACATATATAATTGTTCAATGAAGATTTGCACTTGGAAATGGTGTTCTGCCAGTTTGGAGGGGTATTTGTTACCTGCTACAGAATTCTGATGCTCTCCCCAAACCATGGCAGACAAATCACCAATACTGTATGGTATTTCACCAAACTGCAAATCCTAGAGTTTCATCAAATGGAGCCATGAGAGTTAAAGTAACATCAAACTGCTATAATTATTTGGGGCAGATGTTTGTTGTTATGTGCCATCAAGTCATCTTTGACTAATGGCAACCCTGTGAATGAGTGACCTTCAGAATGTCCTAACTTTAACAGCCCTGCTCAGTTCTTAAGGTTGTGGGTTCCTTTATGGAGCCAATCAATCACACATTTGGTCTTCCTCTTTTCCTCTTACCATTATATTTTCTAAGTATTATTCTTTTTTCCAACATGTTTTGTTTTCTCATGATGTCTCTAAACATGACAGCCTCAGTCCCCTCCCACCCCAGAGGAAGTTCAGGAACAAGTGGGTAGGGCAGATACCTTGACTGAAATCCTGATTCACAGCTCTATGTATACAAACAAAAGGAACTTGGTAGTTGGAGTCTACTACCAACCACCCAATCAAAGAGAGGAAATGAATGAAAATTTTGAAAGACAAATTGCAGTGTTTTCAGAGACACAACATAGTAGTGATGGGATAGGACATTTCAGATATATATACAGTATTCATACTTGGCAGAATTTGCTTCCCAACATATATCTGTTGTTGTTTAGCCATTAAGTCGTGTCCAACTCTTGGTGATCCCATGGACCAGAGCACACCAGGCCCTCCTGTCTTCCACTGTCTCTCGGATGTTGGGTCAAATTCCTTTTGGTTGCTTCGATGACACTGTCCATCGATCTCGTTCTCTGTCATCCCCTTCTCCTCTTGCCCTCACACTTTCCCAACATCAGTGTCTTTTCCTGGGAGTCTTCTCCTCTCATCAGATGGCTAAAGCATTGGAGCCTCTGCTTCAGGATCTGTCCTTCCAGTGAGCACTCAGGGTTGATTTCCTTCAAAATAGATAGGTTTGTTCTCTTTCCAGTCCAGGGGACTCTCAAGAGTCTCCAGCACCACAATTCAAAAGCATCAGTTCTTCGGCAGTCAGCCTTCTTTATGGTCCAGCTCTCACTTTCATACATCGCTAGTGGAAAAACTATAGCTTTGACTATACGGAGCTTTGTCAGCAAGGTGATGTCTCTGCTTTTTAAGATGCTGTCTAGGTTTGTCATCACTTTCCTCCCAAGAAGCAGGCTGCTGTCACTATCTGCAATGATCATGGAGCCGAAGAAAGTCAGATCTGTCACTGCCTCCATATCTTCCCCTTCTATTTGCCAGGAGGTGATGGGACCAGTGGCCATTACCTTTTTTTTATTTTGAGCTTTAGACCGTTTTTTGCATTCTCCTCTTTCACCCTTATTAAGAGATTGTTTAGTTCCTCCTCACTTTCTGCTGTCAGAGTGGTATCATCTGCATATCTGAGGTTATTGATATTTCTTCCAGCAATCTTAATTCCCTCTTGGGATTGCTCCAATCTTGCCTTTCACATGATGTATTCTGCATATAAGTTAAATAAGCAGGGAGACAATATACAGCCTTGTTGTACTCCTTTCCCAATTTTGAACCAATCAGTTGTTCCATATCCAGTCCTAACTGTGGCTTCCTATCCCACATATAGATTTCTCAAAAGATAGATAAGGTGGTCAGGCACTCCCATTTCTGTAAGAACCTGCCATAGTTTGTTGTGGTCCACACAGTCAAAGCCAAATTCTTTGGGATTGGGATGTAGACTTATCTTTTCCAATCCTCTGGCCACTGTTGGGTTTTCCAAACTTGCTGGCATATTGAATGTAGCACCTTAACAGCATCATCTTTCAAGATTTTAAATAGTTCAACTGGAATGCCATCACCGCCACTGGCCTTGTTGTTAGCCATGCTTTCTAAGGCCCACTTGACTTCACTCTCCAGGATGTCTGGCTCAAGGTCAGCAACCACATTATCTGGGTTGTCTGGGACATCCAGACATTTTGGTATAATTCCTCTGTGTATTCTTGCCACCTCTTCTTGATGTCTTCTGCTTCTATTAGGTCCCTACCATTTTTGTCATTTATCATGTTTCTCTTTGCACAAAATGTTCCTTTAATGTCTCCAATTTTCTTGAACAGATCTCTGGTTTTTCCATTTCTATTATTTTCCTCTATTTCTTTGCACTGTTCATTTAAGAAGGCCCTCTTGTCTCTCCTTGCTATTCTTTGGAAGTCAGCATTCAATTTTCTGTAACTTTCCCTATCTCCCTTGCATTTTGTTTCCCTTCTCTTCTCTGCTATTTTAAGGCCTCTTTGGACAGCCACTTTGCTTTCTTGCATTTCCTTTTCTTTGGGATGGTTTTTGTTGCTGCCTCCTGTACAATGTCCCTGGCCTCCATCCATAGTTCTTCAGGCACTCTGTCCACCAAATCTATTTCCTTAAATCTGTTCTTCACTTCCACTGTGTATTCATAAGGGATTTGGTTTAGATTACACCTGACCAGCCCAGTGGTTTTTCCTACTTTCTTCAGTTTAAGCTTGAATTTTGCTATAAGAAGCTCATGATCAGAGCCACAATCAGCTCAAGGTCTTGTTTTTGCTGACTGTATGGAGCTTCTCCATCTTTGGCTGCAGAGAACATAATCAATCTGATTTCGGTATTGCCCATCTGGTGATGTCCATATGTAGAGTCGCCTCTTGTGTTGTCAGAAAAGAGGTATGTGAGTAGCAAAAGACAAACAAAAGACGTCGTGGCACAGCTCCTCAGTGGAGATGGAAAAATGATAACAGAGGACAAAGAAAAGGCAGAGGTGCTCAATTCTTATTTTGGTTCTGTTTTTTCCCATAAGACAGACTATGAACTTCCAAACAAATTGAAAGTGCAAGTGGGGGGCTGGAGATAGATAAACAAATAGAAAAAGAATACTTTAACACCTTGAATGAGTTCAGATCTCCAGGGCCGGATGAACTGCACTTGAGAGTACTGAAGGAACTGGCTAAAGAACTCTCAGAACTGCTATCCATTATTTTCTTGAAATCATGGGAAACAGAAGATTGGAGGAGTGCCAGTTTTATCCCTATCTTTAAAAAGGGCAAAAAAGAGGAACCTGAGAACTACAGGCCAGTCAGCCTGACATCAATTGCAAGCAAAATTCTGGAACAGATAGTAAAGCAGTCATTGAGCAAGCACCTAGGAGACAATGCAGTAATAACTAGAAGCCATCATGAATTTGTCAAGAACAAATCCTGCCAAACTAATTTGATCTCGTTTTTTGATCAGGTCACTTCCCTGATAGACAGAGGGAATGCTGTAGACATAGTATATCTTGACTTCAGCAAAGCTTTTGACAAAGTATCCCATGATATCCTGATTAGCAAGCCAACTAGGTATGGGCTGGATAGATCAAATGTCAGGTGGATACACAATTGGCTACAGATTTGTACTCAGAGGGTGATGATTAATGAGTCTTT
Source organism: Pogona vitticeps (assembly GCF_051106095.1). Taxonomy (NCBI): domain Eukaryota; kingdom Metazoa; phylum Chordata; class Lepidosauria; order Squamata; family Agamidae; genus Pogona; species Pogona vitticeps. Next base: position 216,762,481 of record NC_135784.1, on the reverse strand, counting down.
CTCTAACTGGGAGGAGGTAACTAGTGGGGTAACCCAAGGCTCAGTCCTGGGCCTAGTGCTCTTCAATAATTTTACTAATGACTTGGATGAGGGAGTGCAGGGAATGATTGTCAGATTTGCATATGATACAAAATTGGGCGGAATAGTTAATACTCTAGAAGACAGAAACATAATTCAAAATGACCTTGATAGGATGGAGCACTGCACCTCAGAGAAAGAAAGCAGTTGCTCAGTTACAAGATGGGGGATACTTGGTTCAGCAAAACTACAAGCGAGAAGGATCTTGGAATTGTCATAGATCACAAGGTAAATATGAGCCAACAGTGTGATGTGGCTACAAAATAGGAAAATGCTATTTTAGACTGCATTAATAGAAGTATAGTTTCCAAATCCCGTGAGGTGCTAGTTCCCCTCTATTCAGCACTGGTTAGGCCTGACCTTGAGTATTGTGTCCAGTTCTGGACACCACACTTCAAGAAGGATGCTAACAAATTGGGACAAGTTCAGAGGAGGGTGACAAGGATGATCAGGGGGCTGGAAACCAAGCCTTTTGAGGAAAGACTGAAAGAATTGGGCATGTTTAGTCTTGAGAAAAGAAGACTGCTATATGATAGCACTTTTCAAATATTTGAAAGGCTGTCATACAGAGGAGGGGCAAGATCTGTTCTCAATCATCCCAGAGTGCAGGACACACAACCATGGGCTCAAGTTACAGGAAGCCAGATTTTGGTTAAATATCAGGAAAAACGTCCTAACTGTTAGAGCAATATGACAGTGGAATAATTACCTCAGGAATAGGTGAGTGCTCCAACACTGGAGGCATTCATGAAAAACTTGGATAATCACCTGGCAGATATGCTTTGATTGTTTTCCTGCACTGAGCAGGGGGTTGGACTTGATGGCCTTGTAGGCCCCTTCCAACTTCACTTTTCTATGATTATTTGATTCTATGATTCTACGAATTAGAATGTCCAGTCCCTTATTCTACAGAGCCATTTATTGCCAGCAGCTAAAATGATAACTGGGAATAAAACGACACCATTTACTGGCTTCAGTTGCAAGGTTTCTTTTAGATAAGAGGTGCAATCCTGTCTCTCCCCAACCCCCAATCCCCTTAGATCCATCTTTATTATCTTTGGTTTTACGAGCAGCAGAGGGGAGAGATGCAAACAGAGCACTATTAAACTATCCATATCTTCTTCGGTCCGTGTATGCTCAACCGCTATATTTCCAATGGAAGGTTTTAATTGTTCTTTCATTTCTGCAGTAGAGTTTTACAGGGCAGCTATCAATGCAGCAAGAAGTTAAAATAATGGGAAGAGAGAAAGAAAAAGAAGAAATCAATGTAACCCCCAAGTAGCTTTCACCAGAGTCTTTAATTTATATGGTTTGTTTTCTTCTTAGATTTCAGACACTTCTGCAGGAACATTTCTGCCCTCTTTCTCTCCCCACACAACACCCCTCCTTTTCTCCCTCTCTCCCTCCCTCCCTCTGGCATAGGTATTTTTAAATTCCAGTCATAATACAGCAAGAATTTGCAGGTGCTTCTCTGAGAACTTTTTCCCCTCTAGCTGGCTGTGGAAAGGACAATGCAATTAATAACAGATGGTATGGAATGACCACGTCCTTGAGAGAATGCCTTATTGGCACCTCCTGCTAATTGTATCACATATAACACAACTAAAAGCATAATAAATCTGAACTGAGGGACATTTTATGCAAGTGCTCGCCTCCTTTTCCAGACGGTAAATTGCTCAGCTCTTGAAATATCTATAACCTTGTGACACCCAACTTGCATTAGCTTAATTGCCTTCTCCCCCCACTTTCCTTCTCTTTTCCATCTCTCCCCCTCTATTTCCTCCCCCCTTTCAAAGAGGAATATCTGCTTTCTTGGTCTACCTGTTTTACTGCTGGATGTAAAGAAGCTGTAGGTGTTTGTGCCTATGGAATTTTGTCCAGCAAAAACCGATTTGCAACCATGATGACAAACTGGCATTTTAAAAGAAGCTCTTCCCTGTCACCGCCCACCAAGTCTTTCTTGACAGGAAAGAGGATAAGGAAGGGAAATGACAAACTCCTTCTTGGATTTTGTACACGTCTGGGATAGTGTTTTGCTTTTTTCCTTCATGGACCTCTTTGTTTTCAATTGCGGCTTCTGGCATTTCAGTCAAGAGTCTGAATTTCAGTGTTAACAAGTCTCTCTCTCTCTTTTTTAAAAAAATGTAGTTTCTCTCCCAGTCTACAGTCATGTGAAAAAGAATTTTCACTTTCTGAATTGTGTGCTTTTATGTATCAAGACATAATAGAAATCAGCTGGTCCTTAGTAGGTCTGAAAATTAGATAAATACAACCTCTGATGGACAACTACACATGACATATTACACTGTTATAATTTATTTTACAAAAACAAAATGGAGAAGCTATATGAGAAAAACTAAGTGCATCTTATGATTCAATAGATTGTAGAATCACCTTTAGCAGCAATAACTTGAAGCAATAACCTGTGGCTGCAAAACAAGCTGAAATCATCACCCCACCACCAGCATGCTTGACAGTTGGTATGAGGTGTTTGTGCTTACATGCTGTGTTTGGGTTTCACCAAATGTGGCACTGTGCATTATAGTCAAACATCTCAATTTGGGTCTCGTCTTTCCAAAGGACATTGTTCCAGAAATCTTGTGGTTTGTCCAGATGCATCTTTGCAGTCCTAAGCCCTGCTGCCATGTTCTTTTCAGAGAGAAGTGGCTTTCTCTTGGCAACCCTTCCAAACAAGCCATATTTGTTCAGTATTTTTTTCTAATTGTACTGTCATGAACTTGAACCATTTAACATGCTAACTGAGGCCTGTAGAATCTGAGATGTAATGCTTGGGTTTTTTGCAATTCCTCTGAGCGTTGCACAGTCTGACCTTGGGGAGAATTTGCTTGGACGTCCACTCCTGGGAAGATTAGCAGCTGTCTTGAATGTTTTCCACTTGTGAATAATCTTCCTCACTGTAGAATGATGGACTTTGAATTGTTTGGAAATAACCTTCTAACCCTTCCCAGATTGATGGGCAGCAGCAATTCCTTATCTACAATCATTGCTGCTGTGTTTCCTCTTTGGCATTGTGTTAATACACACCTGAATGCTCCAGACCAGCAAAGTGCTAAAACTTTGGCTTTTATAGAGGTGGTCATACTTGCTGATGATCAGTTACTCAAGGGCAATTGGTTAGGAACACCTGGCTACTATGTGTGCTCTTAATTTCTAAGGATGCAGGAAGGGTATACAGTGGTGCCTTGACTAATGAACTGAATTGGTTCAGGAAGATGGTCGTAACTTGAAATGGCCATAAGTCAAAGCACCATTTCCCATTGGAATGCATTGAAATGCAATTAATCTGTTCTGGCCAAAGAAAAAAAAATCACAAAAAAATCACTGTAAGACAGGTCAGAAACGAGTTTAATTGATTCCAGCCGGGTGGGGGGGAGAAGACAAACAAACCAAAAACCAATCAACCCTGCAAGACCCACTGCAAATGCAAACAAGACAAAGTAAAAAAGCAATCAAGCAGATCATGCAAGATCAGAAATGCAGGGAAAAACTAAAAAGCAAAAAGTCCCCAAGACCCATTGGAAATGGGGGGAAATCCAAAAAACAGTGAAACCCCCCAAGACTCATCGGAAATGGGGGAAAAATTCAAAAAGCAAGGAAACCCTCCAAACCCATTGGAAATGGGGGGAAAATCCAAAAAGCAAGGAAACCCCCCAAGACCCATCGGAAATGTGGGAAAAAAATCCAAAAAGCAACCAAACTCCCCCAAACCCATCAGAAATGGGAAAAAACCCAACAAACAAACAAACCTCCCAAGACCTATCACAGCACAGAAATAACCCCCACCCCAGTTCAAATGCTGTTCCACCCAGAACAGTTTTTAAAAAGCAGAAAACAGCACCTTACCTTACAAGGCAGCCTGAAGCCTCCCTGCAAACACACACACATGCTCTTAGAAGCAGAAGGAGGCAGTCCCAAGCCTCCTCCAGTGATGCACATTCTCTAACTGCAGGTCCGAAAGAGCTACAAAGAAGCAGCCTCGTTGCCACCTACAGTTAGCAATTTGAATTTCTCCCCTTTTTACCCTGCCTTTTTCTGTTCGTAAGTGGAAGCTCCGGTCGCAAGTAGAAGCAAATTTTTCGGATGGAGCTGGTCGTAACTCGAAATGGTCATAAGTAGGGGCGTTCGTAAGTTGAGGCATCACTGTACTTAGTTTTTCACACATAACTTCTCCATTTTGGTTTTATTTTTTGTGAAATAAATCATGACACAGTGTAGTATGTCCTGTGTTGTTCATCTGAGGTTCTATTTACCTAATTTTCAGACCTGCTAAGGACAAGATGATTTTTATTATGTCCTGATATGTGAAACCATAGAATTCAAAGGGAGTGTACTTTCTTTTTCACATGACTATATAATGAAAAGTAATTGTTATGGAATTGCTGCAGTCTTGCCTACCCTACTGGCATATCACCATCTGACAGCCAGAGTCATCAAGAACCAATAATGTTTAGAAAGTTACCTGTGAGTTTTTTTCTCTGTACTAGACATGCAGATCATCCTGGCCTTGATCGAATTCACTTTCTCACCCATGAAAAATAGGCCATATTTACCAAAAGGATTGCCTAGCATCACAAAGTCACCCCATAACAGAACAGAAACCAAAAATTGGTTCCTGCTACGTAATGTCCTTTCTGTTTCTAGACCAGTTCTTCTTCAGAAGGTGGGGGTGGGATGCACTCCTAGGCTGACAGCATGGAATGCACAGCTCTGTCCTCCAATACCTCACTGCTACTATGTATTCCGCAGCATCTGGCACCTATTGGTAATCTTAGAGTGTGACTACATGGTTAAATATTGTGGGACTTATTTTCCTCTTATAAAATGGGTCAATTCAAAGTATTTTTTTTACTGAGAGCCTGATACAAAAGCTGATTCAAATTGGTCCATTCCTTTTTGTTCCCAAAGCAACATTTTCCCCATCTGCCTCAGGTGGGGGTGAGTTGGAGGTTCTACCAAAGGAAGAAAAGGTTATCAGAAATGGGATCAGAGGAAGGAAAGAAAGAAGTGGGGAACTGGCTATGAACTAGAATGTGACTTGCATTATATCCAGTATGAAGGGTGAACTACGAGGTCAATCTGCAGCCCAGTGTGAGCACTGATTGTGATTTCAAATGTAATACAGGCTACAAATCAAATTCTGGTGTTGTCACACCCTTACTTTAAGAACAGCAAGGCCGGCCTTGTAATCATAGCTTACCATCTAACCTGGGCAAAGTGCGGCCTGAGGGCCACATACAGCCCACAAGCCACTCCTGTACGGCCCACAGACAGTTTTGAACATCAAAACCATTTATAGCTTTTTGTCTAAAGTTGATCAGTTGCTTATCTTTAACAAACCACAGAAAACCTCTTTAGAATTTGTGAAGATTAAGAAGTTTAAAATAAAAACAATCATAATATCATTTTCATTTTATATTTAAGTAAAGTTGGTTTGGCCCCCAAATACAGTTCAGATTTTTCATGTGGGCACCTATAGAAATTAATTGCCCACCCCAGTCTAACTGAAAGAGGTGAACTAGACAAACAGATCAAGATTTAAGTCTACAAATTGAGCCAAATGACATGGGAATGTAACAATAGAAGTCTGAGGTGACAGAATGGACTGTAGTAGATTGGACTGCAGGTAGGGCATTACCTCTACCACCTAACTGTTTCCTTATGAAAGCAACTCAGTGGAATAGAAAACATGCTGGTAAAAAATTTTGTGGGCTAGAATCTTCCCTGTTTTTCCAACTTTGAAAGTGTGTATTTCTTTTTTAACATGGAGGAATGTTCCAAACATGTATCTCCAGCTGAAGCCAGAAGTGGTACAGTCCATTTTACTATTATAAGGATGCTTAAACCTCTAGTAGATAACAGACGAAGTGAAAAAACACCTCACCCCAAATGATGCAGGAGAAGTAGCCTCTTTTCTTGAGCTATCAACTTCCATCTCATTCTGCTACATGAATAAAACTGAGTGTGTTGAGCAGCTACTCCTAAAAGCAAGTAATTCTCTTTAATTTTTTGCCTCAGGAGGTAGGTAATCTTCTGGTGACTTAATGCTAACAGAGATTCATGGTTGATGCTACCATTATGTAGAGGAATACCTACCTTAGGCACCAGATTTTGGATGCTATTGGAAGGGCAGCCAGCATTATTTAATTTGCTGTTCCAGGATATTTACTGGCAAAGAAGGGTAGAAGTACTTGCGGGATTCACTGCCTCAATGCGCCCAAATAAATTGGCTGGCTTTAGGTACTCTGTTATCTTAACTCAGGTAAATGACCAAGGTGTGCCATATGAGGCTCCATGTAGGCAGCAATATGGCTTGGGCAGAAGTTACAGAGATTCATTGGAAGTCTTAGGGATTCTGAGCACTGGCGTCCAAGAGAGAACTGTTCCTATCTCTGATAAAGATTGCAGTCTTAACATAATGTATAAGTTCTGGGAGCCAATTCTGACAATGTATGGAAACAAGAAACAAAAGAATGATGGCTCTCCTTCCCCTACAGGCGTACATTGTCACTCATGAACTCTAAAGGACAAAGCACCCTGGAGATGTTCAGATCTTCATTATGCACTGTGACATGGAATAATTTCACTTAGCAAAAGGCTAGCTTCACCTTTAATATCCTATAGCAGGTAAATGATTGCATCCATAGTCATGTGAATGTGTGACATGGATTCTACAGAATAAAAGATACTGATAAAGTACTGGAAAAATGTAGAGAAAATATGAAAAAGAAGTTACATATTGGATGAAATTCTGTTGCTTCTCATAGTAAGTTGCACTAGAGTAAGCCCACTGAATCAGCAGGGATTTGATGAGTCAAATCCTCCATAAATTCAATTGATTCAAATAGGTCTACTCTAATGGCAGCAACTTTAACATAGTAGGTGTAGGCACCCACTTATTTATTGTTGGTGTTTTTATGAAATGTATGCCTTTTTCTATATGCACTTTTCAAAAGGTTATATTTTATTAGATGTATTTTTCCCTATTCTGTAGAAGAGCCCAGAAATATATCTTAATATGGAGTGAACTGCTCTCCAACACTGCCTAGATAACAAGAATTGGGGAAATCTGAAAATGGAAAGGAGGGAAAAGCTGGATTCCTAACAGACTGCTAGTGTATGGCTCTGAAAAGATAAGTTATATACTCTGGTTGGAAAAAAACAAGCTTCAGACAATTAAAAAATATGTCTCTTGACTGATACTTCCTAGAATCTACTATCCTGTTGGATTTCCCATCTGCAGTGTTTGTCTGGGAAATCAATACCAATAATGAATCTCTGAACCGGGTTGCATCACATGGTTAGCAACCCTCTGTCTCTTATTAAGACAGATATGCATTTGATTTGAAAGTGCTGTGGGCAACCCGTATAAGAAGGCCATCTAGCTGGCTAATGTTGTCTTAGTGAACTAGGGAATAAGGAAGACTAGTTAGATCCATGCTTTGGATTAGACATGGGGATGAATTTTAAAAACAGATTGCGATATTCATCAGAAATCGCTGATTTGTTAAATATTCACCCCTTCATATTCATGGGTTCCAGAGACCCTGACAAATACAAAAGGACAAATATTTCCCCATTTTTATTTGTCCCCCATATGAATAAAAAAAAAGTGCCATCCTGTCACTTTTCCATTCTGCCTACTGGCCCGCCGATCAGCTCATAGGCAGCCACCCACAGCCAGCCATCCACATAGCCTATCCCCCACCCCTTCCTCTCCTTACCTTAGCCCCCCTGCCACCCCCACTGACCCCCCCCTCACAGTAATTGCCGCTGCCACTGAGGTCTCCATCTGGCCTCCACAGCCATGGAGTGTTAAAAGGGAGACTGGCTACCCTTTGCAAAGATGGAGGGTGCGGCCTCATTTAAGATAGGGAAGCTGCAGCTGCCATCTTTCCAAAGGGCAGCCTGGATTCCCTTAGCCTGTGGGTGCAGGGGTGGGGCAGGGGGGCGGGAGGGCAGCACAGTGAGGGGGATTCAGGTTTTTTTGTTTTTTTTTTAAACCCAATGAATCAATGAAGAAATGTGTGCTTTGTCGGTTCATGGGGGCAGCTTCGTGCTTCACAAAGCAGGACAACTTTGCCAAAATGGTGAGTCGTCCCCATCTACTTCAGATGCATAAATTAAATCATACTTCTGTCAGATGTTGGTATGAATTATTCCCAAATGCAATGAAGTCTTGCTAATTGTCTTGACTCATCCTCATTCTGTATAATGCTAGGCCTTGGTAAGGGTCCCTGAACAAACTGAGGCATACAATTTTATCCATACATATGCACATATACACACTCTATTGTGGTAATTCTCACACACACCCTCAATTCACAACTAGAGATGGGGGCTTCATGCCAATCAATGCAGGAGCCCAACTGGCTTGTCATTGCCTCCTCAGGCAGCTGACCACTTCTCATCTGTGTGGGGAGATTCTCCCTTCTGACCCCCTGCAGGAGTGGTTGGCTGGTTGGGCTCCAGTGTTGATTTGTATGCCGCCAATGCAGAAGAATCCCAGCTGCCTGTGGATCCTGGTAACTGCATTGAATGGCTGAAGAGAGGGAGAAGAAGAATTACAACACATGGACAGCAGCAGTTCATGCTTCAGACAAAGCATGAAAACCTTGCCTCTATTCACAGCTTATTCAAACCAATGACACACTTTTTATTTTCAACTACCTTAGTCCAGTTGGGCACACTCAAATTTTGGTAGGTTTGGCTGGGAGGGACTTTTCTGGGCTTGGGTGGCTGTCACTCTATCCAGCACTAACCAATAGTCAGTGAGTCTGTTGAAGTCTACTCCTGGAAACTGACATTTGTCAGGTTGCAGTTTGATCTGTTCAATGGTAAGTGATGAAATCTTCTACTCTTTCTCCTACTAATGTCTCTGAGTTATTGAGTCTATAAGTGCCAGTTAATGAGAAAAGGGGTTGACTACTCTAGGAAACTTGAAGCTAGTTTGCTCTGTGAATCTCTGCACTTCTGCTGCACAGATAGAGGAATTTAACCAAAAAATTCAAAACTCTGCAACAAAAATCAGGCCTTGATTAGGGATGGATTCATGGATTTCCACAGGGAGGGGTACTGAACTTTGCTAGAGGAGCCTAATTTATGTGGGCTGAAGTAAGGACTTCTCCTTTTAAAAAGATATATATCCAGCTGCTGCCTATGACTGACCAACAGAAATAAGCTTGCAGCTGCCACATTTTAATGGCAGCTGTTGTGGAACAATGTCATTGTTCCATGGGGCTCATTCAGAGGATGGGAAAATGGCAGATGGACTGCAAAAGCAGAGTGATGCTGTTTCTCCCCTCACTGCCATTTCTGCAGATAGCATCAAAATAATAGTTTAACAAGAGAAGCTCTCCAGGCAACTGCTGCAGAAAAGAAGTGGGCAAATACCAGTGCATCACCTTAGAATTAAAAAAATGCCTTGTGGATTTGGAAGTTGTAGGCGAAGATGTCTACAGATGTTTTAATATATCTCATCTCCACATCAGTGTACAAACATGGAAAATTATTCAGTCCAAATGTTCTTAAGTTAAATTAATTTCAGCATGGAATTTACCCATATATGTAAACCTTTTCCTTAGAAATCAGTGATACTTGACATCAATTTATACTTCATATTGAATTCAAGTTTTTTGTTACTGCAATGAACTTTTTCAGTTTAGTTTTGCACTGCATTCCTAACACAATTACAGTGGTGCCTCGCATAGAGATCGCTCCGTTTAGCGACGAAATCGCTTTGCGACGCATTTTTTTGCAATCGCAAAAGCGCTCGCTTTGTGATGTTCCCTATGGGGGAATTTTGCTTTGCGATGACGGATCATCACAGAGTGATCATTTTTGGCCAGCTGATTGGTGGTTTCAAAATGGCCGCTGGGAAAAAAACATGGGCACCCACTGTTTTCTGGGACGGATTCCTCGCTTAAGAGGCACCAGAAATGGCTGCGCTATGGAGGATCTTCGCTGAACGGTGAGTTTTAAGCCCATAGGAATGCATTAATCAGGTTTTAATGAGTTTCTATGGGCTTTTTAATATCGCATAGCAACGTTCTGCAGCGATTTTTGCGGAACAAATTAACGTCGCAATGCGAGGCACCACTGTAATCTAATTTCAGTTGCTAGCAGCATTCCATTGTTACTATAACTTCAAAGAAGATGAGGTAGAATTGTATCCAAACCTTTGTCATCAGCTGCTTTAGTTTTAATAACTATATCCATGAGACCATGTCATTCAGGGCTGCATAATATTTGATCCTCTGGTGAAGTTGTTTTGGTCTACAGCTTCATCAATCCCAACTAAGGATTTCTAGGTCAGTAACTTCACATTCTCTAAGATGTTTGGGGTAAAAATTGTGACTAGGAGCAGCCCATGTGATGTTATAGGATGGAAGCCTTTGTGTTACAATTAGAAAATTGTATGTGTGTGCATGCGCGCACACATGTGCATGCATACATGCACATGTTATAGAGTGGGACTGTGCTGTTCGCTCCTCATGGCCTGGCTCTCCAAAAACAGAGCACCTGCTTCAGCACCGCTATTAATCTGGTTATTCAAGGGACTCTCTCTCTCTCCTGGCCTTCCCCTGCTACTTTATCCAATTCTGCTGCAGTGGGGGATGTTTGGCCCCCCTTTGAGCGTGTACGTACAAAAGCACTCTTGACATGCTCTATTAAGTCTCAACCGATTAGAAAAGCAGCTGATATTTCATCTGAAACTGCCACCTGCCACTTTCCAGACCAATTCCCATAGTTTATCTGAACCTCTACCACTTTCAGCACTACAGATTCTTTACCAATTCCTTTTAGGGTCATAGTTCTGCCTGTAATTATGTCATCCTGGGCTATCAAATCAGGATGTACTATAGAAATTTGAGATCCTGTGTCCCTTATAGCAATGTATTTCTTTCCTCCCACTAAAATCTCTTCACCAGCATTTTTGACAAGGGTATTTTTGATATAATAACAATGTACTATAGAGGCTTCAGGAACATCCTCCTCAAGATCAGTAGAAGCTGTGGTTGCCATGGAAACAGGACTCTGGTTACTGCTTTCCCTCAGAGGAATCAACTTGTTTGGATTATCATTTTTTCCCAGTATTAAGTTTATTTCTTGTACACTTGAACTGTAAGTGTCCAGACTGGTCACAGTTGTAACATTTATAATTCCTTCTCTCATTCTGAGGAGATTTGGTAAACTTTTCCTCAGTTCATTTGGTTCTGAGGACTAGGCTGTGCTAATTTAGATGAGGCACCACCTTGGCCTTCATTCCCTGATGTTTTACTGTGGTACTGTTTTTTGAACGGTTGATTGAAGGATTTCTTATTGTTGTCCCAGGTTGGCCTGTTAACTTTTACCTCAGAGAATCTGGGGTCTTTATACTCCCTAATATGATCAGCTTGTTCACCCACTTCTATTAGAGTTTTAGGATTTTTGTCCCTAACTAGATAGCACAATTCCCCAGGTAAAATAGAGTAAAATTGTTCTAAAGCCCCTCCGAAGCAAAGCAACCTTTATTGGCATAAAACAGTTAAAACATACAATCCGATAATAAATTAAAGTAGTAGGAGAAGTTAGGTTAGTTTTTTTAAGGTTTGAAGAGTGAGCACCTTAGCGAGGAACTCAGCTACTGGAGTCATAGTTTCCAGAGAAAAGTCATGGAGGAGGAAACCTGTCAGAAGCTGGGGGGGGGGGACCAGAGAAGCCTGAGATGATTGGACCTAGAATTCGGTCTCGGAGATCTCTAAACTTGGGGCAGTGACACAGAATATGCGAAACTGAATCGGGTTCTAATCCGCAGAGGTTACAAGTTCTTTTTTCGTAGGGTACTCGGGCATATCGCCCCTTGAGGACCTCGGAGGGGAAAATATTCAGCCGTGCTAGCATAAAAGCCCTCCTGGTTAGGGGGTTCAGCAGGGACTGTAAGTAAAAATGTCCAGAGCCAAAGGTAGGGAAGATACCATAGTGGATAGGAGACCATATTTGGTTGATACTGGAGACCAGATGGATATACTCGGACTCCCATAGTTTCTCTTTAACAAGAGAGAGCGCCTGATCAAAATTGCTGTTAAAGATGGAGTTTAAAGGTATACCAATCGATTCAAGTTTGGTTTCACATAACGTAAACCACTTGGATTGATAATGGTCCTTAAGTAGATGTACTAGAAGAGAGTCTGGGTCTGTTTTAAAGAAAAGGCGGAGCCAGAATTTGAATGTGAGTGCCCACGCTACCGATGAGGGTAGATGCATGCCTAACTCTAGGGCTATAGTCGATAGTTTAATTGAAGTTGGTATCCCTAGAATCCGGTGGTAGAAAGAGGCAGCCAGTAGATCTGCTTTGTTGTCCATAGCATTTATCCAAATTGGGGTGCCATAGAGTAGGCGGTTAATCAGTTTTGCCTGAAAGATTCGGGTGACAGCTGGAACAAACTGGTTCCCGGCGTTATAATGGAATTTAGTTATCGCACCAAGAAGACATGAGGTGGATGCGATTGCAGAATCTCTATGTATGGTCCATTTGAGCTGAAAATGGAATAGTAAACCTAGATACTTAAAGGATCTCACCTGTTCAATCTGTTGACTATTGATTTTCCAGTGTAAGGGCTTCCATGATTTTGAAAAGACCATAATCTTGGTTTTCTCAGCGTTAATAACAAGATAATTGCGTAAGCAGTAAGACTGAAATAGGGAGAGAAGTTGTCTTAGACCAAGACTAGATATAGAAAAGAGAGCCGCGTCATCCGCGTATAACAGAAGAGGTACGGGTATCTTATTTAGGATCGGAGCAGTCTTTTCGGCTAGCAGCAGCTGAGAGCGTAGATCTGCTAAAAAGAGGTTGAATAGGAACAGAGCTAAGATGCAACCCTGTCTCACTCCTCTGTTAATTGGGATCTTTTCCGAGATGGAGCCACTATAGTTGAAACGGACTTGGCAGAAGTTAGTGTGGTGTAATTTACGTATTAAAAAGAGAAGACGTGGGGGAATTCCCCACGCGGCTAGTTTTTCCCACAAAATGGACCTATTGACGGAGTCGAAGGCCGCTTTCAAATCAACAAAGGCCATGAACAGGTTCCCTTTAAAGTGATATACATACTTCTCTGCTAAGAACGAGAGAGTTAATGCGTGGTCCAGTGTTGAACTACCCGGGTGAAAACCGATTTGCTCTTGTCCTGGAAGATTTATAGAAACGGACCAGGAAGTGAGATGGACCAGAAGATGTTTACTATATAGCTTTCCGATGGTGGAGAGTAAACTGATCAGTCTATAGTTGCCCGGGTTAGAAGGGTCGCCTTTTTTAAAAATAGGAACCAGGATAGAGGTGAGCCAATCCTCTGGAATAGAGCCATGTTCGTCTATTAGGGTGAATAAATTTGCCAGAGGATCAGCCCACCATTGGGCGTTGTTGATTAAGAGGTCATTGGAGATTCCGTCGGGGCCAGGAGACTTCCCGCGTTTCAGAGCATAAATGAGCTTTAGGACCTCGTCCCTAGAGACCGGTGGCCAGAGGGGGAGCTCAGAGGGAAGATTCTTTGGCATAGGAATCGGGTCCTGGGAAGAAAATATTTTCGAATAGTAAATTGACCAATTAGAAGGGGAGATAGGCAGGGAGCTTTTATAAGAGTCTTCCGTAAGGGAGTGGGTGATGAGTGACCAGAAAAGTTTGCTGTTCTTTGATGTTATGGCCTCTAGGAGCTGGCACCATTTCCGCAAAGCAAAGTTGTGCTTCTTGGCGTCAGTGAGACTGCGCCGTATAATTCTCAACCTGCAGTAAGTGGCCTTGGTCTCTGGTGAGTTGTAGGCTTGAAATAAAGAGAATAAACGGCGCATAAGGCGTTTAGTGGCCCAACATTCGGCATCAAACCAAGTGTGATGTATAGCTTTATTTTTTGGTTTGGCTTCAGAGCTGAGCAATTCTGCTAAGGAGTGAGTAATCTGCTGATAAGATGAGGCAGCTAATGATGGTGATGTAGTGGACCAAATTGTTTTCCTAAGGAGGATCGTATCAGGGCTAAGAGACCATTGGTCGAAAGCAGATCTGATTTTAGGAGACCATTTAGGCCAAAGCTTGGAGCAAAAGGGCAGGCTATCTTTGGGTTCCTGTAAGGAAGAAATTGAGATTTTTAGAGATAATGAGGCGTGGTCGCTGTCAACGCGGGCGCCAATGGAAAAATCACTGCATCTAGTCAGCAACTCAGGTGAAACCAGGATATAGTCCAGCACACTGGCACCGTGGAAGGAAAGGAAGGTAAAGTTATCAGCGTGAGGATACTGGGGTGAGCCGTTAATAATGTGAAGATTGTAGGCAGAACAGAGGTTTGCTAAGTGGCGGGCGTTCTCATTAAAAGAGCTGTCCTTTAAGCTTCTTTCCAAGCAGAGCCAGGCAGGGGTAAATTCATCAAGTTCCCAAGGCACCACCTTGGCCTTCATTCCCTGATGTTTTACTGTGGTACTGTTTTTTGAACGGTTGATTGAAGGATTTCTTATTGTTGTCCCAGGTTGGCCTGTTAACTTTTACCTCAGAGAATCTGGGGTCTTTATACTCCCTAATATGATCAGCTTGTTCACCCACTTCTATTAGAGTTTTAGGATTTTTGTCCCTAACTAGATAGCGCAATTCCCCAGGTAAAATAGAGTAAAATTGTTCTAAACGTATCACAATTTTCATCTCTTCTAGAAAAGTAACTTTTCCACGTGTCATCCATCTGTCCAGATACTAGTGTAACTTAGACACCAACTGAGTATACAATTCCTCAGGTCTTTTAGTAAGGTCACGAAACTTTTGCCTATGTTCTGCATTTATGCAATATCTGGAAAATACCATTTTTCTATAGGCTTCAAAATCTCTAGCCTGTTCTAGGGGAATCTGAGAATAAATCTCAAGCAATTCTCCACTGATTTGTGACATCAGAACAATCATCCTTTCACTATCTCTGATATTAAAGTCCTAACACACAGGCTCAAAAGTGATAAGCAAAGAATCAGGACAGTCCCCTTTCTTATATTGGGGAAATTTCTTAAGATCAATTTTAGGCAGAATTCCTTCATGGGAGCTGTTATTATTGTTGTTATTTTGAGAGGTTGTTTCTAATTGTCTCATTTGTATTTGAAAGTCCATCTATTTTTTTCTTAATTCCATTTGTTTGGCCTCTTGCTCAGCTTTGAGCTGTAGTTCCTGCTCCTCAGCTCTGGCTTTTTTTCTAATTTCTAATTCCCTGGTTCTTTCTCTAATTTCTAATTCTCTAAGCTTGAATTCCTGTTGTAACCTCCATTTTTTCAAACTCTTGAGAGCTTAGGACACCTGGTCTTTCTGAGGCATTTTTCTAAGTCTCCAACTGCTCTCTTGGAGTTACAGGGTCACCATTTCCCTCCATTTCCTGAGGTAATAAACTTTGTGCCTCTTGAGACTCAGTTTCCACCATGACTGGTCTTTTTGTTTCTTTGGGAGGCATATTGATCTGAGTTACTTATTCTAGAGTGTGTTTATACTGATTTTATAATGGACCTATCTTTCTTCTGTTACTTCCAGTCACTAAAATAATTTCTATTTCAAGCCTTTGCTTTTTCTTCTCTTCCCTGAGATCTGCTCTGACCCCTGTCTTCTGCTTTTTCCACAAGCGCTCCCTAAACTCTAAGAGCCTTGAACCTTAAGCTAGCCCACTGGGTCTTCCAATCTTGAGGTAAATACACAGGAATTTTCTCTCAGAGTTGTTCCCTATCTTAGACACACACACCCCAGATCTGGGTTCAGAAGCCCTCACCACTAAGCTTTTTCCAAAAGCTCTAGTGGGTAACCCAACTTCTTTTACCTCAGACTCTGTCTAAAAGGTAACCCTGACACAAAAACTCTCTTTAAACCCAGGCTTGACTGGATTTCTTCATATCCCACCACTGGACACCAATTGTGGCATTCGCTCCCCATGGCCCTTGCCTGACTCTCCAAAGGCAGAGCACATGAAGGCAAACTAATACTCCTTTTCACCCGATGCCACCAGTTGATCACTAAATCAACATTAATTATGGAAGGATGAAGATGAAGGTCCAAACTTCACTGACTTTTAAATAAAACTTATTTGTTGATTACATATGTGTTTGATTATTAATCATAGGTAACTGCTACAGGTTTATTTATCAGCAATCTCAACCTTCTATTTGCTATAACAGTTCTTATTCACTCTTCACTCTAGTCATATCTGAGATCTCCCAAATACTCTATCTCTATCTCTCCACTCTCTCACTGACTCACTGACTGAGTGACTGTTTACTCTCTGGCTCTGCCTCTTTATTACATATCTCTCAGCTCTGCCTCTCAGCAACATCAGCCTACAACATGAATATGCATGACTACTTAACATAATAAGGGTGAACGCTACAGGGACAGATAATTTGGATTTTCTTCAGTAACTCTTTAAAATTGTTGGAATTTTTACAACCTCACAAGCTGCCTGTAGATGGTGTGGCTGGGAGGGACCTTTCTGGGCTGAGGTGACTGTCAATCTATCCAGCACTAACCAATCATTCCCTCCTGCCTCTGAATTCAAAGAGAGCCCCACTTCTCTGCTCTATGTCTATTCCCCCAACTTTTATCTGTTGGAAGCAGTGAGTCTATTGAAATCTGTTGTTGAAAAGCAGTCCTGTTTGTCAGCTTGCTGTTTGCTCAGTTCAGTTGGAAGTACTTAAACCTTTTACTCTTTCTACTAATATCTCAGAATGGGTTATTAAGAGTGTAAGTGTCAGTTAATGAGAAAAAGAAGTAGACTACTCTGGGGAACTTGAACTATTTTGTTCTGTGAATCCTTGCACTTCTAGAAGAATTTAACAAAAAATCCAAAACTCTGCAACAAAAATATCATATGCTCAATACATATGCAAACTGCAGATGCTTTGCAAATCCTTATATAGTATGTCTCATTTTTGCAGGTAAAAATAACAAACTACAGTTTTATTCTCAACACTTCCACTTTGGTGAAAATGATGTTTTGTACAAAAAGATTTATCCTTTATTACATGAAATAGCCTAGCTTTACACTAAATTGTGCAATTTGCAGTTTTCATGAGCCGGTTATGCCCATTGGCCAAAACTGCTGCTTTAGGGAAAAATTTGAAGCACTAGTTTGTTTATATGCATCTTTCTTAACAGTTGATGCTTGAATGATTTCTCTTTGAATATGCATTGCTTCTCATGTCTAATTTACATAATATGCAAAATATGCCACTGGATTTGGAATACTGGAGTACTGTATGGGTGCTTTACGGGTCTGCAAGTCGAACCTAAATTTTGTGGCCAGAGAAGTCTGTAACTCGAAAAGTCTGTAAGTGGAGCCATTTGTAAGTCGAGGGTCCACTGTAATTAGAAGCTAGAATTGCCTGCCACAAAACTACACACTCTTCTCCTACCCCCCCCATCCTGGTGTCTAAGAAACATATGCCTAAACTTTTTCTTGAAGAGCATACAGTGGTGCCTCGTATAACGAGTGCACCGTTGAATGATGAATCTGCATTGCGATGCGGATTTCCCCATCGCTAATGCGAGGGCATGCTCGCATTACGATGGGGGAACAGCTGTTCAGCGGTTCCAAAATGGCCGCCGGAACACAAAAAAATGGGTGCTGGTACACCCAAGATGGCCGCCGGGACTCTCAAAATGGCTGCCAGCACAACCAAGATGGCCACCAGACCACAAAAAAATGGCTGCCGGTACACCCAAGATGGCCGCCAGAACACAAAAAAGGGCCGCCAGTACACCCAAAATGGCCACCGGGACGCTCAAAATGGCCACCGGTACACCCAAGATGGCTGCCGGAACAAGGGAAAACATCAGAGAACGGTGAGTTTTGGGCCCATTTGGAACACATTAAACTTTGTTTAATGAGTTCCAATGGTTTTTTTGGATCCGTTTTACGATATTTTCCCATAGTGGGGCACCACTGTATTTTATTTAATTAAATTATTAACTTCTACTACTCCTTTGTCTTGTAGCAGGACTGAAAATGGATTATAAAAACAAATTTAAAAACATGAATATTAAAATAATTCCAAAATATAAAAATCACGTTCTTAAAAAATAGTTGAGCAATCGGGTAGAAATGTGTTGATTTTTCGAGATACACTATGTCTGAATCTGAGTTATTAGTAGATTTTTAGAAGAGTCCAGATTCAAAGCTGTCTTTGAATAACATAGTACACTAGTACAATTTATAAAATCCAACTTCTAGAACAATTTGTCTTTGACATCTCCCAAATCCATCAGAATTACAGTTTGGAAATAATACATTGTAAGTAATAAAGTTACCTGTAATTAGTTACTTTTCATGTTGAAAATATAATAAATATATAGAGTAATGCAACAAGTAGAAACACAATACTTTGCACTTGTAACAAGTTAAAAAATTATTTTTAAGGGCATTTCGAGACATTTTTTGGGAGTAGTTTAACATGTTTTTCCAGTTTTGTGCCATTTTATTATAAATCATTATTTTCAAAAGAAATAATAGAAAATAATAATAAAAAGTAATGAGCCATGCAACAAATAACACAAAGAGTTATTTTTTTCTTTGTTACAAGTAATGGCAACACAGTATTCAATAAAAAGAATGAATTAATTTTAGAGAGTAGTGTCCCACATTTGGGTTTCACTTGACCTGATTGGGTTCTTACTGTTGTTAAGTAAGCAAGGCCAAAATGTTTTTACAAATGGATCACAAAAAAAGAAATTGATAAAACATTAATACAAATATTACCAATTAACACTTTTATTATTGTTGCTGCATTTATTTGTTACTTGATTATATGATCATTACATAATTTTGCTGTTGATGTTTATTTACTAGTTATGGAATTGTTTTGCTGTCTCTTTAATATTACTGTATTATTATTACTTTTTATGTGTCTTGCTTATATTATGAATCCCTTGGAATGGGAACAATCATTTCTAGAAAGATGGTAAGTGAATAAAATCATAAACTGATTGATGGTGAGTGATTCCAAGGCACTAATTATGATTGGCCTCTTAGCTGAAAAAAATTATTATTTTTGCATCCTAGAGGAAGTAGAAGTAGAACAAGAATGAGAGGAAGAGAAAGAGGAGAAGCAGTAGCAGCAAGAGTAACCATAAGAACAGCAACTGCTAGTATGAAGCAGGATCTTCTCCATCTTTTTCTCTTTCCAAAATAATATCATTTCAATGTAAGTCTCTGTAATATGTCACTGTTAGAAAAAGAACCCAAGGCTCCATACCTCAGCATGGTTATGGGACTGAATTCTGTTGAACTCATTTCAGCTTACTTTTGCCTGGCAATGCATTGTACATTGGCCAACACTGCTGTACCTAAGCTTACATGGTAGAAGGCAAGGATGCCACCTGCCATGGCATGACTAGGAGAGCAAGCAGATCACTATTGGGCCATATGTGGTGATGAACTGCACTGGGCACTGTGATTCGCAGCTGGCAATGGAAGAGTTCCCTGTCTGTATTCCAGATTACATCCCGGAAAGAGATGTCATTTCTCCTCTGTTCTCCTAAGTTTTCACATGACAATGGAAAATTGAAAGAAAACAAAAGACAGGCAAAAATTCTGATTGAAAGAAAACAAAAGACATGCAAAAATTCTGATGTGTTTTCAGTGAGTCAAATACTTTAAATTTTATATCTCTATTTTTTTCTCTCCCTCTCTGTTTACAGTTCTGTTGCATTTTGTGGCATCAAACGTCTATTCACCCATATTTTATATATTTTTATAAATGGAAAGCAATAAAAGAAAATAGAAAAATGCTGGCCCTTCTGCGGCATTAAGCTATTATAATGGAATAAATAAAATAAATATTATTCCCATCCTGTAGATGCTTCTGGGTTTTGTTTTGTTTTGTTTGGGGTTTTTGAGTGAAACAAATTGAATGAAATTTCAACCACTTGTATGGAAAGGGAAATATTTAAGTGCCAGAACAAATACAAATCTTTTGACAAAAGAAACATGATTAAACTGTCAGGTTGCAGCATAGATAAGCCTAATCAATGTCAAGTTAATTTGATTTCATAGATTTTTAATGCTGACTGGTACCTTCCTGCTGTGATTATTAATCAGGTAGTAAATGGTTAGAGATAAGGGCAAAATAAACAAAACAACTCCCCATCATTTGCTTTCTTTCTAGTTTTAGCTGTATTCTAGCTTTATTCTAGTTGTGCAGTATTGACTATTGGACACCCATGTTTACATTCTTGCTCAGTTGTCAGGCTAAGGGCCTTAGAGTGGACTTAGAGGGCCATGATACCTCATCTGGACCTGTGTTATGTAGCACTGCACTCCGCTCTGAGATTGTAAAGATAAAGAACAAAATATAAATGTTTTAAATAAATGGAATAATAAAGATATATGGTAACCATTTCAGATGTCTGAGATGGTTTGTCTCACTTTCTGTTGGAGGTTGTTTCAGGATCCCCATAAGTGCACTCCCACAGATCTCAGGGGTAATAATCAGTAAATAAAGTGTTCCTCCCCTCGCCACTGGCCCACTTGAATATGTGGCCAGGGTGGGGTCTGGGACTTTCTCAGAGCTTTGCTGCCAGGACTTGCTGTACATGTAGGCTTCCTGCAACTTAGAAATTGGCCTCCCCCTTCTTGCAGATGCCAGACAGGTGTTTAGTTTTGTATCCCCCCCCCCGCCCCAGAGGATTTCTCTAGCACTTCCTGAAGGGGAGCAGAGCCAGGATGATCCAAGAGGAATCCATTGCATGAGCCCAGGTGCTTTTGGAGGAGTGGAGAAAATGAGCTCCTCAGCTCAGAGTCCTTCCCCAAGGCTGAGCCCTTGTGCTTCCGGTATTTGAAGTCTGCATTCAGTTTCTGCTGTTGGTGGCAACAGCTTGTGTATACTTTTTTTCCTCCTGCTCTATCAAGTACTGTCCTGTCAGGTTATAACCACCTTTTCTGTCACCTTCTTTTCTTCTTCTTGATGCGGCCATCCTCTTCCTCAGGCTCATTTTTTAAATCATTTTCACAGGTATTCAGTTGCAAGTCCAGTCCATTCAACTTCAGAACTCAATAACATTTTTTTAAATGATATGTGTTTATACCAGAGTTTTCCCCACAAAGAAATCAAGACAGCATACATGGTTCTTCTTCCTCACTCATGTAATCCTCATGAAAACCCTTTCAGGAAAGCTAGGCTAAGAGCTTGTCTTGAAGGCCGAATGACTAGAGAAAATTCTTTGGTTTTATCTGAGTTCAATGGTAACTGTTCTGGTTGTGTAATAGTTATGCAATATACTGTAAGTACAGAATTTGCTTCCATATTAATAGACTAAGAGGTATGTATAGCGATGGTAAAAATAACAGTAAGTATCCTTAGTAATGTAAGAATAATGTACTGTACCATATTTTTCTGTGTATATGACCCCCATGTATAAGACGCCCCCCCTCATTTTGTCCCTTGCCGGAGGTGGAGGAGCAGTCAATGGGCTGCCGTGAGGGGTGGCCCAGCCTGGCTGCTCCTCCGCCTCCATCTCCTGCTGCTGCTACCTCTGCTGCCCGATTCTCTCCTCCAGTGCAACTTGCTAGGGCTCACCTCCAGCTCAGGTCGCCGCCTTGTTCCCTGCCCAAAGGGAGCCCATGAGTGGCACTGGAGGAGGCAATCTGGTGGTGGCAGCAGCAATCAATGTGCTCCAGCAAGAGGTGGCCAAGCGTGGCTGCTCCTTTGCCTCCATCTCCACCTCCTGCTGCTCCTGCTGAGCCCACGAGTGGCCTTGAAGGAGGCGATCCAGCGGCGAAGGGAGCAGCTGCTACCCATTGACTGCTGCCGCCACCGGATTGCCACCTCCAATGCCACTCATGGGCTCCCTTTGGGCAGGGGACAAGGTGACAAGGTGAGCTGGAGATGAACCCTGGCAAGTCGCACTGGAGGAGGTAATTGGATGGCGGCGGCAGCAGTCAATGGGCAGCTGCGAGAGGCGGCTGAGCTTGGCTACTCCTTTGCCTCTGCCTCCTGTGTATAAAACAAGCTCAATTTTTCCTCTAATGATTTTAGGAAAAAAGTGTCATTTTATGTAATGAAAAATACATTAATCTTAATTAATCAATGTAAGTAATGTATCCTTAGTAATGTAACAGTAATGTAATGTAATCCTTATTAATGCAACTAATGTATCCTTAGTAATGTAAGTAATGTAAGAGGTTAATATTTGCATTCTCCCTATATTTTTGTTTTTTTATGAGGGTAAACCATTAGGTTCCCCTCCTGTCACAAACTTATTAAGGGGGGGGGAGGAGTGTGGCATCTGCCCAGGTCATGAATATTGATGTGCTATCTGTATGGACCAATGATAGTGCTGGAGAGGTGGAGTCACGAGATATAAGAGTCTCTGCAGCAGGTGGAGGGGGGGATGAGTGTTTTGAGAGAGATTGGAGTTTGGAAGTTTGGAGTGGATGAAAAGAGGGTTGGTGGTTGAGGGTGGATGAACTGGAATGTATGGTTAAGAGTTAAGGACCTTGATTGTACTTTCTAGAAGCAACTTACTAGAAGCAACTTCTATTTGGTTTTATTTAAAATGACACATTGCCTGGATCTCTATTATTAATAATACATCATGTTGATGTAATCAACAGGTGGCAGCTGAATGACACATAGCTTGTGCTCTTGCTTGGTGAAACAACCAACAAGGGACAGGCGGGAATGTGACAACAAGTAATACTAAAGACCCAGTCAGTGCAGTAATGAATAGCAATACATTTAAAAGTCATACTCACCTAGTCAGTCACTGAGAGAAAGCTTGCCTGAAGAGAGAGGTCTTATCCTGAATATGACGCTTAGTACCACAGGTGCCATGGCAGGCCATTTCAGCCCCCCAGAATCAGGACACATGTCCGACAACAGTGACAGCATGCCAATCATGGATGTAGTCCCGCTGGTGCAGCCCCACCACTTACCTCAGCTGACTACTCAGCAGCAGAGCAGGGAACTCATCTCAACTACTCACAGGAGTGGTCAGCTGAGGGGAGAGGCAGGGCAGCGCTGCCAGGACTATGTCCATCATTGGCATGATGTTGCCACCATTGGATGTGCGTGCTGCAAGGAATCCGGCTGGTTCGGGGTGTGTGTGCGGGAATGATCCATTGGAATATCACAAGATATAACATTCTACCCACTGTGGGTTAATATCCTTTAAGACCTCACCTGTCCCTTATAATTAATGAGGCTCTATAAAGTTTTGTCTCTCTCCCTCCCCTTCACCCTTCTATGGTGCTGATTGACAGAGTGAGGCAGAGATCGTGTGTGCTTGCCTGAGTTTGTGGGTGTTGCCTGAGCTGCCGCCGTCTTTAATTACCTTTACTGTTTGGTATGTTTTGTAATGTAGTTTTAGTACTTTTATTGTTTTCTCAGGATGTCCTGTTTACCCTTTTCCTAAGAGAACTAGATAAAGATTATTATTTATATTTTCTCAGTGTGTCAAACCTTTTTTCCAACCTGATCCACCATGGCACCTGTGATGCTGAGCCGTATCCCCCAGGACAGGGGTCCCCAACCTTGGGCCACCAGATGTTCTTGGACTTCAACTCGCTGAAATCCTGGCCAGCAGAGGTGGTGGTGAAGGCTTCTGGGAGTTGTAGTCCAAGAACATCTGGAGGCCCAAGGTTGGAGACCACTGCCCCAGGATACAAATATGAAACTCCCATGTTTACCACTGAGAGGTGCAGCAAAACCAACAGGAACACAGATCCCCTATCCAGCTCCTAACGTGGGTCATCCACCAAGGTAACCAAAGCAGTCTCTGTTCCATAATGAGGCCTAAAACCAGATTGAAATGGATCTAGATAATTTGTCTCATCCAGGAACCTCTAGAGCTGAGAGGCCACAATGCACTCTAGCATCTTCCCCAAGAATGGAATATTAGATCCTGATCGGTAATTATTCAGTATTGTGGGATCCAAAGAGGATTTTTAAACAATGGTCTTAATATTGCCTCCATTAAGCATGAGAGGATCCTACCTTGTTGAAACTGTTGAAGGTAAGGCTTTCCAACTTTGGGCACATCTTGAGAAAGCAGGAAAAGAGAAAGACAAAATATGAGATGGATTGACTCCATACAGGACTCCACAGCCTTGAGTTTACAAGAGCTGAGCAAGGGCTGTTGAGGACAGGACGTTCTGGAGACTGCTCACTCATAGGGTCGCCATAAGTTGGAAGTGACTTGACAGCACATAACAACAATGACAATTTCCATGTTTGGCCAGGGAAGTGCAGATAACTCTGTTTTCAGAAACCAGTATTATGTGGAGATTTATTTCTCACCCCTCTAGTATGTCCCTTCATAAGCATGACTGACAGGCAGGGATAAAGGACAAGATAAGGAAGAGACCTCCTTCAGTTCCTTGGCTAATCAATCCACTTCCACAGGCATGAAGGTGTGGAGATATATAGTGCCATAAATGTGCAGGTATTTCACACTGAAGGATTCAGGTGAAGTGATGAATGGAAGACTTCATACTCTTCTGGGTAGATGAAGGGAAAGAGCTGGAAATTGTGAGCAAAGCACTGAGATAAAAGCTGTACTTTATAGGAGATGGGGGTATGGAAGGCATTAGTCTTACCACCAACTCTTATTTGAACTCTTTATTAATGATACAGAAAAGTGGGCAGGTAGCACATTAATTAAACTTGCAAATGATGTAAGTTGAAAGGTGTTACAGATGTCAGTGGTGGTGGTGAGATAATACAAAGAAATCCAAGGCTGTTAAAGAAATGAAAAGCCATAAAATTAGATTAAAACTGGAAAAAAGAATGCAAGTTGCTGTAATATATCTTTAGAAAATGGCTTAGAGTTAATGTAACAGAAGCAAGGAAAAACATAGCATGCATTGGAAGCAATCGTAGGGTGATGGGGAAAGCAAGCTATAACAAAATAGTTAAATTCATTTTTAAGCAAATCTCAAAAATAATAGTGAGCAGTGATTTCATGTATTTATTTATCTGCAACCCTTTAAAAACAACAGCATGTTCCTTTAGAGTGGCTTACAGAATATGTGAGAAATTATACTACATGTCTTACACATTGAAGGGCCCAAGCTCAAAGTGAATCAGTCAAAAATCAGCCGCCTAGAGTGGTCGTAACTGACCAGATAGGCGGGATATAAATAAAATAATAAATAAATAAATAAATAAAAAGATCCACAAAATATTCCTGCCAGCGGACAACCAATGCAGGGGAATCCTGCACTGGGATTTTACTTTTTCCAAACAGGAACAGTGAGATTATGTATCCACACAGCCAGGTAACCAGGCAGACCTTCCTTGCACTGGCTAGTGAACACGACAGTTACAAGGCTTTTATTTTTTTTAAATTCTCTTTGTGACAAATTATCAGGAGGAAGGAATTCGACAAATTAGGAGGAAGATATCATATAGATGCTGGATAAATGATAGCATTCTACTGGGCCATTTGCCCTTTTAATTAAAAGCTAACTGTGTCATTGTAGCTGTTAAGGCTACATTGTACTTTATTGTACTTTAAATGTCGGACATACATTAGTCAGAGGTAAACAATGTTAAAATCAGTGGCACTATCTCCCAGGTAGCAATCCATAGGTTTGCAGCCATGCTAACAAAACTGAGCTTTCATTAGCTGTTGGTATGAAATGTTACATGAGAATTTTTGCTCCTTTGTGTATAAATAATAGAAAAAGCAGTGTAAACATATGGATGATCCAAACATAAGTGATTTGAATTTAAAGAATATAAAGAAAGCCAGTGAAAGTTAAATTTTTGGACTTCAGCTCCCAGAATCGCTAGCCAATCATTAGCCATGCTGGCAAGACAATTCTGGAATTCTAGTTCAAAAATATAACTACCAGGCTCTGATTGTACTTTGGGGGCATAGTTATAAAATCTTCTTTATGAGGCCATGGGTGTTGTGAAAATGAGTGTTTCAGCTTCCTAATTATCTTTGTCGCAGGTTCCAGTGTCAGTTTTGTTTCCCAAACAGAATTGATCCATTAAAATAATCTATCTTTTTTAAAAAGAAAAATCATATTTTGCATGTTTGCAATTCATCACTTCAGATCCTTCCCAGCTTTGTCCCTTCATAACTCTCCCCTATCCCCATGTTACTGACTGACATGTGTTGATAAAACAGGCTTCTTCAGTATGCTGCAGTTTAGAGATACGAATCTCACAGCCTCCCATTCTCTGGCAGAATCCACTCTTAAATATTTTTTTTTCCGCTGAGAAATATTGTGGGAAATATTGCAGGATTTCTCAGACAGTTCACCGTGATTATTTTTTTCTCCTGGAAGAAATGCCAAAGTGTGCAGATCATCACAATTCCTGTGCAAAATGGCATCTTTCTTGTGGAGGATTCACCTGGAAAATGCCTTTAGCTGCTCAGAGTTTTGAAGTTCTGATTAAGAAAAATGGGCAAAAAGTGAGGGAGGAAGAAAATAGAAAGGAAAACAAAAAGACAGCAACAGACTTTCCTAACAGCAGCTTGTTTGTGTGGCGATCTCCTCTGAAGCCCCTATCCCCCCAGGCCTTCAGGAAGTTCTCGCTCTTCTTCTTTATTTGCTGCCACCAGGTATTGCTGCTTTAATACCATTTAATCAAGGAGACATGTGTGCTTTTAAAACTTAAATCATTTATTAGATCAGGGAAGTTAACATATGATTAATATTCAATCACAGGTTGCTAATCACTTGTATTTGAATCAGTTCTACTTTAACTTTAAATCTCTATTAAATCTCTATTCCATTCAGCATTCTTACAGCTCTCTAACTCACTCTTAGTCCACTTTTTAAGTTTCACACTGTCTCTCACTACCAGAATCTCTCTTCATATTCCATACACCAGCCTTTATATCCAGCCCTCTCCCCCCTTGGCTCCGCCTTCCGTCCACTCATTGGCTCCTTCTTTACTGTTCTGCTGTGACGGACAGGTGAGGGCAGGGCAGTTCGCTACAGTTTGCTGTCCAGTTATCCCCTGAGGCCTTGCACCCTCAAGGTGACTTCAGCAAAGGCAAAGCTTTCTTCTCTTTGGCTTGTCTCTTTAGCTGTTGCCATCTGCAGACTGCTGCTTGTACCCTTTCTGTCTCACAAATGTGCCCTCTCATTACATGCTCCTCTCTCTCTCTCTCTCTCTGTGTGTGTGCGTGTACATTCTTCTATTCCCTAAATCCTGATTTCTCCTTCAAAGCACTCATCTATATTCAAATACAGTCATGTCATCTTCTTCTGGAACATTGTCAAAACTCTCCAAACCCTGAATTCCAGCTTGAATTTTTTTGTGGCTCCCTCCAGGGAAGGGGGAGTAGTGGCGGCGGTGGTGATGTTAAGGGTGTTAAGGGCCCCAACACGAACTAGACTCAAAACCCTTACCCCACAGGACTAGACAGTTTCTGTCTCATTTTGGGAACGCAGTTGCTTGTTGAGGTGGTAGGGGGAGGGGTAAGCATGGATCCCGCTGGCCTGCGCAGAGAAGATGGACTCAATCCCTGTTGCTGCACAATGAGTCCCTGGTGGAGGGTGGGGTTTCACTTAACTAGGACTTATTTGGGGGGTAGGGCTTATATTACGAGCATCCTGAAAAATCATACTAGGGCTTATTTTCAGGTTAGGTTTTAATTTTGGGAAAACAGTATAAGGGATTAAGTGGGGAAAGGGAGGGATTTTCACCAACTTCCTTCTCTTTTTGTAGTTCATGTCACCATTTCCCCCTTGGTTCTATAGGAACGGCCCAATCTATAGTGCCTTTGGTGAGAGTCAGCTTCCTCAGGGTCTAATTTGGTTAGACCCTGAGGAAGCTGACTCTCACCAATTTGCTCTTCAGTCTTCACAATACTCTTAGGAAGCCCAGTGTTTATCCTAGCTAAACTCTTTGGGTTACTTTCATCTTATGTATATATTTTAAACCAGTCTTTAGATGTTGGAAGATGTTGAAATGCACTGTATCTCTGCAAGAAAATTCTCTGCTAAAGAGACTGATGATCTCTCCCACAAGTGATATAACACCTTTATGAAACACTGTTTCCTACTATGGGGGAGGAAGGGCTGAGGGAAAGTAAAGATGGGCAAGCATTCAGTTGCAGAAGGGAAAACATTGTCACCAAAAAGGATGAAATATCAGCACAGCTATCCCACTGCAGATTTATTATTAGAATTCCGGCTACATTATGCAGTATTGGGAAGTGGAAGGGGTAAAGTTCAGATTAATATTATTTATAGACCAGTCATGTCTTATCCTTCAAGCTCTGTAAACTGGGCCAATATGTTACTTGTCAAGCATATCAAACCGACAATCAGTCACTCTGTGCATGCTGAATATAGACAGTAAGGTAGTCTCACTGAAATCAATAGGAGATAAGTTAATTGGCACTCCCATCTATACATTATTGCTGTGAAATCTTACTTTCCAATCATTTACGCTGATTAATTCAAATATCCCCATTAGTTCCCCACTGTGCATCCCAGAAGAGCCAGCTTGTGTGGCCTTGGGCAAGCTGCACAATCCCAGGAAATCCCTAAAGAATTCTGTACCTGAAAAACCCTGGAAAGGCTCGCCATGAATCAGAATTGATTTGAAGGCATACAATTATTATGTAAGGTTAATCGTGTCTGTTCCTCGCCTCCCCACAACTTGTTTTTGCAACTATTGCTTAGTATTATTGCTAAGATCTTTTCATTTGGGCTACAAAGTATTTCATTTATCACATTGTATTTCTTTTTAGATTTGTATTTACTATCCTGTACCAAAATATCTCTCTCTGTGTGTGTGTGTGTGTGTGTGTGTGTGTGTGTGTGTGTGTGCGTGCATGCGCGTGCATGCGTGCATGCATGCATGTAATGCTAAGCATTTACAAGACATCATAGACAGACAGACACAGATGTGATGTGCCACCACCCAGTTGTGCTAGTCATTCTTGAGGGCCAAGGGCCAATTGAACGTGGTTGTGCATTCAAACATGTTTAGCCAAACATGTAAATGCAAACTGCTTAGCAATACCCCGGAGCACTGACAACGAAGGATATGATGGAGTCACCAGGAGTAACCTGGTGAGAAGAGAGAGAATGGAGCCAGGTTGTCCCTAGTAAGAAAGACGGGGTGGTAATGTCTGAACATCTTCTGCCAAATCTGGCTGCCCGTATGATTTGGTATTCACAGACCTAATTCCTGTGGGTATTGACACCTCGAGAAGCCTGGAAAACATCAACTAGAAACTGGGCTTTCTCTGCAGTGGCACCCCACTTGTGGAATGCTCTCCCATGAGTGTTGCAAGAAACACCTTCCCTCTGGATCTTTAAAAAACTCCCCAAAACAGAGTTCTTTAGGGAAGCTTTTAAAGAAATTCTCCCCAATTAATTGTGGCAGTGGAGGAAGAATAATAATATTGCACTATGTGCTTTAAAAATTTGTCACCATCCTGGTTTGTGATAGTTTCACGTTTATTTTTGGGATAGTTTAGTAGCTAGCTCCACTGGTGATGTATGGTCAACCAAAGATGTCACTTCAGCACACCTACTCTTGTATGAACTGTGGGCTGCTAGTGGTCATATTCCTGAAGCTCACCTCAGCTTCAGTGAGTTCAGCTGCACTAGACAATGACCAGTTATCTCCCTAGCCAGAGGGCCTTCTCTATTGCTGCTCTTAGATTCTGGAACTCCTTCCTATGGGAAGTAAGGCTGGCTCCATCTTTGCTGTCCTTCCGCAGGTAGGCAAAGACCTTTCTCTTCAGGCAAGCTTTCCTTAAAAATTGGTGGTCTCAAAGGGGTTTTAAATGGATTGTTGTGCTCTGTTGTTTTAAATATGTTTTATTATTGATCTAGGTTACCATTTAAATATAACTCTTGCTTAATTCTTTTTAAAATATTTGTATACTTACTGTTTTTTTTGCTTTTAAATACTGTTTTGATGATGTAAGTAAATAAATAAATAAATAAATAAATAAATAAATAAATAAATAAATAAATAAACAAATACATACATACATACATACATACATACATACATACATACATACATACATACATACATACATATCATATCATATCATATCATATCATATCATATCATATCATATTTTTGCTCCATAAGACACACTTTTTTCCTCCAAAACAAGTGGGTGGAAAAGTGTGTGCATCTTATGGAGCAAATACTGTAAAAAAAGGTGCTATTTGTAGATAGTAGCAGACACCCCCCTCCCAGAGCCTATGCTGCTGACATACATGGCTGGGCTCTGTACTCATTAGTAGCTCTGGTACTACAGGGCATCTGTAGCAGCCCTGTAGGACCAGCGCCACTTACTGGACAGCCAGATCACGTGACCAGCCAGATGCTGGGGGAAGCAGAGAGAGAGAGAGAGAGAGAGAGGAGAGGAGAGCACCGTGGAGGAAGGGAGAAGACTCGTCCAGGTACCGTAAATCACACAATACAGAGGAATTCCTGGCTGAATTGCTGACTGGTGACATTAAGGGGCACATATGGATTACAGTGGTGCTGGAGGGGGCTCTTGAGAGTCCCCTGAACTGCAAGGAGAACAAACCTATCCATCTTGAAGGAAATCAACCCTAAGTGCTCACTGGAAGGACAGATCCTGAAGCTGAGGCTCCAATACTTTGGCCATCTCATGAGAAGAGAAGACTCCCTGGAAAAGACGCTGATGTTGGGAAAGTGTGAAGGCAAGAGGAGAAGGGGACGACAGAGGACATGATGGTTGGACATTGTCATCGAAGCTACAAGAATGAATTTGACCCAACTCCGGGAGGCAGTGGAAGATAGGAGGGCTTGGCGTGCTCTGATCTATGGGGTCACAAAGAGTCAGACATGACTAAATGACTAGATGAAGATGGATTGCATTGATTAATTAATTAAATACTACTACTACTACTATTACTACATACATACATAATTATAAAATAAAAGATTTAATAAGATCAATCCTACTAGTCTTGGAGTATGGAAGAGCTGCATGGTCATAAATAACTGGTATCTAGCTCCAATTTCTCAGTGCTGCCTGGGTAAGCTGGAAGTTGTTTCATGAACTAGGGGCCGTGATACTGATGTTTGGGATTTCCGTCATCAGGAGTAAATTTAGAATGCAAAATGGCCCCGAGGAAGGGTCAAAGGAATAAGAAGGGAAAACAGCCGGCCAAAAAAATGGCCGTTACCTCAGGTTTCACTGCCCCAGTCTTCTTCAGACGAGTAGTCATGGCCCAGAGGATTTGGAAGTTTGGATGCAGTTTCTAGATGATTTCAATGGCATTTCCTTTTGGAGAGGTCAGAGGATGCTTAGGGCTGAGTTTCAGGTCCAGTCGGATGCTGCAGGCTCCTCAGGTTTCAGAATTTATTTTAGAGGCAGGTGGTGTGCTGGCAAGTGGCCCGAGGAATGGCACCACACTGGTATCACCGGAGATCTGACATTTTGGGAGTTTTTATCCCATAGTCACTGCTTTATGGCTTTGGGCAAGCGAATGGGCCAATTCAGTGGTATGCTTCTGGTGTGATAACCAGGCGGTGGTCCCTATAATTAACAACCTCACGTCCCATTCAGAGAGAGTCATGGCTTTGGTTAAGGCATTCACATTACATGCTCTGAACTTTAATATTTTGGTACAGGCCAGACATGTACCCGGCACTGACAATAGCTTAGCAGATGCATTGTTACACCAACAGATCGCAAGTTTCAGAGAATTAGATCTAGGAGCCAACGAGTTCCTGGAGGTTTGGCAAACTGGCAGAAAGGGCAATAGGTCTGGTTCTGGCACCGAGGACAAGAAAAGGGTACTCTGCAGTGAGTATAGTGTTCCAGAAATTTAGAGAATTAGTGGTCTTGGATCCTTTGTGGCCAATTCCAGTTGACCATCTTCAGCAGTTTATAGTGTATTTAAACCTAACTTATTCAAAATGAGTTATGCATTATTCATATGATATGTTAATGTAGTTAAGAGGTGGAACCCAAAGGAAGTGATAAAAGGCGGAGCCTGAAAGGAGTCTGGGCAGTCTGGAGGAATCTGACTCTGGAATTATAGAGAGAAAGATATTTGGGGGGGGGGGGTGTCTGAGGAGTTATTAGCTAGAGTGTATCCTGTGATGATTAATATAGAAGGTTAATATTAATGATTAATGGATCTTGAAGAATATGCTTATGAATTATTCCAGCTACCATCTTTAATTAATAAACGTGTTCTGTTGAAACGTCAACACTGGATGAACCGCAGTCTTTTCTTAGTAAAATAGGCTGATAAAAAGATCAACTGGTGGCAGCATGTCAGAGGGAGTGCTGAGGTACCTGGTAAGCTCTGTGTTTGAGGGAAACAAGTAGGGACCCCTAGCGTGAATGTCACAAACATCTTCAACAGTTTACTGTATATTTATTTATTTATTTATTTATTTATTTATTTATTTGATTTATATCCCGCCCATCTGGTCT
Source organism: Pogona vitticeps (assembly GCF_051106095.1). NCBI lineage: Eukaryota > Metazoa > Chordata > Lepidosauria > Squamata > Agamidae > Pogona > Pogona vitticeps. The sequence goes on along the minus strand of NC_135784.1, from coordinate 216,729,990 downwards.
GGTCGACCACTCTGGGCGGCTTTCAATAAGGTGTATATATTTATAGTGTAAATAGACAAGGTTTGGTGCCAGGAGCTATGCAGGGCAGGTTATCAGCACTGGCTTTTTATGCAAAAATTAATGGTTACCGAGACTATTCATTGGACTACCATATTCGAAAAATGATTGAAGGTTGGTCCAAGGAAAGAGGCAGGGTTAAAGACTCAAGAGCTCCCATATCACCTGAGCTGTTGGAAGGCAATGGGAGGTTCTCTGTAGGGATGAATTTGAAGTTGTTTTATTTAGGGCAGCGTCTTTATTAAAATTTTTGGCGCCCTCAGGTTTAGTGAAGTAGTTGCCTTAAGAAAAGGGGACAAAACTAAGGTAGCTCTACAATTACAAGATGTTAAGTTAGTGGATGAGATGGTGCAGCTCTACATATCTCAATCTAAGGTCAATCAATGGGGCAAAGGATCAGGTATTACTCTTTCACATTAAGACAATCTGCCCTGTCAAGGCTATTGAAGCATATTTAAAACTTAGAGGACCAAACCCAGGTTACCACTTTATACATAGGGATGGTTGCCCTTGGCGAAGTACCAGTTCTGGAAGTTAACAGATTTTGCCCTTCAAAAAGAAGGACTTCAAGGTCTTAGATTTGGTATGCATTCCTTCAGAATTGGTGCGGTGTCCATGGCGGCGGCCCTTGGTTACCAACCAGAGGATATCAAACAGTTAGGATGATGGGCTTCGTCCTCTTATCGTAGGTACGTTAGGGCACTTCCTAGCATATAGGCAAGGGCCTGTTTTATTTATGTCTTGCACAGCCACAGCTACGTTTTTTGGGCAGCGCAGTATGCCACTGTGTCCCCATAGGGGAGTTGTCTTGGTGTAGAAGTGCGGGGTCGTATCGAGTGGAGAGGGCACCGAGGAATGCTTTGAAACCAGATTTGCCATGCGACTGCCTTTGGGCACCACCCACCAGAGGTGTTGGTGATACACCTGGGTGGCAACAATTTGACATGTCATTGTGGGAAAGGCCCTGATCACTGACGTGATTCGTGACCTCACTTGGTTGAGGGCCACATATCCTGCCATGCACATTGTTTGGTTTATTTTATTTATTTATTTATTTATTTATTTGATTTATATCCCGCTCATCTGGTAAATCTATACCACTCTGAGCGGCTAACAGGAACATATATACAATTGGCTGTCATGGAGGGATGCGAGAAATTAACACTGCCTGATGGAGTGTTAACAGGGTAGTCTGCGGAGCTGTTTGCGGCAGCCTTGGATCAGTGATTGGTCACCAGAGGATCTGTATGGATAGGCCAGAGTATTTTCGGTCTGATGGCGCACATCTATCCAAACGAGCTTTGGATGTCTTCTGGAAAAACATCAAGGAGGGCCTGCTTTGGGAGCTTGGTGAGCTCGATGTCAGACATGGGACTTAGCATGGCTAGTCCCTATGCAGTGGCAGTTAGTACGGATTAAACAGGTATTTTGGTGAGTCCCATAGAAATAGAAAGTAATTATAGCTCATCTGAACTCCCGGCACTGTGGATTGTGCAATTACAGTGCTTTGGGGGGGGGGAGATGTGCTGGGGACACACCTGGACCAAATCAATATAAAATCGATACATATAATTATTGTTAAGTAAAGTCAGACAAGGTAACAAAATTACATTAAAGCATGATAGGGGTTGTTTTATCATGCTTTAATGGAATTTTATTACCTTGCCTGACTTTACTTAACAATAATTATATGTATCTATTTAATATTGATTTGGTTTTGCTGGTCTTTGACCGTAATAAAGTATACTACTACTACACCTGGACCAACAGTCAACAAGGAGAGAGTGGCTGGAGGTCTGGGGTGGTCAAATTTGGGTCGGCTGAGTTTCTCGCTGTCTTCATGGCTGGGAGAACTTGGACCAGGGACTCACACATTTGTTTGTTAAAAGGGTCCATTTAGACCTACATTTTGAAACTTGAATCTGTAGTACGGTGGGACCCACCCTTTGCCAAAGGATTGGCAACAATGCTTATATTTAATAAAATGTGGTCCATGTTTAATCCATAATTTCTGGTATCACATCTTTATTCCGGGATAAGGGGGCAATGCAAATCTGACGAGCATTCCTTGCACTCCTTCATCCAAGTCATTAATAAAAAAATATTGAAGAGCACCAGGCCCAGGACTGAGCCTTGGTGTACTCCACTTGTTACCTCCTCCCAGTTAGAAAAGGACCCATTAGTCATCACCCTCTGAGTACAATTCTGTAGTCAATTGTGTATCCACATGACATTTGATCTATCCAGCCCACATCTAGTTAGCTTGCTAATCAGGATATCATGGGGCACTTTGTCAAAAGCTTTGCTGACATCAAGATATACTACATCTACAGCATTCCCTCTGTCTATCAAAATCAGTGACCTGATCAAAAAATGAGATCAGATTAGTCTGGCAGGATTTGTTCTTGACAAATCCTGACTTCTACTTATTACTGCATTGTTTTCTAGGTGCTTGCACAATGACCGCTTTACTATCTGTTCCAGAATTTTGCCTGGCATTGATGTCAGGCTGACTGGCCTGTAGTCCCCAGGTTCCTCTTTTTTGCTTTTTTTGAAGATAGGGATAACATTGGCACTCCTCCAATCCTCTGTTTCCCATGATTTCAAGAAAATAATGGATAGTGGCTCTGGGAGTTCTTCGGCCAGTTCCTTCAGTACTCCCAGATATATATATGGGACAGCCACTCTCCCCCTCCTGTATTTCTGTGCAGTAATGTGTATGTTGACATACACTGCAACTCCACCTCCTGTTTTATTCTTGAGTAGAGTCCCTTCTGATGGTACAGAGATACTCAGCTCTCGTTCAGGTTACACTGCAGGAATGAGAACTGGAAGAGCATCTCTGTGTCTGAGACCCCAGGGACCGACCCTCAGTGACTCAAACAGAAAACACTGGACTAGGTTGGTGGGCAAATAGTGGACACTGGCAAACATAACTTCCTATGTGCCTATTGGTGCATATGTCTTCCTATTGGTTTGCTTAACAATACCTTGAGAAATCTATCTTATAAAGTATTTAAAAATCATACGACATACATACATTCAACTACGCATGTATACTTAGCCCCCATGGCATATTATTGCGTGTGGTGGTATACAAATCTGTTTTCCTTTGTTCATAGTGTAAGGAATTTTTTGTCAGAGATCAAGATGGTTGGCGTTCATGTCCTTTAGATATAAACTTTTAAAGAACACATTCATTTTACTATGACTTTCTTGATAAGAGATGCCATATATCTGAAACACTGAGGCTGGTGAAGAAGGAAGGAAGGAAGGAAGGAAGGAAGGAAGGAAGGAAGGAAGGAAGGAAGGAAGGAAGGAAGGAAGGAAGGAAGGAAGGAAGGAAGGAAGGAAGGAAGGAAGGAAGGAAGGAAGGAAGGAAGGAAGGAAGGAAGGAAGGAAGGAAGGAAGGAAGGAAGAAAGAAAGAAAGAAAGAAAGAAAGAAAGAAAGAAAGAAAGAAAGAAAGAAAGAAAGAAAGAAAGAAAGAAAGAAAGAAAGAAAGAAAGAAAGAAAGAAAGAAAGAAAGAAAGAAAAGACCCAGTTGCAGGGTGAAGTTGTGCTTCCTTTTAGCTTGAATTTTCACACTTCTAACATTTGTTAAATTACCAAAGCCATTACAGAAGACCTGGAGCGTAATATCACATTTCAATTTATGAGTCAGTTGACAGTTGTGAATATGTGCTTGTGCAATCTTAGGCCAGAGTATTACCATGCAATTATAATGAAAAATAACACTCCCATGTAAAATGTATTTTAATGAGGAATGTACTATGTGTTTTAGTGGTCATAATGAAAGCCAAAGGCTTACAGCACTTACTGGAATTGGTGTGTAAAAATTGTTCCTCAGCAGGCTGCCTTAACAACAAATCTACCCCAAAGTATATTCCTCTGTCCTGGTAGCTCTTTTGTTCTGTTAACTGCAATGATATAGGCTGGTTATCCATGTGACAAGGCGGTAGCTAGGCTTATGAACAAATTCCACCACTCACTCAGTTTCAGGTGAGACAGGCTATTTTAACAGGGCGATAACACTTCAATTTCTATATGACATTCACCGCCTTGGTGAGACTGGGACAGAAAGTGCAGTGACAAAAGAGATGAAGAGAAGTAAGACACAAAGTTGGGAAGAAGGAACAACATGTATTTGAGCAATCAAAAGTGTATCTTGAGTAAATGGCGTGACGGGGTAGTGCCCCCTGCACAAATTCACCTGACACATTAAGTGGCTTGCAGCCATTATACAAATATGTCTAAAATAAATGCAAGACATGGTCACAATTTGGCTTCTACCTGACCCTGGCATATAACAGTCATGTGCCATGCCCCTAGAAATGTGTCAGTAATGCCCCCTTGTGGACAGAAGCTGTATTGATCACATGATCTAAATTTGTTCTCCCTGACCTCCCTTCCCCTGTTTCTATTGCCACTACACAGCTGTCATGAAAAATCAATACAGTAGTTAGGCATCCTTCAGTCTTGAAAGACTATGGTAACGTGCTCTGTATGGAGGACTTGGAACAGCCTCTAGTGTGGCTGAGGAGGCCAATTTGAGAGTGACAATCCCTTCCACACTGAAGACAAATCCAATCTGTCCCCTGTCCAGCTCCCTGGTTTTGCTGCTTTTGTGACTTCCTCTTTGCCTCAGCCTGCTGGGCAAGGGTCTCTTCAAATTGGAAGAGGCCATGATGCAGTGCCTGCCTCCAGGCTGAACGCTCAGATGTCAGGGTTTCCCATCTGTTGAGGTCTATTCCTAAGGCCTTCAGATTTCGCTTGCAGATGTACTTGTATTGCAGCTGTGGTCTCCCTCTGGGGTGCTTTACCTGCACTAATTCTCCATACAGGATATCCTTTGGAATCTGACCATCAGCCATTCTCACGACATGCCCAAGCCAACGTAGACGTCGCTGTTTCAGTAATGTATTCATGCTGAAAATTCCAGCTCGTTCTAGGACTACTCTGTTTGGAACTTTGTCCCACCAGGTGAAACCAAAAATCCATCGGAGGCAACGCATATGGAACATATTCAGCTTCCTCTCCTGCCATGCGCAAAGGGTCCAGGACTCACTGCAGTACAGGAGTGTGCTTAGGACACAGGCTCTATAGACCTGGATCTTTGTATGTGTCGTCAGCTTCTTATTCAGCCATACTCTCTTTGTGAGTCTAGAAAACATGGTAGCTGCTTTGCCAATGTGTTTATCCAGCTCAACATCCAGAGAGAGGGTGTCAGAGATGGTTGAGCTAAGGTACACAAAGTCATGAACAACCTCCAATTTTGTGTGGAGATGGTAATAGAAGGAGGTGAGTCCACGCCCTGGCCCATGACTTGTGTTTTCTTCAGGCTGATTGTTAGTCCAAAGTCTTGGCAGGCCTTGTTAAAACGATTCATGAGTTGTTGGAGGTCTTCAGCAGAGTGGGCAACAATGGCTGCATCATCTGCGAAGAGGAAGTCCCACATGCATTTCAGTTGGACTTTGGTCTTCGCTCTCAATCTAGAGAGATTAAAGAGCTTTCCATCTGGTCTAGTCCGGAGATAGACACCCTCGGTTGCAGTTCCAAAGGCATGCTTCAGGATGACAGCAAAAAAGATCCCAAAAAGTGTTGGTACAAGGACACAGCCCTGCTTCACTCCGCTTTGGATGTCAAAGGGGTCTGATGTTGAGCTGTCAAAAACTACAGTGCCTTTCATTCCCTCATGGAAAGATCTGGTGATGTTAAGGAGATGAGGTGGACATCCAATCTTGAGAAGTATTTTAAAAAGGCCATCCCTGCTAACCAGATCAAATGCTTTTGTAAGGTCTATGAAGGCCACTAAAAGTGGCTGTTGTTGTTCCCTGCATTTCTCCTGTCGGAGGGAGAATACCATGTCAGTGGTGGATCTATTAGCTCGAAATCCGCACTGTGATTCTGGATAGACTCTGTCTGCAAGCACCTGGAGCCTCTTCAGCACAACACAGGCAAGCAGCTTCCCTACCACACTAAGAAGAGAGATGCAACGGTAGTTATTGCAGTCGCCCCGTCTCCTTTGTTCTTGTACAATGTGATGATGTAGTGGTGAAGACGAAATATATACACATACCAGTGAATATATACCTCATAGCTGAGCATATATAACTCTTATAAAAATTCCCTGCAATTTGTGCAAAAATGTCTTAACGCAAAACTATTTTTTTTCCTTTGCGAAGAGTAAGACACACACAGCAAACAGAAACAGACTGCATCATTTGTCACAAAGATGCAAACAACTCATCTAAAGCCTTTTTTTCTAGTCCACCAAATGGGGCAATAGTGATTATAGTTTTTTATTTTGTCCATGTACAGGTATTTATTTATTTATTTATTTATTTATTTATTTATTTATTTATTTATTTATTTATTTATTTATTTATTTATTTATTTATTTATTGAATTTATATCCCGCCTATCTAGTCAGTTACGACCACTCTAGGTATGTAAAAATCAGTCTCAAAAATGTACCTGCGAATGAACCAAAATGGCATTTGTAGTCTCAGCCATGACTCAGGAGCAAAACATTCAGATTACGTGTCATGAGACCTGGGTTAAAATCCCTGCTCAGCCATGGAAGCTCCAATCCCCGTCACCTCCAGTCATAGGATCTCAAATAGCAAGCAAAGAGAAATATGTTTTCCCTAACCACTGGATAAGCCAGGGTCACCCATTCACCATTCTTACCTGGGGTCTGGTTTGTGGCCTGGGAAGTCAAGGAACATGGTAGGCTGGCCAACATTTTCTCTTCGCCTTCCCAGGCTTCCCTACACATCTGATGGGAACACAGGAAGATGGGCCAGTTAGAACTGGTCAGGTAGTAAGTGAACAAGGGTGCCATCACCTGGTGGGCCTGAATGGTAGAAGTTGTACCCTCGTTTGCTGGGCTAGGATGAACTGATCACTCTGGCTCCCCTCCAACAATCTTTGCTGAGAGTCCTTGATATGGATAGAATATACATCGGTAGATATCAAGAAGGCAAAACTGGTAGCGCACCAGGCTAGGTGCAGACCCAGAACTACAGTTTCACCTTCTTTGTCATTATGTGTCCAATCGGTGGAAAAACTCCTCAAATCCCTATTGATAATATTTCAAAATGTAAGGGTAGCTGGATCAGCTCTGTAGTAGTCTGACAAAAATGTATGCTGACTTATCTGTTAACCTTATTTGACTTTGTACAGCTGGGCACCCAGGTGTAGACTTTCTGTTGTACATGATAATGTGCAGCAGGGTAGCGAGGTCAGGCCAGGTGCACAGGTTCATTGTGGCAAATGCAGCTGAAGACCCAAAGGCATTTTCGGTAATGTTCAAGAAAGACCTGACCTTACTGTGAGAGCATGTCTAAATGAGATCAGGAAAGCATATTTCTATAGGTGAATTTCATTTTAATTACATAATAGGCTAACATCTCAGCCAGTGACAGATGGACATTCACATTGATGCTCCATCTGGTATAGCAGGGCTTGAGAGAGTAGATTGATTATGCAGGTGTGCTGGATGGTTTCCTTCAAACTCAAGGACAGTTTGGAAATTATTATAATATATGTGTTATCATATGGGTGGCTGGGAAAGTCAACAACTGAGACTTGATTCATTTAGAAATCACATGACTGACAATATATAGCAAAGATAGAAATAGACTGCTAATTATTGCTCTTAATCTAAACAAAGGTAATGACAGGGTTAAATTAGAGTGTATTTAACAGTGAGAGAGCCAATGTGGTGTAGTGAAGAGAGTGACAAATGAGACTCAGAAGGCATGGGCTAAAATCCATGCTTAGTCACAGAAGTTTACTAAAGGTGTGTGACTTGATAAAACCACTCTTTAAATAGCTAACTATTAGGGTTGCTATACATCGGTTCTAACTTGGTGGCACGGAAAAACCATAATGAATGCTTTCAGATCAACACAAAGGTGAATGTTGTATTTTGGGATGCAAGAATCTGATCAATACCTGTTTTGAAAAGCACTTGCGGAATTCCTCATTCTTGTCAGCTTAGGCTGTTTTAGTGCAATGAGACACCTCACTAAGAAATTTCCAAGCCCTGCAAAACTAAATTCCAGTCTGAGAATGAGACAAGGAAATTTTAAAAATTGAAACCCGCTACCTGTGATGATAAGGCAAGCAAACATGAAAAATCACATTTATTTTTGTACCAAAGTTCCTCTTAGTATATGCTTCTTACTTTGTTCAGCCTATGCATTTTTGCACACATCTTTCCTTAATATATGCATTTGACCCATAATGGTGAATGGAGAATGACACAGAAAATTCAGGGAGGCTTGGAATCCAAAAAAGATTAGTTTGGGTAGCATGAATTGCATAGATTCATTTAAGAACGGTGGACCAAATGAAAGTTTTAAGCACCCTGAGGTGTGACCTCTACTTCTACCTGGTGTACAATGATAAGAAGATGACTGTGTTTCTCTGTTGCATAATGTGAAATAGCCAGACTATATACATATTGGTAAAAATCCTGTTGCTTAGTGTAGTATAATACACAAAAGTAGACTCACTGAATCAATCGGGATTTGGCAAGTGAACTCTTCCTTCAGTTTCATTGATTCAAATGGGCCTATTCAAGGGGATTTTTAAAGGGAGCATATTATTGTGTTTTACTTTTTTTAAAAAACATTGTTCTTATGTATTTTTAATATGAGGCTTTTTAAATATTGTAATAATTTATTATTTGGTTTTTACATTTGTTTTCCTGAAATAGTGTAAGCCACCTTGGGAGAGAGGCAGCATATCACTCTTTCACTCTCACTCTCTCACTCTCTCTCTCTCTCTCTCTCTCTCTCTCACTCTCTCACTCTCTCACTCACTCACTCACTCACTCACTCACTCAGTACTCTGACTTACTATGCCAAAGTCAGGCACAAATAGGGCAGAGCCACCCGAATCAATGGAACTTACAGAGGAGATGATGCACTAAATCCCCTTTGATTAAATGCGGATACTCCAGTGTGATTTACTACACTAAGCAACAGGAATCTGGCCATTATTACATATGTACTATGCCTCTGAAAAAGGATTTATTCATCTGTATGACGTATAGCAAAATTGTCACCGTCATTATCATCATCATCTCAGAACTACAGAGGTAGAAGGGACTCATTCAATGGATCATCAAGCCCAGCTCCTGTCAAGGAGGCACAGTGGAGAATCGAGCTCCCAATCTCTGGCTCAATAAACCCACTGCTGTTTTATATTGTAAAGCAAGTACCTCTGGGTGATGGCAGGTTACATATCCAGAGCTGCTGGATAGCTCAGTGGTTTAGGTATCTGGCTGTAGAACCCCAGGTTGTGAGCTTGATTCCCTGCTGTGCTTCCCTGACAGGATCTGGACTTAATGATCCACAGGGTCCCTTACAGGTCTCCTGTTCAAAAATTACAGATTATTATAAAGGACTTCAGTTCCTAAGAGAGGAAGTTTCTTTAGGCTGTGTGGGGAAAGTGATAAATGGCTATGAATTGGAAGCATGAAGTAAAAATGATTAAGCAATGATTAGAAATGACAAGATCAGTAACTATTCATTTCAGCTCACCAAACTCAACAAGGCGGGGGGGGGATCAGAATCCTGCCTGAAATCTGAAATTGTCTTCTCAGAAACACAATTCATTTAATTACAACTGGTGTAGAAGAAGGGCAAAATACGGCAGCCTATTTACCAACCTGTTGACAGAGGAGTAAAGGCCGCTTCAGAAGTTTTACTTGCATATATCTCGAAATTTGTATAATTTACTTGTTCAGAGACAAAACCTCTGTTCTAAGGGAGGGGAGCTGGGAGACAATAGTAGAGAATCTCATGAAGCAAGAAAGTGGGTACAGCCCCAAATTAGGAGGCACCTCCCATTCCACAGTTCCCAGACCTCCCTGTGAAAAGAATTATCGGAGTTGCCATTCAAAAAGCGGTTTTCCCAAGTTCTGGATGTGTCAAGAAACAATATAGCTGCTAGAATGTGTCTTTCATTCTCCTGGCATGTTTCCACAAAGGCTTTAAAGGTTTAACTCCCTTACATTGACCACAAGAGGAGGCCAAGTAACAAGTAACAATTTTGAGCTGTTGTGGTTGTAGAGGGGACTCCATCATGTAATTCCCTCTCTCTCTCTCTCTCTCTCTCTCTCTCTCTCTCTCTCTCTCTCTCTCATACACACACATACACATATTACAAGTAGATAAGGTGGTCCTGTCAAGGGATTTAGACCCCACTTTTAATAAAATTCTCAGGGGCGGGGTATAAATCTCGTAGCAGATCAATAACATGAGGTTAAGATTTAAAAAATCCTCCCTCATGGTGAAATCACTAGCAACACGACAAAAAGAACAAACCCTATGAAAATAAAATGGATCAGAATAAATTTAAAGACCTGAGCTTTCAAATAAGTTTTCTCTTGGCACCAGTATTATAATGTAATTCACACTGGGCAAGGTGTTATGGGCAAAACATTCCGGGCAGCAGCAGACTAATACTGAAAAGTCCTGTTTCTCAGTAGCCTTGCTGAATAGCTCAGATGTCAGGAGAACCTGGAACAGAGAGAATTAAGGTCTACTATTAAGGTCCTGTTAGCCCTAGTCTTAAGTGATTGTCCCTCAAACGTCCATGGCATAAGCATATGTGTTTTTTTAATGAAAAGATGCAATAAAATGTCTCTTTATGCATATATTTATTTATTTTCATGACAAACCACTCTGAGAATTTTATTTGGTGAGAACTAAATATTGTAAATAATAAATCAATAAAATAAAATAATTAAAACAAATTAATAAATATCTTATTGTGTGTGTCTGTGTATTTGTCTGTACTTTCAAAAATGCTATCCTGGTTTAGCTACAAAATGGTGTAAGTACAGAAAGGGAAGTTTGTCCTCCATGGAATGGATGCCCAGATACCACTATGATGGTGCTTAGCTCCAGCCTGGCCTTAGCAACCATCCTTAGCTACCAGAGTTCTTCCTTGTTCTTCCACAGTTGCTTCCTTGTTGAGATATCAGTTTATCTAACATTATCAGGGAATAAACAGTAACATGGAAGCTGCCACTGTGGAAGGGTTAGTCTATGACATGGCTGAGCTGAAGCAACAAATGGTGTCACTTGCTCACCTAAATCAAAGCAGACATTTATCCAAGCCAGACATGTTATTTCAAGCACACAAGGCAGAAAATCTCAAAAGTGCTTTTCCCTTTACTGGTGGTAAAAATAGAATAACAAGAAAGACCGGAATGTAGTGGGTCATCCCAGCTTAAGTAAAAGTGGGTCTCCAGGTCAGCAGCATCCTGGTAACTGAGATTTTGAAACATAAACTTTAAACAAGGGAGCAGATGCTTGTGATGTCACAAAGCTGAGGCAGGCATGGATTAGGAAGTGGGAGGTTTTCAGGTTCTGCACTGCAGCTGACAGGGACTTCTACAAGAAGATGCATGCAATGTGATGTTGGCACTTTGTCCACATTGAACAGCAGGTTCAATGTCAGCATGCCAAAAATCCAGGAGCGGGGGGGGGCAGGATGCCTGTTCTTGGGCCCATTTTGATATTTTGAGCAATATCCATTTGCAAATGCTTTTATGCTAAGCACAGTTCCAGCTGTGAATGGGTAGAGATGAGCTTTAAAGCCACCTCCCATGCAAATATCAAGTTATTAACACTGGTACTATTTGCCTGGAGATCTAGCATACATTCCTTGTGACATCCACTAGCACCTCCACTAGCAACTCAAGAGCTGGTAACCTCATAAGTGTGTCCATTGATTGGATTGGTAAATTGAGAGTTAGCTCTTATATTAATCCAAATGATTCAATGGGTCATCTGTACCTGGGACAACCAGTTGTTATTCGGACTATAGTAAACAAGTAAGAATTGGCTGCTATAATTCCAACATTTCATTACCTGAGGCAGGCCCCTCATTTGGCCTAACGACTGGGCCAGCTCTGAATGGCAGTGACATTCTGTTCCATTCAGCATAGGATGGAGTGCAAATTTCTCTGCCCATGCCATTTGTCTCCATTTAGTTCTTTCTCTTTCCCAGGAAAATATTATTAAATAGTACTCTTGTCCACCATGGGATGTTGGTCCAGCAACATCATTGAACCCCTGTCTCTTTCTACACTCCTGTGCTTGCCTCGTGGCATGGTGGTTAAACTGCTGTACTGCAGCCAAAAATGTGCTCACGACCCAGGGTTCAATCCTAAGTAGACAACTCAAGAGGGGGGCAATGTGTAGCTTGCATAATTAAATTGTAAACTTCTCAGAGAGTGCTTTTAGTGCTATGGGGTGGTATATAAGAACCACGCTGTGCACACTTTTTGCTTTTGCTCAGGCCAGTCTGTTTAAGGTGTCACAAGTGTCTTTTCTTGTTATTGCCCAAATGTAGCAATACCTCCCCACAATTCTGTTTTCTGAATAATCTCACAGAAGAAATCAGACTTTGCAACATCACTCAATTTATGCTAGTTTACAGCACTGAACTCTTGGAGGTTGACATAAGAGACTGTTTCTTGTCCATCAGCTTTTCTTCCCTAAGGTAAACATTTTAAAGTTCTGGGCAGAGCCCTGTCTTTCCTGTAAATGTTGTTTAATACATTAAAAAATCTCTCCCATTTTGACAGTCTTAGGATGAGATGCACAACATGTAATTCCTAAAGTGCCGGATGCCCCACATATATTTATATGTGTCTAAATCATTTTATCATCCACTTAATAGCAGAACAAATTAGTCATACCCTCTGATTTGGTACACATTATGCTGAGACATGCCCACGCTAATATGCTTTCTGATAAAGTAAATGCTTACCCTGTCGAAGTACAAATCTTATTTGGACTCTAGTAAAGTCAAGGGACAGAGAGCTGAGTCTGCAGCAGGACTGCTTACTCAAAGAGAATTTGAGATTTATTAGCTGATTTCATTAAATATATGGTTGCCCTGAGCAGTCAAGGTTGTGAAATTGGGATGCAGCAGCTAAACAGCCTGTATGAACAAAAAGAAGCTTGCTTGGATGGAGAAAAACAACATACAGAATCAACACAGATGGTGAATAAAATTCGCAGATGTTTTGCATAAGAGGTTATGGTGATTTCTAGCAAGCAAAGCTTTGAGCAAAATCAGGACCATAGGCAGCTCGTGACTCATGACTCACCCCCACCTGAAATTAGGTGTTGAGTTGCTCCTTTTAAGGATTCTGTGATCATACTGTAAGTCCAGTTCACAATTTTGGAACCCAGTGATTTCATATGAATATTTATTTATTTTTACTTATTTATTAGATTTTTATCCCGCCCATCTAGACTACGTCTACTCTGGGCGGCTTACAGTAAAAACATGAAAAACAACATATAAACAATTAAAATGACAATTCAAATCTATTAGCAGCATTCAAGATGGAAAAACAAAATGGAAGTTAAGGTAGAAAGGAAAATCAAGTAGTGGCCGGAGGGAAGGCCTGCCTAAAGAGCCAGGACTTAATTTGGAGTCCACCATTATCTGCAGTGGAAAGGAGCAAGGGAAATTTCCGCCTCACAGCCTATGTGAATACATTTAAAACATATCTTCCTCTGTCACACACACACGCACAAACACAAGCACACTTCACATGGAAGATTTGGTGTTAGCTGCTCCAAATGCTCTTGATGTTGCCCATTATTAGTAAAAAAAAAAAAAATCTAATTCATTGTCAGGAATGCAGACTTGAGTTACGCAACTCTCTGTTAAGTCAGCCTTCAGCTGCACTGGTGACTTGACTCATTTTGTTTTTTAACTACTTGGACTCAACTTGTGACTCAGAACCCACCCCTCCCTTTTTTTTCTGGGGCTAAAAAGCTTATTTTTAATAGGGACTTAGACTTGTGCCTTGGGGTTCGAGACTCGGTACAAAACACTTGGACTTGGGACTTGGACCCAAAGACTTGCCAACATCTCTGTTAATTGTGTGTCAGTGCTTTTGACATGAACAAAAAAGGCAACACAACGTATTTCAAGTATCCAAGAATTTAACCAAGCATCAAACCCTACTTTAAAAAGCAGGCTAAAATCAAAAGCATGCTGGGTTACTAGGCACACAAAAATTATACAGCAACAGTAAGAAATGCTGTCATGTTTATATGTCTGGAAGTAATAAGTCTCACTGTTTTTAGTGCAGTTTATTCCTCCAGTAAGTATGTAGAGCACAGAGATGAGAAAGTTAGTGAAAAACTATCATGTGTTCACTGTGAAAAAGCTAAGAAATCTAATTAAATTACATTTACATTGCAAATATGTTTTTAATGTTTATATTAATGTTAAATTGGCATTTACATTTATGTTGCATTAGTATGCTAAAAGCATTACAAAAATGATTGTGGGAAATCCTATCTATGATTCTACTCTTCCAATCTCCTTTGCCCCTGTTCTGAGCTTTGGAGAGTCAGAAATATGTCTCAATATGATTCTTCAAGATGAACTTGAAGAATCATATTGAGGCAGGGTGAGTTTGAGGCTTAACTCACAGAATGTGGAAGCCATTTCTCCAGTTATTCTTCCTGAGCCCCTCTTTCCAGTCTCTTCTGCTATAGAACAAAGTTGAGTATGCCACACAGCCTAGTCTACACCTTCTATACCATCCCAATACGGTCGATGTAATAGAGGATGATTTCTGACATAATTCAACTGCCAGGTCAACTCTACTGGATGTCTGATACAGAAATTTTGTGGGCTTTTCATGACATGGTCATGGTCAGACAATGTCCACATACACATGTGTGAGGATGGTGATAGCAGCCACACTTTTGTAGGCAATCACCCAGGACCTGCTGAGTTCCAGCTGGTGAGCTCCCCAGTGAACCGAGAGAAGGTAGACTTTCTGGGGGAAACTAAGGTAGCAAAAGGAAGGAACCCAAATTGGTGGAAGTCCTCAAAAACCTGGTCAAGGAAGAGCTTCCTAAGGAACCAGAGCTACCCAGGAATTGTGAGTACAAAGAGGACCCCTGGACAGGAAAACTGGTGCAGCTCAGGATGCTCAACTATGAGGTGGAAAGACATCTCAATGTGCAGACACCACACCTGCAGACACCACACCTGCAGACACCACCCCTGTTGGGGAGACCATCAGTGGAGGAAACTGTTGGGAAATTTAAGCAACTTTGCATGAAAAGCCATTCTAACATGGGGTGCTAGTGTGAGGGGTGATCTCTCAGCCTAACATATCTATCCTTTGGCACTAACCAGTTAACAAGGTCTGTTTTTTCCAAGGATAAGGAATACCATTCCTCTCTCACTCCAATTAACATGCTTTATTACCCTTTGTTTTGGGGTAAATTGCTTTTGGGGATGACCAAAATGATGGAAGGCTGAATAGAATCCTCCATGAAGAAACTGATTATTATATCCAGCCATGTGGACTGAAATGTCAATATTTTTCCACTATCTGTTTTCTTCTTTTCTTTCTATAACCTCTGATCCTTTGTGAAAGTAGTGAGTAAACATATATCATTCTTTTTTACCTTGAAATGGTGCCTGAGGGATTATTGTGATGGTTATTGCAGAGGGGTGAATCTTTTGGGAGACTTGCTGCTAAATTCTAATGCTTACACCATTCTGCTGTGCAAGAAACAGGAGTTACATATATTTCTACCAAAAATATTTCAATGGGATGAAAGATGCCAAGGCACCAGCCTAGACCCTGGGAACATACTGCCACTCAGCTGAGATACTGGTGGATACAGCATCAGCAGGCATGTCAGAACCAGCACCCTGTGATCCATGAGGAAACTTGGGTGAGAAACTGGCATTGTTGCCTGTGGTGTGGGCATATCAATCCTCTCTGCTGTTGGGACATGCATTTCAGATCAGTAGAGGTGAGTCGATTGAGAGATATGAGGGTGAAACCCCCTCCTGTGAAGGTAACTCTGTTGGGGGGTGGGGGAGGAGATGGAATAGAGAATTTGGATGCATTGGACTTAAGAACTGCCACCCAAGCAATGCAGGAAACTAGTCCAGGACAGATCAAGGACAGTTATTTTGATAAACGCAACCCAGTTATAATAATATCTTGTTAATCCCAACCCAGTTATAATAAACTCCCTGTTTTATTTGCCAACCTGACACAGACTGTACCTCTCTATATGTATGGCCCTCTGCATAGGACACCCATTCCTGTTATGTTAAATGGGAACATGGGGCGGAGATGTTTGCAGCAAAACTGGGACGTTTAAGCTTTCAAACTAGCAACATGGCTCCCAAAGCTGCTCTACTATATTGTGTTGCCTGAGGTGAAATGTAAGTCTGTCTTTTATTCCTCAGTCCTTTATTCCATGTTTAGAAGGCCATAAGACTATCAATCCAGGCTTACTTCTCTGTAGCTCTCTCAGCTGCAAGGCTTCAACGCATGGTCTAATATAGCTCTGTTCTACAATCCCACACTACCATTAACTGAGATGGTCACCCCACCCGACCGAATGGCAGGGCTCTCCCTTGTTATCAGGTATTTTTAGGCTTTGCCTTTCTTTATCTTTTTATGCTCCGATATTTTTCCACTTGAACTATTAGGCACAAGAACACTGTAAAGTTTGACAACTCAAGAATGGGGGGAAAAAATTGCTGCCCACTTCCAGCCTTGACAACTGGAAACAGGAGATTGGTCTCTTCCAGAGCAGCTGACTGGATCATTGCTATGGGAACCAGCAGGAAGTTAAAGTGCCACGCAACAGGAGCTGCCACTCACCGATAAAGGTTAATACACAAAATGCATGAAGAAGTTAAGAGATTGTTATTATAATATCCTTGTAGCTTCGAAAATTTGAGGTTGTTATTGTTGTTTTAAACATAGATTATTAATGCACCGAACAAAGTTCACAAAGTAACTGGAGACTGAACTGCTACTGCCCTTAAAGCTCTATTCCTTGGGTTCTTTGTCTATTGTGTTAGCGTTTCACAATAGAATGGAGACCTAAAACATGACACCGAGTGTTTTAAAAATGCAATAGAAGTGTGCACACATGCATTCACATACACAAACACACACACACACACACATAAAGCTACACCTCAGAGTAAAATCAATAGTGTGAGGAATGGCTCAAACAGCTTGTATTTTCACAGTAGTAATCAAAAAGTAATTTTAGATCCAATAATTTGTATTGATTGTTTGTGAAACTGTAACACATTATGCCAGAAGCCTGGTTGTGCGGTTATAAATATGTGTACCATTTTGTTGGGCTTGTCCTTTACTTATTGAGTTTTATTTTCTTGAGAAGAATCTTATTTTATGTTGTTAATACATAGGGGCAAGGTGCAGCTTCATGGACATTATTTCAGCAAAGACTTTCAAATCGAGTGATGTGCTCTGTTTTTTCTCTGCAAAGAACACTGAAGAGGCACCCAATTTAAAGGAGAAGCCCTTCTCTAAATGCACTTGAAAAGCTGGCTTGTAAGAGAGCTTTGGCCCGTTAGATATTCTCTGAATGTCTTGGAGTGGAAAAGAACTAGGAAAATCCCCAAATAGCTTGGTTGTGGCCTCTGGGGTAGAGATGGGCATGAACTGTGAATTGGGGGAAAAACCACAAACCAGGCTGGGAAAGGAAGGGAAGGCAGGCTACTATCCCTGAAGATGGCAGCAGTGGAGGAGGAAGAGGAGGAGGCAGTGGTAGAGGTGGCAGGGGCAGGTCAGGAGGCAACAGGGGCAGTTGGAAGGGAATAAGCAGGAGGCAGAGGCGGTGGAGGCATTAGGTTCCCTTCCCCCCAGGCACAAACCAGAAAAACAAATCACAAAACCAGTTCATTTTTCTAGGGTTCATGGATTCATTGTTCTTCCAGTTCATGCCCATCTCTGCTCTGGAGCTTGCATGCCTTCTGAAAACTACATCATTAGAACACTGTCCCACTCCTGCCTCCTCACCCACTCAGTTTCCAGTTCCAGCAGGTTTTGGCAATTTTTTTGTGGAATACAATATTTCCCTCTCTTTGCTTATTTTTTAAAAAATGTATGCAGGTTTGTGCATGTATGCATTCCTTGAACACATTCACTGCATTAAATGAAGCATGTTGAAGCATTGTTTTGCGTGCATTTGAAATATGCACCTTTTTCTACATATACTTTTCAAACATGCACGTGTGTGTGTGTGGATACATCCACAGCTGTCTATGAACATGAGGAGTCCATCGTGACTCTTTCAGATGGAACAGTCTGAGCACTGTGGGATAGATCAAGACAAGCCTGCCAGACATCTCTAATCTTCTGAAGCATGTCTTATGCATTTAGAAGATGACAGCAAAGGGAAGGCTGTATTAAAAAGCTTCTGGGTGGGTTCTATATAATGGTTCATGCATTGCCAGTTGAACTGATAAGGGAAGAAGTACAGTGGATTTCTTGAAACTGTGTTCAGAAACCAACTAGATTCTGAGAATGCAGCATATTGTAAAGGGCTGACAATTTCAATCCATGGATTCTGGAAGTTGGACCCAATTATTCTCTGCACCAACATGCCGACTTGCCAGAAGAGGAAACTAGCAGCTGATTTTGCTTTGGGAACCCTACTGTAGATGGTAAAAAAAACTGGCTAGCAGCAATACCTAGGCAATGGTCAGATGACTAGAAGGAGTTCCATGTGTTTCTGATTCAAGACTAGCTCTTCTTCACTCAAGCATAAGACCAGTTGCCCTCGGATTATTTGCCTTCACATGGCGACTTCTGATCCCCATGCTCCCTCCTTTGCATGATACTCTGAGTGAATTCCAGCACCATGGAGGAGAAACGAAGTGGAAGGCTAGTTAATTACTTTAGGTTCTGAAAAGATGATGGCTCCAACAAGGATTGTTGCAATAGCAACCTCATGGCAACTGTGTGCAGTTTCTATCCATGCACCTCCCATTCAAATGTTACATATTTCATGCAAATACAGTAATCATGTACCCAAAGACATGACGTGTGGGAAATGGAGCAGTGTTGATCTATCTGTGAACAGCTTGTAGAAGAACCTAATAAGGAATTAATCATCACTCCCTAGAAGTCCTACGTTTGTGCTTTAGGGCTTTGTAATGCACCTAACCCAGCAGGTTGGTGCATGCATGCACAAAGTTTAACCTCCTTGTCCATTATCCTATCCAAGGAAGGTGCAACAGAAAAGCAACTGCACAAAAATTCCCCTTCTTCTAGCAAGCTCTCATTTGGCATGCTTGTTCTCATGTTTGCTGCAAACATGTCACACCACTGGGCATGTGGTGGGAAGCCTGCCCCAGCAAGGGGAGCACTTATACAATAGTCCTCCCAGCCCATATTTCCTGAAAAGGCTGCTGGTTTCTGACTGTCACGTTCATCACTGTCACTTTTGAGGAGATTATAAAGACAAACATCTTTAATTCATTTTTAAAAATTATATGAATCATATTCCAATTTTGAAAGGACTGCCCTTTGCTCCAAACCCCTGAAGATGTGGAGGTGTGGTACTATGTCCATTTTGGGAAATTATAGGACACCTGAATGCTGGCGCATAGATGCACTCCATCTTTGCAGACTGATTAATCTTTGTACATGTTGCTGTACCCCGCCACCCCAGCTCACCTTTTCATCTCGGAATGGCAGGGCAGTTTCCAGCCATTTCAGGAACAAACACAATTTTGTTTGCTTTGTTTTGCTTGCTTGTTTGTTTTACTCACAGAACAAATTGTCAAAAGGATTTCAGGGGTGTGGGATGTGGGTGAGTGGGTTGCTGCTGCTTGGTCTAGTCAGTTCACCTTCCATGGGTCAAGCAGTTAAGTTACAAGAACTGGGTAATGTCCCTTGGGTCCCTTGTTGGGAGAAACGTGGCACATAGATAAAACTGCTACTACTACTAATAATAATAATGTCAGAAGCTATGGTTTAAAAGCAAGTGTCACTGGTCTGTGCATTCCCAATGGAGATTCACCACTCGGAGAGTTGGAACTGAGAATATCTGGAATAAAAAAAACCCTAGGGGGCTTTTCTGGAGCACATACTCAGAAAGTCGGGGAATTCAAGATGGATTCCCTCCGTATTGATGCTGAACTCCAGAAGTAATGTGAGGGATGTAGCAGGGTGCTGATCCCAGATCCTGGCTGCAGCAAACAATGCAAGACAGCTCCTACCCTTGATATTTTCTGCAGTTTATTTCTTGCAGAAATCCTTTGTTAATTAGAAATTATCTTTTGATTCTACTTAACCCAATGCAAATATCTCAATTTTTTATAGCAGGTGTGGGTAGAGTCAGTGTTTCAGGACCCCTGCCTCCCCTTCCAGACTGAAAAAGTAAAATATTGTTTCTAATACTTCAAATCTCACACAATCCAGATGTTTTTAAAATATCACGATTGTGGATTCAGTTGATACAAAACTGATACAGTTTAAGAATATGGTAAGTCCAATGTCCTTCCCTTTCTGGTATTTTACATGTTTATGCTGGCCAAAATCCTGTTGCTTAGTGTAGCAAATCATACTAGAGTAGGCCCATTGAATCCATGGGGATTTGGTAAATCAACTCCTCCATAGGTTCCATTGATTCAAATTGCCCTCCTCTAAGAGCAACTTACTATAGCATAGAATGCTTCCATTTGAATTAATGGAACTTAATCAGGAGTTGACTCATTTATTCCCAGTTGATTCAATGGGCCTACTCTAGTGTAATTTAATATGCTAAGCAACAGGATTTTGGTCACAATGTTGCAGCTGAAGAAAATTACTGGTTTTAACCTGTTCTATTGAGTTTTCTTAATTTATTTCTATTTTTGATAATAACTCAACCCTGAGTGCTCACTCAACCCTGAGTGCTCACTGGAAGGACAGATCCTGAAGCTGAGGCTCCAGTACTTTGGCCATCTCATGAGAAGAAAAGAGTCCTTGGAAAAAACCCTGATGTTAGGAAGGTGTGACGGCAAGAGGAGAAGGGGACGACCGAGGATGAGATGGCTGGACAGTGTCTGCGAAGCAACCAACATGAACCTGACCCAACTCCGGGAGGCAGTAGAAGACAGGAGGGCCTGGCATGCTCTGGTCCATGGGGTCACGAAGAGTCGGACACGACTAAAAGACTAAATACACATTGATAATAACATTTTGTTTATCTTTTCTTGTTTTGCTGTGTGAGAACTACATGGCAGACGCATCTTCGCTATGAGGCTGAGCTGGACGCAGGCTTTGCTCTCATTTTCAGCGATGCAGAGCTATGTAAGAAAGCACAATAAGCCACTTCATAATATATGTTATAATATTGTAGTTATTTACTCTTTGTTACAGTGAGGGATGACAAATGTTTCATTTGTGTTTATTTCTTTCACTGTGAGAAATAATAAAATTATCATCCCCGCTATTGTCTTAATTAATTACACTTCAGTGTGACAATTTTAATTTTGAGATTCTGCCACTCCATATTTTTATTTCACCACATGGATGCGCACATTTGGATACAATTTTAAACAATCCTGTCATGACCTCCCATGTTTCTAGCTATTTTATTCTCTGCCTTATTGTGGTATGATCAATGATGGTGCTAAATGCATAAACACTGCATGATTTAAGCATTTGCACTCTCATGATGAATATGCAAGAGAGAATCAGAACAAGCTTACATCAAGAAAGGGATGCTACAGCTGTTTCAGCAGAACCATCTGTTTATGTTAAACTACTGTTTCCCTTTTCTAAGGGTAGTCTTTATTGATGACCTTCTCCACAACACCTTTAAGGTCAGATAAGCAAGTTAAGAGGATAGTAATTAGGAAATG
This sequence comes from Pogona vitticeps, assembly GCF_051106095.1. Lineage (NCBI taxonomy): Eukaryota > Metazoa > Chordata > Lepidosauria > Squamata > Agamidae > Pogona > Pogona vitticeps. The sequence goes on along the minus strand of NC_135784.1, from coordinate 216,708,224 downwards.
GATCTCTTGACTAATAAAATTCTACAGTGTTGAAGATGGTGCCTTGATATTTCACTTACCTCCATTAAAATCAATTGTTACTGGCAACTTTCAGTGATTTGCCAGGAGTCAGTTGCAATTTATAACTCTCTTCTTCTCTCCCAGCCCTGTTCCCCTTAACTATTTATTGTTTCCACATAAATGGATTAGGCACATTGATTCTTTCACACTTAAGTACATGTAACAACTTGAATGTTTGCCATTAAGTATTGCATGTATAATTTCAATATACTGTGCCATAAAGAGAGAGAGAGAGAGAGAGAAGCAGGTATGACATTTCTCATAGACTTACACACATTCTGGCTCCTGATTTTGTGGTACATTCATTCATTCATTCATTCATTCATTCATTCATTCATTCATTCATTCATTCATTCATTCATTCATTCATTCATTCATTCATTCAATTTTTTATATTGCACCATCTAGTGGTCTTGCCACTAGTCTGGGTAGTTTCCAGCAATATAATAAACATAAAGAAAACAGTCAACTTCTACCCAGTCCAGAAATATAAAAGATATGGAATATAACAGGACAACAGATCTAAAAATCAAGATGCCAGCAATTGACAAGATAAAGATTGCAGAGTATAATAGTCAATATAAGAGCAAGTGGCCAACAATTATAAAGGGAGAACCTGCTCAAGTTCACTTTTATATATACCTGGGACAGTATGGTGGCCATCAGTTTCACAACTATGGGCCCTGTCTGCCAAGAATATCTAAAACCATCTAATTTTAATAGCACTTTACATAGTCTTCAGAAGATGTATTGGAAACACTCAGAGGGTCAGGCATCAAACAGACGGAAGTTTAAAAGAAGTTTAAAAGAAATTCCTGATGTAAAAGGAAGATAACCAGAGAAGTTACTGCAACCAAATTGCTTCATGTATAGGAAACAGTCTATTAATAATTGCTGGAAAAAATTGAATGATTGATTATCATTAAACTGGATGGCTAGGAATATTGAAGTTACAGCGTGAGCCTTATGACTAGCGACTTCAACAAAACCCAATCATTTACGCACCTTTAAAGTAAATACTCAATGTGGAGACATTTTCCTTCTGTGGAAGCTCTCCATAGATACACCTGCCATCTCTCTTATATAAAATACAGTACTTTTTGTGTATTTTCATTATTGGCAGGCGGTTTCCTAAGTAAACTAATGCTTAGTTTTTAATGCTCTGGGAAATTATATTTTCCCAGGATCTGTGGCACTTGGCACACAGCTTTCCAACAGGAAAAATATGCATTGCAGAGGCTTGAGTTTAGGCCAGTGACAGGAAGATCTTTAGAGAGAAGAAGATAGCTGAGGTGATGGACAATGATAAAACCAGAGGTGGGATTCAGCAGGTTCGCACCTATTCTATAGAACCGCTTCCTAAATGTACTATTGGTTCTTAGAACCGTTTGCTGGCCTGAGATGAATGAAGGAGGAGGGGCCAGGTGACCAGCGACGAACGGGGGGGAGGGGGCACAATTAGCTGCCTCCCTTCCCACACCACACTGAGCCGTCTGAGGTGGGGTGTGGGTGAGAGAGATAAAGCCTTGGAAAGAGCAGAGGCGTCACTGGGGGAAAGGGAGGAGGATGAGTCCTTGACGTCACTGGAGGAAAGCTGATTGACAAGGCATGAGGGCAGGACACAGAGGGAAAAAGTTTTGGGGTGAGACCGCTTCAGTCAAACACTCAACCATCCTCGTTTTACTATGATTTTTTTCAAGTTAAATGTACCACATAAGACTGTTGCTCTGCCTAGAAAGTTTTTTTAAAAAATCTCAGAGAATATCCAATGCATGAACCGGTGACGGTCCCACTGATCCACGCAAGCAAGGTATGCAATAGAAAAGCCACTCACACCACAAAGAGATCACACCCAAACCTCCAAGCCTCATTTAGAATAACAAAGAACTCTTCCTCCTGCCCCAAAACTGACAAATGGCACACAGATGGCCCACTCTGTTAGAAGGAGGAAGACAGCTATCAGTATTTTAACACTAGTAAGATTTACTATTCTTGAAGGCCATATATCCAGGGCCAAGAAAGGAAAACACATAAACATATAAATAAATAAGAGGAATCGAAACTCTTCTCTCCAGACATTCAGGTGCATCTTGACCACAGGTCAACATGGGGGGGGGGGCGGAGGGACTCCGAGGGGGAGGGACTATTATGAGAAGGCAGCATTCTCCAGAAAAGACATACATGAGAGCATACTAATCAAACATTTGTTGATATTGGTTGTTGTGCGTTTTTCGGGCTCTTTGGCCATGTTCTGAAGGTTGTTCTTCCTGACGTTTCACCAGTCTCTGTGGCCGGGATTTTCAGAGGACTGGAGTGTTGAGATTGGCTTTCAAGCTTTCATTTCTGAGATTACTTTCAAGTAAGTATGCTTCTTTTTGTTCATAGGATTTTAAAAAAATATGAAACATGTAATTTAGCATATGATGAAATATAGATATGTAGAATGGTACACAACCTTTCCAAGGTGCTATATTGACCAAAATGAGTACAGGCCATACCATTTCTGTGGGGGGAAAAATCCCAGGTGTAAAAGGAGAAAGGAAGGCCATCCCCTGAACATCATCAGGATTGATTCCATTCTTTGCAGGAGGGGAAAAGGGATGATCCACGCATGGCTGTTTGTGTGTATGCACGTGTGAATTGAAACAAGTGTATTCTCCTTGCTTAAACCATCTTGATCTCAAGGGGGCTTCTCCTGCGTAAATACGGAGAGATCCGGGTTGTGCATAGATTAAATATCATTTAGAGACCAGAAGATTACGGGGGGGGGGGGGGAGAGAGTTTTTGGAGTGAGTCAAAGCAAGTTTAACTTCCATATGATGAATCCAGAGTTCTTTCCAGGGGAACACCCCAAGTTCTATTGAAGTTCAGTAAACCGCCTGACAGGCACAGGGCAGGACAAATAGTTATCTTCTTGACTTCCCCAGGAAAGCAGCTCCAACGGATCTTCTCCAACTCAAAGCAACACTCCCTGTTTGTTTCCTGAATTTAGCTGCAATCCTCACAGTAGCTGGCGGTGGGGAAATCCATATTTCTAACAACAACAAACTGCTGCGAGTGATCCCTCCTGTCATAATAATAATATGAAGCATTTGGAGATGGGCTAGTCTGGAATTGACAGTTAAAGCCCATAAACTTGACAAAATACCTGTCCCTGGTGGAAACGAAAATTGCTAGCACCTGTTTGTTGGCATGGTTCAATACAGCTGTGGGCATTGTGGGACTCTCTTTGGGACCCAGCTTAGGAAGATTGTCACGTTGAGTATCTGCACATTCAGATTTACCCCTGCATCCTGAGTGTATGCTGGAGGCTGAAGTAAACCAGAGCTGCCCCCTCCAATGAATAGGAAACAGTTATTTGGATCCGTACTACCTGTGCGTTTGGTGGTGGGAAGGGAGATGAGCTTTTGTGCTCTTTATTACCTTTTTCCATCCTGACCCTGTGCCTTGCCTGCTCCTGCTTGACCGCTCCAGGGTCGGAGTTCCATGCTCTTCCGTATTATTATGTCATGCCTTTCATTCTCCATCCAACACTGCTTCTCTTTGTTGCTCTCAGAGGATAGTTTAATCGTGTGTGCCAGTTTCCATGAACTTGCCTGACCACCAGCTTCCCATACCTCGGCCGCCTTTTGTTTCTGAGACACTGTCACCGGACTGGTGTCTCCATGTCCGTCTGTCTCACTCATGGGAAAAGTCATTTCCCCGCTCCCTCTTTCTCTCCCTCTGGGCACGGTGCCACCTAATTCGACCAGTTCCTCTGGCTGGGCACCTAAGGCTGCTCTCCTCCCCTCTTTGCCACTCCCTGAGTTGTTTCGGGAGGGGGGGAGCTTCATCCTTGAATTACCCCTTTTATGGCATGCCGGGGGGGAGAGATCGGCATGGAAGCAGGGAATAGTGGGGTGTGGGGGAGACAGGCATCTGAAACAGGGAGGGCAGCAGGGGGAGGAGCAGGGCACATGGTGTGAGAGAAGGCTTGGCAGCCCCTTCCATGTTCAGGCACAGCTGCAAGTGCCTGGTGCAAAGCCTGCACTCTGGGCACTGTGTGTGTGTGTGTATGTGTGTGTGGGGGAGAGGGAGTTCTGACCTGCCCCCTCTGGACAGCCGGAGCTCAGTGACACTGAAGGTCGCTGTAGGTGCAACAGTCAAAAGCACCTACCCGCCACGGTGGGTACTGTATGGGATGTACCATGGTTGGATGGGATGTACCATGAGTCTGGTGTGCTGTGAGGACAACTCGCCAGCCATGCCACCTGTGCCACGGTGGCATGAAGGGAAAGAGGGAACTGAGAGGAGGAAGCGGCTGCTGAGGGTGAGTGGGGGAGGTGGAGCCTGCCAGGGCTCTGAGGGAAGCCATCATCACAACCAGCGCCGCCACCAACACCAACACCCCTCAAAGCGACTGGCGAGGAGAAGCGATGGGTGCAGGGTAGAGGGGAAAGATGGAGAAGGAGGAGACCTCAGAGGAGTCAGTAACTGAAGGACCGATTGAGGTGGTGGGGTTGAGGTGGAGTGGTGACAGATTGAAAAGAGACCATACCTTCCAAACCAGAAGGAAGTGAGGGGGGAGAGAGAATAATTCCACAACAGGTGCGCAAAGGCGGCCTCCAGGTAACAACAAACAGGGCTATCAGTCATTTCAGGAGGAGGAAAGGGGAGGGAAGCAATTTTTACTGGTGAGCTATAGGGCGAAAAAGGAGGTAAAGGGAAGGAGAGATGTGTCAGTTCTCTGTCAAACATGGTTATAAGCACCCACTGTGAGGTGTGTGTTTGTGTGTGTGTTTTTGGCACATGCCCACGGTGAGGGTAACAGCAGCGGTATGCCCAAACAGATACACTTATCTAGATGTCTTAATCATGTGAGAAGTAGTTGTGATGATAGGCAGTAGGGAAACCACTGTGGAAGAAACCCTCATTGGATCCCACTGTCCTGGTCATTTATTTATTTATTTATTTATTTATTTATTTATTTATTTATTTATTTATTTATTTATTTATTTATTTATTTATTTATTTATTTATTTATTTATTTATTTGTCATTAGGACATAGAACCTGTTGTTAATTTATTTGAATCCCACCACTGGATAAAACCCAGGGCAAGCCCATTGGAAACTAGACCCGAATTGTAGCAGAGTTTGGGCAAGTCTGTAATGAGTGTGTGGGGAAGGGTTGAGGGTTACACTCTTCTGTTAGTTACACTATTTTCAGCCAAAATCAACAACTTTAGTGCATCACAGAAGACAATCCTTTTACAACAGTGGCCAGAATCTTTCTGACATAACTTACACTGCTGAAGCCAGCCTACATCATCACGTGGCGATGGGGCTATTTAATTCAAATTAATTGAATGCTTCCTATTCCCCTCCCCCTTTTCAGTTAGTGAAGCTCACAAGTGCTCCCTTTTGTTATGTGGAAGCATTTGGGAACTTCAGGGCAGTGAAGGGGGCCTTTAATTGCCAAAAATCACCACCAAGATTAAGACCACTGGCAGTGAACCAGCCACAATTTCCCAAAGGCTTCCTCCAAAAGGGAGCTCTAGGAAGCCTCAGAACCTGAATAGAGGGGAGGATAAGAAACGTAGTGTAAACTAAATACTCTGAGATGATGCACTAGAGGATTTTGGGCAGTGTGTGAGAGACTTTTGTAGGTAGTAGAACTATTTCCCTGCTAAGGTCTTCTAAACCTCTGAAGGCTGCATCAAGCAGGATGTGGGCAACTATGTAAAAACAGGGTCTTCTTCACAGATCTTAATATTACTTGAAAAAATTAAAGACACATGTTGCTATAGACTTTTTGAGGGGAACTGAAATATAAGATCCTAACATTTTGAGCACCTCCACCAGGAAGACTCTCTCCCACACTCGCCTGCATTATCTTAATCTCCATTAATGTTTGTTCATAAGGTCACATAGTATAATGCAAATGCAGGTTGAAGAAGTAGTTAAACTGAGGTCCTTAGACTCCTGTAACATTGCAACAAAGAACACCATTCTTCTTGAAAATGAGACTCACATGGCACACTTGGATGGAGGAGGGGAGTGGGGAAGATCCAGATAAAATAAACTCAGTATGCCTTTGATTTGGTGAAATGATAAAGAAAACACAATAATGCATTTTCCCAGAATGACAGCTAGTGATATCTGCAAATGGCTTTCACCAGAAGAAAGCCAGTATACTGCTCCAATCAATACACTGATAGGCTGTAATGTAAAGATTAAGATCAGAATATTTAAAAATTTAATACTTTGCCTCTCCATATAGCACTCTGGAAGTCAATATCTTTGGGAACCCGGTCCATTTCCCTGCTTTGAAAGCATTATATATTTAAGGTTTCTAAATAATTCATCAAGTCCATGTGATTAAAATGAAAAATGTAAGTTCATCTATTATTTTCTGCAGATGCTGCCTGGATATTAGTTTGCCTAACTGCTCAGGATTCTTTCGTCCTCTATTAAATTGAGACTTCAATAGACAGATTGCAAAAAAGAGGGTACACGCCCGGGCAAGAATATGACATAGATGCTGATTTTAAAAGGGATTTATATGCAAGCACAATCTATTGTCCAATATTTACATTTATGGGCCACCATTAAAATGGAATAACTTGGCTAGAGAGAGAGAGATATTTAAATAGAATGAAGAACTAAATATAATCCTGTATTGATTCCATTTCTCAACCACTATGAAAGACCTGCAGGGATTGACAGATTTCTTTTTCTTTAAAAATGCAGCATCTTTTCTGGGTCCATTTCCTAAGCAGCCACCCATGACCACTGATGTTCTCACATCCTGTTCCTTAATCATTCTTCAGACTTTCAGCACAGGTAAGCCAAATGTGCCATGGAAACTCTGGGGGAGAAGGACTCCTGATCAGAAATGTACTACTGGTTCTTCCCTATTGATAGACGTTGTACATTTGCCTATTGTACATTCTGTGCACTGAGGTGTTTATATGTGTACAGCAGGCACTATACATAGCTATGTCCTACAAGCCAATCCAGTCGCAATGCTTGTATATAGTTCTCATATAATATTTCCTTGACTTGCACACACCATCATAGGAGAGAGATATTCTGCCTCCATGTATGCAGAAGACACCAGGATCATCCCCAGGACCTTCAAACAGAACTGGAAAATACTCCTTTCTGAAACACAAGAGGAACCACTGCAAGTCAGTGGAATAGATCATCAAATGTAATGGACCAATGGTCATATTCTGCACCAGGCAGCCTCCTGATGTTCCTATTCATACTTCCTGTTCTCTGAATATAGGGGAAACAAGCTTGCTTCACCTGGCATACCTTCACATTTCTGAAAATGGCTATTGTATTGCTTTTCTGTCTTTTATTTTCCAAGTTACACATACCCAGCTCCCTCTACTGTTCCTCATAAGGCTTGATTTCCAGACCTTTTACCATCTTGGTTGATCTTGTGTAGGCGGCTACGACAGTCATATCAATGTCATTCCTATTGCACCCAACTTAACTCAACTGCAGTGCTCCACAAATGGAAAAAAATACTGGCCCCACTCTCCTATGAATAACAGAATGTTATTAAAGGAAATCCACCATCCAGCAGTGCCAGTGCAAAGCAAAGCCGAGATTAGCAGCATAGTTTCACCTATAGAGGAACAGGAGGCCCAACCTATTGCTGAAGGCTGGGCTGAATTGTCCATCCCGAGGATACTTGCACATTTGCCTGTCTGAATGAAACACAAAACAATATGATGGATTAAAGCACATGGAAAGCAAAAATAACAAGATCTCTATTGGTTCAAGGTGGGGCACTTTTCCTTATTTCTAAAAGTGCATTGTTGAACTGGTGAACACAGACAGCTCAGCTGCTACACTGTGAATCTCACAATTCACTGCATCTGCTCTGTTTCTATCCAAAAACACACATTTCATCTTACCTAATTAATCACCCTGCAAATTAGTAGATATCTAGGTGTTGTAGCTTCTCAGTCAGAAGCCACTAGTTTGCAGTTTTTTACACTCTTAGAAAAAAAGACAGGTATGTCACAGGTATTGCAGGTCATTGCATCAGATCCTTCACCACCCATTTCTTTTGCCCTCCCAGGCCCCGAAATGAACACGCAAGACAGTAATATGGATTAAAATACAGGCCACACTTTATTAATTCAATTTTGATTATAGATATCATTATTATCATAAAATGAGGGGGCCTGCGGTAGTGCAGAGAAAGAAACACAGGGCATCCACGATACCCTAATCAGCCATTGGGCGAGTCCCAGGCCCCAGGTTCCATGTGTCTTGACAACATCAGGAACCCGGGCAGCCTATGTTAAACACTCCAGACCTCGAGCCATCTTATTTGATGACTGCCGGTCCGAAAGTGGCCCAGTGCATCTCCCACTGCCGGCCCTGTAATCGCAAGATCCGCAGAGCCGGGAGGTCTGATGCACTGTTGGCTTAGCATAATTATCAAAGGGACACACCGAGACAACAAGTTTTTTCCCGCACTACCCGCTACAGCATAAGGACTAGACCTAGCTATGTCCCATGTCCCCACTGAGCCGTCCAAGCTCAGAAAGCAGCCCCCCTTTTATATCCTCCAGAAAAATGTCCAGACCTGCATCAGACAGGTGGACGCCATCATTTCGATAATATTCAGCATTGGAAATTTGGATCCTGTGAAGGTTAATCACAGATCCGAGGCCGCTGTTGCAGATGCCTCTGCATACTTCTCTATTGACCCATCGGTGGGCAATATTAACATTGGTAATGCTCTGTGCTCCACGCCAATTTAAACGCGGTATGATCGTAGACCACACGATCTGCATGGCAGGATACATCTCTTTCAAATTCTTGAGGTCTCTCAAAATATCAATTATCAGTGCCTTGCCAGGCGATCAGGGCAAATCATTGCCACCCAAATGCACTACCAAGATGTCTAGTGGCATATTTCCAAAAGATGTCATCCTGCAAAATTGAATCCAACACATGCCATGCATGCCATTCCAAGAAACAGACGCATGGGCACCAAGCCCCAAATCTTCCCCCCACGGGGAAGATGCAGCAAAAACTTCCGCCCAATAAATAATTGTGGCAGACGATCATGGCGTGCCCGTGGTTTTTCTGTGTTGTGTCATCTGAAACGATAGAAACAGCCCCTGCTTATACGTTAGGTAGAGGTCTGATATATTTGTGGTAACAGTCTGACAACCAACGGCCCAACTGTTTGATTTGCTCTGTATTAATTCAATTAATAGCTGCCGCTGTTGAGGCTGCACCTGTTCTGAATGAATGTGTCCCGAATCTCATATTCTTTATTCCTATCCTATCCAGTGCCATGTTAGTAAGTTTCCAAAATTGGTATCTTGTGAGTGGCCGCCCATCTATATGTTGAAAGAAGTATCCCGGGTCTGTGCCCCTAATTTTACTAAATTCCTGGACAGCCTTTACAGGGCATAAGTTTTTTATGCTACATTGCCCTAAAACTACTTGCCTGCCTTTTCCCCGTTGGTCCACCTAAGACCGCCTTATCTTGAGTTTTAACCGTCCCTCCTGAAAAACAACGTCCCCCATTTGTAATGCCTTTCTAGAAGTATCTGCCTTCCCAGCTGCCACCAATTCACTAATATGCAGGGCACCAAAAAAGGCCACCAAGGCTGCAGCCTGTAACAAAGTCGCCTCATAATGGTCCTTACATATAATTCTCCATTGTTCACATAGTCACTCAAGGAGAACCGGGGATATAGGTGTCCTATCATCCTGTACCCTCCCCCTTTCTCTGGACCAACCCTCCAACATCTTCCTGATTCGAAAATCGCTGGAAAAATCCCTGTGTCCAGGGCTGCCAGCTTGCCCTGGATTGTGCCTGTCGCCAAGCCCGTTCTGTGCAATGATATTATAAATTGTTGCAGGTGCTCAACTGGAGCCAGCTATGTTTGATCTAATCTCGTTGACTTTCTGAATTCATAAAACTCAGTACCTGAAGCTAAATAAACCTTTCTTGTCCTTGGGGCCAGCCCAAGATCTATTGCTCTCGACGCTTCTTTACACCAATCTGCCAAAATCTCTTCTGGAAGAACCTCTGGCAGATCCCTGGCTTCCAGTGCCAACTCCCTGAAATGCTTGATCTGTTGGCATGAGAGAGCATCGGCTATCCTGTTATCAATATCTGGGACGTGCCGGGCGTGCACCAGTACATTAAATTGCAATGCCTGAAGAGTAAATGCCCTAACCAAATTCATAACCCTTTCTGATCATGATGTCAGGTTGTTAATGATGTGCACCACTGCTTGGTTATCACACCAGAAACGAACTGCTGTATTAGCCAATTCTTCCGCCCAGAGCCAAAGGGCTCCTACAATTGGGAAGAATTCTAAAAATGTCAGATCCCTTGTTATGCCCTCTTGGTGCCATTCCTCTGGCCAAGTACCTGCACACCATCTTCCTTGAAAATAAATCCCAAATCCTAATGTCCCAGCGGTGTCAGAATTTATTTGAACCTCCGCTCTTAAACTCAGTTCAGATCTCCAGAAGGAAACACCATTAAAATGGTCTAAGAATTGTTTCCAAACCGTGAGGTCCTCCCGCATGCCCCTTGTAACTCTCATTCTGTGCACTGGTCTCTTTAAATCTGACATGGCGCCACAGAGATGCCTCAAATGGCGCACCCTGGTGCTGCTACTTTGCATGTGAATTTTAAATGTCCTACTATTTCTTGCAACTCTTTAAGTGTCACCTTTCTTTTCCCTAATAATCTGTCCACTATGTTCCTTATATTTAGCAATTTGTCTTGCAGCAGCCTAGAAGTCTGCTGAAGTGTATCTAATTCAATCCCTAGGAAAGTGAGTGACGTTTCTGGTTCCTCAGTTTTTTCTTCAGCTAAGGGCAAACCCATTTCCTGGGCCAGCTTGCGGAATTTGTCCCAAATAAACCTGCACCTTCCAGAGATTTCTTTTCCATAAAACAGGAAATTGTCGAGGTAATGGGCTGTGGACTTGCAGCCCACCCTCTGTCTAACCAGCCATTCAACAAAGGTGCTGAACTTTTCAAACACTGAACATGAAATTGAACATCCCATGGGAAGGGCCCTATCAATGTAATACTGCCCTTGAAATTGAAAACCCAACAGGTTGAAATCCAATAGGTGAACTGGTAAAATTCTAAAAGCTGATTTGACATCGGCCTTCGCTAGATCAGCCCCCACCCCACAAGTCCTAATCATACCAACTGCTTCATCAAATGAGGTGCATTTAACTGAGCAAAGCTCGGGAGGAATGGCATCATTTACTGAAGCTCCCTCCGGGAAGGATAAGTGATGTATTAATCTGAATTCACCTGGGGCTTTCTTAGGCACTATCCCTAAAGGGGAAACCCTCAAGTTAGCTATGGGCGGGTCCTGAAAGGGTCCTAAGACCTTTGCTTCTCTAACCTCTTTGTTAATTTTATCCAGTACAGTAGCCTCCATACCTTTTATTGATCTAAGATTTTTGGCTATAAAGGCCTTCCTTGGGCCTAAAGCTGGAATCCGAAACCCATATTTAAAACCGAGTCTCAAATATTCAGCATCTTCCATCTTAGGATACCTAGCTAAACCTTCTTCCAGAACCGTAATTTTAATTGGCGTGGGCCCCCTTTCCAGAAGGACCTCCTCCCCCCTCTGGCTTCTTGCCGGGTCTGCCCATCTTACGTGACGGAATGAGTGCCCGTTGCTTGTCCCAGCTCCCGCCAACCTAGCGGTTTGAAAGCATGCAAATGCAAGTAGATAAATAGGGACCACCTCAGTGGGAAGGTAACAGCGTTCCATGTCTGAGTCGCACTGGCCATGTGACCACGGAAGATTGTCTTTGGACAAAATGCTGTCTCTATGGCTTGGAAACGGGGATGAGCACCACCTCCTAGAGTCGAACACAACTGACAAAAATTGTGAAGGGGAACCTTTACCTATATATATATCCAATCTACCCTCTATCTATATCAATCAATACCCACAACGCGATCAAACTGAGCTCTAAGAAAGGCACCCTCTGCAAAGATCCCAAATCAAGCTGCCAGATTCTGCTACCAGGTAAAAGAATTTTTTTAAAAAAATACAGAACAAAAGAGGGGGGGGGTCCTTTCAACTCCGAAGAGCGCAGGACCCAGCAGCTCGCCTGTTGCACTCTAATCCTGACGAAAATAGGTTGGGGGAAGCACTATGCACACACTCTCTGTGATCGCCCGGTCCCTGCCCCCTTGAATGTTGAGGAGCCTTAAAAAGAATCACGGGTGGAGGGAAGAAAGGGGAGGCAAACAAATGAAAACCAGGTCCCCCCCCAGCGAGGTGAGCCCGCCTGCTGCCTACCTCCCCTCCCAACCTCCCTCTACTGCCTATCCAAAATGCTTTGGCTCCTTCCCAAGTCAACAGAAAATACAAGGCAACAAGTGTGGAAGGGAGCCCGATGCTATCCTTCCCCAAACCGTCCAAGGCTTCGTCACACACTACTGCTCTGCTCGCAAGTCTCCCTGCTCACAATACCACCGTTCTGCCTGAAAGAGAAGGAGGGTGAGCGTGTGGCTAGTGTTCCCCTTAAGTAAACGCTAGCCACCCCCCCAACATGTGGCCCGTGCTGTCTTGAGACTTCATGGCATCAAGGAGGGAAACGGCCGGATCCACAGATCAAGGGCTTTCCTCTTGCCCTTCGTGTGTCCGGATATTTTGTCATGGTAGGCAATGATATATCACCCTGGCCTCTCCCTTAAGCACTCACATTCATGACCTTGCAGGGGATGAGGACAGCTTTAATGATAGTAGCTGCTAAGCCTAACACCAGCTGTCAGTGACTCACGTGAAACACTTCCAGCTACTTTGGACCACTGTTAGATAAAGTATTCTAGATCAGTGGTTCCTAAACTTGGCTCTTCAGTGATCTGGGACTAAAACATCTTTGACTAAGTCATGTTACCTATTGCAGCATCTCTCCTTAAGGTCATATTCCTATGCCAGATCCTCTCAGGCTATGCTTCTCTGGGTAACTACTCAAAAGGAGGCCAGAAAAATCTTCTACAAGAGTTCAGGCCCTTTGATTGGGCATACCATCTCTTTGGAATTGCCTCCCAGCAGAGATACACCTTGCCCCCTTCCTCCCTAGTTTTAAGAGGCTGCTGAAGACTTTTGAAAATCCTTTGTAGGCAGCCTCTTTTGAATTCTTCTGTTCTGCCATTTTATTTTTTAGTGCCATCAGGCCTTATGCCAGTTTCCTTACATTGTGGCCTATTCGTTTGCTTTACATATTTTGCTGCTTTTATGCAAACTTCCCAAATCGATCAAGCAAGCAAGCTCACAGAAGCCTTCACTATTAGTTGTGCTGGCCAGAATTTCTGGGAGTTAAAGTCCAAGAACTTCTGTGGGAACCATGGCTGGAAACCACTGATATACGTAAGTATCCCCTCATCTCTTGTACACACACACCCATACAAAGTGTAAAAGTTGACCCCCTTGTTATATGTCATTTGAGCTGCTAATCCGAAAAATCATAAGGGCATGGTTATTTTTTTAACCGATGGTACAATTTGTAATTTGACTTAATAACATAGTAATTGGTTCAGAATACTTGCCATGGTTGTAGATGAGTCACATCCTATTTCACTTCCAATGTGAAGGACAAAGCAGACATTTCTTCCTGGCATTCAATCTACCAGTTCAGCAAGCATTTCCATCTCATTACTGTATAGGTTAGTTATTAAATAAAGCCTATTTAGCAAACACAAAGGGAAAGAGGCATTTGCAGCTATAGCAGAAAGGGGAAGAAAAGAATTTCAAGCTGTTTAGCAATTCATTTATGTCTTTGTATAGCCCCCAACTCCATTCCCATGGGCAGCAGATGTAACTCCTGAGAGAAGATGATTTAAAATATGTAGAGGAGACAAATCCAAGAATGAACTATGACTAGAGGAGCATAGATTAGTGTACAGCGTATTAGAGCTGAGCCAATAATTCACAGTAAATAACTGACTCAATGAATTTAGTCTCATTTAATGCTTCTGTCTGTGAGGAGACTGTGATTGCCTCAAATTCATTTGCTATCCTAAATAAAACGAACAGCTTTTGGAGCAAAATGTTTGCCTCTGTGCATGTGTGAGTTGCTGATTATTTAAATTGTCACAATTCATTCTGTGCTTATAGTTATATGTAGTAGGTAATTACAGGAAGCAGGTAATTACAGCTACAATTCCATTCCCCACCCAGTATCCATTTTATTTTTTAAAAACATCATTCCTTACTCTCCTATTTCACAAAAACAATTACACTAGTTACTCTTTAGTAACCTTTTCTAAAAGTGCAAAGATTTCTGATATAAAAAAAATACCCTCTTTCAATTCACCTCATTGTTGCCTCACTATCCACAAAATAATTCAAGGCACAGCACTAGCCAACACTGGAACCATGTGATATGTCTCCTCTTACATTCACCCCGTGCCCGTTTCTTTTTCTCTCCCAAACCAAGGGCTCACGCTGGTGACGTTCCCTCTTTCTTTCGCTGCCACCAGTGGATTTCTTTATCCACGCTGTAAAGGACTTCAGTCTGACACTGGCTGCCAACAACAGAACTTGTTTATTAAAGGGTACTGGGGTAATTCAGAATCACAAATGTTCTTTATTCATTTCATAGAATCAAAATCATTGAAATATCATATATTCTGCCACTCATTCAATCACCTCTTGTTTTATTTATTCACTTTAACAAGCTTATCTTTATTAGTTACAGTTCTCACTCTTTCTCTGACTATCTATATCTCTTTGCAAACCTCTCTCCTCCTCTTCTCACCCACTCTCCCTCTCTAACTGACTTAACTGACTCTCTGCCTCCGCCCCTCTGTCCTCTCATAGGCTTATGCAAATGAGCTCCAGCTATGAGTGACAGGCGTGGCGTGGGGCATCCGTCACACTTCCTTTATAATTTTGTTATGCTGCAGTCCCATAATTATAAAAGTATCTCAGAAGAATTACATTATACCATGAAAAAAGTAAAACAAACAGTTTAATGTAATGTAATCATATATTCAATGTGGAGAGAAAGAACTATAGGACAAGAAACTTGTGATTTGTAACAGTCGAGCAGAAATAAGTGAACAGGAAAGATAAACTGGATGATTTTGTGTGGAATTGACATAACAGACAACAAGCTGAGCTTGCGTCTTGGTTTAAGGCTAGTTGTAAGTCTGAGATGTTTGGAGCTTTATGGTATGTTTGACAAACTTGTGTGATCTGCTTAGAACACATGGTTTAGGGCAGTGGTTCCCAAACTTGGGTAACCCAGGTGTTCTTGAACTACAGCTCCCAGAAAGCTTGGCCAGCACAGTTAATCGTGAAGGCTCTGGAAATGGCAGTCAAAGAACAACTGGGTTACCAAGGTTGGGAATCATTGTTGTTATGAATTACTTCAAAGTAATTTGTTGATTATTTATTATACCTAAAAAGTAACTTTGTAACTGCTAGTTATGTGATTTGTTATGCAATACAATTAACTATATTATTTCTGATATTCATTCATTTTTACATTTTGCTTACCTGAGGAATGGCCATCTTGTGAGGTTGAATGGCCTTCTCTGGTCTTCCTTCCTCTTAATGTTGAAGAAACTATCATGGTGCTTTTCCTTGGAGTCATACTAGTCAGGTGGTGCCTCTACAAAGCTTAATGGGTAGTGAGATGATGACTCTCAGGAAGCACTGCAGCAGAGAAGGCCCTTTTTTAAATTAAAAAAAAAACCCATTCACAACAAGAGCAAGGCTGGAGAAGGTCATGAAGCCTCAGAGGAAGGCCCTTCTCCAGACAAGTGAAAAGTAAGTGTTTTGGGACTGGAGCTGCTTTGTATATGGTGTCTACAAAATTCTTGGTGAATTCAACTCCCAGAATGAGCCCCCTTAAAAAAGAAAACAGACCAAAACAAAACAAAACAAAACAAAACAAAAGCAAAGAAGAAAACAAAAGGCCACACTTCTAAAAGAATGGTTTGGCATTCCAACAATGCCTTTCTTCAGTCTTCAATACAGTGTTGTGCAGTGTTAATCTACCATCTTACTAGTGCCACAGGAAATAATAATAAAGCAGATAAATCTTATTTACACAGAAGAACTAAACCAAAATCATTCTCCTAATACCAAACATATTGCTTCTCATTCAGAAACAGCTACTGTATGATTCAGCATGGGTGGAATAGTCTCAATAGGAATGGCAGACTTTGTTTGTTCAGCTTTGTTTGTTCCGATAAGAACTTTGAAATGCATACTTTCCCAATCATTTGTGAATAGAAGTGCCATTACTTGTTAGACTTCACAGAATTTTGCAGTGTAATAAGTGAATAGAAAATTGCATATGTTTGGGTGAATGTACACAAAAGGGCATATGTTAGTGCAAAGAAGCATTGTATGAGGGGAGATTGCTTGCCATAAATTGATCTATTAGGAGAAACAAGTGTAAGAAATAAATAATAAATACAGTGGTGCATCGCTTAGTGATTGCTTCGTTTAACGATGTATTCGCTTAGTGATAGGTTTTTTTGAGGAATTTTCCGCATCGTTTAACAATGTTCTCTATGGGCAATTTTCACTTAGCGATTTCGGGACCATGCTTCGCATAGCGATTGCATTTTGGGTCCCCTGTTTCGCTTAACGATGTCCATTTTTGCTATTTTAAAAGTGTCTTAAAATGTTCAAAAAACTGTTTTAAATGCTTGGAATCGTTAGTGCACCTTGTAAAACCTTTGCAAACTTAATTTGGCTTTGTTTTGGCTCTTCGTTAATTTTCGGTGAATTCCCCCCCCCATTGAAATGCATTGAATAGGTTTCAATGCATTTCAATGGTTTTGACAGGTCCGTTTTCGCTATTTTTAAAGTGTCTTAAAAAACCTACAGCTGTCAAACCTACAGTTCAATGCATTTCAATGGGGTGAAAATTCACCAAAAATTAACGAAGAGTCAGAACAAAGCCAAATTAATTCTGCAAAGGTTTTACAAGGTGCACTAACGATTCTAAGCATTTAAAACAGGTTTCAGACATTTTAAGACACTTTAAAAATAGTGAAAACGGACCTGTCAAAACCATTGAAATGCATTGAATAGGCTTCAATGCATTCCAATGGGGGAACCGCGTTTTGCTTAGCGATGTTTCCTATGGTGATTTTCACTTAAGTATGGTAATCCGTTCCCATTGGAATGGATTATCCGGTTTTCAATGCATTCCTATGGGAAATGTTGTTTTGCTTAGCGATGTTTTCCCATAGCGATGTTTTTTTTAACCAATTAACATCGTTAAGCGAGGCACCACTGTAATAAATTTTGTGAGTGGCCTTAAACAAAGATAGCAAGAAACCAATTTAGAAATGGGATGGAACAGGCTGAAGACTGGAAATATGGGAAACAGAAATAACGGATAGATTTCTCCATCTTTGTTTTTCATTCCCTAAATAGTACTTCTCAGGTCCAGTCTTCATGTGACTTGGGATACAAATCACAACTTGATCTCCCCCCCAACTAAAAACACTTCCTGGTGGAATGTTGTTTTCTGTCTTGTACTGTATAAATCCCAGGGATAAGCAACTCATGACTGGAGCAGGAGAGGCACCCCACTCCCAACTCTGGGTATGAATTTCTTGGTTCAATCATGAGCCATTGTTGAGCAAAGGTAATAATTCTGGGAGTAGAATCTGGAACACCACAGATTTAACACATTTAATTGGAATATATAAAAGTGAAATAATGAATTCCTCTGGAGAGAAACAAATGTCTCAGCTTTTGACCACACTGTTCCATAGTCACTCACAGTGAGGAAAATACTGATAAGCTCAATCCCCATATGATTATTTAAAAGCTGAAAAAGTAGGATATTTTCCTTTTCCTTTTAGATATTGACTGTCTTGATCATCCATCGCACATTCTGTTGCTTCAGAGGCACAGTGGTTCAGATGATATGGCAGAAGAATGAATTAAAGTTGGATCCGACTTGAAAGATTGGGTCAATCAAGGTGCTAGGTTAAGCAGAAAGTGCTGATCCAGCAAACAGTGGTTAGATTCTGTTGGAGTTTTATTTGGAACCTTGTATGCTGTCTGTGGTTTCAGGGACTGTCAATCTGCCTAGCACTAACCAATCTTTCCCTCCCAGCTCTGAATTCAAAGAAAGCCCCGATTGATTCTGTACTGAGTGTTCCTTTCTCTCCTTTTGTCTGTTGGAAGTACTTATTTGTTTGCTCTTAATCTGTCCACAACTGTAAGGAATGAAATGTTTTTAATTCCTTCTCCTACAGATACCTCAGAGTGAGTTATCAAGACTTTAAATGCCAGTTAATGAGAAAGGGATAGACTCTGGGGAACTTGTAGCTATTCTCTGTGAGCCTCTTTACTTCTATTGCACAACAAAATGAATTTTATTAAAAATTCAAAACTGCAACAGATTTCAGAGCCACAGCCTGCAATCTTCCCACTAAGGCAAGGAGACAAATTATATCAACAATGGAGCAATGATCAACATCTGGCTGTTGTAAAGGACCGAATCCTATTTATGGAATACTGTACTCCACTTTTGCTTGGGGACACAGTCTGCTCCAGGTGCTGCCTGTGTTGGGGAATGGCTGTCAGGATCTTCTGGCTCGGAAGAATCTTAGCTCCATTTATGGGAAGCAAACAACATCTGTAGAAAACTGTGAGTCAAGGAACTGTACTTGTGAAACACTAAGGATGTTATCTGACTTCTCTTTCTGAAGCTCCTGTTCCTCATGAACTTAATGTCACATATTTGTGTCTCTTATGTAGTACTGTAATAAATGTAACTAAAAATTCTATATGACACATATATTTTTAAAATTGCAATTTTTAAAATTGCTCGTATTGGTGAGTATTTGGAAATAGTAACATGACTTGAAGAGAAAGTTTGTCTCTAAGAAAGGCTTCATGGAAGACTTCCACACTTACATTCAGAGATGAAAAATATTTGCTTCAGGACTATAACCTCTAAAATCTCATGGCAGAATGGGCAAAGGCCAAACTGCCTGTAGGAGTTTGGAAACTGTAGTTCAAAGAACACTAAAATGACAATGTCTGGTCCTGTTTCAAATAAGACTGTCTCTGCTGTTTAGCACAGAGAGATGTCCCTCTGAGGCTCATTTGAGCTGTCATAAAAGGAGAGCCAATTTCTCAGTTATTTAATATAATGCCATACCTTTGTTGCCAGGATCTCAGCCAAGTGCTTGCGTGATTAAAAAAAAAAATCGTCCTCAGATAGCAAAACAACATGATCGGCCTTGCATGCCAGGTACATGGACTTATCATGGGATGTACATTTGCTGTTCTTCCTTAGATGACAAAAATGTCTCCAGTCACAGTTGATACTGAGGCCATTTTGAAAAGTATGTATAACATGCATATATAGACTGCATATGAGACTATATTCTGGTGACTGGAAATGACTGCATTTATATGGCCAGCTGGTGGCACAAAACAAAATATTCGGGCTGTATTTGATGCCATTCTTCCAATGCTGCCTGTCGGTTATTCATAGTGATGGAATATTAATGCTGGCAAATGATCACAAAGATGATTGTGTATGATGAAGTCAATAAGTAAATGAAAAGAACACGGAAAATGACAGGCATATCGGCATCTCTGTTCATAGTTCAAGTTGCCAGAATGCCCAACAAAGGAAGCGATTTAATTTTTGAACTGAAGTGAATGTAACAGTAATTTTTGAGAGCACACAGTCTTTTTCTGCAGGTCTCTCTCAATTTCAGAAAGAAGCTAGATTTTTTTTAAAAAAAGTCCAGTGTTAGCACGAGAATTTTTTTTTTTTTAGGAATCTGTTTTGATTCTTGTTATCCATTCTCTCAGATGCAGATAAATAACTCCGCAGATTTCTGCCAGCCGCCTGACAGCAGATTGACACAGATGATCTCACTTAACTTAGAATCACCAAACATTCTAGCATATTTCTAGCACTTAAAATTGTCCCACTCTAAACTTGCTCAAATTGTGGAATTCAAACATTAAAGAACCCAATAGTTTACTCTGAGCTGAAGAGTAGACACTGAAACAGAAGACAGTATACAAATCTTTTCTCCCCTCCATTTCTTAATGTTTCCTTGAAAAAAGTATTCAGTGGGGATTTTCACCTCCAGAGCTACAATGCTAGAATAGAATAGGACATATACAGAGGGAAGGGATGGGAATATTTCACTCAATATTTCTAGTCAGGAGTGTTTCTGGTAGTGTGGTGATGCAAGAAAACTATATCTTTAATAGACATACAGTAGTTGTCACACTTTCCCCACTCAGGTAGTAGGTATTGGTGAGAATGTCATTTTAATTTCAGTTTGTTTGCAGCAAAAATTGACCACAACCCAACCATCATTTTCCTATGGGTGTGATGGGGGGAGATGATAAGATGTGTTCTAACTAGAGTGAGCAGATTAGACTTTCCTAGATAAGCAATAGAAGCAAGATGCTTCTAGGGAGGAAGAATTCCAAGTGCAGAAATCTCCAAGATTTCTTGAAGAATAGATGAGATTTTGCTAAAGACTAAAGGTAAACATATGTACTCCCCATATTTAAAAAGAGGGGGTAAGGAGAGACACCAGTCAGCTTAACTATACCAGGATGGTTATTAAATAGTCTGTGTGTGCTTTGAAAAGAATACTAAGGCAGAAATTATGTTGCTGTCTTACACCAAAGGCGTAACATTCTGTCATTCCTGGCACCAACTGAGTCCCTCCTGGGATTCTCAGGCCTGGCTTGGTGCATGCTCAAGAATATCAGCGGAGAGTTCTTGACTGCTTACTTGGAATGGCTGAATATTATGTCTTTTGTGTAACAAAGGATTAAGATTTCAGCTAATGATTACTAAACACCATTATGAGCTTTTCAGAAACAAGTCATGTTAGACTAATCTGTTAAAAAACAGCAACAGGGGCTTGGTAATTGAGGGCAATGCTGTGATTATTATGTATTTTGATTCCAGCAACACTTTCAGCAGGGTCCCTCATTATAGTTTCTTGGACAAGCTATAAAATATGGGCTAGAGGCTCTGTTGGGTGGTTTTGTAGCTTGAAGAACTGGGCAAAATCAAACAATAAATTTCAGTTCAGTTCAGTTTATTATTAATGCAGTTAATGACCAGCACAACTCACAACACAAATTTGCAAATATCATAATACATTAGTAGTGGTCCAAGTCTTAGATAAATAAAAAAGGAAAGGAAAAAAAAAACTTCACAATGGTTCACAATAAATGTCAGCAAAGGAAAATGGAAAGTTCTACATTCTAGACACACATCAGCAGTGTAATGGAGTGGCAAAATAGGCAAATGGAAAACTGGTCCATATTAATAGATGTTTAGTGTCTGCAGACCAAGAGAATCAACAGTATAATTGTACTATACTTTGTTTTGATCAGACCTTACCTGGAGTACTGTGTCCAGTTCTAAATAAGCACCACAGCTTAAGAAGGACATTAAGCAGTTGGAATGTGTACAGCAATGTTTGACCAGGATGGTAAAGAGAAAACAAACCTTATAAGAAATCATTGAGGGAAGTGGACATATTTAACCTGGAGGACAGATGACGGAGAGGTGGTATGATACCCATACTTGAAGGACTGTCACGAGGAAAATGAAGTAAACTAATTTTTGTGGCTCCAGGACCTGAGTGAATCATTTCAAATTCAAAGAAAAGAGACTTGAGTTAAACACTAGGAAGACCTTCCTATTGGTAAGAAATTTCTGACAGTGGAATGGACTATCTCAGAAGCTGGTGGCATTTTTTTTTCATAAGAGGTTTGCAACAGGATGTTCAATGGGTTTCTGCCAGGGATCCTTTGGCATGGATTCCTAGCATCAGTAAGGGGCTAGAATCAATGAATCTTGGAATCCCTTCAACATCCATGAATCTACATTTCTTTTGTGCTGAATGAATGAATACCATACAGGGTCAATTATAGTGGTGACTGATTTTTTTTTTCTAGGTTGACTTAGTTTCCTAATTAATGGCAAACTTGCTTTGCCATTAGTTTAAGAGTTTGGAGAGACATTTCTGCCTTTCTTCCACTCCCCTCCTCCCCCGCCCAATTATCCGGTCAAGTTGTTGCCTCTTTCAGTCTAATCTTCATGCCATCCCGGGCAGCAATGACAAGATGCAAAAAACAGTATTTTTCCCCACCTCCCTCCACTGTCCCTTTCCTTTCTATCAGTCACACCAAGTTTCAGGCAGTGAAGGACTATGTTAAAATTTGTGAAATTGGTGGCTTCTATAGAACTGTGGCTACTATTGCCTCTAGTGCCCTGATCTGTTAACCTGAACACCCTATGGAGGAGCCTGGATCAGTTACTTTCTGGACTAAGGTTCCCAGACCCTTCCAGCCAATTTATTTATTTATTTATTTATTTATTTATTTATTTATTTATTTATTTATTTATTTATTTATTTGTTTGTTTGTTTGTTTGTTTGTTTGTTTGTTTGTTTGTTTATTTATTTATTTATTTATTTATGTCCCGCCTATCTGGTCGGGCGAGGACCACTCTAGGCGGCTAATATAGCTAATAATCATATGGGAGAAGTCAAAGAAGAGCTGGTAGCTTTTGGACATGAGCAGACACAGACATTGGAAACTTGAAAGGACATTATGCAGATGTTGTAACTGCAGTGTCTCATCACACACTTAATCAGGCAACCTTTGGCCTGTTACTGTTGCCTCTAGAATCTGGTCTTACTGCCTTGTTTGAAAAGACTCCCTGGGCCTACTTGTTGCATCATGGTATTCTCCTTACCTTTGAATGCAATAAATCTGAGACTCACTCTGTGTCTGTTCTTTGACCTCTAGTCAGCCAACTTCATTGGCTCCGAGGACCACTTTACCACCAGCCATACTGGTTGGGAGATTTGGGAAGTTAATTGTCTAAAAATTTAACTGTTCTAAGCTCTACCTGAATTATTATTTGGGAACTGGATTTCAGGGGAAGATAATAATTATAGGGCTTTCAAGACCTCTTGAAATTAATTCTGGTTCATGCAAATTCTGCATTTACTTTTTATATAAGCCTTGTCATGCTCAAGAACTTGGTTAGTAAATCAGTGTCTATGTAGAAATAATTATGTTTCCATTGCCTTCTTGTTGTTTACTGAGATCTGCCTCATATTCATTACTTAATTCAAATTGAATCAATGATTGTATCTGGGTCTTTGTTGCTAGTTCATTCCCCATTTTAAATAGACACCATATGACTTGCTGAAGAAGTGCCAGCTTTCCTGGAATCTCCCCAAGACCTTCTGGATTTTTGTTGGTCCACTTTGCCAAATTTAGATGTGAGGCAATTAAAACTGGGGGTGAAGAGATGATTGTGCTTTAAGTTCATCATCTGCCTAAAATCTCAGGGACTTATTCTGAATAACTGGCAGGAAAAAGAATGCTAAATTGTATCGGTTGCTAGGCAAATGACACATTTGTCTAAAAAAAAAGGACTGAATGGTTGTTGTCCCTGCTTTGTGAATCTGTACCACATGACTGGTTCACTTACTGCAAAGAACTTGCTTCTGGTATTCACCCTTCTATTCATTATGACAAGACATAACCAAAATCAGTGGATTTTGGTGGATTGAACATCTGGAGTGAGTAGAAATTTATCTCAATGAGACAAAGCATGGGCTGTAGTCTGAAATATGCTTACTTGGAAGGTAGTCCTGCTGAACGTCTGATTAAGTGTGCATAAAGTATCATTTTATACCCCCCCATCCTTTGTTCTATATCTGTGATGGTTTTTCCTTCTTCAAGACATCTGTCCTGGGTGAAATCAGTTCACATACTTCCCAAAAATATTGTAAATTCCAAGATTCCAATACATTCTGTGTAGAGATGGGGGTATTCATATTCGTATGCAAATACAGTGATGCCTCGCAAGATGAAAATAATTCGTTCCGCGAGTCATTTCGTATTGCAAAAATTTTGTCTTGCGAAGCATGACCATAGAAAAATTCATCTTGCGAGTCACCAAAAAATTGCAAAACACTTTTGTCTTGTGGGTTTTTCATTGCACGAGACATTCTGGTCTTCCTCTCTGCCAATTACCGTATTTTTTTGCTCCATAAGACGTACTTCCCCCCCAAATAGTGGGGGAGAGAGTATGTGCTCCCCCCAAATAGTGGGGGAGAAAGTATGTGCGTCTTATGGAACAAATACAGTAAAAAAGGGGTTCAACCACCACCACCCAGAAGCCCCCTACTGCCATGCTGGGAGGCCTCTGAACTAGCAAAAGAGACTGCTTGCTATTTGGACCTCACCATTCTGCATTGCTGGCTTTCCAGGATCTGCTTCCTGCAGCCCACCTGGAAAACCAGCAAGGCTAACAGGCCTATGGTAGCAGGTAGTGAAAACAGCCAAGGACCAAAGGGGAAAGAGCAATTCTAGAAAGAACAGGGGAAACCACAAACACAGTCACCCACTTAGGCAGTTGATTTTCCCACATTTGGGGAAATCACAGGGGTCAGTACATCCAGAGTGCAATAGATGAGCCTTACCCCAGGAAAACCACTTTTACAACAGTGGTATCTCCCCTGCCAGGTATGAGTTTGAATGTTCCCTAAACCACCTCCCCCTTTCTGTGCCCTGTCCCCAAAAGGCATGGTGACCCCTCGGCTGCACCTCCTGATCGGAACAGGGCTGCACAGCCCCAGTCCCGAAAGAGGCCAAGAGAGCTACTCAGTGTTTTGGGGTGCCCCACAGGACCCCCATCAGGGGCCGGATGTTCCTCCCACAATCCTCCAGTGCACAGATATTAGCATACCTAATATGCGGGGAAGGCAGGGAAAGCGGGGAAATTCAAACTTTCAGTTAGTGAAGAGGCTGCTTGTCTGCTTCCTTGCTAGTCCAGGCAGTTAGAGAGCTGGGAGAGAGACCTGGGACTGCCTGGTATTGTCGTTTTAAAATGTTAAATTTAGTTTAAAAGCTGTTTGTTTGGGATTAGTGCTTGGGTGAAAATGTGCTCCGTTTGAGTTGAAACCTGCTTGTGTAGAAACGTGCACGCTTGCCTTAAAAATCTGCTTGTTTTACTTTAAAAGCTGCTTGCTTTGGGTTAAACTATGCTTGGGGGAAAAGGTGCTCCATTTGAGTTGAAACCTGCTTGTGTAGAAACGTGCATGCTTGCCTGAAAAATCTGCTTGTTTTACTTTAAAAGCTGCTTGTTTTAGGTTAAACTGTGCTTGGGGGGAAAGGTGCATTGTTTGAGTTGAAACCTGCTTGTGTAGAAATGTGCATAGGGGTATTTGCTTTATAAGCTGCCTGCAAAGCCTTTCAGACCAGTGCTGATCAGCTGTTAGGTGGGGAGAGGGGAGGGGGAAGGAGCAGGAGCAAGAAGAGCACAAAATGGCTGACGTCTGCCGGCTACCTGGTGGCTTTTAGCTGTTTAGGGCTCTTTTTTGGCTGTTCTGGGGTCTACCAAGGCACAGTGAAGAGCAAGGCTCAGTCTACAGTACCTGGTAAGTGACTTTCTTTTAAGTTTTTTAAAGTTTCTGACCTTTCCCTCCCATAAAAATGCATTAATTAATTTTCAATGCATTTCTATGGGAAATTTGGATTCAACTTGCAAACTTTTCAACTAGTTCAATAGAGAATGTATTTCCAAAGGGTGTGGCAGCAAGGAAACTAACTGTGCCTCATGACTTCTAACTGGATTACAGTACCTGCTTCCTGATTTCAGCTACTATAGTTTGTATTCAGTTTTCTTGGCTCATCAAGAACAGTGTTCATGGCTTTGTGTGGCCTAACCTGTTGTGCCTTGCATGCTATAAATGTTCAATTATGTCAGAAAATGGAGATTTGGTCTTATGCTGACCATGTGCTACTGCTGGTGAATGGGATCAGGTTAAACTTTGTGTTGCTGTTCTTTTGCATAACCTAAAGTAAATAAGGAAAACCAGCTGTTAAATAGTTTAATTCCACTATTTATCCTCCACACAACTAAAAGGGACCTCTCAATGCAGTGCCAAATCAGACAGACCATTTTAAACTTAATATAGGCTTGAGCTGTAGCTGGGCAGAGTTGCACAACAATCTCATTTGTCACTGAGACATTTCTATAAGCATGGGGAGGAGGTGGATGAAAGGAAATGTAAAATATAGGTAGTGTGGTATAGGTCTTATCACTGGCTGATAATGGTCTATATTAATGCCACTGTTGACTGCTGTTCACTTTACATGGTTCAAATGTTATTCTTTTATAGTTTATTAAATATTATATTACACTATTTGTTTCAGAATATATTTTCCCTGTTTTCCTCCTCTAAAAATTAGGTGCGTCTTAAGGTCAGGTGCGTCTTATGGAGCAAAAAATATGGTATTATGTGGGTGAGTACTCATGCAATATAAAATCAATGGTAATGTAAACATAGCTCAGAGCTTGCACAAATGACCACTGTGAACTCCAGGTCCCAGAATTCCTCAGTCTGCAGGACCAGTGACTGAGATACAAGAAAATACAGATGGGCCACAGGCTGAAGAATGATTAGGCACATACATCTCTGCTGTTGAAGCAAGGTGGCTTTGGTTACTTTTGCTGCTTAGACTTTGGGGACAGTAATTCCACATGGATATAACACAAAAGCTTTTATTTGTGAACAAAAAGGTACACATTCTGTGCTGAGATGCTATTTTCCATGCATGGAAAATTTTTTCACTTGATTGTCTTCTTGTCATGGATATCACTATAACTTATCTGTATTAATCACTTATCTTCTAGCAAAGATAATTGAGTTTTTATGAATAATGAAAGTTAGAAAATAATGGATTCAGTCAAATTCCCCCCATCCTTTTTCTTTCTGACTACAAACAATTCATAATATTTTCCAAATCTATTCATTATGATTCTGAGCTATTCAAGAACATTTTTGGCAGTTCATCAGAGTCTCCGTATTGTAATTGCTACAGTCAAACATTCATTTTCTCATCTCTGTTGTTGCTTATGAAACACATTTAATTTATATATGCAGATGGCATGTGTAGATTAGTGCAGTATTTTTCAAATGTAATTTTTAATGTAGATGTGTTTTGGTGAACGAGAGCTGCATGGGAAATGTACAAACAGCAGATGCTGCATGTAACATACAACCTCATAGAAAACATACATGGGTTCACACCATGGAGGGGGAGTATTGTATATTTTCTCATCAGTATGCATAGTAAACAAGGCACATTAGAGAATGTACATAAATTCATACAATTTATACATCACTAAGTGCACAGTCCCAGAAATTTATGTATTCATCATAATCACTGGTCAGTGTCTGAGAGAATGTAGACACACAGGCCTGATAGACAGAAACCTAAAGCATTTGGATATTACACATGAACATGTATAGAGGCAAGAGGAGCGCTGGGCAGAGGATGCACACATAAGCCCTGTCCCCATGTGCCTTCCCTCCTAGAAGGCACTGAAACTTTTGCCTGTGGAATCCAAGGGACAGAAAGAGACTATAAGCAGTCTTTCAGTGCTCGCATGACTGGCAGCTCAGGAATCCCAGTCAGGCAAGCACTCATATTCTATGCTTCAGACCTTTGTATTCCTCACACAGAGGTCTCAGTAACATCTAGGTGAAGAATGAGCTTATCTTGATTCAAAACATAAAACCTCACTAGGGCTTTAATCATCATCATCATCATCATCATCATCATCATCATCATCATCATCATCATACCTTGGAATACTAAAAGCTGACAACGTCGTGCACACAAAAGTTAAAGAACTGAAAGAAAGAGAATATATTTATTTATTTATTTATTTATTTATTTTATTTCTATCCCGCCTATCTGATCATATTAGACCACTCTAGGCGGCTTACAGTAAAAACAACAATGTAATTTTAAGACTTTACAGCAGAAACGTAAATAAAAAAATAAAGAACAGAATAAGAAAAAAAAAAAGACTGTGAAAAATCTTAAAATCAAAATTAAATGGGGAAAATACAATCAAAGCCATAAACACATGGGCCGTTCCAGTAATTACATACCCAGCTGGAATAATAGATTGGACTTAAAATGAATTAGAAGAATTGGATTGAAGAACACGGAAACTAATAAACATGCATCACACACTACATACAAAAAGCAATGTGGACAGATTATATTTACCACAAAAAATCGGAGGCCATGGAATACAGCAAATACAGCAGGTAGTAGAGGAAGAAAAAGGAACCCTAAATGATTATATCAGTACGATATAATCATAGAAGCAGAGAAAAATTACTGAAAACAGTGAAAATGGAGAGTATTTTGAAAACAACAGAAACAAAGGCTCAATATAAGAAAGAACAATTTGAAAAGAAATTAAACAGCTGGAAAAATAAACCACTACATGGACACGTGAGAAATATTGATGGAAAGTGGGATCATAATTCAACATGGGCATGGCTAAAACTGGTGACCATTAAGAAAGAAAGCGAAAGCTTGATGTTTGCTGCACAAGAACAAGCACTCGAAACCAACGTGATGAAAGCTAAAATTAAAGGAATTAGTGATAGCAGTAAATGTCAATTCTCCAAGAAAAAGACACACCTCATCTATAAATGTCTAAAACTTGCACAAACAGATTAGTAAACTAGACATGATAAAGTAGCAAAGTTAGTGCACTAGTCATTATGCAAAAAATATAACTTGCCGGCCTCGGAAAATCCATGAGAACATCAGGTAGAGTTATCAGAAAATGACAGTGAAGAACTTGTGGGATTTCTGGATAGACATCTTGAAGCTAATACACCAGACATATTAGTAACAGAATGAATAAAAGTCTGGATCATTGATATTGCAATTCCAGGGGATGCCAGAGTTGAAATAAAGAATTGGAAAAAATAACAAAATACAGAAATCTGGCAATCAAAACAGCTTGCTTGTGGATGAAACACACTTCAGTGGTCCGTGTAGTCATCAGGACTTTGGCAACAATAAAAGGAAATTTCACCCAGTATTATAAGCAGTTGCAGATCTCATAAATAACACCATCAGAGCTATAGAAAATAGCTATATTAGGAACGACATACATGCTGTGCCAATATTTAACAAATACTTAGGTTTTTGGTTAAAACTTGCATCTGTTATATAATACAAGTCAATGTTTTTATAATTTTGATTGACTGTGCCTGGTATTTTTGAATAATAATAGTTGAGTGCCATCAAGTCAATTCAGACTTAAGGTGACCTTTTACAGGTTTTTCTAAGTAGAGAGTACTTAGAAATGCAGCTTGACTAAGGCCACACACAAGCTAGCTGTTCTGGGATGCCCAACCTCTGGCTCCGCAGCCGGATCCTACATCACTGAGCTATCCAGACAGCTGATTAGGGCTCTAGCCTCCCAGAAATACCAGGAAATCTTAATTCATCAGAAGCCTTTCATGCATTGCCTGATCAACATGAGGACGTCTTTGAAAAGCCAATGTCACTTCTATTGTAGAACAGGAAAATATTAAACAGGAAAAATATTGTCAGTTGCATAACTTATAGAGATTATCAAAGACATTTCTGACAGAAACAAACCTTTTTAATATGACATATTTAAGCTTTTGCAGAGGGAGTGGACTTTGCTTGTATTAGTGTTTTCTCTTCTTTTTAAAATGGTGTTTACATTTATATTAAAACATGTTAAATGTTTAATTGCATATTTCTATCTAAGTTGTATTTACTTTGACCTGATTTTATTGTGAATTCTGTTTTGTGCCTTTTGCACAGTGTTGGAGTACCTTTAATATATAATATAATATAATATAATATAATATAATATAATATAATATAATATAATATAATATAATATAATATAATATAATAAATTCCAAAGAACCATAATTGGCAAGAAAAATGTGCTAAATCCAATTGTTTATCCTAAATAGAGCAGAACTGAACGAATAGGACTTGCTGCCAACAATGGATCCAGCCTAATTGGGACTAATAGCAGAACTTTTGTCCTGTGAATTCTTGCACAAGAGCTAGCTAAAATTTTCTCATCATGCAGTGCCACAATGTGTGTTGTGAGTAGCTGCTTCACACTTGCACAGTATATGCAGGCAGAAATGTACACTTTTTAGTGGGCTGTAAAACATCCTGGGCAAGACGTTGTGTAAGGGGGGACCTTGTTCATATCTGAGGTCATCTTCCTAAAGACACTTCTTCTGAAGCTCCTCAGATACTCTAAACTCCACCAAGTCTGCTTTGGAGGGCCGGAAAACCATCCATCACTCCAGTGAGGTATGTAGAGGGAGATGCTGAAATCCCAATGCACTGCTGGTGCATTGGATTCGGGTCCACATTTCTTCTTCTGTATGTGAATGAGTTGACTCTATTGACATTTCCAGCTGCAGAATCTGTCCACATTCTAGTTTGTACCTTTTGTTGTTGTTGTTGTCTTTGAACCCTGATCTATTCCTGATCTATATGGGCACCCACTAAGGACAACAGCATTGCTATTTTCTTCAGGCCTCTTTGAATCAAAATTATATTTTCCACAGCTTAAATGCAGAGGAAATATTTTCTGGACAGACTGAAAACCAGCTCCAAGTGAAAAACTGCTTTGGTTGTCCACTTCTGAAACTTAACTCATGATATCATCCCCATTCCAAAAATATGATCACAGCCCAAATAGTTCATGCACCACTTCCTCTCCCCTTTATTAACATATGGTATAAGATGGGTTTGTGGCTCTTGTCCTGACTGCATTAAAACAACAAAGCAAAATATATGGGGCATGTGAGAATCTTATATCACCAACATTAACAAAAAAAAAAAATTTCCAGTTTCTAAAACAATAATCATATTTCATACGTCCTCTTCCAAAATACACATAGACTCTATTTCTTGTAACTTTAATACAACATTTATGAATGGATACCAATATGCCCTGTCCTTAGATGGAAAACCAGCATAGGAGATTTTTTAAAAGCTATCCAGAACTCACTTCTTCACTACTTCTACTGTGATAAAATTCCCAATCCCCCAAATTTTCACATCTCTTTCTGAAATATACCAGGTGCTTCATCACAAAATTATTTGTGGCATATACAGAACATCTAAGGAACCTTATCAAAAAGTTCATACTGATTTATTACCACCTTCCATGTTCTCCTGTCCTTTCATCTTACTCAAGCTGACTCATTTTAAATACTTTTTAAGTAAACTATAACCCCACACCTTCACCCGCAATGGGAAGAAATTAAGCTGCTGAGCTGGGATTTCCCTCCAAGGGAGTACACAGGACTTGACAGGCTGGGATGAATATAGTGTTCTGCTCTAAACAGGATTATAGTAAGCCTCCATTCACTATCCAAGGGGATTTATTTAAATTAGAAAATGTCCTCCTTTCAGGAGGGGATCATGGCAGCAGTAGCTCACATTAAATAAAAGTGTTTACATGGTTGTATTTGCTAGTTATGTCAGATGTTTGAGCTTTCGCGAGATCAGAACTTGAGGCAACCTCGCTGTCCAGGTCTCATGGAGCATACCTTTTGCACACCTAACAGGAGTTCAGCTCAACAAACAAGGTCTTCCTCTTTAATCTTTTGAGTTCAATTCATGAAGTTCAATTCATTTAATAGTGTCTGGATGGTGGGAATTCTCTGGGAGGGCAGGATAGTATTATAGCACTCCACCACCTCAGCACAATTCTAACCTTTACACATCAGCAGGCCAACAGTTGGGTTAGGCCTTTTCATCCAGCATGGTGTTGTTGCCTCGCCACATATGTATATTTGGTTCTTCAGAGAACATTGCAACCCTCTGTAAATTTCTGATGTTGAAGTGTTGGTGTACAGAGTCAAGGCTTTCTTATTATTATTCTTATTATTCCTCCATAAGATCGTCGTCGTCGTTTAGTCATGTCCGACTCTTCGTGACCCCATGGACCAGAGCACGCCAGGCCCTCCTATCTTCCACTGCCTCCCGGAGTTGTTCATAAGATACATACCTTTTAACATACTATTTCCTCTCATAGCAGTACACCAGATTCCACCTATATTCAAAATGATGGCTGGAAGAGAAGTGGCCCTACTTATCTTTTAACATCTGACAATTGGCACATGGGTCTTCATTACCATAATGAGAATTTGTCATTCCCAACCTACTGATATCCGTATCTCATACAGCATTCTGGCTGCATTCCTTGTTGTCATTTAGATATAGGAAAAATGCTCCTTTAGACTTTCAATTTGCCCAGGGGTAATTAATAATCCATTGGTCAATTTGAAGCTTACCCAATATATCGAAATAACAAGATTCTCTCTTTTTTCCATTTAAGGGATTAGACGGACCTTATTCATATTTTGCAATTGATTTCCTTTGTTTGAGGCTGGTGAGTGACTTGTATGTTGATCAGAATATTGCAGCTGTAATCTATGCCTGCATTTCTAATCAAGCTGTGCCCTGGTCTTAGATGTTGACAGCAAGATTTATACCCCTGAACAGCATTAAGGGGATTGAGCTTTAATTCTTATTTGGTATTGTCTCTTATAATTTTATCCCATTATTTCTAAAAGTTTTGTCATTTTCCTACAAAGCTACTTGAATGGATGCAATGATTTGTGTGATTGGTCAGCTTAAATCAATTTTAAGCTTCATTTTGAAGACTTCCCTTTTGTATTATTTCTTCTGAAGGCTGGTGCTAATGACACCATGAAATAATTTGGACAATATGATATTATGAAAGAGAGTCTATGCCATCAATTCAAAATGACACCCTTTATTCAGTGCAGGACTGAACTCCCCAACTAAAGGAGAACAACAAGTAGAATGGAAGAGTTTTAATGGTAAAAAATGTAAGGAATAAAAGTTTAGCCTACAGCAGAATGTTTCAAATGCCACTGTTAGACTCTTCAAGTCCTGTTTACATCTTCTCAGACATAGTTTGGAGCTAGTTCACTTGATTGTTTTGAGGCTGAGAGTTAAATCTAATTGTTAATCTCCAGATGGTGCAGATCCATTGAATAAGTGGGACTTGATAAGTTCAAGTAGACCTAAACTTCCTATAAACTAAAAAATTCCTCTCTATTTCTGTGTGAAGAAGTCATATACTTGTTCTGAACATTACTTTTTCAGGCACTACTGCAATGACAGATCTTCCAATTTTTTTTTACTCCAGCATTCTAGTCCCTTTAAACCTTCTCTTCTATATGATACCAGTTTCCCCTCCTTTCAAGTGGCAAAACATCCTGGTGCTGCTAACTTCATCATCATCATTTCCCCTAATTCCATTGTGTAAATTACACTTGCAGAAGGGTGATGATGTCACTGGCAGGTAGCTTTCCTCCTTCTGTACTGCAGCTTCACAGACTCAAGAGTAATCTATTTCATTGCAAGGAAGCCATGGGAGCTGGTGAATACAAGGCTGAAGTCTTTCATTACCAAAAATCTCTACCTGCCAGTAACATCATCTCCCTTACACAAGTGTAACTTACACAAAAGGATTTTTGGTCAGTACATTTCTATGTGTCCATTCCACCCCAAGGTAGTGCCCAATATGGGATGAAATCACAAAACACTGAAATAAAATAAATGAAAAAAAATAGACAATAACATTGAATAAAAATGACGCACAATAATGAAAACTCTTAAAATCCATGGCCAGAATCCTAGGTTACATATGCTAGCATAAGTGAAGCAGCTTAAATTGCAAGGGACAAATTGCCACCAGTTGAGGAGTCACCTGTTGTATTCCTCAACACATGCGGGTCATAAGATATGGCATATAATAAGAAATACAAATGGTGATTCCTTAGCTAATGGCAATTCATTGCTGTGATCTATGCTGTTGCACTTCTAAGAACATAAGAAGAGTCCTGCTGGATCAGGCCAAGAGCCCATGGAGTCCAGGTTTCCGTATCTCACAGTGGCCCCACCAGATGCCTCTGGGAGCACATGAGACCATTAGGTACCTGTCTCCTGATACTTCTCCCTTATATCTGACATTTTGAGGCACCTTCCTTTGAAGCCTGGAGATTATACATCCCCGAGGAGGTGGGGATTCATTGCAGCAAGAACCCGTCAGGGTTTAGGCAAGCTTCTGAAACTGACTGGGTCTCCTCGGTTCTGCCCCCCCCCACTGGGCAGGGAAGGACACAGTTAGGGGAAGCAGCATATGAAGCAGCAGAGTTGACAAAAGAGGGAATGGACTTGGTGATGAGCGCATGGACTAAGGAGGAAGCAAACTTGTCAAAGAGCTGGGAACACCCCGAGCAGAGAGTGAGAGAGCACAAAAGGATGTTGGAAATATCTCAACCAGAGACAGTTAAAATATTTGGTCATGTAAGGAAAATCTCCATGACATAGGAACCTGGAATGTAAGGTCTATGAACCTTGGTAAGCTGGATGTGGTCAAACAGAAGATGTTAAGAATAAACATTGACATCCTGGGTGTCAGTGAACTAAAATGGATGGGAATGGCCGAATTCAATTCAGACAATTATCATATCTACTATTGTGAGCAAGAATCCCGTAGAAGAAATGGTGTAGCCCTCATAGTCAACAAAAGAGTGGAAAAAGCTGTACTGGGATACAAACTCAAACATGATAGAATGATTTCAATACGAATCCAAGGCAGACCATTCAACATCACAATAATCCAAGTTTATGCACCAACCAGCATTGCTGAGGAGACTGAAATTGAACAATTCTATGAAGATTTACAACACCTTCTAGAACTGACACCAAAGAAAGATGTTCTTCTCATTCTAGGGGACTGGAATGCTAAAGTAGGGAGTCAAGAGATAAAAGGAACAAGTAGGTTTGGCCTTGGAGTTCAGAATGAAGCAGGGCAACGGCTAATAGAGTTTTGTCAAGAGAACAAGCTGGTCATCACAAGCACTCTTTTGCAACAACACAACTACACATGGACATCACCAAATGGGCAATACTGAAATCAGTTTGATTATATTCTCTGCAGCCAAAGATGGAAAAGCTCTATACAGTCAGCAAAAACAAGACCAGGAGCTGATTGTGGCTCTGATCATCAGCTTCTCATAGCAAAACTCAAGCTTAAACTGAAGAAAGTAGGAAAAACCACTGGTCTAGTCAGGTATAATCTAAACCAAATCCCTTATGAATACACAGTGGAAGTGAAGAACAGATTTAAGGAACTCGCTTTGGTGGACAGAGTGTCTGAAGAACTATGGATGGAGGCTTGTAATGTTGTAGAGGGAGCAGCAACAAAACCATCCTAAAGAATAGGAAATGCAAGAAAGCAAAGTGGCTGTCCAACGAGGCCTTAGAAATAGCAGAGAAGAGAAGGGAAACAAAATGCAAGGGAGATAGGGAAAGTTACAGAAAATTGAATGCAGACTTCCAAAGAATAGCAAGGAGAGACAAGAGGGCCTTCTTAAATGAACAGTGCAAAGATATAGAGGAAAATAACAGAAAAGGAAAAACCAGAGATCTGTTCAAGAAAATTGGAGATATTTAAGGAACATGTTGTGCAAAGATGGACATGATAAAGGACAAAAATGGTAGAGACCTCACAGAAGCAGAATACATCAAGAAGAGGTGGCAAGAATACACAGAGGAATTATATCAGAAAGATAAAATCTTAAAAGAAGATGCTGTTAAGGTGCTACACTCAATATATCAGCAAGTTTGGAAAACTCAGCAGTGGCCAGAGGATTAGAAAAGATCAGTCTACATCCCAATCCCGAAGAAGGGCAGTGCCAAAGAATGCTCCAGCTACCGTACAATTGCACTCATTTCACACACTAGCAAGGTTATGCTCCAAATCCTCCACGGTAGGCTTCAGCAGCATGTGAACTGAGAACTCCCAGAAGTACAAGCTGGATTCCGAAGGGGCAGAGGAACTAGAGACCAAATTGCTAACATGCGCTGGATTATGGAGAAAGCTAGAGAGTTCCAGAAAAACATCCACCTCTGCTTCATTGACTATGCAAAAGCCTTTGACTGTGTGGACCACAGCAATCTATGGCAAGTCCTTAAAGAAATGGGAGTGCCTGACCACATTCTCTATCTCCTGAGAAACCTATACAGTACATGGGACAGGAAGCAACAGTTAGAACTGGCTATAGAACAACTGATTGGTTCAAAATTGGGAAAGGAGTACAAAAAGGCTGTATATTCTCCCCCTGCTTATTTAACCTATATGCAGAATATATCATGTGAAAGGCTGGACTGTATGAAGCCTGAGCTGGATTTAAGGTTGCCGGAAGAAATATCAACAACCTCAGATATGCAGATGATACCACTTTGATGGCAGAAAGTGAGGAGGAATTAAGGAACGTTGTAATGAGGGTGAAAGAAGAGAGTGCAAAAAATAGTCTGAAGCTCAACATAAAAAAACCCCTAAGATCATGGCCAGTGGTCTCATCACCTCCTGACAAATAGAATGGGAAGATATGGAGGCAGTGACCAATTTTACTTTCTTGGGCTCTATGATCACTGCCGATGGGGACAGCAGCCACGAAATTAAAAGACTCCTGCTTCTTGGGAGAAAAGCGATAAACCTAGATAGCATCTTAAAAAGTAGAGACATCACCTTGGCGACCAAGGTCCACATAGTCAAAGTTATGGTTTTTCCAGTAGCGATGTATGGAAGTGAGAGCTGGACCATAAAGAAGGCTGATCAGCGAAGCATTGATGCTTTTGAATTGTGGTGCTAGAGGAGACTCTTGAGCGTCCCCTGGACTGCAAAGAGAACAAAATACAGGATCTGTACAGGATCTCTATCCATACCTACCCCCTAACCCTAAATTCCCTTCCCCATAATCCTACCCCCATTGAAAAGAATAAAAAATTAAAAGAGAGATTATATACTACATTCCCATCATGGCTTGTAACCTGTGATGGCATAGTTGACCCTGCACGTGGAACAGGTAGCACATCCGAGAATGCTACCTTTGAGGTTCTGGCTTTGAGCTTCCTCCTTGACAACCTAAATTTGGCCTCTAGGGCTTCATGGCTACATTTCCCCACATTGTTGGTGCTGACATGCACCACCACTGGTACCTTGTCCTCAGCACTCTCTACCAGCCTATCTAGATGATACGTGATATTTGCAACCTTTGCACCAGGAACGCAAGTCACCATGTGGTCCTCACAACCACCACACAAATTGCCCACTACCCACGAGGAGTATCCTCAGTGCAACCAGATACAGGCCCGTCAGCTGTAGAAGGGGTCCCCTCGAGGGGAGGGTTTCCCTCTTGTCCAGATTGGTCCTCCAGACCAGAGACTACCAATCCCAGCAGCTGAGGAGATGCTTGTCTGTGGGTGGGACGATGCCTGAAGGTCCCTGGAAGTCTCACTGTGGTCCCTCTCCCCCGTCTCTGCTTCTCCCGGTCCACAACCAAGATCTCAAAGGAGCAAACCCATTCCCTGATTTCTTGGAGCTCCTTGCAGTGAGGACACACCCATGACTTTTGCCCAAGAGGCATATAGTCATACATATGACACTCAGTGCAAAACAAGGGATAGCCCCCAACCCACTGCCGTCTGTCTGACTGCATGCTGATATTGGTTTAGAGCTTGCCA
This sequence comes from Pogona vitticeps, assembly GCF_051106095.1. NCBI lineage: Eukaryota > Metazoa > Chordata > Lepidosauria > Squamata > Agamidae > Pogona > Pogona vitticeps. The sequence goes on along the minus strand of NC_135784.1, from coordinate 216,670,686 downwards.
AACCTCTTCTAAAGGGAGGTAACAGACAGTATCTGGGGCCCGGGCTTCCTCGCCCTGCTGCTGAATTCGCACAGCTGCTAAACTTGCTGAATTCCTACCCTGCACTTGCTTGCAATATGGCACTTCTTCGCAGGAGGCTCATGGACTTATACTGGTGTTTGTAATTAGTAAGATTATAGCCAATAAATCTACCAACGTTTTATCTCTACCTGTCTAGAAACTATCCACCTAGTCCTGGACATCATGGGACAGACTACATGTGACACCAAGATTTTTAACTATTTTCATCAATATGCCCTCTTTTTTTCCTAATTAGAAAATGGCCTCAGTGCAATTCACAATGAAGACAACATCAAACTAGAGATGTGCATTTAGATTCAGAAATATTTATTTATTTATTTATTTATTTATTAGACTTATATACCGCCCCATAGCGCTACAAGCACTCTCCGGGCGGTTTACAATTTTTAATTATACAGGATACACATTGCCCCCCCAGCAAGCTGGGTACTCATTTTACCGACCTCGGAAGGATGGAAGGCTGAGTCAACCTTGAGCCGGCTACCTGGGATTTGAACCCCAGGTCGTGAGCACAGTTTTAGCTGCAGTACAGCGTTTTAACCATATTTAAATAGTTCTAAATATACCTAAATATGAATTTGATAATTCCAAATATTAGTACTAAATATTCTTAGTATTCAGAGTATCATTTACTCCTATAGATTTCTGCTTGCTAAAGGAAGAAGTAAGGGTGAAACCTATTTTTCAGGCATCCTGGAGTGATTTCATGAGAAATGAAACTGGAAGACATTCTGGCAACAATGGCAGTAGGGGCAGAGAAACCAGTGTCTCCTTATTGGGGTTGGCATGGGTTTCCCAAGGGATGGACTTGACTGAGAGCAAAACCTATAAATGTCTGTCTGCACCAATGAAATCTAGAAGCAGACACAGACAACAGAAGGCATTTTTCCCATTGGTTATTTCTAACTGAAAGGTTGGAATAGTTGCTTATAAATCCCCTGAGTATTTGCTGCTAGGATATGCTTTGGTGTCAGCATGCACTGCAACAGTTTTATCTGTGTCCTTTTCTGAACCCTCAACTTATATTTACATTCTTTAAATTTCATTGTTTACTCACCATAGGAATATGATTTAGGATCAGTTGATTCATAGATTAATGTGTTATAAATCGACAGGGAATTAGTCTAATAGATTTAGGCTCCTTTATAGTATCTCAGGCAGGGAAATAAGGTTTTCTTATATATGAAGAAAGATATATGAAGTTAATAGACTTTGTTTCTATGGGTGTGTGTGTTTGTGCTTTTCAATGGAAGGGTTTGTGTTCTGCTGTAGCAGAATCAGGTACTGTTATTCTTTGGATAGAATTTACAGGCACTATGAACTGTGAGTATGGTAGAAGAAATAGACACTTGAGAAATAGGCACTACAGGAATGCTGCCTGCACCCACTGCAGCAGCTTCTACTGAGAAAGGAAAAAGATAGCCGACAACTGCTATTATGAGCCCCCAGACAAAATCTGCCTTGTTCAACAATGATACTATGAAAGAGCAGATGACAGAACAGAGTGTGTGTTTCTCTATCAAGGAGGTGAAGGGTAAGAGTCATCAGAGGGCATAGATTGAACCACCAGCCTAGGGAAGTAGAGGTAAATGGGCAAATAACAAGAGATGGGAGGCAGCAAATACCAGACCCACATCTCAATAATAAGTTCCAGGCTACTCTGCAGGAGCTTGGAGTTGTAGAAACGCCAGGATTACTAATCACTTAGGGGAGAGGTTAGCCCTGGATGACCAACTGTTTGTTACAGTGGAGGACACTAATTTACCTAGGTTTGTGGCAGAACTTGCATCCCACTATAAATTGCCATCATGAACTACCCTTAGCCACAGGGTGGTGGTACCAGATTTATACTGGGATGTCAGGCAAACAGACAGCAGCAGTTGACCAGGGCACAAGTGTTCCATTTTATAAGTGACATCTGGAGCAGCTAGGGTGCAAAACATACCTCTCTTCCCAGGACAGAACACTGGTGGGACATGGAGGCATTGGGCAGCACACAAGGACAGGATACGGGGGGGGGGGGGCTTTTCAGTGTGGTTGGGATGGAGGGCAGACACACAGCTCACAACATTCAAGATGCTCTCAGGGACACGACACAGCAAGGGTATCTGTTTACAGAAAGGGAAAGTCTGTCGCAGACAATAGAGAGATGTGGTAGCAGCACTTCTGGCTGGGAAGATGAAAGGTGTATTTATTTATTTATTTATTGAATTTATATGCCGCCCACTCTACCCAGAGGTCTCTGGTGTATGGCCCCACTCTCAACCTAGTAATTTGGGGTGCTTGGCAGTGTATGGAAGACACATGCATACCTAATTTGACTGAGAGAGAAAGGTGGCAGATCATTTTCACCACAATGTCCATGGCAGTGAGCTGTTGCTGTAGAAGCAAGAAAAATTGGGATTGCTACTGCACCACCTAACCTAGTAAGCACTTTCTACTAACCAGTGCTGCTATAGCACTCTTTCTTGAAAGAGTGCTATAGCAGCAAATGGCACTCCATGATTTGGCACTGGAGACTTCCATTGGTGGGCTGGTCTTCTTGGCAGGTCCTTAGTGGGATGGCACTCTTCCTTAGCCAGGAGAACCCTATGTTCCAGTGGTTGGCTGACATGATGGAGGGCATAATGAGGAGATAGTCTAATTAAAGGGGGGGTATTCCATAGAGAGAGAAAGAGATTTTATTCTTTCCTAAAGTGGTGGCCCTGGCCAGCAAGCTAAAGGGCTTGCTGCACTACAGATTTGTCTCCTGATGGAAGAAGGAATACAGTGGTGCCTCGCAAGAGTAATGTAATTCATTCCACAAGAAGTGCTGTATTGCGAAAAAATCATCTTGCGAAAAGCGGTTTCCCATAGGAATGCATTGCAATGCATTCCTATAGGAACCTCACAAGGCGAATGAAATTTTTCATCTTTCTAGGCATCAGTCCTGGGGGGGGGGGGGGAACTGTCTTGCGAAGCAAGGCCATAGAAGCCATCTTGTGAGGCACCATAGTGATCCCAAAAAACAATTGTCTTGCGGGTTTTTTGTCCCACGAGGCGTTCGTCTTGCGAAGCACCACTGTACATTCTAGCAACCCTTTTAGACTCTGAATTAAATATCATGCAATGGATAGTAAGGAGGGGCAAGAAGGAAGGCAACTTTGTATCACATGCAGCAGCAGCTAGTGAAGAAGGTTTGGCTAGCGAGGGGACACACAGAGCAGGAAGGAACTAGCATTATGCATAATATCCCAAACAGCAGTACCAGCAGTTGTATCCTAGAGTCCAAGTTCCTCACCATTGCAACAAAAGGGCAATCTTTCTCTGACACTGTCTTGACAAGCAGGGCAAGGGGCTGTCCTCCAGAGACACCGCCCAAGAAGGACATGGCAGAGGTCATGACATACATCCAAGCCAAAGAGACAGATCCCTTGTCTTATTGAGCTAAGTAACAATGTTTAGCCTGTTTGTGCTTTTTTAAATAGAGAAAATAATGACTATATAATATTCATATTGACTGTAAATGACTTCCAGATATCTGGAAATTCTGAATTTTAAAATTCCAAATTCTGAATCCAAAGGACTGTAATTCTGAGTCTGAATTCTGAATCTGAATTTTGATGGTAGAGCACATCCCTATTTCAGTTTGGAAGAGAAGGGGTTCTTCAGCCCCTCCTCATCTAGCCTGGCTCTTCTTTAGACAGGGAGATTTGAGAAGAGTGCTTTTAGCTTGTTTGTTTATTTCTTTTGTTTGAAAAACTATCAGATCCAATTTCAGGGACATGTGGAGTCAGTCAAGGATATAAGCTGGCTTGGCTGTTGTTTAATCTATATATAAATGACTCCGTTTTAAAAGCAAAATAAAGCAATATGGAAGTCTGCTTAATGTCATATTTGGTCCTCAGATATTAAAGGTATATTCATGTTTGTTTTTTTTCCTTCAAAAGGTAGATGCTGGAAAAAACTGAGTTGTGTCCCCTGCTTTCAAATATGTTGAAAAGAAAAGAGACAAATTTGCCATTTTCTTTTATTGGCTTTCTTTTAGTCAGATCTGCTCTGTCCATCACCTGCACATTTTATTTCTTAAGGCTTCATCTACCAACACTGCTCACTTTCATTTTCTCCTGCATTAGATTTTTTTTTAAATCACACATTCTTTCCATATTTACAAAAATTGTGAGTTTTTATGAGTAGCTAAAACAAACAGAACAAAAAAAAAATCTCTCCTGTGCTGGCCAAATTTAATCTTCTTTGCTATTTTTAGCATGGAGAGAACCATTCTGATTAAGACAAAACTTGCACATTTTTATTAGTCACTAAAAACAAATAGAAATTAAAAAAAGAGTTCCTCTCACCTGTACTAGCCAAATTTCATCTTCATTGCTGTTACTAGCATGGGGAGGACCATGTGGTACCTGTCTGCCACAGGTTCTGAAGGTATTAAAAGTGAGAGGTCTTTCAGAAAAATAGAGATGGCAGCCCAACTGCAATATGGATAAGATAGAATACACAGGGGTGCAAAGCAAAAACTTCTCAGCAGCAAGCACTCAAAACTCTGGACCCTGATGGACAAATTAGCCAATTCCATTTTTTTTCTACAGTCACTCTGTTTTAAAATCTAAAAATTCTTTTCAATGCAACTATGAGGATGTTTACAAATTCTGAACGTGAATGGAAATGAAATTCTCTACTAACTAGGCATAGAAATATGTATATTCATTGTATGATTTTTTAATGTTGTTAGCCGCCTAGAGTGGTCCTGATACGACCAGATAGGCGGGATATAAATAAAATAAAATAAAAATAAATAAATAAATGTCTAGGCAATTGAGTTGGCATCAGAGGATAGTTAGCTCTTTGCATGAGGCCACTGCGAGCTTTGCCCCTTTTGCTGAATTGTCAGGTGCTGCGTCAGGGTCCTCAACAACAATTGCAATGGTCAGGAAGGCCACCAAGAGCTGCCACTACCTCTAATTATTCTGCCTTCTGATATATTCCTCTCACAGGAAGCAATAGAACCTATGTTTAGAACCCAAGCATCTATAAAATACCAGGCCATCTCTTGAGAGCATCAGCTGTCTTAAATTACCCAGAACACAATTACCAGATATCAGGGAAAAGGTGACCCTTTTTGGTCTACTGTCCCCAAAAGGCACAACTATTACAGTCATTGGCCATGCTGGCAGGGGGATTATGGGAACAGTAGTCCAAAAGGCACGTTTTATGAGCTCTGTCAGTGACTGGTGCTGACTTCACACATTGACCAGTAGCATGGACCAGGAGGGGCATGGGCGGAGGATTGCATCATTCCGAAATGGTGAAAGGCACAATCAGCTCATCATGTGATTCCCCTCACAGCTTCCACTGTGTGTACCTGTAAATATCAAACAGGATACTGACCTTTTTCTTTTAGACACTCTAAGAAGGATGCCATTGACAGCAGATGATTGAACTATATCTTCCTCCTATCAAGAAACTTGGCCAAAAAGGGTACAAGTGACTGTCTCCTTCAAGGCTTCCCCACATCCTCTTCTACATGTGATGCCACTATTAGAGGTCACTGAAATCCAGAACTTCCTCCAGAAAGGCATGCAAGTGGTTTCTGACAGGGGGGCTTTTGGAGGGAAGGAAGCTTAATGATTACCTACAGAGCTCCATATGTAAATCAAGCATAATTATGGGTTGTTCTCATACATTTTGTGGCAACAAGAGAAGCTTGGGAGTGAAGTACTGTAGTCAAGACTGGAGCATTTCCCCCAGTTTCTTCTGCACATTTCCAGGAAACAAGGCCTTGCCTAGTACTTCTGTGCTGGCCAGGCCATGAGTTTAAACATTTGGAGGGAAACAGAGCACAAACGAAGAAGCTGCACCTCAGGGCTTCAGATTATGAGGAGCCGTATATTCGGCACCTATCTGTCTACACACACACATGCTCAGTCACATAGAGAACAATACATATTTGTATGGGTCCTCTTAAACTTCAGTCCTTAGCATGTCTTAATACAACCCTGGAGAGAGTATACTTGGCAGCAGCCAGGAAAATTGTCTGGTGTCTGTGCTCATAATGCCAGTGTGTAGCCAGATGGTAGCACATACAGTCTCTTTTTGAGCTCTGCCATATGGATAGCAATCTTTCTGAGGAGGGAGATTCTCGAGGCCATTTTTGGAAGGACAGATGATGAAAACCAAGTATGATCAAATTCCCATGTCTATACTGAGCAAGAGAGCGTGAGACAGAATGTTGTTGGTATTGGACAGCATTAAAGTAGCAGTTGCTCAAACACTTTGCACAATCTTGCCAGAAGTCCACTGGGCACTCAGCTTTGCCCAGGCTGAGCCACTGGTTGTGTATTTTGTCATGACAAATGGTGAGGAACCCCCTCCCCTGCAAAGCTTGCCCAGCTGCCCTGTATCCCACATGTAATGGGATTTCTGCCTCACAGTTTATTCGTAATAGATATCTGAGACTCAATTTTTGTTGAACTGCAGATGTATAGTATGTACAAAATTCAGTTATATCAGAGGTGCCAATTTTTGCTACTCCCAAGGGCCTCTAAAAATATTTTTGGAAAGCTGCCTCATTCAATGGTGGGACAACCTACCATTTAAAATTTGCAGCATAGTTCCCTGCTGATTTCCTTGCTTCTGCGTGGCTGCTCTATTGTTTGTTCCAACTTAATTTTATTTATCTCCTAGCCAAATATTGTTTACAGTCTCTATTTTTGTTTAAATGCATATTTCTTTGTCTTTATTTCCTTCAATGAGTTGAGGAAGTCTTCATCTGAAGTAAGCACTTCCTGGTTTACAACTGCCAATTAACCCGGAAGGAAGCCAGGAAGTACTTGATCTAGTTAATTCCCTTAATCAATTAAGTCAATTAAGATAAGAAACTTTAATTTTAAGTAAATGTAAAAGCTGTAAGCAATGTTAAACCACTCAGTGTGTTAAAAGAAGTTGAAACATAAGCAAATTAGCTGCAAAGAAGTTGGGGAAATGCCTGAAAGCTACCCTGCCAGGTTTTTGTGATTTTTTTCCCAACTTTTATTTTAATGGGAGGGGGGCTGTGGGGGAGAGGGAGAGCAGAGCTTCCGAAGTGTCAATCAAATTGGAATCTGGCCTTTGGCCTTGCCTAAACAACCCACCACTGAACTAAATGGTGGCCAAAGAAAGTATCTGATAATCACAATGACATATTTACACTGCAATCCCACACATATCTATTCAGAAAGAAGCCCCTTTTGAGTTCCATGAGACTTGCATTAATGAATAGATAAATAATATACGCACCATTACATATATAAATAGAATTGTAGCCTTGAGCCACCACACTGCTGGGAAAACTAGGAAATCAAGATGAGAGTCAAACTCTTAGATATTTATTTCATCTTACATATTTGTGTGTGAGAAAAAAGGTGCACATAGGAGAATGTAATTAATTACTGAAATAAAGCAACTCACAAGAATAATTAGTTAGCTGTAGTCCTTCTTTTCTGGTTATGAAAAGGGGGTTAAAGAATTTAATAGGTTAAGTGAAATCAGAGAAATAGGTGATTTGGCCTGCCAGTTTGAGATTCTGGATTGCAATGTCATGTTCAAAATCAGAGTAAAAAAAAACAGATATGGGAGTGGGTATTTGTGGTGTTACAATGGCAAAGCAGGCAAGGGTCATCAGAGGGATTGGAACTGTGTCTGGACCAGCTGATTGGGGCAATGGACACGAGGCTAGTCTGGGAAAAGTAAGACATGGTTAACCAAGTAATATGGCAACAAAGAGCTGGAGGGATTCATTAGCTGATATCCTATAGCAGCAGTCCCCAACCTTTTTGGGATTGCAGACCGGCTGAGCCTCCGAGGAAGGTGGCCCCCCCCTGCAGGTGCGCACGGATGCACACACTCTCTTGCGTGCATGCACGAAGCGGTGGGCAAGTGCCTGCCCGCCTGCCACCGCCGGTGTGAGTGCTCCCCCAACCCTTTGCGCATGCGCAGGGGCACCTGCATCCCCACCCGCGCACCTACCCACCCCTTTGCACGGGCGCTCGAGCACTCGGGTGCATGCACAAAGCTGTGGGGGAGTACCTGCCCACCTGCCAGCACCATGCGAACGCTCTCCCACCCCTTCGTGCAGGTACAGAGACACCTGCACACCTGCCCGTGTGCCCGCTCACCCCTTTGCACGGGCGTGCGGACACTCGGGCGCATGTGTGAAGGGATGGGGGAGCGCTCACGCCAGCACTGGCACGCACACATGTTCTCAAAGCAGCTGTGGGGAGGTGAGTGCATGCGGGGTGGTGGTGGTGGGAGGTCTGTCTTCACCACCCGGTCCGGCTCAGGCCACGGACCGGCATGGGGCCACAGACCGGGGGTTGATCACTCTGTCCTATAGGCATAGCTTTATGCTGTGCAACTAGGATATCATCAGCCTGTGATAGTAATTTTTAATCTAATTGAATTGGAAGCATCCTGTCCTTCCCTCCAGTCCTCCTGATGGATCGATCCCTCAGGGAGCCTTGGGTTAGGAGTGGAAGATTTTAATAGCCAAATTCCACTTGTCTGATAGCAGCAATCCCAATCTTAGTGGCATGACTGGCGGTGGCAATTGTTTACTATTATAGACTGGGGGGAGCCTATAATAACAAAAAATAATAATAATAATAAAAAAATCCCACTGTCACCCCTGAGGCTCCCAAAGTCTTTCTTAGAATCAAAAGGGAGCTGTAGGGAGCCTCAGAATCTGAAGAAAGGGTCATAGGAGACTTTTGATCAAATAAAATAAAATAAAATAATACAATCACAGGTTGATGACATCATCCTAATTGGACAGAAACTAGGCAGGAAGCAAACTAAGCCCAGAGATGGCAGCAAGCTATTTTCCTCATTCTGTTTGCATCCTGCATCCTGTATGCTAGAGCCACTGACCTCTAGTGCCAGATGAGGTAGGGTGGTAATAATGGTGCTTAAGCCACTTAGTCACAAAAATCGGTCTTGCTCTTCCTCCATTGCCACTTGCCCTGAGTTTTGTTGTTAAGGCCCACAGAAGCATAGCAATTTCCTTGCTCTGAAATCTGGCAACTGTAACCCCCCTACAGATTTGTTTACACTAAAATAAAAGCTGGCTATAATCAGATTCATTTATTTATTTATCTTTAGCTTTTTAGAATGTAGTTAATGGGGTTTTTTTAGTTCAAACTAAAACTAAACTCAGGTCATGAGAATTTGCTTTATTTCTGACATTGTGAGTTGTACTTTTTTTGCAAGAGTACAGCATATTAACTTTTTAGATATTTCGCCTATTGCACACGTCTGCTTATGCATTTATGTATTCTCTCCATTTACTAAAGCATCCTTGGACATATTGTTCCACGTGTATATGTTTTAGCCCTATGCATTCTAAAGCATATAAGTTGATATCTTGTTCAATATTTAAGAATCCTGAACACGATATGCAGAATCTGCTGTGGTTAGTAGCCATTTAAGCCAAAGTACACAATCACACTGAGGTCATGATTTTTTTCACATGAACAGAAGAACAGAATTGTCAATGATCCACAAGGTTAATTCGGTTTTAATACAAAAACGTAATAAGCATGCGATAATTCAGCATGGGGAGTGGTTTTGAAATTACGTATGTATTTAAAAAGCAAGCACTTACAGTGTTTTCATAACATAGTGGTAAAGGAACATCCTGTACACCTCCTTAAGTATTCTCTGGAAGTTGTCTACAGAATTTTATTATCCTCCCCCCCCCAATTTTTTTTTGATCCCATTGGTAAAATCATACAACTGCATCACATTTTCCAAAGTAAGGACAATTTAACCATAATGAAATTGCTCAGCATTTCCAAGTACCCAATCAGAAATTAAGATACCTGTATGTCTCTCTATACCCAGCCCCCACCTCAAATCTATTTCAGCATATTTTAATCTTTGCTGTAGTTTGTTCTTAAATAGCATTACTGAGCACATGCTGAAATTGATTGTTCATTCATTGCCAATTTCCATTTATGGCTGAAATGAATATTTTCGTCCAATTATATTTTTTAATCATTTTCAATCACCCTTTCCCATTTCTTTTATATAAAAGAATATTAAGTCCTCAGAAAATTCCTGCTGAGTGATAAAAACTCGGATTGAATTAATAACACAGGCTGATCAGCCTTTAGTTATTACTTTAGCCAGTGTTACTTTCTTTTGTGCCTTTTGCTTTATTGTCACTGACATTGATTTATGGGGAATAAAAGGAACAAGCTCTTTCTTAAAGATGTAAAAGTCTGGGAGGCCATTTGGTATTTCACAGACAACAATCTGAGATTTTAAAAACACACACCCTACTTTCACTTTTTAATGTGTCTCTGTGATGTGTGTGAATGTCATTGCAACTGCAAGCAAGTTTGCCACCACCTAAATACTGCCCCCTAAATAATAAGGCATTATTAGTTGGTTTGGAACTGATTTGGCCTGCTCCAGGGGAACGCCTGCAGCAATTCATAGTACATTTAAATAGGAAGAGATTGACGCCAGGATCCATACTGAATAGGATATCAGCCATAGCTTTTTATGTTAGAATTCGTGGGTATACAGATCATACTACAGACTTTTGGATCAAGAAAATGATTGAGGACTGGAGTAAGGAAAGAGGTCAGGTTAGGGATGCAAGGGCCTCAATTTCCCTGGCGTCGTTGGAAAAAAATTCTCACCAATGGCTGATAATTTGCATGGATGCCTATGAGGCTACATTATTTAGGGCAGCGTAATTATTGACATTCTTTGGTGCTTTTAGGATTAGCGAAGTTGTAGCTGCGAGAAAAAAAATGATACGTCAAGAACAGCCTTACAATGGCTTGATGTTAGGCTGGAAGAGGACTCGATAAGGATTCATATCCATTGATTCAAGGCGGATCAGCACGGTAAAGGAGCTGATCTTCATTTAGCTACTTGCTCCGTAAGGGAACTTTGTCCAGTGAAGGCGTTGAGAGTATATTTGGATGTCAGGGGAAAGAGTAAGGGTTATTTTTTCATATATGAAGATGGTTCACCTCTAACAAAATATCAGTTTTGGAAATTGATGGATTTGGTGTTAGGCAAAGTGGGGATCCACGGATTGAAGTTCAGTATGCATTCCTTTAGAATTGGGGCAGCTTCAACTGCAGCCACTCTAGGTTATCATCCTGATGACATTAAATGTCTAGACATTGGTCGTCTTCAGCTTACCGCAGATATGTACATCCACTCCCTCATGTCTAGGCAGGCGCCTGGTCTTTTTGTCTTTACAGGTCTGGTATGGTCTGGAAGAAGGCAGGCGATCATGATTCTTGACCACAGCTACATTTTTTTGTGCAGCAAAATATGCAGCTCAGTCTGCATGGGAGAGCAACTTAGGAATTGGAGCTTGAGCCCAAATCGTATGGAAGGGGATTCGCGGTCTGATGTGGAGCCAATTTTGCATAGCGGCTGCATTTGGCTCGCAACCCCCTGATGTTTTGCTTATACATCTGTGGGTTAATGATCTGGCAAGGCATATGGGCAAGGCCCTGATATTGGATGTCGTTCATGATCTCAGATGGCTGAAGATGGCATACCCAGCTTTGAGTATTATTTGGTCTATGATCATCCCTCAGTTGGTGTGGTGGGATGAGCGGCAGATGTAGAGTGTTAACAGTGAGAGGAGGAGTGTTAACAGGGAGGTTTGCAAGGAGGTTTGCAACGGCCTGGTGATTGGTCACCAGGAGAGCTGAGCTAATAGGCCTGAGCCTTTTTGGCATGATGGTGTGCACCTTTCAGACATGGACATGGAATTATTTATAGCTGACCTCAAAGGGGGGGCTGGTTTCGGAGCTTGAGAAGCTTGATGGCGGGCATGGGACTTAGTTTAGCCAGTCTCTATGCTGTGGTGGGTAGTGCGGACAGAACAGTTTTCGGTGAGTCCCCTCACAAACACAGGTAAAGTATAGCTCATCTGATCTCCCAGCGCTGTGGATTGTGCGATTACAGTGCTGGGGGGGGAGATCTGCTGGGGCTGCTCCCGGACCAAGAACCAACAATGAGGGGGCCAGAGGTCTGGATGTGGTCAAATTGAGGCCGGTCGGGTTCTCACTGTGTTCGTGACCACGAGTACTTCGGGCTCAGGACTCGCCCATTATTTGGTAGGGGTCTGTTGAGACCCCTCTGCAGAATCTGATTCTGCACTACCACAGGACCCCCAATTTATTGAGGGCTTTAATGAATAATTAATAAAGTGTGACCCATGTTTGATCAATACTAATTATCTCGTGGTTTTATTCCAGGGTAAAGGGATAATGCTGGGCTCGCTGGCATGCGAGATACAGTCATCTCGCGTGAACCACTGGGAAGGGAGGGGGAAGGGGCAAAGTATTTAAAGAGAGTCCCCCTTCTTTTGGCCACTTCTTCGCTTGCAGCCCAATCGCCTGCCCTATATACTAGTGTGAGATTTTACTGGTCACCTTTTGGGGCCAGATAGGAATTTTTGACCTACTTCCTGACTGGCCTTTGGATGTGGGGATTTTTTGCCTATCCCACACTAATCAAGGAGAGTTGGCATATTGATACGTGGTTATACGGGTCACACAGGTGGGTAGTGTGGATAGAACAGGTTTCGGTGAGTCCCCTCACAAATACAGGTAAAGTATAGCTCATCTGATCTCCCAGCACTGTGGATCATGTGATTACAGTGCTTGGGGGGGGAGTTTCACTTGGGCTGCTCCTGGACCAACAGCCAACAATGAGGAGGAGGCTGGTCAAATTGGGGCCGGCTGGGTTCTCCCTGTCTTCGCGACTGCAAGTACTTCGGGCTCAGGACTTGCCCATTATTTGGTAGGGGTCCATTGAGACCCCTCTGCAGAACCTGATTCCGCACTACCGCAGGACCCCCCAATATATTGAGGGCTTTAATGAATAATTAATAATGTGTGACCCGTATTTGATCCATAATAATTATCTTGAGTATTTATTCCGGTGTAAGGGAGTAACATGGAAAATGACTGGGATGATGGTGACCAATTATCATCATGAAAATATACCCCCAGATCTTACTTTGCATTCTAAAATATCTTCCTAACGAGCACATTAAACAATACATTGTCAAAGATTTCTTTATTTTTGTAATATCAGAATTAATACACTTCAAACTTCATTTTACGTTTTAGTTTCAAGTACCATAGTCTTCATTCATTTCTGCAGAGTACTTTCCAACTGCCTGGGGGCCGTACTGCAATGGATGCAGGAGAACGGGCTGAGGCTGAACCCGGACAAGACGGAAGTTCTGAGGGTGGGTGGCCCTGTGGATGGTTGCTTGGGAAACTCCCTCATGTTTGGGGGGGGTGGCCTGGCCGCGAAGAGTGGGGTCTGCAGCCTAGGGGTACACCTGGACCCGACGTTCACCATGGAAATGCAGGTGGCGTCGATAGTTCGCACCGCCTTTTTCCACCTTTGGCGGATTGCCCGGCTGAGACCTTACCTAGACACGGTGGCGCTCACTACCTTAGTACATGCGCTCGTAATCTCTAGATTAGACTAGATTAGACCCCTCTACGTGGGGCTCCCTTTGAAGCTGATGCAGAAACTTCAGGTGGTGCAGAATGCGGCGGCCAGACTCCTTACTGGAGTGAGAAAATACCAACATCTCTCTCCTACTCTGGCCAGGCTGCACTGGCTGCCCATCCGTTTCTGTGCTGACTTCAAAGTGTTAATGCTTACATATAAGGCCCTAAATGGTTTAGGACCCCGATACTTGGCGGAACGCCTGCTCCCACCTAGATCTACCTGGATCACCCGCACGAGCCAGGAGGTGAGGCTGAGGAGCCTAATGCTGAGGGAGGCCCGGAAGAAAAGGACATGAAACCGGGCTTCTCAGCGGTGGCTCCTCGCCTCTGGAATAACCTTCCTCCAGTTATTTGTGTGGCCGCTACGCTGGGCACTTTTAAGAGTCGACTAAAAACATGGTTGTATGTTCAGGCCTTCCCTCCTGTCAATATTTAATTCTTTCTTTCTTTTTTTTCCATTTATTATTTGTTTTATTACTGTATGTGTTATGGACTGTTTGTAAAATTCTTATGTATTATCGTATACACCTTATTGGAAGCCGCCTGGAGTGGTCGACCAGACCAGATGGGCCGGATACAAACAAACAAACAAACAAACAAACAAACAAACAAACAAACAAACAAACAAACTTTCTCTGCTCTTCTTTTCCTAAAGCAAGCAACTCTGGTGAAGAAAAACATCCATATTGTAACACACTGGTTCTTAACCTTGGGTTACTCAGGAGTTTTGGACTGCAACTCCCAGAAGCCTTCACCACCAGCTGTGCTGGCTGGGGTTTCTGGGAGTTGCAGTTCAAAAACATCTGCGTAACAGAGGTTAAGAACCACTGTTGTAACATGCCTTCTCCCATGCTCTTTATTCTATTATGGTATGGTTCTAGTGTGGTCATGAGTACAGAAAATCCTTCAATGAAGATGGTGCTCATTTCTGCAATTTAAAAGCAGAATAATATGATATTAAATTGGAAGGAACAATTGAGAAGCTGATTACACACACTAGACTCATTTTAGAGCAACACTGAGTGGACCCAGCACTTGCTTATGGACATGACATTCTTCTCTGGTTATTTGCAGTTGCTGCTATTTCACATGTTGCATTCTTTAGATTTTAGAGGTAGAGATTTGGACTAGGGATATGCACAACAAACCTTTGTGTATTTGTCTTGTTTCAGGTTCTTTCAAGGTGTGTCTCTTTCATTATTTTGGGGTTTTTGTTTGTTTTTTTGTGCACTGGTCCTTTTGTTTTACATGAAATGGAGCTCCTCCTTTGGGCCATTTGATCTAGCATTTTCCAATTTGTGTTTTCTGCCATAGACCACCCCCCACCCTGGTCCAAAAAAGTAGAGGCAAAGCGACAGAACCAATCTACTCCAAGAAAAGACACAGGCAACAATACATAAGAAAAAAGCATATCACACCTATGCAGATCTCCTAACAGTGCAGTGACACATTGGCATAGTCATAAAGTCCACCACCACCACCAGCAAAGCAAACAAAAATGTCTGAAAAAACCACAGAACTAAATACCTTTAATAGAATAAATACATATTAAATTAACCAAATAAGAACTTCTAATAAATCAATCAAACAGGGAAAGCCCACACACACACAGAGAGAGAGAGAGAGAAGAAGAAGAAGAAGAAAAATAAACAACCCCCCCAAAAAACCACACAAAAGCCAGCAAATAAAGGCAACCCCAAATTCAAATGGCCATGTGCTCATAGAAAACGACTGACAGAAAGAGAGAGCACTCCTCACTGCTTTCCACCAATCCAGTCCCTTTTACAGATTCAAAAGCTCTGCTGCTCCTTCCTGGATGTTCTGAAAAAGTTGTGACCAATTTGACTCACAAAAGGGAAAAGAAAGGTTAAATGAAAGAGGGAAACATATATACAAATGAAAGTTTAATGTACTGCTTTTATTAATAGAAATCATTTGTGTTTAAGAGGCTCTCTTTTGGTAATTAATGGAAGAACAGAAGCATGAAAAAGAGAGCTTTTTTCAGGCCCATCCTTCTTTGAGACACTATTTTATTTGAATAGGGAAATAGTTTCCAGTATTCTAGCAGCAGCACATTATGGCTTTGGGCTAAATACAGTCTGCACATTTTGCTGAGATACATGTGGATGTTGTAAATTAAAGCATATAGTGACAAGTCCAGTTTGTAAGTCATCCTTTTCATTGTAAGTCATCTGAAGAACACTCAAAACCACCAGAAAACCCCTTATGCCAAGTCCTGTGGCCCTTCACAATTTTTTTATTTGACTTTAATTACTTGTGGCTCTTCAGGGTTTCAGACATTTTCCACCCCTCCATCCCTATCCGAAGATGCTTGGGATTGATCTTGGGATCTTCTGCATGCGAAATACATGCTGTATGATTGAGCTACAGCCTTTTCTCCATCTCTTTTGAAGGCCAGGTTGTACATACACACTGAGCTTTTTGTTCATGGCTTGGTGCTCACAGGAGGGGGCTTGAATTGCTTGCCATCCCTACCAGTCTTACGTATTTCAAAATATAACCCTATTAAGAATTCATTGGCAGGTGGTGATATAGTAAAGCAGCAAGGTATGCTTTGTACAAGGTAACAAAGTTACACTGGGCTAGAGCAGATGTGGTGCTGCATTCCAATTGCCCAGTGAAGATTTAAGATCAAACCTGCGAAGCTACCTGGAAAAGTTTGCATCAGGCTTAGAAAAAATGAGAATGGAAGCTGTGAAGCCTCAAACAGAGCAGATACTGTACTCCCAGTCTGTTTTAGTGTCTTCATTTTATTTTATTTTATTTTTTACAACACTGGCCAGGAAATTAATTTATCAGAATAATGCTGTAGGTAGGCCTTCGTGATTCAGAGTAAATTGCTGCAAAGTAACTTTCCATTTCCTTTCTGTAAACAAGATAGGGTGGTTTGTTTGTTTTTAAGGCAAATGTTATAGCAGAATTCCCTTTTGGAGAAAGATTTTCCAGGTTAATAGCTATGGGAAGGATTATTGATCAGGGACCATTTTGTTCATGATGCCAATGAAATTCACTAATCTTCTTAGTGGATTACTTAATTTCATAAATTTCTTGCTGTCATCTTTTGTTCAGATTAATTTCTGCAGAATATCCCAACAGATGTGTTTTGTTATGCTATTCACTTGAAAATAAATAAAAGAAACAGGTCACTAACACTTTTCCCTTATATAACTCAAGTAATTGAACATATTCCTGACAACACTGTATGTACAAGCCTGCTTACCACACAGTCTGTCTGTGTGTGCATACAGGTGCATGTAAGTTTTTCTCATAGGAAGAAGAGGTGAACTAAAAAGGTTACTTAAGAAAGTCAGCGAATAAGTAATGATTATGAACATGATCCAACAACAAATGTTAAGAAAACCAAGTTCAGGATAATTAATAAAAAGCAAACAAATAAAAAGAAACAACAGTTAACAATTTAAAGTGGCAGTATGGAGGAAATTAACAAATATATCTGCCTTGGAATTTGACTGAATTAACAGTGTCATGGCAGCTATGGCAGTGATGTAGTGATGTATGGAAGTGAGAGCTGGACCATAAAGAAAGCAGACCACCGAAGAATTGATGCCTTTGAATTGTGGTGCTGGAGGAGACTCTTGAGAGTCCCCTGGAGTGCAAGGAGAACAAACCTATCAATTCTAAAGGAAATTAACCCTGAGTGCTCACTGGAAGGACAGATCCTGAAGCTGAGGCTCCAGTACTTTGGCCATCTCATGAGAAGAAAAGACTCCTTAGAAAAAACCTTGATGTTAGGAAAATGTGACGGCAAGAGGAGAAGGGGACGACAGAGGATGAGATGGCTGGACAGTGTCTGCGAAGTAACCAACATGAATTTGACACAGCTCCTGGCATGCTCTGGTCCATGGGGTCACGAAGAGTCGGAAACGACTAAACGAACGAACGAATGGCAGCTATGCAATAGAAGTCAGACTAAAAATGGCATTGAGCAGCTTTCTTAAGATAAAGAATGCAATATACAGTACAACAAAATCTTAAAACTGGAATGCATACAGTAGTACATATTCTTAGTTCTATTGTATGAAATGGGGATTTATCACAAGATGCTGAGAATTATTTGGATCAAGAAGATGCCCAGTGAAAACATCCTAAGGCAATTTAATAAAGTCTAAGAAATCACAAATGGTGCAATTGCACCAGGACTCAGAATTTGGGGACAGGGGCAGCTATGAAGTGCTAGCACAACACCAGGGTTTGTGACCAAGGTAGTGGCTCTCTGCAGAGCTGGGGGTTCTGTTTGATTTCCTCTCTCTCTCTCTCTCTCTCTTGAATCTACCAGGAGAAATTCTCCAATCTTGCAAGCTGACAGAGTGGCTTCCTAAAGCAACCTCAGGGAAGAGAGTGAGTGCAGGAATTTAACAGGACAGTTGGTATGGTTCACTTTGTTCCTTCTTAAAACAAAAAATAAAAATGCAATGCAGACACCCTGTTGATGGCCTACTGCTGAGCTGACTGGGCCTGAATTAACAGACACACAACACACACAACATAATTGGAAGAAAAAGGCCACAACTTTTATTGATCACAGCAGCAGTCATCCTGGCCAGGCATTGCATTGGATCCACCTCATCAGGGGGGGGGCACATGCCCACCCAATGCAGACCACTGTCTCCTTAAGGGACCTCTGGGATGGCAGTTTCCTTGGGAGGCTACGCGGATGTAAGCCAGTCCATGGCTCCCCTGCCTCCTGGGGCGGGGGCAAATCTCCCCCCCCCTGAGCTGGGGCAGATCCCAGTCCAACTCCACATTCCTGTGTGGGGATTTCTCTCCCATCCAGACCTCCAGGTCACCACCTGCAGACCTACATTTGTATCTTCTGTCCTTCCAATCTTCCTCCTCTTTACTTGATCAGAAATTAGCGATGTGGGAACCTCTTCTTGCTATGGCTATGGATGGAAAGGTGCACTCAGAACACTGGGGGAAAGAAGCGGGGGAAAGTCTCTAGACAGGAGATATTGCTCATTTGTTTATCAATGGCCAAGATCCTGTTGCACAGCTACACCTGCAGAACTTGAAGCTGCACAAACTGTTCTGAAATTTGGATCAAGGTAGAAATAATATACAGGAAGCAGTTCTGCAGTTGCCGGTATGCAATCTGTTGCATGCATGGCTCCATGCACAGATTGTTGCATGGCCAATTGCAAATGTGGTTTGCTGCATGTTTCATTGCAGAAAAGTTGTGCACGTTGATACATGGACTGGCACTGTTACCAGGCAGGCATCATTCCCTGTAAATTTATACTGGCATAATTTAATGCTGTACCAAGCTGAACAGGATTTCAGACAGTGACTTTACAGCAAGAAAGGCAAGGAAAGTTGATTTCTGAAACAAAAGAACACACTCTCCTTCCCCACAGGCACTGAATTCAGTCTGCTCCTTAGTTTCTGCTTCACTTTCTTGGCTTGTAACCCTGTCATGTTGTATTTAGTTTAACCCCATGAATACCAGCTCAATGTGGGAGGTGTGCTCCACTCTGTGAGTACTTTTGAGGTCTTTGCAGTGCTCTATGGTTGCCGTAGGAATGCAAAAATATATTTAGTCCAGTTTGTCTGAAGGTACCACACTTCCCTGACGTGCACTTGTTCAGGTGAAAATAACAGCAAGGCAATCAGCAAGTACATTTTGAAGAATGATTGGGAATTTCCCTGCCTACTTGAGCAAGTGTGGAGAAAGGGAGAATGAATTCACAACTGAAGACTGTCATAAATGAGATGTGTGAGTAACTGTAGCAAATCCTGCACTGCCTTCTTGGAGTGGAATTGAGGTCTGCTTGGCTTTTTGTATTCTCTGTTTTAATTTTATTTTAGGTTTCATTCTCTCTCCTGACTGACATTAAGATACTAGATTAGATTATCTCTGTTTAGAAAGGTATATTTTAATGTGTTTTAATGCAATTTATTATGTAGGTTTCCCCCTTGCCCAAATGGCAGATTAATACTGAAATGTGATGCAACATTTAAGAGTGCAGAAATGGAAAAAAAAACTTGATATTTTTACAGTATTTGTATTGCTTATTAAAAGTTGGATTGTACTATGTTTTTAATTTTAGTTTAGTTTTATGGCTGCTGCTTCTAACATTTTATGTGGTAGGGCCAGAATCTTATTGGTGATTTATGTGTGTAAATGAAATTGTTCATGTCACAGTAGTGAATTGCTGCTTATTAATGTGGCACTGGTTGCATTCCTTGTCACACTCTTGGTTGTGTGAGAGGCATATGGCCAAGAATGGGGCTGGCATCTTTTTAAATTAATTTTTAATTAATACACCACTTATATACCACTTTGGGTTCTCTTAGGAAGAAGGATGCTCTATAAATAATCATTGCTAGCATCACCCATCTGAGAAATTTCACTAGTCTTTAATAAGCATGTTGAAGAGACAACCTACAAACTCACCCTGAATTTTTTACTTTTGGCAAAAAAGGGAAGATATATTCTTAATTCATGTGCTATCAACCAATTCAGCCTAAAATGTAGGAGAAATCTGATGGCACATTAAAACAATAGAGTAAATCTTCTGAATAAAAAAAAATCATTCTTTGATATAATCAGACTGCATTCGTTGGTTCTCCAGTGTAATCAAGGCTACATTGCCAGCATGAGGAAAAACCCTGGACTGACCTTGGTGGAGTAAACTTTATACAGCTTCCTAATAGCATCCAACTTATAGATTTCATCACAACAAAGGACTATTACAGAGCTATACTGTAAAATATACCCATTCAAAAGATAATGCAATAGAGTAAGCTTATCAAGCCCAGTCAATTATCAGTGTAATGCAAGGAATGATAACCCCAAGGATCCCCTTTGTGATGAGGTCATAAAATGTGACGAGAAGGCACTGCTGTCTTTATTGTCCCATTGATTTTACCGTTTCACTTTTCCTTCCAAAGATGACTATGGGGTTTTTTTTATTGCTGCCGTTACTAACCAAAAGCTGGAGAAAATGCTGGCTGCACATCAGTAGCTTATTCATCTTGTACTTCACAGTAGAGGATATTCAGCAGAATCTAGAGTCCCTTGTGCAAATCTGGAAAGTCACGTTTGCTGAAGAGGTCTATTGGCTTTTGAGTCTAAAGTTTAAAATACTTTTAAAAAACACACACACCTGGGTTGTGTTTTGCTAAGGCAGTGGTTATCAAACTGGGGTCTCCAGATGTTCTTGGTCTGCAATTCCCAGAAGTGTTCACCACCAGCTGTGCTGGCCAGGATTTCTGGGAGTTGCAGTCCAAGAGCATCTGGGGACCCAAATTTGAGAACCACTGTGCTGAGGGACTCCTCTTTTTCCATCAAGTGAAAACAAAGTTCTGTCACAGAACACTCAGCAGCATACAAATTCATCAATTCACAACTCACTTGTAGAAATACATCCTCTTGAAGCAATATTCAGGATGAGGAATACACAAGACAGTGTGACTTTCCAATGCTCATAGCTGTCAAGTCATTTTTCATGGGCTAATTTTTTTCCCAGCTCCAACTTCTGCTTTGCTTACCTTGTCTTGATTTTTTTTTCTTGAGACACCAATGTGTAATATTGGTAAGTATTTTTTTCAAATTAAACAGAAGTATGAACCCAGAGTAGTATAGCAGGCAGTGGCTGAAATCCAAAAGTAAGTAATATCTAGAGTAGGCCTATTGAATAATGGAGCTGAGGAGGCCGGCTGTGTACATGATGTCTGACTCTTTGGAGGAAAGGTGGGTGTAAACATCATAGATACAGGATAATCACTTTTGTGCATTATTCATATATGTACATGCTGTCAAATACATTTTTTATTTATTCATTTTTCATCAAGCATTTATTTTATTCTCTAAGACTCAGGGCCAAACCATGAGATCAGGAGGAGTGCCCATGTGATGTCACAGAGGTGAGGCAGGCAGGGGTTGAAAAAGGGTATGGACTTCTTCCAGGTTAGCTAGTTATAGAATAAACCATGAGAGAAATCTAGGTACCTGGCTAGTAGTAGTAGTAGTAGTAGTAGTAGTAGTAGTCATCGTTGTCGTTGTCGTAATAATGATGATGATGATGATGATGATGACGATGACGATGACGATGACGATGACGACGATGATGATGATGACTGCCAAGAAAAAGATGAAACTGTATCACACCTTATCTATGAACGTCCAAAGATTGCACAATCAGATTACAAAATTAGACACAACAGAGTGGCAAAATTTGTGCACTGGTCATTGTGAAAAAAATATAACTTGCCAGCATCCAAAAATCCATGGGAACATCAGGTAGAGGAAGTGTTACAAAATGAGGAAGTTAAGATCTTGTGGGATTTCCAGATCCAAACTGATAGACACCTTGAACATAATACACCAGACATAGTAGTAATAGAATGAAGAAATGTGTGATCATTGACATTACAGCTCCAGAGGACGGCAGAGCTGAAAATAAAGAATTGGAAAAACTAATAAAATACAGAAATCTGGCAATCGAAACACCTCACTTGTGGATGAAATACACCTCAGTGATCCCCGTAGTCATTGGGGCTTTGGGAACAATATAAAGAAATTTCACACAGTATTGTAAACAGTTGCAGATCTCAGAAATAACACAATCAGAGCTAGAAAAAATGGCAATACAGTGGTACCTCACTAGACGAACGTCTCGCGGCACGAAAAACTCGCTAGACGAATGGGTCTGGCTAGAGTTTTTGTGCCTTGCAAGACGATTGTTCCTATGGCCCTGCTTCACAAGACGAAGCCCCGGGAGGCTTCTGAAAGCAGCGCTTTGTCGTGAGGAGTGCTGGGCTACCCTCTGCAAGCACCGCTCACCGGCTTTGGGGGTCCCCTGGGGCTTACCTTGCACCATCCCAGGACTCATGGGGGTCCCTCCATGCAGAAATAGGCATTTGCAGAGGTTTGCTCGGCACCATTTTTGAAGTTCCCGCCCTTTCCCCCTGCCTTCAGCAAGCCTCGGAAGGTAAAAAAGCCCCGAGGGACCCCCAAAACTGGCGAGCGGCACTTGCAGAGGCTAGTCCAGCACCCCCGCGAGTCCTCGGATGGTGCAGGAAAAGCCTCCAAAGTGCTCTGAACCTGGCGCGTGCAGTTGTGGGGCACCCCTGCCAGTGTTCCGATGGTGCAGAGAAAGCCATCAGAACACTGGCGGGGCTGCCCCGCAACCGCGCGTGCCAGTTTCAGAGCACTTCAGAGGCTTTTCCTGCATCATCAGAGGACTGGCGGGGGACCTCCAAAGCCGGCAATCACGGCAAGGGGACCCCCCGTCAGTGCTCCGATGGTGCTTCCCCAACTTCCTACCTGGTAAGTGACTTTAAAAAAAATTCCCATAGGAACCCATTAATTAGATTTCAATGCATTCCTACCGGAAAACATGTCTTGCAAGATGAATTTTTTGCAAGATGACATTGACCGCAGAACCAATTAAATTTGTTTTGCGAGGCACCACTGTATTAGGAACAGCATACATACTGTGCCGATATTTAACAGATACTTAGGTTTTTGGTTAAAACTTGCATCTGTTATATAATACCAGTCAATGTTTTTATAATTTTGATTTACTGTGCCTGGTATTTTTGTATAATAACAAACATCATCATCATTTCAAACTGCGGAGATAGAAAGCACCCTATGGATCAACCCTGACAGGGAGACACAGTGGAGAATTGAACTCTGGTTCCACAACCAGATAACTAATGGGAACCCGGGGGGGGGGGAAGACTGGAGGACAATCAGACAGGGAGTATTATATGCCCAGCAGCTAAAGTGGTCATCAGCATTTCTACTTAGGCTTGCTTCTCATGCATCCTTAGTTCCAGTGCAGAGGACATGTGAGAAGTTCTTCCAGACCCTGAACTGTTGACCAGGATAGTGGAAGGCTTAATACCATTTCATGGGGGATTGCTGTCCTCCCCCAGCCCTATGCCACTGCTGACAGGACTTGTTCAATCAGTAGGTTCAGGAATCAAGGAGCTGGCATTGCCCTCTTGGCCTTGCTCCAAATGATACAGTCCAAGCATGCACACCCAATCAGTTCTCTCACATGCTCCTTTTTGTCAGCCCTGGCTTTTTGGTGCATCAAAAAGCACACATAGAAATGCTTTTTCACTGAGTCTATGAGACGTGCTGACCAACAGGAGATAGATACCCAGAGTTTAAAGAAAACTCAAACAAATAAAACTTTCTTCTCCTTGTGAGTTACTTGTTCTGAGATTTGCGTCCTGATTTGTGTCTTGAGGAAGTATAGCAATTCTGTAAGAGTTGTAAGTGGTGCCCTGAGACCTGTCAACCCAAGGTCCCTACAAGCTCAGAAATGGTAGCGCGCTGAAGGGGCGAAGGAACGCCCTCGGAAAAGCGCAGCGGGCTTGCTTCCCCCAGCGCCGGAAGCGTGGACAACAAAGGGCCACGTGATTTTAATGACGCAACCGGCGCTATTTAAGGGAGCGCCGGTGCGTCCTAAGGGGCTCTTTTGCCGTTGGCTGCCTGGGAAGCAAACGCAGACGGGAGAGAGGCGAGGAGCTGGAAGCTGTGGACGGAGCGGTTCACCCTCCCCCGCTCTCAATTCCTTCTTACGAAGCGGAGGCTGCAAGTAGTGGGGAAAAATAAATAAATTAAAAAAAAAAAGGACGTGGGGCTTTGGTAGGGAGGAAGCTTCGGGGGAATAGGGTGTGCGGGCGGCGGCGCAGCGGGTGGGCCGCGCCCGCGGCCCGACAGTCAGCTGGGAGCGTCCTCCACCTCTGCGCCCCCCCGCGTTCTATTTCGGCAGCCCAGATTTCGCGGGTGGCTTGGTGGCGATCTGGGCACTTGGGCTGGTGGCTGTTTGGGTTGGTAGGGGAGTGACCGGGGGGGGAGCAGGCAGGCAGCACGGTGGTTTTGTTGGAGCGAAGCCTGCCGCCATAGGACGCTGGGAGGATTCCCCCCCTTCTTTTCCGGCTGGGATCGCCCCCCCCTCTTAGTTAGTCGGCGGCTGGCTCCACTGGGGCCATTGCTGGTTTTGGTGGAAAGGGGACCTATTTGAGGGAGCGGTGCTGGTTTGGGGGGGTGGTTATTGATAGGGGGAGTGTGTCCTCCCGGCAGCAGCACGTGGAGGGAAGCTGCAGCCAGGTTTTGGGTCAGGCGCCATTTTGTAGATTCTGCCTAGCCGCATGGCCGAACTGGTGGCAGCCATTTTGTGAGTTGGTTTCGGTTTCACATAAAGCATAGAAAATAAAGAGAGAATTCTTTCTGGGTCTGGCTTTAGCAGTCTGTAAGGCATTTGGTTTACAACAGGGTGCGATTGCAGGCGGATTCGTGTGGACAGATACTGGCTGTATATATATATATAAATAAATAAATAAATAAATACACACACACACAAAAAAAATTTAAATTTAAAAAAAAAAAAGGAAAGAGAGAGAAAGGAAGGGTATATAGTTACATACATATTACAGTATAAGGGAACCCCTTTCCAATATGCCACCCAAAAAGGGAGGGGGCAGGAAGAAGGGGAAGGACCCCGTGCGTGGGAGAGTGGCTATTCAGGATTCAACCCCACAATCATCCTCTGATGAAGAGTCATGGGCTATGCTACGTGAACTGCATTCGAAGGTGGTAAGCATGGAAGCTAGGAAACTGGAGACGCAGGCCCATGGGGGCGTAGGGGTTAGGCCAAGACGGTCGGCTAGGGAATCAAAGGGAAAGCGCAGGGCTGAAATGAGGGCGATGACTCGTGAATTGACCAGACGTTTTGATGTTCTTGAGTCCGGGCAGGGGCATGAGCATGAAGGACAAGATGGAGGTGAAGAGGTATCATCAGAGCCTCTCGGGATCCTGGGAAGCAAACGCAGACGGACAGGGGCGACAAGCAATGCAGATGCTGGTGAAGGAACTTCATGTGGGTATGACCCCTATGATGATGCATATCCATACCCGCAAGGGGCTGCCCAGGACACAAGGAGTGAGAAGAGGGGTGAGTATGATGACACATGCACCACAGCAGCACAGGGGGTATGTTGGCCGTGGTTTGAGGGTCAACAGCAAGCGATGGGCACTCCCAACATGGGCATGGCATCGCCTATGGCATGGTCCGGAGGGTTTTGGCCGCCAGTTGCTCCGCAATGGTTGGGTTGGGGCATGCCTTTTTCAAGCCCTAACAAGAACAATTCGGCACAAGATGGCAGCGAGTTCGGGATAGCACGGCACCCTTCCGTGCCGAATACTGGCTATAATTCAGCCCCATTTACAGCTATGCCTTACACAGACTATAATTCGCCGCTAGGCGATCACCTGATGCCAGCAATTAAGGAACGAATTTGGAGAGGCGATTATATTGACTTCTATGACCTCCTGAATAGGGAATATGAGGTAAAGGAGCTGGATAAGGATGACGAAAAGGTTAAAGAAAAACACAGGAGGAAGAGGCCTGACAGAAATTGGAACAATTGGGTTACTGGTTTTACCATATATGCAGGAGTTTTGGTAAAAATGCAACCATGGAAGGCTTCCGCCCTGTTTCAATATTATGACATATTGCGCAGAGCAAAGGCGGAATTTGAGGGACAAGCATGGCTTAGGTATGATGAGGCGTTCCGAATGAGGAGCGCCATTAGGCCAGAACTTCGTTGGGATGAGGTTCACCCGGGTCTTTGGTTGCAACATATGTCGCCAGCTAAAACGAATTTAGGTGACAGATTTGATTGTGGGCACCTTAACATTAAGTTCGCAGGGACTTCTGGTACCCGCCAGGGGGCGGGGCAGACGGTTCAACCCCGTCTGCCTTGTTACGAATACAATAATAGAGGGTCCTGCAACAAGTCCCCTTGCAGGTTCAAGCATGAATGCATTACTTGTGGGGGAAAACACCCCAGATCTAATTGTTTCAGGGCCGGGGGACAGCGGCAGGGCAAGCAAGGCGGTTTTGGTAGAAAGTCTGACGGGGGTGGCGGTCCTCCAGGAAAGGGGACCAACACCAATCAAAATTAATATTTTGAGAGAGGGATTGCTGCATTATCCCCGGCAAGAAGATGCAGCATATCTGCGCTCTGGCTTTCAATATGGATTTAGAATTCCAGCATTGGGTAAGCGTAGGGCATTTTTTGCCAGAAATTTGAAGTCAATACAGGGTATGGAGGAGGTAGTTCAGAAGAAGATTGACAAGGAGGTTAGTGAGGGTAGGGTCGTGGGGCCATTTTCTAGGCCTCCGCTGGATGACCTGAGGGTATCGCCTTTGGGAATTGTTCCAAAGAAAACCCCAGGGGAATTCAGGCTAATACATCATTTGTCTTTTCCAGAGGGCGAGTCTGTCAATGATGCCATACCAGACGAACTGTGTTCTGTTCGGTATACATCATTTGATGAGGCGGTAAAAATGATTAGATCTTGTGGTGTCAATGCAGAAATGGCCAAGGCCGACGTGAAAGCGGCCTTCCGGATTTTGCCTGTTCACCCAACAGATTTTAATTTGCTGGGTTTTCAATTTCAGGGGCATTATTACGTGGATAGGGCCCTACCTATGGGTTGTTCAATCTCGTGTTCGACCTTTGAACGGTTCAGCACATTTGTGGAATGGCTGCTTCGGCAGAGGATTGGCTGTAGATTGACAGCACATTATTTGGATGATTTTTTGTTCTGTGGACAGGCAAACACTGGGAGGTGTCAGATATTCTTAGACACATTTAGGGAATTGGCAGCGGAGTTAGGTTTGCCACTGGCGGAAGAAAAGACTGAAGGGCCGTCAACGACCCTTACGTTTTTGGGCATAGAATTAGACACAACACAGCAGTCTTCAAGATTGCCGCAAGACAAATTGGTGAATATTCGGAGATTGGTTGGTAGTTTTAGGGATAAAAAGAAGATAACATTAAAGGAGCTACAACACGTGGTAGGGCATTTGAATTTTGCGTGTAAGGTCGTAGCGCCGGGAAGGGCTTTTGTGCGCCGTCTTTCCAGCGCCATGTCAGGGTTGAAGAAACCATTTCATAAGACGAGAATAACGAAAGGTATGAGGGAGGATCTGAGGTTATGGGAGCAGTTTTTGGATCATTTTAACGGGGTTTCTTTTTGGAGATCTGACATGAACCTCAGGGCTGATGTCCAAGTGAATTCAGATGCTGCTGGGGCGTTGGGTTTCGGAATTTATTATCAGGGCAGATGGTGTGCAGGAGTGTGGCCGGACGAATGGCATATGCAAGGTATTACTAGGGATTTAACATTTTTGGAGTTTTTTCCAATAGTTGGGGCACTGTGGTTATGGGCCAAGGAGTGGTCCAATACCGTGGTGCGTTTTTGGTGCGACAACCTGGCGGTTGTTTACATCATCAATAACTTAACCTCACGATCAGAAAGGGTTATGGATTTGGTGCGCGCATTTACATTGAAGGCACTACAGAATAATGTTGTAGTGCACGCGCGACACGTGCCGGGCATAGATAATCGGATCGCTGATGCTCTTTCGCGCCAACAGATCCAGCGTTTCAGGGAGCTGGCGCCGGAAGCCAGGGATCTGCCAGAGGTGCTTCCGGCGGAGGTCTGGCAGATTGGCATGAGGAAGCGTCGCGGGCGATAGGTATGGCTTTGGCCCCGAGAACGGGTATAAAATATAGAATGGCTGTGAATGAGTTTTTGGAATTTAGGAATAGGGCGCGATTGGAACAAGAGTGGCCAGCACCGGTAGGACACTTGCAGCAATTTATGGTGGATTTGCATGGACGGGGGCTAGCCCCAGGTACTATTCAGGGTAGGTTGGCAGCGTTGAGTTTCTATGCGAAGGCAAAAGGCCTGAAGGATTGGTCGGGTGATTTTAGAATTAGGAAGATGATTGAGGGATGGTCCCGTGAGCGGGGAAGGCTAAGGGATGATAGGACACCCATTTCTCCAAGGATTTTGGAAAGTTTAGTAGAGCTTTCGGGTACCTTATGTAGGGATAGATATGAGCAGGTGCTTTTTCATGCGGCGTCGTTGGTAGCCTTTTTTGGGGCGCTGCGTATTAGTGAGTTGGTGGCTTTCAGTAAAACGGACGAATCACGGACGGCATTACAGTGGGATGACGTAGGGATTCAAAATGGGCAGGTTATAATTAAGATTAGGAGATCTAAAACTGACCAACAAGGCAAAGGCGGGCAGATAAGGCTGGGACGGTGCAGTATAGAAAGGATCTGCCCTGTTCAAGTGGTAAGCCACTTTATTCGTTTTAGGTTAAACACGGGTAGTTATTTCTTTCAACACAAAGATGGAGCGCCCCTTACAAAATATCAGTTTTGGAAACTAACTGACATGGCACTGGAAAGAGTTGGTGTTCAAGGCTTGAGATTTGGTACGCATTCATTTCGAATAGGGGCGGCATCGACGGCGGCAGCTCTTGGATACGACGATGAGCGAATCAAACAGTTGGGTCGCTGGTCATCGGGTTGTTACAGGAAGTATATAAGACAATTGCCTAACGTATAGGTAGGGGTTGTTTTTTGTCTTTCAGGAGGAGAGATGCCGGGGGCACGATGGAACATCATGATTGTAGGACACAGCTACGTATATTGGGCAGCTCGCTATGCGGCTGCTTCCCATTGGGGAAGTGACCTAGGGCTTGGAGCCCGGGCTTCGATTACTTGGAAGGGCATGCGGGGCATGCAATGGATTCAACTAGGACGGTTGACTACCTTTGGATGTTCGCCTCCGGACATCTTGGTAGTTCACTTGGGGGGTAATGATTTGCCCCAGGTACCTGGTAAGGCTCTAATATTGGATATTTTGAGGGATTTGGATAGGCTACATGCCTTATATCCCAGGATGAGGATCCTTTGGTCAACAATCATTCCACGCTTAAATTGGCGTGGTGCGATTAATGGGGACAGGGTCAACAATGCCCGTCGTTTGGTTAACAAGGAAGTTTGCAGAGGTGTCAGCAAACGCGGCCTCGGTTCTGTGATTGGACATCGCAGAATTTTATTAACCAGTTTGGAGTATTTCCGGGAGGATGGGGTCCACCTGTCTGAGGCAGGTTTGGACATT
The DNA here is from genome assembly GCF_051106095.1 of Pogona vitticeps. Classification (NCBI taxonomy): domain Eukaryota; kingdom Metazoa; phylum Chordata; class Lepidosauria; order Squamata; family Agamidae; genus Pogona; species Pogona vitticeps. Next base: position 216,641,076 of record NC_135784.1, on the reverse strand, counting down.
TTTTTGGATGATTTGAGAGGGGGCCTGCTTGAGGAATTTGGTCTTCTTGGTGGGTACATGGGACATAGCCGATGCTAGTCCTCATGTTTGTGGCGGGTAGTGCGGGAATAACTGGTCGTCACGGTGTTTCCCTTTTGGTAATATTCATTAAGTAACAGTGCGTCAATGCTGACAGTTCCTGCGGATCGTGCGATTACAGGGCTGAAGGCAACTGAGGCGCTGAAACACTCCCGGACCAAAAAGTCATTAAAGGAGATGGCTGGAGGTACGGGGTGTTTCTATTAAGCCTTCCAGGTTCCACCCGTCGGTAGTACAGCTGGAACCTGGGGGCTGGGACTCGCCCATTGGCATATAAGGATTTATTTGGTGTTATTTCCCCGCACTACTGCAGGCCCCCTCAAATATGGATATGGTGTTTATTTGGTTTAAGGAAATTTGATTTGGCTAATAAAGTGTGGCCCATGTTTAATACCAAAATAATTGTTGTCCGCGTCTTTATTTCGGGGCTTGGGGAAGCAAATGGTAGCGCGCTGAAGGGGCGAAGGAACGCCCTCGGAAAAGCGCAGCGGGCTTGCTTCCCCCAGCGCCGGAAGCGTGGACAACAAAGGGCCACGTGATTTTAATGACGCAACCGGCGCTATTTAAGGGAGCGCCGGTGCGTCCTAAGGGGCTCTTTTGCCGTTGGCACCCGCCCGCCCAACCCTCTTTATTCTAGTGTGTTCTGGGTCGCCTGTTTTTTGGGGCCGGATAGGAATTTTTGACCTTCATCCTGATTGGCAGGTGGATGGGGGGATTTTTCGCCTATCCCACACTGGAATGGGGGAGGAGTTGTTTTAAGGCGAGGACGGTGGGTTTTCTCATATATAAATCTGGTCACACTGGCGGGTAGTGCGGGAATAACTGGTCGTCACGGTGTTTCCTTTTTGGTAATATTCATTAAGTAACAGTGCGTCAATGCTGACAGTTCCTGCGGATCGTGCGATTACAGGGCTGAAGGCAACTGAGGCGCTGAAACACTCCCGGACCAAAAAGTCATTAAAGGAGATGGCTGGAGGTACGGGGTGTTTTTATTAAGCCTTCTAGGTTCCACCCGTCGGTAGTACAGCTGGAACCTGGGGGCTGGGACTCGCCCATTGGCATATAAGGATTTATTTGGTGTTATTTCCCCGCACTACCGCAGGCCCCCTCAAATATGGATATGGTGTTTATTTGGTTTAAGGAAATTTGATTTGGCTAATAAAGTGTGGCCCATGTTTAATACCAAAATAATTGTTGTCCGCGTCTTTATTTCGGGGCTTGGGGAAGCAAATGTGCTGTTTCCCAACACATACTTTGCCTTTTTCTGTGTTCTGTTTTGGAGATGTGGCTTCAAATCCAAGGGGTGGGGGAATTGTCAAGTGAATATCTAGCACATCCACATGTTAAACCCATAGCATAATAAGGGAACAGAATAGCCAGAATCTTATTGCTTAAATCCCTCAATGTTAAGTGCAATGGTAGTTAAGCAGAAACTTGCAACTAGTTAAGGAGTAACTGCTTTAATACAAACAAGGGCACCTTAACAAAAAGCGAATTGCCACCGTGATTTAGTCCACTGCACTAACTGTACACAGACATACATAATCAATAGGATTCTGGCCTACAAAGGAAACCCATTCATCTTTATTGGTGCACTCATTTCATACGGCTACCAAGTGATCATTTTATTTATTTTAAATATTTTACCCTTCCACCTTTCTCCTTGAAAAGGACCCAAGACAGCTTACAACACTGAGAGACAATATTTAAAGTTGAAAACAATAAGTATTGAACAGTGACTAACAACATTAAAAGACAACATTTAAAGCTAAGAACCATGCAGAGGTTAAGTCAGATCTTATCTGAGCAATTTTCCTGCAAAGTGTTGTGCAATTTTTTCATAGTGAGCTACAGTGTGGTCTGCATTATCTTCTTGTAGCATGTATCTGCCCCATGGCCATTGGAAAAAGTTCCATTGAGCGATTCTGTGGAGATACAATGGTGGCAGAGCAAAATGACTTCTTTGCCACTTCCATTGCCAAGGAATAGCCCATCCAATAGACTTTAGCTCTTTTAAAAATCAGTTTCACTCCAAGTTTTCCGCCATTAAGGAGACATTTAGGAGCAATCGTGTTGATGGCTTTTGTCATTTCCCCATTCCAAAGATCAACCAGGGAGTCAAGGTGACAGGAAACTCACCAAGGGCAACCACAAGACCATCTGGATCCATCAATCTTTTGGGGTGGATTGTCTTAGTCTGACCCCCCACCTCCTGTAAAAGCTCTGAGTTCCAGTGAGTCCAAATCACACCAGATGGATGTTCTGTCCTTGATAATGGAACTACCCTGTTTCCCTGAAAATAAAAACCTAACCTGAAAATAAGCCCTCGTATGATTTTTCAGGATGCTCATAATATAAGCCCTAACCCAAAAATGCCCCTTCACGGATTGCTGCCTTGTCGTGGCGAAGGGGCTTGAGTAACTCAGGGAAGCTATGGGCTATGCTGTGCAGGGACACCCAAGACGGACAGGTCATAGTGGAGAGTTCTGACTAAATGTAATCCACCTGCAGTAGGAATTGGCAAGCCACTCCAGTATCTTTGCCAAGAATGCCCCATGATCAGAAACAAAAGGCTAAAATATATGACACTAGAAGATGGGCCCCTCAGGTTGGAAGGTGACCAACATGTTACTGATGAAGTGTGGAGGACAAGTACAAGTAGCTCCACAGTTAATGAAGTGGCGGGGCCAAAGCCAAAAGGACGCTCAGCGGTGGACATGCCTGGAAGTGAAAGGAAAGTCAGATGCTGCAAAGAAAAATACTGCATAGGAACCTGGAATGTAAGATCTATGAACCTTGGGAAGCTGATTGTGGTCAAACAGGAAATGGCAAGAATAAATATTGACATCCTGGGCGTCAGTGAACTAAAATGGACAGGAATGGGCGAATTCAATTCAGATGATTATCATATCTACTATTGTGGGCAAGAATCCCGTAGAAGGAATGGAGTAGCCCTCGTAGTCAACAAAAGAGAGGGAAAAGCTGTAATGGGATATAATCTCAAAAATGATCGAATGATGTCAATACAAATCCAAGGCAGACCTTTCAACATCAAAGTAATCCAAGTTTATGCTCCAACCACCAATGCTGAGGAGACTTAAATTGACCAGTTTTATGAAGATTTACAACACCTTCTAGAACTGACACCAAAGAAAGATGTTCTTCTCATTCTAGGGGATTGGAATGCTAAAGTCGGGGGTCAAGAGATAAAAGGAACAACAGGAAAGTTTGGCCTGGGAGTTCAAAATGAAGCAGGGCAACGGCTAATAGAGATTTGTCAAGAGAACAAGCTGGTCATCAGAAACACTCTTTTCCAACAACACAAGAGGCGACTACACATGGAAATCACCAGTTGGGCAATACCGAAATCAGATTGATTATATTCTCTGTAGCCAAAGATGGAGAAGTTCTATACAGTCAGCAAAAACAAGACCTTGAGCTGATTGTGGCTCTGATCATCAGCTTATCATAGCAAAATTCAAGCTTAAAGAGAAGAGAGAGGAAAAACCACTGGGCTAGTCAGGTATAATCTAAACCAAATCCCTTATGAATACACAGGGGAAGTGAAGAACAAATTTAAGGAACTAGATTTGGTGGACAGAGTGCCTGAAGAACTTTGGATAGAAGCTCGTAACATTGTACAGGAGGCAGCAACAAAAACCATCCCAAAGAAAAGGAAATGCAAGAAAGCAAAGTGGATGTCCAACGAGGCCTTAGAAATAGCAGAGAGGAGAAGGGAAACAAAATGCAAGGGAGATAGGGAGAAGGGGACAACCGAGGATGAGATGGTTGGACAGTGTCATCGAAGCAACCAACATGAATTTGACACAACTCTGGGAGGCGGTGGAAGATAGGAGGGCCTGGCGTGCTCTGGTCCATGGGGTCACGAAGAGTCGGACACGACTAAACGACTGAACAAACAGAAAACTGAATGCAGACTTCTAAAGAATAGCAAGGAGAGACAAGAGGGCCTTCTTAAATGAACAATGCAATGAAATAGAGGAAAATAATAGAAAACGAAAAACCAGAGATCTGTTCAGGAAAATTGGAGATATGAGAGGAACATTTTGTGCAAAGATGGACATGATAAAGTACAAAAATGGTAGGGACCTAACAGAAGCAGAAGACATCAAGAACAGGTGGCAAGAATACACAGAGGAATTATACCAGAAAGATTTGGATATCCCGGAAAACCCAGATAATGTGGTTGCTGACCTTGAGCCAGACATCCTGGAGAGTGAAGTCGAGTGGGCCTTAGAAAGCTTGGCTAACAACAAGGCCAGTGGAGGTGATGGCATTCCAGTGGAACTATTTAAAATCTTAGAAGATGACGCTGTTAAGGTACTACATGCAATATGCCAGCAAGTTTGGAAAACTCAGCAGTAGCCAGAGGATTGGAAAAGATCAGTCTGCATCCCAATCCCAAAGAAGGGCAGTGCCAAAGAATGCTCCAACTACTGTACAATTGCACTCATTTCACACACTAGCATGGTTATGCTCAAAATCCTACAAGGCAGGCGTCAGCTGTATATGGACCGAGAACTCCCAGAAGTACAAGCTGGATTCCGAAGGGGCGGAGGAACCTGTTACATACAGCACTGATGTTACCTGTCTGTCATGGGTTTGGAGGGAAAGTTCCATCCTATGGGGAGTGGAAGGCGGGACATCAGGAGGAGGGGCTGTACTGTATAAATATGTGATGCCTGTGTGGTGAGCGACTCACACTGAGAGACGCTGAGAGACACTGGGTTGTGACGAAGCAGCAGCTGGGAAGAAGAAGCTGTTGTGGGAGTCTGTGTGTCAGACAGGGTACTACTGTGTGTCAGAGTACCAACCTGATAGGTTCAGGTGTCTGTTGGTTAGCCAGAACTGATAGGTTCAGGGTCTGTGCTTCAAGTTAAGGGTTCTGGGTGAACCAAACTGTATGCTTGTATGAGTGAGAATAAGCCACGTTACTTTATCTTATTCACCTGATTGTTTATTTTTCCCTGTGTGTATTTAAAATAAACCTTATTCTTTTTATTGTTTAAAAATCCATCCCTGGTCTGTGTGACTTCTTACAGGGAATGGTTGGTGGCAGCTTAGTGTAACTGTGTGACATATCCCAGTAGGTCTGGGTTTGTCACATTGATTGGTGTCCAGCGTGTGGGATACGACTGGTCCAGTTGTCCAGCGGTCCAGCAAAGCCTTGGCAAGTGTGCCCAGAGCAAGGGGGGTCTAGTCAGGGACAGTCTGAGGCGCGTAGGTAATCTTCTAGGCGTACCTCACGGGGAGGTGCGCTAGTAGAGGAACGTGCCAACTGGGGAGACTTAGATTAAGGTGCTCTGAGGCAGCCTAGTTTTGGCGGGAAAAAGCTGAGGCAAAACTGCGTAGTAACAGTGATCTAGCTTGCCAGCTGAGAGGCCCAGCAGAGGGGGGTAGGCTCTGACTCGATACTGTTGCAAGTTAGTGCTGAAGAACAGCAGCAATCTCTAGGGAGAGCTGGTTCTGAGGCAAGAAGGAAAAAAGTGGTCGTTTTATTTTGAGGCTTGACTTTTAAAGCAGCCTGTTCTGGGGGGGGGATTATGCCCTTGACTCGAAGCCAAGTAGCAGACATGAGTGAAGTGAAAGACCCCCAGATTGACCAAGGTTCTGAGGATGAATTTGGCTCAGTGCAGGGTGACAGCACAGGAGAGCAGAACCCAGAACTCAGAAAATTGCTCATAGCCCAACAGCATGAACTGAGGATGAGGCAATTTGAAGTGGAGGAAAGGTTAGAGAGAGAAAAAATGGAGGAAAGGGAAAGAGAGAAACAAAGGCAATTTGAATTGGCATTGGAGAGAGAGAAAATGGCGTTTGAATTAAGAAAACTGGAACTGATGAACCAGAACAATAATAACAATAGGGATTCTGAGGGAGGCCAATTGTCTAAGGCTGACCTGAAGAAATTCCCTGTGTACCACAAGGGAGATTGTCCTGAGGTGTTCTTCTCCCTAGTGGAAAGAGCGTTTGTGGACTTCTCAGTGAGGGAAACTGAGAAGATGACCATCATGCGATCTTTAATCAGTGGTAGCCTGGCTGAGGTCTATGCCGAGATGCCTGAGGAACTGATGAAAGATTTTGCAGAGTTTAAAAAACTGGTGTTTGCCAGACATGGGATAAATGCGGAGCAGCTGAGACAAAGATTCAGGTCCCTCACCAAGAAACCAGAACAGACTTTTACCCAAGTGGGGGCCCAATTGGTGAGGCTGCTTGAGAAATGGCTATCGCAGGAGGGGACAGAGACCTATGAGCAGCTTAAAGATTTGATAGCACTGGAACAGTTCTATTCAGTCCTGCATGGGGAATTGAAATTCCAGGTGAGGGAAAGGAAACCGAAATCTGTGGCCCAAGCCGCAGAGATCGCAGATTTTATCTCCCAAATAAGAAAGCCCTTGGGTGAGGGGAAATCTGTAGGTAAACCCAAAGAAACCTACAGCAAGTACTCTCAGGGACCAGGGAAAAGCCAGCAAGGGGGAGGGGCCCATGGTGAAGGGAAGCCCTCAGACATGAAACTAAGACCTCAGATTTTGGAGGGAAAACCAAAACAAGATGAGAGAGAATCAAAATACACCAGAAAATGTTATTTCTGTCAGGGAAAGGGTCATCTAATCTCAGAGTGTGAGAAATTAAAGCAGCTAAAAGGAATGGTGCCTCAGGAGTCTAGTGGGACCAAGCCAAAAGCTGTGTTCTGTGTCCAGAAAGAGCAAGACTCCTTGTCACTGAGGGAGCCTGTTGCCATGGCTACTCAGTCTGGAACAGCTACCTCTGCTGATCAGGCTGAGGAAAATGGTCCTCTTGTGGAAGTAAAGCGCTGCTTGCTGGTGAAAACAGATTCTCAGTTGTTTGAGACAGCTGGGGTGGACGTAGGAATACTTGACCGTCAGTATAGGGGGCTGCGGGACACTTGTTCCCAGGTAACCCTGTGCCATCCAGATATCATCCCTAGGGAGTTTATAATCCCAAATGAGAGCATGAAGGTGGCAGGGATTGAGGGGCAGGTAATCTCTCTGCCAGTAGCAGAGGTACCTGTCAACTTTCAAGGCTGGAGGGGAGTTTGGAGGCTAGCGATTTCATCGACTCTGCCAGCAGCCGTGCTCGTGGGAAATGACCTGGCTGAACATGTGAAAAGGGTGCTAGTGATTACACGCTCACAAGCCACCACAGGGACAGTTCAGGGGGGTAATGATGAGCCAGAGACGGAAGCAGAGGGGAGTTCAGACGCTGTGGTGGAAACCTTAACCACAGACAGCAGATTTGGACAGGAGCAAAAGGCAGACGCCACTCTCCAAAAGTGTTTTGAACAGGTGACTGACGCCCAGCTAACACCTGAAACCCCAGTGAGATTTCTGGAGAAAAAGGGGATTTTATATAGAGAGACCCTGAGGAATATCTCAAAAGGGGGAGATGGGATCAGAAGTCAGCTGGTGGTACCTGAAAAGTATCGCCCCATGATCTTACAAAGGGGGCACTCTGACATGTTTGCTGCACACTTAGGGGTGAAAGGGCCCCTTGATTTGATCAAACAAAATTGGGAGCAGATCACCCAGGATGACCCACAAGACGTTGTGACATACATAGACACCTTGATGAATGACCTAAGGAGAAATCTAGAGCTGGCAGCAGAAAACCTGCAAGCTCAGAAGGTCAGACAGAAAACATGGTATGACCACAAAGCTAGAGAGAGGCACTTTGACCCAGGGGAGGAAGTGCTTTGGCTTAGGCCCTGCAGAGAGAACAAACTGCAGCTCAAATGGGCAGGACCATATAGGGTCATTTCCAAGATGTCAGACCTGAACTACCTAATAGAGCAGGAGGAGAACCAAGCAAGGAGGGTGGTTCATGTGAATGCCCTAAAACCCTACTACAGAGGGGAACAGAGGGTTCTATTTGCTATAAAAGCAGCTGAGAGTGAGGAAGCTGAATTGCCCTTCTGGGAGGGTAGAGGGGAAGTAAAATACAACCCAGAGGAGGTAAAGATCAGTCCTGCACTCACCCAAGACCAGCAGCAAGAACTAAAAATGCTGCTTAGTAAATATCAACAGGTGTTTTCCAACAAGCCGGGGATAGTGAAGGGAGTGATGCATCGGATCCACACAGGGGATGCACCCCCGCAGGCAGTATCCCCATACCGAGTAACGGGACCCTATAGGGACAAGGTGCGAAAGGAGCTGGACGAGATGCTTAGGGAGAACATAATCGTCCCCTCTTCTAGTCCTTGGTCCTCTCCGATAGTCCTTGTGGACAAGCCTGATGGGAGCATTAGGTTTTGTGTCGATTACAGGAAGTTAAACCGTGTAACCACTCCTGATGCCTACCCAATGCCCAGGCTAGACAACCTGATTGAAACCATAGGGGGTTGTCGGTTCATCTCATCATTGGACCTGGTAAAGGGATATTGGCAATTAAGAATTGATCCCAGGGATCAAGAAAAGACTGCCTTTTGCAGCCCTTTTGGTCTCTATGAGTTTCGAGTCCTGAGCTTTGGTCTCAGAAATGCACCAGCCACATTCCAAAGGCTGATGGACCAGACCTTGGCAGGGCTCAGTGACTTTACAGTGGCCTACATTGACGACATAGGGATCTTCAGTAATACCTGGGAAGATCACCTGATACACCTGGAGTTAGTGCTGCAGAGGTTAAGTGCAGCAGGGCTAACAGTAAAGGCCAGCAAGTGTCAGCTGGGTAGCCCAGAAATAAAATACTTGGGTCACATGGTAGGGGGAGGAATGATAAAACCCCTGGAGGCCAAAATAGAAGCTGTTCGTGATTGGCCTAGACCCAACACCAAGAAAAAGGTCAAATCATTTCTTGGGTTGGTGGGCTACTACAGAAAGTTCATCCCGAGGTTTAGCGAGATTGCGGCTCCGCTGACCGATCTGACGAGGAAGAAGGCTGATGACCGCATCCCGTGGACCAGCGACTGTGAGGCGGCGTTCCAGAGGTTGAAGGAGGCGTTAATCAACTATCCTGTGCTGCGGGCTCCAGACTTCGACCGGGAGTTCATCATCTACACCGATGCGTCTAACAGCGGGGTAGGAGCAGTTCTGTGCCAGGAGGATGAGAATGGTGACCAGCATCCAGTGTCCTACCTGAGTAGGAAACTTCAAAAAGGTGAGAGACATTTGGCAACCGTGGAGAAGGAGTGTTTGGCCATAGTCTACGCGATCCAGAAGGCCAAGCCTTACATCTGGGGAAGACATTTTATTCTGTGTACTGACCATTCACCATTGCAATGGTTAAAGACAATGAAAACCCACAATAGCAAACTTATGAGGTGGGCTTTAAATCTACAGGACTATGACTTTGAAGTGAAGGTGGTCAGAGGGTCAGTGAACTGTGTTGCTGACGCCTTATCAAGAAGACCTGAAGAATGAAGACGGCGAAAGAACATGGACTATGTGTATATAATGATGACAAAAAGTAAAATGTACCTGGTTTTGAATTTGGTTTGTATGAATAAAGGTAAATTAATGTAATGTATATGGTAAATGTTTAAATGCCTAATTGCTATGGTTAACTTAGAGTGTAAGTATAAGTAAGTATAATATGGTATGTATAACTGTTGTTGTGTATTTTACCTAGGTTGTTTTTTGGTGAAAAGCACCTTAGCTTTCCCCCTACAAAACAACTTATAAAGAGGGGAGGTGTTACATACAGCACTGATGTTACCTGTCTGTCATGGGTTTGGAGGGAAAGTTCCATCCTATGGGGAGTGGAAGGCGGGACATCAGGAGGAGGGGCTGTACTGTATAAATATGTGATGCCTGTGTGGTGAGCGACTCACACTGAGAGACGCTGAGAGACACTGGGTTGTGACGAAGCAGCAGCTGGGAAGAAGAAGCTGTTGTGGGAGTCTGTGTGTCAGACAGGGTACTACTGTGTGTCAGAGTACCAACCTGATAGGTTCAGGTGTCTGTTGGTTAGCCAGAACTGATAGGTTCAGGGTCTGTGCTTCAAGTTAAGGGTTCTGGGTGAACCAAACTGTATGCTTGTATGAGTGAGAATAAGCCACGTTACTTTATCTTATTCACCTGATTGTTTATTTTTCCCTGTGTGTATTTAAAATAAACCTTATTCTTTTTATTGTTTAAAAATCCATCCCTGGTCTGTGTGACTTCTTACAGGGAATGGTTGGTGGCAGCTTAGTGTAACTGTGTGACATATCCCAGTAGGTCTGGGTTTGTCACAGAACCAGAGACCAAATTGCTAACATCTGCTTCATTGACTATGCAAAAGCCTTTGACTGTGTGGACCACAGCAAACTATGGCAAGTCCTTAAATAAATGGGAGTGCCTCACCACCTTATCTATCTCCTGAGAAACCTATACGTGGGACAGGAAGCAACAGTTAGAACTAGATATGAAACAACTGATTGCTTCAAAATTGGGGGAAAAGTACGACAAGACTGTATATTGTCTCCCTGTTTATTTAACTTATATGCAGAATACGTCATGCGAAAGGCTGGACTGGAGGCATCCCAAGACGGAATTAAGATTGCTGGAAGAACTATCAACAACCTCCAATATGCAGATACCACTCTGATGGCAGAAAGTGAGGAGGAAATAAGGAACCTTGTAATGAGGGTGAAAGAGGAGAGTGCAAAAAACAGTCTGAAGCTCAACATCAAAAAAACTAAGATCACGGCCACTGGTCCCATCACCTCCTGGGAAATAGAAGGGGAAGATTTGGAGGTAGTGACAGATCTTACCTTCTTGGGTTCCATGATCACTGCAAATGGAGATAGCAGCCTCGAAATTAAAAGACTCCTGCTTCTTGGGAGGAAAGCGATGACAAACCTTGACAGCATCTTAAAAAGCAAAGAAATCTTCTTGCCAACAAAAGTCCGCATAGTCAAAGCTATGGTTTTGCCTGTAGTGACTTATGGAAGTGAGAGCTGGACCATAAAGAAAGCTGACCACCGAAGAATTGATGCTTTTGGTGCTGGAGGAGGATCCTGAGAGTCCCCTGGACTGCAAGGAGAACAAACCTATCCATTCTAAAGGAAATCAACCCTGAGTGCTCACTGGAAGCACAGATCCTGAAGCTGAGGTTCCAATACTTTGGCCATCTCATGAGAAGAGAAGAATCCTTGGAAAAGACCTTGATGTTGGGAAAGTATGAAGGCAAGAGGAGAAGGGAACGACAGAGGATGAGGTGGCTGGACAGCGTTATCGAAGCACCAATATGAATCTGACACAACTCCGGGAGGCAGTGGAAGATAGGAGGACCTGGTCTGCTCTAGTCCATGGGGTCACAAAGAGTCGGACACGACTGAACGACTGAACAACGACAACCCCCAAAATAAGCCCCAGTTAAGTGAAACCCCACCCTCCACCCTTGCGCAGCATTGTGCAGCAACCAGAAGAAGATGATATGACTGTAAAATAGACTGTAAAAAACATCCCCTTAAAATAAGCCCTAATGAGTTTTTGGAGCAAAAATTAATATAAGACCCTGTCTTATTTTCAGGGGAAAACAGTATAGAACATTCCTCTACACCAGTGGTTCTTAACCTTTGTTACTCTGATGTTTTTGAACTGCAACTCCCAGAAACCCCAGCCAGCACAGTTGGTGGTGAAGGCTTCTGGGAGTTGCAGTCCAAAACTCCTAAATAACCCAAGGTTAAGAACCAGTGCTCTACACCCAGGTCACCGAGATCTATGTCAGTATAGAAGACCAGGTCTAAAAGTGTGGCCTGTGGCATGGGTGAGTGCAGATACCATTTGGGGCAGACCCATGGTGAAACACCCTGACAAAGTTGTTTCAGCATGGATGTTAAAGTTCCCCAGCATGACAAGCTGAGAGGACTCCACCACCACCCGATACCAGCTTAATTAGCTCTGGAAGAGAGGATGTTGTGCCATACGGTGGGTGGTACAGAATATATGCCGCTGACTCAGAAATTATTGTTGGACAACTCCTTCCCACTTTCCTCTAGGAAATTCTCCTCACTTTAGATCATCTTGACAGGATGGGACATTTTGGCAAAGAACTGGACCAACAAAATCCCTCATCTGCATCCAAGGGTGAGATGAAGAGCCCCACTCTGCCAGTATCTGCAATTTGTGGGAAAAAAAACTTTCTAGTGTTCTTCCCCTTGAGAAGTAAAACACATAAAAACTCATAGAAAGCACAGAAGGACCAGCTGATTGCTAAGAAAACCCAGGAAAGCTATCAAGGGTATCAAATTCTTAAGCAAACGTGCAATCATAAGTAATCTAGTTAAACTCAGCCTGTTGGAGGAAGTAGTGAATTTCATGTAACAAGTTATTTTTTATTTAAAAATAGTTACTTCAGAGCTCCAAAGGTTCCACATATATGGCAGGTGAATGAAGCATGCTAAAATCCTTGGAATGCTTTTTAAAAAAGGTCTAGCATTAAACATTTTGTACCACTGGACATAAGGACCATGTATTTTTCTTTGAACTGTATTTTACCTACTTTTCAAATATCTAATAATGGCTGAAATCCATTAGTAAGATGCAACTAGAGTAGGTCCATTGAATCAGATCTGGTGAGTTAACTCCTCTATAAATTCTTTTGATTCAATGGGCCTAGTCTAGTTGTGACTTACTAATGGATTTCAGCCCCTGCAACATCCAATATAGAAACTAAGAGCATAAATACACTATAATAGCATACCTCACATACATACAAACTACCAAAAAGCTCATGGAGAAGGTGGGGGAATCAAAGCCCCTACCTCCTATCCATAATTCAAACATTACCCTTCCACAATAGTCATAATCATCATCACTATCATTATCACCATCACCAATTCTTCTCAAGTGTGTCCTGGCTATTTAACGAGGGTTGCCATCTTCTTGTATTTAACTATCATAACAGTTATCTATAGAAAAACATACAAAAATAACCATATTCATTCTCCTTTCCCCACTTGCCAGCTATGATACAACACTCCCTGGAACTATTGATCTAAAATGTGTCAGGTCTGGTTGCCTTAAAGGGGAATCCCTGCAAATTTCATCCCATTCCAAGAAATTAAAAAATGTGATTGGCAGTTTCCTTAAATATAAATATACACACCAGCATTTGAAGCTGTCTAAGACAAATACCTGGGATTATTAAACTGAATGGCATAATGTTCTCACAGAGAGGATGCTTGAAATTTTTATCATGTTCTGACATAAAATAGGTAGTCACGGACATTTGTTGATTTCCAATAATAGTGAACAGAAGTTGGAAGATTTGGACCCCTATCCTATTCCTAGTCCCAACTGGAGTAGACTCATTGACTCAGTAGGATTAGCCTATGTGTTATGATTTATGATTCAATGGCTCTATCCTCTAGTTGAAACTAGCAATAGCAAACTGGCCTTGGCTGTGGATTTAGACCTGAAGCAAATCAAACAGCCTCTGTACTGTTTTGAGGTTGGGGGGAGGGGTGCCGTACTCAGTGCAGTGGCAAAGGGGCAGTAGATTTTTCATTTAAGAAAACCCTTTCCTCTAATGCAGCCGCACACACTCTCCAGCTCTCCTGGAAAGGCCAACACAGAGTAAGATTCTAAATTGCAGGTACCCCACTTTGATCCCTTCCATAAGATTTTGAAGCCTTTAGAACACCTTTGCTTGATGTAAAGATGAGTGGCCAGGTAGACAGGCTGATAAACTGGCCTTTAAAATATGTATCTACTTTTATAATTATGATCATAATGGCAATATATAAATTGTTTTGCCCTTGCTGCTTTTCATTCACTTGTTTGTTTGTTTGTTTGTTTGTTTGTTTGTTTGTTTGCTTGGATGGATGGATGGATGGATGGATGGATGGATGGATGGATGGATGGATGGATGGATGGATGGATGGATGGATGGACTTGGAAGCTTTCAAGGATCATCTCAAGTCTTGAAGGTCCTTTGGAGAAGCAGATGAGAGAAATATAAAAACTGCAAATAAAACTTTTAAGGTACAAAAATAAACAAACAAATGAATATACTTTCCAACCTGTACAGAGGCCAGGAAATAGCATGTGTAGGGTGTGCCTCCTTCAAGACCATCTGGTGAGTTCATTTGTGAGGTGAACTGAAAATCAAACTCAAAGCTGAGAAAGCAGCAGTCTGTGAATTTTGAGCAAAATGTGCCCACTTGTACAAAAAGAGAGTTCTCAGCGACAAACAGATTCCCCTCAATTGCATGGGAAAATTACTCACCCTGTGAGAACGACACTGCCAAGGATTCGTACTCTTAAGTGTCAGCTTTTGAAATGTCTGAACAGGGCCACTCTAACCACTAACAACTGAATTGATTCCAGGCCCATTGGAATGTCTTGAGTGAGAGGAAAAGAGATGTAATATAGGGTGTGGGTTTTTTAAAAAACACCTTTAACAATTTAACTTCCTCTAATTGGCTCTAACCTCTGGTTCTTAGGAAGATTACTCACCTGGTAAATTAAATTCAACCAGTCCAACACCCTTCAACACCATTGAGAGGATCATGAAAGCTCTTTTACCCTGAACTGAGTGAGGTTCCTAATGAAAAGAATTAGACTATCTTTTCCACTGAGCTACTGGGGCTTTAGCAGCAACTTGTGTTATGGAAATTTCTCTAATGTGCAGGAAGCTGAAATCTCATTTAGCGTTAGAGAGCTGCTTTTTGACCTGCTACATGGAACAGCAGTTCTTGTAAATTAGAACTTTATAACTTATGCAGAAAACTAAAGAGTGATAATTATAGGCTTTTATCATAAAAAGTTTTATTAACGTTATTACAGGTCCCTAAAGTAACTTTCATTTTAACTTGATCTTTTTCACCCATCACACATTTCATTCAGCAGAGGAGCAACGGTGGAACATTGACTCTAAAATGGGGGATGACTGCCCCAAATCAAGAATGCAATGTATAGAGAATAAAGAATGTAAAATTAGGCAGAATCCCTCAACTTCACTTACCCCTGTTTAGTTCTTCCCTTTGTCATGCTGGGGTTTTTTGATCCTCCACAGCTCAGTAAGGAGCAAGAAGGTAAAAAAGAGCAATTGCATTTGTAAAGGGCAGCTTTTGCTGGAAGTTCTGAGAGAGACAAGACTCTGGGATGATAATGGTCCCTCCTGGCCCTAAAAATCAATGAGGCTATTAATCTCTCTCCACAATTAATAGCCCACCTCTCCAATTCTGTGTTGGCCAAAATACTGGCTGTGAAGAAGTCCACCCTTCCTTGTTGGGCCAATTCATATGAACAGCATGCCCTGATGCCGAGTCAATATCTCTGGGGTCTAAGTGGTTTCATTATCACAGCTACTAGAGAAAGAACTTGGAAAGATGGATTGGTTCAATGCCAGATTAACAGGCAAGAACTACATCTGATGGAACCCACTGCGTGGACCTGATGGAGTACTTCCAACAAATGTTTTCACCATTAAGAACCAACAATTAAGTTCTGAACTGGTGAAATTTCACTTGGGGAAACTCCACACAGCAGCTTCGACATAGCGTTGTTAACATTGTTTGTTCAATTGATCTGTGTAAGCTATTCATGAGTATCCTTACCTTTGTGGAGGATCACATTAAAATCAACAACAACAGTGTTCACCATAGGCCAAGATCAACTAATGAGCTTTAGTATACAATTAGGGAGGCCAATTACCCATTACTAAAAAAAGAGGAATGCATTACCAAAAAGGAGAGCAATAAAGGACACTGGTTTACTTAAAATTGTATTGTGCTCATATACACATACAGATGAAAAATAAAAATGTGTTTTAAAAATTACTTTAAACAGACTACAGTTCATCTCACTTGTGTAGCAAATACTGAGCACATGCTTTGCATGTTCCTATGAAGTGTGTCATCCATCTTGGACTGGCAACTTCAAGGTCCCTGATCTCCCTCTTTATGGGTCTTTAGCTGGTATCCTATTATGCACTGATGGAGAGTACATCCTAGCCATTTTAGTAGCATGGAATTTCATGCTTGAACAAGTGTTGCCCTTATCCAAGTGAAAATCATGTTAAAAATACTAGATTTAGATACTAGAGTAGACTTTGGTCTAGATTGGTGGGGTATAAATCAAATAAATAAAATGTATGCTTCAGCAAGGAGATATTGGCCAAAATATTGTTGCTTAGAATAATAAAACACACTACAGTAGGCCTATTTAATCAATGTGTCAGTTTTTCCTTTGTAAGCTGGTTGATTGATTGATTGATTGATTGATCAATTGATTGATTTAAACTATTTTACCCCACCTTTCTCCTTGAAAAGGGCCCAAGGTGGTTTTCAACTTTGAAAGACAATATTTAAAGTTAAGAACAAGTATAAAGAGGCATCTTATTATTATTATCTTATCATTAAGAGGCAATATTAAAGCTAAGAACTATAAGTATGCAAATATTTTTGTTTAAAAAAACAAATGCCACTCTAAGAAATGGAAAACACAAAAATGGAAAACACTAGTACCAAAAATCCAGTCAAGGTAGTAATGCATAACAACCAAGAGCCTCTCTTGATGATTTTAACACCCAAGCCAGCTCATAATGAAAAACACAGTCTTTGAGATAGCTTGGATCGAGGCCATTTAGGGCTTTACAGTTTAAACCAGCACTTTGAATTGTGCCTGGAAACAGATCAGCAGCCAGTGGAGCTAGCTGCTCAAGGGTGTTATGTGATCCTTTTAACCAGCTCCAGTCAGCAATCTGGCTGCTGCATTTTGGACCCACTGAAGTTTCCTGATGCTTTACATCGGCAGCCCCACATAGAGCAAGTTACAGTAATCCAGCTGAAAAATAACTAGTTTGGGTATGGCAGTGGCCAGATCAGATCTCTCAAGGAATGGACATAGCTGGCACACTAGTTTTAATTGTGCAAATGCACTCCAGGCCACCACCAAGACCTGGGCATCTAGGCCCAGGGATAAATCCAGGAGCACCCCCAAGCTGCACACTATGTTTTTTAATGGGAGTGTAATCCCATCCCATCCAGTACAGGCTCCATCCTTGTTTCTTGATCTGCCTTTTGACTGACCAGGAGCACCTCTGTCTTGTCTGAATTGTTTTACTTTATTCACCCTCATCCAGTTCATTACCGATACCAAACACTGATTTAGAGGAGAAACATCTTCCTTGGATTTAGGTGGCAAGGAGAGGTAGAGTTGGGTGTCATACTAGTGACACTGTACCCCAAAACTCTGGGTAATCTCTCCCAGCAGTTGCATGTTAAATAACATAGGAGACAAACCAAAATCCTGAGGGGCCCCAAAGGTCAGTGGTCTGGGTGTTAAGCATGAATCCCCCAGCACCGCTTTATCTCCTCCAGAAAGGACTTCAGCCACCATAAAACAGAGCCCCCAAGTACGATACTACTGGTGATGGTGCTGAAAGCCACTGAGAGATCCAGCAAAATCAACAGGGACACAGATCCCCTATCAAGTTCCCGGTGTAGGTCATCAACCAAGGTGACCAAAGCTGTCTGTCCCATAACCAGACCTGAAGCCAGATTGAAATTGACCTAGGTAAACTGTCTCATCCATAAACCTGTGGAGCTGAGAGGCCACAACCTGTTCTAGCACCTTCCTTGAGAATGGGATATTAGATACTGGTCAGTAATTATGCAGTATTGTGGGATCTGAAGAGGGCTCTCTTTTTTGGTTATATTATTGCCTCCTTTAGGCATGTTGGGATTCTACTCAGTTGCAAGGTGACGTTCTCAACTTCTCCTACCATCCATTGATTCAAATATGCCCCCTCCAACTTTGAACCATTTGAATCAATGGAACATACAGAGAAATTGACTCATTAAATCCCCATTGATTTGCTAGGCTTGTTCTAGTGTGATTCACTACTCTACGCAACAGGATTTTGGCTACTGGATATCTCCTTACACCACTGACATAAATGTTTCACCACTCACATGTTGCTTGTAGTGCAGGCACTTTGACCAAAGGGAACCCTGATTTTTTTTTCTCTTTAAATTAGATTTCTACATTTGATTTAAGATATCTTATTCCCTACTAGTCAGTTCTTAATATTGGAGATGGGAAGAAGAGATGTCTTAGGCAAACTTTAGTGCAGGAAATTCCTCTTCCTTCTTGACAGCAACCTGATCTCATCTAGGTGTAATACTCAGAGCAGAATCTGAGCTGAAAAAACTGAACAGGACTGAATAGACTGATTGCAATCAGAAGGTTTTATCTTGATCTTCCCTATATCTGAAGTTGGGGGGAGGAGTAAAAAAGTTACAGCACCCTACTTATTGATGATAATACCCTAGAAAGACTTGTCTGGCATTAATCATGCTATCCAGGGTTTTAACAAATGACACCCTTCTCTGTTATTTTTAATACTTTATCTTGCATACTTGTGTTTTATTATTTTTATCCTATTCTACATTGACAGCTTTGCTGAAGCACAGCCTATCAATCTCTCTCTCTCTCTCTGTATCTGTATCTCCATGCATGTAAACATATAGAGACAGTCAGATATAGCACACATGTACATTCCCAGTAACCTTAACATGCCTAGTATTACTGTTTTTGCCAGTGTTACAATAACCACTTGCCATCAGTTGTGCTGTATTTACAGAGTTCTCCAGTGCTGGCTTCTGCTATGTCCTTTGCAGTAACTGCATGCCAATCCAGGAGGCCAGCATAAAAATATCTGTTTGGATACACCCTCAGAATTAGGCCATAAGGCTCTGTGTACCCTTCTCTCAAAGCTGCTGCTGGCAAGTGCTTTGCCCCAGCTTCTGTTCTGTAAAATGGAGATAATTATGGTCTCCGGGTTGAAGGGCCTGCAGTGGGTAGATTCCCTTTGGGTTTTCTGACAGAAGAATTTATAGTCTCAGAATTAAAGGAAAAGGTTGTGCCCCTCAGCTTGTCCGGGATTATGATGAATTGTTGAGCATTCAGATCCATAGTCTTCTGCAGTTGCTTTGCCCTTACATGTCTTAACAGGCCAAAGATCATTCTTGCTGACTACAGCCTTTGTTTTAGGATTCCTCTGGGCATACCTCTGACAGAATAATCAATCATGATTCTTAACATTTTTTATTCCAGTTATTCCATTTCTGCCTGCCTGTTTTCAGAATCACCCATCTATGAGATTTGTCTCCAGTTCAGTCTTTGCCCACCTGGGGAGCTGTGCTAATTTTATAATGAATGAGATTTCCTAATCTACTTTTAACAGGAAGCTTCAGTAATTGAAGAAATAGAGAGGAACATACAGTAGAAAGTGAGAACAAGCTTAGTGTTCATCTTTCAAGAAACTTCAGAACTCAAGATGCAATGGCAGTTGGAAGACTGGTACTGTGCTTCTAAAACATGCCCAATTCTTTTGAAGACTACTTGTAAAACATGCATTGTTTTCCACTTTTATAGGAACTGCCCATGACAGGTCTTCTCCAAACTATTGGATCCTGAACCAAAATATCGAGATGGTCACCAACGGTGATGGCTTGGCAAGGGGATTAGTCAAATCCTAGTTAAGGCTTTTCAATGACTACTTGTCATGATGTCTCCAGATAGTATGTTCCTTTCAGTACCCGTCTGTAAACATGAACACAGGTGTTAACTAGAGATGGGGACGACTCACCATTTTGGCAAGTCATCCCGCTTCATGAGTCATCAAAAATTGATGACTCATGAAGCACAGAATTGCCCACATGAAGCGACGAATAACAAAACCCCCTTACCGTAATTGCTGCCACTGCTGTTGCAAAGGTCTCCATCTAGCTTCTGCAGCCTCGGTGTGTAAAAAGAGAGACTGGTTGCCGTTTGCAAAGATGGTGGCTGCGGTTTCATTTAGGGTAGGGAAGCTGCAGCTGCAATCTTTCCAAAGGGCAGCCTAGATTCCTTAGCCTGCCTTAGGGGAAGTCAGGCTGCCCTTTGCAAAGATGGCAGCTGCAGCTTCCCTACCTTAAATGAAGCCGCAGCTGCCATCTTTGCAAAGGGCAGCCAGTCTTCCTTTTTACATGCCATGGCTGTGAAGGCCAGATGGGGACCTTGGCGGCGGCGGCGGCGATTACAGTAAGGGGGTGTCGGTGGAGGTGGGGAGGCTAAGATAGGGAGAGGAAGGGGTGGTGGGTAGGCTGTGGGGGTGAGTGGCTGCCTATCAGTCCGCCGATCAACTGATTGGTGGTCGGTAGTCAGAATGGGTTTTTTAAAAAATTATGAAGAATAAAAACGGGAAAATATTTGTCGATCTCTATTTCGCGGGACTTAACATTTGACTGATACGGATCAACAAATATTTAATAAATCGGCTATTTTCGTCAAAAAAGCCGATTCATTTTTATATTCATCCCCATCTCTAGTGTTAACACATATGTTCTACAAATGTATGACAAAACTGTGGACCTCCTAAGACACATAAGAAAGATCTCACCACCTTGCCGGTACCATGTCTCACACTCACGTCAATTCTATTTCTCAAGGAAATTCACTTAACACACAAGAATAATTAAAAGGCATTATAATCAGTATAAGAAAATTAGCATGACCACTATATGAATTCTAAAAGGGAATTAATGAGCTCATAGGCAATAGATAATTCAGTATTTACCAGACATTCAATATAGGGAAATTAATATGGTTTAATGTAAGGATGGGGAAACCAGCATTATGCAAAACCTATAGATTGGGGGCCTTAGGTTTATTTGAGTAATAAATAAAAGGTGATGAAGAGAAGAGGAAGAACGAAAATTAAAGGCTTTTCTAATTTTTTTTTCTGAACTTAAATGGCACAGTCATAGTATCTAACAGTGATGGTGTAACAGGGTTCGGGGTTGACCTTAGGCATTTCATCTTCAGGTGACACAAATGACGATTCAGAGTTAACAATTAAAGAATCTTTATTAACAAAACTGGTTGCATCTTCTTTGTAACATTCAACAGAACTTTGAACAATTAACTGGAGAGGGGAACTCTCCCAAAACCATAATAACGATTTTTCATTGTTTAAGTCTTTTAATAATAAGTTTTTGCGTTTTTCTCTTCCTCGGTTGGTTGTCTCATGAAATTGTTGCGGACCGCACACAAGGTCCTGCAACATGGATGACGGGCCCATTCTCCTTCTCTCAATGCTTCTCTCTCTAACATCAGATCCACATGATATACAGTGGACCCTCGACTTACAGACGGCTCGACTTACAGACTTTTCGAGTTACAGACTACTCTGGCTGCAAAATATAGATTCGACTTGCAGCCAGAAAATTGACCTACAGAGCAGAAAAAACCCAAAATGGAACGAAAACAGAATAAAAACTGCTGGTTATGGGATTAATAGGTTTTCAATACATTGTAGGTCAATGGAGATTCGACCTACAGACTTTTCGACTTGCAACCACCGTTCCAATACGGATTAATTCCTTAAGTAGAGGGTCCACTGTACCAACCGGGCAGGACCTTGAATCCTGGGATAAACCAACACCGTCCACTCTACTGGACTGAGACCAGGAATGATGGGTCTTGGTTTAATGCTGGACAAGATAAGCCTTTGGATTAACCTTACACAGTTGTTCTTTTGTATTCCCAGTGATACATATGATACTTAAAGTCTTCTGGGTCCAATGTGAAGGATATAATGGCTCTGATCCTGCTTACGTAACAGATTCACCTATTCGTCTCAGTTGTACTGTGACTTTAAGATCAACTCTTTCACTCAATATATCATCAATATGCCAAGTTCACATTAGGAAGGACCTTCAGGTGTAAGTTCTAAGTGGCTACTACTTAGTTTTCAAAAAAATTGATTAAGATGATTATGTACAGGTCAAGTTGAGGGTTGAAAGTGTGTTATATGACCCTTTGACAGATATGGTGTCATAGTGGATAGAATATCAGCCAGGAATTCAGGAGGCCTTCAGCGAGGATCCTAGAGGATGGGCAGCAGCTGTAAAAATAACTTTATTTTGAAAGCTTCAAGCCCATCTTGTACTAATCAATAACTACCCATTTGCTTTAAAGATGCTCCTGAAATTATTAATTCCCGAGTATCAATTAAGCTATTGATAGGGAAAATATGTCCTGTGACTGAGGATGTCACATTTCAGGTAACAAGTGATCCCCAGGATTTGGGATCTGTGCCTTTGTTTTTCTTTTGGAAGCAGGCTTTTGGGTCACGCTAAAGGTTTCTTTGGGTATAGTTGTGAAGGCTGGTTGTGGAGGCAGAGGTTGGGAGTTGGATTTCCCACTGTGCCTTCAAGGAGAAAGAGCTGGCCTGTGTCGCTTTGGCTAAGCTCATCACATGCCAAGCAGGGCTTGATAAAGCTGCTTTCTTTGACTGTAGGTCCCACAATTCTCCTAACCAGCCTGGCTATAGGTCAGAATCCTCCGATGTCAGAAGGAGGTCACAATCTGGTCTGTATCTCTGCAAACTGAGAGGCGGTTAACAGTCAGGCAGAGCCTTCATCTGGTCAGGATGGATCTTCCTGTTAGGTCAGCGTTGAAGGTCAGCTTTATGACCTGTTTAGAGCTATGGTGTCATAGTGGATAGAGTGTCGGGCAGGAATTCAGGAGGTCCTAAACGAGGAACCTAGAAGAGTGAAGACGACCTTAAAAATAACTTTATTCAGAAAAGCTTCAAGGCCCCCTTGTACTAATCGATAACTACCTATTTTCTTTAAAGATGCTCCTGAAATTATTAATTCCTTATTTTCAATTACGCTATTGATAGGGAAAATATGTCCTGTGATTGAGGATGTCACACTTCAGGTAACGAGTGATCCCCCGGATTTGGGATCTGTACCTTTGCTTTTCTTCTGGAAGCAGGCTTTCGGGTCACCCTAAAGGTTTCTTTGGGTATAGTTGCGAAGGCTGGTTGTGGAGGCAGAGGTTGGGAGTTGGATTTCCCACTGTGCCTTCAAGGAGAAAGAGCTGGCCTGTGTCGCTTTGGCTAAGCTCATCACATGCCAAGCAGGGCTTGATAAAGCTGCTTTCTTTGACTGTAGGTCCCACAGTTCTCCTAACCAGCCTAGCCATGGGTCAGAATCCTCTGATGTCAGAATGAGGTCACAATCTGGTCTGTATCTCTGCAAACTGAGAGACAGTTAACAGTCAGGCAGAGCCTTCATCTGGTCAGGATGATTCTTCCTGTTAGGCAGGGGTGGGCAATTAATTTCTATAGGGGGCCACATGAAAAATATGAACTGTGTTCGAGCGCCGAACCAACTTTTCTTAAAAATAAAATGAAACAGTGATGTTATGATTGTTTTTATTTAAACTTGTTAATCTTCACAAATACCAAAGAGTTTTTTTGTGGTATGTTAAAGATAAACAACTAATCAACTTTAGACAAAAAGCTATAAATAGTTTTGATGTTCAAAACTGTTGGCGGGCGGTACAGGAGTATGTGGCCCTCGGGCCGCACTTTGCCCAGGTCTGATGTACACTCACACGTGCCAAAAATGGGACTCGGAGTACTGGTCTTTATGCTAAAACTCAACCCTTTTTACCTGGGCCCATCGCACTCTCAAGCCTCAGTTTCTTATAAGAGTGGTGATAAAATCAATATGATGAGACTCTACGGTACTGTAGAACTGGTAACAGGGTGTGTCAACATTATATATAATCTTTTTTTACTGATGAGAGTGATAGCCTTATTGGTGTACTTTTATGAAGTCATCATTATTCTCCTGTCTTCCTCAATAAAACGTAGCTATACTAAGGCATGCACAAGTTTAAATAAATTTGCATTTCATTGTCTTCTTTTTAAAAAGAAGTCCAAGCCAAACTCAAGCTGACACCAAAGATAGCTGCCCAGCATGGAGGTCATCATCATCTAATTAGTTTTGCTACATTGCCACAATAATATTGCCTGACAGGACACTGAACTGAGCCTTAGAAAGCAATCAGCAACTAACAAGCATGATGGGCATTAGTTACAGCTAGTGACAGAGTAATTAGCAACTGACTGTGCCACTTTACATGAAAAACCTGGAGATGCACAGTTTTGTTTACTTGAAAGACCACTGATAAAAATGCATTTAGTAAGACATGATTTTCAATATTTTGGGATTCATGAATTCCACCACCTCCTCTCATCCCCTACTCCTCTCTTCCCCCAAAAGTCCTTTCCACTTGTTAGAAGACTTACATAAACTCACTTTTTCACTGCCCCTTATTTGGAAGCGACATGGAATCTGATGATGAGATGGTGCAGGTGAAGATAATATATTAGCTTTATTTATATACTTTAAAAGTGGCTAACTCAATTGCATGACTCAAGAGAGCCCTCAGGGCTGCTTACAGCACTCAGGCAGATAAAAGCACATCAGAACAATAAAACTCCTCAGTTTAACTGAAGAGTGGCTAAAGAAATCAAATACAAAACAGATAGAACAGACTCAATAAAATCTCCAAAATGAAAGAAAGTAAAATAAAACACAACTACAGCCAACCCCTGGATTTAGATGAATTGTATGATAAAACTCAACCATTAGGCACAAGTGACTTTTAAAGTGGTTGGAACTGCCATCTTCCTGAAAATACATACACACTACCCGTAACCAAAAGGCAGACTGCTATGAGGCCCACTGGTCAGGTTGATTTAGAATGGTTTAGAATTATGGGATTTATCATCAACCACATCTAAGTGTTGCTAGATTAAGTTTAGAGTTTATGAAATTTACTCTTTGGGGGTACAGTTCCCTCGGAGATGCACCATGTTTATTCTCAGTGTCTGGTATTCAGGCAAGTAGGTGAAGACTTTTCTCTTCAGGCATGATTTTTTAAATGGATTGTTGTACTTTACTGTTTTCAATGTGTTTTGGTGTTGCTTTTGTTTGCTGTTTTCTAATATGTTTGATCTTTTTTAGTATTTGTATACTTTTAATTTATAACTTTTAACATTGCCTTTGAATCATGTAAACTGCCTTGGGTCCTTTTAAGGTGAACAGTGTGGTTATGTATGTATGTATGTATGTATGTATGTATGTATGTATGTATGTATGTATGTATGTATGTATGTATGTATGTATGTATAAATAAATAAATAAATAAATAAATAAATAAATAAATAAATAAATAAATAAATAAATAAATAAATAAATAAATAAATTTCCTTTAGGTAAAATGGCTAAGAGCCACTAATAGACCTTTCCTCCATTAACTTGTCTCATTTCTTTTAAAAGGACCATCTGTCAGATTCTGTTCTCAATTTTTTTACTGAAATATCTTGAGCGTTTCTCCACTTTTGTGCAATTTGAAATTCTTTTTTAAAAAGTTCCACTGCATTGTGTGACAATGAATCCCACATGCTAATTATGCATAAGGCCAACCAGAAATACTGGTGCATTTGTTTCCTTGCATGTTTTATGGACATCATGCCACAATCTGCTAAAGGGTACATCTCAGGGTAGTAAGTAAAGAATCATATTGATTGTCCCAATAAAGACCCAAGTAGAGAATACATAGATTTTTACTGTTCAAATAAGTCTATTGTGGACACTTCAGGCACGTTTGTTCTTTGAGGTTCTTCACTGCTGATCTAGAGAGATCTTTATGTTTTGTTGCCCCCCCCCAGGGCAACATTGGCCCTCTGATGGTCATAATGCACCATGACTACTGGCAGTATGCACATCCTGACATACTGTCTGTACAAAATCCTTTCTATGCATAAAAGAGGAAGGAAGAAGCAGACACAAGTACACAAATGAATGGGTAATCTCATTTTTAAATACAGACACATTTTAAATGCAGTGTTTGGTGGACTTTCTCCCTCACACCTTCCTAGTGCCTCAACATTCTGGGCAAGCTAGCTTCAAAGAAAATCCCTATTTATTTTTAGGCATTTGTTTCTTTGATTCCTATCCTGCCTTTCTCTCAAAATCGGGACTCAAGGGAGCTCATAGCAAGATGAACTAAAAGTGGTATAGTTGAAAACATGCAAGTATAATTTTAAAACAATTGAATTAAAAGCACGGCTTTATGGTTCTTTGTGACCATACATTTGCCAAAGGTCACTCTGAATGAAACATATACAGTAAGTCTTTGCCTGTCAATGTTAGGGAACTGGGAAGGGGGATAACATAGTCTACTTGGGAATGGATTTCCACACCTTCAGACAAAAACCAAATCCTCTTTTCATTCTGCCCATGGATCCCACTGTGCTAAGTAGGAAGCCATAAAATATGTTTCAGGGTGCTACCAAATCCTTCCTTCCTTCCTAAATCCCTATAGAGACTGAGAAAAGCCTCCTCTCAGCCCCATATGCTTGGGATGAAACCCCACGAGCTGAGGTAGACATGCAACAGAAAACTGTTATCACCTTCAATGTGTGGAGGTCATTATCCCTATACTCTGGATGTTTGATCTCTAGGGGTAAGAGCCCCTGCCCCCCCCCAATCCTGTCAGGACAAATGAATTAACCTATTAACCTTTTTCTGTGTACTATTTAAACCTTGGCAGGTGTCGCAAAGCTCCTTTTTGCCCTCTTTCTAAAGGCTTCCTCATAGTCCAGTCATTCTGACACCAAATATGCCCTATAAACTGTATCTAAATCTTTGATTAGCAATATCCCTCTAGGAAGTTGTTTTTACTGAATCCCTCCTGTAAAAGTGAAAAACCTTGAAACCAGTTAGATGAATTCCAGGCTACATGCTTGCTTCTAATCCTTTCCTGATTATTCCTCTCCTCTTTATCATTTTCTTTCTGCTCAGGGACATGAAAAAGTAATGAAAACACCGACCTTTGGAAAAGTTATTGTGTTTGGATTATACATTCTGAAGTCTCTCAGCAACGTGGCCACTAGGCTTTGGAACATCATATTCCCCCATTTATGGGATTATTTATGTTAGACTTTCTCCAGTGTTGCACAGTGAGGAATCATGTCAAATAGATCAGCATCCATCTTTTGTGATGAAAGGGAATTATCAGGAGATTGGAGGTTGGGATGCTGCTTAGCAGAAGATGTCCTCTCTTTCTCCACTCAATTTATTTTCTGAAGGCATATAAAGTACATAGAAAAACTGCCAAAGCAGCACCACAAACAGAAAAAAGAGCTATGCTGCAAAACAAAACAAAACAAAACAGAGACATTCCAGATAGATAAATGACACTCAAAAAAACTAGGTCTGGTTTAGGACCAAGGCGTAAACTGCCCTATGGTAATTCAAATTGTGTATCCAAAGCAAAATAAGAAATGAAGCAAAAGTGACAGAGATCTTTTAATGCCACAGACAAATGCTAAGAAAGGAGAACCCCAGTTAAGTGGGATGCACCAACAATCCATGGTAAAAGAGCCAAACGTGGAGTGTTATAAAGTGCATAGGGATCTTGCAAGTGTAAATCTTGCTTGTCCTTGTAGGTGAAGATGAGGAATTGCAACATTCTTCTCATCATCCTTAATTCAATATGGATATGGGAATCTAAAATCATTGTGCACACAATCCCTTGCTTAGATGAAGAAAGTGAGGAGAAAGGGTTTTCATTTTAAGCTGGGGGGGAAGCTTTGGAAAGGAAGTCTAGTCCCTGGCCTTGGAGGCACCACCCTCCCGGGAGGGAGGGGGAAGTGGGAGGCCTACCTTCTAAGGGTTTTTTTAAATAAAAAAGTGCCTTGACCTAAATCTGCAAGGGATAGTATATAGATAGACTATATTCGAAAGAAAGAAAGAAAGAAAGAAAGAAAGAAAGAAAGAAAGAAAGAAAGAAAGAAAGAAAGAAAGAAAGAAAGAAAGAAAGAAAGAAAGAAAAAGGAGAGGTGGGACCAACTTGGCTGCTATAATAATAATAATAATAATAATAATAATAATAATAATAATAATAATAATAATAATAATAATAATAATAATAATAATAATAATAATAGCAACAACAACAACAACAACATCAACAACAACATCAACAACAACAATTAGAAATTGGGACTTTGTTAAAGGGTTGGGGTTTTGGAAAAAAAGTTTAGGGGGATAATAGATCAATTATATTTAGAGAATACCTCTGTAGCAATAGTTAATGATGGGATGACAGATCAAATAGCTCTTGGCCGAGGTACTAGGCAAGGTTGTCCTCTCTCTCCAGTTCTGTTTTGCCTGGTTATTGAAATGTTGGCAAATGTAATTAGGAACGATGATTTAATTGAAGGTATAGGAGAAAAGAAGACAAAGATTAATTTATTTGCGGATGATTCCTTATTGACAGTGAAAAACCCGTTAGAATGTATAGATAAAATTAAAACACACTTAGAAAAATTTGGAAAAATAACCGGATTAAACATAAACTGGCAAAAATCTGACTTAATGTTGTTTAATTATAGTAGAATAGAACAAGAAAAGTTTACTGAAAAACATGATTTTAAAATATGTAAAACAATTAAATACTTAGGAATAGATTTAGCGAAAAATATTCAAAAGATAAAGGATTATAATTATAACAAACTAAAGGAAGTAATTAATAAGAAACTACAAGAATATGATAAGTTCAAATTATCTTGGTTTGGAAAGATTGCATTGGTAAAAATGAAAATTTTACCAAAAATTAATTTTCTATTCAGAATGTTACCAATGCAGTTAACAGAGGATGAGTTGAAATATTGGCAAGGAATAGTTAACAAATATTGTAATGAAGGGAAGAAATCCAGAATAAATAAAAAGTATTGGTATAAAACAACAAAAAAAGGTGGTATAGGTTTGCCAAATATAAGAAACTATTATTTAGCTAACCAACTGAGGTTTATTGGTGAAATTATATATAATCCGGAAAGGTTAATTTGGTGGGAAATAGAATCATCAGAACTACAAGGAAATATAGAAAAATATTTATTTGCTAAAGGTAAGAAAGATAAAATAAGTCAAGTTAATAATCCTTTTTTAAAGACACTGTTAAATATATGGTATAAGTATAAAAAGAATTTATGTTCATCATACTCTCCATTTAGATTAGTGACAGAAATAGAAGATTTTCCTACCAATATGAAGGTGTATATGGATTTATTTAAAGAAGAAAAAGTGATTAGACTGAAAGATTGGCTGTATAAAATGAGATCGATAGATCAAATGAAACAAGTATTTCAAAACAAGACTATTTCATGGTTGAACTATGCACAACTGGAAAGATGGACTAAGGAATGGGCAAATAAATATAATAAAGCGACTAAACACACACACACACACACAGAACATACAAAATTTGAGCAATTTTTACTCTCATATGAGGACATTCAGATGACTGACTCAGTAAAAGGTGCAGTGAGTAAAATTTATTCACTTCTTAATTTAGAGGAAGAAGAAAGTGAGAAAGAAGGATTGAAATTGGTGTGGGAACAAGATATTGGGAAAAGAATAAATGAAGAAGAATGGAGGAGGATATGGAAAATGAGGATTTTAAGATTGATGTCAGTAAGAATAAAGGAAAAATTTTTTAAACTTAGTTTAAGATGGTATTTAACACCGGTAAAATTAAACAAAATCAACACCAGTCATCCGAATGTCTGTTGGAAATGTGAGAAAGAAGTTGGTACATACTTTCATATGTGGTGGGAATGTGAAAAGGTACAAAGTTTTTGGAGACAAATTTTTAAAGAATTAAGTTGTATCTGTGGAAAAGATATAGAATGTAAGGCTGAGATTGCTTTGTTATCAATATATGAGAATGTGGAATATGACAAAATGATTAAAGAATTGATAACTAATCTAATAACAGCAGCTAGATTGATTATTGCTAGACAGTGGAAATTAAAGACTGAATTACAAATTGAAGAATGGTATAAAGAAATATGGAATATAGCATTAAATGATAAATTAACTTGTAATTTAAAGATGAAGAAAGGAGAGTTGAAAAAGAATAATTTTTATGTAATATGGGGCAAATTTTTGGAATATGTGTTAATAAGGGGAAAAGGGAGAGCTCCAAATCAAGAATCTATGCAGTTCTGGAGAGGAGGACAATAGAAGAAGAAGAATGAGAAGAAGAAGAAAAAGAAGAATATGGCAAGAGGTCCCGTATATGGTGGTGGGGAACACTGTTATTGTGTTGTAAGTGTATATGTTTTATGTATATGATTTTTTTGTTATAGTTAATAAAAAATTTCAAAAAAAAAAAAAGAAATTGGGCATATTGATACATCCATTACACTAAGCCCTTGGCTGTAATCTGCTACCCACTTTCTTTGTTTACTAAAGGCACCTCCTTTTTGCTGGTATAGGACCTGTAAGTGAGCTTTTAATTAGAAGTAAAGGGCAGCCCCGTATCTGGGCGGTAACAAGCAATATGGCCCCTAAAAGGAGCAAGGAGGTAAGAAGGGGAATCAACCAGTTAATTGCAAAGCTGCCCCATGATCTCCTACAGTGGTTTCTTCATCTGATGAAGAATGGCCGGATTATAGATCCATACGGGAAAAACTCTGTAACCTGGAAAGGGAAAGGGCACGAGTAGAAAGGGATGAAGGTTCTCTAGCAATTAGGAGTGTACACAGGGAGTCCTAAGCACAAAGGTCGGCGGAACTCAAGAGAATGGGTGACATCATGTGGTCTTGTATGGCAGTTCTAGAAGAAGAAAGGACCAGCCCTTCTGGGGTGTCTTCTGTGGCAACCACTCCAACGATGGAGTGAAGACAATTCCCAACAGCTACTCAGAATTTGGGATGGCCTCTGCTCACATCAGCTAGCATGCAGACCCAGGCAAGTGGCAGAAATGGCTACCACAGAGAAGTCACCGATAGAGCAGTGAAATGTGGGCAAAGGAACTAGCATTAGCCAGCTGGAACAAAGCAAGGCTGGCCATGGCAGCCTACTAGCAGTGGCACCAGGTGGGTCAATGCCAGGAGACAGGATCACCACACTGGGCACAAACTGCGAGTGCTTGGCCTTGGGGAACCAGGAGCCAGTCAGTGCCAGTCCTTATGGCCTCGCCTCAGCAGGTGACACATGTTGCGGCTCCAAGAGTAGCAGGGGCCTTAGCAAACTTAGCTCTGGGCCACAGGGTGGTAGATCAAGCCAATGCCAACAGGGGAGTAGGATTGGTGCCTGCATAGACAGCAGTTATGAACACTGGGTATAACTCAGTAGCTAGGTGTACCCTGCCAGAAGGTAACCAGTCTCTAACACTGGGGGACCACATTTTGCCAGCCATAGTGGAAACAATTTGGTGAGGCAAATACATTGATGTATTTGAGCTGCTGAACAGTAAAATGGAAGAGAAAAAGATAGACAAGGAGTAGGAGAGGGATAGAGAAAAAGTGTGACATCGCAGACAGATGCTGGGCAAATTGGTTGCCAGGGTTTTTTGTTTATGCAGGAATGGTGATATGTGCCCACCCACTGGGCATGTGTAGCTTCTTTATGATGAGGGGTTCCATATGCATGTGACACTACGCCCTAGCTTGCTCTGGGATGTGCCACATTATGTGCTTTGGCTGCGCTTAATGATGCCATCCTGCCTAATTTTGGGAGATAGGTTTGATAATGGTCATTTGGTTCAGAGAGCACAGGCAAATGTGTTCTGTATAGTAGTGGGCCAGGTGGTTCAACCCCACCTGCTCTGCTGGGAATTCAGTGCTCGGGGGTCATGAAGTAGAAAGACTTGTAGATTCAGGCATCAATGCACCATTTCCATGGGGCCATACGCATCAGCAACATGTTCCAGAGGTAGAACAGGTGGAGCAGGAGGGAGGGAGCCAAGGAGTGGGCACAAGCCACCTACCGGCTTCACCAATGTTTAGAAAGGGTCCCAGTCCAATTAGGGTGTTAATATTGGAGAGGTTGTTAAAAGATTACCCTGACAAAGATGCAGCAACATTTTTGTTGGATGGTTTTGGTGAGGGTTTTCGTATCCCAGCCAAAGGAGACAGAATAGCCACATAGACAATTTAAAGTTTGTTAAAGGATGGGAAAAATATTTAAGGAAAAGATACAGAAAGAGTTGGCAGAGAGAGGGGTGTTAGGGCCCTTCCAGATCCCACCAGTTGTACACCTTAGGGTATCTTCTTCGGGGGTTGCTTCACAATCTGTCATTCTCAGCAGGGGATTCAGTTAATGATAGGATCCCTCAGGAACTGTACACTGTGCAGTATACATATTTTGATGCTGCAGTGCACATGGTGCGGAGTTGTGGGATGAGAGTGTTGCTGGGGAAGTGTGACATAAAATTGGCCTTCAGGCTTCTCCCCGTTTATCCTGAGGATTTTGGGTTTAGTGTTTGAAGATGGTTTTTATATGGACAGGTCATTGGCTATGGGACATTCAGTGTCTTGTTCAGTTTTTGAGCAGTTGGGTACTTTTTTGGAATGGATGCTGAGGCACTGTCTACCTTGTGCATGGGTAGTGCATTATTTAGATGACTATCTTTTTTGTGGAGTACATGGCACGTCCCAATGTAAGCACCTCATAACTGCCTTCCAGGGGCTAACACAGGAACTTGGGGTCCTGTTAGCAGAGCAAAAGACATAGGGATCTTGTCAGGTATTAACTTTTCTAGAAATTGAGCTGGATACTATCAAGCAATCCAGTCGCCTCCCAGAAACGAAGTTGAAAGACCTAAGAGTTAGATTGTACAACATGCTAAGACAGAAAAAATTACCTTAAAACAATTTCAGGAGTTGGTGGGGCACCTGAAATTTGCTTGCAAAGTGGTGGCGCCAGGCAGCCCCTTTTTGCAGCATTTTTGCAATGCCATGAAGGGCCTCACAAAGCAGCATCACAGGAGAAGACTTACAATAGGGATCAAGGAGGACATTAGAGTATAGATACGCTTCCTTGAGGAATTCAATGGATTTTCATTCTGGAGGGAGGACAGAAGGCTGGGCTTAGAATTACAGGTGGAAACTGATGCAGCCGGATCAATGGGTTATGGCATATATTACAGCGGGAAATGGTGTGCAGAAAAGTGGCCAGATGAATGGCTAACTTCCAGAGTTACAATGGACCTCATGTTTTTGAGCTTTTTCCAACAGTTTGGATGTTATGGCTGTGGGCAGATGAGTGGGCTATCAGATAGGTTTAGCTGTTAAATGAATTAGTTGTTTGTTAGAATAAATATGTCTGTTAAGTTAAAGGATAATATGCTAACGTAACTAAGTCAAGTACATGTTTATATATAAAGCACCAAATGTCAAAGCACTGTGAGTTTATTCTATTCTGCATGTTTTAAACAGTAAAAATTATTTAATGTTTTTAAAGAAGACCAAGTTATCATTTTATTTACTTTCAGCTGCTGGCACACATATACACACATGGGAGAATTTTTACTCTGAGTATTTTTTTATTATAACTCCTGAAACCTCTGTGTGCAATCTGTCAGTTACATTTAATATATATTTTTATAACCAAACCAACAGACTGAAAGACAACAAGGGCTGCAGAAGGACCAAATTGACTGAAACAGCCAGTGAGTTTTGCCTCTCGCCATTGATGTGCACTGCATATGTATGTGTGAAGCAGCCCTCCTGTTCTCTTTACCTGCAAATATATCTCATAACTGGAGTATACAGCCAAATCTCAGTTCTTCCAGAAAGGTATGTGTGTTGGAGGGGGGGGATGAACTACAACATCACAAAATAGTCATATATTTTTGCTTTTGTTTTGTTCTGTTGTGTTTCTCTCTCTCTCTCTCTCTCTCTCTCTCTCTCTCTCTGTGTGTGTGTGTGTGTGTGTGTGTGTGTGTGTATGTGTGTGTGTGCTGGAAATACTTTGTATTACATTAAACTTAACAGCTGCTCCATCATTGATTAAAAATTAGGGTAAATAAATTACACTGTGTTGCATTTCAAAAATGCTAAGCTCTATAATGGGATTAATTTGTTTCATACATTCAGCCTTAATTGGGTGTTTGAAGGTATAATTTCACTTTTTATTTTACATTTCCAGCTGACATTAATGTTCTGTTTGAACAGCAGTGCAACCAAGTTTCTCAAATACTAATAGCATTGGCTTAGCTGTGATTCCATCATTAACATACATATGACCCTTATGGCAAGGATCCTGTAGTGATTGTATTAGTTACTGGTTCCTGGTGTTAACTTTATTGTGCAGAAAAGTCTCATCTAGAAGTTATTAGAATTTTACGCTGCTTATTCCAGGAACATTCTTGAACACCTGCAGTCCTTTTCAAAAGTTCTGAAAATATCAGCTTCTTAACACACACATCCACATGTTGGAAAAATGAGTATATTTCCAGACAACACAGTCTTGTGACACCTTTAAGACAGGCACATTTTATCTAGCATGGTGTTTACAAGCATAGTCTAATGCTTCAATATGCCTGAGTTCCATCCATCTGAAGAAGTGGACTCTGCTCATGCTCTTGGCAGATAATACATGTCAGGTGCTAGTGCTACAATATTCTTCCTCCCTCCCTCCCTCCCTCCCTCCCTTCCTTCTCTCATCTTCTTCTTCTTCTTCTTTTGCAGTGACTTTTACCTTTTACAGTAGCAGTAGGACCTGTATGTGCGTGCATGCATGCATGTTTCCATGTAAGCTTCTGCTAAAAATTGGCAGTAGCAATTTTGTGGGCAGCCTGGTCATTGTTTTGCAACCACCATAATCCTTTCATTGTTAAATGCAAACATGTACACACACAATGGAGAATATTGTATTCATTTAGGTTGTTGTAAAGGAAATCCACATGGCCTGTCTCACTTTTTGTGTGAGACCCAAATCTCTGACCCACATTATTTTGCTGCGGTTACACACGGGCCTGCCACAGTGATATCACAAGAACCTGCCCTCATGACATTTTAAGGGCCTGGCTCTTTGGCCCTTAAATCTCGGGGAATAGAAAGCTGGCTCTTTTTTAGCTGTTCAGTCCTGCGAACCTTTGTAAAGATACAAAAGCTCAGCTGTTTTAGTATCCTAAATGCTAAGTGCAAACAAAGAACGCTAGTTTGCATGGCCCACAGTACAAGACAGTCTGAAACCTGAAACGTTGACTGTATTATGTGCTTGCCTCCTCTTTTACAGCTGAGTGGGCTGGGTATTAGAAAAGGTAGGTTTGTGGGTAGCCAGAGGTTAGAGAGCAAAATGTAAATCTGGGATGTCTGAGCAGTTTTTCAGCACCGAAGTCCTTTGTGCCTTGTGACATTTTATAGATGAGTAAAAAATCTATACAACTATTTGAAGAATAAAATAAAACATTGCTTGAAATCAAGCCCATGTCCCTGCTGGCAAGCTTTGCCATTTGCTGCCACTCACAGTAGTTCCTGAAAATTGTAAACAGCAACTGAGGCTGTGAGAATGGATGACAAGAGTGGGAAGCAGGGAACACCAGTTATTTAACCATGTTTCCCTCTTAAAAATAGACTCCCCCCCCCCTTTATTTATACAGGCTATGTAACTGCATAGAGCCTCAGAGCCTGGAAGACTGCTCAGACTGAAATTGTATCCATATCTGTATGAGTGGGGGACAGGTAAGAATGTTTTTTTTTTAAAAAAAAAAATCAGACATCAGATCTTTAAACGTACTCTTCTAGCCTGCTCCAAATTTGTCATAAAGCAAGCCAATACTGTCTACAATTAGTCTGCCAATTATTGTCCTAATTTGAGAACCCACTCAAAAGTTATAACTTTTTGTTTGGACTGTCCTCTCCTATTAGAAATGGCATGCAAAAGGTTGTTTTGACTGGTCACATAATATCAGAGGCGCAACTCTAACATGGCATGCCCTTCAGTCAAGAAGAGAATGGGCAACTCAGAGTTAGTTTATCAGAAAGGTTATGGTGCAGCAGAGCTACTTCTCTGTTCCCTTCATTTGTGCTGTTGTCATACCAAAGGCTGGAAGTAACTAGTTACAAGTAATATGATTATTTTTAACTACACATTACAATAAAGGTAATGGATAGCCCCAACAAAAAGTAACAAACATTCACGAGCTTACTTTTTAGATGTAAAGTGCATCTTTTCTAGTTACTTTCAAATGTTTAAGGGCATTTTACAGCTATTTGAAAAAAAATTCTTAATAAAAGGATGGCTAAAATCCTGTTGCATTTCACATAACATAATGTAACAACTGTAAAAGTTTGCAAGGAATCACACCTAGGCAGTCCACATTGCCTTACCTGATTCTACAATTGACTGAGCTAATGCCCGTGGAACAGTTTACTAGATATGACTTCTGCCTTGGCTTGAATTGTGCAGCTGCTTGCACTTTGAGTTATGCAGGTGTAGCTATGCAGCAGATTTTTTGCCATTGTGTATTACTGGAAGGCTTAGGTCTTTTTAGGAGAGGCAGTTCTTGGAGGTGCCCTGTACAGAGACTAATGGGCACCAGTTCTACAACTCTCACAAAGACCAAGACTTCTCAGAAAGCACTGGGGCAGTTTTCTTTTTGGACATGAAGTGAGCCTGAGGCAGGAAGTAAAATGAAGATGTGTGTCTGTAGGGAAAAACTCCCAGACATCTGCCTCGGGAATTCTTGGACTATTCCAAGAGTTGGAGCAATAATATTAATAAAGAGCATGGCACACTCTTAGTAACAAACACTCGTGTCTTATTTTGTTTGGGGTTTTCTTTTTCTTTTTTTCTTCTTTGTTCCGGTCATTTATTTAAAAGGGCATTTTGACACAGTGGGACACGGTGTTGAAAAAAAAAATTGTCAAGTGCTGCCAGCTTTTCGCTCCTACCTGAGAACTAACAAAGAGAACAGCAAAGAGCAAAACAAAAAAACACAATGGAACAAAAACAAAAGAACGTCTTATATCTTGCATAAAAAGCCTTGTATACAAGCTCTCACACATAACAGAAACTTTATGTGCATAAGCCACTTCTGAAGCAAAGAAAGAAAGAAAGAAAGAAAGAAAGAAAGAAAGAAAGAAAGAAAGAAAGAAAGAAAGAAAGAAAGAAAGAAAGAAAGAAAGAAAGAAACACACACACACACACCACTTCCCTGCCTCCCATCCTCTCTCTCTCTCTCTGAAAATAAAAATGCACAAAAGTGTTTATGATCCCACTCAGTGGAGAGAAGACTTTTGAAAGTTCTTTCTCTGAAGTGAGAATGAAGATTAAGAAAATATTGACATCCCTCATAACCACTGATAGCCCCATCTTCTATGAATTTCTCCTGTTCCCTTTCAAAAACAGTCCAAGTTGGTACCCATCATTACATCTGCTTCATTACACTGTATCACTACACCAAGCTCACTACATAGATCAGGTGGTCTTGGCAGTCTTCAAAAAGGTAGAATGCTTCAGGCAATATGGGCCAGAATTAGAGATGAGCTTGAACCTCTGAAGCAGCAGTTCATGTGGGTTTCTCTTTTAGACAAACAGGCATTTGGCCCTTCCCAGCTCCACCTCCTCTACCAGAGGAGACAGGGTTGGAAAGCACCGAAGGATGAACCGGCATGAATCACTGGTTTTACAGTTCATACTCATTTCTAGTTTAGATCCAACTGACAATTTACATTTATTTAATGGAAATTATGAGAGCATCCCAGTGTGGTGTAGTAGACTGACTGATGGATGAGGACTCGGGAAACCTGGTTTTGAATTCCTGCTCAGTCATGGAAACTCATGGGAGGTGGTTTGCCACTGGTAGAACCACTCCTTAAATATCTCACTTACTTTGAATGTCACTTGATGATGCATAACACATTACTAGGGAAATAGCATAAACCTTGATGGGAAATTGCTGCTCAATAACAAGGTGCCAACTGCATTGCTGGACATGT
Organism: Pogona vitticeps; assembly: GCF_051106095.1. Lineage (NCBI taxonomy): Eukaryota > Metazoa > Chordata > Lepidosauria > Squamata > Agamidae > Pogona > Pogona vitticeps. The sequence continues at coordinate 216,603,438 of NC_135784.1, read as the reverse complement.
GCAAAATTGCATGATGGAGGAGCTGCCCAGGAATGCTACCACAACTCCATTACTTTGCAGCAATTTGACACTAAAGTTCTTGTGACTTCCTTTACACAAGTGTAAATCAGCAATTGGATTCTGGCCAGTATTTGATTCTTCATTATGAATCAACCCAGACCAGAAAGAGGATGCCATCGACCACATTCATCCAGTAACCACTTTGCTCTACACAGAATGTATGCAATGTCATTATCCCTTTCCACTCAAAGATAGCAAGCCAGAAAAATGTTATTTTGCTAAACGGTCAGGCTCTCCCCTGTCCCCAGCCTTTTGCCAATTGATTTTAACCCAGAGAAAACATATGTGAATATAGCAAAGAGATGCTGAGCTATGCTAATGACAAGATCCACCTTCATTCACATACTCTGGATGCTGAGCTGGAACCATCAAGGCTGCATGTTAACCTTCATTTCAGGACAAGAAAAGCCAGATCCTGTGACCTTTATACATTATGCAGATAATACACATTTGCCCAATTTATCCGATTCTGCATAATTTATAATGTCATCTTAAGTATTTCACTTAATGGACTGTGCCTTTGTTAGTCATAGGGTGAAAGAAGGAGATGTGCAGGGGTGCTTGCAGTCTGATTACTAGAAATTGTCCATCAGCAACTCCTCTGTGTTTTGTGATTCTAATACCCCTTGCCCACATATTTCCAAACATTCCATAATCCTAGTGGCTGGAAAGAGGGAGGGGGAAAGATTCTTAGCAAGATTACTTCTTCAGCTGTTGTTATACCCCATAACTTCCCTGTGCTTCTACAGATCTGCAGCATGTACACAGCAAGGTGAAATATATGGGCAAAGTAGTAGTTGTAGTTGGGCAGGACAGTCTTATGTGCTGGAGTTAAAATCTGTGCTGGTCTCCTCACTTCATCCATTATCCTGCCCGTTCATTGTGCCAGGGCAAGCGATAAGGAGTGTTTTTTCTTTCTTCTTTCCCCCTTCCTACAGCTACACATAACTGGGAAGGAGGAGCCTCATGGCACAGTGGTTAAACTGCTATACTGCAACCAAAACTGTGCTCATGATGCGGGGGTTCAATCCCAGGTAGCTGACTCAAGGTTGATTCAGCCCTCTATCCTTCTGAGGTTGGTAAAATGAGTATCCAGCTCACTGGGGGAGGGGGCAATATCTAGCTTGCATAATTAACTTGTAAACTGCCCAGAGAGTGCTTGAAGCACTACATAAGCAGCACACTTGGTTTTTACACATACCTCCTGGCACATCTGGATCCTTTTCCCCTGCTACTGGGATACCACTACAGAAACAAAGATGGCAGTAGAGCTTTCTTTCATTATACCAGAACCTGCCATTGCCCTGTGTGTTCTCCTGCTGCCAGACCTTCCTCTTAACTGCAATTCTACCATTTTGAGAAGTTCTGCTGATGCCCTCTTTGATCAATCTTTCACATACACATCAGCAATGAGTCCATGTCTAAGGAATTTACAAAACTTGAGCAATAATGATTATGTGGATTGACAATGAAAGGATGCATGCATCATACTTAATGTTCAGGCCCAGATGGCGATTAAACTCTAAAGCTACAGGGAAGCTGTGCTTATTTAGAAATACACTACAGGATTGAGTAGAATGAGTTCTATGGCTGGAAGGGGGATGGGATGCGTTACCGAAATCTTCAGTACTGTATTGGTTTTCCTTATCTCCTCAAAGTGCCTGGAACAGATCTTCACCAGGTCACCTGCAAGATCATACTGTGAACAGAGCAGGAACAGAACATAGACAAGTTTATCTTTTCACTGTAAACTTTACAATCTCCCAGCTAGCATGGTCTGGATTGGAGACAAATACTTTCATTACCTGAAAAGAGGTGTTGTGGTTCAGGTTAACAGGCACTATCCTAAGAAGAAAAGGGAGGATCACATATCCATAATGAATGCCGCCCACCAGTCATGTAAGGTGGCTTACTCGCAAGCCTTTGTTTTTGCTCTCTGACTCAGACTGTCAAAAGAGGTGATAGGCCCTAAAAAAAATAGATGTGATCTGTTTTCAGCTGGCTGAGTCATAAGTTGAACGAAGAGATTGAAGAAGGAAGTGTTTAACTGGTGCCAATCCACTTCCCCCTGGGCAGTTTAAAGGGCATATATTGTTCTCAGAACTTGGACATATTACTTTTAAAAATTTTTTGAACACAACCACCCACCAGAATTCTTAGACATCAGGTAAGAATGAGAGAAATATATGCAGAATTCACACCTTCTCCATATTTGCATATCTACATTCCTGTGTTCTACTAAGAGCTTAAGAGTGGGCACAGCCTACTCATTCTCCTGCTTTGTAGAACATTTGACAGAGGACCTAAGAAAACCCATGTTGAGTGAGACAAAATGCCTATGTAGACTAGCATTTAATTCTCACAGCAGTCAACCAGATGGCAGTAAGAACCTTTCAGGATGTGGTCCTCCAGGGAGGGCCTTCTGAGTGGTGGCTCCCAAACTTTCTTTGAAAAAAAGAGACTAAGCTGGTTTCCTCCCTATAATTTTTCCACTGGCAGGCAATCATCTTTATATTCAGGTGAACTTTTTGCACTTGTATGGTTACTGTTATGCATGCCTTATTTGTGGGTGTGAATATTTGTCTTTGTAGGGTTTCTGGATTATTCTTTATTATAAACAGCTGCTTAGCACTAAGTCAAGCCATGTATAAATGTCTGGAATGAATGAATGAATGAATAACAGGATGCTAATGGATCAGGCTTCAGGGGAGTGTGTGTGTGACACTTTATGGAGTTGCATTTAGTATGTTTTAATATTATGACTGAATTGTATATGTTTTAATATTGCAACATTTTTTAAAATGTCCTCCCTCCCCATTTTGTCTTCAGCAGCTTGATGTGCCAGTTTAGAGTAGTATATATTTCAAATAAATAAATAAGCAAGCAAATAAACCTCCAAGTAGGACCTGAGTGCAATCGAATCCAACTGATTCCTAGTAACAAGTTTCAGAGTTACAGTATATGTATCAGAAGGAGTATGGAAAATTCCACAGAACATGACCATTGACACCCCTACGAAGGGTGCAGGGTGGCTGGGAACATCTCCATGAACTCCAGACTCTAGCTGCTACTTGAACTGGCCTTTATGTAAGATGGGGAAGCAGCATAGGAAAGATGGTTGAGTGCTTGATTCTTCCTGTCTGGATAGTCCACAAAGCAAGCTTAGTTAATTCCACTAGTCCCCCGATTTCCCCTGTCCTTTGCCTGGGCCAGACTTCCCATCATTAGGGTAGTACAGTCTACAGTCCAGCAGTAGATGCCCTTTAAGGGAGACCTGTAATGCCAGGTTTTTCAAGCTCTTCTGTCCTCTGAGCTCATCCTGCCTCCTATGGCTGTACCAAAGCCACTCCTTCTGCCACTTCCTCCACCAGTTCTTCCTCGGTGTTGGGGTGAGGTGGGAATGCCCAGCAGGTCATCTCAGTCTCCAAGGGCTCATCGGAGTTGGTGGGCTGGAAAGAAGCATGTCTCCCCTGCATCTTTGCCATTTAGCAGGCCAGAATGGTGTCCATTCCCCAGTCCAGAAGTACTAGACCTCAGCCTTCTCCATGGCATAGAAGATGGGCATCAATTCTTCCACAGCCTCTGCTCACTCCACCCACTCAGACTCCCTAAATCGTAACATGTAAGAGCCAAAATCCTCCCCTTACTCCTCCTCCTCATATAGCACTGCTCTCAGCAGCTTGGTATGCCAGTATATCACCCTTGGGGCAACTCATCAGCCTCTGCTACCTTCTTCTTATGTGGGGCTTTGGTCTCACTCCCAGCACTCTCTAGTATCCCTGGCCAGAGTGTACCCCCTCTCATCATACAAAATTTGGGGAACGACTCTTAAAAGAATGAAGCAACATTGTGAAGTTACCTCCCATAGGGAGAGGGAGAGTAGGATCCTCAACAATGAATGTAAATCCAAACTTGTTTCACTCTTGCATGTTAGTAGGAGGAACCATAGGATTACTGTCCTCACTCTGTGAGAGGATGAGGTGTTATCTGGTGCTCTTTATAAGAAAAGGAGAACAAGAGCTCTCTCTCTCTCTCTCTCTCTCTCTCTCTCTGTGTGTGTGTGTGTGTGTGTGTGTGTGTGTGTGTGTGTGTGTGTGTGTGTGTGTGTGTGTGTGTGCACGCACGCGCGTGTGCGCAAATAAAGCAAGATTTTGCAAATAAAACAACTGTACTGCTTGATTGCTTGGCCTTTTAAGGATGAGAAGCATTCAAGAGGTTGTTTGCATCTTTTAAAATAATAAGACACTCACTCTATATCTGTTGTGGATGTGTTTGCATGGGGGTGCGGGTGCCAGTGTGCTCATGCACATGTGTTTCTGTTAAAGGGAAAGTACACTAGTTTGGAGCAGAGACAATTATTGAGTCCTTGATGAGAACAAAAAATAGCACTCCTTGTCAATGGCCGAAATTGACAGGAACAGAACATTAAGAAGACAGGATTGTTTTTGTTTTTTTAAAAAAAAACACATTCCTGTTCAGGGCAGAGTATTTTATTTCTTCATCCAGATAGAAGATAAGACATTCCATAGCTAACTTTGGCAAGCCTATACACAATCTCTAGCTCAGGTTTAGTTTCCTTCTGTCCTTTTAATTTCACGGACAGTTCCTGGGCAGGCAATTTCATGGAGCAGAGAGGAGAACTGTGTCCCCCTTCATCTGAAACTGAGCACCATCTACAAAATTGAGGGCATTGAGAATCTTAAAAGGATTCGCTTCTAGGCATGGATATATTTTCATGCAGAAGGCAGCTCTCCTGGAAACCCAGGAGAGCTCCAGTTCATTTGGGCAAGAAATAGAGAAGAAGGACATAAATAGATGTTGCTTCTGTAATGACATTGTGCAAACAGTAAGTAGACACCAGAGAGCTAGCCACACTCTCAGGACAGACCCCTAATAAGGTAGCATTCATATTCAATCACCTAAAGAGAAAGTCCTTGTCTTTTTAAATGTGGATCACACTTAGATTCACATGGCCATTAAAAATGTTTCTCAGGCATCGCTGGAGGCTACAATGATATCTCATCTTTTTTTTTTCCTGGTTCATGTACCGACACCAAAGAGCCCATTGCCGTTATATAAAAAGCTGCCATGAGTTGCTTAATGTTAAGACACAGTTCTCTCACTTCCTCATTCTTGAATAGGGTTAGGGATTCTTTTGAAAATGGGCATTCATGATCAAAGGGCTACCCACTTAAAAAGTATCTTCAATAAATAATCAAAGAGCTCCCCTGCTGTTTTCTTTAGGATATAGTGCTCCCGTTATAATTACTACTTTCGATTTTTTACTCTCTCTCTCTCTTTAAGAGAAAAAGAGAGAAACAGAACATTTGAAATAAATTACATATAGGTGTTGGCACACAGGATAAAAGGGGGGAGGTAGGCATTATAATTCTAATTGTAAAAATCAGTTGTACAAGGGCACTTGGTGCCCACTGTCAGTGGTGGGGCAGAAGATACAGTAACCAGTGTGGGAGCAGGGCTGGGGCCAAAGTGGGTAACTGTACAGACACAAGAGAGGCATTCTCTCTTTCTCTTTCTCTCATGCCCATGCCCAAGCATGTATACAGACACACACACACACACACACACACACACACACACACACACACACACACACACACACACACACACACACACACACACACACACACACACACATACAAAGAGAGAGAGATCCACACATATATCCATACATCAATTTCTGCTTTTTGCAGGGAAGCAGGCAGGAGTAGAATAAATAGGTGTAGCTTGCACCTGATGTGAGACAGCCCATCCACTTGCCTTAGTGAACAAGCTGCTCCATTTTCTGAGCAGCATTTGGAATTCTCATCTGAATTTTTTGTTGCATATTTCTTGTCTAAAGTTCTTGGTATTGTTTCTGGAGTGGAACCACACTGGGGATTTTCAATAGTTCCTCTGCCCTTGTTCCCCTACCCCATTTTTAAAGAACAGAGTATGGGGCACTCTCATTGGTACATGCAAATAACTTATTACTATTGATGATCTGGGTGGATGCCACAGATGCATACAGTTTTATGCAACTTCTTTTCTTCAGCTCATTTATAGCTTTCTCTCTTCCAGCACCATTTAATTTGGTGATTGCTGCATTTAAAAAATTCACTGATAGAAACTTAGCTGGCTGAATAGCTCAACAAGGGCCTGAAGACGTGAGCCAAATGAACCCCAGTTATACCACAGTTAGATCATTTCATAAATTTCTGATCACACAACAAATGGCCACGATCTACTCATTTTCCTGGTCACCGGTTTATTTCCAGTTTATTTCCCCCTCACCAGGAGGGTTGTTTTATTTTGTATCTATGATGAATCACTTTATTCCTTATTGTTTCAGCCTGTGTGAACTTTGCTCTCAATTTATTTCCTTTGCAAAGAGGTTGGGTTTCTGGGCACATTGGCCACTTCATGGCCACTGTGCTTGTACCCTTTTTTAAAATTAAAGATATATTGACAAATTGGCTCATAAGGAGACAGGCGATCCCTTGGATAGTCAAGTAGCTGCTGTTAGGGGAAAAAAGCAGGAGACAGCTTGAAGGAGACAGATTCCCCACTCCCTTTGCAACGGCAGGAGCAGAAGAATTTTCTGTTTCACCTTTCTGTCTTTTTAACCCTTGCAAAGGGTTAGGAGAGTAAAGGGGAGGAGAGAAGGCTAGGACTCTCTTACTGCACTATCGAGGTATCACTTTTGTTTTTGTTTATTTAAAGGACAAAGTATTACTTTGATTGCTCCAAGAAACACTAGAGAAAACAAATCAATACAAAATAAAGGCAGTGTAGCCTTCTATAATGGTTAAAAGAGGAATAAATGAATCGGTAACATTAAAACAAATGGGAACATTCCGGCTGATATATATACCACATGACTGCTATTCTGTACAACTGAGGTATGAAAAGAATCAACTGAACTGGGGTTCTTTTGGCCAAATCAGGCCCTGTGTTAGGTACTTGGACTTCAATTCCCACTATAACTTCCAGGAAGACAGTTAGCCTGTGTAGCCTTGGGCATGCCATACACATCCAGAGCACCTCCAGAAACAAAGGATGGTGAACTACATCTAAGTAGTTTATTCCTAGGAAATCCCTGACAGTGTAATCGACATCCCCTGATTCCTCAAGCTGATTCAACAAGGCTTCAGTCTCCATTTTGGAACTTTACTTTCCAATTATAAGTCCCTGGCCTCAACATTGGGCTAGGATGAATTTCTGATTTATTATTTATTTTTATTTTTCATTTCAAGCTCTGCCATGCTCAGCCTGGTGAAGAGTGAGGCAGGCCTTGAAAGCTAATCTCTTTTTGAGAGTTTAGTGGTCTAAGAAAACTCTTGTTTTTGGATGTTGCTCAAAGATCACACAACTTTTCTCTCTTTCCCCCTCTAGTTGAATAAAGCAGGTCCTTTTCTTCTGAAGCTTAAGTTGTATACCCTTGACAGAAGAACAGTATATTCCTTCTATCTGGGATGGTCGTCCTCTTCACCAAGTGTGCAGCTGTAGGAGTGATGCCTCTGGAGCAGTGAAGGAGAAACGGGACATCTGCCTAAACAGCCAGATCAGCTGAATCAACCCTGGTGCTCAGTGGGTGGCAGCCACCATAGCCAGATTGCTCTCACATAGAATGAAAAGAACATTTAAGTTTGCTGACCAAATATAGTGCCCTAGGCAGTGAGATATCTGTGCCCTCTATATTTTTTGCCTAATTCACCTTTTCCCAAATTCAGGAAAGCTCCTGGAGGTGAGAGATCATGGAGTATCCTATCAGGACGGTTTATGTCCTTGAATAGTGGAGCTCCTGGCTCCTTTTCTGTTTTCTTTCCATCTGCAAAGTCATTTTTTATTCTGCTCAAGAAGAGAGGGTGCTACGTTTTGTGGCGGCACACTTTCAATTTGACTCAATTAAACTATGTTTTGCTTAGTAATTTGTTTAGTTGTGCTGAAATATTATTACTTGGTGTTCAAAATCTTGTTGCATAGTTATGGTGCAGCTTTTGGAGGCAAATCTCAATAAATCACTGTAGACATTATCAACTGCACACTGAGCCACCCAACTCGGCATGCAACAGATACTGTTTTACAACAACAACAACAACCTTTATTGGCATAAAGAAAAGAACAGATTAAAACATACAGTTAAGTAAATAATTAAAATAGTAAGGAGGGGGGGAATGAGACCGCAGATGCTTAGGGGAGTCAAGTTAGTTTTTTGAGGACTGGGAAGTGAGAACCTGTGCAAGGAACTCAGCTACTAAAATCGTTGTTTCTTGAGAGAAATCATGAAGGAGAAAGCCTGTCAGAAACCGTGGGGGACCCGGAAAGTCTGAAATGATTGGTCCTAGAGTACGGTCTCGGAGATCTCTTAGCTCTGGACAATGACATAGAATATGCGTAACTGAATCAGGTTCTAAACCACAGAGGTTACAAGTTCTTTCTTCGAAGGGTATTCTGGCATACCGTCCCTTGAGAACTTCGGAAGGGAAGATATTCAACCGCGCTAACATAAAAGCCCTCCTGGTTAGAGGGTTCAGCAGGGACTGCATATAAAGATTTCCGGAGCCAAAGGTGGGGAAGATACCGAAGTAAATTGGGGAGCATGTTTGATTAATACTGGAAACTAGATAAATATACTCAGATTCCCATAGTTTCTCCTTAATAATAGAAAGCGCCTGTTCGAAGTTGCTGTTAAAGATGGAGCTTAGAGATATACCAATCGATTCAAGTTTGGATTCACAAAGTGTAAACCACTTAGATTGGTAATGATCTTTAAGTAGGTGCACAAGGAGAGAGTCTGGGTTTGATTTAAAGAAAAGACGGAGCCAGAATTTAAAGGTAAGTGCCCACGCTGACGTTGAGGGTAAATGCGTGCCTAGCTCTAGGGCAATGGTCGATAATTTAATTGAGTTTGGAATCCCTAGAATCCGGCGGTAGAAAGAGGCAGCCAATAGGTCAACTTTGTTATCCATCGCATTAATCCATATTGGGGCTCCATAGAGTAGGCGATTGATCAGTTTTACCTGGAAAATTTGGGTGGCAGCTGGGATAAACTGGTTCCCAGCTTTATAATGGAATTTGGTTATAGCTCCTAGAAAATATGAAGCGGATGCAGTTGCAGAGTCTCTATGTACCGTCCACTTGAGTTGAAAGTGGAAAAGTAAGCCTAAGTACTTAAAGGATCTCACCTGTTCAATCGGTTGGCTATTAATTTTCCAGTGAAAGAGCTTCCAGGATTTTGAGAAGACCATAATCTTGGTTTTCTCAGCGTTAATTACAAGATCATTACGTGAGCAGTAAGATTGAAACAAGGAGAGAAGTTGTCTTAGACCAAGACTAGATATAGAGAGGAGAGCAGCATCATCCGCGTATAATAGAAGGGGTACAGGTATCTTATTTAGGAACGGGGCAAACTTTTCGGCTGGTGCCAGCTGGGAACGGAGATCGGCTAGAAAGAGATTAAATAGAGACGGAGCTAAGATGCATCCCTGTCTCACTCCTCTGTTGATTGGAATCTTCTCAGAGACGGAACCACTATGATTATAACGAACCTGGCAGGAGTTAGCGTGATGCAATTTGCGTATTAAAAAAAGGAGACGCGGGGGAATTCCCCACGTAGCTAATTTTCCCCACAGAATGGATCTGTTGACTGAGTCAAAGGCCGCTTTCAGGTCAACAAAGGCCACAAATAGTTTCCCTTTAAATTGGTATGTGTACTTCTCTGCTAGATGCGAGAGAATTAATGCGTGGTCTAGTGTTGAGCAGCCCGGGCGGAAACCAATTTGCTCATGACCTGGAAGATTTGCAGAAGAGGACCAGGTATTAAGATGGACCAGAAGGTGTTTACTGTATAACTTTCCAATTGTGGAGAGTAAGCTAATCGGCCTATAGTTACCTGGGTTCGAGGGGTCACCTTTTTTAAAGATGGGAACTAGGATGGAGGTGAGCCAGTCTTCCGGAATAGACCCATGTTGGTCAATTAGAGTAAACAGATTTGCCAGGGGGTCAGCCCACCATTGGGCGTTGTTAATTAAGAGGTCATTGGAGATTCCGTCAGAGCCGGGAGACTTTCCGCGTTTCAGGGAATGAATAAGCTTTAGGATCTCGTCACTGGAGACCGGGGGCCAGAGGGGGAGCTCAGAGGGAATATTCTTTAGGCTCGGGGCTGGATCTTGGGAGGAAAATATTTTCGAGTAGTGAGTTGACCAGTCAGAGGGGGAGATCAACAGGGAGCTTTTATAGGGGTCTTCCGTGATGGAGTGTGCTATCAGTGACCAGAAAAGTTTACTGTTCTTTGTTGTAATGGCCTCTAAGAGCTGACTCCATTTCCGCAAGGCGAAATTGTGCTTCTTAATGTCGGTAAGTCTGCGCCATATAGTTCTCATTCTACCGTAAATGGCCTTGATCTCTGGGGAGTTGTTGGCTTGAGATAGTGAAAATAGGTGGCGAATAAAGCGTTTAGTGGCCCAACATTCGGCATCGAACCAGGTGTGATGTACGACTTTATTTTTTGGTTTAGCTTCAGAGCCAAGTAATTCCGCCAGTGAGTGGGTAATCTTCTGGTAAGATGAAGCAGCTAGAAGTGGTGATGTGGTAGACCAAATTGTATTTCTTAAGAGAATCATGTCAGGGTTAAGAGACCATTGGACAAAAGCAGAACTAATCTTAGGGGACCATTTGGGCCAAAGCTTGGGGTGATGGGGTAGGCTGTCGTTGAATTCCTGGGGGGAGGAAATCGAAATTTTAATTGATAGTGGGAAATGGTCACTGTCAATGCGGATGCCAATGGAGAAGTTGCTGCAACTGGTCAATAGTTCAGGTGAAACCAAAATGTAGTCTAACACACTGGCACCGAGGGGGGAGAAGAAGGTAAAATTATCAGCGTGGGGATACCCGGGTGAGCCATTAATGATGTGAAGATTGTAAGAAGAGCAAAGGTTTGCTAAGTGGCGGGCATTCTCATTAAAGGAACTGTCTTTGGATCTTCTATCCAAGCGGAGCCAGGCTGGGGACATTTCGTCAAGTTCCCATTTAAGGAATTTGGCCAGTTCGTTATTATTAAGGCCTAATCTTGAGTTAAGGTCTCCGGCTATTACTATATAAGATGATGGATAGGAGAGCGACACAGAGTCTAACAGCGACGTCAGTTCCTTCCAACTGGTTGAAGCTGCCGGTTCTCTAGGGGGGATGTAAACATTAACCAAGAGAATGGGTAGTTCGCCACCTAGAAGGATAAAGGGTTGGATGTAACAAGATTCAAAAGTAAAGGGAGTAACAGAAAAACGTGGGGAGGGTTGGATAAAACTGCAGAGGCCAGCACAGTGGCGGCCCATTTTGTGAGATTTGAAAGCTGGCACATAATATGAGTTTAAACCGGGGATGTGAGGCCCTCTCGGGGTCCAGGTTTCTTGTAGACAAATGATGTCAAATTGTGTCAAGAAGTTAATGAAGTCCGGGTCCGATGACTTGTTGCCCCAGCCGGCGATGTTCCATGACAAAATTTTCACCTTGGGCGTGGAGATCGAAACAGGAGCGGGGGCTGGTAGTCATTCAGGATGGTCGATTGAATCCAAACTCTCTGTGGTATCTTGAAAGACACAACCGTTTGAGGGCCTGGATTGAGCTGGAGGCTCTGGTTCCGAATATATGTTAGATAGAGAGTTTAAACCAGCCTGATAACCAGTGCCAGAGATTGTTCTATTGGGTGGGGGAGGTAAAGAGGAGTTTTGTTTGGGAGTAGTGTAATCATAGATCAGCGGGGGGACGGTCTGAGCCTGGGCATCTACAAGGGTGAATGTTCCCCCCCGGGGATCTTTGTTTATGATGCAGGTAAGAGAGAGCGCCAGAGGGGGGACCGTAGCTGCTGTAGAATGCGGTTGCTTCGTAGGCATCAGCTTCACAGGGCACTGGGGTCCGGGGGTAGAAGGATCTTTGTTTTGGATCTCCGGTTCATCACAGGCTGGGCCTTTGTTTGCAGTGGTTTGTTTGCAGATACTGTTTGCAGTGGCTTTTTAAAGTTGGGACAATTTGCCTCCAAAAGTCAAGCCATTTGTGCTAGTCAGCATAACTGGAAAATAAGATATGTGTATTTTTACATATACCTTTCTTTAAAAATACTATATAAAATTCCTTTCAGTCGTCTTTAGTCCCAGTTTGGAAGGAAACAATGGGATATAAATCAAATAACTTAACAAATGACATCAGCCACATGTAAGATGCCAGTCTCGGCATTATTTGATGCAGCATCTGGAAGAGCCCTTGCTCTTGCTGCCTCATGGAATCTCTACTCTTCCTTCTCTCATTTCCTTCCAATTTATTCAAAACCACGGGAGCCATATTAAGGGAAACAGCAAAATGAGCCCTCAGTAAATTGATTATAATTATGCGTGCCACGCAGATGAATAATAGTAATCTGCATGATAAATTTGTAATAGCAGAAAATATTACATGGATTAAAATGATAAAGGTAGCTTTGGTGGGAAATTGGGAATAACGTAGATCTGGAGATGCAGGCAAGCTGTCCTTCAGTTTAATTTGGCTTCCAGCTGTGTCTCAGGTTTGAGATGAAACTATTTATTTGGAGTAATTGTCATAAACAATCAGTCAAAAGGTGCAACTGGGGGCCATTGTCTTGCTTCTGATCTCCAGTCTGTTGCAGAAGGCAATATACTGCTATGCAGAACGAAGAGAATGCCAACATTTTCCAAGTCATTCAAAACAAATGGTTGTATTACCCTGGCTAAGGTTCATTTCACAAAGAGACAACAATATGGGGTGGGGGGGGGGAGAAAAACAACAGCAACAACCTTGGAGCACATCTTTGGAAATGAAAGTTAACTTCCAGGTCTCTTTTCTACTTGTCTGACTCACAGAAAGTTTTCATCTCATAAAAGACACTGTGCCTCTCCTCTGTGTTGTTGGGCTCACTCTCCCATCAGCTCAGCCAACATGGCCCATGTTCAAGGATGATGGGAACTATAAGACAACAAGATTTAACTCACTGCTAAGTCTGCAGACTTTGAGCAAGCGAGCATTGTTTGCCTCCCACCCTGGAAAAGGCAGAGAAACCACAGGGACACGTGATGGTTGGGGGGAGAGAGAAACCTATTTAGGTGACTCACCCAGGGCACATTGTCCTCTTCTTTCCGGGCACCCACCCACCCTCCCTAAATCTAGTGTGAGTTTTTCTGGTCACCATCTGGGGCCGGATAGGAATCTTTGACCTTCATCCTGATTGGCCTTGGATGGGGGGATTTTTCGCCTATCCCACACTGGATGAGGGTTGTTGGCTTTTGGTGGAAACTAATTTGGTCGCACTGGCGGGTAGTGCGGAAATAACCGGTATTTCGGTGTGTCCCAATTTGTAAAATCAGGTAAGCCAACAGCGCATCTGACCTTCTGGTATTGCGGATCATGCGATTACAGTGCCTGTGGGGGGAGGATGCGCTGGGCCACTTCCGAACCGACAGTCATCAGTCAAAGATGTCTTGAGGTCTGGGGGTGTTTATTAGTGGCTAGCCAGGATCCTGTGGTCTTGGGACCGCCGGAGCTTGGAGGGCTGGGACTCACCCATTTATTGATCAGGGGGTATGAGAATACCCCCAGTTAACCGGCTTTTAGCACTACAGCAGGCCCCCATATTCTTTTACTGGCCGAAAGGCAATTTTCCTGAATTCATTATTTAAATAAAGTGTGGCCTGCATTTAATCCAATCTACTGTCTCGTGTCTTTATTCCGGGGTTGGGGTGGCAAATGTCTCACATTTCTATACATGTTCAATGTATTGTAACATCTGCCAGTTATGTGAACAATAAAGTGGTATAATGGGTTAAACTCACATTCATTTGGGAAATGCAAACTAGATGCAATGATTTTGAGCATAAAAATGAGACTAGACAGATTTCAACAAAAATGAATTTTCACATGTCATCCAGGCAGATTTATTAAATTCTTGATACCTGAACATCTTCCAAATTGGGTAGAGGCCAGTGTTCCAAATTGGCCGGCTCTCTTTCCAGCATCAATATACCAGAGAACTGCTCTCTCACTCTCAAATCTAGACTTTTTAACACTGTTGCACATGAGCAGCTCAGATGCATTTTACAATTTTTTTTTTAAAAAAATCTACTTTCCCCAGCCCTAATGGAATAATCAGTCAGTGAACATGTGGATGACTGCATGGATTAATTTCAGGAAGAAAAGAGGGCTCTTCTTCACCTTATTTCATAGAATCATAGAAAAGTGAATTTGGAAGGGGCCTACAAGGCCATCAAGTCCAACCCCCTGCTCAATGCAGGAATACAGTCAAAGCATATCTGTCAGGTGATTATCTAAGTTTTTCTTGAATGCCTCCAGTGTTCGGGAAGCTTGCAGTGTGTCTTTGTACAAGACTCGTAGGGAGGCTAACAGTCATATGACTGGTTTCAGATGCAAAAAAAAAAAAGAGCTGAACACATGAAGTTGAAAAGCACAGATCTAGAAAAATGAAAAACTGCCAAAAAATCCAGTGTATAGTTTTTTTAAAAAAGATCGATGCTTACGACAACAAAAACTGGCCAAAGGCAAAGATATATCCCTGCTGCAAAGGGATATCATGGAAAGCATCCCCATCAAGGTGCCTTCCAAAATCAGGACAGTGTAATGGAAAATGTATTCTTGGCCACAACCACCCAGTGCCCATCTCCTAGGTTGTGGTACACAGAGAAGGCCTCTATAGGTAGTTTTAGAGCCAGACAGGGGTCACCACACATATATGCTGATTCTAGTGTTCAGGGACTTCAGCAACTTGCAAGGAGAAGCAAAAGAGGATGAACTTCAAACTGGAACAAACATGCATAGATTCCAAACTAAGTCCAGCAATTATTTTAAATTTTTCTATATCAAGAATTCAGGGTGGTGAAAAGCAGGGATGAGTGAGCTTATAGGAGAATAACAAATGAAACAGAAGAAAGCAATTCGTTCCCAGTGGTGTGTGTGTGGTGTGTCATATGCCATCAAGGTGGAACCAGCTTTTCAATGAGTGTAATGGAGGGTTTGCAGTACGTGACATGTGTATGGAGTGATTTTACCAGTCCCCACCCTCACACTCAGTGAGTCTCCATGACTGAATGGGGATTCAAACCCAGGATTACTGAGTCCCATTCCATCACTCTGCCCACTACACCCATTCCCAATGACAGCAGACATGAAATAGTGTATGATTTCATAACACATAATCCACCAGAGTGAATTTGAGTAATCAAACTGCATTCAAATCTTGGCGGTGTAGTGTGTGATAGCTAGTGTGACGGCCCAAAACTTCAGACATCCAGGTTCAAGATCCCTCCAAACTAAACAATTCAGTTGGTTAGCTGAAGGCAGTTAATTTCTGTAAACCTGTCCTACCTCAGAGCACTGTTGTACAGCTAAAGTGAGGATGAGGAAAACCATACACATCTCTTTGAGTTCACTGGAGGAAAGGTAAGATATGCATGTAACAAACATGTGTTGCTAGAAAAACAGGGTGGAGGGAGAGTTGTGTGGTTTTTTGCACAGATTTCAGAAACAAAAGCTTGTGATAATTTTATTGGGCCACTAAATGAAGATCTGAGGGAGGTTTCCCCCCCCCCCCTTGGCTGTTCGGGGTTGGAAAAGGACAGCTGGCAAGAACATATTGTTTACAGCAAATATTTTTGTTGAAAATGTGGAATGTGGTACTCAATTAAATCTACCGATAACAACAGGCAAGACCTGGGCAGGAAGGGTGTGATTTTCTCAATGTAGTTTCAAGTATTCACTATCTCAGTTAAAGCTCTAGAGAGATGAAGAGGAAATTTCACACATCTCTAACCTGTCCTGTGAAATTGTCTACCTCCAGGTTAATGATCTGTAAGGGATGATGAAATCAAACAGTGGGACAAAATTAAAATGAATCATTTCTCATAGCCAAGCTCCATGTGGAATGGGAACTGAAAGATATGATGGGAAGACTTTTTTCAGAATTATCTTTCATAGACTGACAGGATCCATACTTTCTTAAAACAGAGATAATCATACATTTGATGAAAGAAAAGAATAAACTTATACTGGCATATATCACCAGTGCTGTAAGTTTACAGAATCATTGATATAAATGTGGGACTTACATAATCTGGCAGCTATTATCTACTATTAAGCAAAATGCCCTCGATATACATATGCCTAGATAACATAGGAAGTGCCCTCTATCTTTTGAATTTGTGTGACAATTAGATTAGCATGGACTTTGTTGTGATAGTATCCATCCTTTGGCAATATTCTCCTCCACATACAGTAGTTCTGTCTTCTCTTAATAGTCTTTCTGTGTTCCGTTCCAACCTTCCCCCACCAGGATCTCCAGTGAAGATTTATTATTTCTTTGCTTTTTAAAGTTCCTACAAAAGAGAGAGAATGGGAAATTTGAGTGGTTTGGGGACAGATTTCAAAAACAAGAACTGGTGATAATTTTATTGGGCCATAAGTGAGCTTTTGAGTCCACTGTTTAACTCAGACTCTTAGTGTGTGAGGCTTAGTGTCTACGGCTTCAGAAGCTCCAAGTAGGCCCATAATATGTATGTGTGAGCTTCTCCCCCTGTTGTCAAGGATAGGCTGTATGATAATCCCAAATGCCACACCAACACAGTAGCCAGGATCCTTGGGGTGGAAAGAGGCACAGGAATGCTTCCTAAGGGAAGATGGCCAGGGATGGCCTATAAGCTAGAATTTGCAGGTGAGCTTTTGAGTCAAGCAAGTGGTTTCTTCAGAGTGGGCACTGCAGAGTTGGAGGGAGTTGGAGGAGAAGCAGAAAACTCAACAAATCATCCTGACTAGGTATTGTAATGTTAGGATCTGAGTTAAGGTGACACCCCAAGAGGGAACCTCCAAACTTGTCTAATCTGCTTGAGGAATCAGGTGTCACCTCGAACAGTGTGGTATGAATTCTGTTTTCCTATCTCTACAGAAAAAGGGTTCTGATCACCTAGTATATTTTAACATTGTTTTGGAATGTCTTTCATTTGGCTAGAAATGGCATCTTTTCCCTCATGCATCAACTAAATATAGTCCTCAACTCTTCTGAAATACTGTAGCTGTGTATCTACTTCCAGCCAAACAGGAGCCATGTGCCTTGATGCAAGACAATAAAAATGTACCAGATGATTGGCAACCCTTCATCTACAGAAATGGGAATATGCAATTTGCCCTACATTGCCTGAGGTGAACTGGATAACTTATGCTGATCCAAGTATTTTGCAGTCTTACTCTTGGGATTTTACTTAACTCAGGTCTTGACTCTGCAACATCTGCTCAGGATGATATGGGGGACTTGCCTGTTTTTTTTTTCTCTCTCTCTCATTCTTCCTTGAGTTCTGTAATTTCCATACTGAAGGAAGATCCTGGTGGACTTAAAAGCTCACTTACTTTTTAAAAATATTTTATTGGCCAAATAAGTTATCACCCTGCCTTGATTTCAGAATAAATTTGGCTATTTAGCTTGCTTCATTGTACTGAGGTGATGCGATTCTTATTATGCCTTTGTGCTAGATAAAAATAAGCATTATTGTTTGCAGTCTGTAAAAGCAGATTTATAACTGTTTTGTTTTTAAAAGGAAGACTGATGCTTAAATATGCATCGCTTTGGAAAATGTACAGAGGTATACCACTAGTTATTTAGGTAAATAAATAAATAAGTTGCATAGAGTCATTCTCCCATGTTTAACATGTTCAGTACTGGATTTAAACTTGCCTAGACTATGACAAATTAAGAAGCCCCCATAGCATTACAGACATAAAGATGTGTGGAGGGGGTATCCCTATATTTAGAAGCCCCTTACAATTTGAGCCCTTAAACTACAGTATGAATCTAGCACTCACTTAATCTTCAATGATGTATTTGAATTTAGGATTGTGATTAAGGTTTCTTGTCTCCCTGCCCCTAAGACATCATTTGGAGATCCTCTTTCACTAAGAAGGTACTTCAGCATGCTCACAAACTGCTAATGTCTTGCTTATTCCAGCCTGTTTCCATTCCCTTAGTATACAGTAGAAACTCTGTAAAACAGGACTGTATGATTTTTAAAAGTCTTTCTGGAAACCTCCACACAGTCCGACATTGAATCCTGGACACTGACAAGAGCACAAATAGCTCATGATTGGAGCAGGGCCTTTCCCCTACAAATTTGGGGGTGAATTACAGTACTTCCTTGTCCTACTCCGCAAGTCATTGCCAACCAAGAGGGCCCATGCTGGCCTGTTCAAACACTTGTAGTCTGTAGTGTCAATTCCTACTACATAAGTGGATGTGTGGGTGTTACTTGAGTACATACATTTGTCTTCTTTGCCCTTCTTGTCTCTATGGCTGATCAGAGCTTGGGGATAATTTATTATAGATGCAGTAGCTGCATCTAATTACAGTACTTGGGGAAGGGATATGAATATAAGCAATTCACATTTCAAAAAGTTGAGGTTGGAATGCAGTAAGGCACATTCTCCAGTATATTTAGGAACTTGCTTTAAAAATATTTATTAATATCATTTCAAGAGACAGTTCTATGACATTCTCTTATCAAGCATAGGTGGCATGGGAAGTGCTATTTCCTTTCATCTTTTGTATTTTTAAAGTATTCTCAAGGCACAGTATCACAATTGACCACTAGACAGAACCAGAGAGTATCAACCTACATTTTTGTACTGTGCTGCTCATGACAACACACATTCGTAACATACAATAGGGCACTTTGAAAGTGGAGCAATAACAAAGCTGCCACAAAGTAATGTAAATCCAAAGAGATACCTTTAAAAAATTCCCGAGATTTGGGCCAAGTGTAAAACTACTCCCTACTCTAGGTATTCACTTTGGAGATGTTGTAAAGAAACACCCGTGAAGCAAAGGGACAGTAGGGAAAGAAGACATGTTTTACCAAAAAAAAAAAAAAAAAAAAAAAAAAAAAATTCTTCCATCCAATGAACAAAGCTAAAATTAATTTCCCTCCTCTCAAAATTTCTGTACTTGAATTTTGAAGAATATCTCATAGACACACTCCAGGTGTGAACAAAGCTTTGAGTACTCCCTAATTATTTGTCAGGCCTTATAGCTGTTTTATTGGACATTCTATATTTCAAGATTGGCTTATCCACGTCACCCATGTTGTTGAATTTTCATGCGTCACAGCATGTGCCTGTTCTATGCCGAGACCGTTGGCTACATGGGTTTTAATCAGACCTGCCCATTGTTTCTACAGAGTGAATGACTTGTGATTTAGTTTTTTAAATGGCATCATTTGTTTATACAATTAGTTCCCCTATCCCTGGGCAACAAGGTTGCAAGGCTGGCATGTGTGCTTTTTTCTCTTTCTTTTAAAGATTCATAAACAAGCGACAGGCATGTGAAACAGCATGACACTCTCTTCCATGGCAGGATCATAGCATTCTATGCAAAGAGTCTAGCAACCATGGAAACAGACACAGTTGCTCATTTCAAACAGATTGCCCAACGTCTGCTCATCCGTCACAGCAAGAGGGGAGGATCAGATGACTAGTACATGCTTATTTCACAGGGGAAGTGCCCTTGCCTGTTCCTTCTGTTCATGTAATGTAGTGGTTAGGAGAAAATAAAAATAAAAATTGGTGAGCTGTGAAGTTCCCATTTTAAAAAGGCTCACTCCACCACAACCCCCCTCCCTCCCCAAATCTGAGCATCATCTCTTTCTCATTCCCAGCCTCCCTTGTTCCCCCCTCCTCTTTTGCAATGTATAACAATGCTGAGAGGTTTTAAGAGTTAATGAGATGATGCATATAACGCATTTAACGAAAGCATTATATATATAGCTCGCAAGCCAAAGGATGTCCCAGAGTCACTTCCTTCGGATGAACAATCTAATGTGGAGTGCAAAATTTATGGAATCATACAGTTCTATATAGAGGGATGTGGTGGTGCTGT
Source organism: Pogona vitticeps (assembly GCF_051106095.1). Taxonomy (NCBI): domain Eukaryota; kingdom Metazoa; phylum Chordata; class Lepidosauria; order Squamata; family Agamidae; genus Pogona; species Pogona vitticeps. Next base: position 216,583,445 of record NC_135784.1, on the reverse strand, counting down.
GGGTTAAACTGCAGAAGCCTCTGTGCTGCAAAATTGGAAGACCAACAGTTGTAAGATCGAATCCATGTGATGGACAGAGTGAGCTCCCGTCGCTTGTCCCAGCTCCTGCCAACCTAGCAGTTCAAAAACATGTAAATGTGAGTAGGTAAATAGGTACCACCTTAATCGGAAAGTAATGGTGTTCTGTGTCTAGTCGCGCTGGCTACGTGACCACGGAAACTGTCAATGGACAAACGTTGGCTCTACAGCTTGGAAACAGGGATGAGGACCGCCCCCTAGGGTCGAACATAACTGAACAATTTGTCAAGGGGAACCTTTACCTTTTACAGTTCTATATATTATTGGTTCTGCTCTCTAGCTTGGATCTGTAGACTCTAAACACAGACAACTATTTACAAAAAAGAAACAAGAAACATGAGGATTTAGCACAAGATGCTAAGAATTTGAGGGATCTAGTGGGTGGCTAGTAAAAAAATACTGGTATGAATGATTAACAACCAAGTAGTCATAAAACAAAGTAAGAAGCTAGGGTATTTAGTCACATAGTTAGAAGGGAAAAGGGCAAAGTGTTGCAACTTATCTTGGGAAAATAAATGGAAGAAGAAGAGGAGGAACCAGAAGCTCAGTTCAGATGAAAGTCTGGGAGATTGTTTTGGATTGTTTTTGCTACCCTCCAGGAAGAAGAAGGGCTTTGCATGACAACACTGCATGTGTTCAACACTGAGGGTGGGGATGGAGAATTTATAAGGCATCCCTGCCCCAATACTGGTCTATTTTGAGGTTGCTCTATGTAGGGGTGGACACATAGTATGTGAGGCAGGTCTACAGCTTCAGAAGGGTCAATAGTCCTTCCAGGTATGTGTGGACTTCTCCATCTGGTGGGACACCCACCAAAGGTTGTGTGATAGCCCCAGTTGCCACACTAACACCACGAATATCTGGGTGGAAACAGATATGGAAAAGCATCCTCAAGGTAAGTAGGTCAGGGATGGGCTGTAAGGCAGAACTTACCTTTGGAGAGCACGAGAGGTGATCTGAGGAGACCCCAGATCCTGATCCAGGAGTTTCACAATTGGTAGGCCCTGTTGTAGGACAGGATAGATACAATTCAGTTAATACAATTTTTTGCCTCCTATTTTCACTCTACCATATTGTCTTACCTCTTTATTTCCTGGTTGGTGGTGGTGGGATACATTCTGCATAGTTTGGTTCTAAAGCCATATTGGCAAATAAAAATTAAAATATAAAACAATTGTAATATTTTGAAATGTTTTTATTTTCTACCTCAACTTTCACTCAGATGGGGGAAAGCTTGCATTGCATTGCTGAAGATGAATTAGAAAAAAAAACTTTTCTGTAATTATATGTAATTAGGGTATTTGCATGCAACACTTTACAGTAGTTGGAGGGATGTGCAGTGTCGCTTTGAGATCCCCTTACACATTCATTCAATACCTGAAGAGGTTTTGACAGAGACTCTGCGAAGTAATACAACAATATTTTATTTATTTATTTATTTATTTATTTATTTATTTATTTATTTATTTATTTATTTATTTATTTATTTATTTATTTATTTATTTATTATTTATTTATTTATTTAATATGCCGCCCACTCTACCCAGAGGTCCTGTAGGGCCTCCTAGTTTAGGGGTCTACTCTGGTCTACCTTGTACACATTCAGAAATCAAATACCTATGCCATAATAATTGCCATGCCAGAGTATCAAGCAACAATTCCCATTTCAAAACCTTTTAATAATAAAATAATGGTGTAAAGTCAATTCTGACTTATGGTGAGCCTTTCCAGGGTTTTCTAGATGTAGAACACTCAGAAGTGGTTTCCCATTCTCTTCTTCTGGGGATGCCCTTGGACTGTGCAGCTTGCCCAAGGCCACACAGGCTGACCCTTCCCCCAAGAGGCACAGTGGGGAATTGAACTCCTAACCTCTGGCTCTATCTAGCCCATTGAGTTATCCAGCCCACTCCTTAATGACAAAAGCAAATGGAAAAATGTGCTAATCCTTATTTGAAATAATACTGCATGAACTCAGAGCACCTCAGAGGTTTCTGAGATATTCTCTGAAAGCAAATTGTATGGAATCTTGTAGAAGACGCAGCTTCACAAATGATATGTAGTCCTCCTCTGAGTTTTTAATTAGGGATACCAAATTAGTTTGTTTCTCATTTTAATACAAAAACTGAACTAATTCATACTTTTTGAACTAATAAGCAAACTGGAATGTAATTAGTCTTCATCTTTCATACTTCACCAACATTTACAGTACAGATCACTATGCATAAGATAATACAGTATGTCTCAAAGATTGTACTATACAGAATGTGTGTCTTGAGGAAAACATAATACCAAAAAAAGAGAGGCATCTTTCGTATGGAATATCTTAGGCATCCCTCAGTCTCAAAAGACCATGGCGACGCACTCTGTATGAGTGTCCTCTCCAGAGCACGAAGCCTGGGTAGAATACTGTAATATGGAGGATAGGCTGTTACCTAAGCAGCAAATCCCCCCTCTCCACGTCGCTGAAATAGTCCAATGGAAAAGCAAGAGCCAATACAACTGGTTCCAGCGACGCTGCTGGAATATAAAGAATATAAATTTGCAAAAATGTGTATACTTCTCTTTCTATCATTAATTGGCCTGAATCTGCTTATTTTCGTCTTTGCTCATTTTGATTTGTATCATAAATATTGAATTGTAAACAATTATTTTAAACCCTGAACCCCACTGAAAGTATTGGGAGAAAATTAATCTGCCTTCATACAATCAGACTTGGATGTTCCAAACAGGTAGCAAAGTTTCTTCAGATGTCCAGTGAATAGTGTTGTGGTCCCTCTGAAAGAACTTGTCTTCTGAAGAACAATATTTTACATTATTGCACTTCCAAAGTCCCTGCTCATATGGAATAATCTTACACATGTGGATCAGTGAGGGATGGGTGAGAAATTGGTTTCAGATTATTTTAATAGAATTTACATAGGCTGAACCCTTCCCCGCATACCTGAGCACCTTTCCTCCTCAGAAGTCCACACATTTACAATACCTGAATGCAATTTTAAGCAACAAAACAAGGTATTTAATTAGTGGTTGCAACTAGACATGGGTACTTCAGTGCTGAGGTGGGGCAGGGAGTCTCCCCACTCAGCCAATGATTAGTTGGCTGCATGGGGAAGCAGGGAAGAGCCAGCTGGGCTCCTTCATGGTTAGCGTGATGATGATGACTATGGAGCCAAGCACCCACAAAACCCAGTAAGTGGTCCAGCCGGTGTGTATCAGTTTCTCCAGGGAAACAAATTCGAAGTGCTCATGTCTAGTTACAACTAAAACTTGTGCATCAAAATTTGTCTGTGCATCCATTCAGTAGCCAATGGAATAAATACTATCTTGATATAATTCCAAAACTTTGTATCATATGTTACTTTTGGAAAATAGAAGTGGAAATAAACACACTTGGCACATGAGAGGGGGGATCCTTGCAGTCTTATACTCACTTTGAACAAAATTGTAGGTGAAACTGGAAAATCTTCATAAGCTTGAGACCTCTGAATTTCACAGGACTATATTTCAGGAAAAGTGGAATAGCCACTGGAGAATGAATAGGATGGAAATAACAAGAGTTTATGCCACTTTGAGTGCTGGAGAAGATGGAAAGAATAGAAATCCATCAAAAGAAACAACAAGCAGATACGTTAAACAACCATTAACCAAGTAACTACATCAAGTGTCAGACACATTGCTCCGCTGAGCAGTGATGCTACACAGAAAAGGGTATGTCCAGATTTTCTGCTTAATTATTTATTTGTAACTATTTTTGTCATCAGCAGAGTTGCAACTGCAAGCAAGAAATGGACCAGAGTCTGTGTAAAATGATTAGAAGCCACTTTAAGCATGTTTTGAAAATCAACTGTGAATGATCCTTCCACTGAATGTCGATTATCTGCTAACTACATGTTGGTTTTTTAGTCATCAGCTGTGCCCCACTTAAGCAGCAGAAGAAAAAAGCTTTAATAGTTTTATTGGATGGCTCTCAGTTCATTATAATGTCATTGTGATCTTCTGATGCATATTCTATACAATGGTACAAAATACCACTATGTATATTCCAACACTATATTGCAATTTGTTAACTAACATGGCCCTTCCCTGCGCCCAAGACGCTTCTTCAGTATTTACAAACAAATAAGGGCAAGTCCAAACAAGGGGAATTTGGAGTGGTCAGGTTTGCACTTTCAATTTTTTATCTTTAGTACAATATATTTTATCTTTCACTTGAGTGACCCTTCCATGCACACCAATCAGTGTTTTGCTCCCATGAGAATGGTCCAGACAAGTCTTTGGATTATCAGGCCTAGGAGCTGTATTAAAGAGAAGGAAAATAGAATTATTAAAAAAAAGTAGAGTTGACATTATCTATCTACAAGAGACACATCAATTAAAGGATGGAGTCAATGAATTGAAATTGCAAAATATACATATATATGAAAAAACCTTTGGGACATCCAAATCTAGAGGGGTAGCAATATTAATATCTAAACATTGTGAATTTATAGTAAAAGAAGTAATAAAAGATAGTAATGGTAGATATTTGATAATCCAAGGACAAATGGGGGAAGAAGAATACACATTAGTAAATGTGTATGCACCAAATATGAACCAAGGAGAATTTTACAAACATGTTATTAAAGAAATGGAAAAAGTTAGGAAAGGATATGTGATTATGGCAGGAGATTTCAACATGGTCTTAGATCAGTTGAAAGATAAATCTACACATAAAAAAGATGAATTGCATAAAAGGGATACCCCCCTAAGTAAGATAATAAATACTACCGATTTGAAAGATATATGGAGAGAATTGAAGGGAGATGAAAGGAGGTTTACATATTATTCTGCGGTACATAAAAGCTACTCTAGAATAGATTTTATGTTTATATCACAAAATTTAATTTCAAAAGTAGTAGACACAAATATTAATGTGATAAAGATAACAGACCATGCATTGATGGTGATGGAAATAAAAGTGAAGAAAGATTATAGAGAAGCTAGGAGATGGAGGATAGACTCCAATATTCTTCAACATACAGAGGTGATAGACAAAGTCAAGAAAGAATGGTTGGAAATATGGTCATTTAATGAAGCGGGTGGGAATAAAATAGGTGTGTTATGGGACACCATGAAAGCTGTTATGAGAGGAATTGCTACAAGAGAATCTTGTAGATTAAAAAGACTGAGAGAAGGAAATGTAAAAAGGATTGAAGAATCGTTAAAGGATTTAGAAACTAAATATTTTATAGATAGAGACAATAAAAAATTATTAGAGATACAAGCTAAAAGAAAGGAATTGGAAAGCTTAGAACTAGAAAAAGTACAGAGGGATCTGATATACACTAAAAGGAATTTTTTTGAACATAGTAATAAAAATTCAAAACTTTTAGCTAGAATGGTTCATACCAAAAGAACAAAAAACAACATTGGTGTGATTAAAGATAAAACAGGAAAAAATTGCAGTTTAATGAAAGAAAAATTAAAGATTATACAAGATTTTTATCAAAATTTATATAAAAGTAATAGCGCATCAAAAGAAGATATAGAAACTTATATTAAAGAAAATGTTAAGAGTGAAATATCAGAGAACGATAAAAAAGACTTAGATAAAGAAATAAAAGAGGAAGAGATTATAGAGATAATTAATAAACTAAAATATGGTAAAACCCCAGGTTTTGATGGACTAGGTCCGGAATACTATAAAACCTTTAAATCAATATTGATCCCTAAATTAAAAGTGCTTTATAATGAAATCTTGGAAGGAGAGAGGATACCAGATTCATGGAAACATTCATTGATAACTCTTATCCCAAAACCTAATAAAGATCTAACAGACCCAAGTTCATATAGGCCTATTTCTTTACTAAATCAGGATGCAAAGATATTTACAGCAATACTTGCAAATAGAATTAATAAATTTATTATAAAATATATCAAAGAGGATCAGAATGGTTTCTTGAAAGGTAGGCAAATGGAAAACTTAACAAGGAGGGTTTTGAATATTATACACAATATAGAAAAAAATAAACTGAAGGCAGGCATTTTATCATTAGATATATTTAAAGCATTTGACTGTGTGGAATGGCCAACATTAAAGACTTTGTTAAAGGGTTGGGGTTTTGGAAAAAAGTTTAGGGGGATAATAGATCAATTATATTTAGAGAATACCTCTGTAGCAATAGTTAATGATGGGATGACAGATCAAATAGCTCTTGGCCGAGGTACTAGGCAAGGTTGTCCTCTCTCTCCAGTTCTGTTTTGCCTGGTTATTGAAATGTTAGCAAATGTAATTAGGAACGACGATTTAATTGAAGGTATAGGAGAAAAGAAGACGAAGATTAATTTATTTGCGGATGATTCTTTATTGACAGTGAAAAACCCGTTAGAATGTATAGATAAAATTAAAACACACTTAGAAAAATTTGGAAAAATAACCGGATTAAACATAAACTGGCAAAAATCTGACTTAATGTTGTTTAATTATAGTAGAATAGAACAAGAAAAGTTTACTGAAAAACATGATTTTAAAATATGTAAAACAATTAAATACTTAGGAATAGATTTAGCGAAAAATGTTCAAAAGATAAAGGATTATAATTATAACAAACTAAAGGAAGTAATTAATAAGAAACTACAAGAATATGATAAGTTCAAATTATCTTGGTTTGGAAAGATTGCATTGGTAAAAATGAAAATTTTACCAAAAATTAATTTTCTATTCAGAATGTTACCAATGCAGTTAACAGAGGATGAGTTGAAATATTGGCAAGGAATAGTTAACAAATATTGTAATGAAGGGAAGAAATCTAGAATAAATAAAAAGTATTGGTATAAAACAACAAAAAAAGGTGGTATAGGTTTGCCAAATATAAGAAACTATTATTTAGCTAACCAACTGAGGTTTATTGGTGAAATTATATATAATCCGGAAAGGTTAATTTGGTGGGAAATAGAATCATCAGAACTACAAGGAAATATAGAAAAATATTTATTTGCTAAAAGTAAGAAAGATAAAATAAGTCAAGTTAATAATCCCTTTTTAAAGACACTGTTAAATATATGGTATAAGTATAAAAAGAATTTATGTTCATCATACTCTCCATTTAGATTAGTGACAGAAATAGAAGATTTTCCTACCAATATGAAGGTGTATATGGATCTATTTAAAGAAGAAAAAGTGATTAGACTGAAAGATTGGCTGTATAAAATGAGATCGATAGATCAAATGAAACAAGTATTTCAAAACAAGACTATTTCATGGTTGAACTATGCACAACTGGAAAGATGGACTAAGGAATGGGCAAATAAATATAATAAAGGTAGAGAGCACACAAAATTTGAACAATTTTTACTTTCATATGAGGACATTCAGATGACTGACTCAGTAAAAGGTACAGTAAGTAAAATTTATTCACTTTTTAATTTAGAGGAAGAAGAAAGTGAGAAAGAAGGATTGAAAATGGTGTGGGAACAAGATATTGGGAAAAGAATAAATGAAGAAGAATGGAGGAGGATATGGAAAATGAGGATTTTAAGACTGATGTCAGTAAGAATAAAGGAAAATTTTTTTAAACTTAGTTTAAGATGGTATTTAACACCAGTAAAATTAAACAAAATCAACACCAGTCATCCGAATGTCTGTTGGAAATGTGAGAAAGAAGTTGGTACATACTTTCATATGTGGTGGGAATGTGAAAAGGTACAAAGTTTTTGGAGACAAATTTTTAAAGAATTAAGTTGTATCTGCGGAAAAGATATAGAATGTAAGGCTGAGATTGCTTTGTTATCAATATATGAGAATGTGGAATATGACAAAATGATTAAAGAATTGATAACTAATCTAATAACAGCAGCTAGATTGATTATTGCTAGACAGTGGAAATTAAAGACTGAATTACAAATTGAAGAATGGTATAAAGAAATATGGAATATAGCATTAAATGATAAATTAACTTGTAATTTAAAGATGAAGAAAGGAGAGTTGAAAAAGAATAATTTTTATGTAATATGGGGTAAATTTTTGGAATATGTGTTAATAAGGGGAAAAGGGAGAGCTCCAAATCAAGAATCTATGCAGTTCTGGAGAGGAGGACAATAGAAGAAGAAGAATGAGAAGAAGAAGAAGAAGAAGAAAAAGAAGAATATGGCAAGAGGTCCCGTATATGGTGGTGGGGAACACTGTTATTGTGTTGTAAGTGTATATGTTTTATGTATATGATTTTTTTTTGTTATAGTTAATAAAAAAATTTAAAAAAAAAAAAAAAAAAAAAGATTATCAAATTTTGTTCCCTTTTCATTTAATGATGCTCCCCTTCCCCACCTTTCCCTTTATAATAATAATAATAATAATAATAATAATAATAATAATAATAATAATAATAATAATAATAATAATAATAATAATAATAATAATAATAATAATAATAATAATAATAATAAAAGTAAGAAACATGGTGAAACAGCAATGTGTCTACCTGGCATGGTACGCATAATACCATCACCGTATCTCATTTATCTAGAATAGCATTTCATCAAGAACAAAATATATTTTAAAAATTAAAATGACAGAGTAGATTACAAATATAAGGGTGGTTCTCCATCATCCCTTTCAATGCCACCATCCACTAAATATGTCACAGGGTTGTCATCTCAGATAACACTGCCCGCATTTCAAAAGCTTCTTTAATGACAAGAAGAACATCAAGATAAAATATGCAAGTATTTTTGATTTTATCTTTTTGCCTTGACCCTGGCCACCTCTAGAATGTGGCCTCCATGAACTTCTCTGAAACTGAACTGGTCTTCAAGCAGAAGGAAACTCCAAACTTCACAGTAGGGCAAACATATTATTTTTTTACTCAGAGGTAAGTCCGAACATGTTAATTGGGGATTAAACCCAGCTATAAATATCCATAGGACTGCAGCCTTAGAAAAGAAAAGCACCTCTGTAGATTTTTTCCTATTTTACTGTTTCCTCTTGATTGCAGCTGAGAGACTGGTGATGGATTTTACTTAATTATTCAGCTTCTATTCCCTTGGGAAGTGGAGGGAAACATTAATTACTAGTTTCCTTGCATTATTTTTCTTCCTTCTCCTTTTTTATGTAACTTTCTTGTTGAATATAGGAGGTTTAATTTAACCCTTATCAAGGCAGTTTTTAAAATTGCAATAAGTTAGTTCTGGAGGACTGTCTGACCCTAAGGGGGGGGGGAGATCCCACTGGGTTGCAGGGGGTACAAGTGAGACATGTCCACAAGAAGAGCATTTTCATGTGGTCTTGAAGCAAGGATATTCCATAGCTTCCTATGCATCTGGAGTCAGAACACACATGTTCACAAAAACCAAATTGATTTTTGATATTCGGCAGCTGTCAAACCTCCTTTTTTGGGGGGAGGGGCAAAAAAAGATAATTAGCACAAATGCTGTGCCTTTAAAATATTAATATTTTTACTTCCAATTTACAACCAAAAAAGCCCCAAATAGGAAAGCAAGATAAACTTTGACAGAAAACAGGGTTGTGCTTTTTTTTTAATTTGTAAGAAGACCTACTATAGTTCTTTTAATGTTATATTTTACTACACTCTGCTGAGGATAATATCCACCAATAAAGGGCTCAGTTGCTCTTTTCTCATTGCATCAACACTTCTCTTCGTGATTTTTTTCCTCTTCCCAGAAATACTATGAGGTTTCTTGGATGTTTTGTGGTCATGTTCTTTTTCTCAGAAGAATCATTCATCCACGCAGAATCACATTTTCCTCACACAAGGTCACTGGACACGGCATTGAGTTATACAGAATATGGAAGATTTCTTGCAGAAAAGGAAAAAACAAAACAAAAATAAATTGGGAAGAACAAGAATGGAATTGTTCCCACAATGATTCAAGGAGTCTTGCTAGTGAAGAGGGAGATGTTTTGGAATTTGAAGACATGGGGAATTGCTGAGCTTCAGAAATTTCCTGAATATTCTCCACATTCCTACTGCAGACAACCACAGCATGTGAATTCAATGGTCCTGGCAAGCAAGTTTTCCCCACATGGTGCACCATCTGTAAAATTTCTTATCCACTGTCCTGGTGCAGAAGAAACAGCTGGGAGTGCAGAAATAATGTTGATTTTTTTCCATTGAAGGGTGCCAATGTATGCTAGATTTTCCTACTTTTAGTTCATAGATGACAAAGAAATTGTCACCCAACAGAGTTAATCCAGTGTGGAAACATGGATCAACCTGTGTTGTCACTAAACGGTAACCAAGCTGTCATTCTCTAATTGTTTCACAGATTATGTACAGAAGAAGGCTTACTGTGAGGAGCAGTTAAAAGGTTTCTAGAACTGTTTCCTCTTCTGCTCCTCCTCTTTCTTCTTCTTTCTTCTTCTTTCTTCTTCTTCTTCTTCTTCTTCTTCTTCTTCTTCTTCTTCTTCTTCTTCTTCTTCTTCTTCTTCTTCTTGTTCTTGTTCTTGTTCTTGTTCTTGTTCTTCTTCTTGTTCTTCTTCTTCTTCTTGTTCTTCTTCTTCTTCTTCTTCTTCTTCTTCTTCTTCTTCTTCTTCTTCTTCTAGCTTTTGTTTGTCCTGGCCTTTCCCAGATGATATCTCTGGGTGCACTACAGTGAACTGTCTGTGGATGTCTGCACTAGGTCCTTCCATCCTTTTTTCTCATGGCATCAGCATCATCCTGGAGAAGGTCACATAAACATGCACCTCTCCCACTACTAGATTGTTTGCCTTTTGAACAAGCAACTTATTATTTGAGGTCTCCTCTGAAGTAGTTGAAGAACATTGGTTTTAGATTCTAAGCAACTTTTAGCAGGAAGTACTGTACCTTCATCTTATGTGTGGTGATGACTCTCTAGTCACTAGCATACTGTATAGCTCCCTATTTGGTTCACTTTTGGTGTGTTGATACACCCTGTTTTCCAGTGGCCATGTTAGTTTTAAGTAAGAGCAATCCATCCCACCCAATTTGTAAGTGGTCCCACTCCTTTCTGCCACAGTGCTAGAGCTGCAGTTTCTTTAGTGTGATTGTGAGCGCTCTTTATTATCCCGTTCTGCAGTCTATGAGGTTGCTTAATTCATTCCCATAGAGCTGTGGTCACCATTCTCTTTGGTGACAATCCTGTGACATACGTATGCAGTGAATTGTGACAGTAGAAAGGATGGCAGAAAAAACTCTTCTCACTATTTTTAAAATGATTCTGCTGAGTGACGCAGCGCTATTTTGTATTAGGGATTATCCGTGCTATGTTGCTATATTGCTGTAGCATGACGCCACTTACTAAATTAAACAACAACAAAAAGGAAAGTTATTGCAGAATGATGGCCATGAGAAAAGATGGGGGAGGAGGAATCAATAACCAAAAGGGTGAGAAACTGGAGCGATCTGAAGTGCTGTCTGGATCTTCCTCATAGAGGAAGAAATGTTTCCCATGTGAATGAAAGAATTGCTCAAGTGCAAAATCAGATAGAGGGCACCAAAGGTAAAGACATCTGATATATGTTTCATTGCACTTCTAAATAGCAGAACACATAACAAAGCAATGGTTACAGCCTGGCATACAGTATTTGTCCTTATCATTATTTTTACCAATGAGGACTTGTTTCTTCCACCCATACCCACACCCACACCTACAAAGCAACAGTAATATGAAGTCATGATTTATATCCTTACCTTTCTCATCTAGGCCACAGCAAAATGATTTGGAAATCTGTGTGAAAATTTACCGTTGAGAGAGCCACAATGGATTTCTCAGTGAATTCTGACTCTTTGGGTGACTCCTGACCTCTTGGCTGCAAAGCAATGGTTTGCACAGTTTCCCCTTTAAAACCAGGATGCTTCACTGTCTTAATAAACAATGTGCTCTTCATGCTGGTGATGGAAAGACCGGCTTCCACTTTATGTTTTTGTAGGGGGAGAGGTTATGTTGCATTCAAACAGTCACAGCAGCTTCTCTGCATCATATTTTGAGCACAAAATGGCATGAGATATTGTTTGTCCAAACACACTGTGTGGGGCACACAAATATCCCACTAAGAAAATTGAAGAAATTTGTTTGGACAATTTCTGTCCCCCTTTTTTTTCCTCTCTCTCTCAAATCACTGTTATGTGGCAAGTGAGGATTAAATTTTGAGACATTGTTTATGGCTCATCAAATGCCAATGTAACAAACTGCCTGAATTTATAAGCCTTATTCTGTGTGGCATCTGCAACAAAACATGACTCCTGGGGTACTAAAATCTCCTATCTGCCTAGAGTTGATGTACTTTTCATTTTTTAATCTCTCAGCGGGATGCAGACATAGACTTGTGATCCTAGCAAAAAATGAAATAGAGAATGAAAAATGAACCATTGTGGAAATCTGAAAGACTTTCACATGTAGGTGTCAGCTGATTATTTAGGGCTCTGGTTAACATTATTTTCTTAAGTCAATTCCTGTGTTTTTTCCTCCCTTTTTCAAAAAATTGTTTTAGACTTGTGATACTTTTCCATTTTTAAAATGTTGCACTAGGAATAAAGGCAGTACAGCATGCATATGTTGTCTGAGATTATCATCAAGCAGGGAAATTTAATAGCTTGGATAGTAAACACACACAATTAATTGACTGAAAAAGTAACTGGTAAAGTTTAAATAAAAGTGTATATTAGTGACTTTTCCATATACAGTAACGCCTCGCAAGACGAATGTCTCACACAACAAAAACCTTGCAAGACGAAAGCATTTTGTGATTTTTTTTGGTTACTTGCAAGATGAATTTTTCTATGGCCATGCTTTGCAAGATGATTTTTTCCCTTTTTTGTGGTGGGGGGGAGGTTGTTTTAAATTGCACAACCATTGGTACCATGCTTCGCAAGACTAAAATTTTGCAATACGATACGACTCGCGGAACAAATTTCATCTTGCGAGGCATCGCTACTGTATATGTCTTTTTGACAGACAGAAGTGTATAAATACTGAAGGGAGTACAAAATAAATGAGTCTCCAGCACTGTCTACATACCACCTTGCCTTCAATCTGCCTGCATGGACCTCTAAAGATGGTATTTTGTTTACATTTGGCCTTTACTATGAATAAACTTTCTTATTGGAAGGGCTTAACATTCCTGTCCCTAGAGACCATCACTTGTTTATAATCTTAGAACTGCAGAGCTGGAACGTACCCTATGGATCATCGAGTCCAGTCCCTGTCAAGGAGGCACAGTAAGGAACTCCCAACCTCTGATTCCACAACCCAGAGACCTAAACCACTGAGCTATCCAGCAGTTATATGACAAAGCAGAAGCACAATAAGTGCCAAAGTGAGTTTGTCCTTAATTTGCAACTTTGCTAATGAAAATTGGACCCCACTGACCAATTAGGTAGTTTTAGTTTGTTAATCTAACCATTACAATGAATGAAACCAGCAATCTTCCAAAACAAACACCCACATTGAAACATATACTGATATTTGGTTATACAGCACATCTCAACCTGACTGGAGGTTCATAGGCTTTGAGCAGGAAGGGATGGTCTACTTGTAGTGACACTACCACTATGCCTATTCAGAGTGCATTTCAATCACATGGATCTTCATGTATGCTTCATTTATCCCTTGCAAACTATATATGTATGTCAGGTGGGGCAAATTATCTAAAGTAGGCTTTCCAACCTAGCACTCACCAGATACTAAGAGTTCCCATTTTGACCACACTGCTGACTTCAATGACAGCTGAGGGGATCTGTACTCCAGAGGGCAACAGATTGAGTGCAGATGATTTAAAATGATAAATATGAAAATTGGAGAGGAGAGTGCTTAAGCTACATGAGAAAATTCATCAGTCCATTTATTCAAGCAAACATAAGGACCTAGAAACTATATAATGTCAGATGGTAAGCTTTATCCTTCAGGGAAACTGAATTTGAAATATCACCTGTCTGGCTGACAGTATCTTCTAAGGCATTAAGTCATCAAGGTTAGGCATGGCCATTTTCACTGTGATCATTGGTTGGGACTGATAAAGAGCAATAAGAAAGGTTATATATTTCAGTGATGTTTTCTAACATTTCACTACTGTGCCATGTGAGGCTCATGTGCAGCTTGTTTTCATTCTAGTGAGCCTCAGAACTAATTATCTATAAGGCTTCAGTTTAGAACTTTGATCATAAACATTAGATACATTCACCATCAAAAACCATAAGGTGGTGATGATGCATGTTTGACAAACTATACAACAATGTTCCAAAGAAGTACGTGCCACCTTCAATCATGTTGTGAAAGCGCTATTTTACACAAGATGATGGCCCAAATCCTGTTGCTTAGTGCAGTAAATTACATTAGAGTACGCCTACTGAATCAGTATGAATTTAGTGAGTCAACTTCTCTGTATGTTCCATTGATTCAAATAGGCCTACTCTAGTTGTAACTTACTATGCTAAAGTAAGTCACAGTTAGAGCAGGTCCATTTGAATTACACTGGATCTTAATTTGGTGAGTTGACTCACTAAATCCTCATTGATTCAATTGGTTTTCTTTAGTGCCATTTACTATACAGTGGTGCCCCTCATGACAACGACTCTGCAGAAAAATTTGTTGCAGAACAACAAAATCGCATGACGATGACTTTTTTGTGATCGCTATAGTGATCGCAAAATGATGTTTCTTATGGGGGATGTTCATTCTAGCTCTCTCCCCTACTATCTCTAATCTCTTTGCTCTGAATTGGTGGAGGGCAACAAGTATGAACAGGAAAGTCTTTGTTCTCCACTACAACTGTCAATGTGAATGAAAACCCTGCTTCTACCCACATGGATAGCGGAGGGTCTCCCCCTTGGACTTGCTGCTTTCCAAGCATTCAAGGGACGTGGTGGCGCTGCGGGCTAAACCGCAGAAGCCTGTGCTGCAGGGTCAGAGGACCAAGCAGTCGTAAGATCGAATCCACGCAACAGAGTGAGCTCCCGTCGCTTGTCCCAGCTCCCGCCAACCTAGCGGTTCAAAAGCATGCAAATGCAAGTAGATAAATAGGGACCACTTTGGTGGGAAGGTAACAGCATTCCATGTCTAAGTCACACTGGCCATGTGACCACGGAAGATTGTCTTCAGACAAACGCTGGCTCTATGGCTTGGAAACGGGGATGAGCACCACCCCCTATATTCGAACACGACTGGACAAAAATTGTCAAGGGGAACCTTTACCTTTACTTAAGCATTCAAGGATAGGGCAGAAGTATAGTGTTCCCCTAAGTGTATGATGAGTATACCCTAATATGAATGCCTGAATAAGGTTGTTGACACTGGCTGCTTTGGGATGTTTTTCTCTAGGATGGGTGAGTTTGGCACTTTGCCTTTATCCTGAGTTTCTCCATCTTCTAAAGCTCTTTACTTGTCTGGTTTAAATCTGTATCCATCACTGAATTGATTCTAAGAGTAGGGATAAAGTCCTCTGTGCAGTGAGGGAGGGAAGGTTAAAGGATTGTACCTGTGTGTATGCTGTACATTTTATCAAAATTAAGTAAGGTATGTATATATAATCCCTTCACGGATTGCTGGCCTGTCGTGGCGAAGGGGCTTGAGTAATTCAGAGAAGCTATGGGCTATGCCGTGCAGGGACACCAAAGATGGACAGGTCATAGTGGAGAGTTCTGACTAAACACAATCCACCTGGAGCAGGAACTGGCAAGCCACTCCAGTATCTTTGCCAAAAATACCCCTGAACAGAAACAAAAGGCTAAAAGATATGACGATAGAAAATCAGCCCCTCAGATCGGAAGGCATCCAATATGCTACTGAGGAAGAGCGGAGGACAAGTACAAGTAGCTCCAGAGCTATTGAAGTAGTTGGGTCAAAGCTGAAAGGACACTCAGCTGTGGACATGCCTGGAAGTGAAAGGAAAGTCCAATGCTGCAAAGAAGAATATTGCATAGGAACCTGGAATGTCAAAACCTTGGTAAGCTGGATGTGGTTAAACAGGAGATGGCAAGAATAAACATTGACATCCTGGGAATCAGTGAACTAAATTGACAGGAATGGGTGGATTCAATTCAGACGATTATCATATCTACTATTGTGGGCAAGAATCCTGTACAAGAAATGGAGTAGCCCTCATAGTCAACAAAAGAGTGGGAAAAGCTGTACTGGAATAAAACCTCAAAAATGTTAGAATGATTTCAATACGAATCCAAGGCAGACCTTTCAACATCATAGTCATCCAAGTTTCTGCACCAACCACCAATGCTGAAGAGCTGAAATTGACCAATTCTATGAAGACTAACACCAAAGAAAGATGTTCTTCTCATTATAGGGGACTGGAGTGCTAAAGTAGGGAGTCAAGAGATAAAAGGAACAACAGGAACGTTTGGCCTTGGAGTTGCAAGAATACACAGAGAAATTATACCAGAAAGATCTGGATGTCCTGGACAACCCAGATAATGTGGTTGCTGACCTTGAGCCAGACATCCTGCAGAGTTAAGCATGGCTAACAACAAGGCCATTGGAGGTGATGGCATTCCAACTGAACTATTTAAAATCTTAAAAGATGATGCTGTTAAGGTGCTACACTCAATATGCCAGCAAGTTTGGAAAACTCAGCAGTGGCCAGAGGATTAGGAAAGATCAGTCTACATCCCAATCCCAAAGAAGGGCAGTGCCAAGGAATGCTCCAACTACTGTACAATTGCACTCATTTCACACGCTAGCAAGGTTATGCTCAAAATCCTCCAAGGCAGGCTTCAGCAGTATATGGACCGAGAACTCCCAGAAGTACAAGACAGATTCCGAAGGGGCAGAGGAACTCGAGACCAAACTGCTAACATGCGCTGGATTATGGAGAAAGTCAGAGAGTTCCAGAAAAACATATACTTGTGCTTCATTGTCTACGCAAAAGCCTTTGACTGTGTGGACCACAGCAAACTATGGCAAGACCTTAAAAATGAGAGTACCTGACCACCTTACCATCTCCTGAAAAATCTCTACGTGGGAGAGGAATCAACAGTTAGAACTAGAACAGTTAGAAGTTAGAACTGGAACAACTGATTGGTTAAAAATTGGGAAAGAAGTACTGTATATTTTCTCCCTGCTTATTTAACTTATATGCAGAATACATCATGTGAAAGGCTGGACTGGAGGAATCCCAATCCAGAATTAAGACTTCCAGAAGAAATATCAACATCCTCAGATATGCATATGATACCACTCTGAAGGCAGAAAGTGAGAGGAATTAAAGAACCTCTTAATGAAGATGAAAGAGGAGAGTGCAAAAAATGGTCTGAAGCTCAACAAGAAAAAAACTAAGATCATGGCCACTGGTCCCATCACTTCCTGGCAAAAAGAAGGGGAAGATTTGGAGGTAGTGACAGATTTTACCTTCTTGGGCTCCATGATCACTGCAGATGGGGACAGCAGCCACGAAATTAAAAGACACCTACTTCTTGGGAGGAATGTGATGACAAACCTAGACAGCATCCTAAAAAGCAGAGACATCACCAAGCCAACATAGTCAAAGCTATCGCTTTTCCAGTAGTGATGTACGGACGTGAGAGCTGGACCATAAAGAAGTCTGATCGCCGAAGAATTGATGTTTTTAATCTGTGGTGCTTGAGGAGACTCTTGAGAGTCCCCTGGACTACAAAGACAACAAACCTATCGATTCTAAAGGAAATCAAGCCTGAGTGCTCATTGGAAGGACAGATCCTGAAGCTGAGGCTCCAATACTTTGGCCATCTCCTGAGAAGAGAAGACTCCATGGAAAAGACCTTGATGTTAGGAAAGTGTGAAGGGAAGAGGAGAAGGGGACGACAGAGGACGCGATGGTTGGACAGTGCCATCGAAGCTACCAACATGAATTTGACCCAATTCCGGGAAGCAGTGGAAGACAGGAGGGCCTGGCGTGCTCTGGTCCATGGGGTCACGAAGAGTCGGACATGACTAAACAACTAAACAACGACAACTATGTATATATGTATTATTTGAATAAACTATGAAAATTAGATTATATAGATTAGAATTCATTGTCTTGAAAGAAATGCAAGAAAGTGAAAGAAACACTAAGTGTAAAAAAAGTGTAACTAACAGATGTATTCATCCATCCAGAGGGCTTTGAGAGCTTATCTCTTAAAAGATGGGTTTGAATCCCTGCATATTCAGCTGCGTTTGCTGAAACTGGGATGCCTTTTCCCCCCTTCCTCTCAGGCTGCTTTACTCTCTTAATCACAGGCAGGTACAAGGAACACATGCTAGGAACACATTTTGGTGTGGAATATGGACAGCTCATAGGACGGCAAGTACCAGTATTTCTCATTGTTGGCTAGATTGCTGACGGCTACTGGGAGTTATAGTACAACAATTAAAGGTGTGCCATTTGTGGTGGTGTTGCCATTATCAACACCCGTAGAGAGCACCTTCTGAAGAACCACTATCCCCAGGAATCATTGTGGCAGCTTCTTCTGACGAAATGTTGCAGCAGGAAATGAAGGCTTAGAAGAAGGTTGACACAGAAAAAACCACAACCCAGTCTTCTCCAACTGACTGAAAGGGAGCTACTAGAAGCCTGCCTGGAGGATGCTTGGAGAATTCTGGGATTTGGAGTCCCCCCCACCAAAGAAGGAAGGAAGGACAAACCTAGCAACAGTATATAAAGGAATGCACTTTGCCTGATCCAGTTTTAGACAACTATTGGAAGGTGGTCATCTTTGGACATGGATGAATGCTCATATAGAAGTATACATGTTTTATTGTAAATGTACATGCTTGCCTGCATGTAAACAAGCAAGTATACGAGTGTTAACATGGTCAAAGAAGGAAGGAAGGAAGGTCAAAGCAAACTTTAAATCTACTCACATTGCTGTGAGCTCTAGCTTCCCTTCCACAGTCAATCTCTATATGCCTTCATTTTAAACAAGTTTAAACTAGAAGGAAGAAAAACAGGAACAATGGATAATGATGACCTTTTAGGAAGGCCACACACACACTAAAAAGCAAGAATGCACAATCCCTAAGCCAGTTCCTCAGCTGCTGATAAGATGAATGTTCTGATTAACACCTTTTTCCAAGCTGGATTGGAGGTGAAAGCAATCCCATTTGGCAAAACCTCATCCTATTTGCTGACATCTTCATTAACCTCACCGATAAGGAAACCATTTTGCAATAAAAAAAAATCTCAAGGCTGGAGATGTTATCTTCATAGCTTCGCCTAACAATGCTAATTCTGCAAGTGTGAGACACAGGAGTTTCAATTGCCTTGATAATTTTGCTGTGCCCTATACCTTCCCCTGGTTAAAAGGTTGACATAGAAAGAAACCAATTACTTCACACTCATTCAAGAAGGTTGATTTTCAATAGGACATTTCACCTTTTAAATGAGAGAGACAGAGAAAGAGAAAGAGAGAATGCAAAAGAGAAGAGGAGAGAGAAAGCCTAAGAGTAAAGACACAGCAACTTAGTACTTGCCCACATGGACTAAATAGGGTCACTTAAGGTTGGATTGAGGTCTGGTATGCCAGTTGGTAAGATCTTTGCATACAAATGTGATATGCACCTCAAGTGACCCTATTTGGTCCATTTCCTTTAACCTTTATAGTCTCCTCCAGTGAGTGAACTCATGAGTGGCAATGGTGATGATGACAAAGAAGAAGGGGGTGCCTCTGAGAAAGTGCAGAGTGTACTACAGTACATCCAACATTCCCCTCTGGTTCTCTCCTGAAACATTGGCCTTCTTCCACATACTGTATGAGGTTTATTTACTTATTAAGTAATCACATTTCTATACCATGCCATCTAGTGGCATAGTGAAGAAACACGAAAAAAGGGAAAATAAAGGGCTCAAACCTGGGACGTGGGGTGAACCTCAGTGTCATCAACTACTGATAGACCTTCAGTGTGCAGGCAAAGCTCTCTCCAGCTTCCTTCCTTCCACATTTGCCACCTATCCCCTGTGGAACATAGGCAAGCACAGCTACATGAGAAAAAGCCACAGTGCTGCAAGACACAAAGCCAGCTGCAAGCATTTAAAAAAAGGATCACAGTGCAAAATATGAGGAGAAACCTAGGTCCCACTCCTAGTTCCAATGTGATCTACCCCACTCAAATTCTACATGATATACTGAAGACATCCATGACACTGGTATTCATTAATTTTGTATCTAAAGTGTATACAAAATGAGATCTGCAGCTGCATAAAAGAAAAGTTGCATAAAAGAAAGTTCTCCAGTGCACACACACTCCATTGAAAATGAATGTGATGCCAGTAACAAGTTATATTCACTTGCCCTGCCAAGATGCAAAATAGGTGCCAATCACAGGACAAGGGAATTTGTGTGAACAGTCTGAACCTTTCCAGAGGTTCTATGATTGAAGTTTCTAGGAGAGCTTAGGCTTTTCATTGGTGATTGAGCTGTCAACCTACTTCTGTTTTAGGTTTCCTGGTCTGTTAAAATATCAATTTCATTTTCTGACTGATACACACTGATGATAAGCTTTTTTTAAAAAAACTCACCTTTAACCAAAGCAATATTCAGAACTCTGGAGCACCCCATTTCAATTAAGGGCTTCTTCAGGATGCCTCACTTTGCTTTGGATTGCTTCGGATTCTGACAAATACCCCCTGCTTCACTTCAGATACTGAATAATTTCTGAACCTGAAGCATATCCCTAAGTTAAGAGTTCATTCACACTTCAGCTCCTTGATGAGGTAATCAGCTGACAACATATTTAGGTACTGCCTTGCCTTGCCTTTTCTGTTCCTGAACTATGGAGCAAAGCTGAGCTCCCCCCAGTAATGGCCAGGTATCCAAGCTATTAAAGTGCTTAACTCAGTGCTGGAGAATGTCATTGGTATTCAGAAGGTTTTCCAATTAAAAACCTTCCAGCTTTTCCAATTAAAAGATCCAAATAAGTAAACAATCAAAAACTACAGCCCATATCCAGAGATATCCTTGTGTAAGGCCTATTGCACTAGTGATTGCTGGCTTTCAGAATTAGTGTAAGGGTGGTACCCAGTTCTCAGTTGGTTGTGCAAGCAGTTGCTCCAAAGGTTGTGCAGGGGCTTGTGAACACGGCTGCAGATGATGTTGTGCAAGAGGTTTCCAAGCAGTGCAGCACTATCTGCATAAAGGCATAATTCATGTGAAAGACATACAGGGATTTCCATTCTGCTAGCAGAATGGTCTTGATTTGGGCCCATCACCTTTGAGAGACACTGTCAAACACATATTAATATGGGGCTAGATAGATCAACAGTCGTCTTCTCCCCCACCCCTGTACATTTAAGGAAAGTTTCTACTAAAAAATAATGACTTTAAATACATAATAGGCTGCAGTATCAAAACAGTATTAAATAAATTAGCAGATTAAAACAAATACATGTATAGCTTAAATGTTTAAACAACTTGAAACCAGTTTACACCATTTAAAAACAACAGCCAACGCAGCAAAGCAACATGTGTTATTAAAAGATCCTCATCAGTGTTTAAATAAAATTATTGTGCCCTGCCAGTGGAAGGACATGAAGGAGGAGGCCAGCCTAGGTTCCCTTGAAAGCTCCAAAGCTGGGGATACTAGATCCGACTCTTACAAATGCAAGGGTAGACAGACAAAATGACTGATGCGGTTTCCTGTAAAATTAATGGTGTGCTGTCAAGCCAATTGTAATTTATGGCGACCCTTTTCATGGTTTTTAATGTAGAGAGCACTTAGTGGTTTGCCATTCCCTTCTTCTGTCTCCTGGGCGTGCCCTGGGACTGTGCTGCTTGCCCAAGGCCATACGGGTTCGCTCTCCTGGGGTGCACAATGGGGAATTGAACTTCCAACCACTGGCTGTGCAGCCAGATACCTAACTCACTGAGCTATCCATCCAGCAGAGTTTCCTATACCACATTTCTTTTGACACTTTGAGGCATACAAGCTGTTTCCCAGTTCTTGTCCCACTTAGACAACCTGAGCAAGGTTAAGCTTAAACAAGAATGCTTGAAATAAGAGCTTTAGGAAATTACTTGTAGGTACTACAGTGCCCAGAATCCATAGCCATTATGATTAGCACCCTTTAATCTAAATGCTGCCTATGATAGCATCGCAACATCTACATGACTGTAATAGCAAGGACAGCCCAGAAAACTGCCATGTCGTCTCCAGAAGAACACTCAGACACTTTCTATGTATTTTTCATCTCTCCAAATATTTTGTGACCCTTAAAATATGTGTTGTAATGTGCAATAACAACATGCATAGAAGTTCATGCTAAGATGGTATTCAAATGGAAAGATTATCAGCAAGTCTGAACCAGAGAGATGGAGACAAGGTGACCTGCATATGGAAACATACATCATCTGTCGACGTCACTTTCCTAGGCCACACAGAATATGAATTTTTGTTTCATAAAGTTTTGAATAGGTTTCCTCTTGTTGTTTGCGTTTTCACAAAAACTCTGCTGTCATGCAAGAGCCTCTCCTGGCAATCAGGTCAAAAGATGTCTGACTTCATTTCTTTTGTAATATGCTTCTTGAGTTCTCGGGGGGGGGGAATCTCCCATTCATTTAAACAAATGGTGGTGGTGAGTGGTTGAGGGACAGTGAAATTGAGGGGAGTGAGGAGGAGAAGGTTTCATATATCAGTATGACTGCAAAGAAGCCTTCGAGATATATAAATCTTACCCATACCATTTTGAGCCAAGCACAAGCTACACCAGGAGGAAAAGGTTCACAAAAGGGTATTATGCAGCAAGAGTAAACAACGGTATAAAATTAATAACTCTGATAATTCCTGAACCTTCAGAGTGGGAAATAAAGTGACCAATAAACATTGGCTGAAATCCTGTTGCTTCAGATACTTAATCACAACTAGAGAAGGCCTACTGAATCAATGGAATCTGTGGAGAAGTTGATTCACCCAATATCCACTGATCAATGGGTCTATTTTAGTTGTGAAGTACTACACTAAATGACAGGCTTTTAGCCATTGACTTAGTCACCATCTGGACTAGATTTTTGACAGTATATCATGAAGATAAAAAAAACAAAAGCATTGGGGAAATTAACTACAGATGGAATCAATTTGGACTGCTGTTAAAATTAAGCTTTCCTTACTCCTTTCAGTAGGATAGGATTTATCTGGTACTTATGAATTTCCAAAGTATTAATTTATTTCAAGGTAAAGTACATAATGACAGTACATTCCTGACAATATGTCTAGAAAACATAGTTGTTCCTAATGATATAAATTCTGAAGTGCAGATGATGATAAAAACAGTCTCCATAGTCATGAACCTAAGGGGAAAAATGCACACAGATCTGTTGATGATGTCATCAAACCAGGTATAGCAGTTTTCATCTCCAGTAGGAGCACATCATCTGTAAAGCTAATGCTTCTTGGTTGCCTATTCAAGAGCAAGAATCACCAAATACTGCGTGTTTTATGTCAACATCCCTGCTAATCATAACTGAGAACTCTGCCTCCATTAAACATTGGCTATCACCATACTGCAAACTGGGAGGAAGAGAGGTTGAGAGCATGTTTTGCTTTAAAATTGTGTTGGAAAATCATCATGGCAATGTATGATTCAATCTGGAGAACTTCTTGTCTGTAGACTAAACTCATGGCCCCAGTGACCCATGTTGAAAGAGGAAATATTGCTTATTACATAAAAATAAAAGGATGCATAACTTATAAAGGAAACCAGCCCATCTTCTTGTTTGCATCACTGTCAGGCTGCTAATAAAGCAGAAATCTAGTTCCTTCCGGATTGTTAGCATTGTCAATTTTCAGATTATATTAAATTGTTAATAAACACAGCTGATTGGGTGATTGGTCTATATTCTCTGTTTTTGACATTCAGCCCAAAATAATCATGTTAGATACAGCCCCCTAAATCACCTTGTTAAATATTTCTATTGTCCAGATGCTGTTCAGCATTCTTTTATTCTCTTGGTTGGTCTTGTGTCTAAGCAATCATGTCTCTCCCCTTCTTCTCTATTTCCAAATGTCTTTCAGCTTTATTTCTCTTCACTGTCATTTAAGATGATTAGCTGTGGTGATCCACATGATTCTTTCAGATGTGTTCTTAACATTATTACATCTTGCTTGCATTGTGACAAGACTGAGGAAATCACATGGATAAGTCAATCAGATTAAACACCCCTGGAGGGAGAGGAACAGAAAAGAAAGAAAGAAGGGAAAAGGCAAAAAGAGGCAGCCACACAGCAGTCTGAACAAGTACAAGTACAAAAGTACACAGCAGTTTGAACAACACAGAACAGCATGAAAAAGTTTGCATGAAGGAAGGACAGCTGGATAGGTAGACAGAGAGATAACATATAGCCCACCCTTCTGCCAATGCAAGGACAGAGGGTGGCTTTATTAGCATCATAATAAGAGATGGGCATGAATGGCCAGTTTGGCCATTCAGTCTGGTTCATTTACCACTGCAATAGGTGTTTGTTGATTTGGCACACACACACCCTTCAGTGGGTGTCCACTCAGAAGCAGCTCCTGGAGGAGACGGGGCAGAGAAGCTGGGATGCGGCTTCTGAGTAGATGACTGCCAGAGGAGGCGAGGTGTGAAATCACCAAAAATTGTTGTGGTATTAAACGAATCAGGACAAACCACCAAATTGGTGGTTCATGGCCATCTCAAATAATTACACTGAAACCATTTTAAAACATTTAAATATCATTTTTCAGTATTCAATATCAGAAGCCATTTTAGTTTAGCCCTAGTGACATGCTAAGTAAAAAATCAACACACTTAAGTTAGTCGTAACAAAGTTTGGGCCCAAACCTGTATTCTTTAGTAAAAGTTAAAATCCTGTGTCCATTTAACTAGAAGTAAGCTTTATTTATTCTGAATAAATATCTATATAGAATGGTGCTGTGCATTTCTACCTCAAAAAATAAACACAGCAGATGTATTCTGTGGATTTTAAACCAAAGCATGATTTCAAAAGAAAGGACAAAGGCATACTAAAACTGTGATCTTAACGTATCCTTGAAAAAAATATGAATTCAATAATTTCACTAGAATACATGCTGAACAAATACATTTAAAACATTTTCTCTTCCTTTCTGAAACAGTAGAACCTCAATAAATCTTCTTAAGTGAATCCCAATTAAACCTATTCATGTTTTTATGACCCAAATCACTCAAAAAGTTAATATTCTCCCACAATTTTTTGTGCAGAGCCAATTTTCTTCAAACATGACTTGCCAGCTTTGAAATGTGGAACTCTGTGGGGAGGCTAAAAGGTTTCAAACCACTATGGCATTCATCGGAGTCTAAGTGATCTGTGTAGGTTATTTCTCCAAGCCTTTTGAGTTATTTAATTTGTGGAAGTAATTCTGAGAGTAATATCCCATCTAAAGTTAATGGTAACTGTGCACTTAAACACATTGACTGATAGATGCTCTGCAGTTTGAGCCTGTTAGGAGGTCAGGAAATCACTACAACTCATCAGTGAGAAATCACCTCACACTGATGCTGAGGTAGAGGAGCAGACATGTATTACAAATCACAAATGACTTTCAGCAAAGTGAGGGGTGTATGGTTAGCGTGGAGTTTTCACCACATTGACAGAAGGTGATGTTGTATGGGAATGTTGGATAATAACAGGTGGCCTTTATAAAACTTGGACAACTTTTTGTTGATGGAGACCCTGTGTTGTTGAAGTATTATGTGACTGCTACATCTCAAAGCTGTGTATTTTGCTCCTTAAGACATGGTACCCTAGGGTTGCCAGGTTTCAGAGCACAAGCTGAACTCTTAAGGAAGTGCTAGACTTCTGTAAGTCTCCAGTGGAGAGACAAATCTCAGGCACAGTGGCACCAGTAGGGCAAAAGTTTGATTTTTGTGCGTGATATGTCTTTAAATCTTAGGCACCAATCTCTATCCATCTTCTGGCTCCATACAGAAGTATTTATATGTGTTTACTTCTGCCCTTAACTTGGCTTATTCTGCCTAGTGATAGGGGTGGCCTAGGCAACTTGCTTAAGGTCAAGAGATGATATCTAATGAAAGAGGGACTTTTTTTTTTTTTTGAGACAAAAGTCCTTGAATCATTTGGGATTATGTCAGGTCTGGGGATCTCATATACTTTATCTTGTATCACTGAAGCCTTTGTTTAAATGCAGTACAATTTAAAATGCTGATTTTAGCCCATGAAGCCCTTAAACATCATGCCTCCTGAATCTCCAGTTTCTGGCAGCTAAAACTGTACTTTTCTCTATGGCCTTTGGGTTATATATTACAGTTTTAAAATTCAGTCTTCAAAATGCTTTTAATCTGTTTCTAAAGAATATTTTAACCTGTTTTCATGTGCATTGTTTTGGGGACCCTGATGGTGAGACTGATTAATGAGTGATTAATGAATGATTAAAACTGATTAATGAATATTGAACAAACAAACAATCAAACAAAC
This sequence comes from Pogona vitticeps, assembly GCF_051106095.1. Taxonomy (NCBI): domain Eukaryota; kingdom Metazoa; phylum Chordata; class Lepidosauria; order Squamata; family Agamidae; genus Pogona; species Pogona vitticeps. The sequence goes on along the minus strand of NC_135784.1, from coordinate 216,557,022 downwards.
AAACAAACCTGATGCCAGGTTACCTGAAGGAAAAGATTCTCACATACCCACTGACTCTAACCCACGGTTTGCCAAGTCAGTTTTAAAGCACAAAACAAAAAATAAGGTGGTGGCCCCTCCTGCTAGACTGGTAGATAGTTTCAACTTTCTTTAACACTAGTGAATGGAAAAGTAGGCTCTACTGTACTTAAAGGCATGAGTTTGACTTAATATTTGCTTAACTTGAACTAAGTATCTTATTGATAGGTGTTGTATCATGTGAACTGCTCAATGGATTGTCAATGTGACCTTATAATTGTGACCGTATTGATATTGGCCAGTATCCTATTGTAACCAAGCTAGACTAGACCAACTGCCTCAATTAAATTTACTTAAGTGTTGACCAGTCATTTGGTTCAATGAATCTACTCTTCGTTGGGACTTACAGTAGGATAGGAAGTTTTTCAGTCTCTCTTTTTCCCACTTACATTTTTCAATCTCCATTTTTTCATCCTGCTTATAAAATATGTTTGTAAGTTCTTATCAGAAAGTGAAATGGATTAAAATGTTGCCCACGTTCACTAGCCAATATCCTAGTGTCTCAACATGGAATGAAAGTGCAATCATATCAGTGTTCCCCCTGAGCTCCAATGGGTTACCTGTCACAAGTCCTCCATGCATTGTTGGATGGCATACATTTATATTAGTGTAATATTAATATAATAATCATTTTAGGAGCGCAGAGCTGGAAATGATCCATTGAATCCACCTCTTATCAAAGAAGCACAGTGGGGAATCAAACTCCCAACCAGATACCTAAACCTATCTGAGCTATTCAGCAGTTCATTGTCGATCTACAACTCCCAGCAATGGCTGTGCTGGCTACAGCTGCTGGTGTTACACACACACACACACACACACACACACACACACACACACACACAAATTCCTATCTATCTATCTATCTATCTATCTATCTATCTATCTATCTATCTATCTATCTATCTATCTATCTATCTATCTATCTATCTATCTATCTATCTATCTATCTATCTGTCTGTCTGTCTGTCTGTCTGTCTGTCTGTCTGTCTGTCTGTTTATCTTCTGCTGTTATCACACTGTTCACAACAGCATGCAACCAATCAGCAGAGGGGATAGGGATAGAGAGTGTGTGTGACAGTAAGACAGTGAGTTCATGATCAAGCCTAGATTTAAAACATATGTAAGATACCTCCCTCTTGTGATATAGCTAGCCTGACATATAATAACACCAAAATCAAGGCAAGCCTATGGAGCCCCAACCAACTCTTCCACATCCTTTGGCCCAGTGAGATTCTTTGTCTGTAGAGATTTCATCCTAGTGTGAAGAAATACTGATGTCAAAATCTGACACTTGGTTTTTGGAAGAGAAAGCCTGCAGGTAGTTCAGAGGCAGACAAGTATATATCCTTCAGTGCTTTTATGGGCTCCTTCAACCCAGTGCAGTATTCTAGTTGACTAGAACACTGTTTTAATTTTAAATAATAAAAAAGTGCCAGGTAGTCTCTTTCTTTTACAACAGATTTTAGTATGTAATCACAGAAAGATATGAGATGCACTAAGAGGGAAGGAATAGTAATGTGGGCTGATTGAGAATAAAACACTTTGCAGCACACGAGAGCCACATATGAGATCCTTCCTCAGCCATTTGTCCCAGTCCTTCTAACAAAAGAACCGGTGAGAGGCCAGGGAGGCGATCTCAAGCTGGCTATGAGACTACAACTGTCCCATGGGCTATGGGTTTGCCACCCTTGCTTTGACCACAGCCTAGCCTTTGGGGTCCTCTGAAGTCCCATGTGACAACAGTGTTACCTCTTTTGCAGCAAGGGGAGAAGGCCTGTACCCTACTTTCAGAAAAATATGTGAAAAAGAGGCCAAATCATGGGTATTTTTGTGGTTCCAGTGTGACTAGAAGGCAGAGCAAAGATCTTCCAGTTTGGATCAAACAGTCCTTTGTCTTCCCCCTACCATTGGTCAGGTTAAAATGTTTTAAAGGAATTTCAGTGATTGGAATTCAGCAAAAACAAATTCAAAATTGTTCATAGCATTGATAGGCTGAGCTGCTACTGCCATGCGAGAGGGCAATGAGCAGCTTAATTCAATGAGTATTCAGAGGCATGTAGTGGATCATTTTCATGAGAAACTTCATTTTAATGAAATTCTCTCACACTCCTAAAACAAAGAGATCTTGCTTCTCTAGCCTCAAAACAGGGGGGGGGGATTCTTATCCTCAGAGTTAGAAGAGGGAGCAGGTAGACGATATTCTAACAGTGCCTGCTTGGAAAGCTGGCACAGAGTTTTAGGTCACTCTTTGTTCTCCTATGCTTCATGTACAACTCAGTCTCTGTGATGTTTCACGTACAGCTCAATTCCTGTGATGCCTGTTCCTCACCCCACCCTATGTCTCTTCACTGAACACAATCTGTTGGCAAGGGGAAGATTTTGGCAATGCAGTACTAGCAGCATCTTCTTAAATTCAGAAGTATAGGGGTATCAGGTTAGGAATTCTGATACCTGAACATCAAGAGCTGTACAGGACTTTATTATCCACTAGAGAAAGATCAGAAGACTGTGTTCATCACAGCTGGTATTTATCCCAGCTGAGGGTTAATTCCAGAATTAACAATCATATCAAAATTCAAGGTGCAAATCTTTTCAAGGTTGCACTAATACCTGGCAACACCAGTTTGTCTAATTCTACATACTTTATTTCTACATTGCTTCTATGTTCCATAAGCACAAAATAATTCAAAGTTTGAAAACATCCAAAATTCTTACAGCTATGAAATACTAGGTGCAAAGGCTTAAAAAAATGAAAACTGAACTTAAGTTGGAGGCAAATACTAAAATCAGAAAAAACAGATTATGATCCTAAGCTTTAAGGTATAAAGGTCACAGGCAAGAACTCAAATCATACCCTGTTTCCCCAAAAATAAGACCTAACCTGAAAATAAGCCCTAGTATGATTTTTCAGGATGCTCATAATATAAGCCCGATTCCAAAAATAAGCCTTAGTTAAGTGAAACCCTGCCCTCGTGCAGCAACCAGAAGATAATAAGATTATATTTGAATAAATGTAGATTGTTGTACATGGAAAAAAAATAAAACATCCCCTGAAAATAAGTCCTACTGCGTTTTTTGGAGCAACAATTAATATAAGACCCTGTCTTATTTTTGGGGAAACACTGTAGTTGAATCAAAAAATGAAGGAGCTTATAGCTTAAAAAGTATATTGAAAAAAACAAAAGGCAGGAGGTGGGGTTTCATCATGGTGAGACCAGTCGGGTTTCAGGAGAGCTCCTGAAACTGACCAGGACCCCTCGGTTTCAAAGTCCCCAATGTAGGGGGCAAAGGAAAGGTGCTAGGAAAGGTGGTGTCTGAAGCAGCAGAGGTTAAAGAAAGGGGAGAGAAATTGGTGGACGTTGCTTTTTATCCCTTTAGGTTTTCTTAAGTGCACAGACCGAGGTGGAAGCCATGTTGGCCAAAGAGCTGGGAACACCCCTTGCAGAGAGTGGAGGAGTACAGAAGTATCTTGGAAAATATCCTGACCAGAACTCTAAGTAAGTCAAGTTATGTGTTTTATATAAAGAAACTTTTTTGGGAACTAAAAAATGACACAGAAGAAAGCTTGGCTTAACGAGTTAATGAAAGTGGAATTAGATCCTGTAACCCTTTGAGATGAGGTAGAGAGAGTTTCCCGCCCCAGCCTTGATCGGGAAAAGGAGAAGAAAGAGGGAGGAGGGGGAAAAGTAATTTGGTGAACAAACTGTTTTAATCAAAAGCAAAGACTCACTCCCATAAAATAGTTTCATCGTAAACTCTCTAATTACAATCCTGATAGAGGAAACTAGAATAAAAAAATAGAACTTTTGAACTTAAGAATCTTAGATTGTGTGACATCACCGGATCAAACTCATTTCTTTTTCCTTTTTTTTTTGGCACTGTGGTGGAGGCGACCCTCCTTCCTGTAGCCTTAGAACAACTTTGATTGGAGGGCCTACCCCTAATTACTGAGGCTGGAGAGTAAGATTGGACTGCTAATGTTACTTGCCTGAAGGCATTGCTTGTTATCTTAAACATTCATTGTTTTGAGTGGCGTCTGTGATAACACTTCAACGAGAGAGAGGTGCTGACCTATGTTTTGGATAGGCTTGGTAAATAGTGTTGTTTGAGTGAAAGGTGGGGCAGCAGTGACACCTGTGCAGGTACAAAATCTGAAATTATTGGGGCAAGAGAAAGATTGGCAACAAAACATTTAGAATATATTATCCACAGAAATACAGCAGATACAAGGAAGAATGGCTCAGCTTTCTGATCAAATTAAAGATTTGGGGTTGCAAATGACTGATATCAAACACCAAATTATAGAATATAAAAAAGAAATAACCAAAATACAAGAAACTTCAAGAAAAACAGGAAAAAATTGAGATAATGAATGCAGAGCTGGTAGTGATGTAATATGAAAGAAAACAAGATGAAATCAACCTGCTAAAGTTATAAATGGAAAGAGCCATCCTCATACTTAGATTCCAGAATCTTCCAGAAGAAAAAGGTAAAGACATAGTGCAATTTGTAACTACCTTTTTAGCCCTGTTTATGGAGATGAGACCAGAAGAAGTACAGCAAAATGTACATACAGCATGAAGAATTAATACAGCATACACCAGGAATAAGAAACTCCCCAGAGAAATTCATGTTAAATTTATGAGAATGATATTTTGAAAAAAAAAAGTTCTAAGAAATATGCAAGAAAAGGATCCACTATAAAAGGAAAAGAAATTAAGATTTCAAAACATATTCAGTGGCAAACAAGATAGAAAAGGAGACAATATGTGGAGTTGGCATATTTCCTGTGAACAAACTCAATTATATATGGTTGATACTTGAAGGTGTCTCTTTCCACTTCCAGTTGCAGAGATATACTATTAACTCAACAATGGAGGCAGAAGACTTTATGAAAAAAAAGGGAAATGGCTGGGTAGGAAAGAAGAGAAAAAGACAGATGAGAAACAGGAAGAGGAGCAATCAAGTGGATCATTAGGACCAAATTCAGAAGGAAGTTCAGAATTTCAGCTAGAAAACCAGATAAGAAGCACCAAAGGAAAGCCCACCATGGAAAAAAGAGGATATAAGAAAAGGGAAGAAAACCTTAATAACAAAGATGGATAAAATGAGCCTCCAAGAAACTCATATTAAAAGAATAGAGTAACATAAAGATGTAAAAGAATTTACAATCAAATATAGAAATTAAAATTGGACACTGTCTTCAGAACATATAGTATGAAAATCAAGAACCACTTTATGAAATGTTTTTAATAAGTGTTTGAAATGTAAAATACAGGAGGTTAATTTTAATTGTATTGGGTGGACAGGTAGGGAAGCAGAACATTATTGGAGATTATTGCAGATTAGTATATGAAATGTTGAAATTTTGGGAAATTTTTTTTGTATTTTGTGAGATATCAGTTAAACCTGAATTGTGTTAATTGAGTATTATGTCTGCGATTGTAGATAAAGAAATGAAACATTTGGTAATATATATAATTACTATAGCTATAATATGGGAAGCATTGGAAGAAAACAGACACATAGTTATCTTAAAAAGGATGCAAAAATTGGGAATGGTTTTCTAGTTGGACTTGAAATATGGACTGGAATAAAAGAAGAATGTGAAGGTTCAATCAGGAAGTGAAGAGATTAGTAAATAGTAATTCTGGTAAAACCTGTTAAGTTGTTCTCTTTTTTTATTGTAGTAGAATTATATAAGTGGATGTAAAACTACCCTCACACTCTGGAATTTTACCCTTCCCCTACTCATGTCCACTCTCCCAGCTCCCCAGCCCTCTATCCCCAAATCCTATTCCTATTGAAAATGAATTAATAATAAAAATTAAATGAAAAAAAAAGGCAGAGAATACATCTCTAAAACACTAAAGTTCATAAATTTGGTTTTACTGGTCTTTGACCGTAATAAAGCATTCATTCATTCATTCATTCATTCATTCATTCATTCATTCATTCATTCATTCATTCATTCAAAGAACAAAAATATATTAAAGAAAATGAGTTTCTTACTCTCTAAGCTTATTAAAAATACACACAGAGAGAACAATTGTAAATGCTCATCCAGCTGAAAAAGTTTGAATCTATGGAGGAAAATCCGTGATGACTGTTGTTGATGTTCAGTGTAGCATGAAGCCTTGTTATATTGATGATTTGCATTCCTGCATGCCTGAAAATGTGTGTGTGTGTTATCTCCCTATATTTAGAATTCTTTGAGATGTTCACACTTCCCCACAACCTGTAAAAATTTATAAAAAATTATGCAGATTCTGGAGGAATAAAGGCTCTGTAGCATAAAAGATCTAATCCACTTGAAGCCTGGAAATCCAGAATACTGTAAAAACAGAATATCATAACTCCAAGATATTGGGCCTACAAAGAGTGCATATTATATATTCTGCAGAAGACACCTCTATATTTAAAACTTGTATCATAAACACATTTGGCTGTCAGGATGTCATGATAAAGTGACCTTGCTTGGCAGGAGAGCTAGCTAATTGTTTTTGAAATGACTATTGTTCAGGCCTCAATTTTTAAAGGACTTTCATTTTCAGAGCTACTTTTTCTATATCCCCTTTAATTTTTTTAACACTCAATACACTCACAATTTCAATCTTTGACAGGCGAAAGAAGAGAGGCCTATGGGCAGAGGAAAGAGGTCTTCTATACTACAAATTTCTCCTTGAATCTTTGAGGGGTTCCAATTCCTGTGTTACCGTGCCACCCTTTCAGTAAGGTTGCCATGTCTGTTTCAGCATATATAGCCAAAATAAAGACAAAAGAGTTGTAGTACGTATCTAAAAGATTAACCAATTTATTTCACTGCAAACATTCGTAAGTTCACAATCCTCTTCTTCAGTCTGTGCAAGTGTCAGTGTGGTGTAGTAGACAGAGTGATGAACCAGAACCTAAGAGACCTGGGCTTAAAACCTTGCTAAGTCATGGAAATCTGTGGTGGGGTAGTGGGAGGGCACTGCTAAAACCATTAGAAATATCACATATACCTTGAAAACTCTGATAGGATCATCCTGTTGGATGTGACTTAAAACCGCATAACAAATGACAAGAAGACCAAATAATGGCCACATCAGATATTTCCAAAATTCAGATTAAAAAGTTAATCCATTTCAGAAGCAAATTCCATAAAAGGCCTCAAGCCTATATCCACATGTCTATGGGTAAGACCCACTGAACTCAGCAGGGTTACTTCTGAGTAGACATGCTGAGATGATTGCTTAGGTAAGGTGCCCCATCTTTTCTTAGGAAGGTCTCTGCTTGATCTGAAGTCCTCAACCAGAAATGGGAGGCTCCCATGCAGATTAAACTCATCCTCACAAAGCTCCATCTCATCCTTCACCTAATAGAATATAATGCTCAGTGAATTAGAAATTTCTCAGAGCTTTGAAGTAACAAATGTGTTACTTGTACAATTAATTCCTACAGTCGCCATCTTTGTAAAGGGCAGCCTGATTCCCTTAAGGCAGGCTAAGGGAATCCAGAATGCCCTTTGCAAAGATGGCAGCTGCAACTTCCCTGCCCTAAAAGAAGCTGCAGCCACTATCTTTGCAAAGGGCAGCCAGTGTCCCCTATGGCAGACTGTGGCTGGGGAGGCCATTGCAGCAGGCTGTGATGAATGGCAGCGGCAGTGGGCAGCAGTAGATGATGGCGGCAGTGGGTGGTGGTGGATGGTGGCAGCAGCTAAAGTAGGGAGGGGGAGGGGCGTGGGATAGGCTGTGGGGGTGGGTGACTGTGGGGCTGGTGGCCTATTGGCCCACCAGTCAGCTGATCAACGGGCCCATAGGCAGAATGGGAAAGCTATAGGAAGAGAAGGAAAGCTAGCCTTCCCTCTCTTTGTATATGGGACGAATAAAATGGGGGGAATATTCATCCCTTCGAATTCATCAGGGTCTCTGGAACTGATGAATAAGAACAGACAAATATTTAATGAATCAGCAATTTTTCACGAATATCACAATCTATTTTTTAATTCGTCCCCATGTCTACATATGACTATTTTAGCCATTTTAGTCATTATGAGATGTACAGATTCACTGGATGTCTACTGATTCATAGGCGAGCAGCTTGTAGCATCCAGGATTTTAGATAAAGTAACTGAAAAGGAATAATTTTTGAGACATCTGAATAAGTTACTTTTAATAAAATAAAATATAATTATAATGGTAACTGACTACTTTGGCCTTAGAAATATAACCAATTACTTTTAAAGTTAATGCCTTAAACTCTGACGTATGATTTATACATTTAGTAATTGTACTGATAGAAACAATAATGACTGTCTGAAATATAAGCAGAAGTTAGCCCTAATCTTTCAAGAGGTTTCTGAATTTCTGAAAAGCCACTTTATCTATATTTTCTGAAAGAAGCCTATGAGAAGTGTCAGGTAAAAGAAGACATTCACTTTCTATTCAGTAAATTTTATGGCATGGTTCCTTCTCCTCTCTTGAGACTCCAGGGTACAAAATGCATGAAGTCACAGTAATGATTTCTGTGTTTTGGTGCTGCATACCTTGTGAAGTAAGATCAAGGAAATGTATACAGTTCTTTCTTAAGCAAAACTCTTGCTGGCCTAAAGAGAGGTTTCAGGCTATTTAGTCTCACTGCATAATTTTACCCAGGGTGATTTAATTGACTTGTTAACTATTTTTGACACTACTCTAATACTGCACGAGAGAACTGGCTTTGGATTTTCTAAATTTTATTTTTAATTTTTTTTGGAAAATATTTCCAGGCTGATTGTTGTGACTGCTGCTGGTGACTGTCCTGTATATTTGGGAGGGGAAAGGATGGCACAGTGCAATGACAGAATATGCAGTGTTAGAATATATAGGTTTTTTTTTTTTTGTCGTTTTCTCCTTTTCCTCTCCAACCACAATTAAGAAAGGCCCCAGGGTGAGACCCCAAAGAGCTACTGCCAGTCAGTGTAGTCCAGGGATAGCCTGGCGCTATCCAAATGTGCAGAACTACAACTTCCATGATCTTTAACCAGGGTTTATGAGAGTTGTAATCCAAAACATTTCCCTGCCACAGATGGACCAATCTTCTAACATACTACAGTGGTATCTCGGTTTACAAATTTAATGCATTCTCTAGGATGTTTCGTATTGTGAAATATTCAGATTGAAACGTGGTTTCCTATAGGAACACATGCATCCTGGGGAAACTTGCTTCGTATTGCAAAAAAATTTCATAAACTGAGGGATTATTTTCAATGGATTTTCATTTATAAACCGAAAATTACATTAACTGAGGTGTTCGTAAACCAAGGTACCACTGTATAAGGCAGTTTCTTATACTCCTATACATTCATCTCTTTTCTCTAGGAAACAATGTTCCTATACAGAGTAGAGTCTCACAGATTTAGATGGAGAAATTGTCCTCTTTACAGGCTCGGCAGATCTTCCAATAGTATCTCCTTTATGGATAACCAATCATACTGATCTCTTGCTCCCAATAAACCCCAAAGTAAGTCATGGTCCAAAAATTGCAGAACTCATGTACCATATCTTTGACTATGTGCTGTTCTTGGAGTTTCTGAAGTCAGGCCATTAATTACTTTTTCAGAGAGCTGGTTGACCTTCTTGGGGTTCCACATGTGATTTCTTATAGATTTGTTCTCATTCTTTGCCTTTCTTGAAAGATGGGAAAATGTTTTGCTTTGTGGCACAATGTGAAGCAGACGAGAATATCTGTCCGTCTCAAAACAACAGAACATATTCAGCCACAGCTATCAGTCTTTCTCCTGTATAACATACTGCTGGAAACATATTTCAAAGGAATTTAAAAACTGTTCAGTTTTTTTTGTTGCATTTCTCTGAATCTCGTTTGTATTTCCTTCCTTTGCTCCTTTCATATTTTGTGATTTTTTCCCCTGAAAATTAAAGCCCATTTTAACACATTTTTTCTCAACAGGCATCCTCATTTATGCATCCCCCTCCCATAAGCATACCTGCAAATATTCTTTTCTGCTGAGCACATTTTAGCTATCTGCATTTTGAAATGTATGTCTTGTTTTGTGTGATAGATAAATAAATAAATACATACAGTATCTATCTGTTTTGTATGAACTCTTTCTCTGAAAGCTGTGGGGTCTCAAAAAGTAGAAAGAGGCTACTTTTGCAGAGACCATCACGTTCAATGGAATTATTTTCTCTCTATAGTCTTGGTCTTCTAGATGGATTTCTGTGCACTCCAAATCACATGGAATGTCTCAGCCGTTAGGAGGGACTTTGCCTTTCAGACAGTAGCCCTCTATTGTAGAGGCCAAAGTGAATGGACAAGCAATGGACCAGGTAGGGGTGAGAATTTCATTTCAATTAGTTTTTCATCCTAATTCACCAAAATTCACAAAATTCAGATTTGTATGTAAACAATCATGCCTGAGAAGGGCTAGAGAAATTAACGTACAAAGAGAAATGAACAAAGCTCCTTTAAAAGAAGATTTCAGTTTGTATCATAAATGTATGTAGTGAAATACACCTGTTCTCCTTTAAAAAAAAAGATTTACTTTATAGTGAAAAGTCTCAGTACATTAACAAAACCAGAAGGTAAGCTGATGGGTATAAATATGTCTCTTGTTCTGTGACTCAAAATAAGCAGTGAATATTTGAAGATGAAATATTATTTTTATTCCTTCTGATGGAGCCGTCTAAGCTCAGAAGTATTAGGTTCATATAGTTTGCCTTTGCTTTCATGTCTACGCTTTGTACCACTTGCCAGCTTTATAAACAGACATTATAATCCTGTCACTCACTCAGACACAAAGTCTGTACTTGTCATATCACCTCATACATATCATTCTTCTGTATAATGTCATAACAATGAAAAGTAAAGAAAACCAAAGCAGACAGCAATATTACTTTTTCCCTTCATTTTGGAATCTTTTTCTCTTCAGTGCAGGTAAAATTGGCCATAAAAGGCTAAATGTATTGAGTCTAAAGGAAAAATAATGTACAGTAAAACATTTTTCATGTATGGAAGAAAATTAGCCTGTGTTATATATGGAACATCTACCCATAACTTGCATCATTCACCTTATTAAACCGCTTTTGACTGAAAACACATTGTGTGCCTTAAGATAAATCCCATTATACCCAAATCTTTATTAAAAATAAAAATAGGCTAATCCTGGGTGCTTGGGGAATCAATCAGAATAGAGGATGGAGTTTAACTCCACTTCTTTTAAGGAAAAGAAAAGAAAGGAGAAGGTTTGCAGAAAGAAAATGTATATCTCCCACCATATTATCCCCAAAGGCCTAAAAAAAGACTGTTAACCGATTTAGGTTTCTGTTCTATGTGTGATTTTCAGAGCAAGCCTCACTGAATCCAGTGCAATTTACTTCAAAAACACACTTGTGTGGATTTCAATTACATTTTCCTCAAGTGTTTTTGCCTGAGCATCCAAGGTGACTAGTCCTTATAAGCCTAGGGTAGACTGTCTTCCTATGCTGCTTCATTGTGCGGGCAACATGTTGCCTCTATAATGTTTCAGAATCAGAACTATGCCATTCTGGCTAGGGTCCTTCTTAATCAATCAGCTCTTGACTATGAGGCAATGATTTCTGGACTACAAATATGATAAATCTCCATTCTAGGAATTTTACCTTACAAACCCCATACAGATATTTATAAAGGTTGCACCTGGGAGAAAGGCCAACGTTTGAAGGCTTTCAGCTAGGCCTAGCTAGGTTCACTCAAGCTTTCTGTTCTTGTCCAGCTCCTAGCTGGGAACCTTCTTTCTGAGCAGGAAGCTTGGGCAGAGCTAGGCCTAGCCAAGTGTCAAAGTCTTTCAATTTTAGGTATTTTTCACAGGTGCTTATCACTGTGGTGTCTACAAGATAGATGGAACTCCCAAAATGGAAAATTATGGTTATAAGGTCTGTGGATTACAAACACTACCATTATTATGTTGGGAAGAAAACTCAAGTATGTGATATTCTGTGAAAGGCCCCAAATCATCTTGGTTACATAAGAGTTAGGCCTCCATTTTCCACCATTTCTGGAAATCTTTTGGTAAACATTTTAACATTTTGCATGCCTTCATACATTACTGCAAAAGAATAAGTGGCCATCTTTCCTTGGCTGTAACCTGCAAAGCCGAAGCTATGTTTGCAAGTTAAAACCATGGAGTTAGGGCTAGTCACTTTTTTCCAGTCCTGAAGTTCCGCAGCTAGTATTCAGAGGTATAGCACTTGTCTCTGCATGAGAATCCAGATTCACAACTAGCTTTTCCTCAAGATTGATGTGTTACCCGTTTTTTCAAATGTTCCCGATAGCCTTCGGTGAATCTCATTTTCTTTTTAAAAAGTAGGTGCAATTCATTCCTCTCTTTCTTTTGAATGTTGGAATCAATCACAGCAGCATTTCTCATTCACCACCTTCCCAGTTTTTTTATGGCCAGAATAGGCTGATCTGCCACTTGGCAATTTCTCATGCTGTTGCAGCCTACACATGTCAAGTAGAGCCAGAGAATGGCTGCTTTATCAATGCCAATGGTTTACTGTCAGTATAATAGGGGCTTCTGTGCCTAGTGTTGTTGATGCAAAATGTGGCTCAGTTGAATTGGAAATATCTGTTAATCAAAACATTCGGATTCAGGCACAATGCAAAACAACAACAGCAAGACATCTTGCTCCAGTAACCTTTGTGTGTAGTCTTTCAAATGAAGCAGTTTGTTCATTCATGGAGGACAACACTAACAATAACTAAAATCCATAATCTGCAATGTTATATTTCAAAAGTGACTCATTGGCTGAAATCCTGTTGCTTAGTGTAGTAATGAGCAACTAGATTGGACCCATTGGACTCAATGGAACCTACAGAAGAGTTGACTCACCAAATCCCTACTCATTCAGTGGACCTAGGCTAGTGCAACTTATTATGCTAAGCAACAGGATTTCAGCCATTGTGTTATGCATTGCCTACCTCACAATGCATGTCACTATTACTATGGTTTCAGAAGCAGCTCATCATGTTGCTGTTGCATTATTTGTTAATTTACCATTGTTGTTTATGTTTAAATAGTTCAGGCAGAGAGAATATCTCTGTGTTTTATTTTATTTTTGACTTGAAAATAGGATTCTGCAATCTTCAGAGTAGAGTGAGATCCTATTCTCCCCCCCCCCCCTCAAAGAGCTACACAGTCTGGGAAGTGAGGGAAGGAGCTGGTCATAGTCTCCTGGATTGCCATTAGCAGAGCAAAGGCATGCTCTAAGCATTCCGGGAAATGTTGGCAGCTGCCTTCCCACTCATGCTGCTGAGTGGTGCTGGGTCATTATTGTCAAATTAGAAATAAAATGGAACACACATATTCTGACCACCTTAAATAATTAAAGATGAGCAATAGTGCTAACACACACACACACACACACACACACACACAAGCAATGAAAGAATTGCCTACCTAGAAAAAAAATTATTTCCATATGACTGTTATTGATGCTTGCACTCACAAGAGTAGAAAGGACTTATAAAAAGGACAAATTGTAATGTGTTGTATTCAAACTCTGCTGAATGTTAATCTCTTAGTGTTATATGTTCTTTAAACAACACAGTGAGGACATAGGCAACACTGAACCATTTCCCATAAAATCTGTCATTTCCAAAGAATTTGGGGGGGGGGCTCTGAAATTCCTCAGAAACATAACAGTCCTAAACTAAAAGATTGTGGTACCATCTTTAATCTGTAGGTGGCAGATTCCCCTAACTAAAATATAGATTTGCAATTGATACTCTTTGAAACAGGGAGTTGTAGTCTGGAAGAGAGATTGAAAGGGCTGCTCTACTCTTTCCAATGAGCTAGCCTCCTTCATAGCCATGAAACTGCCAAACTGCTTCTTCAGAATATTGTCCTCCATAAGTATTGTGCTTATGGTGCAAGCAGCATGGCTTGCCTTCAGTCAGACAGAACATGATTAATGTGTATGGGTGTATTCATATATATATGTCAAACACCACTGAAATTATTGGATAATGAGTCTCAGCAAGATACCGTGTAGGCCATCTAACCCAACACCCTGCTCACTAAACAAACCCAACATGCTTCAATACACTGTGAGTTGTGTGCTCTTGAGTCAGAGGATGACTGTGTAATAACATGTAAATCACAATGGACTACAATGACTCTTATTGAAAAGAAATTGCTGTCATATCAAGGAGCTTGCTGACAAAATAGTTGCACTAACACATCTGGCAGGATAGTTGAAAGAGCGTGTTTGCAAGGCCCAGCACCTCACCATTATTCATTAACAGGAATGGTTTCATTTCACCATATGAATAGTGATTTCATGGTAAAGGAAATGGAGCCAGCATTATTTCATATTAATGCCAAATTAATGTTGCATCAGCACTAAGCAGTACCCCCTCCCCAAATTATATCATGTCAGCACGGCAATGAAAAATAGTTCTGTTTTTATTGGCTTCCACCCGCATACTGAACTATTTTAAATAACAGTGTCTCAAGAAGAGCTGTTATTTTCAATGAGAGCACATAAATGGAGATTTGCAGATACTGTAATTTCTACCAAGGCATTAAAAATAAAACTGCTTTAGTGTCGTTGTGAGGATGAGACTTTTTCCAGATCAAAAACTGTCCTGTTGAAAGAAACCCTTGAAATGCAAGTCCTATCAAGTAAAATCCAGGTATTAAAAAATAATAATATGTCGTTCCTTGCCATTTTAAATATGGACACTCTTGATATATCTGCCCACAACAGCTATAATTAAGGATGCACAACATATTTGTGGAGATGGAGGGAGCAAATAGTTTTGCCCAATGTCTGGAACCAAATTCAGAGGTAGTTTGATCTGAAAGGCAACATTGAAGGACAAAACAACTTAAAAAGGAACCTTTTTTCATATTTGTGGTTGAGTAGGCCAGATAGACAGGGTATAAATCAAATAAATAAATAAATAAAAATATTTAGTTCCACCAGCTGAGAGAATTCCCTTCGGAGAATCCTTGCCACTTCTGGAGGCATTCAAGAGTAAACTGGGTAACCATTTTTCAGCTCTGCTTTGATTTGGATTCCTGCCTTGGGCAAGGGGTTGGACTTGATGGTCTTATAGGCCCCTTCCAACTCAATTATTTATGATTCTGTGATTCCAGACAGCTACTATAACAGGCATTTTCAGAAAAATGGGCTCAGGAGGAAACAGTGAAGTCTATCCTCTTCAAGCCATTGCTGAATATCAAATAAGAGTTTTGAGAATCATTATTACTACCCACTTAGGTAGGTGCAAATCCTTGCATGGTACAGACTGAACAAGCTTAACCCCATGACCCTCACACTAAAGTGATGGCCTTCGGTGCAACAGGACCCTTTGAGCCTCGTGCATTCTGGGCCAGAGCAATTAAGGGCTCTTAGCACCAGGTTTGGCAAATGGCTCATTTATGTATTATAGAAAGCTTTGGTCTCACTGGGACTGGTGCTCCGAACCCTGTGAGGCTGTCTGAAGATTCCTTCTATTAGTTTGAAATCCACCATCAAAACTGAGCAACTTACACAGAAGTTTGAAAAGCTACTTCTTCAGCAACAGCTCCCAGAATCTCAGCTAGCACAGCAATGCTCTGGAGGATTCTGGGGCAAGTAACCCCAAAATAACTTTTCCGAATTCTCATCTTGCAGAAAGAGCTTAAACATGTACACACCCATTAATAAACTTTCCCTTTTTTTCACATGCTTTTAGAAAACTGTGTAGAGTCTAAGCGTTCAAATGCTCACACATACCCAGCCACTTGTTGGCCATGCCCTTCTCTCCAGAAGGTCATTGATTCCTTGCCAATTCACTGGTTAAAATGGATCACACCCAAAGCAATCACGGCTTTGTCCAGTAACTCCACAAAGACATTTGCTTGTACCTGACCTGCAGATTTTATCTCACACATTTTTGAGCCCAGAAACACTACCAGCAGAGCTCACTGATATCAGAAATGAGAGAAAAACCTGAAGGAAATTCAACATTTGGCAACCATTTTTTAAAAGTTTTATTATTGAAATAAGTGAACAGTTTAAGCTTAGACATGTTGTGGAACTGGCAATGCTGATAAACACAAAATCAAACAAATGCAAGGATATTTAATCCATGAGGCACTCCCTGTCCTCCGTCCCCAACATGTTTAATTTCAGAGGAACAATTTTAAATGAATGGATCTAGCATAACCTTTTTTGACCTTACTTGAAATATAACAGCATATCTATGGAATGTATTTATGCAAAGTCATAATATAGGGTAAAGGTGGGCAGCCTCCAGAGGTCTGAGGACATCCATCTGTGAACCTTGGGTAAGTACTTTGGGAAACAAACTGAACAAAAAACTTGTAAAGCTTATGAATCAGCAACTGATAGCTCATAACCACTGGACTGGCAATGGTTCCAACCACCTGTGGTTCCCAACTTCGGATAATGCAGGTGTTCTTGGACTGCAATTCCCAGAAGCCTTGGCCACCAACTGTGTTAACCAAGAAGACTTGGGTTACCCAAGGTTGAGCATCACTGCCCTAGAGTGCCCTCCCATGAGTCAGCAAAGGAGGAAGCTATATCCTTCACTGCTTACATATGAAATAAGAATGCTTACATCAGAATAAAACAAAACTAAATTTCAAGTAAGTGTGTGTGTCTTACATGTTCTATTTTCCTTCAGAAATTTATTCATTAATGCTCCTTGACAGACACTAGATCACCAGTTATTATTATTATTGTTTTGTCTTCCTTCTATTTCTGTGATTTCTGTTTTGGGAGCTGCCAAAGAAGGATGTTCACTGTTCTATTGCAGATTTACATGGCAATTAATTAAAAAGTGATAGGAAAACCCAGTTCCAGACACCATTACAATGTGTCTATGGAGGTCTTATAATAATTCAAAGATCCAATGATTCCAGAACTCTTTTAAAATGTCATAATCGCTACCAGATGTAATGACATGTCTCTATGACACTGTGGACCCACCAGCATTTGGGGATTCCCTCTGACACAGATAAAACTGACGGCTGTTCCAGGTGGAGAAAACCTCATCTTGGTTCATCTCTGTTCATTGTGAGTAAGGATGAGACTTATCAGGACTTGCATCAAAACTGTCCAAATGAGCAAGCAAGATGTGTGGTATGTGTTATTGCTTCACCTCAGAGGGCAAGCAAAATTAGAGGCACAAAGCACAAGGTGTAACCTTTGCATCTCCGATCTGGAACAACTTCTGAAACTGACAATCAAAGTATTTATCATGGGTGGGGACTGATTAGATCCATTTAGAGGGGAAAACTGCATGTGGAAGAGCCCTGTGCCTTCAATGAGAAAGAAATCATCTGTATAATTCTCGGGGTGGGGTGGGGGGACTCTAAGATGCTAAAAATAAAGGTATGTTTTATATGCCCCTGAATTTCTCTTTGGCATTCATCAAAATCTGAGTCAAAAGACTCATGGCCAACTTTCTTACTCATCCTTCAGACATCCACTCTGTTATACCTTTCCTTGAGTGAGTGAATGGATCAGATGGAGTGGCAGGAGTAGGAGTTAAGGCTTTGGGATGAATCAATGTGCAGGAAATTCTGACAAAAACTGGTCACCAGATTTTGAATCTCATCCAATCCTGCAATGTGATTTTCAGCATTTTTTTAAAAAATAATTTTTAAATGCTCATTTTGGAAGAAAATAACCTGTAAATGCTGTTTTGAGGTTTTTTTTCTTGAAGTGTATGATGGGGTTTGTAGTCAAACATACCTGGAGGCCAGTACACTGGGGAAGGCTGCTTTAATACAGGGGCTAAGCTCTCATGCAAATTTCACCTTTCTCTCTCTCTCCCTGCTTATAGCTAATTCTCCTTTCTTTTGTCGATCCATTACAGCTAGATGCCTCCCTCTGGAATAAGCAGTGTGTAGCCTTTGAATGGTGGCAAGTTCACAAAGCCCTCAGCATGTACAATAAATATTCTTACACTGACTCAAAAACTGCAACGGCTTGGCTTTAGTTCTAGAATGTACTTATTTTATTGGATTACTCCTACGATACCATTATAGAGTAGGCCTGTATATTGGAATGATGGATCATGACAATCGGAACACAGTTACCCCTGTATGATTTAGACGGTAATCCTAACCACCGCATAGATATGAAGCAGCAATAATGACTCTGTATTTTATTTTTAAAAAGAAAATACAAATCCATAGTAAGGAAATGAAAGACAGTTTTGGGCACATCCATTATTTAATGCATAGAAAACAACAGGTAAAAGCACCTTGAATGTAGTGTCTTGAATTTAAATTAATTTCAACCATAACCATGTTAAATGAATGCTGCCCAGCTATAATAAAGCTAGATACAATACACAATACAGTATTTGTATGGGGAATAATACAGATGGTCTGGCAATAGTCAAAATCTGTTGGATTGGTTCTAAGATCTGCATTACACTGGAAAAAACAGGGTTCACCCACCTAGTTTGAGGATTCCCCCTTTCCCACTGTCCCACATCCTTTGACCCTCCCATTTAGTATTTTAAGGTGCCTGGAGCAGTTTCTATATAGAGGAGAGCAGGAAAGCCTCCTCCTTCTTTCTCAAATTGATACATTTAATTTTGGATGTAAAGGGCACATAGAAATTGCATGAGTAATTCCATTGTGCTTAGTCCAGAATACTAGACTCTCTGCACAATGTTATCATCAAACTGACATTCAGCTATTTCAGCCTTTCCTTCAACTAACTTGCATTCTTATTAAACTCCTCGAATATTTCTGTGTCCATGCTTGTGCTGGAGATTTTTTTTTTTTTTTGTAAAAAAGGTTTCTAGAAATTTGGTTGTTCCTTTAGTTAGCAGAGTGTAATGCAGAGAAACACAGAAAAGATTAGAGTAACTATTTGTAGTAATAGTCAAAACCCTGGTCTGGTTTCTGTAGTTGCAAAATTCCAGAACTGTAGTCCCTTTCAGGCATTTGAAGTGTATGTTGTTTCTACTTGCAAAGAAAGGACTGAGCACATTGACTCCTCCTGTCTCCATCTGCATGTGACTATTTGCAGAGCACATATTATTTTATTTTATTTATTATGTCCCTACCTTTGTATCAAAAAAGGCACTATCGAGCATAACAGCTTCTTTGTCTCTGCTTTTTCTGCTTCTTTGTCTCTGCTTTTAATGAATACTTTTAAGGAAAACCTTAGCCTCAGCACCAGATCTAGGGAAATAATTATTCTAATATGTATAATGTGGAATTTATTGCAGGGATGCATTGCCAATAATGTTCTTGGTCTCCAATGCAGGACTGCCCCATCTGTTGGATGGGTGTGTTATATCTGTCTTAAATGCCATCTATAAGGTAGATCCTATACCTTTACTGTAGGACATAACAAACATATGATAGATTGCTTTTGAGTTTACAGTTTCAAACCTTTGAGTAACCACAAACACCACACATATATCCTGAGCTACAGGGAAGAGCTTCCTCGTTGAACAATGGTCTTCAAACAGCTGAACCCAAGGAGCTCATTTTTTTAAGAATGTAAGCACTGGGTCTAGGTTACCACTGTGCCTCATTTAATTTCTCCCCTACCCACTTGTATTGACTGTGATCTTTGGCTTCTGAGATAATGCCTATAATCCACTATTGATTCTTGCCACTAGAAGAACATGACACGACAGCAGGTCACACAAACAAAGAATTTAAACATTTTGTTTTGGATTTCTGAATTGGTAACATTCGCTATTAGGTGACATGATGAAAATACGTTTTATAAATGATTTTTGATAGTGGGCGAAAGAATCAATCATTTTACTTGCATTACATTTTCAGCATATCCTTCTTTATAGGTTTTTCCTATTTTAGGTTTACCTGGGTTAAATCAAGTTGTAAATCCCAACTGGAGAAGGCCCATGGAATTGATGTTACGAGTTGAGTGGATATTTATGTAAAGCCCCATTGAGTCAGTGGGTTTATTTAAACTGGGGCTAACAATTCAATCGGATTTAGTTACATGGAATGCAAAAGGATTTCATCTAAATAATATGTCACAAAACGAATGTAACCACTTTGTTTCAGATTCTTCTTCTTTGTTCATATCAAGAAGCAATCCAGTGGTGCTTCAGAGTGGAAGAGCCAGTTGGCAGGGAGTGCCTGAATGTCATTGGGCAGGGGATGCGTGAATGCCTCCTAAGGCATTGGGAGGAGGTCCCAAGGCTGAAGGGTGACTGGGATTATATATAACATGAGTATCCCTGGACAGATATGCATCAGAGGTACCCTACTGTAGTGGACGCTGTACATTCCAATGCCGGGACCACCACTGCCACCCTTAACAGGGCCAAGGGAGCCAGCAGCAACACTGAAGAAGAAAGCAGCAGAACGTTCAGAACCTCCAGCAGCAACTGCTTCCACCTCTGAGCCCTGTGTCTTGTCCTCATTGCAGGTTTTCATACTGTTTCTCCTTCAGGCATCCAATTTGGACCCCTGTGGAGGCTGCCACTAAAGTAGACCAGAGAGACTCGCAAGCCCCAGTGAAGTCAACTCCACAGGGCTTGGAACTGGCTGAGACTGTGCAGGGGCAAAGGGTAAGAACTTCACCTCTGGGACACATTGCAGTGGTGAAGCAAACACTGCCAGATTCATTCATCTCTAAAGTTGTAAGTCCCCTCCCAATAAACAATATTTATCTTTCCACAATTTGTCAGCATATTGGTTCACAATCATACCTGTACAATTCTGATTCAACAAGAGAACACAGAAAGTGCATGTATGCACATGTCTCCCATACCCCACAAAGCACCTCAAACTGTTAGGATGAGAGTGTGGGCTGCACCCCTTCCACCTTCCAAGCCTGAGGTGCTGCCACCATGTTTGTCCCCTTGTCTGTGGCAAACAGACCTTGCCTTTCTGTAGCTAGATTCCACTGCTGCAGCATGTCCTTCAGAGCTTCTTGAATGTTGTGAGCTGTGTGGCTTCCCTTCATCACAGCCACATTCAGCAGGGCCCACCTCTGTCCTGCCTTTGCGTATTGCCTTACGCCTGATGCCTCCATCTCCTGCCAGTGCCCTGTCAAGGAAAGATAGACATATTTTGCACCCTGGCTGCTCCAGATGTTACTTGTAAAATGTACCATTTGTGCTCTGGCCAACTGCTGCTGACACCGCAATATAAACCTGGCACCACCATTGTGAGGGTACGGGTAGTTTGAAATGGCAATTTATAATGGGGTGCCAGTTCTGTCACAAACCTATGGAAGCCAGCCTTCTCCACTATAGAGAATGGTTGGTCATCCAGGGCTGTCATCTCCCCTAGGCATGGAGTAAGTCTAGGTGAGGAGTAAACATTTGCAGAAGGCCTTTCCTGAATGCTTCCAGGATCCTCCAGGGTAGCCTGGGAATTCTTCTTGAGATATGGGCCTGGCATTTCCTACCTCCCACTTCTAATTATTGGCCCATCTACCTCCCTGCTTCCCTGGGCTGGTGGCTCAACCTCTGCCCTCTGATTACCCTTAGACTTCACAATAAGGGATCCACTTTCTCCCTCAGTACTCACTTCATTTGCCAGCAACAAGGCCTTGTGCTAAGTCTTCAGGAGGCTTTCTTTTCCCTCTCTTTTCCCTTTCTCTCCCCTGCTCCTCTCAGTAGAAGCTGCTGCAGTGGCACTTGATGAAGGCTGCAAGAATGGTGCTGTACCACTATACTTCCTGCAGACTCTATCCAAGGGAGAATAGTACAGTGGGGTCTTGACTTAAGAACGGCTCGAGTTAAGAACATTTTGACTTAAGAACCACTCTCATAGGAAAATATTGACTTGACTTACATACTTAGATTTGAGTTAAGAACTGAAAAAAACCCAGGTGGGAGGCAGGGAAAGTGCAAAATTTGAACTTTCAGTTAACTCTTGGCCAGTGAAAAGGGTGCCTGTCTGATTCCTCACTCCTCCCAGCGTTTAGAGAGTGGATTGGGAGACAGTCTTCGGACTGCCTGGTACTGCCTGGACTGTATTTTCCCTGCCTTCCCTGAACCTTTCTTGACCTAAGAAAAAAAGAAACACAATATCCCCCTCTAGTGGTTGAAGGCAGAATAGCAGCTTCCCATTAGTTTCTATGGACGGAAAAGAGCAGATACGGATCAAATGGTTTTCAATGCATTCCTATGGGAAATGCAGATTTGACTTGAGAACTTTTTGACTTGAGAACCGCCTTCCAATACGGATTAAGTTCTCAAGTCAAGACCCCAGTGTATCTGATTCTGCTACAGCAGAACAGAAACCCTTCCAGTGATTTCTGTGCCTGCTTCTAGATTTCATTGGTTCAGACAGACATCATTTGCAGGTTTGTTGTCAGCCAAGTTTCCCTCCCTTGGGAAACTAATGGGGACTTCAGTGAGGAGGCACTGAGTTCTCTGCCCCCACTAACATTGGTGCCAGAGTGTCTTTTAAGTTTCATTTCTCAAGAAATCACTCCAGGGTGCCTGAGAAATAGGTTTCACCCTTACTTCTTCCTTTAGGAAGCAGAAACCTAAACTTTTGCTTTCTATTTTATAGGGGTAATGGGTACTCTGAATATTAAGAATTATTATTAGAGGTATTTGGAACTATCAAATTTAAATTTGGATATATTCAGAAGTATCCAAATATTGTATTATTCGGTAAACATTTTTGAATCTGAATCTGGATATTTTTGAATCTGAATGCACATACTTTACTTATTTCCTGTGTAAAACCAGATGCAAGCCCAGTCCATCTGTGTTACCATGTAGTATTCTCTGACATTGTATCAGTCTTTTGAAAAAGTTCTACTGTAGAATTACCTGTTAGTGTCATAATCCAAAAAAAAAGTTTACAAAAGTAATTTTTCCAGTCTTTGCACTTTATCTTTTTTTTTCTTTTTTTTTTAAAATAAATTTTATTAAGTTTTTTAACATACAAAAAGCCACAAGATACCAAAAAAAGAAAAAGAAAACCAAAACGAAGAGACGAAAAGAAATGAGAAAAAAGAAGAAAAAGAAAATCATATGGCAAAGAAAAAACAAACAAACCTAAATTATCCCTCTATCTAAAGTTCCCCCCCCCTTGGAGTCAGAGATTCCAGCCTCATTAGTCCTCTGTTCTCCCTACCTCTGTTTATAGCATATACTAATAAGTTTCTACATGTATCCTAAATTTCACCCTAAACTTTAGTCTTCTTCTGGGCCCAGAGATATATTAGTCCCCAGCTTTGTTTTACATAGTCTCTTGGCTGTTCCCGCAGTGCTTCTGATAGAGTGTCCAACTCAGCCATGTCCCATAGTTTCTTTAACAGCTCTTCCATCGTCGGAACCTCTTCTGTTTTCCATTTCTGGGCCCAGAGTAATCTAGCTGCTGTGAATATATACATAAGACAATGCTTCAGTTTATTATCATTTATACCTGAAATGACATTCAATAATGCCATTTCAGGTTTCAGCTCTAATCTCTGCTGTATAATTTCTTTTGCTAAGTCCCATACCTGTGTCCAATAGATTTTGACCTTTTCACATGTCCACCACATATGGTAATAAGTTCCAACCTTTTTCCTACATTTCCAACATATGTTACTGTTACCCTCTGACATTTTTGCTAATCTTATGGGTGTATAGTGCCATCGGTAGAACATTTTGAGTACATTTTCTCTTAAATTTGCTGGTTTCAAAATCTTATTGCTTTCTTTCCACATCATTGTCCAATTATCAAGATCTACATTGTATCCAAAATTTTTTGCCCATTTTATCATTGTTTCTTTCACCCTTTCATCTTCTAATTCATATTCTAATAAATAGGTATACATTTTCTTAATTATTGCTTCATCTGTATATAACCACAGTCTGTCCACCTGAACTTTGCCCTTAAAAAAACCCACAGCCCTGTCTTTTTTATATCTTGATTCTAATTTTGCCATTGACCACCAGTCCACCGCTATACCCATTTTTTCGAGCTCTTGTTTGTTCCTTATCTCCAATTCATTTGTTAGCAGATTTTCATATGTGGTTAACCTTCCTTTCTGGTTCAAGGTTTTAAATGAAAATGCTTCTATTGGTGCTACCCACATTGGGATTTTTTCATAAGTTTGTGCTTGAAATTTCTGCCATATCATCCCTAAAGCCTTCCTGATGATATGCTCTTCAAACTGAGAGCAATCTTTGCACTTTATCCAGTGCATCCACTTCTCATTTTGTCATAGACAGTCCCTCTGTCTATTAGTATTCCATTGGTATCTGGAACAGCAAGTCAAGTCAAAAACATTGGCTACACCCATGTGCCATTCATTAGACATGATTACAATGTTCAAGTGTTCCCTGGAATGTAATAATCTAAGCATATTTACTGAACTGGATCCCCAAGCTATGTTTAGTAGATGTGCAAAATTTGTCAATGACAGCTTTGCTCCCATTGCAGCCCTTCCTCAATCACCAAGAGGCATTTCAATAATCATATTAAGTATTACAATAGCATGACTCCATAGGCAGAAATGTAAGTTTCTATACAATAACATTGCAAAGATAAAATATATTATTATTATTATTTTAAAAAACAAAAATATTAAGAGGTGTATGTGGTGCTCTGTCCATATGCACCCAGATTAAATTAAGTCTAGAGAACAGACCTTGCTTAACTTGAAGAAAAAGCTATAATGTCTATATGTCAACCAGTCATTACTCAAAGTTGTTCATGGTTCCAGGTAACACCTGCACATTTATTCTTAGTTCATCTTCGGAAGGCACAAAAAGGGATGAACTTCTAAAATTACACATTTTTTTGCAAGCTCTGAGACAAATGGCAAATTAATCAGTCACTGAATCCATGTGTGTGCTCCTTTTTTTTTTTTAGATTTGTGCATTTTTAAAGAAGATGGAGTAATTGTTTAGTGACTTGGTGCCATTGATTTTCATTATAGATGGTGTTGGCTGGGGCTGTGTCAAGTCATTGGGGAGAGATAGCCTTTGCATAGCTAAATAAAGGAATGGTAATTCTTTTCCATATTCACGAAAAACTCCAGTCCTTGGAGAAAAGTTTTTTTTTTCCATGACCTTCCCAGTAAAGCAACTTTCTTCCCTGAGTCATAGGAACAATAAAGGAAACACAGACAGGTTCAGTATTAACCAGTTGTACAATTTGAAGTCAGAACAATTTTTATTTTCCCACCACAAAGAGTTCCAAATGAAAGGCAAGCTCGTGAAAGCAAATTGTTTTAAATTTTCCACAAAGCCCTACAGTACATTTCCTTATAGCAGGCCATCAGACTTGGAATGAAGCAATTAAATGAAATTAATTCCATCTGCATGAGAGGAGAAAGAATGGCAAGTTCTTATTAATGGTCACGGTACACAGAAGACAGGAGATTCCAAGGAACAGTTGTATTATTGAAATTACTGTTTCCTTAGCTATCATTTGACTGACAAATGCAATGCAG
Source organism: Pogona vitticeps (assembly GCF_051106095.1). Taxonomy (NCBI): domain Eukaryota; kingdom Metazoa; phylum Chordata; class Lepidosauria; order Squamata; family Agamidae; genus Pogona; species Pogona vitticeps. The sequence continues at coordinate 216,531,547 of NC_135784.1, read as the reverse complement.
ATTCCGCTTTGCAGAAAGCTCTTCTCTTTCTCATCTAACAGACTATAGGTTAGTATACTGCTAGCCATGGGGCAATCCATATGTTCCACATGTGGGATGGATGGTGCTTTCTCATGCAGCTTCAGTAATGTCCTCAGCAAGGAAGCATGGGTCCCAGCTGCAGGCACTCCTTGAGGAAACTGATGCCCTTGATCCATTTCAGTCTGGCTTCCGGCCACTTCATGGTACGGAGATGAGATTGGTTGCCCTGCAAGATGGCCTTCTGAGGGAGACTGAAAGGGACAAAATGTCCTTGCTGGTCCTCCTCAAATTCTCATCAGTCTTCAATACAGTATCCTCCTGGGGAGGCTCCTTGGGTTGGGAATCAGTGGTTGGCTTTAGCCTGGCTCTGCTCCTTTCTAGAGGACCGCCCTCAGAGAGTGCAGGTTGGGGAGGTGATGTCCATTCTCTTGGACTCTTAATTGTGGAATCCCATAGGGGTCAATCATCTCCCCAATGCTGTTTAATATCTATACGAGGCCGCTGGGGGGAGGTCATCAGGGGTCTTGGAGCTTTGTGTCACCAATATGTGGATGACACCCAGCTCTATCTCTCCTTCCACCCCTCTGCAGAGGATGTCTTCCCATCCCTTGAGTGCTGCCTGGATATCATGTTGGGGTAGATGAGAGACAGTAGATTGAGGTGGAACCCAGACAAGACAGAAGTCCTGTGGGTGGGTGCCCCTAAGTGTCTGCAGATTGAGGGCCTCCTTCTCATTGGGGGGGGGTACTCTCTCTGCTAAGGATGGGCTTCACACTCTGTGCATTTTTTTTAACCCAGCACTATCAATGGAATCTCAAGTAGCATCTGTGATCCGTTCTGCCTTCTTCCATGTTAGGCAGATTGCCCAGCTGTGTCCCTTCCTTGGTGCAGTTTCTCACCATGCATTGGTAGTCTCAAGATTAGACTACTGCAATGTTTTCTACGAGGGGCTGCCTATGAGGCTTTTAGGGAAACTTCAGTGAGTCCAGAGTATGGCAGCCAGATTATTGGCTGGGGTGAAAAAATACCACCACATCTCCTCCACTCTGTTGGTTATTCATTTCCACGCCAACATCAAGGTGATGATGCCAGTTTGGGACCTCGATACCAGGCGGAATGCCTCTTTCCAGTGAGTTCTGCCCGTTTCCAGGTAGAGCAGTTGAGAATACTGACCTCAAAAGAGGCCCAGAAGGAGAAGACGAGGAACCAGGCCTTCTTGGAGGTTGCCCCGCATCTTTGTAATGAGCTCCCACCTGCAATTCACCTGGTTCCCTTCACCAGGGAGCTTTCAACAATGGTTGAAAACATGGCTTTTCAGGCAAGCTTCCCTGGAGTACTCAGCATCTTAAAGCAATGATAGTTTCAGCATTACATACTACCTGTTCAATCATCTTGTTTTTAAACTCCCCTATTATGTTTTAATTTTTACATTATTTTTAGTTTATGTTACTTGATGTCTAGTTTTATTTTTGATTGTTATTGTGCTCATTGTTTTTATTATTATTTATCAGGTATTTTTATTATAAACTGCTCAAGTAGCCCTGGTTGCCAGATGGGTAGTATAAAAGTCAAATAAATAAATAAAATAAATTTCACAGTGTCACTTTTAACTCAGGAATCCTGCTTGGAAGGCAGTGATCATGAAATGGCAAAGGAATATAATCTTTTCCACACTTGATGCCACACATTTAGCCCCACATATGGCGGTCAAATTGGGAAAGCATTTTGCAGCCTCATCCACATTACCCTCACACATGCACCAACATTTGAATTTTATTATACTGTTGTTATTCCATTTTTATTGTTAGCCGCCCAGAGTAGACTTGTGTCTAGATGGGCGGGGTATAAATTTAATAAATAAACAAACAAACAAACAACAACAGCAACTTGTATCCAGCACAACTCTCATCACGTGGAGCGCCTATGTATGAGCAGCTACGCATGCTTAGACTCCCTTTTGCCCTATATGTCGACATCAAAGCCAGTGGGGCATATGATGTGATGGAACGGCCCCTTGTACCTGCTGGTCTTACATTATTTACCCAGGTAGCGGCCTATACCAAAATGTGGCATATATGTTAGGTGAATCCCAGGAATGAGAAGCATTATATTCGCGAAGGCTTTCACGGCCGGGATCTAATGGTTGTTGTGGGTTTTTCGGGCTCTTTGGCCGTGTTCTGAAAGTTGTTCTTCCTAATGTTTCGCCAGTCTCTGTGGCCGGCATCTTCAGAGGACAGCACTCTGTGCTCTGGTGTAGTTGGCTTTGGGAGGTTACCACCATGCTAGCTGAGCAACATTAGGAGCTATTTCAAAACAATAATCAAGCTCCAAATAACCAGCTCTTGGTTTCTGCATATTTCAAACAGCTTGAAAGCATTTACAGGGCTTTAACCTGCTCATCAGATCCATTTGTTCATGGTGTTCTCTCTTCACTCCTTCATAGGAGGAAATTTCCAACCTGTGTTTTCTCCCAAAGCCAACTACACCAGAGCACAGAGTGCTATCCTCTGAAGATGCTGGTCACAGACACTGGCGAGATGTTAGGAAGAACAACTTTCAGAACACGGCCAAAGAGCCCGAAAAACCCACAACAACCAATGAGCAGCATTGCTTAGCTGTAATCTAAAGCACCCAGAATGATTTTATCAGTTGATTTTGTCAGGCCATGATGTAACCAGGTGCCTGGATAGCTCAGTGGTTTACGTATCCAGCTGCAGAGCCAGAGGTTGGGAGTTCAATTCCCATTGCGCTTCCAGGGAAAAGAGCCAGCCTATGTGGCCTTGGGCAAGCTGCACAGTCACCAGGCCCCCCCACCCAAAAGACAGGGATGGTAAACCACTTCTGAGTACTCTCTACCTGGAAAATCCTGAAAAGGATTGCTGTAAGTAAAAAAAATGACTTGATGGCACATTATGAGGGTGAGGTGACCTGGAAGCATAGCAGCAGAGTTATCCTTTCAGTGATGGCAGCCACTCCTTCTTCCTCCAGAAGGGAAAAGATTAAAAAGAACTGAGGAGGAAACAAAATACAGTAGACGTATCCAATTCTGACCAATTTAATGGAGGCCAGTGGATTCGTCCTCCGAAGGGTGAAAGAAAACACAGGTTGGAAATTTCCTCCTATGAAGGAGTGAAGAGAGAACACCATGAACAAATGGATCTGATGAGCAGGTTAAAGCCCTGTAAATGCTTTCAAGCTGTTTGAAATATGCAGAAACTGAGAGTTTGTTATTTGGAGCTTGATTATTGTTTTGAAATAGCTCCTAATGTTGCTCAGCTAGCATGGTGGTAACCTTCCTTAAGTGTGACATATTGGGGGCTTCAATCCAAAAAAAGGCAATGCTGTCAAGTTCCGGTCATACCATCTTTCTCCAGTAGATTCTTACTGCATTGAAAATGCTTACAGTGGTGCCTCGCTAGACTATGATAATCCGTTCCACTGAAATCACTGTTTAGCAAAATCATTGTCTAGCGAAAAGCATTTCCCTATTGGAATGCATTGAAACCTGTTTAATGCATTCCAATGGGGAAGAATCGTCGTTGTCTAGCGAAGATCAGCCATAGGAAAGCCACTTTGCGAACCACTGATCAGCTGTTTAAATAGCTGTCTTGTGAAGCTTAGGTCCCAAAAACACTCGTTTTGTGAGTGAGGAGGGAGTTGTCAAAATCGTTGTCTAGCGAAAATCAGTTTGCGAAGCAGGGACCAAACATTGTCCAGCGAAACTCCCCCATAAGAATGACTGTTCTGCGAATTGCTATAGTGATCGCAAAAAGTCAATGTCTAGTGAAAAAACTGTCATGCAGGGTAACTGTCTAGCGAGGCACCACTGTACTTTGTTGTGTTCCACAGGGCTGGCTGACCAATCTCATACTGGATAGCCAGTTCTGTAGTGAATCCAGGAGTAGTTAAAGATTTCAATTTTGAGGTGCAGTGGTGCAGGGGACCATACTTGCTTAAGGATCTCTGAATCAAGACCATGAATGCTTAAGCACCCCACACCCAATAATTGATGGTATTCTGGCTAGACTGCCCTCCCCTTTTGTAGATCTCATATTCCTGAACTTTGGCTTCCTGAAGAAGTTGGACTTCCCAGAAGCCTTAGCTATCACAGTCAACAGTTGTGCATTCTGGGAGTTGTAGTCCAACAGCATCTGAGGATCCAAGTTTGGGATCCAGTGCTGCAGACAAACAAGACCAGTGTCATTTCCCCCCCCCCCCATCTATCTTAACCTGCCTTAAGCTTCCTTCTGTGGAGGCTCCCTTGCCAATATTTTTTGACTCGGTTCCCTTTTTGCCAACCAAACTATCAGTAAATGAAGTATATTTTTGGAGACCTCAGTCTGAAGGCAATAAAAATCTATAATTTTGGTGTTTTACAATAGCTGCTGTTTTTAACTGGGGAGGAAGGGTGAAAAAAAAAGAAATCACATACTTGTCATATTGTGACGACTCACTAAATTTCTCCTAAGGGAGAAAAAGGCATGACTTTGAAAGGCTTGTCAGCTGGGAGGTATTTCAGATATCTGCTTCTGCAAATTCCTTCTCGAAATGATAACTAAATGATGTGAGTCAGTGAGCTGTTGCGCAGTTCAGGAAATAGAAATGGGACTTTGCAGGAATGAGGTATTTTGGCCATTTTAGCCTATGTGGTAATTTGCGGCTAAATATAGTTATCAGCCAATGCTGTTATTTACTTGACCCACTCCAATAAATATGTCAATTAAAGACTTATAAAAACCATTCCCAGATAACAGGAAATGAGCATTGTTAGAGAGCTGTTACAGCATTTTAGAAAAGCTTGGCAGGTAATTTGAGGCTACAGTGCTTTTTGATTCATTGACCAAACATTGCTTGCACTGAGGTTAATCAAGGCCTGTTTAGAAGCCTATTAAACATATTTCATATTTCCTGTGTTTCTGCACTGCTGTAATAATAGCTTCAGGATGTGTAAGAACCACATTCTGTTTCTATCGGTCAGGGTCAGAAGGGTGGAAAGGGAAAGAGAGAGTGGTTGCGGGTACACGTGGGCGTTCACACAGAAGCAACTGGCTTAAAATGTTTGCAAGTTAAATGATGCAATTGCAAAGGCAGAGTGAAATGGATGCATAAGCATGCTCTGAATAGAAATATTCAGTCACTAGACACATGTTGTTGCAATCTGGTGTCTAACAGTCTTCTGATCCACACACAACTTTATTGTTCCTCCCCTACTACCATCATGCTTGAAACTCTCATTAGTCCTCTACATCAGTGGTCCCCAACCTTGGGCCTCCAGATGTTCTTGGACTTCAACTCCCAGAAATCCTGGCCTGCAGAGGTGGTGGTGAAGGCTTCTGGGAGTTGTAGTCCAAGAACATCTGGAGGCCCAAGGTTGGGGACCACTGCTCTACATGGTTTGAGCTCTCTCATTTTTGGATCTTCATCAAAACCTTCACACAGTATCTGTAAGTCTCTCCTCCAGCACCACATTTTGAACATAGTTATAAATTTTTGGATGACAATCATGCCTGCAGCTTTTCACAGGTTGGAAGAATGGATTTCTGTTCAAATATCTGCACCTACGATTTTTCATAAAACCGATTTCTGTGTAACTGAAATGTGAGTCCAACTTCTCATAGTACCTTCACAAAAAGTGACATATGCTCAACCATTTTGAAGTATCTGTACTTATGGAACACAAAAACAATGCAGATCAATAAAGTTTGTAGAAATAGACAAGCTGATGCTACCTGGAATCATTCCAACAATGGAGCAACTTGTTTTGGCTTGATACTCACAAAACTTTTGGTATGATTAAGAATGGTTATCTGGTTCACATTGGAATTAACCCATTCAGAGATAAATGGCAACTGTGCACATGCTTCTGATTTTTCCTCGGGGTCTATAGGCCTCTTGGGAAGATGTCCAATTGTCATAGTTTACTATCTGACACCACAAGTGTCTGATTGTCACATCAAGAGCTGTTCACATCTTCTGTAGGTTGTAAATTAGCCTGTTTTGTTTTGTGGTTGGTCTTCTGAACATGAACACAGGGTCCCCACACGCATATCTTTGCCTAGCCTTGCCTTGCCTTTCCCCCCATAAGCTCTGAGTTCTCAGACAGAAGACATTCTGGAATTGCATCTTTGGAATACAGTGGAACCTCTACTTACGGACTTAATCCGTCCCAGAAAACATTTGTTAGTTGAAACGTTTGTAAGTAGAAGCATAGGAATGCATTGAAAACCATTTAATCAATTCCAGCTGTTTTTCATTCTTATCTAGAGGCGCTGTTCGCAAGTAGAGGCATTAGTTCCCATAGGAACTAATGCAAAGCTGGTTAATCCATACTCTACCAATAGGGGGAGAATTTTTTAATTTTTTTTCTTCTTTTGACCTAAGATGAACTTAGGCCAAAAAAGGGCAGGAAAGTGTTTTTTTTCCGTTCGTATCTTGAAGCTGTATTCGCAAGTAGAGGCAAACTTTTGCAAATGGAGCTGTTCGTAACTTGCATCGTTCGTAGCTAGGGATGTTCGTAAGTAGAGATTCCACTGTACTAATGTGGTATCGTCTAGCATGGTATGTAAGGTATCACATATAGTTTGTTGCTAAGATTTTAGAACCAGGAATAACTAAAAAGAGCAATAGAATTTGATTCCATACTAAGATTATTGTTATTTTATTATTACTGCTGCACACTTTAAAAAAGAGAGAGGGGGGGAAGGTAAGGGTTTCCAGATTCTATGACTGCATCTCTCATTATCACTCACCATAGGCTATGCTGCATAGGATTGATAGGCATTGCAAACTAACATCTGGATGGCCATATGTTTCTCATCCCTGGTTTAGAGCCCTTTGAATTCCTGTGCTGCAAGACTTACCTTCTGCTCCTGTGTTGTTTAAAACACAGTCTTAGAACACTGGCTCTAAATAAATATTTAAAAGTAGGGACAAAGGAGTTGAGAATCAATTTTGGATGATGAGGAATGTTCATAACACATTATCACTTGAAACATAATTTCACAGTAAATAAATCAATGATTTGTTCCCTTCTAACAATGCTCAGAATATACGCCAGAGGCAGAGGCACGACTCTGCCCACTTTGGCAGGGTCAGCCCTGAATGACAGCAGGTAAATATGAGCTTCAAATTCTGTTTCTATACCATTGCAAAAAATTTCTAATAGCTGACTACTGAACATTAACATTTGACCAGCTTCCTACTCAGGTTGAAAGGGGTCACCAAACTCTGAAATGTACCCATGCATCATACTTACAAGAACACCTGTGCTAAATAGCATGGTGACAGCATGCTGAGGAGATTTACTGTTCGCTCTTTGTCAATGTGTCTTCTTGATGTCAGAGTTTCACCAGGATATCAAATCTGGATTTAGGACCCTGTTAAAAGGAAGGTTATATTACTGGACACACTTTTCTGCCAGAAATATGTATAGTTGGCTAAAATTTTCACTGAGGAATTGTATAACCAGAAATAAGGCTGGTCCAGTGGAACTCCTGTCTGATTTTGCATTGGGGGGGAAGTCAAGTCTTTACTTTACAGAAGCTAATTAAGACTCTTATATTTCAGCATAGCTTTAGCACCTTGAATAGCTGTGAAGTTGCTTAAAGTTTTGACCAAAAACCCAGAAGACATTCACCACCCCTGTGAAGCTGGAATGGCCAACCTCCACTGCTGGCCTTATTATTCGGCAAAGTGAGGCATCCACTTCAGCTGGAACATGTTGAGAAGCAGCAACATGGTGGTGAAAGAAAGTACTACATGTCATGAGTCTGTCTTGAGTCCTATAAGGCAGTGGTCCACAACCTTGGGCCTCCAGATGTTCTTGGACTACAACTCCTAGAAGCCTTCACCACCACCTCTGCTGGCCAGGATTTCTGGAAGTCCAAGAACATCTGGAGGCCCAAGGTTGGGCACCACTGCTGTAAGGCAGCCAGCTCCTTGCAGAAGCAGTGGAGGATTCCATTCCCTCACCAGAACCAATGAACAAAGAGGCAACTACCAGTCCAATCAAAGCTCAGCCACAGAATGGAAAGGAGCACTGTTTTGTTTTTCATCTCAGAGAGCAAACTACTTTGGAATGGCCCTGGCCAAAAGTAATTGCATAAATATTTTTGATCCCTATATGATCAATTCTGATTTATAATAACACTCCCAGATATTGGTTCTTTATGGGTAGACAGCTTCTGGGGGCTCAGGGTGTTTAGAAAGCTGCACCAACCTTGGAAATTCAAGAAGAAACAAACATAGAAACAAACCAAGAAATCACTGACATCTGTTTACATTATTTTCATTGAGGTGGTTGAGGTCTGGGGAGAGTTCATTGAAAAACTGCCAATTCTGAAGGCTTCCAGGACTAGAAAATGAAATTTTTGGTAAAGGAGAGAATTTGTGGTACCTCAGGAACCTGGGAGTGGCAAAAGAACAACAAGAACCTGAGACTAGATCTCTCCTGCATACCATATCTCACATACCATGAGGCTGTAATCCCTGACATAATTAATTGCTCTCATTCTGAATTCTTCCTGGTGGATTAGGGCTTCGCAGGAATGGCCATACTATATTTAGGATAAAATGCACAGCTTCTGGCATGCAGCTTAAAAGGTTCTCCATCCCTAATTTAAAGTTTTATTTTTCCTGCTATTTTCAACACAGAGTCACGAAATAACCCTCCCCCCCCGCCAAAGTAAATTTCTCTTGCATATTTACAGTTAACAGACAATATATGTGGTTAGGAGAAATGCATCTGCTCGTGCATTTGTGCAGAAGTCCAGCTATGGTATTACCCTCATTAAGGTGGTCACATGTTGTGACATGCTGGGGGTGGCAAATTTGCCCTCATCTGGAACAGCTTCTGGCCCTCTGAAGAACTGCCAGTGCAGTTCTCTGTCAGGACACTGCTATGTCCTCATCTAGCCCAGGGGGTGGGTTACAACCACAACCCATGGGGGAGATGGCATTTTGTGCCTTATCTTAAGTGAGAAGAAAGCTTCGGCCACGTATTTTGGTGTGTAAACTGGAAAGAAATTGCCTCAGAGAGGGAAGTCTAGTGAGAAGATTTGGCTTATCTCTGCCAATGCAGTGTTTTCTTCCCATAAAACACCATGTTCTGCTGTCCTCATGGTTCAGCCAAGGTAAATCCAGGATTCCAAATGACAACAGTTAACTTCCCTTTTCTCTCTGAGCCACATGAGAATGTTATGTCACTAACATACTAAGAGGAGATGGGTGTGATGGGTGACTGACTCTAACTTATTTGCCTTTAAATAATTCATTTGGCATCACATTCTCACGCAATCTACCCAAGAACTTCAGCCAAGCCTTCCCAAGGGTGCTCTTTATTACAAGAGCCTCTGATATTTTGCCTGAAGGCAAATTTTGACTGATGAGAGCGCTTCCTCTTTGAGATGCCTCTCTGTGTGTAATTGCACTGAAGAAACCCAAAAGGTCTCTCTTTTTTGTCTTTCATGTGGGATGACAAATTTAACTTCTCTGGTTTAGCGTCCTGGTTACCAGCTCTCACCTGTCAAAATCCATGGAATGTTCTTTCTAAATGTTTCAGCGTGTCCATAGTGCTCTATAGACTTATAAATTACTAATTTTGCAGGTCCTGTGGATACTTAGATACATGCTGTTGTATACATGATCTCATGAGCGCTTCCCCCCCTTCTTTCTCTAGCATCATCTGTCCAGAGATGTAAAACAGTTCTTGGTTTGAGTGGTTTGCTCTTGACAGAGGGAAGTAAAAAACAGGAAGAAAAAGGAAAGGAAAAATGTGGAGCCCAGTTTTTAACTTGCAGTTCTTAGTGCTGAGATTACACTTCAACCTTGAAAACTCTCCCTTATTTATTCATTTACTACACTTGAACACTACACATGGGGACGAATATAAAAATGAATCAGGATATTTGTTAAATATCCCTGATTCATCAGATATTAGTTGCTTTGTATTCTTTGGGTCCAGAGACCCCCAAAAATACGAAGCAATGAATATAACCCTTTTATATTCATCCCTTCATTCCCTATATGCTTATGCCCCCATGGATCAGCTGTTCCTCGGGGGCAAAAGCAGACAGGGGTTTTCCCTTTGGGTGGCTTGCTAAAGAATTCCACCCCCGGTGCAGGGGGATGGCTTGGTTCTCCTTTCCTCCTCTTCCTATGCCCACGTGGAATAATAATAAGAGGGTAGGGATTGAAGAGGGATCAAAGGGCTCCCCGAGCCCATGGCTGCAGGACGGCTTTGATGCCTGCTTTCCCTCCTCTTACTATGCCCCACAAAGGGATAGCAAGTGGAGGGAAAGAAAAAAAAACAAACAACGAATGACAAATTGATTTGTTGTTCGTCGGGTCACTGGAGGTGGCAATTCACAGTTCATCCCCATCTCTATTTAACACCATTTGTATGCTTACAAATGCTTACAAGTGTTTTGAGTCTCTTGGAGAGGCTACCCAAGTACTTGTACATTGCTTCTTCTTCTTCTTCTTCTTCTTCTTCTTCTTCTTCTTCTTCTTCTTCTTCTTCTTCTTCTTCTTCTTGTATCACAAGAAGAACAATACTATATATCAATAGTATATAGTAAAGGTAAAGGTTCCCCTTGAGAAATGTCCAGTCATGTCAGAGTCTAGGGGGTGGTGCTCAACCCTATTTCCAGGCCGTAGAGTCAGCGTTTGTCCATAGACAGTTTCCGTGGTCACGTGTCCAGCTTGACTAGACATGGAACGCTGTTACCTTCCCACCCAGGTGGACCCTACTTACCTACTCACATTTTATATGCTTTAAACTGCTAGGTTGGCAGGGGCTGGGACAAATGACGGGAGCTCACTCTGTCATGTGGATTCGAACTGCTGATCTTTCGACCTTGCAGCCCAGAGGCTTTGCAGTTCAACCCACAGCAGCACCACATCTGTCTGTCTGTCTGTCTGTCTGTCTGTCTGTCTGTCTGTCTGTCTGTCTATCTATCTATCTATCTATCTATCTATCTATCTATCTATCTATCTATCTATCTATCTATCTATCTATCTATCTATCTATCTATCTATCTATCTATGCCATTCATCATGCTAGAGGCAAGTCTGGGCAGTTTACAGCACTAAAAATAAACATAATAGCAATAACATATGAAGGCAACAAACAAAAAATTAAAACAAAAACAACACAATGGAGCAAAACAAAAACACCCAAACAACATTGCGGTGTTGGTCACTGCATACATATCCAGGCTTGCATACGTGTGAATCATCCTTATGTTTTTTGATAAAACTCTTCAATCTATTCATTTGACGTGGCCAGAGATGAGAGAAAATGCATACACATGGATTTGTTTTCGCTCAAGAGAAAAGTCTAATTTGCACCAGGAATGTTGGGCAGGAGAAATCCCTTCCAATTATTTCCTCAGCAGCAACCAAAAAGCCGACAACAGCATCCATGCCCATTGTTCTCTAAGGAGAATCAAGATGGTGCCAATATGCTGTTCTCATCCAGCCACAGACTAGAGCGACCAGAGGGAATTCAATACTGTCAGCCTCAATCTGCTAGATGACAGGAGGCACTCTCCTTAAGAGCTGACAAGCAACAAGAACCTTCTCCACCGGTAGCTGTGCTTGTAAGCACTGCAGAAGTATAGAGAAGAGCTCTTCATAACTCATCCTTCACAAGTAGCAGCTGCTATACCATTTCAAGGTCTAACCATGATCAGATTAACCTACTGCTGCTTCCGTACTTCTCCCTGCCCTGAACTGAATAGATTTCCCTTCTGTGAAAGGGAAGCTTTCCACTGAAAAAGGTGTAGCTGAAGTTATTGTTACCGTGCGGTTAGTTACAACTAAGTCATACAGAGAGGCAGTAGAATAAACCTGCTAAGAGCTTTCAGTTTAACTCTGCTTTTTAATTGGCTGACATTTTTAATTATATTTTTTATTTTCATATAACTTGTTATGGGGGCTGGTTTATGAATGTAGACTTCACTGTTATTTGCCACCTTTCTTCCCATAGGGTACCCAAGGCAGCTCACAAAAATTAAAGTCACAGAATCATAGCAAGTTAAAAATGCCACACAAAAAAACATTGATTATCTTAGAACTGCAGAGCTAGAAGGGACCCTCTTAGTCATCAAGTCCAACCCCTTTCAAGGAAGCTCAGTGGGGAATTGAATGTCCAACCTCTTGCTCCATAGCAAGATACCTAAACCACTGAGCTATTCAGCAATTAAATTAATAATTAAAACAGAATTTAATAAATGTGCCTTTGGCTTACTCTTCAATTGTATAGCTATGTTAGTGAAGCCTAAAACCTTGCACTAACCCTTTGGCAAAATCCTCATCTTATGGGGTGCATTATAGTAAAACCTCAAATTTTGGCCTAGAACTACTCTTAGCGCCACATACTGTGTTTCCCAGAAAATAAGACAGGGTCTTATATTAATTTTGGTTCCAAAAATGCATTAGGGCTTATTTTCAGGGGATTTTTTTATGTACAACAATCTACATTTATGCAAATACAGTCAGGTCATCTTCTTCTGGTTGCTGCACAATGGTGGAGAGTGAGGTTTCACTCAACTGGGGCTTATTTTTGGGTAGGGTTTATATTTTGAGCATCCTGAAAGATCTTACTAGGACTTATTTTCAGGCTAGGTCTTATTTTTGGGGAAATAGTTGTAAGGGACAATGGGAAATGGCATGCCAAATGTTGGACCGTCAAACCTTCCCCATCTCTGCATGAAACTAATTGTGCTATGTACTATGCATATTCTCATCCCACAGGATAGTAAATGTGATAGTTCTCTCTAGAAAAGTGAACAAGCCTTTTCCAGACTTGTAGCTTTGGCATGTGGCAGCACGGGATATATAAGCACATAATACTATACTGATGAGTGTTCAAATTGATAATTTGAAGTGAAATAGAATATGTCTAACCATCAAGATGGCCAGCCCATAATGGGTTCTTAAATGTAAATAGTATACTGCAGAAGACTGATAAGTAGAAGTAGTTTGATTAGGAATGTTTATTTTAAAAAAGCAATAGCAAAGATCTCACAGTTATTAGGTTAATTATATAAATTGCACAATTACACTGACAAATATATCTGCACTGCATTCATTTAAGTCAAGAACTGAATTAAACTCCAGGACTGGATTGACTTAAATTGCATGCATTCCCCCAATAAAATTATTTTCCTTGACACTTTCAAGTTCTCAAACACTTGGCATGTCCCCCTCTATGGGGACCAATGGTGAAATGTTCATGAAATGTTCACTCTGTTTCCTTTGCTTCGGCACAATGGAGCCTCGTGACTCCAATGGGATAGTGAATCCATTTGGGTAGTGGTCCAGACTATGAGGCTGTCCAGACATTCATAAAGATCAATATATGGATCGCTGTTGGTATGGTTTGGTTTGAACCAAATAACAGCACCCACACATTTCCACTTAGACTGATCCATCCTGCCCCTTTTAGAGTGGTCGCACAGCTTTCTGGCACAAGAAGGGAAGTATTCTTTTTGGCATGATTAAGCATGATCCTAGTTATCTCATTGTGTCACCTGGGCGGATGGTTAGCCTCCACCCAAATGGAACCGTGTGCAACTTTAACTGAAGATGTAAACCTGTTATATATTAGGTGGGTGATGTTAAAGGGGAAGGTGAAGAAACACCCTCCTCTATTTTCATCTTCTTTTTAAAAATATTCCCTTAACTGATGCAGCAATATTTTAACATCATGCTAAGTTGATACATTGCCATTTTGATATGTCACTTACTTTACTTAACAGCAAAGAAGAAGAAGAAGAAGAAGAAGAAGAAGAAGAAGAAGAAGAAGAAGAAGAAGAAGAAGAAGAAGAAGAAGAGAAATTCACTCCAGCTCCATGATTGACAGCTGCGAGAAAAGGCAGGGAAGGGAATTACGTTTAGTCCATGGATTCTGCCCCTACAAGGCAGCATAGCCCCAGAAGAGCCCCAGCTGAGCAGGAAGGTGGGAGGACAGTTATTTTTCCTCCATCTCTCCAACCATCATCCCAATAATTTCCCCTCATGCTGCAGTTGTCTTTGGCTGCTATTGCTGCTGCCCCTTACTTGTGAGTAAAGGGAGTAAATTTACATGTGAATAAACCAGGCAAACCTCCTCATGAGTAAACCAGTAAATTTACTTGAGAGTAGAAATGCGCATGAACTGGAAAAAACAATGAGTCGGGGTAGTTTGTGATTCTGGCTACCCACAAGCCATGAACCAGCCCCCAAACCCTGGGGAAATGAGCTACTTTGCAGTTTGTTTTTCTGGTTTGTGCCTAGGGAGAAGGGAACCTAATGCCTTCACTCCTTCTGCTGCCTACCCGCCCCTTTCCCACTGCCCCCTGTTGCCTCACTACATGTTCCTGCCATGTCCTCCTCTTCCTCCCCCCCCCGCCAGTTTCTTAAGCTGTCTCTGTACATGCACTGACCTATCAGCTGATAGGGGTGCACATGCATAGGGAAAGGGAAGCCAGGCCACTGTCTCTGAAAATGGCAGAGGAGGAAGTGGAGGAGGTGGTAGACCACGTAGGGAGGCAATGGGGCAGTGGGAAGGGGGCAGGCGGGTATCTATTATGCCAAAGCAAAATGAAGCCCCAAATGGAGAAAAGTTTTTCCCACCCCATATCATACTACAATGATTTGCAAGTTATGTTTTATTAGATAAAAACCTGGCACTCAGTCCCGTGTGCAGGAGGCTCCTTTTCCAAGTAATTATATTTGGATGATTGTTGATGTATTTGTCAAGCTGAATTTTTTAGAAAAAAAATTCCTCCCTGCTATGCGAACACTCTAAAATACATTTCAAATATATGTCTGCATGAAATTCAGCTTTATATTACAGCTACAGCAGATTTGTTAGAAACAGACACACAGATTAATGAAGAACATTCCCAAACTCAGTGGGAAAAGCAAAGGAAATGTTCAGTTAATTATTTAAAAAAGAGAGATTATTTATGCATTGCATTTAAAACAGTCTGAAGTGCCTAATTAAATATAGAACATTTTCAATATGAGGTTTCCCCATCATTCAAATTTCAGGCATTCTTCCTCACTAGTAGCTATTTCTGTATTTAGCCCCTTTTCTTCCTGAAAGGGGAAGTTGCATCCATGTTTAACCTCAATTTAAGATGGTCAGTTTTGCATTCTTAAATTCAGGTTCAAGAACACCCACGTTCATTCACAGAAATATGTATGAAAAGCTGTAACATGTGAATTGTTCATGAACAGTTACTGCCTGAGGTTTTGCTGCATTCACATGGAAGCACAGGATCATAAAGTCATGAAGTTGGAAGGGGCCTATAAGGCCATTGAGTCCAACCCCCTGCTCAGTCCAGGAATACAAATCAAAGGCCCAGGTAGTTGTCTGAATTTCTCTTTAATGTGTCCATTTTTGGAACACTCACTACCTCTCAAAGTAACAGGTTCCACTACCATACTGTTCTAACCATACTGTCCTGATATTCACCTGAAATCTGGCTTCCTGTAACTTGAGCCCATTGTTGCATGTCCTGCACTCTTGGAGTGATTGGGAACAGATCCTGCCTCTCCTCTGCCTTTCAAGTATTTTAAAACTGTTATCATATCACTTCTCTGTCTTCTTTTCTCAAGGCTAAACATGCCAAGTTCTTTCAGTCTTTCCTGATAGGGCTTGGTTTCCAGCCCCCTGATCTCGTTGTTGCCCTTCTCTTAATTTGTTCCAATTTCTCAGCATCCTTCTTGAAGTGCGGTGTCCAGAACTAGACACAGAACTCAAGATGAGGTCAACCAGTGCCGAATAGAGGGGAACTAGTACCCAATCCCAAAGAAGGGCAGTGCCAAAGAATGCTCCAACTACCGTACAATTGCACTCATTTCACACACTAGCAAGATTATGCTCAAAATCCTACAAGGCAGGCTTCAGCAGTATGTGGACCGAGAACTCCCAGAAATACAAGGCAGATTTCGAAGGGGCAGAGGAACTCGAGACCAAATTGCTAACATGCGCTGGGATATGGAGAAAGCCAGAGAGTTCCAGAAAAACATCTACTTCTGCTTCATTGACTATGCAAAAGCCTTTGACTGTGTGGACCACAGCAAACTATGGGAAGTCCTTAAAGAAATGGGAGTGCCTGACCACCTTATCTATCTCCTGAGAAATCTATATGTGGGACAGGAAGCTTATTTAACTGATATGCAGAATACATCATGCAAAAGGCTGGAATGGATGAATCCCAAACTGGAATTAAGATTGCTGGAAGAAACCTCAGATATGCAGATGATACCACTCTGATGGCAGAAAATGAGGAGGAATTAAAGAACCTCTTAATGAGGGTGAAAGAGGAGAGTGCAAAAAATGGTCTGAAGCTCAACATCAAAAAAACCTAAGATCATGGCCACTGGTCCGATCATGTCCTGGCAAATAGAAGGGGAAGATATGGAGGCAGTGACAGAGTTTACCTTCTTGGACTCCATGACTTCAAGAAAAGAATGGATAGCAGTTCTGAGAGTTCTTCAGGCAGTTCTTCCAAGGCTCTTAAGCAGTTCATCTGGCCCTAGAGATTTGAACTAACTGAAAGTAATAAGGTATTCCTTGATTATTTGTTCATTCTTTCCTGATAATTGCTTTGCTGATTATCACTGGGATATTCCATACACATGCTTGGTTATTTTTCCCTTTCCCTTTCTGCAAATTCATCTTCAGATTCCCCGTACGATGTGTTCTTTCTACACCAGGCTCAAAGCAGAACTCAGGCTTTAAGAAGATGGTGATAAAAGACCATTTCAACAACCCGAAGATTATGTCAATGTGTTAGCAATGGGAAATCCATCTGTTTTGTTTTCTGTGATCTTTGATATTTTATCCTGAAGCAAAATTTCTTTTTATCCCATTTCTAAATTACTCTTTTTTAAAGACAGCAACTATTTTCTAAAAACAGGAAAATATATACGCAACTTTCCTAAACATATGGACTGTGCAAACAGTGTATGTGTATATGTATTTTGTGGTGGAGCCATGGAATGCATAGTGCCCAGGCCCTCATCTAGGCTTCCGGTGTCTCACTCTTGGGTCCTTCCACTCACTCACTTATCACAAAAAGGTGACTACTAGATCTTTCATATCACAAGAAGAACAATACTATATATCAATAGTATATAGTAAAGGTAAAGGTTCCCCTTGACAAATGTCCAGTCATGTCAGAGTCTAGGGGGTGGTGCTCAACCCTATTTCCAGGCCGTAGAGTTAGCGTTTGTCCATAGACAGTTTCCGTGGTCACGTGGCCAGCTTGACTAGACATGGAACGCTGTTACCTTCCCACCCAAGTGGACCCTACTTATCTACTCACATTTTATATGCTTTAAACTGCTAGGTTGGCAGGGGCTGGGACAAGTGACGGGAGCTCACTCTGTCATGTGGATTCGAACTGCTGATCTTTCGACCTTGCAGCCCAGAGGCTTTGCAGTTCAACCCACAGCAGCACCACATCTGTCTGTCTGTCTGTCTGTCTGTCTGTCTGTCTGTCTGTCTGTCTGTCTGTCTGTCTGTCTGTCTGTCTGTCAACAACAAATGACCTCACAAGATACATTAATAAATGCAAAATGAATATACTTTGTTACCTATTTATTACAATTCTAATAAAAAGGGTTTCACATAATTATGGTGACTGTTGATGAGTTAATTATACTCCAGTGTAATTGTACATGATGTCAAGTCTCTAGAATTCTTTCTTTCTTTCTTTCTTTCTTTCTTTCTTTCTTTCTTTCTTTCTTTCTTTCTTTCTTTCTTTCTTTCTTTCTTTCTTTCTTTCTTTCTTTCTTTCTTTCCTTCTGAATATCAGAGCATTACACAAGGATCTAGCAAATGGCCAAGATAACACTATTGAATTAGTCCACTTCTAGTCAAAAATGGCGAGGGAGCAGCCTGAGTAGGCGGGACTCATTAACCTGGGAAGGCAGCCCAACTAGGAGAAGGAAAACTCTGATTCCAAACCCCCACGCCATGAAGAGAAGGAGGAGGTGTGACCATCAGTCATATGGCGAGGGAGCAGCCCGGGTAGGTGGGACTCGTTAGCCTGAGAAGGCAGCCCATCTAGGAGAAGGAAAACTCTGATTCCAAACCTCCACTGCCTTGTGGCTATATCCACTGATGGAAAAGGCTTCAGGAGTTAACCTTGAGGCAAAATCCAGAGCCGGAGTCCCGGGGGCAACTCCTGCAACATCGCTGGAATCAGTTGTATTGGCTCTTGCCTTTCCATTGGACTATTTCAGTGACGTGGAGAGGGGGGATTTGCTGCTTGGGTAACAGCCTATCCTCCATATTATTTTACCCAGGCTTCATACTCTGGAGAAGACACTCCAGCTTCTCATACAATGTCAAAGTCCTCCATACAGAGCATGTTACCATAGTGTCTAGAGACTGAAGGATGCCTATGAAGGAACATAAGTCTATACAGTGGTGCCTCACATAGCGAGGTTAATCCGTTCCGGATTAACCTTCGCTATAGCGAAACATCGCTGAACGGGGCAGGGAAAGCCATTGGAACGCATTAAACATCGTTTAATGCGTTCCAAAAGGCTCCTTTACTCATTGTTCAGTGAGGTTTCTTATGGCTGGCAGCCATTTTCTTGCCCTCGTTAAGCGAGGGGAGGGCGCGAAAACGCTGCGCGCGGCCATTACGGAGCTTCTGGCGGCCATTTTGTCTGCCGAACAGCTGATCGTCGGGGCTTCGTTTTGCAAAGATCGGTAAGCGAAACGCTTACCGATCTTCGTAAAGCGATTTTCGGCCATAGGGCCCATCGGTAAGCGATCGCATTAGCGATCCAAAAAAAATATCGCTATGCGATTTCGTCGTTATACGGTGCGCTCGTTAAGCGAGGCACCACTGTACACAATTTTCTGCAATATACACATTTTGGTCTAAAGGATTTACTGTAAACACAGTGCTTGACTGCAAAACCTAGGGATATACAACAGCCAAAAGATAATTGCTTTCCATTTCACAAAATGGTTCTGAAATGTGCATTAGGTCAGCTGAAATTAAAATGTGAAACAAATGAATTTCACCACTTAAAAGTGTAGAAGCAAACTTCCACACATACAGTCAAAGCACTTGCAGCTGTCTGGAAACCTGCTCAAAACATTATGCCTGAGGATACAGGAACACATGAATGAGACACAGAGAAATCTACTGAGCCTGTGCCTCAACATCGGAATGTAAACCTTGTTCACATACATGAGAATGCGAAACAGCATTTTCCCCCTCCTTATCTGAAATGGCAAGGTAATCCCTTGGGCTCTTAATATCAGCTCTTGTATCGGTGAGAAATCTTTTTGTGCAAGCTGCGTAACTGGCACAACTTGTGTAAGCTGAGCAAAACTGTTGTGCAAAGCTGTCCTAGCTATTGCCTTGTTGTGTGGGCTTTCAAAATTAGAAGCTTCTTTTGAGACATTTTTATTTTTCCAAACAATTAAGCCAGTTTCTTCTGATTATGCTTTGCTGCAACTGCAAAATAGCACTTTTAAGAGACATTCTGGGCAAATTACACGAAACCTCACCACACCCCTTGGCCCAAAACTTAAAGCTACCAACTGCTTATCTTGTTCTCACATTGGAAGTAAGAACCTGCATCAAAGGTAGTAGTTTTGCAATGTGTTGAAACAGTTGGTCTCATTGAGAAGTTTTAGGGAAAGCTTCCCTATGATTTTGGTGTCTCTAGGTGTCTGGGGGAACTTTCCTGGGAGGTCTCTACTTGTGGGCCTATAACTCGGACATCTGAAAACCAAACTTCATCAAGCTTGCAATGCTTGTAGAGGAGAGCTCACGGATGCTTTCCTGCAAATTTGGTGTTTCTAGGTCCTTTCAGGGCTGTTATATAGAGTTTTAAAGTCAAATATGAATTGACAAATGGATGAATCAATTTGTCAGATAAAAATTGTACATTCATAATTTGTGATTCATCACTTAGACGAATCATAAAATGAATCACCATTTTTCCAATTCATGGCCATCTGGACCAAACTGAACCAGCTTTTCATATTGATAAAGCAATATGGAGTCACTATTTCTTCTATGCTAGAGAACGTCCACAAATATAAGAGCTTATTTGGCATTACTAGAGTTGGATTGAGTCCATTATATTTTTACAATTATATTTCACTTAGTATGCTTAAAATAGATTATCAAACGTAATCCAATCTACATTTATTTATTTATTGTATTTGTTTTTATTTATAGGTTAGCTTTTTCCGCATAAGGAGACTTATTCTCCCACTTGCTTAAAGTCATTCTGAAGACAAGCAGTTCCCCACTAGTAACTATGGAATATGTCATTTTGATTACCTTTGGCTGACCTCTGTTGGGTTTGTTAACTGGAAAAAGTCCCCCTCATTTCCACCTACCAATTTACCAGGTGCAGCTATTCCCAACATATTTTTCCAAGGGTGAGAAAAATGTGAATATTCATCACTTTATCACTGGTTAATACAGTATATGGATACTGAGATGGCAAGGCCAATAGGGACACAATACTAAGGTGGGTCTAATTGGCACCATATTTCTGAGGTGGCAGAGCCAGCAGGGTGCAGGGTAAGGTATTCTGCAGATGTAGAAATGCCAGAACTACTCATCACCTAAGCCCTGGTGTTTTCTGATGAAAAACACTGCCTTCTGTAGGTTTGAGGCAGAGTTGGCACCCCATTACCAGCTGTCATCCCAAATGGCCCTTAGCTGCAGGGTGGTGCCAGATTTATATTGGGTATCAGGCAACTGTTACAACAGGCATTGAACAGGGTACAGGTGGTACATTTTACAAGTGACATCTGGAGCAGCCAGGGTGCAAAACATGACTGTCTCTCCTTGGCAGGACAATGGTGGGAGGTGGAGGCACCAAGTGTAGGGCAACACACAAAGGCACACACATATTCACTTCAGTGTCTGGGGCAATGAGCTGTTGCAACAGAGACAAGAACAATTCAGATTGCCACTGCACCATCTAATCCATGATGTGGAACTTCACTTTCTGCTTGCTTGAAAGAATGCTTGAGCAGCAAAGGGCACTCCATGATCTGACACTGGAGACTTCCACTGGTGTGGCTGCTCCTCTGGGCAGAGAAAAGTGGGACATTATGGATCAAGTAGTCCATGTCCTCTGAAGCTTTGAAAATGCAACACATGTCCTTAGTGGGAAGACAGCCATTCTTAGCCAGGTGATCCCAATGTTACACGGCTTGAATGGGATTACGGAGGGCATAATGAGGAGATAGTGGAATCCATAGCAGGAGAAAAGATTTTTTCCAGATGGAAATGATGGCTCTGGCTAACAAGCTAAAGCAGTGGTCCCCAAACTTGGGCCTCCAGATGTTCTTTGACTACAACTCCCAGAAGATTTTACCACCACCTCTGCTGGCCAGGATTTCTGGAAGTTGAAGTCCAAGAACATCTGGAGACCCAAGGTTGGGGACCACTGAGCTAAAGAACCTGCTCCACTACCAGCTTGTCTCCTTGTGAAACAAAGGAAGAGTATCTTCTAGTAAACCTCTTAGGCCCTCAAGCTGAACAGCAGGCAATGGATGTTAAGCAGCAGCAAGGGGACAGAAATGCCAGTCAGCTTTCTATCACATGCAGCAGTAGCTGGTATACCTGTACTCTCTTACATACCATCCAGTTTGCACATTGTGGGTTACATGAAGAGGATTCCAACCAAAAAACAGATTTGTAAACCAGAAAGAAGTTTATTTCACACTTCTCAACTGTCTTATCTGTCACTCAGGCATCCCACATAAAACTGTCTCTCAAACCCAGCCACTTGCCAATCAAGCAAATATAACCCTATACTCAAAACATCAAGACAGTGCAAAATTACCACAGGAAGATGTAAGCCTACACAGCCACAGCTGTGGAATGGACCTCCATTTCATTCCTCCAAGCAGGGAGCCAGACAACATGGGAAATTCAACCCTTAGGAGGGGGATCTAAGCTGGAGAAAGCCTGAAGCTGGAAAAATGTCAAGCAAGCTATCTCAGACTCTGTAATGAAGTTTAAAAGATCCTTCTAGGCACCAAAGGAAACAAGAGTTGTGTAACAGTAACCCCTGCATTTTTAAAAAAGTAGGAAAGAAGTAGGAAACCTCTCAATTGACCAGATCTTATGTAAACATTTGATCATGCCCTTCTTTCTACCCAGAACCATATTCTCTTCTGCTGTACTTCATTCTTCAGCTAAAGTCTTCAGAACTGAAATCAGAGACGTGGGCTTAGAAATCTATTACCTACATGTAGTTTTGGGTATGACACCTATTAGCATGTCATTTGAAGGAAGTAATTGTGGTCCAGGTGCTAGAACATACTGTACCTCAAATGTCTTTCAAGAGACATGAGTTTCATATTTGAGAAACTTCTTATTCATATTCTCATTCATGCAAGTTTATTTAATTTTTTATTTAAAATATTTTACCCCACTTTCCTCCTCAAAAGGACCCAAGGTGGCCCAAGTTCTCTATGCCCTTTACATCTACATGCTTCCATGGGCTGTGTTCAGCTTATTTTGCCCTTAGTCATACCTGGGAGTTCCCATCTATGACGCTTTCTTGCCTGTATCACAAAAATGATTTCTTGTTTCGTATGTGCAATTGACACAAGAAATTTAGAAATGGCTCCTTTCTGGCAATAGGAAGGTATCACCTCTCAGAAATGGTAATTCCGTGTCAGTGCACTGTTACCAAAGATTTCATATCTCCAGGTCACCCTGAAGCAAAAGTTTTTAGTCCTTCACTATGCATGAGTATCAAATCCACTGCAGTATTTTTAAGGAAAAAGGAATGGCGATTTGAAAAACAAACACTTTATATACCTTAACATTTCCAAGATCTTTCCTCTCCCAGAAATGAATTTCAAAGATTATTTCCAGTGATCATGCATGGAAATTGACAAAATCTTTCATTCTTTGGAATGAGCCCTATAGATAGAAAGGAAGATTTAGAGATAGTTTTTTAAATATTTTACAGAGGGGGATATTCCAAACCAGTGAGCATCATTAGATGTTCAAAGAGAGGGTAGGAAAACTTCGGCCTTCCAGATGTTTGGACTTCAACTCCCAGAAGCCTCAGACAGCATGGCCGATGCAGGTGATTGCAGAAATTGTCATCTAGAAATACGACAACGACAATAACTACTACTACTACTACTACTACTACTACTACTACTACTACTACTACTACTACCAACAACAACAACAACAACAACAACAACAACAACAACAACCCTGCAGGTCCAAAAATTCTCCATCCTTGTACAAGGGTATGGGAATATCAAACCAACGTGTGTGTGCTTATGTGTTGATGGAAGAGAGAAGAATATTAAGAGCCCATCCAGGGAAGGCAGCTAGAAAGGAGATTTTTTACAGGTCATTGGACTGGACCCAGTCTTAGAAATAGATTAGTTAGGTAGTTATGTGCCATCAAGTTGGTACTGGCTTATAATGATCCTTAATACGGTTTTCGGGCAAGTGAGATATTTAAGTTGTTTTACCAGTTCCACTTCACCAGTGAATTTCCATGGCTGGAGTTTCCATGGCTGAGAGGGGAATTGAACCCTGGTCTCCAGAATCCTAGTCCATTGCTCTATCTGCTACACTATATTGAGTCCCCCTTGGAAATAGTATACTCACTGAAATCAGTGGCCTAAATTCTATTACACAGTGTAACAGCCTCCTTATACCTCACAAAGGGGCCATTACGTCACACTCAATCACTCTTCTGAACCACTGCCACCAACCATTCCCTCAAATGAAGCTTCAGGCCAAAGGATGATTTCAAAATAAAAATAAGGTTTATTGTATACAAGCAAAAGGAATGGTAAATCACTAGTATGTAAATAATACTTTAATCACTTTAATAATATAACTGTCACACTCACACTCTCACAGACTCTCACTATATAGCACAGATCTTATCTCACAATATCTCCAAGCCCTAACCGTCCCTATCTCAAAGCCCTATCTTCAAACCCTATCTCCCTAACCGTCCCTATCTCAAAGCCCTATCTGAATCTCTCACACTATTCACTCCCCTTATATACAACAGCACCACCCCTTATGTCCCACCCTCCATCACGCTATTGGTAGATGACACTCAGCTTCAGCAGTGACGGGCAGGTGATGTCATAGCTGCCTGTAACTCTACCTCTCCCCTTTAAAAGTTGTTTTGTGGGGGAAAGCTAAGGTGCTTTTCACCCAAAACAACTGGAAACAACAAAATCAAAACATTACTTCCCGCATTTCAACACTTACCATTAACATATTAAGCACACTCTATTACTCAAAATATACTTACACATATTAAATCAATGGCATATATATATACATAACAACGTTCCAATAACCACATGTTTTCATAACATATTAAACACAGTTATTAATTTCAAGAGTCCAAACTTTTTCATCTGTCATCGTCAGGTCTTCGGGATAAGGCATCAGCAACACAGTTCATAGTCCTTTTGACCACCTTAACTTCGAAGTCATAGTCCTTTAAAATTAAGCCCACCTCATTAGCTTGCTGTTTTGGGCCTTCATAGTCTTTAACCACATCAGAGGTGAGTGGTCTGTACACAGAATGAAGTGTCATCCCCAGATGTAAGGTTTAATTTCTTGATCGCGTACATGATGGTCCAACATTCTTTTTCTATGGTCGACAGGTGTTTTTTGCCTTTTTGAAGTTTCTTGCTTAGGTAGGACACAGGATGCTAGTCTCTGTTGTCATCACACTGGCACAGCACAGCTCCTACCCCGGCGTTAGATGCATCAGTGTAAATGATGAACTCTCGATCGAAGTCTGGAGCATGCAACACAGGGTGGTTGATTAACGCCTCCTTCAACTTCCTGAACGCCTCCTCGCAGTCACGGGACCATGGGATGCAGTCATCACTCCTTTTCCTCATCAGCTCAGTCAACAGTGCTGCAATTTCGCTGAACCTGGGGATAAATTTTCTATAGTATCCCACTAAACCAAGAAAGGATCTAATCTTTTACTTGGTATTGGGTCTAGGCCAATTACGTATTGCCTCTACCTTGGCTTCTAGGGTTTTGATCACACCTCCCTCTACCATATGACCCAAATATTTCATCTCGGGGCTACCCAGCTGACATTTACTGGCTTTTACTGTCAACCCCACTGCTTTTAACCGTTGCAGTACTAACTCTAGGTGACAAAGGTGATCCTGCCAGGTGTTGCTAAAGATCCCTATGTCGTCAATGTAGGCTACTGTAAATGCACTGAGCCCTTGCAGAGTTTTGTCCATCAGCCTTTGGAATGTAGCTGGGGAATTCCTAAGGCCAAAACTGAGGACACGAAACTCAAATAAGCCGAAAGGGCTACAAAAAGCAGTCTTTTCTTGATCTCTAGAGTCTATCCGCATTTGCCAAAACCCTTTAGTCAAGTCTAAACAAG
The DNA here is from genome assembly GCF_051106095.1 of Pogona vitticeps. NCBI lineage: Eukaryota > Metazoa > Chordata > Lepidosauria > Squamata > Agamidae > Pogona > Pogona vitticeps. The sequence continues at coordinate 216,506,107 of NC_135784.1, read as the reverse complement.
AAATGTATCGACAACCCCTGATGGTTTCAATCAAGTTGTCAAGTCTGGGCATGGGGTAAGCATCTGGTTTGGTTACTAGGTTTAATTTTCTGTAATCCACACAGAATCTAATGCTTCCATCCGGTTTGTCCACCAGAACTATTGGAGCAGACCAAGGGCTAGACGATGGCACAATAATATTTTCTTTTAGCATCTCATCCAGCTCCTTGCGCACCTTGTCCACATAAGGTCCGGTTACTCTGTATGGGGTTACTGCCTGTGGGGGTGCATTTCCAGTATCTATTCTATGCATAACTCCCTTGGCTAAACCAGGCTTGTTTGAGAAGACCTGTTGATACTTAGTAACCAGCATCTTTATTTCCCTCTGCTGTTCCAGGGTGAGTGCAGGGCTGATCTTCACCTTCCCTGGGTTGAACTTTATTTCAACCCTTCCTTCCCAGTATGGCAAATCATGTTCTTCTTTATCAGCTGCTTTCATTGGAAAAAGCACTTTCTTTTCCTCTCTATAGTATGGCTTAATGGCATTTACATGAACTACCCTCCTGCCTAGGTGTTCATCTCCTTCAATAATATAATTAAGATCACTCATTTTTGAAATAATCCTATAAGGTCCTGCCCAGTTCAATTGTAGTTTGTTCCCCTTGATGGGCCTCAACATCAGAACCTCATCTCCAGGGTTAAAATGTCTTCCCTAGCCTTTTTGTCATACCGAACTTTTTGTTTGACTTTCTGTGCTTGAAGGTTTTCAGCAGCCAGCTCTAAATTTCTTTTGAGGTTGTTCATTTATGTGTCTATGTATGAGACTACATTTTGAGGATCTACAATCTGTTCCCAATTTTGCTTAATCAGATCAAGTGGTCCTTTCACTTTTCTCCCGAATACCAGTTCAAAAGGACTGAACCTGGTACTTTCTTGTGGGACTGATCTGTAGGCATATAGCAAAAATTGCAATTTCTGGTCCCAGTTATTAGGGTTTTCTGCTAAATAGGCTCTAATCATTCTCATCAGGGTTCCATTAAATTTCTCCGTTAACCCATTACTCTGCGGATGATATGGGGAAGTTTCCAAATGTTTAATACCACAAATCTGCCATAGTCTCTTCATAGGTTTGGAAGTAAATGATGGTTCTAACTCAGTTACAATCTCTGATGCAAAACCCATTCTACTCATATAGCTTAAAAGTGCATCAGCCACTGTATGGGTCTCAATGTTATTCAAAGGAATCGCCTCAGGATAACGTGTGACATGGTCTACAATAGTGAGAATAAATCTGTTTCCCCTTTTTGTGACCTTAGGCAACGGCCCTATAATGTCCACGCCAATGCATTTAAAAGGTGTAGAGATTACGGGTAATGGACACAGCTTAGCCTTAGTCCTGTCACGGTTATTACCCTGTCTCTGGCACACATCGCATCTCTGACAGAAATTTTTAATTTGTTTTCCTATCTCTGGCCAATAGAAGTTTTGAGATATTCTCTGCTTGGTCTTATTTATCCCTAAATGTGCAGCAAATATATCAGAATGTCCCCTTTCTAAAATCATTTGGCAATATTTAGCAGGCACTACCAACTGGCTTTGAATATCATGTCCCCCTTTTGAAATGTTCATCAGTGTTTCTCTATACAGTAAACCCTGCTTAATAAGGAACCTTTCAGGAGATTCAGGGGATAATTCCATGCTTGACACTTTCTCAAAACAACATTTTAAAGTGGGATCTGCTTGTTGTTCCTGTGAAAATATACTGCTTTGGGGTATTTTAAGTGAGAATGCCTCAGCTAGTTGTATATTTTCATTTTCTCCCTCATGAATGTCAGTAACTTTTTCAGCTGCCTCTGTTTGGTCTTGTTGTGAATGTGTAAGAACTAACACTCTCTTAACATGCTCAGAGAGGTCTGTTCCAATAAGTACAGCTGAAGGCAGTTGCGAGGAAATTCCAACGCGCCCTTATAACGAACTAACACTTTGGCTACAGGCAAAACAATTAATTCTTCCCCTATTCCTTTAATAGTCATACTCTCATTTGGTATAATGTAATCTTGTGGTATGATATCAGGGTGGCACAGTGTAACCTGAGAGCACGTGTCTCTTCATGCTAAATAGTTGTGGTCTAAAATTCCAATATTATCACCAGCTGCTTCAAATAATTGGGGATCAGTTCTTATAAGTAGACAATGTCTGATCTCAACCACAGGAAGATCAGCTTCACTATTATCAGCTTCTGTTGAGAGCTCTGCTGGTGTCGCTATGGCAACCGACTCTTCCCTTGGGGGAGTTATCTGTCCCTTCTGAATACAGTAAACAGATTTAGTCTTGTTTAAATTCATTTTCTGAGGTAAAATTTCTTTGTTTTCTTTAGCTTTGTAACATTGGGAAGCAATATGGCCTTTTTCATTCCAAATGAAGCAAATTCTATCACCCCATGGACCCTTTCCAGCCCCTTTTTCTTTTCCCTCCAAAATCTGGCTTCTGGCTTGGCCCTGTTCTGAAGTCTTCCCCACAAAATGGCCGCCCACTTTCTGCTGGCTTTTAACTTGTCCCTTGGGATATCTATTGTAGTCCTCCCATGTTTTTCTCATACTCTTTCCCTCAGAATACATAGGTTTTCTGATTTGTGAGATGAAATCTGCAATTTCTGCTGTCTGTTTCAAATCTAGAGGTTTCTTGTCTTTGACCAAATATTTAATTTCACCATGCAGAAGGGAATAAAACTGTTCCAATCCTATAATATTTTAAAATTGCTGAATTGTCTGTACTTGCTCCTGAGCTAACCATTTATCCAAATATCTAGACAAATTGGCACCTAGCTGTGAGTAAGACTCATCAGGCTTCTTGGTTAGTGTTCTGAACTTTTGCCTCAGATGTTCAGCATTGATGCCATTCCTGGCAAACACCAACTTTTTAAATTCAGAATAATCTTTAATCATTTCAATAGGCATTTCTGCGTAAACCTCAGCGAGGCTTCCACTTATTTGAGATCTCAGAATAATCATTTTTTTCTGACTCTCTGACTGAAAAATCAACACATGCTCTTTCAAAAAGAGTTAAAAATGCTTCTGGACAGTCTTCCTGTTTAAAAGTAGGGAAATTCTTTAGATCTGTTTTTGACAACTGCCCTTCTTCAGAGTTGGAATTTCTATTATTGTTATTGTTCTGGTTCATTAATTCCATTCTCCTGATCTCAAAAGCCATTCTCTCTTTCTCTAGGGCAATCTTCTCTCTCTCTAATCTTTCCTCCTTTTCCATTTTTTCTAATTCAAGCTGTTTCATTCTTTCCTCTTTTTCTAATTCTAGCTGTCTCATTTTTTCCTCCATCTCTAGCTGTTTCATTCTGTATTCATGTGCTTGTGCTAACTCAAACTTTCTGAGGTCTGTTAAATCTTCTCTAGAGGACCTTTCCTCTTGAGCTGAGGAAAATCTTTCCTCTCTCCCACTAATCTCTTCATCTGAACTAGCTGCCATTTCAGATGATCTTGGTTCAGCTTTTCTACTTCGGGTTAAGGGCATTTTATTTCACCAAAGGCTCCTCTTTCACTTTCAAGCCTTGGTTTAAAAGTCACTTTTTTCCTGTGCTATTGGTCTGTGATAGAAAGTTGCAGCCTTCTCCAGCACTGTTAGCTAGCAACTGTAACTAGGCTTTTGCCCCTTAAGCTAGGCCTCTTGCCAAACAAAGTTTACTTTGGTTGTTGTGAGTTTTTCGGGCTTCTTGGCCGTGTTCTGAAAGTGCACAGTTTGCTGTCCTCTGAAGATGCCGGCCACAGAGACTGGCGAAACGTTAGGAAGAACCACTTTCAGAACACGGCCAAGAAGCCCGAAAAACCCACAACAACCATTAGATCCCGGCCGTGAAAGCCTTCGCGAATACAAAGTTTACTTTATTTTTCTGCCTCTGGCACCAATCTTAAATTCACACAGCTCTACCTTGACCTAGATTTAGCTGTACAAATGGAATTCCCTCAGCTTTGCTGCCCTTGGCCTTCGCACTGTCCCCTCAGAGTTTCTCTAAACTCAGGACACGCTGGCCAAAACACCACAGCCTTTGTTTTGGGCCACTCTCCCCACACAAAATGGACTCCACAGAGCTTCCCTGTCTCAGTTTTCACTCTGAAGTTTCAGCGCCCCTCTACTAGACTTTGCTCCCCTTGAGCCAAGCCCTAGAAGGTGACCCACGCTCTCCACTTGAGATGACCCTAACAGAAGACCCCTTGCTCTGGGCATGTTTTTGCCAAGGCTTTACTGGAATACTCGGATCCCGCCGCTGGACACCAATTTTATTGTAACAGCCTCCTTATACCTCACAAAGGGGCCATTACGTCACACTCAATCACTCTTCTGAACCACTGCCACCAACCATTCCCTCAAATGAAGCTTCAGGCCAAAGGATGATTTCAAAATAAAAATAAGGTTTATTGTATACAAACAAAAGGAATGGTAAATCACTAGTATGTAAATAATACTTTAATCACTTTAATAATATAACTGTCACACTCTCACTCTCACAGACTCTCACTATATAGCACAGATCTTATCTCACAATATCTCCAAGCCCTAACCGTCCCTATCTCAAAGCCCTATCTTCAGACCCTATCTCCCTAACCGTCCCTATCTCAAAGCCCTATCTGAATCTCTCACACCATTCACTCCCCTTATATACAACAGCACCAACCCTTATGTCCCACCCTCCGTCATGCTATTGGTAGATGACACTCAGCTTCAGCAGTGACGGGCAGGTGATGTCATAGCTGTCTGTAACACACAGCATGGGAAATGACACTAGTGTAGGCCCATTGAATCAATGGGAATTCAGTGAGCCAGCTTCTCCATAAGTTGCATTGATTTAAATGAGTTTACTCTAACTGTGATTTACTATGCTAAAGCAATTTGCAGTTAGAATAGGCCCATTTGATTCAATGAAATGTACAAGAAGCTGACTTACCAAATACCCATGGATTTAATGTGCCCACTTTTGTGCAATTTGCTATGCTAAGCAACACGATTTTGGTCAGTGGAACTTTTAGCTGGCAATGGCCCGTGAACATTTTAATTGGCATGAACCACAGTTCAGCAGTTTGGTGCTGTTCAGCAGCACAGCTGTTCTATGGGCACTTCCACTTCCCTTGCCCCACCTTGTCCAGCAGGCACCCATAGAAGGCAATGCCTGGAAGAGGCAGGGCTGATAAGCCACACCACTGCCTCTCAGTGTGTACCTGCCAGAGGTGGAGGAGCAAGGGAAGCCAGGGCACAAGCGGAATAGCTATGCTGGCCGAACATGCTGTTGAGCTGCTGAACTGAGTTTTGTGCCCATTTCCAGTCCCAATATTTATAGGGATTCTACTCTCAATGTGATTAAATTCAGCTCACCTTTTGTAAAAGAGGAAGGAAACGTATAATGCCTTAATTCCTTATTTTAACAGTATCCTTTTGCTATGAGAGACTCCTTTTTGGACTTAGATATTTAATAAGGACATTTTAGTCATTAAAAATAAGAGTTACTCATGTGGTTACCTTGCTGTGTGCTGATTTCTCTCCAGCTCCTGTTAAGAATATCTAGATTTTAGAAGAGACAGGCAAACAGATAAATATAACTGGAAGTCAAGGAACTGGTTAAATTTGGGGAATGCCGTTGTGCTACCTTCCTGGGTAATAATATACAAGACATGCAGCAGGAAGTGGGGAAGTCAGCATTTTCCATGTTTCTTCCTGTCAGAGCAGATCAAATGTATCAATAGAGTTTTGTCACAACCAGCAAGCAGGCTTTATTGGAAGATGGATGTAATCAGCATTACAAGGGTCAATACAAATTAAATATTGACAGGAGTGCCTTGACCATTCTGAGGGCAGATCAAGCCCCTGAAATGTTCAGGAAACGCTACCATTATACCAATGAGTCTGTATAGCAGGTCTTCCATTTCTTATATTATTTGTATAATAGCACTGGTTTCTGAAGATCATGGTTTGTGTAGGTAAAGGGAAAGATGCCTGAGGCTATGTCCAAAATATATATTCCTGATTATCAGATTGAAAGTAGATTTTTTAAAAATGAGCATTAGTTCTTAATGACCTTTAACCTACTGTACAGCAAGAGAAAAGGTATTGGGTTGGATCTATTTCAACAATGCAATACGCAAGTGTGCTGAACAGCATAGCATTTGGTTCATGCTAAATTTACATGATATGTTGCTCATTGCTGTTTCTAAAGCTGCTCATGTTAAATGCTGAGATTGGACACATATCCACAAAAAGCAGTGCACTTTCTCACTAGTATGGTTGGACTCCTGCTTACCCCATCTCTTGTCTAGGGCTGGGTCATAGTCTGGATTCTTCTCTAGAATATGGATACACAGATATATCAATTTCATGGCTCCAACTGATGGATTCCAAGGATTTCTAGTTTGGCAAGCTATCTAGATAACTCAGTGAAATGGAGTACCTCAATGCAAAGCCAAGAATGGAAGACTGAGTAGGTCTTGGGCAAACTACAACCCCAGCCAGCACAGCTGGTGGTGAAGGCTTCTGGGAACTGCAGTCCAGGAACAGTGGGGTTACTTAAGGTTGGGAGCTACTGTTCTAGAATATCCCCAGAAGAATGGAATGGTAAACAAGTTCTGAGTATTCTAACTAGAAAACCATTGAAAGGGCCCCAATAACTTGGTGGCACAAGCATATAACTGTGTCATGTAGATACACTTCTAATCTTCACTTTAGATCAGATGGAAAACTCTTTAATCTCTCTAGATTGAGAGCAAAGACCAAAGTCCAGCTGAAATGCATGATGGACTTCCTCTTCACCGATGATGCAGCTACTGTTGCCCACTCTGCTGAAGACATCCATCATCTCATGAATCATTTTAGCAAGGCCTGCGAATACTCTGGATTAACAATCACCCTGAAGAAAACACAAGTCATGGGCCAGGGCGTGGACTCACCTCCCTCTATTACCATCTCCACGCCACAATTGGAGGTTGTTCATGACTTTGGGTACCTTGGCTCAACTATCTCTGACACCCTCTCCCTAGATGTTGAGCTGGATAAACGCATTGGCAAAGCAGCTACCATGTTCTTTAGACTCACAAAGAGAGGATGCCTTAATAAGAAGCTGACGGCATATACCAAGATCCAGGTCTATAGAGCCTGTGTCTTGAGCACACTCCTGTACTGCAGTGAATCCTCGACCCTTTGTGCACAGCAGGAGAGGATGATGAAATACGGTCCATATGCATTGTCTCTGACACATTTTTGGCACCACCTGGCAGGACAAAGTTCAAAATAGAGCAGTCCTAGAGCAAGCTGGAATTTTGAGCATGTATACATTACTGAAACAGCGACGTCTACATTGGCTTGGGCATGTTGTGAGAATGGCTGAAGGTTGGATTCCAAAAGATCTCCTGTATGGAGAATTAGTGCAGGGAAATCGCCCCAGAGGGAGACCACAGCTGCGATAAAAGGACATCTGCAAGCAGGATCTGAAGGCCTTAGGAATGGACCTCAACAGATGGAAAACCTTGACATCTGAGCATTCAGCCTGGAGGCAAGCGGTGCATCATGGCCTCTCCCATTTTGAAGAGACACTTGTACAGCAGGCTGAGGCAAAGAGACAGTCCTGAAACCAGCAAAATCAGGGAGCTGGACAGGGGACAGATTGGATTTGTCTCCAATGTGGAAGGGATTGTCATGATCAAATTGGCCTTCTGAGCCACACTACATGCTGTTCCAAGTCCTCCATTCAGAGCACATTACCATAGTCTTTTGAAACTGAAGGATGCCTAATCTAATCTTCAGTTCTAGGTCTTACCAGTCAATGATAGCCCTAGATAAGGGGATGTCAGGTTGATATTCTTCTCCTCTTCAGATACAAAATCCAACAGTACTGGTCGTTAAAAACTTAGTTCAAAACCAACAATGGGACAGCATACCCGAAGGCAGCAAACTAAATTAAAGCATACAGCAGGACATAGTCAATGACACACCCGACATGTCCTTCCACACTTCATTAATGTTTCCTGATATCTCTAGCATCTGCTGCCTGCAGGTGCCTGTCTCATCTAGGCAGTCACCTAGTCAGTCCTTTACCTGGTACAGTCTTGATTTTTAATCACCATAACAAAACTATAACAGAAGTATTTGGCATTTGCATAGTATTTTGAAAACATGCTGCATGCAAAGATATTCTACTTTTCTAAGATAGGTATGCCATACGTATGTGTGATAAAATTCTCCTAATTTTTTAAATGATTCTATCCAATTTATAAGACTATTCAAAAATCTTTCACCGTTTTCTTCCCCAGCAGTAAGATTTAAACAGAAATAGCATGTTCTTTTTTTCTTTTCAAATTATATGTAACTAAATATGCACAACTCAAAATATATACTTTTGGAAAATGTGCTCAAACACACTTGAATTAATAAGAAAAAATGTGACCACTCAGTTTACATAACTAACTCAGAGCCTGTCCACACAGACATTTATCCCATTGTTTGGTACACTGGCGGATAGTGTTGGCCCACTCTTTTTTCCAGCATCCACGTGCAGACATTGCTTGAGTGGACCTATTTGCTCCAACCCACAGCTTTTTAAATCCCTGTCAGGGGTTTCAACTATTTTAGTGTGTGTTGGAGGGCTGCAATCCATTCCCAGTGAATGTGGTTGCTTAGAACAGACTCTTCAACATCTTCATAAGTGACCTGGATGAGGGGACTGAAGGAGCACTCATCAAATTTGCTGATGACACAAAGCTGGGGGGGGGATTGCTAATACTATGGAAGATAGACTTAACATTCAGAAGGATTTAGAAAGACTTGAACATTGGGCCCTATCCAATAAGGTGCAGTTTAGTGGCAGGAAAAATAAGGTCCTACACTTAGGCAGTAGAAACCAGATGCACAGGTACAGTGTAAGTGGCACCTGACTTGACAGTAATACATGTGAGAGGGATTTAGGTGTCCTGGTGGACCATCACCTAAGGATGAGTCAGCAGAGTGCTGCAGCTGCCAAGAAAGCCAACACAGTTCTAGGCTGCATCAGCAGGGGAATTGCATCAAGATCACGAGAAGTGATAGTACCACTGTATATTGCACTGGTGAGGCCGCACTTGGAGTGCTTTCAGTTCTGGTCACCACAATACAAAAAAGACACTGAGGCCCTGGAAGGGGTGCAGAGAAGAGCAACAAATATGATAAAGGGACTGGAGGCTAAATCCTATAAAGAATGACTAAAAGAACTGGGTATGTTAAGCTTAACGAAGAGAAGACTGAGGGGAGACATGATAGCAATCTTCCAATATCTGAAGGGTTGCCACAGGGAAGAGGGCATTGATTTATTCTCCATTGTGCCTGAGAGTAGGATAAGAACCAATAGGTGGAAACATATCAGAGGGAGATCCAACCTGGAAATAAAGAGGAATTTCCTGACGGTGAGAACCATTAAGCAGTGAAAGAGCTTGCCTCCTGATGTTGTGGGTGCCCCATCGCTGAAGGTTTTCAAGAAAAGATTGGACAGCCATCTGTCCGGGACGGTATGAGGTCTGGGATGGTATGAGTTCTCCTGCCTTGGTCGGGGGGGTGGATTAGAAAACCTTCAATGTCCCAACCCTAAGACAATTCGCTGATTCTATGATAAATTAGAAGCTTGTGGCTCATTCTGGTGTCAATTTCTGGTATCTGGTAAACCACTTCAGGATATCAGAAACTGCACACTTCCCCCTGATTGACTGAGGAGGGTCAGAGGAAGTGAAACTATTATTATTTAACTGGATCTGTTAGGTCAGTGGTTCTTAACGTGGGTGATAATGCCCCCCAGGGGGCGATTTCATTTTTCAGGGGGGCAGTAGAACGAAAAGGGGCGGTGTGGGGGCGCTGGAGCAGAAGGGGGGTGTTAGGGGGCGCTGGAGCAAGCCAAACCTGTGAAGATGGCTGCAGCCTTTTTACAATGTGCATGAATATATATTTTCCTCCAATCTTAATTTAGTTTCAGAGCTTTAAAATTTGCTTGGAACTAAATCATTAAATGTTACTTTTGGGGGGCATTTCATTTTCTTGGAATTGAATTTTGTTTTCAGGGGTCATTGCATTTAAGTGTCTTAAATAAATAAATAAATAAATAAATAAATAAATAAATAAATAAATAAATAAATAAATAAATAAATAAATAAGATACCATCACCGCGGGGAGGGGGGCGATGATAACTTCCTCAATGGCTCAAGGGGGCGTTTCTTTCAAAAAGGTTAAGAACCACTGTGTTAGGTCATCACTGATGCGCTGAATCACTTCAATTATTTTTTTAATTGCCTGTCTGTGTATTACTGTCTGAAACTATGGCTGCAGGTAGTTTCTTGATTGGTAATTGTAACGTTCAGCCCTGCTCTCACCTGTCCGTCACAGCTGGGCAGTGGAACATCAGCCAATGAAGGGACGGAGGGTGGTGCAGAAGGGGGAGGAGCTGAAATATAAAAGGGGTGTGTGAGGTGTGAGAGGGTTAGATGGAGAGATTGTGATGAGCATGTTTGGAGGCCTGTGAGCCAAAATAGTCAGTGAGGGAAAAGTCTGTGTGATTCAATGAATGAGAAACAGTGATTTACAACTTGATTATCTACCTGTGATTTACTCATTTTATTTTATTATATCAATAAACAACTTTTGTTTTGGAAGAAACACTTGTCCTTTTTAAATATTGATTATAATTGGTGGCAGCAGTTGAAGAGGAAGAGTAGTGAGCACTCCTGGAGGCCTGAGTGGATAGAGGCTTCAGAGTGGCTCGCTACATCAATACACAAATGGACAAAGAAAAATATTTCCAAAAAAAAAAAAATCTAAGTGATTAATCACACCAGCATCTTGCATATGTAAAATTTTTTTCAATTTCCCTGACGATTGGAGGAAATATTTTATCAACACGAAGGCCAACATGCTGTTCCAATGGGAAGCATGCACCAAATGACACATCATTCCTCCTGCCCAACCTCAACTGACCCTTTGCAGCTCAATCCAGCCCACACCAAAATGGTCAGTCTGAACAGTTTCTATAGTTTAAAAAGTCTAACTATGCAGTCTTATGCATGTCTGCTCATATGTCCCACTATATCCAACTGGGTTTAGTCTGTATGTGGATGTAAGATTGCTGCTTAAGTGTATTTCATTCACAGCAACCCTGTCTCCAAACAAAGTATCTCCAGAACAAAGCCCAAAGCCAAAGACAGTAATAAAATAATGAATGAAAGTTTCATACTTTTTCCCTGGTAAAGTTTTATTGTAGTTACCCAACTTTAACAGCAATTTGACATGAAGTTAATCATTAAGAAATTATTCCTCCAACTTAAAATTAACTGAATAACAGTTAATCTATTAATAACCTGAGAACTGCAGAGCTGGAGTTTTGGATTATCAAATCCAGCCCCTGCCAAGGAAGCACAGCGGAAAAGCAAATGTCCAACCTCTGGGTCTGAAACAATGAGCTACTCCTTACTAAACTGATGCCTCTCTTCTACTAACTTTCCCAACCCTGCATTTATCTGACAAACATTTCAGACTATCACAGTAGGAAGTGTGCTTTACCTTCTCCAGTGAAATAAGGCTGAGAAAATATCCATACAGCTCTCTTTGTTCCCCAATGGTTAGTGAAATCCTAAGAGTCCTATATACCATTTGGGTCTTGATCTTCTTGATGTGTGAGGAAAGTTCCTCAGGCATCTGTGAGACCTAATCATTTGCAGGAATAAAAACTACCAAGTGTGATGAGATGGGTTTTTGAGTTAAAATCTTTTAAAGGCATATGGGTTTTGTAATTAAGAAATGAGCCAGAGAGGTTCCATCTTGATTCTTTGTATAAAGTATCTTTGCTATGCTGACAAGTTGTTTTCTAGGCGAGCAGAGAGAATGTTATTCTGATAGCCTGAGAAAAAGGACTCGGTGTGATTACATGGGAATTGTTGTGACTCTTTGATAAACCACAGTTAACCCAAATAACATCTGGTGCGTATGGGAAAGAAGTCATGTGGTGCAACAGGACTGTTTGCCTAGTAACGAACTCTGATTGGATGACATCGTGGGAAGGTGCGATGAGCCCTTGCCAGTTACTCTTGAAAAAGGAACTTTTTCACTATGGACATTGTCTTTCAAGACCGATCCTTCAGTCATTCGTGACACATGGGACTAACCTTTACTATACTGGATTATCCTTGGATTTATGGGATTTTTCCCTAAGGACTATGCATGGACTATTTTCTATGGACTGTTCTATGGAATATTCTTTATGGACTTCTTTTCTTGGAATACTCCATATGGACTATGCTCTTGTAATTTTGTAAGGACTATGGTACATTTACTGGATTTGACTTTTCTAAGGATAATGGGACTTTTACTGAATCTTTCTTTTTAGTACAGGATTCTTGTTCTACAGGATCACTGAGGACTATAGCCTTTTTATAACCTACTTGGATTATTTTGTTTTTACTAATGATTTCCTGGACTGGAACTGTTTTTATTCTTTTTAATGGCTTTTTGTGTTTTTGTAAGGTTTTTGAACACTTTTCTATTTTTCATGTTTTCTTTGCCTCACTACATCTTTGTAACTTACCAGCACAATGCTAGTTTATTTGTTTTGGTTTAATTTGGCTTTGATACTTAGTAACATGTTTATTCTTTAATAAAATAAAGATTATAAAACTCAATTGGGTTTCCTGAATAGTACACTTGTCATAGGGTCATCTGAGAGTGCTGTCTCGGCCTAGCTTACTTAGAGTCCTGTCAGTGGTGCAAGTTAAGTCTAAGGACTACAAAGCCCACTTGACCTTTTCATAGTAACATCTGAGAGTACTAGGGAGTTCTTATGTGGGCAGACCTGTGAGAAGGAGTGTTGTATCATGGCTAGCTGAGTTTGGACTCATTCAGCCCATTTTAGCATGTGCAAACTCCTGATTACTCTCTGTCCAGGCTTACACGTGTTTTTGGACTCGTGTTTGCTCGCACCAAGTTCTATATTCTGTTGCACTTCTGCCTCCCAAAGTATCATGTCCAGCTGGCATAATTTGTTCATTTCTTACTCCTTGCCAAGGAACCAGTAAATCCACATAGCCTATCTGTTATTCTGTGCTTTCTGCAGTGGATATTATATTTTTCCCCAGTGGTGACTTAGAGGCAAGATTTCAGATCAAAGTTTTTCCCTGCTGTATGCAGGATAGCTCAGACTCTGGCATTCCTCTTTGTCTAACCCAGTCCTCTCATTTTCCCAATTGCCAGAGATGCTAGTTGATCTGTATCTCTCTCTCTCTAACTGGCAGTGCTCCCCTGGACAAGTGATGCTTGCATGTAGAGAGAGAGATTTTAAAATAATCTAGAAGAGACCATGCAAAGATTCAGACAATTGATTTCTGCATAGTTTAAAGTGGCAAAGGCCAGCATGAAAGGTATCATGTAGAGACAGAATAATAGAAGCATAGAAAAGTGAAGTTTGAAGGGACCTACAAGGCCATCAGGTCCAACACCCTCCTCAATGCAGGAATGCAATCAAAGCATATCTGCCAGATGATTAACTAAGTTTTTCTTGAATGCCTTCAGTGTTGGAGTACTCACCAACTCCCAAGGTATACAAATAAGAATACCCCCCACACAGCTGGACTTAATGAGGGTCCGGCTCCTGGGGCCAAACCATCCACTTATTGGTCTGGCAGTGGTGGCAGTCTCAGTCAACCATCCAATCACTCCTGGAGTGCTGTCCTCTTTCTTCTTCTTCTTCTTCTTCTTCTTCTTCTTCTTCTTCTTCTTATTATTATTATTATTATTATTATTATTATTATTATTATTATTATTATTATTATTATTATTATTCTTATTCTTATTATCATCATCATCATCATCATCATCATCATCATCATACATACATACATACATACATACATACATACATACATACATACATACATACATACATACATACTAGATGCAGTCAATCAAAATTATAAAAACATTGACTGGTATTATTTAACAGCCCAAGTATCTCTTAAATGTCAGAGCAGTATGTATGCTGTTCCCAATATTGCCATTTTATGTAGTGGTGTGATTGCTGAGATCTGCAACTGTTTATAGTACTGTGTGAAATGTCTTGATAGTGTTCCCAAAGCCCTGATGACTACGAGGACCACTGAAGTGTGTTTCTTCCAGAGGCAAGATGTTTCGATTATCAGGTCTCTGTACTTTCTGAGGTAATGGTGATTTAGGGATCACCTGGTGGCAGCAAATGTTAAAGAGGAGAGTGCTCTGAGGCTTGAAGGTCAAGCAAAAGGGGCACAAGGGTGAATGCCACAAGAATATAGTATACGTTAAAGATTTTAGTACTGTAATACGGTTATGCAGTCAATATTACATATTAGATATTGTAGTATGGTAAACACTTCCCAGCATGTATGCTTTTTATGTGTTGTATGTTTGTGTGTTATATAATAAAATTTTTTAAAAAAGAATACTGTGTGATGGGAGACTTCAATGCAGTTTTTGATAATGACTTAGACACAAAATCAGAAAAAACAATTAAAAGGAAAAGAAGAACGAAAATCCCCCCCCCCCAAAAAATTTCTACAAATGGCGGAAGAACTAAACTTGATAGACCTTTGGAGAACAAGATACCTAATGACAAGAGACTATACCTTCTACTCTAATAGCCATAAATCATGTTCAAGAAGATATGCCTGCTGGATATCCTCAACTTTGATGAAAGAGGTTCTCGAGATAGAAATTCTACCCAATACTTTGGGTAGTTATTACAATTGGAAACTAGTGTTTCCTTGTGTTATTACAATTGGAAACTAAAGCAAAGCCCTTCCAAAGGAGACTCAATACGTTGCTCTTGAAAAATGAAGACTTTATGAAACATACAAAAGAAGAAATGAATTGGTTCTTTAGACAAAATATGATAGAAGAAACACCAATACCTATGGTATGGTAGGCAGGCCTACCTTTGAAGATTGGCAATTAGATATACAGTAAAACAAAGAAGAGAAAGAAAATATAAAGATTTGGAAAATTGCCTGAAGGTATCAGAAGCACAATTGAAATGAAATCCAACAATGACACAGCTAAAAATGAAAATAAAATTAGTACAACATCAACTGAATGTTTTATATACAGAAGAGTTATCAAGGAAGATAAAAAGTGTGAAACAATTTTTATTTGAAAATGCAAATAAACCAAGGAGATGGTTGGCTTTTAAATTAAGAAAGCAAAAAAGAAAAATCAATAATACAAATCTTGAAAGATGATACAGGAATAGAAAAATCACAGAGGGAGGAAATTTTAAAAATTATAGAAAATTTATACCGAAATCTATACACCAAAAAGAAATACCTAAAGATCTACAGGAAAAATAACTTGAAAAACACAGTAAAATGAGGTTAACAAAAGAACAATTTCAGTTATTGAACGAACCATTGTCATCTAGAGAGATTGTTGAAGCCTTTAGAAAACAAAAAACAGGGAAGACACCAGGTCCAGATGGACTGCCAGTGGAGTACTATAAATCACTAGAAACTATATTACTAAAACCATATAAGAGATTATTAGAATATATTGAAGAAAAAGAAGAAATACCTTTGACATGGACAGAGGCGTTGATTACTCTCATACATAAAGAAAAAAACAGATCCAAAAGAAATAAAGAATTATAGACTGATCTCACTTCTAAATGTAGATTAGAAAATATATGCAACAATTTTAGCAACCAGTTGAAAAAGATCTTAATCCAAATAATCCACCAAGATCCATCAGTTTTCTTTACCAAAAAGACAGATGAGAAACAATATAAGAACAATATTAAACGCCTTAGAATACTATGAAACACATACAGAAAACAAATGGCTATGATTTTCCTTGACGAGGAGAAAGCTTTTGACAATGTCAATTGGAACTTCATGCTACGACATCTAGAAGTAACAGAAGCTGGAAAAAGATTTGCAAAACTAATAAGAGCCATTTATACACAACAAAGTGCTAAAGTAAAGGTCAATGGAGAATTAACAAAAGAAATACAGTTGCAAAAAGGAATAATACTTTTCATCCTTACATTGGAAGTGCTTAACAATCAAATTAGGAGACTCTTGCAGACTGTGGGCAAGTTGAATAAATAAATAAAATAAATAAGTAATGAGTTGATGAGAGGATTAAAAATAAGAGAAGAAGAACACAACTTACAAGCATTTTCAGATGACCTGGTTTTTATATTAGAAGAACCATCATCATCATAGGCATCCTTCAGTCTCGAGAGATTATGGTAACATGCTCTGTATCGAGAAGTGTCCTCTCCAGAGCATGAAGCCTGGGTAAAGTAGTATGGAGGATAGGCTGTTACCCAAGCAGCAAATCCCCCCTCTCCATGTTGCTGAAATGGTCCAATGGAAAGGCAAGAGCCAATACAACTGGTTCCAGCAACGTCGCAGGAGTTGGCAGAACGACACGAACTGCCTTCGGGACTCCAGCTCCAGATTTTGCCTCTAGGTTAACTCCTGAAGCCTTTCCATGAGTGGATATAGCCACAAGGCAGTGGAGGTTTGAAATCGGAGTTTTCCTTCTCCTAGATGGGCTGTCTTCCATGGCTGACAAGCCCCACCTACCCGGCCTGCTCTCTAATAGTGCGGAAGTATGATCCGACCCTTAAAACTTTCCTGCCTCCCAGGTCTATGCAATGCTAATTGGCTTTCCTATTTACCATATTAGGGTCAGAGATAGAGTCAGAGAATTTGAGGATGAATGTGCCATCTCTGGTATGCATCATGCCATATTTAATTGTGTCGATTTTTCACGGTTCCACTCTGGGAGACTTCAAAAGTAGGTTGAAATCAAACTAGGTATCAGTCGTCTCTCCTTTTGACCTCCTTGCTCTGAAAAATATGATACATGGGCTTACACCAGATTTGCTGCCTGCCTTTATTTCTAGTAAGTGGGTGAGGGCAGGAACATTGAGACTAAGCAACGATTTGTTTTGAGCAAAAGGAAGTACAGTGTAGGCCTTGCTTTTCAAAAGTGAATTTGACAGCCTCCAGGGGTTGATACCCCTGAAAAGCATTCCGGGCCTACGGTCTGAGCAGCTATTGAGCAGTAAAAACTACCCAGGGTAAGCCCCTCCTTTTGCCTCCCCCTCCCCCATCTCCTTCTACAGATGGTGTCTGACAGCGGGTCCAGGGCCGTTTCCTAGCAGTCAGTTTGACCAGCCTGAGCAGCGCCTGCCCCAAGAGTCCCGAGGGTCTCTCCCCCTGTGCTCATTTGGCTGATGGAACCACTGACCTTATCTTGGTGCACGAATGCTCCATGTTCTCCTTCCTGTGGCACCTAAGTCAGCACACCAACCACTCAGACCAGGTATGGGAGGTGTTGCAGAAGCAGGGCTCCCTTTCCTTGTCCCTCCCATTCCTCTCCAGCTGGGATCAAACTTTGCAAAGTCGTGTCATTGATCATTACTCTGATTACGTGCATACAGTTTTAAACACACACACACACACACACACACATTTGAATGTGTGTGCATGTGGACTGCACTGCACAACAGGCAGATTTACTCCTGACGTGTATACTGGGCACCCTCTTTTATCTTTCAATTTGAACTTGTTTTGTTGCAAATATTTCATAGCCCTCCACCACAACTGACATGACAGAGTCATAGAGAAAAGGGCTTGAGTTTAGCAGCTGCTAGTTAGAGTCCTGGTCTACACAGGCTTTGGTCAAGACCAGTGATGGCGAACCTATGGCATGTGTGCCACAGCTGGCACACAGAGCCCTCTCTGTAGGCACACAAACCATAAGTCACCATAGAGAAATACTTACCCATCTTCCGATCCTGGATTTTGGCACTCCCCTCTGCTTCTGCAGTGGTCCAGCAGAGGGGTGCAATGGCGACCATTACCGGTCTAGAAGAACCAACTGAATCAATAATACCATTGATGGAAATATATGCAATGTTTGGAAACTTAGCTGCGGTGATAGGGGAAAAACAAAAATACTAACCAAGAACATCAAGGAAGAGACAATAATGGAATTAATGGAAAAATGGATTTCCAAGTTGAGAAAAAGATTAAATATTTAGGAATACAAATTACTAAAAAAAAAAACAGTACACTAGTAAGAGATAACTACATGAAACTACTAGATGATATCCAGAAGGATCTCAAAAAATGGCAGAATTTACAATTGTCCTTGATGGGGAGAACAGTGACAATTAAGATGAACATTCTTCCCAGAATACTATTTATTTTCCAGACTATCCCAGTATTACTTAAACAAACTTTTTTTTGAAGATCTGAATAAGATTGTGATGAAATTTATTTGGCAAAATAATAAAAAAAAGAATTGAAATTAAAGCTATGCAAGATACCAAAAAAGAGCTGGATTTGGCCTCCCTGGTTGGAGTACATACTATAAAGCTTGTGCATTAGTCTGGATAAAGGAATGGATGACTCTTAAAATAATAGACTACTCAAGCTAGAAGGACATGATCTGATGCTTGGTTGGCATGCATTTTTGTGGTACAAAAAAGCTAAAGACCATAAATATTTTAACAACTATTTGATAAGAATATCTCTATTAAGGTCCTAAGACAAGATGCAATATCAGATATATAGAAAGATACCAGAGTGCATATCTCCATTAGAAGCTTTTACACAACCCAACCTTATGACCATAGACTGCTCAGATATAAAGAATTACTAAAAGGAAATTGTGTATTAAAAACAAAAGATGAGTTAGAAGAACAAGATCTATATATAGATCTATATATATAGATCTATCTATATATAAATTGTGAAAAACTTGTGGAAAAGATTATGGAAGTGGCAGAGATGGACATATTAACAGAAGCTTTGAAAGACAATTCAATTGAAGAAGCAATTGAAAAATGGGACCCTATATATAACTGGATTCGTTCTATAACCTGAAAGCCAAATATGATAATTTTAATACAAAATAGTCAACTAACTCTAGTTGGAATCATATAGGCAACTAACAGAGATGTGGTGGCAGTCTGTGCTGCAAGGTCGGAAGACCAGCAGTTGTAAGATCAAATCCATGTGACGGAGTGAGCTCCCGTCACTTGTCCCAGCTCCTTCCAACCCAGCAGTTCAAAAGTATGGAAAAATGTGAGTATATAAATAGGTACTACCACAGTGGGAAGGTAACGGCCTTCTGTGTCTAGTCATGCTGGCCACATGACCATGGAAACTGTCTACGGACAAACGCTGGCTCTGCGGCTTGGAAATGGGGATGAGCACCACCCCCTAGAGTCGGACACGACTGGACTAAATGTCAAGGGGATCCTTTACCTTTTCCTAACAGACACAAAAGTCTTTAATGTAATTATACGTTTAAGTACATATAATATATGATAATGTATAGCTTGATATCTTGAGTTATCTGTGATCTCGAGTTATTTCCCTTTACCCTTGAAATAAATAAAAATACCACAACAAACTGTTGTTTCTTATACTGAGCCTTTGTTTCTATTGTTTTCAGAATATTCTCCATTTTCATGGCCTTAAGTAATTTTTCTCTGCTTCTACTGATATAATCATTTAGGCTTCTTTTTTCCTCCTCTAGTACCTGCTGTATTTGCAGTAATCCATGGCCTCTGATTTTTTTTGTGGTAAATAAAATCTCTCCACATCACTTTTTGGATGTAGTGTGTGATGCATGTTCATTAGTTTCTGTGTTTTTCAATCTCATTCTTTCAATTTGTTTTGAGTCCAATCTATTATTTCAGCTGGTTATCTAATTACTGGAACTGCCCGTGTGTTTATGGCTTTGAATATATTTCCACTGTTTCATTTTGATTTTAAGATTTTCCATAGTCTTTTGATATATTCCCTTGCTGTCAGTTCTTTCACTTCTGCATACACAAGTTTATCTGCTTTAACTTCTGTGTGCACGATATCATCATCATCCAGCTGTGATGCATAATGGGTGGAGGTGCCAAAATCAAAATTTAAGAATTTTCACAATAAACATGTGGAATAATTTATACCTGCAGAGTTGGAAGTGACCCTATGAATCACAGGATTCATCCCTTGTCAAGCAGGCACATTTGGGAATTGACCTCCCAATCTCTGGCTCCACAGCCACATGGCTAAACCTGCTATCTAGCAGTTCTGAGAGTAAAAAGTACTGTATGGTATTCAACTGAACTATGAATTTACTTTTTCCTCAGGAGAAGTGCTGGATAGCTCAGTAGCTTAGGTCTCTGGCTGCAGAGCCAGTGGGTGGGATGCGAGTTCAATTCCCCACTGGGCCTCCTTGAGGGTCCATATGGCAAAACAATTTTTTAGAATTTGTATTTTAAAAAACAAAGAGGGAAGGCCCAGTTTATTTCCAGAAAATTGCCAGTTGAAGACTAGCTGATGATTTCATTTTCTTGCCATGTTTCCTTGAAATTTATACAAAGAAGTTTTCTTGCACTTCAGTCCTCTCTCCCTGTCCATTGCATAAAATAAAGTCCACCTTACCACCTTTGAAATGTGCATATTACCAGGTTTCCCAAGTGATCCCCAAGTACTGATACTAACTCTGTGAGAGGACAACATATTCATACAGCTTGTTCCTAAATGGGAAAACATTTAACAACGCTTTCCCCTAGTGACTGGCTGCCTGAGGGGAGGGGTTGTTAAAATTTTGATGTACTTTATTGCTTTGAATGTGTTTTGGTGTTGCCTTTGTTTACCATTTTTTGTTTGATCCTTTCAACATTGTTTACTCACTATTGTTAGCTTTACATACTGTCTTTTAGCTGCCTTGGGTCCTTTCTAGAGGAGAAAGGTGGGATACATACATACATACATACATACATACATACATACATACATACATACATACATACATACATACATACATACATACATACATATGGTGGTCATACAGGAAGGAATGGTGAATTTTCATACAGACTTCTAAAAACATAAACTAAATACATGACGAAATGAGTGAATTAAATTTACAAACAAAAAGACAAGAATCTGAGAGAAACTGGTACCATTGAATTCATCAACTAACTTCCTCAAATTTCTATCATATTCTTTTCCCCTTTTGCCTTAATGGGCAGAAAATTGAGAACCAGTGAGAGCACGGAGGTGCTTTAGATGTATGCTTGTTTCTCATAAATAACCTTGGCTCTCAGCCTTACAGGTGTATATACTGAGACATTAACTGGGTTATCTTCTTATCATCAGTTGTTATGGATTTTCCAATTTATGATTTTATTTTTATTTTGCCACTGCATATACAGGCTGGGAGAGGAGTGGATTCTGGATTATGTGTCCTAAAAAAGTAAGGTTGCTGAGTGCTAAATAAAGAACTAACCCTATCAGATTAATCCTTTTGGTAAGACATGCCTAAAAAACTCCTGATACTGATGGCTATAGTTGAAGAAGAAAATGTATTTAGAGAGCAGCCAGGCACTGCTCAAGTAAGGGGAAGGCAAGGAAGGCAAGACAAAGTACTTATTATGGGTAGCGTGTAATTGATTTCCGGATGGGCAGATGCAAGTCAGCTTTCTGCAGCGATAAGGTTTCATGGCTGTTAAAGCTTGGACCTTGGCCAAAACCGGGGGACAAATATGATGATGCCAGCATCACACCATCTTCCTCGTCCCCTCTCAAGCTGAAGTCTGGGGTTGTGACTAATGAAAACTGAGCTGACTTCATTTTGGCTAATGGGCAATAGAGCATAATTGTCTCAGAGAGGTACATTAGGCTTCTTATCTCTGTGAACCTCTCTCGACTCATATCATTATAATAAGACAATTACACTTACACCAGGCTGAATAATAGACCAAGATGTCCAGCAATGAATAATTGTAATTGATCATAGCTCATTATATTCTGAAATAATTTCAAGCTGCTTTGTTAGTCTGTCAGCGAATGGAAGAGCTTCGGCTTGTTGACTGTGACTGGCTTGCTCATTAGTTTAACAGCACTTGTGAGTGCCTTAGCTTCCTTGATCTAAATCTTAATGGTTTATTGCTTGAAAACGTATTATAGATCCACCAGGTGGTGCCTATATACTGGTGCCTTAGGTGGCAAAGAAATAGCCTAGAAAAGACTATCAGTCCAAATCTCTCTCTTTATACAATCTACTCCCTGCATGTCCTTTCCAGACAACATAGGTCATCTTTGAAACTGTACCTGTGGAAGCATTTCAACAAGAAACACACACACACGCACACACATGCACACAAAAGGAAGAAGAGGAGGAGGAGGAGGAGGAGATTATGGTACCTTAATGATTAGCTGCTATATTTTAATGTAAGCTTTCGTGGAACATGACAACTTCTTCAGACAAAGAGTCATCTTGAGTATGAACAGAGAGCCAACATGGTAGGGATTGGGTTAGGATTTTTCTTCCATAGTCAGCTTTTTTTTTAAACAACAACAACAACAACAACAACAACTCATTTCTCCTTGCAAATTGGCAGACATTTGAGAATTTGGGTTAATTAGTGAAAAGTGTCCCCCAAAAATGTTCTCCCCTCTATCAGAGACAAAAGAGGTGGCAACCACTAAGAAGGTTGTGCATACAAGATTCAAAACTAGACCTTGAAAAGTTCAACACTAGTAGCCCTGGAACTGGATAGATCAATATGTCAGTTTCACTTTATCCTACATTCTTATTTGCTTACTATTAAACTCTCTATTTTCACTTATGTGAAGATATTTCTGAAGTTATCTTGTATTTCAAAACTAAATCAAAACTCTCAGTCATCCAAAAAAACCTGGATGACAAATTGACACCACGATTATTAGAAGCAAACAATGGTAGTGAGGACAAAGAACCTTCTAGAATCACTAGCATCCATTGTTTTTGAAGCATGACCAGAAATATATAGTATGTTAGCAGATGATCAGTGCAAAGGTTTTACATCTAATAAACTGGCCCAAAGGCTGGCTTAGATTCTAGAACAATCCATCAGTGGTGCCAATATGAGTGCAGTTTTTTTAATTGAACAAAATTGCCACCCTAACTTGATAGAAATACTCCTCCTATCACACAAACACAGATCCTGTAATACACACACACACACACACACACACACACACACACACACACACAGAGGGAGAGAGAGAGAGAGAGGAAATTTTACTGGATGTAGATAATGCAATCTTTAGTTTTGAATGATACATACCAGCTAATAGCAGGAATTTATAATAAAATATTTTCCCAACAAAAATAAGTATTTAAAATTCCTCTAAGGCTAAATATTCACACAGAATGGGTCTCAGCTACAGCAAGATGAATCTGAATGACTGTCAATGATAGTTTACTGCACATTTTGATCCAAAATGCCTTCCATCACTAAGCAACACGGGGCTGGGCACCACAGCATGCCAACAAACTGGTTGAAGTGGGAGAAATAATTAAACTAGAAATGCTGCATAAAGACATTGAAACTTTTAGAGTAGATCCTGTTTTCTAGACATTTCAAATGTATATTTAGCTATGGAATGACAATGAGGATGTCATGGAGAATGCACAGTTTACAATAAAAATGTTCCAGAAAGCCTACCAAAAGGGAGAGGAGTATGTGAAGCCACTTTAGCTAGCTGCAGCTGCTGCTCCGATTACATGCTAACCAGTGACATTTAATATTGCCACCTTGATGGAATTCCCCAATAATACCATTAATTGATCCTATCAGATGCTTTCAAAAAACTGAAGAAAAAAGAAAAACACCCTATTTCCATGAAGCATTTTTTAAGGAGTTGAAGTATTTATCTGAAGGGGATAAAAATCAGTGTGGGTGAGTGTTTTCTAATTTGAGGAATTCGTGCTTTGCAAATTTTGATATAAACAAACTTGATATTCAGGGACAGATTAAAATGCATCCATGAGCAAGGGGTAAAAAAAACTCTCACCAGTGCCTTGTGTATGTTGCAACAAGCTATGTTGACAAAGGGGGACAGCTGTTGATGGTTCTCCAGCTACAGTGAGAGGCCTCTCCTCCAGTGTGAGGTGCTCTTCTTCACTGTAGTTTGCACAATCTACTTGGAAGTTCTCTAATGTCTTTTTTCTTATTTCGTTTTTTTAAGGTCCAGGTGAGCACATGCATAAACACACCCAACAGGTACAGAAGGGTGAGCAAAAGCTCTGCATTTTACCTTTTGTGCATTTGCACAATTGTCATAAATCCCCCAAATATAATTATTCTGGATAGCTCAGTGGTTTAGGAGCTATCCTCTGTGGAGCCAGAGGTTGGGAGTTTGATTCTCCACTGTGCCTCCCTGACGGGCTGGACTCGATGATCCATAGGATCCCTTCCACCTTTGCAGTTCTAAAATGATGATGACAATGATTCCCAAAACAATTCTAACAGAATTATAGTTCTTCCTTTTACAGACTGATAAACTTTTTATTTTTATGACTGAACTTTCTTTCTTTCTTTCTTTCTTTCTTTCTTTCTTTCTTTCTTTCTTTCTTTCTTTCTTTCTTTCTTTCTTTCTTTCTTTCTTTAATAAGAGGAAAAGTCTATCTTAGCTGGGTGTGATGGAATCCTTTCAGTATAACTATTATCATTTCCTGCCTTTTGGGGGCAGGGTGATGTATCTGCATGAATTATTGTTAGCTATTTGTCATGCTCTCTGCTTGTGGCACATGGTGGCCTAGTCTGCAGTGGTTGATCTATGGAAGGCTAGCAGCCATAATCCATTGCACAGATACATTCTCATAAATCAGTGGGACTTAAGCCCGATTCTGTAATTATGATCAGTGGGTGGGTTCATAACTAAGATTTCATAACAAAAAGTTGTATATGATAGGGTTCTGGTCTAATTCAAAGATGGTGAGTTCAAGATCTTACTATTCTGTGACCTATACTATGTAACATTTTGCATCCATATAACTTACTGCTGAGATAAAATGCCTCCTCACTGCCTTTTCACAGCAGTCCCATAAAGGTAGGGATTTGAATTTTTGAAAGCACACATTTGTTCCACCCCACCCTTTCTACATAACTTTCCCAGTTTTGTTTTAAAATTACACACCACCATGTGTAAACATATTTTGCACACATTTCTCCAAATCTATGCATTATTTTATGAAATTTTCCCGACTATATGCATTTGATCAATTGATTGTGATTTTCATCAGTCTGACAACAAAAGTGCTTTGTAGATATTTAAATACACACCCTAAACCATAACTGATACCCAGTGTGCTATAGTAGTGGGTACAGTGATAGACTCGGACTCAGGCAGCCTGGGTTCAAATCCCCATTCAGCTACAGAAACTCACTGGGGGAGTGGAACTGCAGAAACCACTCCTTAAATACCTCACTTACCTTGAAAGCCCTATTAGGGTCACTATAGGTCAGTTCTGACTGGATGGCACATAGCAACAACAACAAACCATAACTGTAGATAGCTCATAATAAAATCAAGATAAAACCGGCTGCATTCTAGTCACCATCAACAGATACCTCAATGGTCAAGCAGGAACCACATTCAGTGTCTGTTGGAGATGGGGGAGAAATGGTGGCCACCAGCCAGTGCATGCTGCTCTCATCGTGACTGGAAAACTCAGGTGGCAACAACAAAAATTAATGAGGAATATGTGATTTTGCATATACCTCTGCAACTAAAATGGCATCTTTTAGAACATGCTCATTTCTTACATAGATGAGCAGAGAGAGGCAGGGAAAACTTTTGCTCTTCCTTCCCCAAACACAGACTCCACAATCCATAGTGTTCTAGGTGTTTCACAGAATAAGCATTATTTTCACAGCAAAGTACTGGGGGGTAAACAGTCCCCAGAGACCCACAGAAGCAGCATCACAACTGGTTTTTTCTGGCAACAACACCCTAGTGAAATACAGAAAAAAACCCTCAAAGGCTTTTTTGGAAGCTTTGCTCACACAAGTCGTTGGCTACCAGATATCTTTAAAAGTTTATAGTCCCACCACCATTAAAAAGACAGAAAGTATCTCCTTAGCTTCACATCTGAAGAGGACAGGAAGACTGGGATGAGAAAGTTGAGAAGACAGTTTGGCATTCCTTAGACAAATAATATCTGCACCAGGGAGAACTGAGAAGCCCTCTCTGTATCTGCACCTTGGAAGAAAAGTTGGAATGAAAAGCACATAGACACCATCCTCTGGTGTGACTGAAGAACCAAAGCAACTTGAACTGCCACTGCATCTCTTTATAGTAATGATGACATACCAAATTGAAAGAAGGAAAAGCAACCAACAGTACCCCAAAGCCAAGCCAGTCTCACTCTTTCCAAGAAAGCTATGGGCACCTTTCTGAAGATCTGTGGACTATCAGCCATAAGTGTTTGTCTAGGCAGGCAGCCCTGGAATTATCAGTCCATCTTTGGGCAGGGCTCTGGATCTAACAGCCCTAGGCATAGTTGAATCAGTCAAATGCCAGTTTTACTTTGTCCAAAAATGAAGGCAGCATTTGACCACACAAATTATTGTACATAGTTGTGCTTTATATAACACTTCTGTTGAGTAGTTTCTTAATCTTTAGTACATATTTAAAGATTAAGAAATGTAGTATCTTCAGCATGTGTTAGTGTCATTTTCATTAAGCACAAATACTAATGGTGCTCATTTTGCCCTAAAAAATTCATTTCTTTGTCCACCTTTTGTTTGGAGAAATCCCTGCAAAATGATTTGCTTCGGACTGTATATGAATTTGAATGTGTGAGATTGGGAAAAATTATATTAAAATGTGAAGGGTTCTGGTTTCTTTTTCCATGTGTGTGTGTTTAGTCGTTTAGTCGTGTCCGACTCTTCGTGACCCCATGGACCAGAGCACGCCAGGCCCTCCTGTCTTCCACTGCCTCCCGGAGTTGTGTCAGGTTCATGTTGGTTGCTTCGCAGACACTGTCCAGCCATCTCATCCTCGGTCGTCCCCTTCTCCTCTTGCCATCACACCTTCCTAACATCAAGGTTTTTTCCAAGGACTCTTTTCTTCTCATGAGATGGCCAAAGTACTGGAGCCTCAGCTTCAGGATCTGTCCCTCAAGTGAGCATTCAGGGTTGATTTCCTTTAGAACTGATAGGTTTGTTCTCCTTGCAGTCCAGGGGACTCTCAAGAGCCTCCTCCAGCACCACAACTCAAAGGCATCAATTCTTTGGCGGTCTGCTTTCTTTATGGTCCAGCTCTCACTTCCATACATCATGACAGGAAAAACCATAGCTTTGACTATTCGGACTTTTGTTGGCAAGGTGATGTCTCTGCTTTTCAAGATGCTGTCAAGATTTGTCATCGCTTTCCTCCCAAGAAGAAGGCGCCTTTTAATTTCAGGGCTGCTGTCTCCATCTGCAGTGATCATGGAGCCCAGGAAGATAAAATTTGACACTGCCTCCATATCTTCCCCTTCTATTTCCCAGGAGGTGATGGGACCAGTGGCCATGATCTTAGTTTTTTTGATGTTGAGTTTCAGACCGTTTTTTGCACTCTCCTCTTTCACTCTCATTACAAGGTTCTTTAATTCCTCCTCACTTTCTGCCATCAGAGTGGTATCATCTGCATATCGGAGGTTGTTGATATTTCTTCCGGCAATCTTAATTCCGGCTTGGGTTTCTTCCAGTCCAGCCTTCCGCATGATGTATTCTGCATATAAGTTAAATAAGCTGGGGGACAATATACAGCCTTGTCGTACTCCTTTCCCAATTTTGAACCACTCAGTTGTTCCATGACCAGTTCTAACTGTTGCTTCCTGTCCCACATATAGGTTTCTCAGGAGACAGATAAAGTGGTCAGGCACTCCCATTTCTTTAAGGACTTGCCATAGTTTGCTGTGGTCCACACAGTCAAAGGCTTTCGCATAGTCAATGAAGCAGAAGTAGATATTTTTCTGGAACTCTCTGGCTTTCTCCATAATCCAGCGCAAGTTAGCAATTTGGTCTCGAGTTCCTCTGCCTCTTCGGAATCCAGCTTGTACTTCTGGGAGTTCTCGGTCCACATACTGCTGAAGCCTACCTTGTAGGATTTTGAGTATAACCTTGCTAGCGTGTGAAATGAGTGCAATTGTACGGTAGTTGGAGCATTCTTTGGCACTGCCTTTCTTTGGGATTGGGATGTAGACTGATCTTTTCCAATCCTCTGGCCACTGTTGAGTTTTCCAAACTTGCTGGCATATTGAATGTAGCACCTTAACAGCATCATCTTTCAAGATTTTAAATAGTTCAACTGGAATGCCATCACCTCCACTGGCCTTGTTGTTAACCAGGCTTTCTAAGGCCCACTTGACTTCGCTCTCCAGGATGTCTGGCTCAAGGTCAGCAACTACATTGTCTGGGTTGTCCGGGATATCCAAATCTTTCTGATATAATTCCTCTGTGTATTCTTGCCACCTCTTCTTGACGTCTTCTGCTTCTGTTAGGTCCCTCCCATTTTTGTCTTTTATCATGTTCATCTTTGCGCAAAATGTTCCTCTAATATCTCCAATTTTCCTGAACAGATCTCTGGTCTTTCCTTTTCTGTTATCTTCCTCTATTTCTTTGCATTGTTCATTTAAGAAGGCCCTCTTGTCTCTCCTTGCTATTCTTTGGAAGTTTGCATTCAAGTTTCTGTAACTTTCCCTATCTCCCTTGCATTTTGCTTCCCTTCTCCTCTCTGCTATTTCTAAGGCCTCGTTGGACAGCCACTTTGCTTTCTTGCATTTCCTTTTCTTTGGGATGGTTTTCGTTGCTGCCTCCTGGACAATGTTACGAGCCTCTATCCAAAGTTCTTCAGGCACTCTGTCCACCAAATCTAGTTCCTTAAATCTGTTCTTTACTTCCACTGTGTATTCATAAGGGATTTGGTTTAGATTATACCTGAGTGGCCCAGTGGTTTTTCCTAATCTCTTCAGTCTAAGCTTGAATTTTGCTATGAGAAGCTGATGATCAGAACCGCAGTCAGCTCCAGGTCTTGTTTTTGCTGACTGTATAGAGCTTCTCCATCTTTGGCTGCAGAGAATATAATCAATCTGATTTCGATATTGCCCATCTGGTGATTTCCATGTATAGAGTCGCCTCTTGTGTTGTTGGAAAAGAGTGTTTGTGATGACCAGCTTATTCTCTTGACAAAACTCTATTAGCCTTTGTCCTGCTTCGTTCTGAACTCCAAGGCCAAACTTCCCTGTTGTTCCTTTTATCTCTTGGCTCCCTACTTTAGCATTCCAGTCCCCTAGAATGAGATGAACATCTTTCTTTGGTGTCAGTTCTAGAAGGTGTTGTAAATCTTCATAGAATTGTTCAATTTCAGTCTCCTCAGCAATGCTGGTTGGTGCATAAACTTGGATTATTGTGATGTTGAATGGTCTGCCTTGGATTCGTATTGACATCATTCTATCATTTTTGAGATTGTATCCCATTACAGCTTTTCCCACTCTTTTGTTGACTATGAGGGCTACTCCATTCCTTCTATGGGATTCTTGCCCACAATAGTAGATATGATAATCATCTGAGCTGAATTCACCCATTCCTGTCCATTTTAGTTCACTGATGCCCAGGATGTCGATGTTTATTCTTGCCATCTCCTGTTTGACCACCTCCAGCTTCCCAAGGTTCATAGATCTTACATTCCAGGTTCCTATGCAGTATTTTTCTTTGCAGCATTGGATTTTCCTTTCACTTCCAGGCACGTCCACAGCTGAGCGTCCTTTCGGCTTTGGCCCAACCACTTCATTAGCTCTGGAGCTACTTGTACTTGTCCTCCACTCTTCCTCAGTAGCATGTTGGACGCCTTCCGACCTGAGGGGCCCATCTTCCAGCGTCATATCTTTTAGCCTTTTGTTTCTGATCATGGGGTGTTCTTGGCAAAGATACTGAAGTGGCTTGCCATTTCCTACTCCAGGTGGATTGCGTTTAGTCGGAACTCTCCACTATGTCCTGTCCGTCTTGGGTGTCCCTGCACGGCATAGCCCATAGCTTCTCTGAGTTACTCAAGCCCCTTCGCCACGACAAGGCAGCAATCCATGAAGGAGTTCTTTTTCCATAACCAACCTTTATTTCTCAGCTCCTGGTTCATCAGGTGATTTTAAGACACAAGATGAAAGCTTTACTTCAGAGACCTTGCTCTCAAACTTGCCCAACTTTGAAGGTCCTGATCACCACTGGGCCTGGAAACAAGCACAAAGCCATTTTTTAAAAAACACCCTGTCATGGGTTATTTGCTGTGAGGTGTATTGGCACTCATTATGTTGATCATTGAAAGTGTCATAGGGGATATTTAATTTCTCCTGTTCTCTCCAAGCACTGGACAAAATTAATAAAACGTTGGCTGGCCTGGCCTTTCCTATAGGCTGATTTTTCCTAAATGTACCAGTGCACCCATTTATTGTGAATGTCCAGAACTGATTCATTAAACTCATTAAACTTCAGCACAGCACAAGACTTTTTAAAAGAAGGATACATAAGGACATGGATAATGAGCTTCTCACAGGCCTGCCAAATGCGTTGGCTCACCATGTGTTGCTGCTGAGATTGCTTCCCGAAGCAAGGTGGGCCTCTTCTACCCTCCCACATCCACCCCCACGCCCTTCTAAGGTCATTTTTTAAAAAAAATAACTGCTGGCCATAAAGGTGCATAACAGCATAGGGAGAGTTCAATGCATATACATCTACTGTCCCACCTCAAAGCTCCGGCAGGCCCTTCGATATCATCAAAGGATTTGTCTGATGTTAATGACAATGCTCAGGACAAATTGTTTCTCTCTCAATAGGGCTGGGATCTGTCAAAGAAACCATGCTTCTCTTTGGGGTATTGCCCTTGTTTGCATTTCCTTTCTAGGGCTCTTTAAATGGAATGTTGACCTCACAGATCAGTTGTGTCCTCTGACAAACTACCATCTTAAGGCATACTTCAGACACCATACTGGCTGTAAAGTATGTTTTCCAAAATTGTTCACATTGTGAGAGCTGCTATACAACCTATCAATAAATTAGTAGACATTTTGCACTATAGAACATTGGGGAGGGAGTTTTTCTCCCCTGTTGACAGAAAAAGATCTCCACATATTAATATAACACTGTGGCTCCCAATCTGTGTAACCCAGATATTCTTGGACTACAACCCCCAGAAACCCAGGCTAGCACAGCTGGTGGTGAAGACTTCTGGGAGTTTCAGTCTAAGAACACCTAGTTTACCCAAAGTTGAGAGCCACTGATTTAACGATTAGAGGTGGGCAACTCGAGGTCCAGAATTTCCCAAAGACTTTGTGCCTCCCCACCATCAACTCTGCCACCAGAAAAGTAAAGGAGGGAGGGAAAGAGGAAGGAAGGGGGGAACAGGATAAAAGAAAGCTTTTTTATTTTTTGTGTCTGTGCTATTTTCACCATTTTCCCTTGAAGTAAGGTGTATGTATCCTGCATTCCTCATTTAGGCACATATTGGTACTCTCCAGTCGCCTTCTGGAACTGTAAATCAGCCTCTGAACAAGAAGCACAGAAATCATGCTCCTTGTTCCAAAGAGAAAAAGAAATAAAAAGTTGCCCCATAAAAAAATAAAGCACTGCTTTTTGACACAGTGGTCTTTAATGTGTCTGGGCTGGTGGGTTCTCATGGTTTGGCAGTGGGCCATATTTGATCCCTCTAAGTTACTTATCCTTGCACTAAACGTTTTTCTCTCTGGTTAGAAGAGTCATTGATTTTCTCAAGAACTCTTAATATCTTGTTCTACTACTGCTTTCCATTTAGTATGTAGAAACATCTGCAAGTGCCACGATTAGAGATGGTGATGAATTTTTAAAAATGGTGATTTGTTGTGATTTGTGATTCATCAAGGTTAACAAATCAACAAATACAAATTTACGAATATTCATGGACGAATTGATGAATTACTTCATCAATTCATTTTCACTTTAAAATACTATAAAGGTAAAGGTAAAGGTTCCCCTTGACAATTTTTGTCCAGTCATGTTCAACTCTGAGGGGCGGTACTCATCCCCGTTTCCAAGCCATAGAGCCAGCGTTTTGTCCGAAGACAATCTTCCATGGTCACATGGCCAGTGCGACTTAGACACGGAACGCTGTTACCTTCCCACCAAGGTGGTCCCTATTTATCTACTTGCATTTGCATGCTTTCGAACCGCTAGGTTGGCGGGAGCTGGGACAAGCGACAGGAACTCACTCCGTCACGTGGATTCGATCTTACCACTGCTTGGTCTTCTGACCCTGCAGCACAGGCTTCTGCGGTTTAGCCCGCAGCGCCACCACGTCCCTCAAATACTATAAAATACTATAAATACTATAAAAATACTATAAAACTTGCTCCCAAACACTTAGAGACACCAGATTTGCAGAGACATGTCCTAAGATGGTTTTCTATAGGTCTTGCAAGTTTGGTGAACATTGGTCCCCTGAATTATATAGTCACAACGAGGACTCATAGGCATCCTTCAGTCTCGAGAGATTATGGTGACATGCTCTGAATCGAGGAATGTCCTCTCCAGAGCATGAAGCCCGGTTAAGGTAATATGGAGGATAGGCTGTTACCCAAGCAGCAGATCCCCCCTCTCCACATTGCTGAAATGGTCCAATGGAAAGGCAAGAGCTAATACAACTGGTTCCAGCAACATCGCAGGAATTGGCAGAACAACACGAGCTGCCTTCGGGACTCCAACTCCGGATTTTGCCTCTAGGTTAACTCCTGAAGCCTCTTCCATGAGTGGATATAGCCACAAGGCAGTGGAGGTTTGAAATCGGAGTTTTACTTGTCCTAGATGGGCTGCCTTCCATGACTGATGAGCCCCACAAGGAGGACACCCCCCAGGAAAATCCCTCCCCGATACTTAGAGAATCCTAAATCATACTGAAACTTCCTATGTCTTTCCCGGACACCTGCCAAGTTTGGTGAAGATTGGATATCGAACATCTGAGTTATTCACCCACAAATTGGGTACTCCCATGATAGTTTACTACGCAGCACAGAAGCAGATGGCATTGAGGGAGTTTGATTTGTCTCTGGCAGGCATACACGGCAGCCATGTGTTACAAAGGTAGAGCAAGGGAAGCAGGGGCAAGGGAGAGTGGAAGTGCCAGGAAGCCACCTCCAGGTTCAAGTAATCCTCCAAAAGGGCCCCAGACTAAGTAAGGTTCAAGTTTTAGAAATTTGGCTGCAAAGTTACCCGGATAGAGCAGCAGCCAAGTATTTGCTGGACGAGTTTAAGTGGGGATTTCGGTTCCTGGCCATGGGGTAGAGGGTGGCCCCCTTGATCAAAAGCTTGAGATCAGCAGCGGGTCAGTAAGCTATTGTTTGGGGGTGATATCTTTAAAGAAATGGCAGAAGGCAGAGAGTTGGGTCCGTTTTTTACCCCACCGGTGTCACATCTAAGGGTATCTCCACTTGGGATAGTGCCAAAGAAAGTTTCAGGTGAATTTAGACTGATCCACCACTTGTCCTTCCCAGCAGGGAATTTTGTTAATGATAGGATCCCTCAGGAGCTATACAGTGTCTGTTATACATCGTTTGACACTGCAGTTCGTATCGTACATGCCTGTGGATGGGGGCGGAGTTAGGAAAATCTAACATCAAGTCAGCTTTTAGGCTTTTACCCATACATCTGGAAGACTTTCTGTTATTGGGTTTTGCTTTTGAAGGAAAGTTTTATATGGATAGGGTGCTCCCAATGAGATGCTCTGTATCATATTCAGCGTTTGAGACACCCCTTTTTGGAGTGGGCTCTCAAGTGTAGGGCGGGGTTAGCACAGGTAGTCCATTATTTTGATGATTTTTTTGTTTTGTGGGAGAAAGGGCACCACCCAATGCCAGTGCCTTATGAATGCCTTTCGGGAGCTCATTCAGGAGCTTGGTGTTCCTCAGAAGGCCCATGCCCAGTTTTGACTTTTTGGGGGATGGAGTTAGATACTGTTAGGCAGTCCAGCTGACTGCCTGAGAACAAGATAACAGATTTGACTCAGCTCCTTAAGGCCATGTTGGCACAACACAAGGTTACTTTAAGGGAGTTCAAGTGTCCAACCAGAACTGCAGGTTCTGGTTGGACACTTGAACTTTGCGTGTAAAGTTGTGGCTCCAGGCAGAGCCTTTTTGCAAAGGCTTTGTGATGCTATGAAAGGCTTCAATAAGCCTCATCACAGACGTTGGATTTCGGCTGGCATGAGGCAGGATTTAGTAGTTTGATTGAAGTTTTTGGAGGGGTTCAACAGTATCTTCTTTTGGAAAACAGAGCTGAGGTTGGGAGCTGACTTTCAGGTGCAAACAGATGCATCAGGGCCCCTGGGGTTTGGTATATTTTTCTGAGGTCAGTGGTGTGCAGGGAGTTGGCCATTGAGTTAGCAAGCAGCAGGCAAGGATCTCCCATTTTTAGAGCTTTTTCCAATAGTGGGTGTGATATGGTTATAGGCTGAGGCATGGACTAACTCAGTTGTGACCTTCTGGTGTGACAACCAAGCAGTCGTGCACATAGTTAATTCTCTCACATCTAGATCACAGAGAGTAATCACCCTTGTTAGAGCGCTCACATTACAATTCAATATAGTTTTTCATGCCAAACATGTCCCTGGGGTTGACAACACTCTGGCTGACGCCCTGTCCCATCAACAAATCAATTGGTTCAGGGCATTGGCTCCAGGGGCACAACCATACCCAAAGGTCCTTCCAGATGAGGTATGGATTCTTGGAGGGTAGAAGAGAATAGAGCTATGAGCTTGGCTGTGGCCCCTGGCACTTGTCATTATGAGGGGACATGTAAAGAATTTTTCTTGTTCCATCAGGTGGAAGAGCTAGGCAAGTTTGGCCTGCCCCATTTGATCATTTGGTGCAATTTTATGTTCATTTGCACCAGAAAGACTTGGATCCCACATGTTTGCATTAGCTTTCTATACCAAAGCTCAAGGTTACCAGGACGCCACTGGAGCATTTCACATTAGAAAAATGTTGGAAGGCTGGAGCTGAGAAAGAGCGGGTGTCAGAGACATGAGCACACCTGTATCATCAGAAATCTTAGCCCGACTAGGGACCGTTAGGGATGTGGTATGCTCTGACCAATTTGAGGTGAGCCTTTTAAAGGCAGCAACACTTATCACCTTTTGGGGGGCTCTTAGGATAAGTGAGCTGGTAGCAGCAGGAAAGAGCGGTACGTCTCTATCCTCTTTGCAGAGGAATGATGTGGTAATTTTGGAGAGGCAAGTTGTGATTACTCTTAGGAGATCCAAGACTGATCAGATGGGAAAAGGCCAAGTGATTGTGTTAGGACAATGTTCCATGGAGGCAACTTGCCCTGTTAAGGTGGCAATAGAATACGTAGGGCTCAGAGGTGACAAGGAAGGATGGTTTTGGAGGTGTAAGGACTTATCTTTGCTCATGAAATATCAATTTTGGAGGGTCACATCTCTGTCCTTAAGAAAGACCGGGATACAAGGTTGGTGATTTGGCACCCATTCATTTCGTATAGGCACAGCATCTACAGCAGCTGCTCTGGAGTACAGCATAGAGGATGTTAAGAAGGTTGGGTGATTGTCCTCCATCAGATACCAAGGTTGCGTTCAACCATTGCCAAAGTTGTAGGTGCTGGCATTTTGGTTTTTGTGTTCTTATTGTTTCAGGTTCCAGGAATTGGTTGTCCTGAGTTCAAGTGTGTTTATAGGGCCACAGCTACATGTTCTGGGCAGCAAAGTATGCAGAACGATCCAGTTGGGGTTGTAATGTGAGCCTTGGCGCATAGGCCACGTTGGAGTGGAGGGGCCGGAGAGGCATGCTCTGGGACGAGTTCATAGAATCGACATCCCAGGGTACTCCGGATGTACCCCCTGGTATTGTGTTACTCCACTTTGATGGCAACAACTTACCCCAACATTGATTTTGCAGGTCATTGCGGAATTGCACACATTGGTGTTGTGCTTTCCTGGAACGTGCATAGTGTGGTTGGGCAATCATACCTAGGATGGTATGGAGGGCCAGATGTGACCCTAGGTGCATCAACAAGGCCCAGAAGGGAGTTCAGGGAAGTTGGTAGGGCCATTAGAGCTCAAGGAGGTTCAGTTGTTTTGCACCTGTCTCAGACCTGTTTTGGACTATGGCAGGCCCCCTTAAAAATAAGGGAAATTAAAGCGTTAATAAGTTAATAATGTTGTGGCCCTAGTTTAACCCACTTTATTGTGTCTCGTCTCATTATTTCAGGCTGGGCAGGCAAAAGCAGTGAGTAGAACCATCAACTATTAAGAGCAGTAGTGAAATCTGAACTGCTAATGGCGAGCCCCATGTCTAAGAAATGGCTGAAAGATTTCTCCTTGACCTTGACCAATTCAGTGATATAATCTCCCCAAGTGTCTCTGTAAACAAATAAAGTAGATAATGTTGAAATGCCACTCAGGTACATCTTTTGTATTTTCACATGGTACTTAATGCATTAAAGTTGACACCACTCCAATAGGTATGTTTTGAAATGAACTTCCTAGAACAGTGTGTATCCACACTTATGATCTTTAAGCACCAGATGAACATGGATTTATTTAGTTAGGCTCTCTGAATCAGGACAGTTCAATGTTCTATGTATCTGCTTCTGGTTTCAGATTTCTGTTGCTTCTCTGGTTTATTCTTTTTTCTTTCTTATTTTTAGTGTTGTTGTTGTTATTGTTAAACATCTTTCTTTCCCCTCTGGCTCAAAATGTTGTGTTTACGTAGTTTTTTCCTGGGCAGTACCACTTGGCACTTCACAGGTGAAGACCAGTCCTCACCTGTGAGGACTGGCTTAAATCTCCTGCTGCTCTTCGATCAACCTCACCTGAGGATATCTTTTTGTAGAAAAAATACAATCTGAGCAAATTTAAATTGCAAAACCGAGAGAGCTATCCTTAACTTTTAGAGACATTTGAAAATTTAAAGTGTGGGGCTAGTTTGTTTCCATCTTTCTCACAATCAACCAGTCCTTCTGTTCTTGTTGTGTGTGCATGCTTTGTCTTCCAAGAAGAAGGGGTTGTAAATACAGAGATCTTATATGAAAGAAACCAAATAACTTTATCATGCTTTCATCCTTTGAGGAATCTTCATATTATTTACTGTTCAGTCAATTCGGACAAACCTTTTCAGGGTTTTCTAGGTGTAAAGGTAAAGGTTCCCCTTGACAGTTTTTGTCCAGTCATGTTCGACTCTAGGGGGCAGTGCTCATCCCCGTTTCCAAGCCATAGAGCCAGCGTCTGTCCAAAGACAATCTTCCATGGTCACTTGCCCTGGGACTGTGCCATTTGCCCAAGGCCACACAGGCTGGCTCTACTTCCTAAGAGGCACATTGGGGAACTGAACTCCCAACCTCTGGTTCCACAGCCAGATACCAAATGCACTCAGCTATTTAACCCAGGAATCAAATTACAGTATTGGCCCCAGTTTTTTGTGGGTCTAAAGAACCAGCCAGAACTGATAAGGACAAGACATTTTGTGAGTATTTTTCATATCTCAACTTGGTTCACAGATAGATTCAAAGTTAAAATATTTTGTGAATGAGCTATATTTTGTCAGAGGTTTTGGATTACCATGACAGTTCAGCTTGGGGGTCTGCTGGGGAAAAAAAATAACAGTAGGGATTGCATGAAAAGGAAATAATAGTGCAAGCATGCAAGTAGCAGAACATATATCTGCCTTTTTAAATCTTGTGAGAGTGATTCATTGAAAGTCTGACAGATTTTTGGAACGACTGCCAGAATTTATGGGTTGAAATTTGAAAGTCAATGAAACACAGAATTCAGCCTTTATTCCAGTGCTGATTCTGAGATGCTGACAACTGGGCACAGTCATGAAAAATGGCTCTCTGCTTGCCCACCTCATTGTATTTGCTGTACAAAAGGTCCCGTTGTGAGACAATCTGTAGCTGATATCCAAGAAAGCCATGTGAAATAGACTATGAGAGGTCAGTTTTCTGAGCAAAAGAGGAACTTGATGTTGCATCTACTGAACGTCTGTTGGGAGAAAGACACATGGACACATTGCAATAACACAAGTAGTTTTATCTTTAGAGGGCTGTCCATAGTACAACCATGTACGCAATGGATGCTAAACTGATCTCATGACTCTCTCACTGCTTGAAGACCTAACTGCTTGTGGAACTGCTTTTGTGATTACCCCTGTAATTTTTTCCAACTGTAAGTGTCTCAGCATGTACAGTCATGTGAAAAAGAAATAGAGGGCCAACTCCTGTTCTTAGATGTCATGGTCCTACGCAAAACTGACCTCCAACTGGGACACAAGGTCTACAGAAAACCCACCCACACAGACCGGTACCTACACAAAAACTCCAACCACCACCCACAGTAAAAAAGAGGCATAATCAAAACACTGGTAGACCGTGCAAATGGGAACTGTGAAGCTCAATTTCTCAGCACCGAACTCAACCATCTGAATTGGGCCCTACAGGCAAATTGCTACTCCAAAAATGAAATCACAAGAGCCATCAAACCAAGAAAACAACACCGAACTGAAGAAGAAAAACAGCCACCCACAAATAAAGTATTTCTGCCATACATCAAAGGGGTCATGGACCACATGGGGAAACCTTTGAAAAAACACAACCTAAAAACAGTATTCAAGCCCACCACAAAAATACAACAAATGTTATGGTCAGCAAAGGACAGAAGGGACCCCCTCACCACTGCAGGAGTATACCAGATATCTTGCAGTTGTGGCCAGGTATATATTGGAACCACAAAACTAAGCATCCACACTGGAATCAAAGAACATGAGAAACACTGCAGACTAAAACAGCCAGAAAAATCTGCAGTACCTGAACATGCCCTAAAACAAGCTGGACATGAAATTCTATATCAAAATACTGAAATACTGGACAACACCAGCAATCATTATGTCAGACTGCACAGGGAAGCCATTGAAATCCACAAGCACCAGCAGAACTTCAACAAAAAAGAGGAACGTTTGAAACTCTACAAAACTTGGTTCCCACCTCTCAAAAATACAGTGTGCAAAATGTCAACGAACTCTACCCAGCCACAATGACAGGGGATCACTACACACAAAAGACCAGCTAATGACACCCATCAACCACAGGGACAGATAATCTCTTCTCCTTAGCACAACAATACACCCACAACAAGACACACTAATCACCCATCTACAGAAAAAGACAAAAGCCTATCTCACAGCCATAAATACTGCACTCCCAAGCCAACTACACCAGAGCACAGAGTGCTGTCCTCTGAAGATGCCGGCCACAGAGACTGGTGAAACATTAGGAAGAACAACCTTCAGAACACGGCCAAAGAGCCCAAAAAACCCACAACAACCATTAGATCCCGGCCGTGAAAGCCTTCGCGAATACATTGAATGCCTGAACTGACGTGGCAGGGGCACCCCTAACCGAAGTCCTGCTGCTGTTCATTCCAGTTGCCTCCTCAGGGCATGTTTTCAAGTCCAGCACCCCCTTCCAGCTTCCTCCGGCTAATTCTCAAATGCTACTTGATCATGATTCCAGGCTCCTCGGGATTTATTCCAAATTCATGCCTGTTCATTCTGGCCTCCTAGCCTTCTCTACTGCCTCAGGAATGGGACATGGCTCACCCCTTTGTTGCTGCCAACTACCTCAGTACCCGAAGGGTCC
This sequence comes from Pogona vitticeps, assembly GCF_051106095.1. Classification (NCBI taxonomy): domain Eukaryota; kingdom Metazoa; phylum Chordata; class Lepidosauria; order Squamata; family Agamidae; genus Pogona; species Pogona vitticeps. Next base: position 216,466,601 of record NC_135784.1, on the reverse strand, counting down.
AAAAAGCCTGCTTTGCTGCTGCCAACTGCCTCAGTGCTCGACAGGGCCACGTTCTACTTTGTTGCTAAGTGCTCAATGCCTCATGCCTCTCTGTGCCTGTCAGAGACAAACCAAGCTACCTCAGTGCCAAAGATCTCTCATTCTGCTGGGGCCAAATATAACTCCCCTCAGTGCCATAGGCTTCTGTGTCATGTGGTAAGCTATCCCACGGGGACCCAATTTATGGGTGAATAACCTGGATGTTTGATATCCAATCTTCACCAAACTTGGCAGGCACATTGGGGAAAGACATAGGAAGCTTCGGTATGATTCTGGATTCTCTAAGGACCTGGGGGGAGCTTTCCTGGGTGTGTCCTCCTTGTGACTATATAACTCAGGATTCTGTTACTCAATGTTCACCAATCTTTCTGGACTTGTACAAAAATGTCTGAGGAAGCTCTCCTGCAAATCTGGTGTCTCTAGGTGCTTGGGGGCCAGTTTTATAGGCCTTTAAATTCATCAATTTGTTGATTTGTCAAAGAATATTCATAAATTCATATCCATTGATTCATTAACCTTGACAAATCACAAATCAAAAATAATTGCCATTTTTTTAATTTGTCCCCATCTCTACTTCAAATTATTGCTGCTAAAGGTTCCCCATTTTACATCAATTACAAAGAAAACCAGTAAAATATCTCCTGACAGATGCAAATGTAATAATCAGAACAATCCTAATCAACATGCTAAAGGAAATAAACTAGCTCATATATAGCTCACCTACCATGGAACTTGGTTACAAGCTGCAAAACAAACAAACAAACAAAACTAGAAAGCCCCTGGCATTCCAAAATAGAAGATTCAGCTAAAACAAAACAAACAGACAAACAAATTCAAAACTTAAAAATGAAAGAGAAAAATCAAATTATGTAAAATATATAACCTAGAAAGGAAAACAATTGTTGAAATTATGAAAGAAGCAAAATAATGGGTGACACCTACAGCAAAGAAAATTGAAATATATGATGGATGCTTGAAACAATATAGAGAAAACATGCAATTTCAAAATAACCACTGATTATGAATCACTATAAATCACTAAGAGAAAATACAGAGCAAAGTAAATTAGGTCCATGTAAAGATGATGCTCTGAAATTTTGGAAAGAAATTTGGAAACGCCCTACCAGAGATAGGAAAAATGTCTCCTGGATTGAAGACATTTGTAAAGAGCCCAAGGAAACCATATGGAGGATATTGTAAAAACAACTGAAATGATTAAGAGACAAATAAAGGCTGTAAAAACATGGAGTGCACCTGGTTCAGATGAGCTGCACAGATTTTGGTTAAAGCATCTAACAAGTCTCTATCAACATATAGCAATGCAATTTAATCACTTCGTAATTCTGCAAATGAAGATTGGATGACAATAGGCCACACATTTCTGATAACCAAATAACCAAAAGGGCAATGAGCCCAGTTATTATCGACCAATTACATGCCTTCCAACAATGTTCAAGCTCCTCACAAGAGTACTTGCAAGATCAATATAAAATTATTTAATTGAAAACTCTCTATGCCCAACTGAACAGAAAGGGAACTTCAAAAAGTCAAGAGACATGAAAGATCAGCTGCTTATTAATAAAATACTAAAAAATGCAAAAATATGAGAAACAAATTTTAATATGGCTTGGATAGACTATAAAAAGGCATTTGATACATTGCCACACAGCCACATTGCCTAAGTTTCTTTTTGGGATTAGTATTCCCAATATTCAGATGTTCCTAAAGAAAAACATGGAAACATTGAAAACTATTGCAATGGCCTAAAGTAAAGAAATTGAGGAAGTTGGCCTCAAAAGGAGGAATATTTCAGGTTGATTCTTTTTCACTACTCCTGTTTTACATCTCATGCTAATCCCCACAGCAATAATTTTAAATAAAACTAGATTGGATTACCAAATTTCAGAACAAGCATCACAATCCAATCATCTATTATATTTGTATGACTTAAAACTATATGCAAAAAGTTCCACTTAGATAGAATCACTGTTAAACACAATGCAAATGTTTAGTGAAGATATTCAAGTGAAATTTGGAAGTGATAAATACGCAGTTTTGTCTATAAAACATGGTAAGATCCGAAAACTAGATGGAATAGAATTAAAAATGGTGATCTTATAAAATCACTATCAACAGATAAAAATTATAAATACCTTGAAAAATTAGGAGCACATAACATCCAGTTAAAGAACTGACAGAAAGGGAATATATCAGAAAATGCAAAACATCTTAAAATCAAAATTAAACAGGGAAATACAATCAAAGCCATAACAATATGTGCAGTTTCAGTAATTAAATACCCAGCTGGACCCAAAATGATGTTGAACAATTGGATTGAAAAACACGGAAACTAATGAACATGCATCACACACTAGATCCAAAAAGTGATGTGGACTATATTTACCATGAAAAATTGGAGGCTGTTGATTACTGCAAATACAGCAGGTAGTAGAAAAAGAAAAAAGAAGTCTAAATGATTATATATGTGTAAGTAGAGAAACATTCATTAAGGTGGTGAAAATGGAGAAAATTTTTAAAACAACAGAAATGAAGGCTCAATATAGGGAACAACAATTTGAAAATAAATTGAACTGTTGGAAAAAATAAACCACTGTGTGGACAACGACTGAGAAATATTGATGGAAAGCATGATCATAATTCAACATGAATCTGGCTAAAACTGGGTGGGGACCATTAAGAAAGAAACCAAAGGCTTGATTTTTGCTGCACAAGAACAAGCAATAAAAACCAATGTGATGAAAGCTAAGATTCAAGGAATTAGTGCTAACAGCACATGTTGATTCTACCAAGAAAAAGATAAAACTGTGTCTCACCTCATTTGTAAATATCCAAAGACTGCACGGATTACAAAATTAGAAATTATAGAGTGGCAAAATTAGTGCACTGGTCATTGTGCCAAAAAATATAACTTGCCAGCTCATTGGAATATCAGGTAGAGAAGGTGTTAGGAAATGAGGAAGTCAAGAACTTGTGGAATTTCCAGATCCAAACAGATAGACACCTTGAACATAACACACCAGACATAGTAGTAATAGAATGCATAAAGGTCTGGATCGTTGGCATTACAATTCCAGGGGATGTCAGAGCTGAAAATAAAGAATTGGAAAAACTAACAAAATACAGAGATCTGGCAATTTAAACATATCGCTGGCGGGTGAAATACATTTCAGAGTTTCACGTAGTCATTGGGGATTTGGGAACAATATCAAGAAATTTCATAAAGTGTTATAAGCAGTTGCAGATCTCAGAAATCACACCATCAGAGTGACAGAAAATGGCAATATTAGGAACAGCGTACATACTGCATCAACACTTAACAGAAACTCTCTTTTTTGGTAAAAATTTGCATCTGTTAATATAATACCGGTCACTGTTTTGATAATTTGAATTGACTGTGTCTTATATTTTTGAATAATATTACTGTAAAGTCAATTCTAACTTATGATGACTCTTTTCAGGGTTTTTGGGGTGGAGAATACTCAGAAATGTTTTGCTGTTACCTTTTTCAGGAGGCATCTTAGGACCGTGTAGTTTGCTGGAGGCTACACAAGCTGGCTGTATTCACAGGAGGCACAGTGAATAATCCAAGTCCCAACCTCTGTCTCTGCATCCAGATACTTTAACCACTGAGCTACCAAGCCAGCTCTAAATTCTTTATATAGCTGCACCCTATAGCTGATAAAGCCTGCACTGGGCAAATGAAAGATAAGATAGTCTCAAAGGCCGACCCCCAGCTCTGTGCTTTTGTCACTGACCTTCTTCTCAGCCCTCCCTCCTCTTTATGGAATGGCCAGAGAGTTTTACTAATTAATTCTGCACATCTCAGTTTTTGGTACATCAGTTTCTTAATATTCTCCATGTGTATTTTCCACTTTGGCTATTTTCCCATATTGGGGATTGCAATGAGGCCCCAAGCACACATTCTTAGGGATTCTTCTGGGCATGCAGTAGAATCATCCGTTTTGCTTCAAGCCATCCAGCATTGCTTGCCAGTACTCTGGCTGGTTCTTCTCCAGTCGACATTCATGATTCGGTAATTGGCTTTTACATGGAGAGTGCCAAATCATAATTAGCTGTAGTGATAACATCATTAAGGTTGTAAATCCAACACAATTCCCTTCGATTGATAGAAGTGTTATTAGGTCAGTTACAGAGTGAGCAGTGCCACTGAACCTTTAATCTCAAAGTATAAACATGTCCTTCAGGTTGTGGCAGAAAGGTTAAAATCCTGACATATAACAAGTTCCACCCCATTTAGTAAAATGAGTGACATACGACAACAAAACAGGCAGTTCAGTTTTGCTTTCTTGCGCATTCACGTTTTGTGAACCTTACTATACATTGATTAAAAAAACAAAAATTCTTATGCAGCTCAAATACTGGATTACAACCCGAGTTCAGCCATTTTAAGCATTTAATAGGAAAGAACTTCCTGGATAGGTCACTGGTTTAGTTCTCGGACTTTGTTGCCAGATGTTGAAACTTTGACTCTTCACTATGCCTCTTTGACAGAGGCCGGACATGGTGATCCATAAGGTCCCTTCCAACTCTGCAGTTCTAAGTTGTAACCAAATTGAGCAACTTGTATTCCTTCTGTTGTGGTGAGATTATGATCTCCTTCAGTCCTAGGGGAAAGAACTGATGGTGAGGCCAAGAAATACAGCCTCCCTCTTGTCAAGTATTTAGTTGGGGTGTGCTGAACAAAGCAGGGGTGCAATCAGCCTCCAAGGTCCTTGCAGAGAAGAAAACATGAGACAACAGCTTCTTTCTTAAAGCTTATATTACATATGTACAGTCTTCATAAAATACTCCAACAGCATGTCCTCTAGTAAATCTACAAACTCTCCACACCATGTGTGTGTTCCTATGTACAATATATAGTACATATAACCAATCAGGTAAAATTGCCTCATCTCAGGTGATCTCATATCAATTACATCAGCCTTCTGCCTACTCAGCATGACTCAGTCAACATGACTCAGCTTTATGCACAGCTGTACAATATGGCTGATTAACAACTTCCTTTATATATTTAGTCTAAGATGCCAATTTCTTCTGTTACAATCCTTGTAATTTCCTGACACTTCTTTTTGAAGATTATTGAGGAAGGACTGACCAAGTTGTAAACCGGATTAGATTTGTCTCCTCCAGCCAAGAAGGAGATAAACTATATTTTCCCCTCTCAATGTCTCTGTAATTTGCATAAAATGTCTCTGCTTTCCTTTCACTCTGATAATCAAAGTATATCTACATACCTGCAACAAACATAGAGTATCAGGATGGGAAACAATCCATCCAATATGTCAAATTCTTAAACAAAGGAGTAATAGGAGTCTGCATAAAAACGGACACTTTCTTACCGAGTGGGGGGAATTTTGCACAAAATATATTTGTCAAAGCAAGAATTCCAACAAAAAGGTAGAAGTGGTTTTTTTTTTAACAAAAACTGGAAGCGTTTGTTACTACTAGAGGAATCACACTGTTTTAATGTCACCCACTAAAAATTGTTACTTTTGTAATGTCATTTCTATTATGGAGTGTTGGTCTATATATGTTCCTCCTCACTGGCATGGTACTTTGCATGATGCATCAGTTAAGTGAGGGACTAATCCAATCTCTTTTTCCTTTGGGCTTGAAAAAACACTAAGCAGACCCATTTGGGTAAAATCACTGGTCTTGGTCCCTTGCTGGCACCAAGAAGAATACTGCAGTTCTTTATTCTTCCATTTCCCTCTTCAGCTTCTAGGCACTATCTTCACTCTTTTTTCCAAAAGTGGGAAAGAAACAAAAATCCCAAATAATTTTTAAAAATAGAGGTCAAGGCAATGCTAAAGAAGGGGTTTGAAACTGATTTGTCAACACTCTTGGAGAATTTGGATTAGGTGAATTCCTGGAGTTCCTATGTGTCATAATTTAATAATTATGTACCGTCAAGTCAATTCTGACTTATGATTACCTTTTCCAGAGTATTATAAATATAGAGTACATGGAACTAGTTGACTGTTCCCTTCTTCTGGGGTCGGTCTGTGGCTATACAACTTGCCCAGGGCTACACAGTTTGGCTACATTCATACAGGCAGGTGAAAACTTGAATTATTAGTTTATGACTGCAGAGCATAGTGCAAGTGTTTGTTACGCTGAGGCAGCAAATCTAGACCTCAAAGTAACACGGGGGGGGGGGGCTTAATTCCAAATAAACAGGCACAAGTTTCTAATATCAATATTGGGTTTTTTTCCCCTGTTTCACAGAGAACGTTGGATAGCTGCTAGTATTTTATAGTAGAGCACTCTGCTCTGATCAATTGTAACTTATTCTGTTAAGTCCCCAAACAGATTTCCAAGAGGAATGCATGGCTGAAGGAAGGCAGGAAAGACAAAGATGGATGTTTAAAAAAACTGCTTAGCTGAGCATGACATTTTGCTTTTAAAATATTAATTATCCTGTGGGCTTCTTCCTATTTACATTCTTAAGTGTTTGCTTGAGACATAAATGGCACTAAATTGTCTTGAGGTAGCCACAGAGCAGTTTTGTTAGATAAAAACTTCTTGAAGCTGGTAATTTTTGGCAATTAATATTATGAATGCTAATAGCTTGGGGCCTATGGGAAGAAGCTTATCTCTGTAAAAACGAAAGAAAATGTCAAAGTGGTAGGCCTGCTGAGAGCATTACTTCTGGGAAAGAAAGAGGTGGCAAATGTTAAAATTACCATATTTATGACCAATGTAGAAATTTTAAGGTTTGAATGGGTCGCTGACTCGCTCATAAACAGAGCCTACTGTAAAAACTAAAAAAAGTCTAAAAAAATTAATACAGTAGCCTTTCTCCTTTTCAGTGATAACCATTCTGCGGTGTTTTTAATGGATCTGAAAGAAATGCCAGACACTGTGGGAAAAGGTTGGATGGAATGTATTCAAACAACCTGTATTTGCTTTCCCCAAATGAACAATGATTTTCAACAGTTGCCAAGAGGTGGGAAGAAAGACAAGTATATACAATACAGTTTGAACGGCTTTAATCTGTGCTGCATTTTACAGCCAGCCCACTTTGGTTGAGTACAAAAGGTTGTGATACAACTCTATGCAGTAATATTACTTCAAGCAACTTAAGCCCACTGATTTCTTCCTCAGTAGCAACTGCTTCCTGGAGAAGCAACCTAAGAAATTAAAGGACCTGTGCAGGAAGTAATAGATTCCATGTTGGAGCCACTTCCTTGGCAACTGAGTCGCTTCCAGCCGTGGCTTGGGCACACCTCCCAAGTGGCCCATGGACTCTCCTGGGCAGAAACCGATCTGAAAGAAATTCCTGTGCATAGCTTAGATAATCAATCTAGAAAAAAAAATTAGTAAGTCATGGGCCAGGGCGTGGACTCACCTCCCTCTATTACCATCTCCACACAAGAATTGGAGGTTGTTCATGACTTTGTGTACCTTGGCTCAACCATCTCTGACACCCTCTCTCTGGATGTTGAGCTGGATAAACACATTGGCAAAGCAGCTACCATGTTCTCTAGACTCACAAAGAGAGTATGGCTTAATAAGAAGCTGACGACACATACGAATATCCAGGTCTATAGAGCCTGTGTCCTAAGCACACTCCTGTGCTGCAGTGAGTCCTGGACCCTTTGCGCATGGCAGGAGAGGAAGCTGAACACCTTCCATATGTGTTGCCTCTGGCGGATTTTTGGTATCACCTGGCAGAACAAAGTTCCAAACAGAGTAGTCCTAGAACGAGCTGGAATTTTCAGCATGTATACATTACTGTAACAGCGACGTCTACACTGGCTTGGGCACGTCGTGAGAATGGCTGATGGTCAGATTCCAAAGGATCTCCTGTATGGAGAATTAGTGCAGGGAAATCGCCCCAGAGGGAGACCACAGCTGTGATACAAGGATATCTGCAAGCGAGATCTGAAGGCCTTAGGAATAGACCTCAGTAGATGGGAAACCCTGACATCCGAGTGTTCAGCCTGGAGGCAGGCGTTGCATCATGGCCTCTCCCAATTTGAAGAGACCCTTGCCCAGCATGCTGAGGCAAAGAGGAAGTCACAAAAGCAGCAAAACCAGGGAGCTGGACAGGGGACAGATTGGATTTGTCTTCAGTGTGGAAGAGATTGTCATTCTGGAATTGGCCTCCTCAGCCACACTAGAGGCTGTTCCAAATCCTCCATACAGAGCATGTTACCATAGTCTTTCGAGACTGAAGGACGCCTAACCTGTCCTGTTTACCTAGGCATAGCTAAAGCAGTTACTGGTGTTGTTAGGATTTTAAAAACATGTTCCTTTTTTTGCAGAAGAAACAGAAAGAGTTGCTCTTCAGATTTTTCTTAATAATACAAATTATAGAAGCCACTGATCTATGCTGCAAAACTAGCTCACAACCTGTTTTTGTCATCCACAACGAGGAATGTAAACCCTTGTTTTTCTTGTCATCATAAGGAAATATGGCAATTTGCCAGTTTTTTACTCCTTGTTCTATAAGAGGGAAATATATTTTGTGTGGTGCTATGGGCCTGATGAAATGGTGCACAACATTGATTTGTGTTGTTAGGTTCTGTCAAGTCAAAACCAACTTATAGTGATCCTAACAAGGCAAGTGAGATGTCTAAGGAGTGGTTTTACCAGTTCCAGCTGGCTTAGGTCTGCAGAGCCAGAATCTGGGAGTCTGATTCCCACTGTGCCTCCTGTGAGGAGAGGCGGCCCGCATGGCCTTGGGCAAGCTGCCCAGTCCCAGGATGTCCCCAAAAGAAGGGAATAGTAAAGCACTTCTGAGAACTCTACCTAAAAGCCCTGAAAAGGGTCACCAGAAGTCAGAACTGACTCTACATAGCATGATTATGATGATTACCATTCCACACCCCCAGTGAGTTTCCATGACTGAACGCAGATTCAAGCCCAGGCTTTCTCGGTCCTAGTCTATCATTCTATCCACTACACTACAACTGTGATAGCAGCTGCTTTGTTTCATGGCAGTGTCAGAGGGGTTCTTTTAATCTTTTTTTGACTGGCAGCTAATACTTTTGTCCTTGCTCTCTCTCTCTCTGTTTATGTGTGCTTTGTTTTGATTTGCATTGCTTTGATGTGCTTTTTGCACAGACTGTGCTAGAAGCATTTTCTATAAATCTGTGATGGAGGGTAAGAACTCCTTGTGTTGCTCTCATGCTGAAGTTTAGTGTGGGTCCTGAGAATGTCTCATCTATGTACCTCACCATGTTGAGATGGCCTAAACCAACAAGAATAAAGAAGTATTCTTTCCATCCAGATGCAACAGAGCACGGGGCAGCAACATGAACACGCACTCACATCACATGTTATGCTGCCTCTGCTATTTAGTGAGATCACATCTTGAAAACTAAAAGTTGCAAATACAGTACTAAGAGAATGAACATACACTTTGTTAAGTTAGATTGTCATGTAATGCAATGTAACTATACCTGTGCTATTAGAAAAAGGAATTAACTACAAATGATTCATTATTTTGCAACAAGTTACTTCTGAACTCTGTTACTGCTTCACTCAAGCCTACCTAACCCCAGAGCAGGGAACATTCAACTCTCCCAAACAAGTGCCTAGTCACATTTCAAAGTGGAGAACGTTCCCTCTTACAGCAGATGTTTTCCAAGAGCAGAAATTAAGCGATCTTTAGCCTTCCAAAGGGTGTGGGAGTCCAAATCCATCCATCCTGGACTGTGGATCATGATGGATGGGGTTAATGGGTATTGTAGTCCAACAAGATCAGGGTGACTACAAGTTGCCAGCCCCTGTACTGAAGAAAATACCTGACATCATACCTGCAAATGATACCTGTTCAGTCCACTGTTCTGCAGGAGGAGAAACTCAGGGTAGGTTTGCACAGCAGTTCTGTAATATTAGCTCTGGTACAAACAAATCCATTGCAGATTAAACACACACATGATTAAAGGTTTTCTGACCCAGCTAGAAATTCAATTTGAAAGCTTTTGAAAGCTGAACAGAGTCCTGACAGCATAAAAATAGCCTAATATGCTTTCATTCCTCTTTTCCTCTTCACTGACTAAAGCCTTCCTCAGAAAAAAATAATTATAAATGTTGATATATGTTAATTCTAGGGCACTGTTGAAACAGTTCCCAGAGGATTGTTTTTCCCTCTTGTAGGAGCTTCCATCAGTTATTCAAACTTCCTCAGATTAATCCTTGAAATTCTCATGAAACACACCACAATCACTATCACTGTAGGCTTCTCTTCTGTGGCTGTTGTCACATGACAGAACTTAAGGCCAGGGCTGGCGCCATCAATAGGCAGAAGGAGGCCAATTCCTCTGCAGGTGTCCCCGGATTCACAAATAGTCCTACACCTCTCAAACCACCCTGGTAGTCATAGTAGATATTTACAAAAGTAATGGGATTCTGAGACTGGTTTGGGATTCTGGGAGTTGTAGTCCCAAAAAGTAACTTTTCCAATCTCTGAATTTTTCCATACAGAGCATTTCTCCCATCTCCCCCTGTCTTTTGTTGCTTGGCGCCTAGGAAGTGTCCACTTTAATGGGAATGCATACAAACCTCTCCTTTTAAGAAACCTTTTTCAAAATAAATTAAATAAATCAGCTTCCCTGCTTGTTGTTGTTTTTTTAAGTGGTTTTGGGTGCCAATTGAAAGCTTCCAATCAGGACACTCCCGCTCAAACATGAACTTGAATTAAAAGTGTCATAGCATTAAACTTCACCACCACCACCACCCAGAACAAAGTAAGTTTTAAAACAAGCCATCTGTTCAGGAGGTTAAAAAAATAGCACAGAAAGTCACTGATTTTGTCACCATTATGTACTGGGAAAAGGCAAACGTCACATGAATGGTGGGAAAAATACCAATAACATCAGCTCTGAAATGAGGTAGGTAATGGGGAACAAATTCTCTGCCTCTGTAAGCCCTCACAGCCTTATTGGGATTATGAGAATTACTCACCAAAAGCTGCTTTCTTTCAAGAAGAGATGAGCTCACCTGGGCTTGAAGCCTGATTTAGGCCACCATCAAGTGGGGAAATGGCTTAAATTTTGGACTGCTTGTGATACAGTCTGGTATGAGATATTTCCTTGTGATCACACAACATATGGACAACAGTGACCCAGTCAGACTCTGTTCTGTGCCCAACTAGCAGGGCTGCTCTTTTCTAGCACTGAGTTGGAATGATTCCTTTAGGGATGGAAGGGTCACTTTAAGGGAGATCTCTCCCCCCAAAAAACAACCCTTTCCAGTGCAATCAGACTGGATAATTACTCATCGTTTGATTGCACTCTTAGTCTTATCTTTATTCTTTGTCAGGCAATTGAAACAGAGGACATTTCCTTCACAGGCAAAAATTATTCCTCTAAGCACGTCCCAGGAACAGAAATTTTAATTGACCAATCAATGCCCAAAATGACCTGATCACAGGGTCTAACTAGGAATTTAACATAGGGCAGAATCCAGGAAGGACTGTTTTCTCACACTGATCTTCAGTTCTTTTATGTCCCTTAGAACTGGACACTGACACAGCTAAGGAACAGCATATGGAAAGGTGTAAAGCAGTCCATTTTGACCATCTGTTGGATATTTAAAAGCCTTTCCGTACCTTGCAATACACAACATTTCCGATTATGTTCAATAGTATAATTGTAATTGCTTCAGAGGAAACTAATAAGTTTGAGTAAGAACCTACAGAACTGTGACCAAAAGAGGACTGGTGAAGAACAGGAGGTGGAAATCCAAGGTATGGAAAAGCATTTGTTTAAAGCCACCCCTGAAGAACTACAGCGCAGCAGTGGGGGGTGGCAGCAGGGGTGGTGGCAGCAGGGGGGCAGGGGTGTTTTTTTTTTTTAAATGACCCCCATGAATTGACAAATAACTTTGTTATTCGTCACTTCATGGGGGCAACTTTGTGCTTCATGAGTCATCAACTTTTGACGACTCACGAAGCAGGATGACTTGCCAAAATGGTGAGTTGTTCCCATCTCTAATTATGGGCAAGCTTGAATTAAAGTCAGAGTGGATAATACCCATGCCAAATTTTAGTCCTTTGACCCAGGTATATCTATGAGGAGAATAAACAGGCTGAAAACAAAGCACAGAGTATATGGTTCTTTAAGTTTGTTTGGAAAACACAAATATTCTCCTTAGCAGTTGGTTGTGTTCAGTTAAGTGCACAAATTCTTTTCAGTGTAAATGTATATTAATCACAAATCCACAGAGAATAATCATAAGACTCTATTCAGATGTTTTGCATTATAGGATCGTGTAGCCCATATCAAAAGGCTACGTCTTGCCCCAATGGATGACCTTAAACTCTGCTCCACTCAGAAATACTCAAAGGCAGAACCCCCACAAGGAGGTGGATTATGGGACCTCTCCATGAGTTTGTGAATGCCACCAGAGATCAGTAAGGAGAAATTTTGGGAGCCATAGGGATTCCCTAGCTAATTGGAGGAGACTGTACCACACTTGATATAGGCAGAAGAGTATGGTAGTTACTGGTTTTGTATCTTTAGGCCTATTTGGAGAAGATGGATGCTCCAAGCACTCCACAGAGAAGAGTGCCCCAAAGGGACTATGCAAGCCTGAATTCCATTTGTGACAACATAGTGCCACTTGAACGTCTACCAGAGGAAGAATTTGGCATCTCCAAAACATGACAGAATATGTTGCTTTCCCATTCCAAAGAGAATCCTGCAATGCAAATAAGAAAACTGCAGGATTCTCTTTGGAAAGGGAAAGCAACATATTCTGTCATGTTTTGGAGATGCCAAATTGTTCCTCTGGTAGACTTTCAATTGCATTTTTTTTTCTTCTGGTAGATACTTTTGGGATTTCTCACTAAAAAAAGAGTACAAATAATAGTTATAATAATTATCATGATAGTAAGAAAAATAAGAGAACATGCTGTTATTGAGAAGCTTTCTGGGAACAGAAACAAAAGAAATCAAAAACACTTCACTCTCAAAATAATGTGGTGCAAAGTGCTCAGTAGCAAGAGTTGCAGCAGCACAGTGTTCTGAAACATTGTTTTAACCAATATCTCTATGATATTACACATTGGATGTGCAATAGCAGCACCAGAGTAAGTCATACACAACTGTTTGGGCTATTCCAAAAGCGTCATTTCTTGAAAATTCTTGAATTATGTGTGGAAGTATTGGCTTTAAAAATAGGCTGCACCTTGTGATTTTGATTGTTTATAGTTTTAGTACTCTTCCTTTGACACAGCAGAATATTGCTCATGTTTTTATTCTGGTGACAACAGTAGGAAGATCTCAGAAGGACCCGAGATTATTAAAGGGTGTTGTGAGAGAATCTGACAAACCTCTTCTAAACCATGTGTTAGAAGTTATCAAAAACTGATCTTATTAAAGGGTTTCTTACATCTTTAGTCAAGATGTAAGGTTGCAGATGGGCCATGCATAAGGCCATGCTTAAGGGCAGAGGCATGAAGGCGTAACACAGGCTTCCCATGAATTAAAAAATAATTTGAAGTGCTTCTCCAGTGCCCTTGCTACAGAACGGCAAAATGGCAAGTGTCCTAGCTGCAAGGACATGTATGCCACATGGTGACCTCAGTCTTCTGAGAGCTTCAGTGGTTGGATTTTCAAGGGAATATTTTCAACTTTACTGAGTAGTGGTGGTGGCTTCTCTTTTGGTTCCAGCAGTTCAGTCTTTCTTTTGATTTTCTCCTTGGTCAGTTCAAATCACAGGCTGTCTTTTTAACCCTACAAATGCTGAATGGGATATGAAGGACCTTTCGCAATGTTGCTCCATTCTGGAGATGCACAGCAGCTCTTTGCTCCATCCCATAGTCCTGTTGAAATCACACATATGCCTCAGTTCAGTCCGGTTTCACATGTTTGTCCTCATGTAGTGCTGATGCCTGGTTTTTGTGACTGATCTTCTGAATGAAAAAAAAAAATGGGCTTCTTGCTAGGAACATCACCACTTCCCTGTTTAGCTTTTACTTCTTAATGCACTGGTGCCACAACCTAATGCAGTGAGCGATTCATACAGCTGAAGGACAAACAGAGTGCCAGCTTTGCCTGAAGCCCCTTGCTCCAGATCAGTGACCCTCTTTTGCCGTTTTACACACTGCTTGAGACAAATGAATTCTGGGCGCATAGGTGCATGAAACAGCTCTTCTAACCCCTGTGGCTAAATAAAGTTAATGAACTGGAAAACTGATGCTGATAGTGGTGGCTTGAGTTATCTGCAGGAGAGATCACACGTGAGCCACTCAGCAATTTATACTTCACCTGATTAAAGCCAAATCATCCTTACTATCCATCCTATTGTTTCCCTAACAATACTATAAATTGACCAGCCATCCTGACATTTCCCTGAAGGATGAAATGTTGAAAAAACACAGAGCTTTTCATTTATTTTTTTAAAACTGCACTCAAGGGGGAATATACCTGATTGCTGCAAAGGACAGCGTGACTGTTGACCCTATCAGACTTTGGTTTCATTTAAGGAAAAGCAAAGCCATTTCTGAAGGTCACATTTGTGGGTTAGTGAGAGTATACCTGTCCTATAGGGGGTTATGCATGAGTGCAGTGCCCTTGTTCTCTTTCTGACGACAACAACAACAACAACAGGAGAGAGTGGTGTTAATATAGTGCCTTCTAAGAAGTGCAAGCACTCCCACCAGATTGTTTTAGAAATGGTTTTGACGTGAACAGAGATTTCCTTTCCTTTCCAACCTACATGGCTTTTCTGACCTGGGTACTGAGCAAAGGACGAGAAAAGCCAACTCCTGAAAATAATACTCAGGGAAAAACTTCCTTCTCAGAAACACAGGAAGACATGCAGCCAAGCTGAAAGGAATCTGCAGAAACAAAATGTTCATTTTTGTGGAAGGTTCTCTTGTCTCTACTTGGTGTTCTTCATGGAGACTCAGTCACATGGCCTTGGGCCTCAAGTGACCTACCTGACAGAGAAAAAAACTCTGTTCTGGAATCTTGGGCCTCATATAGCAGAGTGGTTGTGTGACTTAAGGACAATCCTCTGTATTTGAAGAGATGTAAGAGGACTGTTCCCTCTTTGAAAGGTGCTCATTTTCCATTCACAGAGCTTGCTGTGCTAAGTTTCGTTTATAGTTAAAGAAATACAAGGGGGTGGGGGGAAGCAGAGAACAGAATGGTTACTCAGAATGGTTAGCACCCAATTCAAAGAATGATCAGGCTCACACTTTATCACTGTCTTCCCCACCAGTCTGAGACATATTTCTATGTAAATGTCTAGATTTTTGTCCCTATGTATACGTCCGTGTGGACCAAAAAACAAACAAACTGGAATTTATATAGAAATGCACATCACACTAGTGGGGAAGGCAGTGATGAGATGACTGTGTGCCTGATCACCCTTTGATTCAGCTACTTTTGTCCATATGTGTAGGGACAGCACTGTATATGATAACATGAAAGCCAGTGTGGAAAAAGTGACGGACTGGACTAAGGAAACTCCAATTTCAAACCTCCACTGCCTTGTGGCTATATCCACTGATGGAAAAGGCTTCAGGAGATAACCTCGAGATCACTATGGTCAGTTAACCTCACAGGGTATGTGGGGTTTAGGGTGAAAGCTGACAAGCAGATCGATAACCCTGCACCATGCAACAATCATAAGAAAACTTCTCCCCTAAAGTTGGACACCTGGAATATTTGGACAATGACTCCTGGTTTTTCTGATGATCTGCAGGAAATAGACGACATGCACAAGACAACTGTTATCAACATGGAACTGAGTAGGCTGCAGATGAACATTGTTGCCCTGCAAGACATGAGATTGCCAGACTCGGGACTTGTCAAAGAAAAAAAAATCTAATTTTTCTGGCAGGAAAAACCATTGAATAAGACCAGGGAATATGGTGTTGGCTTTGCGGTTAGAAATAATCTGCTGAGATCCATTGTTCCACCTGCTGTGGGGAGTGAAAGAATCTTGTCTCTGCAGCTCCGTTCATCAGCAGGACTGGTCACCCTTATTAGTGCATATGCACCAACACTATCGTCTACAAGTCAAAGAGAAATTCTATGACGATCTGGCAGCTACCATCCAAAATATCCCCAAGAGAGAGCCACTGTTTATTCTTGGAAACTTTAACACTAGAGTTGGTGTTGGCCAACTAGTCTTGGCTGCTTCAGCATTGGAAAGATGAACAAAAATGGCCAACATTTGCTGGAGTTTTGCTGTTATTATGGTCTTTGTGTCAGCAACACGTTCTTTAATACAGAGCTTTGACACAGAGTCTCTTGGAGACATCCAAGATCGAAGCATTGGCATCAGCTCGATTTGATCCTTGCTAGACGCTCTAGCCTTCCTAGTATTACGATCACGTACAGTTATCAGGGTGCTGATTGTGATACTGATCACTCCCTGGTGTGTAGTAGAGAAAAACTGCAAATAAAGAGATTGTATTACACGAAAAAGGGAGGAAGACCATGTATTGACATCAGAAAGACTCATTATCAGAGAAAGTTGGAACAATTTGCTCAAGCACTTCAGGAAACTCTTCCAGGCCCAGCTGGTGCAAATGCACCTGAACGATGGGAATATTTCAAGAACGCTATTTATAACACCGCCTTGCCCACATTTGGCAAGAAGACCAAAAAGACGGCAGACTGGTTTGAAGTCCATTCGAAGGAGTTGATGCCAGCCATCGATGATAAGAGGAGAGCTCTAGCAGCATCCAAAGCCTGTCCTACTAAGTACAACTTGCAGGTTCTTCAAGTTGCTCACAGAAAAGTCCAAAAGACTGTCAGGAGATGTTCTAATGATTGTTGGCTTCAGCTCTGCTCTCAGATACAGATAGCAGTGGACAAAGTTAACATCAAGAGAATGTATGACGGTATCAAGCAGGCTTTAGGTCCAATACAGAAGAAATCTGCTCCCTTGAAGTCTGTTACAGGTGTGATCATCCAGGACCGAGCACAGCAAATGGAACACTGGGTGCAGCACTACTCTGAGCTACATTCTAGAGGGAATGTAGTAACCAAAGAGGCATTCCCAAGATGGCGCCAGTGGCGGGCGGTTAGCCTCTTTCTCTGCCGCACCAGTTTGCCTCTTGGTTTCTCACCCTCTGTTTTTCTTTTTTCTTTTCTTTTTTCTTTCCTTTTCTTTTCCCCTCTGATCTTCCTTCCTCTTCCCCATTTACCTGGTGGTCTGGTCACTGGACAAGGTGCGGATTGCTGGGCTGGAGCGGGAGCTCAGAACACAGAGCCACTGTTGGCTCGAAACGTGGAGCCGCTGCTGGCTTGTCGATGGAGCTCGGAAGCTCGGAAGCTTGGAAGCCTTTACCCAACCACGGGAGGAGATTGGTGAGTGCTGAAACATCGGAGGGGAGCAGGTCTAAGCTGGATACTGGAGGTGGTCATTGGAGGGAAAGGATCCAGAGGCTGGAGGTTTGGTGCCCTCTCCCCTCCCCGAGAAGCTAGTCCCGGTGGCATGCTTGTAACTGGAGCCTGGAGCTGAGGTTGCTGGACTCTTTGTGGCTGGTTGTGGTGTTGTAAGACCTTAGAAGCCCGAGGAGCTTTGGTTTGCTGGTGAGTCATTGTGGTTCATCCATGGCTTCAGAAGCAAGGCTGTGGGGGAAGACTTTGGACAGCCGTGAGGGAGAGAGAACAGCCTATTGTGGATTTCGGCTGGCTGGTCGCCATGTTGGATCTCCGAATGGCAGGATTTCTCCTAAGATTGGTCTATTCAGTTTGTTCCCTTTGGACTAGCTGTAGAGATGCTCTAACTCTTCCCCAAGGGAGGGAAAGGCCAGTGACTCTCTATTAAGACCTTTGTGGCATACCCTGTGAGTAACATCTTTACTCCAGCACCTTTATTATTATCAACATCAATTTCAGCGACATCAAAAATAACATCAAGACCAGCAATATTTAAAAGGAGAAGGTTACATGGTGGAGGATGACAGATCTGGACTGTATGTGGAGGTTAAGCACATGGGGTTTCTTTTAAAATTTTACTTTAATTTTATATACATTGGGTTTTATAATTTGGGATTTTTTATTTGATAACGTATTTGATTTATGCACGTATTTTGCTGTTGAAGTTGTATTAATTTAGGATATTTGCTCTTTTTTATTTGTCTTTTTTGTTCTTTTTCTT
Organism: Pogona vitticeps; assembly: GCF_051106095.1. Classification (NCBI taxonomy): domain Eukaryota; kingdom Metazoa; phylum Chordata; class Lepidosauria; order Squamata; family Agamidae; genus Pogona; species Pogona vitticeps. Next base: position 216,448,439 of record NC_135784.1, on the reverse strand, counting down.
TCCTTTGATATGGAGTGGAAGGCCTGTTTGCCCAGCGAGGGGCCTTTGAACATCCTGGTGATCACGGGTAGAGGGAGATATGGCATTGACATAGCTCCTACTCGTGTTAGAAAAATGATGAACAGATGTTTGAAGGCTGTTCATTGTTCTGGGGCTGTGATCAATCGTCAATATTGAGGTAGCCAGCCCAGCCAGCCCTCCACTCTAAAATGCTACTGTTGAATGCCAGGTCTGTATTCAATAAGGTCCAAGTGATTCACCATCTTATACTGGAGGAGGATGCAGACCTGGCATGCATAACTGAGACGTGGATTGGCGGAGAGGGGGGTCCTCCCCTAGCACTTGCCTGTCCGCCCGCTTATGCTGTCCAGCACCAGGGAAGACTGGAGGGGGGGAGTAGCCATTGTTTATAAATCCAGCTTGGAGGTTACTAGGTGCTCCTTGGTGGTAAAGCTGGGTCTAGAGGCACTCCATGTGTTGATTGGGGCCAGGGATGGTATTGGGATTTTGCTGGGTTACCGTGCTTCTCGCGACCCAGCCACTTCCCTTCCAGAGCTGGCAGACTTTGTCTCCGCGGCGTTGTTGGGATTCCCAAAGCTTTTGGTTTTGGTTGATTTCAACGTTCATGCGGAGGCAGAGACCTCTGGGCCAGCTCTTGAGTTCCTGGAAACCATGGCTTCCTTGAACATATCCCAACATGTCAACGGCCCCACCCACATGGGTGGTCAAATGTTGGACCTGGTCTTGGAGTGAGTGTGGTCTGATAGTGACTGACCTTGTGTTAGTCCCATTGTCATGGTCAGATCACCATCTAATAAAATGTAACCTCTCAGTTGCTCTCACCCCTTGCAGGGAGCAGGGACCTATTTCTATGGTCTGCCCTTGAAGACTACTGGATCCTGTTGGATTCCATGAGAGGGGTAATGGCTGACCTAGCTGGCACTCCTGTCAAGGTTCTGGTTGACAGCTGGTCTACCTCTGCCACTAGGGCTATAGACACAATCATGTCTAAACGCCCTCTCCAGCACAGAGCTCGGCCTGCGCCCTGGTTTAACCAGGACCTTCGAGTGATGAAGCGGCTTAGGAGAAGGCTAGAGCATAGGTGGAGGAAGAACCTGACGGATTATAATTGGATAGCTGTCAGGGTCGCAACTAACCTTTACCTGACTGCTTGTCGTACATACTTCGCTAACCAGATAAGCAAAGCTTCAAATCAGCAGGCGGAGTTATTCTGTATAGTGTGTGACCTATCCGGAATTGGTCTGAGTGATGTGCCTCCCCCTAGTTTTTCACCGGACCAATTTGCAGCATTTTTAAAATCTAAAGTGGAGGCCATCCACCGGGAGCTCTCTCCTTTTTTTAATACAGTGGGGTCTCTACTTAAGAACGTCCCTACTTAAGAACAATTCCACTTAAGAACAGCTCCATTTGCTAAATTTTGCTTCTACTTGAGAACAAAAATCCAGATAAGAACAGGAAAAAAAAACTTTCCTGCTCTTTTTTTAACCTTAGGTCATCTTAGGTTAAAAAAAAGTTCTCCCCCTAGTGGTAGAGTACGTATTAACCAGCTTTGCATTAGTTCCTATGGGAACTAATGCTTCAATGTACGAACGCACCTCTACATAAAAAAAACAGCCAGAACGGATTAATTGGTTTTCAGTCCATTGCTTCAAAATTAGCTTCGTCAGAAGTACTTTTAACACTGTTCCCTGACCTAAGGGAAAAAAAAGAAAAAAATCCCCCTCTAGTGGTAGAAGGCGGAATAGCAGCTTCCCATTAGTTTCTATGGACGGAAAAGAGCAGATACGGATTAAATGGTTTTCAATGCATTCCTATGGGAAATGCAGATTCTACATAAGAACTTTTCCACTTGAGAACCACCTTCCAATACGGATTAAGTTCTTAAGTAGAGACCCCACTGTACAGTGAGTTGAGCTGAGATGTCCAGTGCTCCATCTCACCTGGTGACTTTCGATTCCTTTCAGCCTGTGATGCCAGATACTGTGGACAAGGTGCTTGATCGCTGTCGGGCCACCACCTTCTCCCTTGACCCTTGCCCGGCCTGGCTAATCAAAGTAGCCAGGGTGATAACAACAGAATGGGCCACAGCAATAATAAATGGGTCTTTCCTTGAGGGCAGGTTTCCATCTGCCCTCAAAGAGACACTCATTAGGCCCATTAGAAAGAAACTCAATATGGCGGCAGACAAAATTGGCAATTATAGGCCTGTTGCCAATGTTTCTTTCATTAGCAAAGTGGTCGAAAGGGTGGTGGCTGATCAGCTTCAGGCTCACTTGGATGAAACAGATGCCCTGGATCCGTTTCAGTCGGGCTTCAGGCCGCACCACAGTACAGAGACAGCATTGGTCGCCCTGTATGATGACCTGTTGAGGGAGGCTGACAGGGGTAGAACATCTCTGTTGGTCCTCCTCGACATCTCAGCAGCCTTTGATACCGTCGACCACGGTATCCTCCTGGGGAGGCTCTCTGAGTTGGGAATTGGTTTGGCGTTCAGCTGGCTCTGTTCCTTCTTGGAGGACCACCCCGAGAGAGTACAGCTTGGGGAGAGTGTCTCGGCCCCATGGAGTCTCAATTGTGGGGTTCCACAGGGCTCGCTTATCTCCCCAATGCTGTTTATGCTATATGAGGCCACTGGGTGGGGTCATCAGGGGGCGTGGGGCATCATGTCATCAATATGCTGATGACACCCAGCTCTACATCTCCTTTTCACCAACTGCAGGTGATGCCGTCCTGTCCCTCCAGCGCTGCCTGGGGACTGTACTGCAATGGATGCAGGAAAATGGGCTGAGGCTGAATCCGGACAAGACAGAAGTTCTGAGGGTGGGAGCCCCCACGGTCAGCGGCTTGGGTGACTCTCTCTCATTTGGGGGGGTGACCCTGGCCGCAAAGAATGGGGTTCACAGCTTGGGGATACATCTGGGCCTGATGCTCACCATGGAAACACAGGTGGTGTTGGTAGTCTGTACCATCTTTTTCAATCTCTGGTGGATAGCCCGACTGTGACCCTATCTCGATGTGGGGGCACTCACTACCTTGGTGCATGCGCTCGTAATCTCAAGATTAGACCATTGTAACACGCTCTACGTGGGGCTGCCTTTGAGGCTGATGCGGAAACTCCAGGTGGTGCAGAATGCGGTGGCCAGACTCCTTAGTGGAGCGAGAAAATACGAGCATATTTCTCCTATTTTGGCCATGCTGCATTGGCTGCCCATTCGGTTCTGCATTGACTTCAAAGTTTTAACGCTTACTTACAAGGCCCTAAATGGTTTAGGACCTCGAAATTTGGTGGAACGCCTACTCCCACCAAGATCTACCCAGATCACCTGTGCAACTCAGGAGGTGAGGCTGAGGAGCTTGACGCCGAGAGAGGCCCGGAAGGAAAAGATATGAAATCAGGCCTTTTCAGTGGTGGCTCCTCACCTCTGGAATAATCTCCCTCCGGAGATTCATGCAGCCCCCACGCTGGTTATCTTTAAAAGCCAATTAAAAACATGGATGTTTATTCAGGCCTTCCCTTCAGTCAATACTTGATTCTTTCTTTTTATTCTTTATTTACTCTTTACTCTATTTTTCTATTTCATAAATTGTTATTGGAAGATTTATGTAATACTTTTGTGTTATTTTTAATAGTTGTTTACGTTATGTTGGAAGCTGCCTAGAGTGGTCACATAGCCCAGATGGGCGGGATACAAATCAAATCAAATCAAATCAAATCAAATCAAATCAAATCAAATCAATCAATCAATCAATCAATCAATCAATCAATCAATCAATCAATCAATCAATCAATCAATCAAAGAGTTGGACAGTGAACCAACTTTAGTAGAAATAAAAGTGGCCTTGGATTCACTTGCCTCCGGCAAGGCACCTGGGAAAGATAACATCCTTGTTGCAGTGCTGAAGTACTGTAAAGAGACCATCACCACTGAGCTGTATGAAATCTTTTGTCTTTGCTGGAGGAAAGATAGAGTACCACAGGACATGAAAGATGCAAACATCGTCACATTGTAGAAGAAACAAAGGTGACAGGGGTGACTGCAATAACTACAGTGGTATCTCTCTTCTCAGCATTGTAGGGAAGCTGCTTGCCCATGTCATGCTGAAGAGACTCCAGGTGCTTGCAGACGGAGTCTATCCAGAATCACAGTATGGCTTTCGAGCTAATACATCCACCATTGACATGGTATTTTCCCTCAGACAGTTGCAGGAGAAATGCAGGGAACAATGACAGCCACTCTTTGTGGCCTTCATAGATCTTACAAAGGCCTTTGATTTGGTTAGCAGGATGGCTTTTTTAAAATACTTCCCAAGATTTGATGTCCACCTCAACTCCTTAACATCATCTGATCCTTTCATGAGGAAATGAAGAGCATTGTAGTTTTTGATGGCTCCACATCAGATCCCTTTGACATCTGAAGCGGAGTGAAACAGGGTTGTGTCTTTGCACTGATCCTGTTTGGGATCTTTTTTGCTGTCATGTTGAAGCACACTTTTGGAATTACAACAGAAGATGTCTATCTCCAGACTAGATCAGATGGAAAGCTCTTTAATCTCTCCAGATTGAGAGCGAAGACCAAAGTCCAGCTGAAATGCATGCAGGACTTCTTCTTTGCTGATGATGCAGCTGTTGTTGCCCATTCTGCCAAAGAGCTCCAACAACTTATGAATCGTTTTAGCAAGGCCTGCCAAGACTTGATTTTTGCATCAAAAAGAGCACCTTACTGCTGTTTGGAATATAGAATAGCATTCAACTATCAAAACTAGAGATGGGGATGACTCACCATTTTGGTGAGTTATCCTGCTTCGTGAGTCATCAAAAGTTGCCAGTTCATGAAGCACGAAGTTTCCCCCATGAAGCTATGAATAACAACGGTATTTGTTGATTCATAGGGGGATTATTTTTTAAAAAACTAGGCAGGCTAAGGGAATCCAGGCTGCCCTTTGTAAATGTAGCAGCTGCAGCTTCCCTACCCTAAATGAAGCCACATCCGCCATCTTTGCAAAGGGCAACTGGTTTCCCTTTCTACATGTCATGGCTGTGGAAGCCTTATGGAGACATTGGCAGCAGTGGCGGCGATTATGGCAAGGGGATGTCGGGGGGGTCTAATGTAGGGAGAGGAAGAGGATGGGGGTAGACTATGGGGCTGGGTGGCTGTGGGGGCGGGTGGCTGTGGGGGCGGGTAGGTGGGTGCCTATTGGTTCACCAATCAGCTGATCAGCAGCCGGTAGGCAGAATGTGGTTTTTTTTTTGGTTTTTGTTTTTGATTACGAAGGACGAATAAAAATGGGAAAATATTGATCGATCTGTATTCATCGGGACTTAAAATTTGACCAGTATGGATCAATGAATACTTAATTAATCACATATTTTCGTTGAAAAAGCCAATATGTTTTTATATTTGTCCCCATCTCTAATCAAAACACAAATGCACCTTCACAACTGAAGATAAGACTCCCATATTTTGTCCTCTGTACTTATATTCACAGTGTGCTTTGTTTAAATGTATTTACTTAAGAACATGTCAGGATATAAGCTACCTGCTTGCAATGCAAATTAGCATTGTAAGGTGAAGAATACTTAATATTTCTCATGGACCAGAGCAGAACTTGTTGAAGGGCACTGAACTGCCTACTGCAAAAGTAATGGGCTGAGCTCAAACAACTGCTGTCAAAATTCACTTGAAAGCAGAGAGGCAGCAAATGAAAACATTGCACAGTTTGATTTAGGGATATGAATCAGCTAAAAATAGAGAGGAGAAAATCCCATTTTCTCCTCATCTATGCATTGTCCCCCTCCAGAAAATTCTATGGAAAAAACTGCTGCATATCTTGGAAGTTTCATGGTCATCTTTCTTCTGGAAGAAAATCAGTCCAGGCAAAATTATTCCAGTTCCTATGTAGGATGGCATCTTCCCTGTGTGGGATTTTGCTGTAAAGATCTTGTGCCAAAGCTGCTGGGTTCACTTTCTCCCCAGCTTCAAATAGCCTAGACTGGAGACCCCAAAATTCCTTTACATGAAATTCCTTTACAGAAGGGGCCTGTGTATAAGATGGTGGAGTCCAACACTCTCCTCAGTGGAGGAATCCAAATCAAAGCAGATTTGACAGACACTTGTCCAATTTTCTCCTGAATGCCTCCAGTGTTGGAGTGCTCACCACTTCCCGAGGTAATTGGTTCCATTCTCGAAGTACATATCAAGCCATCCTACATCAATGGTAGAACACGTAGTTCCCACACTTAATATTTCAGATTCAGTTTATAGCATGGCCACTGAAAAGAGGGAGGAGGTTGAAAGGCTGAGGCAGACATTTGCATGAGGTCATAGACACTTGCCACCAATCAGAAGAGGTAACATTGACCTAGATGGACTAATGATTTATTTGGCACAATATGAGGAAGTTTCTTGTATAATGCAGAGGTCAGTATAGGGCCTAAGAGATCATAAGAAAATCTGTTGAATGTAAAGCATTTGAAAAATAGAAAAATAAGAACAGAAGAAAAAAAAGTTTTCTCAATTTATTACATTATTTCCTTTCTCTGTTCTTCAATAGGAATACAATAATAATCCTTCAGTTTTTCACCTTGAACAAAATCTCTGTAGCTGAACTTTTTATGAGGTTAGAAAAGGGATACTTATATTTCTTTCCCTAGATACTTTTGTAGCTCCTGTTTTGGCCAGAGGTTAAAATGCTGAAGCTTTCATGAGAGTCTCTTGCACTAATAGGCTGCAGGTGCCTCTAGCAGGATGAGTGAGGGGGATAAAAACACAAAATACTACTTAACCTGATGGAAAGAGGGGAACTAACTGGAACACTGTGTCAAAGTGTGGCACCAGGGAACTGTAAACTGGTTCCTCAAGTAGTCTTCCCCAATTATAAAGCTTGCTCCTTTGGGGGGGGGGGACACTATCTAGTCACTCAGTGTCAGTCTGGCACCATAAATCAAATACAGACCAAGCTTTTTATATGAAGGGAGATAGTAAATGCCTACTTTACAAATTCTGTCTGTTATGTTTCACCACACTGGAAAAGCTGCCGCTAAAGTATCCATAGAGAAAATATTCAACTACTTTCAACTGTTAGTGTTGGGTTGTGCGGGTACAGGGCCCTAAAGTCCAGGGACTTCCCAAACAATAGCATTGCAATTGTTTTAAGAGGCATGCAGGATCCTCACCTCCTAATTCTTTATCCCCCTGCATAAGACCAAGAGGCACTCTGAAAAATTAAGATGACAGCAGAAAGAAGTGGATCCAATCTGAAAACTGAAAACACATTTTTTGGTGGGTTTGTCTAAAATGCTGTCTAAAATGCTCTGGTCTTCATGAACATTCAAGGGAACTCAAAGCCTGATGGGCAAACCATCTAGAACGATTCAGAATGTGACATGTAATGTATAAAAAGGAATTCAGAAGTTACAGTACTTTAATTGGCTTAGCTTATGTCTCAGGAGATGCTATGCTCAGTTGCTGTCCTGTTATGTCCTGCCAAAAAGGATGCACTCTATGTATGCTTCAGAACTATGCTGATGCTACACTAAGATGTGAGGTAGATTAGCTAACAATTTCTGGTATCTTTCTTTCACTTGCTTCAGTTTTGTGCCAAATTTTCCTTTTAGCTCCAGGTGCTTTTTGAAACCTTTTGAATTTTTTTGGAACTTCTGCTTTTTATCTTTTTCACTACATTTAATAAAATATAAACATTTCTCAAAGCAATTGTCTGGGTTTTTAAAAGATCAGCAGGTTTGTTGTACTGAAGTCATGTCTTGCCTTGACCAATTACTGGATGCTTTGGTATTTTTGTGGGTGTGGTGACAGTTCTACTTTGCAAGGTGGGTGTAGTGACTCTAAGTCTGAGCTTTATGCATTTTTGAGCTCCTTGGAAGCACTTCCACTTCTATGTATGCTGGAGTATTGGGAGGCATACTGTATGTAGCCAGCACTACATTTGACTTTCCCAGGCTCACTGATCCCATAATGAATGGAGTAGTGTGGCTGAGTGGCTAGAGAGGGACTCTCTGAACCTGGTAATTCCATCACAGTGGATAAAAAGGGGTGTAACAACTTCTGCCACTATGAATCTCTGTGCAGTCCTAGTAAAAGGATCCTTTCAAATTAAATTAAGCTAAACAACAGCAGCAACGATATGTCCACAACTACAATCCCATTGTGTAACATGCATGGCTTCCATGACATGACTGTTCTGGATCTTCATGTATAAAAAGGCAGCATAGCAGTAACAACTCCACTCCAAAATCATACATCTAAATTCTGGAATTAATCTCAGAATTTAACTGGCATAATGACCTTTCATTCCCCCCCCCCGCACACTCAACACCAAAAACGTAAAAAGAAAAAAAGTGCAAGGGGGACACAATCCAAGTTGAGTTACTGATGCAAAAGCCTGGTCATTTTCTAATCTAATAAAAAATAAAACACAAAGCCAGTAAATATGCCCTTTTGTCTCCAATGCATGTCAGAAAATTGAGCTAACTAGATTTAAAACTCTAGTATTACAGTCAATGAGATTAGAAAGCCATTAGTAGCTCTATGAGTATTGGAGCACTATGCACCGAAAGGCTGTTATGGAGAAATTTCTTGACCAGATAAAAACATATTGATACTATCCTTCTTCTGTTATTCAATAAAGTGTTTTATTTTGAGCCCCATTCTTTGTGTGCTATTCCTTTGTGTAATGGAGCCAATAAAATAAAACTTTCTGGAATTCTGGTGTCTGTTCAGTGACTTTATTGAACTGCTCCTTTAAGATTTGAATGTAGCTCAGTGAGAGTAAGAATAAGAATAGATATAGCTAATTAAAGCACCCTCATAACCATTCTGAATTTTTGGCAATTTTTAATACATTAAAAGTCCAGCTAAATTTGTGTACTGTCCAAGTATCTATAAAAAAGGAAGAGCAGTTTGGAATTCAAATAAAATAAAATAAAATAAAGTGAGGACTTATCCTAGCCCAAGGTGTGTGCGGGGAAGGAGGGAACAAAGTTTCTTCAAATTTCGTTCCAGAAGTGTTCAAATGTCATTTCACTGTACTACTTTTATTCACACTGTGTGAAGGATGTGGAAGTATCCATGTTTTCTGGACAAGTTCCCTGGGAGGGACACTTTGGGACCACCTGTAGCCTCAGTTTCAGCTTCCACTATAGCTATGTTTTTTTGTTTGTTTGTTTCTTTGTTTGTTTTGTAAAAGTGATGTTTTCAAGGAGTATTACCTGGTTAAAAGAACAGTTAAATTTAAAATTCAGTCCTCAGGATAGGTTGTAAACTTTTTAAAACAGAGGCCTTATTTGCAGCTTCAGGAACCTGAGTATGAAACAAAGCTCATTCTTTGTGTCCTTACAAAAAAAGCCTTCAGATATTTTGGGACAGAGAAGGCTCTTGGACTGGGACAAAAGGGGCACCGTACTTCCAAAATTTGACACACACTCCAGCATTCTTGAGCCATCTATGTATTTGAAGATATATGACTACTAGGGATAGGCACGGTTTTTGGACAAATGTGCAAAACAGTCTGAATTTGTGTGATTCTGGGATGACCACAAGACAGAGCAAAGAGCCATTAAGCACTCACAGGGATGGATTATAGTCCATAGATGTGTCATGTTCCAGTTAGTGCTTGGATGGGAGGGGTTAAAACATGCTGAACCAAAAATCCCAAGCAATTTGAAGCAAAAGAAATGGAAAATGAAAAGACTGAGATACTGGCAACAAAGAAGAAGGTGAGTGAAAGCTGACACATACACCAAGCTCAAGATCTGCTCTGGACACTCTAACGCAGGGGTTTTAAACTCAATTTACCTGGGGCCGCTAGAGACAGAGTCTGGGTGAGGCTGGGCCGCATCAGATTTTCCGCCAAGCGGAGCGAGAGCCCGAGGAAGCCGCCCAGGAGTTTCCTTAGCCGACAGACAGGTGGACTGGCTGGCAGGCTGCAGTTCTGGATGGAGGGTGCAAGAGGTGCTGTCTTTGGAGAGAGCCGGCGAGCGAGGCAAGGCTTTTTTTTTAACTCTTGACAGCAGAGGATGTGTGGGCGCTTTGGGGGGGGCAGGCAAGGCGAGGGCCACAAACTATCATCTGAGGGGGTGCAAATGGCCCCCGGGCCGCATGTTTGAGACCCCTGCTCTAATGACTGCGATACAAGGGAAGGCAACACAATGAAGTCACTATATATGCCCTTACAGCCCTGTGTCAGCCTTTTCATGCAAGTATTTTATGGTACATCCCCCCCCCCATTTTCTTATATAGCTTGGTTTACTAGGGCTGAGTATTCTGTGATGGTAGATGAATGCCTCCATTCCTCTTCTATGGGCTTTGGTGGGCCAGGCTGGAATTACCTCTCCTCCCAACTGCCTCTGCCTTTTTTTCTTCTTTCTGCTGATGCAAACTCTACCACCTGTCAACCTTTCTGCAATTGCTAAAAAGATGCTTGTCAGCATATAAATGTGTGTCTCAGTATGGTTTCTCTGAAGTTGTGAATGCATATTAACAGTACATGGCAATTTGTTACTTCAATCACTGCACCATAAACACTGTTATTGTATTTTTAAAAAAAAAACTATTAAAGGGAAAGTACAAACAACAACAAAAGAAAACATGACTAAAATTAAAAACACAAAACTACATAAACAATGCAATAATACATAATGTGCTCATCCCGCTACAATTGGGACAATTTGGAGATATAACCATTTCCACCCTCTTTATTTATGGAGCCCCATTCCCCTTCCAAAACTGCATTGACTCTTGCAAAGGCGCAAAACCCTTCCCCTTCATTAATTCAAAATTGATAAATATTTCAATGAAATTATTCTTATTTATCAAACTCTTCTTTAATATAACACATAAACTTGTCATTAATAGCTATATTCAAAACTTCTTTATACAATTCATTTAATTGAAAATCATACTTTACTTCTCAATTCCTTGCTAACATTAATCTTGCCACTGTTAATAAATTTGAAATAATTTTTTTCATTTTCCAACACAATTGCTCCTTGTCAAATATTGATAAAAGAGCTATTTTTGGACACATCTCTTTATTTATCTTATTTCATTATTTCCTCTAAAACCAACTGCCAAAATTTCAATATATTCTCATATTCCCACCATATATGAAAATAAGTACTGTACCTAGTTTCTGACATCCTCTGCAGCACAACTTAGAATAATTAGCATTAATGTAATCATCCTCCAATTTAATTTATAAAAGTTTCCCTTTATCCTCATATAGATCTTAGTATTCTTTTATACCATATATTATTCCATACCTCAGTAGTCATTTCCTCTTCCAAAACATGTTCACATAATATTTTGAGAAAATATTGTTGGTCCTGAAGTTCTGAATGAATGCATGGAATGAGCTTCTATTAATATCTTGTAAATTCTGCTTATCACTTTCATTGTCTTATTTTTCATCTACCTTTTCCTTCTGAAGTACTATTTCTTCAAATCTCATAAAATTTATTTATTTATTTGATTTTTATACTGCCCAATTTTTATACTTGGCTACCAAGGCCACTCTGGGTGGTTTACAAATATCAACATTATAAGCAATAATACAGAAATAATAAATAACAACTTAAAACAAAAATGTGAAAGTAACAAAAATAAAATATATTAAATAATAAAATAATAAAGGCATGGTGAAGGATTGAATGTATAGATATTAAAAGCATTTACCATTTCTTTTTAATATTTAACCCTCTACTCTAATTGAATAAGATTAAGCCAATATATTCTTTCCATTCCTGAAACTTCTATTATATGTCCTTTATTCCCCAATTTTTCCTACCAATCTTTTATTCTAATCATAATTTTGACATATCCAAGCAGAATTGTTTCAAAGGACCCCATGTGTTACAGAACATAAAGATTTTGCTTTGTGTTTATATGAAAGTCATTTCGCCCTATTCAAAACCAACGAGGTTGTGGAGTAAGTGGCTAAAAAGGAGCTGGATGGTCCTACTTCAAATCTTGTCTCACAATTCAAAGCTCTGGTCAGATGTTCAGATGTTCAAAGTACGAGGAAGACAAACACAGCAGCCTCGCCCACCCCATGTCCCTGATATTGCCCTCTACATAAGAAAGGCAATGTGTCTGAAGGGAAGAGTATCTTGTCCCTCTGAAGGCTTTCTACATGGTTGAAGTCTGGAAAATTAGGCTGTCTCCAAAAACAAGAGAATGGTAAGCCTTTTCTGAGCACTGTAGCAGTAGAAATACATGAAAAATCTCATGATAAGTCAACATTGACTTGATGGTATGTGATTGTTATTATGTATAATGGGCAATGCAACCCGTGACAGAAGGGATGGGGCTAGTTGTCTCCCTGCTTTGTGTGTTACTTCAGCACATTTTGTAGTGCATAAACAGCATTCAGAAGAGCAGGCAACAGTGGTTAGACCGGGAATACGACTTGGCTCTCAGTGAAAAAAATGTCTTGGATCTCAGTGGGAAAAAGAAGAGGTCTCATATTGGGGGGAAAAATCTGCATGTGATTTCTTGGGGGGGAGGGTCATCTGGGCTTTCTGTCAAATCTTCTCAACATTTCTTCCTCCCCCCAGCCCCAAAATGGCCTCTTGCTGCCTACAGTTTTCTGTGCATGAGAAGAGCCCTGTTCTGTGTATGGTACAAAATCTGTTTTGTCCAGGGTGGAAATACACAAATGGGTCTTTGAAATTCCTTCTGTTCCAAGAAATATCTGTATTTTGCACCACCATACCAAATTCTGCTCAGTTATCCTGTGGAGTTTGCAGGGGAATGACTTGATTCCACACAGAATGTTGAGTTTTGTGCTCATTTTTTTAAAAGCAAAAAGGGAGACAGACTCCCATCTTGAAGCAACACTGAGAATAAGGACCAGTTTGCTAGGGAGTCTTGGCATAATGAGACAGAGAAATTCACAAAGATCATTTGCTCCCATGTATTCCTTATGTCCCTAAACCACGCAGTTCCAATTTTACCTGATTTGTTAACACTATGACTAAGAGCTGTGCATTCATTTTGCTTTTTGCCTTCAACAAAAAAAAGGAAAAGAAACATCCAAGACCTCTTTGTTTCATTTCTTAACAGCAGGAACAAATGGCACCTGAATTGGCATATATGCATTAATTTCTTTTATTTTTATTTCCCCCTAGTTGCCAGAAGATGTTAGCTTGGGGTTACAAGATCGTAAAGAAAATCGGTGCCGTAACTGGCCAGTGTTCTCTTTCATTGCAAATATATGAAAGTCAAAGTGTCCATTGTTGATAGATCTTTCCAGAAATAACCCTACAGTCGTTGTCGCAAGGGAAGGTGACTTGTACAAGTCAGAGAGAAAGTGAGATAATTAGTTTTCCATCTATCTGTAGTAGTCTATAGCCAGATTATGTATTCCTTGCTTTTCTTTGAGGTGGGGTTGGATTCTGTTTCTTGGTCACTTCACATTTACTGCTTGAAAATCTATTCCTCCCCATTTTTTAAATTCCAGACTAGCAATGGAATTAAAGGTTAAAATAATCTTGTTCTTGAAACTAGTGCACCATCTTCAAAGGCTGGTGGGCTGTATGTGACTTGGGTTAAGGGAGTTCAGGTAGGATTTAGCCCTAGAATCCCATGTACACCCACGGAGAAGTTAGATCCACTGAAGTGGCAATCTGTCAACAATGTAACTACAGTGGTGCCTCGCTTAACGATTGCCTCATTTAGCGATTAATTCGCATAACGATGTTTTTTTTTAGAAAATAATATGCACCGTATAATGATGTTTCCTATGGGCGATTTTCGCTTAGCGAAGTTTGGGACCATGCTTCGCATAACGAATGCAATTTTAGGTCCCCTGCTTCACTTAACGATGTTTTTTTTTAATTAAAAAAGTGTCTTAGAAGGGTCAAAAACGGTTCTAAATGCTTGGATTCGTTAGAGGACCCCCTAAGTCATGTGCAAACCTGATTTGGCTTTGATCTGACTTTTCGTTAATTTATGGTTAATTTTTTTTTCCGGCCCATAGGAACCAATGGACCTGTCAAAATCTGACAGCTCCATGCTTTCCTATGGGGGAGAAAACAATTCGCCATAAATTAACGAAAGTTCAGATCAAAGCCAAATCAGGTTTGCACACGACTTAGGGGGTCCTCTAACGAACCCAAGAATTTAGAACAGTTGCTGAGTCTTCATTAATTTTTTGTGAATTCTTTCTTCCCCCATAGGAAATAATGGAGCTGTCAGATTTTGACAGCTGTCAAAAGTTGGGGGAAAAAAAATCACCATTAATTAACGAAAAGTCAGATCAAAGCCAAATTAACTTTTGCATCCGTTTTAGAGGGTGCAGAAGCTAATCCAAGCATTTAAAACCATTTTTGACCCTTTTATGACACACTTAATTTTGCAAAAATTGACTTCGCAAAGCCATTGAAATGTATTGAGTCAGCTACAATACATTCCAATGGAGGAAACATTGTATCGTTTAACGATGTTTCCTATGGGTTTTTTCGCTTAAGGACGGCAATCCGTGCCTATTGGAACGGATTAACCGGTTTCCAATGCATTCCTATGGAAAATGGTGTTTCGCATAACGATGTTTCACATAACGTTTTTTTTTGGAACCAATTAAAATCGTTATGCGAGGCACCACTGTATAGGTATTTGCCCAGATATCTGCCCCACTGCTTCATTTTAGATTATCTCATCACAGGATTTTCAAGGTAGTAAATATTGAGAAGCAGTTTCTCATTGTCTTCTTCTATGCAATGCTAACAAGGATTAGCTTACGTGTTACTGCTGTTGTCCATGATAGATCCCCTGCCAATGTCATCTTCCACTATCTCTGCTGTACTTCAGGAACTTCTCCAGCTCCATTGCCACTGGAGCTATCATTTCCACCTGCTGATGTGACTGTTAATCCTGAAGAGAGTAGCTGTTTCGATTCTAGTGTCTCATCTGTGACCCTTCTACCTTGGATGACTTTATCAGCATTTCTCTTAGAAATATGGCCCTGGAGGAAATCTTTACAGATACCACACACTACCAGAAAGAAAGACAAGTGGGTCCTAAGATATGTCAAGGCAGAAATCTCTATAGAAGCAAAAATGAAAAAGTTGAAATAGTTGTACTTTGAGCACATCATGAGGAGACAAGACTCACTGGGAAAGACAATAATGGTTAGAAAGGTTGAAGGGAGCAGGAAAAGAGGAAGACCAAATATGAGATGGATTGACTCAATTAAGGAACCCACAGCCCTGAGTTCACAAGATCTGAGCAAGGCTGTTAATAATGATAGGACCTGTTGGAAGTCACTCATTCATACACTTATGTCAGAGTTGACTTGATGATATGTAACAAGTCTCACTGTATTCACTGGAAATTACTCCTTAGTAAGTCTCTCTAGGTTTGCAAGGGAAATGTGTTTTCTTTGGATATGGCTTGATAGTTCATGAAAATTTTATTATTTGGTCATAAATTTCAAAATTCACATAGGAAAATTGTACTCTTAGGAGATGCCTGCCAAACCAATATTGGATTTGAGGTTGTGTGTATATGCGTATGTGTTTGTGTGCGCTCACACGTACCTATAAAAAGTTCAGAATGGTATTGTTTGCAGTAAGCAACTGTGTTTGTACTTATGCCCTGTCTTCTCAGTAGGAAGCAAGGAAAGTCATTAAGAATCTTTGCAGGGAGCAAACCCATTCTTCCCCTCCCATCCATTTAATAGCCAATGATGTTTGAAACAATTGAACAACTTGTAGGTAGGTGACATAGGAAGACAAATAATATCATTGCCAGGCTACTTTTAGCCAGAGCCCCCAATGAATGAATTTCTAGGCTGAAGCCTGAAGACATAAATATATAAGTCCCATTGGCATAATGAATGCTCTAATTACAGTCAAAATGAAATAGGTAAAATGTCTTCCTGTCATCATGTAAATTGTATCACAGAGAAACTGAAAACAAAGGCAGTATATCATATATGAAGGTCACAGTATCACTGCTAGAAAAAAAAATTAATCACTATATTTAGGCCAGTTTCTTCAAAACTAGAGCAGAATCAAAAGCCTTGCCTGTGTCTTGCGTCAGTCTGCTTTCTCCATTCTTCTTATAATCGCAAGCCCAAATCAAGTGATATTGTTATAAAGCTTTCCACTGAATAGTTCCGAAAACAGGACAAATAAGGAGGTGACCACTCAGTGCCCTGCAGTTTTTTTGAATTACAGACTCTCATCAGTCTAGCGTGGCCAGTGGTCAAAGATGACAGATACCATAGATGGAAACATCTGGAAGGCAGAATCTTGCCAATGCCTTTTCTATATACTTATTATTTATTTATTTATTTATTTATTTATTTATTTATTTATTTATTTATTTACTTACTTACTTACTTACTTACTTACTTACTTACTTACTTACTTACTATTCGGCAACCCAGGCAACTCTGGGCGGTTTACACAATACAATAAAACAATATAATATAAAGCAAAACAATACAATAAAAAGGAACATTAAGACAAAATAATTAATTATAGATGTGAATCCCAGTGTTTTAATCTTGTTTTGGATGGTGTATTTCCTGCTCTCTCTCCTTCTCTCCTTCTAAAAAAACAAACATACACCTTAATGGTTGTTGTGGGTTTTTCAGACTCCTATCCTCTGAAGACTCCGGCCACAGAGACGGGCGAAACGTTAGGAAGAACAACCTTCAGAACATGGCCAAAGAGCCCCCAAAACCCACAACAACCATTAGATCCTGGCCGTGAAAGCCTTCACAAATACATACACCTTAACGTTATTCAAAGAAATAATATGCTAAAACTTTTCTTCTGACGTGCTGGGCCAGTATTTCTGTTTTCTTTTCCTTTAGTTGTTAAGTTGGAGAAATAGTGACATCTTCTCACCTAGACCAAGATCCCAGTGTGGTGTAGTGGACAGAGTGAAGAACTAGGACTCTGGAGAACATGGTTTGAATTCCCACTTGGTCATGGAAACTGATTGGGAGAGTAGAACCGGCAAAACCATTCCTTAAATATCTCACTTACTTTCAAAGCCTTATTAGGGTCGCTATAAGTCAATTCCAACTTGACAGCACAGAACACACACATAAACAAGCTAGATCAAATTGGTACAGGATATCAACTGAAACTATCACAGTGATGGTATAATTTGATTCTCCAATAAAAGGCATGAGGTGTTTTGTTTTGTTTTTTAACCAGAGTGGAGAATGTAATTGCCCTCTGGGTCATAAATCCCTTCAAAAGTTTTTCAGATTGACAGCCAATGCCATGGCCAGCCCTCGTCTTTGCTCCTCAAATACATATGTTGTTATTCATTTGTGGTGCATGTATTTCCTTAAGATCAGAGTATGGTTGTCTTGAACCATGTGGACAGATTCCTGAAAGAAATAGTACAATATACTTAGGTAAGCAGAACAATGCACTTTGAGTAAAATGGTTTTTCAGATGTAATGATATTTTATTGCCTCAAGAATGAAGTAATCTCTAATACCGAGTTTGGCAGTATCCTGAACAACAGAATGATTCCTTTAAAAGGAGAAAAAGAAATCAGGGGAAATCCCACAGGGAAGCCTTGGCAAGGACTCTGGGTGTGACAAGACACAGAAAACGGCTGAGAAATAGATTTTGTTTTCCCAGGTACTCTCCCCATGCCTGCTAAGGGAAATCTTAAATTTGATATAATTTAGGGCCTTGAAATATTTTAATCCAATAGTGAGGGACAGTATGAGGGTTGTCGTGTGGCAGAACTGCAGAGGCAGAACGGCTGCCAACTCCTGGAAGCCAGAGGCACTGCTCTCTTTTATTGTGAGGAAATTTGGCCCTCCCACTGAGGCACCGTGCAGATTGGAGCCAGGGAAATGAATAATAGTGAGAAAGAAGTATTTGGTTTTATTTGCCATTTTAATAGGATTCTTCTGTAATTGTTTTTTAATCTTGTATCTTTACTGTAAGATTTTATGTTTACTGTTTAGCCTTCCAGTTTTGTCCTTTCAATATTGTAAGCTGCCTTGGTCCTTTTAAGGAGACAGGTGGGGATAGATAGATAGATAGATAGATAGATAGATAGATAGATAGATAGATAGATAGATAGATAGATAGATAGATAGATAGATAGATAGATAGATAGATAGATAGATAGATAGATAGATAGATAGATAGATAGATAGATAGATAGATAGATAGATAGATAGATAGATAGATAGATAGATAAGAACAGAGGAGTTGTGGGCATCTTGCCCACCCCAACCTCACAAATAAAACCTAAACTTTGAGGCAGGTAAGTATTAGTCTATGTGAGAGCTGCCACCCTGCCAAGTAATGGGGCAGCAGGCAGAACCTCCATGATCATTATATCCATAGGCCCCAGGCTGATAGGGTTCCTTAAATCACTAAAAACTTCATTGGTTTGGGTCATTTTGATTGGTTGGTATTGATGAACCCAAACTAACGCGAACCAACAAACCAATGATTTTTTATTTAACTTTCTGGTTCATTTTTTTGTTTATGTCCTCCTCTAGTTGTGGCCGAGAGGGGTCTGGACCAAATCCCTAACTGCAACCCCTTCCATGGGGCAAGCTGAATTACACCATGACTCACGTCCAAGAATGGAGAAGGTACTTGCCCTCTGGGTCCTAAATCCCTTGGATCATTTAGATAACCATAGTTGTACACTCTTTTGACAAAGAAGGTTAGCTCACGTTCCTCCCTCACATCATGCCAAGCCCCCTCTTCCTCTGATTCTCTGGCCATGATTCTAGGATCCTCCTCCTTCTCCATCACACCTGGTGCAGCCTCTTCCCACTGGGCAATCTCCCCTGCCTCCCCCTCTCCCAGCTTCCCCAGCTTTTGGCAGAAGCCTGCCGCTGACTTCCAGCCCAAATGACGCTCCTCATTGGTCTTCTCCTCTTCTCTACCCTGGGCTGGCCAACAGGCCTCAGCTTGATGTTCTCTCCAATGGACCTTCCAGCCAGCATGGGGGCAAGAACAGACATTCTGTTCAGAGGCAACTGCCTCTCAGTCTGTGTCACAGACTTTGTGAATGAAACCAAATAGAAAATAGAATATCCCCTGCAAAATATTTTAGCAAAGCACATTTAATTACAGTGAAGATGTAGTCAAAAGAGGACAGTGGTTGTTGTCGCAGCCATTCTTGTTTGAGTCTATTGCACAGGGAAAGAGGAGATCATGCTGTGTCAGTTGCTGAAGTATCTCCAGGAAAGAGGTGATAAGAAAAGAATAACATTGGGGGAAAAAAGCAAGCCAGCAGAAAAGGAGGATAAGCCATTAATCTGATTAGAATGCATTTATACAAGTGACTCCCTGCTTTGCCTTGCAATAGAAACATTTCTTCTAGTACTGAGATAATAGAAATTATCTACTTTCCATGTAAGTTGGGCAAGTTGCACCATATCAACTAACTTTCTTAAAATATTGGAGGAATTTCTCCCAAAGATCCTAAAGATAGCTAATTTAGCATCAGTTTGTTGAAACTGCCTGGATTACATGATATTAATAGTCTGATCCAGTATGTTCTTTAGAACATGGAAGATCACTAAAGATCACAGGATCAGGTAGGGAGTTGAAGTGCCTGAATCCGGCTTCTGATTGAGTACAAAATGAACACTACAAATTATTACAAATTTCAGAGCTGAGCAATTTAGAATAGGAAATTCTTAAAGATACATGGTTTCTGTACTGCTGAAACAATGCAACACTTGGACTCAGCTGGAGCAGCCAACAAGCAAGTAAGCTTACTGACCTATGAAGAAAAGGCATGTCCTACTGAGCTTTTAGTAAGGAGGAGGGTGAATCTAGTAACTGTGTAATTAACTCACAATTATACAGGCAATAAAGACATAATTTAGGATTATTAATATGTGAAAATTGTAAGGAATTTTCTGGCATTTAATTAACATTTTCCAAGGCAGTCTATGGCAAATTAAATATCAATTAATAAAATAACTGACATTTAAATATATACTCTATTAGGTGTCACAATTATTAACTTGATATTGCTGGCTTTTTAAATTCTAATTAAATGTCTAAATATTTCTTACAATTTTTATGTGTCGAAAATCTAATTATATTTGTGTCTTATAAATTTAAACTTGATTACACATCCTCTTTCCTATTAAATTTCAATAAATGCTCTTTTAACTGTCAATTGATGCTTAATTGACATAATGGTCTTATATAATGGCAGATATTTTTCTCAAACACACACAATGCGCAGAGTATATAAAATCCAAAACTGATAGGCATATTGTTGTGCTGAGTTTTTTCTCAGTTATGTGCGGTTATATGCAGTTATATGCATATGCCATACTATTAGGTGTGGACTGTGACATTTGCTACAATGTAGGCTCTTAACCTATGGATGGTCTGTAGACCATCAAGGGGCTACAATGTCCTCACGGGGGGGGGTATGAAGGTTTGAAGAAATGTTATGATTTTTTGCAGTTAAAATAGGAAGGAAGGAAGGAAGGAAGGAAGGAAGGAAGGAAGGAAGGAAGGAAGGAAGGAAGGAAGGAAGGAAGGAAGGAAGGAAGGAAATCTTAATTTTAGTTGCTTGTTTGTGTAAAACTTTGCTTTGCTAACTGACCACCTCCATTAAAAACAAATACAAGTTAAAATCAGTTATGAAAATAACTGATTAGTATTTTGCACACGGTGAGAACATGAAAGTGAATGATACCAAGTGACTGAGAGAAAGCCTGTGGCATTCCTTGCTACTGCCTAACAGTCAGAAGCCATGAGAAGAGAGTCAGAGTCGGTCAGTGTCAGTGTGAGTGAGAGTTCGGACAGACCGCAGTGAATTTTGTAACAATATATGTTGGCTGAGCCTCAGAATGAATCGCTGGCTAGATCTGAAACGTAAAAAAATTGTTAATGAGGTTGCATCCTGTTCAAAGCCAAATGTTAGCTCCGGTGGTACTTGTCGCAGAGTGGAGGTCGTTTGCCTTCCCTCCAGGAATATTGTGAGATGTCATTTCACATCTCTTATGTAGGGGAGAACATCCTTAAAAGTGCGCATGATTCTCTCCTGTGGTCTAGGTGCAGAGTAGGTCAAATGCAATGTCAAATTAGCATTTCATCTCCTCCCTTTTCGCCCAGAGGATTTTGAATTGCTGGGTTTTTTCATTTGAAGGAGTTTTATTATATGGATAGAGCTTTGCCCATGGAATGCTCAGTGTCCTGTGCAGCCTTTGAGCATTTCAGCTCCTTCTTGGAGTGGGAGCTACAGCATAGGGTGGCATTTAAAAGCACAGTCCATTTTTTAGATGATTTTAATTTTTGTGGAGAAAAAGGTCCTAGGCATTGTAGGTTTTTAATGGAGACTTTCCAGAACCTAGCACAGGAGCTTAGACTCCCATTGGCAGAAGAAAAAACTGAGGGGCCAGCTTCGACTATGATGTTCTTGGGCATAGAATTGGATACCCAGCAGCAATACTGCTGGCTTCCAGGTAACAAGCTGGAGGACCTGTGAGCAAGATTGGGGCACTTGGCTGGCCTTTAAAAAGTTATCTTGCAGGAGTTGCAGGTGGTCGTTGGGCACCTCAGTTTTGCTTGTAGGGTAGTAGCTCCAGGTAGGGCATTTTTATGCTGTGAGCTGCTATGAGTGGTCTGTGCAGACTGTTTCATAGAACCAGGGCTACAGCTGGCATGAGACAGGACTTGAGAGTCTGACAGCATTTCTTGGAAGGTTTCAATGGGATTTCATTCTGGAGATCAAGGTTCAGCTACGAACCAACCTGCAAGTACATACGGATTCAGCTGGTTCATCGGGAATTGGCATATAGTTTAAGGGATGCTGGTGTGTTGGAAATTGGCCAGAGGAACAGCAGAACTTGGGTTTAACAAGAGATTTGACATTCCTCAAGTTCTTTCCTATTTTAGGAGCCCTATGACTGTGGACAAACAAGTGGGCAAACTCAGTGATCAGTTTTTGGTGCACTAACTTAGCTGTGGTGCACATCATCAACACATATTCAAAATCTGAGCAGATAATGAAGCTAGTTGGAGTATTTGTTTTACACACTTTTCAATTTAACATTTTTGTACATGTTCAACACATCCCTGGTTTAGACAATAGTATAGCTGACGCCTTGTCCCGTCAACAGATTGAGCGGTTCAGGATGTTGGCTGCAGGAGCTTGCAGGTGGCCTGAAGTCCTTCCTCGAGAGGTATGGCTAATTGGAAGAGGGAAGCGCTGCAAGCAATATGGTTGGCACTAGCCCTCAGTATTCAACTGGGTTATTCAGTGGTCTATGATGAGTTTAAGGAATTCAGAAGGGTCTGGATTTAATGTGGCCTATACCAGTTGAACAATTACTGCAGTTCTGTTTGTCTATTTAAGAAGTGTTCAGCTCCTAGTTCTATTCAGGGGAAAATGTCCGTGTTGGCATTCCAGGCCAAGGCAATGGGGGTTTCTGAGTCATCAGCTGACATTCGCATAGGTAAAATGATTGAGAGATGGAGCAAAGAAAAGGTTCAGACACTAGATGATAGGTCCCCATTTACTCCAGCCATCCCAATAAGATTTAGTCAAACCTGGAGTACGATATGTACAGATGCTTATGAAGCATCCCTTTTTTTCAAGGGCCACACTACTAACATTCTTTGGAGCATTGATAGTCAGCGAGGTGGTTGTGGCAGACAGAAGGGACACATCATGAGTGGCATTACAGCTATCAGATGTGGCACTTGTAGCACGCAGAATACAGCTGAATATACGCTCATCTAAGACTGATCAGTTGGGCAAAGGGACAAACATAACATTAGGGACATGTCCCAACAAGGAAATATGCCCTGTTAGGGCATTGGAAGTGTACCTAACACATCAAGGGGATACACAAGGTTATCTATTCCATCACATGGATGGCACACTGCTGAAAAAAATTCCAATTTTGGAAGGTCACAAGCACCGCCTTGGGACGAGTTCGTTTAAAGGGATGGTGTTTTGGAACTCATTCCTTCTGTATTGGGGCTGCATCCCAGCTACCCTTGGAAACAGACCAGAAGATATTAAGAAGGTTAGGAGATGGTCATCTGGCAGGTACATAGGTCCTAAATAAGGAGCGTGAGCTTTGGGAAAGGAAGAAAATGTTTTGAAAGACTGCAAATTCTTGTAACAATGAAAATGCAGTGAGGGCCTCATTTGGAGTTTCCCAACTGATAGCAAAAACTGGAAGACCATACAATAGCTGAAGAACTTATATTACCTGCTCCAAAAATCACGGTTTCTGTATCGATCAACAAGAAAGTTGCCCAGGACCTTTCCTTAATATCTTTATCAAATGACACAGTTATGAAGCGAATCAATAGTTTGTCATCTACTATCAAGAAACAATTATTAGAAAGTATTTGCACATGCCCCTACTTTGTACTGCAATTAGACAAAAGCACAGGCATATCAAAGCAACCTTACTGTGCTACATTAAACATGAGAATGAGAGAAATGTTTTCGAAGACATACTGCTTATCTCCTCGTTGGTACACACTACAGTTGTAGTAGTATTTAACAGCTTAAACATGTTTATAACATCTCATTGAATAGATTGGTTGAAATACATTGGAATTAGCACAGATGGGGCACAAGAAATGTCTGGAAAGCTTTCGGGACTTGTGGCATGGTTGAAGGAATCATACTATTGGTGACTTAGTACTATTGCTGCATATATAAGGATGGTCTAGTTGCTAAGAATATACCAGAAAAAACAAAGCAGACTATTATGATTGCCCCGCATCACTCCTGTCACTCATGTTCAAGATCTCATTTGCATGAGCCTGTGGGAGGAGTGGAAGGGCAGAGTCAGGGGATATAAGAAGATTTGGCAGGGAGAGATAGAGAATTTGCAGAGAGAGAGAGAGAGAGAAAGTCAGGGAGATTGTGAGAACAGATACTAATAGAGATAAGCTGGTCAAGGTTAATAGATAGAGCAAGTGGTGATTGAGTATGTGGAAATATATGTATTTTAATGATTTGATTGTATGCACTGAATAAAGAACATCTATGATTCTGATTTAATTTAGTACACTTCAGTGAATAAGTTCTGTTGTCAGTAACCAGACACAGGTCTGACTAAAGTCTTTACATTGTGGATAAAGGAAATCCACTGGTGGCAGTGAGAAAAAGAGGGAATGTCACAATTGATATCTGCTGGTGGGAGGACATAGTGTGAGCTCTTTATGTTTGGTGAAACAAGCAGGGGCCACGTGGTAAACGTCACACAGACCTTAAATAAATCAGTCAAAATTGTCAATTTTATAAAAAGCAAATAACTGAATTCAAGACTTTTTGAACAGCTTTGCAAAGATATGGAGAGTGAACACCACCAACTTTTGCTACACTCCGAAGCTTGTTGGCTATCATAAGATAAAGCTTTGTCTCAATTTTTGAATATTGAGAGATGAGATAAGATTATTCCTCATGGAGGAGCATTTCCACCTCAGTGATTGTTCAACAGATTTTTTTCTGGTTAGTCAAATTAGCATATCTGTCAGATACTTTCACCCATTAAAATATGCTCACCTTAAATCTTCAAGGAGAAAAGGTTACAATTTTTCAAAGACAAGATCAAAGCAAAGAACGAAAAGTTAGAATTGCATCATCATCACCTATCAAACCAAAATTATGAGCATTTCCAAATTTCACAAATTTTCTTGGTTCCACCGACAAAGAATTGTCTGAGCAGGACACATCACTCATCACATGGCATTTGGAAGATTTGCAGCATGGTTTCTGTGAATAATTTCCTGTTCCTGATGCAGGCAAAAAGTGTATTAGAGATCTATTTTCAGTTAATATGTATGAATTAGACCGGCTCACAGCAGCAGAGGAAGACAAGCTCATAGAAATATCCACAGCTGTTGCTCTGAAACTGCAGTTGAAATTTCGGGACTCACTGACAAGCATGTTTTCCAAAATGACTGAAGAGAGCTATGGAGACCTTTTGTAATGACACACTTGTGTAAAAAAATTATTATCTGCTCTTGTTTATCTTAAAAATAAATATAGAAACATATGAAAAGTATAGAGTCAGAACTCAGAATACAAGTTTCAGCTATTAAGCCCAATGTAACAAGGCTTGTAAGTGAAGTACAGCACCAGCCTTTTCATTAATTACAATTATATGAATATAATATGTTCCCTTTTTTCCATCCAACTTGTGTTTAATGAGGTACTGTACAATTTTGTACAAATTATGTTCATGTCATTTTCTAGCTTTCATTTTCATCTGATGTTTTATATAGGTATGTATGGAGTAATTCCAATAAAAATATTATAATAGGAATGTGTGCATTAACAGATTAATTTATTTCTCTCTTGTATCCAAATTTGAAGGCCCTTCATGAGAAATGTTAAATAAATATTAGATGCAGTTTAAGATTTTAAATTTTGAGTTAGGTCTTGGTGATCAGCGGCAACAAAAGATATTTAAATGGGTTTCATGTTAAAGAACCACTGTCCTAAAAGATGGAGCGTCTGTGAAGGCTCTCTGTAATCTATTCAACAATTGACTGTACCTAAACACATGGGAGGACAGATATACCCTGGCCTCTTCATGTCCTCTTCCATCATGGTTCTCTCAATGAGATTTTGTATCGCCTTCATATTTAGATCCAATGGATGTTTACAACTTCTTTTGGTTTCTTTCTAGAACAGAGGCACACACAACAAAATAAGAGGAAAAGACAAGGTGATGCAAAAACCAAAATTACCAGCAGGCATTTTACAAGTATAAGTGCAAAACAAGAACTAGGAGTGGGGATATAGCTTAGATATGCCGTCTGCCTCATACAAATACTGCATAATGATTTCACACAAAGACATGTGTTTGTTTTGCTTGAGATCTGAAGCTGCCTAAAAGTGATGAAGATTTTTTTCCCAATGTACACTCATCACACTGCCTGGGGGGGGGGGAAAAGAACAAGGCAAATAGAAATCTCTCTCTGTTCACTCCAACATGCTTCCCTGAAAAATTGTTGCAGATCATTGTGACAGGCATTTCCCTCCTGGGAAATTAGTTTCATTTCTCCAATGAGTGCTTAAAAAAAAATCTCAATTTTAACCCCTAAAAACCATAACAATGTTGAGTGCTTCATAGGGACCCAACGTGATCTGAACCCAGCTCCAGCTTCCTTGCTTCACTTTTGATTCATTTGGAAATAACCCCACTTCACTTCAGATTCTGAATAATCTTTGAAACCAAAACACTTCCTTTCTGTAAATCTATGCACACATTCAAATTAGCTGCTGCGGATCTCAGTATTGTATTATAATAGTGCTATATTGTACTATAATAGAAATAGAGCCATTTGAACTGAACATCTCATTGAAGAAAAGGCAGGTTGGGACAAAATTTTACTGAATATTAGAAATACAAGAATCCATATTAAGTAGAAGGGGTTCCAGGCAATTCCCCCCCCCAGCTCTCCAAGCACTCTGTGAAATTGGTGTTCCTTTAGTGATAATTAATTAAGCATCTCTACTAAATATGTGGGTATTTATTACAAAGAATAACATGGATTAAAATTTCTACACCATCAGCATTCCCTTTAATGGCAAAGTTACATCTTCTCAAAATCTCAACAGTGAATGTGGCAAGATGACAAAAGCTGTAAGTCTACGTATATCTGTGTCAGAGTAAAGCCCGTTGAACTCAGCTGAACTCATACTTTAATATATTTTAAGTTTGTTTAATTACTACATAAACGGTTTAGCATTTCAAAACAAACCCTAATAAAGAAAGGACTTAAATTATGCATTACAAAGTAAGGAAGGGGGAAAAAAAGAAGATTACTATGGAAAGGCCAGAAGACATTATGCTGCATTTTAAATGGTTATTTAAAAGAGGCATGCTCTAATGTAATACACAAATGAGGAAACAAAGAAGCATTTTTTTTCTGGCGAGTTAAAGACTATAATCATCCCCATGGAGGGTATCTGGGATAAATAAGCAAAAAGAAAGAAATTAGGGTTATTAGACTCTGATGCTGACTACTATGTATCAAGCTCATGAAAGTCAAAACTCACTTTTCTCAAGCATGGGTTTTGTGGAAGCTTTTCAGTTGCCTGGAGATAAAAGCTGTAATTATCATGGTTAACTCAGCCCAATCTATCAATCATCACATCCAGGCATACTCTGCCTAGAGAGTGAAATGGAAACTCAAATTTTGTTCTCCCACTCATCTATTGTGTTTGGGTCTTTGGCATGCGTGCATTAAATGATATGGATGTTTGACAAACTGAAATGGAATATATGTGTTTTGGACATAGCACCACTTCTGCTCTTCTTGGATATGTGAGGCATCAAGAGGTGTAAGACACTGAGGTCGTCCTCTTTACTACTTTCAACATTCTTTGAATGTTAATTCCAAGCAAGAACCTTCAAAATGGCACCTCTGACAAAGATCAGGGCCAACTCTAGTGCCAGGTCTTGCTACCTGTGATGAGATTCTTTACCAGACTAATATTCCCAACAAACCATTATGAGAGAGAGGTGGCCCAACTGTACAGTTTGCATGATAGCCCTATATGCATGATGTTTCTGAAGTGTTTTCCCCACACTTGTAGTATTTGGCTGAATGGTTATTTTGCATTATTTTATGGTTGAAAATCAAATTCTCAACCATACCTAAACAACTGAGCTACCCAGACAGCTCAGTACGGTATAGTTGTTTTCTTTTGTTTTTTAAAGGAGCTTCAATAGCTATAGCATTGACTTGGGATAAAAAATATCATCACCCTTTGTAGCTGAATGGAGACTGAGGATGTAACACAGTAGATACCTGACAGGGAATTTGCATGGAAGGAGACCATTGTAGAAAAGATCTTCCTCCATGTACCAAATATATTGTCTCACTTAAAGAGATGATGCATCTTTCTTTTCATACTTATTTTATTTATTTATTTATTGGACTTATATACCGCCCCATAGTGCTACAAGCACTCTCCGGGCAGTTTACAATTTTTAATTATACAGGCTACACATTGCCCCCCCAGCAAGCCGGGTACTCATTTTACCGACCTCGGAAGGATGGAAGGCTGAGTCAACTTTGAGCCGGCTACCTGGGATTTGAACCCCAGGTCGTGAGCACGGTTTTAGCTGCAGTACAGCATTTTAACCACTGCACCACGAGGCTCTTAAAGAGAAGAGGGTGATAACTATTAATAACAGAGGGTGATAACAATTAATATCAATGTTTTAAGAATTGTTTTAATATAGGATATTTTATATTGTCTTTTTAATGTTTTTGATGTTTTTAAGTTTTAATATTGTTGTACGCCGCCCAGAAGCCACTGGTAATGGTGCGGCTAAAAAATACTGTAAATAAATAAAATAAATAAAATAAACTTGGAGAAAGTTGCTCTCTGACCCAGTGCACAGGCTGCCCTCTTTCATGGAGACTATATGAAGATGACTAGCTTGTAACTTATCTAAAAAAAGAGAGAGGCAGGAAATAAGACTTTTCCCATTGTCTCTGTTGCCACCCATTAGCCTTGGTTGATTCTTCTACACAAAGTTTGTATAAAAAGTATGTGTGCGACAGACAAAGAGACATAGAAATTCTCTTTGTGCTTCCTGGGAGAAGAGCCAGCTTATCATGAGTAAGCTGCACAGTTCCAGGGCACTCCCAAAAGAAGGCAAAGCTAAATCACTTCTGAGTATTCTCTACCTTGAAAACTCTAAAAAGGGTGGCCATAAATCAGAATTGACTGGACAGCACATGATTACAGGAGGACCCCATATTTGTTGGTGATTGTTTCTCCATGGATACTGAAAACTGTGGATAATAGCAAACATGGTAAAAGGAAAAAAAGGACAGAAAAATAATTTTCCCATGAATTACCAGAACTGGCCAATAGAGGGCATTAGATACCATGTTTTGTATTCTTTGCTAGCAAATATTCATAGCAGGGTCTCTGGCGCCCTCTAGGGCCGCTTCTGATAATACATGTGAAAATAATTCCTTCTGGATTTTTTTTTTCAGTGTTTTTAATATTTTCAGACCATGCATAAGTGAAACCATGGGTACTGATCCCATGGATACAGGTGTGTTACATTATATGTCAGAAAAGAATTTAATGTGTTGCCTAGAATATTATGGGGAAGGTAAATTCCACTATCTAAATTCAACATTTATTTTTTGAAGAAAAATACTTTGGTATTATATCTAGAATTACTTTTAGAAGAGATTATTTAGAATTATTATGAAAATGATGATTTGTAGTGTGTTTGTTCAAATCCACCTCCTCTAAATGTATCCTTGTCCCAGTTACCCCCTACCCTGCCCTACCCTTGTAAAGAAGAAAATAATAAAAAATTAAAAAATACTTCCTCTACATCTTAAAATAGTAATAACAACTTGAAACACTGCTGCCATATTAAAACTAAAACAGTCCTGTATGTTATATAACACTTTAAAATATTTTGCGCCAATCTGAGATTTAGAAAGAAGGAAAATATACTTAAAATAAACTCCAAAATTAAACATGGATACAAATTCAAAGCCTCAGATTTAGCCTGACCAACAAGACTTTGGGAGACTATGATTCTAAATCTATTGGGTCACCAATAAACAACAGTAATTGAAAGAGGACAAGACACTTTGTTTATATAATTTATCAGCCTTCGTTTTATATGTTGAGACCGATTGGAAAATTACTAACCACTCAATTGCACAAATAAGCAGAAAGTCCAGCAAAACCATTGCTACCATAAAAGAAATATGAAAAGTTTAGGTGACGTTAAATAGCTGGTATGGCTTTTTAGAGCAACAACAGGGAAAAGACAAAGCTTCAGATTGCCATTTTCTGAAGTATCACTGGCATCAGTCTGGTTGCTAGAATTTTTGCAAAAATACTGAGCTGGCAGCCTCATCTGATCATGCAAGGTACATTCTTTAGCAGAAGGACATACTGGGAAACACTAGGCATTTGTTACACCTTTATTGCAGGAGATACATGTGACTTTTGCAAAATGAGCACAGAAAACAATATTGGTTGCTTTTTAAAAAAACCTAAAATCAAACTGTGTGTATCAATGATTTCCTCCAGGTTTAATCAACCACATCTCAAGAAAGGCATTCATTTTTGCATGTAGAAAAATTGCAAAGATATGAGCTGGGCATTTTGGTGACACTTATTTTTTAAAAGGGGGCGGGGAGAAGAAGGAAATGTGAAGTCCTAGATAGAAATGTAATGTGGGGCTGCATTTGCAGATGAAATTTATTGTATTAGGCCACAGCTGTAAATTTTCTCCTTCCAATCCTATAAATTTCCTCTAAATGTTTAATGGTTTATAACTGTAATTATTCTTGTGTGCCAACATTAAACTTTAAAAAGTTTAATTTGGAGACTATTCGGAGAAACTCATCTTTTTTACAGCCTCATAAATAGTTCTTTGATGAAATGAGCAGAGGCTCAATGTCTGCCCTCAGTGAATACAAATGATATGGTGTCATTTCTCACTTTGCAGAAAAGGGAGCTAATACTTTGATATCTCAAGCGATCCCCTTGTGTGCCCAAGAACGAGGCTGGCAGGAAGTCATGTGTCTAGGTGAGTAAACATGAGATGTGACAGCAGCAACTCCCAAACAGTGGGCCACGAGAAAAAAGAATGGCACACTGCCAAAAAGAAATGACAGAAATAAGGAAAGGCATCCATGTGGATGAAATATCCAACTGCAGAAAAAGCATCCCTATGCAGAAAGCAAAGCATGTATAGTTTTTGTATAGTTTCCCTATACAAAATCTATCAGTATATTTCTTATTTTCAACAGTGGACATCCAGAATATTAGGTAAGGAAATCTTTTATATCACCTGCTACCTAATTTTGAATTTTTTAAAAAAAGTTTCCAGAGGAGGGCAACCAAAATGGTAAAAGGTCTGGAAGCCATGTCCTATGAGGAGTGGCTTAGGGAGCTGGAAATGTTTAGCCTTACAAAAAGAAGGTTAAGAAGGGACATGATAGCCATCTTTAAATATTTGAAGGGATGTCATATCGAGGAGGGGATAGGTTTGTTTTTCACTGCTCCAGACACTAGGACAAGGAGCAATGGCTTCAAACTACTGTACAGGAAAAGAGATTCCACCTGAATCTCAGGAAGAACTTCCTGACAGTCAGAGCTGGTCAGCAGTGGAATAGGCTGCCTCGGAGTGTGGTGGAGTCTCCTTCTTTGGAGGTTTTTAAGCAGAGGCTGGATGGCCATCTGTTGGGAGTGCTTTGATGGAGTTCCTCCATGGCAGGGGGTTGGACCCAATGGCCCCTGTGGTCTCTTCCAACTCTGTGATTCTATGATTCTATCAATCTTTAGGTATAAGGGAAGTGCTGAGCCATTACACTTCAGATCCTGGACTTACTAGGTTAACTGGGAACTCCACCTGGACTTAATGGTCTTAATAGGGAGAGGCTTTTTACATGTTTGTATGAACTGTACCCCAATGCATTGAGCTCCTTGGAAAACTCATTTAGAGTAAGTGCTGCCATTCAAATTTTGCTTCCTCAGCTCCACAAAGTATATCCTTCCTATTTCCCCACCCACCGCAATTGCATTTCTGTTTCATTGCTAAGGGCTACACTGGATTGTGGAAAAGGCTTTATAATAAATACAAACATGAATTTCCTATACTCATTTACTTAGGTAGGTTGAATATCTGAGTAAGCAATTGAAGAGCCATACTATACTCTCAAGAAAAGTAAAGGTGGAATTAGCCCTTTAAAGGATTTTCCCCCAAGGAATGTTAAGATTCAGAGTAGACATGGGGACAAATATAAAAATGGCTAGCTTTTTCCGACAAATATAGCCGATTCGTTCAATATTCATCAATCCGTATTTGTGGGTTCCAGAGACCCACCACAAATACAAAGGGATGAATATTTACCTGTTTTTATTCATCCTTCGTCTTAAAAACAAAAACAAAAACACCACCATTCTACCTACCAGCTGCCAATCAGCTGATCAGGGGCAGAAAGGCAGCCACCACCTCACACAGCTACCCAATATCACAGCCTACCCCACCCCTTCGTTTCCCTACCTTAGGCCCCATGTCACCCACCCCCACAGACACCCTCTTACCTTAATCGCTGCTGCCAAGGTCTTCTGGTCTCAGAGCCACGCATGTAAAAATGGAGACTGGCTGCCCTTTGCCTGCCTTAAGGGAATCCAGGCTGCCCTTTGCAAAGTTGGCAGCTGCAACTTCCCTACCCTAAATGAAACCACAGCCACCATCTTTGCAAAGGGCAGTCAGTCTCCCTTCTTACACGGCATGGCTGAAAAGGCCTGATGGAGACCTCGGCAGCAGCTATTAAGGTAAGGGGGTGTCAGTGGGAGTGGGGTGGGAGCTAAAGTAGGGAAAGGAAGGGGGTGGGGTAGGCTGTTGGGGTGGGTGGCTGTGTGTGGGTGTGGCTGCCTATTGGCTCCTGGTCTGCTGATTGTTGGCCAGTAGGCAGAATGGGCTTCTGTGCGTGTGGTAAACTCTCCTGGGGGGACCCAATTTGTGGGTGAATAACTTGGATGTCTGATATCCAATCTTCACCGAAGTTGACAGGCATATTGGGGAAGGACATAGGGCACTCTGTTATAATTCTGGAGTCTCTAAGTATCTGAGGGGAGATTTCCTGGGGGGTCCTGTTTGTGACTGTATAACTTGGGGGTCCATGATCCAATGTTAACCAATCTTTCAGGACTTGTAGGAAAGCATCTGAGGAAGCTTCTCTGCAAATATGATGTCTCTAGGTGGTTGGGGGCCAGTGTTATAGCCATTTAAATTGCAGATGAATCAATAGATTGATTCATTGATTCGTCAAAGAATATTCATATATTTGTATTCGTTGATCTGTTAACCTTGATGAATAATGGATCAAAACGAATCACCTTTTTTTTATTTGTCCCCATCTCTAATTCAGAGCAATATATGACTCAATAAAGTTCTGTTCTGTTTTCTTCTGTTGCTTCTCCAGACTTCTTCTTTCCTCTTGAAAGCGTTCACAAATTCCCAGTAGTCTCCGAAAGATAAAAATGATTTTTTTTCTCCTGAAAGTCCCATTAAATTCATAAAATGCTCATGTCATGGCTCTTTTAACACATGAAGGGTGTCCATGGCACCTTACTTATTTACAATTTTCTTATGGTCCTAGCAAATTTGACCCTGTGTTGAGAGGGTGTTTTGTTTTGTCTTCTTTTGTCTTGCTACATCCTCCCAACACAATCTTAAAGCTCCATTGCTTTCTATGCTCGGTTTGCAGGCTTCTTTGTAAAACAGGTCTCGGCTGTTTGCAATACAGATCTAAACTGTCTGCAAAACTGTCCCGAAAACATGGCAGTTGCCCAGGAACAAGAAAAGGATGGATCAATTTACATTTTGAATCTATGCTCAATCAGGTTGTCTATGGCTTCACTGAGGGCACTGAAAAAGAGAAGCAGGGTTGCTTTTTTTTTCTTGCAATCTTGCAATTGGACAGGGAAGTAATCAAACCTTCTGCCGTCTATCTTGTCTTCTAAAGGGACTGAAGAATTTTCTTTAAAGTGAAATGTTGGAAGTTCAGGAATTCTTAGGGGCAAAGGCAGGACACCACTAGACGTTGTACCAGAATCATGGCAAATCAGCATAGTTGGAAGTATGATAACTCACAATGAATTATCACATATGATTTACACTTTACATCCCAGAACTTTTTCCAAGGCATGCTTGTGCATCTGAAAATATCTATACATCTAAGAAGGCACAGGTGTAAATGTGGGTATGTTTTTGCTTTAGTTCCTAAAGTTCAACTTTAGCTTCTCATTAGTATCTGTCACCATCACTGTAACTTCATTTTCATTTTACATTTCATATTTATTTCTCTGAAAACCCAGCTCTATTCTCCTGCAAATTACTTCTGTATATGAAATATATGAAATTGGCGTAATTTCTCTTATGTACCTGTGGCTCCTCCTCCTTCTTGTAGGGTCTGCTGTCAAACACATTGGACAAAGACACTAAATTCTCATGCAATGTTAGAAGAGTTAACCTTCTATAAAGTTCCTATTTGGAAGAAATCTGTTATGTATCATACCTTGTTTGGAGGAAGTCTCACCAGTGTATCTGCTATGGTAACCACATGACTAGCTTTCTACCAGTGCTTCAGGGATGCTACAATATTGGATAGATACTCAGCTGGCAGATCTTCAGTATTGGACCATGTCTTAAACTTAGAGGTTTTTGGTCTGCTGTGTGGATATGCTGGTTCACATCTCAAGATAGTGACCTGACAATGTCATTGCTGGAACAAATCAGCCCAACCCCATAGCAGTCCCACTCCCAGCTTTCTGGCCCCTATCAAGAGTTTCTTCTATTTTTTTGGTGAGTGTAGGATCACTCCATTTTAGTTCATTTCCAGTGTGTGCAATCACTAGAAACAAACTAAAAGGAAGTCTTCCATTTTCAAATTTCCCATATTGTGAAGTAGAGAACCACTTCAGGATATTGGCAAATTAAAGGGTTCATCGGCTCCATGCAAGAGAACTGAGGAGGGGGGGGGGTTAAGCTTATTAGAGCAGCACATATGCTCTGCATCATATGTTTCTAAAAACATAAAAGACAAATGGAAAACCTCCTCCCAGAATTGGAAGGACACATAAGGGGGCAACAATGGATATTTTTTACTTTTCTCTTAAAGGTCCCGTTGAGAGCTTGCCTGCAGCCATATCTGACAGGTTCTGAACCAGACTTTTAAGAGAAAAGCAAGCCAAAATCCTTCTGATTGACCTCTTGTGTCTCCTGCTTCCAGTAGGAAGTTTTCCATTCGTCTTTTTTTAATGTGATGCAGTACAAATGTGCTGCCCTAAAATTTTAAAAACCCTTAAAAAAATCATTTCCTCAACTCCTCCACATAGTCAAGGAAGTATTTTACTTTGCCGGCATCTTGAAGTGCCCCTCTTCTTACACTTCACGATACTGCGAAACTGACAGCAAGCCAGTGCAGATTCAAAGATCATGTCAAATGGCAAACCAGACCTCCTAGTGACCCTATTTAGCCCACATCAGCCCATTCCAGTCAAGCTGTGTAGCCAAGCCTTAGAGATAAGATTGTCTGTTGTATGTTGTCAAGTTGGAAATGAATTGTAGAGACCCTGATAGGGCTTTCAAGATAAATGCAGTATTTAAAGAGTGGTTTTACCAATTCTGCCCCTATCCTACCCCATGAATTTTTATGGCTATGGCAAACCCAGGACTCCAGAGTCCTCATCCTGCAGTCTCTTCACTGCACTATAAAAGGTAACCCCAGAGACAAGATAATTTAAGTCAGTATGATGCAGATCCAAACCACATCAATACCATATAGAGCAAAAGCAGATAACAAGTGACAGAATCAGTGGGTAAAAAAAGATGCTTCCAGATGCATCATGGAATAGATATGGAGAGTTCATAGAAATGAATATGGCTGGCTAAATTACTTCTCAGTTTGTTCAAGACACGGTCAGAAAGTTTCAGTGACATCTTCTGCTCTCTTATTCCTAACTCCTCCTCTTCTGCTTTATGCCAGGAATATGTAGAACTTTTGCACTCCTAAAGAATAATATTGCACAGGCAATCTGACGGCCCCCCAAGGTTTCAGTGCCAAGCACACTTACTTGGATGTAGACTCAACTAAAATCAGTAGGACTCACTTTCAGGTAAATATGTTTAGTACCGAGTGCCAATATCCTCAGGCTTTGACTTCAGCTCTGGAATGACTATTTCTCCCCCCTCTGCCATTCGCCCTGCTGTTCCCTGCCACTTCAGGAGTCATAGAGCAGTGTGTGATCTTCCATACCATATGTTCAGCTGTAATAAGGAAGCTATAGACAGGGCGAAAAGTTCCCCCACAACATGTTACCTTCCCAAATGCTGCGCTGAGTAAGACAGATGCCAATTCCCTTCCACACGGGCCCGATGCTAATTACTCCCTTTTTGTTTTTCATGCCTGCTTGAAAAAAATAACCTTTAGAAAGGCAAGAGTTTTTGCTGACTTCTGGAGGAACTTCAAAATTGCACCCCACTTTTGATATAAGTGAGTGGGAGATCTACTGATTTGCTGGATATGGGAGCAGATGAACATAGGTTCCAGTTTACAAATTAACAATCTTAATAATTATAAAGATCTCATATGTGTATGTGTGTTTGAAGCTGTTAACAAATAAAGGGCTCTAAAAATACTGAGGGTTTCAAAAGGCAGTTTAATAGATGGAGCAGTCACCATCCCCTTCAGGGCTGAAGTGGGCAGACACAGCTTCCATACAATTCCAGTGGGTCATAAGGGTTTCTAATCCATTATGTAGAAAGGCTTAGGGAGAAAGTCAAGGGCAGAAGAGGAGAGATGAGTAAGGAGGAGCTCTTTCTTCCATATACCAAGGAGAAAGAAATAGAAGAGGGAGTTTCATCTCGCAATCATTTCTTCATTACCAAGGTGCTGCATGGGTAGCCTGAATGAGGACAAGCAAGTTGAAAATTAATCCAAATACATTAGTGTTCCTGTGGGTTGGAAAGCTCCCAGTTTGAATGGGAGTTTATAGCAAGTTCTGAGAAGACTGTGCTCCAGAAAAGTCACGTTCACAGTCTTTATGACTATCTATGCAGATGCAGTAAAGAATGTGAAAATCTTTATTTCAATACATGTCTCACAATCCCACCTGTATTTTCTTCTTGTTCTGTACTGAGTGGCAATATTTTGTTGTTTTGTCTTATGGAGATTTCTGTGTTTATTAAGGAAATTATTTTGCTTCATATTTTGTATTTATTTATGCACTCCAATTATTTTACGCATTGCCATGATCAAATAAAGCAGGTTTGTGCATTTTCTTTAGTTGTGTACATTTTTAGCCTTTTACATTTATCTAGTATGCATTCTTAGGTGCACAATTTATTCCTCTAGAATGCTCTGCAAGTTTCAGAAAGATGTATATTCTTGCACTGGGCTGGATTTCTTCTCTCCATGAGTCAAGAAAGTGGGGAAACACTGCCTTCAGCGAGAGGGCCAAAAGCTCTTCCTTCTCTTCATAGGTGTAACTTCATGACATCAATGTCATCTCCTTGACCATTGCATTCTTCACTGAAAACAAAGTCTCCCAGTAGTATTAATCGGGGAAGAATCTAACCTACACTGTTTTATTTCTCAATAAAGCAAGAATAAACATACTTCACAAGGGACTTCTTGACTTCATGAAGCAAAGAAAACATCCAGCACTCTGCTCTCTCATCTGCAGAGCAGGGGAAATTAAATGAAAAGGTAATTAGTTCAAGTTATTTATTGTTGATACCAAAAAGAAGGGGGGAAACTCAGGCCATTAGTTTGTCCTCTTCCTTTAAATGATTGCACTCGTGAAAAAAAAAGATAACTAATAGCAAGTTGGTGATGAATAATTTTCTCCAAGATGAACTGAAGATACCTGAAATGGCATCATTAACTTGCCAGAAAAATTATGACACAGTTGGCATTTCAGTTCAAATCAGCGAAAGATACCAGGAGCTTTAAGGTGAATGATTGAAGGTCACTGAAAGTATCCTTTTCTTTCTGTGACCCTCATTCTCTCCCCCACCTCTCCTTCCATGTATAAAAATTAATCCTGAAAACAAAACATACTTCCCACCAAACTGGAGGCAGCTGAAGGGATACTGTATGTCTAGAGTATGTTCTGTGGCATCCATGGAACTTCGCCACACTTTTTCTTGGTGCTACCCAGTACCTGCCTCCTCCTCACACTTGGGCAGCTACCTCACTTCATATATCGCTGGTTCAGGCCTATTAATAGTATCGTTCACATTCAAAATTTCCCTGTCTCCTTACTGAATAATGGCCGGAGTGGGCAGGATGCATTCCCTGCTGACACTGTAGTTTCACAGAGCAATCACTCCCAACACTCTCCCCAGAGATGTGCAGTAACTAGTTACAAATAACTAGTTATTTGTGTCAATTTCTTTTTGTAATAACTTAAACTTGTGATTGTTGTTACTGAACAAGAGGTAATCACAGTGTGTTTGCAGTGACTGTTGCTTTTATTTACTTATATTGCAAGCAAGTGGCCATTTGTTGTTGTTTAGTCATGTCGGACTCTTTGTGACCCCATGGACCAGAACACGCCAGGCCCTCCTGTCTTCCACTGCCTCCTGGAGTTGGGTCAAATTCATTCTGGTAGCTTTGCAGGCACTGTCCAGCCATCTCATCCTCTGTCGCCCCCTTCTCTTCTTGCCTTCACACTTTCCTAACATCAAGGTCTTTTCCAAGGATTCTTCTCTTCTCATGAGATGGCCAAAGTATTGGAGCCTCAGCTTCAGGATCTGTCCTTCCAGTGAGCACTCAGGCTTGATTTCCTTTAGAATGGATAGGTTTGTTCTTCTTGCAGTCCAGAGGACTCTCAAGAGTCTCCTCCAGCACCACAATTCAAAAGCATCAGTTCTTCAGCAGTCAGCCTTCTTTCCATCCAGCTCTCACTTCCATACATTCCTACTGGAAAAACCATAGCTTTGACTATACCAATGTTTGTCGGCAAGGTGATGTCTTTGCTTTTTAGGATGCTATCTAGGTTTGTCATCGCTTTCCTCCCAAGAAGCAGGTGTCTCTTAATTTCGTGGTTGCCATCACCATCTGCAGTGATCATGCAGCCCAAGAAAGTAAAATATGTCGCTGTCTCCATATCTTCCCCTTCTATTTGTCAGGAGGTGATGGGGCCTGTGGCCATGATCTTAATTTTTTGATGTTGAGCTTCAGACCATTTTTTGTGCTCTCCTCTTTCACCCTCATTAAGAGTTTCTTTAATTCCTCCTCACTTTCTGCCATCAGAGTGGTATCATCTGTATATTGGAGGTTGTTGATATTTCTTCTGGCTATCTTAAT
Organism: Pogona vitticeps; assembly: GCF_051106095.1. NCBI lineage: Eukaryota > Metazoa > Chordata > Lepidosauria > Squamata > Agamidae > Pogona > Pogona vitticeps. The sequence continues at coordinate 216,409,570 of NC_135784.1, read as the reverse complement.
TCCAGCTTGGGATTCATACAGTCCAGCCTTTCGCATGATGTATTCCACATAGAAGTTAAATAAGCAGGGGGACAATATACAGCCTTGTACTCCTTTCCCAATTTTGAATCAATCAGTTGTTCCATATCCAGTTCTAACTGTTGCTTCCTGTCCCACATATAGATTTCTCAGGAGATAGATAAGGTGGTCAGGCACTCCCATTTCTTTAAGGACTTGCCATAGTTTGCTGTGGTCCACATATCAAAGGCTTTTGCGTAGTCAATGAAGCAGAAGTAAATGCTTTTCTGGAACTCTCTGGCTTTCTCCATAATCCAGTGCATGTTAGCAATTTGGTCTCTAGTTCTTCTGCCCCTTCAAAATCTGCCTTGTATTTCTGGGAGTTCTCGGTCCACATACTGCTGAAGTCTGCCTTGGAAGATTTTGAGCATAACCTTGCTAGTGTGTGAAATGAGTGCAATTCTACGGTAATTGGAGCATTCTTTGGCACTGCCCTTCTTTGGGATTGGGATATAGACTGATATTTTCCAATCCCCTGGCCACTGCTGAGTTGTCCAAACTTGCTGGCATATTGAGTGTAGCGCCTTAACAGCATCATCTTTTAGGTTTTTAAATAGTTCAACTCGAATGCCATGACCTCCAGTGGCCTTCTTGTTAGCCATGCTTTCTAAGGCCCACTTGACTTCACTCTCTAGGTTGTCTGGCTCAAGGTCAGCAACCACACTATCTGGGTTGTCCGGGACATCCAGATCTTTCTGGTATAATTCCTCTGTGTATTCTTACCACCTCTTCTTGATGTCTTCTGCTTCTGTAAGGTCCCTACCATTTTATCATGGCCATCTTTGCACAAAATGTTCTTTTAATATCTCCAATTTTCTTGAACAGATCTCTGGTTTTTCCCTTTCTATTGTTTTATTTATTTATTTATTTATTTATTTATTTATTTATTTATTTATTTATTTATTTATTTATTTATTGGACTTATTTTCCTCTATATCTTTGCATTGTTTATTTAAGAAGCCCCTCTTGTCTCTCCTTGCTATTCTTTGGAAGTCTGCATTCAATTTTCTGAAACTTTTCCTATCTCCTTGCATTTGGTTTCCCTTCTCTGCTATTTGTAAGGCCTCGTTGGGCAGCCACTTTGCTTTCTTGCATTTCCTTTTCTTTGGGATGGTTTTTGTTGCTGTTTCCTGTACAATATTACAAGCCTCCATCCATAGTTCTTCAGGCACTCTGTCCATCAAGTCTAGTTCCTTAAATCTGTTCTTCACTTCTACTGTGTATTCATAAGGGATTTGTTTTAGATTATACCTGACTAGCCCAGGGGTTTTTCCTACTTTCTCCAGTTCAAGCTTGAATTTTGCTACAAGAAGCTGATGATCAGAGCCACAATCAGCTCCAGGTCTTGTTTTTGCTGACTGTATAGAGCTTCTCCATCTTTGGCTGCAGAGAACATAATCAATCTGATTTCGGTATTGCCCATTTGGTGATGTCCATGTGTAGAGTCGCCTCTTGTTTTGTTGGAAAAGAGTGTTTGTGATGACCAGCTTGTTCTCTTGACAAAACTCTATTAGCCATTGCCCTGCTTCGGTTTGAACTCCAAGGCCAAACTTACCTGTCGTACCTTTTATCTCTTGACTCTCTACTTTAGCATTCCAGTCCACTATAATGAGAAGAACATCTTTCTTTGGTGTCAGTTCTAGAAGGTGTTGTAAGTCTTCATAGAACTGGTCAATTTCAGCCTCTTCAGCCATGATGGTTGGTACATAAACTTGGATTACTGTGATGTTGAAAGGTCTGCCTTGGATTCATATTAAAATCATTCTATCATTTTTGATATTGTATCCCGGTACAGCTTTCCTCGACAAAAGAGTGAGGAAAGCTGTACCGGGATATGAAAGCTACTCCGGGACTATGAGTGCTACTCCATTTCTTCTACAGGATTCTTGCCCACAATAGTAGATATGGTAATCATCTGAATTGAATTTGCCCATTGCCATCCATTTTAGTTCACTCACGCCCAGGATGTCAATATTAATTCTTGCCATATCCTGTTTGACCACATCCAGCTTACCAAGGTTCATAGATCTTACATTCCAGGTTCCTATGCAGTACAGTATTCTTCTTTGCAGTATTGGACTTTCCTTTCACAAGTGGCCATACTATATGACAAATGAGGATTATAACATGAGATAGGTGCTGGTCCATGTTACTGCCTTATGCCCTGTTCTGGATGTTCAAGTGGCAGTGGGGTAGACAAGATGAGAATAGGGCATAGGATGGTGGGATTCAGGTCTGTGTGTTTTATTATAGCAACAACTCTAGAAAAATTGCTTTTAAAAAACTATCCTACCAAGTTCATGGCGGCCTACGAGTGCCATGCATCTGAAGTGCCACGCCAGTAACATGAAGGCAACATTTGTCTCCATCTGGTCTGGTAAAATTCCCCACTCACTTTTTCTCAAAAACAAGGAAAAGACAGAGATTTTTGTGAACTGTTACTGTCCTCTTCCAGAAAGTTGTCGAACACATCAGCCTTCAGAACTGCAAAGTCACTTCCTTCCCTTCTTCTCAGGTTGACATGATATCATATTTTAATTTCACTATGTAAATTTTACATACCCTGTTCTCTTTTACATTGAACTGATCAAAAAGTCATATAAGTAATTCAAAAGAATTTCAAATAACATTCATCCCAATTATTAAGTAATGCAGTAGTTCAGTCTAAGTATATTATTAATAAAGGCCAATATATTTCCGTGTCCCAATTTGTTTTCCTTCTGTTCTTTTACACACGTATGTGGGTGTGAACGTGGAAAGGTATCCCACCTGAACTGGGAGCTAGTGCACAACAAACCTGATCCAAGAGCTGATGCTACGTATGGGGAATGCTTTCCAAAATGCTAAAATTCCAAATAATAAAAGACATTTCTTTTGCTCTGCTTTTCTCACCAAAGATCTGATGGTCAGTATCTCAGCTCACTTGAAAGGCATACAGAGCACTTTCAGGTGATTTAATAGCCTGCCAATAGAGTAATCTTGTAAATCGTGAGAAGCATTTTGATGCACCATTAAATCAGCAGGGCTGGTAATCTAGAAAATAGCAAGGCAGGTTGCCGTAGGCAAGCATTTGGGCAGATCAATTCAAAGTTGGTCCATCTACACCTCGAGAACATATTGGTCAGAGGAACCTGACTCACATTAGAAGCATACACCCCCTACTGGCCTGTAATGTGGTACAAGGACTGTTGAACTGTGAAGTCTGCAATATTGCACATTGTCCTTCTGCACCATCCCACTCATAGGCTGGGATTTATGAAGACCCTGAGATAGTCTCTCATATTCACAGGGATTTTGCAGCATACCAGAGAAGAAGAGAACAGGTCCCTTTTGTGATAGGACTAGACTGCTTCATAGTCAGTTTGCCAATACAGTATTAGAGAATATCTCAGTGTCTCCATAACTTCCATTAATTACATAAATATGAACTAATGGTACATATTCCACATCTACGGACACACAGATGAACCTAATACAGCTCCAATGGAAAAGGCACCATTTGCTCTTCTAATTTAGGCAAAAACACCTCAGAAGCAAATGAGTTTTCAAAAATAAAACCCATGCTCCATAAACCTTTCCACTTGTGCCATGGGGGCCCATCTAATCAAATACAGTGCAAAGCAGTGAAGAAAGCATTTTGGGGAGCAGCTACTGAAATGAATTTCAAAATAATGAAATACACTTTCACGAGTGAATGTGTTTGGAGGGGCTGAAGGAGAAGATTGCTTTGCTAGGCCACATGAGCTTTATTTAAGAATTCAGTTGCAAAGACTAGAGCTTTAGGTGAACCTTAAAGACTTTTTGTGGTCTGCCAGGACTTGGTGTGATTCTGCTGCCAACTTGACTCCTATTGGTTCTATCCTGTAGCTTTTTAAAGAGCAATATTGCTGATTGTTTTTATTCTGATTGTGCATTAGGTTTGTTTCTGGTTGGTAAGATTGTGCCCTGAAGAGTCACTTATTAATAATAAGTGTATAATGTAACCAAATAATTCAGTAAATAACATCTGCACACTGCCTTTCTATCTTCATAGGTCCAGAAGGAAGAGCTCTGTGATGTGATGCTTTATTTATCCATAGAACAAATGGCCCCAAACAAGTTGCAACAACCAATGTTTTAAGGGTTGTCACTTTTACAGAGTAATTCCTAGAGCTCAAAATTGTAAAGCAGGGGCACCAGACTTCTGGTCCTCCAGATGTCTGGACATTCCTGCTGGCTATGTAGGGTGAGGTCTAAAAGCAGCTGGACATTAAAACAAACAGAAAGTCAAAGATGGGAGTTGGAGTTGGAGTATATGTTAAAAATATGCATTCTTGCACAGAAATACAGGAGGAGAAGATTGGATGTCCCATTGAGAGCACCTGGATAAATCTAGTTGGGGCAAAAAACAAAAGGAACTTGGTAGTTGGAGTCTACTACCATCCGCCCAATCAAGGAGAGGAAGCGGATGAAACTTTTGAAAAACAAATTGCAAGGATTTGAAAGAGACATGATGTAATTGGAATAGGAGATTTCAATCATCTGGATATATGTTGGAAGGCAAATTCTTCAACATATGGTCCTTCCAAGAAATTCCTGGCTTGTGTTGTTGACAATTTTCTCCTACAAAAAAAGTAGAGAAAGAAACTAGAGGATTTGCTATCCTTGACTTGACTCTAACCAATAGAGATGACTTGGTGGAGGAAGTGGCAGTAAGGGGAACTCTGGGCAAGAGTGACCATGTTCTACCAGAATTCTTGATTTCAAAGGAAACCAAAGCAGAGTGTAGCCATACAGATACACTAGGTTTTTAAAAAAGCCAGCTTTAATAATTTCAGAACAAGGATGAGTAAGGTCCCATGGCAGGAGAGCCTAACAAGAAAAAGAGTCCAAGAAGGGTGGGGATTTCTTTAAAAAGAAATTCTAAAAGTACAACTGCAAACAATTCCAACAAGAAAAAAAGGTAGTAGGCAGCAAAAAGGTTAGTGTGGTTTGATAAAAAGTTCAGGGAGAACCTGGGATAAAAACATGTATAGGAAATGGAAAGGCCAGGTCACCAAGGAAGAGCACAGACAAGTAGCGAGAAAATGCAAGGATGGCATTAGGAGAGCAACAGCTGAGAATGAGCTGATGCGAGCTAGAGACACTAAAAGCAATTAAAAAACATTATTCAGGTATGTGTGAAGCAAAAGAGAAAAGAAATAGTGGCATGCAATGAAAATGAAAAAATGATAACAGATGGCAAAGAAAAGGCACAGATGCCCAATTTCTATTTTAGCTGAGTCTTTTCTCATACGACAGACAAATGTGAAGTGCAAGTGGAGGGAACAGGATTGGAGTTGGAGATTGATAAAGAAATAGTCAAGGAATACCTTATCACCTTGAACACGTTTGTCGTGCATCCCCAGTGTCCCTAGTTTGTTTCCCTCAAACCCAAGTCCACACTTGGACACGACTTGCTTATTACTTCTTTCACCAACTACCACCAATGGATCTTGCTCCACTATTTACCATAGATGTTGCAAAGACACATGTATTCAAATATAATTATTTATTATTTTGTTGGCAAATCACATAAGTATTATTCATAGATGTTTTACTACATTGCACTCATTGCTTGGGTGTTAAACAAGTTTCTTTATAGGCATCATGTTTCATATTAATAACTGTTAATCACCGGAATGCTATCAGATGACTGTCTATTTATTATATTTCTATCTTTTAGCTATTCTTTAAACCATACACCAACTATACCACATCAACTTTCCCTTCTCTCTCATAAAACTCTCAAAACCTTTCCTCTCATTCCCTCTCTGTCTCCCAACTGCCTCTGTCTCCTGGACTCCGCCCTCCTGTCCTCTCATAGGCTCCAGTTCTAGAGCTCCACATGATGGACGGGTGGGACCTGGGCATTCCACCACAACGTCCAAATCTCGAAGGACGGATGAACTGCATCCAAGAGTTTTGAAGGATTCGGCTGAAAACTCTCAGACCTCTGTCCATTATTTTCTGGAAACCATGGGAAACGGGGGAAGTGCCAGAGGATTGGAGGAGGGCTAATATTGGTCCTATCCTCACAAAGTGCAAAAAAGAGTAACCTGGAAACTACAGGCCAGTCAGCCTGACATGAATCTCATGGAAAATTCTGGAACACATTATAAAACAGTCACTATGCAAGCACATAGAAAATAACACAGCAATAACTAGAAGCCAACATGGATTTGTGCAGAACAAATCCTGGCAAACTGATCTGATCTCATTTTCCGATCAGGTAACCTTCCTGATAGACAGAGGGAATGCTGTAGACATAGTATATCTTGACTTTAGCAAAGCTTTTGGCAAATCGCCCCATGATACCCGGATTAGCAAGCTAACTAATTGTCGGCTGGATATATCATGTATCAGGTCGATACACAATTGGCTACAGAATTGTACTCAGAGAGTGATAGTTAATGTTTCCTTCTGCTTCTGGGAGGAGGTAACAAGTGGGGTACCCAAAGGCTCAGTCCTGGGTCTGGTGCTCCTCAGCATTTTTAGTAATGATTTGGATGAGAGAGTGCAGAGAATACTTGTCAGATTTGTGGAGGACTCAAAATTGGGTACAATAGCTAATACCCTGGAAGAGAGAAACAAAATTCAAAATGATCTTCATATCCTGGAGTATGGAGCTGAAAACAACAGAATGAAATTCAACAGGGATAAGTTCAAAGTACACATTCAGAACGTCAAGATGGGGGATACCTGGCTCAGCAATACTACAAGTAAGAAGAACCTTGAAATTATCATAGATCACAAGTTGAATATGAGCCAACAGTGTGATGTGGCCACAAAAAGGTAAGGTAAAGGTTCCCCTTGACATTTAGTCCAGTCATGTCCAACTCTAGGGTGCGGTGCTCATCCCCATTTCCAAACTGTAGAGCTGCCGTTTGTCCTTAGACAGTTTCCATGGTCACGTGGCCAGCGCAACTAGACACGGAGTGCCATTACCTTCCCATCAAAGTGGTACCTATTTATCTACTTGCATTTTTACATACTTTCAAACTGCTAGATTGGCAGGAGCTGGGACAAGCTACAGGAGCTCACTCTTCTGACCTTGCAGCACAGAGGCTTCTGCAGTTTAACCTGCTACAAAAAAGGCAAATGCTATTTTAGGCAACATTAACAGAAGTATAGTTTCCAAATCCTGCAAGGTGCTAGTCCCCCTCTATTCAGCCCTGGTTTGGCCTCACATTGTGTATTGTGTCAATTTCTGGACACCACACTTCAAGAAGGATGTTAACAAATTTGAACAAGTTCAGAGGAGGGGAACAAAGATTATCAGAGGGATGGAAACCAAGTCCTATGAGGAAAGACTGAAAGAATTGAGCATGTTTAGCCTTGAGAAAAGAAGATAGAGGAGTGCTATTATAACAGTTTTAGAATACTTGAAAGGCTGTTATACAGAGGAGGGGCAGGATCTGTTCTCAATCATTGCAGAGTGGAGGACGCGCAACAATGGGCTCAAATTAAAGGAAGCCAGATTTCGGTTGACTATCAGGAAAAACCTCCTGTTAGAGCAGCAAGACAGTAGAACAGATTAGCTCAAGAGCTCCAACACTGGAGGCATTCAAGAGAAATATAGACAACCATCTGACAGATATCTGACAGATATCCTTTGATCTGTATTCCTGCCTTGAGCAGGGTTTTGGACTTGATAGCCTTATAGGCCCCTTACAACCTTACTATTCTATGATTCATTAATCAAGGAATAGTATTACAGTTCAAAAACTGAAAATTGATATCCTTGGTAGGGTCTGGAGACTGGGCAGAGCTTGGAAATTCAATTTTGTAAAAATAGTTAGAGTTCTAAGGGACAAGAGTAGTTTATTATCATTATAATCACTTTGGAAAGATATCTAGATTCTCTGAGCCACTGATCTTTCCCTCTTTTTCACCAGAATGAGTCACAAAGTGAGTCAACCCTTGAGCCTCGCATCATTCCTCCTATGCCCTTTGAAGGGGCTATACCCTTGTCAGTATAAAAGTGACTTTGTTTGTTTGTTTGTTAATTTATTATTTCAGTTTGAAGACTACCCCATAGTGGTGCAAACTCTGGGTGATTTACAATATGGTAAAAAATGCATGTACAGTTGTGCCCCACTTTACGATTACTCCGCATTACAACAAATCCGCTTCATGATGATGTTTTTGCGATCGCTTTTGCAATCGCAAAATGATGGTCTAAATGGGGGAATTTCACTTTGCAATGATCAGTTCCCTGCTTCGGGAACAGATTCTTCACATTACGACAATCTTTACAGCTGATCGTCGGGTTTTCAAAATGGCCGCCGGGTGATTAAAATGGCTCCCCGCTGTGTTTAGGGACAGATTCCTCGCTATAAAGGCACCGAAAATGGCCACCATATGGAGGATCTTTGCTGGACGGCGAGTTTTTAGCCCACTGGAACGCATTGAACAGTTTTCAGTGCATTTCAATGGGCTTTTTATTTTCGCTTTACGACATTTTCGCTTAACAGCAATTTTCCTGGAACGGATTATCGCCATTAAATGAGGCACCACTGTACACAAAAAAGTTATGTGTCATCAACTCAGAACTGACTTAGAGCGATCCTAATATGGCTTCCAAGCTACATTATATATTTAAGGATTGTTTTTACTGGAAATACACAACAAAAATAATGCTCTGTTCCTAGCTAAAACCTAACATTCAATAAAATTAAACAAATGAAAACAGATTTGAGCATCTCAGGGAGTTTTAAAAAGGCAGTTTTGAATAATAGAGTTTTTACTAATTTCTTAAAGGACAGAGAGGGAAGGTGCCTAATTAGTCTTCGTTGGGAGTTTGTTTCAAAGGGAAGAAGCCACAACACAAAAAGCACGGTTCCTTGCTTTGACTCTTTTGTCCTCCTTTAGTGTCACCATTTTTAACATCACAGACTGCAAGGAATGAGTGGGACAGGTGGCTGTTTTGTTAGAGAGGCATTCTGACATATATCAAGAGCCTACATTGTTAAGGACCTTAAAACATTAAATAACTTTAAAATTAATTATACCACAAGTGGTATACTACAAATACCTTTATTACTGGAAAAAAGAACTGGTGCTCAAGAACCAGTGACTTAGTGGCCTGTTTTTGGTGTAATTGGAAACCACCCTTTTCTTTTAGGAATAAAAGTCACAATAAACAAATACACTGCTTCTCATTCCTCCTGTTCCATGAACCAGAGAAGATTGGAACTCTCTGCTTCCAATTAAATTGAACTTAACATAGCTATTTCCTATCTAAACTTAACGGCTAGTCTGAGCTATGGTTTCATATCAAGCTGATCCTTAAAAGTTCAGCATGATCCTGGCTTATTTTTCCTGACTGTAGTTTATCATCATAATTCTCTAAATTCCTTTCTTCTGGGGGCGCCTTGGGACTGTATAACTTGGCTCTGCTTGAAGGAGGCACAGTGGAGGAACCAGATTTGAAATCTCTGGCTCCACAGCCAGATATTTAAACAACTGAACTATCCAGGGTTATAAAGTCACCTCTAAATTTTAATATGCTACTTGCCCTACTCTTGCTGCCAACATGTTTATATGATGAATTCAATATTTTCTTGTTTAGTAATTTGCAGTTGCTTTTTGCACATTGTTTTTAATTCTTGTCTTTTTGTTTGTTTAAGGATTTGTAAGCTGCCTTGAGTTCTGCTGCCAGGAAAAAGGTGGCATACAAGTGCAATCAATAAATACATTTGAGATGGGGAAAAAGCTGTTCCCTGATCTGAACGAAACCCTATTTGGATGGGAATTGGGATGAAGAGTTGATCCATATATTTTACTATTAATGTTCCCAGTTCTGTTAAGTGTCTTTGCTGTTATTTGGAACATCTGCTCACCCCACCCAGGCAACACACTTCCAGGTCATCTTTAGTTGCTTCCCCAGCAATTGCATGTAGTTTGTTTATTTTTTAAAAAATATATGTAACTTCTGGTTGTTGTAGGTTTTCAGGTCGTGTTCTTGAGGCTTTTCTTCCTAATATTTCACCAATCTCTGTGATCGGTATCTTCAGAGAACAGGAGTCGGAACTCTGTCTGTGCTCTGGTGCAGTTTGTGGGACAGTTTAAAATATATATCTTCCTCTGTGTCTGTATGTACAGATGTGCATGCCAGCCTTGATGCAGCGAGGTGGCCGTTTACTGAAGGGATTGGTACTTTAAGGTAGAAACCCATGAGAGCAACCAGAAGCAGCTGCTGATAGACCACAGCTGCCTCTGGCTAGGAATACAGCAGGTGCACACAGCTGGCTTGCAATTATTAAGGTCAAACAGTAATGAGAAACTATTAAAAGTGCAGCCAGGTATACAGGATAAGATACTTACCTGGAATAGGTTGCCAACAGATGCAGCCAATCTTCTGTGCATAATAAATCACCCTACTTTTGTCTTCCATTTGCTTCATATAGACTATCCAGTGCTGCATTCTCTTCCTATGGTGGTCTACCACATACTACCAGATCAGAAGGGGGACAGGAGAGCTACAGCTCTTTTCTGTTCAGGCTCCACAGCAGTCACTTGAAAATGAGTTACACTTTTCACTCCAGTGGGTGAAAGGTGTAACCAGAGATCATATGAAGCTCTCCACAGATACAATTAATTTGAAGATTTATTTAAATCATGACGATTTATTTAAATCACAACAGAGAAACATGAAATAAGATTCAGGAAATAAACACACAATATAAAAGAAATCAAAGGAGAATCAATCAATTTCTAACAGAATACAATGTAACAGCAAAATGAAACGTGCAAAGCAGCAGAACTACCAATATTAAAGTATCAGATAAACTACAATTATGCAAAATTAGCCACAGTTAGCCCTTTATAAAAAACACTATATTTGCTCCTAACCTTCCCCCAAGTCCTCTAGTTGAAGCTCACTATGTTCTAGTGTAGCTGTTCGGCAAAAGATTAAGAAAAACATCTATGAAATGAAAGTGAATGAAAGTGACTCTGAACCCCCAAGCAACAATTGTTTCTTGCTCCACTGATGCCCCCAATTCTCCTACATTTTGGTTGGCTTCCTTACCTCCATACCTAAAACTCAGTTCTGTGTTGGTAGATGGCAAGTTGGAAGAGAAAGTGTATTGCACCAGTTATGTTTGTTCCCAGAAAGCAAAGCATCCCTTTGTCCTGCAACACACCATGTGACTATAGCATCTTATCAGGGTGCACTCTGGGCCTCAAGCCACTGAAAGTATCCAACCCCGAGACTGTTAACACTGTTCCATTATCTTCCAGCTTAGCCAAAGCCTTACTGCCAGAGAAATCATGTATCTATACATCTCTCTCTCTTTTTTTGCTCATTCTGTCATGCAAAAGTCCAGGCTGGGAGGAATCGCCAGCCCTTTTCACCAACAGGAGACAGTTGACTACGCTATGTATGAAACAAACCAAGTATATCCTCAATGCCATTCCATACGCAGACCATTCCACAGGTTGGTGTCCAGTCCAAAAACCATTTTATCTGTACACCAGTTCAATCCATATGTTCGCAGGCCTTTTGCCCGTTGTACCCTTATGTCTTAAAGTAGGACCTGATTTATATCACTGAGAGCCATCTTCTATTAACTAGCAATCTTTTAAATATTGCTACTTAACTGGTGGTTATCGTTGCATCTTATACACTGAGCTCTTTCCCAGAGGACGTGTCAGGGTTCAGTAGATGAAGCACCAGGACCCAGTCCAGAGCGGGACCACAGGAACAAAGTAGAACCAACTCCACAGCCCAAGCAGAGACCAACCAGCTAGGGTTTTGAGTCCAAACAGCAGCCGGCTGGAAAGATGATGCAAATGGTGATCAGACAGTCCAGGGATCAAAGCCAGGAGGAACCGTATCAAGGAAGTAGGGTCCAGGGACACAAGGAGAGTCAAGGCAGAAATAACCAGGCAAGGCAGGAACAAAGAGGTTGACAGGTGAGGCAGGAATATCACCACAGCATGGCCAGAGACCTTTGTTGCTGAAAAAAAAGGGCCTGCAGGGAAGGCTTGTTCTTATATAGACCAGTCCTCAGCTTCCCCAGGTGGCACTCCTGAGAAGTTGGGCAACAGGTCCATGGAAAGGGCCCAGTCCTGCAATCCTTAGAGCAGTCCTGACAGGACACATCAGAATGTCTCTCCACAGCTGAAGGTCTTCACTCATAGGCTGGACAGCCATCTGTTAGGGTTGGTTTAACTCTGGATTTTCTCCTACTGAACAAGGTATCAATGTTCTCCAGGAACTGCTCCAGCTCTATGATTCTACAGTCTATGATCTTTCCTCCTTTAGATATTACTTTTTTCTCTGCCTGATGGAAATTACCAGTTTCCTCAAGTCGGGGAGCAGAGCAGCAACGCTGTTGAAAGCCATTTGCAATTTTGAACAGAAAAACATGTAAGTTTCCATTATGTTCAAACAAATTTAGCCAAATGAAAGCATTGCCAAAGCAATGTTTGAATTGTGTATAAATTAAAGCATGAAAGCATCTTCTCCCTCATTTTAATTGCTAAAATCCCTCAAGGGGGTTATATATTAGATGAAGGAGGACCCTTAAAAGGATCTTAATATCCTTCAGGGGGAGAAGTTGATAGAAAGACGCAGAGTGATTTTGCCTTTTGTGTTTTACAGACACACAGAGTTCAGAAAGCATTTTGACAGACATGCCACTTCTGAATCCTTACTATTTTTCTTAAAAAGCCTGACATAGTCAAATCTTTCAGTAGCTCAGATGGTGCAAATTTCCTGTGATGCTTTGGCAAAGAGCTTACACTTCAAAGAACAGCAGCAGTTGGAATGAGAAGTTGGAGAAATTGTCCCCTGCAAAAAAAAAAATTAAAATTTTTTTAAAGTCCTGCATTCTTGTCCCAAACTGCATAGTATCATAGAATAATAGAATATTGAAGTTGGAAGGGGCCTATAAGGCCATAGACTCCAACCCATCCGCTCAATGCAGGAATACAAATCAGAGGATGTCTGCCAGGTGGTTGTCTAAATGCCCCCAGTGTTGTAGTGCTCATCTCCTCTCAAAATAATTGGTTTCACTATCTTGCTGCTCTAACAGTTACGATTTTTTCCTGAAATTGAATCAAAAACTGGTTTCTTGTAATTTGAGCGCATTGTTCTGTGCCCTGCACTCTGCAGTTATTGAGAACATATCCTGCCCCTCCTCTGAATGACAGTCTTTCAAGTATTTGAAAAGTGCTATCATATCTCCCCTCAGTCTTCATTTCTCAAGGCCCTGTTCTTCCCAGTCTTTCCTCATAGGGCTTGGTTTTTAGACCTCTGATCATCCTTGTTGCCCTCCTCTGAACTTGTTCCAATTTGTCAGCATCCTTCTTAAAGTGTGGTGTCTAGAAGTGGACACAAAACTCAATATGAGACCTAACCAGTGCCAAATAGAGGGGAAGTAGTAACTCATGGAGACTATACTTCCATTAATGCAGCCTAAAATATCATTTGCCTTTTTTATAGTTGCATCATACTTTTGGCTCATATTCAGCTTATTGCCTATGATGATTTCAAGATCCTTCTCACTCATGGTATTGCTGAGTCCAGTATCCGACGATCTTGACGTTTTGCATTTGTTTTCTTTTTCTGAGTTGCAGTACTTTGCACCTATCCCCAGTGAGTTTCATTCTTTTGTTTTCAGCCCAGTGCTCAAGCATATCATGATCATTTTGAATTTTGTTCATGTTTTCTAAGGCATTAGCTATTCCCAATTTTGTGTCATAGAAAATTTGATAAGCATTCTCTGCACCCCCTGATCCAGGTAATTAATAAAAATGTTTAAAAACAGCACTGGGCCCAGGACTGAGCCCTGGGGTACCCACTTGTTACCTCTTCCCAGTTGGAGAAGGAGCCATTAATCAGCACCCTATGAGTATGATTCTGCAGCCAACTGTGTAGCCATCTCACATGTCTTCTATCCAGCCCACACCTAGTTAGCTTGCTAGTCAGAATATTACTGGGCACTATTTCTACAGCATTCCCTCTATCTATCAAGGAGGTTGGCTGATAGATGAAATCAGATTGGTCTGACAGGATTTGTTCTTGACATATCTGTGTTGGCTTCTAGTTATTCTGCATAGTTTTCTAGTGATTACTTTATAATCTGTTGCAGAATTTTTCCTGTGATTGATGTCAGGCTGACTGGTCTGCAGATCCCAGGTTCCTCCTTTTTGCCCTTTTTTGTAGATAGGAACAACATTAGCCCTCCTCCAATCATCTGTTACTTCATTCATTTCCCATGAGTTCAAGAAAATAATGCACAGTGGTTCTGAGATTTCTTCAGCCAGTTCCTTGAATATTTTTGGATGCAGTTCATCCGGCCCTGAAAATTTGAACTCATTCCAGGAACTAAGGTACTCCTTGACTATTTGTTCATCAGTCTCCAGCTGCAATCCTGTCCCCTTAGAAAAGCTTCTTTTTCTTCCTCCTCCTCCTCCTCTTTCTCCTCTAGATACTTAACTCGGTGCAACCTATACAGAAGTAAAAAAGGACACAAGGAATTAAAATAAATAGTTTACACAATCCCAGGCTCAAATAGTATGTCCTTTAAAATGTCACCAGTCAATGGAATGGACAAATTCCCCAGAAAGAGTCATACAGAGATAAGATCGTGTTGAGGGAAATAGCATTGACTGAAAGCTTAGAACATTTTATGGCTGCATTAGAAAGAATTGTTGCAGTTCCTTATATTTTTGTGAATTATTGCTAAGGCCTTTACTTGAGGGATGTGATACAACTTTTTTTTTTTGTAAAAAAAGGGCTGATTATCCAGCTTATTTTTAGTTTGAAGAGCTGATTAAAAATGCTGCAGCCTGACTGCTGACTGGCACTGGTTACAGGTAGCATAAAACTCCCTTACTAAAACAGTTTCACTGGCTGCCACTCTGTTTCTGGACCCAATTACAAGTGCTGGTTACTAATAGAGATGGGTGTGAATATAAAAACATATCGGCTTTTTCGACAAATATAGCCAGTTCGTCATATATTCATCAATCTGTATTCGTCAAATTTTAAGTCCCGAGGAATACGGATCAATGAATATTTCCCCCTTTTTATCTGTACCCATATGAATAATAATAATAAAAAGCAATCCTATGGCTTTTCCATTCTGCCTACCGGCCCACCAATCAGCTGATTGGCAGGCCAGTAGGCAGCCACCCCCACCCCACACAGCCGACCCCATCCCTTCCTCTCCCTATGGGGATAGGTGCAAAAAAAATGAAGTCTAGTATCAAAGTTAGCAAAAAATTTTGTTTAACCTGCCCCCATTTTTAGAATTGCCTTGTAGAATATTGATTTGCGCTCCTGAACAATATTATAATTGCACTTTTGAACAACAATGCTTAAGCTTAGACTTTTTTTAATGTTTTAAAATTATTTCTGCTCTTGATTTTAATATTGATATATGTTCAATTATTTTAATAGTTTTTTACAGTATTTTAAAACTGTTGATTGAGTAGTGCTAATTGCTGTGAGCTGGCTTCCGTCTTCTGTGGCAGTGGTTCTTAACCTTTGTTACTCAGATGCTTTTGAACTGCAAATCCCAGAAACCCCAGCCAGAACAGTTGGTGGTGAAGGCTTCTGGGAGTTGCAGTCCAAAACTCCTGAGTAACCCAAGGTTAAGAACCAGTGTTCTATGGGAAGAAATAAATAAATAAATAAATAAATAAATAAATAAATAAATAAATAAATAAATAAATAAATAAATAAATAAATAAATAAATAATGTTGCATCTAACTAGCACTCTCCTATAGTTTGGTTAATACTACAGACTCTTGCAGCTGGATTCCATAATCATTTGATAAATATTATCATGTTAATCATTTTATGTGTTGGCCCTAACTAAGCAAACCATGAAAAAAATATTTGAACATGTATGGAGTGTGTAACAAAAACACTTGATGTCGGCTTTCCAGTTAAAGAGTTTATCTTCCTTTCAATGTGCTGAACTATCAAAAAGTTTAAAAAAATTAAAGAGCAGACAAGCCAAAAGTGATTTGGGTATATTGTTGATTCATATTATAGAATGTATTTGCTCTGATCTATAGTCCCTTTTTTATTTTCTTCCTCCATTGTAAATGATATTATGATGGTGTTCGGGATTATGATGACACCATAGGAAGAAAAAATATTTACTAATTATGCAAAGTATATAATTAGTTTAGCAAGATCTATGTACATTTCTCTTACTGATTATTAAAATACAAGACTTAAAGAGACAAAACTGACATACTAACACGTCACTATTATGGAGAGCTGTACTTTCTCTGATATCTAGCATTGTGTATTAGATAAACTGACAGACTAGGACTCATCATGGCAGGGGACACCTTGGTTCGAATTCCTGCTGAAACCTTGGAAATTCACTCAGGGTGGGGAATAGGTAAAGCCACTCCATAGTTTGAAAGCTCTATTATTAAGGTTGGTATAAGTTGTTTCTGACTTGATAACATATAACAACAACTCTGCCTAACTGCTGGGCCAGTTACATTTAATTGTGTGCATGTATGTTTGCAGTTCAGTAACTCGTTAAATCTAAAAGTTAGTCCTTCTGGTAGTAGTACTAAATAGTATCTCCTAAATTACTGAAGTCACTCTCTCTCGCTTCCTTTTTCTTATTTATTCCCTATTATTGGGAAATCGTGTGCCATTTTTGTTTGAAGAAAATTAACAAAAAACCTGTGTGAGAGGTATACAGTGAGAATAACCAGGAAATGTTTACTGGGCTGGAGCAACAGGGCTCAGGAGCTTGATCTCCCACTGTGCCTTCAGGGAGAAAAGCTTGTATAGCTTTGGGCAAGCTGCACAGTCCTAGAACACCCCCAAAAGAAGGGATAGTTTACCCACTTCTGATTATACCTAGAAAACCCTGTGAAGGGTCTCCATAACTCAGAATAAACTTGACAGCACATAATTATTGTTAAGGATAGGATTTGGCTTCAGAGTTTATTTGGATTCCAAAGTGAATTGGGAATATTTGTCCAATTCTAAAGCGAGGGACATGGTGGCACTGTGGGCTAAACCACAGAAGCCTGTGCTGCAGGGTCAGAAGACCAGCAGTCGTAAGATCGAATCCACACAATGGAGTGAGCGCCCATCGCTTGTCCCAGCTCCCGCCAACCTAGCGGTTCGAAAGCGTGCAAATGCAAGTAGATAAATAGGGAATACCTAGGTGGGAAGGTAACAGTGTTCCGTGTCTAGGTCGCACTGGCCATGTGACCACAGAAGATTGTCTTTGGACAAAACGCTGGCTCTATGGCTTGGAAACGGGGATGAGTACCGCCCCTCAGAGTCGAACATGACTGGACAAAAATTGTCAAGGGGAACCTTTACCTAAAGCAATCTGAAGTGAAGTGAGTGAGCATGAAGCAGTGTTTAAATCAAAGCAGGCTTATCTGAAACATTTAATATTCCTTTGAAACTTCAGGGAATTAAAAAACTGAGAATTTAACAAAACCACTTGTGGCGTTCGCCCTTGTGACTCCTGCTTGTCTTTCCCTCACAAAGCCTCTCATCACATTCTCCTCTCGCTGCCACTGGTGGATTACCTCAATCCACAATATAAATGATGTTTGTCTGAACACTTGACGTGTGAACAGAAACAAAACTTATTTATTAAATTGAAGCAGATTGAATAATAACAGAAGTTTCTCAGATAAATATTATACACAAGCAAATCATCAACAGTTCTCTCAGTACATACTTCTTTTCTCTTGCTATATCATTACCACCTTCTCTACCTAATTTCCTAACCAGCTCTATCTCTCAGTATCTGTTCCCTCTCTCTCTGACTAACTAGTCCTCTGACTCCTCCTTCTCCTGCCAAACTCAGGTAGCTGCTCACTCTGCCTCTCCAGTCCACTCATAGGTTCATGCAAATCAGCTCATGAATATAAATGGCATGAGTGACGTGGGTGATCATCACACTACTATTATTGGAAAAGGAAATAATATTTTAGCAGAACCAAGAAGCACAAAGCAGAAGACTGGCAGTTCAAGTGCCAGTGAAAAGCCCAGGCTCTCCTGCAAACCTTAATTGTGGCACTGCTGAGAGAATATTCCCCATTCATTTACTGGGTGGCCATTTTGTGAGGACAGCATGTTTAGAAGAGAAGGAAACTCACGTCATTTTCATTTTCAGGACATGGGGACAATTAGAGGATTTTCTTCTTTTCTTCTTTAGATCAGATGTATGCGAAATCTGTGCCATTGTTTGGGAATTGAATGGGGTACTTCACAGCAGCATTAGGAATAGGACCTAATAACTATCTAATTAACTTGGCTCCTGGCCATTGGCAGGATGGAATGAAGGAACGTGATGGATGCTTTGGAGGCTAAGAATAGTTTATTCCACTGAATTTTACCACCCAGCCCATTTCCAGGTCAGAGCCATTTATTTTACCCATTTTCATGCCCCCCCATTCAGACATATGTATATACAAATGCTTTGGAATGTTCCAATACATACTGAAGCTGGCAAGCTATTGATCAGCTCAAAGCAAATGGAATCCATTTTGTAAGACATATAATTCAGACTGAATCGAAGCGGGTGATATTAACACATCTCTGAATCTTATTAACATTTACTGAACAGAGGTTGGTCTAGAATTGACCCTGGAAGTTCTGCCAGCTCTGTCATTCCATATGAATAGCATTTGTTGGCTGCTGAGTGCTTGTAACATGGAAAGCTAGCTTTTAGTTGAATAGACTCCATTGGTCTGTTCCAGTGGACAGACAAATCTAGAACTTGATCCACCAGTACATGACTCGCAAATCATCTGAAGCAGTGGCCCATCTGGAATTAACCTCAAAATATGATACAATACTATATACATGCCCATATCACCTACACAGCACATCTGTTAATGGCATGGCTCCTAAGAGCTGTGATTTCCCAGCACTTTAGAGTGCAAGTGAACTTCGAAAAACCTTGACTTTAACCAGAAGGGGTTTTGTAATGGAATTACCTACATTCAGTGGATTGCATCCAATATCTCTACCATCTGAACACAAAGATTCATTTATGCCCCTAAATAAGATTATAAACTAAGTCTGTAATGGAATTTTCTAAGAATAGTCTGCATTGCACATACAGTGGAGTATTGTCAGATGCTGTATTTCCCTGAAACTTAGTAAATATTGCTAATAGCTGTTACCTACAGATTATAACAGGCAAATGATTGTGCAACCCCGCTATTATTTCAAAAAGGAGTATTTCTGTATCTGTGGATGCATGAATTAAAGATAGAGGATTAAACTCTCCTTTTGGATATGTATGAGCAGCAGCCCTGCTGACTTTGAGAAAAAGTGGTGCTACACTATTTCAGGGCACCTGAGAAAACATTCTCCTTAAATGTTCCACTAATAATCTTTCAGACAGATTATAGAGTTCATATGTAGAGGATGTATGGCTGCAGGCAGAAATACAAGGACAAAAAAACCCCTCAGTCCACAAGTTTGTTATCTGCCTTTAAATCCCATGGCAGGAATATCACTGTCTTCAAAAATCAAGCCATGTAGTGTGTGTTTTGTCATTGCTTTTCCAAAAGAAAAAGTATAAATGCCACAGAAAATGCCTGCTGGTTTGTGAAAATGTACCCTATTTTTCCATTTATAAGATGACCCAAAGTATAAGACCACCCCCCTTTTCTAACCCCAAATTAGAAAAAGTAGGGATCAAAGGACTCCCTTTTTGCTAAGCCCTGCGCCTTGGCAAAAGACAAGGAAAGCGGCTGTCAAAGTGACTGCCGCTTTTCCTTGCCTTTTGAGAAGGCACGGAGCTTAGCAAAAAGGAAGGGAGCAACACCTCCCCTTCCTTTTTGCAAAGCCCTGTGCCTTTGCAAAAGGCAGCTGCCTTCCGTGTATAAAACAACCCTATTTTTTTTCTCAAATTATATAGGGAAAAAGTGTCATTTTATACACAGAAAAATATGGTAAGTTGGATCAATTATCCTTTTTTAAAAAAAATTAAAGGTCAGTTTTACCTATTTTCTTTTAAAAAGTACACTGTTATGAGGATGTTGAATACTTTCTAATTTTAAAGACCTCCCCAAATTTATTTATTCTGAAGCACATACGGTACACATACACACACAATCCTGCTGTTAAGCTGTACATGCACAATAAGAATGACATACTCATCAGTGTCAAACCACTGCTAACTTAAAGGCACATTGTCACAGAATAAAGACAATTTCAAGATGCACATGACTTTGATACACTGTGATAAAGTAACATGTACTCCAAAATTCTCAAAGTAAGACTTTAAAGCAATGTGCTGCCACTGATTACATCATACCTTATGCACAGATAGAACTGCATTTCAGGATTTCAGCTGCAGTGATGCAATAAAGTTGCTGAGTGTAGAAGCAACTAGCCCAGTAACTTGGGAAGGCAAATAGGCACTGATGTTTGGAGAAGAAGTACAGTGGTGCCCCGCTTGACGACGATAATCCATTCCAGGAAAATCACTGTTAAGCGAAATCGTCAAGTGAAAAAAAAAACCATTGGAATGCATTGAAAACCAGTCAATGCGTTCCAATGGGGAAATACCTCATCGTCCATAGAGAACTGCCGATCAGTTGTTTAAAAACGCTGTCTTCCGGAGCAGGGGTCCGGAAAGCAGCCATTTTGAGAAGGGAGGGAAGCCATTTTATGAAGGGAAGCCATTTTGCGGAGCCAGAAAAATCGTCGTTTAGCGAACAAACAGTTCACGAAGCAGGCTCCTAATCGACGTCAAGCGAAAAAACCCCAATGGAACCATCATTTTGCAATCACAATAGCAATCGCAAAAAGCTCATCGTAAAGCGATTTTGACATCATGTGGGGTAAGCATCAAGCGGGGCACCACTGTATTCTGTTTCAGGGAAGCACGAAGAGATCAATGGGCATGCTTATCATTTTACTATCTGTGAGACTCCATCTTCTCAAAACAAGGGCTAAAAAGAGATACAAAGCTTGAACAGCACTCCTGAGGATACTAATACAATATTATAAAGAATTACATATGTGCACTGTCTTTTGAGAAATGTATAAATATGAATCACATTGTGGGTAATTTTGTACTTTCAGGGTGACCACAGGATAGAGCAAAGGGCACAGAGGCAATAATAGGACAGAGTAGCACCCCACAGATCACTGAAGCTGAGTCCAGCATTTGCAGAGCATGAGGAAAGAGGAAATAAATCAGGAAGAAGCTGACTTTGGGGCTTCTGAAAAGGGTGGTGTTCTGCTTTGTATCTTAGAAATTATCCTTCCTTGTCTTTTATATTGCAATGTTGTTGATCAACTAATTGAAGTCTATGGCTGCAGCTTCACTAAGTTCAGATCCAGAGAGCAGGAGGAGAACAGATGGGAAGTGTGGTTCCTACATCACCTTTGCAAGAAGGAATCAAAGGCAACTGTGCCCATCATCCTCATTTGCTCCTGTCCAAGTCCTGCCTGAAGAAGTTGAGACTTTTTCCTTTCAGATGGAACAAAAGGAGAAAGATAAAAATAGACATACAATGCCTAGCTCTGCAGACTGCCACCAGAGCCCTTCCATCCTGCCAGGACCATTCAGTCTAAAACCTGCCTATGTCATTTGCATTTTCCCATTCACAGGAATGGGATCTTCATAGAAAAACAAAAATAAACAGATAGCATCAAAGACCCACAGGAAGGTCAGGTTGGAGCAATAATCAAAAGGGCTCATGGTAGGCTAGTAACAATCTGTCTGCCCTTTATTTGGCCACATTGCAGTTCAGAGAAGCCTATGCATATGTCTATTAATAATACTACCACAATAATATGATAGTATTTTCGTAACGTGTCCTAAAAGCTGTTGACCTACGGGGGTCTTTGTAAGAATGGGGAAATGAATTCATTCATTCTTTCATTCGACTAAAATATGTATACCTCACCTTCCCCTAATAAAGACCCAAGCCAGCTTACAGTATTAAAAACTGAGAACAATAAATTATTACATATAAGATTAAAAACTAGTAGAATAAAAACACTACTAAAACCACATTAAAACATAGAAACACAAAAGTCCTATTTTAAGAATTGCTTCTTAAATTGCTAGTCACTAGGGGAAAGCCTTTCTGAAGAGCAGGGTCTTTGTTGGTTTGTGGAAGGAGAGCAAAGAGGAGGCCAGCCTGACTTCCCATGGGAGGGAGTTCCACAGTTTGGAAGCAGTGACAAGAAAGGCCCTCTCTCATATTCACACCAAATGCATCAGGATGAAGGCTTCTTCTGACAATTCTTAAACCAAGGCATTCTCATGAAGGGAGACTGTATGTGAGAATCCCACCAACATTCTGGTCTCATCCAAGGTTCGTACTTGGTTGCAACATTTCAGCCCCTTCCTGTTAGCTGGCTGGATGATTCAATGCTTTAGGGCTCTGGTTGAGTTCAATTCCCCATTGTGCTTCGTGTGATAAGAGCTAGCCTGTGTAGTTGTGGGCAAACTGCACAGTCCCAGGACACACCCAGAAGAAGGGAATGATAAACCTGTGTGTTCTCTACTTTGAAACCCTGAAAAGAGCTGCTGTAAGTCAGAATTAACTTGACAGCACACAATACATCTACACAGACATATGGGATTGTGTACATATTTCAGTACAATCTTTTCTTATTTTAACACAGTGGCATAAGCATGTCTGTGTGCATTTTCATTATACACCTGCTTGTGTATAATTCAGAAAGCAATTTTGACACATGATATCCTTGTGATTGTGGGAAACCAAAAGCGATGTTCATAAAGGGAGCTTTATGAATAATATTGCACATCACTAATGGGGTACATTCATAAAAAAAATTTTTGTTAATGCAGATTGCATCTCCCCCTTTAGTATTCTTAGAAAGAAACTTAACATTGCTGCTGTTTTCAAGGGATGAGAGACCTGCCTTGGGTAGCTTGAAGCCATTGGTTTCTAATACAGAATGATGGAATGGAGGCATCCATCCTCCCCCTGCCCCCAGGGATGGCACTGTATTGTAACATCAGGATAATCCCCTTGTGCCATTCTACTCCTGGTTTGAAAGAAGCAATATTGTGCTGATCAGGGCAGCTATGTCACCATAATGTATTGGCAAAAATGTTCCTTCCTTTTATTTAAAGCAAAAAAGTCTCTGCTTCTTCATCCTTAACATAAGGATGCCCTAGGGCTGGGATTTCCAGATTTCTTGGACAACAGATCCCATTATTCCTCATTCTGGGAATTCTATCTGACTTACAGACACCTAAATGCAGATCACCTGCAGGAAAAGGCCTGATCTGGAAGGCTCTGAGGCATAGCGATTTCTAGCTCCCCCCATTTCTTGTTCCTGCCCCAGTGCTAACTAACACCTTTCTTTTGAGCAGGAAGCTAGGCAGAGCCAGGGCTAGATAAGTCTTGAAGCCTTTCAGTTTACACCTTAACTTGCAGATAATCTACATTTAGGTGTCTGTAAGGTGTATGTAAATCAGGCAGAATTCCCAGAATAGGAAATTATGGGATCTGTAGTCTAAGAAATTAAAAAAAAATCACATCCATGGTAAACCTCACTCCTGAAAGTTGTTGAAAATCAACACACATTTTTGTAGGCTGCAAATCGCTATTAAGCCCAATTTGTATTATAAATGAATGGATCCCAAAAATAATAATAATCATATGCCATCAAGTCAATTCCGACTTATGGTGACTCTTTTCCAGGGTTTTACAAGTAGAGAATACTCAGTTTACCATTACCTTCTTCTGGAGGTGTGCTGGGACGATGCAGCTTGCCCAAGGCCACACAGTCTGGCTCTTCTCCTGGGAGGCATAGTGTGGATTTGACCTCCCAACCTCTGGCTCCACAGCCAAATACCCAAACCACTGAACTATCCAAACAGCTAATGACTCCCTGTAGTACCATCCATACTGCTTTAGTATAAACTTGAGTACAACCCATACAGAAGAATAACAGAAGGAGGTGAGACAGTGATTTAGATTCATCAGGGAAGACTCAGAATTGGTGTGAAAACATACACACAGCATTTGAGAGCATCCTTCTGCTCCTTAATGTGCTTTCCTCCTGTCTTCCTCCACCCCCTTTTTCACGCAACAGCTTTCAGAATTGAATGGCTGATGATAGCAAGTAATTTTGTGTCACTTACTGGGTTCGCTCTGGGATTAATTTGTGCTATTTAAACAAAGTGGGGAGGGGTCGGCCCTTTTTTGCTGATTCTAAGCTGCTTGCTCTCTTTTATCCCTACATACTCTAAGGATTATTTCCTTTTGTCAAAAGTCAAAAGAGATGGATTGAAATACACACACAAGGCCGGTGCCAGGCTCTTTTGCACCCCAGGCAAGACTAGCTACTTGCGTGCCCACCAACCAGTTTTAAAAAACAGATAAATTGTAGGAAAAACAGAAAGTACAAAAGTTGAAATTGTGAAAGTTTCATTTTTAAAAAACTGAGAGAACAAGTAATAGAACAGTCTTCAGTTTTCTTAAATGCAAAACAGTTTTAGCACACAAATCATTTTGAATAATCCTATGAACTGTAATGTCTCTTAAATGTTTCTATTTTTGCCACATCAATCCCTTTTCTTTTGCAAATGTTGTCACTGATTCCTTGTTCTGTCTCAAAGTTTGGTAGTACGTATTTCTAGCTCCTTTGTGATCTCAGTAGCATCCATCAAAACTTGTTGAAAACCCGCATCACACCTACAGCCCACAAAGTAATTCTTAGTCACTTGCAATTGACTTGCAGCTGAATTTAAATCATTTTCCTTATTTTGTAATAGCTTGCTTGTAAGATTAATTTCAAAAAGAATGTTGTACCATGTAACAAGGGATACCACAAATTTAAACTTAGAAATTGCATCAGCAAGGGCCTTAGCTTCAATTTGAGAAGTATTTCCAGATAAATTCTTTAGGCTTGGTTCATCAAAGATCTCTATTAACGCATCATATCTACTACTAAGATGATATTTGAGGGGTTTTAAAGCATCGATCCGACTCTCCCATCTCATTTGCCCCAGTGGCTTAACAGTTACGCCTGATACATGGCTAGTTAGAATTTGCCAATGCGAAGTCAATGCAGAGAAATAATTATATATCTGTTGAATCAAACTGAAGGAACTTGTTTCTTCCAGACAACATTTAGCGGCATCATTGACTACCAAGTTTAAAGAGTGTGCATTGCAGAGCATGAAAAAGGCACATAGATTTATGTCTAGGACTCTCTTTTGTACAACATTTTCTTTGCCTTTCATGTTACTCCCATTATCCTAACCTTGACCACGCATATTGACAATTGGTAATCTCATTTGCTCAAGGTGTCTGTCATTATGACAGAAGAGTTTTTATCATAAATGCACCTGTAGTGTCCTTTAGTGGAACAAATCCCAAGAAATGTTCTTTTATCATAACCTCAGGTTTGGACATCTCAGTATCTGATGGTTTGATCACATTGACAAAACGTACAATCATTGTCATTTGTTCAGTATGACTAACATCAGGTGTGCAATCTAGAATAGTATTTGGCTGACTTTGTATCTGCTAAAATTTTCTGCTTTATAGCACCTGCTAGAAGTTGTATAAGTTCATTTTGGATATTTTTTCCTAAGTAGTGAACCATTGTTTCTTCATTTTTAACTCTGCACAAGGTTTCATTCATGATAGGATCAAAAAGGGCTAAATATTCTACAAACTTTTAAAAGTTTCCATAGTTACCACTATACAACTTTTCAGTAGTACCACAGAATGCCAATCTAACCAAAGCAATTAAGCATTCCAAGATTTGCTGCCAACATTGTTCTTCTTGCCGGATTTTCTGTTGGTTAATATCATCAACTGTTTTTCTTTTATATAAATTCTCTCCAGGCCTGGAGAGAATTTCTAAATGGAGAGGATTTCTCTCATATGAAGACAGAATTGCTCCAATGTTCTTCCAGTCTTTTGAACCTTGTCCTTGTAGCACTGATGCTGTGGTCCATATTGTACTATAAGCTGTCGCAAATTATCACTGCAATAGTTAGGCCAGTTAGCAGGATCAGTGTAATCCAAGCTGGGCACAATATTATCTTCTTTTGCAGTCATTGAAGTCCTCTCACTTTCCTTGAAATCCTCTTTTTCTTCTGTATGTTTTACTGAAAGGCCTACAAATTGTGAAAATTCATTCTCAGAGTTTATATCATTTGTAGAAGGAGCACCATGTACAGCTTCCTCGGCGGTAGTTTCAACAAGGGTATCGTCATGTTCTTGTTATTTGTCTGCTTTGTCTGTGCAAAGGTATTTCTGGAAGAACCCCTCTTGCTTTGCTTGTTCCTTGGCTCTTTTTGCCCTTTGCTTGCGGAACTGAGCTCATTTTTTTTATCAGCCATAGCTCTTCCTCAGATGTAGACAATATTTTATATGTGTAAGATCAGTCCAGGGATAAGCCAGAATTGTAGTTAGCAGTACCCACTTGGTCCAAGCCAAGCAAGACCAGGAGAAAACTGGGTTTAGGGTGGAGCACTTGATTTCTGAGCAATGTACAGATTTCAGAGTAGCAGCCCACCTGGTTGATATTCTATAAGTGAGTACACACACATTTTCAGGCAATTCAGAAAAGTGCCCATGGTCATGACTCCAAAGAAGACTGCTTAAAAACTTTAATTTAAAAAGACATTCAGAAAAAAATATTATTATAAATCACATAATTAAATTTATGGGAAATGACTACCAGGTTGCCATTGTAGGAACTGTCCTCATAAGAAAATAAAAGAAGCCATGTTGGATCAAGCCAATGACCCATCCAGTCCAACACTCTCTGTGACACAGTGGCCACACAGTAGTGTAGAACATGACTATACCCTCTTATATAGATATATAGAAACATCCTATACCCAGCAAAGTGAAAGGAAAGTCTGATGCTGCAAAGAAAAATACTGCATAGGAACCTGGAATGTAAGATCTATGAACCTTGGGAAGCTGGAGGTGGTCAAACAGGAGATGGCAAGAAAAAACATTGACATCCTGGGCATCAGTGAACTAAAATGGACAGGAATCCGCGAATTTAATTCAGATGATTATCATATCTACTATTGTGAGCAAGAATCCTGCAAAAGGAATTGAGTAGCCCTCATAGTCAACAAAAGAGTGGGAAAAGCTGTAATGGGATATAATCTCAAAAATAATAGAATGATGTCATTATGAATCCAAGGCAGACCTTTCAACATCACAGTAATCCAAGTTTATGCACCAACCACCAATGCTGAGGAGACAGAAACTGATGAATTTTAAGACTTACAACACCTTCTAGAACTGACACCAAAGAAAGATGTTCTTCTCATTCTAGGGGACTGGAATGCTAAGGTAGGGAGTCAAGAGATAAAAGGAACAACAGGGAAGTTTGGCCTTGGAGTTCAAAACGATGCAGGGCAAAGGCTAATAGAGTTTTGTCAAGAGAACAAGCTGGTAATCACATTCTTTTCCAACAACACAAGAGACGACTCTACACATGGAAATCACCAGATGGGCAATACCGAAATCAGATTGATTATATTCTCTGCAGCCAAAGATCGAGAAGCTCTATACAGTCAGCAAAAACAAGACCTGGAGCTGATTGTGGCTCTGATCCTCAGCTTCTCATAGCAAAATTCAAGCTTAAACTGAAGAGAGTAGGAAAAACCACTGAGCTAGTAAGGTATAATCTAAACCAAATCCCTTATGAATACACAGTGGAAGTAAAGAACAGATTTAAGGAACTAGATTTGGTGGACAGAGTGCCTGAAGAACTTTGGATAGAGGCTCATAACATTGTACAGGAGGCAGCAACAAAAACCATCCCAAAGAAAAGGAAATGCAAGAAAGCAAAGTGGATGTCCAATGAGGCCTTAGAAATAGCAGATAGGAGAAGGGAAACAAAATGTAAGGGAGATAGGGAAAGTTACAGAAAATTGAATGCAGACTTCCAGAGAATAGCAAGGAGAGACAAGAAGGCCTTCTTAAATGAACAATGTAAAGAAGTAGAGGAAAATAATAGAAAAGGAAAAACCAGAGATCTGTTCAGGAAAATTGGAGATATTAGAGGAACATTTTGTGCAAAGATGAACATGATAAAGGACAAAAATGAGAGAGACCTCACAGAAGCAGAAGACATCAAGAAGAGGTGGCAAGAATACACAGAGGAACTATACCAGAAAGATTTGGATATCCTGGACAACCCAGATAATGTGGTTGCAGACCTTGAGCCAGACATCCTGGAGAGTGAAGTCAAGTGGGCCTTAGAAAGGTTGTCTAACAACAAGGCCAGTGGAGGTGATGGCATTCCAGTCGAACTATTTGAAATCTTAAAAGATGACGCTGTTAAGGTGCTACATTCAATATGCCAGCAAATTTGGAAAACTCAACAGTGGCCAGAAGACTGGAAACGATCAATCTGCATCCCAATCCCAAAGAAGGGCAGTGCCAAAGAATGCTCCAACTACCGTACAATTGCACTCATTTCCCACGCTAGCAAGGTTATGCTCAAAATCCTACAAGGTAGGCTTCAGCAGTATGTGGACCGAGAACTCCCAGAGGTACAAGCTGGATTCCGAAGGGGCAGAGGAACTAGAGACCAAATTGCTAACATGCGCTGGATTATAGAGAACACCAGAAAGTTCCAGAAAAATATCTACTTCTGCTTCATTGACTATGCAAAAACCTTTGACTGTGTCGACCACAGCAAACTATGGCAAATCCTTAAAGAAATGGGAGTGCCTCACCACCTTATCTATCTCCTGAGAAACCTATACATGGGACAGGAAGCAACAGTTAGAATTGGATATGGAACAACTGATTGGTTCAAAATTGGGAAAGGAGTACAACAAGGCTGTATATTGTCCCCCGGCTTATTCAACCTATATGCAGAATACATCATGCAGAAGGCTGGACTGGAGGAATCCCAAACCGGAATCAAGATTGCCAGAACAAATATCAACAACCTCCGACATGCAGATGATACCACTCTGATGGCAGAAAGTGAGGAGGAATTAAGGAACCTTGTAATGAGGGTGAAAGAGGAGAGTGCAAAAAACTGTCTGAAGCTCAACATCAAAAAAACTAAGATCATGGCCACTGGTCCCATCACCTCCTGGCAAATAGAAGGGGAAGCTATGAAGGCAGTGACAGATTTTACTTTCTTGGGCTCCATGATCACTGCAGATGGAGACAGCAGCCACGAAATTAAAAGACGCCTTCTTCTTGGGAGGAAAGCGATGACAAACCTCGACAGCATCTTAAAAAGCAGAGACATCACCTTGCCAACAAAAGTCCGAATAGTCAAAGCTATGGTTTTCCTGTAGTGATGTACGGAAGTGAGAGCTGGACCATAAAGAAGGCTGACCAGCGAAGAATTGATGCTTTTGAATTGTGGTGCTGGAGGAGACTCTTGAGAGTCCTCTGGACTGCAAGGAGAACAAACCTATCCATTCTAAAGGAAATCAAGCCTGAGTGCTCACTGGAAGGACAGATCCTGAAACTAAGGCTCCAATTCTTTGGCCATCTCATGAGAAGAGAAGACTCCTTGGAAAAGACCCTGATGTTAGGAAAGTGTGAGGGCAAGAGGAGAAGGGGACGACAGAGGACCAGATGGTTGGACAGTGTCATTGAAGCGACCAACATGAATTTGGCCCAGGTCCGGGAGGCAGTGGAAGACAGGACGGCCTGGAATGTTCTGGTCCATGGGGTCATGAAGAGTTGGACACGACTAAACAACAACAACAAATTTCTTCCCAGATTTAAAGAGAGTCTGAGCAATCTTGAAAGAAAGAATAAGACTAGGGGAATTTGCCTGGTCCAAGTAGCCATCCCATGCATGAATCTGAGATTTTTCCAAGATGTTCCTATGGTGTCACTGATATTTCAAGAGTCCAGCTGCATGACTGTCCTGGGTAATGGGAAATAGCTGGAGAATCAGACATTGCAGCTATTCTTCAGCAAGACAGACAGCTCTTCCCATTGCTCAGCTTGCGTATTGGAGCAAAACATGTTGTGAACATCTTCTAAGCCATGTGGCAAAAATTAATAATAATTGTGTGTTGTCAAGTCAATTCTGACTTATGGTGATCCTTTTCAGGATTTTCCAGGAGATGTTACTCAAAAGTGAATTACCATTTCCTTCTTCTAGGGGCACCCTGGAACTATGCAGCTACTTGAGCCTGCAAACTCTATACAGGCATTCAAAGAAGAGTTAATTTGAAAGAATGACCATGAGGAGATACTTGTACAGTGGACCCTCGACTTACTGATTGCTCCACTTATGTACTTTTCGAGTTACAGATTTCTCCGGCCGTAAAATTTCACTTCGACTTGCGGCCGGAGAATCGACCTACGGACCGGAAAGGGGAGGTGGGGAAGTTCCAAATTCAAATTTGGCGCTTTCCCCACCTCCCCTTTCCAGTCTGTAGGCCACCAATCATGCTTCTGGATGCCTTCCAGGGCTTCTCCGCTGCCATGGGAGGCATCTCAGAGGTCCCCCCCCCGCTGCTGATCCTGCTTCAGAGGCAAGATTGGCAGAGGCAGGGACCTCCAAGATGCCTCCCATGGTGGCAGAGAAGCCCTGGAAGGCCTCTGGAGGTCCCCCCCCCACCGCCGCCACTGCTGGGAGCCACGCTGGGCGATCCCGGACATGCTCCAACCCCTGGATTTCCCCCGCTGCCGTTGCTATCTGAGCGCGGCATGGCATGGCTCCCAGCAGCAGCGACGGTGGCGGGGAAGTCCAGGAGTCCGAGCATGCCCGGGAGTACAGGTGTCCAAACAAGGTGCTGCTTTTTTCATTTATTTTCTTTTTTTTGGTGGGGGGTATTTTTCCTTCGGTGGTTACAGATTAATGGGTTTTCAATGCATTCCTATGGGAAATGGACCCTCGACCTACAGACTTTTCGACCTGCAGCCACCGTTCCAATACAGATTAATTCCGTAAGTCGAGGGTCTACTGTAGTCTGGTCATCTGCCTTTACTGTCTCATGTAGAATCCTATTGGCAATTTATATGTGCAAACATTAAATCATGTAACTCACAGTGGCAAGTTGCCACTAAGTAATGAGGTGGTGTCATGTGATGAAGTGCATACCTGAGTGTGCAATAAGCACATTCATCATAATGCAACAGGTGCCTCCTGAGTTAGTAACAGTTTTGCTGAAGTGAGTTATGCAATTTAATTTAATTTAATCACATTTAAGTTACCAACAGGGTTCTGGGCCATAATATTCCGGTACTGACTTACAGTGATCTTTTCCAGGGCTTTCTAGATAGAGAAAACTCAGAAGTGGTTTATCATTCCCTTCTTTTGAGGATGCTGTGGGACTGTGCAGCTTGTTCAAGACCACAAATCTGTCCCTACTCACATTGGAGAGTCAAATTTCCAACCTCTGGCCCTACAGCCAAAGACCTAAATGACTGGCTATCCAGCCAACTTGTTCTATTATTGTTTCAAAACATTGATTTTTTAAAAGAAATATATAAGTCACAGTTCTGTAATGTTTTTGTTTGGAAGAGGGACACTTCTAACTTGCCATTTTTTAGATTCTAGAAACCTTGGAAAATGATGTCGATGAATGAGAGGGCAGTGTGAATGTAGGTCAGTTTTGTTGAATATTCTTGTTCAGGGTCTCTGTGGACTTTTAACTATCTTGCCATTTGACTCTTATGCTTTTGACATTCTGTACTGTTGCACTTCTGTTCAATTTTAACAGGCTTTTCTACAGCAATTTTTAAAACAGTGATTGAGAAACCATGTGCTAGTCATATAAACACAAATGGAAACCTTGCAATTCTTTTGACTGCCCATGAAATTCCCTTGGAATGTAGAGAGAGGCCTTCAAATTCATGTTGAATTTTGCTTCCAGCAATATTCTGTGGCTACTTTGTAGAGTCTGGGAACTGAAATAAGATGAAACCTATGTAAGAAGAAGGACTAAAATCTGAGAAAGATGGCACATTTATGAACAATCATGTAGTGGGTCTTATCTGCCAGTCAGCTGTCTTTCATGGAATCACTCAGGTGATCATGAGCCCTATTTAACAACCAGTGCATGACTGGTCACATGAAGCACAACCTGCTGGAGCAGGAAAAATGTTTATAAATTGTCCTTACTCAATTGTTTTACCAAATACGATTCTGGGCAAAGTATATAATTTAATTATATATATAATTCTTTCTTAAATCCTGGAGTTAATATCCTATATATTCTGTCATGTACATAAATGAATGCTGGGTCCCAATTTATTTCTGATCAATACATTAAAAGGAATCACCTAGAATGATTAGGGCCCTACTCAATGAAACTTCCACAGATTCTTACACTTATTCAGGTACTGGATCAATATGGAGACAAAACAACTATAGAAGGTCTAGATAACATTGTTGAATCATCAGCCTGGTTTGGGCAAGAAATGTCTCCATGTAGGTTAGGTGTCAGAGGGCATTTCCAAACTCTAATTTCAAATCAAGCTGTTTCTCCCACTCGTACAAGCTGTCAAGGAGTCCTCTTAAATATCTGCCTCAGACTACAATTTCTGACCATTACCCCCATTGCCAGTAGACACCCATGGTCTACAGGTATAGTGTGGAGACTTACTGGTTCCATGGATAAGAGTTCAGAATGGCTGTGTCGTTTCCAGCCATGAGACTATCCAAGATGCTGATGTTGTCATCCATCCAAGTCAATTCCTTTTCCCTGCTGCTTGCTAATTTCTCTGCAGTGCTTTCCAGAGCCATTGCTTCTAGAACAACTTTGCCTTTTCTTACTGGTTTCTGCCTGAGTCATGGGAAGGACAGAAATCTGTGGTTAGTTTAACAAATAAGTAGGTACAAAATAATATGGTTCAGGAGGCTAAGGTTACATGCTTCTAAGGGATATAATTGTCGTCATACCTGGGAAGTTATATTACTGTAGTTTTCAAGTATCTGTGAGAAGCTATTGCCAATCCATTTTGCCTTTAACTGCATGCCAAATGAAATAAATTCATAATAAGTAAAGAAACCAATAGAACAAAAGCAACCATATATCAACACCACCTCATTTGCCATGAGAAGGGAAACCTTGAAGGACATTAACATCCATCACCTGGGGCAATATGAGTTTAGGAATATGGCTGCAGAGCCAGAGGTTGGGAATTTAGTTCCCCACTGGGCCTCCGTGACAGGGGGCTGGGCTTGATGATCCTTTGGGTCCCATCCAGCTCTGCAATTCCATGATTATACTGTATGATTATACTGTAAACTTAGTAGTGATTCAGAATAAATGGATGTTAGAGTTCCTAAAGTCACTCAGTACAGTAGGCATAATATTTTTCTCTTTTAAAAAAATCAGCATTAGCTAAGTCAAATGCCAAATATCCATGTTAACATCACTCACTACTAGCGATTTTTCCAACAGCTTCCCCAATGAGGATTAGCATTTAAATTGGCCCTCAGTTGCAAATTTCCAAGTGCAGAATGATAAAATAGTGCAGAGGGGGTGAAATCGCATTTTTTAGTAATGAAGGGACACACATTCTTTCACTGTTCCATTGCCATTAACACAAATGCTGCATGTCTGATTAATCTTAATATTTAGGATAGGAAATACTATATATTTAAATGTAGAGATAGGAGAACACAAAGAGAAATGTATAGGTCTTGGGGTAGAAATTCAAAAGGAAAAAACCCAGCAACCTCAGTTTGGCAATTCTTGTGATTCCCTTGAATCTTCTGCTATATGAGAACTACCACATTCTATTTTAAGGCCGTTTTGAAAATCGCCAGCCCATAAAACAAGACAGAAATGAATGCTGACACAAATGAACTATATCTACCCAGATGCAATTTAAAAAAAAAATCCCTCCTAGACTTATACAGCTGCTTCTGTTTTTCATCTCTTCATACAAAATATAATTTGCTCCATATCAGAGTAATGAAATAAGCATAATGGTGTTCCTAGAATGTAGCCTGAAGACGCATGACATAACGGTGAAGCTAAGCAGTCACTGTCTAGCAGATGCCTGGATGACAAACCCCTTAAAATAGAGCCTCTCTTCTTGTCTTGAGTTTTGGGGTGGGGTGGGGTGGGGAGACAGGGTATATGCAAGATCCTAGTTGCATGGAGATAGTTCAGTCCCCAGAATCTCACATTTCGACAGAAAAATGCTCCATGTTTGAAATTTTGGAAACTTTGGAACATGTTTGAAATACTGCCATTTTTTAAATCATAGAGCTCAAAGTTTTCATGCAGTATATGAGAGCCTTGAATCATGGTATATATGATATATATCTCTATAGATATAGATGTCTCTATAGACAACAACAACAACAACAACAACAACAACAACAGCAGCAGCAGCAGCAGCAGCAGCAGCAGCAGCAGCAGCAGCAGCAACAACAGAACTGCAGAGCTGGAAGGGACCTTATAGATCACTGAATCCAGCCTCATGTTAAGGAGACCCAGTGGGGAATCAAACTTTCAATGTCTGGCATCTCAGCCAGATTCTAAATATAGTTATATATTTCTATGGCAGTCATGCAGCATGATTAATCCAGCTGGAATTCAAATGATCAAGCTGCAGTAATGTTGCTGAGGCGAGCAAGGAGATGCATGCAGCATTGTGACTACACCATCATACATGTTCACTGTATCAGACAATGGGATGGAGGCAGAAGAAATAAAGTGCTAAAATGAAGCAGGCAATGGAAGAGTTAGTGATGGATGGAAGGGGTTTTCTACCCAAGGAGCACCCAGATTGATATGGCTAACTTGAGCAATATAGGACTAAAGAAGTAATCTGTCACAGATATGGAGGAATCATGGTCCATAATCTATAGCAGCCATTCTCAACAGGGGCCATGTGGCCCCCTTGGCGCACCTGGCCCATTTGAAGAACACAAAGAGAAATATACCAGGGCTCATCAGGCGAGTCCTTCCTCTCGGTCCCACCATCTTCACAGATGCATAGAGGAGAGAGCCGTCTCTGTTGCTGCTCACAGACTTTGGAATACACACACACACACACAGAAGGCCAGGCTGGCCCCATCTTTGCTGTCCTTCCACAAGCAGGCAAAGACCTTTCTCTTCAGACAAGCCTTCCCTCAATAACTAGCTACCTGCGTGCGGTTTTTCATCTATATTGTAATGTGTTACTGCTTTGAATGGATTTCTAGTACTACTTGTGTTTTCCATGTTTGTGTTTTCCATTTCTCAAAGTGGCATTGGTTTTTATTTTTTTAATTGTATATTTACTGTTCTTAGCTTTAAATATTGTTTTTTAATGATGTTAACTACTGTTGCATGCTCCTTGCTTTCTACTTTAACTATTGTATGTCACTCTTGTAAGCCACCTTGAGTCCTTTTCAAGGAGAAAGGCAGAGTAAAAAATATTTTAAATAAAATTTAAAAATGAAAATTCTTCACACACCATTTTATAAATTTCATTATGCAACTTATACAATCCCGATTTAGGCTATATTTCTTTCAATAGTGTTCATGGCCATGGCCAAAAAAAAAACCCATTGAGAATGGCTGCTCTATATAATCTATGGTTAAAGGATCTTGAGAAGACTGGGCATTATCAGGTTGGTGTAGAGATGTAAATCCTCATTTGTCTTCTCCTTACAAATGAAGATGAAGAACTACCAAAACACACACACACACAGACACACACACACAGACACACACACACACACAAAACCCTGCCCACCTGTCCCAATCAAAGGGTAAGGTATTTTGTGATTCTATCACTGAGAACAGAGAATGCAGAAGGATTTCTGTGTGTGTGTGTGTGTGTGTGTGTGTGTGTGTGTGTATGTGTGTGTCTCTGTGTCTCTGTGTCTCTGTGTGTGTGTGTGTTCAAAGTAAGCAACACAGGACAAAGTAATGGTTGAATGAAACTAACATTTCATTGCAAATAACACCACTTGCACAAAATGAGGGCAATTGTTGGATAATGCATGGACTTTGAAAGATCAGAAATACAGGTGAGGGCATGTTTTTTTTCTTAACTAAGAGAGAAGACACTACCATTGTTCTGCGCTTGCTTTGTGTGTGGGTGAAAGAGAGAGAGAGAGCATGCATTTTGATTCTCAAAGGCAAAGGATACTTGTTTAGGGCAGACAGAGAAGTTAAGCAGAACTGGATGAGAAAAATACTGTACACCACTCCCTACTCCCAGCCTGGAAGCAAGGGATCACTGCAGGGCTTGAACATTCATCAAAGTCTCACCATGTTGGAACATACTAGTTAAATTAATTACTCACTTGCTCACTCGCTCACTTTATTTATTTATTTATTTATTTATTTATTTATTTATTTATTTATTTGCTTGCTTGCTTGCTTGCTTGCTTGCTTGCTTGCTTGCTTGCTTTATATCCCACCCATTTAGACCGAAGTCTACTCTGGGCGGCTAACAACATACAGGAATAATGAAATAATATAAACAATGACCTTTAAACCATAAGGATAACAATAAATGATAATAACACACAAATAAAACTTCATTGCAAATTTCTTTCCACATGCCACAATAATCTAGACAGCAACACAGATTTCACACACTAAATCAACTTCTCCATTGGATAATGATGGGCTGGTAGTTACAAAGTTATTCCATACCTGTTTCTCTTCTAATGCTGATGTCATCTTGCATGAGGACACTCTAGAGAGGAAGAGTTACAGTCTGTACCGATTGGCTTCCTAGGGGTTCCCAACATGTTGTTCATCCTAAAAGGCACAAGGGCAAATGTCCATATAACAGCACTGCCCTTCCAAGACTGCCTTTTAAAACTTGCCTTTAAAGAGGAGTGAGAGACAAATGCTGTGAAGTTTTCTTCTTCTGGACCTGCCAGATGAAAGATGGGTGAGAAGTAGCTCTTCATTTCCAGAGAGACCCCCAAAACTGCAATCTAACAGGTAGAGTTCTCCTTTCCTCGAAGCATACCAAGCAAAACATCACCTGGAAATGTTGGCAACTCTTAGATTGTACTTGTGAAGTTGTGTGTTTGTGAAAAGGGGATTTTGCTGTTGTTCTTGAGAAGCGTGTTGAGTCCTCAAGTTTCTGATTCCACTGATGTTTTGCACTGACTATCTCTAAAATAGAAAATATGCAAGGTGCAGTTTCAAAATGGAGGAGGGAGATTCTTGTTAAATTGTAAAAATATATTGCTGCCCTTTCTGAAGATATATAAGAAGGGGCTCTATCAGGGCTTTGGCTAGCTTCTCTTTGCTGAATGTTGGCCAATGGGAATTAAGTGGCATGGTTAGGGCCTCATCCTTCTCACCTTCATGTGCTTCATCCTTCTTTATAAACAGCAGAACTGAGGATTTTTGAGAAATTCAGCACCAAACAGGAATTGAAAGAAATCTCCTGTCTTTAAACACCATGTAGCGGAGAAGTAGTCTAATGCTCAGAGCTGAATTTCTCAAAAATCTCTCAGCTCAGGAATAGGGAGCATTTCACTTTAAAATGTGTCACTCATTCCTATCTAATGATGCAATTCATTTCATTCAATGGTAGACTTCCTGTTCTTTTATTTTTCTTGTGGATCTACCACACACACTAGATCTCTGCAGGGAGCCTGGGTGGATTTATCCAGGGGATGCTCAGTGAATGTAACCTGGAGGTTAATCCTGTTTATATCTTACATATCACTGAGTCACTGTAGTGATGCTTATATATCTCATGTCTCACCCTACTGGTGGAGGTGAAGGATTTTAATTTTTAACATACACACACAAAGCTTATGATGCAGAACCTGTGGGGTTCTGTGGGATTGATTCTCTCACGGCATAGAACATATTGGACCACCTCCAACTCTGAAAGGAAAATCTTATTTAGATCAGACTTTGCACTTTATTTGCCCTGAAGGCAAAATCTTATTTAGAGCAGACTTTCAGGTCCCAGAAACACCCACATATACAACTTTTCCTACACAGGAGCTCTGACATCTGAGAAGCGAGACATGCTGTGGCATGTCAAGGGCAGTCTTGGAGAAGCTGTGAATCCAAATATTATTCTTTGTGAATGCACACTAATGGGTGCTGAACAAGCTTATGGGCCCACCATTTGAGCCATTAGCCACAGTGTCATGAGTGCAGCTGAAGATCCGGAACCTGAGGGGTTAACTGTAGCTGAGGAGAATGCTGAGCAATCAGAAATACAAACAGTTGAATCGCCTCCAGATTCTCCACCCCCAGTAGACAGGCTTCAGGCCAGGCTTCGGGGAAGACTTATGACAAAAAGGTCAGAGGATTGCTTGAAGGCTGCCTGCAGAAACATCCGATCAACTAGCCCTGAGTTCTGACAAGATGAAAAGGCTTCCAGAAGTTCAAGGGCTGTTTTACTATATAAACAGCTCTCAGATGGCTGAAAATCCATGGAAGCAACAAGTCAAACCTCTGGCTTGCATCCATGCTCCTGACTACCTTGAACCTTGTTCTCAGGACCCTTGGTTTTGAACTCTGACCCTGGACTACATTGTACATTTTGGCTTTGGACTCTGACCCTGGACTACGTTGTGTGAGTTGCCTTTGGTATTTGGATATCGGCTCTGCATTCTCTGAATTTCTGACATAGGACTGGCTTATCGGACTCTGCTGTTGTAACCCCTGGGAATGTGACACACTGCATCACTCAAACTACTTACACTGAAGACTGCATTCCTTCTCACCATTACCTCAACATGGAGAGCCGGAGAATTGGCAGTCCTTCGGGTTGACCCACCCTTACTCCAGTTTCACACAGATAAAGTAACTCTCTTCCCAGATCTTTCTTCCATGCCAAAAATGGCCATGAGTTTCCACCTGAATCAGCCAATAGTACTACCAACCTTTTTCCCAACACCTACATCAAATCTATAAAGGGCTCTTCACTCCCTGAATGTCAAAAGGGCCCTCTCGTATTGTCTCCCGTTCTACCTCCTTCTGCTCCTCACACCGTATATTTGTGTTCTTCCAAGGCCAATCAAAGGCTTCCCTGGTCACATCACAAACAATTTTCCTTTGGCTAGTTGCCACGATCTGCCTAGCATATGAGCTGGCCAAGGCACCTTTACCATGCACTGTGAGGTCCCATTCCACTAAGGCAGTTGCTTCCTCCACAGCCTTCTTCAGAGGAGCTGACTTAACAGATATCTGTAAGGCTGCTACATGGGCCACGCCATCCACCTTCGCGATCCATTATCACCTGGATTTTCAAGCCAAATCAGAGACTGCTGTGGGCTGTGCTGTCCTGGCATCTGTTCTCTCATGATGTCCCTCCGCCTGGTAAGTCAACTTGCTAATCACCCATTAGTGTGCATTCACATAAACCACGAAGATGAAAAAGAGGTTACTTACCTGTAACTCTGGTTCTTCAAGTGGTCATCTGTGAATTCACACTTCCCGCCCTTCTTCCCTGCTGTATGTCACGTGTGCTATATGGCATGCTATGCAATGGCGGACAGTTCCAAGGAACTGAGGCACTCGGTGCCGAGGCAGGGTTATAGGCAGCATGTGGGAGGTCCGGGGCACCATGTGCTTAAGCTCTAGAAGATTCTGAAGCTGCTCTGCGCAGGTGCAGATTAACCCATTAGTATGAAATCACAGATGACCACTCGAAGAACCAGAGTTACTAAAGGTAAGAAACCTCTTTATCTCCTGGGCTCTAGATACTCCCCTCACATTGGTCCTTATTTAACAGTGGCCCTGGAACAGATTGATTCCCTTCTGTTGATTTTAGTTCCTCCTGAGTGATTTCAAAGGGAAGGAACTGGTTAAAGAAAACATGATGGAAGTGCTTTTAAGAAGCAATAAAATATGAGATGATTCTAACATGCTCCTCTTGCTTTCTTCTTTCTGGTCCATACCTCTAGGATATGGGTTAACCCTGGCCTAGGACCATTTCAGGGCCATTTTCACCAAGCTATTGTACTAAGTTCATGTCCTAGCACAGCCATTTGACACAGCATGGCTCCTTCAGTCCCTGTAACACTGAAGGGCGACATTTGATTTGTACTGTGGAAGCATAATTCATGTTATTTTCCTTCAGCTTTGCATTCCGTAAAACAAGAGTATAATATCACTATGCAAATACCTGTATTATGTATGAAATGATGTGAACAGATAGACTACTGAAATTAAAATGCGAAGAAGAAAAAGAAAAGAAAAGAAAAATTGGATTGCCAATGCTTCCTTAAAGGTCATTATATGGAAGGGGAGAGTGAAATAAATCATGCACATTACTTTAAGGGGAACAAATATTTTGAAGACAATTTAACAGGAACAGTTCCGTGTTTCCTTTCGGATATTTTCCCAGAGATTTATAACATCTCCATCAAAATATTTAAAACACATCTTTAAGCAAGCCCATTGGTGCTGACTTGGCAAAGAGAGTAAATGAAATTTTCTAATTTCATTTGCTAAATATGCTATTTTATTGCCTATTTGATACAGCAGCCAAGTTTCTGATTGTTTTCCCTTAGTGGACAGAAGCGGCTCACTATTCTGCAAATGAGGTAGTAAAATTGCCTATTGTTCAAAAGAGGCAATTATTCAAAATCAGTGCAACTTATT
Organism: Pogona vitticeps; assembly: GCF_051106095.1. NCBI lineage: Eukaryota > Metazoa > Chordata > Lepidosauria > Squamata > Agamidae > Pogona > Pogona vitticeps. Next base: position 216,369,004 of record NC_135784.1, on the reverse strand, counting down.
TGTTTTCTGGGTGAACCTTTCAAAGTCACACACAAAAACAGCCACTGAGAGAAGCCTATGGAGTTTTCTTAAATACCAGCCTGCTCATACTGAGGATAAAATTGTGTGTCCATTTACCTGGGAGTAAAGACCAAAGAATGCAAACTGTACATAAATTAGAACCCTTCAGGCTTCAGCTGTATGGTCCTGGGAAGGCAAGAAGGAGTAGATCTTTTCATCTGAAGTCTTTAATGATGCTTGAACTTCCGGCCTTAGAAGTGGAACTGATCCTTCCCGCTGGTGCTTTTTCCAAAGTCAGAACTCTGACCCACAGTGGGGCAAAAGGAGATGTGTCTGAGATGTGCTGGTTGACAGGGAGTTAAGAATGTGTTGCTTCTTACACAGACTGCTCAGCCTCCAACCTTACCTCCAACATGGAATTAAATCAAGATGCATCTCAGTGTATATCCCACTAAGCCCCCTCACTGTGCTTGCAAAGGCAGGGCTTTTTCAGTAAAAGCTTCAGACAAAGTCTCAAGGAGGGGGAAATAAGCCCTATATCAGCTGTTATGATACTTCAGGAGCAAAACACATACATCCACATCAAGCGGAGGACTGAGTGATTGCTAAGAAAGTCACAGAGAACCCATTAAATGCTTCCCAATCTTCCACACCCATGAAATAAACCAAACGGCTAGCCTACATAAAACAAATCAGTTTTTCACATGGTTCTCAGATGTGCAGATTTGCACAAAATTTGGGAGATTTGGGCAAAATACTGTCTTGATGCTCTGGTAATGAGTGCCTGTCCTCATTAACATGGAGAAGAATGTAGCAGTCAAGGCAAAGGAGGATTTACTTGCCTACACTAGAGCCTCATCCAAGGTGGCCAGCAGATTAGGGAGATCTTACTCATCACCCTGGTTGATGTCCAAGACTGGACAGCCCCAAGCCTATTCCAATTCTACGATCTCTTTCTCCATATGGACAGCAACTTGCCTGTAGAGGAGAGGTTTGTGCTCAGGTGCGGACTCTACGTACAAGGAAGAACCTTGAAAAGTTGAGCCCTTTCTTGCATGAAGAGGCTGCATGTGAGCAGAAACCTCTCCTCTGGGGGTTCATCAATTTCCCTGCATAAAAAATGGTCTTGGTGCTTAAGACCATTGCTGCTCCCCTCAAAATACATTGTAGAAGGCAATGCCTGTATAAACCTGCCCAGAGCAGGATCTGTGTACAAAACAGCAGACAGTTAAACCTAACTTTTTAACCTTGGAATACAGTAAAAGATTCCTAGGTTCTCTTTTATATCACAGTCTTCAAGATGACTTACCTAACAAGGATAAGAGAGGACTCGAGTGAAAAACCACAGGTATTGCACATTTCCTTCCCTCACTTCCCTGGCTGGATCCCCCACTCACCAGCCAGCGGGCACTCCTCTCCTCCTCCTCTTCAGCTGTTCAACCAGGCTCTGGCAGGAGCCTGGGCTTCCCTGTCCTGTATCCTTGGCTGATCAGACCAGGAGACAGGACAGGCAACCCTGTGCTCCTGCCAGGGAATGGTCGAACAGACAAAGAGGAGAAGAGCAGAGCAGAGAGTGCTCTGATTGGTGAGTGGGGGGGGGGGGACCAGCCAGACAGGCAGGGGAAGAGAACACATGGCACATGTAGTGCCATGCATACGAACCATCATGAACCTCCAAACCAAGGTTTGTGCCCATCTTTAGGGTCCCTTTACCCCCCTGGGGTTTGACAGAGAATTTCAGTATGTTTGTGCAGAAGGGCCACTGAAGAGGTGAATCCATATACAGTATATATGCCCCGCGGGGCATAGTAAGAGGAGGGAAAAGCAAAAATAAATAAATAATAAAAATGAAAAAAAATGACCTTATGAATAATAAATTCATTCATTGTTCATCAGGTCATTGGGGGGCAATTTGTGATTTGTGGGTCATCAAGTTTGATAACCCACAAACCAAAACAAAGTGCCATTTTGGGGCTTCATCCCCATCTCTACTCAGAATCCATCAGCTGATAAGTTTTGATTTATTTTTTTTGCCCCAATGTGCATTACTTTACATTTTCTTATATTGAAATGCATTTGCCATCTTGCTGCCCATTCTCTCAGTTTGGAGAGATCCTTCTAGATCTCTTCACAATCTCTTCTACTCTTCACCACCAGAAATTTTTTTGTGTCATCTGCAAACCTGACCACCTCACTGCTTATTTCTGTCTCCAGGCCATTTATAAACAGGCTGAAAAGCACAAGTCCCAGAACAGATCCTTGGGGCACACCGCTCTTCACCTCTCTCCATTGTGAAGATTGTCTATTGACACCTACTCTCTCATTTATTTATTTATTTATTTATTTATTTATTTATTTATTTATTTATTTGTTTGTTTGCTTGTTTGTTTGTTTATATGCTGCCCACACTACCCAGAGGTCTCTGGGCGGCGTACAATAATTAAAATTCAATACAGTAAAAGATAAAATAATTAAAATACAATTAAAATACAATTAAAATTGCCATCGGACCCACAGCTAATATTATTTCAACTAAAAGCCTTCTGGAACAGGAAGGTTTTGACCTGGCGCCGAAATGTCATCACCGTTTGTGCCAGACGAATCTCAGTTGGGAGGGCGTTCCATAGTATGGGGGCAGCTGCCGAAAAGGCCCTTTGTCTACAAGCCATCCCTCTTACCTCCTTGAGGGACGGCTCTTTCAAAAGGGACCCCTGACTAGATCTTAACTGCGGGGTAGGTTCATATGGAAGGAGGTGGTCCTTCAGGTATCCAGGGCCCAAGCCATTTAGGGCTTTATATGTCAAAACAAGCACTTTGAATTGGGCCCGGGCAGCAACTGGTAGCCAATGTAACTTATACAGAATCGGCTTGATATGTTCCCTGGCGGCTGCACCACTCACCAGCCGCGCAGCTCGATTCTGGACAAATTGCAGTCGCCGGACTGTCTTCAAAGGCAGCCCCACATAAAGTGCATTGCAGTAATCTATGCGGGATGTTACCAGTGCATGTGTGACTATCATGAGACTCCACTCGTCCAGGTAGGGCCATAGCTGGTATAATTTCCGCAGCTGAAGGAAGGCACCCCTGGCCACCAAGTCCACCTGGGCTTCCAGTGTTAGATTGGGGTCCAGGAGCACCCCCAAGCTGCAGACCCTGTCCCTTAGGGGGAGTGTAACCCCATTCAGGGCTTTGAAATGGCCCTCCAGCCTGTCCGGTGAAGCACCCACTAACAGCACTTCCGTCTTGTCTGGACCAAGTTTCAATTTATTAACCCTCATCCAGTCCATTATCAGGTCTAGACACAAGTTCAGCACAGAAACCGCCTCACCTGGATTGGTGGAAAACGAGAGGTAGAGCTGAGTGTCGTCAGCATATTGCTGACTCCTCAGCCCAAACCTCCTGATGACCTCTCCCAGTGGTTTCATGTAGATGTTGAACAGCATGGGGGACAGTATTGAGCCCTGAGGAACCCCATGACATAACTACCATGGGGCAGAGCAACTGTCCCCCAGCACCACCCTCTGGACACGGTCAGCCAGGAAGGAGCGGAACCACCGTAAAACAGTGCCCCCAACTCCCAACCCAGCCAGCCTATCCAGGACACCATGGTTGATGGTGTCGAAAGACGCTGAGTGTCATGAGTGCATCCGAAGACCTGGAACCAGAAGGGTTAACTGACGCTGAAGAGAATGCTGAGAGATCAGAAACACCTGAACCGCCTCCAGATTCTCCTTCCACAGCAGCCGAACTTCGGGCCAGGCTTCGGGAAAGACTTAGGACAAAAAGATCAGAGGATCGCTCAGAGGCTGTCCACAGAAACCTATGTTCATCTAGTCCTGAGTATTAACAGGATAGAAAGCTTTCCAGCAGCTCAAAGGAGTTGTTTTACTATAAAACAGCTCCCAGTAAAGCCAGAAATTCTGTGGAAGCAAAGAGTCAAAACCTTGGCGTGCATCCACGCTTCTTGAACCGTGTTCCTGACTCTGAACTCTAGGCTCTGCCCCTGGACTACGCTGGTATTGGACTTTGGACTCTGACCCTGGACTATGCTGTGTATCGGACTCTGGACTTTGACGCTGGACTTCCCTCTGTGAGTTGATTTATGGACATTGGCTTTGCATTCTTGGTATTCTTGACCCTGGACTGGTTTATCAGACTTTGGCTGTTGTAACCCCTGGGAACATGACACTGAGAGGTCCAGGAGTATCAACAGGGTCACACTCCCCCTGTCTCTCTCCCGGCAAAGGTCATCGTACAGTGCGACCAAGGCAGTCTCTGTACCAAAACCCGGCCTGAAACCCGATTGAAATGGATCCAGAAAATCCATTTCATCCAGCAGCGTCTGGAGTTGCCTGGCCACAACCCGCTCCAACACCTTGTCCAAATAAGGGAGGTTCGCCACTGGTCGGTAGTTGACCACCAGCCTTGGGTCCAGGTTAGGCTTTTTAAGGAGTGGTCGAATTACCGCCTCTTTCAAGGTGGTAGGGACCACTCCCTCTCTCAGAGAGGCATTCACAGCCTCCTGGACCCAGGTGCGAACCCCCCCCCCGGCTGATCTTCCAATTAGCCAGGATGGGCAAGGGTCAAGTGGAGTGGTGGTAGAACAGACAGATCCAAGCACCCTGTCCACATCATCAGGTCTCAACAATTGAAACTCATCCATTAATACTTGACCTAAGCATGGCGCACTGGACACATCCTCTGATTCTGCAGTAACTGTGGAGTCCAACCCACTGCGAATCTGAGCAATTTTTCCCTCAAAATGGATGGCAAACTCATCACAGCAAGCTGATGAGCAGTCTGGGACCTCCACCGGATTTCCCGGTTGAAGAAGATCCCAGACCACCCAAAACAGCTCTGCTGGACGACATTCTGAGGAAGCAATACGGCTGGAGAAATATTGCCGTTTCACCAGCCGTATTGCCACGAAATAGGCCCGATAATGGGCTCTAAGTCGTGTTCTAATCCCCCAGCGGGATTTCCTCCACATGCGCTCCAGCCGTCTCCCCTCTTGCTTCATCGCCCGCAGTTCAGAAGTATACCAAGGAGCTGTCTGGGCTCGGCGAGCAGGGAGAGGCTGCTTAGGCGCAATCGTGTCAACCGCCTGGGTCATCTCCCTATTCCATAGGGTGACCTGAGCTTTGACAGGAACGCTGACCATATCAGATGGATAATCCCCCAGAGCATTCAGGAATCCATCTGGATCCATTAGTCTCCGAAGGCGGATCATCTTAATAGATCCCCCACCCTTGCAGAGGGGAGAAGAAGCTAATAGACTAAACTTGACCAGGAAGTGGTCTGACCATGACAATGGGGTCACAACCAGCCCCTCCACATCCAAACCACCATCTTCCAGTCCCGTTGAGAAAACCAGGTCCAAGGTATGGCCCTTCTCATGTGTCGGGCTGATGACACATTGAGACAGCCCCATGGTTGTCATGGTGGCCATGAAGTCCTGAGCCGCCCCAGTCAAGGCAGCCTCGGCATGGATGTTAAAGTCTCCTAGCACCAACAGCCTGGGAGTCCTCAACACCAGGTCCGAGACTACCTCCGTCAGCTCAGGCAGGGAGACTGTTGGTACGCAGCAGGGTGGGCGGTATACCAACAGAATCCCTAATCTGTCTCACAAGCCCAACACACAATACAGGCCCTCAAGACCTCCTCTCAAAGGGACAGGAAGCCTGGTCAAGGAGATAGAACTCCTATAGACTATAGCAACTCCCCCTCCCCGACCCTCCGAGTGACATTGGTGCTGGACTGAGTACCCAGGTGGACACAACTGGGAGAGGGGGCCACCACCCTCATCTCCCACCCAGGTCTCAGTAATGCATGCCAGGTCAGCACCCTCATCCAGAATTACATCATGGATGAGGGCAGTTTTATTTTGTACTGACCTGGCGTTCATCAACAGCACCGTGTGGCTCGAGGGTTTGCTGATATGGTCACCTGATACCATCTGGTTGGGGGTAGGACTAGAAGAGGAGATAGATGTAAGATATCTAACCTCTCTCCTCCTACGCGGGCATGTTCTACCCCCACCGCCATTCCTTCCCTTACCCAGCACCACCTCAATGGCTGCCCCCTCCAACGCCCTCTCCCCTTCCTGTTCCCTAAACTCCACTGTGGGTCTCTTCTTAATTGATGGCAATTAATCACAATTTAAAATAAGTTTTAAAAATATATTAAATAAAACCTTTCTAAAGCCCCTTCTCTCCCTCCCAGCCATGTGGCTCATGTTGAGAGGGGGGTGAGGCAGCCAGGAGCAGCAGGGCCTGATCCTGCAGGCACAGGGGAAGGCTGAGCCAGCTCCCTTGAGAAAGAGCTGGCATTCAACAGGGGCCCAACCACAGTTCCACTGTCTCTCACCCACTGGGCTGTGGCCGGCAGATGGTCTCTGGTTCCTGATTCTCAACCGATTCTCAGTCCATAACAGAACCTGCCCTCTTATCCCCTGACTGTGGAATATTCTCAGCAGCTTTTGGTGAGGGACAGCATCAAACACCTTCTGAAAATCCAGATAGACAATATCCCCTCGTTTGCCCTCATCCACATGCCTGTTGACCTTTTTAAAGAATTCTAAAAGGTCTGTGAGGCAAGTCTTATCCTTGCAGAAGCCATGCTGATTTTCCCTCAGCAAGGCTTTTCTTTCAAATGAATCATTTTCCCCCTATGAGTGTTAGCATTGCCCAGCTTCCACATTTGTTGCAAGAGGAGGAGGAAAGGAATCAAAGCCACCCTGCAGCCATGGGCTGGAGGATCCCTTTGATCCCTCTTTGATCCCTTCCCTCCTCTTCTTATGCCGCAAGGACATAGGAAGAGGAAGAAAGGGGAACCAATCCATCCCCCCCAGCCCCGGGGAGTGTGATTCCCTTTGGGCAGCCTTTAGCAATCTGCTCGAAGGGAAAATATCTGTGGGGACATAAGCAGGAAAGTTATGAAGGGATGAATATAAAAGGGTTATATTCATTGCTTCACATTCGTTGGGGTCTCTGGACCCCAAGAATACGAAGCAACGAATATCCGACAAATCAGGGATATTTAACAAATATCCTGATTCATTTTTATATTCGTCCCCATGTCTAGTTCTGAGCTGTCTGTGAGGAATCAGGAAAGAGATCTTGGTGTGCTGGTGGACAGATCGGTGAAAATGTCAACTCAGTATGCGGCAGCAGTGAAGAAGGCCAATTCCATGTTAGGTATCATTAAAAAGGGGATTGAACATAGAACTGCCAACATTATAATGCCATTATAGAAAACACTGGTAACCTGGAGTTCTGATCACCGCACCTCAAAAATATTGGAAAAGTTGCAGAAGAGAGCGACTAAAATGATAAATGGGCTGGGGCACCTCCCTTATGAGGAAAGGCTACAGTGTTTGGGGCTCTTTAGAGAAAAGGCTCCTGGGGTGTGACATGATTGAGATGTATACAATTATGCAGGGGATGAAAAAATGGAGCGAGGGAAACTCTTTTCCCTGTCACACAGTTCCAGAACCAGGGGACATCCACTTAAACTGGGTTTTGGGAGAGTGAGAACAGAAAAAAGAAAATATTTCTTTACCCAGCATGTTGTTAGTCTGTGGAACTCCTTGCCACAGCATGTGTTGATGGCATCTGTCCTAGATGCCTTTAAAAGGGGATTCGACCGATTCCTGGAGGAAATATCCATCACAGATTACAAGCCATGATGGGGATGTATGATCTCCAGGCTTAGAAGGAAAGTGCCTCAAAATGCCAGATGCAGGGGAGGGGTATCAGGCAACAGGTATCTAGTTATCTCATATGCCACTGCGAGATGCAGGAAGCTAGACTAGATGGCCCCCTGGCCTGATCTAGCAGGGCTCTTCTCATGTTTTTATGTTCTTAAGAAATAAGGTGTTCAAGGAGAGCTTTGTAGATATGATGGATTGGATAGAAAACAAGTATGTGAGTTAGAGACAAAATCAGGCTAAACTGTCTTCAAAAGCTGAAATGATTAAATACTTTGGATATATCATGAGCAGATAGGATGCACTGGAAAAGACAAGTATGTTACCAAAAAGTAAAGGTAATTGGGAAAGAGGAATGCCTAAAATGAGGTGGATTGTGTCAGTAACAGAAGCTACTGCCTTTAATTAGTAAGATAGAAGCAACACTGTTAATGATACAATCTTTTGGCAGGTGTAAATTCATTGGTTCACTTTCATTGGAAACAACCTGACACCACATGACACACACATATCTCTCCATAATATACCTTTTGTGTTTTGTGGGTGAACAAGCTTATTTAGCTTTCAAGCATTCAATGAATTGCCGTGTCTATTGTCTGTTTAATGAGGGCTTCCTAAGAATGGCTCTGCTCTTTACCACTTGGTTTTGCATAATGGCTGGCAAGGATTACTAAGCCATTTTATCAAAGGATCCTGCCACTTACCAATAGGAAGAAAAGGGTTTAGCAACATAGTCGGATTTCACAATTGATAGCTATCATTGCAACTGTTCATATATCTTGGCCACAGTGCACCGAGGGAAACAAGTATATTGAGAAAAGTAGCAGTTATTAATTTCTGCATTGCATTTATGAATTGGCTCTCTAATTAACAGGTGTTTTTGTTAGTCAGTGTGGAACAAAAGAAGAAAGGAAGTGTTTGGGGGGGCAATTAAATTTGTAATGGTAGCATTCATTTTAAATTTTTTGTGAGTGTCTCTTAACATAGTTCTCAGTTTCTTCAGTTTTGGCTCATTCTTTTTCTATTTCTTCTCCCTGTCTTCTTTTTCATATTGTACTCTTCGCTGCAATCTACTTATTCTTCTTGGTGTTATGATTTGTGCTGGTGATGTTAGATGCCTTCATTTTCTTCTCTTTTTTGATATATCTTTGTTGATTTTTTTTTTCTTGGCTATCCTTCCTGTTTCTGATTTGCTTGCCCAGGGGTAAAAAAACAAAACAAAAACATCCCATTGAGTAAGGTGTCACTTTGTCCCTAGCAAGAGCAAAGGCCCATAATCTGGGACTCAGCACCCAACTTTGACTGGGGTTCCATGCCAGTTTCTTACTGTCTTTACCTGCTCCTAGCAGCTATTTACAACTTAGGACATTGTTTTGAAAGAACAACACATTCTAGGACAAAAAGCATCAGGATCCTGACCCGTATCAGAGATACACCAGTAGCTAATGGCTGATTTTTCTTTCAACATAAAAATAGCAGCCTTAAATACATATTTGAAAAAAAGCTTGCTTCATATTTCATTAAACTATGTTTCCTGTTATACAGGAGCACAGAACCTGGATCCAGCCTGACAGATTATAAAGGACTTTGGGAGTTATAGCCCAAAACATCTGCAGCATCAAAGGTCTGCCACTCTGTTTTAAGGGATTTGTATACCGCTTTCCATTGAAAAATTCCACAAATATTTATGCTAACCCTTCCCTTCTTTTGGAGATGTCCACACAGCACCTCATATGTACACTTCTCAGTGTGACAATAAGATTTCTGAAAAGAGTATAATATATCAATATTTCATACAGTATTTGTATATTAAATGAATACAAATATACACATAGAAATAAATAAATGAATAGCAGGATTCGATTTGTCCATTATTATGTAAAAATAATGCAAAAATAAATTTCATATACATTTATACATATTCAGTATTATCAACTCTGGGCTTTACTTGAACCACCATGAGGTAAATCTAGTTGTTAGTCCAACCAGAATAAGCCTATTGAATTAGAGTTGATTTGATAAATTCATTCAATGGCTCTGTTCTGGTTCACACTAACAACTGGACATAGCCTTGTGAAGGTTGTCATAACTGCATAGCTAATTAGCCTTAATGCACAGCACATCTTCCCATTACGAAGACTGTTCTAAAGAACAGCTAGTTGTCTTCCTGTTGACATCAATCTGTAAAAACAAATCATGCATGGAGTGCAGCTTAATTTGAAGTAAATGGCTGGAACTGTGGATTAAGCAAACAGATAATGAACCTTTTAATTCTAGTTCATTGGTTTGAAGAGACCCAGGATGGTTCTAGCTAGCATAGTACAGAAGAAGAAAAAGTGAGCATGAGAAAACTCATTGGTGGAAAAGTTTAATTCTGCCTGAAGAAATCAGAAGTGAACCCCATTCCTCAAATATTTAAAAAGAACTGTTAATTCATTTACCCATGAAGCTAAAATAGAGGCTGTATGAAGGATTGTCCTTTACATCACAATTGCTTTGCACTGCTAAAATATGTGTCATTCATAATGTGGATTCCCAGTGTGATGTAGTGGATAGAGTGATAGACTAGGACTCTGGAGAATAGGGTCTGAATCCTCACTTGGCCATGGAAACTCACAGGGAGAGTGGAAGTGGTAAAAGCATTCCTTAAATATCTCACTTACCTTGAAAGCCCCATTAGGGTCGTTAAAAGTTGGTTTCAGCTTGATGGCCCAGGACACAAAGGAATGTGTAGCAATGAAAACCCTGTATAGGTGCACCAGATGTCCTCCAGAGATTCCATAGAGTTTTCCTATGTTCTATGCAAAGACATGGTTTGCCCTCCATAGGACCTTTGTCAATGTATAATGTGTAGTCACCAATTAACATGGAAGGTGAGTTTTGCAACGTTGGTTTTTGGAACAATGCTTTATCTTCTTTAGCCATGGCTGTAAAAGAGAGCCATTTGTTCCTGAAGGCTCCTCACCATTACCAACAATAATTGTTGGAGAACATCCAGACTTGCTTGCTGCAGTGCATTGTATATTGGGCTTCTCTTGGAGACTTGATTCAGAATCTGACACCCAAAGTAACTGACTGGAATTTATCAATGGGAAAAATCATCACAGTGTCTTGGAAAGAACAAAACACTTAATTGGATTCCACTTCATTTCTAGGCACTGCTCAACCTGCTGGTTTTGAGCACTGACCTTTGAAGTCCCTTATAACTTGGGGCTTCAGTATTTGAAGAACAGCCAGCTCTCTTTTAACCCTACCCAGTGTTTCTCATTTGCATTTTGTAGAGTTGTGCTGCCTTTTATTCACATTGGATTTTTTTATATTTCTAAAAAAGGTTTTGTTGTTAACCCTCTTGGGACGTTTGATGATGAATGCCCACCTGGATTCTCTTTGTTGATGTGACACTAGTTAGTGGTATATAGAGAATGATCTCTTAAGACAAACAGAGAATTTGCACAGAATATTAAGACCACTATGAAGAATTTGCCATTTTGACTGGTTTGGGCTAAACCTGGATAGAATTGTTAAATCAAGTTTTGTAATATGACGATAAGTATTGTCAGGATCAGTATTGTAAAAGTGAAGCAAAGCTTGAATATACACAGCTGAGGTGATTGTTACAGCTGTGAATGCAATCATAGGATTGGACAATACTGAGATAAAACTAGCAGCACAAGCACACACAGTCTGTGGGTTGTTGTGGGTTGTTGGTGGTGATGCTGTTGGTGTGTTCATGGAGAAGAGTCATCGTGTTCCTGTGCCTGAGAATCCTAGAGGAAGCCGTGTCTACATGCTTGGTATTGAAGAGGAACTCTGGCAAGTTGGACGGAATGTATGGTATACGACTATTGAACTTATTTACTGGACATTAACTCTGATATATGCACTAAACTCTGTGGAAACTGTTGTGCATTACTGTGGAACTGAGAACAAAGACTTAGCTGTAAATATACCTGTATATTCTGTAAATAATACAATATCTGCTATCAACACTACTCTGATGCTTGGTGTCTTCATCATCTCAGGGAAGATTCTTTTGGTTATCGCCCCCTGGTGTATACCTGTACTACCGCTACTCTGTCACATTTCCTGTCTATCCCTTGCTAGTATCTTTAGGTGGGTAACTCTGAAGGGGCCTGGGACCATTTTTGCCTTCTTCAGCACCTTGGAGAGCTGCATTGCTCCTCTCAGCTTCCCTATACTGGACTGCCAGTTCAGTGTTACAGCAACACTTTGGATGGGACAGTTTTCTCCAGCACAGCTGAGAACAGTATGGGGTACAAGATGACATGTACCGTACAGAAAATTGTTATCTAACATCTTGCTTTTTTTCCCCTGGTTTTAGACATAGACTGAAGGATAATCATAGACCTAGGTATTTAGCTGAGTAAAAATCAGAAATAAACAAAGAAACAGATCTTGCCCATGACCAATAACAATAAAAATGATTTAAAATCACCCTTACCAATAGTCCTTAAATGCACAAAGCTATCTTCTGTTTGCATGATTAAGCTCTTTCGGTATCTTATCCTCCCAACAAACGCTGTAAATTAGAACTGGAAATGAAGGAAGAAATTTTTACTGAATTGTCTCTATGTTTGTCTGCCTCCAACCTGCCATCTGCAAATTGACTTTGGCTCAAGTCTCTTAGGTCACTGAGGACCAATATCTCATTGAACAGATTCTTCTGAACAGAAGGTCTGTCCTTCCTCCTTACCTATTGTTGTGATAAAAAGGACTCACCAAGAAAAACAACTGACTTGGGGGCTTAAGAATAAGAATTTCAAAGGCTTGAGTTTTCACTTGTACCTTATTACTGCTTCATTTCCCCAAATTTGTTGACTAAACGAACTACCATTTGCTTTATATAGGTTTTAGAAATAGGTTCTTTCTGTAACCAGTTAAAAATTCCAGCGTGGAATAGTTTGGCTTTGATTGCTGGTCTCTTTTTCATCTGGCCGCCTAAGTCACAAGGCATGGCCATAGACTTCCAAATGAGTAATTAATAATTGGTTATCTGTTCTTTTCCATGCCAGGTTCAAAATTTTGGTCTTAACATATAAACCTCTGTATAGTTTCAGACCTTGATGCCTGTTGAAATGTCTCCCTTGAAGATCAACTACTTGTCACACCTAGTCATTCCAAGCCTTGTTGTTTGGAATGGCCACATCGAGAGAAGGCAAGGAAATCCTTGACTATGAATCAGGCCTTCTTGGTGGTGGCCCCTTCACTTGGCCTCCCACCAGATATAGGAAAGCTCCCATCCTTTCAGACTGTCAAGAAATTATTTAAATTGGCTTTGTTTAAAGAGTTCTTCAAGGACATTCTCCCTCCCAGGTAGCAGTTTGACTCCTGTTTTAGTTACATCATAGGAAAATGTTGCCACTACTTATGATTAATTCCATTATTTAGTTATTTACATAGGTTACTGTTTGAGTTTGCTATACCGTATGTTCATGTCTTCTTATTTGGGAGGGGTTAGTTTCTGAGGGTTTGGTTTTTGGTTAATCAGGGGAAACTCTGGCATTAGGTTTTGTTGGCGTAGACATCTGTTCCACATGTTTCAGTCCAAAATGAAAGCAAATATTATGAATAAAACCATATCTGAGACTACATGTGAAGTATCAGTGATCTGTTTGCTGAACTGGTGCAAAATCATACACTAGAAAGGTAATTTGCAGCAAAGAAGTGGCATGGAGGAGTGGTTGGCTAAGCTATTTCCCATCCAGTTATCTCTGAAAATTCTTCTGCCAGCCTTTGCCTCCCTGCCATGATTTCAGATTTAATTCTAGCATAAAAGGTAGGAGAAAAGCAGGGAAAAAAAAGCAAAGCGTGCTGCTTATATACCACCCCATAATGCTTCAAGCACTCTCTGGGCAGTTTACAAGTTAATTATGCAGGCTACACATTGAAGACAGGTGAATAATCAAGCACTATAACCTCTCTATCACTTTTCAGAAGTAAATTGCCTTTTCAAACCTTTCTTCAATGAGGACAGGGGTTCTCTGGCCTAGACCCCCCCCCCGGATATATAAGTCCAGTCTGAGACATAGATAAACCTAAAAAGTTTGAGTTGGGCAATACCTTTATTGGGTTGCTAAAATGTTACAAACAAGACAAGCTTTTGAGCTCCATGTATGAATGGAAGAGAAATATGCCCGTATGTGCAGAGAGATACCTGTTTAACTTGTACAAGAAGAATTTAGATGCAGTAAGGGAAGGGTCTACCATCCCCATTCTTGTGTTGAGAAAGAGTAACCTGCAGTCTGATGGCCTTCACATATGTAGAATGTCTTGTCACCTTTATTTAAAGAACAAATAGACATAGTCAGTTCTTAGTAGTGATATGCATCGAATTTCATTGAAATCCTGACAGAATTGGAGCCCCCTTTAGGTGTTTTTCAGGGGGAAATGGGCTTTCTCCTCAAAGCTAACAAAACTGAAGCTCAGGATCTGTACTTCAGGATAGCGGGCAATCTGTTATCAAAGATAGTTTCTGTTTTGTAGAAAATATCCTGGGTGGGGCAGGAATCAGGTAGTGGGGTTATGCAGCTGTCAGGTCTGACTTCTAATCCTAGTGTACATTTTTATGACAGTATCTCCTGAGGGACTGTGTTCTGCAGACAGAATTATGACATTCATAAAAAGTTTCCAGCTCCCTCTTTTCTGACTATAAGAACTCCTTAAAACTTGTCTTAAAGTACTACAGCTCTCTAGCTCCTGCACATACTCATAAATCTGCCTTCTATAATGCATTGGCAGGCTGCTTAAAGTGGGCCAAATGCACCTAGATCCATATCCATACTGAAAACATCAACTTTTACCATGACTAGGAGTAAGGAAGTCTCAGGCAAGGGTGGCCTATTATTCAAAAACACCAGGCACAGTCAATCAAAGTTATAAAAACATGACTAGTATTAACTAACAGATATAAGTTTTAACCAAAAACTTAAGTGTTTGTTAAATATCGGCGCAGTATGTATGCTCTTCCTAGGATTATTCCCAAAGTCCCAATGACTACAAGGATCACTGAAGTGTGTTTCATCCACAAGCGAGATGTTTCCATTACCAGATCTCTGTATTTTGTTAATTTTTCCAGTTCTTTAGCTTCAACTCTGGCATCCCCTGGAATTGCAATGTCAATGATCCAGAACTTTCTTCATTCTATTACTATTATGTCTGGTGTTTATATTCAAGATGTCTATCAGTTTGGATCTGGAAATCCCTCAAGATCTTGACTTCCTCATTTTCTGACACCTTTTCTATCTGATGTTCCCATGGGTTTTTGGAGGCTGCTAAATTATATTTGTTGCATAATGACCAGAACACAAATTTTGCCACTCTATTATACCTAACTTTGTAATCTATGCAATCTTTGGACATTCACAGATGAGATGTGACACATTTTCATATTTTTCTTGGCAGAGTCTACATGTGCTGTTAGCACTAACTCCTTGGATCTTAGCTTTCATCACATTGGTTTGGAGTGTTTGTTCTTGTGCAGCCAAAATCAACCCTTCAGTTTCTTTCTTGATGATCCCCAGTTTTAGCCATGCCCATATTGAATTAATGCCATGCCTTCCATTAATATTTCTCAGACATTATGTATGTAGTGGCTTATTTTTCTGTTTAATTTATTTTCAGTTGTTGTTTCTTATATTAAGCCTTTGTTTCTGTTGTTTTCAAAATATTCTCCATTTTCACAAACTTAAGTAATGTTTCTCTACTTACACTTATAGAATCATTTATACTTCTTTTTTCCTCCTCTACTGTCTGCTGTATTTGGAGTAATCAAGTTTTTTGTGGTAAATATAATCGGTCCACATAAGGCCCACTTGACTTCACTCTCCAGGATGTCTGGCTCAAGATCAGTAACCTATCTGGGTTGTCCGGGTGCTGCATGTGTTGCTCTCAAACTAAGAACATATGAGCCCAGGTTTGACAAATTATCAGCATGCATACAACATCAAAAATCACATTAATTGTGCAAAAGCATGCTAAATTCAGTATCCCTTGTCAAAAAATACATGCTCATAATTATTTTAAAAGTTTGTATAAATTACCTGGCTTCAGGCTGTGTACAATGTATTAATTTAATATTTTTTTTCCATTTACTAGAGTTAATGGTTATTTTTCAATAAAAAAGTGTTTGTATCATTGAAAGTTCTGTTATGTTTTGAAGACAAAAGGTGATGATTAATTCAGACAACTGTATGAGTTGTTTTTTTCTAAACTAAAACATCAGTATTCAGATTTTATTGCAGTGTTGGCACTTCAAAGGAAATAATTTCGTTTTGTATTGCCGTTTGGGCACTCGGGCTCAAAAAGTTTCACCATCACTGCCATAGGCCATTAATACAGTTTTCAGTTTTTCCATGTTTTTCTTGAGGAACCTCTGAATATTTTTACTACTCTCAATTTTTTAGGGCAGGTGTTAATCCAGCTGTGTCAAAATAAATCCAGGCTATTTTCCATCTTTTTGCATTCTTTAGTATTGTCTTAATAAGCAGCTGGTCTTCCATGCCTCTTGACTTTTTAAAGTTCCCTTTCTATTGCTTTTTTTTTTTTTGACCAGTACGCCTGTGTTAATTTCAACTATATAACATTTATATTTAATACATATTCAGATCAAAATCTCAACAGGGGCAGTATTTGTTCTCGATCATTGCAGAGTGCAGGACATGCTATAATGGGCAAAATTATAGAAAACCAGATTATCAGGAAAAAAAATTAACTGTTAAAGTATTACAACGATGGAGTCAATTTCTTCAGGAGGTGGTGAGCGCTCCAATGCTGAAAGCATTTGAGAGAAAATTGGACAACCATCTGTCAGATCTGCTTTGATTTGATTCCTGTACTGATCTCTTCTTTTACTATTTGTGGACCTATCTCAAGGATCTTCTCATATGACAAAGAGGACTCTTTCTTTCCTATTGTATATTTGCTCAACAGTGAACAACAGACCATCTGTTGGTTTTTAAACAGTAAGGATATGAACATCTGTTTTGTTGCATTTTTTTTCCAAACAGGGATGTAAAGAATACTTTTTTTAAAAAAAATACTAATTCTTAGCAATTTTCCATCTCTTACCATAATCAGACTTCCTGCCAAGATTTCCCCAGCATCAGTGAGATCTAATTCTTTTGAAAATGAAATCCCCATTTTTTTAATTTCCCCCTATTCTTTGTTTTTCACCTGTTCTTTTGTGCATGAAACTGCCACATTCTAGGCACCTCCATGTACTTGGTGGGGAATCTTGAACAGAGAAGATGCCCCTTTCTAGAGGAATTGTAATAATTCCATGCAAATAAGTGTTTTTTCCAGAAAAAATCAGAATGAAACATCTAAAAAATCCCATGAAATTTCTTGGGTTGATATATTTATTTATTTATTTATTTATTTTATATCCCACCTATCTGGTCGGTTGAGACCACTCTAGGCGGCTAACAGCATAAAATGTAGAGGAAAATCAAGTCATATATTTTGAGTTTCACAGATTTCCCTACAATCCAGAAAGGAAAAGGCAGGAAGGAGGCTTATCTGCTGTTTTCATTTTCTTACCTATGATGAGAAAGAGAAAGATGTTTTGCTAATAGCCTTGCATGAACCTGAGAAAGCCATAAAAACATTTTAGTAATGAGAATTTCTTTTGCATCTCTCATTAAAAGACCAGGAGAGCCCTTGATTAAATGGCCTGGAAAGGGGCGGAGTGAGCATCATTCTGGGAATGTTTTAATGAACCATCAGAGACAAGCTATTGCATTAGATCAACTTTCAAAACTCTCTCAACATTGTCAACAGAGGGATCACTACAGAAGCAGATGGCAATTTCTGCAGCTTTGGGATAGACTTTAGGCACATATTTGCCATCTGCCTGCACAGCATTTTCTGAAACTTAGCATTTAGGAAAGTTTATGGCTGCAAAGCTTATGTGCATTAGGAGACAGATTACCACATTCTTGCCTTCAATCAAACACTTTTTAAACAATGTTATCAGGAACTCAGACAACCCATTGTAGATACAAGAGCCGCCCTTTATTGTTTTCCACTTTTTTGGGGGGAAAAATTCTCTCCTGTTTTCCTTCAATCCTTCCCTTGTCATTTTGCTGAAGCACAAAATATGCAAAGTACTTCTTTATGGTTTCTTCGTTCAGTGTTTCCTACAGGGTTTTGTGGAAAACTGCATAGAGGTTAATGGAGCTGTAAGTCTTCATGGATGCTGTGGTACTGGTTGTTTCCATACTTTATTCTAATACTGTAGACTCTTTTTCTCCTCATCAAGAGATGAAAGAAAGCTGGCTATAGATGAAAACACTATTCCTATAAAACAAAAACAACATCAGCAACAACAGAAGACAGACAAGAAATATTAGAAACGTCTCCCTGGATAAATCCAAGCTACTCTGGAATGAATAAAGACTGAGTCAAATTCAATTCCTGTTAAACAGGATTTATGTTGTAACTAATGACTGATTTCAGTAGAACTTCCATTCAACTCACACTATAATCCAACCCAAAAATATATTAATATACTGGTTGTAGTGGCTTTGGAATGGACATAAGCACAGAACTAAAGATAGATGAAGCCTTACTCACAGTAAGAGGAACAGACCAAATTGTTCAAATGGGGACCAATAATAAAATTAACATTAGTAGTATTCATAAAAATGTACAAAGACAAACAGGTCACAAATTACACCATCTTGGATGTCTATATACAATGCCAGGAATATGGGAAACAAACAAGAAGAACTAGAAATTTTAGTTCAGGAGACTATATATGACTTGATAGAAATAACTGAAACTTGGTGGGATGACTCCCACGACTGGAATAGAGCATTTGAAGGATATAAATTGTTCAAAAAGGACAGAGAAAATAGAAAGGGAGGTGGAATTATAGTATATGTAAAAGAAATATGCATTCCTGCACAGAAATAAAGGAGGACGAGATTGGATGTCCCTTTGAGAGCATCTAAATAAATCTAGTTGGAGCAAAAAACAAAAGGAACTTGATAGTTGGAGTCTACTACCAGCCACCCAATCAAGGAAAGGATGAAACATTTCAAAAACAAATTGAAAGGATTTCGAAAACACACAATGTAGTAGTGAAGGGAGATTTCAAGTATCAGGATATATGTTGGGAGGCAAATTCTGCAAAGAATTTCTTGGAATTCCTTTCAAGAAATTCCTGGCTTGTGTGGCTGAAATTTTTCTCCTACAGAAAGTGGAGAAAGAAACTAGAGGACTAGCTATCCTTGAATTGATTCTAACCAACAGAGGTGACTTGGTGGAGGAAGTGGCAGTAGGAGGAACTCTAGACTTGTAGAATTCTTGATTCCAATGGAAACCAATGAGGTAGCCACACACATATGCTGGATTTTAAGAAAGCCAATTTTAATAATCACAGAACAAGGATGAGTAAGGCGGGAGATCCTAAGAAGAAAAGGAGTTCAAAAAGAGTAGGAGTTTCTTTAAAAAGAAATTCTAAAAGCCCAACTACAAACAATTCCAACAAGAAAAAAAGGTGGGAGGCAGCCAAAAAAGGACAGTGTGTTTTCACAAGAAGCTGAGGGAGGACCTGGAAAAAAAACATGAACAGGAAGTGGAAAGAAGTCCAGGTCGCAAAGAATGAGTACAGACAAGTTGCAAGGAAATGAAGGTATGGCATAAGGAGACCAAAAGCTGAGAATGAGCTGAGGCTACCTAGAGACACTAAAAGCAATAAAAAAGCATTCTTCAGTTATGTGTGAAGCAAAAGACAAAAGAAATAGTTGCACAGCTACTCAATGGAGATGAAAAAATGATAACAGATGACAAAGAAAAGGCAGAGGTGCTCAATTTCTATTTTAGTTGACCCTTTTCCCAAGGGACAGACTACAAACCTCCAGACAAATGTGAAGTGCAATTGGAGGGGACAGGATTGCAGCTGGAGATTGATAAACAAATAGTCGAGGAATACCTTACCACTTTCAATGAGTCTGGATCTCCAGAGCCTGATGAACTGAATCCGAGAGTTCTGAAGGAGTTGGCTGAAGAACTCTCAGAACTGCTATCCGTTATTTTCTTGAAATCATGGGAAATGGGTGAGGTGCCAGAGGAGGAGGGCTAATATTGTTTTTATCTTCTCAAAGGGAAAAAAAAGAACCTCGGAACTCCAGGCCAGTCAGCGTGACATGAAAATTCTGGAACAAATTATAAAACAGTCACTATGCAAGCACCTAGAAAAAGTGCAGTAATAGCTAAAAGCCAACATGAATTTGTCAAGAACAAATCCTGCCAGACTAATCTGATCTCATTTTTTGATTGAGTTACTGCCCTTATAGACAGAGGGAATGCTGTAAACATAGTATATATTGACTTTTGCAAATCTTTTGACAAAGTGCCCCATGATATCCCAATTAGTAAGCTAACTAGGTATGGGTTAGTTAGATCAAGGGTCAGGTGGATACACAATTGACTCCAGAAGCATACTCAGAGGGTGATGATTAATGGCTCCTTCTCCAACTGGGAGGAGGTAACAAGCGGGGTACCCCAAAGCTCAGTCCTGGGCCCTGTGCTCTTCAATATTTTTATTTTTGATTTGGATGGCAGTGTGCAGCGATTCTTAATTAAATGTGTGGATGACACAAACTTGGGTGGAATAACTAATACCCTAGAAGACAGAAACAAAATTCAAAATGATCTTCACAGGCTGGAGTATGGGGCTGAAAACAACAGAATGAAATTCAGCAGAGATAAGGGCAAAGTACTGCACCTCAGGGGGAAAAACCCAATTGCACAGTTACAAGATGGGGGATACCTGGCTCAGCAAAACTACAAGTGAGAAGGATCTTGGAATTGTTGTAGATCATAGGCTGAATATGAGCCAACAGTGTGATGAGGCTACAGAAAAGGCAAATGCTATTTTAGGCTGCATTAATAGAAGTATAGTTTCTAGATCCTGTGAGGTGCTAGTTTCCCTCTATTTGGCACTGGTTAGGCCTCACCTTGAATATTGTGTCCCGTTCTGGACACTACATTTCAAGAAGGATGCTAACAAATTGGAACAGTTCAGAGGAGGGTGACAAGGATGATCAGGGGGCTGGAAACCAAGCCCTGTGAGGAAAGACTGAAAGAACTGAGCCTTGAGAAAAGAAGACAGAGGGGTGATATAATAGAACTTTTCAAATACTTGAAAGGCTGTCGTATAGAGAAAGGGCAGGATTTGTTCTCGATCAACACAGAGTGCAGGATATGCAACAACAGGCTCAAGTTACAGGAATTTCTATTGGGTATCAGGAAAATTTTTGTTAACTGCTAGAGCAGTAAGACAGTAGAACCAAATACCTCGGGAGGTGGTGAGTGCTCCAACACTGGAGGCATTCAAAGAAACGTAGACAACCACCTGGCAGATATCCTTTGATTTGTATTACTGCATCAACAGGGAGTTGGATTTAACAGCCATATATCCCCCTTCCAACTTTGCTGTTTTATGGTTCTATAATTCTATGCCAGCACAATTTCCCTTGAGCTAGTTGATCTCAGATCTTTTGGTGAAGCCATTGTGGTGACAGAGAACAGTTGGCAGAAGAAGCAAAAAGAGAGTGTTGAAGCATGGTGGGAGCAGGGGAGGGGTTTGGTTGCACCAGATGCAAACTCCTCTCAGCCCATATTTTGCAGCCACTATGCCACTACAATGTTAGGCCATGGCGAGAATACTGTAATCCTAAGTAATTTCCAACATCCCTAAACTGGGAAGAGATTGGATTCAGCATAGTCTCAAGTGGCTTAGTGCCAACTCAGCCATCCTATAGCCATCTTGACTAGTTAGGACTGAAACCAAGGTCTCTGGATCCAATCAGTCTCCAACAGTTGGTTCTTGGAGGATAAGCATACAAGTAGGTTATAAGGAAGATCAGAGCTTAGAAAAATTACTTTTTTGGATTACAGTTCCAAGAATTCCTCAGGGAGCATGGCCACCAATGTTTCATCTATGGCCCACAATAATACAGTAGCATGCAAAGCACTGAACATGTTCAAATAATTTTTGAGGACGCAATATAATTTCTCAAGGAAGTGTCCACACATCTCTAGGTTAAATGTGAAAGGACACTGATAGGTCCTGCCTCCAATATGTAGTGTTTATCAACTAGTGCAGAGTAGAATTAAGTCTTGAGGTATCTGGGAGGTAGACATTGCATCTGTGCAGTGAAACCGTCTGTCACTCCTGGCTATCTTGCTGTATGAGAAGATGTTGAATCCAGGCATTATGGCATTTGATTCCCAAATTCAAATCAAAGGAATACCTTCAGCTGGCAAATAAAGAGGAAACAAACATGTACAGCAAGCTACTGAGAATTTTAGATGCCTTCATCCAGACGGATGTTGCAAAAGCAGTGGTAGGAGGAGGGAGCTGACTTGAAGTTGAAGTCATAGTTTTTCCATAATGGCCTGAAATTTAAATGGAGCAACTACTCTGAACCCTGGGAGCAAGAAAGTCTTCCTGGTTACCTATCAATATGGGCCAGGGGTGCCCAAACACTGAGAAGAGAAATGACTGCACATGCAAATATATCTCAGCAGAGTCCAACCATTTAGAAGGGGGGGAAAGCATTAGAAGTAGAGGCCAATGTGGTTAAGTGACAACATAAATAACTGTGTCGGTGATAAGTAGAAAGCTTTTAACAATGTAAGCAATCTGGTAAAAGGGGAAATGGAGGAAACTGTGAAAATAAGTAATAGGAAAGACAGAGCTAGTTGTTTTCATTATGTACCAGATGATTTTTGCCATGACTTGGTAAAAGTGCTAGAAAGAAGGTGGAAAAAAGGAATTAATGTGAATGAGGAAAGTTTCCATAGTCCTGGTGACCTTATGCTACATGTGTAGGAACCACAGATTGGAAAGTTACTTTGTAAGAGTAATTGTCTGCAACTACAAGTCCCAGAAAGGCAGCTGGCCACCATTATAGCTAATTTTCTTAAAGTAATTATTTTTTTCATGGATTTCTTAGAAAAAGTAACAACAATAATAGAATACTATATTTCTGAGGGTGTGATTCTCTTTTTAAAACAAGGTTTGTGCCTTAATACAGAAAAACAGGTGGATTCTTTAATGCTATTGTGCTGTCAAATTTAGACTGCAAAAATGGGAGGGAGGGTCACATGTAGTCCACAGCTGCTTTAAGACTACATGTTGCAGCTTGGCGCCCCTACTAAGTCAGACTACGCATTCTACCATGCTCAGCCATACCCATCAGTGGCCTCTTGGATCAGGATAATGGGAACTGCAATCCAGCATAGCCGGACAGTGCCATTTTAGGAAGTGCTGCCGTGGGGAATGATGTGCTCAGTATCTCTTTTGTGATCTCTCCTTTTGCTTGTTCATTGTTTTTGAAATTTCATTTTACTTTAATAAATTTAAACAAATCAATAATTTCAGTTATTCAAATTATTCATTTGTTTGTCTTTTTATTAGATTTTTATACCACTCTATGCAGTTTAGAAACACAAACATAAGATACAAACCCCAGGTCCCCCCAACCCATTGATAGACCCCAAAACAATCTCCCCCCACAAAAAAGCTGGAATCCTTGGTGGTGACAGCAGGCAGTAAACAAAATCAAAATTATAACAAAGATATAACATGATGTCTTCGCGAAGGCTTTCACGACCGGGATCTAATGGTTGTTGTGGGTTTTTCGGGCTCTTGGCTGTGTTCTGAAGGTTGTTCTTCCTGACTGGCGAAACGAGAGCCCGAAAAACCCACAACGAACATAACATGACGTTGAGCGAAGGAGATCCCTAAAGATGTATCAGAAAACCTGTGTTTTTACTAGCTTTCAATAATTCAAGCAATTTGGTATTCAAGTATTTTTTAAAGAAACCTTGAAGAAAATGCCACTTTAAAATGTTAAAATTTAGTGTGATGATTCAACTCACTTTCAGAAAAGGAGTCAGTCAGCATTACCTGATGGCTAGAAACTGGTTCAGGATGGGTTGTCTGATAATGAGGTACTTTGTGTCTTGTCTCAGTGGAAGGGCAAAGATAAACTGGAAAGAAACAGCAATAATGCTTGACATTTATATTACACTTTTCCTGAATGTCCAAAATCTCCCAAATATATTTATACAATATTTATTTATATCAGAATATTCCTGTCCTACTTTACTGGCCAATTTTGCTCAGAGTGGCTGAAAATAATATTCATCCAAATAGGAAGTCAGATATATTTTTTAAAATGCACCACAAAGTTTTACAGTGCTATGTGGTTCTGTCCTTATCTTTTGTTCTATTTATATAATTCCATGTAAAACATCATTACATACCATGCATGCTAATTAAAATAATATTTTTAAAGTATAATAAAAATCAGCACAAACAGAATGAACAGGTCTAAAGCAAAGAGAAACAAAGAAAGAATTAATACTGCATTTGTGTGTCAAGGTTTGAAAAATTGTATGTAATAGCGTTAAGAAATAGTTAAGGGGGCACAGGAAAAGTTGCCCTGAAAATGAAAGTACAGTGGTGCCTCGCTTGACAATGTTAATTCGTTCCAGCAAAATTGCTGTAGAGCGAAATCGTCAAATGAAATTAAAAACCCATTGAAACCGTTCAATGCGTTCCAATGGGCTGAAGACCTGCTCGTCCAGTGAAGATCCTCCATACGGTGGCCATTTTTGGTGCCTGTAATGCGAGGAATTCGTTCCTAACACAGCGGGGAGCCATTTTCTTCAGCTGGTGGCCATTTTGAAACCCAACAATCAGCTGTTTGCTGATCGTCGTAAGGTGAAAAGTCGGTTCCCGAAGCAGGGAACCGATCATCGCTAAGCGAAAAAAACCCATCTAAACATTGTGAAGTGATTGCAAAAGCGATCGCAAAAGCGATCGCAAAAACTTCAACGTTAAGCGGATTCATCATAGAGCGGGGTAATCGGCCAGCGGGGCACAGCTGTATATTTAAAAATGTGACTTGAATAGTTTACTGTAATCATGGAAAAACAATTTTTATATCTACCAAAACTATTAGCCAGCTCTGAATGAGCAAGGTCAATGAATTATAAACAATCCTGGACCTGAATGATGTTTTGGTTATGACTTGTGAAAACAGAAATGATGTTTGTATGCCTATGTAGCGTTCTCCCTACTATGTTAAATAGTCATGCATTATTCATATTGCAGGCTAATGTTGCTGAGAGGCGGAGCCAAGGGATATGTAAAAGAGGTGGAGTCAGAGAGTCAGTGAGAGTGGAGAAGGAGATAAAGTGTTGTATTTGGGAGATCTGAGGTGTGATTAAAGAGTGAATAAGAACTGTTATGACAAATAGAAGGTTGAGATTGATGATAATAGAAGTTACCTATGATTAATAATCAAACATCTATAATCAATAAACAAGTTTTATTTAAAAGACAGTGAAGTTTGGACCTGCATCTTCATCCTTCCATAATTAATATTGATTTAGTGATCAACTGGTGGCAGTGGGTAGAAAGGAGTATTAGTTTGCCTTCATGTACTCTGTGTTTGGAGAATTAGGCAAGGGGCACGAGGGGCAAACGCCACAGCCTGATAATAAGCACTCTTGGTAGTTCCAATGCCTTTCTACTGCAGCATTTGATTTTCCTGGATTCTGGGATATTGAGTTTTTTATGCTTCATTTTTAAAATGCTGTTCATATAAGTTCTGCAAAAATTATTAGTCAAGACAATAATCTTTATCAGTATAATGACACCATGCTGGGTTGTACATTACAAACTGTTAGAGTTATATATAACAACAATAAAATTTCCCATTGCAGAAAGGATTCTTGCTTTTTAACTCATTTGGGCTTCTGAGACCTGCAGAAAAGGCTTGCTCATAGTTAGGGGAAAAGGAAAACTATCGGTAAGGATTATAAATACACGGAATTATAAATTCATTCAGTCATTCATCTCATAATCAGAAATCCATGCCATTTTGGTCACCAGACATCAAAGAATAGCAATCACCATAGATTTTCCTCCATTGATTCAAACTGGCACAAGGCTGGCTTGGCAGTATGAGAGCTTAGAGTAATTTTTATCTGTGTGTTATTAATATGAGATGCTAAGAAAGTCATTTTCTTCAATATATTTTTACTTCTAACAACTTTAATATTTTTTCACACATTTTAAGTAAGGCTAAAAGATTATTATGCTTTTTGCATTTTTAGAATGTAGCTTAAAACATTCTGTGTTATGTGCAGTCAAGTCAGAATCAACTTATAGCAACTCCAATAGGAATTCCAGTGTAAGTGAGATAGTTAAGGAATAGTTTTACCAGCTCCATTTCCCCAATGAGTTTCCGTGGCTGAACCTGGCTTTGAACCAGGCTCTCCTGAGCCCTAGTCTGTCAGTCTATCCACTACACCAGGGGTCCGCAATCCCCAGTCTGCAACCCAGCAGCGGTCTGCGGCCTCGGCCAGACCAGGCTGCGGACACAGATCTCTTCCCTCCCCCGCAAGCACTCCCCTGGAGAGTGCGCCTTACGCATGTGCAGGAGTGTGACATGCCCCTTGCCCCCTGCGAGCATGACATGCCCTCTGCGAGAGTGATTCCCCTCCACACGAGTGTGCCACACACACCCAGCCAGTCTGTGGTTGGGAAAAGTTTAGGGACCACTGCACTACCCCACACTGGGTATCATCAAAATATACTTAAGGAACATTAAAAATCAGCCAAGCTTTTGGCCCAAACAATAACCAAAAATGAAAGATATTCCTTGCCCGGCGGAATTCCCTTAACCAGGAGATGACAAGAACCTCCAAGGGGAAGGAATTCTCTAGTCTGATTGCAATGAATCATGAATGGCCCTTCAGAGCCATTCAGGATTCCATCATATGCACTTCTGATATCTGTGATCTCTGCTGATGATCTGAATGCCCTGGCTGCTAGTAGGTAAGCAGAACCATGTATCTCAGTATCAGAACTGATTCTTTAATTCTGGATTTGGAACCAACCTGGAAGCTGAATGCAATTGTTGTAACAAGGAAGTTGCCTGTGTTTCCCAATAACCCTTTTCCAGTCTGGCTGCAAATATGCACAACTCTTCAAAACATCCCTTTGGTAAATTTTATGCCAACTTTTAAGGTACATCACCATTATAATTTCATTATTGTAGATGCTGGAGGGGGAGGAATGAACCAGTGCTGAGCCAAAGAAATAGTGGTTTCCCTATGGCCTGTAAATAGTGAATACACGGAGACATCCCTGGAGCAGCTAATTTCCTGCACTTAATTACTGTGCTGAATCTGTTTCAGAGTCAAGGGGGAAGAGACAGAGATCCTAAGACACATGGAAAAAGTAATGAGCTAAACAGGAAAATTTGCAACAGTCTTCAGTGAAGTATCAGAACTGATAAAGCCTTGAACCTGTCTGGAAATGCTCTAAGTTTTCTTGATGGTCTAATTTTCTAGATGATGCACTTCAGCATGACCAGCTTCATTGTGGTTATCCCACCCCCCCTGCTGCTACCTAAATACTGCTGAATGGCCCTACATCTGCCATAACTTAGAGGACTTTACCATGTGCACTCAGAGCAGCAAAATGGCACAGTTAGATTTCTCTACTCCTCGCTCCAGTTCAGTTCAGGAGGTGTCGCCTGCTTTGCTGCCTCTCTGTTGGAGAAGGAAGAAGCTCTATTGCTTTCCTGATTACCCTTTTTTTTTTTTTTGCATGCATCTTAAACAGGAGGAAAAGATCTGTATATGTGTTTGTGCGCATGTTTTTTTGTGTTTTTTTTAACTGTGCTAAATGCAAATCAAGACTGCTTTTTCCCTACTAAAAAGGCAGATTCAGAAAGAGAGCAGCTATAATTCCTGTAATTTAGCATCTGGTGCTTTTTTTCAACATTGCTTTGTGTATTACAATAGGGATGAGTCAAAACTACTTACCTCTCATTGTGTGCGCAGTTTTGTCGGTGTCAAAACAATATTCATGTTATTTCAATGCTCTTCTTGCTTCATTTTAATTTTCTTTTTTTCTTCTTCTTTGTTGTCTCTGTCCTCTGTTTCATTTGCCCCAACTGCTGCTTTAACACTACTGGCTGTAGAAAGCAACATGATTTGTGTCAATGATGTCAGAATGATAGCTCAGATGGAATGATGTCATAAATGCCTCAAACCTAATCATATTAGTTGTCACACATATAAAAGAAAGAAGAAGCAGCTTGACGGATAGTATGGGATGCCAAGAACAGGGAAACCATGCTAACCATTTCCTTCTCCAGTCCTGGGATTGCTCCCTTACCCACTCTTTCCTGGGTTCCTGTGTGGGTTCTCGCTTCTTCTGTAAGTGTGGGCTCCTTAGGGGAGTTGTCAGCCAGCAACATGTCTCCAAAGTCCACTGGGAAGCTCACTGTATGGAATTCCATGATGTCCGGGGGGGGGGGGGGAGTGAGACTGTCCGCTGATATAGGTAGGTGCATATGCCACAGCCCCCATCCTCACAGGCACATTTTTCTTTCTTGCTTTTCCGGAGGGATAATATCAGTTTTAATAAAAATCAACTGTTTTATCCATGATAACTTGCTTGTCTCAGTATAGTACTGTGGTTTCATTTTCTAAAACTAGAGGTGACTGGAATTTATAAAACAGAGCAAAAGATGTCCGTAATCCATAAGATTTAACCAACTTCTGAAAATCATCTTTGCAGCTTGGCTGTGCTTGCATGTGAAATCTTTGATGGTAGCTTCGAGCAGACAGATAAGGCAGGATGAAATTTTTTTCTTCAGATTCTTGACAATCTACAGTGGTGCCTCGACTTATAGATGTCCCGACTAATGAAAATTTTGACTTACGAAAAGCTCCGGCCACAAAAATTTGCTTTGACTTGCGGCTGGAGCTTTGAGGTACGAAAGAAAAAAGGCAGGGCAAAAGGGCGGGAAATTCAAGCCATTGGTGGCGAAGAGACTGCTTCTTCGCCCCAACAGTTAGGAAAAGAGAGGCTCAGATAAGGAGGGGAGTCTCTTTGCGCAGTAGTTAAACTGCTGTACTACAGGTAAAACTATGCTCATGACCCAGGGTTCAGTCCCAGGTAGCTGGCTCAAGGTTGACTCAGCCTTCTATCCTTCTGAGGTCAGTAAAATGAGTACCCAGCTCACTGGGGGCAGGGCAATGTGTAGCCTGCATAATTAACTTGTAAACCGCCCAGAGAGTGCTTGAAGCACTATGGGGCGGTATATAAGCAGCACACTTTGCTTTGCTTTCAGGGCATGGAAGGTGCCTTCATTCCTCTATATGCCCTATCTCCCCTGGTCCTGTTCCATGTGCCCTGTCCTCTGATTAGGAGATGTCATTTGAGCCGTTATGTAGGAGTTGTCAGGTCCTGATAATGATACATGGAGATTGTCTTGATGTTGGTAGGTATGGCTCATGATCCTAGTTGGGGATGCTACCTCACCCTCAAACTTCAGGGAGAGTCATCTCCCCCTCCCTTTACTCTGCTCACAAGTCAGCTATACTTTCCAGTAGAGTCTGAGACAGTCTGCTTTACAAAGAGAGAAGGCTGTTCAGATAATGCATTGCCCTTCTCAAGCTGAAACCCCTAAGTAAGCAAGAAATTCAATTGCAGGCCTCGTCTTCACTTTTCCGATGCAGCTGAAGTGGATCTTCCTGCAATAGCAAGACCTTTACTGATGGATGATCAGTGGCTGGAAAGATTTGACGGACAATACATCCCAAATGCCTCTCTGCTCTGCCTCATTGATATCAAGTGGCACCAGCGGCAGCGCACTCAGACACTGAAATGTTCACTCATTAGGTAGAGGATCAAAGCCTGCTAAATTGTCCTAAATATAGACAGATTAACACAAATTCTTTAGCAGATAAAGGCAAGTAACCAGATTAGCTTGAAAGCTTTTACAATTGTTCTGTTCCAGTCTAGCTTTCCAGATTGTTGGAGGAAAAAAAGAGAAAGACACACCATAATTACTGCATTATCTGCGCTCTTCTAGGGAATTATTACCTCCATTTCCTTTTAAACCTTAAGGTGCACACCTTTAAATCTTAAAGGAGTGAGCATGCCACTATAGAATCTAATCCAATACAACAAAGGATGCTACTGACATGTAAAAATTTGTTACAAATATGTACATATTATACAGAATGGTGATGAAGACAACAACAGTGATGTGCCATCAACTTAATTCCAACTTTGCAGGGTCTTCTGGATATTGAGTACTCAGAAGTGGCTTAATGTTTCCTCCCTATGGACTCTAGGACTTTGCAGTCTGCCAAAGGCCACATTGGCTGAATCTTATTGCAGGAGGCACAGTGCGGAATTGATCTCCCAACCTCCCACTCCACAGTCAGACGCTGAATACACTGAGCTATCCAGACAGCACTTTATATATGATAACTCTGTTATAAATACATGATTGAGAGCATCCCAGTTTGATAAACATGGCCATTCACAGCTGAGTGTCATCTGTTATCAACACAATCTCATGTTTTGGCAGAAGTAGGAATGTTTGAAGAATTAATTAGGGCAAAATTCTGAAGCAAGAGTAGCTCCTCTGTATCTCCTGGCCCACTATGTATGTAAATCAGTATATAGATCTCCTTTCTAATCTGAATTTAATGGCAACCATTCTTTTTCCCCATACAGTACCCCTGCAAGCTACATGGCATCACTCCTCACTGCTTCCTCAGGCATTTTTGGTTCCTTTTTCAATATGTGGACAGCGTCTCTAACGCTGTGAAAGGGTTATTACCATAAAAAGGAGGAAGAGGGGAAATATATTTTAAGGCATCTATTAAAGAGCCTCGTGGCACAGTGGTTAAAACCGCTGTTCTGCAGCCAAAACCATGCTCACGACATGGGGTTCAATCCCAGATAGCCAGCTCAAGGTTGACTCAGCCTTCTATCCTTCCGAGGTCAGTAAAATGAGTACCCATTTTACTGTTTTTTTTAAAAAAATCTTGCCATTAAATGCCCAATCTAAAGGAAATTGTGCATTGTGTGTCCTTAATCAAGGACATTTAGTTAACAGTGCTTTCAGAGGTCTCTGATATACTGCTTCCAAACTATGCGATCAGGTGCCACTTGGTGATGTTTAGAAACAGGTTTACTGTATCAGATGCCTCTGTGTAGGCATCCTTCTGTCTCAAGAGACTAAGGTTAATGGGCTCTGAATAGACGTCTTGGAACAGTGTCTAGTGTGGCTGAGGAGGCCAATTCGAGAGTGACAATCCCTTCCACACTGAAGACAAATACAATCTGTCTCCTGTCCAGCTCCCTGATTTTGTTGGTTCGGGACTGCCTCATTGCTTCGGCCTGCTGTACAAGTGTCTCTTCAAATTGGGAGAGGCCGTGATGCAACGTTTGCCTCCAGGCTGAACACTCAGATGTCAAGGTTTCCCATCTGTTGAGGTCCATTCCTAAGGCCTTCAGATCCCGCTCGTAGATGTCCTTGTATCACAGCTGGGGTCACCCTCTGCTTTTTAAAAAGCAACTAAAAACACTGATGTTCCAGCAGGCCTTCTCCTCAATCAACTCTTGACCTCCCCTTCCTCTCCTCTCCCACTATTTGTCCTATTTTGTTGAAAGTTTTGTCTTTACGTAGTATTGTTTTTATATATATTGCTAGTTGTTTCTTGAAAGCCACCTAGAGTGGTCTTAACCGACTAGATAGGCGGGATATAAATAAAATAAATAAATAAATAATTCTCCATAAAGGGGATCTTTCGGAATTCAACCTTCAGCCATTCTCACAACATGCCCGAGCCAACGTAGCCGTCACTGTTTCAGTAATGTATACATGCTAAAAATTCCAGCTCATTCCAGGACTACTCTATTTGGAACTTTGTACTGCCAGGTGATACCAAAAATGTGTCGGAGGCAATGCATATGGAAAGTGTTCAGCTTCCTCTCCTGTTGTGCTCGAACGGTCCAGGACTCACTGCAGTACAGGAGTGTACTCAGGACACAGGCTCTATAGACCTGGATCTTGGTATATGTCGTCAGCTTCTTATTGAGACATACTCTCTTTGTTAGTCTAGAGAACATGGTAGCTGCTTTGCCAATGCATTTATCCAACTCAACATCTAGGGAAAGAGTGTCAGAGATGGATGAGCCGAGGTACACAAAGTCATGAACAACCTCCAATTCTTGCATGGAGATGGTAATAGAGGGAGGTGAGTCCACACCCTGGCCCATAACTTGTGTTTCCTTCAGGTTGATTGTTAGTCCAAAGTCTTGGCAGGCCTAGGTAAAACGATTCATGAGTTGTTGGAGGTCTTCAGCAGAGTGGGCAACAGCAGCTGCATCATTGGTGAAGAGGAAGTCCCACATGCATTTCATTTGGACGTTGGTCCTCGCTCTCAATCTGGAGAGATTAAAGAGCTTTCCATCTGATCTAGTCCAGAGATAGACACCTTCTGTTGCAGTTCCAAAGGCCTGCTTCAACATGACAGCAAAAAAGATCCCAAACAGAGTCAGCGCAAGGACTCAGCCCTGTTTCACTCCACTTCGAATGTCAAAGGGATCTGGTGTTGAGCCATAAAAACTACAATGCCCTTCATTTCCTCATGAAAGGACCTGATAATGTTAAGGAGTCAAGATGGACATCCAATCTTGGGAAGTGTTTTAAAAAGGCCATCCATGCTAACCAAATCAAAGGCCTTTGTAAGATCTATGAAGGGCACAAGGAGTGGCTGTTGTTGTTTCCTACACTTCTGCAACTGTCTGAGGGAGAATACCATGTCGGTGGTGGATCTATTAACTCCAAATCCACACTGTGATTCTGGATAGACTGTCTGCAAGCACCTGGAGTCTCTTCAGCACAAGATGGGCAAGCAGCTTCCCTACAATATTGAAAAGAGAGATGCCATGGTAGTTATTGCAGTCACCCCTGTCTCCTTTGTTCTTATACAATGTGACAATGTTTGCATCCTTCATGTCCTGTGGTACTCCACCTTCTCTCCAGCAAAGACAAAAGACTTCATACAGCTCAGTGGTGATGATCTCTTTACAGCACTTCAAAACTTCAACGGGGATGTTGTCCTTTCCAGGTGCCTTGGCAGATGCAAGAAAATCCAGGGCCGCTTTTATATCTGCTAAAGTTGGTTCACTGTTCAACTTTTCCAAGACAGACAGGCACTTGATGTTATTTAATGCCTCTTTGGTTACTACATTCTGTCTAGAATATAGCTCAGAGTAGTGCTGTACCCAGTGTTCCATTTGCTGTGCTTGGTCCTGGATAATCACGCCTGTAGCAGACTTCAAAGCAGCAGATTTATTCTGTTTTGGACCCAAAGCCTGCTTGATACCATCATACAATCCCTTGATGTTACGTTTGTCCGCTGCTATCTGTATCTGAGAGCAGAGCTGAAGCCAATAATTGTTAGAACATCTCCTGGCAGTCTGTTGGCAGATGCCTCTACAGATGATGTTGATGTATCACCACAAGACGAATAATTGGCTGAAATATGTTGGTCTTGTTCAATTATTGAAAACCTCTCCACACACTTTTTTCCTTCTCTCATCTTGAGACCATCCCTCCTTTAGATTGGCTCTCATCAGTTGTTTTCAGTTTATGTTGGTGTACACAATACAAAAATGGGACAGAGTAGATTTCATAGTAGGAACATACAAACCTTTTCTAAATTATGCATATCTGTAGTTAGACCCACTGGCCAAAATCCTGTTGCTTAGTGTCAACCAAACTGTAACTTTCAATCTATTCCTCCCTGGTAAACAATGCATCTACACCACTATTCTCAGGGCATGTGCACACATGCGCCAAGCCAGTGTACATATACACATTCCCAAGAATTGCAGCAGGGATAATTTGTTTACTACAGAGGAATAGATAAAAAGGTACAAGCTGACTTACACTAAGCAACAGGATTTTGGCCATCATGTCCTACAGAACTTGCTTCCCTGAGAGTGGACATAGACATGCATCCCAAATTTATGAATGCCTGACTCAGTGAATCATAGGTTAGTATATTGTTTAGCCCAGGCATAAGCTACCATTGTATAAATAGAAATCACCACATTTATTACAGTGGTGCCCCTCATAGTGACGATAATCTGTTCCAGGAAAATCGTTTCTATCCAGAATCGTCACTATATGGAACGGAAAACCCCATAGGAACGCATTAAACCTCGTTTAATGCATTCCTATGGGGAAAAAACTCACCGCTATGCAGAAATCCTCCATCCGGCCACCATTTTCACTCCCCGGTAAGCGAGGAAAGGGTGCGAAAATGCTGCGGGCAGCCATTTCTTTTCCGGCGGCCATTTTGGAACCACCGATCAGCTGTTTCTTAAATATCGCAATGCAAAAATCAGTAAGCGAAATGCTTACCCATCATTGCAATGCGATGTTTGCCCATTGAAAACATCATCATTATGTGGATTCGTTGTTAAACAGGGCACTTGCTATGCGAGGCACCAATGTATTTGAATTTATATCCCACACCATCTGGCAACCAGGCCACTGGGCTGCTACCAACAATATAAGGAATAATATTAAAAAACACGATAAAAATAAATTACTACATGATTAGAGAAATTAAAACAGATGGCAATAAAGGTGGTAAAAAGGGTGATGGAGAGGATGGCAAAAAGAATGGTAAAAAGGGAGGGCGAGATCCTAGTGCTCCGGGAAAGCCTGGCAGAAGAGCCAGGTCTTCAATGCTCTTTTGAACCCATCCAGCGAGGGTGCCAGGCAGATCTCAATAGGCAAGTTGTTCCATAGGCAGAGGGCAACTACCAAAAAGGCCCAGTTTCTTGTTCTTTCCCTCTTCAGGGTCAAGGCCTTCAACTGCCCTGACCATGAACAATGGGTGTTACGGACAGATCTGGCAGGAAGCAGGCATTCTGCCATTTGGGCAAGCAGAAGCACCCATTTAAAACAATGGGTGCTTCTGCTTGCCCAAATGGCAGGTGTGTAAACTCTATATAAGCACAACCACTCTTGCAATGTCTGCTGCATGAAGAGTAGAAGTGGAGAGGATGGCAGTAGAGTTGGAAGTAGAGGTCTACTGATTTAAGTTTTTGGACTACAGCTGCAAAAATAAAAAGCTGCCAACCTCTAGTTGAGAGGGGTAGTTGTTTCTGTTTGGGTTTCTCTGTAGTTGTTTCCAGCCCCAAGCTTTTTCCCTCAGTAGAGTTTGGTAAACTGAAAGAAAAATGTGGAACACTGGAATTTGGCCTCCTGAACTTCATGGATGAACCTTTCAAAATGTGGAATCACTAATAGTAACTCCCAAAAGATGAATGCAACAGTGAGTGCACAGGAGGTATGAGTTTATATAATGTATCAGAGGTAAAGTCACTCATGGAGCAGAAGGACCCCATTGGGGCTTTAATTCAAGACCAAAACTGCAGTCACTCACCCAAGCGTCTACAGATGTTGGCAAACCTGCCATAAATTTTTATTACTAACTGAAAAGATAATAGTAGGCATTGGATATCTTGTCTAAACCAAATTAATGATCAGGTACTTAAGTGCCACTTATTTTTCCAAAGAGCCATTCCATGGTATAAGTCCTTGTCTTTATGTGGGACTTTGTACACAATGATTTACATACAATTAGATGTTCTAGTAAAAGTCCCATTAGTCTTTCTTTAATAAGAAGACACCTCCCCGCTAAGGCCAAGAAACATATCAGAACATGCTGTTTTCTCTTTGCCCAAAAGTCCATTATACAGGTTACATGTACCAAAACTGACTTTATGGCTTCTCATGGATGCTATGTTGTCCCACATTCTGATGTGATCAGTTGACTTATAAATAAGCAGGCAATGGGGACTCACAGACTGATTCTAAGTGCCCTGGGATCCCACCTCAATAATAGAAGCATGTTCTTCCTTACATGCAGAAGCAAGTTCTATGTGGATTGACTTCTTGAAAATGGAGGAAAGAGCCACTGGTGAGATTTAAGTGTCCTGACATAGCCTAACTATATGACAGTTGACACCTCCAGATGTATCTATGCTGGTGGAGCAAACTAAATCCTGCAAGCCACATGCAGACTCCAGAGGTAATTTTGTTTTCCTTTGGCTCAAAAAGTGTCGCAGAGTTTTGAATTTTTGTTAAATTCCTCTAGCTGCACAGAAGTGCAAGGCTTCACAGAAGAGAATAGCTTCAAGTTCCCCAGGATAGTCCACCCCTTTTCTCACTAACTGACAATGACAGTCTCAATTAAAGATGGGGATGACTCACAATTTTGGCAATTTGTCCTGCTTTGTGAGTCGTCAAAAGTTGACGATTCACGAAAGACGAAGTTGCCCCCATTAACTGATGAATAATAAAGTTGTTTGTTGATTCATGAGGGGGGTTATTTGAAAAACAACAGCACCCCACCGCCCCCTTCCTATTACAAAAAAGAAAAAAAGAAAAACACCATTCTGCCTACCGGCCGCTGACCAACTAGTCGGTGGCCAATAGATAGCCACCATCACCCCACAGCCAGCCACCCCAACAGCCTACCCCCACGCCCCTTCCTCTCCCTACCGTAGCCCCCACCCAACCCCCACTGACACCCCCTTACCTTAATGGCTGATGCCGAGGTCTCCTTCTGGCCTTCCCTTAGCTTGCTTTAAGGAAATCCAGGCTGCCCTTTGCAAAGATGGCAGCTGCAGCTTCCCTACCCTAAATGAAGCCACAGCCAACATATTTGCAAAGGGCAGCCAGTCTCTCTTTTTACATGCATGGCTGGGAGGGGGCGGTTGCCTTTCTCCCACCAATCAGCTGATTGGCAGCTGGTAGGCTGAATGTTTTTTTAAAAAAATTATAATACGAAGGATGAATAAAATGGGTAAATATTCATCCCTTCGTATTCATGGGGGTCTCTGGAACCCACATAAATGAAGGGAGGAATATTTAATGAATTGGCTATTTTTGTTGAAAAAGCATTTTTATATTCGTCCTCATCTCTAGTCTCAATAACTCACTCTAAGACATTAGTAGGAGAAAGAATGAAAAGATGAAAGGTACCTAACAACATTCTCACCTTTTTTGTTTTGATTTTTGGAGACCTCCAGAAGCAGCCTTTTGCTTCAAGAACTCATGTAGTCTGCCTAGTTTCCTTCTAACTCAACAACAACACAAATCCAGAAGGTGTTTTTGTGGCATGGGGTGGGTTGTGGAGGACAACATTTAGGCCATTTTCAGCAATTTGAAGGCCTGGCACAGGCTATACTAAGTGCTGGGGAAACATTCAGCCTCCAGACCCTTCAAAATCCTTTTTGTTATATGTAATGCTTGTATAATGGAGTCACATAGATGTTCCTGTGTTACAACTACCATTATCAATGACATGCACCAAACTTCCCATGCAACATTCATGCCACCTGCTCACCCATTTGTTACCAAAGAAAAATGCCCCCGAGAGGCAAACCCGCCTCTCATGCAACATGTGAATTGTCTCAGAAGGAGGAAAAGAAGGAGAGGTCAAGCTGGCCTGGATTACAGTGGGGTCTTGACTTAAGAATGGCTTGAGTTAAGAACATTTTGACTTAAGAACCGCTCTCATAGGAAAATATTGACTTGACTTACATACTTAGATTTGAGTTAAGAACTGAAAAAAAAACCACGTGGGAGGCAGGGAAAGTGCAAAATTTGAACTTTCAGTTAGCTGTTGGCCAGTGAAAAGGGTGCCTGTCTGCTTCCTCACTCCTCCCAGCGTTTAGAGAGTGGATTGGGAGACAGTCTTCAGACTGCCTGGTACTGTACTGCCTGGACTGTATTTTCCCTGCCTTCCCTGAACCTTTCTTGACCTAAGAAAAAAAGAAACAAAATATCCCCCTCTAGTGGTCGAAGGCGGAATAGCAGCTTCCCATTAGTTTCTATGGACGGAAAAGAGCAGATACGGATCAAATGGTTTTCAATGCATTCCTATGGGAAATGCAGATTTGACCCGAGAACTTTTTGACTTGAGAACCACCTTCCAATACGGATTAAGTTCTCAAGTCAAGACCCCACTGTACCAGCAATGCGGACTTACAGGTGTCTATTCCACGCTGAGTCTTATTCAATTCAATGGGACTCTTGGGTGCCTCAGATTACAGGCTAAGTTGGCTGTTTATTTTCAGACTGTATCTCCTTTCCTCCCAAGAACAAAATGTTGAATCACTCTGTTATTTAAATTCTGAAACAGAACGAGTGGATGCAAATCAGTGCATCTTTATGAGGAGAGAGGTTTAGTACAAGTGCTGAAATTTATGGTGCTATATATTTTTCTTACTTACCAGTAGCCAAATAGGCATTTTAACACTGATTAATTTTTAATAATGCTGCAGTTTGCATTTTTCTGGCCATGGGCTTCAAACGCTCATTCTGTCACTGAGGTTGCAGCAGCAGCACCTAATAAACTTCGGACACATTGTTTTTTCCTGGCCTAAAACTGGACATATGCTTTACTTGTACAGCCAAAAAGGCGGTGTATGTGTATGGGTGGACTTATTCTCTGGGTAGTCAAGAATAATCTAGCTGGATAGCTCAGTGGGTTAAGTATCTGGCTGTGGAGCCAGAGGTTGGGAGTTCAATCCACCACTGTGCCTCCAGGGAGTAGAGCCAGCCTGTGTGGCCTTGGGCAAACGACACTGTCCCAGGATGCCCCCAGAAAGAAGAGAATGATAAACCACTTCTGAGTATACCCTACCTGGAAAATCTTGAAAAGGATTGCCGTAAGTCAGAATTGAGTTGATGTCACATCATTATTGTTTAAAAGCTTATTGTTTTCCTAGTGTTCACAGATAAGTGACTTCAGTTAGAAAAGTATGCGCAAATCTCAGAAATATCAGAAGTAAAATGTCATGACTAATACTGAAACCGGCCTTTCAGGATTCATGAGACTGTACATATAGAACAGAATCACAGGTTTTATATGGGAAGGAAACATATAAGTTTTAATATCCGTGTAATGTTTTTGGGTCTTGGGCATAAAGGAAATGAAAGAGAAAGGGAGACTTCAAGAAGACTGAAAGAATAGCAGAGCACAGCAAAGTACAGAGGAAGGTGTTGGACGAAGTAAGAAAAACGGAGAGCAAATGCAGTGGGTTAGGCAGGAGTGGTCAGGTATGGCCAGCAGTAGGAATTAAAACAATTATCCATAGCTTGAGCTGGAGGCTGCTCAGTTCAGAAATAAAATGCCTGATGTCTAATACTTAGCTGCTAGTTACATGCATGTTTGGTGTATTGTCTATGCCACTTTGGGGCTTCTCCTTGGAGATTATTTTAGGCTACAGCATAGAAGCATCAGCTGGACAAGATCAGATGTATTAACTGTTTTGAAAAACGTACCTGAATGAATATGTCTTTCAATCATAAAACTGACTTGCATTTTTTTAAAAAAGGGTGTGTGTGTGTGTGTGTGTGTGTGTGTGTGTGTGTGTGTGCTTTAGAGATTAGCTAGACCAGTGGTCAGGGAACAGGGGTAAATTACCGCAAATGGGATAAAAATGAAAATCCTGGGGATAATGAACAGAGCACTACACCCCCACCCCCTGCAGCCGAACCTCAAATTGTAAGCCACCTATCCCTACTACCTTCCTTGGTTGCGGCACTTGTAAATTAGTTCTTTTAGAAATTGGAGATGGGGGCTCCTTATTGTTTATGGCTATAGAACAGCCCGGGGCAGCCAATCCGGCTTATGCATGACTACTTCTGCTGGAGGTGGAAAGCTCCAATTAAGGCGGAAAGGAGGGTGTGAGAGAGGGATGGGTGGATTCATCAAGCTTGTTTAAAGGTAAGATTGTAGAAAATTTAGGGAGGGAGGGGGTATGTGACAGAGAGACTAACTCTCATAAAACCATGAAAAAAGGACGTGAATGCAATGAGAGAAGGCTCCAATTAAGGCGGCAAGGAAGGTGCAAGAGAAGGACCAGGTGGTTTCATCACGCTTACGGTATTTAAATGTAATGAGAGGAAACATACATACTGTACTGAAGCAACTGATTGTTGTGTGCATGTGTGTGTGTGTGTGTGTGTGTGTGAGAGAGAGAGAGAGAGAGAGAGAGAGAAACTTGACTCTTTCATAAAACCATGAAAAAAGCAACCTTCCAAATTTAATCTCTACTGCATTAAGCTCTGCGGTTTCTGCTGAGAAGACCAAGTACAGTGGTGCCTCGCTTAACGATGTGAATTGGTTCCAAAAAACCCATCGCTATGGGAAACATCGTTAAGTGAAACACCATTTCCCATAGGAATGCATTGAAAACCGGTTAATCCGTTCCAATGGGAACGGATTA
This sequence comes from Pogona vitticeps, assembly GCF_051106095.1. Taxonomy (NCBI): domain Eukaryota; kingdom Metazoa; phylum Chordata; class Lepidosauria; order Squamata; family Agamidae; genus Pogona; species Pogona vitticeps. The sequence continues at coordinate 216,329,105 of NC_135784.1, read as the reverse complement.
ACGTCCTTAAGCGAAAATCCCCATAGGAAACATCGCTAAGTGAAACAATGTTTCCCCAACGGAAAGCCATTCAAAAGCACTGAAGCAGGCTTCAGTGCTTTTGAATGGCTTTCCGATATCCGTGTTTGCACATTTTTAAGTGTCTTACAATGTTTGGAACATGTTTTAAATAGTTGGAATAGTTAGTCCATTGGATTTCAATGAGGGAAAAAACAAAAAATCACCAAAAATTAACGAAGACTCAGAAGAAAGCCAAACTAAGTGTGCATAGGTTTCACAAGGTGGACTAACTATTCCAACCATTTAAAACATGTTCCAAACATTGTAAGACACTTAAAAATAAGCAAACACGGACATCGTTAAGTGAAATTCCCCCACAGAGAACATCGTTAAACGATGCTGAAAATTCCTCAAAGAAACCCATCGCAAAGCGAATACATCGTTAAATGAAGCAATCGCTAAGCGAGGCACCACTGTACTTCAAGGTTCTGTTCAGATGCTGAATTTGTACTGGGCAGAACCAGAATATTTAGAAGAGTCTCGCTAACAGGAAACACCTAGTAAAAGACAATTGACACACCTGGGACTAGATGCCAGAAGTGTGTAGCAATCACGTTTCTCTATTTATCATCCCCAAAGCAGGCAAGAGTATCATAGTTTATTCCCCAAATCTGAATCCCTGTCTCTCTGCTCCTGGTCCTGCCTTGACTGCAACACGAAACAAAAGGTCTTACAAAGAAAGCCTGTGGTTTTCTTTATTGTGTCAATCTATCTCATGTGCGCTCTTCTTCTTTTCCTACTGCTTTGCACTTTTTCCTGCACTGCTGCCTTTTCCAGTGAGCTTGTCTTCTTATGATGCCACTGTAGTACAACACCCTTTGTTTGGTTATTTTAGCTTCTGGTGAGGCTCCATACTAAATTTGCTTTACTTATCTCTTTGACAAATCATGCTATCTGTAAAACTAGTTTCCAACACCACATTTCAAATAACTGAAATGTGCATATACACTTTATGTAGTGTATAAAATGTGCATTAAAAGTCTGCACTCCTATGTATAGCTGTTTTTCTAACGGTGGTTTACTTTGGAGGAAACAAGTCCAGGATTTCAAAGTACTAAATAAGCTTTATAAATGCTGTTGTTGTTTAGTTATTAACTCATGTCTGACTCTTCATGACCCCATGGACCAGAGCACGCCAAGCCCTCCTGTCTTCCACTGCCTCCCGGAGTTGGGTCAAGTTCATGTTCGTAGCTTCGATGACACTGTCCAACCATCTCATCCTCTGTCGTCCCCTTCTCCTCTTCCCTTCACACTTTTCCAACATCAGGGTATTTTCCAGGGGGTCTTCTCTTTTCATGAGATGGCCAAAGTATTGGAGCCTCAGCTTCGGGATCTGTCCTCCCAGTGAGCACTCAGGGTTGATTTCCTTAATAATGGATAGGTTTGTTCTCCTTGTAGTCCAGGGGACTTTCAAGAGTCTCCTCTAGCACCACAGTTCAAAAGCAACAATTCTTCAGCTGCCAGCCTTCTTTATGGTCCAGCTCTCAGTTCCATACATTGCTACTGGAAAAACCATACCTTTGACTATGCAGACCTCTGTTGGCAACATGATGTCTCTGCTTTTTAAGATACTGTTTAGGTTTGTTATCGCTTTCCTCCCAAGAAGCAGGTGTATTTTAATTTCGTGGCTGCTGTTACCATCTGCAGTGATCATGGAGTCTAAGAAAGTAAAATTCATCACCGCCTCCATATCTTCCCCTTCTATTTCCCAGGAGGTGATGGGGCCAGTGATCATGATCTTAGTTTTTTTGATGTTGAGCTTCAGACCATTTTTGTCACTCTCCTCTTTCACCCTCATTAAGAGGTTCTTCCATTCCTCCTCACTTTCTGCCATCAGAGTGGTATCATCTGCATATCAGAGGTTGTTGATATTTCTTCCGGCAATCTTAATTTTGGTTTGGGATTCATCCAGTCCTGCCTTTTCTATTATGTATTGTGCATATAAGTTAAATAAGCAGGGATAAGCAGGGATACAATCGTATTCCTTTCCCAATGTTGAATCAATCAGTTGTTCTATATCCAGTTCTAACTGTTGCTTCCTGTCCCACGTATAGGTTTCTCAGGAGACAGATGTGATCAGGCACTCCCATTTCTTTAAGGACTTGCCATAGTTTGCTGTGGTCAACACAATCAAAGGCTTTTGAATAGTCAATGAAGCAGAAGTAGATGTTTTTCTGGAACTCTCTGGCTTTCTCCATAATCCAGTGCATGTTAGCAATTTGGTCTCTAGCTCCTCTGCCCCTTTGAAATCCGGCTTGTACTTCTGGGGTTCTCAGTCCACATACTGATGAAGCCTACCTTGGAGGATTTTGAGCATAACTTTGCTAGCGTGTGAAATGAGTGGAATTGTACGGTAGTTGGAACATTCTTTGGCACTGTCCTTCTTTGGGATTGGGATGTAGACTGATCTTGTTCAATCCTCTGGCCCCTTTGAGTTTTCCATTGATGATGATTAAACAAAATAGTGCGTTGGTCCTTTGATGTTGGGCTGTGGCAGCAGGGTGGGTGACATGACCTTTAGCCTGGTTGTTCCTTTTTGCACACCAAACACAGAATGATTAAAGTGGTAGGAAAAGCCCCCCCCTAAAAAAAACTCTGCTTTGGCTGTCTGTAGCAAGCACGTCATTGCTAGCACCACTCTGGCAGTAATTGATGATGATTTAATCCTCTGCGGGGTAGCAAAAATTTAATGCAACTTGATAGGCACATTGGACACCTTACTACTCCCTATACCACCCCATGGCTGGTGTGCAATGTGTTCCAGGAAAAATAGTGCACATCTTTATTACATTTGGTGCATCCTTCTAGTTTGGTAAATATCCTGGCAGCCACTGATACTGATGATATATTGCTAGTTCGGTACACAGCCTGTACTGAACTAGCAGGATATCAATAAGATTTTGAATTCAAATAATGTATGATTTCCTTTCTTTCAAATCAAGGGGGTAATGTCAGTGTATAAAATTTGGGGGGGGGGGGGGTTAAAGGTAAAAAAGTTCCCTCACCCCTGAGCTAGAGCAACAGGGAGAGGGGAAAGGCTCCAATTACTACGAAGTCATTGAAGTGACTGTTTCAGGACCAAGAATTTTTATTTTCACAAAAAAGCGGCCTTAAATGTAATGGCTTTTCAACCCGAACACTTTCCATCAATAAGCGTCTGGGAACCAATCCTTGGCAGGTTGCTGGAGCCGCAAACTGGGCTTCATCCGTCACAGAAACAGCAGCATTTTTCAGTGTTCTTCTCTCCCTTCACACCCCCCCCCATAAAATTCTATTTGGATTACATGTGCTGTTGTAAAACTATGGTAACTATACAACTGATAATATAAAATTATTATCCAACATGTTTCTTTCCAATGAGATCTTTGTTTTTGTGGTTACTAACACAGTTTTATTAGGGTTATAAATATAAATAATATATACTGTCAATTGTTTTAATGTTGCCTCTCTATTATTTCCCTAATTTGCTTGTGAGAACAGTAGCTCTTGTCATTACTGCTTTCTACTTATATACCCATTTATTTAAATACTGATCTAGGGAGAGAGTGAATTTCTGTCTATGGATCAACCTTCATTATACTATTTTTCTAGCAGGGCAGTTTTTCCACTGCAAGCCTGGACAAACTATGATACTATGATTACCTGGTGTAGATAGAGCTTGACTGATCAGCTTGTTTGCAGCTCCTGTCAGTTTTGCATGTATTCATTTATAAGTCTGTTTCTTCTGGCTTCAATTTCAATTTACATTTTTTAAAATAAAAATTTTAATTTTTCCATGCATTCCCCCCTGAATGTATTCTCTTGTACAAGATGCACCACTGCATTCTGAAATATAAAATTTTGTACTGTTTTTGTGCTAAAATATGCATTGTGGCTTGTACTTTTCAAGCCAAGAAGTCTATCACAATATTTGGATAAGTGCAAAACATCTATAAGCGATAATACAGGCCTGATTTGTTTATTATTCAAGAAAGGGCAAATCAGATTAGTTCACTTAGAAATATGATCAGAGTGAAGTCCCTGAATATCTCTATGGGTCGCTCGAAAGAGAAAAAAGAAAGGAAAGGAATGTAATCACAAAAAATGCCTGGGAGCCCCAAATGATTCAGTCATTCCTAAGGGAGAGATGGAGAAGAATCAGCCACCCTCAGAGGTGAATGCTCATTATGTCCCTGCCCAAGTGGCTGCTCCAGGCATACCTTCCGGACTGCATGGACATTTCCACATGTTCATATTTTTGCATGCATTCTTTTCAACTCCTCATAAGAACTCCAAGAATTTGTGAGTACTGAAAAAGACATCCTCACAAATGCAGAGCGGGGGACCCCCTCAGTTTGACCCTTTCAGTGATTAATAAATAATAACGAGAAGTCTTTCAAGACAAATTAAAGAAAAAGTTCAAAAAGCTGCTTCTCTGCTGAGATTTCTCTGCTCTTACAGGGGACTGTGGTCATGGTTTGGCATGATTTAGTCCTCTTTAGTTCCATCTGGAAGCTTTCAACAGGAAAGGTCTCCCACTGGAATGGACTTCCATGGAAAGCACCACAGCATGAAACCCTGTACTGCCTCCCATTAACAAAGCAACAGTAGACTTAAAAAAAAAACAAATTTATTTTCTGGAGGGACAAGTCATGAGAAATCCCAGAAGAGAATACAAGATGCTTATCACATGGATGGCAGGAAAAAATCCATAAGATCAGTGTAGAACCTGGGACATAAATTGTGACAAATTTTCCATGTGGAAGTTCCCTGATTCAACAATTTTGAGAAGCAAAGCAGGAAAAATAAACCCTCTTTAAATAAGCTACTGTCTGAATCACAGGCAATGGAAAAGCACAAATTCAAAGCAAGACTCCCTTGCTCAAAGCATGTCCTTCAAAGAGCATAATGACCAAATGGAACTATTGCTTTGAGATACCTTTACTGCAGACTTGCAACTACATGGCTTGAGCCAGTGAAGCTTGAGGTCCCTGACAAGAATTGGTCACTTCTTGAAATCATGGTGCAATGCTTTCATTTTAATCACACAAACTAGATTAGAAAGAGGGGGGAGTGAATAGAGCTAGAAATAAAGAAAGAGATGAATATGCACATATATGTGTGTATATGTATGGAACAGGGTGAAGGGTGATGGCCTGTTTGGTGCCTATGTGTCTCCTCTCCCCCTGCCCGCTGTGAAGCAGTGGAATGGGAAAATTCCCAGAAGGAAGGAAGCAGGAGAAGAATGGGTATTTGTGGTGTGGGGGATGGGAAAGGAGATCAGTCAGGAGAGTATAGGTTAGATATTGTTTATGTCTAAGTAATAAATGTGATGTGTTCATGTTAAGTTTTTACAGATACATAGATGGAACTGAAAGTGAAAATGTTAATAATATTTTGAAATAGTTGAAGAGTAGAAGAATAGCAATGTGGAATGTAAATAGCTTAGGTAATATAATTAAAAGGAAAAGAGATGAAAATATGATTAATAGAGATTTATTTATTTATTTATTTATTTATTTGATTTATATCCCGCTCATCTGGTAAATCTATACCACTCTGAGCGGCTAACAGGAAGGTAGAGAGAAGGTAGATCTATTATTTTTGCAAGAGATACATCAAAAGAAGGAAGGAATAAATGAATTGAAATTCCATTGGGCTAATAAATATGAAAAAAGCATATGGAACTAATGAAACAAGAGGGGTAGCCCTTATTATTGCTAAAGGATATGAAATGAAAACAGAAGAGATAAGAAAAAATGAGATGGGAAGATAAATTATAATGCAATTATAATGAAAGGAGAAGTAATATTAGTAAATACGTATATATGCACCCACTAAGAAACAGAGAGGTGTTTTTTTTTCAAAAAATATGCAAAGAAGTGGAAGAAATTTAAAAAGGAAGTGTAATAATGGCAGGGGATTGAAATATGAAAATGGATAAAGAGATAGATGAAACAAATCAAACTAAGGATGAAATGAAAAATAAGATTAGTGAACTAAATAAAGTAATAAAAGGAATGGGTCTTAGGGCTGTACGGAGGGAATTCTACAAGGGGGAAAAGAGTTATATATTTTATTCAAATAGATACAAGAATTTTTCTAGAATAACTTATAAATTTTTAACTTCAGATATACTGAATTAAGTAATTACCATGCAGTGGTAATTATGAAAATAGGAATGGAGTATGATTATAAAGAAACAAAACAATTGAGGATTGATGGGAATATTCACAAAAACAAAAAGGTAATAGAAACAATGGAAAAAGAACTGGAAAAATTTGGCAAATTAATGAAAATGGTGGAAGCAGTATGAATATAATGTGGGGCACTTTAAAAGTGTCCAGTTGTGGATTAAGTTTAAAATATTCATATAATTTGAAAAATGTAAAGGAGCAAAAAATGAGTGAGGTAGAGGAAGAAATTAGGGAAATAGAGGAAAGATATTTAAAATACAAAGGAAGAAAGATTTTGATGGAAATTATGGCAAAAAGGAAAGTAGAGAATGTGGAGATAGAAAAAGTACAGAGGAATTTAATATATTTTAAAAAGTATTATTATGAAAATGCTAATAAAAATTCTAAAATTATGCCTAAGGCCACACAATCAAGAAAAGCAAAAAATATGATATGAGCAATAAGGAATGAGAAAGGGGAGTTATGTGATAAAAAGAAAGAAAATCGAGGGTCTTAGAATACAATATCTCTATATGGGATCACTACATATATATAAAAAAACAAATGGTAAAATCCAAGAAAGAAGATTTAAAAAAAAGATGGAATAAACAATTACAGAAGATGAAATTTTAGAAACAATAAATAAATTTAAAGTGGGTTAAGCTCCAGGGACAGATGGTTTAAATAGGGAATACTATAAAACTTTTAACTTATTGGTTCCAAAATTAAAAGTATTTTTAATAAAATAATTATTTAAGAAAACACAAGTCATGGGGCAGGGTGTGGACTCACCTCCCTCTATTACCATCTCTACACAAGAATTGGAGGTTGTTCATGACTTCGTGTACCTTGGCTCAACCATCTCTGACACACTCTCTCTAGATGTCGAATTCGATAAACACATTGGCAAAGCAGCTACCATGTTTTCTAAACTCACAAAGAGAGTATGGCTTAATAAGAAGCTGACGGCACATACCGTATTTTTCGCTTCATAAGACACACCTGGCCATAAGACGCACCTAATTTTTAAATACCAAAAATTAAAATAAAATAAAAATAAATAAACAGAGCAAGTCCCATGCTGGGACTGCAAAAAAAAAAAAAAATCACCAAAAACAAAGCAACATAGAAACATACCCCCCAGCCCAAACCTACCCTCCAAAACCCACCCAGAATATTTTTAAAAAGTAAAAAGCACCTAATTTTTAAATACCAAAAAATTAAGTAAAAATAAATAAACAGAGCAAGTCCCACATTGGGACTGCAAAAAAAAATCACCAAAAAACAAAGCAACATAGAAACATACCCCCAGTCCAAACCTACCCTCCAAAACCCATCCAGAACATTTTTAAAAAGTAAAAAGCAGCACCTAATTTTTAAATACCAAAAAATTACGTAAAAATAAATAAACAGAGCAAGTCCCACATTGGGACTGCAAAAAAAAATCACCAAAAAACAAAGCAACATAGAAACATACCCCCAGTCCAAACCTACCCTCCAAAACCCATCCAGAACATTTTTAAAAAGTAAAAAGCAGCACCTAATTTTTAAATACCAAAAAATTAAGTAAAAATAAATAAACAGAGCAAGTCCCATGTTGGGACTGCAAAAAAAAAATCACCAAAAAACAAAGCAACATAGAAACATACCCCCAGTCCAAACCTACCCTCCAAAACCCATCCAGAACATTTTTAAAAAGTAAAAAGCAGCACCTAATTTTTAAATACCAAAAAATAAAGTAAAAATAAATAAACAGAGCAAGTCCCACGCTGGGACTGCAAAAAAAAATCACCAAAAAACAAAGCAACAGAGAAGCATACCCCCAGTCCAAACCTACCCTCCAAAACCCATCCAGAACATTTTTAAAAAGTAAAAAGCAACACCTAATTTTTAAATACCAAAAAATAAAGTAAAAATAAATAAACAGAGCAAGTCCCATGTTGGGACTGCAAAAAAAAAATCACCAAAAAACAAAGCAACATAGAAACATACCCCCAGTCGAAACCTACCCTCCAAAACCCATCCAGAACATTTTTAAAAAGTAAAAAGCAGCACCTAATTTTTAAATACCAAAAAATTAAGTAAAAATAAATAAACAGAGCAAGTCCCACGCTGGGACTGCAAAAAAAAAAAAAATCACCAAAAAACAAAGCAACAGAGAAGCATACCCCCAGTCCAAACCTACCCTCCAAAACCCATCCAGAACATTTTTAAAAAGTAAAAAGCAGCACCTAATTTTTAAATACCAAAAAATAAAGTAAAAATAAATAAACAGAGCAAGTCCCACGCTGGGACTGCAAAAAAAAATCACCAAAAAACAAAGCAACAGAGAAGCATACCCCCAGTCCAAACCTACCCTCCAAAACCCATCCAGAACATTTTTAAAAAGTAAAAAGCAACACCTAATTTTTAAATACCAAAAAATAAAGTAAAAATAAATAAACAGAGCAAGTCCCACATTGGGACTGCAAAAAAAAATCACCAAAAAACAAAGCAACAGAGAAGCATACCCCCAGTCCAAACCTACCCTCCAAAACCCATCCAGAACATTTTTAAAAAGTAAAAAGCAGCACCTAATTTTTAAATACCAAAAAATAAAGTAAAAATAAATAAACAGAGCAAGTCCCATGTTGGGACTGCAAAAAAAAAATCACCAAAAAACAAAGCAACATAGAAACATACCCCCAGTCCAAACCTACCCTCCAAAACCCATCCAGAACATTTTTAAAAAGTAAAAAGCAGCACCTAATTTTTAAATACCAAAAAATTAAGTAAAAATAAATAAACAGAGCAAGTCCCACGCTGGGACTGCAAAAAAAAATCACCAAAAAACAAAGCAACAGAGAAGCATACCCCCAGTCCAAACCTACCCTCCAAAACCCATCCAGAACATTTTTAAAAAGTAAAAAGCAACACCTAATTTTTAAATACCAAAAAATAAAGTAAAAATAAATAAACAGAGCAAGTCCCATGCTGGGACTGCAAAAACAACAACAACAACAACAACAACAACAACAACAACAACAACAAACCAAAACCAGAAAACAAAGCAACATAGAAACATACCCCCAGCCCAAATCTACCCTCTAAAACCCACCCATAAAACTTTTTTAAAAAGTAAAAGGCAGCACCTAATTTTTAATTACCAAAAAATAAAGTAAAAATAAATAAACAGAGCGAGTCCCACGCTGGGACTGCAAAAAAAAATCACCAAAAAACAAAGCAACATAGAAACATATCCCCAGCCCAAATCTACCCTCCAAAACCCACCCAGAACATTTTTTTAAAAAGTAAAAAAGAAGCTCCTTACTGGTCCAAAGCCCCCTGGAGGTCTTCAGAAGCCAGCGATGATGGCAGGGGGACCCCCACGGGGCCTTCTGAGGCCTCCGGAGGCCCTAGAAGCCAGCAATGTTGACCTGGGGGGACGCCCGCGGGGCCTTCTGAGGCCTCCGGAGGCTTCAGAAGCCAGCGATGGTGGTGTGGGGGGGCCCCTTGGGGACTTCTGAGGCTCCAGAGGCCTCAGAAACCAGCAATGGTGGCGTGGGGGGACAGTTTTTGCTCCATAAGACACACACACTTCCCCCCCACTTTTTTGTGGCAAAGTGCATCTTATTTTGTGAAAAATGCGGTACCAAGATCCAGGTCTATAGAGCTTGTGACCTGAGTACACTCCTGTACTGCAGTGAGTCCTGGACCGTTTGTGCACAGCAGGAAAGGAAGTTGAACACATTCCATAAGCATTGTCTCTGATGCATTTTTGGTATCACCTGGCAGGACAAAGTTCCAAACAAAGTAGTCCTAGAACGAGCTGGAATTTTTAGCATGTATACATTACTGAAACAATGCCATCTACGTTGGCTTGGGCATGTTATGAGAATTGTTGATGGTCGGATTCCAAAAGATACCCTGTATGGAGAATTAGTGCAGTGAAATATCCCCAGAGGGAGACCACAGCTGCGATACAAGGACATCTGTGAGCGGGATCTGAAGGCCTTAGGAATGGACCTCAACAGAAGGGAAACCCTGACATCTGAGCGTTCAGCCTGGAGGCAGACAGTGCATCATGGCCTCTCCCAATTTGAAGAGACACTTGTTCAGCAGGCCGAAGCAATGAGGCAGTCCCGAAACAACAAAATCAGTGAGCTGGACAGGGGACAGATTGTCTTCAGTGTGGAAGGGATTATCACTCTCGAATTGACCTTCTCAGCCACACTAGACGTTGTTCCAAGACCTCTATTCAGAGCACGTTACCATAGTCTCTCATGACTGAAGGATGCCTACCTAAGATGGAGGTGAAATACCACCTTGTTGGAAACAATCTATCATAATAATAATAATAATAATAATATTGAAACCAAATAGGGATGCTACAGACCCAGGTTCTTATAGACCACTGGTTCTTAACCTTGGGTTACTCAGGAGTTTTGGACTGCGACCCCCAGAAGCCTTCACCACCAGCTGTCCTGACTGAGGTTTCTGGGAGTTGCAGTTCAAAAGCATCCGAGTAACAAAGGTTAAGAACCACTGGTATAGACCAATATATTTAATAAATCAGGATGAAAAGATATTTACAGCAGTTTTGGCAGGACAAATGAATAAATTTATAGATAAATATGTGAAAAACGATCAGTGTGGCATTATAGGGTGGTTGACAAATGTTGGAGCTGGTTTGGAGAGCTATGAATAAAAGTTATTATACAGAGAAAAATAAATTAAAATCAGGTATATTAGCATTAGCTATTTCCAAAGCTTTTGATTATATGAAATGGCCAAGATATCAATAAATGAAATGGGGTTGGAAACAAAATTTAACAATGTCACACAATAATTATATTCCGATGACAAAGCAATGGTGATAGTAAATGATGGTCTTACAGAAATGATTAACCTAAGTCGGGGAAAAAGACAGGGATGCCCCCTATCCCCAATATTGTTTGCATTAACAATGGTGAATGCAATAAGAACAGATGAATTAATAAAAGGGATTGGATTTCAACAGGAAACTGAAATAAGTCTATTTACAGATCATACTTCATTAATGATAGAAAACGCAATACATATTATAGATAGGATACAAAAATATTTAAAGCATTTTGGGGAACTAATTGTATTAACAATAAACTGGAAGAGTTTATCCAGACGTTATAATATGAAATAAGGAGATAATATGGAAGTAAATCCAATTTCAAGAATTATAGGAAATGGGGGAAGTACAAGAAAATTACTGGTATTAAAAAAGTCTCAGAAAAATATTTAAAAGATTCAAAATCCCTTTATAAAGAATGTAATGGAGATCTGGAATAAATGGAGACAGATACTAAGTCCTGGAATATCTTCTTTAACTCTAGTAGTAGAATAGGAAAATTTCCCAAGATATGGGTTTAAGAAGTGTTTTAAAAAGAAAACAGATATACAAATGGGAATAATGGGAAGGAAAAAAAATTAAAACTAAAGAACAAATAAGAACCAGTTTCACAGAGGAAAACTAAACTGATAAAACTTAATGCGATTGGAGTGGTAGCTAATAGACAGTGAGAAATTTAAATTAGATGATAGAAAACTGACTAAATTGGAGAAATTATAAAGAATTTGGAAAAGGAAATAGATGGGGTGAAAGAGAAAGGAAGAAGAGAGGTAATTTACAGAATTTTGATAGATTGTGGGAACAGCTGGAAGTTCTAAAAACAGTATGGGAGATGGATATAGGGAAGACAGATGAAGAGCATTGGAAAAAAATCTGGAATAGAAGGGTTTTTAAAAATATATCCATTAGAGTAGAATAAAATGGACATAAGGTATTGTGAATATGGTATTTAACACCAGTAAAATTAAATATTATAGATTCGAAATATTCTAAGAAATGTTGGTGTTATAATAAAGAAGTTGGCACATATTTTCATTTGTGGTGGTATTGTGAAGTTATACAAAAAGTATGGGTCAAAGTATTTGACTTAACATTGAAATGGTTCCAAAAACAGCATTGTTCTTGACGATAGAAAATTATGAGGTGAATAATGCAGAAAAATAAAAATAAAAAACAACAAAAATGAACCTGATAACAGCAGCTTGATTGCTTATAGTGAAAAATTGGAAGCAGAATTTTCAGCTGCAAGAGTGGTATAGTGAAGTATGGAATATAGCAGCTAATGATAAACTGACTTCAGAAATCAAGTTTAAAAAGAAGAGATAAAGATTAACAGACTGAATGAAATATGGGAATAATTTATAAAAGCTGTATTGTGCAAAGGTAAAGGGGGGAAGGGTGATGAATATATGTATTTTTGGAAGGATTTTGGTGGGGGGGGGTTAAGGAGAAGGAGGATTACAAGTAGACACAAAAGTATGTACATATAATGATCCCTAAGGTGAGGGGACATTTTAAAAAGCAGAGACATCACCTTGCCAACAAAAGTCTGCATAGTCAAAGCTATGTAGTGATGTATGGAAGTGAGAGCTGGACAGAGGACAGGATAGTTAGACAATGTCATCAAAGCTACAGACATGAATTTGACCCAACTCTGGGAGGCAGTGGAAGACAGGAGGGGCTGGCGTGCTCTAGGCCATGGGGTCCATGGATATATATATATATATATAGGTTGCAAATCTGACCATGGCCATGCTGGTTTCATCAGGATGTTCTGTTTATAGAACCAGAATGTATAGATATGTGGTGTTTCTGCAGCCACCAAGAATTCCATGATGGTGGGGGTACCTTTTTAGATGACAGTCCATGAAGCTGAACCTCCCTCTTCAATTCATTGGATTCCAAGGTTTACTGAAGCAAATGTCTCCTCTCTAGATCTGAGGCAAGTGCTTACAATTCAGTCATGGCAACTTTAGGAGAGAGTGGAAAACTGTAAATGATCCAGGCTAAGTGAAGACATGTTTGGGTGTTTCTCCATGAGCCACCATATGGCGCATGATTCCTGAGCATAATGAAGAAAGCTCAGAGCAGTGACATACACATGGATCTCAGATAGCCCTTGTTTAAAGGTGCAGAACACTGTTATATCTCTTAATACAGTTCAGAGAGTTGAAAGAAGCCTATTCCCAGCAACTGTGCATACAGGTCTATCAGAGTGACCCTATATTCAGCCACAGACCAGCTGGAACAATGTACATGTGAGAACCAGGTAGTATAATGGTGAGAGGGTTGAAGCAGTCTTGGGAGATCTATGTTCTAGTGCTTGAGGGGACCACAGGGTAGGACAAGCCTTGAACTACAAGCCCAGGGAGCCTGGGAGAGAACAAGTCTCCCAGATCCCTAGCCAGTGGGGATGCACCACTGCAGGTAGAGGAAAGGCCATCACGTGATGCAGGACAAATGGGGGAGGGCATGATGGCAGGAGTTGCAGGACTCAGGGATGTCACTGTCAACCAAGCTGGGTGAAAGGGAGACACGGGAAGAGGCAATCAAGCACTGGGACAGCATCTTCTGCACCTCTGCAGAGGTGCACATAAAGATAGAGTGGAGTGACTTCCTCCGACCAGCCCAATCAGCTGGGGAAGGGATTGGGAACTTGAGGCTCTGCCAATGCAACCCCCAGCCACTCCACTCTTGGTATCCTCACTGCACCTACCCCCAACCCAGATTTGGCACTGGAGATGCAAGCAACAACAGGTGCACAATAGATGTGGCAAAAGAGGCTCTGAGAGGAGCATCACCGGGGAACTCTCTCTAAAAGAACTGCAACCCAGATCAGGACCCATACTTCCCTCCTGCTTCTCCAGATTTGGACTTTCAGGGACCCCACTTCGATCACAGTCAGAAAAACTTTGCCCAGGAGGTTAGTGCTGGAAACTCAACCTCCTGGAATGCAGGGGAAGGGGCAGTTCAGGCTGACTCTTAACAAAAGCTTCTGTGAGCGACAAAATCAGGCTCGAACCCATGGATTTCTTGCCTAGGGACACATACATCCCCACACACAAGAATGAGGAAACAGTGAACTATTTGCAGTATCAGTGAAAGGACAATTAGTGCTCTGAAAGAGAAGAGAAAAAGGCTGAGAATAATTAACTTATCAAATTAATCAAGACTGCAAATAATGCTTTAACGCAAATGGTTTGTTGCTATTGTCATTGTTTCAACTTATATACCACCCCATAGTAATAAAGCACTCTCTGAGCAGTTAACAACATACAGTAATTAAGCAAACAATGCTTTGCCCTTCCAGAGAACTGGGTACTCATTTTACTGGCTTCAGAAGGATGGAAAGCTGAGTCAGCCTTGAGCCAGGTACCTGAATCCATCAGAATTGAATTCAGGTCATGAGCAGAGGCTTGACTGCAATACTGCAGTTTAACCCCTGTGCCACAGTGCCACAATATGACTGTACAAAATGAAGGGTGGCTGCCTCTTTGTCGCACATTTGATGGGTTTATTCTCTTCACCACCCATGTCACCTTGAGCAAGCTGCATTGTGCCCGAGCACCACCTGCACAAAGGACTGGTATATTTCTTAATAGAGAATCACAGGAATTAGTCCCACATTTGAGTCTTAAAATCAAATATATAGAGACTTTTTTTCAGGTGGTACTTTGGCCTGTCATTTTGGAAACCTCTTCATCTCTTTCCCACAACTGGAAAAGTCATTTTTGCATTATGAATATATTGCCAGCTTCCCCTACGGCACCATCCTTTTGTTTTTACAATATTTTATATTACGATCCAATTAGCTCTACCTCACACAGCACCATTTTGTAGGCGCGAATTTTCCCTTCATTACATTTTCATTTCATTTCCAATACTCTCTTATGCAATAGAGAGGTGGTTTATAGCATGATCAAAGGCCTTAATGCACCACCTGTTCTGGGCTGTAATACTTGCCCTGTTTAATGGAATAAAGGTCATGGTGGGAATTCCTTTATAACATCCAAGGGACAGAATTCATAAAGAGAGTATCGTGCATTGCAGATCGCATGAGGTACCCCCATCATATATATCCTTTTCTCCTCTCCCATTTGTGCTTTTAGCTTCTGTTTAGATCTCTGTGAGACAATGGTAATGAGAAATTTTAACATAGGATGGTAGCAAAAGGAGCTGCTGTCTCAGGAAGTCCCCCTCTTTCACTGAAAAAAATATTACACAATGCTGCAGTGGGATGGGAACAACCTTGAAAAGTTCTGTACTTTGGAGACTACTTTAAAACATTTCGAATTCAAATTCAAATTTATTGGAACATTGAAGTACTTCAGGTATGCATCTTTTTTTCTTTGAGAGTGCTTTGACTATTTAAAACATATTAATGCTTCTTTCATGGGAAAGAACATGGTAAATGGTGGTTTTGTTCTTCATCAAGAAACAACAACTTGTCACATCCACAAATTCTTGGATTTTGTGCTGGCAGTGGATACGGGTGGACCCAGAGACATACAATAATTAAATATGGAACGATTCAGCACTTCCTCTCTGTCACAGGTGGAGGGCAGAAGGTGGAGCAAAGTCTATTAGCAAGTTTGATAACCAAATCATGAGGAACTTCTTCCAATAGTTTTACAATGTCAAGTGGCCTCTCCTCCCCCACATTACATTGCCAAAACAAAGACATGTTGGAGTTAGTAACAAGGAGTGGATGTTTGTATAGGACGGTGACCTATTTTCTTCCTGCTATTCTAAAGAAAATCCTAGCTTCCTGATTATTTAATTCTAAGTGTGTGTCTTTTGCACTAAGCTGAGGTCAGTGGATTTCAAAGTTCCAGCCTGAAGTCTGTCCATCCCTCCTGTCTGGCTGTTCCCATCATACCCTCTATCCTGGCTTCTTCCTTTGGACCCTCCATATTTTACTTGTCTAGGCCTCATAACAAAGCCTAGTTCCTCCTCCTCCACTTTCTCCCTGGAATCACCAGAAGATCTGAATTATATCCTCCTAAGCATTCCAATAATGATTACCACATACTATCATGCACTGTGATGAGCACCATATTGAGAAAGCTCCCTGGGTTCTCTGAATACTTTCTGAGCTTCTAGCAGTAAGGCCACCTCCCTGCTAGCTGGACAACAGGCCTGCATCTCCTCCTGCCACTCACATTTGTCAGGAGAGAATCGTATGGCTCCTTAACGTTGGCTTCAATACCATTTATCATGTTTTGTTTTGTTTCTCGCATGAGATGGTAAATGGATGAATGGAGCAGCTAGATACTGCCTGCTCTTTCTCAGAAAAATCTGACTGCTACAAGCTGCTATCTTGTAATTATAATTATCGTTCCAAGGCCTCCAAAAGCAAACAGTTGCCATTAAAGTTACAGTTTTCACACACTGTAACTCTTTTACTTTTGAGAAGGAAAGCTGCATTTGTTAAATCTATAACTTTAATGGCAACATTATACTTATACTTGGGGGGGGGGAGGCTTCTAAACAATTATGATTAAAAAACAGATTTTCTAAGCTCTGCATCTACAAACCTCAAACTTTTGTAAAATTCAGTTCTACATACACAGATGAAATCCCACTGAATTCTGTGGATTCTGTTCTAGGTAAAAACTGGAGAAGTTCAACCATTTGAACAGGGGAAAAGGCAAAATGCATACATCTCTAATCATCAACACGTGCTATCAAGTCATTTCTGACTTATGACAACCCTTTTCAGGGTTTTCCAGGTAGAGAATACTCAGAAGTGGTTTGCCATTCCCTTCTTCTGGGGGCACCTTGCCCAAGACCACATAGGCTGGCTCTATTCACAGGAGACACAGTGAACTGAACTCTGTAACCAGATACCTGAACCACTGAGCTTTCCAGCTAGCTTAGCTTCTGATGGATCTAATGAAAAAGGACTGGAAGTTTTCCACCTTCCCTTCTGAGCCTGCTGTTGTAAGTCTTTGCTCAATCACAAAACTCCCTGGATGACTATAGGCCAACCATTGCCTCTCAGCATCACCCTACTTCACAGGGTCACTGCAAAGGTGAATGTCAAGAAAGTTGTACACCTCCCACCCTGAGCTCCATGGAGAAAGGGAGGAATAAAAATGAAATCAGCTGCAACCACTGAGATCAGCAAAAGCAGGAGCAGAGAGGAGAAAGTAGAACATATTATTGTGTGGTGTGCATGGACCCATTTTGCTGCATCCTTCTTGCCTTATTGGAAACTTCTTAATTGATGAATGAGGACTTTATCAAGCATGGCAGGAGTCGTTATGTCTGTGATTTTCCTTGAAATGCATCTGTCACGCAGTTCAAAATTGAATAGCCAGTTTTGGGCCTAACCAGAGAGATGGCACTGACTTAAGGCACTCAGAAAGGAATGAATGATTAATGTACTTTATAGACAGGGTAGCGCTTCCTCTGTCTCGTGTGCTTTTTGTATGTAATCTCCAGTGGTTCAACTTCAGATGGATCTAATGAAAAAGGACTGGATGTTTTCCACCTTCCCTTCTGAGCATGCTGTACAATTTATCCACTGACAAAATGTGCTAATGAAATGTCACCTTGGACAGCTTGCTAAAGGATTGATGGGCTGAAAGTTTTGCACTTTATTTAACTTTTGCAGGAAAAATGAATAAGTCCTCCAAACTCAGTATGATATAGAGATCCATTACCATTTGCAAGCTAGAAAGGAAGAACTGCACTGGGACAGGAAAAGGAAACTCCCGCAAATAGCTGTGAGGGAAGCCGAATCAATGAAAGAACCGTGCCAAAGTGTAGGGGAATGGCATCAGTTGAACTCACCGGAGAGTTTCTCTATAAAAAGAGATCCTGTCAGCCACACTGTGCCATGGCCAGAATCAGGGCGGTCAGAGTATGTTTCAGTACATGTCCTTTTACACCATTTACCCAAATTTGAGCTTTGTTTTCGGAAGCTGAAAAATATGATTCCTGGAGTACCACTGAGGATGCAATTTGAAGTGAAAGATAGGTACAAGAACGAGAAAAAGAAATGCTTCACAATTTCCCTTTTGCCTCCTGTGCCCACTGATCCCACCTACCCCTCAGCTCCTTTTCCTCTCAGTGAGGGGAAAAAATTAAGAATAACCTGAGGATGTTTCAAGCACAATTCTTCTCTATGAATTCCTACATAATACTACCTGATCCATATTTCTTAGATAAAAACCTGAATGTCCACTTCTAAGAATGTCCTGATATAGTTCTCTACAATTATATATTTTTAAATGTGCATTTAAATAAACATTTTGAGAAAAAATATAAACTATTTTTTGTTCCAGAGTTTTGAATTACAGTAGTGCCTCGACTTATGAACGTAATCTGTTCCAGATGGTCGTAACTTGAAATGGTCATAGGTCAAAGCACCATTTCCCATAGGAATGCATTGGAACACAATTAATCAGTTCCAGATGGAAGAAAAATCACCAAAAAACCCCCACAAACAAAACCCACTGCAAGCCCCATCGGAACGCATCGGGGCTGGAAAAAATTCACCAAAAAAACCCCAAAACAAAACACAACATAGCAAGCCCCACTGGAATGCACTGAGGCAAAAACAACAACAACAACAACAACAACAACAACAACAACAACAACAACAACAAACCACACACACACACACACACACACACACACAGAGCAAACAGAGCAAGCCCCATCGGAACGTCCTGGGGCTGAAAAACACACACACACACCAAAACACACACACACAAAAATCACAGAACAGAAACATGCTTCCCCCCCCAGCCCAAACCCACCTTGCAAAACCCTGTACAATATGTTCTCACTCAGAAGCAGAAAGCAGCACCAGGCAGTCCGAAGCCTCCTCTGATGCACACTGTCTAACCATTGGGGCAAAAGAGCTACAAAGAAGCAGCCTCTTCGTCGACCAACAATTAGTAATTTAAATTTCCCACCTTTTCCCTGGTCGTAACTCGGAGCTCCAGTCGCAAGTACAGTGGTGCCTTGACTTATGAACACCCTGACCTGTGCACATTTTGACTTAGGAACAGTTCCAGCTGCAAAATTTTGCTTTGACTTGTGGCCGGAGCTTTGACCTGTGAACAGAAACAGGCAGGGAAAGAGGGCGGGAAATTAAAAAACCCTAACCATTGGTGGTGAAGAGACTGCTTCTTTGTAACTCTTTCGCCCAAACAGTAAGGGAAAAGGAGGCTCAGCCTCCCAGGCTTCCGGCGCCGCCACCGATCGCTGCCTTCAGAGGCCTTCCAGGGCTTCCCTACCGCCATGGGAGACCTCCCGGGGGTCCCCTGCCACCGCCGATCACTGTCTTCAGGCTTTCCTGGGGGTAGACAGGGCCTACTAGGGAAGCCCTCCCCTGCCAGGCAGAGGGCACAGGGGGCAGGAGACAAGGGGGCAGTGGGGGCTGCTTTGAATTTCCTGCCCTTTCCCCCCGCCTTTCGTAGGTTGAAGCTCCGGCTGCAAGTCGAACTAAAATTTTGCGGCTGGAGCTTTACGTACCTTGAAATTTCTAAGTAGGTACCTTCATGAGTCAAGGGTCCAATGTAAGTTGACAATTCCCTCTTGTTGTTAGGGTGTCATTTCCCCCTGACATGAAAAAGTGGCAGTGGTAGGGCTAGTGCTGGAGAGAAAATATTTTCTGATTTTATTTATTTATTATTTTTGGAAGGGTTTATCTTCTGTTATAAAATGGGAAATGTTTTTCTTTCATTTTAATGTACTAAATATAGCAGTGCAGCTGTGTTTGGTCTCTCAAAGGTTATCAGTAGTGCTGCATTTACCTCTATCCTCCGTATTTTTTCTTCTTTCTTTAAAACATAACTTTTTGACTTTCCTGTGGTGACCTCACTATGTTCCCCAGAAGACTCACTGAGATGATATTTTTCCATTGGCACTCTGAGAAATGCACATGTGTCAGAAGGCAACCAAAGCCAATCTGTTTACTTCCAAAAGTGTAGAAAGAAGAAAAATGTACCATGGATAATCCTATTGATACAACAAGAAGCTGTAGCACGTCCCTCCTCTTTCCTTTCCTCCCTTCTTCCCCCCACCTTTTAAGTGTTAAAACCCCTCATAACTTCACAAATGGAAGTAGTGATGGGCAGGGAGAAGCTATCCTACCCTTTCCTCCTTACAGATTGTCGTGTCCACTCAGTGTCCCTTGTTTGTTCTCCCCCAACACTCAGGTCCACCCTCTGGATGTGTTTACTCTTTTTATGCTGCCACCAGTGGATCTAGTCCACACTATACCAAATATATTTAACTCAGACGCGTGCTGCCAATGCAACAGGTTTATTGATCTTTTAGTTGGTAAATCACAGGTGTTCCTTTACTACTGTTTAAGATCTCTCATTAAAGAACTTGGGTTTGCTTGCATATACTTATTCACAATAACCACTTCAACAATACGATCTGTCTATTCACTATTCCTTCTCACTCTTTCCTGTTCTCTTTAACACTCCTACTTTCCAAGCTCTGTCATAACTCTCTCAATTCAATATCCTCACTCACTCAATTTCATATCCTAACTCTCCCTTTCTCTCTAACTGTCTGTCATTCTAGCTCTGCCCCTCCTGTCCTATCATAGGCTCCTGCATATGAGCTCCATATGATGGACAGGAGTGACGTGGGCATTTCGCCACACACATATACTCTGCAGAAATTATATCTCGATACAAAGTGCTGTTTGAAGTTCAGTGATTTAGGCATCTGGCTGTGGATCCAAAGGTTGGGAGTTCAATTACCCACTGTGTCTCCCTAACAGGTGCTTGGTGATCTATGTGGTTCCTTGCAGCTCAACAGTTTTAAGATAATGTCAAAGGGACAACCTCAGAAAGTCATGGGCTCCCCCCTCACCAGAGGTTTCCAAATGGATATTGGATGTCTGTCCGTTAGAGATGCTTTAGCTGTGGCTTTTCACACTGGCAGGGATTAAGACTGGATGAACTTAGGTGTACCTTCCAAGTCTATAACTGTGTCATTCTAGAAAAAGGAAATATTTTACTAGTACAGTGGTGCCTCGCATAGCAAGGTTAATCCGTTCCGGATTAACCTTCGCTATGCAAAAACATCGCTAAACGGGAATAAAAAAGCCATAGAAACGTATTGAACTTCGTTCAATGCGTTCCTATGGCTTGAAAACTCACTGTTAAGCGATGTTTCTCCATAGCGCCGCCATTTTTGCGCCCTCGGTAAGCGAGGGCAGGGCGCGAAAATGCGGCGCGGACCTTCCACCGTCCATTTTGGAACCGCCGATCAGCTGTTCTCCCCCGCTTCATTCTGCGAAGATCGCAAAGCGAAAAATCGCCATAGGGGCCATCGCTGAGCGAATGCTCCAGCGATGGCCCGGACCCCCTCGCTATGCGAATTCATCGCATAGCGAAGCACTCGCTAAGCGAGGCACCACTGTATACCTAAGTATTCAGTGTGTGAAGTACTTAAACTCTCCTCTTAGATTCTTCCTAAATTGCAACGCAGCCACCAGTAGCAGAGTGAATGGCATCTACCTCTGGGAAGCACCTAAAGGGGATGTGTCCTGATTTCACCCACTACAAACCCTTTCTGCCAATAGTTTTACTAATTTAAAACTGAGGGGATGAGAAGTTGAGCCAGCACACCTGCTGGGATTGAAATTACTTTTCTCAAAATCTAGCTGTTTCAGAAGTAACACAGCCTATGGCAACTGACTGTATGTTCGCAATGACAGTTATATGTTTGGGAAATTTGAATCATTGTCCTATATGGTAAGATCCAAAGGTCTAGTTTCCAGAGAATTGGTAAAATTGCTATCAGGTTTGTATCACTTCAGATGGGTGACAGAGACACTGGAACTGAATGCTTGGTTGTTATATATAGGATACAGCAATGCCAACCTGCTGCTTTATACCAATGTATGAGAATTACTTCCCCCTTTGTGGACCGGTTAAGGGAAGAGTGTTGACATTGCTGAGAGTTTACACACAGAAGTGGATCAAGCATGACTATATAAAACCACACAGATCATGAATACTAGATTCTCCCTTGATACACATATATGGACTCATGTGTGCCCGCATTTGGAATAATATTCATTTAGTCATATAAGGCAGTGGTTCTTAACCTTGGGTTACTCAGGTATTTTTGAACTGCAACTCCCAGACACCCCAGCCAGCACAGCTGGTGGTGAAGGCTTCTGGGAGTTGCAGTCCAAAAACAGCTGAGTAACCCAAGGTTAAGAACCACTGATATAATGAATGGATGCATGTATGAATGTATAACATGTAAAATAAACTAATAATACTGGAAGATACAGTGGTGCCTCGCACAGCAAGGTTAATTCGTCCCAGATTAACCCTCGCTGTGTGAAACATCGCTGAGCGGTAAGAAAAAAGCCATTGGAGCCGTCGCTCTGCGATCGCATTAGCAATCGAATAAGTGTCACCGTAGAGCGAATTCATCGCTCTATGGTGCGCTCGTTTTGCGAGGCACCACTGTATTTTATTTGGTGTGTTTGACAGACTTACGGTTTCATAACAACTTTGGTAATAATATATAGTAATAGCTGCACCCGCTGCCCTCTGTAAAACTGAAATTAAAAAACTAATTCTTAGTAGAAAAGCAATCATGTTAACAGTCAAACAGAAAAAGCAGAATAAGCCTCACCCTAACTGTCACTTTTTCTTTGATCTGGCAGTTAATGTATATTTATACACTAATATCAGACAGAATCCAATTGGTTAGAAGCAGGCAAGTCTTGGGGGCCAAGTCTCAAATATGAGTCTGAGTCTTTGGTACCAAGTCTCAAGTCCCAAGCTCCAATTATGGATCTCTTTTTAAAATAGGCTTTATTCCCCAGAAAGAAAGGGAAGAGGTAGGTGGTTTCCAAATCATGAGTCAAGTCCAAGTCATTGGGGGGAAAAAGTTGAGTCAAGTTGAGTGACTTAGGTCTGATTTGACAGCGAGTCCTATGACTCAAGTCCCTGTCCCTGGTTAGTTTCTATTATATAAATAACACATCTCAGTCATCCTTATATAAACATATATAAATGCTGGGTTGCACAATTGTATAGGCCAACAAAGTGTTGGTCTTCCCTGGCTGGATGTTCTTGATCCTGATTTGGCCTACCTCTGCCTTATTATTATAGTTCCACTGCCACCATAAAAACTGAAGATGGCTTTTCCAATAGTTGGGTTTGGCAAGGGAGGAAACAATACAGGGAGAGATTCTTGTGATTAAGACAAAGCAATAGTAACTTTACAATTAAGAAATTGTTATAGAAGGGGAAGAGAGATAAAGATGAGATTGTTCATCTGACTTGGAGACCATTTGCAGTAAAGCCATACCAAGAGGAGGAAAGCTTTATGTTATTTACATTGTAATTGTTTTGACCACAAAGGACATTGCCCTCCCACTCTGGAATAATGAGGTGAGATGCAGGTGATGGGTATAAATAGGGCCACACTTTATTAAATCAACATGCCATAATTTATGGCTTAGAAACCAGAGGCCTGTGATAGTACAGTATCAGGTTTGGTGCCAAAGGTCACACAGGACCCCCCTCACCAACCTATATGGGTGAGTCCCATGCCCCGTTGTTGTACTGCCTCTAAGACAGCATGACCCCGACTGGCAAAATATCATGCCCCGCCCGAGCATGCAAGCCCCCTTCCTTTGGCGGCCCTCATCCCGGGAAGGACCCCAACAGGTCTTTACTCCCAGCACTGTAACCTCATGATCCGCAGCGCCCAAAGTTCAGACCTGCTATGCACTGCTTGAGCTCCATGGGCACTCACCAATTCAGTTTCCTTCTGCACTACCTGTCATGTGACTAAACATTAAAACAATTAAATAGCAATGGGACTATATTCACCACATGCCAACATATAGGGTTACTCAGTATTGTAACTGACCTCAAATATCTCTAACTGAATGATATATAAACCTTATTTTTAAAAAGAGCGGATAGACACATATAGGAAAAATGCAATTATGTAGGACTTTTCCTTTGGACAAAATGTGGTTGTGTGTAGACAATTGGCAGCTTGAAAAATAGCACCCATCCATTTCCTTCCCTTCCACTCCATCCCATAGAACTTCCCTGTATGTTTAAAGGATGAAATTTCTGATCCATCCATTCACTTCCTGTGAAAGTCAGTGGTGTGGAGGGAAAGCAAGCAAATACAAAATATTGCAGGAACATGTCATAAGCCAAGTTGATTAGATGCGATTGAGGGAGAGCTAGGCGGCTGGATGTTTGCCATTTGGGAATGGCAAACTTTATTTAGTTTTGGTACATTTCTCCCACCTTTTGAACTCCATGGTCCACAAGGCAATAAGGTAAAGTCAGCATTGTAGGTGGCCTACATATTTACCAGTGCATTGCCAAAAATATTGTTCTACCCTTTTAGAACTACCCTACACCTCCTTTGCTATCTCCTGCCATTTTAAGACTGATTAACAGAAATATTTTGTAACTAATTTATTTAGTTCAACATGCTGATTCTGAGATTTAAGTGCATCATTAAGGGATTCCTGAATCTTGCCAATTTTAATACTCTTCAGCGTATAGATTTTTCAGTCACTTATTACTACAGGCTTGTAAATGGATGATGATGATTACAATCCAAGCAGTAATAATAATAGCAGCTAAGCAAAGACTCCATTACCCTTCTATAATTAGGAACACCTTGCTTGTAAAACTACTATGTCTAACTAACATGTATTTTTAAGGAAAGCTCAGTATGAATATTGCATCAGATTATCTCTGCCTGTTCTCAAAATCATCAATGAGAGTTTGGTTAAAAAACACAAACTAACATAGAGATAGTGGGACACATGCCTCCCAGGAGAAAGATGTTGTTCCTCATGCACTTGCTTGGAGAAACAGACAACTCAACCAAAGTAGTAAGGAGGAATGTGCAACTGGATGCAGAAGTATTTGGAATTCACCAAATAATGCAATATTCACATACTTCCAAATATATCTGAATAATTCCAAATATATGTAATAATAATTCCAAGCAGAACCCCCTTACACTTATAGATTAGAAAGCAAAAGGCTAGGTTTCTGCTTGCCAGAGGGAGAAGTGAAAGTGAAACTTATTTCTCAGGCATCCTAGACTGATTTTCTGAGGAATGACACTTAAAGACTCTCTGATGACTCCCCAAAGTTAGTGGGGGCAGAAAACTCAGTGTCTCTTGATTTGAGTTTCCATGGGTTTCCTAAGGGAAGGGTAGTGAGGCAAGAGCAAAACCTATAAATGTTGTCTTTCTGCACCAATGAAATCTAGAAACAGGCAGACCAGAAGGTATTTTTTTGACCTTGGTTCTTTCCAATTGAAAACTGGGCATGTTGTTGTTTAGTCGTTAAAAAGTATGCTTTTAAGTGCTGTTAAGTCATGTCCTACTCTTTGTGACCCCATGGACCAGAGCACGCCATGCCTTCCTGTCTTCCACTGCCTCCCAGAGTTGGGTCAAATTCATTCTGGTAGCTT
Organism: Pogona vitticeps; assembly: GCF_051106095.1. Lineage (NCBI taxonomy): Eukaryota > Metazoa > Chordata > Lepidosauria > Squamata > Agamidae > Pogona > Pogona vitticeps. Next base: position 216,303,563 of record NC_135784.1, on the reverse strand, counting down.
CGATGACGCTGTCCATCCATCTCGTCTTCTGTCATCCTCTTCTTCTCTTTCCTTCACACTTTCCTAACATCAGGGGCTTTTCCAGGGAGTGTTCTCTTCCCATGAGATGGCCAAAGTATTGGAGCCTCAGCTTCAGGATCTGTCATTCCAGTGAGCACTTAGGGTTCATTTCCTTCAAAATGGTTGGGTTTGTTCTCTTTGCAGTCCAGGGGACTCTCAAGAGTCTTCTCCAGCACCACAATTCGAAAGCATCAATTCTTCAGCGGTCAGCCTTCTTTATGGTCCAGCTCTCATTTCCATACATCGCTACTGGGGGAAAAATCGCTTTGATTATGTGGACCTTTGTCAGCAACATGATGTCTCTGCTTTTTAAGATGCTCTCTAGGTTTGTCATCACTTTACTCCCAAGAAACAGATGTATTTTAATTTCATGGCTGCTGTCCCCATCTGCAGTGATCATGGAGCCCAAGAAAGTAAAATCTGTCACTGCCTCCTTATATTCCCCTTCTATTTGCCAGGAGGTGATGGGACCAGTGGCCATGATCTTAGTGTTTTGATGTTGAGCTTCAGGCCATTTTTTATGCTCTCCTCTTTCACCCTCATTAAGAGGTTCTTTAATTCCTCCTCACTTTCTGCCACTTTTTGCTCATGCCAGTGGTTATGGCATGGGAATATGGTGGAGTGGATGAAAAATTATGTTCACAAGATTGGCGATAGTAAACTATTGGGTGTTATTATGTTTATGTTTCAGTTTATTTTTGGTAGTTTGATGGGAGGAAAGGTTGCACACGGGTCCTATTGGAAAGAGAAATTTTGAATTCACATGGGTAAAAGAATAAGACTTGCAACTTTAACTGTGAAAGGCCTTGGATCAACAGTGAAAAGAATAAGAATAGAAGCACTACTGAAGAAAAACAAGCTGGACATTTTCTTTCTGCAGGAGACACATCAATGAGAAAATGGAATCAATGAATTAAAGATGAACAATATAGGCATACCGTATTTTTTGTTCCATAAGACACACCTGACCTTAAGACGCACCTAATTTTTAGAGGAGGAACACAGGGGAAATATATTCTGAACCAAATAGTGTAATAAAATATTTAATAAACTATAACAGAATAACATTTGAACCATGTAAAGTGAACAGCAGTCAACAGTGGCATTAATATAGGCCATTATCAGCCAGTGATAAGACTTATACCACTCTACCTATATTTTACATTTCCTTTCATCCACTTCCTCCCCATGCTTATAGAAATGTCTCAATGACAGCTGAGATTGTTGTGCAACTCTGCCCAGCTACAGCTCAAGCTTATATTAAGTTAGAAATGATTTGTCTGATTTGGCACTGCATTGAGAGGTCCCTTTTAGTTCTGTGGAGGATAAATAGTGGAATTAAACTATTTAACAGCTGGTTTTCCTTATTTACTTTAGGTTATGCAAAAGAACAGCAACACAAAGCTTAACCTGATCCCATTCACCAGCAGTAGCACATGCTCAGCATAAGACCAAATCTCCATTTTCTGACATAATTGAACGTTTATAGCATGCAAGGCACAACAGGTTAGGCCACACAAAGCCATGAACAATGTTCTTGATGAGCCAAAAAAACTGAATACAAACTATAGTAGCTGAAATCAGGAAGCAGGTACTGTAATCCAGTTAGAAGTCACGAATCACAGTTAGTTTCCTTGCTGCAACACCCTTTGGAAATACATGCTCTATTAGATGACCAGAACTAGTTGAAAAGTTTGCAAGTTGAATCCAAATTTCCCATAGAAATGCATTGAAAATTAATTAATGCATTTTATGGGGAGGGGGGAAAGGTCAGAAACTTTAAAAAACTTAAAAGAAAGTCACTTACCAGGTACTGTAGACTGAGCCTTGCTCTTCACAGTGCCTTGGTAGATCCCAGAACAGCCAAAAAAGAGCCCCAAACAGCTAAAAGCCAGCAGGCAGCCGGCAGACGGCAGCCATTTTGTGCTCTTCTCCGCTCCTGCTCCTGCTCCTTTCCCCTCCCCTTTCCCCACCTAACAGCTGATCGGCGGTGGTCTGAACACTTCCTAGGCAGCTTTTAAAGCAAGTATGCAGGTTTCTACACAAGCAGGTTTCAACTCAAATGGAGCACCTTTTCACCCAAGCACTAACCCCAAACAAACAGCTTTTAAACTAAATTTTACATTTTAAAACGACAATACCAGGCAGTCCCAGGTCTCTCTCCCAGCTCTCTAACTGCTTGGACTAGCAAGGAAGCAGACAAGCAGCCTCTTCTCTAACTGAAAGGTTGAATTTCCCCACTTTCCCTGCCTTCCCCGCATATTAGATATGCTAATATCTGTGCACTGGGGGATTGTGGGAGGAACATCCAGCCCCTGATGGGGGTCCTGTGGGGCACCCCAAAACACTGAGTAGCTCTCTTGGCCTCTTTCGGGACTGGGTCTGTGCAGCCCTGTTCTGATTAGGAGGTGCAGCCGAGGGTCACCATGCCTTTGGGGGACAGGGCACAGAAAGGGACAGGAGGTTCAGCGGTCATACCAACTCATACAGTGGTGCCTCACTTAACGGGCACTCCATTTAGTGATGAAATCGCATAGCGATTAAGATTTTGCGATGGCAAAAGCGATCGCATTGCGATGTTTCCTATGCGTTTTTTTCGCTTTGCAATGATCGGTTCCCTGTTTCGCTTACCGATCAATGCAAAGCGATGATTTTTTAACAGCTGATCGGCGGTTGCAAAATGGCCGCTGGGTAAAAAAATGGGCGCCCGCTGTGTGTAGCGATGGATTCCTCGATTAAGAGGCAGCGAAAATCGCCGCCGTATGGAGGATCTTCGCTTTAAGGTGAGTTTTAAGCCCATAGGAATGCATTAAACAGGTTTTAATGCATTTCTATGGGCTTTTTTAAATCGCATAGCAACGAAATTGCTTAGCAGTGATTTTTGCTGCACAGATTAACGTCGTTATGCGAGGCACCACTGTACTTGGCAAGGGAGATACCATGATCATCAAAATGGTTTTCCCAGGGTGAGGCTCATCTATTGCACTTTGGATGTGCTGACCCCTGTGATTTTCCCAAATATGGGAAAATCAACTGCCTAAGTGGGGGACTGTGTTTGTGGGTTCCCCTGGTTTTTCTAGAATTACTCTTTCCACTTTTGTCCTTGGCTGTTTTCACTGCCTGCTGCCATAGGCCTGTTGGCCTTGCTGGTTTTCCAGGTGGGCTCCAGGAAGCAGATCCTAGAAAGCCAGCAGTGCAGAATGGTGAGGTCCAAACAGCAAGCAGTCTCTGATGTTAGTTCAGAGGCCTCCCAGTATGGCAGTGGGGGGCTTCTGGGTGGTGGTGGTTGAACCCCTTTTTTACTGTATTCGTTCCATAAGATGCACATACTTTCTCCCCCACTATTTGGCGGGGGGAAGTGCGTCTTATGCAAAAAATACGGTATAAGAAATTTTTTGGAACTTCTAAATCTAGAGGTGTAGCAATTATAATTTTGTAGTAATCAAAAAAGTATTAAATAACATTGAGTGCCTGCCTGTCTTGGAAGAGTTGGACAGCGAACCAACCTTAGCAGAAATAAAAGCGCCTTGGATTCCCTCGCATCCAGCAAAGCACCTGGAAAGGATAACATCCCTGTTGAAGTGCTGAAGTGCTATAAAGAGACCATCACCACCGAACTGTATGAAGTCTTTCATGTTTGCTGGAGGGAAGGTGGACTACAACAGGACATGAAGGATGCAAACATTGTCACATTGTACAAGAACAAAGGAGACAAGGGTGACTGTAATAACTACTGTGGCAGTTCTCTTCTCAGTGTTGTAGGGAAGCTGCTTGCTCGAGTTGTGCTGAAGAGGCTCCAGGTGCTTGCTGACAGAGTATCCAGAATCACAGTGGGAATTTCAAGCTAAAAGATCCACCACTGAAATGGTATTCTCCCTCAGACAGTTGCAGGAGAAACGCAGGGAACAAGAACAGCCACACTTTGTGGCCTTCATAGATCTCACAAAGGCCTTTGATTTGGTTAGCAGGGATGGCCTTTTAAAATACTTCCCAAGATTAGATTTCCACCTCAACTCCTTATCATCATCAGATCCTTTCATGAAGGAATGAAAGGCACTGTAGTTTTTGATGGTACAACATCAGATCCCTTTGACATCTGAAGAGGAGTGAAACAGGGCTGTATCCTCGCACAAACCCTTTTTGGGATCTTTTTTGCTGTCATGCTGAAGCACGCCTTTGGAACTGCAACAGAAGGTGTCTATCTCCAGACCAGTTCAGACAGAAAGCTCTTTAATCTCTCCAGATTGAGAGCAAGGAGCAACGTCCAAATGAAATGCATGCGGGACTTCCTCTTCACCAATGATGCAGCTGCTGTTGCCCACTCTGCTGAAGACCTCCAACAACTCATGAATCGTTTTAGCTAGGCCTGCCAAGACTTTGGATTAACAATCAACCTGAAGGAAACACAAGTCATGGGCCAGGGTGTGGACTCACCTCCCTCTATTACCATCTCCATGCAAGAATTGGAGGTTGTTCATGACTTTATGTACCTCGGCTCATCCATCTCTGACACTCTCTCCCTAGATGTCGAGTTGGATCAATGCATTGGCAAAGCAGCTACTATGTTCTCTAGACTAACAAAGAGAGTATGTCTCAATAAGAAGCTGACGACATATACCAAGATCCAGGTCTATAGAGCCTGTGTCCTGAGTACACTCCTGTACTGCAGTGAGTCCTGGACCGTTTGTGCATGGCAGGAGAGGAAGCTGAACACTTTCCATATGCATTGCCTCCGACAAATTTTTGGTATCAACTGGCAGGACAAAGTTCCAAATAGAGTAGACCAAGAACAAACTGGAATTTTTAGCATGTATTCATTACTGAAACATTGGCTTGGGCATGTTGTGAGAATGGCTTATCGTCAGATTCCAAAAGATCTCCTGTATGGAGAATTAGTGCAGGGAAATTGCCCCAGAGGGACGATAGAAGGACATCTGCAAGCAGGAACTGAAGGCCTTAGGAATGGACCTCAACAGATGGGAAACCCTGACATCTGTGTGTTCAGCCTGGAGGCAGGCATTGCATCACGGCTTCTCCCTATTTGAAGAGACCCTTGTCCAGCAGGCCGAGGCAAAGAGGCAGTCCTGAAAGCAACAAAACCGGAGATCTGGACAGTGGACAGCTTGTATTTGTCTTCAGTGTGGAAGGGATTGTCACTCTTGAATTGACCTTCTCAGCCACACTAGATGCTGTTCCAAGTCCTCCATACAGAGCACGTTGCCATAATCTTTCAAGACTGAAGGATGCCTAATGTGGGATACAATGAAGGCAATCACAAGAGGAATAACAGTAAGGGAATCATGTAAATTAAAAAAAATTAAGGAGAGAAATGTAAAAAAAATGGAAGAAGATCTGAAAAATCTTGAAAACAGTTTTTTTTAAGAAAAAGATAGAACAATTCTACTAGAAATTCAGGCTAAGAGAAAGGAACTAGATAACTTAGAATCAGAGAAAATCCAGAGAGATCTGATGTATTTAAAGAGACATTTTTGAATTTACTAACAAAATTATTAGCTAAAATGTGTACAAATAAAAGAGCAAAAAACTCAATAAGGATAATTAAAGATAGAACAGTTAAGAATTGTAATTTAATGAAAGATAAACTGAAGATTTTTCATGAATTTTTTGAGAAATTATATAAAGGAAATAATGTAATGAAAGAAAATATAGAAAATTATATAAATGAGTTTTAAAATTAAATTATTGGAAGATGATAAAAGAATATTAGAAGAAGAGATTAAAGAACAAGAAATTGCTGAAGTTATTAATAAGCTGCAAAATTGTAAAACACCAAGCCCTGATGGATTGCATCCAGAATATTACAAGCATGTGTAATATCCATTTTGATACCTAAGTTAAAAATGTTTTATATTAAAATAATGGAAGGAGAGGCAATACCTGCTTCTTGGAAACATTCATTAACGATTCTCATTTTAAATCCCAATAAGGATCAAAGATCTGGGATCTTATAAACCCATATCTCTAATAAACCAAGATCCTAAGATTTTTACTGCTATATTAGCAAATAGATTAAATAGATTTATAGCAAATTATATTAAGGAAGACCAGTGTGGTTTCATTAAGGATAGACAAATGGATAATTTAACTAGACAAGTTTTAAACATTATATATGAGATAGAAAAGGGGGGGGAAGCAACGGTTTCACCATTGGACATATTTAAAGCTTTTGATTGTGTTGAATTGCCAACATTAAAACTTCTTATAAGGGGTTGGGGATTTGGCAAAAAAATTAGAGGGGTTATAGATCAATTATATTCAGATAATACTTCAGAAGTAATAGTTAATGATGGTGTGGCATCCACCCTCGTGCCCCTTTGCTTGACCTTTAAGTCTCAGAGCACACGAAGGCAAACACTCTCTTCTTTTACACTTGCTGCCACCAGGTGATCTCTAAATCACCATTACTTCAGAAAGATTCAGGTCGGCACTTCAAGTTCTTTAAAATAAAACTTTGGTTTATTAATTACAGAGATTGATTCACTGATATCTTCAGTAGCTAATCACTCCTCAGAATTTCCCAAACAACACACTCTATTGCTCTCTCTCTTACTCTCTACACACTGACTGACTGACTGACTCAGGCTCCGCCTCTTATAGCATCTATCTCGACTCCGTCTCTCAGCAACATTAATATGCATGAACTATTCCATTGCATAGCAAACATGAACCATTACATAATATAACATAGACCACAGATCAAATAAATAGAGAACACTACAGATGGTTTAACAGAACAGATTTTTCTAGGCCAAAGTACGAGACAAGGCTGTCCACTTTCACCAATATTGTTTTGTATGGTTACAGAATTGTTAGCTAATGCAATAAGAAATTATGAATTAATTAAAGGATTAGGAAAAATGATACAATTAAGATTAATTTTTCCCACAGCTATAAATACTCAACTATCCAACAAACAGCAACAGAGCATGGACAGAGTTCCTATTCCAGTCCTCTGAAAATGCTGGCCACATGTGGCCAGCATCAGGAAGAACAACCTTCAGAACATGGCCAAAGAGCCCGAAAAACCCACAACAACCATTAATTTATTTGCTGATGATTCATTATTAACTATCAAAAACCCATTAGAGAGTATGGATAATATTAAAAGCATTTAGAAAAATTTGGGGAAATAAGAGGATTAATTATTAATTGGCAAAAATCACAAATAATGATGTTTAATCATAATGTACAGGAACAAGAAATGTTTGTGAATAAATATAGCTTTAAAATGTGAAATCATATTAAATATTTAGGTATAAATATAGTTAGAATGACTCAAAAATTAAAGGAGAATTTTTTAAATATTGATTGATTGATTGATTGATTGATTGATTGATTGATTGATTGATTGATTGATTGATTGATTGATTGATTGATTGATTTAACTTATATCCCACCCATCTAGTCTTTGACTACTCTGGGTGGCTCATAACAAGTGGAATAAAAACAATAAAAATATAACAACAATTTACAACAATAAACAATCATTCAAGATGGGAGAAAAAGAAAAAATAGATCAAGTGGTCCCTGGAGGGAAGGCCTGCATAAATAGTAATAAACTAAAAAATGATATTAAAGATAAATTGCAAGGATACTCTAAATTGAAATTATCGTGGTTTGGGATAATCGCCATAAATAAAATGAAAATATTACAAAAAATTACCTTCTTATTTTGGTGGCTCCCAATACAACTAGAAGAAGAAGATTTTAAGTATTGGCAAGGTCAAATTAATGGATTTTGTAATCAAGGAAAAAAAATCTAGAATAAATAAAAGATATTGGTATAAGCCCCCCAAAAAAAGGAGGTTTGGGTATGCCTAATATAAAAAATTACTATATAGCAAATCAAACTAAGATTTATTGGAGACATTATATACAATAAAGAAAAATTAATTTGGTGGGATATGGAATCATTAGAAATAAATGGGAATGCTGAAAGATACTTGTTTAATGTAGTAAAGAGAAATATAATAAATCAGATAAAAACCCCTTTTAAAGAAATATGTTAAATATATGGAATAAATATAAAGAGAAGTTATGTCCCCCAACTTCACCATTAAAATTAGTGACTGAAATAGAAAGTTTTCCTACAAATTTAAAGGGTTTAGGATAAAAGTATTGCAAGATTGAAGGACTGGATGAGTAAAATGAGATTGAAGGAGTTGATTATGGTTAAACTTCAAACTAACAAACTATCATGGTATAATTTTATTCAGTTAGACATTTGCACAAATGATTGGTTGAAAACTAATGGTAAATGTAGAGAATGCACTAAGTACGAACAATTTCTGTTGTCACATGAAGACATGTAGAAAGATGCTTTGATGAAAGGAGTAGTAAGTAGAATATATAATATAATTTTGGAACAAGAGGAAAAAGAATGGGGAACAGACGGTTTGAAATTAATTTGGGAAAATGATTTAAAGACAGAAATTAAAACAGAGGATTGGATAAAAATGTGGAGGATTAGAGTTTTAAGGTCAATGTCGATAAGAATAAAGGAAAATTTCTTCAAAATCAGTTTAAGATGGCATTTGACTCCTGTAAATTTGAATATAATAAATTCAGCACACCCGAAAGCTTGCTGGAAATGCGATGAAGTAATTAGTACGTACTATCATATGGGGTGTGATTGCAAACTGGTTAAGAAGTTTTGGAAACTGATTTTTAAGGAAATATGTGATATATTTGGTAAAGATATTGAATTTAATGCTAAAACTGCTTCATTGTCAATTTTTGATAAGATAGATTTTGATTATTACTTGAAGGAATTGATTACCAATGTTATGACAAGTGCTAGAATATTAATAGCTAGGTTTTGGACACACAAAAATGATATTAAATTAGAAGATTGGTATGGTGAAGTATGGGATATCACATTCAATGATAAATTGAGTATTGTACTCAAGATGAAAAGAGGGGAAATAAGTTCCAATATTTTTATGCTATTTGGGGTAAATTTGTTGAATTTGTATTAGTGAAAGGAAAGGGCAAAGCCTCTAAACAACAATCTATACAATTTTGGAAAGGAAATTTGTAATAAAAATATTGTTCAATGGGGTCCCGTGGGTATGGGGTGCACAGTATAATTTAGTGTATTATAAGCAGTGTTATTCGTATTATTTGTATTTTTGTATTCTTTGTTGTAATTTTGTTTGTTTTTAAAATGTAAAAAAAATTATTTTAGGAAAAAGTGCTGTTTTATACGGTAGTTCTTTCTCTTCAGTAGCTGGCACTGTCTTTTCCTCACTTCTGAACGATACCATGTCATGAGAGAAAGTAATTTCAGTAGCAGTCTTGGGGCAAGAAAATGGCAGAGGGAGGCGATCTTGTTGCTAGGAGTGATTCCATGCCTGCCACCACCAGAAAACAGTAAGATTAAATTATAAAGAGGAAATAAGCCACTCTTATAGTTCTGTGGCCCTAAAAATGGTTAGATATCATTATTGCCACAATATTTTAAAAGTAATAGCTTAGTTTTTCATTTCTGAAGTGTAACTAAAATAATTCTGGCATTTGAAGCTGCTGGTCTGTGATACAAACTACATTTTCTTCTCTCTCATCAATCAACCTCATCATTGTCTCGACTCCCAGATCAAGACTTCAGAGCATTACTGTTATGGTATACACCTCCCACACACTCCCAGTCTTGTCTTTTTCAGACTAAATATATCCCAACGTTTATTCCCTCAGCCATTCCTTAAATGACTTGGCTTCCAGACCCCTTGGAATATTATGGTTCTTCATACTCAGTTTTTTTCATATACTATTGTGACTAAAACTATGAATAATAATGTTTGGTGTATTAATGTTATTGTAATCATTGTCACTGTCATCCTTCAGTATTCTTAGAATCCCTGCTGCAAAGCTAATCCTAGAAAATACACTGAGTTCTTAAGTATGAACAGATGTGTCAGGTAGAAAGGTGGCCTATTTCCAGAAATGGAAATTCGGTAATTAAATGTTGGATTTATTGGGGAAGAGACCCGCTACATTTCATCTTTCACTTGATCACTTTGATTTGCTATATTTCATTTTCTTCTGAGAGTGCCCTGCATGTACTTCTCAGCATGGCTTGCTTAATGTTTTATTATGTACATGAACTACAACAAATTAAACCTTGATATACTATAGACTCAGGAAGTGTATATTAAATATTTACCTCTGCTTTATTTTTATACATAAAATGCAATCTTTTTTAAGAGCAGAGGACCAACAATTACTTCTGGGAAAGCTCTGCTGACATCAAAAGAAATACATCAGGGACAAACTTGATTCATAATTTTATGTATACCTGACGCTATTTCTGAATGCATTAGAGAAAGTTATCTGCAAGCTTCCAATACAAAACCTACCCGTGATAAATCCATCAACTTCTTATTCTACCAGACCTACAATATGGCAAGGATTCTGCTATATCATGCCATACTTCATATTATTTCTGATATTTACTTTGTTGGGATCGTTCAACAAAAGTGGGTCAGCTGAGGAGAAGAGGACAGTCTCGCCTCTCTGTCTCCTTGATTGACAATATAATTAGCAGTCGCAGTACTGTTTAACTTTTGCTCCAATTTCTTTTCTTCTTTCAGGATTTATGAGAAATAAAAGGCAAGGGTATTTAACAACCTTCAAACTAAGGAAGTGTGTGTGTGCACATGTTTATATGAATGCATGCATAAATGTGCATATATTTTTTCCAGTGCAATCTAATTAAACACATGTTAATGGATAAATTGTATTGTTTAAGCTGAGGAATCTATTCAATTAAACTAGCATCTATTTTGTATGGGTAAAACCATTTACAGGGTTACCAGAAGCAACCTGATGGCATATAAGAACAACAACAAAAACACTATTTCTAAACCATGGATCATGTTTGTTTGTTTGTGGGTAGTGGTTGGTCATTAAAAAAAATGTGCTGCTAATATACCACCTCACAGCACTTAAAGCACTCTCTGGGCAGTTTACAATTTTAATTATGCAACCTACACATTCCCCCTCCCCAAAGAGCTGGGTAGTCAATTTACTATCTTTGGAAGAATGGAAGGCTGAGTGAACCTCTTATTGAACCTGGGTTGCAAGCAGAGTTTTGGCTGAAATACTGCCATTTTTCCCCTCAAAACAAAGCACTTGGGCCACATTTGTACCACTGTTATGATTGCCCAACTAAAGAGGGATAAGGTGAGGAAGATCTAAGGCCTTTCACCCCTGCTGATGCTAACCATAAGCCCTTTGGGAAGGTCTTTCCTGCAACTGATGTCTGAGAATAGACCAGAGTTTCACTCTTCATATCATCACCAGTGATAATGCTCTGCAAAACTCATATGGGCCATTTGCAAAGGATCCCTTGCTGTGTTCATGTATTCCTCTACCCCCTTGAGGTCTGTAATCAACCTGGAGATGGGGTGTTAACACCAACAACTTTCAAGGAATCTGAAGGATAGGCATTAAATTTCTTGTCAGTTTAGGCTATCTTGACACTATGAGGCATTTCAGTGAGAAATATTCAAGCCCTGTGAGATTCCTCACCTCCAGCACAGCCTGAGACAAAAACATCATCAAAAACACGGTCAAAGCAACCAGGCACAACACTCCATTTAAAAACCCTTGCAGACAGCCAGTCACTGAGGGAGAATTTGCTGGAAGAGAAAGGTCTTCATCTGCCTGGGAAGGACCAGAAAGATGGAACCCATCTGGCCTCCTGTGCAAGGGAGTTCCAAAGACTGGGAGCAGCAACAGAGAAAGCCCTCTCCCATGTCCCCACCAAATGTGCCTGTGAAGGTGGCAGGACTGAGAGAAAGGCCTCTCCTGATGAGCTTAATACCTGGTCAGGCTCACGCAGGGAGATATGGTCCTTGAGATAACTTGGACCCAAGCCATTGGTAATTCAAATGTTACAACTGTAGTTCTCAAAAATATATTTTGTAATATCAGGCTACTTTCTTCAGATCTAAAGGTATTTTGTTTACCAGTGATAAGAAGCTTAGCTGCTAATACACTTGACATATTTTATGTTCAATAAATATGGCATTTTACAGGTTTAACCCAGTGAGCGAGACTGCAGTGCTTCACAATGCCATTTGTAAAAATATCCCAACATTTCATTTTGTATTTATTCTTCTCTATCTTTAGGCATCACTCACACCCTTTACTAACAAAAGTACCCAGCTTCATGTCAGTTACACTTCATCTGTTGGATCTTCTTCCCTTTCATTCCTCTCTTTTTTCCCCTGCTGGCCTTAACTTCAATCCTGGTAGTCACCTTGACAATTCACCTGTGGTGGCTACCCTGTTGTCCCCAACTCCTTAGGTTAGGTTAGGTAGACATCCTTCAGTCTCGAAAGACTATGGTAACATGGTCTGTATGGAGGACTTGGAACAGCGTCTAGTGTGGCTGAGAAGGCCAATTTGAGAGTGACGATCCCTTACACACTGAAGACAAATGCAATCTGTCCCCTGTCCAGCTCCCTGATTTTGTTGGTTTTCTCCTCCTCCTCCAAAACCTTTTACTTGCTCACCCATCTTTCCCTCCTTCCATCCCACTGCTAATCTATCCTTCCTTGCTCCTAACTCTCCTCCCCATCATTTACAGGCAACAGGAGTTCCTTTCCTGCCATCTTTTAGGCTTGCCAATGCCATATTCTACTGTCTCAGAGGTACCCAGACACATATGTCTATGACGCACATTTTTGATGATTATGCAAACCTGTGATGGGGGATGAAAGAATTGATAAAGAATTTCTCTTGCTAATTTCCTACTTAGAAAATTCCTACTCGGAAAATACCTTATAAATAAGAAACAAAAGATGTGGCTTTCTGAGTTATTTTCAAATAATTAAGGCATGCAGAAGCTTGTATTATACATCTTCGAGTAGTCCCCCTTTAAATGACCTTTTTGCTGCACAGCTGTGCCTTTAACTGTTGCAAGGAATGGTGACATTTTGGTCCCAGAAGTATAAATTTTACAATGCACTTTAGCACCCAGCCTGTAGCAGCACCAAAATCAGGATTTTGTAACAGAAATCAGAGAGCAAGAAGACAAGAAGAGTCACATTGTTCAAAACAGGGAGCAGCATCAGGACATATGTAGCATGTCCAAGGTACTTACAGAGTAAATAAGCAAGTGAATAATATTTGTTTCAGAGAAAATAATGTTCCAGGAGTTCAGACCTCAAAAAGATTTTCATACCTTGAGACCTACAGTGACACAGACTATCCGAGCAAGGAATAATAACAACTATTATCACAAGCCCACATTACAAATCAGAGAGTATTTTGAGAATGAGACTCTCAAAACTAAACAAAGTGTATGAGAAAAGCAACAACTGCAGAATATTTTTAGATCAATGAATAAAACATATGCACAATTTCATCCCCAGTGACCAATTAGTACAGAGTTTAAAATTGCCTAACTGTGCCTATCCTCAGCCTGAAGCTCATGCCCTAGCTTCAAAATGGGAATAATCACATTCTTGATTTAGGGTTAGGATTGCTGTAAGTATTGCTGAGCTAATGTAGGCAAAGTGCTTTGTATAATCAAAAAGCACTTAAAATGTTAAGTGTAGTTTATAATAGCAATGATGGAATTAAACAATTCTTTTGTAGAGTACCTGGTATATGAGAAAGGAATTGGCTTCTGTTTTCAAAACTGGCACCGAAGACCTATTGTCTCTGAACATGTGCAAAAGGCCTTCCACCTTTTTCACAATGTTTGGTTCTTTTTAGGAAATAAATTAATTGTGCAGTCACATACACGTCTATTCAGAAGTGATACCATTTACTTGAGTAGATGCATTAGGTAAAAGGTAAGAACAGATTAAAGGGCTGCAATTACTGTGACAAATACTTCAGGATTTCTCATGCAATTAGCATGGCTGAAATTCAAATATATTTCTTTCTTCACATGATGCAATCATCCCAACCTCTTTTGCTTCCAATTTGAAATTTTTCTCTCTCCCTTTTGCTGGAACAATTTTTAAAGCTGGAACAATTCTGTTTTCCCAGTCTGGTTGTTTAGGGGCATGGCTCAGGATGTACTTATGATGACATATTAAGGTGGGGTATGATTTTTGGGACAGAGAAAACTCCGAGCCCAACAATCTTTCTTTTTCTAGTTCTCCTGAAGTATTTGTACTATTGTGCAAATGGCTATGTGCACCAATGTGTTTTCAAGGACTGTGCAAACAACCGCAAAGATACCGTACAATGAAGTCTCCTTTGAACCTGTTTTAAGATGAGGTGCCACATTAGAGATTTGTAATAAGCACTGTATGAGATCTTTTTGTACCATGATATCTTACCAGCAAAAATTACTCAGCCTACCAGTTATTTTTGGCAGAGCCCTCCTAGTGCATGTTAAGAAACACATTAAAAGGCAAAGTTATTAAGTAGCTGTGTACATTTAAAAATAGCCAAGAATACTTGGATTCATCATGCAGTTTCTTCAGTGTACAGAAACTGACAAATATTCACTGAATGAGCTGGAGCTAAAGTGAAATTTCTTAGAAAAGATATATTTTGGGGAATATTTCTGAGATTTTACTTTTCCTCATCCTGCCCCTCAGGAAAAGAAAACCACTAAAGCTATTCTCCTCATTTTTGTGTGAGATATAATCCTTTTCCAATTCTCTGCCCTCATATAGGGTATAAAATTTCAAGAGACCATTTGCACACAGCTTTATGATGCACCTTTTTGACAAGGGAACTCCAAAGCATTTGTCAATCCTTAGTTTAAGGGGTGAGGAGGTGATGGCTGTCAGGAGAATGATAATTATGAAGCATATAGAAATATAATTGATTTGGAGAACATGAAAAGAGGGCAGGATTGCAGTGAGGTAGGAGTTATCAACACCAATTCTTGAATTTGGCAAAGACTTTATTAAGACATTACATACTTTGGCTGTGAGTGTATGTGTGTGTGTGCATGCACACAAGTGCAAGGAGAAAAGCCAAGTATCCATTTCCAACCAACTGTTCATAGGGCACTGCCAGATGGTATGTGCAGAGGTGTCCCATGAAGCCTGACTGGACTAGAACGTTATTATCTGCTACCTGTTATAGATTCTCTCTCTCTCTCAGATCTACACCAATTCGACCTGTACCTCCCAATCTTTGATGTTGTAGGTGACCGTGCAGAGGGAGCCCCAGAATACCTCAGCTGGGAGCTAGGCCTTGTCAATGATGGCTGCCTCTTTATAGAACTCACTACCCATGGAGGTGCATCAGGCCCTCACCCTCCTAATGTTTAGAGCACAGATAAAACATTGCTTTCTGGACAGGTTTTTGAGAACCTTCTCCCAATTTGATTTGATTTGATTTAGCTGTTTAACTGTGTAACTTATTTAATTTGTATGATTCCCATAACCATCTTGGGGTTTTGTGTGCATAGTTGTTTAGGTAGGTTGTAGGGGAGAGGGGTGGGTTTGTCCTTTTTCATTGTTTGATTTTATCTTAGGTTGAGTCTCCAGATTGGGAGAAAGATGGCCGATAAGCAAGATAAATAAAATTAAAATAAATGAAATTAATAAAATCTTATGTTCATTTTCTGTTGTAAGCCTCTCTGAATAGTGTGTAGGCATCCTTCAGTCTCGAAAGACTATGGTAACATGCTCTGTATGGAGGACTTGGAACAGCGTCTAGTGTGGTGAGGAGGCCAATTCGAGAGTGACAATCTCTTCCACACTGAAGACAAATCCACTCTGTCTCCTGTCCAGCTCCCTGGTTTTGCTGCTTTTGTGACTTCCTCTTTGCCTCAGCATGCTGGACAAGGGTCTCTTCAAATTGGGAGAGGCCATGATGTAACGCCTGCCTCTGAATAGTAGCTTGCTACTAAATGGGCAGGGTAGAAATTTGATAAATAAATTTGATAAATAAATAAATGGTCATCTTGCCTTCCTCCTCCATCTCCTTATCACAATTCCCCTGCATTAATTTCTGCCCTCCACGCCAGCACACCACAAAGAAAAAGTTGTGACACAATAAAAGGTGTGATATACAACCATGCCATAACATCCTGCATCACCGGTGAAAGTAAAATGTGAAGCATAACTCATCCATGTACAATACAGAGGAGAAACCCCAACATAAAGGAAAAAAGCATGCCTATGACTAAATCACTGTGATATGAAAAAGGCCTTTCCGGCCCATAACAGTGTAACCAATAGGGTCATGGGGTAACCCTGGTGCTTAGGGAGGAAAGGTGGGTTGCACTGCCAGGTGTGCTCAAATAGTTAGAGTCATGGGATTAGGCTTTACACAGGTCTACTCCCTGACCAAACATTATGAGATCATTGTATTGTATCCATAATATTTCACCCAGGATCTCAATAGCCAGAATTTCTAGTCTTCATGAGATGAGCTGCCTATCATGGAGAGATAAAAAATGAGACTGGGCCTCTGCTGAAAGCCATGTGTTGGTGATTCTCTTCCCTAGCTGCAATCTTCCCTGTGTGCAGAGTGCCATTGGGATAGGAATTTCTTTTTTGCTCTTTATTATATGAGTGGGCTGATTACATCTGGTCCATCTTAGTTCCATATATTTTCAATCAGCCATTCTCAATGGGGTCCCTGGAAAATTTGAAGGGGGCCACAGACTGAAATCTATGAAAAGGGGAGCCCCTAAGGGTTTGTGGAGGGGGTTTATTTATTTATTTATTTATTTATTTATTTATTTATTTATTTATTTATTTATTTATTTATTTATTTATTTATTCATTCATTCATTCATTCATTCATTCATTCATTCATCCATCCATCCATCCATCCATCCATTCATCCATCCATCCATCCATCCATCCATCCATCCATTCATTCATTCAATCTATAACCCACCCATCTAGACCGAAGTCTACTCTGGGCAGCTAACAATAATACATCAGTTGTTCCATATCTAGTTCTAACTGTTGCTTCCTGTCCCACATATCAGTTTCTCAGGAGATAGATAAGGTGGTCAGGCACTCCCATTTCTTTGAGGACTTGCCATAGTTTGCTGTGGTCCACACAGTCAAAGGCTTTTGCATAGTCAATGAAGCAGAAGTAGATATTTTTCTGGAACTCTCTGGCTTTCTCCATAATCCAGCGCATGTTAGCAATTTGGTCTCTAGTTCCTCTGCCCCTTCGAAATCCAGCTTGTACTTCTGGGAGTTCTCGGTCCACATACTGCTGAAGCCTACCTTGGAGATTTTGAGCATAACCTTGCTAGCGTGTGAAATGAGTGCAATTGTATGGTATTTGGAGCATTCTTTGGCACTGCCCTTCTTTGGGATTGGGATGTAGACTGATCTGTTCCAGTCCTCTGGCCACTGTTGTGTTTTTCAAACTTGCTGGCATATTGAATGTAGCACCTTAACAGCATCATCTTTTAAGATTGTAAATAGTTCAACTGGAATGCCATCACCTCCACTGGCCTTGTTGTTAGCCAGGCTTTCTAAGACCCACCTTGACTTCACTCTCCAGGATGTCTGGCTCAAGGTCAGCAACTACATTATCTGGGTTGTTCGGGATATCCAAATCTTTCTGATATAATTCCTCTGTGTATTCTTGCCACCTCTTCTTGATGTCTTCTGCTTCTGTGAGGTCCCTACCATTTTTGTCCTTTATCATGTTTATCTTTGCACAAAATGTTCCTCTAATATCTCCAATTTTCCTGAACAGATCTCTGGTTTTTCCTTTTCTGTTATTTTCCTCTATTTCTTTACATTGTTCATTTAAGAAGGCCCTGTTGTCTCTCCTTGATATTCTTTGGAAGTCTGCATTTAATTTTCTGTAACTTTCCCTATCTCCCTTACATTTTGTTTCCCTTCTCTTCTCTGCTATTTCTAAGGCCTCGTTGGACAGCCACTTTGCTTTCTTGCATTTCCTTTTCTTTGGGATGGTTTTTGTTGCTGCCTCCTGTACAAAGTTACGAGCCTCTATCCAAAGTTCTTCAGGCACTCTGTCCACCAAATCGAGTTCCTTAAATCTGTTCTTTACTTCCACTGTGTATTCATAAGGGATTTGGTTTAGATTATACCTGAGTAGCCCAGTGGTTTTTCCTATTCTCTTCAGTTATACAACTTATCATAACATAAAAACTGAATCTTAGCCCATGAGTGTTGAACTCCATTTTCTCCTATATAGTGTTTGATCCCTGCTGTTTGTTTTCTACTGCATCTGCTGGCAGTGTTGGCTTTTCTTGAAGGGCCTTCATGATTAGGATGTTGAAGAGGCTTGTTTCCACAAAGCTGTGACCCAACCAATTAACAAGCCTAAGGGGGATGCTAATTAAATACTGGGTGAAAAAAATAATTCTACAGCTGAACTAGAGGTTATCTATTTGTGTAGGTGAAAAGCAAGCAACACACAAAAAGCAGTAATTTAGACATGTGAGTGCTGAAATGACTCTTTAGGGAATGGAGGTCCTCTGTGTAATTTGTACATTTTCTTCCAAAGTAGCCTCTGCCCAAGCCTGAAGCCTGTGTGTCAGAGTAAACATGCATAGAACCAGATGACAACATTATTTTATGCTGGGTCACATAAAAACTGCAGTGAAGGGTAGGACCCCTGTGTTTTTCTCCCGCACGTATTAAAATCCATGAAAGAACTACCAGCTTCCCTGCATTCTCCATTTCTTCCTGTTGAATGCAAAAGTTGGTCAGGAACAGAAGGGCATATGGGCAATGAGGAACTACGCCCTGGTGCAGCCTCTCTTTCTCTAAATGTTTCTGCCTTGGGAAGCTCAGGCACTTGAAAAACCTCAAACGCTTCTGTGGTAATTGGAAGTATGATCACCCACTCCTAAGATTCTTGGAAGAAAAGCAAGGGGAAATTTAATTAAAACATGCATTCAGATGCCTTGTTTTAGTATAAAGATTAGTCTCAGCATTAGGGGCTTGTGCTGAAGGGAAGTCTTAGAATAATAGAAACACAGAATAATGGAGTTGGATGGGGTCTCCTATAAGGCTGTTGAATCTCTGCTTAATGCAGGAATCCAAATCAAAGTATATCTAGCAGATGGTTGTCTAATTTTCTCTTGAATGCCTCCAGTGTCAGAGCACTCCACCTCTCAAGGTCATTGGTTCCGTTGTTACACTGCTTTAACAGTTAGGAAGTGTTTGCTGGTGTTCAGACAAAATTGGGTGTCCAGTAACTTGAGGCCATTATTATGTGTCCTGCGTACTGCCCTTCCTCTGTATGACAATTTCTTCTTTGAAGAGTGCTATCAAATTTTCCCTCAGACTTTTTCATGAGGCTAAACATGCCAAGTTCTTTCACTCTTTTCCCCTTAAGGCTTGATTTCCAGTCCCCTGATCATCCTTCTTGCCCTCCTCTATGCTTGTTTCAGTCTGTCAGCATACCTCTTAAAATGTAGTGTCCAAAACTGGACACCGTAGTCCAGATGAGGCCTAACCAGTGCCAAAAAGAGGGGAACTAGTACTTGACAAGATTTGGAGACAATATTTCTAAAAATGCAACCTTTTTTGCAGCCACATAACACTGTTGCTCATATTCAGCTTGTGATCTATAACAATTCTAAAAATGTTCTCACTCATAATACTGAGCCAAGTATCCATCATCTTGCAGTTTGTGCATTTGCATTTTTCCCCCTAGGTGTAGAACTTTGCACTTCATTCTGTTGTTTTCAGCCCAGTGCTCAAGTCTATTAAGATATTTTTTTAAAATTTTGTTTCTGTTTTCGGGTCTTAGCTTTTCCACCTAATTTGTGCCATCTGCAGCACAAAAGTAGGCAAGGTGGTGTTACCTGACCTGCTTCAGTGAGTGAACTAATTTCCTCTTTTCCACTACTGTCATTGTCTATTTGTCCCCTCCCCTAATTAAATTCACAAAGACAGAAAGATTGGGGGGGGTGAGGGCAGTTGGGGGGTTGCTGATCCTACCTCTCCTCTTTTTTCTTTTTCCTCCTTCTCCTTTCATGCCCACTCAGTGAAGCGGTGTATAAGAGTCAAACGAGACAAAATGCTTAGAATGTTTATGGAGAAAGTGCTCCATCAACTTGTGAAAGATGTTTCTTTGCTGTAGCATGTGACTTTCCTCATCAACACATCTTGCATTTTGCATCCTTGCCTTTGTGATAAGTCATTGGAAAATAAACACAGGTTTAAATTGTACTCCTGTTTACCTGGTCATATATCATGGAGGACCTCCTGAGTGAACCAAAGGAGATACACATTCTCAGGAAATACAGATCTCTTTAATGAATACACATTTCCTTTATTGTCAAGTTTGACCCTAATTAGCAGAAAAGAAGAAGAGCAGCCCATCCAGAAGAGCAGCCCATCCCTAGCAGACCATGGGTTCCCATTCCTGATGATGCTTCTACTGACGATTCCAACAGTGGGCAACGCAAAGAAAAATCTCAGAAGGAGTGGACACATAAGACTGCTAGTCATAAGGGAAGAGCTTTAGATGGCCGGCATAGTCACTTATCTCTCCTCCACTGCTAACAGAAGCAGCATAAATTATGCAATACATGCAAATTCTACTTATTTTGCATAATATATGCAGGCAGCAAGATTCAATTCCACTCATCAGAGAATCTGGATTTTCTAACTGTTTATTTTAGTTATATAAGACTATAGGTAGATCATAAAAAGGCAATCAAGAGAGACCATCTGGTGCAAAGGGAATGGGAAAAGGAGAAAAAGAGTAATGTAGGGAAAAGAGCAAATTAAAAACATATTCTCAAGGAGCTACAGTTAAAGGGGAAAAACTGTACTAATCTCAAAGGCCTCGATTTTGAAGCACCTCAAAAAGAATTGTAGTAGAATGGACTTCCGCTATGATTATTATGGGTATCATCTGTCTTTTAAATTCTTTCAAAACAGAATATGGATTGGTACAACATTAGGGATTACAGGGATTGAGCAACGGGAAAGAGGGTAAGGTAATCAGTGGGGAAGATGACAATCACACCACTTCCCAGACTATGACAGCAGTTTTAGATAAGAGATACTCCATATACAATTTTGACAATGTTGCAATAATTAACAAGGATAATCATAATAATTCAGATCTCCCTTTATCGATTAGCACAAACAAAACTCCTGAAAGCCAGATCATGGTGATCCCCTTGTTTCTTGACAGGAGTGAAGTCAGGCTGATTTGACTGGTACTGGTTTTCTTTATCCCTAGATGATTTGGATCTGGATCCATCTACTACTTTATCATTGTGTCCCATATTCAGTCCTCTCCTGACCTTCCATTACAGAAGTTCATCACAGAGCCAATTTCTTGCAAGTCCACCTTTGGACAGCAGTTACAGGTCCCTGCCATCTGCTGAGGTAACTGAATCCAGTGACCTGACTATAAGGTCTTCTGGAAGCAAGCGATTTGTACATTAGGTGGCATATTACTTATTACTTCTCCAGAACTCATGTTTTATGCTGCCCCTCCCCCTCCCCAATATACCCAGGAACAAGCCTTGTTAATTGGCTTTGCTTGCATGCCTTTAAAAGCACTTTGCTGGTCTGAAAAATTAAGCAGATGGATCATACTTCTTGTAAACCTCCCCTGTTAAATTTTACTACCGAGATGTCGCTTTTCCTCTGTTTTTTATTAATGAAATTGAAGTCCATCCAGATATCACTGCTGGGCACAACAGATGTATTAGGATACAACTTTTGCTCAGCTGACTGAAGCTAGGTTGTTCCTTACTAATATAAACTAGCCCAAGAAATATGTTATTTGTGTATTCATCATAGGGTGCTGTTTTACTCAGTGGTCCAAATCCTGATATCACTTTATACTGCCACAAGGGAGCTTGTGTAAGTCTTGATGGCATGTTGCTACCTGCTAATGAGATGCTGTCTGCATTCTTGGCCAAACACACCTAATCACACCAGCAGGTGCAAGCTGAGGAACACAACTAGCACCTCAATTTGCTGGGAAGACTTATGTCATTTCTCTAACACAAGTGTGAATGGCAATAGGTCTGCCCACTCCACTGATCATCTAAGTCTTGCTGTGTCATCAGGATACAAAGCTAGGGGATGCCTCTCTGTGTTGCTTTTTAAAAAATGACTACATAGATCAGGGTTTCAACAAGGTCTTTATGGCTATAAACTTTTTATTTATTCTTTTTTATTGTTTATATTGCCCTCCTAATTTGTACGTATTACTCAGGACAGATATTGGTAATTAAATAACAAAGATCTGATGTTAAAGGATTTTTTTTCTTTTAAAAGGTCAATATAATCTAGGAAGAACCATATCAGATATAAACAATGATCACCACAGAATACAATGCAAAAATCAGGACAGAAAGGTCTTCATTAAATGGCAGAAGTTGGCTAAGGAAGGGGGTCAAATGAACCTCAGGGGGGGCAGGCGAGTACACAACCTAGGTGCAGTTTTTCCACTGTCCCACCAAGTCATGTTTCTTCCATTGATCTGAACACAGAGAAAGAACTCTCCCACAGATCTCAGAGCAGGGATGGGGACTTGAGTCTCAGGATTTGCTGTCAAGTCAGGCTTAATTTGCATTGACTCAACTTGTATTGAGAACCAGAACCACTCATCAGCAGAATTGATCCCCCAATGGTGCTTCTAATGGTTTTAATGACCAACACAAGTAACCACAGAGAAGGGCATGGAAGGAAAGTTTCTTTGAAAATCAAACTCATAAAACACGTATAAAAATATTTGCAGTTTTTATAAAGATGTCATATCTGCTCCTTTGTTGGCAGTACTGTAGGTTGGACTGTGTGTTCAGCTGACGGTGGGACAAGGCAAACATTTTAGCATGATTCTATACATCATAGAGTTTTTTTTTTCTTTTTTTTTTATTTAGGAACAGGGATAGAGGGTACAAAAAGAAAGAGGGGATAGGAAAGGAAAAATGGTTTTGGGGGATAGGAGAGCATAAAGTATAACATCATCCAATCAATTCATATTACTAATACATATCAACTTTTTGCTTTTTCACAGTTTGATTACCCTCCTGCTTTTATCTTATCATTTAATTTTAATTTTATTCTATGTTATTCCAACATTGTCTGGTAGCTGCTGCCATTTATACAATACATCCCATCGTTCAGTTTCTTTTTGAATTGAACAGTCTTTCAGCCCATCTGACAGAATATCCATTTTTTTCACTTCCCATATTTTCACCATAAAATTATCTGGTTTCAGTATCTCTGCCTCCTTAAGATTTTTGTCATAATGCTTTTTAATTTTGGAAGCTGCATGGGTCACTGGATAACTCTCTACTGCATTCATATTACCTGGTGTCATGTCTAATACAGACGATTCTAAAGTCTGTACAACTTCATTTAAGTTTTGTTTGGCATCTACTGTCCCCTCTTTCGTCCCTTTCATCAAATCTTCTATTTTGCTAAGACCTACATTCACTTGCTGGAACCCTGATAATATTAGCCTTTGTATATTAATCTGCCATTCCTTTTCTATTTCTTGCACCACTATTCCAGAACTTTGGGATTGAACAGACCAAGTCTCCATTTGTTCTTTTGAATTTTTGGGGTCCATCTCAGGCTTTGGGGTTTGTATAAATACCACAATAATCACCCCCTAGAAATCCTTCCACAGTTTCCACAATTTTATCAACAATTCAAACCCCTCATCATAAACCTCCCCTTAGATCTCCCTCCAATCTTTGTCCAAATATTGTAGTATAAAAATCAACTTTTAGCCCAGCAAATACAATATCAATTAGAACCGTGACGCAGTTATTTCTTCTTCTCCTGAGTTCAGCAAGCTTCTATTATTCGACTCACACGCGGTCACAAACAAAACAACAGTCACAGAGTCTCAAACTGTCCAGTAGATTGTCCTTGGAGCTCGTCTTGTGATCTTCATTAACCCCTTAATGCTCCTTAGTCCAGTTGGCCACGTCAGCTCCTTCTCCCGAAAACCACCAGATTCTATTATTTATAGTTCACAAAGTCCAGAGAAGGCAAAGAGTAACGTATCCCAGCCACACTGCATCCACCGAAGTCTCTTAAATCCAGTCAGACGGTGTTGCTGTCTGGGATTCTTCTCCAGAAACATAAGATTTATTTTTCCATCTCAGACTCTCGGCTTTAGGATCAGCCTGGCGTTTTAATAGTTCACTTGGAGAAGCTTAGTTTCGCTTTTGAGTCAGACTGATAAGATAAACCTGCCGCTGCATTTATTCTTTCAGCCAAATATTTTCATTCTTATTTCAGCTTAATGAGGCTGTTTCATAAATCAGAGGCTTCGGCTTACTTACTTGTTATATATTTTTAGTTTATATTGATTGCTCTCCTCTCCCCCGGTAAAGGGTTCCTCGCGGCTCAGTGCCAAAAAATGGCGCCCGCTCCAGTCCGTGCACGGTGATTTCTTCAGAAGAAAAAAGTCCGGGTCTGCCTCCCTTTCTTCTCCTTCTGCTGCTCACCATCTGCTTCAGAGAGACTTCTTCTAGACTCTCCTTTGATCCCCATTTCAGAAGGGGGATCCCGGACCGGAGGGTTCCAGCTTTTTCCAGAGAGAGCTCCTCTCTGGAGTTGCTGGCAGCACCGCAACAAAGCCCCGCCTCTATACATCATAGAGTTTATGTGCATGTACATGTGTGTGTGTTTCCACTGATGAAATTCTTCCCAATAATAAACTGAAAAGAAAATTTTCCACTGATATTCTGGAATTCTCTTCCATATATTTAAGAAAATGAACTCTACAGGGAGTAAAATAATTGTTAAACTCTGCGGTGAAGCCCCTCTGTGATGATAATTACAATAATAATAACTTTTTTCCTCCCCTTTGCCTTCTTGTTCATGAAAGAAAATTAACACACCATAGGAAAAATATTACAAATATTAGACTGAATACTACTAGAGTTTTAATAATGCTGTTTTCCTTTGCATCCATTCATATCAGATGAATGAACCAAACAACAACAGGAAGACTGGCATGAGGCTGTTATTGTTGGTCTCACATTTGTGAATGCTGATGGATATACTTTCATCATGATGTGCATCAAGAATACCCTGTGCCTCACCCCACTCCCAGGCAGACCCACTTGTTTTCTTTTCTAGGCTGCCCTAGGCTCTGAACACGAGCATTGTGTCACCTGTCACACTTGTGAAGCTGGTAGTTGTGGTCAAACATTTTAACACAATTAAGGGATACAAATATTCAAATTGGCTCTATGGCTTAACACGAATATTACACCAGAGGATTCCTGCTAGTTTGACAACATTTTCTTCCTCACTTCCTCTCCCTCTCGACAACTTCCTAGCCTAGCCTATTGGCACATGGTTTTGTATGTGAGTTCAGGAAGCATGAGCTCAAATCCCTACTCAACCATAGACTCTCACTGCGGAGTGGAACTGGCAAAACCACTCCTTAAAGATCTCACTTACCTTGAAAGCCCTATAAAGGTCATTATAAGGCTTCTCCATGGTGGTGCCTTCCAGATGTTTTCAACTTGAAGGCCCATCACGACCACATGAAGGTGCCTTTGAGTATGCATATCAGACACACACACACACACACACACACACACACACACACACACACACACACACACACACACTTTTGGACACAGGTACCATCGCCAGGCCAAAAGTCAAAAAGTAACCTAGAGCTGTTTGTGAGCACAGTAAATGAAAGTCCCAAATCTTCCGACTCACCTTTGTTGTCTCTAGATACTGAGTGGAAAAATATTCCAGTTGGTGTAAGTACTTAGTGACATTAACAGGCGAGGAGCTGACTGGAATAATGGAACTTCACAGTACAGCTGATGCGTTTCTTGCTAACAATGTCTTGCATTGACTTCCATTAAGCTTATTACAAGAGTACTGGCTTTAAGACAGTGACAGAAGAAAACTATGTTTAAAGTTGGGGAGGGGAGGAGGAAAAAAAGCTCATGTGAGCCTATTTTAGTTTCTAACAGCCACAATGGCCCCACAGTCTGTTTGCAGAATGTAATAAGAAACAATCCTGCGGGCTTTTTATAGCTGTTCTTAAGGAGCGTACCAAGCTGCTCTGAAAACAATTATAAATGACAAAACTATTGTCCTGGCTATTCTATGAATAGAACCGTCATCTCTCTGTAGAATATACGTAGAGTAAGGACAGATACAGAATAAACAAGTGCTCACAGAGGGTTCTTTGGCTTTTACAGTGTGACTGATAGGCTGAAGAACACCAGCTAGTGGAATGCTGGTTTCAAACTATTACAATGTGTGCCTGCATCCCTCACTTTTTTCCATCTTTTTTCTCAACTGGAGAAAGTTACAATGTATAGCTCTTGTGTTAGCAATCCCAGCAGAGTGACAGAGTCCAAGATGGTTTGCTCTTAAACAGGGCAGTCAGATGACATCTTTGTCAAAGCAAACTGGCTCAACCCCAGAGCATCTTATTGGTACCTTTCTGAGCCCCTGCTAGGGCGGCGGCTTCTTCTTCTTCTTCTTCTTTTTCTTCTTCTTCTTCTTCTTCTTCTTCTTCTTCTTCTTCTTCTTCTTCTTCTTCTTCTTCTTCTTCTTCTTCTTCTGGTGCAGGTAGGATTGCTCTGGTTTGGATTGGTTCCAGCACATTGAACCATTAGAATTGATCCAAATCATGTCTTCTGTTTGAATTTGTCAATATCTTGAAGTGGCTTAGTAAGTGAGCCACTTCAGGATACTGGGAAATTAAAAACTCTCTAGCAGCTCAGTGGAAGTGTTTAATTATGAAAGGTAGCACAGATATGTTTGGAAAAGAAAGAGAAGGGCTGAAGGGCTCTGGTGCATGCATGGTTGGAACAAAACAAAACTACTGAGTAAGAAAAAAAAGTAAAAGTGCAGTTGTCATGTCACCCACATGGCTGGATGTACTCAAAATCTAAGCATGCCACTTGTGTGTGCCAGTCAACCCTTTCATAACCCACCACATAGCAAATTTGGTGCATAACATGCAAATATGGCCACCTACATTTGGGGAAATAGCCAATGGCAATGCTGAGAGCAGAGCCCGAACTTAGCAATTTCGGTAATGTGGGATATTGTGCTTCTGTACACATGATTCAAAAAGCCAGTAGGATAAAAGGATTCTTATAAGGCACTGTGGGAAAAGACTTCCCCCCCTCCCATTCTACCAGTACCCTTAGCATCTCCTAGTATGTGAAGGAGAGGATGCGATCCCTTCCAGTCTTGAATCAATTCTAGCCACTCCAACCATTGGTTATGCTGGTTGGGACTGAAGGAAGTTGCATTCCAGCTGCAAAGAAAGGACCACACATTTCCCATCTCTGCTGTAAGTGCTAACGCCAATGCAGCCAGGTCAGGGCATTGCTTTTTACTGAGAATAAGCCCTGTAGAGGTGCCAAGTGTAATGGGCATTAAACTTGGCACCTCTCCCTTCTTTCAAGGAACAGCTTCTTATTTCCAAATCCTGCTTATCTGTGGGATGTACCATAAATGCAAAAGGGCAACTTCAGTTCCCTATGTTGTAATGACAATATGTCCTAATAAAGCACTCTTAATGTTCTGACATGCATTATACATCACATTTAAAAAACCCCTCTTACCATGTGTTCCTCAATTTGGAGCTCTTAAACATCAACCCAAAAGGAGATAGATCCCAAGTAAGTATGAGTTGAACTGGAGCATTGGTATGGAGGGAGAAAGAGGAACTCGCATATTTAATAATCCCCCAAACCCGCTCTGGTCTGTATTTCATGCTGAGTACCCCCCTTTTACTCATTTCACTGCCATTTTTTAAGTGTGGCACTTGATTTGCATAGTAATTACAAAGTTTAACAAATAGCCTTAATGTGTGTAAGGAATGTATACTCTATTCAAATTACTGTCAGCATTTTCATTACCCATTTTTGAAATGCAACTAGGAGCAATGAGGGAAGGAAAAAAAGCCATTTCACCCCAATGTACTATCCACATTCTTGAAGCTTAGCATTTCAGGAAGCCAGGACATCTTTCTCTTGCCACTCTGCACATACATTGATCTTTAGGGACCTCCAAAAACTTGAGGTCCCTAAAGATCAATACAGTGCAGTTTCCAAACTGGGGCAAAACTGGAAATGTCCATGTATCATGAGAGACCAAAAACTGCTATAAAAGAAAGATAATATTTAATAAATGTATGCTAATAATGGAATAGCAGTATAAGACAACAGAAGATGTTGAAGACAGTAGGAAAAGAGGAAGACTTAACATGAAACATAATGACTCAAGAGGCCACAGCCTTTGGTTTTGCAAGAGCTGAACAGGGCTTTTAACAATAGGACCTTTTTTGGTGAAAGGTTGTCATTCATTCATATGGTTGCCATAAACTGGAAGCACCTTGATGGCACATATCAGCAACCAGAAATGGAATAGTTTGCTTATTTTTTCCATTTAGAAATTCCAGAAGGAAAGGCTTATTTATAAAAGCAATTAAAAATTAAAAAAAAGAATGATGATATTTCATTGTAGCAATTAAAAAAAACTGAGATGATTTTGAAGAACGACATGACTAACTGAAGATATTGCATAGGATCCAAAGCTGAAAGAAATCCACCTTGCCCTCTATTTGTTTAAATTACAGTGGTCCCTCGATTTATGTCCATAATCCATTCCAGAAGATGGTAGTAAGTTGAAATGGTTGTACGTCAAATCAGCATTTCCCATTGAAATGCATTGAAACCCGATTAATCCATTCCAGCTGTTATTGGTTGTATGTAGAGGTGCCGGTTGCAAGTTGAATCATTCGTTCCCATAGGAACTAATGCAAAACCGGTTAATCTGTCTTACACCACTAGGGGGAGAATTTTTCTTCTTTTAACCTAAGATGACTTAGGTTAAAAAAAGGGCAGGAAAGGAGGGAGGGAGGAAACTACTGGGAAAAGAGGAAAGAAAGAAGGTCATCACTGGGGTACACAGGCCCCTCAGACAAAGTTTTGTGCTGTTAAGCACAAAAAGAGAGAAGAGAGAGAGAGAGAAGACAATGGGGGAGAGAAAGAGAGAGTTTGGAGTCTAAAACACTTTTTAAACCAAACACTTTTTAAACCAAGAACCTTTTAAACCAAACCAAACACCTTTTAAACAAAACACATTTTAAAACCAAACACCTTTTAAAACCAAACACCTTTTAAAACCAAAGACATTTTAAAACAAAAAGTCTTTGGAGTCACATTTTAAATCCACACATTTCAAAACAAAAGAGAGGTCACAGTACACAAACCTTAGGTGCCACGGAATGCATAAAATTACAGTCCAATTTTCACATTTAATTTTAATTTAATATTACAGTCTACTTTTCACAGATTAAATCCATACTGCAAGACCATCAGAGCACAGAAACATAACACCCACCACATAGCCCAAACCCAAGCTGCAAGAACCCTGTACAGTAAATACAGTGTACTCACCCACAACAGGCCGTCTCTCTGTTTTAAAAAAGAAAGTCAAAAATGCAAAAAGCAACCAAACTCACCAAGACCCATTGGAAATGGAGCAGGGAAACAAAAAAAACAACAACCCCCCAAGACCCATCACAGCACAGAAACATAGCCCCCCAGCTCAAAGCCACACTACAAAAACACCCAGAACAGTTTTTAAAAAGCAGAAAACAGCACTTTACCTCCCTGCAAATGCATACATGCTCACTCTGAAGGAGAAGGAGGCAGTTTGTTTGTTTGTTTGTTTATACCCCGCCTATCTGGTCAAACGACCACTCTAGGCAGCTGCCAACATATAAAACATTTATAAAATATAACAAATTTTTTACAATCAATAGAGAAGTTATTCAGGATGAAAGAAAGAAAGAAAAGAAAAAAAGAAAAAAGAAAAAGAAATCAGGCATTAGCTGGAGGGAAGGCCTGCACAAACATCCAAGTTTTCAGTTGGTTTTTAAAGGTGCCCAGCAAAGGGACCACACAAATCTCCGGAGGAAGGTTATTCCAGAGGCGAGGAGCTACAGTACCGCCGAGAAGGTCTGGTTTCTTGTCCTTTCCTTCTGGGCCTCTCTCGACATCAGGCTCCTCAGCCTCACCTCCTGACTCAATTGGGTGATACGGGTAGATTTTGGTGGGAGTAGGCATTCTGCCAAGTATCGAGGCCCTAAACCATTTAGGGCTTTATAGGTAAGCATTAAAACTTTGAAATCAATGAGGAAACGTATGGGCAGCCCAATGCAAAGCGGCCAGGGTGGGAGAGATATGCTGGTATTTCCTCACTCCACTAAGGAGTCTGGCCACCGCATTCTGCACCACTTGAAGTTTCCGCATCAACCTCAAAGGCAGCCCCACATAAAGCACATTACAATGGTCTAATCTCAAAATTACAAGCGCATGTACCAAGGTGGTGAGAGCACCAACATCAAGATAGGGACGCAGCTGGGCTATCCGTTCCGAAGCCTCCGACGATGCACACTCTCTAACTATTGGGGCGAAAGAGCTACAAAGAAGCAGCCTCATCACCACCTACAGTTAGAAATTTGAATTTCTTGCCTTTTCCCCCTGCCTTCTTCTGTTCATAAGTGGAAGCTCCGGTCACAAGTAGAAGCAAAATTTTGCGACTGGAGCTGGTCGTAACTTGAAATGGTCGTAAGTAGGGACATTCGTAAGTCGAGGCACCACTGTAAACATGTGCAGTCTGATTTTCAAGTTAATGTCTTGAATCAGGAGAATGTGGCAGGGCAGGCTTCTCCATGGTGGTGTCTTCCAGATGTTTTCAACTTCATTTCCAATCATTCCTAACTGTTGGCCATGCCATGTGGGATTGACAGGAGTTGTAGTCCAAACATTCTGGAAGGCACCACATCAGAGAGGGCACATACATACATACATACTTTATTGTTACGTCATCAGG
The DNA here is from genome assembly GCF_051106095.1 of Pogona vitticeps. Lineage (NCBI taxonomy): Eukaryota > Metazoa > Chordata > Lepidosauria > Squamata > Agamidae > Pogona > Pogona vitticeps. The sequence goes on along the minus strand of NC_135784.1, from coordinate 216,272,721 downwards.
CCATGCATAAAACAAAATTGAATGCAAAACTTTAAAGACTGGCATGCACTACAAAGAGCCACATCAGATATACAAAAAGTAAAATATCTAAAACAGCAAATATAGCAATATAAGACCAAGGTCTAAGAGTTAAGCTGTCTATTCTGGCTACTATAGCATGCTGCCCAAAATTTCACTACCAGTTCCGTAGTAGTCTGATTTTGGTCAATTAACAATTGATTACAGTAATCTGAGTCCGATTGACCTGCCATATCTTTTAAAAGAGGTGCAATATATTTTCCTCGAATCTTATTATGCCTATTACATCTGAGCATCATATGCTCAATAGAGTCTATCTCATCAGATCCACAAGGGCAGAATCTCTGTTCCCTCGGGATCTTCTTTAATCTGCTTTCCAACACCACAGAAGGGAAAGCTTTACATCTAGCCAGAGTAAAGGCTTTCCTAAACTCCAATGTCTCAAGCTGTGATAGATAGGCCATAGGGAGCGGACAATATTTATGCATTATTATTCTAAAATTGGGGCATCTACTGAGATCTACCTGTCTCTCCATATTCATTATTCTCTGTTTAAGGGTTGATTTTGCTTCATCTCATTGCATTCTCAATATTGCTTGAGGAGAGAAGCCCATTGCATGCAATTTATTTAGGACCGCTTTTAGCCACCTCGATAGAAAAATTCCTCTAGGAATAAATGAGTTAATCCCTGTAACTGAAAGTTTATTTCAAGCCAGTACTGAAGGGAGGCTAGTACAATTTTGGCTACCATTGTTAGCAAGCCTGTCTCTAAATGAATTTGTGCATTCGTTATGCATCTTCGAACTTCAACTATTGCTCTAAGGGATTTAGACTGAACCCGCTCTATTGGGTCAAAGCTGCTGGATGGAGGCCTTATAAAGGTGTGCAAAGCATCTGGTTGACCACCTTTTCCTGAAAGAGATTTTGGGCTGCTGGAATATAATGACCCCCTTTGGAATGGTAGAACCTTAAGATGGTGTTTGCTGGTTTTCCCCCTTGGGTGGCTGCATATTGTATATATGGGCATTCCTGTCCCCAATGGATTGCAGGGCCATACCTATGTATTTAAAACAGGAAGCCTGTTCAAGAGATTGCCCATTTATAATCCAAGACCTTTTCTTTCGTCTTCTACCAAAGGCCTTAATTTTTGTCTTTTGATAATTTATTTTTAATTCCTTCGTTCTGCAGAAGTCTGCAGATTACTTAAGGGCTCTATTTAAACCGATTGGAGTTCTCGCTAAAAGCACAGCATCATCCGCATAAAGGATATAAATATGTCTTTGATGTAATTTTGGAGAATGAAGACTAGGAGAATTCAGGTGTTCTACGATGTCACTTACGTATAAATTAAACAATGAGGGAGCCAGTAAGCAGCCCTGTCTGACTCCTCCATAGGTGTTAATCGGTTCTGTTAAATTTCCTTTCCTACTGAGCCTAACCTTGAGATTGGTATTATCATGTAGCACACACAACAGCAGAAGTAATCATTTATCTATTGAGGTGGCTTCTAAATTGGCCCATAGTTGCTGTCTCGAAATCAAATCAAATGCTGTTTTCAGATCAACAAATGAAGAATATAGTGAGGTTGGACCCTTTGCCACATATTTCTCTATAAGGTGTTGAATAATAAGGCAATGGTCCATAGTGGATCTACCCTCTCTAAAACTGGCTTGCTCTACAGAAATCCCATCAGAGAGGGTATTAAAAAGGAGTTTAAACCCCACCCACCCCTTTTAAAAATATTCTGTTTAGGAAACTCAGTCCATACCAGGTAGTACACTGAGCAGGATCACCATGCCTACAAGAAAACCGCAACATATTTATTGCAGGGTGTTCTGGAATGTATTCTAAGGTGAACTCTCAATTCACGTGGGGCACAACATCATCTATAGGACCCGTTTACTCATTAATGTATAGTAGCAAAGTTGCTGGTCTTGTAGCTAAACCTGCAAAAGAAATTTCATGCAATGGGCATGATTAAAGCATGAAGAAAATATCCACGAGGTAGTCTGACTGTGATCTGACTGAAATTGACTTTCTCTGGTAGTCACATCGCATAAAATTTTAATCACAGCTCTCTGATGGAGGCTTGCCTTGTGGCTGTGTTGCCTCCCCACCTTCAACTAAATAAAAATCTCAAGTTTCAGATGAAGGCAAATGTGGGGGTGGGGGGGAGAAGGGGGCACAAGATGTTTTGCTGGCTCTTTGTTTGAAATGATGGGAGATAAATTCCAAGATCCTGCTTAGGGAAGAATTTCCAACCAACCAACCCTCCTTCACACACACACCCTTTGCATACTGCACAACTCACCTTAAGAAAACTTTGCCTGGCATGAGTAATCACAATGCCATGAAATGCTGGGACTTTAATACAGCAGGACTGCAGTATCAGTGGGGGATTGGTTCCAACCCCCAGCTGTGGATGCAGGAAACAGCAGATAAGTGAAGCAGTTTCTTTGGTGCCCGTGCATGTTTGAGAGAGGGAGCCATGACCCAGTCTTGCCAAACAACTGGGTTTCCTGCCTTCTTGCTTGCAAGGGAGGCTTCCCTGAAACCAGCAACTGCCCCCTGCAAATGTGGCTTTGCTATTTCACCAGAAGCTACTTCCCTCTGAGTTGTCAGGCCACCAGCGCATTTCCATGTAGGTAGCATAGTCTCTGGTTCCATCTATTGGCCCACCCTAGTAGTATATCTTGGAAACATTTATGTATGTATGTATGTATGTATGTATGTATGTATGTATGTATGTATGTATGTATGTATGTATGTATGTGTGTGTGTGTGTGTGTGTGTGTGTGTGTTTGTTTGTTTGTTTGTTTGTTTGTTTGTTTGTTTGTTTGTTTTCAGCCAGCAGAGAAGTGAAACATGAGTACTGATCCAGCAGATACAACAGTCCTACTACATATAATTTTTCTGAACTATACACAAGATCTTGGTGCAAAGCTTGATGAAGTTGGATTATCATCTAAAGCTAGCTATCTGCTTCCAGTGGTCTAATAAAAGTATCACATGCTTCTACATTTGTATTGGGTTTTGGTGGTTCTTGTTGTTTTTCAGCCTTTTTTGATTTTGCTGTTGTCAACTGCTAGCACACTATTAAAATACAAGGAAATACTTCAGTGACCAATTCTGATACTACAGCTTAAAATTACAAAAAAAAAAAAAAAAAGAAAAAGAAAAAGGCAAAACCATACTCCCATAGCATTTAAGACTGATTAAGAGAATGCCATAAAACCTGGACATTTCAAAATCCCAATAAAATGCCCTTTAAAAGGAAAGTGTGCTGCTTATATACCGCCCCAAGCACTCTCTGGGTGGTTTACAAGTTAATTATGCAGGCTACACATTGCCCCCCCCCAGCGAGCTGGGTCCTAATTTTACCAACCTCGGAAGGATAGAAGGCTGAGTCAACTTTGAGCTGGCTACCTGGGACTGAACCCCAGGTCGTGTGCACAGTTTTGGCTGCAGTACGGCGGTTTAACCACTGTGCCATGAGGCTGAACCAGATATAAAACTGCACCAAATATATTCTCAACTGCCCCTGGTTTCAGTTCTGAACTAGGGGGTAAAAAAAAAACATATTTCAGAATGGCATGAAGATGATCTCAGTGCTAAATCTAGCTTTTGTGCACAATTTTCTGTTCTCCTCTTTTCTCCACAAAGAACACAAAAAACAATTATTGGCAATAGAAGGCACATGACATTTTTCACAGTTCCATCCAGCATGTTTCCTGTACATGCTCGAGTTTCATGATATTTGAACTCGATGTACAACTAGGCAAGAAGAAATTATGATTTTGGATAAGGGAAGCCCAAACACCATGTTGATAAAAGTGTTTATCTTGATTCTGAGCAGGGGAAGCAGGCTGCCCACACTCCCTTCACCCTGAGCCAGGAGACAGTAGAAAAGTTCCTGTCTTTCAGGTCTCTCATCACATATTCAGAAAACATGAGAAGGCAGATCCTGCCCCCATGGAGAGACACCCTAACCACAGAAATGGCTCTTCAGATTTCCCTGTCCACACATGGGGTTGAAGGGGTCCAGGTTGGCTAGCTCCATCTGCCCACAGGGTATGATGAACCTGTTCCTTGTAATGGTCTGTCACATTCTGCATGTGCATAAACAGAGCTTGGTAAGGCTACCTTTTGGATTATTGCTCACCCAGCAAGCATAGTCACTTGCCACTAATCATGTTGCCTGGAGGATTCTGGGGATATTATTTTAGACAAGTAACCTTTTCAACTTTTGCATATTAATAAGCAACCAGGAGACAAAAATAGCCCTCTGCCAATTTTCAGTGCCTAGGAGCTGCACATGTAGTAGAAGTTATTCAATCCTAAAGCATTTACTACAAAATTATCATGCAGCGTAGCTTACAGCAAGAAATTTCAAAAGTGTTGTTGTTGTTGTTCTCTTTATTCAAAATATTTCTAAACTGGTTTTCAAGGTGAATAAGGTTACAGCTAAAACAGTGCAAGCATAAAATGACCTAAACCAAACTGATAAAACTATGAAAAGCAACAAAAATATTTTAAATACAAATCTCAGTACAAAGGATGGGCTTACATTCAGTTAAAAGTAACTGGAATGGATATTGATGGATGGATGGATGGATGGATGGATGGATGGATGGATGGATGGATGGATGGATGGATGGATGGATGGATGGATGGATGGATGGGATGGGATCGGATCGGATCGGATATCACCCTATTAGAGCAAAACACTATTCTGAGTGGTTTACAGCAAAATAATAAAACACAGCAACAAAGAAATTGCCTAAAACCAATCACTAGATAAAATCAGATGCCATAAGAGGTGTGATTCTAAATATATGGCAGTTCACAAGGCATAAAATGTGTCTATGGCCCATTTAAACAATAACATTGTGAGGGAGTCTAAATTTTTATGCAATCTACACTGCACATGATGGCCAGAATCCTATTGGGATTTTCCTCCATAGTAAGTGAAATTGCATATGTTGTGGTAGCAAATTGCAGCTAATTTGCAAAGTACATGCTTGGTCATAAGCAAATTAAATGATTGGGTGTCTGACCAGACATGAAACTGGCAGCTCAGGGGTGACTACATGAACATCTGGAACAGATTGCAAAGCGGTTGTTATGCAAGCATCTAGAAAACAATGCAGTAACAACTAGAAGACAGCACAGATTAGTCAAGAACAAATTCTGCCAAACTAATTTGATCTCATATTTGATCAGGTTGCCTCCCTGATAGATAGAGGGAATGCTGTAGATGCAGTATATCTTGATTTCAGCAAAGCTTTTGACAAAGTGTCCCATGATATCCTGATTAGCTAACTAACTAGGTGTGAGCTGGATAGACCAAGTGTCAGGTGGATACACAATTGGCTACAGAATCATACTCAGAGGGTGATGATTAATGGGTCCTTCTCTAACTGGGAAGAAGTAACAAGTGGGGCACCTCAAGGCTCAGTCCTGGGTCTGGTGCTCCTCAATATTTTTTATTAATGACTTGGATGAGGGAGTGCATGGAATGCTTGTCAGATTTGCAGATGACAGAAAATTGGGCAGAATAGCTAATACCCTAGAAGAAAGAAAGAAAATTCAAAATGACCTTGATAGGATGGGGCACTGGGCGGAAAGCAACAGAATGAAATTTAACAGGGATAAGTGCAAAGTACTGCACCTCAGAAAAAGAAACCAATTGCACAGTTACAAGATGGGAGATACCTAGCTCAGCAAAACAACGAGTGAAAAGGATTTTGGAATTGTTGTAGATCACAAGCTAAATATAAGCCAAAAGTGTGATGTCAGAAGACCAAGCAGTCTTAAGGTCGAATCCACGTGACGGAGTGAGCGCCCGTCACTTGTCCCAGCTCCCGCCAACCTAGCGGTTCGAAAGCATGCAAATGCAAGTAGATAAATAGGGGCCACCTCGGTGGGAAGGTAACAGCATTCCGTGTCTAAGTCGCACTGGCCATGTGACCAAGGAAGATTGTCTTTGGACAAAACATGGGCTCTATGGCTTGGAAACGGGGATGAGCACCGCCCCCTAGAGTTGAACATGACTGGACAAAAATTGTCAAATTATCCAGCTCACACCTTTACCTTTACCTTTCACCCTCATTAAAAGGTTCTTTAATTCCTCCTCACTTTCCGCCATCAGAGTGGTATCATCTGCATATCTGAGGTTGTTGATATTTCTTCCGGCAATCTTAATTCCGGCTTGGGATTCATCCAGTCCAGCCTTTCACATGATGTATTCTGCATATGTTAAATAAGCAGGGAGACAATATACAGCCTTGTTGTACTCCTTTCCCAATTTTGAACCAATCAGTTGTTCCATATCCAGCTCTAACTGTTGCTTCCTGTCCTGCATATAGATTTCTCAGGAAATCTATAAGGTCATCAGGCACTCGCATTTCTTTAAGGACTTGCCATAGTTTGTTGTGGTCAATTACCAAGGTTCATAGATCTTACATTCCAGGTTCCTATGCAGTATTTTTCTTTGGAGCATCGGACTTTCCTTTCACTTCCAGGCATGTCCAGGGACTCTCAAGAGTCTCCTCCAGCACCACAATTCAAAAGCATCAATTCTTCGGCTGTCAGCCTTCTTTATGGTCCAGGTCTCACTTTCATATGTCGCTACTGGAAAAACTATAGCTTTTAAATAGTTCAGCTGGAATGCCATCACCTCCATTGGCCTTGTTGTTAGCCAGGTTTTCTAAGGCCCACTTGACTTCACTCTCCAGGATGTCTGGCTCTAGGTCAGCAACTACATTATCTGGGTTGTCTGGGATATCCAAATCTTTCTGATATAATTCCTCTCTGTATTCTTGCCACCTCTTCTTGATGTCTTCTGCTTCTGTTAGGTCCCTACCATTTTTGTCCTTTATCATGTCCATCTGTGCACAAAATGTTCCTTTAATATTTCCAGTTTTCTTGAACAGATCCCTGGTTTTCCCCTTTCTATTATTTTTCTCCATTTCTTTGCACTGTTCATTTAATAACGCCCTCTTGTCTCTCCTTGCTATTTTTTGGAAATCCACATTCATTTTTCTGTAATTTTCCCTATCTCCCTTGCATTCTTTTTCCCTTCTCCTGTGTTATTTGTAAGGCCTCGTTGGATAGCCACTTTGCTTTCTTGCATTTCCTTTTCTTTGGCATGGTTTTTGTTGTTGCCTCCTGTACAGTGTTACGAGCCTCCATCCATAGTTTTTCAGGCACTGTGTCCACCAAATCAAGTTCCTTAAATCTGTTCTTCAGTTTCACAGTGTATTCATAAGGGATTTGGTTTAGATTACACCTGACTGTATAGAGCTTCTCCATCTTTGTCTGCAGAGAATATAATCAATCTGATTGTGGTATTGCCCATCCAGTGATGTCCATGTGTAGAGTTGCCTCTTGTGTTGTTGCAAAAGAGTGTTTGTGATGACCAGCTTGTTCTCTTGATAAAACTCAATTAGCCTTTGCCCTGCTTCATTTTGAACTCCAAGGCCAAACTTGCCTGTTGTTCCTTTTATCTCTTGACTCCCTACTTTAGCATTCCAATCCCCTATAATGAGAAGAACATCTTTCTTTGTGTCAGTTCTAGAAGGTGTTGTAAGTCTTCATAGAATTGGTCAGCATTGGGGGTTGGTGCATGTAACAGCCACCCTCAAACCTCAAAGAGTGGTCGCTACTTCACTTTAAAACTCTGCTGCCACCAACGTATCCTTGAAAATCAAGCGAAGGACAAGTGTAACTTTGAAAAACAAAAACTGGTTTATTGATTACAGGAAATAAAAATAGGAAATCACTGGTAAAGAATCAATAAGTCAATCACTGTAAATAAATCACTGGCTCTCACAGACTATTTCACACTGACAGGCTCTCTCACTCACTCTAACTAACAAACTCTCATCTCTAATCTCTATCTCTCAAAACTGATCTCTCAAACACCATACACCCCTTTATATCCCAGCTCCTCCCCCTTTAGCATCACCTTCCATCCCCTCATTGGCTGCTGTTCCACTGCCCAGCTGTGATGGACAGGTGAGGGCAGGGCTGAACGTTACAGTGCATAAACTTGGACTACTGTGATGTTGAAAGGTCTGCCTTGGATTCTTATTGAAATGATCCTATCATTTTTGAGATTGTATCCCAGTACAGCTTTTCCCACTCCTTTGTTTACTATGAGGGTTGCTCCATTTCTTCTATGGGATTGTTGCCCACAATAGTAGATACGATAATCATCTGAATTGAATTCGCCCATTCCTGTCCATTTTAGTTCACTGACGTTCAATGTCTAATCAAATCACACATCTGTAACAAATCATGCTAAATGCAAGGTACGTAGGTGAGAAAATCATGTCTTTAGACAAACAAGCTCCTCAGGCTCTTTCATCATTTGAAGGACCATTTCTTCCATAATTGTGCTGCTACACTAATCTTATCAGCTCACCCTACAAGAAACACCTAACCAATGAGTATAGAAATTTAACACCTATATTTAGGAGGAATAACATGGAAATATTAGTACTGAATTGATTCACAGAGGACAGTGATTAACCAACCAAAACCTTGAATGTTGTACCTGTTAATGATGATGTCAATTGTATGAGCATTACAGATGGGCACACATTTAAAAATGATTCACCAAATTCATTCAAAATTGCTAATTCATCAATTCATATTCATATGAATCAATGCCCCAATGAATATGAATCAATGGATTTTTTTTGTGATTTTTGATTTGTTGATTCATTTGGCTGTAAAATTTTATAGAGACACCAACATTGCAGAGGTGCTTCCCCTGATCCTCTTCTACAATCCTTCCAAGTTACGAGAAGATTGGGTTTTGGATGTTTGAGTTACACACCCACAAGGAGGCCCCCTGAAGAAAGTTCCTCCAAGCACCTAGAGATACTAACATCACAGCAAAGCTTCCTCTGATTCTTCTCTACAGTCCCTCTACATTTGGTGAAGATTGGGTTTTCCCAAGCCAGTTGCTAAAAGGTACTTTCCTGGGGAGACCCATTTTGTGAGTCTATAACTTGGATGTCTGAAACCTAATCTTCACCAAACTGAGAGATACTGTAAAGGAAAGTCATGGGAAGCTTCCTGTCTCTAGGTGCTTGGGGAGAACTTTCCCGGGGGGCCCTCTTTGTGGGTATACAACTCAGACGTCTGAAATCCAAACTTCACCAAGCTTTGAGGGCTTATAGAGGACAGTCAAAGGACACTTCCAAACGAATTCGATGTCTCTAGATGCTGGGGGCATTTTCTAGGGGTTTAAAGTAAAAAAAAACAAATTGACAAATCATTTTGTCAAAAAAATCATAAATTTGTAATTCGTAATCCATCAACTTTGATCAATCATGAATCAAAATGAATTACCATTTTTCTGATTTGTGCCTATCTCTAATCAGTGTTATCTCTTTGTATTTGGCCATACTTATTCAGAAACGTGTTCTCTGAGCTAGGCCTGTGAACCACCTTTCACAAACCTATTTTAAACTGCCTTTGCATTTGAAGACAAGAAATCATTTCCCTGCTTTTATCTTAATCCTGTTTTCTATTACTTTTTAAGGGAGAAATTGGGCCTTGTACATCTCCTTATCTTTTTGAAAGAGTGTTATGAAATGAGAAGCCAGTGAGCCTTTAAGATTGGCCTGACTTCTCAGCTCACCTAATTAGTAATAATGGAAAGAAGCTTCACTCTAGCAAAAAGGTAAAAATCAATATTATAATTAAAACTGCATTTCTTTACAATTAGATCTTAAAATGAATCCTCAAAGGGGAGGAGGGTAGTGGCTCATTGCTGTGAAGTAATTAATGTCTGTATTAAGCTTATATCTTAACAATAATCCTGAAAAATTTACTGCCTTATCTCACTCCTCCTAATTTCATTACCAGCTTTTCTCAAGTTGTTCATGGTACTTAGTTCTCCTTCCATTGCTTGTCTGGTTCAGCATCATTATGTTAAAGGTTTCCAGAGTGTCATGTATTCTAATGCAGTAGGAGCTTTAGAGGAATTTGGGCCAAATTACACATAATACAGCAGATGTATGTAACTCCCCCCCCCCCGACATTTTCTTAAATGCAAAGCAATCACAGGAGGGTCTGAATCTGTGCAGAAGAAGAGTTGCTTATTCATTTCCTTTCCAGCCCTTTCCCCATTCATTAGACATTTCCCCCCTATACGGAAAAGGTAAGTGTTTGTACTGTAAGTTTCGTCCAGTACATGGAAAAACAGGTTGTAACAAACATGGACCTACCATTCATTTAACAAACATGTAGCCTTCTTCAGGTGCATTTCATTTCATATTATGGGCAAGCTCAGGTTCATGCAAGCATCACATAAAGTTAAATAGTAATCAAGTGCCATCAAGTCAATTCTGACTTATGGCAACCCTCTTTAGGGTTTTCTAGATAGAAAGTACTCAAAATTGTTTTAATGTTTTTTTTAAGACAACCACAGGCTGTCTAAAAAAAGGTGATGGGGCAGAGGGAAGCAGATGAGGGGGCAGCCTCTGGGGGGTGGGGGACTGTGTGGGGGCTGTCTGCCTATAGGCTCACCAATCAGCTATTTGACAGGCCCATAGGCAGAGTGGGAAGGCCATAGGCAGAGGGAAGGGTGAATAAAATATGGATGATGAATAAAAACGGAAAAATATTCATCCCTTCATATTCCTCTGGGTCTGTGGATGAATACAAAAGGATGAATGTTAAATGAATCAGCAATTTTTAACTAATATTTAACCACTTCACTCAAAGAGCCTATCCACATTGGCATATAGTTATGATCTATGCTTCCCTGACAACACTGTTTGCCATGGAATAAAAGACCTTGTTCCTCTTGGGTTTCTACTTAAAATGATCCATCCTTCCCCTCTAAGGGCTTGGGCATGCAATATTTTTGGGATGATTCATTGAGATGCAAAATAGGTCTTTGTTCTGTCTTTGCCAACAGGTACTAAGAGTTGGAATAGATTGCACCGAAGATAAGTACCTATTAAAAACATCAAATTTCACAATGTGGACAGGCCCTAAGTATATTCACAATGTCAAGTTGAATAATGCCTGAATAGGGCTTTTGTGTAAGAAATGTTTTATGTCAAGAAAGCGCTGAAGCTCTCTGCTCTCTTCAAACTGAAATGATATAGCCAAGCAACAGATATAACAGGTGGCACCTTGGATTGTCTTGCTTCATTTCTGAGGCACAGATAATACCATTCACTGTACATGCTGTTATTTAATAGGTGCAGTATTGATTTTTCCATTATGAATTCTGCTTGCTAGTGTGTAGTGAAATCTGTACCTAATATTGGTTCACAGCAAGGAAATTAGGCAAGTACATTTATTTCCCAATAATCAGCCCTTGTCTCCAGTTCCCTTTGCATTATGTTACTAGCACTGTTAGGCACACGTTGTGAGTTACCACACAAAATGGCATTATTTTTAGCAAATGAAATGATTTAAATGAAAGCTCAGGTTGTCTCCTTGTACACTTTTATCAAGTGGACAATAGAGAGTTGCAATAACAGGCTTAAAATTGTAGTTTTCTCATCATTTCCCCTCTTTGGGTATGACTAGCTTTTGGTGGAATATCTCTAATCCTAGAATGTGTTTCCTAGGAGAAAACTTTCAACAGTACACCACCACCCTATAGAGGGAAGATTCATGAGTAACATGAGTAACCCCTTATATTGTGCAGGAACAACCTCTATAAGAGACAGGGTTAAATTGCAACTTCTTCTAGTTCAGGCATTCCCTGCCCTCCAGTAGCTTCTTCTTCTATAATCCCAACTGTACAAGAAACTACTTGTGTGATAACTTTTCTGTGCTTCTCCTTTTCACAGCTTTGAGAACTCTATGGGCCTATAAAACGCTTCATGGGTAAAACGCCTGGGGAAGGAAGCCATTCAAATCCTTCCATTGACCTTGGGCTGAGACTCTGGAGTGGCAGGGGAGACATTGAGGTTGACTCCAGCATGCAGGCCAGTCCTCACTTATTCACAGATGCTCCCTGCCCCAGTCCAAGAACCTGTGTTGAAGTGACTGGAAAAAAAGTCTCATTACTATGAATAAGTGCTTTTCATTTAGCATCCTCAACAGGAGTAGAGATGGCACAAACCAGTAAAATAAAGAATGGGGATTCTTCATGTTTCATAGCTACCCAGGAACCAGGAACCGCCCCAAAGCCTGGAAAAACAAATTAGTTTGGGGGTTGTTTTTCCAATTCATGCCTGGGGGAGTGGAACCTAATGCCTTCACCCCCTCTGCCTCTTACCTGCCCCATTCCTGCTGCCCCTGTTGCCTCCCTACCTAGTCTTGCCACCACTGCCACTGCCTCCTCTTCCTCCTCCACTACTGCCATCTTCAGAAACTATGGTCCAGCTTCCCTTTTGGGGGCTGGGCCAGCTGTCTCTGCGCATGCAACAGCCTATCAGCTGATAGGTGTGCACATGTGTGAAACAGCTGGCCTGACTTCCCTATCCTTCCCTCACAGAAGAAATTATTTATAATACAACACACACTCTCTTTTAGACAGTCTGACCGTGCTGGTTGTGGGATTCTGGGAACTGTAATCCAAGAAAAGAGGGAGAAAGGAAAAAGGACATCCCCCCCCCCAAGCCATAGTGATAACACCAAACTTTCAATTCTTCATTTTTTTTCTCTTCCATCATTTACTTCACCTTTGTGACTGTGGCATCCACCCAGGTCATGAATATTCATATGCTGTTTATGCATACTCCAATGGGAGTGCTGGAGGGGCGGAGTCACAAGATATAAGAGACTTAGCAGCAGCAGGAGGAGAAGTTTAGATAGGGTTTTGAGATAGGCAGTTTGAGATTAGTTGAGGAGATTGAGAGAGAGTTTAGGAGTTTGGGGGGGGAGAGTGGAGGTTGAGAGTGGATAGAGGAGAATGTTTAAGAGTTCACAATATTGCTTATTCTGTCAACACTCATATCAACAAACAATTTCTATTTGGTTCTTTTAAAATGACATATGGCCTGGACATCTATAATTAATAATAGGTAATGTTGATGTAATCAACTGTTAGTAGCTGAGGGGCACATACTATGAGCTCCTAGTTTGGTGAAACAAGCAGGGGCCACGTGGGAATCGTGACAGTGAATGTCCTTCTTTTACAGCAAAATCCTATGTATGTCTACTTGGAACTAAAAACTAAGGACTCAGCTATATTGTTGAATTAAAATGGGGGGGGCAGCTCATGGTTTTTATAATTGATATAATGTCTTGTGGTTTTTGTATCAATGTGTGAATCCTCATAGAAACTGTACCTCCATGTCTTGCTCTATGTTGTAAGTAGACAGGAAGAGGGAATGTCTCCCAGCCTTCCACTCACTGAAGGTTTCTCTCAGGTTGGGGAGTGTGGGTAGTTGGTGGCAGTTCCTCCATGCTCCAATGCTCCATGCTCTGAAGACCAAATACTCTGCTTTCATGAATCAGTAGGAACTCCATGGAGCTGTGAGGGAGGGTGTATATTTAAACAATCGCTTACCAATCAAAAAAAGTGCACTGTGTAGGCAGTTATTTTTAAATTGATTTCAAGTGTGCTAAACCCATGCAAAATCAGGAATATTACATCATGTAATTGAGCCTTAATTCCCCCTGAATTTCATGCAGCCTCTTTCCAGGTAGGTGCAAAGCCATGCTCAATTTCAGTAGTAGTTGTTTTCCTCTTTAATAGTGGCAGAGGTGACAACTGTAATGATTACTTAGAAGATTATTTGCATCTGTTTTGAGAACTGTTGAGAGCAATGAAATCTCAGTAGTTTACAGCTGTCAGGAAATAGTTACTTTCAAGAGATTCCAGGTCCAATTTTGCAGTGTTTTGATCTGCAAAATACCAATTTGTTTGAATGGGAGTTCTGGCTGAGAATAGACTTCAGAAGTAGGTCTCCAGTCAGTGGAGGAATACTAATTGATTAACTCAAATAAGAAAGCTGCTTCTAATAGCATTGGGGTTTGGTCTGAATTTTATGCTAGATCACTTCTCACTATGACACAATTCTCTTTTGAGTAATACTTTATCAATGTGCCCTTCCGGGTGATTTATTGGAGTGATACATCATTGGAATGGCAGCTGATTTTGATGATGCATGGTCCAATACATCATCAAAGCAACCATTCATTTGGACTGCATATTGCATAATGGTAAAATACACTATTCTTCATCTCCTCCCATTTTTCTCCCTTGTTTGCAAACTCAGCTGGTTTGAAGTCTGCAAAGAAGGAGTAATTAGAAAGGAATTATCACTTTTCTTGAGGATAAACATTCTGAATGGCATGAAGTTTTGAAAGCTGTCTTTAAAGAACATGGAGGTTCTTCTGGAAAGCTACTATTTCCAAAATGGCACCCACATTGTAGTTTCAAGCTGTGGTTCCCAACCTTGGGTCCTCAGATGTTCTTGTACTACAACTCCCAGAAATCCTGGCCAGCACAGCTGGTGGTGAAGGCTTCTCATAGTTCTAGTCCAAGAACATCTGGAGACCCAATGTTGGGAACCATTCTTTTAAAGGGATGGAAAGATTTTGGTGTATATATTTGGGCAAGGGAGAGAATAAAGATAATTGCTGAGATAGATCTGACTGATCTGAAATGTGACATTTTTAAAACTAGTTAGAAATCCCACAGAGAATAGTTATCACAGACATTTTGAAATGGCAACAGACTCAGCACATTGAGTATCCTGAAAACTGATGATAGAATCAGTGGAGACAGTCCCTTTACTAGACTGCCACTGTTGTTATGACTAATAACGAGGAAATTTCTAACTTTGCTTTCCCCAGATTTGCATTTAAAGAAAAACCCTTCAAGGCTTTCTTTTCTGAATATTTACAACTGTTGGTAAATTCTTCAAGAAGAAGTTGAAATGAAAATTTTGCCCATTTACATTGGTTAAATTCAATCAGTTTATCTTTTCCAAGTAGAGAAAGGATTATCTTGTTTTAACAAAGGGGTTGGGGAAAGTAGCAAAATTAATTGAATGTTATCATTTCAATACGTTGGAACTCAAACAAAGTCTCTGAGGAGTTGAGCCTTCAGTCATTCCTGCATGAGAGCAAAAAGACAATTTTTGGAAAAGTCCTGATAGTTTTAAAAAAATTAAATTAAAAAAAGAGACAGGCGAAATATATTTTTGCCCGAAATACAGGACTTCTCTCTCCCCCCCCCCTCTTTCTCTGTGCAAGAAATATCTCCATGTATTTTTTTAAACAAAGAAACACTCTAATGTGAAAATACACAAAAATTGTGTAATTTTATACAGGATAAAGAAACCTTTTGGGGTTTTATTGTTGCCACCTTTTTATGGAAGACAGAATTTATGTTAGGATTTAATAGAAGGGTTTAAAACTGCCAGCCACAGACAAGCAATCATTTAAAAGAGTATTGGAAGAGATTTGGAGCAGGCATTCATCTTGTATATTTCTATATGTATTTTTTCATAATTGCCTCTGATTGAGCAGGTGTTGCAGGGTTTTGAAGAGATATAAAACCGGTAGAAACTGTGCACCACATACTATAGTGCTATATACACCATGATCAGCACAACCTCTTTCTATTGATTTTTTGGGGAACTGTGTTTTGGTTCAGGGTTTTTTTTTTTTTTGGTCTGGCTTTCTTACTTTCTTTGTTCTACTGTTAACTTTAAATTGGGGGTAAAAGAACAACTGCCAGGTTTTTCTCCTCCTTCTTCCCATTTTAAAATCTGCAATGCATGCCTTCATGTTTGCCCTGTTTTTGATGGCAGAGGAAGCCCTTTGACAAGTAGAACATTTCAGCTATCACAGTCTTATGTGATCGGAGCATAAATGTTTCACATATCTCGTCCATTTCAGATGGCTTTCACCCAGAGCATTTTTCATTATTGCTGGCCTGAGAGAAGAATGTGAAATATAAAAAGCACCATTTTGTTTTGTTTTGTTGTGTTTTCTTCAACACTATTCAATATGCCACATACAAAAATAGGCACCCCTTTCTGCTAACCTGAATTCTTTCTGCTGTAAATGTCTGAATAAATAAATGCTCAAGATGGGGCATGTTCACCTGTGTACACGATACCACATACACCATCCTACAACCTGTGGTGTTATAAACAGGTTGCAGGAATATTAGATTTTGATTGCAGAGAGAGGATATGACCTTACTGTGTTCATTACGAAGGTGCTACTTTCCTCAAGTCCCTTCCTTTTGCTCGTTTGACTTGTGTAGTCATTGAGTAAACTCATTGACCAAGTAATTTGGCTGGGTGGTTGCCAGAACAAAATTCTGCAGTCACACCAACCAATGGAGAAAGCAGATAGAAATGTGCTTCTAAATCAGTCATTCTCAACTTTTTTTTTTGCCATGGTCATAAATATCAAATGAAAGAAATATAGGCCAAATCAGGATTGAATCTTATAAGGTGGTCTGTGAAGAATTGTTTTCAGTCCCTAAGTTATTACGCTTGAACATCTGGAAAGCAGCATAGTGATTGCCAGCATGTATTAATAATTTGTGTCTCCTCAGAAACAGGGAAATAGTTACAGGGTTACAGAGGGACCACGTGAGAAGATGGGTGCAATCATCACTCTTCTTTTACTCCTCAGTATCTATATCCACATGACTTCATTCTGCTCTGACCTGTACAATGTGGTGATTATTCAAACCTTTCAGAGGACATGTCTGTTGACAACCTAAATGTTCTGAACTCTACGTGGAAGTCCACCAAGAAAACTTCCCTCTGGCAGGGTACTGCGTGGTCAGTGAACTTTATAAAGGTAAAGGTTCCCCTTGACATTTTTTGTGCAGTTGTGTCTGACTCTAGGGGGCAGTGCTCATCCCGTTTTCAAGCCATAGAGCCAGCGCTTGTCCAAAGACAGTTTCCATTGCCACGTGGCCAGTGTGACTAGGGAACGCCGTTTTACCTTCCCACCGAGGTGGTACCTATTTATCTACTCGCATTTGCATGCTTTCGAACTGCTAGGTTGGCGAGGAGCTGGAACAAAGTGGTGGGAGCTCACTCCATCACATGGATTCAGTCTTACGACTGCTGGTCTTCTGACCCTGCAGCACAGGCTTCTGCGGTTTAGCCCACAGCGCCGCTATGTCCCTTTATAAAAAACTACATTATTCCCACAGCTTTAGCACACATATGCAGCATATGTGTCATGATGATGCTTGGGTGCTACATACAATTTGAAAGACACATAGTAAGGAACTTTGAAACATTACATCTGCTGCTTGGAGTGCTGCTGTGAATTTTGGGCTACTTCCACGAATCATAGAATAATGGAGCCGGAAGGGGCTGAAAAGGCCATTGTGTCCAACCCCTGCTCAATTCAGGAATCCATGTCAAAATATATCTGACAGAAGGCTGTCTAACTTGCTCTTCAATGCTTCTAGTGTTGGAGTGCTCACCACCTCCCGAGATAATTGATTCCATTGCACTCTAAAATTTAGGAGGTTTTTCCTGATATTCAACTAAAACCTGGCTTCCTGTATTTTGAGCCTATTGTTACATGTGCTGACCCTGGGGTGACTGACAAGAGTGGTAAGTCAAGCTGGTACCAAAGGTTTGCCTAAAGTGAAAATTGCAGCCTATGTGGAGACTTGCTCTATGGAATGTACTCCTAAGAGAGAGCCACTGGGCACCCCCATTGTTAACATTTAGATGCCAAGCTAAGAACATTATCATCTGAAAGGCAGTCAATCTTGGAGATGCATTTCGGTCCTTGTTTTTCCTATTTATTATGGAGACTTTTACATGCTTTAATTAAGAACGTGCTTTTAAAATGTTCACAGATTCTATTCTTGGCAACTGTGGGGAAAACTGAGACAGGTTCTCACCTGAAACCCTGAACAGCATCTGCCAGTCAGTGTAGATATCACTAAACAAGATGGATCAATGATCTGGGATCTCCCTTGTTTGCTTCCTCTTAAATCAGGATTTTATCAACTAAATAGTTGCTGAGGAAGGGGCTTTTGTTGGGAGAGGGACTGTACTTTTTGCCTTTACTTTTTCATGATCTACCTTTAAATTGTTTTAACATATTTTAATACACTGGATTTAATGTGGATGTTTCATCAAGTTTTAGCATACTTTATTGTGTTTTTGCCATATCTGTTTTTATACCTGTTACATAAGCCACTTTGCAAAAGAATTGGGAGAAAGGTGGGACAGCCACCTTTGAGATAGGGCAGCTCCACGTAAGGTAATGAAACACTTTCAAGCTCCAAAATAAATATTGATTTATTTTATTTTATCTATGGGGAAATCATCATAAGATTAACACGTCTAAGACATTAAAGTCTACAACTGTCTGCTGCAAGAAGCCCACCTCATCATCATGAGCCATGTGGCTGAAAGAAGTGGAGAGAAAAGGCAGAGACAGAGAAAGCTATATATTTGAATTCTTGGCTTGCAGGATGCTTGAATGCGTGTTGTTTGAAGTCAGCAGGAAAATAAATGGTGCAGGGTTGTGCTGCCTTTTTCTCTCTCTTCCTACTGACCATAACTGTAATGGCTGTGTGCCAAATGAATAAGGGTTATTACTCCTTGGAAAGGCTGGCTGGAATTTATTTCAGAGGCTCAGAATGGCCCAACATGCATATTGACCCCTTGTTTGCCTTATTTCCTGTTTTAATTGAGTGTCAAAGGTTATACATTGCTATTAGAGTAAGACATGAGTGGCAGTTGAGGTCAGGGACTCTCTGGCATTCTATTAGAGCCATAAAAACCAAATAGTATGATAATTTCACCTGCTCTAACCCCAATTTTTCCAAGATGGTATAGGCATTGACCTTATTGTTTGACTGCCATTGACTCTGTAAGCTGCAGCAACCCAAACTCTGCTTACTAAACAATAAATGCGCCCTCTGTGCCCAGCATAGGAAATAAAACAATAAAATACGTACAGGCGGCTAAAAGGAGAGACCCATCCAGGTGACAGAGAATGATAAAATAATGTCTCTATTGTTGGATTGGTAAGACTGGTTTACTACCGAAGCAATTTTTTCCCCTACCCATCTAAGTTTTATGTCATTCTCACCCCTCATCAACTATCTCCTGGCTTCCTCTATAAGTTGAGGAACCAGCTATAAATTTCACATGTTGCAAAGTCTGACTTTTTAAAAAAATTTCCTCTCAAAGGCAGGTGCCGTATTTGCGTCAGAGCTACAGCTATGTATTTTCGAAGCAGAAACATGCCTTTCTGCAGCCAAGTGTGTTGAAGGTAAATATGGGGGGAAAGGCCATAAAAACCAGTGTCCTGGGAAACTTTTTGAAGTGTGGAGACACATGTACTTCAGGTGAGAAAGCAAACTAAGAACCACAGCAATAATGACTTCATCTAATTTCAGACAGTCTTAAAAATAAGTCTCACCATATTCGAGGGGGCTTATCCCCTGGTAAGTGTGTTTATGAATACAGCTTAAGGGGATGGTTTTCAAAGCAAGATATGGTTTTTCTTTTCTTTACATTCTTTTAAAAAAACACTTACTGAAACGAGCCCAGAATAAAGGGATTATCCCATTTCATCCTTATAGAGGTTGGGGAAGCCCATAGAGAATGAATAAACACGTTAAAGGACACGTCTATTAGCATCCCCAGAGGCATCCAAGAGATCTTCTCAAGGTACAGTTATACGTATGAGGCTCTTTTCCCTGTGGACATCCACACAGTACTTCCAGAGGCCAGATGGGCAGGTTAATGGGTGCATACAACTTTGGATGTGGGGTTCCTCCTTGTAGTGCCATAGCAAGTGATGGGCAGAGATGAAACCTTGGATAATTCCTGTCCTGGACAACACCTTCCAGAATGCACTGAAGCAGTAGGAGCACTGACCCTGCTGTCTGATGTAAGCTGGGTAGCACAATCCAACACAGTAGCTGTTTTAAACTCTGTTCAAATTGCTTGACGCAGCCCCATTCCCCACTTGGATGTAGCTTTTATCAGTTGAGATGATGCTTTGCTGGGCCTATAATGACTGGCCTAGCAGAGCTTTATGTCTGTGTCAGAGCTGAAGACTTCCCAGCCCAGGTCTAGCTCACCAACTATTACATCATATGACCTATGTGCTTGTCTCATTTACAGACTTCCTCTGTGCACATCGATGAAGTTCACATCTGGAAACTGTTTGTTTTCTACAACTGATCTATGCCCACTTCCATCTGTATTTTTTTCTTGCAATTGTAAAGATTCTTTAGGACCCCACACATCAGAAAGCACATGCCCCAATATAGCATACTATATTCAATGTTTCTACCATGTCCATGAAGTTAATGATGCAGTGTACTCCCATCTCTACTGCAGGTTGTAGCTATTTGTGTTTTCCTGTTTGTGGAACTTGGTCGAGAAGAAGCTCAGGATGTTTCCTAAAGGGTACCTGATGGGTCCATCCTGAAAAATGTGCCATTTTTTGTTTCAGGCAAAGATCAGGTGAGGGGGCTTCCTCTGGCAGTAAAGTTTTCTAGACAGAGCATAGTAAGGCATATTATAGGGAGGCAGACTATAGATGCCATTTTATGGCCTCATAAAACAACGAACTGTATGGGCACTCTGTGTCTCTTTTTGATATGCTGACTTATAATGCAAATGTTGCATTTTTTTACATTGGTATTTGATTTTAGTGCTCTTGGGTATAATTAACATATAAATATGCAACACAATGTGCTGGAAGAAAACAGAAAAGGACAGCAGCTGCATCTGTAAGGTATACTACTGCTGTAATTGAGTATTCTAGTGGTCAGAAATGTAGATCATCCTCTTTCATCTCCACTCATGTTAGTATCCACGGAAACCTCTTCTAATGGTTTCTACCTCAGTCTGGGAAAACAGGCAGGGCCCCTCTCTAAAAAGTGAGTGCATTAAAGGAATCCAATCCTCTGTGAAGGAGGTCAGCTCTTGAAAGCATCCAAGAGCTTTACTAGCTGAGGAAGCTGGAGGGCTGTAAATCCTTAGATTCTTTTGCTAAGGAGTTCACCTCTTGAGAATCACATCATTGCTCTATAATATAGATAGTGGAATGAAAAAGCCTTTGTTCCTTCTCTGAGGTACGTAGCACTCTGGAGAACTCTTTGTTGGCGACTACAATATACTGAGATGGAAGATTACATGAATCTAGACATTAAATATGAATTGGAGTAGATGGGAAAAGATTGAGAAAAAGTATGTTTAAAGAGCTGGGAGGGAAGCCATAGAATCATGGAATAATGGAATTGTAAGGGGCCTATAAGGCCATCGAATCCAACTCTCTGTTCAATGCAGGAATCCAAATCAAAGTACTGTATATCTGACAGATAGTTGTCTAATTTTCTCTTGAATGCTTCCAGTATTGGAGCACTCACCACTTCTCAAGGTAATTGGTTACATTGTCATACATCTCTAATAGTTAAGAAGATTTTCAGCTGGAATCTGGCTTCCTGTAACTTGAGCCCGTTATTACATCCTGCCCCTTCTCTGTATGACAGTCTTTCCAGTACTTAAAAGTGCTATCATAATCTCCCCTCAGTCTTCTTTTCTCAAGGCTAAACATGCCCAGTTCAATCTTTCCTCACAGGGCTTGGTTTTGAGTCCTCTGATAATCTTTGTTGCCTTCCTGAGAACTTGCTCCAGTTTGTTGGCATTCTTGTTAAACTGTGATGTCCAGAACTGGACATAGTACTCAAGATGAGGCTTAACTAGTGTCAAATAGAGGGGAACTAGTATTTCATGTAATTTGGAGATGACAATTCTATTAATGCAGCCTAAAAGAGGACTGGCCTTTTTCATCCACATTGCACTGTTGGCTCACATTCAGCTTATGATCTACAACAATTCAAGATCCTTCTCATAGTATTACTGAGCCAAGTATCCTAATTGTGCATTGGATCTTTTCCTATAGGACTTTGTAGAACTTTGTACTTAATTCTCTTAAATTTCATTCTGTTGTTTTCAGCTCGTGCTTGGGTTTATGAAGATCTTTTTGTCTTCCAAGGTACAGTATTGGCTATCCCACCTAATTTTGTCTTATCTGCAAATTTCATTAGCATTCCCTGCACTTCCTCATCTATGTCATTAATAAAAATGTTGAAGAGCACTAAGCCCAGGACTGTACTTTGTGGTACCTCACTTATTACCTCGTCTCAGTTGGAGAGGGAGCCATTAATCATCACCCTCTGAGTACAATTCTATAACCAACTGACAGTTGTACACAACCTAACAGTTCTTCTATCCACCCCACATCTTGTTAGTTTGTTAATTAAAATATCATGAAGCACTTTGCAAAGATGAAGATTCAGAAAGTACAGGCCTTCACAGACCACATAAACGCAGTGGACCCAAATATTATGTTCAGCAGGGAAGACACCAGAGACAACTGGCTGGCTTTTCTGGACTGCGAAGTCATCATAGGATCCAACAGCAGCTTAGGAATAGAAATCTACAAAAAAAACCACAAACAAACAAACAAACCACACATTGATCAATACCTGTGATTTGACTCTTATCACTCACTGCAACACAAACTAGGGGTCATCAGGACACTAAACCACAGAGCAAGAAGCATCCCCACCTCCACAGAACCAAGAGGAACAAAGATGGACATCTGAGGACAATGGAACTGTCTGAGACCCAGATCCAATGGAAGAACCTGGTCATTCCTTACATGGCAGGTGTGTCTGAAAAGCTCAAAAAGATTTTTGATAAACACCATATACCTGTGCACTTCAAACTCACAAACACACAGAGACTCATCTATCCAAAAAAACCGGACACCAAAACACAACAGGAGCAATGTAGTGTATGTGGTCTAATGCAAAGAGGAGTGTTCAGAGCTCTATGTTGGAGAAACCAAACAGCCACTAAACAGGAGAATGGCCCAGCACAGGAGGGCCAATGGCTCAGGACCACAGTCAGCAGTGTTCCTTCATTTGAAGGACAAGGGGCACTCATTTAATGACCAAGATGTACTCAATTTGAATGGAGAAGATAGGTGGCTTGAGAGACAGGTCAGAGAAGCCATACATGTGCATATAGAAAATCCCTCACTCAACAGGGGTGGAGGCCTTAGATACAATCTGTCTCCTATTTATAATGCTGCCCTTTCATCCATCCCCAGAAGGATTAGGAAACCCATAAGAAAGACCATTGTTAACAACCACCAATGATCCATGACAGTGGGTGGAGAAGGACTGCAGAAATGGGATTATCTGTCACCCCCAGTCTTTTGTCCTTCTAACAAACCTATTCAGACCAAGGGGAAGCAAAATCAACATGGAGGATATATCAGGAGTCTCCTATCAACTCTCCTCAGACTGAAGAAGCTACTTGGATGAGTAGCAAAATGTTTTAACCTAATAAGAAAGAAGTCCAATTGCCATGACTCAACTTCCAGAGAGCACTTTGTCAAATGTTTTGCTGAAATTAAGACATATTATGTCTACAGCATTCCCACTATCTACCAGGGAGCTTACCCAGTCAAAAAATGATATAAAATTAGTCTGGCATGCTTTTTTCTTGACAAATCCATGTAGGCTTCTAAATACAGTATTATAGCATTGCTTTCAGTCATCTAGTACTTTACTCCTCCTCCACAATTTCAAGAAAATAATAGACAGTGGTTCTGAGAGTTTTTATCTAGTTCCTTCAATACTCTTGGATAAAATTCAACTAGACTTGAAGATTTGAACTCGCACAAAGTAACAAGGCCTGGCTTTGCTTCTACTTCCTATATATGTGGTTTCTTTATTTTCAGGTCTTCTCTAAGCTATTTGTGAAGCCACATTGCTTTCTCTCTTTTTTGCTATCTTCTCCTTTTTTTCTTGTTGGACTTATTTGTAGACATGCCTTTAGAATTTCCTTTTTAAGAAACTCCTACCCATCTTGAACCCTTAGGAACTCTTGCCAAGGGACCTCACTTATTATTGTTCTGAGATTATGAAAATTGGCTTTCTGGACATTCAGCATACATGTGTGTCTACATTATGCTTTTGTTTCCTCTGAAATCAAGAACTCAAATAGAATATGGCCACTTTCCCCCAGTGTTCCCTGAACTGACACTTCTTCCACCAAGTCAACCCTGTTGGTTAGAATCCAGTCAAAGGTAGCTGCTCCCCTAGTTTCTTCTTCCAGGTTTTGTTGGAGAAATTTATCAGTCACATAAGCTAAGAGTTTCTTGGAAGGGCCATATTTCACAGAATTTGTCCCCCACAGATATCAGGAAAATGAAATTGCCCATTACTACTACATCATGTCTCTTGGAAAATCTTACAATTTGTTTTTCAGAGGTTTCATCCTCATTTTACCCTTGATTGGGTCATCACTAATAAACTCCAACTACCGTGTTCCTATTGTGTTGTTGACAACTAAACTCATCCTCCTGTATTTCTGGCCAGGAATATGTATTTTTGACATATACTGTGACTCCACCTCCATTTCTGTTCTTTTTGAACAATTTATATCCTCCAATTGCTGTATTACAATCATGGAAGTCATCCCACTAAGTTTCATGTATCTCCTTCAAGTCATTTTTGCCCTCCTGAATGAAGATATCCGTTCTTCTCGTCTGTTTCTCATGTTCCTGGCATTTGTATATAGTCACTGGAGAGATGTGTGATTTGTGACTTGCTTTCCTTCATACATTATTATGAAGATTATTATTGGATCCCATTAGAGCTTCTTGGTCTGTTTCTCTTATTGTGCATAAGCCTTCATCTATCTTACTCCTGAGTGGGTGACTTTCTCCCCCTTCTTTTCAGTTTAATGCTCTCCTGATGAAGTTCTTCATGCTGTGGCCAAACACATTCTTCTCTGTCCTTTTGAGAGACAATCCACTCCTTGTCAGCAGTCCATCTTCCAGAGGAAGTGTAGCCCATGATCTCTTCCTTTTTTGAGTACTGCTGACTATCTGGACCCCAAAGTCATTTTTTTCTTCCAAGAGCTTCACAGTTTGATGTGGTTTCTTTGTAGTTCACCTTGGCTATATCACTTGTTCCCACGTGGATACCACTTGTTCCCTAATCTGTCCTCCAGGGACAGAGCATGCTTGGCAGGTCCATGGATCTTCCTACCAGATTTCAGTTCCAATCCCTCACAGTAGGGAGTCTCCTGTTAACTAGGAGTACAGTGGTGCCTCGCTTGATGATGTTAATTCATTCCAGCGAAATTGCTGTAGAGCAAAAATGTCGTCAAACGAAATTTTAAAAAACCATTGAAACGCATTAAAAACTGGTTAATGTGTTCCAATTGGCGAAATACCTAATTGTCTAGCGAAGATCCTCCATACGGCAGCCATTCTCGGGTGCCTGTCTTGTGAAAAATGCCTCCTAAAAACAGCAGGGAGCAATTTTGATCAGCCAGTGGCCATTTTGAAAACCCAACAATCAGCTGTTTTGATCGTTGTAATGCGAAGAATTGGTTCCCGAAGCAGGGAACTGATAGTTGCAAAGCGAAAAAACCCCATTAAAACATCGTCGTGAAGCAGATTCGTCATTATACAGGGTAATTGTTAAGCGGGGCACGACTGTAGATGGTGAGCTCCATGATCCTGCTTGACTGAGCCTCAGCCTCTCTTGTATCCTCCATAGCAACTCCTGTTTGTCTTTCTCTGCATGCTATCTGCCAGACTCCTCTTCAAGAATCTCAAAACTGTTCTGCAGTTCCACTGTTGAAGAATATCATCTCTTTCTTTTGCTCCTATTGGAGACTCTTTTCCATCCACTATGTTTGTTTGTTTTCTATGTTTGCAAGTTTTCTATGTTTGCAAATATCAGGCCTTACATTTCTGCAGAGGAAGAATATGAAAGTGGAGGAGGTTGAGTAACATTTTAACATCACTGCAAACTCAGCATATTTTCTATTGGAAATATGTGATGCTGTAACAACCATCCCCATGGTCTTTGTCCCGTTGCCTTGCTTGGTAAACAAAACCAAGGCTATGCCATCTTTAAAATTTTAAAAAAGCATTTCTGTAAGGAAAAAATGGTATGGAGGGAATGGGAACAGAATGTGTGTGGTCACCTGACCTATGGAGATTAACCACCACAATGTACACTATTAAAATAGCAGGCAATAGGAAGTGGGTACATTTGAAGACAAATACCCTTATATAGAATAGAATATAGAATAAAACTTTATTACAGTCTAAGACCAGCCACATACCCTTATATAGTGCCAGGATCTCTGAAGATGGTTTTGGAGGGAGTTCCTGTCAGAGATGGCTGAGATACAACATGAAGTGCAAAGATTATGCCTTCTTTACATAAGCCTCTCCCAATATAGTTTTTGTTTTGTTTTGTTTTTGCTCATCCTCACAAGAGTGAATGGCAACAATTTTCTTAATATTCTCTCAGCATGTCTACTGTTGTAGGACATAAACCTGTTCTGGAATTCTGATGTCACTGAGCATTGATACATAGCAGTGTCATCCCTCCTTATTCTTGGTTTCAAAACAGTCCACAGTTTAATAAAATGTTGGGAATACATGTTGATGGATTTTTCATATTTACAGTGTGGCCAATGCACAGAGTGCCTTACAGTATTCATCAGGTTTTGTTTTGAACACAGTTATGTGAGCCAGATGTGCTCCTGGGGGCCACTGGATCCCATGGCAGCCAAGGAGGCAGGAGGCATTCTGGGTGCTGTAAATAAACCATCACAGAGAAGCTGGACCACTCAGTCAGTACAGTGTGCATATCTTTAAAGAGCAAAAGTCACAGAGACTTCCAAGAGTTAGAATCAGGGATAAAAATCCTAATCTAATTTACTCCCATGTGCTAAAAATCAGGCCAAAGAACTCCTCCCCCACCAAAAAAGAAATCAGTATGAGATACTGCTTTTTCCCCATCTCAGAATCTCTCTGTTTGCAAATCTCATTTGTGTTTGTTTCTGTAAATGTGAAAAATGTGAAAATGTGAAAAAATTAAAACTATGATAACTGCTGCCTTGTTGTATGGACTTTTCAAAGGAAGCATTGGATGGGTTGTTTCCATCCTTGTGACGAGTCAGATTGTCCATTTGTGCTTTTCATTCAGGAAGGTGGTGGTGGGTTTCAGAAAGCAGGTGAAGATCAACACAAGTGGTACTAGAGGAAAGGAAGAGCAAGAGGAAGGATTGAATTTGTTGTCGGTTCCATTAACACTTCAAGGAAAGTTTTCTTGAACTGAGCTCAGCGACCAGTCTCCAACCCTGCAATCTGTCTTCAGGGCATCAAAGATTAAGTTCACCCAAAGAACACTAATTAGGATCGTCTAATTTTTGATCTGTATGTAAGAAGGATTGTGCTATGAGCACAATAGTCTTCGACCTCAAGCCTGATTAGTGTCATTAATACAAGAGAGGTGGAAAAACTGCTTTGGCATATCTTTGGCCAATAATAAAGCCCCTGTCAGCACCTGATGTGCTTATTAGCAGTATTAAACCACATGTACATGTGTAAGTGCACAGAAAAAGCATAGATTTTAAAATAAATCAGTCCTGTAATATTCTGGAATGGTGAGGCTTTTCCCCGCGTACATAAAGCCCAATGTCTAGCTGATGGAGAGGGAGGGGAACCAGCTGTCATCATGTCAGCCACTATTTTATGTTAGCTAGTTAACCTTTTGAGGGAGGAGGGAATTGATTCAAATTGAAATCCCACCGTTCCTATTATGGCTCTTGCTAATAACAACAAAATCTGATTTTATAATGTTCCTGCTACCACATTAACCTTAAATCAAATTAACAAGTGTTATCAGCAGGCGGGAGGAAAAAAAACCCAAACAGTGACTAATATGGCTAGATCTGTTAACACTGTGATATGGCGTGGAAGCAAATAGTGGAATAGGAATCTGTCAAAGAGTTAATTGTTTAAAAGGGAGAAAAAAAACCTCTGGTGCTGTGTGCTAGTATTAGTGGGGTACATAGGTTTTACTGGTGGTAGATAGGTAGGTGGGTATTTGCATAAAACAAAATTAATTATATACTTTTTTGATTGATTCGCAGAGCACACAGAGAGATGGGAACTACAATTATTTCCTTCAGTGAAATTTCCATCTTTGGGTTTTTTTTTCAGTACATCTGTGAGACTGAGGCAACATTATTTATTTAGCTACTGATCGACTTAAATGCCTCAGAAATACTTTGTATACTGTAGGCCAATGGAAATATGCAAAGTTGAAAATGGCAATCGCTGCTGCCTGGACTTTTAAAAGTAGAAGCACTGGGTGGGTTATTTCCCTCTTTCCACTGGGGCCCTTTCAGTGCGAAGGCCACATGTGATTGCCAGACTAATTTCATGCGGCTGTTGGCTTGTCTCCACAAACTTTCTCCAAGCCATCTCTGCAGCTCTCTGACCACAGCTGCCTCTCTCTGACATTCTTCTGGGTGAGAGAAAGACATGAAAAAGTGTGTTCCCTACTTTTGAAGAGAGCCGCATACGCCAATGGCTTCAGGCCATCTCACCAGCAACATATGGTCCCTGAGGAATGCAGCCCTCAAGAGGAAAAAAAAAAAGCAGACTAGTGATGTTTCTCAACACTGGATGTGATTGTTGTTATGAAAGAATGGTGCTTTAAGACATCCCATGCATGTATTTCATGATACTGACTTCCATTATTACCCTACTATTTCCTTTGCAACCTCCCTGTTTGACTGCATCCCTGACTATGAACAGGAGCTTGCCAGTAAACCTTGTGTTGCTACTGTGTGCCCACAATTTCAATAGGAAGAGGAAGGGGGTGCAGCACCTGGCTAACATAGCACAGGCCTGGTGAACCATGTCTATCGAGTTCTGAAGTTCAGCAGTCGGTTCTTAACTCTGTAACATTCAGGCTATATATATAAACTGAACATATTTTGTATCTATTTTTTATGTATTTTGTATATATATGTATACACAAAAGAGTTTTATATATACACAAAACTCTAAGTCTGAAAGTCTGTGAACCAGAGGGATCCATAACAGATCAAGAAAAGTTGACTTGGATCATTTGCATAAAGCATATATATTTTTAATGATTCTGAAAAGAGGAAAAAAAGCTGACTCGGGTGTACTATGTAAAGTAGATTTGAATGCATAAAGCATATTTTTATGGAGCTGTTTAGAGCCATCAGTAAAATGATCTACATATGACACATTTATTTCTTTATGGGGTACCAGGGAATTTCTGGATTCCCATTTAGAAAACGGGGGGGGGGGGAAATGTGTATTTTTTAACAACAGTTTTTTTTTAATTGAAGGAATGGGAATTCATGGTTCCAAAGCCTCGTATAAACATCCAATATTTCATTCTAGGAGCAAGAGTACCACCTTCTTAGCATTCCCTTTGCAGGTCTCTTTTGCCATAGTGTCCCATCATGTCTTTGGGCTTCTTTCTTATTTCTTGCTCAGAGTCATGAATACCTTTTATGGATTTATTTTTCTCCTCCTCCTCTTCCTCCTCCTCCTCCTCCTCCTCCTCCTCCTTCTCCTTTTTCTTCTTCTTCTTCTTCATCATCATCATCATCATCATCTTCTTCTTCTTCTTCTTCTTCTTCTTCTTCTTCTTCTTCTTCTTCTTCTTCTTCTTCTTCTTCTTCTTCTTCAATAATGTCAGGGACAGCTACTGCCCCCAGTCTTTTCCGAAGCAGATTTAAAAATGAACACCCTTTTATCCCTTGTGTGTTCAGACTGAATGCTTGTGTAAGGCTTGTGCCCACACGCATTCTGCTTCACCAACAGTAGTGATAGTCTACACATCACTGTTTGCAGGGGTGAGCAAGTTGAAGTACAAGATTCCCTCCCACTTTGGGCTTCACTCCTGAAACCTGAAGTAGCTAAAAATCTACTTACGGTTTCCTAAAAACCTTGTTTTTCATCCAAACAAATTGTGGAAGGGGTGCACCCCTTGTTTTAAAGCAGAGTTATGCTTCTTAAAGGCTTCTGTGGTAGAGGGGCTTCTTGGGATTTGAGGAAATGTGAAATTAGACAAAGGTCCATGTGAAACCTGCAAGCTGTGTGTGACCTGTGTGCAACCTAGTATAGGCTACATGCAATCTCCAGCCTTATGCAGCTGATCATATTTTACGAGCAGCTTTTGCCATTGTGTGGAAAACTGGGATATCAATTAAGGTTTGTATGCTGCTTTTCCATGCAATAGAAGCATACACACCCAAACCACCAATTTGGCTAAAATTTGGATGGCATCAGGAATGGATCATAACAACATGATGTTAATAGGAGTACTTCTTCACATACCTCATCACACCTCACTGCTGTGAGGTTTGTAGTTACGTTCAGAGGCTTGTGGGTGTGGTGGCAGATGACACTGTCATTCCTACTAATCAAAATGTCCTGGGTCTTTGACCCTGTGGGTGGATCTGGCTCCACTACAGCATTGAGCATGCCACATATTCATCCTGATAGGAGGGGGAAAGGGCTCACTCACAGGAAGCAAAGAGGCTCATTGCTGGCAGTTTGCCCAAGGGCCAGAGAAACCTGGAGATATTCTTTCTTACTGAAGTCCATTGGGCCTTCTCAGTTGTGACAGATAATGATGACAGATGAGGCCAAACCTATTTCAGTCATCAGGCCTCAAAGGAGTGACTATGTCAATTGCCTTACTCATCAAGTTTAAATCATTCAGATTTTCCAGTAAACAGAGAATTTTGGCCAGTCCAATTCCTTATGCTGTGTATATCTGCATGCTATGCATATTTATTCACCACCACAAGTAACATTTTTAGATGTCAAAAATATTTCATCAAACCACCAGAATATATGAAGCATTTTAAGGGGGTTTGTTCCTTCATACCAAAACTTTTCACCATTTAACGTAATGAACATGGGCACAGAAAGACCATCAAGATTTCTATCTGTTTATTTCTAATTTATAGACGTTAGAAAAAAATTATATCCTGGTTGTCTTTTTATGCCTTCCAGCATCCTCAAAAAGAAATAGTTAAAATTAAGTGAAGAACATTTCTAGCCATTCTCTTCAAACCACAGATGCTAAGTTTGATTTTATTTCTAACAGTGAGATTGAAATTCTATTTTAATATGCAGAACTACAGTCGAGGGAGCTATAAAATACAGAGTGTTTTCATTAGATGATAGTCCTGCTCTTCTTGTTAACAAGAACGCTGATTCATCAAACACAGTGATCGAGATACTGGGACCTGAAATAAGAACCGATCTTTGAGAAAGAGATAGCAATGAAATTGGTGGGAGAAAATGTTGTTGGCATTGCAGATGTGAGAGAATTCGGTTTTGTCTACATTTTAAAGAAAATTGTTCTAATGTGCACTTCCTAAATTAATACAAGGGCTCAAAATACAGTTATCTTTCAGATCTGGTGCTTCTTGACTCAAATGCAATACAAAATTGTGCAATTTAGGGAGAATCTCTTTTTAAAAATGCATATTTGAGAGACAATTGCATTCATATATGTGTATTTTGGAGGAAATTGTGTACAAAAATGTATATTTCTATATGGAATTTTGTAGACTGATACAGAAGGAGGACAGAACAAACCCAGGGCAAACCACTTGGGAAATGGTCATGGACTAGAAATGGACAAATCAGCTAATGCCTAGCTGCCATATCAAAGTGAAACCCCCAGCTATATACCTTAAGTTTGCTGTGGGATATTTGCTCCACAATATTTTTGTTAATGATGCAGGCATCATTTGAGGGCAACAGGGATTGAGGGGCTAGTCTTGAAGTTCCGTAAAGTGATTATGGGTTCTAATTAACCCCATTAAGGCTGTAGGAGGTAAATTTGTGTAGAAGTTGATTTGCATAAGCCAAAATAATGCAATTGTTCATCAGTCTCAGAGCTAACTGTGTGAAATCGATGCATGGAAGAGGCTGAGCATGCTGGCCTCGACCCTGACTTCTCTGCAGTAAGTTTTCTTAGTAGTCTTTGTGCATACAAGGTGAACTCATTTGCATTCTCACTTTATACATTCTTCATCTCCATTCAGAAAACCCAATCAATTTAGGGATGTTGCAGGTGGGGCTAGTGGTTGTGAACCTGCTCTCCCATCCTAACTTGTTAAATGGAAAGACCTTTAGCTGGATGAGTTTCTAGATCCACAACTCTTTGGCTTTCTAGATGTTCTGACAAGAACCCTTGCACTCAAGTTGTGTAGAGCTGGTAGGAATTGCAGGCCAAAACATCTTCATGGCCATCCATCTTTTCTTGAGAGGATGGGATGAAAGAGGTAGGTAGAGAAGAGGTTCTAGAATGAAAATGAGATTCTAAGCTAGGGGACCTTTTCCTTCCAACACATGATCCCATTGCATCCTGAAAGGATTAGTAATTAATATTTAAATAATTACATCAGATCATTTTCATCCATTCAGCTTATCCTTAAAATCAAGATCAAAGTTGGAAAACTGTGTGACAGATTTATCTACCTCTGTACCTGACTTAGCAGTGTTCATCTTGATACCTCAAAGAGGTTAATAAACATGGCTTGATAGTGTGATGATACCTATTCTCTAATAAAAGAGCCATCATGTACTAATTCTAAATATAAGTAGAACTACCTATAGAGAAATGCTCTCACAGCTGGGACAAGATAACAGATCCTACTGAGATTTCCCAACGGATTACAATTGGATAGCTGTCAGGGTCGCAACTGACCTTTACCTGACAAAGGTAAAGGCTGCTTGTCGTACAAATTTCGCTAACTGGATAAGCGAAGCATCCGACCAGCAGGCAGAGTTATTCCGTATAGTGCACGACCTATCTGGAATTGGTCTGTGTGATGGGCCTCCCCCTAGTTTTTCACCGGACCAATTTGCAGCATTTTTGAAATCTAAAGTGGAGGCCATCCACCGGGAGCTCTCTCCTTTTTTGAATACAGTGAGTCGAGCTGAGATGTCCAGAGCTCCGTCTTGCCCGGTGACTTTCGATTCCTTTCAGCCTGTGATGCCGGATACAGTGGACAAGGTGCTTGGTTGCTGTTGGGCCACCTCCTCCTCCCTTGCCCCTTGCCCGGCCTGGCTAATCAAAGTAGCCAGGCCGATAACAACCGAATGGGTCACTGCAATAATAAATGGGTCTTTCCTTGAGGGCAGATTCCCATCTGCCCTCAAGGAGACACTCATTAGGCCCATAAGAAAGAAACTTAATATGGCAGCGGACGAAATTGGCAATTATAGGCCCGTCGCCAATGTTTCTTTCATTAGCAAAGTGGTGGAGAGGGTGGTGGCTGACCAGCTTCAGGCTCACTTGGATGAAACATATGCCCTGGATCCATTTCAGTCAGGCTTCAGGCTGCGCCATGGTTCAGAGACGGCATTGGTCGCCCTGTATGATGACCTATTGAGGGAGGCTGACAGGGGTAAAACGTCTCTATTGGTCCTCCTCGACATCTTGGTGGCCTTCAATACCGTTGACCATGGTATCCTCCTGGGGAGGCTCTCCGAGTTGGGAATTGGTGGCTTGCCGCTCGCCTGGCTCCATTCCTTCTTGGAGGACTGTCCCCAGAGAGTACAGCTCGGGCTGAATGTCTCGGCCCCATGGAGTCTCAATTGTGGGGTTCCACAGGGGTCGATTATCTCCCCAATGCTGTTCAACATCTATACGAGGCCGCTGGGTGGGGTCATCAGGGGGTGTGTCATCGTGTCATCAATCGCTGATGACACCCAGCTCTACATCTCCTTTTTTCCAATTGCAGGTGATGCCGTCCTGTCCCTTCAGCGCTGTCTGGGGGCCGTACTGCAGTGGATGCAGGAAAATGGGCTGAGGCCTAATCCGGACAAGACAGAAGGTCTGAGAGTGGGTGTCCCTGTGGTTGGTGGCTTGGGGGACTCTGTCTCATTTGAGGGGGTGACCCTGGCCGCGAAGTGTGGGGTCCACAGCTTAGGGATACATCAAGACCCGACGCTCACCATGGAAATGCAGGTGGCGGCAGTAATCCGCACTGCCTTTTTCCACCTCTGGTGGATAGCCTGGTTGCACCCCTATCTCAGCACGGTGGCACTCACTACCTTGGTGCACGCACTCGTAATCTCAAGATTAGACCACTGTAACACGCTCTACATGGGGCTGCCTTTAAGGCTGATGCAGAAACTCCAGGTGGTGCAGAACGCGGCAGCCAGACTCCTTAGTAGAGTGAGAAAATACCAGCACAATTCTCCTACTCTGGCCACACTGCATTGGCTGCCCATTTGGTTCCGCATTGACTTCAAAGTTTTAATGCTCACTTATAAAGCCCTAAACAGTTTAGGACCTCAATATCTGGTGGAACGCCTACTCCCACCAAGTTCTACCTGGCTCACCCACACAAGTCAGGAGGTGAGGCTGAGGATCCTGACGCCAAGAGAGGCCCGGAAGGAAAAGACATGAAATTGGGCCTTCTTGGTGGTGGCTTCTCGCCTCTGGAACAACCTCCCTCCGGAGATCCGTGCGGCTCCTACGCTGGGTACTTTTAAAAACCAATTAAAAACATGGATGTACATTCAAGCCTTCCCTCCTGTCAGTACTTGATTTTATTTTCTCACTCTTTTTATTTATTTCCTCTTCATTTTGTATTGTAATTTCCTATTGGATGTTTTATGTAGTATTCTTGGTTTAAATGTTTGATGTTATGTTGTAAGCCGCCTAGAGTGGTCGTATAGACCAGATGGGCGGGGTATAAATAAATAAATAAATAAATAAATAAATAAATAAATAAATAAATAAATAAATAAATAAATAAATAAATAAATAAGTGTATGATCATGCCATCTAGTTTCTTTCTGTGCAGTTAAACTATCAGTGCTGTGAGAAAGTTCCATATCATTGACTCTGGCTACATACAGTAGGTTGCAATTTAGGATGAACCTACAGATATCTGGAATTTCTTCACTAAAAATGACCTATGTGTAGCTGGAATTGCATACAGGGAGGCTAAAATTTGGGATAAATGCTCAGATTCTAATAAATGCTGATTGATTTTTTGTCCCATTCTGGACTTCTGGGACCCTTCTAGATTTGAAAACATTATTTATTGTAAGGTTCACCACAACCTTCCTTAACCTGGAGCCTTCCAATTTGGCCGTGCTGACCAGGGATGGTAACCCTAACACATAAGACAGGTACCAGCTTAGGAAAGTATAGTTAAGTGAGTCTTCATGTTCTATTAGGTTTTTCTGTTCCTCTCCCAAAGTTTCCAAGGTAGCAGATGTCAAAAACTACCAGTACAGAGAGATCTAAAGAACATCCCTTGGTCATGTTGCAATACAACTGATTTACACCAAAGAATGCAGTGGCCTTGCCCATGAGAATGGGTTGTGAATCTGTACAGAAGCAGCTGTGAAGTGTAAAACAGATCCAGTTTCATTCTGGGGCCAATATGGACCTTTTCCAGTATGTTTCAGGGTCCATAGGTACTTTTCAAAGTATAACTGAGAGTTGTTGCCAACCCACAAATATAATAGCTTGGAACCTGATTTCCCTTCCATGAATTGTTCACAACTAGAATAATTCTTTACAAAGCTATGACCTTCTTTCCTGTCTCTTCCTCGGCAAGTCTCCCTTATTCCCTGGAAATCTGGTCCTGAGGTTTGAGAGATCATTGGTCAGATTGTATTGCTGGGACTATAAGTTGCCCAGAATAGATTCATTTGAATCTAGATGGGTGGGGTAAAAGCCAAATGAATGAATGAATGAATGAATGAATGAATGAATGAATGAATGAATGAATGAATGAATGAATGAATGAATATTGGGGAGGGAGTGTAGGGTAGATTGTTGGGGTGAATTTACAGAAATCTCCACTTCCTTGCAATCTTTGAACTGCAGAGACGAACGGGGCTCTATGGATCACTGAGTCCAGCCCCTCTCAGAGAGGCACAGTGCGTAATCAAACTGCCAACTTCTGGCTCTGCAGCCAGATGCCTAAACCATTGAGCTAGACAGTAGTTATGGTTCAGAAACTGAGCACCCAAGAAAATGGGCCTAAAGATGCAGTTTGTGCGATGGGCAAAGTTTGTACACAATAATAGACATGTTCTCCAGTTAGTCATGTCCTATTTTCAAAAAGTTAATTGGACAAATGGAAATGACATTCTCTAGCAGCAAGACATTTCTCGTTAGGTCTGCAGTGAATCCTGTGAACTAATAATTCCATTTGTTTTAAAGGCTGTTTTGCCTGTTTTGTTGGATGACCCTTTTTATATTATGAGAAGGCATTATTTATTTATTTTTTTAAAAAAACTTTTAATTTTATATCAGCTACTTTAATTTATTCTTTGATATATACTAGTGGGACCAGACACAGTCTGTATTTTTCATTTGTTATATGCACTCAGCTTGAAAATGTACTAATTGCAGCCATCTCTTTGTTTGTTTCATGTGGTGATGTATTGAGCCTGATCAACCATATTTTAATGAAAGCCTATGAGAGTTTAATTTTCCAGGATTCTCCTAATCATAACATTACATTTTTAAAAATCTTTCCTCGGGTCCTCCAGATTAGCATATCTCAACGGATAGGAATGTACATGCTGTAGCTCTAAATATGACTCTAGTTCTCCTTAGTCTAACAGGATGAGTCAGCCTTCCTAATGTGTTATTAACTCCCATCATCACTAGCCCCATGGTTCTGGGTGATCAGAACCTTAGTTACATCCATTTGGAGAATGCTAGAATGCAGAAGACTGATAGAAGTTGCCATTTTGAACAAATTAAGGTGTGTAAATGCCACCCACTTTGGTTGGGCCCACTTTATTTGTCTTAAATATCATGACAGATTTGCTTTGAGCTCATTGGTAGCCCACTGCTTTGATCTGTATCTGAATATTTGAAAGTATTTGTATGTATTTGTATATATCCAAAAAGTAAAAAACAAACAAGCAAACAAAAAAAAAAGAAAAGAAAATAAAGGCCTGTCTGACTTGAAATGGGGGAATACAACTCAGTGCCTTCAATTGCTGCTGGACCTCCAGTATACTGTACAAACAAAACTCAATCCCCAACCCCAGATTTTTTTTGTGGGAAGCTGGCAAATTAGTGGAAGTGGACTTCTGTCTATTTCAATTTTCTCTGTGTGTGTGTTTGTCTATACATTCGGCAGACTCTGTAACCCTGGAGGGTCTTAACCTATGCTTTAAAAGATTAAAAGTCCCTAAAACAAAGGAATGGACCTTCGGGTTTTGTGAACTTAATTTACTGTGGGGTAATGATGTGAAAAGCCATCTATGAAACTATGAGGACAATTCAAGAGCAGCAGGCTAGTCCTTGCAAGTAAGGTAAAGAAAATGACAATTCCTTATCTTCGCCCATGAGAGCAAGACAAGCAGCGGTTGCCATGCTCAGAAAGTAGGCATGCTTTCAGTTACCAAATCCACCCCATCCTGGCTAATCAGGACTCAGGACTCCTGCTGGGCATTTCCCCAGCTGAAAAAGCACCCACGATGAGAACATGGGGCATGGCTTCTGAGAGAAGAGGCATGTGGGGCCCCCCATGTGTAAATAATCAATATATAGTCAGAGAGATACGGGATTTGGGGGATAGGAGTCCTAACACATCAGTTTTCAGGGCACAGATACTACTGGCACCAGTCTAGCTGATGTTAAAAATGGGCAGAACAATGGTACAAGTTAGTGGCACCTCATTTCAGTCCCACTGTTTTCATTTCTAAGGTTCTTCATCCAATCTACTAAAGCTAACTTGGGGCAGCAGCCTTCCCAGCCTCTCTCTGAAATTGCCGCACAGCTGCTTACCCTGCCTGCTTGGATACAGTCTGTGGCCCAAGCAACTAGGGAAGTGAAATGCTGAGGCATATTGGGAGTGTCGGATGCTCCTTCCAAGCAAATGAGAATGTGTTCAAAATAACTTCAAATAAACCCCTAAACTCTACATGAACATGTTTTTTTGTGTTTTTTTTTTCCTGAGTAAATCAGAAAAGTTTGGGGGTGAGGTGGATACATATGGTGGATTGAGGCTACACAAGCCCAGGCTTCCAATTTCCCTGAAGCAATTTATCAGTGATTATATTTTAATTGATCCCCACAGTATAAGCCAATTTAGGCTGATATCAGCTAGGCTAGATCATTTGAAAATCCTTTGAAGTGGAGAGAACTTGTTTTTGCATCTTCTCCTTCTCTGTGCATTAGTTACTAAATGAAAATAGATAACCAGCACCCCGTCTGCTTCCCTAACTGACAATGAATTCCCTAGATTTCCTCTAATGGCTTCTAAATATAAGGTATTCATTAATGGTATCTTATTACAAATCCTTTTTTTGAAAAAAAAAACACACAACACATCTCATTGTTCACAGCCTAGATCCACCTCAGTTGCTAAAATTTGAGAGCTGTTTACAAAAGGCAGAAATGATATTCTGATATTAAAGCAGAATTAAAGCAGAAGAATGAAGCCCATTAACAAAATGTTTGAACTTGCTGCTGTATATTTTGGTCTGCATTTTCTGCACAAGAGAAGACAAAAGCTTGTAATAGAGCTGGTCTGGGACAAAATGGCACCCTCCTCCATTTCATATACAGAAGCAGACAGTATTCATAATAGAAACTTCCTTCAGCATTGGCAACAGGGTGAGGTCCTTCACCAGGTCTGAGGGGAGAAGGCTAGTTTAAGGGCTGCCAGACCAGCTGTGTGGAGCACATGGCTTTGCCCTTCAATAGAGAGGAATGGTTGAAGGGTTCCAGATGAACATGAAGGAGAACTGGCAGTGCTACCGTATCATCAGTTGCTTCATTCTGCCTTATCATAGCACAGAAGAAAGAGGATTTTTCATGTTGACATTAGTATTAGTGTTGAAAAAGGAGAAGCAGCATACAACAGCAGTCCAAAAATACAGAGAACTCCAGTGAGGAATCATCATAGGCATCCTTCAGTCTCGAGAGACTATGGTGACATGCTCTGAATCGAGGAGTGTCCTCTCCAGAGCATGAAGCCCGGGTAAGGTAATATGGAGGATAGGCTGTTACCCAAGCAGCAGATCCCCCCTCTCCACATTGCTGAAATGGTCCAATGGAAAGGCAAGAGCCAATACAACTGGTTCCAGCAATGTCGCAGGAGTTGGCAGAACAACACGAGCTGCCTTCGGGACTCCAGTTCTGGATTTTGCCTCTAGGTTAACTCCTGAAGCCTTTTCCATGAGTGGATATAGCCACAAGGCAGTGGAGGTTTGAAATCGGAGTTTTCCTTCTCCTCGATGGGCTGCCTTCCATGGCTGACGAGCCCCACCTACCCGGCAGGCACTTGTAGACATTATAGAATATATTATTACCAATAATTATACCACCATCACCACCACTGGACATGGATGTTTCATTTAGCTATCATCTGTCATAGCCATTGAGAAGCACATCTCTCATTCATATAACCAATCATGTTTTTAAATATATTGTTGGAAACCAATTGGTGTGTCTCTTTTAAATGCAAAATCAGTTTTGGAAAGACATTCTCACTCCCCCTTGGGATCCTGCCATGGGCAGAAAGGATCAAGCTTCCTTTCTCCATTCTTCACAGCCCCTAGGTTTCACAGGCTTTTCCATGGGTGCTGTCCCTAACCAAAGAACATAACTAACAAGTGCATGTATTTATTGTGTGCCTACAATCAATGTAACATTTCATTTGGCCCTCAGTAGTAAAATGTAAACCACATCAAGCAAGGAACCCAGAAAATGCAATTAAATATCCAAAATGGAAGTGTGCAGTACATTGACAAATATAGGACAAAATCTTTTTAGTTACACCTGCAACTTTAACACAAGTGGCACAACTGTTGGGGGTGAAATGTCACACGTTACAAGGTCAGTGTAAATGTTAGCTGTTGCACAGGGAGTTACGCAACTCCGAAAGCAACACGTAACTTTTACTGTACATGGACCTCATAATGTGCAACAATTGTACACCAATTGCTTTATGTGGCCATAAAATTACAATAGGGTTTGCACCATAATTTGATTGAAGTTGCTATTCCCCACTAGAGTGCCTACTTTTCATTCTGAATGCTTCAGGTTCAATCCTTGGCATTTCCAGTTAGAGCCAGAAAAATGTTGCACTTGTGATCCTAGAGAGCTGCTACCAACCACTGCCAACAAGATTGAGCTAGATGGATTAGTGATCTGACCCAGTATAAGGTCACTTCCTATTTTCCATCATATAACGGAGGTTCAGTGCAGCCAGAGGATTGTCTTTTTGAGGGGAGGGGGTTGGGCAGGGATCAGTAACTGGCAATTGTTGCCCAAACCTGAGTCATGAAAGCTACCATCTCCTCTTGCCAGCTTACAAATTCAGAAGTAGGAAGGATGGAGGATCAGCTGTGGTCATGACATCTGGCAGCAATCCATGGAAAAGGGTAGCTTGCTCCTCTCCAAGTTGTCCTCAGTGTGGGCCTTTGATATAGTTGCCAATCTCAGGTGGAGGGAAATATGCATACCTACATCCCCAGAGAACAAAGTGTTCCTTCCTTCCTTCCTTCCTTCCTTCCTTCCTTCCTTCCTTCCTTCCTTCCTTCCTTCCTTCCTTCCTTCCTTCCTTCCTTCCTTCCTTCCTTCCTTCCTTCCTTCCTTCCTTCCTCTATAACTCCCAGAATCTGGGAAATGTAGTTAAAAAAGAGAGAGGAACTTTTCCAAGTCCTGTGATAGTTTACCTAGAGTGTGTTGTGACCGCAACAAGAATAAGTCAGTCTGTGTTTTATATGTTCACAGGAGGTCTTCAATTCAGACAGAGAAGGCAAGATTTGGCTGGCATATTTCACTGGCTGCAATAATCATTGTATCATTAATAATTTATGTGGCATTTCCATTTTAAAGAGGAAAAGATTATGATTGATTATGATTATGTAATTTTTGTTTTTGTTTTTTCTGAAGATGCTCATTCATACTTGCAATGTATCGTTCCTTCCTTCAATCTAATATGGCTCAGGGTTTGAAAACTATTGCTGGGATTCTGATGAAATTTTGAACTAGACCAAAGTCATCCTTACAGCCATTGTTTAAGCCAAGCTGGACCTCAATAAGGTATCCAAAATATTTCAGGCAATGAACTTAGCATACCTCTGTTGTCTAAATCTCCATGTTCTATAGCTGCTTTTATCTCTGTAAAAACAAAAGCATATGTGTGTGCCATAACTCCAAGACTGTGAATCCAAGAATCCTGAAACCTAAGGGTTGTTTTTTTAATCGCCTAATTCAATCACTAGGTGGCAGACCTCAGGCTGCTGAGGATAAAGAGGTCTTCTGGAAAACACTCTTCAAGAGTTTCCTCAAAAGTAGTAAGTTTAGTCAAAATGTGTGCTCCTGGGTTTAGTGAGCAGTGAGGATAAGCCACAGTCTTAAATTCTGATCTTTTCACAACAATGGAAGTCTTATTTGTGTGGATGAAAAATAAGTAATGAAAACCGAGGGGAAAAAGACCAAGTGTACTCAATGTTTTTATAATTTTGATTGAATGTGCCTGGCATTTTTTAATAATAAAAATGATGATGATGATGATGATGATGATGATGATGATGATGATGATGATGATGATGATGATGTGTTATCAAGTCAGTTCTGACTTATGGTGACCCTTTTCAGGGATTTCTAAACAGAGAATACTCAGAAAGTGTTTACTTTTCCCTTCTTCTGTGGCCACTCTAAGACTGTACAACTTGCCCAAGGTCACACAAAATGGCTGTACTCACTGGAGGCACAGTGGGGAATTGAATATAGCTATGCAAGTTCTAGTATCAACTGCAGGGTAAATTGCAGTGTAGTCACACCCTCAACATTACTTACTTTTGAGAAGATATTATAGGATTGCCCCCTTAACTGACTTCTTAGAAAGAAAGTAACTTTATGTCAAAGGCAGGAAGTTTTCTGCTTAGGTCTTCAGCGCCATTTCTGAATACAAACCCAGTTGATTTCTTGGAAAAGCTATGTTGATTCAACAGTTGGATATCCTGCAGCTGTTGAATGGTTTGAGTGGTAGGAAGATGATAGACACTTGTACTTTGAAAAACAACAACAACCCTCAAAGCCTCAAACAGATCCAAAAGTGATACAGAATAAGCTGAACAGATAAATGTGAAGTGAGTGGAATCAAACTTTTTTTAAAAAAAATATTTTTTAAAAAAATTAATTAAAGAAACATAAAATACAACAAAGCAGTGTAAAACCCATGAAAGTAAGATGACTTAAAGTCGTGCCTGTTAAA
Source organism: Pogona vitticeps (assembly GCF_051106095.1). NCBI lineage: Eukaryota > Metazoa > Chordata > Lepidosauria > Squamata > Agamidae > Pogona > Pogona vitticeps. Next base: position 216,230,626 of record NC_135784.1, on the reverse strand, counting down.
AAATATACAGCAAATATCCAAGTGGCCAACTACAAAGATACATAAGAGTTACACAGATTTTTTAAAAAATATATATATCAAAACAGGAGCTAAATATGAAAAACTGTATTAATGAATTCTATTATTCAAAATAAATATCTCAGTGGAAAATATAAGTAGCTATAACTTAATAGCTTAATCTATCTCTAGCTGCTAATACAACAGGCAGATATCCCTGTTGAGAATTGTGGAGGATAATGCCTATGTAGATATTGTGCTCTGTGAAGTCTCTAGTTCACAGTTTTGTGAACCAGATGTTGGTTTCTTCAAACCATTGGGGGCTTCTGCTTGTATAAGAGGCTAGTGAAGACCCCTTTCCACAAACAGCAAGAAAAGAGGAATCACAGACAATGTGGACAAACACAGCAAAAGAAAAGAGGATTTGGGCCAATTTGGTGCCTTTTTACCATAGGACAAGCAATTCTGAATGTTGTGAGAGAATGGCGTGAGGGAGCAGGCCGGGTAGGTGGGGCTCATCAGCCTTGGGAGGCAGCCCATCTAAGAGAAGGACAATTTCAAACCTCCACTGCCTTGTGGCTATATCCACTAATGGAAAAGGCTTCAGGAGTTAACCTCGAGGCAAAATCCAGAGCCAGAGTCCCGGAGGTAGTTCGTGTCATTCTGGCAACTCCTGCGATGTCGCTGGAACCAGTTGTATTGGCTCTTGCCTTTCCATTGGACTATTCCAGTGACATGGAGAGGGGGGATTTGCTGCTTGGGTAACAGCCTATCCTCCATATTATTTTACCCAGGCTTCGTGCCCTGGAGAGGACACTCTCCAAGTCCTCCGTACAGGGCACGTTACCATAGTCTCTCAAGACTGAAGGATGCTATTCCAGGAGAGAATGGGGATGTCTACCACTGAGATGCTCCCCAGAATGTCCACTCCTGCTCAGAAAGTGTGCAAAACTCATGTTTATGGTTTATTTCACTAAGTAGAGAGCACTGGCATCACTGAGTTCTTTGCACTGTGGCTATAGAAACCATCACCATTCGTTGTTACTCTATTGGTCCAAACTGATATCTAATAGTTAAATGGCTTGTACCATACCATTGCCAGAGTCTCCAGCACTGGTTTCATAGCTTTATTATCTGCAAGTGAATTTCTGACGTATGCCTGATGCATGCCCCACAACTTTACTTATTAAGAGTAACGTCTGTATGTGCCATAAGGTGTATCAGAAGAAAATAGTGTTGAGGGGGAAAAGAAGAGGCAATTGCAATCAGCAAACAACAGAGAAGTAGTAATTGCATATTCATGGTTAGACAATGCTATTACAGATTCTGGCAGTTGTAAATCATGGTAACAGAAGAGAAAATTTTGTGCTTCTACTTGAGAAACAGCAATGCATTTTAATGATGGGAGAGAATCTACTGTGAATTACTGAGTTTTTACCAATTAGCTGGCAATAAAACAAAGACAATAAAAAGTATCAAGAGCCATCTATCACTACATGAATTTTGTTTGTTCAGTTGACAAATATAATTTGGTTTTCATTATTTATGATAATGCAACACAGAGTGGTAAATGCTCCGAAACGTAGTTTGGAAAAGTAGATCGGGCAAAAGTGGTTATCCCTCTTTAGGTGACTTGAGTATGGGACCAGAAGGTTGAGGTGGAAAGGATGTGTGGTACCTAGAGGGAGCCTGAAGCCAACATAAGGTTGCACCTAATGTTGTACCTTCAGAGTTTATGAAGGAGATGAAGATTGGAGTGTGTGTTAGGGCAGCTGTTGAGCAAAATGGAAACATTGAAAAGAGAGGAGGGGAAGAGGGAAAGGGTAAGGAAGCAAAGATGTGAGGCCAGAGCTTCTTGTTTATTTCTCAAAATGATAAGTAAGGGATTAATCCCTTAATTTGATCAGAAGTGGGCAAACTGAATCTGCCAATGGTGCAGCAGTGGTGAAAGGGCTCTCATCCAGCTCCTGTACACTTAACTTCCAAGTGAGATTGGGAGTTCCCCTCCAAAACATTTGTGCTATGCTTACAAGTCAAATCATGTGCTTAGGAGGTTTCCAGGAGTGTAATTTCACAAGCAGTTAAGGTGTGCACCTTGCTTTTTTTAAAAAAACGAGAAACCCATTTTTAATTCAAAATGAAGTGTGGCAGGAGCATGAACTTCAATTTGAAGGCCAGAAAGGGTCTTCTTCCACAGTCATCAATGAAGGTAAGTCAGTATTGGTGATGGAAAGTGCAATGGCATGGGGTAATATCCAGGGGTAGATATGCATTGTGAGTTGCCCACCCTTGCTCTAGATATATGGTGAGCGAAAACATGACTCATCTGGCTATTTCCAGATGGTGTATGAAACTATACCATCTCTTTCTGACTAACCTCATTATTCTCAAACTAGCAAATCAGAATCACAAGATAATATGGCTTAAAACTTCTTTGTATTAGACCCAATGGAATTATATGGCTGAGTTCTTCTTCTTCTTCTTCTTCTTCTTCTTCTTCTTCTTCTTCTTCTTCTTCTTCTTCTTCTTCTTCTTCTTCTTCTTCTTCTTCTTCTTCTTCTTCTTCTTCTTCTTCATGATGTGGCACCTATATAATTATTTATGGTGTTATAGGAAAAATCAGAGAAACCGGCAGATAACAAGAGAGGCTGTGATCGGACATGTCTGGAGTCATGGGTAACAAACTGTGCTATATCTTTCTGCACCCTTCTGATCCCACCCTTCTGTTATAGGCCCAACATGAGTAAACCTTTTGAATTAATGGGGCCTCCATACATGTTAGCTTATCATTCAGCAATTGATTCAATGAGTCTACTTTTAGTAGGAACTAGGAATAAGATATTGACAATAAAAATAACAGTTGTGATCTGAATATAAAAATATGTAGTAAGTTGAGACCCTCATAGTCCTAAAATCAACAGGGAACAGTTGGCATAGTTAAAATTATTTCTAAGCTAGGGGTGTGATGAGTATTTGCAAAATGTCTCATCCTCGGTGATTCTCCCAGTCTTACTATACTTTGATTACCTTTCAAGTCATCCATCTGCATCAGTGAGGCTTCCCATCTCCTCCAGAGATGGGCATGAACCACTGGCTCCTTTGGATGAACAACTGCTCAGCCCTTCTCAGCCCTGCCTTTTCCAGCAAGTGTCCACTCAGAGGTTGTGCCTCAGCTTCCTTGCCATGTCTCCTCGGGGCACTGCCTCTGAGTGGCCACCTGCCAGAAGTGGGCTGGGAAGTGCTGAATACCTGTTTGTCTGAAGGATGAACTGGCATGAACCAGTGAATCGGCATTTGTGCCCATCTCTAAATGGTCCTCATGAAAACAGTATCCCAGTATCATTTTCCTTTCGAATACTTCCCATTGCTTTTTGCATATTGTTCCATGCAGGAAACCAACAAATCTTGCAGCTTAATGACCTTTTTGGTGATCCTGCATAAGAAAGGTGCCATTCTGTGCAGGAACTGTAACAATCCTGCACTGCTTGGCATTTCTCTTACAAAAAATAGTACACAACACTTTCAGGAAATTTCCTGAGATTTCCTCTGAGTTTTCCCAGGGGAACGCTAGGGGAAAAATTACAGAGAAATCTCACTGTGAGAAGAAAATAGTGTTTCTTTTCTTAGCTTCTCTCTAAGAGCCAGAGTATAAGTGATCCAAACCTCTACTCTATGCTCAGGAAGTTAAAAAGGTCATTGTTTTTCAGATAGTAAGTAGCACTAGTGAAATCACTCCAGGAAGAATGAACCACAGATGTAATACAGTCACCGGGAAGGACTAACTTGCATGTGTGACCAATTTGTCTCTCAGATATAGCTGAACTTTACTTATACGAATCATCAATGCTTATAGGATGCATTATTGTCCAGCCACTTTCCATCTGGCCAAGGAGAGCACCTCTACATTACTGAATTGTATCGGTTTAATATTCATGGATCTATCTTACAGAATCCTGGGGTTTGTAATTTGGGGAGATGATTGAAATTCTGTGTTGGAGAACTCTATGGATCCCTTCTGAACTACAGCAGAGAATTCTAACACACCTAACTACAGACCCTGGAATTTCACAGGATGGAGCCATAACCTTTAAAGTAGCAGTTGAACTGGTATAATGGTGTAATGTAGATAACCCTCTTCCTGCCTCCCATCCACGAACCCTGACATGCTGAAGCATTTTCCTTGTGTGTCACATGAATGGGCTGCCTCTTAAACATGTCTATGTTGCTTAGATACTTATTTTCCCAACAGTCCGTTGCACAGCTTCTCCCAGAGAATCAGAAAAGACATTAGTTGGCAGACAACACTTAGCAGAACAGAAAGTATCACGGCACCTAAGAAGGAGGGGATGAAGAGGCTTCTGTGATAGGTTTGAAAGAATTGGAGAAACTCCACGGACTGATGGTGGCCCTTGATCTGTTTTATCAAATTCTGCCAGAGTTGCCCTATGTTGCCTGTGGCATACATTTGCATGGCAGTAACTGGCAAATTGCTTGCAAAGAAATTCAAGAAAGAAAAAGGCGAAGTCTCACAACTATTTCTATTATTACTCAGCATATACAGAACTTGCAAGAGAGAGCAGAGAAGGCAACTAAATCAAACACTTAGCTGGAGAGCAGACACAGAAAGCAAACAACAACAAAAAAGGAATCCAATTACTTTATGTTTGTTTTGTTAAATGGTTTTTCCCCACAGAAGAGTGAGTGGAAAGGGAGGGGAAAACCCTATTTTTAACTTGTTTTCCTCTTTGCTACACTGCTGGGAGTAGACACTACCATATGACTAACTGTACATTGCTGCTGATCCTTCTGCTAATGCTAATTAACCTCCTGGTACAAATATCAACAGCACACAGCCTGGGCTTTGACTGCATATGATTTCCCCCCCCCTCTCTGGGAGGGAGAACAAACCCTCCTTTTAATCAGCCATCATTACTCTTCTTTCTGCTTAAGCTGAAAAACAGGCGATCACTTCCCCCCAATGATAAATTGGACTCCTGGCTTTTCGAGCTGTGTTCCAAGGAGTTCCCTTGAGGCTTATCAGGGGTGTCAGGAAGGAAAATCTATAATGGCAGACAACCTTCCTCAAAAGAAAAGATAGCAAGGAGGCCTTGTCATCAATGTGCTTCTGCAACACACAGCCAGGCAAGGAGAGCCTTGGGTTATGGTTCTGAGGGTGGCAGTCACCCTTCATGCAGAGCTTGGAAATAATGAGTTACAGGTCACTTAGTTAGCTGTAAAGAGTTACTTTCTCAAGTCACAAGAATGTGCAGAAGTTACATTTCAAAAACACTATATTGAGCAGGAACAAAGCCTGGTGCTGTTAATCCTCACAGTTTTTATCAAGAGTGATCAAAATGGACCTCTCAATGCATCAAGACAACCTGTCCAAAAAGTTGTCAAATGTTTTTGCTCCTACACAAGAGAAAGAGGAGCACTAGCCTAACAAAAACAAAGCACACTTCTCTGCAGAAGCCTCTTATTTTTTGCACAACCTTGTAATTTCCTCTTTTTTGCTTTTAAAAACCCTCTTTTTTGCAAAATAGAAGTTTTTAATGCAAAAACAAATGAGTTGGTTGGGGGGTTGGCAGTCAGAATGCAAAGATTTTCCGACTATTCCCCAAGTGCATCAAACATTTCACAGGCTGGTCTCTAAATGCAAAAAATAATAAAATAAAATAAAATAAAATAAAAAGGCAGAAAAATGCACCAAAACTCATAATCATAGCCATGAGAATGAAACCTTGACAATTTTTTATCCTTATCTACAATAATACTAATGAGTGACGTGATGGCGCTGCGGGCTAAACCGCAGAAGCCTTTGTGTGCTGCAGGGTCAGAAGACCAGCATTCGTAAGATTGAATCCATGCGACGGAGTGAGCGCCCGTTGCTTTGTCCCAGCTCCTCGCCAACCTAGCAGTTCGAAAGCATGTAAGTGCGAGTAGATAAATAGGTACCACCTCGGTGGGAATGGAAACAGCGTTCCAGGTCTAAGTTGCGCTGGCCACGTGACAATGGAAACTGTCTTCAGACAAATGCTGGCTCTATGGCTTGGAAACGGGGATGAACACTGCCCCCTAGAGTCGAACACGACTGACTAAAATGTCAAGGGGAACTTTTACCTTACAATAATGCTATAAAGATTTACATTCTTAGGTCTAAACAAGTAGAATTTCCAGTTACCCTTAAAAATTGCTTTTTTTCCACTGTGAAAACAAAGAGTTTTCAATGTGTTTGTAGAGCCATTTTGGACAAGAATTTTTCATGTTTTACGCCATTGTGTTATCAATATTAAGAGGACTTTGGACAATGAACAGTAATGGGAAATATGTGAGCTATGTTTTGGATTACTTTAATGCAATGGCTGAAATCCAATACTAAGTTGCAATTAGAGTAGGCTATTTATTTATTTATTTATTTATTTATTTATTTATTTATTTATTTATTTATTTGATTGATTGATTGATTGATTGATTGATTGATTGATTGATTGATTTATACCCCACCTATCTGGACTACCAGTCCACTCTAGGCTAATTGAAGCAGTGAAAATTTGGTGAGTTCAGCTCCTCTGTACTGTCCACTGATTTAATATACCTCCTCTACTTATGACTTACCATTGGATTTCAGCCAGAGAGTTACTTTTTAACACTTTTAAAAAAGTTTGAAAACAGCTAAAATCAGCCTAAATAATGGTCTTTGATGACAACTTACAGGAAGTAGCTTTCCAGATATTGTTGGACTGCAGTTATTGTTAGCCATAGACAACATCACACACACTTGTTTGTTTTTGCTGGTTTAAACTGTGTATACTTGATGAGACACTTTAATGAGGAATTTCCAATCCTTGTGAGATTCTATGCCCCCAGGTGAAAGAAAAACAAGGAGTGCTTTTCTTACCACCCATCCCCACAAAGGTCTCTATAATTTTCACAAAATGTCTGATATCCTTTTCCTGTTAGAAGCAAAGCACCCACCCACCCCACACATGCACACCCACACACACACACACACACACACACACACACCCCACACACAGAGAGAGCACATGATAATGGCTGATTGGGGGGGGGGAGAGAGATACAAATGCTGTCTCCAGCACTTCTTATCCTTAGAAGTCCATGCAACACAACAGTGAACATCAGCATTTTGTGCAAGTTACCTTTTTTGCATCTAAACTTTGTGCAATTTGTATCAAATTTTTTTGCAAGAAAAATCTGTCGTGTTCTCATGCTCTTGTTGAGACTGCCACAACATCTATCACCTGCTCACAAGGCAAGAAAGAAACAATAATTTTGCAAGTCTTCATTCCTGCCTGCGAGAATAAGAAATCTTAAAGAAATCTTAAAGATGTATTCATCTCTAGGGTGCTTCATTGTTTTGTTGTCTTCACCTGTAAACAGATGCTCAGCATTCTTCAGCAATTGCAACTCTCTTGGGGAAGGTTGTTGCAACCTAGGGTTGTTAACCTCTCAATGAAGCAAAACGGGGGGGGGGGGGGGAAGAAGCCTCAGAGCCCTTATAGTGGCTTCTGTGTCTGATGTCTACTACATTAGCTTGTGGCAGGAGTGCTGCAGTGCTCCCAAAACAGAGATCTAAAACTCACTTCTTTATTTCCACCATCTGTCACCACCCTTTGGTTGGCGACTCTTGCCTATTCTTGGAAGTTGAGGGGGAGTGTAAAGACAGACATAAAGAAAGAATTATAATAGAAAGAAATCAAGAAAGAACATGATTTGGGCAACATCTTACTGTCATTGTCTGACAAATGTAATCACAATGATTTCAACATATTGAGCATCATACAGAGGAGGGGATCTGTTCTCGATCATCCCAAAGTGTAGGGCACGTAATAATGGCCTCAAGCTACAGGAAACCAGATTTAGGATGAATATCAGGAAAAAAAACTTCTTAACTGTTAGACCAGCATGACAATCGAACCAGTTACCTTGAGCGTGGTCCAATCCTGGAGGCATTCAAGTGAAAATTAAAGAGCCATCTGTTACATCTGCTTTGATTCGGATTCCTGCATTGAGCAAAGGGCCTTATATGCCCCTTCCAATTCAATTATCCTATCCCTATCCCCTCCCATCATATCCTATTCTATTGAGGCATGAGACATGACTGTGAATATTTGTGTAATCTGATTTTTTGCAGACTCTGGTATGAGCTGATTTGAGGTATATTTCCTGAACTAATGTGTTAATCACAGTTTATTTACATGTGGGGTGTTGCACCTTCCAAACATCCCAACACAGTTCAGGGCTCAAAAGCAGTATCAAAATGCAATGCATTGAAATACAATGCATTTAAAAAGCATTATAAATGCATACTTTAAAACAAAATTTCATTTGCCCATAGGTGGCCTGTTGTCTAAACAATGGGAGGATCAGCCTATAATTTCATAGTCAGACATCTTCCACATTTGGATGTGATCTGCCCTTGAAAATATGTGACATATACTGGAAATAGATTGATCAGTCCATCCCTAGATAGTAGCTTATTACCTAATAGCTGATACTTCCTATTAGGTTTAATTCTCACACTCATTGCCAAACAATCCATGGTTTTCCATTCAATAATATCCAAGCATGAATCTCTTCTTAGCTGTATTGATATGCAACACAGTCATCGCTTTTGGATCACTCCATATGTTTTCTGCTGTGGAAGTCTTTCAATTTCAAGACCTCTAATTTTCTTTAAATCATGATTTCTTTTTTTTTTTAATTGTGTATATTTAGACCAGGATTCAGCAAACTACTATCACTTGGTAGGGACAAAAAAATAATTTTTGTGCTTTCAGGATTCTTGCAAATATTGTCCATTTTTATCCTTTAACAATCAATGGCCCAAATCCTGTTGCTTATCACATAAACCACATGAAAATAGGCCCACTGAATCCATGGAGGTTTAGTAACTCAACTCCTCTGTAAGTTGCATTGATTCAAATAGGCCAATACTACCTGCGGCTTACTATACTATACTAAAATAAATTGCAATTTGAATCAATGAAACTTATAGAGGAGTTGACTTACCAAGTTCCCATTGATTCAATGAGCCTACTCTAGTGCAACTTGCTAAGTGATAAGATTTCAGCCCTTGCAATGTAAATCAATTACAAAATATGCAATTTGTGACATTTCTAGTGTGTTTCAGAGAATAAAATTTTCCTGATATGCAGTTATAAGAAGTGCATAAATAAATATGCAAATTATGGAAAACATATATGAATTTCCAAACAGGAATTTAAAAAACAAAATCTCACAATCTGATACAAACAGGATAGGGCACGAATGCAGGTTGCATCTAGAGAAATACAACATACAGATATAAAGTTTTTCCACATAGAATTAGTTCTATCAGTGGAACCAGGTAGTGGGTATTTTCCAAGCAGATTAAGAGGGTGCACTGAGGCAGTGGGGTGAGGAAATTGTCTTCTCCAAATTCTACTGGCAGAGCTGCTTCGTTAAGAAAAACTATTCCACTGGACTTTGCTCATGCAGGAGATGTGGGCCATGGATTGCCAGGTTTTTCCATCAGATCAAGGCAAATAGATATACTCGCCATCATAAATTAGAGGATAGTTTAAAACCTCATGAATCTGGCTTCTGTAATGCAATTGCCGACAAATTCTCATTAATTACCTCATACACTGGTTCTCTGAACAAAACCTAATTACTTGAGTTTGGGGAGAGATGAATTTAACCCCACTGGATCAAATGACTAATTAAACTATTTAAGTTTTATTAATATTTCTACTGTAAAATGTTTATCTGGTTCATTTCCAGTTGCACACTGAATCAAGTGATTAACATGTGATTAACATGGAAATGCCTACTCTCAGCTTCTTAACCTGTGGCAATTAGCTGCAGAAAGTTACGCCACTGGTGTCACAGTGTTGGCATGACTAATAGGATTCTGGCCATTTATGTTATGTTAGGAGTTTAAATTGTCTGTAATACTTCTAACTCTTGCTGTCATTTATTGTGGGTGTGGACTTGGGCTTTTTTTGTTAATTGTTTGATTAATTATCTGTTATTTTCCATTTCCTCATTTGAACTGTGTTGGTGTATCTAAGATTTTTTTTTTAATGTAAGCTTTTGAGTTACAGACAAATGAGGAAACTGAGAACAGAGGGAGGGGTGTCTGTGCCAAGGAACTCAGTTCTATTTATAAAGAGGGCATTTCCCCCTACATATGGGACACTCATTATCTACTAACAGTACAGCAATATTGTATGAATTAATGATGGATGCACTTACTGCTGGAAATTTCAGGCCCACTTTAAGCAATTTGCTGGTTATTTCAAATACAATAACTAAGTGGGATGGAAACAGCTGTTCCCACCATTTACCAAAATAGTACAGTCTGTGTTTAAAGAAAACAACCAAGATTGTTCCAATGAAATGTTGAGCATCTCTATATGGAAATGACATTTTCAGCCTTTATGTTCTTCTCCAAAGTAGGCAGTTATTCATAGCCTGCTCTCCTGGCTGAAACTTAAAATCAGAACAGCATCCAACCTATTTTTTTAGCTAACAGTTTCTTAGTATTTGCTAGTTTTTGGTTATACTATATATAGCGGCAACCCTGCATTTCTTCAGAGAGTCTCTGAGGACCATGGGTTTTTTGAAATACCCCTTCTGCACTCAGAGGAAACCTGCATCCCTTGTCCTCCTAATATTGGGATCCAGATGTTAGAGACAGCAAAAGGAATCAAAGGCTGGAACTACGTGTCTGCAATAATCTGCCGTCTAAGTATTTACTGTGAGTTAGCTGCAAACAAGCACAAGCATACTTGCAACACAAGTCCTGTTTTAATGTGATTCCTCGTTAAAGCAAATGAGTGGATTTGCATTAAGTAACCAAATGGATCGAGCCTCAGGAGTCTCAAAGGCAAACTTTCAACAATTTGCCGACTTCGGAGGGGGGAAGGGGGGTCTTGCACCCCAGCCTGAATTTATTTATTATTTTAATGCACCCAGAGAGATGGAATGCTGTGCAGCAGCATGCACATGGAAGCTGAGTTATACACATGCCTGGGAACGTGGGCCAAAATGACACACACAGCAGCCCAGCTCTTGTGGGCTTCCTGAAGCCTTCTTTCTGAAAGGGGCTTCTGAAAGGTGTCAAAGCTGGATGGAAGCCCTACTACAGTTTTTTAAAATGACAGTAGGGCTTGTGTCATGTGCAGCAAAAGGAGTTGCTGCAAATTCCACCTGGTCTTTCCAGAGTGTGTAGTTTCTGCCAAAAAGGCCTGATGGGGGAATTCCCTGGACTTACTAGAAGAACATGATCAGAAGATTTTCCCTATCTCTGATGTGATCCTCAAATGGGGAAAAGGTAAAGGTAAAGGTTCCTCTTGACAATTTTTGTCCAGTTCTGTTTGACTCTAGGGGCGGTGCTCATCCCCGTTTCCAAGCCATAGAGCCAGCGTTTGTCCGAAGACAATCTTTCGTGGTCACATGGCCAGTGCGACTTAGACATGGAACGCTGTTACCTTCCCACCGAGGTGGTCCCTATTTATCTACTTGCATTTGCATGCTTTCGAATCGCTAGGTTGGCGGGAGCTGGGAGAAGCGACGGGAGCTCACTCCGTCGCGTGGATTCGATCTTACGACTGCTGGTCTTCTGACCCTGCAGCACAGGCTTCTGCGGTTTAGCCCACAGCGCCACCATGTCCCCCAAATGGGGAAAGAGGCATGCTAATTAGAGCTGGCATGGTTAATTTCTCTTCCATTGGAACCAATAGGAAGTAGATTTTCATGGGGGAGATGGAAAAGGAGGAAATAAGCCAGCCAGTGAAGAGTGCTCCTTCTCTCTCCCCCCCCCCCCCGTCTGAATCACCCGGGGCTTTGGATAAGAGATTCCTCTGCCTTTGAATCTTTCTGCCTCCACCAGTTCTTTAAGTCTGCATTTTTCCAAAGGATTTGAAATATTTGAAAGGGATTTGAACAGGATGTATTCTCAGATCATCATACAAAATAATAATTATGATGGGATAGGTGAAGCTTACTGTGTTCCAGCTGTTTGGCTAAAAGGCTGAAAAAGGAAGACCTCTAGCTACCTATTCCGTGTGTGTGTGTGTGTGTGTGTGTGTGTGTGTGTGTGTGTGTGTGTGTGTGTGTGTGTGTGTGTGTGTGTGTGTGTGTGTGTGTGTGTGATAAATAAAACAACAAGGAATGTGTAGACTCTCCCAGAAGGTGCAGTGTAACCCATTGTGAAAACTGACATTTCAAGAAAAAAAACTAGGTCCCAAGACGCAGAAGAGTAAAAATCTGCAAAAGTAAAGATTACATGAGAGGGAAAAAATGAACTTAAAGTATCTGCATATGAGTGTGGATTAATGTGACTCTAGGCCGGAGTCTCCTTGTCCCGAGCAACATTGCACCACCTTTCTTTATTCCCAGGAAGTAAATCTTCCCTTTATCCTTTGGCAGGCCAGTCAGCGCACATTTTGCACCTCAGGAAAGGGTACAATCCAAATTTTTAAGAACATTTTAAAGGCCCTGGTTTTTACAGGTCCCCAGATGTGTCTCAAATGCTAGCATAAGACTGGAGATAGGATACCTAGAAGTAGAAGCCTGGATGAGCATATTCTCTATACACACATGGTTAAAGGCCTATTTTATTCCACAAGGGCTGCTTCCCCTGATATTCACTGATAACCTCCAAGCGAACTGGGACTTATCTGTTTAGAGCTATATGATGAAAACTGGTGTCCATCCCCATGCCCTTTTATGATATGGATTACACCAGGCCAAAAACAAAAGAACAAAACACAACAAACTGTTAAGCAGAGAATTGAGGATATTGAGCACCAATCAATGCTTTCCAGCCTACAAAACACTATGGCAAGGGCCTATATTTAAAATGTTATAGAACCAGCTAATGATCTAACATCACTGGAAGTAAAAGGGTTTAGGAGAGTTTTTACTCTGGGAAGGTGTGCTGCCCTCCCCTCTGCTATGCTTGAAGGGAAGTACAAGAATGTCCCAGTTGCTGAGAGGCTGTTCTGGCTCCCTTGTGAGGTTGAGTCCATGGAACACAAGTTTTTCCACTGCCCACATTATGCAGTAGCACAAAATCAGATTATTACCCCATTGATTGAAAACATCCCTGGCCGATCAGAGAACACTAGACTTGAGTACCTCCTCTCGGACAGGGATACTAAGTTATCATACAAGGTGGCTGGGTTCTGACAAGCGATTCTCCATACTTGACTCTGGTATTGGTATGGAGGGTTTTGAATCGCTTGTATATTTGTTTGTTTGTTTTATGTCTATGTTTGATGTTTTTACGTATTACAGAGATTTTGTGGATCTGGGTTGTCTACTTATCCATATGATAGGTCTAAGGATTGTAAATAAAGAATAATTGGTTGTCCTTTGGCACATGATGTGACCATAGCATCTTATCAGGGTACACTCTGGGCCTGGAGCCACTGAAAGTATTCAACATTGTAGCCTGTCCATAGTGTTCCATTGTCTTCCAACCCAACCAGAGCCTTCTTGCCACAGCAGCAATGTATCTGCCTCTTTTTGGCTCATCCCATTGTGCAAAAGTCCAGGCTGGAAAGAATCCTCAGCCCTTTTTGCCAACAGGAAACAGCCAATTGTGTCCTTGATGAAACAAACCAAAGATTTCCCAGATGCTATCCCATTGGCAGGCCTTTCCACAGGTCAGCATTCCATTCTATAGGCCAATTATTTGCAGGCCAGTTCAGTCCACATGTCTTCATGCTTTTTTTCCCAGCGTGCCCTTATACCTAAATTTTGGGCCTAACTAACAGTGTGGACTGTAAGATCCCCTGGACTGCAAAGAGGACAAGCCTACCCATTCTGAGGGAAATCAACCCTGGGTGCTCTCTGGAAGGACAGATCCTGAAGCTGAGGCTCCAATACTTTGGCCATCTCATGAGAAGAAAAAACTCTGTGGAAAAGACCCTGACGTTGAGAAAGTGTGAAGACAGAAGGGGACGACAGAGGATGAGATATTTGGACAGTGTCATCGAAGTGACTAGCATGAATTTGACCAAACTCCGGGGGGCAGTGGAAGACAGGAGGGCCTGGCGTGCTCTGGTCCATGGGGTCATGAAGAGTCGGACACGACTAAACGACTAAACAAAACAGTGCAGACATGGGAAAGGCCTCCTCACTGGCTGCTCCCAGCTTTTGGAGTGTGCCGCCCTGAGAAGCCAGTTTGGCCCCCTTCCTCTTGTCCTTCCATCATCAGGCAAAGACTTCCATTTTCATGAAGGCTTTTAAACAAAAAGTAAACTAAAACTAAATTTAATAGAGATTTTAAAATATTTTTAAAACATTTTAAAATGATTTTTAAACTTTGTTTACTGGCAAATGTTTAATTGTTTTAAAACAGTTTTTTAAAAGTATTTTTTAAAAATTGTAATCATTGTATAGTTTTAATTGTTCTGAGCTGCCTTTGGTCCCCTACGGGGAGAAAGGTGGTTTGTAAAACAAGAACAAGAACAAGAGCAAGAACAAGAACAACAAGAACAAGAACAAGAACAAGAACAAGAACAAGAACAAGAACAAGAACAAGAACAACAACAACAACAACAACAACAACAACAACAACAACAACAACAACAACAACAACAACAACAACAACAACAACAACAACAACAACAACATTAGAACTGCAGAGCTGGACGGGACTCTATGGGTCACCCAGTCCAGACCCTGTCAAGGAGACTCCAAAACCTCTGGCTTTGCAGCTAGATCTTAAACCTCTGAGCTATCTAGCAGTTCATAAATAAACAAATATATGATATGATATTACATTGCACTTAAAGAGACCAGTGATTCCAATTTACAAAGATAAAGAAATGCAACTGAGATTGGTGGGAAAACTCTAATTTTCCCCTTAAATAGTTTTAATGCAGTTGAAACAGAACTATTTTCAAGGAGGTCATTGCTACATGCAGAGATTTTGGATTATACATCCTCAAGTTGTTAAGCTTTTCCCCTTTCGGAAAATATTTACTGTACTGTGTTACAACCTACATTAATGTGATGAATGGATCTTCCCTAAGGGGAAAAATAAAATTAAACCAGAGAAAGACCAAATCAAATTATATTGCATTTTGCACAATCCACCAGCAGGATTTCTGTCTTCCACCTCAGTTCCCTTTGCTTTGGCAACCCTTACATTTGATATAATAGATATTTTATTTTAACTGAAATATATAAAACAAAGAAACTGAATAACAGGAGTGAAAGCTTTATATCAGATGCCACATCCAGTGGTCAAAAGGAACATCCATCTTTGATTTTACTCGGATAGGGAGACTGGAGCTAGAAACTGTGTAGGCATCCTTCAGTCTCGAGAGACTATGGTAACATGCTCTGAATAGAGGTCTTGGAATAACGTCTAGTGTGGCTGAGAAGGCCAATTCAAGAGTGGCAAACTGTCCGCTGTCCACTCCCTGATTTTGTTGGTTTTGGGACTGCTTCTTTGCATTGGCCTGCTGAACAAGGACCTCTTCAAATTGGGAAAGGCCATGCTGCACCGCTTGCCTCCAGGCTGAATGCTCAGATGTCAATGTTTAACATCTGTTGAGGTAAATTCCTAAGGCCTTCAGATCCTGCTTGCAGATATGCTTATATCGAAGCTGTGCTCTCCCTCTGGAGTGCTTTCCCTGCACTAATTCTTCATACAGGGGATCTTTCGGAATCCGACCATCAGCCATTCTCACAACATGCCCGAGCCACCGTAGACATCATTATTTCAGTAATGTAAACATGCTAAAAATTCCAGCTCATTCTAGGACTACTCTATTTGGAACTTTGTCCTGCCAGCTGATATAAAAATGTTTTGGAGACAACACATATGTAACATGTTTAGCTTCCACTCCTGCCATGCACAAAGAATCCAGGACTCACTGCAGTACAGGAGTGTGCTCAGGACACAGGCTCTATAGACCTGGATCTTGGTATATGCTGTCAGCTTCTTATTAAGCCATCCTCTCTTTGTGGGTCTAGAGAACATGGTAGCTGCTTTGCCAATGTGTTTATCCAGCTTGACGTCTAGAGAGAGGGTGTCAGAGATTCTTGTGTAGAGATGGTAATAGAGGGAGCTAGAAAAAATACTTGATAAATTCCTTCGCATAGATGTCAGCTGACTTGAAGTGTAAAGCACCTCAATGAGGAAAGCTAAAGTCTGCAAGATACTTCACCTCCAGCTGACAATGAGACAAATGTATCGCTGTAATTTTCCCAAAATGTTTATACAGTTCTTTCCCTTTGTGAGGGAAAGGAGATGCACATTCAGCAAGCACAGAAATACTGGCTGACTGCTGAGAAAGGCGGTCAAGGGGACCATCTAGTAGTTCAAACGGAGACAACCCTCATTTTGAGCAGATCATGTAATTCACAAAATTTCATGTAGAACTTTGTGCAAAAGATGGACAATTTTGGCAAAAAAGAGAGAAGTGTGTACTGTTGTGCAAATACCATTCTTGCCAATCTCAGAATTCTGTCAAGAGCTTAGGAAATTCTATTGTACACTGGTGCCTCGACTTAAGAACTTAATCCATTCTGGAATTGTGTTCGTAGGTCAAAATGCTCGTAAGTCGAAACACCATTTCCTATTGAAATGCATGGGAACGGGATTAATCTGTTCCAGCATTTAAAAAAAAAAACCAAAAAAGCACACAGAGAGCCCTATCGGAAGCCACTAGGGCTTTAAAAAAAAAACAACCACCCAAAATAAACAGAGCAAGTCCCGAAGGCTGGAAAAACAAACAAACAAAAAATAAACATCAAGCAATCCCCACACTCGGACTGAAAAAAAAATCACCAAAAACAAACAACAACACAGCACTGAAACATAACTACCCTCACCCAAAACCCACCCTGCAAAACCCACCCAAGATGTTTCTAAAAAGCAAAAAGTAGCACCTTATGAAGCAGACCGAAGCCTCCTCCGATGGCACTCACTCCCAGGCAGATGGCCTGTCCTTTATATATGCGGATTACATACTTGTTCCTTGACACCCGCCTCTAAGAAATGATTGCAGTTCTTGAAACACTGTCATCCAAAACACTGTCATCCAAAGAAACAAATTTTCCAAACTCTGAAAAAATTGTTATATGGTACCTAGCCCTCAATTTTGACCAAAATTCCGGGAGGCAAGTGGAAGACAGGAGGGCCTGGCATGCTCTGGTCCACGGGGTCATGAAGAGTTGGACACGACTTAACGACTAAACATCATCATCAACAACAAAAAGCCCTCAGTATCTTCCATATAGTACATGAACTCAGATGAAATTGCCTTTACATGGCTTGGAAAAGAACGTAGCATAGCAGGTCCTGAACTGTAGCGGAACTCAGTGGGTGCTGGGGAGGTTTGAGGAAGGAGGCTGGAAGCTGGAAGCTGGGGAGTGAAATGCAAGAAGTACTGTACTGTAAGCATAATGGGAAGTTTTAAGGGTGATGTGCTCCCAACAATAGGTGGAGCCATGTCCTGAGCCGAGGCATTCAGCTATGGTGATGCTCTGTTCTGGAGTTTCCAGCATGATAGAGTTGTTTGGTCCATAGTCTGTTCTGCCCTGGCTCCATCTCTGAAGTAACCTGGCCCCAAACCAGGGCACACCTAAATATTCTGCCCAATCCAGAGGTTGCACAGTAGGGACCAAAGCTTCTTTTCTTATTATCTACTGACCTGTTGCAAGCTCTGAGTGAGGGCCAGCCCTAACTATTTTGCTGTCTGAGACAAAGAACAAAACAATACCCCACTCCATCCTGTTCCAGGTATTGAACCTGACCAAACTCATGGTTGATGAAACAGTCTTCCACACTACCTGAAGCTAGGAAGCTAACGTGGGAAATTCAGACAGGCATTTTATGTTTGTTTAATGCCCTCCAGGATCCACTGCCCTCCAGGATCCACTGCCCAGGACAGCTGCCTCTCTCTGCCTCATAGCAGAACCAGTTATTCTCTGTTGCCTGGCAGTGGACACTCCCAAAGCCACATCTAGCTGTGATTCTCTTAGTACAATGGTCAGAGTTCCTCAAACAGTTTTAAATTTTTCATTGCTCTTGTTGCACTGGGGGTGAGTAAGTCCAGAGTGCTTATTATTCATACCTAACCAGCTTAGCCTTCTGTTCCATCTAGACATAGTTTTCCATAGTAATGCACAAGAATATGGGAAAATAATTTCCTGCAAGCTTCCCAGGAGCACAACTCAACATGCAATCCTTCCCCAATTGCCAATAGAGCCCCCTTAGTTAGCGCTTTAGAATAAGTAGGATTTAATTCATAAATTAGCATGGTTTACAAGGCTGTGCCCAGGAAAGTGCCGAAGACAGCAAAGACCTTTTAAAATTCCCCTGTTACCGTGCCTGCCTGCATTTGCAGATACTGCAGGAAGAGGATATATGGTGAAATTCATTGCAGAAGAGGCCCAAATACATCACCCACTGAGTCATTTGCGGGGGATGCAAAACACACAGAGGCACAAATGCAGCCTAATTAATTTGCCCCAAGTAATCCTAGGTGGTCCATTTGAGCAGAAAAAATAGAGCAGATAAAAACAGAGTTGGATTTTTATGCAAAAATAAGGTAAAATTATTCTGAAGGAAGGGCTAATAAACAACGTTACAGCATACAACGGTGAACTGCGGATTTGGGGATGGTGAATGGTGAGAGGGAAGGTCGTTTTGCCTCTCCTGAGGCTAATCAGTCATGCTCTTTTTTTCCCTTTTTCTCTTTTCTTCCATCACCATCCTCACCACCACCATGTAGTAAGAGGCCATTTACCCAACCCTTGAGAGGTTTGATAAACCAGGTTGATAGGTGACCTATCCTCATTCAGAATCCCACTCAGCTTGGCAGACTTCCTTTTTGGACTGTAAGTGGCCACTCTGGCTGCTAGATTCTGGGAGTTGTAGCCTAAAAAGTTATCTAAGCCTTGTCTAAGCTAAACAATCTTTACATCCAATGCCTCCCTCACTTATCATTGACACTGTAACCCAATGCATATTTACTGAGAAATACTGTTTAATAAGGTTTCCTTCTGTTTGTTAGTACTAGACATGGTATTCGTATCTCTGCGGATATGAACGGTGGCACCACAGGTGCCTAAGAGGTTCATTCCCTTCCCCCCCCCCATAACTGCCTGGTCCACCCACTGGTCACCATGCAGCATGGGGGTCCTTTGTTGTTTTCATCATGCCAATCATGGAAGGAGCCCAGCTGGCTCTTCTCTGCCTCAGCATGGAGCCAACCACTCATCAGCTGAGCAGGGAAACTCCTTGTCCCACCCCCTCACCGGAATGGTCAGCTGCACAGGAAAGCGAGGAAGAGCTAGCCAGGCTCCTTCCACAATTAGTGCTACATCAATGACAAAGGACTCCAGCACTGTATGGCAACTGGTAAGTGGACCAGGCAGTTCTGGGGAGGGGGGAAGGGAATGGACCTCCTTGGCACTGGTTGTGCCACCATTTGTATTCATATTTCCAGGGATACGAATACAAATAGCCCATGTCGAGTTAGCACAGACTGAAACCTTGAGAAGACATTTCCCCCTTGTAGTGTAAAGGATGTCATGGGAGAAGACCTTTGCATTTGACAATGTCCAACCAAGAGTGGCCATTAATACTTAAATGGCAAAGGGAGAGGAAAGGAAGCTAAAATTTGGCATTAACAGCAGGAGACCTTGGGCAGGCAACCTTCCTAATATGCTAGCCCAGAACTCCCTCCACAGATGGTCACCTATTTGGTGGGCCAAAAGTTCCCTTTCCCTGATTTTGGAGAAATGTATCTCTTGTAGTCGCCCACAGAGAAGGGACAGCTATTTTCTGCCATCCAAATTCATGTGTACCTTTATTATTGCTGTTACTGAGTAAGGGGGAGAAGTTGAAAGACAAGAAGTAGAACAAAGGGAAGGGGAGAGAAGAAGTGTATTTGAGAGGAGTGGATATGGTTGGCATGATTTTTTTAGGATGTGGAGCACTAATAGTGCATGGAAACAAGTCCATCTGTCTTCCTGTGGCTCAGGTTTTGATTCAATGGATGGCTGTATTATGAAAGTTGCCTCTCATTTTGAGGCAGGGATTAACACCTGTCCTCCCATTTCTCCTCTGTGTTTGGACCCTGCTATTCA
This sequence comes from Pogona vitticeps, assembly GCF_051106095.1. Taxonomy (NCBI): domain Eukaryota; kingdom Metazoa; phylum Chordata; class Lepidosauria; order Squamata; family Agamidae; genus Pogona; species Pogona vitticeps. The sequence goes on along the minus strand of NC_135784.1, from coordinate 216,210,502 downwards.
AATAATGTTCCTTCTCTCCAGGAACGTTCCTGCTCTCCATATTTGGCTCTCCAGGTAAGCAAGAAACCTGCAGTTTTGTTTATTTTTATTTATTTTATTTTATTAGGTTTATACCCCGCCCATTTAGATGAATGGTCTACTCTGGGCAGCATTACAAAATTTCAAAACAATAGAACCAATAAACATGCAAAAATCCAAGATGTGAAAATGCAGATATTAAGATATGTAGATATGTAGATATTAGATATGTATATATTAAGATATTTATGGATGGTTTTTCCAATCAGATGCTTGGGGTTTTGTACAAATATTTTTTTTAAAAAAAATCTCTTTCCTATTCATCTTCCCCAGTTCTTACCCCCATTTTATCTTTTTTTAGTCATTCTTTCCCCTTCTCATGCAATTTCATCCAAAATAGGTTTTTGTTGCACAATAGTCTTTTTAAAGTTACAAACATTAGCAATTTTTTTTTACCATGGATTTCTGTCAAGTTTGTTGATAAAATAAAAGAAATAAAATAGCCAGTTCCCTCACCACCACTACAACTCTTTCATATACTATAGTTCTAGTTGTGTGCAGGAAAATATACACAAAAGGAAACATTGGTTTCAGGGATGGATCGTGACAGACTAGATACAACAGAGTTCTTGCTGTTATGTGTGGGCTACACATGGCTAAAAATATCTCCACTCCAAATGTGTTGCTTGTGCATGTAAAGAATGGTGACAGAGAAAGGAGAGGTTGGACATTCCCCTCAAAGTGTAGTGAGGGTTATTTGTAGAGGTAACCACTGAATACTCATAGAAAGAGATCTCCATGACTGGAAAATCTCCAGTGAAATGAAGTGAAAACATTATGCAAGTCTCTTTGTTGAAGCACTTGTAAATGGTATGTCCACACAGGGGCTTTTATTAATCACCTACATTGCTGAGGCAGTTTGAAGAATGACTAACAAGCAGCATTATTGTTTAGTTTGCTCTACAGCCATGGGGGGAGGGGAGTTTCCAGTAAGCCGGGCATGAGGGTCAGTAGCGGGAAATGGCTCCAGAGAACAGGGGTGAGGCTGATCCGAGAGAAGACTATCGCCTGGGGAATGACTGGTTTTCTAAAAGGGGGCAGAGACAAACAAAGCCAGAGAAGCATGCTTTCAGCAGAAGGCGCAGCCTGCACAGAAGTGGCTCGATATTTGCTGTAGAAGATGGAAAGGCAGCAAACAAATCCCACAGGGAGGCTTTCCCTCCTCTTCACCACATGTTTTCTCTCTCCCATATTTTGTTCTCAGGTCTTCCAACTGCTCCTCTCCTACCAGAGCCTCCCACTTTTTCTTTTCTTTTCTTTCTTTTCCTTTTGCACTCCTGACATTTAAATTTGCTTTTCAGGTTGTTTCCCTGCCTTGCAATCTCCTCCTCCTCCTGTGCAAAGTTTTCCCAAGTTGCAGTCCTATTCATTTTGATTTTAAATGTGTTGTGCTTACCATTACACTTGCCTGATGGTTGGAACCGATGGGTAATGCTTTACATTTGTCATCAGGACTCCTCATTTGCTAACTGTCAGCTTCATCCCCCCAAAGAGGCCTGAACCATTTGAAATTTGGCTGGCTGCTTGGTGTGCCTTTCCTTATGCCTCTGAGGGCTCCTTTTCTTCTCTCTCTCTCCCCACCTTTTATTTTCATCTCTTTTTCTGTAGCTAGGTCACCAGCAACTTTTAATTAATTGACTGCCATAGCATTGTTTGCCATTATTTTATAACTATAAGTCTGGTGACCTAACCTCAACAGAAAAGGAATTTTAAATAACTGTTGTTAAATGCATGGCCAGACAGCACTCAACAACATAGGCACTTTTGGGGAGAAAGACTAATATGGTGATTTAATTTAATTATGACTCTGTCAGCATGCTAATGACTTTTTGGTCCTTACATATGAAGATTTATGCTAAAATGTGTTGTTTTAATACTTACTTACTCCCCCTCCCTTCTTGGCTAAAATCCTCCTGTTTAAGTTACACTGGTGTAAGGAAAATGATATATCCTGCATTGTCAGATTTCCACCAATTAGAGAGTTCCAGCTTTGTTTCCAGGTTGCATTTGAAGCTTCTTAATTCGTACAGAATGAGATTATATTTCAGCAACGGGGAATCAAAGTAGGGATTCTTTAATTAGCAGCAATTTGCCAGTACAGATGACATATTTTTTCTTACACTGGTGTAACATATGCAGCAAGCGTTTGGCCTTCGAGTTAACTTCCGTCACAAGATGCAATGGTACTTCTGACATTGACAGACACAGAGAAGGGTAGTTTGAGTTTTTATATATTTGGCCCCTATAATGAGGAGTGAAATCCTGTTGGTTAGGGAAGGAAGTCACAACTCAAGTAGGCCCATTGAATCACTAGGGGTCTAACTGAGCCAACCCCTCTGTAGGTTCCATTGTTTCAATGAGCTTACAATCACGACTTTGTTAAGCAAAAAGATTTCAACCAAGCTGTTGTTGGAAGGAGCCATCTCTTTCTTCTGAAAGATCATAAAAAATTGAATTCCTGTGTAGTTTGTAAAACAACAGAGACAAATTTTGTAAACACAGATTTTGATGTTCTCTATATATTCAATAAAGGAGTGATTCCCCCCCCCCATCTGTTGGAGATGCAAATTATGCTGTAACTGAAATGGTTCATTATTTTATTTATGTCTTTATATAAAGACTTCCTAGGGCAAAAGCCTTCCCAAGATGGCTTACCAAATTAGATTTTATACAATAATGAAATGGCAAAAATTAATAAAACTAACAAATACCAGCAACAATAATCTGCAGCTCAAACAGTACACAAATCTGAGATTCAATTACAGCTCAACATTAGGAAAAGCCCAATAAAATACAGCCAACAAAAGGCAGTAAAAGAGATGAGTCCTGAGAGCTTTTTAAATATCTTCTTGTTGTGAACATTTGTATCCAGGTGTATTTCCAATGACGTCATAGTCCCGTACATGGCTATCTTCCCCTTTACAATATCTTCAACCAATCTGTGAGGTATGTCCTGCTGAGAAAGTGTGACTGGCCAGAGGTCAACTGGTGGATTTCATGGCCAAAGCAGGGATCAGAAAGCAGCTCTTCTGAATGGTAGTCCATATTCTAACCACTATACTACACAGACTCTTTGCATTGCCTCTATAATGCGCATTAGTCCACAATGTTTAGTCAACATAACCAGTTTCACATTTCCCATCAGGAAATAAATATGCACTTAGGTGAAGCGCAAGCTGGTTGGAAAAGGGGATTAGAAAGACTCCTGAGGTATTCAGCCCCAGAAGAGACTGGTTCCTGTGATGTCATGGGGCCAGTGAATCCCTTCCAGATTTTAGTCTATGTGTATGGTAGCTGTCCAAAATGCTGAACTCTATCCTTAAATTCTCTACATAGCTAGGCAGGCTTGTGGAAATCACTACATGTTACGGAACCTTATATAATGCAAAGTGAACCATTCCCCCTTTCTTTTTTTAAAAAATGCTCTCATACCACAACACCATATATGTGTGATTTTAAACCACCAAGAAATTAAGAAACAGGGGAAGACAGTGGGGGTGGAGGTGAAGACATATGCCCTCTTTAGCTATAAAGTCTGTGCTGAAAGCAATAAGACCAAGTTGAGGTTAGAATCAATTTTCATGTAAAGTAGAGGATGGCTGGAGCGTGCTTTTGAGTGCTCTAATTTATGCACACCACTTTATTACCTAAGCAGGCCACCTAGTGCATGGAAGAAATTGAGCACAGGTCTTCATTAAAAGAGAGATGGCCACAGCAGGGGGAGTGTTTTAGAAGTTCATTGTGGGAAGGAGGAGGAGAGAGATGGGGGATGGGAGTCCTAATCCACAGCCATTCTAAATTCTACCAGCATTGCTCAAATATTTTAGTGCCTTATTAATCTGCTGGCTTTATGCTGGCTTTAAATGCACCACAGGGGAAAAAAGATAGGTGATAGACATGCTGAAGAATCTGTATTTTCCCCTCTTTGGTCCCCCCCCCTTCTCCTTGCATTTTCGTCAGCTATAAAACATGTACTGTTTTAATTAAGTTGCTTCCAACTAATTCAGGTGGTGTATAAAAATATAAATGAAGCAATTAAGATGGGTTCCACGTGACTGAGGTATCCTCTTTCTCCCCTGCAAAATGCAAAAGTGGAATGTAAAGATGCTGTTTCTATCAATTCCCTCTTGGCCACTAAAAGAAGCTGTAGGATAGAGGCTGGTGAAGAATCTAAAAAGGATTCCAGGGAGGTAAAAAGCTGACTTTGATTTTTTTTTTTTCCCCTTAGAAATTAGATGAAAGAGAGGAGAAAGGAAGTGGCTTTGGGTTTTTATATTACAAAATAACTTGTGATCTCCTTCCTCCCTAGAGGCAGCATTCGCCAATATTTGTGTACAAAACTACAACATGGTCAAGATCTGTCCTCCAGAAAATGGCTTTGGGATCATTTAGTAGAGGCACCTTGCTTACATTTGGTCCCTGAGGCTGAATCTGGACATGTATAAGGTTAGTCTCTACAGTACACCTGGACCAGCATTGGGTATATTGAAACTCAACAGGGCTGGTACTTTTGGTATCAGTAGAACGGACCCAACTGATTTTGCTCCTTAAGTTAGGACAGGAAAGAGCAACTCCCACCCCAAATAAAAGTTCAGGGAACCTGAAGTCAGGAAAGTCGTTTTGTAGGCATGTTTTCCTTCTCCTATTCATAGAATTATAGAATAACTGAGTTGAAAGGGACCTACTAGGCCATTGAATCCAACCCCCTGTTCAATGCAGGAATCAAAATTAAAGCCGATCTGACTGATGGCTGCCCAATTATCTGTTGAATCACTCCAGCATTGAACTACCCACCTCCTCCTCAGGTAATTGGCCCCATTGACATACTGCTCTAATAGTTACAAATTTTGTTCTGATATTGAGCCAAAATCTGGCTTCCTGTAGCTTGAGCCTATTGTTACATGCCCTGAACTCTGGGATGATCAAGAACAGATATTGCCACTCCTCTGTATGACTACCTTTCAATTATTTGAAAAGTACTATCACATCTCCCATAAGTCTTTTTTTTCCTCAAGGCTAAACATACCCAGTTCTTTCAATCTTTCCTCAGAGGGCTTGGTTTCCAGTCCTTGATTATTCTTGTTGCCCTCCTCTGAACTTGTTTTAGTTTGTTCGCATGTTTCTTAAAGTCTAGTGTCCAGATTTGGACAAAGGACTCTAGATGAGGCCTAATCAGTGCTGAATAAATGGGGATTGGTATCTCACGGGATTTGGAGACTAAATACCTCAGCAGTAAAAATCCAATAAAGACAAGGTAAGTAACTAACCATGTGCTGCCCTTTTGAGAGAGTCAACATCTGCTGCCTGAGGCAGCTACCTCATTCTTCCTGATGGGACTAGTCTGTACAAAGAACAAAAATGGTCTGTACAAACAACAGAAACATTATCTACTGCCAAACATAAGCAGTATATATGATCTTCTATTGGGCTGGAGTGGGGTTTAGGGCCACTGTGTTTGGGATCCAAAATTAGCCTGCTGGCACCACAATTTGTGCTGTGGGGAAGGAAGCACACATACCAGATCTATGCTGCACTTTACCCCCTTTCTGTGTAATGAACCATTGTCACTTTGGGCTTGTCTACACATGGTAATTGAAGTGGGCTGGATTGAACTAAGTAGGATTGGGCCAAATAGCATATGGACCTTGAGTGACCCTATTAGATCCAAACCAGCCTGCTGTAAATTTGCCAGTATCATGAGATAGCTTAAGAAGAAAACAACTTCATGAAACTGGCAAATTAAACAGAGAAATTAAAGTGGCACTCTTTTTGATATTGGGAAATTGACAGGGGAAGCCATACTTCCCTTAAGTTACACTGGTTCATTTCCAGTGATCACACACGTCGGAAATTAATCGAAACAGAGTGATTCTACCCACACCAAGAAGTAGACACTCCTGACAGGCCAGAGAAGTGTGGGAAGGACTGCTCTCAGAGTGGGTTGGTTCTCTCCAGGAAAGATGTCTGATTGCCGGCCCATCCAGCCCATCCCTGCAGTGGACCAAACAGCTAGCTAAATGCCTGTGTAGTCAGCTTCTTTGTCTTCTACCTGTATCTTTACCTGGTCATAGAGGTATGTATAAACATACTAGTCATATACTTGCACTCCAGTGTCTGAGGAAGTAATCTTTGATCCACAAAATCTACAAGTGAAATAAATTTTTAAAAGTGGTACAATGTTTTATTGCTCCCTCCATATTTCCCTTTTCTTTTACCTTCTCCCAGGGTTAATCACCACATAGATAGAAATATTCCTGATTTGTGTGGTTTTCTTAAAAAGAGGAAATTAATGACTATATCATATTCATTATTGACTGTAACAGATTTCAAGATATCCAGAAATACCACATTTTAAAAATTCTGAATTCTGAATCTGAAGGGTTGTAAATCTGAATTCTGAATCCAAATATTGGTGTTAATGCACACCCTGAGTTCATGCTAACAATCAGCCTGCTTCAGACTTTGCTCTGTACCTTGTGGGATTGTAGTGTTGTGAATCAGCAGAAAGCAGTGAGTCAACCCATCTATACGTTCCATTGATTCAACAATTCTACTCTGGTTGTGACTTACTACTAGATTTCAGCCATATTTAGAAAAAAAAAACTATGCCTTGTAACTTTAAATTCTTGTTATTACGAAGTAAGTAAGTCTCTGGACATATTGTTAAGGATAGCTAGTTTTACAATTGTTTAGTGTAGAGGACGATTAAAAGACCATATTTTTAACAGCTAAGAATTAATGGAATTTTCCCCCTGCGAAAATGTAACATTAGAAGTCGTGTGAACTGCCCTCTGAAGTTCTTGAGTCACTTAAACATTGCTTCTGTTGTGTCAGCATCCTCAGTGAATGCAAGTTACTGTACCGTATAAAATAATTCCATTATATGGCAGATAAAGCAAAGATATATGCATCAGATTATAAATAACTTAATTTTCCACAGAATTTTACATCTTAATCTGCTGGACTATCACTTTCACTTAGGCTCTGAAAGAAAATTATGTTATTGTATTCCCAGGTATAATTCAATAACTCATCCATAAGGAAATGTCAGGTCATATTTGCAACAATTCAGGGGCCATTAAGCGAGATCCGAAGGTCATTCTGTTTGATCATTGTAAATGAACTTGTCAAAGAAAGTTTTGGTGCAGAAGAACCAAGGACTCATTAAATAATCAGTTTGCCCGACCATTGGCAACAGCAACACAGTGGCTGTCACAGGGAGTCTTTTGAAACAGACCTGAGCACAGGCATAAGAATTTTATCTCCTTTTTGATACCAGAAGCTATTTCTCTTTGATCCTATCCAAAAAGAAATGGCATTTTAAAATAGTCTCTCTTTCTGTTAGCTGAATTGTATTTTGTGACAGAATAAAAAATGAAAACTAGAATGGGAATATTTGTCTGAAAACTGCATTCATTGATAATTCCTGCACACCAATTATGTGCACTGTAGGTCTGGTTGCACCATACTATATACTTAAAACTACCCAGCTGGAGAGACAGTAGAATTCAGTCTACTGGGGCAACCCAGGTGTTCTTGGACTGCAATTCATCATCAGCTGTGCTGGCCAGGGTTTTGTGGGAATTGCTGTCCAAGAACACTTGGCTTACCCAAGGTTGGGTAGCGCTGGTATAAGTGATCACAAAATATTTACATTTGGTAGAGAAATGCTTCTTCCCCCTCTCATATCCACTTTCTAAGGCTAGTGCTTAGATATTAGTTGAAACAACTTCCACCTCCTTGCATGTTGTGTGCCCGGTTTGACTGCTGCTACTCCTTCCATGTGATGACATGTTTCAATTAATGGACTTCAGTGCTTTTCTACATATACTCACAGGTGTAATGGCCAGAATCGTACGTAAGAGTAAGCAAAATCATGTAAGGCATAGTGGCAAATTGCAGCTTCATGGCTCATTCAGAGAGGGCTGGTGCAGACTAAACAAGGGTGCTTAAGGTGAGGTAGAAATCCTGTATGCCATGTGGTGTGATATTTACATTCACATGGCATGCACACCTCAAGTGACCCTATTTGGTTTGCCTTCTATTAAAGAAAAGCTGTGAAGAAAAGACATTTTCCCTCCTTTCCACCTCTTGTCTCCTCCCACTGTGTGGAGGAAGCTGTCCTTTTTCCGCTTCTCTAAAAGGTTCAGCACATCAGTACTGCTTTGGTTGTTTTTCTTAAATGTTGCTTTCTCCATCTGCTCAATGGAGGAGCAGAGGAACTAAATAAGTTTTCAGTTCCCCAGTTTTCCAGTATCATTAAGTGGTTAAGCTGTCTTTGTAATGATACTGTGAAATTGATAGCAACTGGGAAATTTGGCTTGTTTTCAGAAACTGCAAACTGTGGAACTGATCCAAAAACAGAGTGATCCTACCCATGCCTAAAAAAGAATAGTCCCTGAGAGGGACTCAGAAAGATGTAGGTAGGGATGCTCTGAGGATGCACCAGTTTACTGTAGCAAATATGTTGGTGTTGTCTGATTGCTGGCAAAAGGAACAAGCAAGCTGTCATCACAGTGGACCAAACAATGGACTAAATCATAGAAATCATAGAAATCATAGAAAAGCGAAGTTGGAAGGAATACAATCAAAGCATATCTGCCAGGTGATTATCTGCATTTTCCTTGAATGCCTCCAGTGTTGTACCACTCACCACCTCATCTCCTGAGGTAACTGGTTCCACTGTTGTACTGCTCTAAGAGATAGGACATTTTTCCTGATATTCAACTGAAATCTGGCTTCTTTTAAGTTGAGCCCATTGTTGAATGCCCTGCACTCTGGGGTGATCGAGAACAGATCTTGTCCCTCCACTGTATGACAGCCTTTCAAATATTTAAAAAATGCTATAAAATCACCCTTCAATCTTCTTTTCTCAAGGCTAAACATGCCCAATTCTTTCAGCCTTTCTTCATAAGCCTTGGTTTCCAGCCCCCTGATCATTCTTGTTGCCCTCATCTGAACTTGTTCTAAGTTGTTAGCATCCTTCTTGAACTATAAAAAATACTCAAGGTGAGGCCTAACCAATGTTGAATAGAGGGGGAATAGTACCTTGTGGGATTTGGAAACTATACTTCTATTAATGCAGTCTAAAATAGCGTTTGCCTATTTTGTAGCCACATCACACTGTTGGCTCATATTTACCTTGTGATCTATGAAATTCCAAGATCCTTCTCACTTGTAGTTTTGCCGAGCCAAGTATCCCCCATCTTGTAACTGTGCAACTAATTTCTTTTTCTGAGGTGCAGTGCTCCATCCTATCAAGGTCATTTTGAATTGTGTTTCTGTCTTCTAGAGTATTAACTATTCTGCCCAATTTTGTATCATATGCAAATCTGACAAGCATTCCCTGCACTCCCTCATCCAAGTCATTAGTAAAATTATTGAAGAGCACCGGGCCCAGGACTGAGCCTTGGGTTAACCTACTAGTTACCTCCTCCCAGTTAGAGAAGGACCCATTAATCATCACCCTCTGAGTACGATTCTGTAGCCAATTGTGTATCCACCTGACATTTGATCTATCCAGCCCATACCTAGTTGGCTTGCTAATCAGGATATCATGGGATACTTTGTCAAAAGCTTTGCTGAAGTCAAGATATACTATGTCTACAGCATTCCCTCTGTCTATCAGGGAAGTGACCTGATCAAAAAATGAGTTCAAATTAGTTTGGCAGGATTTGTTCTTGACAAATTCATGATGGCTTCTAGTTATTACTGCATTGTCTCCTAGGTGCTTGCTCAATGACTGCTTTACTATCTGTTCCAGAATTTTGCCTGCAATTGATGTCAGGCTGACTGGCCTGTAGTCCCCAGGTTCCTCTTTTTTGCCCTTTTTAAAGATAGGGATAACACTGGCACTCCTTCAATCTTCTGTTTCCCATGATTTCAAGAAAATAATGGATAGCAGTTCTGAGAGTTCTTCAGCCAGTTCCTTCAGTACTCTCAAGTGCAGTTCATCCGGCCCTGGAGATTTGAACTCATTCAAGGTGTTAAAGTATTCTTTTTCTATTTGTTTATCTATCTCCAGCTGCAATCCTGTCCCCCACTTGCACTTTCAATTTGTTTGGAAGTTCATAGTCTGTCTTATGGGAAATGACGGAACTAAAATAAGAATTGAGCACCTCTGCCTTTTCTTTGTCCTCTGTTATCATTTTTCCATCTCCACTGAGGAGCTGTCCACGACGTCTTTTGTTTGTCTTTTGCTACTCACATACCTCTTTTCTGACAACACAAGAGGCGACTCTACATATGGACATCACCAGATGGGCAATACCGAAATCACATTGACTATGTTCTCTGCAGCCAAAGATGGAGAAGTTCTATACAGTCAGCAAAAACAAGACCTTGAGCTGATTATGGTTCTGATCATGATCTTCTTATAGCAAAATTCAAGCTTAAACTGAAGAAAGTAGGAAAAACCACTGGGCTGGTCAGGTATAATCTAAACCAAATCCATTATGAATACACAGTGGAAGTGAAGAACAGATTTAAGGAACTAGATTTGGTGGACAGAGTGCCTGAAGAACTATGGATGGAGGCCAGGAACATTGTACAGGAGGCAGCAACAAAAACCATCCCAAAGAACAGGAAACGCAAGAAAGCAAAGCGGCTGTCCAACGAGGCCTTAAAATAGCAGAGAAGAGAAGGGAAACAAAATGCAAGGGAGATAGGGAAAGTTACAGAAAATTGAATGCTGACTTCCAAAGAATAGCAAGGAGAGACAAGAGGGCCTCCTTAAATGAACAGTGCAAAGAAATAGAGAAAAATAATAGAAAGGGGGAAAACCAGAGATCTGTTCAAGAAAATTGGAGACATTAAAGGAACATTTTGTGCAAAGAGGGACATGATAAACGACAAAAATGGCAGGGACCTAATAGAAGCAGAAGACATCAAAAAGAGGTTGCAAGAATACACAGAGGAATTATACCAAAATGTCTGGATGACCCGGACAACCCAGATAGTATGGTTTCTGACCTTGACCCAGACATCCTGGAAAGGGAAGTCAAGTGGGCCTTAGAAAGCATGGCTAACAACAAGGCCAGTGGAGGTGATGGCATTCCAGTGGAACTATTTAAAATCTTAAAAGATGATGCTGTTAAGGTGCCATATTCAATATGGCAGCAAGTTTGGAAAACTCAGCAGTGACCAGAGGATTGGAAAAGATCAGTCTACATCCCAATCCCAAAGAAGGGCAGTGCCAAAGAATGCTCCAACTACCGTACAATTGCACTCATTTCACATGCTATCAAGGTTATGCTCAAAATCCTCCAAGGCATGCTTCAACAGTATGTGGACCAAGAACTCCCAGAAGTACAAGCTGGATTTCCAAGGGGCAGAGGAACTAGAGACCATATTGCTAACATGCACTGGATTATGGAGAAAGCCAGAGAGAGAAACCTAAACAGTATCTTAAAAAGCAGAGACATCACCTTCCTAACAAAAGTCCACATAGTCGAAGCTATGGTTTTTCCAGAAGCGATGTGTGGAATTGAGAGCTGGACCATAAAGAAGGCTGACCTCTGAAAGAATTGATGCTTTTGAATTATGGTGCTGGAGGAGACTCTTGAGAGTCCCCTGGACTGCAAGGAAAACAAACCTATCCATTCAAAAGGAAATCAACCTTGAGTGCTCACTGGAAGGACAGATCCTGAAGCTGAGGCTCCAATACTTTGGCCATCTGATGAGAAAACAAAATTCCCTGGAAAAGACCCTTATGTTGGGAAAGTGTGAAGGCAAAAGGAGAAGGGGACAACAGAGGATGAGATGGTTGGACAGTGTCATCGAAGCTACCAACATGAATTTGACCCAACTCTGGGAGGCAGTAGAAGACAGGAGGGCCTGGCATGCTCTTGTCCATGAGGTCACAAAGAGTTGGACATGACTTAACGACTAAACAACAACAAAGGGTGAGTTATGGCAAAGCTATGACTATAGCATCAACCTAATGTGTTTCTTCAACACATGAAGAGAGGAGTATGCCTATCCTGTCCCCACTCCTTCCTTCCTTTGCTTGCATGCAAGACTGGTCTACAAATGCAGGCTCATCACACGAACCAGGAATCTCATGTTCTGACTTGCATGGAGAGCCTACAAGGCATCTCTCCTTTTCAGATTCTTTGTTTCTTTTTTCATATGAACAAACCAACAAGGAAGTACAAGGTTAGCATGTTCCTTTTCTCAGGTGTTGTATCAACCCAGTAAAGAATGCCTAGATAGGGCTTATAAATTGGATATTCCAGGAAACAGCTCTAGACCATGACTTTTTCAAGACCAAGAGTCTTTTAGCCAACAAGCTGATGCCCCAAGCAAGGCCTTGATGGACAGCAAACAGATAACTTCTCTTGATTTACCAAAGTGTGTAACTGGAGGTTTCTAATAGATTTGATCAATCCAAAGCTTGTGTATTACTTCAAGCTGATTAGAAGGGTCCTTATTATGAATTCAGCTATTTTCTCTTTCTGAAGAAGGCTCTGAAATCACAGAATACAGTTTCCAGGAGCTAGAAGCCAGCCTTAGGCCGATTATTATTATTTTCTACAAAGAATCCTATTACTGGATTCTGTGATACAGAAAAGCATATATAAATAAGAACAACCCAGCACAGGAAAAGGCAGCTTTGTGGCATAACAACTATCTTAGTGAACTATTGGGGGTGGTGGTGTGTCTTCTTTAAAAAAAATTATTCTAAAGGATCTTAGTAAAATGGGTACACACATAATAGTGTGGATAGCATTGTGTGACATAAACGAAGGGGTAGAAATAATGAAATCATTTGACTGAATTAATTAAAAGATAAGAGTGATGGAGGAATGGACTAGTGCCACAAATAATTACCACTTGAGATTACACAGTCAAAAAGGACAATTAAAGCACCAAATATTGCTAATGAGAAATCTTAATTGATAGCCTTTTTAATGCTGTTGGACTAATCTTGTATTCTGCCCCCAATCCATTGTATATACAAAACAAAAAAACATAATCAAGTCTTACACATATTCACATGGAAGTCAACTCCATATAAATCAATAGGATTTACCTCTAAATTAACTTGTTCGGGATCAAGAAAATATGACATCATGATGTCACGCAACAAAAGGATTTAGTATCTGAGGAAGGTGCCTTTCGTTAGGCTTCCATCTGTTGGGAGAAAGCACTAAGGCAACAGCCATAGTGTGCTTGCACAGCTATGTGGCTTTTCATTTCATTTCCTTTTTCTTTTTTTATAAGCAAACAGACAGACAGACAGATAATACCACAAATGGGAGAACACAAAAGGGTATGCCCTAATTATATGACCCATCTAGAGATGGGCATGAAACACTTTGTGCTGTGTCATCTAGTCATCAATGTGACACTGCAGGTGCTGTGTGTTCATTTTCTCCACACTTTTGGCTGACTCCCCCACTGACCTGCTGGCATGTGCTGCTCCTTCCTTCCCCATCATGCAATCTTCCATTCCAGCAGGAGCACAGTCTTTCCTTTTCCATCTTTTCCATCAGCTTCCCACTCACAGGCAGAACTGCATGAATCCCTACTTCATCTCTTCATCTGAGTGGCCGGCTGCTGGAGGAGGCAGAGAAGGGAATTCCATGCTCCTGCCATGAGTGCACAATCATGCAATGGGGAGGGGGAAAGCAGCATGTGCCAGCAGGTCAGTGAGGGAGCTGGCCAAGAGGGTGGGGAAAGTGAACGTCCAGCACCTGTGGTGCTGCACCAACAACTTAGATGACACGGCATGAAGTGTTTGTGCTCATCTCTAGACCTATCCACTGAAAGCCTGCATCATTCTTTCACAATTGCACACACACACATCCAATCCTAATGTGTGTGTTCTGTGCTGTCAAATCAGTACCAACTTATTGTGACCCTAATAGGGCTTTCAAGGTAAGTGAGATATTTAAGGAAAGATCTTACCAGTTCCACTCCTCCCAGTGAATTTCTATGGCCAAGTGGGGATTTGAACTCTATTCTCCAGAGTTCGAGTCTGTCGCTCTATCAACTTACACCACACTGGAAATTCCCCGATCTTAATAGTATAATGATATCTCAGTAACATTTAATCAACCAACCTGAGCGATATAACAAAGAAGAATATCCTAGAAAAACAAAATTAATGTCTAAACAGTCATGTAAGCCTTTCCCTTCATTCTACAGTTTTGTTGCTGAAATGTCTGAGCCCTCCCTGGTGCCTCAGTATTTAGATTGTCTAGGGGAGAACCTGGGCTTTATTGGGATGTTCAGCTATTATTTGCTTTTTCCTTCAACACCAGGGGCTCAGTTTCGGTTTCAATTTCAATCTTCTTTTCTTTTTAATACTACAAATAATGAATAGGAGGTGAAGAATACTTGTGGTGCTACTGTGGCCCATGGATGAAAAATGGCTCCTTTCCCTACCTCATAGTAACTCCAGAATAGCACAAATATTCCTGACTGGGTCAATTTTTACACAACTGTCGGAAGACAGTGCACTTTCTTTGTCAGTACTATATCGTCCTTCACAGGCAAGTGTTGATTGGGACTAGATATAAACAGTTGCAAAAGTATTAGGCTACTACTTAGCCCCTTGTCTATGGTAATATATCATGCAGTGTTTCACCACAGAAGAACACATTGAGAGATCAACCTATCTTTAGTTTTACCCTTCTGCTCAATATTATATTTGGGGAAGTGTTTCTTCTTACTACAGTTGTAAGATTACACTACTTAACTCAGGCTCAAAGTGGTTTCCTGTTGTTGCTTGTCTTTTCTTATCCTGTCTCATTTATATAGATGTTCAAGGCAGAAATGTGTTTGATTTTGCTGTATTCAGTCACTAATTGGTGTTCCTTTTAATTGCACAAGAAAACTACCAGTGTAATGACAGTCAGCTTGTTGTGGGTCACTGAGCTACTAATACTCTAGCCTATGTAAGACAAACTCTCATTACAGTTATAATGTTATTTTACTGGGCATTAAAATTTTATTTTCACAGCCTAATTAGCGTCCTTGAGTCAAAGCACAGGGAAAAGTCATGGAAGGCATCAGTAGTTTTGTTTATTCTCCATTTTTCTTGGAGTTTCTGAGCCCAAATTAGTCTCCTGCACGGATAGTTATGCCACAAAGAACTGAACTATTTTAAAATGGGATTAGTTAAAGGTGTGACTATACTGACAAATAATGTGGAAAATGCTCCAGGATTCAGATGGTCTGATTTGCATTACAGTGGTGCCTCGAATAGCGTTCTGCAAAAAACATCGCTATTCAATTTCATCGCTATTCGAAATGCAGTTTCCCATTGAAATGCATTGAAAGCCGGCTAATCCGTTCCAGTTGGAACGAATTGACATCGCTAATGGAAAATCTCCGTAGGAAACATCGCTATTCAAAACGCAGTTCCCCCATTGAAATGCATTGAAACCTATTCAATGCATCTCAGTGGGGGAGTTTGTTATCTAAAGGAGGGAAACCGAGAAGCGGGGGAGTTGGCGGTGCCGGGGAAGCCACAATGCCTGTTGCTCGGAAGGGGGTCATGGCAGATCGCTCCTGAAAAGCAGGATCTGGCCCAAAGAGGCAGCCGGGCTGAGTGCATCGCTGGTTCGCCTTCCGCCGCCCAGCCAAGGCACCTCCCAGCCTCTTCCTTCCTGTTCTCTTGCAGGCTGAACTCGCTGCTTTCCGCCCGGGCTGGGTGCCTGCCTGCCCGCCCGCCTGTCCCTTCCCGCAGGCTGCCCTGCCAGCAACTTCCCTGCGCCAGGAGTTCCACCAGATCGCCTCCGGGGGAATCCCAAGCGGGCACCGGGCGGCATCTGCACCCCCTCCTCGCAACCCGCACCGCACACCCCATGCAGGAAAGAGGCCTCTGCAGATGCACCTACTGGAGCGGTGCAGAGCAGCAAGGAGGGCTCCGGTGCAGGTGCTTGCTCGCAGCGATGCGGCTTGGCTCGGCTCAGCAGCCCAGCCCCATCCCGCCCGCATGATTTCAGCCTGTGTCCAGTGGGAGGACGAGACGAGGGGGAAGAGCTCACCTGTGGCTTGGCCACGGGGCCGGCCAGCCCACCCGCCCACCTACTCACCTGCCAGCGAACACGGGGCTGTTTAAATCATCACTAATCGAAAATCGCCCATAGGAAACATCACTATTCAAAGCAAAAAAAGCCCCGAAAAACTAATCACTATTCGGTTGTATCATTAATAGAAGCACTCACTATTCGAGGCACCACTGTATTTTCATTGACTTTTATGTCAACACGAATCAGCCCAGAGTTCCCTTACCCCAATCTGTAGGATTTTTTTCTGCCTCTGCTGCTGGGACTGTACAGGTTGCTGTCCTCTGAAGATGTTGGCCACAGAGACTGGTGAAATGTCAGGAAGAACAACCTTCAGAGCACGGCCAAAGAGCCCGAAAAACCCAGAACAACCACAAAATAGAAAACTTTATTTGGCTATAGTTTGCTTGGAACTTTGGTACAGTGTAGGACAAGGATCTAATCACTAGGCAACACACACACACACACACACACACACACACACACACACACACACACACACAGAGGGACTGTGGAAACGGTATCCATTGTTTCACTTAGCTGTGGTCCGAAAATATTTAAAAACAAAACAAAATAGAAATACATATTTCCATGATGTAGTTACCAGGTCTGGGCACTAGAAGGAGCAAGAGACCATCCCATGTATACAATTTGCTATTATCTGCAGTTTTCAGCATGTTTGTGAGAGAGAAGGGATCAGATACTGCTCTGCTTAAATGTTCCTTGTTCCACACAAGGAACTATGGATCCTTCATTAGCTGTAGATCCTCATTTGCCCCTGATGTTTATGAAATTTGAAAATATAATAGATACAAAACAGAGGTGTAAATGTGCCAAATTTCAGGTAGCTACCTGTCAGAGGTCTGCCTACTGTGCACATTTAAATTTTGCTCCCTGCAAGCATTGTGCTTGAAGTAAAATTTTGAATTCAAATTGCATGTTACAAGTTCAGAGTTCCTACAGCTTTCAAAATTTCTAAGAGACCTGTGTTTTCTTCCAGGATACTGACATAGCAGTTAGAATAGCAGATAGCATATAATAATAATAATAATAATAATAATAATAATAATAATAATAATAATAATAATAATAATAATAATAATAATAATAATAATAATTTATTGTCATTGTAAGTATATACACATACAACGAAATTCACAGACACCCAGAGACAGAGATAGGGTGGCCTGATATGAAATGTGAATCCATAAGCTTGAACCAAAATCAATAGCAAATTAACAAAAACTATTCATATGAAGAAAAGACAGCAAGAACATTGATGAGAAAACAGCAAGGACTTTGAGGAAAAGAGCAAAGCCTTTTAAAAGGCTGAAACCCAGAATCATGTTAATTTCTAAAATATGTACCATAAAATATTTAATAAAATAAAAATAAATATCATGGAGTTAAACAGGCGATGCTTTGTTAGCAAATACAATAACAGAATGCCAGAGTTTTTTCAAACCCTATTATTTTCTTTACATTCCAGGTATTTTCCTCTCTCCTCAGAAAACGTCTTTCGAAACCTTGTCCAGTTACCCTCTCTTGGCAGAGCCCCTAGGATATTTCCAGTGTGCAGTAATTTCTGACTTGGCTGCAGTGAAGATGTACTTAATTAAGGTTTTTAATTAAGGAAAAGATTCTCATTTCCCCCTTCAGACTAGGATAACATTAATCAAGTCTCATTATTGATTATTTGTTGGCTTATCATTTTCAGTCTGGACTCCACCTTCAGTTAATAATAAGAATCACATGCTGTTAAGTCAGTTCCAACCTATGCTAACCTTTTCTGGGATTTTCTAGGTATACAGTCCTGAGAAGTGGTTTACCACTCCCTTCTTCTGGAGATGCTCTGGGACTCTGCAGCTTGCCCACAGTCTGGCTCTTCTCATGGGAGGGACTTTGGGAAATAGAATTTCCAACCCAGATACCTAAGTCACTGAAAAGTCTAGCCAGCCCACCTTCAGTTAGTAAACTCCTAATAAACAGGTTGCAGCTCTGAAATGTGCTCTTTTCTCTCCGGCCTATATAAAGGGGTTTAAAACTGTTCTTTAATAAAGGGTTGTGTTAAAATGAAGGATGTGGAGATTGGCACAGTGTGCTAAGCTGTTCAGTTTCATGTTTTAAAATGATGGTTCAATTCCCTTTCTGGAGAACCTTCAGGTGTCGCAATCACCTGCAGTTGGGACATTACCAGTAAATCTATTTTCTAACATAATTGTCCAAATTAATAAAATAGAGAATTAATGTAGATTCAGAAGTTGTGTAATATAGAATGTACATGACAGGTCTGAAAGGAAGCCATTTCATCCCATCATTGTAACAAGAAGTACCATATTTTGCCGCATATAAAATGATACTTGTATCTAAAATATTTAGATAAAAATTGAGGGTCACCTTATACATGGAAGTAAAGAGGGGGAGGGATCAAAGATTTCCCCCCCTTCCCTTTCCACTGAAAGTTGAAGGGAAAAGCACTTTCCTTTCAAAAAAGTGCAAGAATGTGGAGAAGGAAAGAAAGTGGAGGAGGAAAGCAGGAATCATTAAAACACTTTGATTCCTGCTTTCCCTCTCCACTTTCTTGCAAGGAAAGTGGAGGAGGAAAGTACTTACCTCACAGGAAAGTAGAGGGGGAAAGCACAATTCAAAGCGCTCTGATCCCCGCCTTCCCCCTCGACTTTCATACAAAGAAATTTTGGGTTAGAAAAGTGGGAGGGGTTGTCTTGTATATGAGGGTGTCTTATACATGGAAAAATACAGTACCTCCCCTTCACCCAGAAGGGTGATTTGAGTAATGACCAGGCTAAAACTGAATCTGTCCCTGTGGTAGCATAAATATCCACATGACAAGCATATAAAATTATGCAAAACTGGAGTAAAAACCAAAATACAAGACAGCATAGCAACACACTTGTTTATTAATGTTGTTGCTGCTTATACTTATATAACACCTTGTAGTCTAGAGCAGTGGTTCTCAAATGGGGGTCCCCCAGATGTTCTTGAACTGCAATTTCTGGGAGTTGCAGTCCAAGGACATCTGGGGACCCCAGTTTGAGAACCATTAGCCTAGAGCACTCTCTGGGTGGTTTCCAATATAATTATGCAAGGAACACTTATGGTACACCAATTAAACACTGTACCATACAGACTGATTTCAGTTATCTTCAGAGCTACTTAAAAAGTGTAGGCTGCTGAAATGTTTCTGCAGCTGAGGTTAAAAAAAATTAATGATACATTTAAGTTGGCTTGTTTTATAAAAGGTTGCATTACTTCATATACACATGCTTAAGGATGGATCTGTGTTCCTTGGTCAGTTGAAGTTAAAACACATTGCTCCCCCTACGCTGGAATAATGACACGAGACAAGTATTATGGTATAAACATCGGCCACACTTTATTAAGATTCATTATTAAGATTCATTATTGCCCACCATAAAAGGGGGTCCTGCTGTAGTGCAGAATCATGTTTTGCATAGGGGTCTCAATGAACCCCTTACCAAACAAATGGGCGAGTCCCTAGCCCTGAGGTCTCACGGTCGTGAAGACAGCAAGAACCTGGCTGGCCCAAATCTGACCACCCCTGAACTTCGAGCCACCTTTTCCTTGGTGACCATTGGTCCAGGTGTGGCCCCAGAGCATCTCTCCTTCCACCCCAGCTCTGTAATCACAGAGCTGGGAGGTCAGATGAGCTATACAATACTTGTGATTGCATTGGGACTCGCTGAAACCTCTTCTATCTGCACTACCAGCCACAGTATAGGGACTAGCTACTCTAAGTCCCTTGCCCACCAGACATCCTATCCAGCTCCATAAGCACACACACACCCGGGATGTCTCCAAGGAATAAATCCAGGCCTCTATCCAAGAGGTGCACACCATTGCACCAAAAGAGCTCAAGCCTATCACTGCAGATCTCCTGGTGACCAATCACTGATTCAAGGCCATTACATACTGCCTGACACACTTCCCTGTTAACACTCCTCCATGCAGTGTTAACCCACTGTGCATGGCATTCCCCTTTCCACACAAGCCATAGAATAATCATGGACCACATGATCCACATCTCAGGATATGCTGCTCTCAGTCATCTGAGGTCACGTATGATGTCCAGTATCAGGGTATTACCGCCATACTTGGCCAGATCATTCCCTCCAAGGTGTATTACCAACACATCTGGAGATTGCGAGCCAAATGTAGCTGCCCTGCAAAATTGGCCCCATAGCATTCCACAAAGCCCTTTCCACTTGATCTGTGCCTGGCTCCGAGGCCGAAATTGCTTCCCCAAACCGAAGTAGCAGCATAGTGTGCTGCCCAAAAAATATAACTACAGTGGTGCCTCGCTTGATGAGGATAATCCGTTCTGTTGAAATCGCTGTTAAGCGAAATCCTTGTCAAGCAAAACAAAAAAGCCCATTGAAATGTATTGAAAACTGGTTCAATGCGTTCCAATGGGCTAAATACCTCAGTATCCAGCGAAGACCCTCCATAGGGGTGGCCATTTTCGGTGCCTGTAAAGCGAGAAATCCATCCTAAATCACAGCGGTGAGCCATTTTGCACAGCGGGCGGCCATTTTAGAGCTGCCAATCAGCTGTTTTAAAATCATTGTCTAGTGAAAAATTGGTTCCCAAAGCAGGGAACTGATCATCGTTAAGCAATTTTTCCCTATTAGAACATCGTTTTGCGATCACAAAAGCGATAGCAAAAACTTCATTGTCAAGCGGTTTCATTGTTTAATGAGGTAATCGTTAAGCAAGGCACCACTGTATGTCCAATTATCATGAAGTGGAGCCACCTCATCACCAGTACCAAACCTGCAAGGAAAGGAAAGAACCAAGCACCTGCCTAGACATTAGGAAGGGGTCACACATATCTATGGTAGGTGTTTGATGACCACCGCCACAACATTTTAATATCCTCAGGATGGTAGCTTAATGTGGCTGCCGTTGAAGCTGCACCTATCCTGAATGAATGTGTGCGGAACCTTGGGCCTTGTATTACTACCTCTTGCATGCTGTGTCTGTCATTTTCCAGAACTGATACTTTGTTAAGGGAGAACCATCCACATGCATGAAAAAATAATCTTGTCCTTGGCCCTAACTCTCAAGCAGCTTTCAACTGCTTTTACTGGACATAATTCCCCTATAAAGCATGAGGCTAATGTAATGCCTGCTCCTCTCCCTCACTGATCAGCCTTGGATCTGCAAATATGAATCTTGACAATATTGTCCTCTAATCTAACCTCATGCCTCTCTAAAGCTACCTTAGACAGATCACCCTTTGCTATTTCCACCACTTCGCTTACTCTCAGCGTTCCAAAAGTGTTATTAAAGATGCGACTCTAAATAATGTTGCCTTGTACTCATCCCTACAAAGAAAACACCATTGATGACATTTTTTTTTCCTAACGATGCTGGGGAGATAGGAACTCTTGCATCTGTCACCTTACCCCTTTCTTTACTCCAGCCCCCAACCATCTTCCGAATGTGGATGTCAGAGGTATAATCCTGATATCCTGGAACCTTGGCATGAAAGGCTAACACGGACATCCTGCCCTGCTTGGATCCCGGTGACAGCCCGTTTCTGTGCAGATAAATTATAAACTGCTGCAGGTGTTCAACCAGGGTGGGTCATGTGAGCTCTAAACCTACAAGGTTTCTGAACTCCTGGAATTCTATACTCACTGCAGCATACCCTTTCCATGTCCTCGGGGCCAAGGCCAAACTTATCACTTTTTCTGCGTCATCCTGCCAATTTGCCAAAGCTCTTGGGGGATTGTCTCTGGATATTTGTTGGCTCTCGGATCTAACTCCGTGAACCGACTGATCTGTTGGTGGGATTGGGCATCTGCTAATCTGTTATCAAGGCCAGGGACATGCTTCACTTGAACTAGCACGTTGAATTTTAAGACTCGCAGTGTAAATGCTCACACAAGTGTCATCACTCATTCAGAATGCAAGGTGAGGTTGTCACACCAGAAGTGCACCACTGAGTTAGCCCATTCATGTGCCCACAACCACAATGCGCCCACTATGGGAAAAAAAATTCCAGGAATGCTAAGTCACTAGTAATCCCTTCCTGGTGCCAATCCTCTGGCCATACTTCTGCGCACCATCTACCTTTAAAAGAAATTCTGAAACCCAATGAGCCTGCAGCATCAGTCTGTACTTGGAAATCAACTCTGCGGTTAGTCTCAGATCTCCAAAAGGAGATTCCATTAAACTCCTCCAAAAATGCAAATCCTGCTTCATACCTAATGTCACCTGAGTCCAATGGAATGGACGATGGAACCTCTTCATGGCATCGCATAATCTTCTCAAGAATGCACAAGCAGGTGCCACTACCTTACATGCAAAGATCAGGTGTCCCACAATCTCCTGCAGCTCCTTAAGTAATGCTTTCTTTTTTTCCCAAGAAACAACTGAGCTGAGCCTTGATTGGTCCAGGTCCCATACTCCTGTAAGCCCTGTGGTGTGGTGTGAGATGTGCTTCCTTGCACACTGCCAGGCCAGGGCCAAGGTCTGGCAGGTGTCCAGTACCACCACCAATTCACCTGTTGTAGAAACTGGCATGTGGTCCTGCTTCAGCCTGCCCTGCTGATGACCTGCCACTGAAGCGGAGGCTTCTTCTTGCCGACCCCTGACCGTTGCAGATGTCCCAGCAACTTCCACTGTCTCTGCCCCATCCTCCTCCTTGTTTGATGTAAGGGTGTTGTCATCAGGGGAACAGGTACACTTCTTGATGTCCCTGAAACTTGCCGGTCACCTTCTAGTGCAGCAAAACGAGACACTAAATTTTCTGCTAAAGTCTTAAGCCTAGCTGTGGGGCTGCACGCTTCTTGGTGAGCTGCTTACCTTTCCTTATCCTTTGGCCCTTCCTGGGAGCCATTATAACTGCTCAGTCTCAGCCCTCTATTTCCTAATAACCTATCTGAATACTTACCACCTACTATAATTGTTAGAAAACTCGATTGTAATCAAGTAACTCAGCAATGAACCAACCAATAACAATAAACTGTATTTCCTGATCTACCCTGTATGAGACTATGCATGAAATCTCTAGAAAAGGCCTCCAAAGACCCAAGTACATGGTCTTGCACTAATGCCAACTTTTTATTTAATTATTATTTTATTTTTATTATTTATATTATCCTATCTCTTTCCCTTTACCCTGCTATCCTATCTGTTCTTATGCTTTCACACTAAACCCCTTCTTTCTTTCTTTCTTTCTTTCTTTCTTTCTTTCTTTCTTTCTTTCTTTCTTTCTTTCTTTCTTTCTTTCTTTCTTTCTTTCTTTCTTTCTTTCTTTCTTTCTTTCATAAAGTTTGCCTGGTGAACCCTTAATCAATCCCAACTTCAACTCTGTAAGCTTTTAAAACTACTGTGCTTGAAGGGACCCTATAAATCACTGTGTCCAGCATGGCCCAATGAGAGACTACCAATCTCCAACCCCCACTACCTGATACCAAACCACTGATTTGTTTATTAGAGTCCAATACAATATCCTTAAATCAATCAATCAATCAATCAATCAGTCAGTCAGTCAGTCAGTCAGTCAGTCAGTCAGTCAGTCAGTCTGTCTGTCTGTCTGTCTGTCTGTCTGTCTGTCTATTTCAATATATAATTATTATTATGATAATGTTACCAGGAAGACTGACCCTAACTCACTGGCCTGGGCAGGCCTGTTGGCCGCTAGCTATGCAGCACCACATTGTTCCAAAATTCCATCTGGTGCTAATTTTCCAAGGCAGTACAATATTTACAGGACTATTACCCTTCTTATTATTGCTATGTATGTATGTATGTATGTATGTATGTATGTATGTATGTATGTATGTATGTATGTATGTATGTATGTATGTATGTATTTATTTATTTATTTATTTATTTATTTATTTATTTATTTATTTATTTATTTATTTATTTAAAAATTACACTATTAGAGCTCTCTTCCTTCTTGGAAGTATGTCGCTGATGTGCCCCAGGCCCGGCCAGGCGAAGCCCTAGTGGCCTGTTCCATTAGCCCTTATTGCTTCTTGGTCTCCTTTGAAAAATAAAATAAAATTATAGATAAAATAAAGATAGTCATTTCCCCAATTCAGCCCTGTAAGGCCAATGAGACAGAAACCTGCTCTTAAACTGTTGGGGTGGTGGTGCTGATGCAACCCCCCTTTCCAAGCCAAGCAGTCAGAGTTATGCAGTAAGAAAAACAAACTCGAACCGCAGAGCTTCGTTCTTCCGATTTCCGAGAATGGAAGAGGCTGTTGGGAGGGGAAATTGCTCCTTAAATAGGGCACTCCTCCCCCTCCCTTCTCAGGTCACATACACAAGACTTACCTAGTCTCGCAATATCCCTGGAGAAAAACAATGGCACTCCGCACCGCTGAAGCACGCTCGGTGGTGAAGCCTGCAGTTGATTTCTATTGTTTGTAGATTGCAACAATTTTTGGTTATTTCAGTCAGAGATATAACGAATAAGATCTTATGGACAGTGGATAATAGTATTTTTGACGATTGTGACAAGTGCAGCTTTATTAGATTAGTTGTTTAATGATATGACTGATACAGAATGTGTTATTAGTTTTCTCTTTCATTTGGGCTGTCTTCATTTGGGAGGGAGGGAGGGAGAGATAACAGATTTGGAATGGAAGATGGTGAACATGGCACACTTTTCAGGTGAAAAAGAAAAATCAGGTTAAATGTTAAGATGTGGAGCCAGTAATGTTGACTTGAGATAAAGGTGGATGCATATATTTAAGAAGTTGGTTATCAGTACATTTAGATTTGTGTTTATGTAAAGTTGGACTATATCCCAGAAGTGGCAATTTTGAAATGATATGGGGAAATGTATCTTATTTTCACAGCAGTCAAATAGGTAGCCATGTCAGTCTGCTTCAAAACAAAACTATTTGTGTCACACTGAAATAAATATGTTAAAGCTGCCACAGTCCCTTTAGCTGTTTTCTTTTCTTTTGCAAATTTCATGAAACCTCACTTTTTGTGTCTTTGTGTGATCTCTTCCTCCATATTTCAAAGAATATTCATTTTCACTTTAGAAAAACACATGTTTCTAACCCTTAAGTCTCAACATCTATGCATGAAAAAAGATGTGGATAATGACTTATTTTAAATTTTGGAAGACAGAACTGTCGATGGACTTCAGTGGTTGGAAGGAAGGCTTAAACCACAATCCTTCATACACATATCCTGGAAAAATATCTGTCTTAACTCAAGAGGGCCACACTGCCAGTTCCCAGCTAAGCTTTGTGCCTCTTCCTTTGACTAGCAAAACTAGCATATATTAACCATAATATAGTAATGTTGGGAAATACACGGGGCACAACAAAATAGATTGGCATACCTGTACAGTATATCATTTGTACAGGTTTTGAAATTTAGCTTTCCTTGGTGGAGAATTTGGATTGTCTAGTTACAGAACCTCACTCTATGATCTCACAGAGTAGCCTCTAGAAGCTGTTTTCTTCTTGCAGTTCACTACACAAACTGCGTAATCTTCTGAACGGCATTAGAACACCCCTACCTTAAAAAATAAAGATGAAGAAAAAATTAGCAGTAGACAAAATGGCCAACATTATATCTACTCATATCAAGATCCTGGATTGCTACCATTTTATTGTTTGCCTTGTCCATGGTTACCTCAGCAGCTTGGAAACCTTACCTTTGGGGACCATAGTCCAAGAATCTGCAGCCAGGACTGGAAATCTGGGGTGGTTTAATCGAAAGCCTCTGTCTTAATTACTTATTATTTATATTATATGTATATTTTAGTTCTATAATGTACATAATGGCTAGGTGTCAACTAGGTTTTATAAGTTTTAACCTATAAAGCCCTAAATGGGTTTGGTCTAAGCTATCTCGAAGACAGTATCCCCCATTATGAGCCACCTTGGGTGTTAAGATCATCAGCAGAGGCCTTTCTCTCGGTCCCACCACCTTCATAGATACATCTGATGGGGACACAGGAGAGAGCCTTCTCTGTTGCTGCTCCCAAACTTTGGAACTTCCTCCCATAGGAAGCTAGGCTGGCCCCATCTTGCTGTTCTTCCGGAAGCAGGCAAAGACCTTTATCTTCAGACAAGCCTTCTCTCAGTAACTAGCTACCTGTGATGTGATTTTTCAAGATGGATTGTTATGCTACTTTGATCAGATTTTTAGTACTACTTGTGTTTTTCATTTTTGTGTTTTCTGTTTCTCAGAGCGGCATTTTTATATATTTGTATACCTATTATTCTTAATTTTAATATTGCCTTTTAATGATATAAGATGCTTCTTTTATATTCATTGTTCTTAGGTTTAAATATTGTCTTTTAAAGTTTTTAACCACTGTTGTATAAATAAATAAAATGATAATAAACTAGAGTAGAATTGTTAAATCAGTGGGGTTTGATGAGTCAGCAATTTTCATTGATTCAATGGGCCCACTCTAGTCATAACTTAGTATTGGATTTTAACCAGTAATTAGTGGATGTAGAGATTCTGGATTATCCCTTTGAGAATTCCCAGTTCTAATGATAAAATATTTTGTATGTTGTGTATCATTATTGTCTACATTCTATATGTATTTTGAGATACCCATTGTGGTGTAGTGGATAGAATGATAGACTAGGACTCAGAAAATCTGGGTTTGAGTCCGGGCTCTGCAGTTGAAACTCACTGGGGATGTGAAAAAGGTAAAGCCACTCCTTAAATACATCACATACCTTGAAAGCCCCATCATGGTTACTCTAAGTCATTTCTGACTTGATGGAACTGACTTATAGTTATCCCTTTTTAATGTCCACCTTCATGTGGTGAGGATGTTTGAATGTGTCAGGGAAGCTGAGACCAAGTCTGTCTGGAGGGTAGCCTCTCTTCCAAATCTAAACTTTTAAGAGGTCACCTAAGTTGGAACGGTCAAAACCCAGGCATCATATTAAAATGTTTCTATCCTCTTCAGAAGCAAGTATATCAGTGGAAGAGACATATCGTTCCAATGGTGATGAGGACAGAAGAATTTTTGAGGAGCAGCTGTTGATCAGAAGTGGTGATAGAAGGTGGCACTGGTGGAAGATTGTGGATGACATGCAAGCTAATTCTTGTGTGTATTCCACACAGGTACATATTGCTAAATGGCATATTTTATTATATTAAGCGGTGTATAAGTACTAGAAATAAATAAGCAATGAGGTATGTATAGAAACTGTTATCACAGACAG
The DNA here is from genome assembly GCF_051106095.1 of Pogona vitticeps. NCBI lineage: Eukaryota > Metazoa > Chordata > Lepidosauria > Squamata > Agamidae > Pogona > Pogona vitticeps. The sequence continues at coordinate 216,183,192 of NC_135784.1, read as the reverse complement.
TGATTTAAACCAGCCTTGAATTATAAACTATTAGAGATGGGGACTGTGGCGGAATGCAAAAAGCTGATATCATTTCTGCCTGCCCATCACAGCAGCTAAGGGGGAGGAGACTCGGATAGAGCAGGATGGGCGGAGTTAGAGTGACAGTTAGAAGGGGTTGAAGGACAGTTAGAGACAGAGTTAGGGAGAGGGAGAAAGAGTCAGGGACCATAAGATGTACTGAGAGTGTTAGGGTTTAGGAACAGGTTAAAGAGGTTTAGGAGAGAAAATTGAAAGTAAAATACATGTAACAAGCAGGAATGAATGCATAATGTGTGCATGTGTCTGGTCTCTGGGTGTCTGTGAATTTCGTTGTATGGTATACTGTGTATATACTTACAATGACAATAAATTATATTATTATTATAAGCATAACAAGAGAGATACAACATTGATAGTAAAGTGATTGACTACATGATCTTAAAAGTATTAACATCTGAACCAATTCACATATGATTTTCCTGTTAAATAATAATAAAATAATACTTAATCAATCATAAACCCTGCTTCCTAAAGTATATGACCTTTTGGGGTGGCAGTTCCTGTGTGGGACTTGAAGTGGTATTAAGAGAATACCTGGTGGCAGCGAAAAGGGCGTGTTTACCTGTGTGGAGCCCCAGGAAATAGGGGCCACAAAGGGGGATCGCCACAGGGACGAATATAAAAACGGATTGCTTTTTCTGATGAATATAGCCGATTCGTTAAATATTCATCAATCTGTATTTGTGGGTTCCAGAGACCCCCACGAATACAAAGGGATGAATATTTACCCGTTTTATTCATCCTTCATATTAAAAAAACAACAACAACAACCATTCTACCTACCGGCCACTGATTAGCTGATTGGTGGCAGAAAGGCAGCCACCATCCCACACAGCCACCCAAAACCACAGCCTACCCCCACCCCCTTCCTTGCCCTACCTTAGACCCCAACCCCAACAACCTCTTACATTAACTGCTGCTGCTGAGGTCTTCTGGCCTTGGAGCCACACATGTAAAAATGGAGACTGGCTGCCCTTTGCAAAGAGGGTGGCTGCAGCTTCATTTAGGGTAGGGAAGCTGCAGCTGCCTGATTTGCAAAGGGCAGCCTGGATTCCCTTAGCCTGCCTTAAGGAAATCCAGGCTGCCCTTTGCAAAATACCCTAAATGAAGCCACAGCCGCCATCTTTGCAAATGTCAACCAGTCTCCCTTTTTACATGCCATGGCTGCAAAGGCCTAATGGAGACCTTAGCAGCAGCTATTAAGGCAAGGGGGTGTTGGTGGGAGTGGGGTGGGGGCTAAGGTAGGAAAAAGAAGAGGGTGTGGGGGTACGCTGTTGGAGTGGCTGACTGTGTGTGTGTGTGGCTTTGTGTGTGTGTGGCCACCTATCAACTTCTGATTAGCTGATTCGTGGCCGGTAGGCAGAATTGGGGGCACCCAATTTGTGAGTGAATAATTTGGAGGTCCGATATCCAATCTTCACCAAAGTTGGCAAACATGTTGGGGAAAGACATAGGAAGCTCTGTTGTGATTCTGAAGTCTCTACGTACCTGGGGGGAGCTTTCCTGGGGGTCCTCTTTGTGACTATATAACTCGGGTCTGTGATCCAATAGTAACCAATCTTTCAGGACTTGTAGAAAAGTGTCTGAGGAAGCTTCCCTGCAAATCCAGTGTCTCTAGGTGATTGGGGGCCTGTGTTATAGCCATTTAAATTTCAGATGAAGTGACATCGATTTGTCAATTTGTCAAAGAATATTTGTATATTTGTATTTGTTGATCCATTAACCTTGACAAATAATGGATCAAAACGAATTGCCATTTTTAAATTGTCACTGTCTTTATTAACCATCTCACATGCCCTAAGCAGCAGAATCTTTCTCACAGTCCCCTTTTCAAAAAGTTTATCCCTTTTATTTAAAGGAGATGAAGTCTTAATGTGTTTTTTTCCTTGATGACTTTCACACATTTAACTGCAGAAAAAAACTTTCCCAACAACCTTTCCATTGTTTCTGTGTGACCTTACCTTCCCAGTGTGAGAAGTTTTTCGATTGCAAGAATCATTATCATGTCATCTCTTAGATATTAATGCTTTGATTTCCAGGCACTATAATGGTCTGTACCTAATGCTTTCATTAAAAAAAATCTGTAAAGTTAGCCAATCAACAAGACAAATAGTATGCAGCCTATTTTTTTCCTATTAACACGCTTGCCTTACTCAACTTCTTCATTTATCCGTATGTTTTAAAAGGAGGTCTTAATTACTTCCAGTCCCATTTCAGTTGTAAATGCATCTTTATTGCCGTTCTTTCATCATAATAAATCCTTCGGCCTACTCAAAGAGCTGACACTTCACCACTGATTTACAAGTGACCCATTTTTATTAATCAGATGTTTGCCCTCACTGTTGTATCCAAAAGGCCATTAAAGATAAGTTCTGATGAACAGATTCTTCCATTCTCTCCACAAGAGCCATATTCTTCATCAACCTATTGTTTATTTGCTTTAAAGATACATGATCTTTTTGAAGTAACTGTTGCATGCATTATTGAACACATAGACCAGTATCCTACATACATTCATATAAACATGATAATTTACACATTTCTGTCTTTGGAAGTGACTATGTTGACATGAGCTGATTTGTTTGATTCCGGGTTTGAATAGCTTCATAAACAACACTCAAAATCACTGAACAAACTTGGCTGAAAAGCCATACAACTGAATGTACATAAGAACACCACATAATTTCTTGTCAAAAGTTGAAACAAGATTTCGGAAATACTAATACTAATAATAATCTTTGCCAAGCTGGAAGGGACCCTACGGATCATCAAGTTCAACCTGACAAGGAGGCACAGTGGGGAATCAAACTCCCAACCTCTGGCTCTGCAGCCAGAGACCTAAATCACTGAGGTATCTAGCATGAATGACAGAAGTTTAGAACATGGCAGTTGAAAAGCTGTGGGCTGAAACATACATAGATTGACACCTTTGTGCACAGAACAAATTTGATGTAGATTGGAGATGGGCAATAATTGGAAAAATTGTGATTAGTTGCAATTTGTAATTTGTCAAAGTTGACAAATCATGAATTTATTTTTTCCAGCGAATTGATGAAACAATTTGTCAATTCATCTTGCCTTTAAAACCCTATACAATGGCCCCAAGGCACCTAGAAACATCAAAATGATGGAGAAGCTTCCCCTGACTGTCCTCTACAATCTCCCCAAGTTTGATGAAGTTTGGGTTTTGGATATACGAATTATACACCTACAAAGTGAGTAGCCCCAGGAAAGTGACAGAGGTTGCAGATAGAGACATAGGTGCCAGAGTGTCAGACTTAGGCATTTTCTTCCAACACCCAGAGGTAGCATAAAGACAAGCAGTGGCATTTTCCTCTGACACCCAGAGATGGCATAGAGAAAGACATAGGCATTGTCTTCTGATTCACAGAGGTGGCATAGTGGCGGGTCTAAGTATTTTCCTATGACTCCTTGTGTTAGAGTGATGACTGGTAAGAAAACTGATTTCTTTCTTCTCCTGGGTTATCAGGGTGCCTGGTGGGCAGGTTTCTTCTTCTCCTGGATTAGTAGGGTGACTAGAGGGGAAATTGGCTTCTTTCTTCCCCTGGGTTAGTGGGGTGACTGGTGGGCAGTTTACTTTCTTCCCCTGGGTTACAGTAGGTTTCTTACTGGCAGGCTCCTTTGACTCACAGAGGTGGCATATACAGAGGCATAGGCATTTCCCCCTGACTCACAGAGGCAGCATAGTGGCAAGCATAGGCATTTACTTCCAATACCCAGAGGTACCTGGAACAGAAGTGTTGTTTCCCCTGACCTTCAGAGGCGGTTGGCATAGAGGCAGGTTTGTTTTCCCCAAGTTTCAAAGGAGGCTGGCAGAGAGGTATGGTTGTTCCCTGAGTGGCACAGATTTCCTGGAGTGACAGAGCCAGCAGAGAGGGTGAGGGGACTGACAGAGGTGGGACTGTATTTAGTGGGTTGAGGAAGCAGAGAGGCTGTTGGGTTCTATGAATGGAAGCCCAACAAGGAAAGGTTCACTTTTATGAACAGCCTCATCAACATTAAGGGATCCAGATGGGATTGGTGAGTCAGAGCATGTCTCCAAGCTCAGAGAAGAATGCTCACTCTGGACACTGGTTGGGGAGATGGAAAGGAGGTCCGTGGCCACAGTGGACAGCTCTGGCCACATGCCTATATTCCGTGCCCAGTACTGGAGGGGATCTGATCGGGAGGGGTAGGAGTATCCACCAGGTACTCCCTCACCCTGGACTCTGCAGAGTCTACTTCTGCTCCCTATCTGCCCTCCCCTACGGTGGCAACTGCCCAGTTCACCATTGAGTTCCAGTAATGTGAGCTGCAACCCTCGCCAGCAGAAGTCCCTGCCCCATGTCTTCCTCATGCCCTTGCATTCCTGGCTCTCCATGCACGTGTGGCACTCCCAGCACCCTGCAGCCCTCAGTGAGGGACATTTTTCTTCATTTCTCTGGCTCCGTAGTGTGTGTTGCCAAGCTGCCCTTGATCTGGGGATCACATAGGCAAGCTATGCAGTAAGCTCCGTCTCTGCAGACAGGATGGAGTTGCTTCCACTCATCTGCCCACAACCTCTGCACCACAGACGTAGGGAGGATCCCTGAGACAGAGTGGACTCCAGAGCCTGGGTGAGGGCATGAATCACGGAGATGACTTGCCCCAAGCTTGCCTTGTGAGTGCAAAGAGTATCAGTGGTCTGTTGAAAGTGCTAGAGGATCTTCGTCATCTGGGAGAGGGCAAACGAATCCATGAAACTGATGCCCACGTGCCTTCCCACAGGCAGAATAGGCATGAAGGACATTATGTCCTCCAAGATAGTCTTTAGGAGATCATGATGTAGATGGAGTTCCACTGGGTTGGCAGTTTTGGCAGGAGATGTTCCTTCAGCCCCAACTCCTCCTGCCTCTCATGGAGCCAGTGGGCAGCTTTCAAGCTGTGTGAGAAATGGCTCACCAGTTAGTGGCATTTCTCCAGGAGTCCCTGAATCTCCCATGTGCCCACATCCAATGGCATCACACACAACCAGATGTAACTTGTGCACCATGCACACAATGCCATTAAAGCCTGCCACATTCAACACTGCCAACATACCATCTGTCACCATGTGCCCATGGATGATATCACCTTCTGGGGCACACATGTGCCAGAAACTCATCAGCGATGTTATTCCCCATCACTTGAACCTCCTGCAGCAAAACAATCCTGTGGCATGGTTACAGGACAAGTGCCTCCCCCTGCAGCCCTATTGGCAATGCCTGACCACTCCTCAGGTCCTCCAGCTGCCACCAGTGAGTTGTGTGTGAGAGATACCCAAGCTCCCACCTGCAACAACCCATCTGGGAGGACTGAGGAGTCTGGGGACAGTGGTGGTGGTGGGAAAAGCTGTCCTGGCACTACTAGTTCAGAGGAGTGGGAGGATTCCAGATCCTCTGGAACTAGTAATTCCTTTGATTCCTCAATGAAGAGTAGCTACTCTTCTTTGGGTACCTGAGGAAGTTCTGCTTACACTTCCAGCTGCAAGGCCACCAAGGAAGTTTGTTGGTGGCTACTGAGGGGCTCCTTCTCCTTAGACATCCCACTGCCTTTTATTTAAAGATGCTGTAACTCCTACCTCCTTCACCCTTGAATTTAGAAATAAAAGGGAGGGGAGGGAGCTTGCTCACAAACAAAAGGAAAAATTAACTGAGCTGATCTAACAGAAAGTGTAATAACAAAAACATTTTTAAAAGAAAGTGGGGTCCTCCAAGGGGAGAAACAGGACTGTGGGGGAGGCGTTGAATAAGAAATTCCGAGAGCACTCACCCTAACCTAGAATTGGAGCCAACCAAGCCCTCCCCAAAGTCTCACTATTTGAAATAATGAAAAAGTTGTGTTTTGCACACTGCCACTGAGCGCACAGACACCAGCAACCGCTCATACCAAAAATCTAAGCAGAAGTTTAAATGGCTGCAAGGAAACTGTTTATAAAGCCTCTTAGCAAGCAACTGCCCCAGAGCCCCTTTGAGCCGTGCATTTGGTTGCCTGACCTGCCAATCCATGAGTCTCTAGGTCCCTCCCAGGGTTGCCTAGAGACTCCTGGTTGATAAGAGCATGGTGCAGACGGCTATGGGGAGGGCAAAATGTCCTCCCAAATGGCCCAAAAACAGGTGAACTAAGCAAAAAAATTAAAAATCGTTAAAAATTAGTTGCTTCATATTCGTTGGGGTCATTGTGCCCATCTCTAATGTAGATTCATATATTGAGAAGCTATTTAGTATTTCGAGGTGAATCTTAAGCTGTTAGCAAGACATAGGCATGACAATGCTAAACAATGAGTTATTGTCCTGTCCCCCTGAATGTAGGAAGGGCTTCATCAGATTTCCCCTTGTTCCAGTCATGTTTTAGTTATTGGTCTAAGTATGCTGTGATCCCTTATTTTACCTCACCTCATGGTATTAAAGTTTGTTGAGAACAGAGTGCACTAAAAGGTTGCTAACAGATATTCATCATCATTAATATCAGGAGCCGCTGCCAATCAGTCAAAGAATGCAAGTTCATCAAAAGAAAACCCCACAACCCTGATTTTTAAATGTAAGCAAGGATAGATATTACAAAAATGCCAGGAAAGAGCCATTGTGAAATATTTAAAGGAGTGTATGATGATTTGCAATTTAATTTGGAATAACTGTCTCCAATTCTTGGAGAGAAAAGGGATAATCTTTAGTATTTTCTCTTCCCTTCGTTATTAAAATGACACAGCAGATCCAAAATTGACAGAAAATAGAAATGGGGTAACCTTTAAGTCTCAGCTCCACCATCTAAAACTGGCCACACTCATTTTATTCTTCTGCAAATTCAATCTTTCCCACACTTACTTGAATAACTTATTTAACTCAATGGGCTTTACATCTGAGGAAACATGTGTATGATTACATTGTAATGCTTTAGTTTATAGGATTCCACATGTTCTGCAGAAGCATGAAATTTAATTGTTGTTTAGTCATTATGTCATGTCCGACTCTTCGTGACCCCATGGACAAGAGCACGCCAGGCCCTCCTGTCTTCCACTGCCTCCCGGAGTTTGGTCAAATTCATGTTGGTCGCTTTGATGACACTGTTCATTCATCTCGTCCTCTGTCATCCCCTTTTTCTCTTGCTTTCACACTTTCCCAACATCAGGGGCTTTTCCAGGGAGTTTTGTTTTCTCATCAGATGGCCAAAGTATTGGAGCTTCAGCTTCAGGATCTGTCCTTCCAGTGAGCACTCAAGGTTGATTTCCCTCAAAATGGATTGGTTTGTTCTCTTTGCAGTCCAGGGGACTCTCAAGAGTCTCCTCCAGCACCACAGTTCAAAAGCATCAATTCTCTGGCGGTCAGCCTTCTTTATGGTCCAGTTCTCACTTCCATACATTGCTAGTGGAAAAACCATAGCTTTGACTATGCAGATCTTTGTTGGCAAGGTGATGTCTCTGCTTTTAAAGATGCTGTCTAAATTTGTCATCACTTTCCTCCCCAAAAGCAGGTGTCTTTTAATTTCATGGCTGCTGTCCCCATCTGCAGTGATCATGGAGCCCAAGAAAGTAAAATCTGTCACTGCCTCCATATCTTCCCCTTCTATTTGCCAGGAGATGATGGGACCAGTGGCCATGATCTAAGTTTTTCTTTTTCTTTTTATGTTGAGTTTCAGACCATTTTTTGTGCTCTCCTCTTTCACCTTCATTATGAGGTTAATTCTTCCTCACTTTGTGCCATCAGAGTGGTATCATCTGCGTATCTGAGGTTTTTGATATTTCTTCCGGCAATCTTAATTCTGGCTTGGGATTCATCCAGTCCTGCCTTTCGCATGATGTATTCTGCATATAAGTTAAATAAGCAAAGAGACAATATACAGCCTTTCCCAATTTTGAACCAATCAGTTGTTCCATATCCAGTTCTAACTGTTACTTCCTGTCCCACATATAGATTTCTTGGGAGATAGATAAGGTGGTCAGGCACTCCCATTTCTTTAAGGACTTGACATAGTTTGTTGTGGTCCACACAGTCAAAGGCTTTTGCATAGTCAATGAAGCAGTGATCAGGGCCACAATCAGCTCTAGGTCTTGTTTTTGCTGACTATATAGAGCTTCTCCATCTTTGGCTGCAGAGAATATAATCAATCTGATTTCAGTGATGTCCATGTATAGAGTCACCTCTTGTGTTGTTGAGTGTTTGTGATGACCAACTTGTTCTCTTGATAAAACTCTATCAGCCTTTGCCCTGTTTCGTTTTGAACTCCAAGGCCAAACTTACATGTTGTTCTTTTTATCTCTTGACTCCCTACTTTAGCATTCCAGTCCCCTATAATGAGAAGAACATCTTTCTTTGGTGTCAGTTCTAGAAGGTGTTGTAAGTCTTCATAGAATTAGTCAATTTCAGCCTCTTCAGCATTGGTGGTTGGTGAAATCTAATAGGCATATGCAATATGAAGCAAATGTGAGGCAAATTTGGGTTTTATGTCTGAGGTGAAATATCTGAATAAAGTTTAGGGAATCTAGGGAAGTTTAAATAAAACTTTGTTCTGCATTTCCTTAAGCTGTTGCAAGATTTAGGCTGTGGCTACACTGTGAAGATGAATGAGAGTGAATGAGGTTAGTGGTAGCTTGGTCAAAGTCTATTTTATGCCTTTATTCAGATTATGTCACCACATGGAGACTATTGTTTTTGTGCCAGTGGCCACATTGGCCCCCAGTCCAATGGGGCTAGAGCCAACAGCCCCTTCCTTTGAACTTGCCCTCTGCCAATCCTCAGCTCTCCTTTTATGGTCCATTGTAAAGCCAGTGGATGTTTAAGTGTTACATAGAACTACAGAAAAGGGATAGCTTTCCAAAGTTCTTAATAACATACAAACATATACAGTACATACATACTGTAGAAAAACAGTAGCTTGTTGTGGTTTGTAGTTGTTTCTCTTTTGTATTGATTTTTATCTCTTTTTTTTGTCTATTTCATATTGATTTTTATCTCTTTTTTAGTGCTAAACTGATGTATCAAAGCAATGGTAAGGTGAACTAGTAGTAAACTCAGTTTGTTTTTGAAGAATTTGGAGTGGTGACAGAGAAAGACCACAGGGTGTGGGTGTACCCACATCCAAAACATCATGTTCAGCTTAGCATGTCACCAGAATACCAACCAGAGTCACACCCTCACCCTTTTGGACAATGAAACATCTGATCACATGAGGAAAATGTCATTGGAATCACTTTGGCTTAAAAAAAAATAGAATCCCGCAGTAGCAGGCAAAAAAATAACTTCTGCCTCTGAGGCAAAAATGGCTAGGCTGATTTGCATTGGCCTTTGTACCATGTGATAAGTTTTTAAAAGTCCAAATCCATCCATTTTCTACTTCCACAGCAAATCCCTTTTGGTTTCCCAATTTTAGGCCTGCCATTTGGTTGTTCCTCTAACTTTCTATGCCTGTTCCAAATTTGTAGATAATGGCAACATTAAAAAAAGGGGGGGGGGAGAAAAGACCTACGGGCAAAACTGAAGTTCCTTCTGCACACAGTAAACAAAAGGGGCAGCGGGTGGGTGGGTGAGTGGGGGAACACAACGGTCTTTCACCTGCTGGCCATTACCATTCAGCCGGTGCAAATGGCTATGCAAAGTAAGCTGCATAAGTGCCTTTCAGCTCAGGGAAATGCACAGAAATTTATTGCAGGACCAGCTGGTGATGTTGTAAACGCAGGCTCTCCAAAATGTAATTGGAAACACTGCACAAAGCCCCAACACATTACACGAGACTGCACAGATTGTCACTGTGCCCTAGATAGTCATTGCTAGCACACATACATATAGGGGTCTCAGTGAGCAACAGGATGCCTCACGGCTTTCAATGGCCTCTGTCAGCCATCCAAAAAGGGAACAGACAGAGTGAGACACATGTTGGAGCCTAACTTGCTTCATGCAGCCTCTGGTCCAAATCTGCCGAACACTGCTTCCAGCACAAAACCATTTTGAAGTTAAGCTTCTTGCTTGCACAAAATATTAAAATATGAAGAACATTTTGTGGTGCATTTTTGAGTGTTTTTTTGGGGGGGGTCTTGAACATGCTCAGAAACTAATCTTCTTTTGGAGGGGAGATCCAGACCCTTTAATTAATGGCAAAACATGTTTCTGAAAATACATGTGGCTATTTATTTTTCTTCCAACTGCATTTCACACATACCCTAATTCAGATATTTGCAGAGCTTAGAAAATTTTGTGTGTGCTTTGTTGCTTTTGTTTTGTTTTTTGATTGCAGCTCCCAGAACCCCAGGCAGTGCGATCACTGGCCACTCAGGCCAGGCAATTCTGGAAGGTGGAGTCCAAAAAAGCCAACTTTTCCCATTTGCTAGGGATATTTCACAGAAAATTTTATAGCACTTTTCATCACTTCATTATGTATGTGATACAAACTTTTGTGAATCACTACTTGCAGAGGGTCCCATGAGTCTCTTTCCTGGAAAGACAGGTATGTCTGCAAATTAATTTCCGCATAGGCACTGAATTCAACAAGCAGTCCTCTTTGGAAAAAAAAATATTTTAGCAGAGAAAACCTTTGAATTTGTGGAAGAGGCGAGACGTATCTAAGAGGGAGGGGAGTATTGAAAGGGCTTTTCCTTGGCGACTGACTGACTAGGAGACAATAAATGGTGTGGTTTACATTTTGTTGCTTCTCAGTCTGTTTTTCATAATGCTTTTACTGAACATCTTTAACATAATGTTATTTCAATAATTTTCTGTTTTTAGCTTTAAATTGTGTAATTTACTGTTTTTAGGTTTTAATGATGTAAGCTGCCTTAGGTCCTTTTTTAGGGGAAAGGTGGGGCAAAAATATTTTAAATAAATAATGTATGCTAGATGATACAATGAGTAAAACACATACATAGGAATTTTAACAACAGCCATGCAATTTCACGATAAGGTTGCTCATATGTTGTCTGATTTAGATTTTTAAGTTATACGATCAACCTCTGAGCTACCCCTGGGCTAATACATAGACGGCAGAATTAATATCCCATATTAGAACTGCGTCTAATTTTGAGGCACAGTTCTCAGCTGAAAAAATGGAGCAAAATACAAACTGTAGGATAAAGTATGTAAAATTGTACATTTTAGAATAAGATACGCATACATAAACACAGGCAGTGACTAGATATTTGAAGCCTCTGTGAGCTGAGGTACACAATCAACAGTTTTACATACAGTGTTCCAGAGACAGACAGACAGACAGACAGACAGACAGACAGACAGACAGATGCCATGTTAACCAGCTGCTTACTAGGTTCTCCAGGGGTAGGAGATGGAAGGTACATCTTTCTTGGGTGGATTTGATTTAAATTGATTTAAATCACATTTTATATCATGATTTAAATATTTAAAATTTGATGTTTTAATGCTTTAAATAAAAAATCATTTTTAAATTTTAAATTGCGATTTAAAACAATTGGATTTTTAAAAAATCATTGATTTTATCCACTCTACATCTTTCTAAGAACATTTTATATAATGAGGTCCTTTGTTGAAAGGTAGGAGAAGAATATTAATCTTCAAGTCATATGTATTATATGTTCCCAGTGAAATTGTGTCCTCCTTCCTTTGCTCCCAAAGATTCATTATGTTAGCGCACACCACAGAAACTCCTCTAAATGCCATGCTACCAACCTTATACCTTCATAAACCTGTGAGATGACAATATTAGAATTGTAGCTGTTAAAATTTAATATCTGCTTGAGCTTATTTTAATTTTTTGCCATATGTATAACACTGTTTGTTCAAATAAATTACGTTGCAGACTAAATGTTCAAATGCCATTACATTATCATTAAAGTCAACATTCTCAGCAATATGCATTTATGAAGGCAATGAGACTTAATATGAACCCTTAATAATGATGGAGATTGTTTTAGGGGCCTAGAGTCCATTAAAAAGAAAAGCTTATAAATGTCTAAAGCAGCTATCAACTAGGCCTTTGCAAATGTGTGAGAAAAGGATGATCTTTCTTACAGAGCAGCTCTAAAATCCTGTAGCAAGTGCTTCATTTTACTTCCATCAGGCCCAACATGATGGCTGCTGAAGAATCCCTTCCATTAGATTGACTAGCTGCCACAATACTATATGCAAGCAACAGATTTATGGTCTATCGAGATGTTACAGCTCTTTTGCAAATCCTAGTTGATAGCTGTTTTAGCTACATCTTGGGCCAGTAGCACAGGACTCAGTCACACAAACCAGGTTCCCCAGTGCTTGCTTCTTGCATGAAGAGTTGCTGCTGCAATGTCAAGGTGACTATATGAACCAGGCCTCAAAAAGGGGAAGCATCAGAAATTTCTCCTATTCTTTAGGATATATCCAATGTATCATTTGATGCAAATCAACTACCCTTGATGCACCTTAACCACTGTTGTATCCTCAAACAAGTGATGTAAGAATACTTTCCACACTTTCTAATTTTTCACTAAAGGCTTCAAGTGGAGGGTTGGTAAGAAGGAATTTTAGAATCAGTTAAAGATTTTAAGAACAGAAGAACTGGCTAGTAATTGCTCTAAAATAAAAGGTTGGTGTGTGCTTGTGTGTTATGTTGTGAGTTCCATAATTCCAAACAAGACCAAGGGAATAAATGATGGGCAGACACATAGATCTGCTTTTTGGTGAAAACTGAGTAGCTCTGGATGGGACCATAACTAAACTGTTCTGAGGAAGAGTGATATCAAATGGTAATTCTTGAGTCTTTGAAACAGAAAACCAGCCTCTAAATATTTCTTTATAATATTACTTAACAGAGTCTCCAGGGTAAATGAGGCTACATATCTCTAAGGATGTAGTAGGGAAACAGCTGATAAGCAAAGTACCAAAAAAGGCCACTGCTTTTTCTATAAAGTTCAGATCAGTAATCACACCATAAATGGTGGAGAGCATTTCTGATTAAAGGGGGAAAACCTCTTCAGTTGATGATTATGGCTGGTCCGTGCCTCAGAGTTCACCCATCCTTCTTTCTTCTTTCCCTTCCTTTCTTGACTCATGTTACTTATTCACTTGCATCTATGTGCAGTATATTTTAGGCACTTTTCAAAAAGATAGACGACCACAGTGATAATAGGAGTGTCAGGCTTGCTTAACCCAATTCAAATGAACATAAATACATTTAATAGCAGAGACTACAATATATATACTTGTCCCATAAGATTATGATAATGTGATGAGTTGGATGTATATCCTGTCTTTCTCCACATAGTGTACACAGCTCTCCTCCAGCTTTTACTCTTACAAGAACCCTGCGAGGTGGATCAGGCAATGAGAGAATAAAGTGGCTTAAGTTCACACTGTGAGTTTCAGAGCAGAGATTTGAACCTAGCTATTATTCCGTGTCCCAGTTCAACACTTTAACTATTACATCACAGTAGTTGTGCGATGCATCCTCCTCATCTGCTGAGAGGAAAATAAGGATGCCTTTTTTAGAACCTGGGTTGAAGAATGCATGAGTATTAAAAAGTGAGTCAGGGATGGGGTCCTGCTCACTGGTCCAAATCCAATACTCCAGTGTGAGCCCTTCATTCTTTTATCTCCCAGAAATGAACCGAGATCTACTACTTTTCAATCAAATGTATCATATTATTTGGGATCCCAAGAGTGGCCTCCAAGGGAGCACATGAACACTGGAGATAGTGCTAGAATGCACACCCTGTCCCTATATGTACTTTTTGCTCTGATATGTTGTTCAGAACTCCTAAAAGGCATTTTAGTGAGGCCTGAGAAAGACTGATAGACTCACAGAAATTCTTTTGGATCCCACTGAAAATCCTGATAACTCAGTAAATTTTAGTTTTTAACTGAACAAACAGCAGACATGGAACTCTTTAACTATATACAGTACTAATATATACATAGCTAGCTGGTGGTACCAAGAGTGTAGTCAGAACAGGGAAATGTGCACTCCACATTTTGTACTATAAAGCATATATTGCACTATATTGAAGGGACCCAAGAGGCAACCCCTCCTCAAGAGCAACAGCAGCAATCAACCAATTATAGTTCAAAGAGGATGGGAATTGCTAATGGACACCATGTGCTTAGAGGCCACAGAAGATGGATGGATGGATGGATGGATGGATGGATGGATGGATGGATGGATGGATGGATAGATGGATGGATGGATGGATGGATGGATGGATGGATGGATAAGGCTAGAACTCTAAACAGGAGCACTTCACAATGCAAGTTAACTTACTTGAACTTTCAAAATATAGAAATCTGAGGATTCTAGAGAGGCACTTCGTTAAAAGGAAGAGATTCACAGTGATAAAGCACACACTTGGATGAATAAGATCTCAGATTCCATTGACTTTATAATCCTTCCAGAATCTCAGAAAGCAAGAGCTTAGGAACACCTCTTCTGCCAGATAGAGTTAAAAAGAGTTAGCTATAGAGCTCTAAGTTAGTAGTAGAAAGTATTGGGGAAACATGTATGGAAATAATTGAGAAAACATTGGGGGCAGAGAGAAAATGACCAACTACCATACTTATCAATTAGGCCTGGTCTTACGAGTACCTGCATAGTCCTCTTCTGTTCTGTGCAAGATTTGATCAATGAGTAGGACCTTGTTTTTTGCTTCTGTTTATTTCAAGGTTGGTGTCAAATGTGTCCTTAGTGGAAGCCCAACACACAGGGTGGATAAAATCACATGTAATTGAAATGATTATGTGCAATCTTAGAAACTTTAGAGGTAGGAAGTAGGAACCTTAGCAGCAAAAGAAGTTCCACTAGCATTATAGGAAGAATTTTCCGTACCATTCTGAAAATACAGAATAGTACTTCAGAATTATTTCAGAATGGTATTTCAGAATTACTTCCAGAATTATCTCCAGAATTATTTCGCATATACAGAATGGTATATGTGAAATAATTCTGGTGTTGACTTTATTAGGAAGGGAAGATAAATGTTTCCTCCTTGCATGTCACATTGCCAGTAAAGATCACCCTGCAATTTCAACACAGAGAGACATTCCTTTCATAATTTGAAGTAAAAGCTATGTATTTAATGCCAGGAACTGAATGATATTAGTAATGCAATGTGAAGCTGAAGCAAGAATGCCCGTTTCATGTTTAAATGCTTCAGAGCAGAATTGAGAGGGGACACCCCATGCTACTTACGTTCACAGCTACCTTGAGTACCCACTGGCACCTTTGCGGCCTCCTTCATACCATCTGCACAGATTAAATTTATCAGACTGTGGGAGCTTTTTGATTTTACAATCAAACCTGAAACACTTTTTTCAAAGCCTCATACAACCCACCCCACTTTGGGGCAGACAGAAAAGCAAACCCCCATCCTTAACAGAAACAGAGGTGTCCCACATCTGCCAGCTTCTCATATCCTATAAGCCCTTGCAATTTTGGCAATTTTAAACAAACTTGCTTGTCAAGAGTCTGCGGCATCTACAAATCTTTGCTTCTGCAACACTGGTGGCTATGTTTTGATCAATTCTCCTACTCCCTGGGTATATTACTTTTTTAAAGCTTGCTATTAATTTTAATGAAAATGATTGAAAATGATATCCACTGAATGTTTTGGACATTTTCCAACCAGTGCTAATACTTAATTGCAATGTGCCTCGGGCACTTAACATATATTAGCCTCATACTCAGGGTTGTTTAGCTTTGCATAGGATGAAGGGAAATTGTAAATAACCGCATGCCTTTGGGCAATGAGGCCGTGTGGTGCGAATCGAAGGTTAATGAAAATGACCTTTTGTGTAAAAAATGTTAGCGCCAAATGTAAAAAGAAGAGCTTGTCACTCTCAATAAATAAATAACATTTTAACAAGCATATTTGTTATTTCCTCCAACCTCTGCCTTACCATCCAGCTTTTTGGAGGGGGACACTGCACAAAAATGTCCATCTGCCTATCTCTGTCCACCCTCCAAATGTTTTGTTTCTATTAAATGTTAGCTTCAAATATTTGAACCATTAAGATTTGGCAGACAAAGCAATAAGTAGGTCTTAAGTAAAATCAGTGAGAGATTATTGGAAGAATTTTAAGAAACAACTAAAAACATCTGTATTCCAGTAGATTTTTCAAACTATGCCATCTACGGAGCCCATTGAAACTGAAGCGGATAATGTCATTGATTACTGCCACTTTAAATGCTTTGATATTTTAGAATGCATTTAATACTGTTTGGTATTGTTATATTTTATTTTATAGTTGAGTTGCATCCCTCTCCTTAACAGTAGTTTTTGTGTGTGTTGTGAACTTCCCACAGTGGCCAATGGCCAGGTGGGTGGTAAGTAAATAAATGAATGAATGAATGACTGAACGAACAAACGAATGAATAAATAAATAAATAACTCAACTCTAGGTCTGTTTTCCCCCGTTTCTTGAAGGCATTAACTTTTATTCATAAGGTTCTCCATATGTTCTCCAGAGTGTGTTCCAGCCACATCTAAATTCAGAGAAAATACTCACACCCAGCTTTGATTGGAACAGAACTCCATTCATGGTCAACCAGACAAAAGTGCCAGAATGTATTATGCCATATTACAACAGGATGTTTTCCCTCTTCTTATCAGAACAGTCCAACTGCAACGGGAGGGCCACATGTTCCATACCCTAGTACTAAAAATATCTGAGTGATAAAAACACCTTTTGGAAGAACTGCTGTATAGCTCAGTGGTTCAGGCATCTGGCTGTGGAGCCAGAGGTTGGGAATTCGATTCCTCACTGTGCCTTCTTGAAGGGACTGGGCTTGATCATTAGAGTCTCTTCCAGCTCTGCATTTCTAAGATGATTGTTATGTCTTGAGAACCCAAGAATGAGGCCAGTGAGCAAGTGAAAGAACACCTCAGCATTGTGGCATTGTGTGTTGGTGCTAAAGGCCGAACTAGAATTCAGTTTCTGTTAAAGAGTGGAAGACCTGGGAGTGGGTGGTGTAAGATTATTATAAGCAGTAGAGAACTAGGAGGGAACTGCTTTGCCTACTTAAACAGCTGGTTTCTCTCTGCAACCTTATTATCCCTGCTGCTTTTTGCCCAATTATCTACTCTTTGAAATAAGTGGGGGCGGGGCTTCCACTGACATCAAAAGGCCATACTGCGGGTGATGTCCATTATGGTTATTCATCAAAGCAGGCCGAAGAGATATCAGCTCTGCAAGATCAGTTCCAGAGACCGAGATAAGGAACTGCTTATCAGAAGCAAGGTCTAGGATGCATGCCATAAATAACAAAGGGGGGAAAATGTATTATTTAAATAAAATAGCCAACATCTAGAAACAAACAATGTCCTAAGCCAATGTTTCCCAAAGGGTGTGGCGCAACACCTAGGGGTGTTGTGAAACATGGCCGGAAGCACCTCCCGTTCCTTCTTCAGTTCCAAAGTTTATTACTCAAGCTAAGCTCCCCCATCCCTTCCCCCCTCCTTTACTCAAAGTATTGCATTGGAGGAGCTGCGGCCAGTGGCCAGTAAGTTAAGGGAGCCACAAGTCAAATATGTTTGGGAACCAGTGCCCTAAACTAACTGCAGTTATATACCCAGTTGATATTTGCATGTCTCATTGCTTATACTCAGACTTATCCAGAACCAGATTATTGGTGCCTCAACATCAATGTTGTCTTCACTACCTGGCAATGGATCTCCAAAGCTTCAGGCAAGGCCCAGTCCTTGCCCCATTGTCACCCCTTATCTAACAACTTTAAATAAGGACATTGTCATGGTCAGATCTTTTAACAGACATGATGGTGACTGAATGACAGAAAAAGAGGTTTTGATCTGCCTTTTTAAGTGAACTGATTTGCCATGGATGAATATGTGAATTTCACCATATTTACCTTTCATATGAGGCCATTCCCTCACAAAGTACAGCAGTTAAGTTGCTAGCTGGTTTAAAGTATCAAGATCTCATTACCTTGAAACTGAAAAAAAACTGCAGTGATTGCCACTTCTTTTCTGGGCCTAACTCAAGACATTGGCTTTTTTCTTTAAATGATGTATCTGGCTATCTAAGGGCATAACTACGTTGGAGAACAGTTCAACTTTACTGCAATTTGATTCACAGCTTGTAATATTTCAGAAATCACAACCAGTACTCACAGAAGGACTGAGGACTTATTTGGGAGTAAATTGTTCATACTCATTGTGATGGAAGTTATGTAACTATGTGGGGAAAAGCTTGTTTGAATCACTTGAAAAAAGCAGAAGCTCCACAACAGCAGAGGAAGGGGAAAAGCTGCTTTGTGGGGAAAGGGGACTGGGTTGATTCGAATCAAACAGACTGTGTCAAACAGTCTGTTTTTTTTAAAAAGCTCCAATTTATAACGACACAACCATGTAGTAGCAGTTTAAGCTCTAAACAGTTTGGGATCTCCATACATGATAGAACCTGTCCGTGCATCTCAGGCCAGGTGGCGGAGGAGGTCTGAAAGAAGTGGTTGCTAGTTCATTTTGGAATAAATCGCTGCCTGAGGTTCAACTGCTCCCCTTGGAGATCTTCAAGAAATATCTTAAAACATTTCTCTTTTCGCAGACCTTTTAAATTATGCCATCATTTGAATGCTCTTGCTTTGAGTTTAACACCCATAGCCATCTGATTTAGTCTTATTGTTTATTGTTTTCCTTTTTTTAGTTATTGATACTGTTCTTGTACACTGCCCTGAGTGACCATTTGGTCAAATGGGCAGTCCAGAATTCTAAAAATTTAAATCAATCAATCAATCAATCAATCAATCAATCAATCAATCAATCAATCAATCAATCAATCAATCAATCAATCAATCAATAATGATTTGCCTCTCTTGCTATGAACCTGTCTGGATTTATTCTCTAGAATACCACCAGCAGCAGACATTTGTATGATGAAATGTGGGAAAGGGTTTTTGCCTTGCATTGCTCCCAGGTTGTGCAAGTGATCAATTCCCACTCTCTGTCCTCTTATGAATGGAAGATACACCTCTTTAGACTTTTCAGCTGGCATTTATTAATTTCGAGTTAAAACTATTTAAATGATTTTACTGCTAAAATTATTTTAAGTGACCTTTCCAGCTGCCTTGAGTGCTTTTAAAAAAACAGATGTTTAAATCAATCAATTGTAATTGTACACACACAAAAACGAATATAAAGCTGCAAGTAAAAATGCATATAATAATCATGCACATATAAGGGAAATTTTAATAACTGACAGAGACTGGAAACAGACCCATTCTTCTCTCCTAAGGAGCTCTATTGCCATATATTACATCATAATTGTGAGGAATGTACTGGTACAGTTCAACTACTCTTTGTCCTTTGATGGACACGCTTGGACCATAGATGTTTTTATACCTACGTGGAAAAGGCCTGATAATAAAGTTAGAAATCTTAAAAGCAGGCAAGTCCTTGACAATACCTGGCCCAAAGTAATCTAGTACTGGAGATACATTACTGTCACCATTCCCAAGTCTAGGCGATCTAGAAGGAAGTCAGAAAGGTGTTGCTGTAATAAAGGAAAACTTTAATTGGATAAATGTCAAAATGAAAATATTAAATTGCTAGATACTGTCAATGACTGTTACCTGGAACAGACTGACATAGAACTTACAAATGGGTGTGTAAATCATTAGTGGTCCTGCCCAGAATCATGAGTATGGTTGACCCAACTAGAATCAGTAACCACAAGGCTATTGGATTTAATGTATGTGCCCATGAGAAAGTTTGATGAACTCCAACTTATTTATCTTTGACTTCAAAAGAAGAACATTTTGAGAATGCAGGCATTGTTAAAAGCAAGTAGGAAGGAAAGCATCCAATCTTTTCAAAATTCTCAGGGATTACTCAGAAACACAGTAGAAAATTGTCTAGAATTGTCTAAAGCCACAGAAAGGTAGTACAAAGTCCAGGAGGTCAACCACTGCAGGGCTTTCATAAACTGGATTTCTTATTCTAATGAGGCAAACAAAACAGAACATAAATTTATACAAACAAAATTCAACCAGAAAAGAAAGATTGATAGACTGGATTTTGAAAATCTGGTGTCAAAAGCAGTAATAAAGAATTATTGAAATAGAGCAGGAGCAGGAAAATAGCTAGGGAGGCAATTGGGATTAAAGAAGGACTATACATTGCACATATGTTTAATGATTGATTTGTGTTTTTATGTGTTACGAGAATGGGATATGTAGTCCTAAGATTGTCCCAATAGCATCCATCTTGATTTAATGTCTGTGTCTGTGGTAGGAAAATTTTACATGCTGTGTCAGAGAAGCTTCGTTCTCTGGTTATTTAGTTGCTAAGGAGAGCCAGAGAGTTACATTCCTGGTAGTCATAATAATTCTGCTACAAAACATGATAACAACTCAAGCTCCCATGAGAAAGTTAGGCAGGACAAAAAGACCCAGGAGGGGGTGTTCCTTATGAGGCATCCTGGGAAGAAGAAGGAAGTTGGTAGAAGTTGGAAGAAGATGGGGTTTTGACTGAGAAAGGACAGACATGTGCTTTTTCCCAAAATGGATTATAATTTTTGAATGGAGCCTTTTTGCCAACATGGACTAATGGATTACAACTGGATTTTACCTTACCTGTTGGACTATGGACTGTGAAATCTCAGGATACGTAAGAATAACTACGCTTATGCATATCCTAGTTTAGAATGCATTTCTTGTTTTATTTTTATAGCTGGAGTAGTGGGGGCGATCTGTCAGCCTTGATACGAAAATGTTTCTAACTGAAATGCTTTACTATAATTTGAATTCTTTTCTGAACCATATGTCTTAATAAAGCAGTAATGTTTTGGAATTGCATGCATTGGTTTCTTGAACAGACTAACCTATCTAATTGGCCATGTGTATTTGCTACCATATAGAGCCCAGATTTGCCTGAGTGTAAACTCATGGATTGTCTGTGTTTCTTGTTTTTACTTAACAAAGGGGATGGACTTGAGGAAGGAAAATTAGTGCAGGGCCTGGCTGAGATCTAGGGCTCGGCTTAGCTCATAAGGACTAATTTTCTGGAATCTCTCCTTCTCCGGCTTCCCCTTAATCTCCTTGGAGATGGGGGATTGCTTACAATCTTCACTGTTCAATACACAGGATAGATATCCATGTCTGCATTGACATTTCCAGGAAGAAAAAAAAAATAAAGGGCTGTGACAAAGAGAGGAAGTGGTATTCCTAATTCTCTTCCAACCTCTCCAACTGTCATTCTGACTCCGCCCCTCCTGCTCTATCCTCTGATTGACATGCAGGAATGATGTCATCTTTTGGGTTCTGCTACAGTTATCATGACAAAAGTACACTACACCATCAGGAGAGTTTGCTTTTATTTTTTTATTTTATTTTATTTTTACTACCTTTGTGTTGCCAAGGTTTTTTCTCCCTCCCCCCCCCCCAAATGTTCACAATAAATATTCTGAACATTTTGTCTTCAACTGTTTGGAGTCTCTCCCACTTTTAAGTTTGCTAATAATGTAAGTGTATGGGTGTGTCACCGGAGACCAAGACCATCCACACTCTTGTATTCCCAATCACCATGTGTGGGTGTGAAAGCTGGACAGCCAAGAAAGCTGACAAGAAAAAAAATTCATTTGAAATGTGGTGCTGGTGGAGAGCTTTTTGGATACCCTGGACTGCCAGAAAGACAAACAAGTGGGTACTAAAAAAAACCAAACCTAATCTATCTCTGGATGAAAAAATATTGAAATTAAGGCTGTTCTACTTTGGGCACATCATGGGAAACCAGGATTCCATGAGGGGAAAAAAACTCAACAATGCCAGGAAAGGTGGAAGGCAGCAGGAAAAGAGGAAGACCAAATACAAGATGGACTATCTCCCCAAAATAACCACGAGCTTTACAATAGCTGAACAAGGCAGATGAGGATGGGACATTTTGGAGACTGCTTATTTATGGGGTCACTATGGGTCGGAGGCAACTTGATGGTGCATATCAATAACAAACAGTGGGTTTGTTTGTTTTTTGTAACTGCTATGTTCTGGCTAAGAGATGCTGGACAAAAATCTACTACAAATAGAATGGAACACTGAATTCTCCACTTGAAGTGCCATTCTAGAAAGGACAGAGCAGTGCATTATGTCCGTCACCAACCAGTGATGGACATAACCCAGTCAGGGGGATCATGTGACTGAGCTACTGGCAACTGATGACAACCCAGACTCCTCTAGCCCAGCGGTCCCCAACCTTGAGTAACCCAAATATTCTTTGACTGCAGCTTCAAGAAACCCTAGCAGCACAGCTGTTGATGAAGGTTTCTGGGAATTTCAGTCCAAGATTACCCATCGTTGGGAACCAATGTTCTAGCTCCTTCCCTTCAGTTCTTCTTTCACAGTCTTCATGAAGAATCATAAATGAGTAATGGGGGTTGGGCAATGCACAACAGATCAGGAAATTCAGTATCCTGGTGACTCCTATGAGAGGGCATTAAAAATTGAGGTACTGTATAACAAGCATTTCCAGCTTGAGTAAACATATATTTTGTCTCCTCTGGGGGAAACCTACCAAACATGTCCATCCCTTATACAGAGAACAATCAGCACGTGTAATTTGTGTTGATGTGTCTAGCGTCTGATAGCTTTGGAGTGAATATCACAGGTTCATGCAATTGTGTACAGTTGAAGATAAATTTTGTATCTCAAAATAAGAGACATTTGGAATCCCTTGACTTCTTTCAGACTGGAAGATGTTAGATTTTATAACTGGATACTTTATACCAAAGTTCCACATGGAAGTAATACAATGTTAAATGTCAAATTTTCATAATGCCACCATTTTAAAGCTTAGTCATGCAGAGAGACAGCCAACAAAACTGTGGTGCCTGAGGCAGAAAAGACAAATAGTGTTGTCTTCCCTCTCTGCCCAACCTAGCATGCTGGCAAAATAAAATAATGAACTAAATAATTGACAAATTTCTGTCCTTTAATGTTATCCTCATATGCCATCCTTATTCTGTTTAGCGGTAGAACCAGCAGTATGGATATGGCATCCTGTTCTGCTTATTATTAAGGTTAAAATATTTGTGTGGAGGAGAGAGACTGTGTTTCTGTGTGACACTGCGTAGGTGGGAAGAGGTGAAAAGAGAGAGAGAGAGGCAAAAAAAAATTGAAAACATCACCATTTATTCCCTGGAAAGGGATAGAAACAAAACAAATATATTGCTCCTATGACCTGCAGTATTATCATTGCCCATTTATCCTCCGATCATTAAAAGATTCAATTATTCAAAAAACCTCCAGTTTATTAATGTGGGATATTGTGTTTCTATCATGTGAACTACCATTTGCGCTTGTCAAAAAATAGCCCTTACAATTGTTTTTGGTTTGGGTGAGAAGTGGTTAATTGATGGGGAAAAAAAGGACTTGGCTTCTAGGATTTCCCCTCTTTGGTATCTCTTTGTGAATGATAGTGAGCAGAAGAGGTTATCCAGTAGGTCATCTTCATTGCTGCCATCGGCATTGTCAACATTCAAGCTGCCCTTTGCTATGTAAAGCTTGGTGTTCTTTTTCCTGCTGGCAATGCTGGCATGATATTTTGCAGCAGTATCAGCCCATTTCCTGGCATTTTGAATCATGGATAGAGAACAACAGTATCTCACATTCATAAGATGGAATTTTTTTCCCCAAGAACTGAATTATCTGGCTTTTAAAAAATTGAAGTTTAAAAATACAAACAAGATACAAACCAGTTTCAACAGAAATTTCCCTCATGTAGAATGACAGAGGATCCCAGAAGATGAGCAACTGATCTGTATTAAGGTTGCCAGGAGAGGAAAGCCACAAGAACAGCTGTGATGTATCCAACCATTCTCTTTCAAGATAAACAGACTGGTATTTTTATTTGATCTGAGCTATTTTAAATCTGGGGACATTTAGGGTCACCTATTTCTGAAAAAGGGATCACTTTATGTTTAAAAAATCGTAACTCGAAAACGCTTTGCCCAAACATCCCAAAATTTGGCACACAGCAAGAGCAGACTGCTACAAATTTGGTGTTGATGTGAAGCCCAGTTTCAAAGTTACATTTTTGGGGGGTTTGGGCTGCCCCCATTTTCAGATTTGCCTTATAGGATGTTGATCTGCACTGCCAGCACAAGCTATGCTGCAACAATTCCTTGTTCAGTCATCAGATCTGATACAGTGGTGCCTCGGTTAACGAGCGCTCCATTTAGCAATGAAATTGCTTTGTGATGAACTTGGGGGAATTTCGCTTTGCGATGATCGGTTCCCGAAGCAGGGAACCGATCATCGCAAAGCAACCATTTTTGCACAGCTGATCAGCGGTTTCAAAATGGCTGCTGGGTAAACAAAATGGCCGTCCGCTGTTTTCTGGGACGGATTCCTCCCTTAAAAGGCACCGAAAATGGCCGCGCTATGGAGGATCTTCACTGAACTGTGCGTTTAAGCCCCTAGGAACGCATTAATCAGGTGTTAATGTGTTTCTATGGGCTTTTTAATATCGCATAGCGACGTTTTCGTTCAACAGCTATTTTTGTGGAACGAATTAACGTCGCAATGTGAGGCACCACTGTATATCCCTTTCAACATTAGGGACTCGTGAAGTATTTCTTTTAAACTAGTGAAGATTTAAAACACACATTAGAAAATCATTAATTATTATTTATTTAAAATATTTTTACCCCACCTTTCTCCTTGAAAAGGACCCAAGAGGGCTTATAACAATGAAAGACAATATTTAAAGTTGAAAACAATGAGAATACAATAGTATTTAACAACATTAAAGACAATGTTAAAGGCTAAGAACAATGAGTATAAAGAGGCATCTTACATCATTAAAAGGTAATATCGAAACTAGGAACATTAAGTAAGTATGGAAATGCCATTCTGAGAAACGGAAAAGACAAAAATGGAAAACACAAGCAGTACTAAAAATCAGTCTAAAAAGCTGTTTACTAAGGGAAGGCTTGCCTCAAGAGAAAGGTCTTTGCCTGCTTGTGGAAGGACAGCAGAGATGGGGCCAGGTTGGCCTCCTGTGGGAGGCAGTTCCAAAGTCTGGGAGCAGCAACAGAGAAGACCATCTCCCATGTCCTCATCAGGCACACATGTGAAGGTGTAGGGACTGAGAGAAAGGCCTCTTCTGATTATCTTAACATCCAAGCCAGCTCATAATGGGAGATACGGTATTTGAGATAACTTGGAGCCAGCTATAGAAGATGAACAACATGATGGTACTCAGAACACCTTTTGCAAAAGAGCTGTGTGAACAACTTCAGCATCAATGAATGTGGTAATTCCTGCTACTTCCCAATTTCATCTTTAATTATTCCAAGATATTTCATTTAAGACCATCTGCCCACCATGCCAGCAAATTTGCTGTCAACAGAGAGTTGGGCACCCTTACCAGTGGAGGGTGCTGCTGAAACCAGTCTTTTCTTTAAAGGCCAAATATTTGATTTGTCAATGAAGAGGATACTAAAAACTACCAAATTTTGTGGGCTTTTACCAGAAAAGGAGGGAGGCCACTTACAGTGCAGTCTTTCATGGATTAATTAGGTGAAAAAGTGCCACCTTCAAAGCCCTGCTGTGATTCGAGAGCTTTATTGAATAATTCAAACCAGAAGTGTATACTCATCTGTAAACAGAGCCTCCCCCACAAAAAAGTCCGAAAGGGAGGGAAGGGAATAAGTTACGTATGTCCATTATCAGCTAGCACAGCTGACGGATCCAAATCAAACACCTTTTGGGGGAATTGGAGGGGGTTTAGACATCTCCTATTCTGGCACCTACAGCCACTGACATACCTCCTACTAATAAATTTATGCCCTTGAACTTCCAAGAATGTAATGGAGGGCTCCAAGACAAGGGTAGCTTGTCAATTGAGTCCTCTCTCCTCTGCCCCACCAACATTTGGTGGGGAAGTCTCACTGTGTCCCAGTCCATGAGCCACACTTGTTCTAAAAGTAATTTTTCCTTGGCTGGTAGAGCTTTTTCTGTGAGCAGAATTCTGTCTTTCCAAGGCTACACCCTAGTTTCAGTTAACTCAAACATGAAACTCCATTCTCCATCTCTGCTGAATTAACTATATCTTGCTACATTAAGCTCCTCTATGGGATGGGATGTTTCAAAAGCAGGAGAGAAATCCCCCAGCTATCAGAAGACTCTTCCGGTCCCAACTGATATAAACCAGTTGATCATTTCTCATTCATACAGAGGAATCAGATTAAGGGTCACCAACATCCGTAAGCAAGTGAGGAAACTACAAGTAAGTTAAAAGTAGGTATACATGTGAAGTTCTCTACCAAGGCAGAAGTCTCTAGTGGTCTCCTGTAGACAAGGGGAAAGCAGGAAATACTGTGCACATATAAGGCAATAAGCCTTTGCAGAGTTCAGGTCAAAAGAGGTTAGGAAAGTTTCTGTTCTGCAAACTAGTTTTAAAAATAGACACAGTCAGCAGTAATTCCACCTGGAGCAGACTAGTAGTCACGCATATGAATTCTGAACCTACTTACAGGCTCAGTTCAAGAAAACAAATGACAATCTTAAGATTTAAATAGTCTGCCTCAACACCCAAATGCCTTTTTAAGTTTGTTTATTTCAATACTTGAATAATAGTCATGTGCCTTGTCAATTATAATTTACGGCAATTCTTTCCAGGGTGTTCTAGGTAGAGAATACAGAGAAGCAGTTTATCATTCCCTTCTTTTGGGGGCATCCTGGGACTGTGTAGCTTGTCAAAGGCCACAGAGCGGCTGGCTCTTCTCCCTAGAAGCACAGTGGGGAATTTAATTTCCAACCTAACTCACTGAGCCACCTAGCTAGTTTGTGCAATACTTAACCCAATACGAAAGTGTATTGCAAACTTTGTCTTGCGTAGGCTGCCTCTCAACAACCTGGTTTCCACTCATTTCTCAGATTAACAGAACTGTCCCACACAAATTAAATACTATATTTCCTTATCCTATCTGGTTTCTTTTCTGTTCCACCTATTTCTGCTCCACACATTTATTACCTCACCTTATTTTTCAAACAACATCTAATGCAATTTGAGGACTGTGGGTAAAACTGCTGAAATTACTTGACCAGTACTTTGGTGGGGCACATCACTGTATGTATGTATGTATGTATGTATGTATGTATGTATGTATGTATGTATGTATGTATGTATGTATGTATGTATGTATGTATGTATGTATGTATGTATGTATGTATGTATGTATGTATGTATGTATGCATGCATGCATGCATTTCCTCACCTTTCTCCTTAAAAAGGACACAAGGTGGCTTACATCATTAAAGTACAATATTTAAAGCTAAAAACAGTAAATATATAAGTACTAAAAAGAATCAAACAAATCCCACACTAAAAGACAGTAAACAAAAGCAACACCAAAACATATTTAAAGTCGTAAGGTACAACCTTCCATTTGAAGGCAGCCAGTCTCTAAGAGAAACCCTGCCTGAAGTGAAAGGTCTTCATCTGCTTGTAAAAGGTCAGCAAAGATAGGAACAACCCGGTCTTCTGTGGAAGGGAGTTCCAGAGTCTTGAAGCAGCAGCAGAGAAGGCCCTCTCCTATATCCCCATCATGACTCTCTACTGTTTTAACACTTTTTCAAAGGCCTCTCTATATTGGATTGCTGAGGTGGAAGAAAGGTAGAAAAGTGTTTGGGGATCAGTAGTATAGTTTGTTTAACAGGACTGTGACCTTAGGGTTGTGTCCACAAATATGTTTCTTCCTTAAGTTTAAAAATCTACAGATGCACAAGCCAGTATTTGTCACCTAGTTCTCCTTGCTAGACTTCAAGGTTCTTGTATGAAGCAAAATAACGCCTGCAAATCTGAAATCTGCCCACCCCTGCTTTATGGAAGCTAATTGTATTTGCTCCTTAATCCCTTGTGAATTTAGCATAAAGCCACTATAGTGACTTACCTCTCTTATGTAGAATATTTGGACCTTCCAAGTGCACATCTGACATTTTGTTCACTGCTTCAAACTTTGGGAATCAAGGAAAGATGGTCATATTGTAAAACTGAGTTGGGGAATCTGTGACCCTCCAGCTGTTGTTGGACTACAATTCCCATCAACCCCAGCCATGCTGGCCAATGGTAATGGATGATGACAGTGAAAGATCAACATCTGGGTAGTTGTAGGCTCCCCAACCCTGTTCTCCAGGTATTCGCCTGATATCAAGCCCTTTCATTCAGATGAGATTCACACATTCAGAACTTTCAGAGAAGCTATCTTTGTGTAAGGGCAGGAGCAAAAATATGCACAAGCTGCCTCCAAAGCAGTTTATCTGACAGAACAGAAGAACTAAACTCTTCTGAACAATTTGTGCTAGTTGATCATACTGTTGCAAAAATTAATGGTTTAAACACCTAATACTGTAGTCTAATTCCAATTACCCACAAGGTGGGAGAAAAAGAGAACACCCACCACAAAATTGCTTATTTAAATATATGTATTCTGTAGAATAAAGGAGTAGACATGGTTTAATACCCAAACAAAGGGTCTTCGGATTTACAGATGTGCACTAGTGTTTATATACCTTACTAATAACATATCATTGATTTTATCTGCCTTCCTCATCTGGCTAGTACTGTATAGCTGACTTTTACCCTAGCTGACCTCTGCCCTCTTTATTATGTCTAGGCTTCTCCTGCTTTGCTGTCTGATCTATAACCTTCCCGTGTCACCACGTTTTTGTTCTCCTTATTTCTTTTAACAACATATTCTACACATTCCTTATGTTAGTAAAAAGGTCAAGGCTTGATACTTATAAGTAGGGGGAGGATTTCAATGACATTTCACATTTTCTGTGCAACTTACATTTGACAAAGCCAGTTTTAATAATCTCAGAACAAGGATAAGTAAGGTCCCATGGTGTAGGTGATTACAAAACAAAGAGAAGGCAATTAGCCTTCAGAGAAATTACAAAGAAGAGTCGACCACAGATGTCTGAGCCAGCGGAGCTTAAAGCCAAGCCTTGAAAACTCTTTTTATTAATTTAGCACTATTGCACAGAATGTTGTGAGAATTCAGATAGGATACCGGTTACCTAATCACCACTAGGATTGGCTGGAGAAAGTCTTTGAATTTATGATCTAATTCTCTAACTCTAGGCAAAAAGGCAGAATGAGAGGTCACTCCGCCCGCTGGCAGCTGCTGCTTCTCTGCTGCTTCTCCTTAACAGATAACAACTAACAGCCTTCAGCAGGGTTTTCCCACACCATGGCAGGAGATCCTAACAAGGAGTCCAAGAAGGGTGGGAGCTTCTAAAAAAAGAAATTCTAAAAGCACAACTACAAATAATTCCAACAAGAAAAAAAGGGGGGAGGTGGCAAAAAAAAAAAAAAAAACAAGACCAGTGTGGCTTCACAAAAAGCTCCAGGAGGATCTGAAAACCAACAACAATAACAACAAAAAACCACCATGTACAGGAAATGGGAAGAAGGCCAGGCCAGGCCACCAAGGATGTGTACAGACAAGTAGCAAGAAAATGCAGGGAGTGCATTAGGACAGCAAAAGCTGAGAATGAGCCGAGGTTAGCTAGAGACACTAAAAGCAAAAAACAACCCCCCCCCCCCCCAAAAAAAACACCAAACACGCATTCTTCAGGTATGTGAGACAAAAGACATAGTGGCACAGCTACACAATGAAGATGGGAAAATGATAACAGAGGACAATGAAAAGGCACAGTTGCTTGACACGATCCCCAAGTGGCCCCTGCTTGTTTCACCAAACTAGGAGCTCACGATACATGCCCCTCAGCTGCCACCAGTTGATTTCATCAACAATACAGTGGTGCCACGCATAGCGAGGTTAATCCGTTCCGGATTAACCATCGCTATGGGGAAACATCGCTATATGGAAGGGAAAATGCCATAGGAATGCATTAAACTTAGTTTAATGCGTTCCAATGGCTTCTAAACTCACCGTTAAGCGATGTTTCCTCATCCGGCCGCCATTTTTGCACCCTCGGTAAGTGAGGGCAGGGCACGAAAACGCTGTGTGCGGCCATTTTGGGCGTCCGGCAGCCATTTTGGAACTGCAGAACAGCTGATTTTTAAAAATCGCTATGCGGAGATCGGTAAGCGAAACACTTACCGATCGTCGCAAAGCGATTTTTGGCCATAGAGAACATCTGTATGCGATCGCATTAGTGATCCCAAAAAACGGATCGCTATGCGAATTCGTCGTTAAACGGTGCGCTCGTTATGCGAGGCACCACTGTACCTATAATTAATGATAGATGTCCAGGCCATACAGTATGTCATTTTAAACGTACCAAATAGAAATTGTTTATTGATACAGGTGTTGACAGAGGAAGCAATGTTGTTAACCCTTAACAAACATCCTTCTTCATCCCTTCTCAACCACCACTTTCCTACCCAAACCCCACACCAAACTCTCTAACTCTCTCTCAAAACTCTCTATCTCCTCACTGAAACTCCCCCTCCTTCTGCTGAGTCTCTTATATCTCCTGACTCCGCACCTCCAGCATTCCCATTGGTCTATGCAGATAACATATGAATATTAATGATTTGGGCAGACACCACAGTGCTCAATTCCTATTGTAGTTCTGTCTTTCTCCATAAGACAGACTATGAACTTCCAAACAAATTGGAAGTATAAGTGGCAGGGGCAAGATTGCAGCTGGAGATAGATAAACAAATAGTCAAGGAATACCGTACAACCTTAAATGAGTTCCAGGGCTGGATGAACTGCATCTGAGAGTATTGAAGGAACTGACAGAAGAACTCTCAGAACCGCTATCCACTATTTTCTAGAAATCATGGGAAACGGGGGAGGTGCCAGAGGATTGGAGGAGGGCCAGTGTTGTCCCTCTCTTCAAAAAGGGCAAAAAAGAGGAACTGGGAACTACAGGCCAGTCAGCCTGACATCAATCCCAGACAAAATTCTGAAACAGTTCATAAAATGGTCATTGTGCAAGTACCTAGAAAACAGTGCAGTAATAACTAGAACCCAACACAGATTTGCCAAGAAAAAATCCTGCCAAACTTACTTGATCTTGTTTTTTGATCAGGTCACCTCCCTGATAGACAGAGAGACATTGACCTGGTGCTCTTCAATATTTTTTATTAATGATTTGGATGACTGCAAGGAATGCTCGTAAAATTTGCAGATGATACCAAATTGGGAGGAACAGCTAATACCCTAGAAATGCAAAATGACCTTGATAGGACGGAGCACTGAGCCGAAAGCAACAGAAGATAAGTCCTACACCTCAGAAAAAGAAAACAACTGCACAGTTACAAGATAGGGGATACCTGGCTCAGGAAAACTATGAGCGAGAAGGATCTTGAAATTGTTGTAGATCACAAGTTAAATATGAGCAAACAGAGTGATGTGGCTACAAAGAAAAGTCAATGCTATTTTAGGCTGCATTAATAGAAGTATAGTTTTCAAATCCTGCAAGGTGCTAGTCCCCCTCTATTCAGCACTGATTAGGCCTCACCTTGAGTATTGTGTCTAGTTCTGGACACCACACTTCAAGAAGGATGCTATCAAATGGGAACAAGTTCAGAGAAGCATGACAAGGATGATCAGAGGGCTGGAAACCAAGACTTACGATGAAAGGCTGAAAGAATTGGGCATGTTTAGCCTTGAGAAAAGAAGACAGAGGGGTGATATAATAGTACTTTTCAAATATTTGAAAGACTGTCATACAGTGGAGGGGCAAGATCTGTTCTCGATCATTCCAGAGTGCAGGGCATTCAACAATGGGCTCAAGTTAAAGGAACCAGATTTTGGCTGGATATCAGGAAAAACTTCCTAACTGTGAGAGCAGTACGACAGTGGAACCAGTTACCTCAGGAGTTGGTGCATGCTCCAACACTGGAGACATTGAAGAAAAACTTAGATAATTACCTAGCGGATATACTTTGATTGTACTCCTACATTGAGCAGGGGGTTGGACTTGATGGCCTTGTAGACCCCTTCCAACTTCACGTTTCTACGATATCTATGATTTAGTCCATTGTTTGGTCCACTGTGAGGACAGCTTGCTTGCTCCTTTTGCCGGCAATCAGACAACACCAACATATTTGCTAGGGTAAACTGACGTATAATCCCAAAGCCGTAACACAACCAACCAGACAAGCAAAACAGGCCATGCAGTACTTAATAAAACACAAATAAGATCTCAAAAGAATAGTAGAGAATATATTAAATATAGCCTATACCGTCTGCTCATCAGCACAAAGAGGAACAGCTATCTCATACACCACACATTTTAGCATTATTAAATGCAGATTCCAATGCATCGTCCACAGCATGACTGAGGAAGTAGTGTAGGCAGTGAAAAAAAATAATTCTTGGGTTCTGTTACCTCAGAGGTGAAATGTCATGTGGTGTTTTTTTTTTTTTTTTAAGAGGAATGAAATACAATGGCACAATATTTGACCACGGCTAGGGCTGTCTGGGGGATCCTGGGTGGTCTGTTACAAGAAAATACCACTTCCAAACCCTGGGCTGAATGCCCGGTAAGTTGGTGAAAGACAGCAGTCCAAGTGTGTCTCCTACAGGGGTGCTTCCCAACCTTGGGTAACCCAGGTGTTCTTCGATTGCAATTCCCAGAAGCCTTCATGACCAGCTGTACTGGCCAGGGATTCTGGGAACTGCAGTCCAAGAATACCTAGGTTACCCAAGGCAATGTCTTGTGGTTCAAATGACCAAGAATCAACTATCTGCATCTAAGAGAAAGTAGGTCACTCTCGATTTTTTTGTAACTCTATGTTCAATCTTTGACCTTCCATTCCGGTAGCAAACACTGTGCCGGTTTGTTTAAAGAGCCAGATGTTCTAATCATCTCAGCCCCACCCTCCGCTATACAAAACCGTTCCCCAAGCTCCGCCCCCTTTTGTTACAAGGAGTCAAACGGACCAACTTCCCCCCTTTCCTTCTCCGAACTCAGAGAAGTGGTAAGACCACGGATGAGGCGCATGCGCGGCACTAGCAGACAGTCGAGGGGCAGCGGCGGCGGCTGCTTCTGCGGCGCTCGCGCAGGTAGCCGCCCCGGCAGCTGCGGGACTCGCTGCAGCCCTACGCGGAGGGGGCGCGGTGCGGAAGGAGAGTGCTGCGTCTGCGGCGGCTGGCGAGGCCGGGCGGGCGGCTCACCTCAGCAGCTGGCGGAGAGATACGCCGACTTGGCCGCCAGCCAAGCCGAAGCACTGAGGCGGAGCGAGGAGCGGGAGCGACAGAGCCGGCGCTTGCTGGACGAGAACGCGCGGCTGAGGCTGGAGAACCGGCGCCTGCGCAGAGAAAACCGAAGCCTCTTCCGCCAGGTTTTGAAGCTTCAACACCAGCAGCAGCTGCAGGAGGCGGAAGTGGGGGCCGAGGGCGTGGTTTCCTCTAGAGAAGAGCCCGAGGGGCCGAGCGAGGTGAAAATCGCGCGAATTGGTGATGAAGACGGAAGCGGGGCGTTAATATAGTCTTTGCATCTCCCCAAACCAGATTCAAAAGGAAATGATTTTGTTTGTAGTAGGGGTATTCTTCCAACTGATGGGGTGAGGGAGAGGCCTGCCTTTTCCTAAAAGATCATCGTTGCTTTTGCAGAAACAGGGAACAGCGACTATGTCCCTCTGTGTCTAG
This sequence comes from Pogona vitticeps, assembly GCF_051106095.1. NCBI lineage: Eukaryota > Metazoa > Chordata > Lepidosauria > Squamata > Agamidae > Pogona > Pogona vitticeps. Next base: position 216,149,578 of record NC_135784.1, on the reverse strand, counting down.
TAGTAATGCCAAGAAAAGATGAAGGCAGCAGGAGAAGAGGAAGACCCAACTATGAGATCGATCGAGCTCTTCAAGGAACTTTTGAGTTTTCAAGAGCTGAACAGAACTGTTACCAATTAAAAGATTTTGAAGGTGACTCAGTTATAGGGTCGCTCTATGTCAAAGGTGACTTGATGGCACACAATGCCTTGCTTGGTTCTCTTTAATTAAGACGTCTGGGCTAGAAGACTGCTTCTGTCTGGTTATTTGCAATCCCCTCCTCTTCCCTCAGAAGCCTTTCATAATATAACAAGGCACCATGCTTGCAATGAATAGCATAATAAGGCGCGATGGGACACTTTCAGAGAGGATTAGATGTCAAGAGGTTGGTTGCCATCACTTTTGACAGAATGGAAGTTCCTGTGAATCAGTTAAACAAAACCCTTAGAACAACAAGAAATAGATCTTGTACATAAGAACAGGTGGCTGTTCACTGAATTTGAAGGGTAATCATGTACAGTTAACAATTTTTTCCAAAGCTCATGTAAAATTTATTGATGAAACACTGGATTTCCACTGACAGTTGTATGTAGATGACTGTTTTGTGTATTAATTGCCTACTTTCTTGGACTTCTTGATTCTTGGGATGCAATGGTTATAGGTTATCACCACTCCTGCCGGCATGTTGAGCTTCAGAATAAAAATATTACTGTTGATGTTGGTTAATGGTTGTGTCCAAAAGAGATCTTTAGATCAGTTAATGGTTGGTTACTCGGAAGTATGGTCCACTATGTCATGGGAATAACTGTACACTTTAGTTTGTTTTCACAAGATTTGCAGTCACTGTATTTGTAAACAGAAATGGGGGTTGTACATACAATTGATTTTATGAAGGTTTCAATAACCGTGTGTCATCAAGTCAGTACTGACTTATGGCAACCCTTTTCAGGGTTTTCTAGGTAGAAAAGACTTGGCTTACCATTCCCTTCTTCTGGCAGTGCCCTGGGACTGTGAAGCTTGCCCAAGCCCACACAGGCTGGCTCTGCTTGAACTCCCAACCAAGTTTCCCTCTAAGTCAGGTTCAACCCCTTTGGTTCTGTTTGCTATGGGACCCTACGTGTGTGTGTGTGGGGGGGGGGGCTGAGTCACATGTGCATGCAGGGACGAAGTTGAGAGAGGTGGAGCCCCGCCCAACAGGACTGAAAATTAGAGGGTAAGTTGTTCCCAACCTCTGGCTCTGCAGCCAGGTACCTAAATCACTGAGCTATCCAGCCAGCATGTTTTTAAAGGGGTCGCTAAAGTCCAGTATTGTAGCAGTGTACCATCTTGGAGGCTATGGTCCACTTCCCCAGATGCATGAGAAGTTCAGATGAAGCTTTTTAAAATAGCGCTGAATGAATTTAGTGTTATGTTGGCAGTAACTTTCACTATTTCAGTGGGACTTCCTTTCTATTTCATGTTGCCATAATATTGTGTCTGTGAGCTTTTCCAGATGTTTCACCACTGTGTCTTGTAAAATCTGAGTGGGCAGAGGGCAGTGTTCCCTCTAATTTTCTGCCAGCATGTGTGGGGATCCCAGCCCATGCATGCAAGGTTCTGGCCATAACTGGAGCCAGATAGGTGGCAATACTGGCTGTGGGTGCACGGCACCGATGCAGTGTTGCATGACCATGTACTTACACAGCTTAGAGGAAATGTTGGCAGAGGATGATCCTGGGACCACATGCAGCTACTTAAATTGATTTTGACACTCCTATATCTCCTACTCCCATCTTTTTCTGGCAAGGAAAAGAAAAAAGAATTCTCACACCATGAAGTCTCCAAGAGCAGTAATTCACTGCTGTACTGAGTGGGGTGGAGAGGAAGATAGTAGGAAAACTGATACTTGCAATTTTGCTCTATTTAGCACCATAGGGGAACAAGAGAAAACAGAAGTGGCCACTGCTTCTCTTGCTTGCAGAAGATCTAGCAAATGGCTGAGATAATGCTATTGAAGTAGCCCACTTCTAGTCAAAAGTTATCCAGTTAACATTTTAATTTGTTTTTCATTTTACCTATATTTCATTATACAGTATGTCCATAATTCCAAATTAGGCAACACTCTGATACCAATAAAGATATCACTTTATTCACTTCCTTTCTCCATGTCGGGCCTTGGAGGAGATTCTGCTTGGGATGGCGGTATGCAGGTGCCTTCTGTGTTCCAGTAATCCCTTACCCTCAGTGGTTTTTGGTCCTAGCATTGTTGTAGGCAAGGAAGGGAGAGGAAACAGCCAATTACAATTTGATCACCATTCTCCACAAATGACAATAAGACCGTCTTTAAAAGGAAAGTGCCAGTGTTAGGCATACTTTTAAAAAACATTTGCTTGGTGCAATATGTAGGTTTACCTTCAGTTTCACTGCAAGGTAAGAACTACTCTGTTCCCCTCCTTCGTAAGATTCTAGCTAGGGAGATTCTTTCTAACCATTCTGTAATTCCTTCTCTTTGCTTGCATGATTGGGTCACTTTAACAACTATACTTAGCATGATGTAGTCACAACCAGGATTATTAAGACCTAGAGGAGGGATACTTGTGCATGATTATTTGGGACCAAAGCTTACTTATCATAGGTAGTGAATTTGCACCTTTCAGAGTTTCTTCTCAGGAGGACCACTGGCACTTTTACATAGTAAAGCACCATGCTTTGGGCCACCCTTGGTGAAAATCTGACTTACAGTGAACCTGTAAGGGTTTTCAAGGCATGTGAGATATTTGAGGGGTGGTTTTACCAAGGCCTCTCCCCCTATGATTTTCCATAGTGGGCAGGGATTTGAACCCTAGTGTCCTGATTCCTAGTGTATTACTCTATCCACTACACCACACTGGGAGATAATGTGTACCACAGGAACAAGGAACTACACCATTCCTCTTGGCACTCTCGTTACAGTTCTCAGAAAGAATGTGGTTTATGGGAGGAGTTAAGTTTTTATACAGAGTTATGTAATTCATGCCATTGCACAATTTGCTCTATATTTGATTGACTGCTAGTTTATTTAATAATTTACAGAACTAGATGGATTGCTGGCATCTTTCTCAACACTCAGTTCTTCTAGGCTTGCTATGTGCATTACAGAGATCTTGAAGATTAAAGAGAACTCTGGCTGAAATTCTCTTCTTAACATGTTGCAGCCAAAGCAGACCACTTTGATCAGTGGAATTTACAAAAGAGTTGACTCACCAACCCCGTTAATCCAATAGGCCTACTTTACTTGCAACTTACTAGGCCAAGCAACAGAATTTCAATCTCTGCATCACTCTTGACTGGAGGTAAGGAAGCTTGTGGACTTCTGTAGACTGGAGGTTCTCATATTGTCGTGTCTTAAATTAACAAGCATTAGAAGTTTAGCAACTGTTTTCATTTGTGATACAGAATGATACCTGTGATGAATTTGTCTTCGGAAAATATCTCTTTTGTGTGTGTGTGTGTGTGTGTGTGTGTGTGTGTGTGTGTGTGTGTGTGTGTGTGTGTGTGTGTGTGTGTGTGTGTGTGTGTGTGTGTGTGTGTGTGTGTGTGTGTGTGTGTGTGTGTGTGTGTGTGTGTGTGAAACGTGAAGAAGGAGTAGGAGACATGGAATGTGGATTCAGAAGACAATTTGGGAGCAAAAAAACACTTGTTCATATATGTTTTTGGGGAGAGATGAAGTGGCATGAATGTGGATGGACTATGAGAAAGCTTTGGACAAAGTCCAGCTGACATTAAACAAAGGCGATTCAGGAGTGATTCTTCCAATTCTGAATCTGTACTGATCAAACAAACAGCTGCAGTTTTATGTACATAAACAGATGACAGAGCATCAAGATATGGAAGAAAGCTTGAGGGTGCATCTATTTACCCTCCTCTTTCCAACTTTCAGTTAAGGCCAGTCTGTCCCTATGACATTCTCAGAACTAGTCCCTAAGTATGCTTGTTTTCCCTGTCCTTTTCCAGGCCATTTCCCCCTTTTGAGTTCTTTCAAAACAGTTGCTATTTTATTTTATTTAGTCATCTGACTGAACATTCCTATGCGTGAATCATTGGAAGCAAGCCCCTTGAGTTCCATCACACTTACTTCCAGGACAGTGCTGGTAGGATTGCAACATAAAGTACCATGATGGAAACCTCTCTGAGGTGAACAAGAAGTTGAAAATATGCGAAAGATTATGTAAGAGTATTTATACAGTCTAACACGTAAAAATGTTCAAAGTTAGTAACCCTCAGTCTTGTCCTAGAACAGGTTTTCAAGTGTGACGGATTAATCAGCTTATTCTTTGAGATGGGCATTGTGCTTTCATAGGAAAGTATTAATCATGTCTCCTTTAGAACAAGGATAAACATTGCTGCCATTTGGATAGGAGGTCCTATGACAACATGATGGATATGGTCCCAGTTGCCTCGCACTGTTGACCCTTTTAATTGGGCTTCTTCAATGTTTTATGCAATTGGGAAGAAATTCAATCAGCACTGGGAACTGCTGATTCCTATAAAAGAGTCATAGACTGATAAAGCTTATAATGTCACTTACAGTACCGCTGCACATTAGCTGAAATGCAGGAATCACAGTCTATCTGCTGTCTCTGGTTCTGCATGCTGAGTAGTGCAGCAGTAAATAATGAGGGCTTGATTATATAAAATACTCATTTCCCCATGGATGGACAGAATAAACAGCTCCATTAAAAACATAATCTTGTGCCAAGGCTAGCCTTGCTTCTGTGAAATGACTGGATCCTAAAACTGAAGAGATTTTTTATATTGTTGGAGTGGGCAAAAGAGATTAAGAGTGACTTGCCAATCTCCTTGCTGACCTGGGTCTGGCCTGGGAAAATTTTGCCCCCACCTGGATGAATTGGACTACAGCTCCCATAACCCTTTACCATTGGCAAGAGTGGCTGGGGCTTCTGGTACTTGAAGCCTAAAATTCTGAAGAGCCAAAGGTTTCCTGCCTTTGACCAAAGTGATTCGAGTATGGTCCCCACTAGAAAATGAATGCTGAGGATGGGACACAGAAAGCCTGATCTAAATCCAGTGTGGGGTGCTATTCACAATGAAATCACCTGTGAGGATTCAGAGAGAAATTAAAACATTGATGGTAAGATTAGATAAAAGTCATTTTTAAGAGCTTCAGCACCTGAAGGGGATGTGTTCTCTATCATCCCAGAGTGCAAAACATATAATAATGGACTCAACCTACAGGAAGCCAAATTTCAGTTGAATATCAGGAAAAACTTCCTAACTGTTAGAGCAGTATGATAATGGAACCAATGACCTGGGAGGTGGCGAGTGCTCCAACACTAGAGGCATTCAAGAAAAAAATTCCAGCGTTGAGCAGGGGGTTGCTCAATTATAGGTTCTTCCAAGTCAGTCTATCATTCTGTTCTATGTTCCTATAGATACTTGGGGCTTTATTGGAAGACACCACATTTGAACAGCCATAGCTTCTTCAGTGAACACAGCAGATTAAAATATTGAATACTGGAAGCTGGCTTGTCTCCTCCTGGAGTTTTATTTATTCTACAGCACTATGGAGGAGAAAAATCTATCCGTAGGGCAGCATGTGGCCCTTCAAAATCCTCTGCAGGCAACCAGTTCTAGCCTCTATAAAAAAAAAAAACCTTGGTCTTTCTCCAACTGTCCAACCGTGGAGAGGAAGAGAGAAGGAGAGGGTGGAGATACAGAGAAACAAGAATGACAGAAAGAAAGTTTTTTTTTTTAAAAAAAGGACTTTCAGTTCTGTTGCTGTCCACCATTGAGACAGAGCTTGGAAAAGTTTCTTTCTTCTCCATCACAGCATGAGGCTTCTGACATCATTCTAAGACACTGGCAGCAACTAGTTAATTTCCCCCCTCTTTTTGCCCTGTGGAATTGTAGAGGCACCCGGATAACTCAGTGGTTTAAGTATCTGGCTGTAGAGTTGAAGGCTGGAAGTTCATTTTTCTGCTGTGCCTCCTGTGAGAAGAGTCAGCCAGTGTGGCTTTGGGCAAGCTGCACAGTCCCAGGATATGCCAAGAAGAAGGGAGTAGGAAACTACTTCTCAGTGCTTTTTACCTTGAAAATTCTGGAAAGGGTCACCATAAATCCAAACTGACTTGATGAGACATAATTATTATTAATTGCAAGGAGCCACATTCAGTTTAGGATTCTTGCAGCACTCCTGTACTGTTGTCTCTTTTTAGCACTGACTGCTGCAGTGGTAGGCAAAGAATAGCCTTCCATATACTGGCCTGCAACTCCCAGCATTCCTTACTACTGGTTATGCTGGGTAGGGAATGATAGGATTTGCAACCCAACAGCATCTTGAGAACAGCACTTTACCCATTTCAGGCTAACCAATTCCAGTTCTCCATCTTGTGTGAATACAAATACCTCCACACTCTTTCATTTTGGGGTTTGCACTGCTACTAGCATTTCTACATACATCTCCCTCTCAGTGTGGTTGTTTTGACTGCTAGGTTCTACTGATATCTTCCTGATGATACACATGACATAAGGAGAAACAGGTATTATTTTATTATTCTAAATCTCAGGATTTTATATATATTTCTGACTGGTAGGCGTTTTTGCAACCTTGCATGCTGCAGTTACTAGGTTTGGCTGGGAGGGACCTTTTTGGGCTAGGGTGACTGCCAGTCTATCCAGCACTAAGCAATGATTCCTTCTCTGCCTGTGAATCCAAAGAGAGCCTAACTGCATCTTTAGCTGCTAGCTTCTGTTTGAAAGTTAATATCTAGCTTAGACTCCACTGAACATATTGCTAACTGCATAAAGAACAGCAGTGATTCAAAGCCTGCAGAAAAATATTGGGGTGGAGGGACTACAACTCCCAGAATTCTCTAGGATCATGCTAAGTGGGAGAGCGGGGGAATTTTAGGCAACTCCACACTCTTGAAAACTTGGTTCTACTTTGAAGAGTAGATGGCCACCTTAGTGGGCCCCATGCATCTTAGCTACTAACTGAGCTATGTGGAAATAAAATGGAGGTCATCATCCCACAAATGGTTGCATTTTCTGTATTTCTGTATTTATTACCACATTGAAGCTAAAGTGGACAAAAGGAAGCGAAGCTGAAGCATTTCTCCTGAATTCCCTCCATGTGGTCACCATTGTGGGAACCTTGCCAGTATTTTCCATTGACTTTGAACCACATTGCTGCTTTTGTTTGTTTGTTTGTTTTGAAAGATTTCTGTGATTTTTTAAAAAATCCATAATTTTATACGGCTGCATATCAAAACATGTTGTAATTTCCATCCTGATCTATTGTTGCAGCTGTTGCTCCCAAGGCTTCCTCCCAATGCCCAATATGAAGTTGTTTGATTACCAGTAAGCAGAGTTACGAGCTGCCATCAAGGGCCCTCATGGACACTTGACAGCATGAATTCTCCTTTATTGAAATAATTACTAGCGAGTTAAGAATAGGTAATATCACTTGTGTTTCATTTATGCCTTTGAGATGCAGCACCATATTAAAAGTCATCCAATAGTGGCATTGCACTTTGATGACAGCATTTAATCTCAAACATGTGTTGCTATAGAATGGAGAGATAAATAAAGGAATTATGAACCAAAGTGTTAATTAGGATTCATACGGCAGAGGAAATGATATCCTGCCTTAAAATACCACATCGCAAGACAGAAGCAATACAATTACAAAGTGTAAATAACATTCAGCAATGCATATTATAGAAGGTATATTAAATTCCATGGCATTGGCTGGCCTTCTTCTATTCTGTAGTCTAATCCATAGAAACGCTGGAGCTGAAACAATAGTCAATTAAACTCAAGCTTGAAGCCTAACCAGCACATCAGTACTTTGTACATAATTTACCACATTAAAATTTGCATACCTTTTGCCCCTCCCCCTGCAGATTGGAACACATAATCTCCTGAGCAAATACTTTTCAGAGCTGAGGTCTTCTTTTCTGCCTACTAACCTTTGACCTCTTGTTACAAATCTAAAGTTTTATTCAGCTAGCTGTAGGCAAGGAAGGGGGAAATCTGTCAAGGTGATTCTCTTCTGCATTTAATTAAAAAAATAAACAAACTAGTTCCACCCCCAGTATTTGTAAAAAGTGGATTAGGGGTTCTTCTTCAAAAACAAACTGAAAGGAATTCTCTTTCTATACCAGCCAAATTAAATAGGTACAGATATTTCCTTGAAACTGCCTGACATTCTCTGAAGCAGCCTTGACTCCCCTTGTAAACAGAAAGGAGGGGTAAAAACTGAATCAATGAAATAACTAAACAAACAAAGAAAGGAAACCATTTTGTGCCTGCCTGTCATATAGGTCAGAAAGGCAAGGGGGCTCTGAAAAGGCAGAGGGAGAGTTGGAAACCTTAAATCAACAGCAACACGTTTGAATACACAAGGAGCCAAACCTAGCATTAAGCACTCAAAGTTCTTTCTTTAGATGATCAAATTCATTTCTTCCTGAATGTGGGGAAATTTGCCAATTTAGGCAAAAACTAAACTGAAACAAAATTGTCAATAATGCTTATAGCCGCAGATAAAACCAGGGTTTGGAACTACAATTCATAAAATGTTCTAGCCAGCACAACAGTGTCCATGAATTCTTGGAATTCTGGGACTAGTAATCCAGAAAAGTAAAATTTCTAATCTCTGGATTAAAAAAAAAAAAAAAACATCTGGACGCCTAAACTCACCTGTTGTCTTCTCACTAGGATCTACCAGGCTTTCAGAGGTGAGAGGTATATATATATATATAAAAAAAAGGAGCAGAGAGTCCCCAAGTCTGGGTCAGTGGAACCTGAAAGATGCCTCCCCCCAAAAATGTAAGGGCAGAACATATTCTGGTTTCTCCTGGGCAATGACAGGACCCTATAAGAAGCACCGTTGGATCACTTCTGACGTGAATAAAAAAGACATTGGGGTCAGAAGATCATGGGAGGGGCTGTGTATCTGTGGGGATCTAGCTTGGCTTCCCGCAGTCAAGGGACAAGAGAAACCATTGGCACTTGCAAATTCCCTAGGTAGGTGCTCTCTGTACACAGCTGTAAATCTGTTCCAGGTGGGGGCAGAATCCATAATGCAATGTCTGTTGAGCAAGTGGGCTGTAAAAAGTAGAGGTGAAATGGATTCTAAAGAGTGACTTACTAATTTGGTGCAGGGCATCTAGTCATTACAGGACAGCCTCTGCTTGCAGCTGTCCCTGTTTTTTGCAGGTGGACCAAAGGGATTTGAGTGGCTACTTGAGATGTTCACAGCAACCCTTCTTAAGTTCAAATCTGACAGTGCACTTCTTCCCAGAAAGAATTTACACTATGTCCCCACATTGCCTGAAAAAGAAACTCAGCATCCCCTCTATCCCCCATGAAAAAAAAAAGGCGGGGGAAGAGGTCTTCTTCCCAAAATTAATATGTGCTAATTTATATATTAAATTTACAGTAAATTGTAAATTCAGAAATGCTATAACTGAAATACAGATTGAAGGTATATCAATATAGAAGGTTTGACTGGTTAATATGCCATCTGGGAACTAATAAATAGGTCCCTATTTATCTTTCTTGTGGTTCTCTTCTTTAAAAAATGACCTGGACTGAACAGGACTATGCTCTGTGATACAGAACTCTATTTCAAGAGTTCCTCCTACTCATATCTCATGCAGTGAATTTTGATAATTTCAATGAATGTGGTCATGGGATTTAATCTCCCAGTAGTAAAAACAGAGACAGCTTTCTGGTAAAGTATAATCTCTGAACTGGACAAGTAAATGTCCTTTTTCTTTTGTATCTGCTAGCTGAGACATCTGGGATTCCTAGTGTGGTGTAGTGGATAGAGTGACAGACTAGGACTCTGGAGAAAAGGGTTTGAATCCCCACTTGGCCATGCAAACTCAGTGGAACCGATAAAGCCACTCTTTAAATATCTCAGTAACCTTGAAAGCTCTATTGCGGTTGCTATAAATCACACAGAGCTGAGACATCGTTTTTGCAAAAGATAATGAGATGCATGCAATGTTAGTCCTATCTAGACTTATTGCATAACAGAAGTTCCATTGGGTCTAGTCTAGCTGGGACTGACATTACCTTTAACCCTTTGCATGCAGCAGATTGTTTTTATGGCTTTAATGGGATTAGATATGCATTATATACATATAGTTCCTCCAGAGTTCAGCTAGAAGGTGTGTTTTATTCAAGTGAAGCAATGATAAACAAATTTGTGCTCCAAATGAGGTATACGAAAAGGCTACCAGACCATATACCATGTATTTCAATATTAAAATACCTGGCTAAACATGCGTATTCATGTCCAATGCAATCAGGACAATTTCTCAGAAGCCTTCCTAATATATTGGGATAGGTATCTGGACCTATCCGTGATCAAATGGCAAGATAAGAGGAGCTGCCAAAGATATGTCTGCAGGTTTAATGATATATTGCAATTATGGCCAATTTTCAGAACCATTACAGGAAATAAAATAAAAGTACTCCTCAATCTGATCTTTGAGAGGTGTGAGGGAAAAATGCACACTATTTAAAACATCACATTTTAAGAAAGTGGTTTAACATTTCAAGGACAGCCCTCAAGACAATAAACTGTAGAGAAGTTGAAAAGATCAATTTCACTTGGTATTTGGAGGGACTCTATGTAAAGGTTGATATATAGGGAAAATGGTATATTTTTATAGGGAAAAATATCTAATGGAGAGTAGGGAGCAAGGCACAATTAATATTTCATGTGCTTTATTTTTCACCAATAACTCACTTCGACATGCCCTTTTACCTGGAGTCAATAATAGATTTCAAAATCACTTTGACCATAATTTAGATCGTTCCTGTCAGTGTCTAGACACATTGTATCTATGTTTAAATTCATTTACCATAATCTGTTTTAAATGGTCAGATATTGGAATATGTCTTCATTGATTTCTTGCATAAATTATTCAAAGAGCTGGCTAAGGAAAAATTAAAACCTCTTAAACAGCTCTGGCTCACCACAGTCATTAACAGCTTCTGTTCTTAACTTAGTTATATTACCTCAGGCATATATACCTAACCTTCTATACCTATTCTTCTTCTGGGGAATAATAATGAACATTCTAATCTGTTAATTAGATTCTTTTGAGGGCAGGTAGAAGGAAACACACAACATTTAATTGATCAGATATGCAAAAATGAGAGTAAAGTCAAGTAAGAGAAATATCAGACCTGAAAGAGAGGCAATTAATTTGTGAAATATATATTTTATATGTAGAAATGTTTGGTATTGTGCAGGAAGAGGCAGGGGAGGTAGAAAATGGACATCCTATAGCAGAAGCAAAAATCTGCTCTTAGGATGTTTGATGCACATATCTTCTTACGTTGCTTTACATGTCACAGACATAGGGTTGAACCCACATTTAACCCAAACTTGTATGGTCCTTGGTACAATGTTGCTCAGATCCACTTTCTTTATTCCCTCTGCAGCTCCTCCCTTTTTAACCCTCTGGTGACCATTCTCGAGATATACACATTTTACTTATGTGCATCCACACCAGGTTACTCCCTGGAACTCCAGTGTCAGTGAGGTGTAAATGGAGATCTGCCGAGGTTGCAATAGTTGGCATGTGGGAAAGGCTCATGGGGATCCAATGGATCCGTGGCTCTTTTTGGCCCCTCAGAGATACTCACAAATCTATTGCAGCCCTGGAGCTGATACCAATTAATTCCCTCTCACTGGTTTAATGGAGAGGATGTAAGTGCATTGTATTGATTAGAGTGGTTTCTTGTGTGTATTTTCCAACGTACACATTTTAGTTGTGTGCACCTTTTAAAGGTGCGCATGATTTTCCTCCTCTGAAACCTACGGCCTTCCAAGGAAAGATTATTTCATTTTTGTAATCCATCTCCTCCATACAGAAATTCAAATCCATTTAATGTATTTTCCATTCCTAAAGCAAATTTCTTTCTAGCATTGTGCTTTCTACAGCATTGTATTTCCCTCAATGGCTGGCAAGATGCCTCTCTAAGCCCAGGGATAGAGCAAAACTCAATAGTCATTTCCCACTTTCCTGTAATGGATGTTTGCATATATTGCCTCTGCATTAGTGGAGGCTGGTGATGCTGATTTCTCCAGGTTTTACCAGAGCTATCCAAGGTGCTGAGATATACTCCTAAAAGGGGATTCAGCACCTTGGATATTTCCTTTTAAAAATTCAGATGAAAGCCCAGTATAGATCCCCTGTCTCTCCATGCAAAATTGGAAGCACCAGCCTCCACTGATTCAAACCTTGGGTATAAATTAGCACTCAGAATCCTATTGACAAGTTATGGTGACATAAGTGTTGTTGTTGTTATTGTTGTTGTTGCATTCTGTCAAGTTGGTTTCAACTGATGGTGAGTCTATGCACTCGAGACTTCTAGAAGGGAGCAGTACAACAATGGAACCAATTACCACAGGAGGCTGTGAGTACTCAAACACTGAAGGTATTCAAGAGAAAGATAGGCAGGCATCTGTCTAATATACTTTAACTTGAATTCCTGTATTGAGCAGGGGGCGGACTTGAGGGCTTTAGAGCCCCCTTCCAGTTCCCTTATTCTATGATTCTTTGATTCCTCTTTCTTCAGTTTTTTCCTGGCATTAATGTACTTTGCATTAAGTCTTGTCTTCTCATGATGTGACCAAAGTATGAGAGCCTTCTAGAGAGTATCAGTATAATCATATAAATCACTGCTAGGTAATGTGTCGCCACTTGTTCTCCTTGCTCTGCACCCGCCCTGTGACTTGGCACACAACAAACGGCAACTCGTTAGGTAGCAACAATTTATGACTGTGGTTTATACCAATACACTTACACTGGCATCAATAACCAACAGGGATCTTAGCAGTATTAATCATTGTTGTATAGTGCAGAATGCTATAATTTGGAGATCTTGTACATTCATAGGACTGTCCAGTTCAAATGTAGCCGAAGAATTAAAAAAAATTTGGTAGTGCCCTTGAAAATGTCATTAACAGCACCCCAACAGCAGAATAAACAGGCATCCAAATCATGTTCACAATCTTCTATTGGGCAGAGTTTGTGGAAAATCTGTGGAGAAAAGTCCAGACAGAGACTTACAAAAGAAATTAGTAACATTACAAGTCTCCCTCAAATATACCACCCTTTTTATACAGGTTAGTTTTAGTGAGATTTTCCTCCATTTACCTAAACTGGCAGAACAGTCTCAATATATTTAGTCAGAGACTCTGGTTTTGAGAAAGAATAAATTGCATTTCTTTCACTTACATCTTCATATCAGAATACAAACAAAACATATTCAATTGTTATATAGTATAACATCTTAACTAGTTAGCTTTATTATTTAGTTCACTGCCTAACTGGTTACACAAACACTCAGAACACTGACTAAGGTTTAAAAAAGAAAAAGAAAAAAAGGACTCTGAGGTGGAGAGGGAAACAACTGGCTACTCTAAGTGACTGACATCCAACCAAAGTCCCTTGCATCAAAACGTCTTAAAGGCACAACATGCAGGTACTATTGCAGTGTCTTTCTCAATGTGACACACACTGTTATAGTAATCATTCCTATGTACCTATGATATTCCTACTTCATGCAACTCGGGGTCCTCATGCTGATCTTTTAGTTTGGCAATAGACAGCTGGTATTCAACTTGTTGAAGTCACTGTTGTTTAGTGATTTAAACCAGCGGTCTCCAACCTTTTTGGGGCCTCAGACTGGCTGGGGGGAGCGAGCTATATGTGTGAGGGGTGGGGGCACCACCATGGGTATGACACCCCCCTGCACAAGTGTGATAGGCCCCTGCACAAGAGTGACATGGCCACCACACATGCATGTGGGGGGCCGGAGATCCATATCCACAGCCCAGTTCCGGCAAGCCCATGGACCGGCACTGGACTGTGGACCAGGGGTTGACAACCCCTGATTTAAATCACTACTTCTGGGTTTTTTGTTCAGTTTTTTTCCTGCAAATTAAAGGTAAAATTTTTATTTTAACATGTTATATCTGGACCACTTCAGGTAAAGCAGAGGTCACTGAAGCCTTATAGTAAAAATGTACATGTGTACGCGCACACACACACACAAAAGATAATCATTCAGCAATACTATTATTATTGTGTTTTTACTTGGCAGTGGTATTGGCACAAGGAGTTTGTCTCATTACTGTGGACAGTTGCGAACATACTCTGCATGTAAAATTTATATCCTTTGCCATAATAGTATCAAGCTCCAATATGAACACTGAATGTAATTTACATTCTCATTTAGCAGCTGTGTGTATTCTGCTTAAATTATATCAATAGTGTCCTCATCTTGGGTCTGTAATGTAACAGCTATACATTAATAATGCTGCAGTGCCTCTTTTGCATGGAGCTTCACACTGCAATGCTGTAAATAAAATAGGTTTTGCAAGTTTAGCAAGTTAAAGACTAAAAAGATTCAATGACAAAGAAAATGAAATCAGCTATAAAAAGATAGTCATGTCCATCTTGCAGAAAAGCATTTGTTCTGTCTCTCTGTCTCTAAGAAATCAAAGCTCCATGCAAAAACCCAGAATGAACAAGATATCTGTCCACATGTAGCACTATGACCATTAAACCTAAACACCTAGTTGTGTGTATCTAAGGGTTATTGTGTTTTAAGATTCATTGAAAGAGTGGTTCCTAACCTTGGATAACCCAGGTGTTCTTGGACTGCATCTCCCAGAAACCCTGGCCAGCACAGCTGGTGATGAAGCCAAGATTACTTGCGTTATCCATGTTTGGGAAGCACTGAATTAAAACCTGTATATAGTCTCCAGTACCACCTTCAGTTACTAGATGGCTGATTTCACTACTGTCCCCCAGAGATTAAAGAATTTTTAAAGAAATTAAATTTACTGGCCAGGTATGTAAACCATACCCGGAATTTAATATGGCTACCGGCCACACTTAAAAACAATACACACACACACACACACATACACCATAAACAGAAAAATTCACAAGACAATTAAGAACAAATTCTACAAAAGCCAATTGCCTCAACTCCCAGTTGCGTCAGATGGTTACAAATTCAGCAGTTTGATGGCACAGGGAAAAAAGCTATTTTTGTGCCTCGATGTTTTAGTATACAGTGTCTTGTATCGCCGACCAGAGGGGAGAAGATTAAACAAGTTGTGACCAGGATGCCGTGGATCTGCCGCGATCTTTTCCGCTCTCTTTTTAACCCGTGCAATGTACAACTCTTCCAATGATGGCAAATCAGCTCTGATTATTTTTCCAGCAGTTCTGACAGTCCTCTGAAGCCTGTTCTTGTCCAGTTTGGTTGCCGAACCGAACCAAACAGTTATGGAAGAGCAGAGGACAGATTCAATAATGCCTCTGTAAAATTGGACAAGCAGCTCCCGAGGCAGATTGAATTTCCGAAGTTGTCGTAGAAAATACAGACGCTGGTGAGCTCTTTTAATGATGCCATCGATAAAACTGTAGATAAAACTGTAGTCAGGTCTCCTTATTTATTTATCCTGAATATATATAGACATTTCCATGGCTTGCTTTCTATTGTAAGGCCCCCAAACTCTTCAAACATTTAAAAGGCAAGAGAAAAACGACAGTAGGTCCTTCTACCTAATTTCTTCTCCCACCCCCTTATTTTTATGCTACTTAGCCTGATGAAAACCTGATGAAAAATTAACTTGATGAAAACATCTGGAGGATACTTTTACAGCATTTGTCTGGTCCTAATGTAAAGCAATTTCTCAACCATAACAAGTAACACCCAGGTTCTCTTACTGGTTACAGGTGTGTGTGGTGTTGGTTTTTTTTTTTTACTTATCTTATTAGAACAGCATTTGGCTCAGACAACAGTACTATAAAATCACCACATTGCTTTAGAACAGTTAGAAGAGGAAAGGAAACCTCTAGCAAAAAGTCAGTTTAAAATTGCAAATGAATAATCATCCAGAGAGCTGAATAAATATAGTTTTAAAAGCCATTTAAGAAAGAAAGAAAGAAAGAAAGAAAGAAAGAAAGAAAGAAAGAAAGAAAAAGGAGGGATGTCAAAATAGGTGCCAGCTGTCTCTGTGGGTTGGATATTCCACAGCTGACAGACAACCTGGAAAATCCTGATTTAAGTAGCCACCCACTGCTCTTCAGTTGTTATAGGTATTCAGAGATATGGGTGTGTGTAAAATATGAAGAGGTGATCTTCACATAAATGCATACACAACAAGGTACAAAACTACAAAGGGCTTTAAAGGTCCACACCTGCAATTTGAAACACAAAACATGAGTACACTGATGCATTCTTGTTATATCCAAACTTCCTTATCAAGTAAAAACAAGAAGTGAAATATGACTGATTCTCCCCCCCCCCCAAAAAAAGGGGGGGCGAACCTTACATAGAACTGTCTCCTATATTGCAAATCTGCTGTTTGTAGATGATGGCACAATCAATACAAAATGCACATTTCATTTCATCTCTTTCTGACTAGTGTGGGATTGTGTTTACATGGGGTAGATGCTATAGTGCAAGAAGAGTGCATCAGTGTGCCCATGTTTTCAGTAAGCAAGGGGGGTAGTGATCTGTGGTCTAAATTTATTTGCTTTTTGGGTGTAGCCTCAACTATAGCTTCTTGCTTAAAGTTTTTCTCTCTTTTTGGAACTGAAATGGTGTTGGTGTGTAAGTCCTTGTCACATCTTCCCACTCAATAACAAAAACTGCAAGGACTGACATGATTTTAGTGTATGCTGAGCTGCTAGGACTCTGTACTTGAAATGCTATTTCTGTAAGATAAACAATGGGTTCTATTTCCACTTCTCTGTCAGAGATTTAACCATCTGTCTGTATTAATTGGAATCTCTAGAGAAAATGACTTTTGACAAAGAGATATGAAATCAATCTATGTAAATGCTTTTATGGTTGACAGTGTTTATAACTGTTTGACATAGTTTGATGTTAGTTTTGTTATATGCGGTTGCAGCCTGCCAAGTTTCCAGATGTGTATGTCTCCAGAAATTGTACACTTAATTTGGTTTTGAAAGGAATATTTCTTTGGGATTGCAAATCTCTTGACATATGCTTATCAAGTCAATGAGATTGGCTACATTATTATTAAAAGTAATCTTATGTGAAACTTATTGAAGAAAATATTATATTCCTAGAGGACAAAAAATTAATTGAACAGGAATCACGTTTCATTATATCTAATTGAATTTGCATTGTGATTATACCCTTTTAGCTGTTTTAGGGCTTCTATAATCAATAAATTCATAGTCGGTTCTCACACCATTTTAAGACTGGGGTTTTAGACTATTTGGTTTAAGGAAAAAATGTTGTTTATTCCAAAATAGGAAGGAGCATTCTACAGAACCATCCCCCCACAAAAAAAGAATTGCAGATAGGTTTTTGTTGCTGTCTTTGTTTAGAAGATCAAGAAGATACTAAATGTTTCTTAAACAAAGAACTGTCACTTTAGTCTGGAATTTTGTGTTGACATTTAATTTTAGAAGACTGCATATTATCTATGTTTCCCAAATAATGAAGTCTTGAGATTCCGTTGTAAATCATAAGCTCGTTCATCCTTGCATGATAAATTAGAAAGTACAAAAAAGAATTTTCATCCCTGTGAAATAGTGAGGGACCTTTGCTTTCTTTGTTTTCAGGGGATTGTGTTGCTTTTCTTGCTGGACTCAGAATGTGTGCATTTGGAAGATTTATTTATATATTTATTTATTTATTTATTTATTTATTTATTTAACCCAGTTCTATAAATGTGCAACATTCAAAACAAAGAAAACTGTTTCCATAGCATGAACTAGTAAAAAGAGTATCACTGGATGTGTTGCTTGCAGTCAGCCTGTCCTTCTGGGGTTTTTGTTGTGTGTGTGTGTGCATGCTTAGTAGGAATGTAAATTGTTGCCTGTCTCATCCATGGTTGGAGTTGCAGATGATATAGTCACCCCTGCTAATGAAAAGGTTTTGTTGTGTCAGCCTCCTGAATTGTGGCTCCACTACTACACTGGTAGTCACAATCAAAACTGAGGAGAAAATGAGTCAAGGCACCAGCTGATGTCTCAGGAAATTGATATGTTTCTCCAGATCTCTGGGAGGGAGACGACTCTCAGGACAAGAAGTACTGAAGAAAGAGAAAGTTGGTGGAGGGGGTTAAACCTGGGCATCCATCTCTGTTATTACTGCCTGGTTCCAGCACTAACCACACTTCTCAGTCTGTGCTTGTCTCTCTGTGTGTGTGGTGCTTTCTTCCTTCCCAAACTTTTCTTGCCCTACTTCTGTATTGTTATTGGGGCCCTTTCCTGTATTTCCTGTACTATCTCAAAGGAGCCCTCTCCACTGTCAGACTCATATTTTGTTCCAGAAATCTAAAGGAACACATTGCTGCCCATCTTGAATTCCTGTTGTTAATTCAAGAAAACTCTAGAACATATTCCTCTGGGAATAATGGAGAGAGGAAAAGCAAGAGATTCTTGACAACAATGCCACACAAATTTAATAAATGTGATTGATTTTGACTAGAGTAAAGTCCAAAGGGAAAGGCATGGCAGAAATCTTTCACATGTAGGCTCTAAACTTCATTGTGCGGCACTCACAAGAGGAAGCATGTTGTATGTAGAGCACAAGGAGAGATTCATTTGGAGTCACTGCATTTTAATCAGATGGCATTTTGTATTGATTTTCAGTGTAATATGAATTGTGCTTTTAATTTTGAAACAGATCAGCTTGCATCTTTGAAGTTCCCATACCAAGTGTTGCATGTGAGACACCTTATTTGTATTCTTCATGGGCAGGCATCTCCAATTGCAAGAGGCATGAGAAAGCCTCAAATTAAGCTAACATGGAAAAAAAGTTTTATTCCCTTAGTCTCTCTTGCTTCTAACAGTACTTTTAAAAGAAAAAAACAACTCATCCTTTTGTAGGTATGACTCTTCTGAGTACGCAGTGGAGATATATTTTCCAATATACAAGAATGGAAGGTGTCTGATTTTTAATTGTGTTTTAGGGAATTATTTTGACCGGCACAGTTGATAGGGACCAAATGTGGTTGTTCTTTTGTGTTTACCAGGACAAACAATGTACAACAACAAGTCTTTATTACGGTCATTGACCAGTGTAAGGAAAAACGATGTAGGTATCTACCAGTAGCTAAATCCAAGCAAGTATTTATATAAAACAATAATGTTTCAAGATGAAATAATTTATTATGTTATATTCTAGGCTGCCCTGAAAACTTATTTATTTATTCAATATGTATTTTCTCAGTGTTTATCTGTCCTTTGCAAATGATCAGGGGGTTAATAAAAGCAAAATACTAAAACCCCAAATGCACATTCCAAAACCTAATTTAAAAAAGCTGTTAAAGGAAATATGAAAATGAACGGCACATTCAAGAACAGCTGCAACCACAAGTATGCCTCTGAACATGAAGCAAAAGAAGTCTGACTTTCATTTTGTATCAGGGATGCCCAACCCTCAACCCAGAGGCCACATATGGCTTTCCACATAGGGTGGCCAGGCCTCTGGGCTCCAACTGAAGTTTCAGAAGATTGCTGTAACTCCACACAAGGAAGCAACACCCAGGAGAAAAGATATTGGAAAGGAAAGGATGTGCAGGTGCAAGCACAAGTGGGTATGGCAACAATTTACAGAGATGTCACTTGTGGCTGTTTCCATAGCAGGCCTAGAAACAGTTTAGGACTACCTCCCAACTCTCGTCTGCCTTCCTACCCAATCCTTGCCTGACCTGCTTTTGTGATGTCACAAGAACCCATCCCTAGTGTCATGCTTTGGCCTTGTATCCTGGAATAGGATCTGGGGTTCTGGTAATCCAACTTCAAGGTATCTTCTGGGCTACTAAATGCTCCCAACCACCACTGAATTTAGTGTGGGATGTTACTGGTTGTTGTTTTTTAACTTCTGCTGTCATTGCTGAATTTAATTTCCATAAATTGTGCTGTCACCATGTGAAGGAGAGATAAAGGAAAGTGAGCTGTCCTTAGTAATAGAAGATATAATTGAGGAAAAAGAGGGTGATGACTTGAAAATACCTAAAGGGAAAAGCAGTATGTTGGGAGAGCTAGAAAAAGTGGAAGAGAAAAAGGGGAAGGTTGAAATATGTCTGGTGGAGGAGGGAGAGAAAAAGAAAGGGGAGGAGCAAAAGATGTCAATCTGAGAGGAGGAGGGTATAAATGTGAGGGGAGAACAATGGTTCGGGAGTAAGCTGGAAGGCGAGAGAATGAGACAGAAGGAAGAAAGCAAGCAGGATAGTGGTTATGAGAAGGAGCATGATTTACTTAAAGATTTCCCGAACTTGAAAGTGGCAGGACTGTTACCAGACCCAGAGCCGAAGAGAGAGAGGGAGACGGTGGTGGAAACTCAGGGGTGGACTGTAATTGTTTTCCCGCGCAGGCAAGGGAGAGGAAGGAGGGTGAACCGTCCAGATTCCACCTACAATCAACCACCAAAGGAGGGGGGCTGGGCTAGACACCCATGCTGCGGGATGATCTGTGCAGTGAGGAGCGCACCATTTTGGAGACCCACCGACAAAGAACAGTTTGGCCCAGCGCCCCAATAAGTTACCAGGACTTCGGACGTGAATTTATATCACCTAGTTATGGCCTGTTGCCGAAGTTCTCTTGTTTTGACCCAACTGAAATAATTACAGAAATGTCAGAAACAAATAAAAAACCAAATCATGAGTTCAGTTTATATGTCTCCTACATTATTTCCTGCCAAAAATGAGGAACTGACAAAGGAATCTAATGGACATGATCACACACCAGTACCACTAACACACCCTTATCCCATTCCTGTTGCTCATCCCATTTAAAGAGAGCTCTGCCTCTTCGCTGAACACTCATTTCCCCTCTTTATTATGTTGGGGTCAGTTGTTTGCTTGGTGCTGATCTGTCTGGTTGGTTGCTAAGTATGAGCGCATTAAGCAGCATACACAACCCTGCAATTTCAAGCAACTGTAAATAAAGAAATGTGTTTTTTAATTCTTTCTCCTAGAAATGTCTCAGAGTGAATTAAGTGCCAGTTAATGAGAAAGGGGTAGACTCTGAGGAACTTGCACCTATTCTCCTCTGTGTGTCTCTGTACTTCTACTGCATAGCAAAAAGAACTGTATGTACTCGAAATTCAAAATTCTGCAACAGAGCAAGCAGTGTGTGTATGGCTTACTCCTGGGTAACTGAGGATAGGATTTCAGCCTCAGTTACGTTGCACTCCTCATTAAGACTGTTGCAGGTCAAAGCCAACAGTAGGAAATGCTGTTTAAACAGAAAGTATCATAAGAAGACTGTGTCTGTAAATTGGTTTTTGCATCTCTCTTTGAACCTGTGGCCGGGAGTCTCCCAATTGCTGCTCTGTGGCATGTAAAACACAATTACTTCTAACTGTCATCTGCCTCCACAGGTGAGCCTCAGCCTACTGCGTTCTCTTCCATTACATTATCCTTCTTAGCAGGTGGTGGCGGTAAAACCGGAAGGTTCCACTTGCCTATTAATACTCCAGGGGACAGAAGCTCTGGCTCCTGCCCTTTCAAATGTTGTTTGGAAACAAAAACAAAGAGAAAAGACAGAGAAGGAATGATTATATGTGCTCCCAGGGCATATATCAGCATCACAAATCAATGGTAAAGAGCACGGGTCTCTGCAGGGGAGCTTGTTCAGAAAGGATCGGGTAGAGGTTAGTTGCCTTGTTTTGCATAAGCCATCCAGTTCTTCAGTCTCTGGGACCGGCTGGACGTAGTTCCATTTTGTCCACGTTAATGTAAGACTTACAGCTGAAAGGAACAAGATGCAGTACGTCCGATCGTTATCAGCAGTTTGTTTATTAAAAGCCATGGGAACATTAAGGAACTTCCTGGCCACAATAACTGGCAGCACACAGCTCCTCACAATACAACTGGAGGAAGAGCAGTTTTTACAGTAATATATTTGAGGACTCATCCTGTATTACCTAAAGTATTTTGATGGGGTGCGTAGTATCTGGGAAGGCATATTATTGATTGCTTTCTTGGAAAATTGAAGACATTCAGTTTCTTCTGTCTCTGCCACTATATGCTCCACCTTAGGCATGCTACTCATTATATCACTGGTTGAGCAGGCTGCAAACTTAGTTGTAGAGCTGGTTGCACAACTGGAAACTAGGTTGGCTCCCCCAATAATAATAATTTTGTACTGCTAAGTCAATTCTGACTTATGATGAACCTTTTCAGGCTTTTCCAGGTACAGAACACTCAGATGTGTTTTACCATTCCCTTCTTCTGCGGGCATCCAGGGACTGTGCAGCTCACCCAAGACCACGCAGGCTGGCTCTGTTCACAGGAGGCACAGTAGGGAATTGAACTCCCAACCTCTGGCTCTGCAGCCAGAGACCTAAACCACTGAGCTATATAGCTGGCTGGATTTCCTCATACAAATATAAAAGGTAGGTATCATTGAGCTCAATGTTGCACTATTGCAAGAAATAGACACCATTGGATGCTTGCATTTGTGATACTGTCATACAAAGACAGAAGACCTCAGGGGCTAAGCATGGCCCCCTTTTCAAATATCTTCAACCTGTAATTACTGCTGTTGTGCAAAATTCACTGCACTACTATTTGGATGATTGGAAGAACTGCTACCCTGGAAGGGACAAGTATTTCTGTGTATTTCTTTCAGAAAGAAACATGTTTTGTTTTTTTTAAAAAAGAAACTTGTGAGAAAGTGTATGGGAGAGGGATTCCTCCTGCCTGTATGCTGCTCTCTCTTCCTATTGACACAGGGGACGTTCAAGCCTCTCAGCCCCAGGAGAAAGCAAGTGACAGAGAGTAACCTACCCACCCGCCCCCAGCCAGAAAAACCTACACCTCAGAAAAGAGGTAGGAAAAGCCCAAAGGGCAAAGGAGGAGGAGCAGAGGTGGGAGAGGAAATAAATAGGAGGGGGAAGGAAAAGGTGGCAGAAGGAGAAGTTGGGTGGATTGAAGAAGTGAAGAGAAAGTGATGCAAGTTCTCTGAAGGATGGCAGTCAATGGAGAACCAGAACTCTCGGACATTCCAGTGAGAAAGGTTGATGGTTCCGAGGGAGGAGACAGAGAAGAGAGAGACCCCCAAAGGAACCATCATATTGAGGAGAGAGGGAGAAATATGAAAGTAAAAGGAGAGAAAGGCAAAGCACAGCTGGAGGAGGGGAATTATGGAATTCTTCTTCCAGGAGTGGGCCTTCTCCCTAGATAGAGATAGAGGCAAAGAGACCACCAAAAGGACAGGCTCAGATGGGGGAAGAACTCAACGTCTTTGTGGTTGCTGCCAGAGACTGAATCCACCCTGGGATTATAACTGGAGGGAAGCCCCCTCTGGCAAGCTGGAAATGAGGGAAGAGATGTGGTTGGAGTAAATTAATTGAACCTCTTCCTCTCTCTGTTGTGTGAGGAAGAGGAGTTTGAGTCAAAGTTAGCGGTTGTGAGATGTTGTGAGATAGGGAATTAAAGAGAGAGGGTTAGGAGATTGAATTGAGAAAGTTAAGACAGAGATTGGAAAGTTGTAATCCTAGAGAGAATAGGAAAGAATTAAAAAGTATAGAGAATAAATAGATAGTCAAAGAGTATTGTTAAAGTGAATAAAAACGTACCCAAAACACAGTGGAATCAAATGCTATTTAATGAATGATCCTAAACATCTGTGATTTACATTGGTGATTTGCATAACAATTATAAAATCAATAAATCTGTTGTATTGGCAGCACGTGGCCAAAGTACATCTATTTGGTATTGTGTGAATAATACTTGGTGGCAGCGTGTAAAGAGGAAACACATCCAGAGGGTGAACCTATGTTTAAGGGAAAATAAACAAAGGACACTGGGTGGACGCGACAGTAATGAACTGATGGAAGAGATGTTGTTTGCCAGGAGAATTAAAACAGATAGCAAGGGACTGTCTATTTTTGAGGAAGTCAAAAGTTACTTAAGTGACAACAATATTCTGATTGAGAATGTACAGTAATTACTTGTGCAACTGATGGTGCAGCTTCTATGGTTGGCCCCAACTTGAGTCAGAAATTCAAGAGAGTTTAATTGATCTTTAGAGTGATTTAACTGCACATTGTCAGTTCATTCAGTTTCAAAAAATATTTTTGGATCAAGAGTGATCTGCCGAATAAATTCCCAACATTGTGGGAGAAAGCCCATTTTTAAATTATTGTATCTCCCTCATATTTGATTGAGTGTGGATTCAGCCAGGCAGTTTCCTTGACAAAATCCAGGAACAGAATTGATATGGCAACAAGAGTGTTTTCTTGATGTTCAGTAATAAATGATTTTGTATTTATCTGTTCATGTTGTATCTTTATTTTGCAGGGGGGCTCTGGAACCTGAAAAAGAGCTCATAGTGGGGCTGTAGCCATTGCAGGAAAGAAAGGTTGAAAATGGCTGTTCTAGAGTAACCGTCAATAAATGCTAAGATGTTGAAACAAGAAAGTGACCTAGGGGTGTCTATTGAAGGGGGAGGGCAAGGAAGAACCTTCTCACAAACCTGTGTTTTGGTTTAAAGCACCAATGTACTTGCATTAATTTATCATAAATTCTTAGGCTGGTATGCTGCAAATTCTATCTAGTTCTGGCAACAAAAAAATTGTTAACAATTATCATCTCAGTGATAGTCAAGGTGATGCACAACAGTTTCAGTTTCTCAAATAAAATCTGAATTTGGATTGCAGTCAAATTAGGGGCCTCACAATTGGTCCATGTCTGCTTGGGCTCTTTCACAGCACCTGAATCAGGTCTCAAACTAAATAATGTGGTTGAGTCTCAGACCTATATTATGGTGTTTACTTTAATTGTATAAGATAAAGATGTAATGAAGAATTTTACACTGACCCTGTAGGAGAATTCACATTTAACTATATATTGAAATGCATGTTACTGTTTTTTTTTTTTTTAAAAAGCATATGTCTAAATGCATTTTCTTTCACTATAGGTATTTAAAATATATTGGGCACATTCTTTCAGTCCAAAACTGCCTTAGAACATTTGGGAAATGCAAAAGCTGGTGGACAACCAAGTTCTGATCCACACATTCCTCTGGATGTGAAACAGAGGTCAGTTCATATTGGAGTTCACAAGGGTCACATTGCTCAAGCATCCTTAGTGAGTTGTAGCAGATGTCCTTGTGACTCTCAAGGTCCAGTGCCGCTCACCCTGAACAGCAAGCAGAATGATTAATTTCCTCCTCTTTCTTTGAAGTTTTGGCTACTATGATGAAATGAGTGGATAAGGTATTTTGTGTAGGTTTGAAGGCTAAACATGGGCATTTTTAGGGTACCAGAACCAATTTAAGATTGCAGCTACTGCATTTAGTCCAGACATACTTTTCACCTCATGAGTCAGCTCAGGAGGAAAATGCAGCTACACATCTTCGCAGTTAAAGTCTGCAAAGCATGGGTGATCAGCAAAGATAGGCTAGTGCCTGTGAAATTAAAAATGTGATCTGAGACCAGTTTACTAATTATTTTAACTGTTGCTCTTTAACACTGAGGGCTGGCAGCAGTTCATCTTTAAGTGCAAATGAAGGTACTGTCCCACCTCAGGCTCTGTCTTTTCCAAGCCATCACACTCTTTCCTGCCTCTGGTACCAGAGACAGAGAGAATGCCTCTCGGTGTGTGCACATGGACATGGATATCTACTTTTGGCATTGGCTCCATCACCAGTGTTTACTGACCCTTCCACCCAACCAACTGTAGTGGGCCGGGCCTACCCTGCTGACATCAGTTTGTTTATCTTCTGTAATGTCATCATCACATAGCCAAAAATGTAACTGTTTGCTTTCTTCCTTAGACATTTACATGTTCCTTCATACATTCCTGAAAAGAACATGACAATGAGGCAGACACATTTGGAAGAGCATAATAAGGTTCACAAAAGTCACCCGTACATTGCAGCTGAACTTAATTTGCTTTCTGTGACACCTTTGGCTTGATCTTATCTCTAGTAGAAAAATCCTAAATACATTAAAAAAAATCTAGCTTGCTTTTTTTATTGGTTTATTTTCTGTTGTAGTTTTACATTTTCTCCCATCTTATTGGGTTTTATGATTTTTATGTTTTTAACTGCTTTGAACAGCACAAGGAAAAGCAAACATTCAATATTTTAAACAATCATGGCTTGAACTCTGACTATCTTTAGTTAAGATACATCTCTTCTGGAGCTATCGACAGGATCCTGGCCTTTGAATCAGAAACATTCTGATTAAGATGACATAAATTAATTATCTTGAAAACAGTCTTCTCATAAAATGAGAGAACAACTACAATAGGGCTAGGGGCTCGAAAGCCACAGCAGGCTTGGAAATCTCCAAAATTTAACAAATTTAACAACAACAGGTGACTGTATGCCCACTTCTGGTTTTTATATATTTTTTCTCTTTAGGGACTGGCCTGTGGGGGGAGCTGCCCTTCCCAAGAAAACATACTGCTGCTGGATGCATCCAGGCAAAGAAGAAGAAAAAAATTATGAGTGAGGGGATCTCTGGGGATATGGGGGCTCAAAAACAGCTGGGGAGGGGGCATGCAGCCCACAGGCTATACTTTGTGGACCTCTGTCATAAAATAAATAAATTAAACCCCAGGAAAAGAAAGGAGACACATGGAAACTCCTGCCAAGGTGAGGTGAAAACGTAGCTGTTAGGTTGAAAAGGGCAACAGTTGTACTCACAATTCAAAGCTACAACACAGGTCAACAGCTTCGCACAATAGGCTTGACCCCAGATTTCCCAGCTGATGTGTACCCAATGTCAGCTTCTCTCCTGCCCCCGAGGGCCAATAGTTTGGCACACTCATTTTTTTTTTTTGCCTGTTCCAAATCACCCATTCAAGGCTCAGACAAGATCAACAGCACCCATTTCCTTCTGCCCTCAAGACATGCCATTTGATATTAATTTATTTCTCTCTCCTCGTTTTTTGGCTGCTGTCATCACCTTCCTCCACCTGATTCGTGGTATTATAAATCCTGAAATAAAAGCTTGACACAACCATTTGTTTCACTCTGTCTTGGTACAACCCTTTTTCTTTACAACTGAATAGCATATACCTAAGAAAAATATCATGGACCTACAGCCTTTTTTCTTCTCCTGAAAGGACTTCTCTGCCCACTCCTCCCCCTTGCAGTCTAAATTAGTATTCTCTATGATAGACCTGCAGGCTACATTATTAAAGGTCAAATGAAGATTTGCTCCGTTACCTCTGCTCGGTTTAAAGTAGCAGCTTTTCAAGCTAGACTGGGGATCAACTTTAATGGTTGTGGTCAGGCAGTGACCAGAACAAAGTTCTTTCAGTTCTGATGAAGGAGAAAGAAAAGTGTTCTTTTAAGGTCTGTTCCAGTGTTATGTCTCCAAACTTTGAATGCTGCCTTTCCGCTTGAAACATACAGCTCTAAAGTTATCGGGATTGCAAATACACTTGGGGGGGGGAAGAGAAAGAGAGACTTTGCCCACTCCTGCAGAAGTTGTGGAATCAAAAGAGAAAGGAAGAGCTTCTGGGTGAATGACTGGCTACAAAGTTGGTGTCGACGAGAGGGATTTGGTTTTTTGGGACCACGGGCTAAGCTTCCTGGAAGAAGGACCGCTAGCAAGAGACGGCTTGCATCTAACAAGGATTGGGAAGAATGTGTTTGCCCAGAGCATGAAGAACTTCATCAGGAGGGCTTTAAACTGAATTGTAAGGGAGAGGGAGATGCAAGCAGAGTTAATGGTAGATTGAGCCTTACACACAGTAAGAGGAATGGACCAAACTGATCAAAAGGGCAACAATAATAATATTAACAATAATAATCACAATCATCATCATCACCACCATAATAGTCATAAAAGTGTACGAAGACAAACAGGCCATGAATCACACACTCTGTATACGAATAGCAGGAGTATGGGAAAGAAACAAGTGCTCCAACACTGGAGGCATTCAAGAAAAACCTAGATAATCACCTGGCAGATATGCTTTGATTGTATTCCTGCATTGAGCGGGGGGGGGGTTGACTTGATGCCCTTGTAGGCCCCTTCCAACTTCACTTTTCTATTATTCTATGATTCCCACATTGTTTACCATTGGTTGTTCCGGCTACAGCTGATGGGATTTACAGTTTGACAGCATCTAGAGGGCTGTACTTTGCCCATCTATGCTTTGGCTGTTTTACCAATGTCATTTTTGGGGGCATCTGAAATGTGAAATGCAAGTCACCATAACTAGAACTGCTGGATAGCTCAGTGTATTTGGCTGCAAAACTCAATTCTCCTCTGTACCTTCTTGACAGGGGCTGGACTTGATGATTCATAGGGTCCCTTCCAACTCTGCAGTTCTAAGATGATGTTGATGATTAGATTAGCACCGAGAATGAATGTACACAGCTCCACTAAGAGGAAGTTTCAGTTTCTTGTTTTAACACCCGTATTTCTCTAGTAGTGAAGGATTTTTAAAAAAACCTTTATAAAACCCTCAAATATATCCATCCTTTCTGTTTGCTGACTATTAATATATGTGTGGAAAACAGGTTCTCTTAAATATATGCATAGCTTTTCCACTTCCAACTCATACACAGAAAAGCTAACATAAATAAGGCCCTTCAAGAGAACATTTTTTTTAAAAAAATGCAACCTTTCTTTGATGAACACTGAACTTGTAGTTTGTAGATCTTCTTCCTTGAACTATTTGGATTGACTCACTATTGGCTCACTAGTTTTTTTTTTCTTGGCAAGCACATAAGACATGCATGTCTGCTTTTAAAGAAGGGTTCCCATCGGCATGTATGTGTTTCTGTCCCTCTGGAAAATGAAATAGGCCCTTGAAACTTTGTGCTGTGCTGCCATTCACTCCACATCACCTGTAGGATGGCTCCATCTGCATTTTTGGGAAAGAGAAATGTATCATCACAACAAGAGAGGGGAAAGGAGTACACAGATTTGCATAAAATTTATGCCATAAATGATATGGAACTGTGCATGTAAGTTTAGAGAAAATACCTATAAATTAAGATACAATCTAGTTCACCAGAATGAGAAAGACTGTGTTAAGGTGGATTGTGTTTACTTAGTCAGCTGTCCAAGTACTGAGAGATAGTGACTACCTTCAATGTCTGAGTCCTCTCTCCTTATGGTTCCTTAATATTTAAACCACACTGCAGCTGGATGGCCTTTTCACTCCACGCCAAGCATCAGCCGTGGTGGAATTTTTAATCTTTTCTCCAGAAACGTCTGCTGAAATTTGTGCAAAAGATTTGCATCCATAGGGGTCACAACAGTAAGTGGTTCTTGGTTAAAGGACAGGCTCACACAGTATTATCCTGCAACTCCTCTGACGTTTGCTGTCCCTTTTGGCTGTGTTATTAAAAGTGATGCAGCTGCTGCATTGTGGCTATTCTGCCATTTTGAATTTCCCATTTTGACCCAGCATAGCAGCACAGTGCAGAAAAGTTAATTTTTTAACTACAATTCCTTAGCAAGCATGGCCACTGCCGGACATGCTGTTTGTGTGATACTGATAAGTCTAAATCTGTTTTAAAAATAACTTCCTCAAAGTCTGATATTGTCTGCACTGACTTGCGGGTGTTCTTCAGGGTTTCAGGCAAGTCTCACTCCAGCCCTACAGGACAGCTGGGATTGGGTCTGGCATCTGGGATTGGGTCTGGCATCTTTGCAATGCATGCAGTCTACAACTGAGCTATTGCTGAGCTCTACGGCAGCAGCCCTGCTGTTTAAAATAACTCAAGGACAGGGACATTTTAAAAAGTTTAATTTTTAATTTGCTTGCTTGTCTCCAAGTCACACCCAAGAGTCCTGTTCCGTTCAGTATGTGTACATGGTTGCAAAATTTGGTTCCCCCCCCCCAATTTTCTCACATAAATAATAGCATGTGTTGCCCATGTGCATTTTTGGTAATGTATACCTTGATGCATGTCAAAAATGTACACATTTACCTAACTCCTGTAATTGGAAGCAAGGCAGCATAGAAATGAAATGAAATGAAATGAAATGAAATAAATAAATAAATAAATAAATAAATAAATAAATAAATAAATAAATAAATAAATAAATAATGTATATTTGTAGTTTACTTTACTTTACTTTATTTAGATTTATACCCCGCCCCTCTAGAAAAAGTCTGCTCGGGGCGGCTTACAAATTTGGCTACACATTACCCACAGATGAAAGTGTGTGTAGCTGTACTTTTCTCATAAGTCTATTTTTGATTTTCTTATTTCTTTATTGTTTTTTTTTCTTTTACCTGTTTTGTAATTTGTTGTTTTATTCTTATTGTATTTTAACTTTGTTGTAAGCCGCCTAGAGTAGTCTTCGCGACTAGATAGGCGGGATATAAATAAAATAAATAATAATAATAAAAAAATTCTATCACATGCCATTTTTAGTTATCTGCATTTTGGAATGTAGGAATGATTCCATGCGGATAAAACATATCTCAAGCCTCACACATCTGTGAAAGGCTGACCCAAGGTGTGCTTTGTCTGACAATGAATCTCAGGAGGTGTGACATTTGGGTGCCCACTGACATGTCACTAGATAGCAAGACATTAACGAACCAAAACAGAATACAAAAGGCTACTGAATTGCATAGGCTCCTTTGCATGTACAAATGCGAAATGAAGCACTATTTTTAAAATCTAAGCAACATTATATAACAGATCACCCAAACAAGGAGGGCTCTAGCCAGGGGAGCTGATTGTCTTGCTGAGTCCTGATATCCAGTGTTGAGCATGGATAGACATCTCATAGCTCCCAGATCTTCCTTACGGGTTTATATCTATCAGACTCAAACTGGGCAGCCCTGTATTGACAGGTACCATTTAAGGGAGATTGTCCTCTGGTGGCCCTTCAAATGGAGGGATGTCCTCCATGAAAACATCACCCCGGCCAAACTTTTTTTGAAATGGGTAATTTCAGGAAATATTTGCCTGGACTGAACCATTGTGTTTCCCTGCTTTCCTTTCCTTTCCTCAAGAAGTGAGTTCCTCTACCTGATGACAGAGTGCTACAGCCTGCCATCAACTCTGTTCATACAAATTTAATTTATAATAATGATGTCCTTAATGTATAAATTATATGGTGTGGAATTGCAAATAATAGCATAGATTGCCATAGGAACTGACATATGGGGAGTGGGGGGGGAACACATTCTTAGCAAATGTAGCTATAGGGAGGGGAAAAATTATTGTCGAGTAGCGCCGCTTGTATTTCTTTTTCAGTAAATGAATCATAATGCTTTAATGCTTTCCAGTAATTTGCAATTAAATTAACTCCAAATAAGATCTAAATGACCCACTCAGATATCAGACGGGAGGAGAGGATATGGCTAGTGGTCCTATACAATGTTCAGCCTCAACAAAGACTCAAAAAAAATCCTTTCTTCTGCTGTTGCCTATTTATTATCTTGATTTGTTTGCTAATAAAATTTTATTGTACCGACTAATAGCAATGTCGTATTTACTACATAACGATGCTGCCGCAAGGTTATCTTATGTTAACTGTAATGATATGTTTAAAACCATAGCGTAATGGGTGTAAATTAAGTTATATTTCTCATTTTTATCACAGATTTTATTTTCTAGTGCCTGAGCCTTAATGGTATCCTGCGAATTAGTTTTAAATGACTGAAGGTTCAGCAAG
Source organism: Pogona vitticeps (assembly GCF_051106095.1). NCBI lineage: Eukaryota > Metazoa > Chordata > Lepidosauria > Squamata > Agamidae > Pogona > Pogona vitticeps. The sequence continues at coordinate 216,117,970 of NC_135784.1, read as the reverse complement.
AAAGTTGCTCTCAGATTGTATTAATTATACAAGATGAACAAAAGCCCTTGTCTATCTAAACAGCAGTTTGAAAATCTGGTTTTGAAACATAACTTCTTATCATTATAGTTTCAAGGGGAAAATTAGTGATTAGTTACCATTATAGCTTCCTTTTTTAAAAGTAACTCTTTCTTGTTCTTAAAAGTAACTTCAGTAGCTACTTCTTGTTGTTGTTGTTGTTATGCGCCATCAAGTTTCCTCCAACATATGGGAACCCTAAGAAGGAGCAATCTCCAAAGTGTCCTGTGTCTAATAGCTGTGATCAATTCCTACAAACTCAAGTCTGTGGCTTCCTTTATGGAGTCAGTCCATCTCCTATTTGGTCTTCCTCTTTTCCTGCTGCCTTTAATCTTTCCCAGCATTATGTTTTTTCCAGTGAACCTTTCCTGCTCATGATGTGCCCAAAGTAGGACACCCTCAGTTTTTTCGTTTTTGCCTCCAGAGATAGTTCAGCTTGATATGATCTAGGACCCACTTATTCAACTCTCTGTAGTCTGCAAAGTTCTCCTCCAGCACCACATCTCAATGAATCAGGTTTTTTTCCCCGTGAGCTTTCTTTACTGTCTAACTTTTACCTGTATATAGTGATTGAATGTGAATGATCTTGGTCTCCAGCTACATTTTAGCCATTTTGTCTTTAAAAATCTGAATTGTGGTCACATTGACACCTACAATACAACATGGCCTAGTAGTAAACGGCATAGTGCAAGCCATTATTTCAACCTTGTGTATTTTCACCAGCGTTTAGTGATCAGAATTTGTAAATGTTTAAGTACCTAAATGTTTCCAGGAACACCAGAAGATCTTTCATGAAGTTATAGTGCAGAGGCATAGGCTATAATCATCAACTCTGATTAGCAGTGCCTCCCCCAGTGCTTCAGCAGGCTTCTTTCACTGGTAAAGTGGTGCCTCGACTTACGACCATAATCTGTTCCATAAGATGGGTGTAACTCGAAATGGCCATAAGTCGAAGCACCATTTCCCATAGGAATGCATCTTCGCCAACTAACGGTTAGCCCTCTCATTTGAATTACCCACCTTTTCCCCCTGCGTCTTTTGTTTGCAACTCGAAGCTCCAGCCGCAAGTTGAAGCAAAATTCTGTGCCCGGAGCTGGTCACAACTCAAAATGGTCGTATGTCGGGACGCTCGTAAGTTGAGGCCCCACTGTAATCCAAGTAACAACTAAAATCAGACAAAATCAGGTGCGTCGAGGGTGGTAATGTAACTTACTTGTATATTAGTTCTTACATACACAGAGAGCAAACAGCTCTGGCAAACAGTAGAAATGAAAATGGGAAAAGGAGATGATGAGAGGTATGTGGGGCTGTACAGCTGTGCAACTAGAAATGACATGAGCTGTGATGCCTTTTGAACAAAGAAAACATGTTGCCGAAAGGTTGCTGCTTGTGGGCTATAGAAGGCCCACACAATCTACCAAGCTAATCCATGGTCCACTAGGCATACATAGTAACTCGTGAGGGGTTCACTGAACTTCTGGTTCACACTGCCTGCTTTGAATGGTGAAAACTGGCAGTGTGAAGACTTGGGTTTCTGGACATCTCCTGGAATTCTAGGTGTTGCAGTCCACAAACACAAACCAATGCAACCCTAAGTGAAAACAAGGCAGTGGAGCACCAGGAAGCGTACAGAACCTGTTCAATGGGGCGGATGCCTCTTGGTGTGGTGCAAGACCTGAGTTTTTCACTAGAAGAGAAACTAGGAAGAGAGTGTGGCTGCTTCCAGACCAGAAAGACAGGATACAGTTCTTCTGCCCTTTGATTTTAGCAGAATTTCTGTGGGAAGAAGAGGAGGAGAAGGAGAAGAAGAAGGAGATGGAGAAAAGGGCGGGATAGTTGGAAGAAACAGTTGGGAACCATGGTAGGGTTGTACACTGAACATGTCATTTTTTGAACCTCCTGTAAACCTCTATCACTGTTCAATTGCACAGTGAAAGCTCCACCTGGAAACACTCCAGAGGAGTGGCACAGCTAGGTAATTTTAGATTCTGGACGTAATGATCCTACTCGGCAGGAGTGCTTCACACAGCCATGTGTATCCCTTTAGTAGTGAAGCACACAGTTTAATGGTTTCTCCGCCCCAACATTTCATGCTTTATAATCAGTTCTGCATTCCTGATAAATGAGAGCCAAAATGGAACAAAAAGAAAGCGACATTATTTGCTCTACTCTGGTTTTGGTGGGGGGCAGGGGAGACAGAGAGGGAGACAGAAGAGGCAAGAAAACAAAGAAGAAAAGAAATACGCTTCCTGAGCACATGTAGTTTTGCATTTAAATGCCCTTAAATCAAAATGTCTACAGGGAAAAACGTGCCTCAGCTGCTCTGACAATACACAAATTTATTTAGGAATAAGCATCATTTGGAGGTAGAAAAGAACAATGCAGTTTTAAACTAAAAATGATAAAATGTGTATCTGTAACCATGTACATGCCCAGCAGCCTCCTGGATATGGAGAGAGAGATAGAGAGAGAGAGAGAGAGAGAGAGAGAGAGTTTTAAAAGGGGGTTATGCAAAGGAGTCCGCAGTGAGCATCTTCCATGCTAGTGGACCTCCAACATGTCCATGTTGTCCCATAAAAGCATGTCATCGCTCCCTTCGCTAACAACCCTCTCGGTCGTTGCTTGGGTCCCTGTGTGGTTTTTTAACTTGCACTCTGAGATCTAGCCCTAGCTGGGCCCCTGCAGTGGAATGAGGAATAATGCATTGGGATACTGAATCTCTTCCACTGTAGTAAAAATGCTTCTCCCTCCCCTTCCCTTGGTTGGAGTCTTGAGAGTCCTCAAGAATCTCAAAGGGACTCTTCAGCCATCACGCCAGTTCCATCACCCAGGCCAGGCTGTCAGAGAATAGCTTGTTTCAGGCCACCCACCTGGAGGGTCTTGCATGCCATCTTTTGCTTCCCACTGTCAGCATGTCAGCTGGGGTTGTACAACCACATTAGCCTGAACATAGAGCCCATGCCATCTATTACAACAGACCAGTAAGTGTTGTGCTGTCTCACCAACCTACCTGCTACAAATATGAATTGAGCAGAACTGGGGTTCTTTGGGGGAAAAAATTCAAAATCAAAAAAGACTAAGTATCTGACACTTCCCATATGGCCACCCTTTTTGACAACCATCCTTTGCCTGCTTTGGTAATAATGGCATGGGTTCACACTCTACCTTCTGTAACGTGTATGGGATTTGCCAGTCTTTTGTCTGAAACCAGTTGGTGATCAGGAACAGCCGTCTTCTTTCCTAGTTCAGGCTTTTGTAGCAAGCATGAAAGCCATTATCCATTTCCTTCTTTGATCGGAAGACTTGCTTTTTTCCTCAGAAGATACAGTGCAATTTGGATTCTATTGACAGATGGGGAATAAGTAAGGATAATACAACTGCCAGTACATACATTTCACCATTTGTGATTATCTTCCTTTTTTGTTTGTTTTTTGTTTTTACTAGATGCATTTTATACAAGTAAGTTAATTAAATAAAAACAAGAAAATATATTGAAGCTTTCTCAGCCTTTTTTAAAAGAAAAAAAATGCAGATAAAGCACAAGGTATAACTTCTCTTGATTCGTCTGCAAATCAATAATAAACTCGCTGATTTTTACTGAGAAATTCTATCCTATATCATGCCATAGGAAGAAAAGAGGGAGGGAGGAAGACACCTGTTGTGGAATGTTCTCTCCGGTGATTCTTGATTGCCTAGCGTGATCACATGATTATTTTTTTCAGTGCCAAGTGAAAAGAATTTTATTCTGCTATGACTGATTGGTGATTTCCTGCTGTTGCTGTCTTATTGTTTTATTATTTTCAATGGGGGTAAGATTTTGAATAAGGGGATTTAGGGTTGAGGGGTAGGTACGGATAGGGAAAGGGTAAAATTCCAGATAGATAGATAGTATATTTATATTTACTTATAACAATTATACTAGAAAGAGAGATAAAAACAAAAACAACAAATTTTCCATTATTACTATATTTACTCATCTATCTTTTCCCTAGTTGGACCTTCACATTCTTCTATAGTCTATTGTTTAGGTTTTCTTACCTCCTCCTGGATCCTCTTGTTTCTACAGTGCACTTTCCTTTAGAGCTTCTCACTTGCTCTTCTGTTCTAGTCGAGCTTCTTTCTGCCTCGGATCTTGATGATCCATTTGATTTCTCCTCTTCTCGTTTCTCCTCTGCTTTTTTCTCTTTTTTTTCTGCCTAGCCACTTTTCCTTTGTTTTCATAAAATCTTCTGCCTTCATTTTTGAGTTAATATAATAACTCTGCTCCTGGAATTCCAAAAGGACACCTTCAGGCACCAACAATTTATATATAATTGAGTTTGATCTCAGGAGGGATGTCAGCTCTGCATGTTGTCTCCTTTTCTGCCACGGAATATGTTTCAAGAGCTTAATTTCTGTATACTGTATTTTCTATTAAGTTCCTTGCCTTGTATATATCTTAGAATATCTCAAAAGATCTTTCTCATAAATTTAACATGAATTTCTCTGAGGAAATTTTTATTCCTAGTGTATGCTGTTTTAATTCTTTGTACTGTGTCTATATTTTACTGAACATCTTCTGATCGCATCTCCATGAGCAATGCTAAATAGGTAGTAATCACTTGTGCTGTATCTTCTCCTTTTTGTTCTGGTAGATTCTGGAATCTAAGTATGGCATTGGCTCTTTCCATTTGTAGATTTAACAGAGTAATTTCATCTTGCTTGTTTTCCTGTTTTAGGTCTCCCATCTCTGTAGACAAAGTCTCCAGTCTTGCTTCCATTCTATTTGACTTCTCATGTATTCTGGCTTTTTTTTTTATTTTCTGTAATTTGATTTTTAATATCAGTCATTTGCATCCCTGAATCCTTCATTTGAACACACAGCTGAGCCATCCCTCCTTGTTGTTGTTGTAGCCCTGTTGATAACATCTCTTGAATACTCTGTTGCCAGCCCTTAAATGACTCTCGCCCCAATATCCCACTGAGATTCTGTTCCTGTACTGGTGACCCTTGTTGAGTTCTCTTTTTCCTACCTTTTTTTGCCATATTGATTCCTCCCATTCTTCTTAAGTAAATAAAGGATACTGTTTAAATCTTCTATAAGCACATATCACTGTAACCTTACTTTCCTTTCTCAGTCTTATTTACATATCCAATCCAAGAGAGGGGTGGAGCTCCCCTCAGGATTGAAAGTTCTCACAGTTGCCAAGTCACAACAATAAAAATTTAAAGGATCCACAGTGTTTTAAAGTAAGTAGGATTTCATATCGATATTCCAGATAGTCACGGGAGCAAAGCTTTTATCTTAAATTGCTCTACTTTCATTGCAAGGTAGATTTCTCCCCCTTCTCACCTTCTGTCTTCTCTCCTCTTGTCCTGATCCAAGCTGAGGTAGGGGGAGGCTAGCTTCTACTGTAAGGTTTTTTAAAAAATGGTAAAGTTCATTTTGCTGACTCTTTATATCTATCTTTTTTCTGTGTAGTTATTTGGGTCCATGGAGATTTTCCTTACATAAACATATATTTTTAACTTACTCAGAGTCTCTGGTTGAGATATTTCACCATTCTTTTGCTTTCTCTCACTCTCGGCTTAAGGTGTTCCCAGCTGTTTGCCAAGATGGCTTCCTTCTCGGTCCATGCACTCAGATGTGACTTCAGAGGGGGAACCAGCCTATGCCGATCCAATTTCCCCCTTTTGTCATCTCTGGTTCTTCAGATATCACTTCTCCTTCCCCGCTGATTTGGGGGGGGGGCAGAACCGAGGGGGCTTGGTCAGTTTCAGGAGCTTGCCTGAAACCCAAGTGGTTTGTGCCAAGATGAAACTCCACCTCTCATCATTGTTTTTATTATGATGCTTACTATGGTCCTGATGCTGAATATATTTGCAGTTTATTAATTTAAAATATTTAATAAATTTAAAATAATTTAAATTAAAGTTGGCATATTTTAAATACTTTTTGTTTGCTTCCATATTGGTATAGTAACCTAAAAAATAAAAATTATGATCTCATGATCGCTGAGAGACTGTACAAAGGGCTTTCACAGTGGCAACGACCAAATGCCAAATAGATGGACCTGGGCTTTGGGAAAGCTGCCATTTGCTGCCTCAGTTAGTAAATTCTCATGGTCTGACTTGACATTGACTATCCTAAAATGCTAGTCATGTGATTTCCCCCAGATATAATCCAGAGGCAGAGAAAACTACAAACACGATTCTCCCAGGCCAGTAATGTGTTCATCTCTATGGAAACAATGTTTAGAATCAGCAAAAAGAAGAGTCTCTTCAGTGAAAGGGAAAAAAATAGCAGAGAAATGTATGACCAGCAGAGGGAGAAAGGTGGATCCTGCTGCCACTGGCTGTGCCTAAGAAAGAAAGGAGAAGAGACATCTAGGAGGAAGTCAGGTCAGAGAGTTTTGGTCAACAGGCAAGGAAGCAATAAGTGAGAGGGAACACTCCAGGGAAGAAGAGAGCCTCACAACAGCGGCACCTCTGTGTCCATTTCAGACATGCTCACAGTTTTGCCAATTCTTCTTGCAGCCTGTGGTTTCTCCTTACAAGAACTCACAGTAACTGTGGCAAGGCTACTTTAGTCAAGTCTGCTAAATCTAACAGCACCATTTTCCACTATGAAAAATCTAGCAATCCATCTCCTACCTTTAGGGAGTCCTTTATGCCTGCCACCATTATCCATTCCATTTGCAATATTAAAATTTTGTTCTGTTTTGTGAATTGGAATTGGACATAAGAAACTATCAGGAAAAATCCAACTAGTTATGGGAGCTACACTGAATTCTAAAGCATGCATGAACTTAGAAGATTTGGCTTCAAAATGGAATGGAATCTGTCCCAACTGTGGGATCTAGTATTTTGAATTCCAGCATGTCTTAATCTTCCCCGATAATTTCCAGTACTGATCTTTGGTAAACCAGTTGAGTCCCGAAGTATTATCAAATGGATAAATCTTATCATCACCATTGCATTACTGTATTAGAGACAAATGTTAGATACACTTCCAGATAACGTTGTTTGATATAAATGTTTGTTTAAAAAGGCAGGAAATAGAATAGTCCAACGTAAGTGGGATAATTAAAAAATTTAAATAGGTGATATTTGCATTCATCTTAAATCACTTTATAGTCAGATACCGTAGCTACTTTGTGCTTTTTCCCTGACCATTTTTTCATGTGCATTATTAAAATTTCCTTCCTAGTTCTAGTGGAAATTAAATGTTTATTACTTTTCATTCTCATTAACTATGTAAAATATATAGAGATGCAACTGTGAGATTATTCAGCAGCAAGATTATCTCTTTCTCTTCTCAAGCAACACTTTAATCCTTTTAACACTGGTATAAGAACAACTAGAGATGCCATCAAAGCTTCCTTTGTCCAGGATTAGGTATGAACATAATTGCTGTTGTTATGTGCTGTCAAGTCACCTTCCACTTATGGTGACCCTATGAATGAGCACTCTTCGGTCCTGTCATCAACAGCCCTGTTCAGCTCTTGTAAACTCAAGCCTGTGGTTCCTCTTTAGAGTCATTCTCGCATTTGGTCTTCTTCTTTTCCTGCTGCTTTCCACCTTTCCCAGCATTATTGCCTTTACCAGAGAAACCTGCCATTCCATGATGTGCCCAAAGTAGGACAGCCTCAGCATCATCATTTTTTGCCTCCAAAGGTAGTTCAGGCTCAATTTGATCTAGGACCCACTTGTTAAACATTCTGGCAGTCCAGGGTATCCACATCACTCTCCTCCAGCATCACATTTCAAACAAATCATTTCTTTTCCTGTCAGATTTCTTAACTGTCCAGCTTTCATATCCATTCATGGTGATAAGAAATACAATAGTGTGGATGAGCTTGGTCTTGGTCTCCAGTGACACATCCTTACACTTGATGATATTTTTTAATTCATTGCCCTTCCTAGTCTCAGTCTGCTTCTGACCTCTGGTGTGAACATTGAGACCTTGGAGCAAAAAAACCTTTATACACCCTGGGATTTTTCACTAGCTCAGAATAAACTCACAGAACCATCTCCAAATTTCTTCTCTTCCTCTCCAACAGCCTTTCTCATTCCCAATGCATCTGATTTTCCAGGTTTCCCAGGACCAGCCACTCCAGGTTTCTCTTTAACAAGCAGAGTGGCTGGCTTACAGCTTCCAGAACCCTAGGCAGCATCGGTCTTCATCAAATGGCATGGGATTAAGAACTGAAACCCCCCAAATTGTGCAATTGTCTCCAAAACAAACTGGACAGTTACATGAAGGGCGGGGGGGGGGTAAGATCAGGGATGAGATCTGCCCTCTTTGCTCCTGTTTTGGTGTCTAGGGCAGATTACATAGCAGCACTGGGATGCAAAAACCACTGACCCATAGGAGATGTCCTCCTTGCAGTAGATCTACAGCAGTAATGCAGATAAGCTTGACTAAGAGCAGTAAGTTGGCTTCTACTCAGACAGAAACAGTGTAACAAATGAACGCTTTTAAGTGCCATGGTGAAAGCAAGCTATATGCTTGATTAGGGGCACTCATTGTTTAAACTTAACTTAATGGTCTGGACAATGGGGCTTTGTGGGAAATATGAGCATGGGTGACTGCCTGTATATGGAGCCAGAGCAGATGTGAACACAAGTAGGCCCTATCGGGTGGTGATGCCAGGCTGAAATTCTCTGTACTCTTATATTTGAACTCTTGCACCTTCACACAGAAAAGTGATATTGAGCAAAACTAAAGTTGAGAACAATTGTCATTAAATTGCTCATTCTTTGTGATCTCCGCTGTCTTTATTTGACAAGAAAGTACAACAAAGAATTTTCAAGTTTTATGATTCTTCACCTCCAGCATAACAATAAGTCAAAGATTATTTTTTCCTATTAAAAGTCCCCAGAATTTTCACAAAACTTCATTGTGCAAAAATAGTGTCCATTCCTCTGTGAGAAGCACAGCACAAAGAAAGAGAGAGAGAGAGAGAGAGAGAGAGAGAGAGAGAGAGAGAGAGAGCACAAGCACAGAAGGACTACTTGTCCTTCAGAAAGATAGTCAACTCATCCACACACTTCAGTTTTAGAAGCTCATGTGAAAAAGCCACACCCATCATAGCTTGACACAAATACTCAGTTTTTGCCCAATGGGGGTGAGAGTCATTCTTGCTCTCATTGACAGTACAGGGAAATATCTTACTGTCATTGCTATCAATGAGAACAATGCTGCAGTTCATTATATTTATATGCAGAAACAGATAAGGAAGGATTTACATCCTTAACCAAAACTACACAATTCATATAGGGAGACATACAATAATGAAACCTTGATCTTACCTCTCCTTCAACCATGGTGCACATTACTATCCAGTGTTCAGACTGCTGTCTGCTATGGAGTGAAATAAAAGCTGACAAAAGAGACAACAAATATTAGCTAATATCAAGCACGCTTTTTAAAAAAAGAAACCTCATCTTGTCTGGGCTGATTTGCTTCATTCGGCCCCCTCCCTTTCAATTATTTCAAGAAAAAGGGAATTAATGCTGATTGGTGAACCAATTTCCTGACATAGGATGTTTCAGACCTTACAAGTATTTAGTCTCAAATTACTTGAGTACATCTTAAAAATCTGAAAAGGAAAATGAAATTTCAAACAAGCCATTTAACCACTCAACTAAATGGACTCTCTGATGAGATGGCTGCCTATTACGAAACAGAGTTAAGGAGTCAGCCAAAAGGGCCAGAAAGATATAGATATGACTGGAGATGGCAAGGACAAAAGCCTTCAAAAACAGAGGTAGCAAAAACATAGCACAGAGCAATTCAAGGATGACGTCAGGAATGGGTATTCAAGTTCTGGGACTCACTGTCAAGTTGGACTTACAGTAAGTCACATCAGTGGCAACTCAGGCTTGACTAGTTTTTTTGTTTTTTTTTTCAGTGACTCAGACTTGACTTGACTCAATCCATCCACCCGTCCCTTTTTTCTGGGGGGGAAAGTTTATTTTTAATAGGGACTTAGGGTTGGGATTTGGGATTTGGTACCAAAGGCTTGGGCTTGGACTTAGGAACTCGGAACAAAAAAAATTTGCTGGTATCTCTGGATGAAGATGGAATTCAGAAGATTTTAAAAAAAAAAACCTTACACCTCTCAAAATCCCTGTCCAGCATCTACTTTCCTGTCTAAAATTCCATGCCCATACTGGCTAGGGAGATTCTGGGATCTGTAGTTCAAACCAGTTAACTTTCCAGGCCCCTCCCCCACACACACACACAAACGCGCACACAAGACTTTTGTAACATGCTATAGTATTTATTTAAATCAGCCACATATGTCTTCCCTTTACAAGCTAATAATCACATCTCTAATGTCTTTTAATCTTCTTTGCATCTCTCAGTTTTTCAGGAATCATAAGGTCAGGGGAGAATCCTAATATTTTGTTTATTTTGCCCCCACCCAAAAAAAAGCCACTGGGAGCAGCGGTTTTTGTCTCCTGCCCCTTGGAGGGTCCTGCAAGAATAATCTCCCCTTAAAAAAAAACAGATCTAAAAACAATTCAGAAATTCCCATTGAGGTACTTTCTATCTGATTAAAACAACCCTAGCATTTAGGGCCATTTGAGGCCTTGTTCAGGCCTCACTAGGAGCCCCGCTATGTTTGAATGTAACCTCCAAGGTCTCAGACTTTTCCCACTCCTGAACTAAGGGTTTGGCTGGCTTTTGGCCTGCTATGAATTGTTATACAGCTGTGGAGAGCATTAAGGAGGGGCTACAAAGGGATCCGTTCCAAGTAGGGATGGGCTGGAATTAACAAAACAATTGCCAAATTCATTCAAAAATCATATGAATCACTAATTCGTATGAATCAATACCCTGACAAATTACGAATCAACAGGGTTTTTTTAAAATGTTTTTTGATGTGTTTATGTGTTTGGCTATAAAACAGCCCCAAGGACCTGGATGCACCAAAATTGCAGGGAAACCTCCTCTGATTCTCTTCTACAATCCCTCTGAGTTTGGTGAAGATTGGGTTTCCCTCAGCCATCTGCTAAAGAGCACTTTCGGGGGGGGGCAATTTATGGGTATATAACTTGCACTTCTGAAACCCAATCTTCACCAAACTGCTAGATATTGTACAGGAGAGTCAGATTCACCATTTTCTGATTCATGCCCATCTCTAGTCTCAGGATTTTGTTTATTGGTATGGGAGGGCTGGAAGGTGTGTGTGGATTAGCTCACAGCCTGCAGAATTCTTACCTTTCCAAATTCAGCCACTTACCTGAGGTACAGTGGGGTCTTGACTTGAGAACTTAATCCGTATTGGAAGGCGGTTCTCAAGTCAAAAAGTCTGTAGGTCAAGTCTCCATTGAGCTACAGTGCATTGAAAACCGATTAATCCCGTAACAGGCCGTTTTTGTTCCATTTTGGGTTTTTTCTGGTCTGTAAGTCAAATCTCAGTCTGCAAGTCAAACCTAAATTTTGCGGCCAGAGAAGTCTGTAACTCAAAAAGTCTGTAAGTCAAGCCGTCTGTAAGTCAAGGGTCCACTGTATTATACTATGTTTTGTGAGGTATAAAGGATAATTCAAAGGTCACATACACTTCTTTTTTAACACAGAGGATTTTCACAAGAACACTGAATCCAAAGCAAAGCTGAGGTCTAAGTGTTCTGTGTTTATGGCGCAAGAGCATTCCTACCTTCCTCTCCCATCTTCTCTCTTAGCATCCTAATGTCTGCCAAGGAAAAACACCTTTTAAAGTCAATGCTTTTTTCCTGTTTTCCACATGACAAACTATGCCTTCCTCTTTCACCACTGCTTAGCCATACCCTGCCATGCTTCTATTTCTTATTATTTTTCATGCTTATTAATGGAGTCATTAAGAGCAGATAACTATTCTTAAGAATCAGCTTTAACTTCTACCTCTCCAGTATCAATTGGTGTCAACATACCAAGTTCGTCCATCAATTTTTGTACACACTGACATATCAGTTAGACCAATCTAATCAGATGTTATGTTTCCTCCTTTTAAAACTACTTTAAAAAGTAGTTATTGACAGCATCCTGGAGATTCAGTTATTAAAGCAAGCTTTATATAATTCCATTTTTACCATCTTTTTAAAAATAAGAAGGGAAGGCACCTGGCATATCTCTGTCCGCATTTTGTTCCAGAGATTGGAGCCACAATTTTTAAAAAAAGGCAAAACTCCTTATATTCACAATTTTGGCCTCCCGTGGGGTAGCAATTTTTAACAACCTGGATAGAGAGGAGGAGGTTGGGCAGATAACTGATTTCTTGAAAAGATGTTCTGATAAGTATTGAGGAGCTGAACTTTTAAGGATTTTATAAGACCATAGCAAGCACCTTGAATTGAATACAGAAACGAACAGGGAGCCAATGAAAGCACACCAAGACTGGGGATATATAACTGAAATTAATCTTAAAGGCAACCCTACTAGAGAGCATTATAGTAGTCTGTTTTTGAAATTACCAATGCATGAACCACTTGTGTTAGACATTTCATATCCAGGTAGGGGGTGCAACTGGGCAATCAACCTAAATCGATAGCAGGCAGCCATGGTCACAGCAGATATTTGAGCCTCCATAGAGAATGCTGGGTCAAACAGTACCCCCAACCTGCAGACTCAATCCTTTAGGGCAGTGTAACTCTATCAATGGCAAGTAAATTGCCCTTTTACCAATTCCAGTATCCTTCTAACAGTAGATTCTCCATCTTATCTAGATTCACTTTTAGTTTATTGGCTCTCATCCAGTCCATTGTTAAAATCAGGCAGCGCTCAAAGACCTGTACAACATCACCTGTGCACGAGGAGAAGAAGAGCGAGCGAGCCATGTGTCATCAGCATGGACAGGCAACACCAAATCTCTGTATGATTTTTCCCAGCTGCTACATATAGATGTTAAAGAGCATAAGAGAGATGGTCTATCCCTATGGGACTCCATAACAGAGGTTTCAAGAGGTGGACGTCGCATCCCCAAGCTCTACTATATGGAACTGGCTGTCAAGAGATGACTTGAACCACTGAAGTCCCTAAACTCAATAACTATTCTAGAAAGACATAATGTTTGATGGTACAAAGGCCACAGAAAGAGCCAGGGGGACCAACAGGGTTATACTCCTTGACCTGCCTCCCTTAGGAGACTGTCTTGCAAGGTAACCAATGTCAGTACCATCTTGTAGCCTAAACCTCGATTGAAGTGGATCCAGTTCAGTTTTGTCCAAAAATGCCTGCAACTGGTCAGCTACCAGTCTCTCAATCAATTGCCCAAGAAAGTAATATTTGAGATGGGGAATGTTTAAGTTGTTCAAATCATCCATTGCCAAACTATTTTTCTTAATAAGTAGTCCTGTTATAGTTTCTTTTAAACAAGAACACCTTGTGCATTCTTGTTTAAGGCATGAGGCCTTAAATATTATCAGTGTTTCTTGAGCGAAGTACTGATGATATGAGTGGCCCAATTCAACCACTGTGTCTTTAGAGGATTTTACTATGGGGATGTACAATCTCCAGGCTTAGAAGGAAGGTACCTCCAAATGCCAGATGGAAGGGAGGGGTATCAGGAGAACGGTATCTAGTTGTCTCATGTGCTCCCAGAAGCTTCTGGTGGGGCCACTGCGAGATACAGATGAGCTGGACTAGATGGCCTAGAATGATCCAGCAGGGCTCTTCTTATGTTCTTATGCCCTAGCCAAGATGGGCAAGAAACTAAAATAGAGGTAGAAGCTTTACGGTGTGCACATGCCTTGTCTACATCCTCAGACCTTACGGACTCATCCAATAAAACCTGACTAGACAATGCACTGACATCTCAGTCTGATCTACTGGGATAAGTAAGAAGCCAAGGTTCTGAAGGATGCATTCAATCTGAAATCTGAAATGGACTGTCAGTTGGTTGCAGTTCTCTACCATTGGCTGTAATGTTCGCTTCTGTTCAAAATTTACGAGGCTCTGAACAACTCAAAAGAGTTCCGCCTCTTGATTAGGGGCTGTGTTCATTAGTTGGGTAGTATAGCTGCTTTTTGTAGCCTTAAGTAAATTGCAATGTTTGCCAGACATCTCCCTGACTGCTGCCAGATTACATTCTGTGAGGGAGAAAGGGGGAAACCATTATTTTAGGCAAAAGGCCTATGCAAGAAGTATTCCAGCTGGTGACATGGGTGTCACTCTGTTGTTTTATCACTTAACTGGAGGACTCCCTTTCTTTCTCTAATCATCTTCCTACCATTGATCTAGCAAATGCTTCTTCTTTGTTCCTCACTTCTTCTTTTTACCCAGTGTCTTTCCTTTCTATGCTGTTGGCTTCAGTTCTGATCTGATGGATCTTTTTTTTGAGAAAATAGGTATGAGAATGGCCACAGAGGCATCGAGGAACTGACTTTTACAAAATTTGACACTTTGCCTGCTCTGTCAGACGCGGCTGCCTTCCAAATGGCTTCTGAATTGATTGTTATTGATTTCAAAGTGGTGCTGACTTCAGGTTCCTGCACCTTCCCACCTTACTAAACATGTATTCATGCCTATTCTTTCTGATCTCTTACACTGCCCAGGCTGCTTGATGAGAGAATGATTATGAAATGGATTCTGATTACTTGACACAAATAGAGCTTTCCTGATTTACTGCTAAGCATGTTGTACATGGGTCATGGGGCTGCCCAGCAAATGCAAGGAAATGCATAGAAATTATTTTCCCACCCCCTTTGGGGAATGATTTTAGCTTTATATTAATGACAGCAAAGCTTATCAATGCAAACATTCTGGGAGACATGGTAAATACAGATGGAACATTTTTACAACGTAAGTTGAAATTTGGAATCATAGAATCATAGAATCATAGAGTTGGAAGCAGCCTATAAGGCCATCAAGTCCAACCCCCTGCTCAATGCAAGGAATCCAAGTCAAAGCAGATCTGAAAGATGGTTGTCCAGTGTTCGCTTGAATGCCTCCAGCATTGGAGCTCTCACCACTTCCTAAGGTAACTGGGTCTATTATTGTACAGCTCTAACAGTTAAGAGTTTTTTCCTGATATCCAGCCTAAATCTGGCTTCCTGTAACTTGAGCCCATTATTGTGTCCTGCACTATGGGATGATCAAGAACAGACCTGACCCTACTCTGTATGATTACCTTTCAAGTATTTGAAAAGTACTATCATATCTCCTCTCAATCCTCTTTTCTCAAGGCTAAACATTCCCAGTTCTTTCAGTCATTCCTCATAGAATGGTTTCCATTTCCCTAAATGCTAAGCATGTCATATGGCACTGCATCAAATACAAACAAACCATTTCCTCAAGGAGTAATGGTCCAAAAAGCCAGTTCTATAGGCTTGCATGGCTCAGTTTGAACAAAGGAAAAGCCAGCCATGAAAAGAACTGGTTGGCTAGCAGCTCTCTCTCTCTCTCTCTCTCTCTCTCTCTCTCTCTCTCTCTCTCTCTGTGTGTGTGTGTGTGTGTGTGTGTGTGTGTGTAAAAATAAATCTGGTCTGTTAAAAAAATGAAAATGAAAAGTGGCTGCCTCACCTGAAGTGTGAGAGGACAGGCAAGACTCAAAAATGAAGCACAATTGAGTTTGTTAGAATATACTGTATGTCTGTCAAGCAAATTGCAAAACCATATAAAGAATGATTTGAGAATCCCCTGTGACTTCTCTTCAAACAGTCCAACAGCCTTTATGCTTTGTTCTCTAAACCAGAGAAGAAATAGATCCAGAGGAGGGAAATAGAAGTCATAGGGAGATAAGCAAAGAATCTCTGTTCAGCTGCTGAAAGGAGGGGAAAAAATCATGTTACAGCAACACTGAATATTAAAGGAAAAATTCAGAAGCAGATGTCCCAGCAGCTTGCAAAGATGCTTCTCCCTCTCCCACTGTCATCTTTTGAAAGAGCTTGTCCACCTCTTCCTCAGAGATGTACAATCTCCATGTTGTAGGGGAAACTCCTACCACATACTATTGGATGACTGGATGGCTCTATCTATCCAGCAGTTACACTGGCAGCAGAAAAAACAAATGCCCAACCTTATTCAATCAGGCATGCTCCACGTATGGCTGTGGAGAGGATTCTTTATCAGAACTCTAATGTTCATACTTGGCAAAGTTTTGAAAAGCTACCATTTAGGTCAAAAGAGCCTCGTGGCGCAGTGGTTAAAACGCTGTACTGCAGTTAGAACTGTGCTCACGACCTGGGGTTCAAATCCCAGGTAGCCGGCTCAAGGTTGACTCAGCCTTCCATCCTTCCGAGGTCGGTAAAATGAGTACCCAGCTTGCTGGGGGGGGGGCAATGTGTAGCCTGTATAATTAAAATTGTAAACCGCCCGGAGAGTGCTTGTAGCGCTATGGAGCGGTATATAAGTCCAATAAATAAATAAATAAATAAATAAATAAGTGTCATCTGGAACCAAGTCAACTGATTGAATCCATGGGCTTCACAGAAGTGCTGGCTCACCATTAAGAAAAGGGTTTTGTTGGTGTATTTTAGCCAAATCCATCTTTGGGATATAGGCCCTGAACTAGAAACCTCAGAACCCTTATCTGGAACAGCTGGGGAATGCTAAGATCTTTGTTCCCCCAAAAGTCAGTTTCCCGAGCTATGAGAACGTCTTGACCTGTTAGATATCCTCCTGCATTCTGAACCTTACAGTATGCACTCCTTGCACGGGTTAAGAGAGATGGGGGAAAAATATAACAAGGAATGATTTCTCTCCAGAGCCCTCTTTGTGCTTGAGCATTTATGTGTTACTTGCAGGAAGTCTGTGAAATCCTCTCACTTCCAAGCAGCCTTTTCCAGGTCAAGTTCCTGCTAATCGCCCTTTCTCTCCAGCCTGGCCTGGAGCTAACCTGATGAGTCATCCATCATTCTGTTTTTTGTTTGTTTTTTCCCCTCTTCTAAATGCCCACCATAGTGTAGTGCTGAATGCAGTGGGACGCTCTTTCACACAGAGCACCCGTACAAGTGCAATTGTATTTTGCTGTATTATTCAACACAAGCAAACTACAGAGGTATGAGCTGGTTGAGCTGTCACCGTTCAGTGATTGCCGCGAGGGAGCTGGGGGGCCTCTTAAATAAACAATGCCTGATTTCCATAGATGTGCGGCTGTTTCAGCAACACCTATGACAGACAAGCACATTAGAGGCAGGCAAAGAGCACATTTGAGATTTCCATCAGTGCTTGACAGGTTAATATCAACACAGTTTCGGCAAAAAGAAGAAGGCAGAAATGGGGCTTGATCAGTGAAGGAACAATGAATGGGCTACATGAATGAACAAGTAAACAGAATGGGGTGGCAAAGGAAGGGAACAAAGTATTATGTGTTAGATCCAGTTGTTAGTCCCAGCTAATGGAGAGCTATGGAATGAATGGGACCCATCAAGTAAGAAAAAAGTGTAAATCTCCTTGACTCAGTGGATCTGCTTTGGTTGATATTAACAGTTGGATGTAGTTCTAGGTCTGTTTACAGAGATGAAGTTTGCAAAATTAAAACAATAGCAACAGGAAACACATGCCCCCCAAATGAGAAGCCACATGTTTGTGGAACATTTTCATATGCTCATTTATATATATCCTGATGCAAATTAAGTTGCAATTGCTACAGTAATTAAGAAATGATTGCTGTCATATAATTTGAAATACAATACATCTCACAGTTGTGGGGAAGAGACTGGGGAACCCATGTGTCTTGCTTAGGCTATTAATATAGGTGCTAATTGTTGATGGGCAGCTTCCAGATCCCAGATCAGTAAGATCCCTTACTCTCTTTTCTTTTTGCTTCTTCTCTTTTGAAGTGGCCATGGAAAGCCCTTCAACACAATTGTCCTTACAAAGCAAGACTCAGGGCCATCTTGTAGCCTTTCCAAGGAGAGCCACCCAATCCTTGGGAAAAATACACCCTGCTTAGGGTCAAACCTTACCTTTTCAATAGCCATATGGTCAAGAATGTTTTACCAAGAGCTTCTACACTGGTTAGCATTTCAACCACCAGGTACCTCTCTTTCTGTTGTAACACTGCCCATGCCAATACACATTGGATCTATCTTTTGTGTTTCAGAGGGACATTCTGGGCATCCCTGGTGGGCTGTCCGCCATCAACTTGTGCCCCTTGGCAGGCCTGATGGCTACCTGGGATTGAACCCCAGGTCATGAGCACAGTTTGGGCTGTAGTACAGCAGTTTAACCACTGCGCCACGAGGCCAGACTTATACCAGTGTAAACAATTCCAAAAACCCATGGCAAGATGAATTTTGCCAGGTACATTTTTCTTAGATGTAAGTCAGGAGAGTTTAAAACACCTTCAAGACATTGCCCAAAATATGCTGTGGGTCGCAAAACAACCAATAAAACTTGCTGGGGATCTGTGATGATCTGTGCTTCGTGGCTGATGTGGAGTTCATATTAAGAAAGGCAATCTGTTGGACAGTGGAGGTTGCCCAACATATTGCTTTTCTTAATATAAGCCTCATCATGTGGCGTCCACTGTCCCACATGATCGATCCACGTCATATATTGGTCTTAGTCCAAACTTTAGAGGGGCTGTCCAATTTTGGCTGTTTGTTAAAGTTCAAACTAAAACCTGGAAAAGTTTCACCATCTCCACTGACATCAGAGCCAGCAGTCTCTGCTGCTGCTGTGGATCCTGGCCATGAGGTGCTGTAAGCTTTGCATGTGAGCAACACAACCTTGCACATGGTGTGGAAGGTCATAGGCAAGTGGGGCCATCCTCTCAACCCAAGTCTACAGCTCTGTTCTATGGAGGCAGAAGATTAGAAGTGCTGCAGATAAATTATTTTTGGTAGAGCTGCTAAAACAGTTCAGGACAGAGGTGGGTGGTAAGCATGTGCCTCCAAATGTTGTAGTCCACAAGCTTCATAATAACTGGTCCTTGCTGACTGAGGCTGATGGGAGCTACAGTCCAAAACCTCTGAAGCACACCAAGTTGTCTACCCCCAGTTTAGGGTTGGCATAAGATGGTTGACCACAGCCTCTGTCTCTTTTTTTTTTCAAAGTAGATATCTAAAAGAAATAGTTCTTGACCAGGACATGTGTTTCTTTGGTCCCACTGTAATTTTCTGGTCAGACAATTTGCCCATGGTTTTTAACGGTGCAAAAAGAGGGGGGGGGGTAAAATGTGTTGAGGCAAAAAGAGAATAAATGGTCACCACAACAAAGCTCCTTCACCGTGACCCATGGGCAACTTTGTGAGGGCAGGGCAGGACCTTTCTAGCTTGTGCGAGGATAAAGAGCATGCAGGTTGGGCAGCGGCTCTAAGAATATTTTCTACCAGAAGAGAAGATAATGACTCATACCTTGTCACTGAACTTTTAAAAATGTCAATAGTCAAATAAAAGTACAAATTATCTTCCATCATTCTTTTTATGTAATATTACAGTTTTCAACATGCCAAATATCTTTTCTTAAACCTCAGGGGAAAGGGGGAGGAATCCTGAAAACTTTTGAAACTAGGTCATTAAACTTGCCACGAGTGCACACATTAGGGCGATTACTATCCGACACTTCATTTTATATAACTGCAACTAGCCATGTTGGAAGAACAACTATCCCCTCCCCACCCTCCATGTTCAGATTTCCTCTAGGGAAGGCAAAGGATTGCTAGGTGGCTCCTTTTGTCGTTTTCTGAGCCACACTTAAATTTTAATGTGATAACAAGAAGGAAACACTTTTAAGCCTGAAGGTTTTATGTGTCCAGAGCTTGGCAGGCAGTAAATGCTACTACTTGCGAGTAAAGAAGCGGGGGGGGAAGGGTGTTGAGATTTCATTTTTCTTTTCCATGCAGGCAAGTAGGTCATTTAATGCCACCATTGTGTGGATATTTATATAATATCTATGACTGTTTCTGCAGCTCTCATTTTAACATTTTATATTTGTACTTCAGTGGGTGACACCTCACAGTAGCATTTCTCTCAATCCAATTAAATGAATCATTATAATCATTGTAGAATTCCAGAGAGATGAGAAATGTCAGCCATATAAATACAGAAGTAACAGGATTATCTTCTTTTTCTTTTCTTTGAAGGACACACTTGCCTTCCAGTCTGCACAGCTTCCTTAATATTTTATAACTACTGTACACATGACGAGTGGGGGACCTGGAAAATAATACCTCAGCTCCTAAATTTGACCAAATGGTAGTGTTAGAGGAGCATACAATGGCTTAGAACCAAAAATAATAATAATGCATGAATGAAACACAGCCTGTGCAATAATCTTCATAAACCCCTTAGTCCACACCCCAAAATAAACAACAACAACAACAACAACAACAACAACAAAAGCTCTGTGGTCCCTGTATACAGATTATTTAATAATAATAACTGTGTGCCATCAAGTCAGTTCTGACCTGATGGAGCCTTTTGCAGAGTTTTCTATGTAGAGAATACTCAGAAGTAGTTTTCCATTCTCTTCTTCTGGGGGCACCCTGGAATTGAGCAGCTGGCCCAAGGATACACAGACTGATTCTTCTAAGATGCACAGAGGGGAATTGAACTCCCACCTAACTCACTTAGCTCACCGAGCCAGCCATGTTCCATGTAGACCACTGAAAATTGCAAACATTTCAACCAACAAACCCAGGGCTAGAATTTGAAGCCTACAACACCTGACTTGAGTTTCCAGCCCCCATTTTCAAAAAAGAAACCTGGCATGGAATTTCAGAGTTTTAATTATTTCCCAAGTGTCAAGGTGGGAACACAGCTGTGCAATCCACCTCAGGTGGAAGAAGGCAGAACAGACCACAGGCTCCACCTGGGACTCCATTGATAGTGCTGAGTCCAAAAGCATGTCCAGACTGTGAACCTCATCCTTAGTGCAGAGAGCAGCCCCCCCAAAAAGAGAGGGAGGCCCTAAAACTGCAGACACTAGGGGCACCCACCCACAGGACCTCTGTTTACCCTCTGTCTATTGTCTGTCATGTCCAAGCAGTACTCAAGGGACAGGACAGCATCCACTGCAGAAGGATGGAAGGAGAGATAGAGCTGGGTACCATCTGCATATTGGTGACACAAAGCTCCAAATATCCTGATGATCTCCCCCAGCAGCCTCATATAGATATTGAACAAAAATAGGGAGATGATCAACCCCCGAGGGACTCTGAGATTAAGAGTGCAAGAGGTAGACACCATCTCCCCAAGTTGCACTGTCTGAGGATGGTCTAAAAGGTACAGGAGCCAGGACAAAGCCCAACCCAGACAGCTTCCCCAGATATTGAAGGCTGCTGAGAGGTTGAGGAGGACCAACAAGGACATTTTGCCCCTGTCAGTCTCCCTCAAAAGGCCATTGTGCAGGGCAACCAATGCTATCTCTGTGCCATGATGTGGCCTGAGCCTAGACTGGAAAGGGTCAAGGGTGTTGATCTCCAGGAGTGGCTGTAGCTGATCAGCCACTGCCCTCTCCACTAGCTTGCTTAAAAAAAGAAACATTGGTGGTTGGTCTATAGTTATTCATATTATCTGCAACCAAGTTTGATTTTTTACGAATGGGTCCAATGAGTGCCTCTTTGAGGGCTTGGGGGAACTGCCCCCAAGGAAAGATGCATCAATGATGGAAGAGACCCCGTTCCATTGTTATTGCCCTGGCAGCTTTTATAAGCCAGTTCAGTCAAGAATCTAGGGAAGCTGTGGTGGCCCTCCATCAGTCCAGCACTCTGTCAACCTCAGATGACATCACAGGCTGAATCTGAGTTAAAATCACTGGACAAAATGGCTCATGGAATGTCTTGGCTTGATCGACTGAAAGAAGATGGTGGTTGAGGTTCTGGTGGATGGCCTCCACTTTATGTTTTAAAAAATGCCACAAATTACACAGGAAATACTACTGGGAAGCCTGTCACTGTGACCAATCCCATGGTAAATCATGTACTATTCAGAATAGCTTGGCCTGATGGTTCTGAGCTTTACTTATCCGGGTGGCAAATTATGTTCTTCTAGTGGCCTTCAGCTTAGCTGGGTAAATACTAGACACAATTTTTGTGGCTTTTAAATTAGATTCCATCTGGGCCTGCCTCCAGGTGGTCTCCAGCCTTCTACTCTGCTTCATCACTCATAGTTGTTGGTAATACCAAGAGGCAAGATGGGCTTAGCAATGGAGTGTGATCGTATCAGCAGCCATGATCGTGGCAATACACTATCGACCAGAACTTCAACAGGAGCACCAAGTAGATCAGCAGGTATCTCCCACCTTGCATCTTGGAAACCGACTGAATCCAATAGCCTGTGGATCCGGACCATTTGAATGGGTCCCGTCTTCCCATGGGGGGGGTGCCACTGACAGGCTGCATTTAATCAGTGATTAATGGCGATCTGACCATGACAAGGGGACTGACATTAAGTTGGTCTTCGGGTCACTCTCTCCCTGCCCTATTGAAAACACCAGGTCTAGCTTGTGACCTGTCACATGGGCGGGGCTGTTGACATACTGAGCATGTCCAAGGAGATGATGGCCTTCTCAAGGCCAGCCCTAAAGATGAAAAAGATGAATCTGCCTCCCCAGCACATACATCCCCTCACATCTTGACCAATATAAGAAGACACCACTTTGAGGACTCCAGATTGTCTTCTTCCTTTCCCAAATCAACCCCATATCAGATTGCATTGTAAAGCATTGCTGTCATCGTCTGGGTCCAGCCTCAGGATTCTGCAGTTCCCTCCACAATATTGATCTAGAACCTGAGCACATAAAGCCCTTTGCCACTTCTGCTTAATCCCCCTTCCTCCTGGCCTTGATCCGTCAGTTTCTTACTAAGGATTTATGGAAGACAGAGGGGACTGATCTTCAAGCAGTATTTTGAGAACTTCAGTACAATAATCCATCCGTGCATATTTCCATAATATATTGCCATCACAACTGCTGGAGGTAATTATTGTTATAGCAAAGAATACCTTAGGAAATAATATATTGTGAACATTAATCACATTTGCCATATGATGTGCTTCTTATTTCAAGGAGTTGCTAGAATATCATTAATTCTAAACTGTCTATAAATCACATCTTTGCCCTAAGTGACTTTAAGTGCAGTTTTACTCATGTTTTCTAAATAGCACTAAACTAATAATTTATTCCTTGCAGAGGCCTCAAAGTTCCTAAGAGTGAATACTCATCCTCTTGGCACTTCATTCTATGGAAGCAAAACCAAACAGAAGAGAAATCTATCGCTATGCTATTTTAGTAATCTATAGCTTGTCTGTCTGCATATTTGTAGAAGATACAAAGAGACCCTGACTCTTCCTGACTCTATATGACAGATTACCTTGACTCTGCATGGAATCGATCTATACCCACTTGCCTCCCATCCC
This sequence comes from Pogona vitticeps, assembly GCF_051106095.1. NCBI lineage: Eukaryota > Metazoa > Chordata > Lepidosauria > Squamata > Agamidae > Pogona > Pogona vitticeps. The sequence continues at coordinate 216,094,642 of NC_135784.1, read as the reverse complement.
ATGAGATGTTAGGGTTAAAACATGACACTAGGGAGCAGAGTGGGGAAACGTGGGAGAGAGACAGCAAATGCTTCTGAATAAGCTGATTTTGGAAATCTGAGGGAGCTGGATATGAGTAAATCAACTGAGAATCAAGGCAAAACCCAACTGACCAGGTAAGAGGCCAACACAGAACTGAAGATGATGGAATAGGATTTTTTTGAAGACAGACAGGGAAATGCATTCAGCCGTTGCAGATATTGCTGTTTCACAGAATCATAGAATCATAGAAAAGTGAAGTTGAAAGGGGCCTACAAGGCCATCAGGTCCAGTCCCCTGCTCAATGTGGGAATACAATCAAAGCATATCTGCCAGGTGATTAAGTTTTTCTTGAATGCCTCCAGTGTTGAAGCACTCACCAACTCCCGAGGTAACTGGTTCCACTGTCGTTTCTGCTTTGGCATGTATCCCATAGAGTCTGAACTTACTGAACAGTAGAGATAATATATGGGATGTTTTTCTAGATCATCTCTGTATCCCTTTCTTGGCTGTTTCATATGTCCTGCTTGATGAATCAACTGGGACTATGCATAGTTGAACATAGGGTTTGGGATCAAACCATTTCCAACTGAATGCTTGGTAATCTCAGATAATCTTAGTACTGCAGGGCTGAAAGGGACCCTATGGATCATCATTTCCAGCCTCTGTCATACAAAGGAAGTGAAACAGAAAATTATCCTGTCAGGGAGAAGGGATGTAATCTAGTAGACAAAACATAAGAAACTAGCTTAAAGCAATTCAGACTAGTTCCTCATCTCAGCCCCTATTGTCTAGTGGGACTGGCAGTGTTTCTCCATGATGTCCAGCAGAGCTCTTTCTTATCATCAATTGATCCAGTTTTTCCAACATGCAGATGCCTGTGGTTGCAACTGGGCCATTCTGTACTGAGAGTGTGTACTTGATCAATGGGCTGCAGTCTTTGCCAAACAGTTATACCATGCAAATCCATAAAATATATGGATCAGTTGTGAGTTTAGGCAGTGTAACAACCAATATCTTATAGAGATTAAAACCAAGCTAGTGTGGAAATGTATCCATGCTGCTATTCCCACCGGGCATTCCAGTGCTGACAAGGACTGTCTAAACATTTGGCACAAAAATTCTCAAATCTTCCTTTAGTATAGATATATGGATAATTCCATACTTAGTGCATCCAACTGCAAGTAGCATTGGCCTTGCGCTGAGAAATTTACCATCTCTTCCAAGGAACAGAATCTCAGAATCTGCAGGTGAAAGACTTAGATGTACCTGTGTGACTGCCATAGCTGCTAGGTCAGCAGTGTCTTATCCTCTGACATTTCAGGGTTAAAACTTGAGGCCAGGGTCAACTCTTTGTGAAGCCACAAAGGTAGGGCAGACAAGAGTTGAGAGGGAAGCCAACACAACATACATATAGACCCCCCTCGTGCTAAACCAGTAAGCCCCCTGACATCTGGGAATAGATGAATACAGGTGCCAGGCTTTAATGACATCTCTTGGACTGTGACTACAGTAGGACCTCCCTGTGGGATCAGTATCCAATGATTCATTTACCCACTGCCTGAAAATATTAAATAAAAAAATGAGGGTCTGTTTACCAGAAATGTCCAATAGAGGGAGCCAGAGAACATGCAGCGTATAGCATTTACTTCCGCATTTTTCAGCATCCACAGGGAGGCTTGGAACCAGTCCTCTGCAAATACTGCAGTCCTACCGTACATGGATAAATACTTCAGAATTTGCTCTGCGATTTGAATACAAAGTATTTTTCACTTATCACATGACACAAAGGCTAATGTCAATGAGGCTGACCCTTTTTAGCTTCTGATTCTCAGTTTCTTGTATACAGAACTCGTGGAGAATAACTTGTTCTTTCTCACTCTTGCCCTGAGATTTGAGTTCTTGCCCTGGATATGTTGAACAAGAGAAAAGCACCTGAGGAAACACTGAGACCTCACAATCTTGGCTTTCTCATTAAGGAAGCCACAGGCAAATTTCACATTAGGGATGTACACAACAACAATTCTTGTTTATTTTATTAAATAAATCCTTGTCAACAAACATTTTTCTATTTCATTAACTGTTTTTAATCCTATTTTCAAAGGGCTGCTCCAGAAGGGAGGGCTCCTACTTTTCTGAATCAAAAGGCACTGGGCAGCTTTTCCTTCTTCTTCTTTTTTCCTCAACAGATTTCCTCTGGTAAGAAAAAAAGACAGAAGAAACAAAGGGAAGACGCAGGAGCACTGCAAACTGAAGCTGGCCCTGTTTAGCTCCCCTGACGCTTTCAGTGACTGAGGCACTCCAAAGCTGAGGCACATTCACTAAAGACTCAAAGTTTCCTATTTGCTTCCAAGTTGGTTTTAGTGGACATATAATTTAAAAAAAAACATAACTGGAAGAGGAATATGTATAATAATTAGGTAGAGCAGATTAATTCTATCTATTGATAGAGATTGAAGGTGGGCCACCGCCAGCCCTCTGGTTGCATGTGGCCCACAAGGATCCAAATAATAATAATGATAATAATAATCTTAGAAGTGCAGAGCTGGAAGGGACCTTCTGGATCATCGGGTCCAGCCCCTGTCAAGGAGGCACAGTGGGGGAATTGAACTCCCAACCTCTGGCTCCACACCCAAAGATCTAAATCACTGAGCTATCCAGCAGTTCTGTGCAGACCCACAGCACCCTTTGCCCCCCATTATATAATATCCTATTTAAAAGGATATTATAAACAAAAATATGCAAATTTAACTTTTTTCTTGAAAAAATGTTTGAGGCTCAAAAGGTTATTCCTTATTTCTAATGGCCAGAACCATGTTACTTAGATATGCGGATTAAAATTAAATGATGTAAATGCAGTGGCATTTATACCATTCAAATTGAGGCTTGCATTCCATGTTGTACAACCAGGTCATGCACCTGGTATGTGACAAGGAACACAAGCCTGGACTTCTTAGTTAGCAACAAGTTGAAACTGAACTTTGCACCATATGACTTATACCAGTGTATATGAGTAATAGCTGGCTGGGTAGCTTAGTGGGTTAGGTATCTGGCTGCAGAGCCAGAAGGTGGGAGTTCAATTCTGAACTGTGCCTCCAGGAACAAAAGCCAACCTGTGTGGCCTTGGGCAAGCCACACAGTCACTGGGTGCCCACAGAAGAAGGGAGTGGTAAACCACTACTATGCCTGCGTAAGGATTACAGTAACTTGTTTCATGTTCTTCTAGGTAAAGGGATGTTCTTCAGAAGTCACAAGGACAATAGGATATTATATACAAAAACATATGCCATCTCTGTTACATTTGAATAAGGTGGGACTCGTTAGCCTGGGAAGGCAGCCCATCTAGGAGAAGGAAAACTCCAATTCCAAACCCCCATGCCATGAGGAGGAGAAGGAGGCGCCATCACCACCCATGCGGCGAGGGAGCAGCTGCTAACGAGGTGGGATTCATTCGTCTAGGAAGGCAGCCCATCTAGGAGAAGGAAAACTGATTTCAAACCTCCACTGCATTGTGTCTATATCCACTGATGGAAAAGGCTTTGGGAGTAAACCTCGAGGCAAAAACCAGAGCCGGAGTCCCGGAGGCAGTTTGTGTCATTCTGACAACTCCTGCAACATCGCTGGAACCAGTTGTATTGGCTCTTGCCTTTCCATTGGACTATTTCAGCGATGTGGAGAGGGGGGATTTGCTGCTTGGGTAGCAGCCTATCCTCCATATTATTTTACCCAGGCTTCATGCTCTGGAGAAGACACTCCAGCTTCGGATACAGCATCAAAGTCGTCCATAGAGAGTACCTCACCATAGTCTCTCGAGACTGAAGGATGCCGCAAATAAGTTTGTTCAACATGTCAGCCAAAGAGAAGGACTCCAGAAAGCCATCTTCCTGGTACACTTACCTTCTAGCCTCCTGTTGTTGCCATCCCATAATCTAGACTCCAGTCTGACCAACATACTTTTTTTTGCTGGTCCCGGCCCCTCAGTCAGCTTCTTTTCCATCTGAAGTTTGTATAAGTGATACTGAATGATACAGTGATTCCTTAGACTTTGTGGAGAAGCCTCCAGGAGTGGGATCACTGCTAGCAACACAAGGAAGGTGGAGGGTTATCTCTTTGCAGGAGCTGCTGAGGGGAAGCATGAAGGTAGAGGCCTGTTCCACTGTTTGACAGAGGGAGATGGTTGTTATAAGGTAACATTAGCGTATGATACAGTGACGCTATTGTCTTCTGCCTATAAGAAGTATGTGTTGTACTAAGAGAAGGAAAGAGGAGGTGAGGCTGTGAGCATCCACTAGAATTGTAATGGAGGGAGGGAGATATGGAGGAAGGAGACAATCATATTGTCATGGTAGAAGGGACAGCCACAGGATATTGTTTATCCCCAAGCTGTTCCTCAGTTCAGAGACTGGGACCAAAGGGAGATTCTGTTGCTGTATGCTCCATCTTGCAGCTGAGGAGTCTTCCTTCCTAAGCCAGCCAGGCTGGTCTCAGCTGTGGTGCTGGAGTCCAGGAGACTTGTGGCACTGGAGACTTCAACATCCAGTCTGAGACTGATTTGTCTGGACTGGCTCAGGATTTCATGTTCTCCATGACAGCCATGGTCTTGCCTGAAGTGATATCTCGTACAGTCTTGCGTAGGACACTTTCCACATCATGTTGTCATTGCTGGGTGGGGTGCTAGCTATTTGAGCATAGAGGAACTCTAAGAAGGTCTGCCTCAGGAGGCTTATAGATTTGTATGGTTTTCCACTGGCTTTTGGGGAGTGTCCTGTCACCTAGGCAGGTGATTCTATTGAAGTCATGATGGATCTCTGGAGTGGGGAAATGGATAGTGTGGTAGACACAACAGCGCCTAAGTGTCCCATCCTACAGAGTGGAGCTGGACTAAGGAGTTGGTGGTGATAGTGATGAACTAGTGGAACAGCAACTTGAATGATAATGGCAGAAAACTCAGAGCTGACTCAAATTCAGGCTAGAGCCTATTGGAAAGTCTTTCTTCTTTTCCACCATTGCATCTGCGCAGAGTTGTCCAGCAAAACTTTCTCAAATGGTCAGGGGCCTTTTATGCTCTGGTCCACAAAAGCAAACCAAAGATCATTCAAGGGCCCACTGTCAACAGTTTGCACAGCACTTCATAGGCAAAATCACTCAGATCCACTCTGATCTGGATACTGTAACTGGGACAGGTCTGATGGACATAACCTTGGCCCCTTCTCTTCCAGAGATAATGGATACTTTTCAGTGTGTAGACCATCTAAGGATGAGGATAGGCTCCTTGGAGTGATGAAAGCCACCATGCATATGCTAGATCCTTACCCTTCTTTGATCATAATAGCAGCAAACATAGTGTTGGCCAAATAGGTAAGAGGAGTGGTCAGTACCTATTTAAATCAAAGCAGGGTCCTAACATGTGTAAAGGAAACAGTGGTAAGATGACTCTTGCAAAAACCCTCATTGAATCCCACTGTACCAGATAATCCCTGGCCAAATAATCTGTTTTGGACAAGGTACTGGGTCCCATTGTGGCTTCTCAGTTCCTTGAGTTTCTGCATGAAACAGATTATTTAGGAGTCTGATTCCAGCCATGGCGATGTATGTCTGAGTTACATCCCATTTTAATGACTATTATGCACTCTGTGAAGGCTTGCCTTTGGAAGACTGTCAGAATCTTCTCTGTGTCCAAAAAGCTGTGCCCAAGCTGTTGCCTTTAGCCAGATTCACTTGCTACAGGTGCATTCCCAGACACAATTCAAATTGCTGGTGATGACTCATAAAACCCCACAGGCAGGAGTCCAGGCTAACTAAAGGACTGTATCTCCCTATATGAAATAGGCCAGGTTTCACTCTGACAGGCCCATTAGCTGAGAATGGGATAGAACCTTTTTAGTGATTGTTTCCGCCTGGCTATGGGACTTTCTTCTGATGGATGCTTCGCTGGCCCCCTTCTGACTGTCCTTCCACCAGCACGAGAACACATTTTTCTTTAAGCAGGCCTTTGACAATTCTTCAAGACTTTTTGATGATGGATATTTTTATTTTGTGGTATTGTTTTTATATAATTTACCTTGGTTCTGAAATGGTTTTTAACTTCATCAATTGTATTGATAATGTAACTTTATTCATTTTTAGTAGAAATCACATGTTATATGTGCATTGAAAGCGATGGGTGAATACCTCTAACACCATCAAGAATAAGGAAAATTCATAAATAGTAAAGCCAGTGCTTCCTGCATAATTGTCACTTTCATCCTGAGCAGGTATTTTCTTTCTTTCTTTTGCATTAACACCTGAATGATCTCCCTCAAGGAAGGGTGCTTTTTGTTGCTGTTGCAAATTTTCATATAAAGTAGCTCTCCTTTCAGCTCATTTCTAATGTTTCTGCTTTTTGCATAATTAGACAAGATGGTAATTTGCCGCCTAAAATGGTTAACATTAAAAATTACATATTTTTCCAGTATGATTCTCCCTTGTAATATAATATTGAATTCTTAAAGTGAGAAAGAACAAAGGCTCACTAACTTTACTACTGCTATTATGGGCTGTGCGCACACAAAGGAAGAATTATAAAGAACTGTTCAAGTCTGATGTCTATTTAATTAAAACTGTTGAAAAACCCGCAAAGAGCTTTAAAGTAGATCATACGGACGCCTGGGAAAACTGGGAGGGTCTGATTGAATTGCATAGTCCTTAGCAATATTCAAGTCCCCTTACTGGGGTTGCTTCCCAGCATGCTTTGAAACAGACCGTTATTGTGGTCTATTGCTATCATGAAGCTTTTAATAACTCATAAATAATGAGGACGAATTACTTAAATCCCTCCACAGAAACGTATGCTTATAATGGCAGCCTTGTTGTATATTTCCTGCAAATAGTCTAATTCCCTATAATCCTCTTATAAAGATTCTATTCATACCCATTTGAAAGGAGAATTGTTGGTGTTTGCTGTTTACCCAATAAAGACTTCTTTAATGCAAATAGACTAAAATACCCATCGGTGCCTCCAAATCATACTGAAACCTGCTGTATTAAAGGGGTGGAGTGTTGTTGTTTTTCTTGCGCACTTTTCAGCTCTGAGCTAACACTCCTTGTGCAATTCATCGACCACATCCAAGAACAGTGTGGTACTGTTGAATGCCAGGTCTATAGCCAACAAGCCTCAGGTGATTCACGATCTTATCCTGGAGGAGAATGCAGACCTGGCATGCATAACTGAGACGTGGATCAGCAGGGAGGGGGGGTCCTCCCCTGGCTCTTGTCTGTCCACCCGATTATGCTGTCCAGCACCAGGGTAGACTGGAGGGGTGGGGGGAGTAGTAGCCATTGTTTATAAATCCAACTTGGAGGTTACTAGGTGCTCCTCGATGGTAAAGCCGGGTCTAGAGGCACTCCATGTGTCGATTGGAGCCAGGGATAGTATTGGGATTTTGCTGGGTTACCGCGCTCCCCGCAATCCAGCCACTTCCCTTCCAGAGTTGACTGACTTTGTCTCCGCGGCACTATTGGGATCCCCGAGGCTTTTGGTCTTGGGTGATTTCAACATGCACGCGGGGGCAGAGCCATCTGGGTCAGCTCTTGAGTTCTTGGAAACCATGGCTTCCTTGAACATGTTCCAACATGTCAACGGCCCCACCCACATGGGTGGTCACACACTGGACCTGGTCTTTTCCTCCAGTTGGAGCGAGTGTGATCTGGTGGTGACGGACCCCATGTCATTCCCCTTGTCATGGTCAGATCACCGCCTAATAAAATGTAACCTCACAGTGGCTCTCCCCCATCGCAGGGAGCAGGGACCTATTTCTATGGTCCGCCCTCGAAGGCTACTGGATCCGGCTGGATTCCAGGATGTCATGAGAGGGGTCACGGCAGACCTGGCTAGCGCTCCTGTCGACACTCTGGTTGATAGCTGGTCCACCTTCGCAACCAGGGCTATAGACATGATCGCACGTAAACGCCCTCTCCATCGTAAAGCTTGTCCAGCGCCCTGGTTTAACCAGGAGCTTCGAGCGCTGAAGCGACATAGGAGAAGGCTAGAGCGTAGGTGGAGGAAGAACCCGATGGATTATAATAGGATAGCTGTCAGGGTCTCAACTAACCTTTACCTGTCTAAGGTAAAGGCTGCTTGTCGAACTTACTTCGCTAACCGGATAAGCAAAGCATCCAACCAGCAGGCGGAGTTATTCCATATAGTGCGCGACCTATCCGGAACTGGTCTGGATGATGGGCCTCCTCCTAGTTTCTCACCTGACCAGTTTGCAGCCTTTTAAAAATCTAAAGTGGAGGCCATTCGACGGGACCTCTCTCCTTTTTTGAACACAGTGAGTCGAGCAGAGATGTCCAGTGCTCCATCTTGCCCGGTAACCCTTGACTCCTTTCAGCCTGTCACGCCTGATTCTGTGGCCAGAGTGCTTGACCACTGTCAAGCCACCACCTCCTCTTTGGGCCCTTGGCCGGCTTGGCTATTCAAAGCAGCCAGGCCAATAACAACAAAATGGGCCACAGCAATAATAAATGGGTCTTTCCTTGAGGTCAGGTTTCCCTCTGCCCTCAAGGAGACACTCATTAGGCCCATAAGAAAGAAACCTAATTTGGTGGCGGACGAAATTGGCAATTATAGGCCCATTGCCAATATTTCTTTCATGAGCAAAGTGGTCAAGAGGGTGGTGGCTGACCAGCTTCAGGCACATCTGGATGAAACAGATGCCCTGGATCCTTTTCAGTCGGGCTTCAGGCCATGCCACGGTACAGAGACAGCATTGGTCGCCCTGTACGATGACTTGTTGAAGGAGGCTGACAGTGGTAAAAGTTCTTTGTTGTTCCTCCTCGACATCTCAGCGGCCTTCGATACCATCGACCATGGTATCCTCCTGGGGAGGCTCTCTGAGTTGGGTATGGGTGGCTTGGCTCTGACCTGGTTCCGTTCCTTCTTGGAGGACTGCCCCCAGAGAGTACAGCTTGGGAAGAGTATTTCAGCCCCGTGGAATCTCAATTGTGGGGTTCCACAGGGGTCGATCATTTCCCCAATGCTGTTTAACATCTATATGAGGCTGAGGCGGAGCTTGTCACTGCACTGTTTGGCTGCACTCGGGTGAAGCTCCTGAGGTATGCCGAAAACCGACCAGCTTGGCACCCTTAGGAGACCAAAAGGGTGGAGGAAGAGCTAGGAGAAGTTCTTCTGGACCGAACGTGGGCATCGGAGGAAGAATTGAGGGGCGGCGGCCTGTCTTTTTTCCCTCTGAAGAGATCCACGAGGCACAAGCTGGAACGGAAGCGCCATTTTGGTGACAAAAAGCAGTGAGTACTCCGGAATGTCCGAGGAAAGAGGAGAGCTGATGATTGCAGTTAAAAATGGACAATAATAAATAAAACTTGGAGCCTTTTAAGCTAACGAACTGATAAAAGAGATAAGACCGAAAGAAAGCTTAGAAGCGGCAAATCTTTTGAAGCACGGTCCTATTTTAATGAACTAGCCTAAAAGCGAAACTAACTCTGGCCGGACCGTGCCAAGGTCAGAAAAATAAGACTGTGCCTGGGAATTGCTGATGAACTAAATAATTGTGGACTGATCCTGTTTGACTGTGGCAAAGTACTTGACAGAACTTTTAATAACAGATCGAGTACCGAAGCTTTGAGACGATATGTTATCTTTGTGGGGGGAAAATTTCCCCCCCCGCCACATACTTTGTTAAGTGGATTTACAATGTACAACCGACTCTGCTAGATAGACTGTGTATGGGGAGCAGACGACATCTACTGGAGGAAAGCAGAATATCATTGCCAGGTTTATTTCTACGGAGAGAAAACTCCCCCCCTCTTGCTTTGTCTGCTGAAAGGAGAAGCCGTTGTTAAGTGGATGCACAATGTATTGAACTGGATAGACTGTGCGTGAGGAGAGGAAGACACCTACTGGAGGAAAGCAGAATATTATTGGCAGATTTTATATATCTAATTGACTTTGGAGCTTTTTTCCCTTTTCTTCAGAGATTTTGCAGCAAGAACGAAACTGAACTGTGGAAATATTGAGGTGGGAAAGGCAAGATCTCTTTTCTTCCTTTCTTTGTTTCTTCTTTTTATCCTTTTCTACTAATCTGGTTCTGGAAAAAACAGTAGAAGTTGGAAATACCGGAAGATTGCCTTTTATCTGGGTGAGGCTGCATATGGTTTGAATTCCCTCCTGTGTTAGCGCATCCAACTGTTTGGTTAAAAACCCCTGGGACACTAGAACTCTCCACGATATTAACTCTTGGGCTTTTGGGGTTCTACGGAGCCTGGATCCTCACAGAAGGACTTGGTGGACAATTCAAGAGATGTGGTATATGGAAGTTGAAATTTAAAGTGTCAATTTTTTTAAAAAAAAACCTGTGATATATATACATTACAATATTGGGCAAAGATTTGGGAAGGTTAAGGGAAGGTGGTTGATAGTAGGTTTTGAATTTGGGTTGATTTCATAATGGCTGCAAAGAGACCGAACCCCAACCCTAAATCCCAAACACCAGGAACCTCTCCAGCCCAAACATCAGCACTAGGGAAATTAACCTCTCAGGAATCAGAAAAGTCTGATAAAGAATGGCAGACCACTATGCAGAACCTGCTGTCCACAGGATTTGATCAAATTAATCGACGATTGACTGAAATGACAAACCAAATGACGTATATACAGGCAGAATTGACTGAGACAAAGGAGCAGGTAACACAAATCAAAACTAAAACACAAGATATAGAAGGGAAAATGAAAAATACAGACGCCAGACTAGATAAAGCTGAAGAAAGTGTACAGCAGATACAGAGAGACCAAAGGCAATGGCAGGACAGGCTAATAATGCTGGAAATGGAACGTGCTCTTAAGAAGCTAAGAATCCAAAATGTACCAGAAAAGGGATCTGAGGACTTGGAGACAGTAATGAGTGAAGCCCTCGCACCAGCAATAGAGATGGATGTAGCGGAATTCCGCCAAGGTCTGGAAGCAGCCTTCAGAGTGAGTACAGCATATGTTAGAAAAAATAATTTACCTAAAGAAGTACATTTGAGATTCACGAAGAAGGCAATCAGGGATAAGGTTTTAAGGGCTTCACAAGAAAAACAATTGATAATAGAAGACAAGAAAATTAATGTCTTAAAGCAAATCCCATGGCAAGTGAGACAGAGAAGAAAGGAATATGCATCTTTGGCACAGCTACTCCAACAAAATGGAATCTCATATAGATGGCTAACACCAGAAGGGCTATTTTTTCGGATTGATACACAGAGATACAACATAACATCCCCGATGAAGGCACAAAACTTCATAGAAAAAAATGAGAAGAAGCTAAAAAAAACTGACAACAAGGAATCAGAAGAAAGATCTCGAGAGGAACAAAGCCAACTATCACAAGCAGAATCAGAAACAGAGATAGAAGAACAAGAAGCAATAGAGCCAAGATGTACTAGAAGCATGATGAAGAAAAAACAAAAGGATAGTAATTTAAATCAAGATGACTAGAAAACAACTGAAGATTTTATCAGTAAATGTAAACGGCCTAAACTCACCCCAAAAGCGAAAAAAGATCTTTCTACAACTGCAGAAACAGAAATCTGATGTTATATGCATCCAAGAAACGCATGTGAAAAGAAAGGATTTGAAATTATTAGAATGGCCAAGATTAGGAAAACTATTTGCGGCTTCAGACGTGAGCAAAAAGAAGAAAGGAGTAGCTATTTTTATTAAGAAGGAATGGGAGCCCTCCCTGATTTTTGCCTCAGAGGATGGAAGGATAGTAATGGTGGAAATCCAAAGAGAATCTAAGAAATTCCTAATAGTCAATATTTATGCACCAAATGGAAATCAAGAAAACTTTTATAAACAATTGCAGCGAGAATTGGCAAATAAAGAGTATGATCATTACTGCATAATTGGAGATTATAATGCTGTTTTCGACAGAGAACTAGACACAAAAACAGAAAAATCTAGTAGAAAGAAGAGAAGCACAATTCCAAGAAATTTCCTACAATTAGCAGAAGAATTAAATATGGTGGATGCATGGAGAACATGTAATCCAAAGACAAGGGATTACACTTTCTACTCTAACAGGCATAAATCGTGGTCAAGGATTGATACATGTTGGATATCAACAAACCTAATGAAAGAGTTGGAACAAATACATATCTTACCGAATACATTTACAGACCATAACCCAATTTTGTTACAAATAGGAAGTAGAACAAGAGAATTCACTTGGAAGCTGAATATATTACATCTAAAAAATGAAAAATTTAAGAAACAAGTAAAAGAAGAAATGGACTTTTTCTTTAAACAGAATATGAGACCAGATATCTCAATGTTTATGATATGGGAGGCAAGTAAGGCCTTTTTTAGAGGAATAGCCATAAGATTTGCAGCTAAACAAAAAAGAGAAAGACAGAAAAAATATGAGACTCTGGAAAGTAGATTAGCCATAGAGGAGAGGCAGTTGAAACAAAACCCAACAAACAAAGAACTTATAGAGAAGATAAAACTTACACAACATCAGATAAATATATTGCTCACTGAAGAAACCGCAAAGAAGTTCAAATTTGCAAAGCAAAATTTTTTTGAGAATGCAAATAAACCAGGAAGATGGTTAGCATACAAATTAAGGAAAGAGAAGGAGAAGACAATAATCCAAACTTTGAAAGATGAAAAGGGAACAGAAAAATTCAAACAGGAAGAAATAAAGAAAATTGCTGAAGATTTTTATAGGAAGTTATATGAGAAAAAAGAAGTGGATGGAGAAGCCCAGGAAGAATATTTGTTGAAGCACAATAAAATGAAATTGACTAAAGAACAAATTCAGGCCTTAAATGAGCCTATAACGTATGCAGAAATTACAGAAGCCCTTAAAAAACAAAAAAATGGGAAAGCACCAGGCCCAGATGGACTACCGGCAGAATACTACAAAGAACTGGAAGAGGTGCTTCTCCAGCCATTTAAAAAGCTTCTAGAATGCATTGAAGAAGAAGGGAAAATACCAGCAACATGGACTGAAGCAACAATCTCTCTTATACATAAGGAAAACACGGAAGGTAAAGAAATACAAAATTATAGGCCAATTTCATTGTTGAATGTGGACTACAAAATATATGCGACTATCCTGGCAACTAGATTGAAAAGAATTTTAACCCACTTGATACATCAAGATCAGTCTGGGTTTCTCCCTAAAAGACAGATGAAGAATAATATAAGAATAGTTTTAAATGCCCTGGAATACTATGAAGTACACCCGGAGAAACAGATGGCTATGATATTCTTGGATGCGGAAAAAGCATTTGATAATCTTGACTGGAATTTTATGATGCACACATTGAAAACACTGCAGGTTGGAGAAAGATTTATTAAAACAGTCATTTTTCAAAGAATTTAATAAGATAATCATGAGATTTATATGGCAAGGTAAAAAACCAAGAATTAAAATTAAGGCAATGCAAGATGCTAAGCAGAGGGGTGGCTTTGGTCTTCCTGACTGGGTTCTGTATTATAGAGCTTGTATTCTAGATTGGATAAAAGAATGGATAACTCTAGAAAATGATAGATTACTTAGCTTGGAGGGACATGATTTGCAATTAGGCTGGCATGCCTATTTATGGTATAAAAAGGACAAAGAACAAAAAAATTTTAATTCACATATGATAAGAAGAGCTTTACTGGGAATGTGGAGAAAAATTGTACAACAAATTTATTACAAAATACCTGTATGGGTGTCACCGTTAGAGGCCTTTATCCAACCCAGTCTTATGACAAAAACAAACTTTTTAAAATATCAAGATTTATTAAAAAAGGATGGTGAACTAAAGTCTAAAGAAGAGCTAGAGTCACAGAATATATATATAGAGTGGTGGCCTAGAGCACAGCTAGAATCTAGATATACAAAAGATAAAATAGAAGGCTTCTACTTAGAGCAAACGATTTTTGACAAACTTTTATTAAGTTCAAAAGAACAAACTGTTAAGAAAATGTATAATTATATGTTGGAAATTAAGATGCAAGATGAAATGGTTAAGGAATGTATGATTAAGTGGGCACAAAATATAGGGCATAACATTGATATTGATCAATGGCTGAAAATATGGCAAAATAATATAAAGCTTACAAGATCGGTGAACTTTAAAGAGAATATATATAAGATGTTTTATAGATGGCACATGACCCCAGAAAAATTGTCAAAGATGTATACAGATGTATCAAATAAGTGTTGGAAATGTGAATCACAAGTGGGAAGCTATTATCATATGTGGTGGTCATGTGGAGTAGCGAAACAATATTGGAAAAGAGTACATGTAATGTTGGAACAAATATTGCTCTGTAAAGTGCCATTAACCCCAGAACTGTTTTTATTGAGTATGATACCTGAAAATATAGATAAGTCAAAGAATTATATAGTTATATACATAGTTACGGCAGCTAGAATTTTATATGCTAAAAATTGGAAAAGATCAACGGTACCGAAACAAGAAGATCTTATTGAAAAGATACGGGAAATAGCCGAAATGGACATTTTATCAGAAGTTATGAAGGACTATCCCTTGCAAAAGGCAACAGAAAGATGGGATCTATTTAACAAGTGGACAGAATCAACAGGCAGCTTGTGAACAGTACATATTGAAAGGAGAACTGAATCTAGAAGGCAGAAAAGAGTAAATAGAATAATTTAAAATCTTGATATGGCAATAGGTACAGAATGGATGAAAGTATGTTATTGTCTCCCCTCTTCCTCATCAATCCCAATTCCCTTTTCCTTTTTGTTATCCCTTATAAAAAAATAAAAAATACAAAAAAAAAACATCTATATGAGGCTGCTGGGTGGAGTCATCAGGGGGTGTGTCATCATGTCATCAATATGCTGATGACACCCAGCTCTACATCTCCTTTTTTCCAATTGCAGGTGATGCCATCCTGTCCCTTCAGTGCTGTCTGGGGGCCGTACTGCAGTGGATGCATCAGGGGGTGTGGGGCCTTGTGTCATCAGTACGCTGATGACACCCAGCTCTACATCTGCTTTTCACCAACTGCAGGTGATGCCATCCTGTCCCTCCAGCGCTGCCTGGGGGTCGTACAGCAATGGACGCAGGAGAACAGGCTGAGGCTGAACCCGGACAAGACGGAAGTTCTGAGGGTGGGTGGCCCTGTGGATGGTGGCTTGGGAAACTCCCTCATGTTTGGGGGGTGGCCCTAGCCGTGAAGAGTGGGGTCCGCAGCCTGGGGGTACACCTGGACCCGATGCTCACCATGGAAACACAGGTGGCATCGGTAGTCTGCACCGCCTTTTCCCACCTTTGGCAGATTGCCTGGCTGCGACCTTGCCTAGACACGGGGCCGCTCACTACCTTAGTACATGCACTCGTAATTTCTAGATTAGACTACTGTAACGCGCTTTACGTGGGGCTTCCTTTGAAGCTGATGCGGAAACTTCAAGTGGTGCAGAATGCGGCGGCCAGACTCCTTACTGGAGTGAGAAAATACCAGCATATCTCTCCTACTCTGGCCATGCCGCACTGGCTGCCCATCCGTTTCTACATTGACTTCAAAGTGTTAATGCTTACATATAAAGCCCTAAACGGTTTAGAACCTCGATACTTGGCGGAACGCTTACTCCCAACTAATTCTACCCATGTCACCCGCGTGACCCAGGAGGTGAGGCTGAGGAGCCTGACACCGAGGGAGGCCCGGAAGGAAAGAACTAGAAACCGGGCCTTCTCGGCGGTGGCTCCTCGTCTCTGGAATAACCTACCTCCAGAGATTCACGCTGCACCCTCGCTGGGTGCTTTTAAGAACCAACTAAAAACGTGGATGTATAGGCAGGCCTTCCCTTCCAGTTAATTCCTGTCCTCTTTCCTTTTTTATTCTTTTTCTCTTTGTTTGATTTATTTTGTATAGGGATGGGGGAGAATATTTTGGTTTTGCAAGAACTTTCCAAAACTTGTGATTCATTTATTCATTCATATTCAGAACTGAAGGACCATGAGAATAATGGGTGGGGGGAATGAATGTAGAACAAACCAAAATGTGCAATTTCTTCCTTCAAGGCTCAGAGCTTTGAGTATTTAACATAAAAGTCCTGGTTTGAATCACTGACCATTGAACCATTGAACTGATGAATTAGAATTGGTACACCTGAGTGGCTTGTTATGTTTAACATGCATTTTTATGGACCTCTGCCAGGGCCAAAGACTAACAGTGACTTCCAAGCACTATAAAACTTCATAACACTCTTTGGTAGTTTGAGTCTGTGGTGGTCCATCACAGCTGACATTTATCCCTACAAGGGTTAATTCCATAATGAAATCAGATAAACTTTATCAATCCTATCAAAGTTTATCTGAGTATCAAGTCACAGTGGTGCCTTGACTTACGAACGCCCTGACCTACGAAGAATTTGACTTACGAACAGCTCCGGCTGCAAAACATTGCTTTGACTTGCGGCTGGAGCTTTGACTTACAAACAGAAAAAGGCAGGAGAAAAGGGTGGGAAATTCAAACCATTGGTGGCGAAGAGGCTGCTTCTTTCTCTTTCACCCCAGCAGTTAAAGCAGGGGGTCAGGGAACTTTTTTACTTCTGCTGAGCAGGAAGAGGAAGGAGAGGCGGGGCGGCCCCGGATCGCCACCGGGCACGGGAAGCTGGTGCACTCCCTGCCCATCCCTGGAGCAGGTCTACTCAGGAGTAAGCGCCATGGAAGGTGCGGTTCTACTTGGGAGTAAGGGCCACCAAAGGTCCTGGGCGGGGCACGAAGGTCGGAGGGGATCCATGGATGGGGCGTGCGGCAGCGGCACAGGAGGAGGAAGGAGAAGCTGCTGGGTGCCGGTGCTTTGGAAGCCTGGGAAGCCTCCGCAGAGGCTTTGGACTGGTAAGGTGCTGCTTTTTCCTTTTAAAAAAGTTGTTTTGGGTGGGTTTTGGAGGGTAGGTTTGGGCTGGAGTGGTTACGTTTCTGTCTTGTTTTGTTGTCTTGCAGTCCCAGAATGGGACTTGCTCCAATGTTTATTTTATGATGTATTTGTTTTTTGTTTTTGTTTTGTTGCAGTCCCAGCATGGGACTTGCAGTGTTTTAGTTTTATTTTTAATTTTTTAATTTTTTTTATTTTTTTGGGATATTTTTTCTTCGGCCAGAACGGATTGATCGGTTTTCAATGCATTCCTATGGGAAATGATGCCTTGACCATTCCAAAACGGATTAAGTTCATAAGTCAAGGCACCACTGTACATGTTTCATTTATACTGAAGTAAGTCAGGAAGACAGGAGGCCCTGGCATGCTCTGGTCCATGGGGTCACGAAGAGTCAGACACGACTAAACGACTAAACAACAACAAAAGTCTTCTCTAGACATCTTTGTCATACACTTTTCTCTTTCCATGCAGAAAAATTATTCAGGCCACGCCAGCTTGCCTACCTCTACAAGCTTTATCCTTCTGCATTGCTTTTATTCACAAAATCCCAAGAGTTATTGAAAACATGTAGGTTTTGTAGAAGTTACAAGAATTTTTCAGTTACACAGTAATTAATATTACAGCTATGAGAAAAACTTGTAGCTACAAATCCTTAAAAATACCATGAAAACAGAACCTAAGTTGCAGTCAAATGCTTACGTCAGATTGCAAAAATATTTCAAAATGCAGGAGTATAAAAATCTAATGGAAATACATGTAAAGAATTAAAAAGAACAGTGAGAATGTTTCAATTGTCTTCTAACAATGCAAGAGGTTATAACTAAAAAAAGGCACCATTAAAAAGCAGAGTAAATCTCTTAAAAACATCATTAAACAGTAAAAAGGATTATAGCTTAGAGCAATCTTGAGCCTTTAGACACACATTAAAAATATTAGTTTTCTCATAGAAGCCATTGTGTTTTACAACTATGGAGGAAGATCCATGCTCTTCTGCCTCTGTGCAGCTGCTGCTACATGTTGCCTGACACTCCTTGGTGTCTGGTACCTAGTGCCAGGTTTCTGGTGGTGTTCATATCTCAGGTGTATGGCATGGGGGCTGGAGGTTGTGTTGTGGGTGTCTTGCCTCCTTGTATTTATATGTTTCTCATTTGTTTATTTTTCTCTTCAACTATCAGCTATTGAGGTATTCCAGTAGAGCAAACTGCTAAGCTGCTAAAAATAGCTTTGACATTTTTAATGGGAATTTACATTGCTTTTGTTAACCCAGCAATCAGCTGTCTTGCACACTGCAAAGCCATCCAACTGCCATTGTACTGAGATACTCTTCATGAGGTCCCTTGCACCTGTAACACCGGGGAAATGCAGGTGAACAAATTTGGTGAAGTACCAGTTTGCTGTACTGGCATTTCAGTGCTCTATGAGTTTCATGGTCTAAAACTTTCTCCCCCTGCTCATGTTATGTTTTCATCTTCCGTATCAACATGTACATATCCACACTCTAGGGTTGGCTTACTAGGAAAGAGATCCTTTAAGAAATAAAGTTACTTCACCAGGCAATGTTATTTTACATTGACCTTGCTTTCCCTCTGATAGCTTTGGATGGAAAGCAAGCTGATAGTTTTGCATGGACTTTAAGCACACTGATATTCAAACTTCATTTTGTTCAGCACAATGTACATTTTCAGAGTTGCAATTTTTACACTCCTCTTAATTATTTTAGGAGTCTATACATATCAAATTGCAGACCTTGACCAGCAATGGTACTCTCAAGAAGAGAGAGTACCATTGAAGAGAGAGGTGGTCCCCTTGACCAGCGGCACATTTGAAGGAGGCCACAGGCTGGAAATTGTTTGTTTGTTTGTTTGTTCATTTGTTCAGCCTAAGCACTACTCTGGACTGCTAACAAGAGTTAAAAACACAGCTACCCACCCTGGCCCATGGAGACATAAAAAATGAAATCCAGACCAAAATAGTAATATTATAAAATATATGTAATATAAACCTAGAGGCAACAGTTAATGAAAATCGTTATCCATTTCATGGATCCATGAGGATATCAGAGAGGTAAGATGTTTCTGAAGGCCTCTTCAAATAATACAGTTTTTAATCATTTCCCAAAGGCTAGAAGGGAGGGAACCTGGCATATATTCTGAGGTAGTGCATTCCATACCATTGTGGCCACCACTGAGAAGGCCCAGTTCCTGGAAATATTTTTCTGGGCCTTTCTAGGGGTAGCCCCCACAAATGGGAAACCTGACTAGAGCAGGTGGACAATCACAAGGAGAGATGCTCTGCCAGGTAATGAGGTCCCAAACCATTAAAGGCTTTATAGGTTAATACTAGCACTTTGAATTGGGCAGGAAAGCAAACAGGAAGCCAATGCATGCATGCCAGGATTGGGGAGGTGTGATCATCTCTCTGTACTCCTGATATAAACCTGGCTGCCACGTCTTGCATCTGCTGAAGCTTCCGTGTCAATAGCACACTGCCCCATTCAAGCCACAGAAGACAGGTTTGAATCTCTGGACGAATTCTTCAGCTGTTGTTTTTCACTCCAAAAGGTGATTGACTTCCTTTGTCCATAAAAGTGGTATCTTCTCTCTGATATTTTCAAACGATAGTAGGTATGCTATCTTGAGGGACTACCAGATCTCCTTTGAGGTTTCATGTCATTTGGCCACAGAACTCCAAAGTTATACATCCTTGTCAGTTCAAACAACCATTCAATGGATGATAGGTAGACTGATTAACCCACTGAACTTTTGACTCCAAACCACAAGTGTACAGACATTTGAAACACATTTATTTCCCCTTCTCCCTTGTCTCTGACACAGACATCTTTTGTCTAGTCTTTTTTGAATTCCAGCAAGTATGATGCCTTTTGGGCAAAGAATTCAAGAACAATAAATTGAAAAAATAATGTGATGTTTACTAGGTGTTACCTATCTCACTTTTAATAGCATCTCATTCAGCCTTTATTCATTCTTTCAGGGGCTTGACAAGCCTAGAAATTTAAATCTATTTAAATATAACATTTCAGAGTTATAAATGGCAGAAAACAGGACGAGTCTCCCAATGAAAATAATGGTTTCCAAAATGAGTAACCAACACCTCCACCATATCAATATTCCCCAACAAAAAACTAAATTTCAGTGAACTAGAATACAAATGCACATTTTATGAAAGAAAACAATCATATAACATATAGTATTAAATTCCAAAAAAGGGAGAAACTGAATTGTTTTTCTAGTGCACATTCACACAGAAGACTCAGTGAACTGGATTATATTTATTTATATGTGGTTTTTTAAATTTAATTTATATGCTGCCCACAGGTGGATAAAAAGCTCAATAAACTTGGTTACCTCTGTGCTTGTAGACTAATGGTCAGGCATTTCTCTAACTAAGATGAGAGAGACAGAAGAACAAGAACTGACCAAAGAGAAGGAGGAAGGAAGCCAATGAATACCAATCTACCTTCAGATCTAGAAAAGGAGGGAGAACGCTTCCCACTATCTATGCATATTTTTTCTCTCTCTCTCCCATCCCCCACTATCTCAGACTAGTTTTGCATGGGTTGGTGCTCTAGGCCAAGAAATCACTCTTGATTCATTTCTGAGGCATGAAGTTTTTTTTTTTCACAATACATTGAATATACAGTGCTACAATCAAACACTGTTTCACAATTGTTAGGAAGGTAAGGGTCTAAGGCTTTGGAAAAATATGAAAGCTACACCTTTGGTTGGCTCTTCAGTTTCCAAAATCTCATCGGTTTCCAAAAGAGAGCTATGCAGAGTTCAGCACCAATTCGCAAAGATGAATAGCAATAGGTGTTTAAAAGTATTTATTTTAACCCCAGTAAAACACTAATAAATGTTAATGAACTTAAACTAAACTCTGAAAAGATGGTGCTCATCAGTAAAGAGCCTGGTTCAGGGATTGGGTCCCGTTTTGGAAAGGGCTACACTCTCCCTCAGCAGCCAATTTCAAAGTCTGGGAATCTACTTTTGTCCATAGATTCCCAGGTGGAAACAGTGGTGTGGAATTGTTTTGCCAGGCTCTGCATAATACACACACTATGCCAACTATGTATCTTTCATAGACAATCCAGCTTGTCACCAGTCATCTATGCCTTAGTTCTGTTAGACAGAAACTTACTAGATTTTTACACAGGTGCAAGAGGAATAGTGGAAGCTGCAGCTACTAATGGGGCAAGATGCTAGTCTTGAGCCAGTCTGGTATCTTTTCAATGAGCCATGGCAACATTTATGATTCCTTCTATGGA
Organism: Pogona vitticeps; assembly: GCF_051106095.1. Lineage (NCBI taxonomy): Eukaryota > Metazoa > Chordata > Lepidosauria > Squamata > Agamidae > Pogona > Pogona vitticeps. The sequence continues at coordinate 216,073,450 of NC_135784.1, read as the reverse complement.
TGCATGCTCCTTCATGGATTGCTGCCTTGTCATGGCGAAGTGGCTTGAGTAACTCAGAGAAGCTATGGGCTATGCTGTGCAGGGACACCCAAGACTGATAGGTTATAGTGGAGAGTTCTGACTAAATGCAATCCACCTGGAGTAGGAATTGGCAAGCCACTCCAGTATCTTTGCCAAGAATACCCCATGAACAGAAACAAAAGGCTAAAAATATGACGCTGGAAGATGGGCCCCTCAGGTTGGAAGGCGTCCGACATGCTACTGAGGAAGACAAGTAGCATGCTACAGAGGACAATTACAAGTAGCTCCAGACTAATGAAGTGGTTGGGCCAAAGAGGAAAGGACGCTCAGCTGTGGATGCGCCTGGAAGTGAAAGGAAAGTCCAATGCTGCAAAGAAAAATACTGCATAGGAACCTGGAATGTAAGATCTATGAACCTTGGTAAGCTGGATGTGGTCTGTTAGAGTAAAAAGTATAGTATTTTGTCTTTGGGTAACACGTCCTCCAAGCATCTATGATATTTACTTGTTCTGCCAATCAAAACATTTCTTGAGATGATTCCTCTCTCTCTCTCTCTCTCTCTCTCTCTCTCTCTCTCTCTTGGTCATTTTATCTGATTTTGTGTCTAGTTCTTTATCAAAAACAGCATTAAAATCCCTTATCATACAATAGTGATAATAATCTTTATTTGTTAGTTCTAGTTGTAATTGTTTAAAGAAATTATCTTGATTTCCATTTGGAACATAAATATTAATAATTAGCATTTTTGTTGAGTCTCTTTGGATTTCCACCATTAATATCCTTCAATTGTTTGAAGCAAAAATTAGTTTTGGTTCCAATTCTTTCTTTATATACATAGTCACATCTTTCTTCTTTTTTACTTATGTCTGAAGCTGCAAACAATTTTCCTAACCTTGAACATTCCAACAGTTTCTGATCTGCTCTTTTCATATGGGTTTCTGGTATGCAAATTACATCAGATTTCTGTTTCTGCAGTTGTAAAAAGGTCTTTTTCCATTTTTGAGGCAAGTTCAGGCCACTTATATTGACTGAAAAGATTTTCATTTGTTTTTTAGCCATCTTTTTGGTTACTATCTTTTTGTTTTTTCCTCGTCATGCCTCTGGTATGTCTTGGCTCAGCTACTTCCTGTTTTTCTGGCTCTGTGTCTGATTCTGATTGTGATGAGTGGTCTGATTTCTCTTGAGGTCTTTCTTCTGATTTCCCCTCCTGCTTTCTTTCTCCCTGTTTTGTCAGTTTCTTCTCATTTTTTTCCATAAAGTCTTCCGCTTTCATCGGTGAAGTTATGTATCTCTGTGTATCAGTTTGAAAGAATAAACCTTCTGGTGTCAGCCATCTATATGAAATTTCATTTTGATGTAAGTAAAAATGTAAGGGAGTATTCCTTCCTTCTCTGCCTCATTTGCCAGGGAATTTGTTTTAGGACATTAATTTTGCTGTCTTCTATTATCAATTGTTTATCTTGTGAGGCTCTTAAAACCTTTTCTCTAACTGATTTCTTTGTAAATCTCATGTGGATTTCTTTGGAGAGATTATTCTTGCATGTGCTGAACTTGCCCTGTAAGTTTCCTCCATATATTGTTGCAAGTCGTCTGCTTCCATCCCTATTTCTTCAGCCAGAGACTTACTCATTAATATGTCTAGGTCCTCCCCTTCCTTTTCTGCCACATTTTGAAATCTAAGTATCTTCGATGCTCTCTCCATCTCTAGCATTATTAATCTGTCATCACTTTGTTTTTGATTCTTCTGCACTGCCTCTAATATTTCTTCAGTTTGATTCACTCTAGCATCTGCTCCCCTCACTTTTTCCTCAAGATCTTGTGTCTTTGTTTTGTTTCAGCTATCTGTTGTTTGGCAACTGAAATCTCTAGTGTCATTTCTTTCATCTGATCTGCTATTTGGCTGAGACGTTCATTTACTTCTTGAAATCCTGCTGTTAGTAAATTTTACATGGTAGTCTGCCATTCTTTGTCTGGTTTTTGTGCCACTAGTTATCCCAGACTTTGAGATTGGGCAGGAGAGTTTCCAGGCATTTGGGGTTTTGGCTTTTTGGTGGCCATTTTGATCTTCTCAATGACAATATCTCAATTTTTCCTCCTACTGTCTCTGAATGGCGTATTTATTTATTTATTTATTTATTTATTTATTTATTTATTTATTTATTTATTTATTTATTTATTTATATTCCGCCTATCTAGCTGGTTAAGACCACTCTAGGCGGCTAACAACATAAAATAGAACAATAAATATATATAAAACAGTATTACATAAAATAGACGTAATAAAAGAGGCAAATAGAGGGGGGAAAAGGGCATCAGGGATTGACTGGAGGGAAGGCCTGCCGAAACATCCATGTTTTAAGTTGATTTTTGAAAATACCCAGTGAGGGAGCCACACGAAGCTCAGGAAGTAGGTTGTTCCAGAGGCGAGGAGCTGCCGCCAAGAAGGCCCGATTTCTTGTCTTTTCCTTCCGGGCCTCCCTGGCGTTAGGCTCCTCAGCCTCACCTCCTGGCTCGCACGAGTGACACGGGTAGATCTTGGTGGGAGTAGGCGTTCTGCCAGGTATCGAGGCCATAAACCATTTAGTGCTCTGTACGTAAGCATTAACACTTTGAAGTCAATGCGGAAACGGATGGGCAGCCAATGCAATGCGGCCAGAGTGGGAGAAATATGCTGGTATTTTTTCACACCACTAAGTAGTCTGGCCGCCACATTCTGCACCACCTGAAGTTTCCGCAGCAGCCTCAAAGGCAGCCCCACGTAGAGCGTGTTACAGTGGTCTAATCTTGAGATTACGAGTGCATGCACCAAGGTAGTGAGTGCCCCAACATTGAGATAGGGACGCAGCTGGGCTATCCGCCTAAGATGAAAAAAGGCGGTATGGACCACCAACGCCACCTGAGTTTCCATAGTGAGTGCCAGGTCCAGATGGATCCCCAAGCTGTGGACCCCATCCTTGGCGGGGAAAGTCACCCCCCCAAAAGAGAGGGAGTTTCCCAATCCCCCGGCTGTGGGGGCGCCCACCCTCAGTACCCTTCATTTTGTCCAGGTTCAGCCTCAGCCCGTTCACCTGCATCCATTGCAGTACAATCCCCAGGCAGCACTGAAGGGACAGAATGGCATCTCCTGCAGTTGGTGAAAAGCAGATGTAGAGCTGGGTGTCATCAGCGTACTGATGACACAAGGCCCCACACCCCCTGATGACCCCACCCAGCGGCCTCATATAGACATTAAACAGCATTGGGGAGATAACTGACCCCTGTGGAACCTCACAATTGAGACTCCACAGGGCCGAAACATGATCCCCAAGCTGTATTCTCTGGGGGCGGTCCCCCAAGAAGGAATGGAGCCAGGCCAGTGCCAGGCCACCTATTCCCAACTCGGAGAGCCTCCCCAGGAGGATACCGTGGTCAATGGTATCAAAGGCTGCTGAGATGTCGAGGAGGACCAGCAGAGACACTTTGCCCCTGTTGGCCTCCCTCAATAGGTCATCGCACAGGGTGACCAATGCCATTTCTGTTCCATGGCACGGCCTGAAGCCCGACTGGAATGGGCATCCGTTTCATCCAAGTGCGCCTGAAGCTGGTCAGCCACCACCCTCTCAACCACCTTGCTTAAGAAAGAAACATTGGCAACGGGCCTGTAGTTGCCAGTTTCGTCCGCCGAATGGGCCTAATGAGTGTCTCCTTGAGGGCAGTTGGAAACCTGTCCTCAAGGAAAGACCCATTGATTATTGCAGTGGCTCATTCCGTTGTTATAGGTCTGGCTGCTTTGATTAGCCAGGCCAGGCAAGGATCAAGAGAGGAGGTGGTGGCACGGCAGCGATCAAGCGCCCTGGCCATGGAGTCAGGCATGACTAGCACATGCTCTTTCAGAAGTTTCCACTGTTTTAACCAACAACCAAAACCTTTGAGGGCTATTCTTTATCATATCCAGGTGGTCTCAGCAGCCAGCTTGCAAGCAATCTACAGCTTTCCAGTTCTAAATGAGCATCTTTGGTGCCCCATCACCCAGCTTCAGATAGCAGAGCTGATCTGTTTCTGACAGCCCCACACCCCCGTGGATTAACCGCTGTTAGTAGCACTGACTCCGCTCATCTGATGGTGTTGCTGGTGCTGTTGGAAGTTGCAAGCAACCTCAGTTCCCTCCTGGGGGCAAAAACCTTCCTGTTGCTGAAGAAGACCAGAGTCTGCTCTGCTGCCTTTTGCCTCAGTGCCCAACAGGGCCAAAAAGCCTGCTGTGCTGCCAAATATCTCCTTGCCTCCATTCCTCCTGAGGACAAACTCTACTTCACTGGCAAATGTAATGTTGTGCTGGGCTGAAGACAAACCCGATGCCTCATGTATGCCTGTGCCAGAGGGACCTCTCATTCTGCTGTGGCTAAATATAACTCCCTCAATGCCATGGGCTTCTGTGCCGTGTGGTAAACTCTCCTTTGGGGACCCAATTTGTGGGTGAATAACTTGGAGTTTCGATATCCAGTCTTCACCAAAGTTGGCAGGTGTGCTGGAGAAAGGCATAGGAAGCTCTTTTGTGATTCAGGAGTCTCTGAGTCCCTGGGGGGAGCTTTCGTGGGGTGTCCTCTTCGTGACTATATTACTCAGGGTTCTGTGATCCAATGTTCACCAGTCATTCAGCAGTTGTAGAAAATCTTCTGAGGAAGCTTCCCTGCAAATTTGCTGTCTCTAGGTAATCGGGGGCCAGTGTTTTAGCTGTTTAAAATGCACATGAATCAACAGATTGATTCATTGATTCGTTGAAGAATATTCATATATTCGTATTGTTTGATTTGTTAACCTTGATGAATAATGGGTCAAAACGAATCACCATTTTTTAATTCATCCCCATCTCTAATACAGATGTTAGAAATGTTGGCAATCCAGTTTTGTACTGGTTGAGCAATGAGGCACAAACCCAGTTGCATGCCAAGACTCTTTCCAAAAGAGGGCATATCTCAGTTACTTGTGCATGCCATGCACACCTCAGCTGCACAGTCAGGCAAGGGACCAGGCAAGGGACCAGGATGCACCCTGGCACCTCATCAATTAGTTGTAATTAGCTGTTGCACACTACACATCCTTTATGCAAAAACCATTAGGATTCTAGGTGGTAATTTTGTTTAGTGTTTAATGAGTCGCAGTGGCTGGGTACCTCAGTGAGCTGGAGTAACTAGCTGTGGAGGCAGGATTTGTAAATCCAATTCCACTGTGCTTTGTAAGAGAATAACTGGCCCATGTAGCCTTAGGCAAGCAACATGTTGCCAGAGTACCCTCAGGAAAATGGAGTGGTCAACGGCATCTGAGAAATCTTTATACCTGATAGACCCAGAAAAGAGTCACCATAAGTTGGAACCAACTTGATAGCCCATAATTATTTGGTGAAAATCATCCACATATCCCTTTTTCTAAGATTGTCAGACATATCTTATTATTGTCTTTTCACCAAAATAACTACTATAAAAATATAGAAGGAGCACAGTTTTATATTCTTAACTTAGGTCCTAAAATAGCTAATTACTACTCTCTCACAGAAACTGAAACTACAATAGCCTTTCCTTTTGTCTATAAACAAAGTAGCCCATCTGTTGTCCAGTAGGCTTATGTCGGTTCTCTTTTATCACTGAGTACCATATATCCAAAGCCACAGATCCCCAAAGTAGCTTGGATGATGCTGTGCTGTTATTTATTTATTTAAAATATTTTTACCCTGCCTTTCTACTTAAAAGGGCCCAAAAGCACAAAAAGACCCCAAAAAATCTGACAAATGGTATTGGCTTGAAATGCTGTTCTTTTAACTGGAGTGACTGGATGAATGTAACTGCAAAATCAGTATTGCCAAACTTATTCAGTAAATAAGGATAATGTAAATTAGGTTTAGTGGGGTTTTTCATCATTTCTCTTGGCAATCAAATAATGATACCTGAAGGCCCAAAGTAGCTTAGTCCTGTAACTGGCTTTTCAAGATATGTGCAAACAGGGAATGATCCAAGTGTACCTCTCTTTCAGAACAATAATGGAATACACTATCTTGTGAAGAACACTGACTGACTGAAACCAAGGAAGGCGCTTCGGCTCCTAGGGTTTATTGGCTGAGTTCAAGGAGACAGGCTTCCCACAAAGCCATTTGTCATTTGATCGTTAAGGTTTTTGTTACGAGAGCAGCATACGGTCAGGTGAAGTGAAATTTCCCCGTTCATCCTTGAAGCTCTACCACAAGGCTAGATGTCACGCCTCCCAGTGTGTTTTTATTATAGGTTCACAGAGATCATTTGAATGTGGCAATCTTAGGGTAGCTTAGCAGAAAGGAAGGAGGCCCTAACTCACTGCCTGTAAAAAGTGGCTTGACAAGAATTTTAAGACATGGAAATAAACGTAGCAGGGGTGGCCTTTAGGTTGTCATTTGCCATCCCATAAATGGAGGCAAATAATATATGTTTCAGGTGTTTATGTCGTGGGAAAGATTGTTCAATTTGCAACATCCATACATCTTTTATTACCAAGTAATTTATTGGGAATCACAGTTTTGTGATTACCTGGCTCATGGAAGGGTCAGTGGCTATAAAACTATCCTAGAAGAAAATCCAACAAAAATATTATTTATGTCACAGAAGTGCTATCGCTTAGGGCTATATAAGCCAATGAACACTACACCGATAATACAAATGGGCCCAAGGAAAGGGAGATCTGACATATCATGACCCTATGGATTCCTCTTGAAAGCCTGACTTATATGTTGGTTTTCTCTACCTGAGTCGCTCCATCTCCTGATGGACTTGAATGTTTCTCTTTTGCTTCAGCTGGAGAGTCCAGATCTTGTTACTTATTGATAGCAGAGAAACGGGGAGAAGGCTTATAGCATGGGGAAACATTTATTTCTTAGTATCGCTGAACAAAACTCAGCTCACTGAAATTGTGTTGACATGTAATGCCAAAAGACGCACATAAATCCTCTGTTTGCTCTGTACACATTGTGTATGTGTGTTGGTTTTAACTGCCATGAGACTGAGATAGATGTGGATCATCAGGAGCTTGAAAAAGGATTTGTTTTTTAGCCACTTACCAGATTCCTCCTCCCCCGCCAGCATGGCCAGTGGGGATTCTGGTACTCTACAAGGTTTTTTTTTTCAGGTTCTGATAATGTTTCTTATTCTCATTATTATTTAAATATCTAACCTGCTTTTGATCCTGTTTGCTTGATTGTGAGCATTATCCTTTCGTGAAGGAATACTATCCTTCATGCACACAGGGTTCTGTGAGCATTTAAGCAAAGTTAAATCAATGTCCACTGTACACTTCCTGTTCAACATGGGGAGCTTGGTGCAGAGCTTGGAAGCACCTAAGTACATACTGTATTGGCCTAGTTTCCTGGCAGAAATATGTAATTTAACTAGTAGCTGCAATGCGTAACACCCATGTTACTGAGAAATAACTAGTAATACCTAGTTATTTTCAAAAGTCTATTTTGAAGGGCACTGTCAACATTTTTAGAAGTGTGTTGATGGATTTTTCAAGTTTTATTCTATCATCTTATGGCTTCTGGGAACATCACAAAGAAAACATCACAAATGAGCAACTTTGGCATGTCTGGGGAAATACTTTTGCTTTTGAGAGACACATAGACTGACAAGAATGTGAAAAGTTAAAGCAAAAGGCAAAAGAAACCAGAAGTGGCTGGATGTCGACTTCCAGTTGTGAAAAGTAGCTAAATGTTGGTGTTCCCACTGCAGCATGGTCCTGCAAACTCTTTCAAAGATGAATCTGTAACTGATTTGAAAGCTGAAGTGCTGCCTCCTATGGGCAACAAGTGAGACTTTTGCTGAGAAAAACTGTTCTTGGCAGGAAATGAAGTCTTCTAGGGCTGGCTAAACTCCACAAAACCAGCTTTCGGATGCACTTTGCCCATTCTTGGTTGCTAGTGTAACAAATCACATAACCCTGTTACAAACCTTCCTGACTATTAAGGTCACTGGGGAGGCCTTTTGCTTAGGACAACCATTCTCACAGGTGCACTCTGTGGGGAAACAGGAGAGGGCCTTCTCTGTCGTTACTCCCAAACTCTGGAACTCCCTTTCACAGGAAGCCAGGCTGACTCCATCTTTGCTTTTCTTCTGCAAGCAGGCCAAAATCTTCAGGCAGGCTTTTCCTTAGTGGCTGAGGAGACAATAAACAGGATGGTTTATATTTTGTTACTTCTAAATCTGTTTTTCATAATTCCTTTATCTTTTAATATAATGTTATTAATTCTTTAATATTTGAATATTTTACTGTTTATAGCTTTTAATACAGTACTTTGTTTTCAATTATGGAAGCTGCCTTTGGTCTTTTTTTTAGGAGAAAGGCAGGCTAAATTATTTTAAATGAACAAAGAAAGCTACAGTGTGAAAACCATCTTGACTGCTAGAGTTCGGTTCTAATAAAATTTTAATACCGGTTCAGAGGGCTATTAGGAGGTAATGTGTTTCAAAAGTTGTCTATAAACTGAGAAGATAAATGAATGGAGGTGCATATTTACATTTTTAAAAAAATATAAACAAGATCTGAATTTGTCATCTAGTGAATCATGATCTTAGCATTAGCTTTCATTGTAGTCAAAGGCATTCTACAGAATCTTCCCACTACAGCTTTTATTAGTAAATGTGCATCTATCAGGAATCTTCTGTTTATAATTAGGAAAACAGCTTCATCTAAGGCAGAGGAGGAAAATATTATTTAAATCACACACACACACACACACACACACAGAGGGACACACACAGACACAGACACACATCCATATGTTCTGATGAAGGTTGTAGCCTTAAAAGCAAACTCCACATTCTTTGAGGAGTTTGGCTTGCCTGGGTCCAAAAAAAGGGGGGGGTGTAAAATACAATTGCATAAAATGAATGAAAGGAGTGGCTTGTTTCAGGGATCCAGATAAGCCAGATGTTTTCAAAGTGTTCAAGAGAACTGTTGGATTCAAGAGAACCTTACTGTTGTTCTTGGAAATATCCATAACATTGAATATACTTTCTTGAAATATCACTTGTTCATTGTTATTGGACGTACCTGTACTGCACAGCTACAAAACAGGGCTGGGCTTTTTCAAGTGATTTATGTGTGATGTTAGAAATGGGGCAGTTGTTTTGCATTGAATCACACATTGGCCCATTAATAATTATAGTGCTGTTTGGGTAGAAAAGATAAGCTGCCAGGTAAGGCTAGACTGATTGCATCAAGAGAGCAGTTGCTGGTGCAAAAAGGCCAGTTGGATTCAGGGTTCACCCACATCTGATACATATGCCTCCCATAGAGCATTCCAGTTGTCACAAGGAGGAATCTCAGGATACTAACTGAAGTTTCAGAGAATGACTATGCTTCCCCAGGACTCTTGGCTGGAAGATTGATCTTTGGATGAACTGCTCTGGAAAAGGACAGTGTGTGACCTTTGTGTGTGAGGTTGCTACAAAGCACAACCCCCTTTGTTACCCATATCCAACTGCTGCCATGGCATTAAGAAGCTTATACAGGGTCTGTGCTTTCTTTTGTCCCTATCCTTGCTTGCCCCATCTCCGTGACATCACAATGTCTCCCTTGAGACAATGCAAGGACCTGCCCTGGCACCATGTTTTGGCCCTGAAATCTCAGGGAATGGGAAATGGAATTATTGGAAGATGGGTGATGGAACTGTGAGTGCATGGCCAAAGGCTGATTGATTGGCGGGTTTGAAAAGTGAAGGATTGTGATGCAAAGGGACAATGAGGGAGAGAGTCAGTGAATGAATCAGTCAGCCTTGGGGTGGAGAGAGAATGGAGTCTGAGAGACAATGTAGTGTGACATCTGTGGGAATAGCCGAATTGGATACAGGAGGGTAGTTATGGGGAAATGTATATTAAAATATAGAAGAATATATTTATTACACTTGTTTTAAGTACCCAAGAACTTACATTCCCCTTTCCTCCATTTCCTTGTGCATCCCAGATAAACTTCCTTTTGTTTGTTCCTTTATTGTTCCATTATTGATTTTAAGTGTCATTTTTAAAAAAGGTATTTTGCAGTCATAAAATAGAGAATATAACACTTATGTATAAGCAGGCTATGCAGAACATCAAGCAGAAGCTAGAGTCTTCACCAAAAGATCAACTGAGGATGCGATTAATACTGTGCTTTATATGGCTCTATCCCACTTGGAAACACAAGGGAATTATGTAAGAATGCTGTTTGCGGACTTTAGCTCTGCTTTTAATACCATTATACCCCACAGATTAATAGTCAAACTGAAAGATCTAGATTTTCCAGATTCTATCTGTCTGTGGATTTTGGATTTTTTAACAAATCGTCCACAAAGGGTTAAACTGAATGATTACATCTCTACTGACAAGATACTCAGCACTGGCACTCCACAAGGTTGTGTCCTCAGTCCACTACTGTTCTCCATTTATTCATCGGATTGCACCAATAACCATCCCAGTAATAGGATTATCAAATTTGCAGACGACACTACACTAGTAGGACTTATTTCTGGGGATGGTGAGTCTGCGTATCAGGATGAGGTATTACAGCTATCCCGCTGGTGCAAAAAAAAAAACAATCTTCTATTTAACATCCAAAAAACCAAGGAATTTATAGTGGACTATAGGAAAAAAAGAGCAGACATTCAGCCACTGTATATAGATGGAGTTTGTGTGGAACAGGTGGTTGAATGTAAGTTTCTTGGGACCATCATAACAAATGACCTGACTTGGAGTGCAAACACCGCTGCATTAATCAGGAAGGCGCAACAACAGTTGTATTTCCTAAGGACTCTTAGAAAGCAACAATTGCCTGAGAGTTTGTTAATCACCTTCTATCGGAGTTCGATTGAGAGCATATTGTCCTACTGTCTCTGTGTATGGTTCACGAGCTGCACAGTGGCAGAGAAAAAGGCAATTCAAAGGGTGATTAAGACGGCCCAAAACATCATTGGCTGTTCACTCCCCTCTTTGGAAGAATTGTATAAGAACAGATGTAAGAGGAAGATATCTAACATACTGAAAGACTCCTCTCATCCGGGACATCAGCTCTTTGAATTATTACCATCGAGAAGGAGATTCAGGGTATTGAAAGCAAGGACAAGCAGATTCAAGAATAGCTTTTACCCAAGAGCAGTATTGAGTTTAAATGCGGGGTCCTAAGTTTTTGGTGGAATTTTAATTGCTGGGAGCAACGGGGTATCTATATTTGTATGGTGAGTGTTGTGTATATTTTTAACTTTTTTTTGTAGTGGTGTTGTCCAGTTTTACCTTGGGGAAGAGCACCTCATTTCGTTGCACCCACTTGTGAGTGCAATGACAAATAAATTTCTTATGTCTTAAAAAAAAGGGGGCATTTAACTCAACATCCAAATAAAGTATAAATACCGGCAGGGACAAGAAGGCACAATAAAAGGGACAAAGCCAGGAGTGGTTGTCCTTGGGCTAACGCCTAACTCAGTACCACGAAGAAGGAGGTGGCTTTGTATACGCATTGTTTTCAGCTTTATATATTGTATTTTAGTGATGTAAGCTGCTTTGGGTCATTTTTAAGGAGAAAATGGGCTTAAAATATATTAAATGAATAAATAATAAACAAATCACTTTGTGGCAGGGACCCTGGAAATTTTCTTTTGGAGGGAATTCTTTGCTCATGCTTTTTGGAAGCAACACACACACACCATACTCCACACACAGTCCCCCCTCCCAATTCTCTCAAATTATCTTGAGCTGCTATAATCAACAGTTCAGTTCCTCACATGGAATAACAAAGAAAAATTGAAAGTTAGTGAGATCCATTCACTTGAACATAAAGGATGGAATTCCATACTATTGATCTGGGTTCTCCGAAATTAGGTAGTCAACCACTGTATATATGAGGCCCACAACTGACTTCAGCAAAGTGTTTTAGACTTAATTGGCAACAGCACAGAGATCACTAATAATACCCCTGCTATCACATGTGATTTGTTGTATAATAACTCTGTGATCCAAATCAGTTAGTTCTTTGTACAGCTGACCAGACTGCTTTGCAGAGTTCATGTTTTCACTTTAACAGGTAATGCCCCTATGCTCCTGGCAATTATTCTGTCGGAGAATAAATTTACCACACTGAATTAAAACTACATGTTTGTGACTATTTTGTAGCTCTTAAATATATGTTGTTGAAAACTGGTCTCCAGAAGCTGACTGCCACCCAAGAACCCATTGTTGAGACCAAACTGAACTCTCAAAATGTGGGTCAATACCAATTATCAGTGAATTATCTTGTTGTTGAATCCCCACAGAAAAAGGGGCAGGAGAAAGTTAAAAGATCAAAATATTTTGAAGCTGCTAAACCACTCTGGAATCTGCCCATTGGTATCAATTGCCAGGATTTAGGACTGCTACATCTTCAACAATAGGGTATTCCATTAATATTTTTTCCTAATTTAATTAGGACATTTACAACATTTGCATTTTAGTAAGGATTAATGTGACACGTGTATATCTGCATCATACAGGTACATAAGAAGCTGTTTTGTGAGTGAGACGGTTTATCCAGTATCTGACTGGAAGCAGCTCTCTGGGATTTAAGACAGAATTGTCTAACTGTACCAAGAGATCACTGTTTTTGCCTGTTTTCCCACCCACATATCAACCTAGCTTTACCTTCCTCAGCTTCCAGAATCTGATAAGATTAGTGTGTGTAGGATGGTATCATGATCCAAAATAGCATCAATAAATGGAACTGGCTGAATTTTCCTCTTGTATATACTCTCAGGAGCTGGCTACATGTTGTGCTTACCACAGGGCTTTTAGCCACATTTGAATTTTTTGTTTATTAAATTAAGATGGATGAGATGCAATTCCTCCTTCTAATGTAGCAACGATCAAAAGAAGGCTTACTTCACTCCTCAGTCGTGATCAGAACAGAACATGGCCCCTTTCGTGTGGATATGGGCTTTATAAAAACAAAATCCTGCAGGCATCATTAAGCTACACACCAGAGGAACTATTGGGACTGGAAAAGGATGAGGCAACAGTTTCGTCACCATATAGAACATTCAAAGTAGGGATTGCATTCCCTCCCATGCACGTAATTTTTAAAACAGAACACAAATATGTGGTGGCTACATAATAGTAAGTATAACTTGTAGTTTGACCTTCATATACAGAATTGCATTGCTACAAAGTACCCCTTGTCTGACAACTCCTAGGTGAGGTAGTTCAGATGTAAATATTTAACAAAGCAACATATGCTCAGATGTGCAAGAGACAACAGACATATTCAAAGGGACCATGGTTGTCCTATTGGTATTCAGAGAAACAGGTTGAATTCATGTAATAAATAATGTATTGTGAGCAATTTTCTTCACTGTAGCTGGAACATTTGGAGATTACTGAGGAATTTTGTACCTGTGAAGAAGACGAGATAAACCACTAGAAGGTGCTTTCAGGTCATAAGGAAGAGAACATTTTATTTTATTTTTAATTTGAGGAGGAAAAAGAACCCTGAAGTTGCCTTGAATACTGAAAATATATTGTGAACCTTTCAGTTTATGGTTGTTGTGGGTTTTTCGGGCTCTTTCAGTTTATATTTGCCCAAGAGTGTGAGTGCAAAGAATATTTAAAACCTCCCTATGTATCCACCAGGATCTATAGGTTATATTAATTTAGAATTCTATACACACATCCAAATCTTTAACAAATACTAGATTTGTTAAAGTAATTATTGATTCATTATTTTTTAAAATCTAGCAGTTTAGCTGAATATGCTATTATGTAAGCTGGAGCACTCTGAAGGAGACTTTTATTGTTTGGGGGCTCCAGATCTGAATGTCATTATCAGTATAGCCCTTTAGTAAAGAAGGCCAAAGCTGTTTTCTCTTCAACTATATATTGGAATGTATATTTTTATACATTTAAATTGCTAAGAAGTGTATCTCAGCCACTGGAAAAATGCAAAATCTAGTGGGTTGCTAAATTCTGATCAACATGCTTGCCATTTAACATGGGAACAGAGCCCAGAAAAATAGTTATATATCCATTTGTTGTCCCAATTTATTAAGAATTTTTTAAAGTGACTTTAAAAGTTATAAATTAAATTATTAAATGAAAACAACCTTAGTAAGTTAAATAGATATGCTGCATGTTATTTTTATTTTTTAATTTGATGAGTGGCTGTTTTTGGCCATTTTTAGATATAAAAATATAACATCATGAATGTATTTTTAGCTATTAATGCAACAAATCAGTGTTACAATTTCCCTTAAAATAACTAATGCTAATGAACTAATCCAACTTGAATATGCATGCCGGGCCCAGGTTCAGCACGAAGCATTTCCCCATGTTGTAATTTGTGTGGCTTGTATCACTGTCTCGTGGGCACTTCACACCAATCCTCTATGATGGGATCTTTCTTGCAAGGCTCATTGGTTTACTAATGTTTTGGATAAAGAATGGGCAACTCAATTTAAGGGGAAAACCTTTAAATTGCATGGAGATCAGCATTCATGACTGCTTGTTGCGGGCGATAATCTTTAAACTGGGCATCACATTCATCATAGGGTTGCCAGACCTCAGAGTGCCAGTCAGTGTCTCAAAGAATTTCTCTGGGTCTCCAAGCTGTGGAAACAAATGCAAGCTGAATAGTACTGGACAAGGAAATACACCAAAATGGGTGTAAGAACCTGGGTGGTACTGGATCTCACTGACCCATTGCAAATGTTCCTTTGTGTACCTTTGCTTGATTCTCTCCCAAGTCTTGCATGCCGCAACTCTGAAACATCTCATGACACCACCTGCTCCCTGATCTCGGGTTTTGACGCTGGAATCTCGGGAAACAGAATGGCCCTGCCTTGCAGTCCTATGCACATTCCTAGGTGTGGTCTTAGCCTCATAAACATGTTCCTACAGTGTGCAGAAACTTTATTATGAACTAGGGAATGCCATGAAATGTGTCAATTCACTTTCCATTCAATCCGTGTACTTAGATTAAACCGAAAGCTTAATCAGACATCTGGGCAAACTGATGTTGCTTTCACCTGAAGAAAAATATATTCCTCTCACTTTCTTCAAATGTGACATTATTATTATAATATCAGTGTATACCCCGTCCTTCCTTGTAAGAACTCAGAGTGGCTAACTGTGCACTTTAAAAAAAAAGTTGTTTAGATTGCAAATCAGAACCATCTAGAATCAGCAGCCTCAAACAAACAAAAATGCAAAAAATGGACAGTTTGAGGAAGAAGCTGCGGACTAGCTACGTGGTGAGTGCTATCTGGATACTAAATGGCTAGCTCTCAGACCAGCATTAGTCCAACTTCAGTAGCACAGAATCCACTCAAATCCTGATGAGTGGCTATGAACTGTTGCCACAACATATGTATCCCACTGTAAAAAGATGATTGTCTCTTGCTCTCAATGTTGACAGGGCTGATCACTGTTTAGAGACTATTCTGTTTCTACAATGGCTCCCACCAGACAACAAAGTGAGGCATTCCAATCGTCTACTGAATAGCATTACACAGTGCATGCACAGCTTCCTTCCTCATGCACACCCCTTCCTTTTGTGTGCTTGGTTCCATTGAAAAGGTCAATGCATAGTTATATTCAGGTCTATTTGTATGAAATACATTCACCAGGAAATAGTCTGGGAGATTATTGGAATCGTTATCAGCTTTTTCAATGTTTAAGATTATTTCCATTCTTCAAACTACTTCAGCAAAAGCATTAAAACAATCAATCAATCAATCAGTCAGTCAGTCAGTCAGTCAGTCTGTCTGTCTGTCTGTCTGTCTGTCTGTCTGTGTCTGTCTGTCTGTCTGTCTGTCTGTCTGTCTGCCTGTCTGTCTATCTATCTATCTATCTATCTATCTATCTATCTATCTATCTATCTATCTATCTATCTATCTATCTATCTATCTATCTATCTATCTATCTATCTATCTATCTATCTATCTATCTATCTATCTATTCTTCACCAAATTCCCCCTTGAGCATTACAATCCCCTAGAAGAAGCAAGAAATCCATGCTGTGTTTACACAATAACATGATGTTGCCTTCACCTCTGTGCTCAACGTAGAGTATTTATCTCCTACAAGTTCAAATCATGGTTGCTTTAATTTTCTAGGTCTTCCATAGACTTATTTTTTGTGTTTGTTCTGTGAAAATGTAATATCCAATTGCTTTAAAAGTAAATCCTGATCTCCCCCGCACATCCCTCCAAACATTTAAAGGGAGTGCTTTTATGTTGTCTTGCTCATCAGTGCTAATCAGATAAAAAGATTAAAAACAATGCCTAGATTACAGATTTCAGCTTTGGATTCTTGCTTGATGAATTTTAATTCCTCTTTCTGAGTTCCTGTTCACTCAGAATGTAAATACAGAAATCCACTTTATACATTTCTTCTTGTTTAGTTACTTCAGCTCAATGAGTCTCCAAGGATACATAAATTTTTAAAAGATAACACAAAAAAGTTCAGTGATTTGCATAAGAAGTTGATTCAGATGAGAGTGTTATTCAAGGCTTGTGCCCACCTGTCCCCCCCCCCGACACCTGGAACTTTAATCAAAGATGCTATCAAGAATGTGTTTTAGTTAAGAAATATTACTACATTTACCAGGAGTTGGTCCACCCTCTTTTGGCAACTGGGTGAACAATGAAAATGGAAAGTCCTTTCCAGTAACTAACAAAGGACATAATCCTATAGTGCCAATCCCATTGAAATTACCTACTCTGTTCTTCCACAGTTCTTGGCTGTTTCAGTGGGTTTGGAAAAGATCAGTCTACATCCCAGTACCAAAGAAGGGCAGTGCCAAAGAATGCTCCAACTACCATACAATTGCACTCATTTCACACGCTAGCAAGGTTATGCTCAAAATCCTACAAGGTAGGCTTCAGCAGTATGTGGACCAAGACCTCCCAGAGGTACAAGCTGGATTTCGAAGGGGCAGAGGAACTAGAGACCAAATTGCTAACACACACTGAATTATGGAGAAAGCCAGAGAGTTCCAGAAAAACATCTACTTCTGCTTCATTGACTACGCAAAAGCCTTTGAGTGTGTGGACCACAGCAAACTATGAGAAGTCCTTAAAGAAATGGGAGTGTCTGACCACCTTATCTATCTCCTGAGAAATCTATACGTGGGACAGGAAGCAACAGTTAGAACTGGATATGGAAGAATTGATTGGTTCAAAATTGGGAAAGCAGTATGACAAGGCTGTATATTGTCCCCCTGCTTATTTAACTTATATGCAGAATACATCATGTGAAAGGCCAGACTGGAGGAATCCCAAACCGGAATTAAGATTGTAGGAGAGGATATGGATATGGAGGTAATGACAGATTTTCTTTCTTGGGCTCCATGATCACTGTAGATGGTGACAGCAACCACAAAATTAAAAGACGCCTGCTTCTTGGGAGGAAAACAATGACAAACCTAGACAGCATCTTAAAAAGCAGAGACATCACCTTGCTGACAAAGGTCCGCATAGTCAAAACTATGGTTTTTCCAGTAGCGATGTATGGAAGTGAGAGCTGGACCATAAAGTAGGCAGACCACCAAAGAATTGATGCTTTTGAATTGTGGTGCTGGAGGAAACTCTTGAGAGTCCCCTGGACTGCAAGGAGAACAAATCTATCCATTCTGAAGGAAATTAGTTCTGAGTGCTCACTGGAAGGACAGATCCTGAAGCTGAGGCTCCAATACTTTGGCCATCTCATGAGAAGAGAAGACTCCCTGGAAAAGACCCTGATGTTGGGAAAGTGTGAAGGCAAGAGAAGAAGGGGACAGCAGAGGACAAGATGATTTGATCAAATTCCGGGAGGCAGTGGAAGACAGGAGGGCCTGGCGTGCTCTGGTCCATGGGGTCAAGAAGAGTTGGACACAACTTACAGTAAGACCTAAACAACAACAACAACAACAACAACAACAACAACAACAACAACAACAACAACAACAACAACAACAACAACAACAAGCCTAATTCAGCTGCCAATCCAGTTTTATTTTGGTAAATTGGAAGACCAAATTGCTCACCCAACAGGCTCTGTGTCCCAAAAGGCAGTCATTCCTCCCCCAAAATGGCTGAACCCATTACAATTAAAAGAACATAGATTTTCCAATGGCTTCTTGCCTGGCATTTACCAAACACTATCAGTGTTTGGGTATGCCTCAGGCACAAAAGTACTGCGAGCAGAGGGGGAAGGAAGAGACTTTTTGTCAAACTCTGCTTTCTGACATTTGACTGCCTCACAGTTGTCCCACTTGAAAGGAAGTTCCACAATCTGTCATTAGAAGCTTCTTTGCCTTGAGACATATATTTATTATTATTCATGTATTTTATTTATATATTTTAATGTATATCCTTATCACATTTATAGACAACATGTAAGAACAAAACAACGAGTACACAAAGGTGGTGTACATCATTAAAAGACATTATTTAAAGCTTTTATGGAAAATTATGGAATTATATGTAGTAGATGTAGGTCTTAGCATAAGCCTGAAGTTGAAGACAAAGCAGAGTCTCTCATTCCTTTGGATTGAGCTGTTGAGCTGTGCTTCAAGCATTTGAGGTTTAGCTCAGGGGCCAAGCATTTTTCAAAGCTTACTTTGAGCTCTGTCCTATAGCAACTTGCTAGGGCTTGGAATCCCCAGCAGCAGCTGCTTAAGACAATTGGCTCACTGCTCAATGACAGGGACAGCCTTGATGGCATTCTGCCTAAAGGTAGGGCCAGCCCTAAAGAGACTGTGAACCATAGTGGGGATTTTTGTTTGTTTGTTTGATGTTCCTGTTTCTACCTTGATAACCAAGGATAAGTTCATGTTTGCTTTGCAATGTGGTAGCACATTGATAAGAAATGACAGAAATTAAACAGCCTTTCCTGGGTGTAGCCCTATAGATTTCTGAAGGGGAGAAGCTGATTAAAAAGATTTTTTTTAACATGTAAAATAATGGGACCTGCCAAAGAAAGGCAAAGCATTGAATTTTTTAACTCTGCTCTTCTTAAGCCCGGTTCTTAGATTGCAAATACCTAAGAACTCCAGCGGTGTGTGTCTGTGTGAGTATTGGATGCTGAAAGAGGGAGGAAGGAGAAGGCCCTATTTATCATGCACCTTGCAATCACAGAATGATGTATAGTGATTACATTTTTTTTAATTGGCAGGCTTCGGAAACAGCTATGGGAATTGGTGACAAGATGATGGATCAGTTTCACTGTATTGGCTTGTTGATCCAACAACCCTTATAGTAGATATTGGCATTTGTCATTCAGCTTTGGACCCCTCCAGTCTCCTGCTGCTGATTAGTCAAATATTTCACCTCTTTGTAATTAATGTCTTAAACTGCAGAGCCTCTCTGGGGAGAAAACTTTTACAACACAACCTGCAAAGAAGTGTTACTTGGTACCAGTTGAATGAGGAGGAGGAGGTGGCACACGGGAAAAGGCAGAGGGATCAATGACAATGTTTGAACAGCTTAACCCCATTGGCCCTTGCATGTTAATAGATTACTGATGCAGCCCTTCTCCGGCAGGAGGAAATTAGTATGATTAGCATTTTTTCTTTATTGACTGGTGAATCACAAATTGGAAAAATGTTTACATCCATTTTTGTTTATTCCTTTGAAAAATATTGACAGCAGCAGTGGGACCAGGATAACCTTTTCTACCCTTTTGTACTTAACTGCCAATGTTTGTTTCCTGGGAGAAGTTTTCATAATGGATTTTAGACTGCTTAGAGCTTTTCCCTCTCCCTCGTTCTTTCTTTTTGCCTCCCTCCCTCTTAATACAGTTCAGAGAAAGAGCTAGTGAGATTAAAGGGGGATTAGGAAATTTTTGGAAGATATGAGCTTTGATAGCGAAACAAGGCCTCCATATTCAGAGGCAGTGCACCTCCAAAAGCCATCAGCCAAGTCACAAAAATGGAGAGGGTTGTTGCCTTCAGGACCTCCACGGGGAGTTTGGAGAAGTTACTTTTTGGACTTCAGCTCCCAAGATTCCTCCAGCCCAACAAAGCATGTTGTAACCAAAAAAGTAGCTTCTCTAAGCTCTGCATAAAGGCCATGAAGCAACAACTTCTGTGAAACATCTGGCTGTCCATTTGTTTACTAACTATCACCAGGTTAAGTAGCATCCCATTCCCAGACATGTCAGGCCCACATCCTGAGACTGAGGACAAGCCCTTGTGATGTCTTGGAGGGAACCATTCAGTAACAGGCTGAAAAAAGATGTGTGGATGATAGACAGTCCACATCAAGGCAGTCTGCATGCCAGGACAAGAAGCATCTGCCAAGACCTGCCATGAAAGAGACTATGTGTGTACTACCTGTTGCTTTGCTGACTGCTTGTGCTGCCTGCCTTTCTCTGAGAAGTTTCACCTGCAGAAGGTCTTTCTCCCTCTTCTTTCAGGATTAGGCCCCCAGTGTTGCTGGCAATCACCTGACCCAACTGCCCCCTCCCACTTTCATTAGTTTTGGGGAAAAGTGCATAAACAACCATGCTGCAGGGTTGAGTTCCTATTGAAGATGGTGACACCAAATGATTGTTATCCCTTCCACAGAGCTGCTCCAGGCATACCATAAGGGTGAGGACTGTAATGATGCGTGTTATGTGCCATCAAATTGCATCTGACTTTTACTGGCCTTCGACTTGCACTGGCCACGTCACCACGGAAACTGTCTATGGACAAACGCTGGCTCTTTGGCTTGGAGACAAGGATGAGCACCGCGCCCTAGAGTCAAACATGACTGGACTAAATGTAAAGGGGAACCTTTACCTATACTGGCCTGAATGGATTTCATTTGATTGTATCTAGAGATGGGGATGAATAAAAAAAATGGAAATTCGTTTTGATCCATTATTCGGCAAGGTTAATGAATCAATGCAGAGCCCAGCAAATATACGAATATTCTTCGATGATTCGACAAATTGATCTGTTGATTCATCTGCACTTTAAATGGCTATAACACTGGCCCCTGATGACCTAGAGACATGAGATTTGCAGGGAAGCTTCCTCAGATGATTTTCTACAGCTCCTAAAAGCTTGGTGAACTTTGAATCATGGACCCCTGAGTTATATAGTCACAAAGAGGACCCCCCAGGAAAGTTCCCCCCAGATACTTAAAGACTCCTGAATCACAACAGAGCTTCCTATGTCTTTCCCCAACATGTCTGCCAACTTTGGTGAAGACTGGATATCAGAATTCCAAGTTATTCACCCACAAATTGGGTCCCCCCCCAGGAGGGTTTACCACACGGCACAGAAGCCCATGGCATTGAGGGAGTTATATTTAGCCACAGCAGAATGAGAGATCCCTCTGGCACAGGCATGCATGAGGCACTGGGTTTGTCTTCAGCTCAGCACAGCATTACATTTGCCAGTGAAGCAGAGTTTGTCCTCAGGAGGACTAAAGGCAAGGAGATATTTGGCAGCACAGCAGGCTTTTTATCTCTGTTGGGCACTGAGGAAGTTGGCAGCAGGAAAACAGGCTCTTTTGGCCTCATCAGGCACTGAGGGGAAAAGCAGCAGGAAAGTAGGCTTTTTTGGCCGCATCAGGCACTGAGGTAGTTGGCAGCAGCAAAGTACCTTGTCTTGCCCCATCAGGGCACTGAGGCAAAAGGCAGCAGAGCTGACTCTGGTCATCTTCAGCAACAGGAAAGTTTTTGCCCCAAAGAAGCAACTGAGGTTGTTTGCAACTTCCAACAGCACCATCAGATGAAAAGGCTCAGTGCTATTAACAGTAGTTAATCCACGGCTGGATGTTGCTACTACCTGCCTAACAAACTCTGGCAGAGAAGCCAAAAAAGTCCAAAAAGAAAAGCCCTGCCAGCTGAGTCTCAGTCACAGGCACACAAACACACACAGAGAGAGAAGTTTTGGAAGAAAAAGGAATGACGGATCCAGCCACCCACTAAATTCCCTGAAAAACAGAAGCCTCTCTAAAATGAACTTTTGAAAAATGAATATAAAGGAAAAGAGATTCCACATGACAACAGTCCCCCCACCCGATATGTCTCTCTCTCTCTCTCTCTCTCTCTCTCTTTCTCTCTCTCTCTCTCTCTCTCTCTCTCTCTCTCTCTCTCTCTCTCTCACACACACACACACACACACACACACACACACACACACACACACACACACACACACACACACACACACACACACACACACACACACACACTCACCCCTGTAGGGGGAAAAAGGGTTTGATTGATTTGAATTTGAAATGAAATTAAGTCCTTCCGAAGAAGTAGCCTAAGCTACCTGAAATCCCTCCCCAAATTCCCAGTAAACTTGATGATAATTGATGAATGATGATGAAAAAGAAAAACGTAAGTTTTTGCTTTGCTACCACAAAAGCGAAACTGCAAGAGCACCAGCAAGCCAGTGGGCAGCAACTGTTCTCACTCTGGAGAGCATGAACAGAAGTGGGGAATGGCCGGATGGGAAAAGCGTATATTAAGCGTCTGTAAAAGTAGATACACATGTCAACAGCGCTATTGGCTGCCGGACATGCCAATCCAGGATCTCTGTCCTGATTGGCCAGAGCTTCAAACTGGCACCAGCAATTCAGAGAGGCCCCTAAAAGGAGGAACCAATACAGACAAATATGAACGGATTGACAAAGAAAACTGAGAAGATATTTGTCAAGCCATATTCGTCCTGATTTAAAATTTGACGAATATGGATCGACGAATATATGACAAATCAGTTATATTCGTCAGAAAATCTGATCCATTTTTATATTCGGCCCCATCTCTAATCTGCATCAGTACAATTCAGAACCTGCAAACTTTGGCTATACCAGCTGGCAGATTCTGGGATCTGTGCTCCAAAAAAGTAACTTTTCCAAGAGGTATATGAGCCATGACTAGGAAAACCCATGTTAGCAATAACAGTCCACACACATATGCATCACAGGTGCTGTCAGTGTATTAACATGCCTCTGATCTGCAAATAGCATGCAAATATGCCAGCATAGTTACTGCTTACAGTTGATTTATCCAAGCATTTGGCTTTGAAATCATACAAAGCCACTGAGGGAGCCTCCAGGAACCAATAATGCCTCATTTTTAGGATGGTTTTTTTTTAGTAATAAGACAAGGCACTTAGCAATTTGTGACCTGTTGTTTTCCACAAGACCATTTAGTCTCATGTAGCCAAAATATGGTTTTCTTCTGGTTGTGTTGTGTATAAACTTCCAACCTGTCTATATAAAGTTTCCAGATGATAAAATCAGCCATTCCTGGCACCTTCACTTTAGCCAACAGAAAGATTTTATGTTTTGATATGGTGAATATCTTCTAATTCAATTAGTGAAAGTTTTGTAGAGTTTTTCATTTCTTAGTTAGGAAAAAGACTTCAAAGAACCCCAGTAGTCAGCATATTACACAGCAGTATCATAGCTGACAATTAGGAACACTGGAGATCACCTTTAGCAGGACTTTGAACTACCCTTCAAAGGATCTCTTTCTCTTTCTGTGTGTGTGTGTGTGTGTGTGTGCGTGCGTGTGCACGCGCATGCATGCGCATGCACGCACATGCACGCATGCAAAAGAGAGAGAGAGAGATTACCAGCATTTTAAAATCAATGTAGCATAATAAAAGTATAATTTATGATAAAGTGAATAAAGCTGGTGTAGCATAAAAGTTGAGGGCATAAGATATGGGCCAGAAAATCCCCAAACTGCTATAAACTTCCTAGGTTTGTTTTAGGATATAAACAGATCTAATACCTGTAGGAGAGCATAAGCTGTGTAGTATCTACACTACAGAAACAGAGCAGTTTGGTACCACTTTAACTGCCTGGCCTCCATTCTTAAGAATATTGGGATTTGTAGTTTAGTGAGTTGCTTCCAATTCCCTGCTCCAGAGTTCTAGGGCCTTCCCCTGAACCATAGCGCTCACTAGAATGAATTGTAACATAATACAGTAGGTTGGATCCAGCATCCATTCTGCCTGCAAGGTCACCAGCTTAGAGGAGTTCCAATCAGAGAGTTTCATTCACAGAAATGGTGCTCAGTTTCCCCCTCCAGCTTCAGCATGAGTCTGCTACCTTCTCAGTGCTCCAGAAGGTCACTTCCAGGAGCAGAATTTCAGGGAACAGAAAGGATTGCAAGCAGATGGGGAATCAACCATGATGATGGTTTCCTCCATTCCACCATTAGAAACACTCTGTAGGGCCAGAATCCTAGAGACAAAAACAGCTCTTCCATCTGCAAAAGCAAGTACCAGATTTTCCAGGCTAGTAATTTTTATTTGACCTCTTTTGGAGTGATTAATCTGAATGGGGAACAGAAGACAGACAGCAACCCAGCAACCCTGCTTGGGATGGCACACAACATCTTGGTGATCCCTTCCAACAATTTTGCAGTGATAGTGTATTCTGAGTTGGGTGTTTGGAATTAAGTGAATATGTACTTGCAGTCTACCCCCAACCCTTACTGGGTAACCGTGAGCTATGTAGTGTTTCTAAGAACCAACTGCAGAAATTTTGGTCTGAACTAAATATTTAAATTCATAATTCAATAAATAATTTCACAGCCCTTACCAACATCACTGGCTTCTTGTGAGGATGAAATTTGGGGGGAAAACACCATACTTCTTGTTGGTGAAGAAGAAAAAGAAGAAACGGGAGGAGGAGGAAGAAGAAGGATAGCAGCAGCTCAGCTGATATATTTGAGAATCCCTTTCCAAGGCCAGGCCGTACAGTATATTAAAATGGACTGTTCTCTAATGCAGAAGAGGATTGCATGCAGTTTGCAAGGCAACTTATTACTCCCAAACTATGCCACGAAAATGCATTACTTTCTGTAGCAGACTACTAAAAGCAAAACCTAGCATTTCTGCCGGTTTTAAAGAGGTTTTCACATTTTGCCATTGAAACTCAGCATCAAATTGAGAAAATCCTTCAAAACAAATTTAGTCTGCATTAAAATCTCAGCTGTGTGACAGTGTCAGGCAGAAGTGCAGCGTGAAGGGGTTAACAGGAGGCAAAACTGGCCCCTAGATCTGCATAAGTTGCCTGCCTTTTTAAAAGTTGCATTCAGATTTTCTGCTTCAGTACTCATCTGTCAGCCACTTTGTGTCATAGAACTGTATTACTGGGGGGGACCCCAAAGGACATGGCGCCCAGCTCCATGCAGAAGCAGGAAATTCTCCACTAAAGTAGCCATTCAACCTCTACTTAAAAACCTGCAATGAAGGAGAATCCACATTCTCCAGAGCAGTCTCTTCCACTGTCAAATGGCTCATATTGTCAAGAAGTTATTCTTATTGTGATTGTTTGTTTGTTTGTGATATTTCCATACCACCTTTCATTAAAAACAAACAAACAAAATGGACTACAACATTACAGTGGCCAAAATCCAGTTGTTTAGCGTAGTAAATAACACTGAATCAATGGGG
The DNA here is from genome assembly GCF_051106095.1 of Pogona vitticeps. NCBI lineage: Eukaryota > Metazoa > Chordata > Lepidosauria > Squamata > Agamidae > Pogona > Pogona vitticeps. The sequence continues at coordinate 216,048,046 of NC_135784.1, read as the reverse complement.
ATTTGGTGACTCACCTGCTCCATAGCTTCCATTGATTCAAATGGACCTACTCTAATGATGACTTGTATTCCAAAGTAGGCCTGTTTGAATCAATGGAACATACAGAGGAGTTGATTTCATCAGCCTACTACACTGAGATTTACTATGCTACGCAATAGGATTTTGGTCATGATCTTTTACAGCAGTCCCCCTGCTTATTTAACTTATATGCAGAATACATCATGCAAAAGACCAGACTGGAGGAATCCCAAGCCGGAATTAAAATTGCCGGAAGAAATATCAACCTCCAATATGCAGATAATACCACTCTGATGGCAGAAAGTGAGGAGGAATTAAAGAACCTCTTAATGAGGGTGAAAGAGGAGAGCGCAAAAAAATGGTCTGAAGCTCAACGTAAAAAAAAACTAAGATCATGGCCACTGGCCCCATCACCTCCTGGCAAATAGAAGGGGAAAGATATGGAGGCAGTGAAAGATTTTACTTTCTTGGGTTCCATGATCACTACAGATGGGGACAGCAGCCACGAAATTAAAAGACGCCTGCTTCTTGGGAGGAAAGCGATAACAAACCTAGACAGCATCTTAAAAAGCAGAGACATCACCTTGCCGACAAAGGTCTGCATTGTCAAAGCTATGGTTTTTCCAGTAGTGATGTATGGAAGTGAGAGATGGACCATAAAGAAGGCTGGCCGCTTGGTCATGTTGGTCACTTCAATGACACTGTCCAACCATCTCATCCTCTATCGTCCCCTTCTCCTCTTGCCTTCACTCTTTCCCAACATCAGGGTCTTTTCCAGGGAGTCTTCTCTTCTCATGAGATGGCCAAGGCTATATTGCATAGTCAAACCTAGTTGTCCGAGCAGTGCTGCAATCTCCTCATATTTATGCTGTGATTCCTGACTGACTAGAAGGACACTGTTGAGAAGAAGAGGGCAAACGAAGTGTCAGAAGGGACACGAAGCATCACTTTCCCTGGTGAACATTTTCACATACCCTAAAAATTGCTGGAATGTTGGAGACAATGTTTAGGAAAGTGAAAGGATTTATTAAATTTATCTTGCTCTGCTCTTTAAGATTTTTGGTAATCCTATCGTCACTAAATAACTAGGACAGAATTACCAACTGTCACAAGGTAGCTCCAAGGACCTCGTGCATCCTTTCCACCTTTTGTGGTAAGAACAGATATTTTATTTATTTATATGTATTTATTAGATTTATCTACTGCCCATCTCAAATGGGTCTACTCTGGGCGGTTCTCTGAGCAGATGTTCTCTGAACATGAGTGGTGTTTCCTGAAGTCAAAATCTGATAGGCTGCTTGTACTCAGCTTGCATAATAACAATGCCCTGGCCCTACTAATGGTGGCTGATATTCTCTGGTGCTTCATAAGGGGAGGAGTCAAACTTGCCTTCCCACCAATAATGATTTGAGACAGGCAGTTATGCCATTCAGGTGACTTCAAATATTTCCATTTCCCCTTGGGAGTCTCTGCCTTCTATTTATGTAGTAATAATAGAGTCACGTGGCATGTGACAGCAGAATGCTAGGTGATAAAACTGCCCCCTTGTTGTGGGAGACCGAATGCTGTTGTCAGTTAAGCTGTACCCACTGTTATAGCAGTGAGCATATTTCAAAATGTTTGACATCTCACTTGTCCATGTGCAAAGTTTTACCACCTTTCAGCCTGGCAGCACACCTTAAAGGCGCTTACATACATCCACAAACCATTCTTCTAGAAAATCTATGTCTCTCTGTGTGTGAAAGAAATTTTTCACACAAGAGTGAATAAGAGGAGATTATTCCGTAGCATTATTTTTAAAGAAGAGATTGAAATATCCATTAGGTGCAGTGGTGGAAATTTCTTTGTAAAATGGTAGATAACAGTTGCCTCCTGCAGAGATCAAGATCCCTCTCTAGGTCTTCAAAGTGTTGCTGCCATCCATAAGAGGGAAATACTTTTATTTCTGACATTAGGATGAGGATTTAGATTCAGCTGGTAGAGCTTATATTTTAGCTGCACTCGGTAAATTATTTTGGTTCCTGCTCACAGAGCCTGAGTATTCCTCTTTATTTTGATTAAAAGTCCCAGAGACATTGGGCACTGCTCAGTAATGAAAGGACTACAAGGCCCTGCTGTAGGCATACTGTCTAGACATAAATCTCAGTCCTGGGAAGCCACCAGCTTGGGAGCATGCAGGCAAAAACATATCTAAAGCATCTGCTGAGTTTCTGGACAGCAGTGGTAATTGCTACCCCTATAATGTTCTTACAACACTTTTCCAAAATCTGCCACGTATACTTAGACTCCTAAATTGTTTTTAACATTTTTAACATTTCTGTATGTCTGTCTGTTTTTCAAAGCTAAATCCAACATTATGTGAACAGATCCTACTCATGCCGTGGAGCTTCCCATGCCTCCATTTCTTCAGCTCTGTTTATCCTCTACTGCCCCATATTGCATAAAAAAGCTGATTTGTGGGACAGAGAGCCTGAAATCCAGTAACAAGTTGAAAGCAGAGAAGGCCCATTGAATCTGTAGGGATTTGGTGAATCATCTCCTCTGTACGTTCCACGACATACTTGCATACTATTGGATTTCAGCCAATGAGAGTCTATAGTGCGAATTCACTCCCTCAACAGTGTCTGGTCCACTGGCCGAAACACTATCGCTGGATTCAACACTTTATCTATCTGTACATTACATGTGTTGGTTCTCACATGTTCACATCAGTTGACATTTTACATACACTTGTTCTAGGACATGCTCTAAAAAGGCCAGGACTTTATTACCTAGCATAAACACAGTCTGCAAACCAAGCAGGGACACACGCTAAGTGTCCTCATTCATCAAACGTTAAGAGACCTGGCGATATTATACAACTTCTCATTGAGTGACACCCCCCTACTTGGCTCAAAGCATTACTGATGCACATTCCCACTCCTTCACATTGGCCAGCACACTATCCAAATGGCAGTAAGATATAGGTGAGGTTGAAGCACCTGCTCCTAGGTGCTTCAAGATGCTCACCAGTATAGCATCACTCATCCAGGGATTTAAATCTTAGCTTATTACATTCTTCTAAGAATGAAAAAACTTAAATGCTTTTTCCTCTCCAGGGACATAAAGTTTGTTTGTTTGTCTGCATTTCACAATTTATTTATTTATTATTATTATTTAAAATTCTTGTGGAAAAGTTATGCAAAACTTGTACCTTGTGTGCATGCACACATGAACACACAAACAGAGAGAGAGAGAGAGAGAGAGACTGATTGCATTTAGTGGACAAAACCCAACCTCCCTGCACAAAATACAAATATTGTACACACCCCACTCTTTTTTGAAAATGCTACTGCTGACATCCCATAAAAGCACTGGTCTCTTTGCTCTCATGTAGGAGTGGCAGCTCTAATATTTGACATTTTTTTTCGAGAAATGAATTGATGTATTAAGGTAATGTTTCCCAACCATGTGTCCCAGATGTTCTTGGACTACAACTCCCAGGAATCTTAGCCAGCATAGCTATTGGTGAAAGTTTTGGGAGTTTTAGCCCAAGAGCATATGGGGACCCAAGGTGGGGAACCACTGTGTTAAGGTGTCCTTTTTAAAAAATTAAGGATGAGGAAAATCACAAGTGTTTGTTATATCTTTACTCTCACCTCCCACACTGCTAGCAAACCAGACAACTGAGGCAAAACAATAATGTACCAGCTAAAACAATAAAAGTATCACTATATTCTTTGCTGCATCAAAAACGGTGAACTGCAAAAAACTTATCAGAGCATACTTAAACATTCCTATTCTGCTCTCCAATACACAGACAGACAGAAACCTTTATTGGCATACTGCACCAAATTAAAGCACACTAAGATGCAAATAAAACATTCAGCAGCTAACAAGTGGCCGGGACCAGCCAAATAACATAGTTAGGGCTCAGCATTCTGACTCTCCAATAGAGAATCACATGCTCACACTGTGGACAGTTCTTTATGGTAGCAAGATCAATGGGAAGGGCAAACAAGCCATCAGTAGGCTGTCTGTACCCAGCTTCTATCAGATGCCCTGGGCTGTGCCTCCTTTCTGAAGGAGGAAGGACAAATCCAACACTAGTTCAAGCTGGAAGATGGTAATTATTCTAGAGGAGAATTACAAGACAGACTGTCCTAATGTTCTATGAGACATCTGCTCTTTCAGCGTTACTTATATATAAGATATGAAATATTACAGGGAGTTCCAGGAACACAAATCCTTCAAAAGTATTCATTCCATGTTAGTCAGCTTTTGCTCCCCATTTTTTATTAGAATAAGGAGATTTCTCCTGACATTTCCAATGTATCCTTGTGCATTTGACACGTTCCTAGAGTGTAGGGTTTTTTTTTCCTGCTACACACAAGTCATTTATTATCTGAGAGTACAGAGTGAAGAAATGCAAATGTAACATATTAGAGAACTTATGACCTGATAGAAGACACATTGTGCTATTTATAAACATGGAGCATTCAGCCCAGTAATTTCATTTCCATCTTCTAATTTTGTATTTAGGAAAACCAGAGTGATGCAGTTGAAGAATTTAAAGTTCTCGGTTGATGCTTTTTTTTACAACTAGTGTTACTGGTTTATGAATTAAAAATATGGAACAAGTAATCCAATTTCACCTCTGCCATATTTGGCTGGGCTCAGTGGCCAGAACTATAACCCAGTTCCCCTCTGTACTTGTGCTCCTATTATACGACAGTCATTCACTCTTCTATCTTCCTTGGGATGGAGATGTCAATGTAAAATTAATGTGCCAAAGTAAGCTAATTCCCTCAGCACCAGATTTTGAGTCATCATATCACAAGATGAACATATGGACCAAAGAGACAATTCTTCCAGTTCATTTAACTATAGATGCCATGAATATTCCCTTGAAACAACAGATATAGTTCTGTTGAGTAAGAGAACAAATAAAAAGAACATCATTCCAGAGTGCACAAAAGCAACAACAACAACAAAAGGCTAAACAAAGGAGCAAGTCCTTCTCTTTTCCCTAGAGCTCCACAAAATGACTGATGGAGCAGCTACAAGGGGATTTATATCAAGCAGTGACCATCCTAGCACTTCAGTGGCTGAAGAATCATGGGGAGATCTTCGATTTTACAGGCAATTCACCTGTCTTCATCTTTTGTTCTGCTGGACCATCAGATGGAGAAGTGTGTAACCTGAAGAAGAACAATGCGGAATGGCTGACAACCTTTGTAGAACAAGATCAGGAAATATGTTCTAATCCACACCACAACAATTCAAATCTGGAACCAGACCCCTGATCTGAGTCTTCAGCTGTCGCTTCAAAACTTTCTTTTAACAAAAGAATCTGGCACACATATCTAGTCATGATTTTTGAAAAATTTATGTTTCTTCTCTACAGAGTGTCTTTGTGATTTTTTAAAATGATATAATAAAGGTATCACCTACACTTGCTTTTAGATTAACGCAGCTAGTGCTGATTCATTTACTTTGGTGAAAACAAACACAATTTGGAGGCATGCAAAATTGTCTAGTTATTCTTAGGTTATTCAAGGACACTGTTTATTATTCAAAAATACCAGAAACAGTCAATCAAAATTATAAAAATACTGCCTAGTATTATATAACAGATACAAGTTTTAACCAAAAACCTAAGTATCTGTTAAATATTGGCATAGTGTGTGTGCTGTTCCTGATATTACCATTTTTGCAGCTCTGACAGTGTTATTTCTCAGATCTGCAACTGCTTGCAGTACTGTGTGAAATTTCTTGATACTGTTTGCAAAGCCCCAATGACTACAAGGACCACTGCTTGTTTCATCCACAAGATGTTTCGATTATCAGATCTCTGTATTTTGTTAGTTTTTCCAATTCTTTATTTTCAACTCCGGCATCTCCCAGAATTGCAATGTCGATGATCCAGACATTTCTTTGTTCTATTACTACTATGTCTGGTGTGTTATGTTCAAGGTGTCTATCCCACAAGATCTTGACTTCCTCATTTTCTAATACCTTCTCTATCTGATATTCTTATTGGTTTTTGGAGGCTGGCAAGTTATATTTTTTGCAAAATGACCAGTGCACTAATTTTGCCACTATATCATGTCTAGTTCTGTAATCTGTGCAGTCTTTGAACATTCACAGATGGGATGTGACACAGTTTCATGTTTTTCTTGGCAGAGTCAATATTTGCTGTTAGCACTAATTCCTTGGACTTTAGCTTTCATCACATTGGTTTTAAGAGCTTGTTCTTGTGCGGTATAGGGAGTTTTCAACTAAATAATTATATATTGATCTTGCAAGTACTCCTGTGAGGAGCTTGAACATTATTGGAAGGCATGTAATTGGTAGATAATTACTGAATTCATTACTATTTTAATAATTTTTAATTATCAGAAATGTGTGGCCTGTTGTCATCCAATCTTCAGTTGTAGAATTCTGAACTAAATTATTAAACTGCACTTCTGTACATTGATGGAGATTTGTTAAATGCCTCAACCAAAATCTGTGCAGCTCATCTAGATCAGGTGCACTCCAGTTTTTCACAGGCTTCACTTGCCTCTTAATCATTTCAGTTGTTATTACACTATCCAACATATGTTTTCCTTGAGTTTTTTTACAACTGTCTTTAATCCATAAAGCATTTTTGTTATGTCCAGTTGGCCCTTCCCAAATTTCTTTCCAAAATTTTAGAGCATCATCTTTACATAGTCCTAATTTCTTTTCTCCTGCATTTTATCCTAGTGATTTGTGGAATAATTGTTGGTTATTTTGAAATGGCACTTTTCTCTATATAGTTTCAAGAGTCCATCATATCTTTCAATTTTCTTTGCTGTAGCTGTTACCCGTTGTTTTAATTCTTTCATAATTTCAACAATTGTTTTCCTTTCTAGGTCATATATTTTGCACAGTCTGTTTTTTACTTTTCATTTTTAAGTTTCAAATTTTTCATGTGTTTTAATCTGTTAATATCTGCATGTAAAAGCAAAGCAAAGCGTGCTGCTTATATACCGCCCCATAGCGCTTCAAGCACTCTCTGGGCGGTTTACAAGTTCATTATGCAGACCACACATTGCCTCCCCCCCCAGCAAGCTGGGTACTCATTTTACTGACCTCGGAAGGATAGAAAGCTGAGTCAACCTTGAGCCGGCTACCTGGGATTGAACCCCAGGTCGTGAGCACAGTTTTGGCTGCAGTACGGCAGTTTAACGACTGTGCCATGTAATTTGTTTTTTTTTTTTTCTCAGCTGAATTTGCCATTTTGGAATGCAAGGAGTTTTCTGGGGGTTTTGCAACTTGTAACCAAGTTCCATGGCAATTATGGTACCTTTGCTATATATGAGCTGCTTTATTTCGTTTAGCGTGTTGGTTAGGATTGTTTTTATTACTACATTTGCATCTGTCACCAGATCATTTACGAGTTTGTAATTGGCACAAAATGGGGAGCCTTTGTTAATAATATTAATATTATTAATAATATTATTATTAACAACAATAATAAACAATTTTAGAGTATCTATTTTAAGTGTTTTTAATTGTTTTATCTTTTTATTAAGTTTTGTAAGCTGCCCAGAAACCTTTGGGTAATGTGGGCGGCATGAAAGTTAAACAAACAAACAAACAAACAAGCAGACAGACAGACAACAATAACAGCAACTATGATGATGATGATGATGATGATGATGATGATGATGATGATGATGATGATGATGATGATATTGATCCAGATGCTCTCGATGGAACGACCATTCTCCTCCTCCCGTATTTTTGTTCAGGAAAGTGTACTTTTTACATATACTGTAACTCCACCTCCCTTTTTATTCTCTCTGTTCTTTTTGATCAGTTTATATCCCTCAATTGCTGTATTCCAGTCATGGGAGTCATCCCACCAAGTTCCAGTTATTCCTATCAAGTTATAGTTACCTTCCTGAATTAAAATTTCCAGTTCTTCTGGTTTCTTTCCTATACTCCTGGCATTTGTATACAGACACTGGAGGTTGTGTGATTTGTGGCCTCTTTGTCTTTGTACACTTTTATGAATATTATTATGGTTATTATTATGATTTAGGTTAGGCATCCTTCAGTCTCGAAAGACTATGGCAACATGCTCTGTATGGAGGACTTGGAACAACATCTAGTGTAGCTGAGGAGGCTGATTCGAGAGTAGCAATCCCTTCCACACTGAAGACAAATCCAATCTGTCCCCTGTCTACCTCCCTGATTTTGCTGCTTTTGTGACTTCCTCTTTGCCTCGGCCTGCTGGACAAGGGTCTCTTCAACTTGGGAGAGGCTGTGATGCAATGCCTGCCTCCAGGCTGAACACTCAGATGTCAGGGTTTCCCATCTGTTGAGGTCCATTCCTAAGGCCTTCAGATCCCGCTTGCAGATGTCCTTGTATCGCACCTGTGGTCTCCCTCTGGGGCGATTTCCCTGCACTAATTCTCCATACAGGAGATCCTTTGGAATCTGACCATCAGCCATTCTCATGACGTGCCCAAACCGACGTAGACGTCGCTGTTTCAGTAATGTATACATGCTAGAAATTTCAGCTCATTCTAGGACTACTCTATTTGGAACTTTGTCCTGCCAGGTGATACCAAAAATCTGTCAGAGGCAACGCATATGGAAGGTGTTCAGCTTCCTCTCCTGCAGTGCATGAAGGGTCCAGGTCTCACTGCAGTACAGGAGTGTGCTCAGGACACAGGCTCTATAGACCTGGATCTTGGTATGTGTGATCAGCTTCTTATTGAGCCATACTCTCTGTGAGTCTAGAGAACATGGTAACTGCTTTGCCAATGCTTTTATCCAGCTCGACATCTAGAGAGAGTATGTCAGAAATGGTTGAGCCAAGGTACACAAAGTCATGAACAACCTCCAGTTCTTGTGTGGAGATGGTAATAGAGGGAGGTGAGTCCACGTCCTGGCCCATGACTTGTGTTTTCTTCAGGGTGATTGTTAGTCCAAAGTATTGGTAGGCCTTGCTGAAATGATTCATGAGTTGTTGGAGGTTTTCAGCAGAGTGGGCAACAACAGCTGCAGCATTGGGGAAGAGGAAGTCCCACATGCATTTCAGTTGGACTTTGGTCCTCGCTCTCAATCTAGAGAGATTAAAGAGCTTTCTGTCTGATCTGGTCCGGAGATAGACACCTTCTGTTGTAGTTCCAAGGGCATGCTTCAGCATGACAGCAAAAAAGACCCCAAAAAGGGTTGGTGCGAGGACACAGCCTTTTTCACTCCACTTCGGATGTCAAAGGGATCTGATGTTGAGCCATCAAAAACTACAGTTCCTTTCATTCCCTCATGGAAGGATCTGATGATGTTTAGGAGACGAGGTGGATATCCAATCTTGGGAAGTATTTTTAAAAGGCCATCCCTGCTAACCAAATCAAAGGCAATCATTACGTCAGACTGCACAGGGAAGCCATTGAAATCCACAAGCATCAACAAAACTTCAACCGGAAGGAGGAATGTCTGAAACTCAACAAAACCTGGCTCCCAGCTCTCAAAAACACAGAGTGCAAAAGGTCAAGGAACTCCACCCAGCCACAAGGTCAAGGGATTACTGCACACAAAAAACCAGCTAACGACACCCATCAACCACAGGGACAGATAATCTCCCCTCCTTATCAAAACAATACAGCCACAACAAAACACACTAATCAACTATCTCCTGATCAGGACAATAGCCTATCTCACAAACTAGCCTTCTCACAGCCATAAATACTCCACCCACTCTCAAGCCTACCCAGAGCACAATTTGCTGTCCTCTGAAGATGCCAGCCACAGAGACTGGCGAAACGTTAGGAAGAACCACTTTCAGAACACAGCCAAGAAGCCCGAAAAACCCACAACAACCATCAAATCAAAGGCCTTTGTGAGATCTATTAAGGCCACAAAGAGTGGCTGTTGTTGTTCCCTACATTTCTCCTGCAACTGTCTGAGGGAGAATACTATGTCAGTGGTGGATCTTTTAGCTCGAAATCCACACTGTGATTCTGGATAGACTCTGTCTGCAAGCATGTCACGTTCCCGGGGGTTACAACAGCCGAGGTCCGATAAGCCAGTCCAAAGTCAGGAATACTAGGAACGTAAAGCCGATATCCAATTACCAAAGCAACTCACAGAACGTAGTCCAAGGTCAGAGTCCAGAGTCAAACACACAACGTAGTCCAAGGGCAGAGTCCAAAGTCAAACACACAACGTAGTCCAAAGTCCGAGTCCAGAGTCAGGAGTTTAGGAAACACGGTTCACGATTGTAGGAGCGTGGATGCAAGCCAGAGGTTTTGACTTGTTGTTTCCACAGAATACTAGCTGACTAGGAGCTATTTTTATAGTAAAACAGCCCCTTGAGCTGCTGGAAACCTTTCCATCCTGTCAGTACTCAGGGCTAGTTGAACGGATGTTTCTGTGGACAGCCTTCGAGCGATCCTCTGACCTTTTTGCCATAAGTCTTCCCCGAAGCCTGGCCCGAAGCTTGTCTGCTGGGGAAGGAGAATCTGGAGGCGATTCAGGTGTTTCTGATTGCTCAGCACTCTCTTCAGCCTCAGTTAACCCTTCTGGTTCCAGGTCTTCAGCTGCACTCATGACAAAGCACCTGGAGCCTCTTTAGCACAACACAGGCAAACAGCTTCCCTACAACACTAAGAAGAGAGATGTCACGGTAGTTATTGCAGTCACCCCTGTCTCCTTTGTTCTTGTACAATGTGACGATGTTTGCATCCTTCATGTCCTATGGTATTCCATCTTCCATCCAGCAGAGACGAAAGACTTCATACAGTTCAGTGGTGGTGATCTCCTTACAGCATTTCAGCACTTCAACAGGGATGTTATCCCTTCCAGGTGCCTTGCCAGAGGTGAGAGAATCCAAGGCCGCTTTTTTTTCTGCTAAGGTTGGTTCACTGTTCAACTCTTCCAAGACAGGCATGTTATTTAATGCTTCTTCAGTTACTACTTTCTCTCTAGAATATAGCTCAGAGTAGTGCTGCACCCAGCATTCCATCTGCTGTGCTCAGTCCTGGATGATCACACCTGTAGAAGACTTCAAGGGAGCAGATTTCTTCAGTATTGGACCTAAGGCCTGCTTGATACTGTCATGCATTCCTTGATGTTACCTGTGTCCGCTGCTAACTGTATATGAGAGCAGAGCTGGAGCCAATAGTCGTTGGGAGCATCTCCTGGTAGCCTGTTGGACTTGGCTACGAGCAGCTTGAAGACCTTGCAAGTTGTACTCACTAGGACAGGCTTTGTATGCTGCTACAGCTCTTCTCTTATCCTCGATGGCTGGCATTAACTCCTCCAAATGGGCTTCGAACCAGTCTGCCATCTTTTTGATCTTCTTGCCAAGGGTGGACATGGTAGTGTTATACACAGCATTCTTGAAGTGTTCCCGTCATTCAGGTGCATTTACATTAGCCAGACCTGGAAGGGTTTCCTCAAGTGCTTGAGCAAATTCCTTCACTTTTCTTTGATCGCGAGTCTTGCTGATGTCAATACGTGGTCTTCCTTCCTTTTTCATGTGATACAATCTCTTTGTTCACAGTTTTACTCTACTACATACCAGGGAGTGATCAGTATCACAATCAGCACTCTGGTAACTGTGTGTGATCGTAATACTAGGGAGGCTAGAGTGTCTAGTGAGGATCAAATCGAGCTGATGCCAATGCTTGGATCTTGGATGTCTCCAGGAAACTCTGTGTTGAAGCTTCATATTAAAGAATGTGTTGCTGACACAAAGACCATAATAACAGCAAAACTCCAGCAAGCGTTGGCCATTTTCATTCATCTTTCCAATGCCAAAACAGCCTAGACAAGTGGGCCAAGAATTATGATCAGCACCAACTCTAGCGTTAAAGTCTCCAAGAATGAACAGTGACTCTCTTTCAGGGACTTTTTTGATAGTAGCAGCCAGATTGTCATAGAATTTGTCTTTGACTTCTGTTGTGGATGACAGTGTTTGGTGCATATGCACTGATGAGGTTGACCAGTCTCACTGATGAGTGGAGCTGCAGAGACAGGATTCTTTCACTCACCACAGTAGGTGGAACAATGCATCTCAGAAGAGTGTTTCTGACTGCAAAGCCAACACCATTGTTATGATTATTATTGTGAATATTATTGTTAATTATTATTATTGTTAATAATGATCAGTTTGGTCCAGTTTTGATCAGTTTGGTACATTCCTCTTATTGTCTGTAAGGCTCCATCTACCTTTAATTCTGTGCTTGCATCCCCCTCCCACTTACAATTCAGTTTAAAGCCCTCCTGATGAAGTTCTTCATGCTCTGGGCAAACACATTCTTCCCAGTCCTTGTTAGAGGCAAGATGATTTTTTATTATTATTATTATTATTATTATTATTATTATTATTATTATTATTATTATTATTATTATTATTATTATTATTATTATTATTATTATTATTATTATTATTATTATTATTATCTGCTGTCAAGATTCTGACATATGGCAACCCTTTTCAGGGTTATCCAGGTAAAAATTACTCAAAAGTGGCTTACCATTCCCTTCTTCTGAGGACAGGTCACCTAAGGCTACACTGGCTGGCTTTTTTCCTAGGACACACAAACTTCCAACTTCACAACCAGGTACCTAAACCACTGAGCTCTCCAGCCAGAAGACATAACTTAGGGCTAAACATATACACAATCCGAAGACACTGCATGCTTAAACACTACCAATATCTATTAGTCTTAATTGTGATTATCTGTGCCTTCACTTCTTTTCAGTAGTTCCATATTTCAAACACTTTAAATTACTTTGTTTTCACAATATTTTCATATCCCATGTATTTTGAATGTTGCTTTATGTGCAGTCTTGTGACACCTTGTACAAGTGTATACAGTACCTACCTAATAAATTTCAAAAATATAGCTGGAACTATCAAAATGCAGGGGTTTCATCTGAAGAAGAAATACCCAAACTTTCTTCAGATTTTTTTTCAGTGAAATATTGCTGGTCTTCTTCTTCTTCTTCTTCTTCTTCTTCTTCTTCTTCTTCTTCTTCTTCTTCTTCTTCTTCTTCTTCTTCTTCTTCTTCTTCTTCTTCTTCTTCTTCTTCCTCTTCTTCTGTATTAATTCATACAGCACTTCACAGTATTTCAATGACTGGTGAAATATCCTGAAATAAAATGATTAGCAGAATGTTTTTCCTAGAAATATTATATGTTGTGACTAGGAGCTGTTCTGTACAGACCAATGCAGGTAATTTTGCTGGATTGCTTATTTTAACATTTGATGTGTGCACCCATTTCAAATGTGGGCCTACCTACCAGAGATTTATGTTGTGTCTTGGAAAGATTTGCTAAGCTTGGCTGACCTAAGAAAACACTGTCCTTTTTAGAACTTACAAAACTTCTCGTGAAAATTAAAGCAAGGCAAAATTTCATGAGTGCAAAGGCATCAGAACATTGCAGAAGGATGAACTGACACTAATTTCATTTGTCTAAGTAGATAAATCATCTGTATTGAACTTGTTTCTGCCAGCATGACAGTGCTTATCCGTGATTTAATTTGCAATGTTGTTCTTCCTTTCTCTCGCCCTCTCGCCTTCTTTTATTTATTCATTTATTTTGTCATAAGGAACCAGTGTTTAAACAGAGAAAATCTGAAGGTTACATGGGTCGTGCATTTTAATCAGTAGAACTAGATAGTAGAAATATTTTCCACAATAGGCAGGTTCTCTCTCTCTCTCTCTCTCAGTCTCTTTCTCTCTCCCAGATTCATTAATCTACATTGACTTTTGGTGACATTGAAGTATTGGAGAAGGAAATGATCTTTTATGAGAGAACAGAGTGGAGAGATTATTTTATTTGATTCTTCTCTTCCACTAATATAGAGAGCTTTTTAAAATATATATATATATATACCAGGCACTGGCTCCTGTAAAGATGGTTAATAGCATTTCATAAGGCATGTTGGAATGGCACCAAATGTTATTGATAGCATTTTTGAGCATCTAATCATACAGGTAAAGAAATGTTTGTGTCAATGTGTATTTTTTAAGCAAGCTCAACCAAGATTTTTCCTATAATAATGTCTCATGCTTCAAAAACTCTCTAGCTGAAATCCTGTTACTTAGTAAAGTAAGTTGCAACCACAGGACTCCCCCCAACCCCCATAATGGATAGGAAAAACAATGCCTGAAGAAGTGGAGTTTTATCGACAAGGGTTTGCACAGAAACAAATCTGTTAAATATTAATGCACCACAACAATTTGGCCTTTCTTTTTCCTTTGTCCTTTATTTGTTTTGTTTCCTTTAATTGTTTCAACATGCTGAAACTTCTCTTTTGAAAATAGGTAGGAAAAGTAAAACAAGCGCCAAGAGAAGGAAGAAAATCATATGTCACATTTGAAAAAATTGTTTAGCTTTCATAGATAACCACCTGGAAGATATGCTTTGATTGTATTCCTGCATTGAGAAGAGGGTTGGACTTGATGGCCTTCTAGACCCCTTCCAACTTCATTATTCTATGATTCTATGATTCATTGGAGATAAATTCTGCCAGCTGACTCTTTCCCCAGTGAGTGCTAAGTGTCTCATACAGCAAAATCAGAAGTGTCAGGATGTCGCAGTCATGAAGGAACTATTTGGTTTCCTGCTTTAGCAAAAGACTGAAAAGATCTATCCATTGCGTCAGTTGTGAGTAGAAATGGGCCACTCAGAGGAAGGATCCAGAGGAGTTGGGGTAAAGAAGCTGAGGCGCTGCCTCTGAGAGGGCGCCCACCGGAAAAGGCAGGGCTGGGAAGTGCCAAACACCTGTTCAGCCACTAAATGAACAAACAGGACCCATCGAATTGGCAGCTTGTGTCCATACCTAGTTGTGAAGCGAAGCAAAGCATGCTGCTTATATACTGCCCCATAGCGCTTCAAGCACTCTCTGGGCGGTTTACAAGTTAATTATGCAGGCTACACGTTGCCCCCCCCCCCCAGCAAGCTGGGTAATCATTTTGCTGACCTCGGAAGGATAGAAGGCTGAGTCAACCTTGAGCCGGCTACCTGGGATTGAACTCCAGGTCATGAACACAGTTTTAGCTGCAGTACAGCAGTTTAACCACTGCGAGTCATCATAACAACATTATGATGACTCACTTTTCATTTTCTTTCTTATCAAGATGGACATTTGTCCTGCTGCTTGTGTTATGTTCCTGACTGTTCATTTTGATATTTATCCCATCATCTATGTGATAGCAGTGTTAATCACAAGCAGATGCTGGGTTATGTTGTGTTTTGGTAGCATTTCCACTTGTATTATTTTGTCTTCCTTTCTAACTTGTGTGTGATCACCTACATCAGTCCTTTAAGGGCCACTGTTGTGTGCATCCAGATTACATCACTGATGTTGCTTAGAGTGGGATATGGTGTGGGGGTGAATCCTAATCCTTTTGCTTGGCTTTCTTTCATCTCGTAAGGACTATAACTGAACTGCAATTTGTAAATCATAATTTAAAAATTATTTTATCTGCTACTTTAGTGCTGCAGCACTAAACTGATACAGCACTACTTGAAATGCTTACCATTTTATCAGTTACAGGCTATTTCACTTGCGAAACATTTTTAAAAGATTTGAGTGTCAGTAAAATGGATGAATAAGTGAGAGGTGATAAAGAGAGAATGGTAGGGGACAGAATGGAATGTGTGATATGTGGACACTTGAAGCAGACCTTCCTAAGATAATTGAACATTTCTGTATGAACAGCATCAGCAATTTAAATGCCACAGTGCATCTTACCTGTCTTTAGAGAATTCTCAGCATCAAATAGCAGAATAAAGTCCCTGACACTAAATTCTTGGAGAAAACACAGACGGCAAGCCTTTTTACAATCTTGAAACAATGACAGGTTCAGTGGGCTGCCTATGAAATCAAGATGTCAGGTGACCATATCTCAAAATGTATTTTCTATAAGGAGCTTCCTACAGGTGCTTGACTGCATGGTGGACAAAAGAAACAATTCAAGGATACACTGAAGACAACATTGAAAAATTTAATATTGATCATGTCCACTGAGAAGCTCTCATTCAAAACCAAACTGCATGACAAAATGTTGATAAACAAGGAGCTAAAGAAATCAAAATACAAGGAATCAAGGATGCACAAAAGGAGAGAGAAGTAGGAAAGCAGGGGTTTAAATTCTCAACAGCCTAAGAAAAACAGCATCAACTAACATCCCCCGACTATTTCTGTATCATCCAGCCTCATATTAAGCTGTGTGTCCATCAATGTCAACCTTAACCACTAACTTATTTTTGTGTATTCTTAAATGGTGACTCTGATGGAGATTGTCATCTTTGAAAACAGATGACAAACTATTAGGGTGTGGCATAGAGAAGTTCTGTTTGACATAGGACAAACTTTTGTGCAATAACACCCTAAAGTAAACTCAATTGTCAGCTATTATTCTATTGTGTAGTGGGAATGGTATCATTGCCTGCAGCAAATTCTGGCTAATTAAAGGCTCTTTGCCACTAATTGAAGAAACTCTGCTTTATTTGCAGAATGCATGCAACTTGTGTGTAATAAAACAAAATTGCACACAACCTGAAACTGAAGCAGAAGCCCTTTAATTACTATCAACATACTATTGCCAGAGATGTAACTCCCATTGTGCTGGCAGAACTCTGCAACAGGATTTTGGCCATCACAACCATTTGTTCTCTCATTTTGGTCTTCATTTTCTGATATAGTTCTTTACAGGAACCATTTAATGGAGAGAAAACATAAGGGCCTTGCTTTAGCTTATCTTCTGCAGCTTCATCTTGTATCATAAAGGTGGTGGGGGAGGGAGGGGACACATAAATTGATTGATTTATTTGCAGTTCCACCAGCAGGAAGATGTTCAAAATCTCAACAAAACTTAAACTCTTTTCCATTGGGGAAAAACTTATATCGCTTGAGATGGAAATGTAGGACAGAAACAAGCAATGCACCACCTTCATATGAAACCCCTTAGGAATTAAAAAAGAGATGTTTGCTTTTCTTATCAAGAAATGTTGCACTTCTTTAAGTTGCGAATGAGTCTGCTTTTGTTTGACCATTGGTCATTGGGAGCCAGCACATACTTCATTTGCAAGTCAATTGTACAACATTGGATTTTAAAAAAAAGATTCATTGGAAGGATATTGTTTTTTTTAATATTCAACAGCAAAGCTGGCATCCCTATCTGTTTCTACCTTTAGAAAAACAGGAAAAAGAAGACAGCAGTACTTTCTGTTTGCTTGGATCACAATTTTTAACAACTGACATCATTCTCACAATATGGCCATTTCTTAAAGACCAATATATCATTTGTGTATTTAAATACTATCAGACCCACAAGCTATCAATATGGTTCAATGCAATTCATTAAGTGAGAGATTAACACTATACAAGGCTTGTCAAGAATTATATGGAAAGGGGTATTATAGAAAAGATTTCTCTTCAGTCCACCTAACTGGAATTGTTTGTTATATGCTCTGTCTTGCAGGGTGTGTGTGTATGTGCTTGCTTTTTTAAAGAGGCAGAAAAAGAAGGAATGGGTGCTTGGAAACATGTTTCCCTATTTTCAATTCATACACCAATCACAAAGCATCCTTAATGCAATATTAAAAGGAACTATGATGACACACTGATTTTTATATTAAATGTCAAGTTTATGATGGTTTACCTAGCTGCTACATTTTACATGCAAAATGATTTTCCAATTATGTTTAGAAAAGCCAATTTATTCCACAAGGTTTAAGCTGAAAACCATGAAAAATGTATTGTTTTGCCCACATACTGTATTTAAGTCCCCAGTCATCTGTTGTGCTGTGTTCCAGCGAGTGAACAAAAGCGTTAAGAATGAAGTATGGAAAATTATAGTTTTTAATTATAAAGCTTTGTATAATAGTTATGATAAGAATATACATAAAGTATTTGAAGGTAATTTTGTATGGGTAATCATAGTTTTTATTACTTACCCAGTTTCTGTCTTTGGGGAAATGATTGCTTCCATATTATAGTTTTATAGTTGAACTATAATTGCTTGTTATTACAATGCTATTAATAACTATTCCTTATATAAAGTGTTATTTTAATAAAATGATACAGTTATGAGCAGAAAATTCAAGAAATTTAGTCCATGTTTCAATGCATAATCATGTCTTCTTGTATGGAGGCTTTTAAAAATGGATCAAATAAGGGGCAACTAAGGGTTTGAATTCACAGCCTGTTTTATACTTGAAATCGCAGGCAGTGCTGAAAGAGGGGTTGTGGATTGATTTGGGAATTCATGGTTCATACTGTATTTAATGCGACTTGCATCCCAGTCCATAGCCCCCTTTCTTTCTTTCCTTCCTTCCTTCCTCTGGTCTTGCCTCTAAGATCTGTTGGGAAACTGATGGAAGTGTAAATACAGGAGATTATAATAACAATGACCCAGTGATAAGGGGATTAGGGGATCTATTGCTAAACTCATATATGTTAAAAAGAAAAAAGAAAAGCAAAGTGTCTTGTTTATATACACCCCATCACGCTTTAAGCGCTCTCTGGACACACACACACACACACACACACACACACACACACACACACACACACACACACACACACACACACACACACACACACACACACACACACACACACACACACACACACACACACACACACACACACAAACACACACACCCCAAGTGAGCAGGCTACTCAAATTAGCAACTTTGGAGGGATGGAAGGCTGAGAGAAACTTGAGCTGGCTTCCTGGGCTCCGAGCAGAGTTTAACCATTGCACCATAAGCCTTCTAAGAACATTTTTTAAAAATAGAAGAATTCAGAGGACAATCAGTGGAGAGGAAAGAATGTGGGGGAATGTTCCCCCAGTCCTGAACATTGTGCCCCAAGTGTGTATGTTACTAAAACACCACCTGCTGACATGTACTCATTTTTGTAAGAATATATTACAACTAACTCAATGGGCAATAGCCTGTTCGAATTGTCCCAGCTTGGAGCCCCACCCCACCCAGTAGCAGAGGGGGGGGAAGGCTCTATGGGAGCCAAAAAGGCTAGACAGATTCAAATCAACCTTTGCATCAGTAAAAAACAAACAAACAAACTTGAAATTCACCTGTTTTCTAAGTGGAGCAAATCCCATGTAGCTGCAGCTTGAATTGTTATTGTTAAGGACAGCCATTTGGTATCACAGTTTAAATGTCTCACCTTAATCTGTATTTATTTAGTTTGCATTACTGCACTGTTTGAAGTTTTCTGCTGTTGTCACAATTGTGTACACTAGGTACCCATGCTGCTTTTTGTTGCTATGTGCTGTCAGGACACCCTTAATTGATGGCGACCCCATGAAGGAGTGATCTCCAAAATATCCTGTCCTCAACAGTCCTGCTCAGCTCTTTACAATCTCAGGCCTGTGGCTTCTTTTAAGGAGTGAATCCATCTCATATTTGGTCTTTTCCTGCTCCCTTCAACCTTTTCCAGCATCGTTGTCATTTCCAGAGAATCCCGTCTTCTCATGATGTGCCCAAGTTAGTGCCCTCAGTTTCAACATTTTCATCTCCAGAGATAGTTCAGGCTCAATTTGATCTAGGAGCCACTTGTTTGTCTTTCTGGCAGTCAATGGTATCCGCAAAGCTCTCCTCCAGCACCACATTTCAAATAAATCATTTATTTTTCCTGTCAGCTTTCTTTACTCTCCAGCTTTCACACCCATACCAATTTTCACTCCTCCTTCATCTGAATCTAGTCTGGCTTTCCATATGATATGTTCTGTGTACAGACTGGACACATTCCCCCCCCTTTTTTTTTCGCTTTCCCCTTCTCATCTTCCTTCCCCTCTTTTCCTCTGTCCACTCTGGGTTTAAATGATTAGTCAGTGTCATCTGGGTTTTTTTAAGGGTTATTGTTGCTGTTTTTAATGTTTCTATTTTTTTATTTTTGCTTTCTATTGTGTGTGTTGTAACTTGCCCAGAATAGTGCTGTGACACTAATGGGAGCAGGATGCAAATTGAATGAATGAATGAATGAATATTTGTTAAAAGCTTTCTGTTCCTAGGGCTATTTATAGTGCTTAATGTGACTGTCTCTAAATTTGTAACAAATTTGTATTTGTTTTGCTCTGTAAGTTGTACATTGATTCATAATGGGGAGGAAAGTAATACATTTTAGAGTTCCTTTACCTTGCTTACATGTTACTCACAAGAACATGGATAGAGAGAGGATATGGACCTATGCTTCTTCCTTGTCTGCACTGCTATGAAGCCCTGCCTCTGCTTGCTACACATTAACCTGGTAGTCAGAAGTGGTAGCACTTTTTCAGATAGGTTTGTAATATGTCGTTGATGCAGGCAAGACACGGGCCTTGCCATTGGGGGTATAGGCGCTAGCTTCTAACACCCCCATTGCTCCTTCACAAGAGTAAATCATGAAAGGAGCTTCTAAGAAACTCACAACTGTACTTTTAGAAGAGGCAGCTGTGCTAGTCTGTGCTAGCATATCAGGCCAAAACAAAAGAAAAAAAAAATAAAGACAAAAACATGTTGACACCTTAAAGACTAACCACTGTATTTTAATGTGAGCTTTCATGGACAAGTTTAAGCAAAATATAGCTTAAGTAAAAGTATACCTTGCGTAAAATATAGCAGCTAGTCTTAAGGTGCCACAATGATCTTGTCTTGTTCTTTTTCTTCTTTTTTCTTTCTTTTGGTCTAGGAAACTACCCTATTTTTTCATGTATATGACCCCCAATGTATACAGCAGCCCCCTAATTCTGTCCCTTGCCAGAGGCAGTGAAGCAGTCAATGGGCGGCCGCAAGGGGTTGCCCAGCGTGGCTGCTCCTCCGCCTCCATCTTCTGCTGCTGTGCCTCTGCCACCTGATTGCCCCCCCCCCAGTGGGACTGTTGGAACTCACCTCCAGCTCATGTTGTTGCCTTGTCCCCTGTCGAAGGGAACCCACCAGTGTCGATGGAGGAGGCAATCCGGCGGCAGAAGTAGGAGGAGGAGGAGGAGATGGAGGCAAAGCAGCAGCCACGTTTGGCCACCACTCACTGTTGCCCATTGACTGCTGCCACCACCACCAGATTGCCTCCTCCAGTGCCACTCATGAGCTCCCTTCTGGCAGGGGACAAGGCAGCAACATGTGCTGGAGGTGAGCCCTGGCAGTCACACTGGAGGAGGAGATTGGATGGCGGCAGCACAGCAGCAGAAGATGGAGGCGGAGGAGCAGCCACGCTGAGCACGCCTACTCCTTTGCCTCTGCCTCTGCTTCCTTCTGTGTACAAAACGACCTTCAATTATTTCTCTAATGATTTTAGGATTTTATGGTAATTGCCTGAAATTCTGTTACACTGCTATGGAAAAGGCATGACTTTTGGAGACAAATTGCCTCACATTAAGAAACCTCTGTAGATATTACGTATCTGTTGCGTGCCAAGTGACACAACTTGGTGTGCTAAAAATAATGTATATGGAGATTTATTAAATGGAGGGAATTTGCCTCTGAAAGTTATGCCTTTTGCATAGCAGTGGAACAGAATTTCAGCCATTGTGCACCTCCACTCCTTGTTATTATTTGTTTGTTTGCTTGCTTGCTTGCTTGCTTGCTTGCTTGCTTGCTTGCTTGCTTGCTTGCTTGCTTGCTTGCTTGCTTGCTTGCTTGCTTGTTTAGTGAAGGATCTCCCAGTCAGCATATTGTAAAAAAAGTAATGTTTCCAATCTCTGGAAACATTTGTTCTCTTAAACTGGTGGGATTTTTGTCACATTCCTAGCTCTGGAAGATGAACTACATATTCAAATACCAAAGGCCTTACAAAGAATAACAATATTTTCAGGGGAACAACCAGATTTGAAATAAAAGTCAATACTAAGCTTAATGTCTGATTTTAGCAGTTCTGGACTTACAAATAGTTTGTATGCTGGAAAGAACAAAGGCCATGTGGTTCCCAAGACTACATAAGAGTGGGTGGTACTTTTTTATTGGACCACTAAAAAAGTAAAACAGTAGCAAGCTTTTGTGGATGAAATCCACTTTCTTGGCTGAGCACACTGCAGGAAAGTTGTAGACAAATGTCCAAAAATTGATGATACATGTCTATGCGAGACAATCCAGGTCTTCCCGAGACTGGACCTCTAGCATCTCTCTATAGCATGGTTCCGAATTTTGTACATGGGTTCCTTGAACTAGGAATGCAGACTTTAGTACCTGTAAGCAATCAAGACTCTTTCCAGGACCCAATCTCCCTTGTTGTTACACTCAAGTCAAAAGAGGCAAAACAACAAATGACTCTTACACAGCCTGTATCTGAGTCACGATACACAATACCTTAAAAGCAAGTGAGGGCCTAATCACATGGATCATTTGAATAATTTCTTTTTCCTCCTTTTTTATATCAATATATTTGTATGTATAGTGACATGGCATACATATCACTGAGCCCATCCACATGGCTCCCAGTTCAATCAGCACATGTATTGCTATTAGTAGGCTACATGTGGCATCTCATATAAATTTATTCGCTTTCCATCCTGTTTCTGGGTCCCCACTGCCCTAATTTGTTTAAAAAAAAAAAGAAATTGGTAACCGACAGAGCATTATTTTCCTATCACTTCCAATTGTTAGTTGATGTGCAACCTGGTGGAATATGTCACCTGCAGCCCTCGCTTCCTTCCTCCTTCCTTTTTTAAGCTGGGTGCCAAGGGAGAGACAAAGGTTGTTTCCTTCTGAGCAATGTAGTTCATCTTGTTGTTGCTGCTACAAGAACTTTTCATAGATAGTAAGGAATTTATTGCTAAGCATTAATTTTTTAAAAAAAGTACAATAGTGGCCATGTACTGGCCATGGTGCCCCAAACCCCGACCTTTTTGCAAATTAAATAAATTGAGAGCAATGTTCACACGTGCCAAAGTGATAAGGATTAAAGTGATACCAGGATCAGATCATTTTAAAAAGGCAATTTTAGCGAGGTGGTGGGGGAGAATGTCTGACCAAATGAATCAATGTTACATGAGCATCATGTTAATGGGAATTTATAAAATGATTTAAAAGCTGTTAAACTATGGTGAGAATAAATTAAACAGCTAAAACTATTCTGCCCTTTCATCACATCTCAGTCTGCTCCTTCAGGTGACTGCCTCACTCTAGGTAGCAGTAGGGGCAATCCCAAACGACCTAACTTTCATCAGACTCCATCAGCAAGCGTACGATTGAAAATGTACATGCAAAGCAAGGCACTAGTTTTCTGTAAACAGTAATGCTAACCTTCACAAAGATGAAAGTTCAACCACAACTAACAGCTTTCTCCTCCATTGCACAAATATTTATCTTTGAACAATACATTTAGTTTGAATAATAATAACAATAATCAAAATGGCTTGATTGCTCATATAAATGGTTCATTTAATCCATTTAACATATTTTTAAAGGGGAAGAATTAAAGAGTGCCAGCAAAGAATAATTTCCCTGAAATGGCAATACCTCAGATTTTTGCAAGGCTTGTCCTTCAATCATCTAATAAAGGTGTGAAGGATGCTGCTAATAATTTGGCACTTATGGTACAGAATTTTCTCATCAAATGATTTCAACATGCTTTACAAGGTAAACAAACTGCAGTTTGCAGTTAGCCCTATTATGTAGTTAGTTTATTATGTATGTGTATACACTAGATCCACAGAGATGTGGTGGCGCTGCAGGTTAAATCGCAGAAACCTCTGTGCTGCAAGGTCAGAAGAAGCAGTCGTAAGATCAAATCCATGCGACGGAGTGAGCTCCCGTCACTTGTCCCAGCTCCTGCCAACCTAGTAGTTTGAAAGCATGTAAAAATACGAGTAGATAAATAGGTACCACCATGGTGGGAAGGTAATGGCGTTCTGTGTCTAGTCGTGCTGGCTACGTCACCACGGAAACTGTCTTCGGACAAACGCTGGCTCTATGGCTTGGAAACGGGGATGAGCACCGCCCCCTAGAGTTGGACACAACTGGACGAAATGTCAAGGGGAACCTTTACCTTTTATACACTGGGTGCTGCACACATACTGCTCTAGATTTAGGCTTTTTTTAAATTCACATTCTGGATCCCTGATATACGATTTATTGTGCGATTCTTACTCCTTTTCTTGGTTCCAGCTTATTGAAAAGAAACTCTCTTCTCTTCACATATCCCTGGAATCTTTGGCAGATATGAATCTCACCAGAGCTTATTCCATAATCAAGGACAAGCTCTGTCATGCCGAATTCAATCACCTATGCAATAACCTTAACCCTGTATGTTCCCCTCTCTCTGTTGGTTTTTTTTTCCATCTCAGGATCACTCTCCCAAATATTTCCACTCCCTAGTAAATCCACATCTAAAAAGAGCTTTTATGTTAGCCCGTTTTAACATTTTTCCTTCAGCCACCCATGCCGGTCGATTTCTCAATATCCCACGTGAAAAAAAGACTCTGGTGTTGTTGTTTTTTTTTTTTAGAGACGCCTGACACCCTGGTTCATATACTTTTTCAATGCCCTGCTCATTCCCACCTCCAAATTTTTTTCTTGAACCTTGGATCTCTTATTTTTCCAATTCTCCTGAGACAATTCTATTTTCATGAGCGATGAATGTAATGCCATGACTGCTGCTGTTGCAGGTTTCTTATCTGCAATTCTGAAATTGTCCCCTGCTTCTCGCTCCTAATTTGTGAAATCTGTGTAATTTCATCTTTTCTATTTTGCTTGTGTGGTTGTAACTTGTAAATGCCATTAAAGGTTTCAGAACAGAACAGATTTAGGCTTGGATTTTAGAAGTAACAATTGCCTTTAGGCCAGTATGCCATTTATCTGCCTGTCTATAACAACAGTTCCCAACTTTGGGTCCCCAGATGTTCTTAGACTACAGCTCCCAGAAGCCTTTGCCACAAACTGTACTGGCCAGGATTTCTGAGAGTTGTAGTCCAAGAACATCTGGGGATCCAAGGCTGGGAACCAATGATTTATAAGAACATCTGTATGTAAACATACTTAGGTTCACTTTTTCAAAAACAAACTGTCCTGATTCACAACTTCTTAATTAATATGCCAGCCAAAATGTGATTATTTTTCTGATTATGTACTTCTTTGAATTTTGTGATATTCTTCTTAGTAAAAAAAATATATATATATAGTTTTTTCCCAAAATATATTACACGATAAATTAGAATTTTAAAGGAAATGTTTCTGCAATTTGTTTTTTCTTTTCTTTTAGTTTTATAAAAGGATCTATAGATAGATATGAAAAGAGGATGGAACAGACTTGTCGATGAATGCATTTGAAACTGGCATGGATCAAAATTAGACTCATCCATTTGTGCGGATTTCTATCCCACTTTTTAGCCCCATAAAGCACTTTTCAACAGCCAGACAGCAAGAGTAAACTCAGACAGCTTTTTGTTTGCAGCTATGCAATTTTTCCTCCCCATATACATTCAGTAATTACTTGGCACCCCCACCCCCCTGCTGTATTAAGTGGCATAATAAGCAAAGCAAAGCAAAGTGTGCTGCTTATATACTGCCCCATGATGCTCAAAGCACTCTCTGGGAGGTTTAAAATTAAATTATGCAAGCCACATATGCAACTGAACTGGCAGTTTACCAACCTTGGAAGGATGGAAAGCCAAGTCAACGTTGAACCTGAACCCCTTGGAATTGAATACAGGTTGTGAGCATTCTTGACTGCAGTACTGCCATTGTGCCATTGGGCTCCTTGAAAGTAAGTGGGGAATTAAATGTTCATAATCCAATACAATTCATGACCTTACCTATCTCTTAGATTGAAATCTACATGCTGTTGCTTTGGTTAAGTCAGGTTAAAGTCAACAGGAAATACTTCAAAATATAATTCCATAAATCTGCATCCTGTTGAGCTTCTATGGAAAAGAAAGTTCATGGAATCACACCACTTGTGCAAGAATTGCCATTATTCAAGTAGTGTTCTCTGTGCAAAAAAAAAAAATCCTTTGCCTGTGCTGTCACAACCACTGTGCAAGCAGTTTGATCCTGCATTACAATGTGGGTGGTATTTTCCATTCGGTGGAAGCCAAATAGGATACTGGACACTGATATCAACCTGACTGAACCCCACACAAGCTAATGTAAATTGCAATCTACACTGCAGAATCCAGGTTGATTTTGCTGCAAGGTAGGACTGTAAGTAGGGTGAAGCAACCGGAATTTTGCCCCATGATATCAAAATTCAGAGGTACTGAACCTAGAAGTCAATCTATTGGTGACAATTCCTGCCACTTTCATGTTTTCCTCTTTTTTAAAGCATGAAATTTCTCTCTCGATTCTCTTTCTTTTGGAGGGACCTTATTTTCTCCTCTTCCTTCTCTATCAGGGGCTTGTGCCCAAACATCCCAGATGCAGTGCATGGGAAAGCATGATCCTTGGCCAGGTGCCAAAAATAGCTACTAACAGCTCTGTTACAAGGGTACCCTTCAAAAGCCACAGCCATGGGTGTCACCGATACAGATCCCAGTAGAATGGCCATTAAATGGGAATCATTCATTGGCTACAATGAACACTGAATCACAGTCTTGATTGTAACAGAACTACTCACAGAGCCTTGGATATTACACTGTACCTTAATGAGAACTGGAATCTTTATACGTCTGTAGGGACTTAGCCCTGACACTTTAATTTACACCTCCACAGACTGCAATAATAAGCAAACCTGACCCTGGGTTTAATATCTCATGGTAATACCCCTTCTTTTTTTATTAGAAATATCATCCCATTGTAGAAGTTTGTCTTTATTACCCATTTTATAGGAGCTGGGTGGGGAACCACACTCAACAATTGCTGTGAAATAAATTATTCTTTTTCCATCATTACGTAATTATAGTGCTGCTGATACAGAAATTGTGGGTCAGGATATTTTTTGGAAACAGTAGTATGTAATTTGTGCAGCACCAAAATCATTCTCCAGGGTGGGAAAAAATAAGACATTTTACAAGCACCAGGGTGAAAAGCAATCAATTCCTCAGAAGCTATAAAGTAGTCAGTACTTTACAGTATAATCTCATGCATGGTTTGAACAATTGTGTATTTCTGTTTCAGATTTAACTTTGTATGTGGCACAGATGCCCATCATTTTTTTCCAGTATGAGCTGTAAGTGCAGTATTTTCAAGCACTTATTCCACTTCTCTTTAAAAGCTTGAAACAACTGGAAATATAGGTACTCTTGGGAAATAATCACAGCTGGTCTGAAACAGGGTGGTAGGGCTTCCACCTCTTAGACAGAACCTCGTGAGGGGAAGATTTGATTCAATACATTGTGAATTACCTGTCACTTCCTGTAAATGTTTCAAACTGTTTTTTATTGAGATTTTTCTAACAGTTCATGCCTGAAATATGCTGCTTCTAAAGCAGAACCTAAATGGCACCCTTCCATCTTAGGGAAGTGATTAAAAAAGTCTTAACTGCACCATTGGGAACCCGATTCCTGCCTTCCTCTGTTCCCTTCCTTTCAAAATACCACCTGATGCTGGTTGGTTCATCCTGTCGCTTGTTAGGGACAAGCCTGTCTGATTGAATGCAAACGTGTTTAAATATAATCACATAATCAATTAATTAGTTCATCAGGCAAGTGCTGATCAACTAAACTGCACTTAATCAGTAAACAGCTACTATATCCTCTTGATCATATATTAGTATCTCCAAGAATACTCCCTCATAATATGCCCTTGGCTGCAACTGAGTGATGCTCAGTACCACATGAGTTAAAATACCAATTGCCACCAATTTACATGTTTCCGTGTTATTTGCTCTCTCTTGTCATCATCTGGGAATAGTTGGCTCTTCTCATATTACACAAAAGAAAAAGAGTGGGAAAAGGCTGTCCATTATTAATTAGATATAAATTATTCCTAATCTACACACAGTACCTAATCCCTGGTTCACAGAAATGCAAATTGCACTTCAGAAACAATATGTTAGCAAGTCATTTGTCAGAAACAGACAGGAGCCCAAGCCCGGTATAAAATATAGAACAAACACGTCACACATATTCCAAAGAATACACTGACAGAAGGTTACTCTGAATAGCAAATAAATCCAAGATGGACGACAGCAGGCACAAGATACTTCACAGCCCAAAAAGAGTTGACTTTAAGATGGAAGCATACACACAATAGGCCTTTGCTGATAACTGTTTTTCATTTTGTTGAGAAGAAAGAAGAATAGAAAAGATGTAACAATTTTGAGAAGATCAGTTTCGTGTTTGTGATCTTCTAAAGCCATTCTCACAGGGCCATTAAAGCTTACCCTCGCCATTAATAGTACAGTTTAAAGGAGTTACTTTTTTTGGACTACAACTCCTAGAATATCCCGGGCTATATTTTAGGAGCTTTAATTTGGACCTTGAGTTTGAGAGTGCTGTAATAAAATAAATAAACAAATAAATAACTTCCAAGATCCACTTCATAGTCATCTTTCACCTTTCTTTTCCTGGCTTCTCTCAGAGTCAGGAAAACTAGAGGGATGGAACTATAGGTCACTTTAGAGGATGTGTTTACATTCCAAAGCCCTGCCCCACCCCATTCAATCCCTAGAATTTTCAGTTATAGTTGGGAAAAACCCCTTCCTAAAATCCTGGAGAGGTTCTGCCAGCCACTGTCAACAATGCTGGGCTTGACGGATTTAGTACAAGACAATTTCTTGAGCCCTTGTATTTCAGAACAACTACCAGCAGGTGGGCGGATTGACTTCAGCCATCCTGGCATACCACCACAGCCAAACAGGAACTTCACATTTCAAAGAAAACAATGTGAAATGTGTGGCAGGGGGAAGGGGAGAATCAAAGACTAACTGGCAACTTTTGGGGCCTAAGGATGTAAAACTTCCAACCAATCTGCAACAATGCTTGAGACCTCAGCCTCCAAAGGACTGACATCACCTCTCACAGACATGCACCATCAATTTTTGGATTTGTGTCTACCATTTTTCTGCCACTATCCACTATAAAGGGGAAAAAGAATTTTTTTTCCATGAAAGCTTACTTTGTTTGATTGTTTATTGGTCCAATAAAAGGTACCACTGACTCTTACATTTGTGTAATCTTGGGGATCATGCAGCTTTTTCCTTTTTCTTTCAGTCATACTTGGTTGACTTACAGATTGTAATGAATATAAGTCCATAATGAAACAAAGAGAGGAATAATATTACAGTAATGCAGCCTACAGGCTGAAACTAAAGAAGATTTTAGCTCCACATCTAGCAGCAGTGTTCCCTGAACTGACAAAAGACATATGATTGTCTTAACATAAAGTCTTTCTCATCTCCACATGTTTCTATTTAGCTTTTAATAATGAGCTCAGCATCCCATGTAATATGGCAGACTGTTACTTACTGTTTGGATTTCTGCAATTACACTGTACCAGATTCTGCCTTTGGAAAGCATTCACCTGATTTAAACTGCTGTGGCCAGACAACTGAGCAGGGTGGATTATAGGAAATCTACAGTACTCTTTTCACCACAGCTTCGTGGCTACTACTTCATGACTACTGCCGGGCAGGAGTCAAAGTTATGATCTAACCGGGGCTATGTGAATCCAAATTATTTGAGCAGCATATTATACCATAAGAACTTCTGTTGACTTGGAGATTTTGGAAGGACAGCCAGGTGTTCATCCTCCTCCTACCCTCAGAAGCATGCTTGATGGCAATGTGAGAGATGCTTCTCTTAGTGGTCCCCTGAAGCATTGGAATGGTCCTTCCACTGGTGCTCCCTATTATCAACTACCTGGAAAAGAGTCAGATAAGCATAACACCAGGCACCTGCCCTGTTTGTTTTGGACTTTCCCCCTCTACACAGGTCATCCACCACCTGGGCTAAGTGGGAAGGATCCTGAAAAGCTTTCATTGTTTATTCTGCTTTATTTTTATTTATGTTACTTGAAAGATGACTCAGAAAGATTAATGTTCTAAAAGGTGACATATGAATAACAGCCAATATTCTGTTGCTTAGCATTGTAAATCTGGAGTAAGCCCACTGATTCAAATGGGCTTACTCAAACTGTGACTTCCTTTAATGCAGTTAGAATAGGCTCATTGGAATCAATGGAACTTATGGAGCAATTGATTCATTAAATTCCTGTTGGTTCAATGGACCTATTCTTGAGTGATTTTTGCCAGTGTATTCTTCAGGTATAAGAGAATACTTCTGTGTTTCTTTTCCTCTTGTTATTGACAGCAAACAAAACAAGTATACCAGGCAAGAACTTAGTCTTGTAATTAGCTGAGTAATCAGGAATGTCTGTGCATTAGCCATGACAGCCAACTACATCAGCATCAAAATATTTCCAAAGAGAAATTTCAAAGGAATCTGGGATGTCTCTCCTCACAGGAATCATAAGAGGTATTTTGTGAGAGGGTAAAATAGTTTAGAGCAAAGTAGCAGGATTTGAGGGACATGACAGCAGTGGTACGCTATCACCAATTTCACATAAGCCGAAGACATTGTAACAGGTCAGATGGTGTGATCTAAAATACTTTGGTTCAAATCCAACCAGTTAATTATTTTTAAAATATAGAATGGAGGTGCCGTTCTGAACTTTATTCAGTTGTACCAGTGGTTCAACAGACTCGTTCCCACAATTACCAGACGTCCCAGACAGCATAGTCAATCCAAGAACACAATCTGGAACATTTGGGAGCCACTGACTTAAACAATTCCTCAAGCAACAGGTGTTTTTCTGCCTCATACAGCCAATTTTGTTTTGTTAGTTGCATCCTTCCAGCCCACTTTTGAAAAATGGTAAGATGTCAAAAGTTACTTACAAGCTCACTCACCCCTAAGGACAATGCTTTAAGGTTATGAGTTCTTTTGAAAAAATAATTTTGTATTTGTGGAAGAAAAAAAAATCTTACACTAAAAAAGACACCTCATGATTAAAAATCCAGAAAGGCAAATTTGAAATATCTGTACTTACAAGAAGGGCAGCATGTAACCCTACTAATCCAAGACATAGGTATTTCCATTCATGGGGATGAGGTGTTTGGGTGTTGTTGTTTTTCAAATGAAGATCTGGAAATGCACAAATACCTGTATGGATCCTAGCAAGGACCCGACTGGAGTATCTCCAAGAGAGCACGGTGTTGGTCAGGCACCAACCTATGTGCCCTTATTTAGCCACAGATCAGATTCAGGGGCCAATGCATATCTCTATACTTTGTTCTCTGGCCAAAAGAGAATAATTTGAGGATGTATACTAAAACATGCTAATTTGAATACTTAATTCTCACCAGAACAGAGGCAAGATTTCACGAAAGGCATACATATTTTTTTGAACATTTCTGAGATTTACTCTCTTTTTTGCCTCTTCATTAGCTAGAAAAAGGAAGTCTCTTTCCAGAATTTTCTCAGAACTTTTCTATACATGTATTTAAAATGTGTCCCATTTTGCCCTACCTTCACAGCACTCTCAGTTCAGAGCCGGGGGTGGGGGTGGTGCATTCAGAATGGCCAAACTGTCGTAGGTTGCCAAAGAAAGTGAGGCAACATGCCATGCCACACAAACTGCAGCCATTTTCTATGGTCATTCATTATAACAATATCCTGTTCCTGTATTGTGGCCAAATATTAGATAAAATAATTCACGGAGCAATATTCAATGAATAATGTACCATAATAAATTATTTAGTGCTTTTTATTTGACCCGCAAGAGAGCTTGTTGAATAACCCAAAAGATTACTCTTTAAATAATGTATTTGAGGAATAACCACATTATTCATTGATTGTTTGACAAATGGTATTTCACCTTCCTTCCTCTTTCCTTCCTTGCTGAAACTTTCCCATCCTTTCCCACATCCCAGCTAATAGTCAGTATGAGGTAAACATGTTCTCTATAGAAGAATGACCAGTCCACATGGTTTACTTCAACTTTCTAATGGATTTTGAAAGGTCCTTCAGCTATGCTCCTGGACATAGGACAAAAGGACAGGTCCTCCTAACAGACAGGAAACCAGTTAAGACACAGGAAGTAAGAAATATTAATTTATAGACATTTCTTAATGTGGGTTTTATGGGAAGAAACTTTCTGCAAAACATGAGCTATTATCATCATGTCCTGCTTCTGGAGTTCCTATCAGACATCTGTGTGGTCATGCATGAGCACAATTTTGGCAGGCTTTTGGTGAAATTCAGTGTGGCCATTCTTGGCTTACTTTCAAATAGATATACATTCGTGTAACTTATACAAAAAGGGAAATTGGGGAAATTGCTAACAAAAATGTGTATATGGGGAGATTGTGTACAAGACTGATGTATCAACAGAAATGTGTAAGGAAATACATATAAAATATTATATGGCTTTTTTAACCAGACAGTTTGCAAACTCATGAGCACAGAGGCTAGAATCAACTTGAATGTTGTATGAAGACAGAGATTAGAATGGTGGTGGTGGTGGTGGTGGTGGTGGTGGTTATTATTATTATTATTATTGGCCTACATCTCCCTAAGCCTCTCAACCAGCGTAAACAACAGCAATACCAGTGAACTTGAGGAGTTCCTATCTAAAAGAGTCACTTATCCATGTCCTGTATTTTAAAAAATGAATATTTACCCAGTTCTCATATATCAGCAGGAGGTATGAGACAACTAGGTAGTGAGCAAAAGATTACTAAGCGTGCAAACCTCAACATGGCCTACTCAGACATGAAGCCTGTAGAGTTTAGAGAGGCTTACTCCCAAGAACAGAACTGTATGGCCATGGCCTAAAATTCTGAAGGCATTGGTCAGGTACAAAGTATTTCAGTGCTCAGTAGAATGTATATGTACCGGTACTTATATATGTGTGTGTATATGGAAATGGGGACACTAAGATTTTATGACTTCAAGAAACTACTGTAATTTAGGCATAATGGCCTCCATTTCTGTCAGTAGTAGAAAGAATGTAGCTTAAAACATTTTTTCAAACGTTTTATGGAGAAATTTAGTGCTGGATCTGAATGACTGGGAAAAGAGAAGAAGGTTAGTAGTGTAGGAAGCTGAAGTTGTCAGAAGTTCTCCATCTACCCCTGTATATACAAGATTGAAAATAAATTGATGTTTTAAACCCTTTATGGTTTACTTTTCATCACAGGAGCTCTGGAAAATGTCCCATGAGCTGATGCCAACCCTGTGACATCATCGTCAGTTAAGCTGGGAATTCACATCTGGCCCACTATTACCCTGAGAGCTTCCAAAGTAAGGTGAGCCAGGATATGAACGGAGAATTTCACCTTGCCAGCTGTCTAGTCATTAGAACAGCAATGGGGAACCTCACACTATGGGGACAAAATCTGACCCTTCTGCATTTGTAAATTCAGCAATATTGGATTCCCCACCTTCCCCAAGACTCCTTGATGAACTCTGTTTTTGACTTTCAAGCATCCACAATGGTTATTAGACATGGAGACAAATCTAAAAATGAATTGCCATATTCGCTGAATATTGTTGATTCATTGGTCATTCGTCCTTTTGTATCCATCAGTTCCAGAGACCCCAACAAATACAAATGGACATATATAACCATTTTATATTTGTCCCTCTCTGTCTATGACCCCATACATCAGCTGTTCCTTGGGGGTATAGGCAGAGAGGGAAGGCTAAACTGCCAGAAGGGGAACCCAGTTGCTGTTTGCAAGCTACCCTTTGGGCAGCAGGCTTGCCCTGTCTATGGCCTGCCAAACAGCTGATCTGAGTGTGCACAGACAGACAGGGCAAGCCTCCTGGCTACCCTAGGGGAAGCCCCATATTATCTTTGCAAAGATAATGGGGAGTTTCTCATTGGGCAGCCAGGCTTCCCCTGTCTGTCTATGTGCCCACTGACCAGCTGTTTGGCAAGTCATAGACAGACAGTGCAAACCTCCACTGTTTGCAACAGAATGGAAGCTAGACTGCCGAAGCAGAAATCACTGTTCTGTCAACCTAGCTTCTGTTCTATTGGAGGAGGAGGTGTGGAAGCAGTGGTGAAGACTGCGCAGTTTGAAACCAATCTTTTAACACAGGACAACAAGGGATCAAAGTTACATCCACAGGACCTGTATCCACTACACCATCACAGTCAGATTTGTCTGCAAAATGCCATGCAAAGCCATCAGAGTAAGCTGTCAAGTGGTCATCATCTTGATCTTGGGGGCAAACCTGTAATAAGCCCTTGAACTGCAGGGCAGTTGTTTAATACGTTGCTCCAATGTCCTTTTTCTAGAGAAAAAATGGAGGATCAATGTAAAATTCTCTTACCAGGAAGTGCTTCATGAGCTTTACTACTGTTGCAATCCTCCTCCTCCTTTCCAACACCAATTCAGACGGATGCCAAATAAATAATCTCAACTGCATCTGACTTCTAAGGGAAACTGGAAGTGTTATATAAGGGGAACATGCATGGCTGAACATACAAAATCCAGAGATAGCCCATTTGAATCATTACTGCTTGTATAAATCCAAGTGGGATCTGCCTCTTGATTTGACTTCCAAAGCAGACACGAAAGTGAATCGGAGCAATAAACAACTGTCAAAACAGCATTTCACTGTCAAACAGCTCATGGTCTTAGAAAGTTCCACCTACTATTTCTCCGAACCTCCTTTCCTGGAATTTATAGCCATTGGTTCTTGCCCTGTTTTATGTTCCACTTTATCTGCAACAGTCCCTTCAGATATTTGAAGACACCTATTTGGCCTCCCATTGATCTTCTCCTAGCCTTTCAATTCCTTCTTAGAGATCTCTTTCACAACTACACACACACACACACACACACACTCTACATATGGATTTCTATAAGATTAGAATATGTACGGTTAAAAACACACATTTGCTGAGGCAATAAACTGCTTGTTCCTTAAATTTACATCCTCCTTCCTTCCTTCCTTCTGAACTGGAAGTTTGTGATAGCTCAGGGCTGCTAGAAACAAGAATCAAAATTGATAAACTATGTAGCTATAGGAAACAATCACTCCCATATAGTCTGAGTGAACTTTGAACAAAAATGCAGATTAATGCTTATTCATTTAATGAAAAAGACTGCTGTTATTACATTTTCTTCTTCTTTTAAGCAGAGAGGCTCAAGCAGGAAGTTCTTCATGTTTTAAACCAAGGGCTTTAGCTTCCCCCCACCCTCTTTTCCCCAAAGCTGCACAGCCAGCATTTCTGAAAAATATGACAAACAAGCCTCCAGTGAACCTGGCCTTCTAGCTAAGGATATGTTTATATGAGCAAGTGTGGGAGGCTTCTTTACATAATGATTCCATGGAGAAACAGGAAGCTCGTAACTATGGACTCCTAGCATCCTGATCAGCAGATCTGTCTCAAAATAAAAGACAAAACAGAGCATCCATGAAGGCTAGTAATGTTCTTTTTTCATGCTCATTTTCCACGGGTTAGGAGCCTGTGAACAATTAAAAGAAAAAGAAAAAGAGAGAAACCCCAGGGAGGTATGGCAGCTAATCCATGTCAAGGTAATGTATGGGTGTGGATAATTGGGTAGTTGCTTTACCTCTTCAAGGATGAAACAGCTCTGTTTCCAGGAGAGATGTGACTTGAAGGGGAAAGAAGTGATAAACTGGCATTTCTACAACTGCTGAGAATAATATAGATATTGATGAATATATTTTCTGTGCTGGAAAGTTTCCCCAATCTAGTCATTACTATGAACTTCTACGGCAGCTGTAGGAAGTGGGAACCTAAAAAAGAGGGCAGTTTCTACCATAACAATGGCTTTTTGCAAGGAAATTTTACTCAAGAAACTGGAGGCAAGAAAAATGTTCTTGTGGAAAGAACCTCTTGGGAAACACTCCTTTCCATCTCCATGAGTTTTGCCATACTCTGGGAATTATTTATTGACTATTCCTACGCAAACATGCATATTTTCACCTGGAGCATAACACCAGAGAGTGAAAGTAAGTTGGGGACCAAGGCTTTATACTAGAGATGAAAGACAGGAAAGCATTTTGCAGACACTGCACAAGAAGGGTGTAGCAATCCCCTCTGAAGTCCTGATCCGCCCAGGCCTTCACAAGGTTCTCGCTCTTCTTTCTTCTTCGTTGCCACCAGATATTAAGGCTTTAATATCACTTAAGTATTGAGACACATGTGCTATTAAAACATAAGTCTTTATTTAACAGGGAAGTTGCTAATCAATAGATACTCATGGGGTAGATTACAGGTTGTGAATCACTTATATTTGAATTGTTTAAGATATTTTTTCAAATCTCTTTTAACCCTCTGCTTCAATCTACCCTCTTACAGTTCTCTAACTCACTGGTTCTTAACCTTGGGTTACTCAGGAGTTTTGGACTGCAACTCCCAGAAGCCTTCACCACCAGCTGTCCTGACTGGGGTTTCTGGGAGTTGCAGTTCAAAAGCATCCGAGTAACAAAGGTTAAGTACCACTGCTCAACTCACTCTTCATCTACTTTTAAGCCACACACACACAGTCTCTCTCTCTCCCTCTCAGACTTCATCCACCAGTCTTTTTATCCTCCTCCCTCCCCCTGGCTCCGCCTTCCATTCACTCATTGGCTACTGCGTCAATGTTCTGTGGTGACAGGCAGGTGAAGGCAGGGCTGTTCGCTACAAAGGGAAACAAGGGTTTTAAATCATCACTCTAAGTTTGCACCATTCAGTAAAACTCCCTTTCTTACACACCACAATTTCCTGGTTGTATCGTTTTTGTGACATTCACAGGGGAGGATATAACTGGGAGATAGTGTGTTATATTATCCACATGTGATTTACAAGTAAGGGGGCTATCAGATGAGTTCACTTTTGGTAAGGTTTGGTTCACCCTGTTTTCTGGCTTCCACATGTGTTTCAAATAGAGCAATCCATTCCACCCCTTATTTGAGCTGTTCTGATCATTTCTGTCACAACACTAGGATTGCGGTTTCTTTGGTGCAATTGGGAGCCACTGTGTCACATCAGGTACCTTTTGGTCTATCTAGATGGGCTACTAAACCTTGAGATCAGGGCTATGTGTACCACTGAACTGGCAAGATAGTCATCTGTGGTTTACGGTAGGGATAGGCAACTGTAGTCCTCCAATTTTGTTGAACTTCAGTTCCTTACCACTTGTGAAGCTGATGGGACTCATGGACCAATATATGGAGGGCAGAATGTTGCCCACCCATGGCTTAGAGTTACACTTATATTTCCAAGGACATCAGGGTAGTACTATACAGTATTCTGAATGTTCAGATGAGAAAGCAGTTTCCAAAATGCCACAGAGACAATGTTTTTCCAAACCACTAGCCACATTATTAATTCCTCAGGTGTTGTGACCATCACTAGACATGCACGGAATTGTAATCCTGGAGTGCAATGCCTGAAATGACACTTGCACAGTCCAAAACTACGTGTTTGCACACCTCTAGCTCATGTTATTTGAATGTTGTGAGTGCAGAGCTATTCTTGGCCACTATCCTTGGTGCATGAGTGGCCACACTGGCTAGAGTCTTTCAAAAAGGGACTTTTCCAGTTTCTGATCTTGAGTAATACAATGGCACCTTTCCTGCATAGCTCTACAACACAAGGTGGGATGGGGTGGGTTTTTTCTCCCACTCCTTGGGATCATAGCATAGCATACCTCCTCGATTGTGTCTAAATGAAATTTGCACATCTGCATTCAGCTGTGATTCCCAGGTGGATAGTGGACAAGTTAATGTGGTTTTGATCTCATTTGAAGTCCATTATCTGTTGCCTATTCCAATGATAAAGCGGGTCCTTATCAAGTTTCAGGTGGAGCATTAACTTCTAAATCTCGGCAGCGTTCTGTTTAGAATTTGTCATATGTAACTGAAGATGTGTGCAGACCCTGTAGTCCGTTGGGTAATTGACTCTAGCCCCTTCTCTCACAAAATAAATAACTTAGATAATATTGAAGAGTTTTAAAATTAACAAAAGGTTAAATAACATTTTATGAGTTCCCTAGGTAGCTTTCTGCCTGGCACCATGTTTTTGGTAATACATCATTATAACAATAGCCCCCTGCTGTATTACGGCAATAGTATTATGAGGGAGCTGCTGCTCTGAAGTGTTTACTAAATAGGCAGCCTTGTCCCCGAAACAGCTTCTAAGCAACCAATAAATTGTGTGCTGTTCAGAACTGCTTAGCAAAACCTACCAGGAGCAACAAGGTGAACATAATGTAAATGACAATTCAGGCTTTGAGGTCCCATTCTCAGTACCGCAGCCAATTGTAGGAGTCAGCATTTGGTTTGCTAAGGCACATTAATATTGGTAGGATGACAACTACCACTATTGCAACTAGTGCAGTTACCAATTCTTACAATGGAGGGAGACTCATGGCCAACGCAAGTTGCAAGTGATCTGAAATGGTGCGGGGGGCAGTTTGCATTTTCTAGCTCTACCTGTAGCTTCTCACCTTCTCTCTCTCTTCTCTTCCTCGCTCTCTTTCAGGCCACTTCCTGCTTCTTCCTCTTCTTAGCAAGAGAGAGTTGGACTTGCATGGAGTCTCCTTCATAAAGGCTATCAGCAGAACTGTGTGCACAGAAGCCAGCTTTAGGTGTGCCATAACTTTTACAGCAAGTTTAGAATTATTTCTTTGTGAATTGTTATACAAACTAATTTCATTTGTATTTCCAGGACAAACATTATTCATACTTCCTGGATATTCAAGTACAATTCTCAGCCAAAAGCATGTATCCAGACATGTTTTAAAATTTATATTTTGAAAGTTATTTAAAAAAATTACAATATGCCTGTTGGAATTTTTGTGTGGATTTTTGAAATGAATAATTTGTAAATTATATGGAGAAATGGAATGGAGTGACGGCTGAAGCCATATGGGCATAACAGAAACTGGAAACAGACTGCTTTGCCCATTTCTGCTTATAAAGCTTGTAATAGACTTCTCACCTGGTTGCCTGTGATAACTGACTTCAGACCAGTGAGCAAATTGGAGAAGCTTTTGGAACTTTTAGCCCCCTTTTAGGCCATCATCGTACCACAGGCAAGCAGGTAAGCAAGGTCAGCCAGCCAAAAGTTAAGTAAAAATTTGTGGGCTAGTAATTTTTCCAGTCTTGCTAGCAAGGCTACATGACAAGAAAGAAAGAAAGAAAGAAAGAAAGAAAGAAAGAAAGAAAGAAAGAAAGAAAGAAAGAAAGAACGCACGCACGCACGCACGCACGAACGAACGAACGAACGCACGCACGAACGAACGAACGAACGAACGAACGCTACATGCTATGGATTGCTGAGAGAGAAAGTGCAAAGAATGGGGATAGAGTAGGATGTAAGAATATAAGCAAGTGTGGATAACTGCTCATTTGTTGCTATATTTTATATATCACATGAAGATCTGAGAATATTGGATTCGTGCATCCTTGTTGTTTTAGTGTTGAACCAGACATGACAGAGAGCAATTCACTTGAAGCAGAGAATCCTTAAGTGTTAAAGTTGCCTGCGTATCAAGTACACACCAGCTTCTTTCTTTGGTAGTTGGTCAAACAGAGGCAAATAAAAGCTTTCTTAACATTCTGGTTAAAGGTAAAGGTTCCCCTTGACATTTTTAGTCCAGTCCTGTCCGACTCTAGGGGGCGGTGCTCATCCCGTTTTCAAGCCATAGAGCCAGCGCTTGTCCAAAGACAGTTTCCATTGTCACGTGGTCAGTGTGACTAGGGAGCACCATTTTACCTTCCCACCGAGGTGGTACCTATTTATCTACTCGCATTTACATGCTTTCGAACTGCTAGGTTGGCGAGGAGCTGGGACAAAGCAACGGGAGCTCACTTCGTCAAGTAGATTCGATCTTACGACTGCTGGTCTTCTGACCCTGCAGCACAGGCTTCTGCGGTTTAGCCTGCAGCGCCACCACATCCCTTAACATTCTGGTTACTCAGACACAAATCTTGGACATGGCCTTGTTGCTAAAACAGTAACATATTTTCTTCTTCTAATGATATACTAACTATAGCATCTGTTTCAGCCACTGTTCTAAGCTTAAATAGTTGTGCAGCCTTTTATCAGCTTGTTCTGGCTTTGAAAGGCGCTGCTGTTACACATTTATTTTCTCTTGCCCACGCACCATCTTCCAGCAAGGAAAGCAAAGCCTGGAACTGAAGGTGTGCCCTGGGCACCCAAATAACTGGTGATTGCCAGTCTGTGACTGGCTGCTTCTAATTCAAGACAAAGGACTCTTTTTCCATTCACGCAGCTGAACTTGCCACAACATCACACACATCAAACCAAAAGCTCATATAGCAGAAAAAAAGCTGTTCTCATTTTAATGGGAAGGAGAGCTTGGAGATCTCCTTGTTAACAGTGGCAAGCAGTGACCCCTGTCAGAGTCCATTTGAAATGGGATAGAGTGGTATCTCAGTAAAGGCGAGAAGTGGTCTGAAAATGTAGTACAGCACCAATTTCTTCCCATCAAGAACAAGAGTTCAAATAGTCAGGAGGGCATCAAAAGGTTAACATAGCATGTTAACCCCACTGATTTGCTGTTTTAAGGGGTTAATTGTGTGTCAGTCTCTACAAATGTCTACATGTTCAGATCTCTTGAGTTACCCTGCCACCCCCAAGGCTAAGAACTTAGGACCACAGCTTAAGTCTCTATGTTTCCATCATATTTCAAAACAAGTTGATGACAGGTTGCCTGCAAGAAAGCATGGCCTCCTAGTCATGATCTATTTCTGTTGTCCAACATGCCTCCTCCTCAAATGGCAGAAAGGAGGTGTGGTTAGAGCCCTGTGTTAATGAAGGAAGCAAAGGTTGCAGTTGACATTTTTCATGGCAACTCCCATTAGCTCTAACTAGCCTGGCTTATATAGAGGAGATGGTGATGCCTGCCGAGTTGAGGAGAGCCATCTTAACCCTTAAAAAGAAAGGACAAGCTAGATAACTCAAGCTCTTAGGCATATTCAGAATATTCAACCTATCTCAGAAACTCTGTTTTATACAGGCAACTACTGTTGGGTAGATTATATTCAAGTCTGATTGTATGTATCATTTATGAGATGATTCGCTCACCAGCAATATCAGTTAATATAAATAATCAAACATTTTCATCCCATGTTGATATGAGTATTCACAAATTCTGCTTGGCCTGAGGCAGAAACTTGGCATGTCAAGGTTTCCAGATCTGTGGGCAACGAGGCATTGATTGGTATGCCAATTATAACTAAATTGTCTTTCAGAAGCTTGGGCTGTAGTAAAAGATCACAAAAGCTTTCAGTCTGCCAAAGTGAGGGTACCCAGCTTCCCTGAGTCATCTAGAAGTCATATGAGAGACTCAGTGCCATTTGCCTACAGCTCATTATCACCTGTTCCACAATGAAGAAGAGGTATGTTCACTCATTTCTGTCCTACAATTTTCTTAAGATTTCATCACAGCATCTCCTTTTGATGCACAAAGAAATTACTTAACTGGGAACTGAGCTATCAGAGGCCCATCTCCACAATATATCCAGGAAGCAATCAGAGCTTTTCACCGTATGGTGGCATTGACCTTAGTCATTAAAGAAGTCACTCTCTTTTTAGATCCTCTTTATCTGATTTAAACAAACATTTTAAAT
Organism: Pogona vitticeps; assembly: GCF_051106095.1. Lineage (NCBI taxonomy): Eukaryota > Metazoa > Chordata > Lepidosauria > Squamata > Agamidae > Pogona > Pogona vitticeps. The sequence continues at coordinate 216,006,541 of NC_135784.1, read as the reverse complement.
TCATCCAGAGGACCGGGTTTCCCAGTGCTATGCCGGGGCTGAGGACAGGAAGTCAAGGTAGAATACATGTTGCAATCAGGGCTTGGAAAAGTTACTTCAGGGAACCAGTCCCCCATGGCCCCACAGCAGGTAGACTTGTGCTAACTATGGAGGTCTGGGAGCTGCAGTCTCAAACAGCAACTTTTCAGAGCAATAGCTCTGATACTAGAGGAAGGACAGAACCAAAGAAGCCCTATAGTTCAGGAAGACAGAAGGCTCTTCTCCATTGGTCGAACTCCACTTGCAATTCAACACAAGAATATTCATCATATTGCCTCCTGTTTACTGGTGCCAGTGCTTGAGGCCTCCATTCTCTTTCATGCTTGAAGAGCATTCTAAGATTTTGGAACCGAACCCAAAGTCAGCTCCTACTAGGCTTAGAGCCCCAAGACATTATAGTATGTTGTTATGTCAGTTCCCAAAATGAGTTGGTCCATATGTTGATGCTGACAATGGGGGCTGTCATGAATTTGATTATGGGAATAGAATAGTGTTGTATTTCATAGGATTTAGTTCAGAGCTGCAACGAAAAAGCTAGAAATCTGCTTATGCCCAGGTGCTAATTAGAGAGAAAATGTACAAGGTCAGTTCTTCTCCAGCTAAAGAAAAAAAACAGTTAAGAAGAGCAAGCTGACCCATATCTTATCTCAACTCCATGGACAAGGACATAACTTCTTAATTTAAGGAAGATGGGTGAAGAGAGACAGAAGGAGAAGGAGAGAGAAGGAGGACGGAGAAGAGATGGAAGGGAGAGAGACGACACCGAGTGAAATGCAGCCGACAGAACTTTAATCAGAAGACTACGTAAGAATGCTTATTTAAATTATAGTTAGACATTTTATTGTTTTCACTTTATAGAGGAAATGACTGGTGGCTAAGGCTGGGGGTTATTTTGGAAATACTAAATGACGTTAAAATAAGTTTGTTGATATAGTATCTTTTGTAATAAAATATAAAAAGACAAATTGTCTGTAAGCTGTCTCCTTGTTTAGACCAAGCTACTGAAGTAAATTGGATATTTTAGAACTAAGATTGTTTTGATCTGGCCACATTACGCTACCGAAAGAGGGTCCTAAAGTAAATAAAGAGGAAGAGCAGACCTTCCAGATTGTTTATTTAAAATCGAGACAGACTTGGGTGAAGGAGTGTGAAGTCGCCTAGAGCAAAATTACCGGACCCGATTTTGCTGGCATTAGGGACTAATCATTCTGAATCCCTCTCTGTCTCGTGTAAAGGCAGTTCTAAGGAACGCTTTTACCACAGGGGCCACTTGCACCTAACACTTCCCTCAACAGGCCTAACCCCAATAGTCATGCTGGAAAGAGAAACTATATGGAGCAAGTAAATGCAGTCATTGTTTCTGAATCACTGTGGTACTGATATGCCAAGGAACAATTTAATTGGCCTGTCTTACATCATTGTTCTTTGTACAGTAGGATTGTGATATCCGTGGTGGATTTGTCCCAAGCCTCTCCCACAGATGCCAAATAATGTGGATGTACTGAACGCTATACATTGCATGATCTCTCTCTCTCTCTAGTAGCCAGTTCTGGGAAATATATCTTGAAAATACACATAAATACATATTTCTGGGGTTTTTTATTTAGTATTTTCAGGCAGTGGATAAATGAATCAGCAGATACTGATCCTGCAGATAAGGTGGTCCTACTGTACTGTCCATTTTTCAGTTAACAAAAAAACATTGTAGCACCTTCTACAGTACCTAACTCCCACATTTAAAACATGCTAATTTGATTCTTTGGCATCCCTCCTCCTCTTTAGCCCTATCCTGAGGGAAAATTTGAACAAAGGCCCTCAGTTCTATTGATTTAGCCCACCCTGTTCTAAACATTGATAATAGAGATAAGAAAATCTGTGGCTTTTGCTTTCTCCATATATAGGTTTTTCTCCCAACATTAAAGTTTTTCCTTTCCCACGCATCTGAAGGAATTTGCAGTTTTGGGGAACTTTCTTCAAATGAAAACAAATTCTCTTCTCTATGTACCAGCCAAATTCAACAGGTACAGCGATTCCCAGCATTGAGAGAATTGTGTGGTAGCTATGGACCATGTTGCTGCTAAAGATAAAACATCCTGTGGAGGCGGGGGGAGGGATTCCTTGAATTCAGTACAAAAATGGTTGAACAGGCAGATTCAAACCTCTGTGAAGTTATTTTAACTCCTTTTGGACTTATGTTCTCAAAGTCATAGGTTTGGATGCACCAATCTGTCAGTGTCTGTTTTCCCAACATTTTTGCACTTGTTTGTAGAGTATGAATATAATCTTGTGATAGGGTTACTATGAGCACCCTGGCAAGCCTTCCACCCTGGCCCTGTGTGCCTTGGAAGGCCCAGAGCAGATCCCAACTCACTGGCTCCAAGAGGGCACAGATATAGGAGGACAGCCAATAGGTGGAGATGAGAAAGAGAGAGGCTATGCAGCACATAGGTCTCGGGAAAGGCAGTCAGGAATAAAGAAGGAGGAAGGGGAAGAAATGGAAGAGGATTATACAGAGGACTCATTGGACTCAGGCAGTGAGGAATGGGACCGTGTCCTGGACAGCACCAGGGATATGGACTAGATATGCAGAACCTTTGGATAGGGATTTGGATGGAGGTCCCAGTGGCTGAAGGGAAAGGACCTGGGGGAGGAGGTTTATCATCAGCATCAGCAGCACTGGCCCTGTGGAGGCCTCAGTCTCTGAAAGTGTACCTGACTTCCACCGCAACACAGGGAAGGCACTGGAGGATGAAAGGAGTGCCAGATGCAGCAGCGAGAAAGGCCAGGGACATGTTGCCATTTTTGAGGAGCTGGTGTTACAAGCCCTCCCTGAAGGCATAGGGTGGCTCAGGACTGTATTGAAGACCTGACATCACCCATAGACTGTGAGCCACCTGATCCTAGTGATGGAAACATGGAGTTGGGAAGACACCGGGCTGGTTAAGGGGCTAGTGGCAGAAACCTGGGTACTGTGGGAATGGTGTTTGGTTGTCATCCATTAATACTTCACAGCTGGCTCCCCTGATGCAATGAAGTCTAGCTCAAGTAGTTACGACATCCTGGAGTTTATGGAAACCACTGATGATGATGGTCTGCTGGTGCAGCCACTCTGGTCGGGGCTCAGGTTCACAAACATAAAATTAAACAATTTAAAATTAACTGACTTATTACAAAAATTTCCTCCTTTCACATACATGTAATCAAACTGGACCTTTTTAGTTTTCTGACAATTAACCTAATGTGCTAACCCCTTTCCTGCTAATTTTAACATATCCCTTCAGGATGAGAATGTATGCAAATGTATGCACATTTATAGTGTGTTCATAGGGAGGCAGATGTGTTGATGACACTTATTTAGATCACAATTAATCAGCCTACACATCCAGTGGCAAACACAAAGCTGTGAATGTCTCTTATGCTCTTTTGGACTTGATTTCTTTTGAATCCCAATATGATCTATTGCTAATCTTAAATGTCAATTTTTTAAAAAAATTATCCTGTTCTCACCCCTCTAGAAAAAGCTGGCCACTGTGCAATATGTTCTTGAAATATTGTCTGCCACTGTGAAGGTGGCTCTTATCCGCTCCCAGAGGTGGAGACTGTGTGGTCCTTCAGCCACTTGCAACTTGCTGTATTTGCTGTCCAGTTCCCAGATTTCAACTGTTCACTAAAGCTAAAGGTGTTTTACAGCCATCATTAAACATCAGAAAAACTAGTAAAAAATAACTTCATCTGCAGAATCTTTGAAATCAAATGAAGGTGCACACAACCATAAAAACCATTAAGATCAATTAAGTATACAAACAATTAAAATCATCACAATACATTGAACAATATCATAAGCCTATTAAGAAAGATGTGTCTAAAGACAATGAGAGTGAAAACTGATTGCAATTCTGAGGGGAGTGCATTATTTCAGCATGTACTAGGGCAGGTGGCCAGTGCACATCCCTAATTATCACATTAAAATGCAGTTAAACTAACCAGTAACCAACTAAAAACACATCCATTTTTAAAGTGCCTTCCATTTTTCCAGAAGTATTCTCTTTGTTCTTTTCAAAAGGAAGAATTATGTGAACAAGGATGTTCTGTATCTGTACCTTAGCCTTAGAAGAATTGATTAGCAATAGGAGTTAATGGTATTCTTAGGTATTTTGAATTTTTCTTTCTTCTCCTTTGAGATTCTGGTTGATGCTTTTGGATTTTATTACTTTTCTATAATGTTTTACTGTTTTAATGGCTAATGATTGACAACTGCTCAGAAACTATTTGTAACAGGATAGCAAGGGAGCCCCCTTCACAGATCGCTGCCTTGCCATGGCAAAGGGGTTGAGTAATTCAGAGAAGCTATGGGCTATGCCGTGCAGGGACACCAAAGATCGACAGGTCATAGTGCAGAGTTCTGACTAAATATGATCCACCTGGAACACGAACTGGCAAGCCACTCCAGTATCTTTGCCAAGAAAACACCATGAACAGAAACAAAAGGCTAAAAGATATGACACTGGAAGATGAGCCCCTCAGGTCGGAAGGCATCCAACATGCTATTGAGGAAGAGTAGAGGACAAGTACAAGTAGCTCCAGAGCTAATGAAGTAGTTGAGCCAAAGCTGAAAGGACACTCGGCTACAGACGTTCATGGAAGTGAAAGGAAAGTCCAATGCTGCAAAGAAAAATACTGCATAGGAACCTGGAATGTAAGATCTATGAACCTTGGTAAGCTGGATGTGGTCAAACAGGAGATGACAAGAATAAACATCGACATCCTGGGCATCAGTGAACTAAAATGGACAGGAATGGGCGAATCAATTCAGACGATTATCACATCTATTATTGTGGGCAAAAATCCCATAGAAGAAACGGAGCAGCCCTCATAGTCAACAAAAGAGTGGGAAAACGTGTACTGGGATACAATCTCAAAAATGATAGAATGATTTCAATACAAATCCAAGGCAGACCTTTGAGCATCACAGTAATCCAAGTTTATGCACCAACCACCAATGCTGAAGAGGCTGAAATTGACCAATTTTATGAAGATTTACAACACCTTCTAGAACTGACACCAAGGAAAGATGTTCTTCTCATTATAGGGGACTGGAATGCTAAAGAGATAAAAGGAACAACAGGCCTTGGAGTTCAAAACGAAGTAGGGCAAAGGCTAATAGAGTTTTGTCAAGAGAACAAGCTGGTCATCACAAACACTCTTTTGCAAAAACACAAGATATGACTCCACACATAGACATCACCAGATGGGCAATACTGAAATCAGATTGATTATGTTCTCAGCAGACAAAGATGGAGAAGCTCCATACAGTCAACAAAAACAAGACGCTGTGCTTAGGGACATACAAGTAGTAGATACAAGTAGGGAGAGCATTTCTATGACATGTTATTTATTTTTTCCTGCAAACTATGTTTGAGCTTATGGGTGGGTTTGAACACGTTTACAAATAATCTGTGGAGAAAGGCCAGATTACTCATAAACGTGTTTGAACTTGCTTATGGGTTCAAATGTAGGCTGCAGAGAAAATGAGAAACATATCAACATAGACTAGTAAGTAGGAGGAGGATTTCTATGACATTTCTCATTTTCTCTGCAGCCTACATTTGAACCCATAATGAACCCATAATTACATGTCATAGAAATGCTCTCCCTACTTGTATGTACTACCCAGTAGCGAAACCTCTAGTAAAGATTCTGTGTATATCCATAGGTGAACATTACTATTTGGGCTTTTTAAACATTCATAAACTGGACTTGCTGGGTAGGTGGGGCTCGTCAGCCATGGAAGGCAGCCCATCTAGGAGAAGGAAAACTCCAATTTCAAACCTCCACTGCCTTGTGGCTATATCCACTCATGGAAAAGGCTTCAGGAGTTAACCTCGAGGCAAAATCCGGAGCTGGAGTCCCGAAGGCAGCATGTGTCGTTCTGCCAACTCCTGCGACATTGCTGGAACCAGTTGTATTGGCTCTTGCCTTTCCATTGGACCATTTCAGCAATGTGGAGAGGGGGGATCTGCTGCTTGGGTAACAGCCTATCCTCCATATTACCTTACCCGGGCTTCATGCTCTGGAGAGGACACTCCTCGATTCAGAGCATGTTACCATAGTCTCTCGAGACTGAAGGATGCCTATGCTGCTGAAACTGGACTGATCATAATACCACTAGTGGCAGCCTTCCTACCAAATACAGACTCTCTCACAGGACCCTTGACAGAGAACTGGTTTATTCAACTGCAGTTCTTCTACAGATGCACTGGTGTCTTCCTACTGATTCAGAAAGCTGCCATTTTCAGCTTCAAACTGAAACAAATGGACAAATATTTTCAAAGCACAGAAAGCTGCTCCTCTTGAATGAACACATTTTATCGAAGTCGCCCATCGTGCACCATGTTGTATTATATTGTGGCATGGTGCAGGAATGCCTCAACAGTTTTCTTTGGAGCACCAGGGGCTGTTATTGATTTAGGTCACAGGCCTTTCTTATGAGCGATGTTTGTGGAGGCAGGGTTTCAGATTGTTCCTCACTGTTCCTCAGAAAGGAATGAATGCTAACAGTAGGATTCCAAAGAGCCATCCATTTTTGAGTGACCACCTTTCTGAATGGTCGCAGCTCCAGGCAGCCTATTTGCATGACACAAGAGCCCACACATTTGTCTTGTTCCGAAGTGGAGGCATTTCACACCAGAATTCCACAGCAGGCATGGTATTACAGTGGGGAACATTGACATCAGCTTAAATCCCTTTTCCACTTTCAACAATGCCTAGTCTTTCCGAAGCAGCCATCTACAACTGGGATAAATTTATCAACAACATGGTGCCAACAGCATCTGAAAAGCTTCCTAGAGGTTCATGCTGTCTGCAAGTTTATAAAGAGAAAAGCTTCTTTTCAGTTCTTTTAAAAGAATCAGTAAAAGCAATTCTTATTTATTGGGTCACAACTCAAATTACTTCCTTTAGACCTTGCTCTTACAAAACCCAAGACTGAGTCGTACAGAATGCTGCATCAAGAGGGCAGGCCCAAGTTATGTTTCTGTGTTAGAGAGAATACAAGATAGAGGCCCCTCTCCTTTCTCCATACAAAAGCCGTCAGGACTGATAGTAGATCCTTCCTTCAATCCTGGTGATGGAACAATATCTTACACCACACCTGAGGCAGCAACCTAGCGAAGGATGGGAAAGACATCTTGTGTGGCTTACACAGCTATGGGAAATCCAGGAAGGACAACCTGGAGGCTGTCACTACTGCTGCCCACAGCTATGTTGCCTGAGACAATCACCTCACACTAGTGATAGGGCTGGTGCTTAAACCGAGTGTGTGTGGGGGGGGGAAATGTGTGTCTTATAGAAGAAACAGGGCAGATATATGAAGCATGCCCATCATCCCTTCATGTTTCCACTTAGAGAAAAGCATGCTATGCTTGTTCTATATTTTAAATGGTTTATTTTATATGTGGTTAGCTGCCCAGAGTAGTCAGTTGACTAAATGGGTGGGGTACAAATTCAATAAATAAATAAATAAATAAATAAATAAATAAATAAATAAATAAATAAATAAATACAATGCAGAACAGACTTATAGGCAAGTTTGAACCCAAACACAACACGCAGGTTGGGGTGATTTCCAATGCTTTTCTATTAACTTCTTTATCAGGGAGACATTTCTAGAAAAGCATTCAAAATCACACACTTGCTTTTTAAAATGCATTAATGAAATAATATAGTAGTCTTAGAAATGTAACCTCTTCCTGGTCTCTGTCTATTTCATACATATTCACATGTGAATCTTTTCCTTCCCATTTCTCCATTAATTGGCTTTCAAATATAATAAAAGACATGAACAAAAAGCTATGAATACACATTAAATTGTATGTTTAAGTGCATTTGCTCACAAAATATGCATTTTCAAATATATTTTCTGTCAAAATATATCTTTTTAAATATGCATGGTATGTTTTCTAGACCAAGGACTGCATCACAAGATTTGAAGTAGTGCAAAATGCATTGTCCCCCCATCCCAGAATAATGAGGCAAGACATGGATAAACTATGGGCCATGCTTTATTATTAACCATTATAATAATCATCAAATTCCAGACAAATAAAAGGTGTCGTAGTGTGGAATCAGGTTTGCAACCAGGGTCTCACCAGACCCCTTCTCCCGGAAATGGGTGAGTCCCATGCCCCAAGGTCTCACAGTCCTGAAGACAGCGGGACTGTGACTGGCTCAGATTTAACCACCCTCGGACCTCTAGTCCCCATCCCATTGGTGACCATCTGTCCAGCACATCCTCCCTTCCACACACTGTAATATCACAATCCACAGTGCTGGGAGGTTGGGTGAGCTATGTTACCTGTGATTGCAAGGGGACTCACTGAACCATCTTCATTCTGCAGCACCCGCCACAGCACTGGGACCAACCTTGCTAAATCCTATGCCCACCAACAATCCAACCAACTCCTGACACAGACCTCCCTGAATGTCTCGGAGAAATAACTCTAGGCCTGTATCAGACAAGTGTAGACCATCTTCCCTGAAAAGCTCTGGCCTGTCCACACAGATCTCCGGGTGACCAATCACTGATCCCAGGCCACTGTAAACTGCCCAACACATTTCCCAGTTTACCTTCCTCTGTGCCATATTCATATGCTTTGGGGGACAATTTACTCTTCAAACCAGCTGATTTAATATCACACTTGGCCAACTCTGCTCCAATGTCACACTTCCAAACCATAGGCACAGTCAGGTCAAAGGAAGTGTATCATACCAAACATAACTCAGACAGGATGGTGTCGTTCACTTAGTCACCTTCCGGGTATGATAGGTGATACATAAACCTATACTCACCTTCATTTTTTGGGGGCACCACCTCTGCTGGGGATACCCTAAGGTGAATCATGGGGTGTGTCTGCTCAAACAGACTCAGTACCCATCCTTCTTTGACTTTGTTATCAATTTTGTTCCTAACTACTTCGTCCATCTAACCAACTTCAAATTCCTGGCAAATGACCCCTTACTTGTTCCTGAGGACTGGGATCCTAAAACGTTCTCAAAAGCCATTCAGCAGGTACGTAGCATCTCCCTTTCTTGGGTAAGCCTTCAGCCATTTTTCCATAACATCCACCTTAATTGGGTTGGGGTTCTTTTGCAGGGCCCACACCTCCTTCTGGTTTCTTATTTCCACTGGCGTCTTTGCTCCCACTTCTCTGTGTCCTTGCTCAGAAGTATGCCGCACTGGGATGCTGTCCTCTGCACAGTGCATTTGTGTCTGTATTTACAGGCCTTGCATGAGCATGTCCCCCTTGAGTTAAAATCCCAGCAGAGCAGGCTGGGTTGAACCACCTGCTCCACATTTACGCAGGGATTAAAGTTCTGGCCGGCCCTATGAATAAGGTGCCCACTGTCAAACCTATCACCCAGATTTGGTCTGGCTGGCATCATATACTGCAGCCACAAGTCTGGCTGGGGCTCATCACATCGAATATTTCAGTGAATTGCAGCTCTCAAATGATTCATCATAGCAAAGCCACTGATGCCCTGGGTAGTCCACATAAGTTCTGTAAATAAGGCCCAGGTATTTTACCAGGCACTGTGCCCGCCATGGCTGGGCCTTCACTATGACCTCAAAATAGATGAAAAAGCAAGGTAGCCAATTGGCCCAGGAAAGCTCAGGTTTATGCTTCCTTCACCTCTCTTTATCTTTCTCATCCTGTTTCTCTAATTCCTTGTTATTCACTTTTCTATTTAAAAAATTGAATACATCCACATAATCTCCTCGGGAGATCTCTTTGGTTGCAAGGGTCAAACAATCCCCTAAGCGCACTGTGTAGTCACCAAAAGGTGTCAGGAACAGATGGGCAGGGTCATACTACCACCACTGTTATGCCGATTGGGGCTGGGAATGGGACGTGAGAATAAGGAGCCATCCAGTTCCCTGTTGATGTCCCTGGAACTGACCACTGGTTAGCTATCCCTTTCACCTGTGTGCTGTGCTGTGCTGTAGGGTGGGTATGTCTGCCCCCTGCTGGACCAAGGCCACTCAACCATGCCTGGTAGGTGTGTTGCTCCTTGCTCACCTGATGTCCCAGCTTGAGGTGCATCCTGGGCTGCCCCTGCCATCTCGATCTTGAAATTCCTCACCACTGCCCAACTCTGCATTCCCTGGCTACATGTAAACATATTGGCCACCTCTGCCATCAAACTGCTCCTCACCATTTCCACATCTTGGTGCCGTGATGTTGAAGGCTTTAATTCCAACTCAATGTGGTATGTCCCCAGAGCAGACAGCTGATTTGCCTTTAAGACAGCAAAGGTAAAGGTGAAGATTCCCCTTGACAATTTGTCCAGACATGTCCAACTCTAGGGGGAGGTGCTCATCTCCGTTTCCAACCCATAGAGCTAGTGTTTGTCCAAAGACAATCTTCCGTGGGCACGTGGCCAGTGCAACTAGATACAGAACATGGTTACCTTCCCACCATGGTGGTACCTATTTAACTACTTGTATTTGCATGCTTTTGAACTGCTAGGTTGGCAGGAGCTGGGACTAGCGACGGAAGCTCACTGCATTGCATGGATTCGATCTTACAACCGCTGGTCTTCTGACCTTGCCGCACAGAGGCATCTGCAGTTTAATCCGCAGCACCACCACGTTCCAACACAGCAAAAGAAAACATTAAATCATCCACCATGGCCTTCAGCTTCACTGGCTTATGGCTATTTCATTCCCTAGTGGAGCAACACAGCTGTGGCTTCCTCCTCACTAAACTTCCCTGTGAGACATGCTTGGCTTCCAGAGCAGAAATTTTTGCCTGAAGTTGTTCCCATATCAGCCAGCTCTCTTCATCAGAAGATCATTGGGGTGACAAGGCCTAAAGAGTCATGTGCTTTTTGGAGGCTGCTTCCCTTTGCTCTTTCCTTGGCTTTTTTGGGGGGTGCCATGAATGTGGCGCAGGTCCTAACCTGCCAGTCACCTGAATGCCTGCCACTCAAGGCCTACCTTCCGCTTGCCCCCCTGTTTCCCCCCTTTTTATATATTAACTCTATGACCTTATTTATTTATTTATCTACTTTATTTTGTATTTTTTGTTTTTTGGGGGCAGGTGGTTGAAGAGAGTTCTCCCTCAAGCCCCCTGGCCCAGGCATGCGGAAGCAGCACAATGGTCTGCTGTGTGCACTTCTTCTTCATTTCCTCCCTCTTCAATTAATTAATTGTTTGTTTGTTTGTTTATAAACCCGAACCTTGTCTGCCCAGGACGGCATAATGACAGGGAGTGACACTTCATCTTCTGCTCACACTATGCAAATACTATTACATACTATTCTTTATTTATTAATTTATTACCTCGCTCTTTTTAAAATCAACGGGCCTCCCCATAGCAAAGATTGGGGGTTAGTGCTTCCCAAACCAGAGGTGTGTGTGCCAATGCAGCCCCCTCCAAAAGCAAAAGCGAAAGATCCGTCAGGCAGGAAAGTGTGCCTCCCTCTCTGCAAGCCTCAAAAGAGGCCAAAAGGAAGGGGAACATGCTTAAATAGGGCACTCCTTCTCCCTCCTAGGTTGTATTTGTGAGAGAGAGGGGAAAAAAGCCCCTCCTGGAGAAGGTCTCTCGCCAGTGGAGTGGCCATGAAGTTTCTTGCTAGGGCAGCAGCAGTTGGCAGAGGTAAGTACTCTCCTTTCTAGGGCAAAGAGCACATTCTCATTCTCCATTGGTGTCAACACTTCTTAATATTCTTCCCCAACTTCTAATCACATACTACTCTTCTGATTTTTACATTTTAACCCCCTAATACTAGGTCTAGGATGAGGAATCCATGGGATGTTTCATGCCAGCTTTTGACTGCTGGATTTACGCATGTGCTTTTCCCTCCATTCCGGGAATTCCATATGCCAAACAAAACACACCAGAATTGCTCTCACTTCAAAGAAAGGTGGCTATTTTTTTTCCAGGTGAGTGTAATTCAAGTGTTTGTCAGTCAGGTAGAACTCCCAGCATGGAGACTTCCATGATTTTGAGTTTTTAAAAAAGCAACTAGTGCACATGCACCCTGAGATGGTGTCAGAAATGCAGAATTGCATCTGATTCAGAATATATTTATGCTTTCCTCCAAAGAGAGAGAACATTCCTGTTTCTGGTTTTATCTCTTCCTATTTGTTTAAATTATTTTAATGTGATTCATTTTAATCTTTTTGAAAGCTCTTTTGGATGACAGACCTGGAGGAAAGCAGAATATAGATCAAACAAATAAAATCATCTGCATCATTCATTAGTTTTATTTTGTTGCAGAGGAAAAGATACATGCCCACTTAACTTCTCCGTTATGCAAGTTGCAGTCCTTGGTGAGTGAACATATGAAGGTGTCCCGTAATTGGCCAGATCATAGATCTGTTGGTCCAGTTTTGTCCTGCTCTTCATGGCAGGAGCTGACCAGAGTCTCATACAGGTTTCCTCTTTTCCATCATGCTGTCTGTGATCCTTTTCTGTGCAAATGAATATAGGTAGTGCAGTTTGGCTGATGTGTGTTACTGATGTGTGTTATTTTTCATCAAGTAACACCTGTCTTATATTGACTTCAGTAGGATATTTCACTGTGTTGTTGTTGTTGTTTTTTGCTTTACTGATTATAGTTGGTAAGGATATGTGCATATTTGTGCAGTGTTTAACACATGAGAGACAATGGCAGATGTTGTGCACAACATATCTGGGGAAAGGAAGAGAGGAAATCAGAATTGGTTGGAGCAAATACATTTGTCAACTGAAAGGTAGTGGAGGTAGGAAGCTAAATGCATTCTTGAACCAAAAATAAAGACACACCTGCCAGTTCTTTGCTATCCTGTTGATATGTATACCTCTTCTCCATTTAACCTAGTCAAGTTCTTTTGGCTTCTACATGCTACAATAACCTTGATAAGGGTGAAATAATTACAGCTAGCAATTCATTAGCACCTGTTCTAGATCAGCAACCATTAATTAGTACTTAAAAAACAAGGTCTATTGTATTTTAAAGGATAAAGTCAGCATTAATTTTTATTACCACACAAATTAGTCTTGGTGGTAATATAGGCCACTTGATCAACACCAATTAGTATTGTGCTATGACAAAGACCCATTGCTATTGAACCTCTTTTTAGTTTACCTCCTGCCAGGCTAGCTCAAGTCCTATACAAATGGAAAATCCTTTCTGAATGGAAGGTTTGAATAATTGAGGCAATGTTTAGGCCAGACTCTTTTCCACATTAGCTTCAATTGACATCCATCTGCTGGATGCTGCAGAGCCACAGAAACAATGATTAGTTTTTATAGGCTCAATAAACTGTCACCAACACAGAGAAGTATCCATGACTAAGAAGATCACTATATTTGAAGACAAATCTTAACCCTACTGCTTGAAAAGCTGAGCAAGATAACTTTCATAACCAAACATTATTCTGAGTCAATACCAGGCCCTTAAAACATAAATGGACAACTTATTTTCCCAATGGAGACCATATCTATGAGGTAATCTCATAGATAGGAGGTACATACCAGCAGCAGGCAACACCAGAGCTACTGACATGCCCAATCCAATTGGTAATCTCAGCTAGAGATGACCTCCTGAATCTATTGCTGAATTGTGAGTAAGCAATTACTGTATATAAATCTTTCCACTGCCTTCCTTCTTCCATCACTGACCCTCAGCAGTGACGCAGAAGGGGTCCTAGGGCTTCCACAGGTAAATGTCTATTCCACTGAAGTCAGGACCCACAGAGAACTACTCAATCAGCTACTGGAGAAGAGCAAAGGACAAATATAAACAGTGTCGATGCTAATAATGCAACTAAATTAAACCCAAAGGGGCACCCAGTGACTGACATGCACAAAGGTCAAAGGAAAATCTGATGCTGAATGACACGTACCATTTGAACATGGAATGTGTGAAGTATGAATTGAGGTAAACTAGAAATTGAACTGCAAGCAATGGGTCATTTAAACATTGAAGTGATTGGTGTGAGCAAACTAAGTGGAGTGGAACACTTTCAGTTCAGTTCACCTCAATTCATACTTCATACATTCTATGTTCCAATTGTATGTGCCATGCAAATTGTTAATATAAAAAAATCAGAGTAAAGTTGAAAAAGAACGCTAAAAGAATCATGGTGCAAAATATAATTAAAAAATATTTCTGATGAATTTAAGCTCCACATAAAGAACAGACTTGCATTACTAAAATCAACTGACTGTGAACCAGAGGAACTGTGGATTGAAACTATAAATAATAGGAAAATACGCAAAAAGACTACTCCTGTAATCAAAAGAAAGAAAATGTCTAGGTGGATGATGGAAGAAATACTTGATATTTTTGCCAGGAGAGAAGCAAAAGTAAAGGGTGACAGAAACAGGGTCAGCATCCTACATGGAACTTTTCAGTGACTATCAAGCAGAGACAAATTAAACTGTTATAATGACAGTACAAAGACACAGAACAACACAAAAGAAAAACAACAGATGTCTTCTGGAAGACCCAAGAAGTCGAAGGAAAATTTAAACCTGGATTATTAAGGATGCTGAAAAGATCAACAGGAGACTGTACTATTTTAGCAGGATAAAATAAAAAGGAAGTGGAAATAATATTCTGAAGAACTATATAAAAAACAACAGATTCCTTTGAAGAGGAATCCAGAGATGAAGAAGAACCTGTAATTTTAGAAAGTAAAGTGAAAGCTGCTCCAACAGCATTTGGGAGAAATAAATCACCAAGGGGAAATTGAATACTGTTAGAATTATTCCAAGCTAAAGAGAATGAATCTGAAAATCCCAACAGGAATATGCCAACAAATATGGTGAACAAGACCATGACCCACAAACTGAAAATGTTCAATATATATTCCAATGCCCCAGAAAATAAATTCCAAGGAGAAAAAAGACAAGAAAAAAGGCACTAAAGATCATATTGAAAATATACATTGGCTACAGGAGCCTACCAAAGGATTTCAATGAAAAAAAATAGAGGTTAGAGCAAAGCTTTTGACTATCTGGATAATGAGAAGCTACTTAATTGTGCCTCAGCACTTAATTGTCCTGATGTGTATACTATATTGTGGACAAGAAGTTACTGTTAGGACAGAATGAGAAAAAACAGAATGATTTCCCAGAGACAAAGGTCTATTTTATCTCTCTAGCTATACAATCTCTACTCAGAAAATATATAGAAAACTGGATTAGATTCAGATGAAAGAGGAGTGAAAAACTGATAGAAGAAACATTAATAATTTAAGATATGCAGATGACGCCATCTTACTGGCAGAAAGTGACAATGACTTGAAATGACTCTTGTCCTGATGAAAGCGAAAGAAGGAAGCATAAAAGCAGGATTGCAATTAAACATTAGGTGGACAAAAATTGTTATTGCAAAACTACTCAGCTTTAATGTTGACAATGAATAAACTGAAATAGTTAAATATTTTGTATACCTTGGTTCAGTCATCAGCCCTACTTTGCCAAATTTGGTGCTTATCTGAAGCACAGTTTGAGAGTTATAATTTTTGTTTGGGGTGTCCTCATTTTTAGAATTACCTTGTAGAATGTTAACTTGCTCTGCTGCACAATATATTTTTGTACTCTCATGCAGCTATAATTCCTCTCATATCTCTCACACCTATGTCTTGTGGTTTATCACAGAAGACAACAGCATTGAGAGGTGGTGAGTGTTTCAACACTGGAGGGATTCAAGAGACGTTTACACAACCACCTGGCAGATATCCTTTGATTTGTATTCCTGCATCAAGCAGGGGGTTGGACTTGATGGCCTTATAGGACCCTTCCAACTTCATGATTTTATGATTCTATTATTCTATGGTCATGTGAGAAGTCCTGGATGGTTCTTGCTGCACACTGATTCAATGGATATCTCTCATATGGCTTTATTCAGAAATTCAATGAGAACAATTTTCTTCCATCAAAGGGAAAAATGGAAAGAGGGTGAGTCAAATTGAGTCCCATCCTATAAATACAGCTAATAATTACCTTACTAAAAAAAGATGTAAATGTAAAGATGTTGTACTGTGTGACAGGCAGGTAATGGACAGCATTTAATTACCCTAAGTGGAAAACATGGTTAGGAAATGTGCACATTTTAAGTGACATCCTGGCCTAATGATAACTTTATAAATAGAATGTGATGGACTGCAAAGTGACAGAAGATATATGCATATGTACACATATAACACGAAAGGCAGCTAAATGCAATGAAGCAAGAACAAAAAAGATGTTTTCCACCACAGAAGAGGAATTGAAAAGAAAAGTGTTGTACCAGCTGAGGGTGGGTAATGAGAAACTGAGAAGGGCAACAAGCTGGATATGTGGCTTTTCCTTAATCAAAAATAATCATAGGATGAAAGAAAAACATAGTAACATCATGATGCCTCATATCCACCTGCCATGTGCTTTTGTGCACGAATAGCCTTATACTTTTATCTCGCAATATTTAATATTGTAAGGATTTTGATATGGTGAAAATGATCCCTCTTCCAGTAGTGATTCACTCATATGCCCCAGTGTCAGCAGCTGAAGGATCTGAAGATGATTCCTACACTTTGTAGGAAATGAAAGAATATACACACCTCTGATGAAGAAACTAGATAGTGGACCAGAAGGACCAACCCAGCCAACAGCAGATCCAGCATGGCTGTTCTTGGCAGTTCAAGCATCCATACAGTAACATATTAGCTGTTGGGAGGGGATATTATTTGCTTTCCAGGAAAGTCTTTCATGCTGAAATGGAAAAAGCACCTCCTGCTCATCTGCGTTGTTGGCTTAAAGATGAGATATATTGTCATCCCGATTGACAGGTTTGCTTCATGAGTAATTAGCTGGTAGACATGCCAGTGGTACATTAAAATGAATCACTGTTATTATGAACAATTCAGAAACTAATGTTGTTTGCAATTCTGAAGTGTTTCTAACTGGAAAGTTGTTTGTACCAATCCATATTTTAATTTTGGCTTGGAGGAAAATATATAGAGTATACTGTGCGCTTCTGTTGACTTTACAAAGTCTCCAAGAATTCAAATGGTTTCTGCTAGAACAATTGTTAATCTTGCTGTTAATTCTTCTGTTTTTACATATTATGGCAGAAGAATCACTGATTCATTCACAAACTGGTCTGCTGCCTCCCCTCTTTCTGGCACCAACCCACCAGACCACTTAGTGGGGAGTTTGGTAGTTTCATTCCTTGCTCCCATGCTACAATGACGCTTTGGAAAAACGTCCACTACCACAAATTGACCCAAAATGTCCTGCCTAGTTATATTACAGTAACACAAGTGACGTAGCTTTTCCTGGCAAATTGTCATAAATTACAAAATCACTGTAGATCTTTCCATAGGCATACTGAGAGCCTGTCCAGACTGGGGGATTTGAAGTGCAATCTATGCTGTTTTGCATTTGAACAACCCTTTCATTCACACTGGAGATGTTTATTCTCCCATAAGAAGGGTCTTTGGAGGTCAATTTTACTCATGAGCTAGGTGTGGCACAGCGGCTAAATTGCAGTCCTGCAGCCAAAACTCTGCTCATGACCTGGGTTCAATCTCAGTTAGCAGACTTGAGGTTCATTCAGCCTTCCACCCTTCCAAGGTCAGTAAATTGAGAACCCAGCTTGCTGGGGGGGCAGAGGTGCAATGTCTAGGCTGCATAATTAAATTGTAAACCCCAAAGAGTGCTTTAAGAGCTATGGAGTGGTATATGAGCAACACACTTTGCTTTCTTTAAAAAAAGTTACAAATGAAGAGGCAGCAGCAACAGCAGAGAAGGACAGTGGCGTTGTGGCAATTTGCAGTGGTACTAATGGCGCAAGTGAAAAATGTTGAGGTGAAGGTTGGGGAGATGGAAGGGAGGTGACCCCCCCTTTTTCTTGGCTGCCTTTTTCCTCAGCTGGGTCTCTGCTGGCGTTGTGCTGCCTTGTGAAGCAGAGCCCATGGAGTTGGCATAAGCCCCCTTTCCTGCCTTTTTGCATGGCCATCATTCAGTGGGCCAATGACTGACTTTCTTTCTGTTTCTGCAGCTCTTCTTTCCTCTCTCCTTGTAACAACTCTTTCTTTCTTTCTTTCTTTCTTTCTTTCTTTCTTTCTTTCTTTCTTTCTTTCTTTCTTTCTTTCTTTCTTTCTTTCTTTCTTTCTTGTTAAACAAATTAAGTGGCATGGGCGAACAGCAATCTATGCATATTGTACCTCCAGCCTATTAGAACTGTGCTACATTACTTAAGGAAACATATATTTAAAAAGATGTCACAACCCACCTAATACATCACAGGGTTGTCACCTCAGATAATGCTGCCCACAGCCTCAACTGGGTGCAAACTATTCATCCACATGGGCTGCACAATGGGATAATTGGGAGCAGGCTGGATCATAAAAAACAAACATACAAAACAACAACACAGAAGCCCTAGTGCTGTACCAGAAAGGAATGAAACAGCTCTCCAAATAGAGATCTATATGCCCATCTAGACAGACACTCAGTTGTGTGTGTGCAACTGATAATATCTACAGGAATGACTTAACTTGGGCAGTTTGCCTCCAAATGCTACACCACGTGTGGCTATGCAAGAGGATTATAGCAACGGCATTCCCTCCCCCCCCCCCAATAATTACAATGTTGGGAGAGTATTATATTTGAATGTTTGTGCGAATGAAGTGCATGTTTGAATAATCTATATATGCACACAAGTTTTAGGGCAAATAGGCAAGTATGCAAATGACTAAAGGTCATCAGGGATGACCAAGAACTCAGTTTCCTGAGCCCTGTTACGTATGTTTTCATTTTCAGTTTTTGACAGTAGTGAAGTTATCCATCAACACAATTTTTCCTCAGACCTGTTTCCCCTCCCCGGCAGACCTTTCCCAAAGCTAGTCCACCATTCAGCAATTCTCCACCAATGTGTTCTCTGTCCAGCTGTCCCCAAAAACCCACCACTGTGTACCTAACAAATAGAAGTTCAGTTCACCACCTGACTAAGAGCTGAGACATCCCAAATTAATTGAATCACAAACCATCATGGTTTCTCAGTTATCTGCCAAATGCCACAGCACCCAAAATGATGGCTAAAACTCTTCAAGCTGCTTTTCAGTCTTTCCCCCAGCAAACTGTTTAAGAACTATTTTTATGCTCTGAAAGTGATCTTTTCATAATTCAGGGGCCAGGAATGGAAATTTTTGAAAAGGAAGGAAGGAAGAATAAATGCATTAGATATGATTAAGATTATTTTATTATGCTGTAAACCAGTTGGCTTGCCATCTTTCAGTTGTTTTGCACTATAAATTCAAGTGTCCTGACCACTAGCCAAGATGGCTGGATCTGAGGGAAATTGTAACACAAAATATCAGAACGGCGCAAGGATGAGTAGACTTGCTTTAGGAAAATGAATCCATAAGAAAAAAAACTTAATTGTTTTTCTTTTCTCTGACCCAGAAACAGCCCTACAATAAGGCACACTGAGGAAATGTATCCGGAGTGTCATGAAGAGGCAACATATTATTTCTTATATAATTTTTTATTTTGACTTCTTCCAATGTGGAGGGATACTTGGGGTTTTTTTCTCTCTTGTGCCAAAAGCTCCTCCTGGCTAGCTTCTAGGCACTATGCACCTTGATGTGGGTAGGTGAGGATGCCATATGCCATTCTGATTCAGGCAATAGATGTTTGGGGTCAAACTTTGACTGTTTTTCCCCCTGTCACTGAGAAGACATGTTCAAAAATTCACATTGGGTTTGATACTTTGATTAGGCCAACTAAAAACGCACAAAGAGCACTTTTAGGTTTTTTAAAAATGTCTTTGTCAGGCCTGACATTACAAACGGTGGAGGAGGAGAAATCAGCACGTGAGCTCAGTAGATGTGCATGCAGTCTGGAGATCTAAAGATGAAGTGAGAGATTTCACTCTGAATGGAGATTCATTTTGCTGGCAATAGGAAAGCCCATGAAAAACAATAGTTCTCGCTTCTCCTTTTTGAAAATCTCTTAACTCGCACAAACATCACATGAAGCCCTGAACAGAAGAAGGCCCACAGACCCTACATCAGATGAGAGGAAAGAAGCTTAGGCGGTTTCTGTATTACTAAGCTTGGAGATAATTTTAGATTGACAGATCAGGTAAAGCAAGTTAATTTGGGTGGGTTTTCTTGGTGTCCAAGAGATGATCCTTCAAAGATTAACATTCCAGTGCACGTTGGTGTGATATCCTCCTCTTCTTCCAATGTGGATTCTCATGGTTTCCACTGTGTGGTTATTTATTTGCCTGTTCTTTTTTCTTACATGCCATCAAGTCTCATCTGATTTATAGGGTTTTCCGGATATGTATGATATTTAAGGAGTGGTTTTACCTGTGCCACACTAACCCTCCCCTCCCCCAAGACTTTCCACAACCAAGAGGAGATGCAAACCCAAGTCTCCTGAGCCCTAGTCTATCACTCTACCCACTACACCACACTAGCTCTCTCTCATTTTTTAACTTGGAATCTGGGAATTGTTAGTCAGCTGCTGTTCCTTTGCAGTTTTGTGATGTTTTAGCATGAGAAGTGGATCAAACCATCTCTGCCCTACTGGCTTTTTAGATTGTTGCATTACACTGTACACACTTGTTTCTGACAAAAGAGATGAAATTAATCCCCTGGATTGGGCTGCCTCATGTCACAGGATTGTGGCGTCCTTCTGAATAATCAATAATAAAGATGTGCAGACAAGTAAATTCTGACTAAATCTTTTTCAAAGTTTTCTTGGTAGAGAATACTCAGAAATTGCTATTCTCCACTTTTTCTGGGGGCATCCTGGGACTATGCAAAATGCCCAAGGCCACACAGGCTGGCTGTTCTATCAGGAGTGAAGCCACTGAACTATCCAGCCAGTCTTTCTGAAGGAACGCATAATGCTTGTCTAAGCACGTATTCCCAGGAACCCCTTGCTGAAATTGCCTAGGTGGGGGAAATTATATGTAAAATGAGATTGCTTTGCAATTAACTAAAATGTTTCCTGATTGAATAAATCTGTGACAAAGTATGTTTGACAGATAGCAAGCTTCAAATAGACAGAAAATATAACCCATCTTTGGATGAAAAATGACAATCAATTCTGGGATGGAAAAAACATCCTATATGCAATCCCACTGTTAAGAAAGCCTGATGTCCGGTGTTCCACATAAATTTTTTTGAGGTGAAACAGAACAGTCATCTTTGGTCAAGTCATTCTGTGATGACAGGGTAAGAAAGTCTGAATTCCAGTGTTTTATTCTTTCCAGACCAGTCTTCTGCAATGTGACAACTGCCCAAAGCTTTGGACTACAAAACCCAGCATTCTTGGCCATCCATGATGCTGGTGAGGGACCATGGAAGTCTAAAACATCTCAGAGGACATGCTCAAGGCTTCTCCACCTAATAGCATGAGTCCCACTTTGCACTTCTCTCAGCTGCTTTCAGGAAAGAGAGCACATGGACGCATTTAGCCAAGTTCACAATGGTTTTACCACCCTATAAAATTAATATTTAAATTTGGTATTCATTGAGTTGCTACTCAGAATGCAGCCCTGAAAATCAATTCCTCTTATATCCCTGTTCAACCAACAAGACTGAGGGCTCGATTCTGCTGACCAAAAAATCCTCTTTTGTATCAGGTTGGGATAAAACAACCCAAATTTTAGCATACACACAAGGCACATGCACACATGGACTACTGTGTCAGAGGAGAGGGATTTTTGCTACTCTGGCAGAGGTCTGTTTATTTTGAGGCTCATGAGGAATCGATTCATTTTTTAAAAAATCTGTTATCAGATACAGCGCTATACCAGATAGCAAGAATGCAGAAAAAATTAAAGCACGGCGCTTGCCTCTTCCCCACCCACCTGATTAACCCCTGCCAGTGGAATCACTTGTCCCATTTCTTAATTGACTGCCTGGTTGCTCCCACCAGTTTGCTCCCCTATCGCCCACCCAATCACTCCCCACCAACTGCATCACTCCCATTTCTTACCTGATCACCCCGTTGCCCATTCTATTCCCCCCACCAACCAGATAACCCCACTGCAGGCCCAATCACCTTCCCAATCAGCCCCTACCTACCCAATCGCCCACCTAAATTATCCATCCATTGCCTGCCTGATTGTCCCCTCCCCACCACCACCCATGACTTACATTTCTTTTCATTTTTGACAGGTGGCAGTGGTGTGTACAAACACAAATACTAACTCAAATATTTTGTACTCAGTCTAAAGTCCATGTGACTTTAGCCCAAATCCAAAAGTCTGCTGGTTTATTCTGACAATGGAGATCTGCCATTAGGCTACTGAACTATGCACACTTATTTGCAACCAGGCTCCAATGGGACTCTTACATAACCATGGATAGGATGATGCTGTGGAGTTAGTGGCTTGGTTTCGATAAGATGTTGATGTAACTCAGAATCTGCCATGAACCTACAAAGGGCTGTTCTTACACACCTCTGCACTTTTTGTCCAGTGAAAATGGCCTCAGCAAGTGGCATGATGGTGCAGATGACCAAATGACCATGCAGGAAACAGCAGATATGCTTTAAGGACACAAATTTGTAAATTCCACTACTAACTGACCTTATCTGTTGTGCCTTTCCAACTCAAGAATATATTGCCTTGCGATGGGAAGTGAAACTTTGACCCCATTATATGAGGCCACCCTCACCGCCTCTCACACACAGATCACATACTCCTTCCTCACACATACACAGACAGCCAATGAGGAAACCAAAGGATCTTGTGATTGCTGGGAGAGGAGGAGGATGAAAAGGAGATGAAAATGCAGAAACAAGAGTTAGCCACCCCAGAGGCTGAATTCTCTTATCTTGCCATCTTCTATTTCCTTTTCTTTTCTTGAATGTCTAGTTCAGAGGGAGTGGAAGAAGCAAAAACAGAAACTGAGCAGCATCAGAGGCAGGCTCCAAGGCTATTATTTCCTTTCCCTTAGCTGAAAGCAAATTTCCCCCTTCAGCAAAGCCAGACGCTCTCAATTCAGTCATTGTTCCTTCTCTTGGGACCAGACATTTAATTTTAAAAGCCACCATTGCGACCAACTCCATTTTCATAGCTGCCTCCTCCTCCTCCTCCAGAGTCATTTACAGGTGATGGAGAGCCATCTCCAGAGAGTTAGCCTCACTGGCACCTGTATGGTCTGCAGTGTGGGGGGGGGAAAGGGGAGGGGGAGGGAAGAAGGAACATGATGCCTTCATCACTCCCAGTGCCCAACCTGAAACACAACTACATGTTGAAAGAACTGGCCTTGTAATCAGCTAAGACTCAGGCAAGTCTCCCTGGAAGCAGATGTTCAAGGCAAAAGTTACAGGCCATCAACCATTCCCCACAAGCTCCCTGGTCAGCCCCCCTCTGCTGGAGGACAGAGCTATATGTGGTATATAGCTGTTATGTACTCCTTAACTACTTTGTTGCCATCAAGATAGAGTAAGATACCCTTCCATCGTCAGCAGTGAATTAAAATCCAATTGCCAGTATTGTTTGCTTGTCCACATGGAATTGGGGGGTTGGGGCTCCATTGCCTGCCCAGGCCAAAATAAAGAGTCGAGACACAGTTGTTGGGTAAAACTAGGGCCACAACTTTATTAAATTATTTAAAACTTTAAATTCCCCTTTCACAAGGGAGCCTACTATAGTGCGAAATTATAGTGGACCCTCGACTTACAGAATTAATCCGTATTGGAATGGTGGCTGCAGGTCGAAAAGTCTGTAGGTCGAGGCTCCATTGACCTACAATGCATTGAAAATTAATTAATCCGTATCTGGCCGTTTTTGTTCCATTTTGGATTTTTTTTTCCCCCAGTCTGTAGGTCAATTCTCTGCCTGCAAGTCAAACCTAAATTTTGCGGCCAGAGAAGTCTGTAACTCAAAAAGTCTGTAAGTGGAGCTGTCTGTAAGTTGAGGGTCCACTATATACTCTGAATCCGTTGTCTTTTATACATCTGGATTGGACCACCAAGTGCGAGTTCCTATTACTGAAGTGTACTGATGTCTGTCTAGCATGACTTCAGCTGCCAGGAATCCCCCCCAATGCTTCAGTCACCGAGCCTCGTGACCCTAGGTGCACTGCTGCCCAGGAGATCTCCTCAGTTCCCTTCCCCCTTCATATAACTCCTGATTCTACCAATCAGGGGGATGGGATAACTGTCACCTTCCTTGGGTGTCAAAATTGGAACTCACCAAGCTCTTACTTTTCACACTACCCGCAGTTGCGATCAATTAATGTGTACCTTACTTAGTTACTGCATGAATGGGATGGGCGAAAACACACTTGCTCCTGATCACATGCCAATTGCAGGAACAAGTCAAAAATCCCCACCTGGCCCTGAAGCAACCAGTTACTCTCATTCTTCTTAAAGTTTGAGCGGGGTGGGTCGCGATGCCACGCTGAAAGAGAGGCCGAGCTAGCGGGGAGCCAACCTAATCAAGGCTCTCCTACTACTCCCCTCCACCTCCACATCATCTTCCTGTGCTTGCTCAGTCCCGAGCCGGCAGGCAAAGTGCCACTGCAGTGGAAGCTAATGCGCCGCGCGGAGCGTCCCTTTTGTCTTGAGCCAGCCCTGGAGTGAAACCTATTTATCCACCCGATTTCTCACTGTCACAATGCAGTTCCCAGCTGTTGAACAAGGTAAAAGCACATCGAAACAAGGATCCCTTATATAACATATTGTATCTTACCAGTCATACTTGCAAATCAAGCCTGTGTTTAATATATGGGCTTTTTTTTTAAAGGACATACTAAATGCAGACTATGTAGGTTAAAAATGCCACATTCTATGCCAAAGGAATTCTTTTACCATTTGCAGGAGCACTTCTGTAAAGCACACACACAGCAGAAGTCTGTAATTGGGGCAACAATATCAGACATCTTTAAATGAAAAGCAATAAGAAAAATGATAGACATTATTTGGAAAAAGAATAGTAATTACGTAGTTGTGTCAGTTAAGAGTAATTCCAATTGCTCAATGCGCAACTGGCATAAATGTGAAGTAAATACTTCTGCAACCCATCCTTCCTATTTGTCTACTGCCAAGCCTTTATGGAAAAGTATTTGTCAGTTCTATTAATGTTCTCCACTAGGAAATTAAATATATGATGAGGCAGAAAGTCAATGAAAATGCTTAAAGCCTTGGAAGTCTTTCAGCATGATGTTTGTGTCAAAAAGTAACTTTGTGTTTTTCACATTCAGATTGTGACTGGTTCATCAGCTCATAATTAATTTCCTGTCACAATAATGCTTGTGCCTCATCCAGACTTCTTGCTGTGAGTTCACTTAGTTTGGGATAGAACCCATGCAGACGTGTTCCAGCATGATGACAATATCTATCACAGAGCCATATGTGGCATGACACGAGCGCAGTAGGAGGTGGATGCTCCTTAGACCATAAAATATTCAACTTGCTTGTTCGCTAGCAGAACTTTGCTCAAGAAATCAATACTAGCCTCTTCTGTTTTCTAATTGTCAACAGTGATAATCTTAACCTCATGAAGAGGGTGAAAACTTTGTGTTTCCTTATGTAAACAAAATAGTTACTAGCATTTATTCATAGATCTTCCATCCATGTAGGTAGTGATCCTCAGTACTCATTCCTTTCGGATTTTTTTTAAAAAACGAATTAACTTTTTAAAAATAGTAACAATAAAAATGGTTTAAAAGGAAAGGAGACGGAGTATGAGTGTGATCTGCATTTAGTGTTTTGCATGGTTCATTAGTTAGCTAGCTATAATATTCGTAAACCACCCTTTATCCAAATGAATGACAGAGTGCTGTACAGATATAATCAAAACAATAAAATAAACAAGACAAAAACAACCCCAAATATGGCATCCCCCCAAAAAAGAAATATCAGAAATATTTTAAGAAACAAAAACAAAGCCAGCCAATTTCAAAATACTCTAACAAACAAAAGCAGCATACTCTAGAGGCCGCACATAAATGGTGTGTGGGGAGTGAAAAAATGATCCAAAAGTCCATATTAGGTTTTTCAGAATTTATTTAAACTTCATTTATGTATCATCCTCCTCCCAAAATCCGCACCCAAAATGGCTTATAAAAAGTTTCAAAAAAACAGAAAATTAAAATTTATTTATTTATTTATTTATTTATTTATTTATTTATTTATTTATTTATTTACCTTATATGCCACCCACTCTACCCAAAGGTATCTGGGCGGCTTACAACAATTAAAATACAATAAAAATACCATAAAAAGATAGAACAATTAAAATATAATTAAAATAGATACTATAAAAAGTATTACAAACATTAAAACAGAATTAAATTCATTAAATTATTAAAATACAATTAAATTAAAACTTCAGAATCACTTGATTAAAAAGATTAATATTAGTTTGCCTTAAAAGAAACAAACAAAAAATCAAGCACATCTGCAAAGATCTTATGATTTAGTTGCCAAAGGTCTGCTTGAATGAAAACGTTTTTGCCTGCCACCAGAAGGACAGAATGGAGCGGGGAGGGGACACAAGCCTAGCCTTCCTCGGCAAGGAGTTCCAGAGTCTGGGAGTGGCCACAGAGAAGACCCTCTAGAGAAATGGCATCTTTTGGTCTGAAATGCTTTAGGATAGCGCTGCAACTTGCTTAAAAGGTGAAGGGCTGGTTCCAGAAGTGGCAATTTACCTTTAAAAAAAAAAAAACCTCTAGAGAACAGAAGTGTGAAGGGACTGAGGGCCACCAAAATCTTTTTGTGGCAAAAAAAGCTCATGGCATCTCAAAGGCAGCAGTTATCTGTTGTTAACCACGTGCAAGGAATATGTTTTGATGCACCTTCAGATTTTGTTCCAAGCACAATTTCTAGACTGTGCATGAGCCGGATGCTATCTGAGCTTTGGAGTCTTTAGCTGTGGGTGAATATACAAAACTTCACATATTTCCAGTGCCTGCAAAACTCTGCTCAAGCATGCAAGAAATGTGGTCAAAGCAAAGTGTGCTGTTTATATACCACCCCATAGCATTCAAAACACTCTCTGGGTGGTTTGCCATGTTTTAATGATGCAGGCTACACATTGCAGTTCCCCTCCCCATCAAGCTGCTGGGTATTCAGTTTCCCAACCTCAGAAGAATGAAAGGTTGAGACAACTTTGAGCCAGCTACCTCAACCTGGGATTGAACTCAGGCCATGAGCAAAAGCTTTGACTGCAGTACTGTAGTTTAACCACAGTGCCGTGAGGCTCCTGTACAGCTCAAGCAATACATTCAGTCCAAAATAGGCACACAAGGTGCACCCATTTGAAAAATAAGGGGTGGAGGAGTTACACCTTTCCCTATAAAAGTAAAACCAGTGAGCCCATGTAACTCAGATGTGAGGATGGGAAAGAAAGGAGGTGAATAAATGCAGGAATATTCATTTTTTATTTGTTTACTTCCCCCAGGCAAACAAACAAACAAGAAGAAATAGTAGTTGGCTGGAGACAAAGGATTCCAACTAGCTTTCTGCATAATATTAACTGTGGGATGTGACTTGAATCCTCATTCCCATACAAGCAGCCAGAGGTGGTCCAGGCAGAGCTGGGAACGTTGGACCCCCTAAACGTCTGCTGCTTCATTGGATCAATTCACAGGGCCATCAGTTAGAAAAGTGACTTGCTTCTTCAGACAAAGTTTTGTCCCACTAACTTCAGGAGGACTTGGCTGCGCACAAAAATATGTGGTTTTTAAATTGTCAGATTTTTTTTATGATGTTCCTCTGCCTGGCTGGTTTAAAGCTGGAAATAATATTTCATATAGTGAACATTTATGGGGAGTTTTCCATGCATAAATGTCAACCAAGTAGAAAGCACAGCACACTGTCAAGCCATTTCTGCTGATTAGCTGCATTTGGAAAGACTTGAGATCACATGTCCTGCCAAATGAAGCTTAGAGAAACTTTTCCAATCTGTCACCAGAGTGGTGCGAGGTAAAACGTCATGAGATGAGAGGCAACCTAAACAGAATAAATAAAGGTCAACACTGCGAACACGGAGAGATTAAATCCTGAGGACATATAGATCTTTAATGATTTTCATCCTCCAAAGGTTTCATGGCTGGTCTTTCTTCAAATGTGTTTTCTTCAGGAAGTGCCAGATGATTATTCAGAAACTTAATATTCTTTGCTCTTCGGAAGGTTTATGCCACATTTCCACATCTGGAGTGCCCATAAAGAGTGTACATTGGGCATAAGAGAGGTAAAGCTTACAAGAGAACTGAAACTTTGGCAAAGATTTTGGCTGTTCATGGAAGGCCACCTCAAAAATCTAGTCTGAAAAAGTTCCCTCCAACAGCAATGAAACCTGTCTTCTCCACACTCTTTTGTCTGGTTGTAAATAAGTTTAAAGGGAAGGTCATTGAAGAAAATGATAGGTGAGCCAGAACCCATCTGCTTTTCCTGAAGTGGATGACTAGAAAGCTGCCTGCCTCCTTATAGCTAGCATCCGGGAATCCATCAGGGCCCCCAAAGGATGATTAATATGATTCTAACAAATCAGACCATTACAGTGGTGCCTCGCTTAACGATTTTAATTGGTTCCAAAAAAATTGTCACTAAGTGAAAACATCGCTAAGCGAAACGCAGTTTCCCATTGAAATGCATTGAAAACCGGATAATCCATTCCAATAGGAACGAATTGCTGTCCTTAAGTGAAAATCGCCATAGGAAACATTGCTAAGCGAAACGCAGTTCCCCAACTGAAATGCATTGAATAGGTTTCAATGCATTTCAATTGGGGAACTGCATTTCCCAATTGAATAGGTTTCAATGCATCTCAGTGGGGGGAAAAAATTCAACAACAAATTAAAAAAGAGTCGGAACAAAGTCAAATTTCGTTAACAAAGGGTTTATTAAGTGCACTTTATGATTTCAAACATTTTAAACAGTAAACTTTAACTTTATAACATTAAAAAAACAGCAAACATGAAGCTGTTTAAACCATCGTTAAGCGAAACAGGGGACCCAAAAATTTAATTGTTGTGCATGGTCCCAACATCGCTAAGCGAAAATCGCCCATAGGGACCATCATTAAATGGAGCGCAAAACGCTCCGAAAAAGTCATCGCTAAGCGAATTCATCGTTAAACAAAGTGCTCGTTAAGCGAGGCACCACTGCATTTTTAAAAACAGATTTAAAAGATGCTTTAAAAGCAGATTGAGGACCCTCTCTAAAAGCCAGTTTAAAAGCAACCCTAGATACCAAAAAAACACCCTTTTAGCTGCCTGTTGGAAGCTCAGCAGCAGTGGTGAAGAAGCTTTCATGTTTGACCCAGATATCTGTAAATCTTCAGTCCGATTTTGACCTTTTGCACTGGCTGAAATCAAGTAGTGGAATTTACAGTAGGCACATTGCCCAGTTGACTGCATTTAACATGATTTCTAGTCATGCCTCCCTCAAGGGATTGTTTATATCATTAGCTGACCTGGATCCCCAAATTTCATTTTAAAAAGAGAATAAAGGGGTATATGTGCATTACACCATTATATTAGTTTCACACCCAATCAATTGTCATGGCTCCATCCTGAGGAATGCTGGGATCTGTAGCTTGGTAAGGCACTTAGAAGGTACCAAGTACCTTGAGAAGAGAGGAATTAAGGATGGGGTTAGATTGTTGGAATGATCACAAACGATAAGGCTAATGATGAAGGTGATCACAGAACAAAGAAGACAATTACTTTTAGAGAGAGAGAATTAAGAAATCAGTCCACACACAGATGTCCACCAGCAGAGCCCCAAGGTGATGCCCTGAGAACCCCCTTTATTAACTAGCAAGCTTACACAGATTGTTGAAAGGATTCAGATAGGACTCTGGTTACCTAATGGCTACAAGGATTGGCTGGAGAGAGTTATGCTCTAACTCTAAATGAAAAGGCAGAATGAGTGAGTCACCCCATCAAACTATAAATCCCATCATTCCTTAGTATAGAGCCATGACAACTGAGAATCACATCCTTCTTATGACAGTACACAGTCCCTTTGTTATGCCCTCCTTCTTTTACCAAGCTAGGAATACTGTTCTGAGAATTACTCAACTCTGGCACAGAAACTGGAATTTAAAAAGAGACAAATATCCTCCCAGTTGTTGCACAGAGATGAGACAGTGAATTTTTTAGACAAGAGTTCCCAGAATATCTGACTGGAGTATTCTGGAAGTCAAAGTCTTAAAAAAAATAACTTTTCCTATCTCTGTTGTAATTTCGTAGGGTAAACAGCTTGAATGGAGATGTCTGCTCATCCTGAAGTCCAGCTTCATTACCTGACATACGTTACAAAGGGAAATTTCATTTGTTTACAACTACAGACAATGTTAAAAATGTGAAATAGAACTCATTAAGCCCCTCACATGTATAATCCTGATGTGAATGTTGGTGAAAGAGCAACATTGAATGCTTTGTGATTTTGGTCCTACAACATTAAAACAGTAATTTTAACTTTCCAGATTTCAGTACTGGAGATCTTCCCACCTTGGGAGACCATTAATAGCTGGTTTATTTCTTCAGCTAAATCCAGCATTCCAGCAGATATTTTATGAAAGTCATAAATGGATACAAAATGGACAAATACCCCTAATATTGAGAGTAATAAATAAGCTTGTCAAGAAGCTTCAGCAGATATCCATTAAAAGAGAGTGCCCTCTGAAGAGAATGTTAGAGTTAAAAGAAAATAAATAAATCTTCACAGTAATAATCATAAAAAAGCAATTGTGTGCTGATGTTTCAATGTTCTCTGGGTATTCAGGTGCTAATAATGGGACTCTGCTAATGCAGGCTTAAGTGATGTTGATCTGCATTTTGATTACATTTCCTTTAATACCAAGGTAGTCCTATTGCCTTCCTCAAAAATCAGATGAAACTGTGAAAGACAAAATCAGCTCTATCTTAGTCAGTCACATGACTCTGAGGATCTCTGTGGAAATATTCCAGTGTCAAAAGTCTGAATATGGTAGGAATACAGCTTGACAGTTCTGATCCCCACAATAGAAGCAGCTAGCTTTTAGGATGTTTTTGGGGTCTGGGTTTTATTAGTTCTTTTGACCTCCCCTGGCCATTCTGCACAGCACACAAAGGCAACTGTGCATTTTTCTCTGAATGTACACAGAATAAAATGAGGAGCTCTCATCAAATGTGCAAAATTAAAACCACACAAACATTTGCGAAGACAAAAGGAATATGAGTAAATGTAGGGTGGTGGTCAGAGTGTTGCACAGGAACATAGGGGATACAGGCTCCAAACCCCAATGAGCCATGACACTCAATGGGTGTCTTCGGCCCATTCCCTCACTGTCAGATTGACCCCCCAAATAGAGTTTTCATGGGAACAAAAATGAGAAGTGCATTGTCTTAGGCTCCATGGAGGAAAAGCAGGATAGAAAAAGAGGTGTGTAAGTTGTGTTTTTGGAGTTCCTACAATTTGTGGTCCAAAAGCACAAATTTGTACCCGGGTACAAACAGAACAAATAATAAATAAATGTGGGCTGGAGCGCTATACAATAGAGGACTGCCAGAAAAGGGAGGCAATGTTGAACTGCTCCCAGAAGCTTGGGCCCCAGGATGGCTCACTGCACCCCCACAAAGGGTTGGGATGCCCCTGTTTTTCTTTTATTTATTATCCCCTCAGTCATTTTTAGCCTTAAAATGGCTTTCTTAGAAATGGAAATGACCAGCAGTGATCCAGTCACTCAGTATACCAGTGATCTTAAGAGATAAAGCAGTACTGTCCTAATAAATACAAAACTTTCTATCCCCCCTTAGCTCAAGTTATTTTCATTATGATTATGAAAAGAACTGTGAATTTTGATCAATATTTCAAAAGTGAACTGAAATCATCTGACATTTTCATTTAGCATACTGGCTGAAATCCTGTTGCTTAGTATAGTAAGTCTCCCCAGAATAGATCCACTGAATCAATCCACTGGGTCAACTCTTCTGTAAGTTCCATTGATTAAAATGGATCTATTCTAGTGTAATTTATTACACTAAAGGATCACAATTCATTGTTGTCTTCCTAATCACAATTAAAAGAACCTGAGCTAAAAGGCAGAGAAATTCAATGTGAGATAAACCTCACCTGCACAGCGATGTGTGTGTGTGTGTGTGTGTGTGTGTGTGTGTGTGTGTTTGTGTGTGTGTGTGTGTGTGTGTGTGTGTGTGTGTGTGTGTCAGTCCCTCCCTCCCTTCTTCTATGAGGCTTTTAAGCATAAAACATAGATACATAGGGTCCAGCTGAAAATGTGCAAGATATTCTCATGCCTTACACATCCATCCCACGGTGTGCTTTACAATTGATTGATTGATTGATTGATTAAAAATATTGTTATCCCACCTTTCTCCTGAAAAAGGAGCTAAGGCAGCTTACATAATTAAAAAGATAATATTTAAAAACTAAAAACAGTAAGTATACAAATATTTTAAAAGAATTAAACAAGTATTACATTTAAAATGGTAAATAAAATCAGTATTTAAAACACATTTAAATCAACAGAGCATGACAATCCATTTAAAAATAGTTGAGATGCAAGCAGACAGATAACTTATGGCGAATAAATAACATGTCATTATATGAACCTTTCCACAGCTCTTAACCACTTTTAGAGAAATAATATTTTAAATTAGCAATTTTAAGGCGAGGTAAAACCAAGTAAGCATGCCTTTTATGATTGTTCCCTACCTTGTTTCTGAATGGTCTTTAAAGCAGCCAAATATAACTAATTTTAAGAACCATTACTGAATCAATTAATCTCATTGATTTTTTTATAACAACTTGCATAATGGTAGAAATTTTAACACAAAACACCTGGTTCCCTCTGTATGTGTCATGTGTCTATGTCCTAATCTGATTGGTTGCATCCTTCAATACACCCACTAAGATGATAGCAAACTGGGCTCTCTCAAGGTTTAATAATTCTATGGGAAGGTTGCTATGTAACTTTTGTCTCACTCTGACTCATGTTTGAATATGGTACAGTTCCATGGGTTTCAACAGAACAATTAAAACACATACTTTACCTTTCTTCAGTCATTAGTCTTTGTGAATAGTGGGCAGTGGCTGTGATTGGTGGGTTAGATGACACAGCAACCAATGGTGGGTAAAGTCAGGAGCAAAACTGGGGTATATTCAGATGAGCATTTATTCTACTGTTTGCTCTGTTGTGGGGACAGGTTAGTTTGCTCTTTCTTGCTCCTCAGAGTGCTCTGAACTCTATCAGGAGCTTCTCTTTTTTTACTTAAGTATTTGCCTAGAACGATCGAAAATACAGGAGCAAATCTACAGTAATATGTTTTGAATTGCACTCTTAAAAATGCTGAGAGCTAGTAAGGCATATTCAAAAATAAAACACAGAAAATGTCCCTTAAAGTATTGAATTTTTTAGGAATTAAGTTATATAAAGTTCATAGCCTCCAAGCATTTTATTTGTTTGTTTGTTTGTTTGTTTATTAGTTAGTTAGTTAGTTAGTTTGTTTGTTTAATTTATAGCTC
Organism: Pogona vitticeps; assembly: GCF_051106095.1. Lineage (NCBI taxonomy): Eukaryota > Metazoa > Chordata > Lepidosauria > Squamata > Agamidae > Pogona > Pogona vitticeps. Next base: position 215,973,020 of record NC_135784.1, on the reverse strand, counting down.
TTATCAGTAACGTTGAATTATAATTTATTGTTTTAATTATTTATTTTTAAATGAAAATAAATTATTTATTTTTCGGCAGAAACACATAATAGTTCTTAAGATTCACTCCTCTGTCAGTTAAAATCTACAGAGGAAAATCCATGATGATTGTTGTTCTTTGATGTCTGTCACTCGAAGCAGTGTGGAGTTGTGATGATTTGATGAATGCCTTGGTTATGATAACTCCACATATTTATAACTGTGATCAATTGTTTTCCTTTCCTTTTTTACTATAAACAATTTCTTTCTACATAGATTATATAATAGTATTTCACACCAGGAAGTTGTAAGGTAATAGAAGATCCCACAGACAATGCACATGCTCTAATTACTGGGCTATGAATTAAAACGTTGGCAAGCACCCATGTTTGGACTACTTCTTACTAGAGATGGGGACGAAAATAAAAACGGATTGTTCTTTTTGACAAATATAGCCTATTTGTCAAATATCCGTTGATCTGTATTCATAAAAATATTCATTTAGATGAATATGGCTGTACGAATATTTCCTTGGTTTTACTCATTGATCCGTTGATCTGTTAATATCCGTATACAGTATTTTGGATACCTTTTGGGGGGTTTGTTTGAGCTTGCTGGTGCCAATTAGAAGGTTGTCAGCAAGTCTAGTTAGACGTTGGTGGTAAGTGACAAGTGAGTCTCCTAGGCCTGTCTCAGTCCCACCCAAAGCCTGGCTTCAGATTACAGAGCTGATCTGTTTCCGACAGCACCGGAACCCCGTGGATTAACCGCTGTTAGCAGCACCGACACTGTTTATTTGCTGGTGCTGTTGGAACCTCAGTTGCTTCCTGGGGGCAAAAACCTTTGCTTTGCAGGCAAATTTGATGTTGCTTAAGAAGACCAGAGTCTGCTCTGCTGCCTTTTGCCTCAGTGCCCCGTTGGGGCCAAAAGGCCTGCTTTCCGGCTGCCAACTACCTCAGTGCCCGATGGGGCAATACTTCCAGTGCCTCCTACAATTCCTGTCTCAAGAGCCTTCCAAATCAGGTCTGTAGAGTGAAGTTGCTGCATCAGGCCATGTTTGTTCCAGCTCCTCCCTGCCTCCCTGCTTGCTTATTCAAAGGGCTACATCCGGGCATCCCATGCCAACACGGTGCTCCAACGTCCACTTAGGCTTCATTCCAAATTCCTGGAAGACTGTTCATTCCAGCTTCCTAGGCTTTTCTACGGTGTGAGTAGATAGGCAGGACCTGGGACAAGACATGCCACGTTGCTGCTGCCAACTACCTCAGTGCCCGATGTGACCAAAAAAAGCTTGCTTTCCTGCTGCTTTTTCCCTCAGTGCCCAATGGGGCCCAAAGAGCCTGTTTTCCTGCTGCCAACCTCCTCAGTGCTTGATGGAGCCAAAAAGCCTGCTGTGCTGCCAAATACCTCCTTGCCTCCAATCCTCCTGTCCTGAGGGCAAACTCTACTTCACTGGCAAATGTAATGTTGCTGAAGTCAAACTGAATGCCTCATGCATACCTCTCAGTGCCAAAGAAGACCTCTTATTCTGGTGGGGCCAAAAATATAACTCCCTCAATGCCATGGGCTTCTGTGTGGTAAACTCTCCTGGGGGGACCCAATTTGTGGGTGAATAATTCAGAGGTCCGATATTCAATCTTCACCAAAGTTGGCAGGCGTGTTGGGGAACAACATAGAAAGCTCCATCGTGATTGTGGATTCTCTTAGTACCTGAGGGGAGCATTCCTGGGGGTGGGTGTCCCTATTTGTGACTATATAACTCAGGTCCATGATCCAATGTTCAACAAGCTTTCAGGAGTTGTAGGGAAAGCGTCTGAGGAAGCCTCTCTGCAAATTTGGTGTCTCTAGGTTGTCAGGGGCCAGTGTTATAGCCATTTAAAATGCAGATGTTTGTATTCTTAGTGGGGGATTTTTGTGGGTGGGGAGCGTTTAAGGATTTTTTATGTGTGTGCATGTGGGTCTGGTCTCTGGGTGTCTGTGTGAATTTCGTTGTATGAGTATACTATGTATATACTTACAATGACAATCAATTTATTATTTGCCATTTTTAAATTGACAGATTGATCCGTTGATTCGTCAAAGAATATTCGTACAGTATATTTGTATTCATTGATCCATTAACCTTGATGAAGAACGGATCAAAATGAATCGCCATTTTTTTATTTGTCCCCATCTCTACTTCATACTATTCTAGTATGTATCTACCTGTCATCTGTGCTAGTTTAGTGCTTGACATAGTGATCCTGAAACTTATATCTCATGGATTTACATTTTCAAAAACAAACAAACAAACAAACAAACAAACAAACAAACAAACAAACGGGATTATAAAATTGGAAAATACCCCTTTTCATTTATTCATCTGTCAAGTGTTTATTCATCTGGAAAACAGTCTGATTATCTCACGGCTTCTTTTCATAAACAGCTGGTCAAGCCACATTTTTAAAAGAACTTTCATTTCAACCCCTTTAGTATTTTTTAACACTTTATAAACACAACATTTCAAATGTTGACATGGTCAAACAAGAATCAACCCTTTAAGGAATAAATGTCAGCTGTGATAGACCATCACAGACTCAAACCAAGGGGTGTTGCAAAGTTTTATAGTGCTTTGAAGTAAATGTTCAAGTGTCATATATTTGACCCTGACAGTGTCACTACCAACGTTCATAACAGCTGTCTTTTGCTTTGCTTTTCTCTTGTTCTTTGTATTGAAGACAGCTGTTTATGTTTTCTAATTTGTGCGAATAGTTTTTTTCCCCTGGAGATTCCATAACAAGTAAACACCAGCACAGACACAGACATAGATTTAATAGAAATATACGCAATACAGCACATGGTTATTGGGGCCTGATGTATGTGTCATTATTTGTACGTGGACTAAACTGAAGGACAGTACACATCCCTAGTCCTTACATATGGGGAATAAACATGGTGGTAGAACTGTCCTTTTAAATGGTTCTCAGCTGAAAGCTGACCCAAATCTTTAGAGAAGGAAGATTAAGGAGATTGTGTAGCCAGAGCAGCTAAAACCAGGTCTCAGCATTAAGGAGGAGCTAAAACAAGCAATGATTTTTATTAATGAAATCTAAAAGCACATACAGTATATCACAGAAGTGAGTACACCCCCTCATATTTCATAAATATTTTGTATATCTTTTCATGTGACAACACTGAAGAAATGACACTTGGCTACAATATAGAGCAGTGAGTATACAGCTTGTGTAACAGTGTAAATGTGCTGTCCCCTCAAAATAACACAACACACAGCCATTAATGTCTAAACCGCCGGCAACAAAAGTAAGTACATCCCTAGGTGACAATGTCCAAACTGGGCACAAAGTGTCAATATTTTGTGTGGCCACCATTATTTTCCAGCACTGCCTTAACTCTCTTGGGCATAGAGTGCACAAGAGCTTCACTGGTTGCCACTGGAGTCCTCTTCCACTCCTCCGTGAGGACATCACAGAGCTGGTGGATGTTAGAGACCTTACGCACCTCCACCTTCCATCTCAGGATGCTCCACAGATGCTCAATAGGGTTTAGGTCTGGAGACATGTTTGGCCAGTCCATCACCTTTATCCTCAGCTTCTTTAGCAAGGCAGTGGTTGTTTTGGAGATGAGTTTGGGGTTGTTATCATGTTGGAATACTACCCAGCAGCCCAGTCTCTGAAGGGAGGGGATCATGCTCTGCTTCAGTATGTCACAGTATATGTTGGCATCCATGGTTCCCTCAATGAAATGTAGCTCCCCAGTGCCAGCAGCACTCATGCAACCCCAGACCATGACACTCCCACCACCATGCTTGACTGTAGGCATGACACAGTCTTTGTACTCCTCACCTAGTTGCCGCCACACACGCTTGACACCATCTGAACCAAATAAGTTCATCTTGGTCTCACCGGACCACAGGACATGGTTCCAGAAATCCATGTCCTTAGTCTGCTTGTCTGCAGCAAACCCCATGCCGGCTTTCTTGTGCATCATCTTTAGAAGAGGCTTCCTTCTGGGACAACAGAAGGAATTTGATGCAGTGTGAGGCACATGGTCTGAGTACTGACAGGCTGAGCCCCCACCTCTACAACCTCTGCAGCAACGCTGGCAGCACTTATACTTCTATTTTCCAAAGCCAACCGCTGGATATGACACTGAGCACGGGCACTCAACTTCTTTGGTCAACCATGGCGAGGCCTGTTTTTTATTGTTGAAGGGACAGTTAAGACAACACCAAGATGCAAAAACATGTTACATGGGTTGCTTTTAATTATTTGTTTTTGCATCTTGGTATCTTCTTAATTGTCCCTTCAACATCTATACATTTTTAAAGCCTTCAAACCAATCATATGTGTATTTTAGTGTACCATATTTATTACTATCATAATATTGCTCTGATAGTATACAATGTTCTCAAAATCCTCTAATAACATACCTAATAAAAGAAATTCTGGTTTCAAATCTATATTATTTTAAGGCAATTTAACCAACCAACTTTGTATTTTATACAAAAAAAAATATAAGAACAAATAAAAATTGTTTAGTCATTTCTATCTCCACATTTTCTGTCATGTCTATATCAATATCATATCTAAGATATGTTAATTAAGTACTATTTGTTTTACCTCTTTCTTATATCTAGCTTCAATTCACCTTAAGAACCACCATGTTATGCCTTTACCCTGATTAGTGATCTCTTATTTCAGTTTAATTCCCTTTCTAATATATATGTCCCCTTACAATTCCAGAAGTTAGGTGTCAACATTGAGGACCACCTTAATTTTTTCCATTTAATTCTTTTCTAAGTAACTCCCTCTCTTGTTTGTCTTTTCCGAATTCTTATTCCTATCTCTCTAAAAATTCTGTCGTCCTTTGTATCATCTGAGAACATTTTGTGCACTTGATCTATCTCCAATAGATCTTCCAGGATATTTTAAATTAATTCTGCTGATTCTCTCCCCTTATCTTTTCTTAGCACATCTAAGATTCTCCTCAGCTCCAGGGTTAGAATTAAATCTCCTAAATTTTATCCTCTGATTTCCTCCAGCCCTTCCTTTGGTTGGCATACATCATTCACCATCCTCACATTCTCTTGTTTGTTATTCCCCATCTCCTGTTGGATATAGTCCTTCCTAGGTTGCTCCTTGAATGATTTTGCCTCTTCATTGTGGGATCTCACTATTTCTAAAATTGCTTCAAGGGTAGTTTTTGTTTCATCCCAAAAAATTTCCTTGTTGTAGCATTATGTCCCAAGACGTCAAGTATTCCAAGTGAAAAATGTCCAGTAGCTTAAACCAATCAGTCCAATTCCATCAATACTTGCTTCCATAGGTCCATTTTAATGGATTGATCATCTTTAGGGTTAATTTTTAATTCAGTCTCAGACATAAATTGACAGCCCAGTTTACTTGATGGCCTGATTTTTTTATAACCCAGTCATGAGAATGATCCATTCCAGTATTGATTCTATTCCAGCCTGTGTCCCAGTCAAGTTCAGAACCCAGGCTACATCCAAATGTTTTTATTGGTCCACATAGGTCCACGTTAGCCAGATATAGATTCCAAGATGAATTTTCTTTGTTAGACTTTCCAGGGTTAATTTGTTTATGTTTTAGTCAGTTCTCAGGACAAAAGAAAAAAGAAAAAGAAAGAAAAAGAAAAAAGAAAAAGAAAAAGAAAAGAAAAGTCAAAACAGATTCCAAGCTTGAATATTCAAGGTCATTGTTCTTGGCTTTTTGCCAGCACTGTAGATAGCCATAACATCAACAGTTTAACTCCCAGCATTTTTTGGCTAATAGTACTTTTAAGAGGAAAATTTCTTAAGTTTCTAATGCCAAAGTAATACTAAACTTCCTTCCTTGAAGTACAATAAGTGTTTAATTAGTGTCCAATGTATTTTCTTTGCATCTCTTTGTGTCTCCTTCCCCCTCTCCAGATCCACTGCTCCTCTATAAGTGGCAGGAATAAGAGACACTTATTTATGTTAAACGGTTTATTCCATCCAGGGAATAGTCATAGAATGGTATAGTTATAATTTTGTATCTCACCAAGTGGTAAAGGTAAAGGTTCCCCTTGACAATTTTTGTCCAGTCGTGTTCGACTCTAGGGGGCGGTGCTCATCCCTGTTTCCAAGCCATAGAGTCAGCGTTTTTGTCCGAAGACAATCTTCCGTGGTCACATGGCCAGTGCGACTTAGACACGGAACGTTGTTACCTTCCCACCGAGGTGGTCCCTATTTATCTACTTAGATTTGCATGCTTTCGAACCGCTAGGTTGGCGGGAGCTGGGACAAGTGACGGATGCTCACTCCGTCACGTGGATTCGATCTTACGACTGCTTGGTCTTCTGACCCTGCAACACAGGCTTCTGCGGTTTAGCCCGCAGCGCCACCACGTCCATCACCAAGTGGTACTGACAGTGTTAATGAGCTGGTTTATCGCTTCACTGTTGCCAGCTGCTGATAACTTGCAAGCAAGCTGTTCAGTTGCTTGTTTCCACCCGCTGATTGATTGGAGATTTTCCCAGATAAAATTGGGGATAACTGCTACAACCCCCCCCCCATGATCAACAGGCTTCTCCCCAAAATCACCACATCTTTGGGGTGGTTTTAACACCCGGGGGGGGGAGCTCAAACAGGTTGCAATTCAGCCCAGGAGATGGAGCTCCATCCCCCTGCTGCTGTCTTGTCTTAGCGTCAAGCCGGAAGTCGGCAAGGCCTGTTCTGAGTGGAACCTGCCCTGTTAAACCACTGTATGGTCTTGGCCACCATGATGCAGCTCAGTTTTAGGGTCATGGCAATCTTCTTATAGCCTAGGCCATCTTTATGTAGAGCAACAATTCGTTTTTTAAGATCATCAGATAGTTCTTTTTCATGAGGTGCCATGTGGAACTTCCAGTGACCAATCTGAGAGAGTGAGAGTGATAACACCTGCTCCCCCTTCACACCTGAGACTTGTGACACTAACGGGTCTCATGACACCAGGGAGGGAAAACGGCTACTTGGGCCCAATTTGGACATTGTCACATAGTGATGTACTCACTTTTGTTGCCAGGGGTTTAGACATTAATGGCTGAGTGTTGCGTTATTTTGAGGGGACAGCACACTTACACTGTTATACAAGCTGTATACTCACTGTTTCACATTGTAGCCAAGTGTCATTTCTTCAGTGTTGTCACATGAAAAGATATATTAAAATATTTATGAAATGTGAGTATATCACTTCTGTGATATACTGTAACTCCAAATTAAATTATTTTCATCCTTTCAGTAATATGTCTGATGCTTCATTCCATCTCTAATGACTGGCACCAAAGTCTTATATTAAAACATTTCACCTGGTTGTTCTTTAGCACTTTACATAGCCAAGGGAACCATTCAACCATTTGCTTACTTATGAATAGCTTCAGAACACTAAAAAATTCTTCTTGACTATAATTTTCTAGGTTTTGAATAGTGGTGATCCGTAGGAGCTTTCATTTACATCAGCTTTACTTCACCATTTGCACCTTTGTTTGGCCGGTGGAGCACAATGCACTACACCATCCTTCAATTTAATCTTGTGGTTTGTTCAGTGTCAGAGTTTTTAAGAGTTATTTTTCTGGACAGTGGGTGCAGAATCCTGCCCCCACAGGCATACCCAAGCTCTGCCCAATTTTTATTTTAAGAAAGTTTTGTGGCTTTAGCATGCTTTTCTGAAAGATACTTGGAGTTCTGTTTTGAGAGCCAGGAGCAACAGAGGTCATGTTGTGAAGTATAAAAGCAGAACATAACTTTAGTTTTCTAAATCTCATGCCAGAGAATCATAATCCTGCTATGTATTGATTGCTTTCCAGAAGACAGCAGAAGGGAGATGATACAAGGAGCACTAGCAGTTCTGTCGATCCTAGCAGTGACCATGCACAAGACATTTATCTCTAAAACTGAGGATGGGGCGTAAGACAAACATGGTCTTTTGATTATACTTCTTTTGGGCAGCAACATCCAGTCAAAGATTAGGTCTTCTTGACATGCTTCATGTGTTTAATTATCTCCATTTGAAATGAGCAGAGCCTGAATATTCATAAAGAAATAGTGGCCAAAATTGTATCACTGTTTTACACTTGTATAAGGACAATCTTGTAAGTCTTGGCAGCAAAAGGCTGCACAGGAACAAAATACTACTTGTGTCCCTGGGCATGCACCCATTGCTACCCAAGCTGACATGGCTGCTCTAAGGACTAGGAATGGAAAGAATACTTGCTAAATTCTTCATTCTCATTCATTAAGGTTGTAGTTGTAGAAGAGACTGTTGTATTAGTCTGTTCAAGCAGTATAGGTAAAAACAAAATTTAAAAAAAGAACAAATCAAAAGACCAAAACATGGTGGTACTGTTATATTTTAATGTGAGCTTTCATAGACAAATCCACTTCCTCATACTTATCTTATCTTACTCTTTTATATATATATATGTATATATATATGGAAATGGATTTGTCCACAAAAGCTCACATTGAAATATAACAGTCTTTAAAGTGCCATCACATTTTTGTCTTTTTTATTTGTTCTTCTATTTTTATTTTGTTTTTACCTGTACTTGATTAAGGTGTCTCATTGCATCTAGAAGAGAGAAAGAGAATGGGAGGGAGAGAAATGGGATGCTATTTTTTTCCTCCTCAGGGTCACTCTAATTTGTACAAACACTATAGATCAAATGTCCTTTGCCTTTGAGAAAGAAAGCACTCCCATCTATTCACTCAACAAGCACAAAGCAACTGGGTGATTATTTTAGATGCTGGCAATCCCTCTACTACTTCTAATCCAATGTTTTCCAACCTTGGGTCCAGAGAAGTTCTTCTGACCTTAAACTCCCAGAAGGTTTCACCTGTAGCTGTGCTGCCTAGGATTTCTGGGAGTTGTAGCCCAAAGACATCTGGGGATGCAAGGTTGGGAACTACTAATCCTTAAAAATACAGTGGTGCCTCGCATAACGAGCACCCCATTTAACGACAAAACCGCTTAGCGACGAAGAATTTGCAATCGAAAAAGCGATCGTGTTGTGATGTTTTAAATAGGAAAAAATTGCTTTGCAATGATCGGTAAGCTGTTTCACTTACCAATTATCGCATAGCGATCTTTTTCCTACAGCTAATCGGAGGTTCCAAATGGCCACCGGAAAACAACATGGCCACCCGCTGTGTTTTGGGATGAATTCCTCGCATACCAGGCAGCGAAAATGGCCACCGTATGGAGGATTTTCGCTTAAAGGTAAGTTTTTTGCCCATAAGAATGCATTGAAGGGGTTTCAATGCATTCCTATGGGCTTTTAAAAATCGCTTAGCGATGTTTTCGGTTAGCGGCTATTTTTGCTGCACCGATTAAAATTGCTAAGTGAGGCACCACTGCACATGCATCAAAGCAGCAGCCTTTGTTATTTTGCCCATGTTGATTTATTTCTGTCAAAGCATTATTTGAAAGGGAAGGAATCACTCTCCTTTTCTTGACAGTGCCACAAAATACATTGCCCTCTTGCAGGATTAATTGAATTGGTTGTAGTTCCACAGTATCCCTACTCAGAACCATTAGCAGGATTTTTTTCATATCCTTATCTCTGACCTAGGGAATAAAAATAGTCAATTTTTCACTCCAAGCAGAAGGTTTTTCACCCATCTATTGAAGGTGTTCTAGTTTAGGATTACCTGTATGAAACAGAGAGTTGGACTAGATGACCCACAAAATCTATGATGGTGACGTTTTCATCAGTTGGAGCCAAACAGAGATTCCTACAATCATGTTATTGTATATAAGCTACATTCCACTGGTGTCAGAACCCTATTCAGGTATCTTGATGGTGAGGATTTGAGGAGATACCTTATTCATGCTCCCTGAACATCTCCACTACCCAGAACTCTGAAACATGAACGTCTGAAAAGGGGCTTGTTAGATGGCAGGAATAGATGCATTAAAGTAACTTATCTTTATGAGTTCCTCTTCAGACTTCCACACTCAATGGGTCAAGGGTCCTCCAGATAGTAAGAACATTTAGGGGAGAAGGCATGAATATTTATTTATTTATTTATTTATTTTATTTCTATCCCGCCTATCTGGTCGTATTAGACCACTCTAGGCGGCTTACAAGAAACAACAACAACAAAATTTTAAAACATTACAATTTAAGAAAGATAGAAATTAAAAAGGTATAGAGAGAAAATCGTCAGGAGTTTTCTGTTGGAAAGGCCCGCTTATACAACAGCGTTTTTAGTTGTTTCTTGAACATGCCCAGCGAGGGAGCCGCGCGAATCTCAGGAGGTACGTTGTTCCAGAGGCGAGGAGCCACCGCCGAGAAGGCCTTATTTCTGGTCTTTTCCTTCCAGGCCTCTCTCAGCGTTAGGCTCCTCAGCCTCACCTCCTGGCTTGCACGAGTGACACAGGTAGATCTTGGTGGGAGAAGGCGTTCCATCAAGTATCGAGGTCCTAAACCGTTTAGGGCTTTGTAAGTAAGCATCAAAACTTTGAAGTCGATGCGGAACCGGATGGGCAGCCAATGCAATGCGGCCAGAGTGGGGGAGATATGTTGGTATCTTCTCACTCCACTGAGTAATCTGGCCGCAGCATTCTGCACCACCTGTAGTTTCCGCAGCAGCCTCAAAGGTAGCCCCACGTAGAGCGCATTACAGTGGTCTAATCTTGAGATTACAAGCGCATGCACCAAAGTGGTGAGAGCCCCAACATCAAGATAGGGTCGCAGCTGGGCTATCTGCCTAAGATGAAAGAAAGCGGTGCGGACCACGGACGCCACCTGGGATTCCATGGTGAGCGCCGGGTCCAGATGGATCCCCAAGCTGCGGACCCCATCCCTGGCGGACAGAGTCACCCCCCCAAAAGTGAGGGAGTTTCCCATATCCCCAAGTGTGGGGGCGCCCACCCTCAGTACCTCCGTCTTGTTCGGGTTCAGCCTCAGCCCGTTCTCCTGCATCCATTCCAGTACGGACTCCAGGCAACGCTGAAGGGACAGAACGGCATCTCCTGCAGTTGGAAAAAAGGAGATGTAGAGCTGCGTGTCATCCGCATATTGGTGGCACAGTGCCCCACACCTCCTGATGACCCCACCCAGCGGCCTCATATAGATGTTGAACAGCATTGGGGAGATGATCGACCCCTGTGGGACCCCACAATTGAGGCTCCACAGGGCCGAGACAGCCTCCCCAAGCTGTACTCTCTGGGGGCGGTCCTCCAAGAAGGAGCGGAGCCAGGCCAATGCGAGGCCACCAATTCCCAACTCGGAGAGCCTCCCCAGGAGGATACCGTGGTCAATGGTATCAAAGGCCGCTGAGATATCGAGGAGGACCAGCAGAGACACTTTGCCCCTGTCGGCCTCCCTCAATAGGTCATCACACAGGGCGACCAATGCTGTTTCTGTTCCATGGCGCGGCCTGAAGCCCGACTGGAATGGATCCAGGGCATCTGTTTCATCCAGGAGCGCCTGAAGCTGATCGGCCACCACCCTCTCGACTACCTTGCTCAAGAAAGAAACATTGGCGACGGGCCTATAATTGCCAATTTCGTCCGCCGCCAAACTAGGTTTCTTTCTGATGGGCCTAATGAGTGTTTCCTTGAGGGCAGAAGGAAATCTGCCCTCAAGGAAAGACCCATTAATTATTACAGTAGCCCATTCTGTTGTTGAAGGCCTGGCTGCCTTGATTAGCCAGGCCGGGCAAGGGTCCAAGGAGGAGGTGGTGGCACGACAGCGATCAAGCATCCTGGCCACAGTGTCGGGCGAGACGGGCTGAAAGGAATCAAAAGTCACCGGACAAGACGGAGCGCTGGACATCTCAGCTCGACTCACTGTATTCAAAAAAGGGGAGAGGTCCCGGCGGATGGCCTCCACTTTAGATTTAAAAAATGCTGCAAATTGGTCCGGTGTAAAACTAGGGGGAGGCCTATCACCCGGGCCAATTCCGGATAGGTCACGTACTATACGGAATAATTCCGCCTGCTGGTTGGATGCCTCACTTATCCGGTTAGTGAGGTAGGTTCGACTGGCAGCCTTTACCTTGGCTTGGTAAAGGTTAGTAGCGACCTTAACAGCTATACGATTAAAAACCATCGGGTCCTTTCTCCATTTGCGCTCTAGCCGTCTCCTGACCCGCTTCGACGTCCGGAGATCCTGGTTAAACCAGGGCGCCGGGCGATCTCTGCGGCGGAGAGGGCGTTTAGGCACGATCGTGTCTACGGCACTAGCCGCGGCGGTGAACCAGCCGTCGACCAGAGCCTCGACAGGAGCGCCAACCAGGTCAGCCGTAACCCCTCTCATATGGGCTAGACCGTATGGGCTGGGCATTGTTCTCAGTTGTTATCACATGACTGATCAAATTGGTGTAACCTGGTTTATCTGAAAACACATCTTGGTATTGTTCTAAAATTTGAAACAACCTTTCCTTCTGATCAACGGTACCTGTTAAAACAAGATTATCAGACCATGTACCTGCATCTTGCAATTCAGACAATATATCAATAGGTTCATTTGCAGCATGAAAATATTCAGCATGACATTGAAAAACCATTGCAGATCTATCTTTGTACAGTTTCAAACTATTAACATGGTAAAGAACAGGTTTCTTATTAGAATCCAACATTTTGACAAGATAATTGACATTTCCCAATTTTTGAACAACAGCAAGTGCTCCTTAGGAATGTTAAAGAAAGCCTCACCATTTGTGAACAAGTCTCTCTAAGGGTGAAGGATGTTGCCTAGTCTTGTTAAGGTTTCCATTCTTTCATGGCTTTTTCGTTCGTTTAGTCGTTTAGTCATGTCCGACTCTTCGTGACCCCATGGACCAGAGCACGCCAGGCCCTCCTATCTTCCACTGCCTCCCGGAGTTCTGTCAATTTCATGTTGGTTGCTTCGCAGACACTGTCTAGCCATCTCATCCTCGGTTGTCCCCTTCTCCTCTTGCCATCACACTTTCCTAACATCAAGGTCTTTTCCAAGGAGTCTTCTCTTCTCATCAGATGGCCAAAGTACTGGAGCCTCATCTTCAGGATCTGTCCTTCCAGTGAACACTCAGGGTTGATTTCCTTCAGAATGGATAGGTTTGATCTCCTTGCAGTCCAGGGGACTCTCAAGAGTCTCCTCCAGCACCACAATTCAAAGGCATCAATTCTTCGGCGGTCTGCTTTCTTTATGGTCCAGCTCTCACATCCATACATCACGACAGGAAAACCATAGCTTTGACTATTCGGACTTTTGTTGGCAAGGTGATGTCTCTGCTTTTTAAGATGCTGTCAAGGTTTGTCATTGCTTTCCTCCCCAGAAGCACGTGTCTTTTAATTTCGTGGCTGCTGTCTCCATCTGCAGTGATCATGGAGCCCAGGAAAATAAAATCTGTCACTGCCTCCATCTCTTCCCCTTCTATTTCCCAGGAAGTGATGGGACCAGTGGCCATTATCTTAGTTTTTTTGATGTTGAGTTTCAGGCCGTTTTTTGCACTCTCCTCTTTCACCCTCATTACAAGGTTCTTTAATTCCTCCTCACTTTCTGCCATCAGAGTGGTATCATCTGCATATCTGAGATTGTTGATATTTCTTCCGGCGATCTTAATTCCAGCTTGGGATTCCTCCAGTCCAGCCTTCCGCATGATGTATTCTGCATATAAGTTGAATAAGCAGGGGGACAATATACAGCCTTGTCGTACTCCTTTCCCAATTTTGAACCAATCAGTTGTTCCATATCCAGTTCTAACTGTGGCTTCCTGTCCCACATATAGGTTTCTCAGGAGATAGATAAGGTGGTCAGGCACTCCCATTTCTTTAAGAACTTGCCATAGTTTGTTGTGGTCCACACAGTCAAAGGCTTTTGCATAGTCAATGAAGCAGAAGTAGATATTTTTCTGGAACTCTCTGGCTTTCTCCATAATCCAGCGCATGTTAGCAATTTGGTCTCGAGTTCCTCTGCCCCTTCGGAATCCAGCTTGTAGCTCTGGGGGTTCTCGGTCCACATACTGCTGAAGCCTACCTTGGAGGATTTTGAGCATAACCTTGCTAGCGTGTGAGATGAGTGCAATTGTGCGGTAGTTGGAGCATTCTTTGGCACTGCCTTTCTTTGGGATTGGATGTAAACTGATCTTTTCCAATCCTCTGGCCACTGTTGAGTTTTCCAAACTTGCTGGCATATAGAATGTAGCACCTTAACAGCATCATCTTTTAAGATTTTAAATAGTTCAACTGGAATGTCATCACCTCCACTGGCCTTATTGTTAGCCAGGCTTTCTAAGGCCCACTTGACTTCACTCTCCAGGATGTCTGGCTCAAGGTCAGCAACTACATTGTCTGGGTTGTCCGGGATATCCAACTCTTTCTGATATAATTCCTCTGTGTATTCTTGCCACCTCTTCTTGACGTCTTCTGCTTCTGTTAGGTCCCTCCCATTTTTGTCCTTTATCATGTTCATCTTTGCATGAAATGTTCCTCTAATATCTCCAGTTTTCCTGAACAGATCTCTGGTTTTTCCTTTTCTGTTATTTTCCTCTATTTCTTTGCATTGTTCGTTTAAGAAGACTCTCTTATCTCTCCTTGCTATTCTTTGGAAGTCTGCATTCAATTTTCTGTAACCTTCCCTATCTCCCTTGCATTTTGTTTCCCTTCTCTTCTCTGCTATTTGTAGAGCCTCGTTGGACAGCCACTTTGCTTTCTTGCATTTCCTTTTCTTTGGGATGCTTTTTGTTGCTGCTTCCTGTACAATGTTACGAGCCTCTATCCAAAGTTCTTCAGGCACTCTGTCCACCAAATCTAGTTCCTTAAATCTGTTCTTTACTTCCACTGTATATTCATAAGGGATTTGGTTTAGATTATACCTGAGGAGCCCAGTGGTTTTTCCTACTCTCTTCAGTTTAAGCTTGAATTTTGCTATAAGAAGCTGATGATCAGAGCCACAATCAGCTCCATAGCTCATAGCTTCTCTGAGTTACTCAAGCCCCTTCGCCATGACAAGGCAGCAATCCATGAAGGGGCTTT
This sequence comes from Pogona vitticeps, assembly GCF_051106095.1. NCBI lineage: Eukaryota > Metazoa > Chordata > Lepidosauria > Squamata > Agamidae > Pogona > Pogona vitticeps. Next base: position 215,958,018 of record NC_135784.1, on the reverse strand, counting down.
CATGGCTAGGTTAGTTCTAATCCCACTTTCATACTGGATTGCCAGCTTCTATTTCATTTTCCTTGCAAAGGATTCTGTATGTACTTTAGTGAGCATTTTCCACAATGTGCAACAAATTTATGCATCTTTCTTATACATATCTGTGGTGGAATGGCCATGTCACTCCTGCCCATCATATGGAGCTCAACGGCAAAAGCCTATGATAGGACAGGAGGGGCGGAGTTAGGGTGACAGAGAGTTAGAGAGAAAGGGGGGAGAGGGAATGCAAGTGAGAGAGTTAGGACTGAATTGAGAGAGTTAAGATAGAGACTGGAAAGTTGGAGTGTTATAGAGACTAGGAAAGAGTTAAAAGGAATAGAGAATAGATCATAGGTTGGAGCACAGGGGTAAATTACCCCAAATTGGGTAAAAGTGAAAATCCTGGGGGTAATGAGCAGACTGCTACCCCCTCCCTGCTTCCCACCCCCACCCTCTGCAACCAAACATCAGATTGTAAGCCACCTCTCCCTGTTACTTCCTTCGTTGCAGCAGGGCACTCCTAAATCCTCCCTTCTTTTAGAGATAAGATCAGAGATAAGCCTCTCTAATTGGTTACAGCTGGGGATTAGCCCCATACAATCAATCAATCCGGGGCTTCTGAATGACTGCTTCCTCTGGAAATGACTGCAAACAAGCAGGAGGAGGGAGAGGATCAAGGAACAAGCAAGGGAAAGGAGGGAAGAGAGAGACCAAGGAATTCATCAAGCTTATTTAAATGTACAAAATGGAGGAGGAAATGGAGGGAGGGAGGAAATGGAGGGAGGGTGGATGTGTGGGTGTGTGTGTGGGTGTGGGTGGGTGTGTGTGTGTGTGAGAGAGAGAGAGAGAGAGAGACTGACTCAAAACTGGAAATGAACAGGCAAGCAAAAGAAAAAATTTGAATTAAGGTGGGGGGAAAGGGTGGCTTTTCAAGGTGCTGTTTAGGTTTATCATTGCTTTCCTTCTAAGAAGCAGGCATCTTTGAGTCTCATGGGTGCTGTCACCCTCTGCAGTGATCATGGAGCCCAAGGAAGTAAAATCTGTCACTGCCTTCATATCTTCCCCTTCTATTTGCCAGGAGGTGATGGGACCAGTGGCCATGATCTTAGTTTTTTGATGTTGAGTTTCAGACCATTTTTTGCACTCTCCTCTTTCACCCTCATTAAGAGGTTCTTTAAGTCTTCCTCACGTTCTGCCATGCTTTTGCGTAGTCAATGAAGCAGAAGTAGATGTTTTTCTGGAACTCTCTGGCTTTCTCCATAATCCAGCACATGTTAGCAATTTGGTTTCTAGTTCCTCTGCCCCTTTGAAATCCAGCTTGTACTTGTGGAAGTTCTTGGTCCACATACTGCTGAAGCCTGCCTTGTAGGATTTTGAGCATAACCTTGCTAGCATGTGAAATGAGTGCAATTGTATGGTAGTTGGAGCATTTTTTGGCACTTCCCTTCTTTGGGATTGGGATGTAGACTGATCTTTTCCAGTCCTCTGGCCACTGTTGAGTTTTCCACTGATGATGATAAAGAAAGCACACTGTGTGATGAGATGGGATTTTGAGTTAAAATCTTTTGAGGCATATGGGTTTTGTAATTAAGAAATGAGCCAGAGAGGTTCCATCTTGATTCTTTGTATAAAGTATCTTTGCTATGCTGACAAGTTGTTTTCTAGGCGAGCAGAGAGAATGTTATTCTGAGAGCCTGAGAAGGGACTCGGTGTGATTAGATAGATGGGAATTGTTGTGACTCTTTGATAAACCACCGTAACCCAAATAACATCTGGTGCGTATGAGAAAGAAGTCATGTGATGCAACAGGACTGTTTGCCTAGTAACGAACTCTGATTGGATGACATCGTGGGAAGGTGCGATGAGCCCTTGCCAGTTACTCTTGAAAAAGGAACTTTTTGCCTATGGACATTGTCTTTCAAGACCGATCCTTCAGTCATTCGTGACACATGGACTAACCTTTACTATACTGGATTATCCTTGGACTTATGGGTTTTTCTTAAGGACTATGCATGGACTAATTTCTATGGACTGTTCTATGGAATATTCTTCATGGACTTCTTTTCTTGGAATACTCCATATGGACTATGCTCTTGTAATTTTGTAAGGACTATGATAATTTACTGGATTTGACTTTTCTAAGGACTATGGGACATATAATGGATTTTTACTTTTGTTTAGGGATTTTTGTTCTACAGGATCACTGAGGACTATAGCCTTTTTATAACCTACTTGGATTATTTTGTTTTGACTAATGATTTCCTGGACTGGAACTGTTTTTATTCTTTTAATGGCCTTTTGTGTTTTTGTAAGGTTTTTGAAGTCTTTTCTATTTTTCATGTTTTCTTTGCCTCACTACATCTTTGTAACTAAACAGCACAATGCTAGTTTATTTGTTTTGGTTTAATTTGGCTTTGATACTTAGTAACATGCTTATTCTTTAATAAAATAAAGATTACAAAACTCAATTGGTTTTCTGAACAGTACACTTGCCATAGGGTCATCTGAGAGTGCTGCCTCGGCCTAGCTTACTTAGAGTCCTGTCAGTGGTGCAAGTTAAGTCTAAGGACCACATAGCCCACTTGACCTTTTCACAATAATATCTGAGAGTACAAGGGTGTTCTTATGTGGGCAGACCTGTGAGAAGGAGTGTTGTATCATGGCTAGCTGAATTTGGACTCATTCAGCCCATTTTAGCATGTGCAAACTCCTGATTGCTCTCTGTCCAGGCTTCCACGTGTTTTTGGACCCGTGTTTGCTCACACACTGGTCCTTTGATATTGGTCTGTGGCACCAGGGTGGGTGACATGGCCTTTAGCCTGGTTTGTTCCTTTTTGCACACCACACATAGAATGATTAAAGTGGTAGGGAAAGCCCCTTCCCCTCCTGTGTTGGCTGTCTCTAGCAAGCATGTCATTGCTAGCACCACTCTGGCAGCCACTGATGATGATTAAATCCTCTGCAAGCTAGCAAAAATTTAATGCAACTTGCTAGTCATGTTGGACACCTTACTACTCCCTATACCACACCATGGCTGGAGTGCAATGTGTTCCAGCAAAAATAGTGCACATATTTATCAAATATGGTGCATCCTGCTAGTTCGGTACACAGCCTGTGTAGATTCAATAATATTTTTAATTCAAATAATGTATGATTTCCTTCCTTTCGAATCAAGGGGGTAATGTCGGCATATATAATTTTTTTGGGGGGGGGGTAAAAGGTAAAAAAGTTCCCTGACCCCTGGAATAGATATATAGTCAAAGAATATTGCTAAAGTGGTTATTGTGAATAAAAGTACATACAAGCAAATGTATAATCAAATTCTGTTTAATGAATGATCCTCAACAACTGTGATTTACATCTGTGATTTACTTACCAACTAAATGATCAATAAAACCTGTTGTATTGGCAGCATGTGTCTGAGATATATTTGGTATACTGTGGACTAGGTCCACTGGCGGCAGCGTAAAAAGAGGAAACGCATCCAGAGGGTGGACCAGTGTTTGGGGAGAACAAACAAGGGACACTGGGGGAATGTTACAGTATCTCTTCATTTTTTGCAAACAGATATCAATCAACTGAAGCATGTTTCTGTGTATTTGTTGAAAGATACACATTTTTCCATGCACGGTTTGTTTTCAAATATAGTTCCCCCATCAGACAGTATTTTAAATGCAAAAATGCATAGAAATGCCAACAGCAAATTCCATTCATGGCTGCATTTGGTCCTAGGAGACAGGCAAACCAGTAGTCTTATATTAAAATGTGAATTAAATAAATTTCTCAGCCATCTTTAAGCTTTCTGTGCCCTTAATGGGTGAGTTACATTACAGTTGCTCTGTTTACGAACAGTGATATGTCTCCAATGACCAAACGGATGCTACATGTAAGAGCAAACACTGGCACAAAATCTGCAAGGCAACATTTTCTCCAGCTGCTCCATGCAACTGAGAATGATGGAAAATATGGACAGTTTATTTTCTAACAAGCCACAATTGCTTTTCAAAACCTGAACAGCAGCATGTTTCATCAATAGTTTATTTGCAAAAATGCAATAGGCAGCAGGAATGTAGGAACATCTGAACTCAGATCTTTATTCTTTTTAGGGTTATTGATTAGCCTAATGATGCTTCTATTGAACTCCTTTCAGAAATGCATTTCCCATAAAAAAAAGTCACTGTTTTCATTTTCCTTTATTGGAAACCACATGAAATGTGAGTGTAATAAAGAAAAATTCTAAAGGAGTGAGCAACTTCTGGGAGCATAGATAGGGCTGTTCTGAACAAAGTGTATTGAAACACAAGATTATGTGCATGCAGAGACTCTGAAACTGACACAATATATAAAATAATCTAGTTCAAAAATTAGAATTAAAATGAATATTAGCAGTCCCTTGAGTGGTGTGTTTTGTATAACAGCAACAACAAAAAGAGGTCTTATGGTATCTTAACACAAACCTTTATCAATTACAATCCACTGTCTTAAACTGTGATGCCCCTGGGGCACTCCATGGATAGGTGAAAGTCCTATCACCTTGGTGAAATGAACATAGAGGTGACACAGGGAAGGTACACTCTACCAATTCTTCATTAGGCCACACCCAGTCCTCTTTCCTCTTTGTCCCCTTACTAAGGGACCCAAAAATACCTGGCCTATCTGTGTCTGCTCTCAGTCCAATCTTCAGTTCTCCCCTTGCTGGGGCTGACAGCTCTTTCGGGATTATGTGAATGATTCATCTGTCTTCCCACTCTGGTGCCGCTGGGTACCAGTAGAGAGCAGCCAGTCACACTCTCCTAAGGTAGTAGAAGGTGTTGTAGTGGGCTCAAACTGATTAGCCTCACTGACTCAGGGCCTGTCCACACTGGGAAATTTGGAGTAGTCTGAGCCATTCTTAAAATGTTCTTAAGTGGGATCTGTTTTGACTCTCACTTGACTGATCCTCCCATCCAGGCGGGAGACCATGCTACAGGTCCTCTTCTCCCATGCTACAGGCTCAAAGCAAGGTTTACCTGCTTCGTTTCGTTTCGTTTAGTTGTTTAGTCGTGCCCGACTCTTCGTGACCCCATGGACCAGAGCACGCCAGGCCCTTCTATCTTCCACTGCCTCCCGGAGTTGTGTCAGATTCATGTTGGTTGCCTCGATGACACTGTCCAACCATCTCGTCCTCGGTTGTCCCCTTCTCCTCTTGCCTTCACATTTTCCCAACATCAAGGTCTTTTCCAGGGAGTCCTCTCTTCTCATGAGATGGCCAAAGTATTGGAGCCTCAGCTTCAGGATCTGTCCTTCCAGTGAGCACTCGGGGTTGATTTCTTTTAGAATTGATAGGTTTGTTCTCTTTGCAGTCCAGGGGACTCTCAAGAGTCTCCTCCAGCACCACAATTCAAAGGCATCAGTTCTACGGCGGTCAGCTTTCTTTATGGTCCAGCTCTCATTTCCATACATCACTACAGGGAAAACCATAGCTTTGACTATTCGGACTTTTGTTGGCAAGGTGATATCTCTGCTTTTTAAGATGCTGTCAAGGTTTTTCATCGCTTTCCTCCCAAGAAGCAGGCGTCTTTTAATTTCGTGGCTGCTGTCTCCATCTGCAGTGATTATGGAGCCCAAGAAAGTAAAATCTGTCACTGCCTCCATATCTTCCCCTTCTATTTCCCAGGAGGTGATGGGGCCAGTGGTCTTGATCTTAGTTTTTTTGATGTTGAGTTTCAGACCGTTTTTTGCACTCTCCTCTTTCACCCTCATTACAAGGTTCTTTAATTCCTCCTCACTTTCTGCCATCAGAGTGGTATCATCTGCATATCGGAGGTTGTTGATATTTCTTCCGGCGATCTTATCATGTCTATTACCTGCTTCACTCGTGAATAATGAGGCAGCAGCAGCAACAGTGGCCAAGAAGAGCTCTGTGCAAGGGGGAAATGTGGAGTGAAGGTTGGGGAGACAAAAGGGAAGTTACCCCTCCCTTTTCCCCTCAGCTGGGGTTGTGCTAGGGCTCCGCTTCCTTGAAGGGGTGGAGTCCATGGAGTCAGTATAGCCCTCTTCCCTGCCTTTACTGTCAGCCATCATTCAGGGGGCTGAGCTCACTTTCCTTTTATTTTTTGTTAAATAAAGTGGTATATCAAAATGGCAATGCATCCATGTAGCATGGTACTAGAATTTTGCTTTGTGTATTAAGACTTTTTATTTTAAAAAAAAGGAAAATAGAGGATGGGTTTCTCTGACCTCCCTTTCAATGCCTAATGATCTATATGTCAGTGTAAACAGACCCTCAGTTACACAAATTCACGTTGCTGTGTTATGCAACGTACTCCACAAGTAACTGAAAAACTGTAATATTCCTGCAAGTGCAATATGTTTGAAATTTTGCCACTATGGACCAAGGACCAAGATAGGTCCCTTCTCTGCCTGTACAGTACAGAGTAAATCCAACAGTGTCTTTCTCCCTATGGAACTGACACCTTTTGTAAAACAAATTCTCCATATACCTGACCCGCCTAGGTAAAGGTAAAGGTTCCCCTTGACAACTTGTCCAGTTGTGTCCAACTCTAGGGTGCGGTGCTCTCCTCCGTTTCCAGCCCATAGAGCTAGCGTTTGTCCAAAGACAATCTTCCGTGGTCACGTGGTCAGCACAACTAGACCTGACCCACCTACCCATCCCAAAATTTGCCTTAGAAGACTGAAGGAATCTGTGGGGGTGTGTGCATAAAGAGTAGATGAAAGGAAATCTTGGTGCAAAAGAGGAAGACTGCATTAATTAAGTTGAATGTTGCCGATGGAGCGGGCCAGCTAGCCAGCTGCTCACCCACTGATACATTTCGGCAGTATCAGTAGGGATCAAGGAAGATCGGACTGGAATAGATCAGATGAATAGCGCATGAGCAGTAAAGAAAACCCCCATCTCTATGCAAATGTGAGAAACCTATAGCAGTGTGTTATAACGCAGAGTGCTTGTTCATACACTTCCAGGAAGCATATAGTTCCTTCCTCCAATATCCCATGATCAGCACTTCTTTCATTTCCATTTTCCCCCTTTTCAATGACCAGCATCCTCATGATAAACAATGAATCCAGTCCTCTGCATGCAAGCTATGTATGTTTACTCTAGACTATTTTTGACCCCCTTTTACATGGCAAATATGTAAACTCTGAGCAAAGCTTGAAAAGAACTATTTACAACTAAATTAGTTTCCTGTAACTACTCTTTAGCTAACAAATAATGTAATTGGTAGTTACTATTTAGGTGTTAATGTCTTAACACCTAGTTACTTTCAAATTCTACATTTAAAGGGTATTTTAGAAGCAGCAAAGGAAGTCAGTGTGTGTGTATGTGTATGTATCTTTTTATAAATATCTCCAATGTGCAATGTCAGAATTGACTACTAGAGGGAACCAGAGAGCATTTCCCTCTATTTTGTTGGCCTGTTGGTAACTGCAATGCAATGCTCTTGTAAGGAGCAATACAATGAATTACTTGTGTGATAGGAGTAATAGCAACTCTGTTTCTGAGAAATAATGAATAATTTTATTTATTTATTTATTTATTTATTTATTTATTTATTTATTTATTTATTTATTTATTTATTTATTTATTTATTTAAATTTATATGCCGCCCACTCTACCCAAAGGTCTCTGGGCGGCTTACAACAATTAAAATTCAATACAATAAAATATAAAATGATTAAAATACAATTAAAATACAATTAAAATTGCTATCATAAAGACCCACAGTTAATGTTATTTCAATTAAAAGCCTTCTGGAACAAGAAGGTTTTGACCTGGCGCCGAAATATCATGAGCGTCGGCGCCAGACGAATTTCAGTCGGGAGGGCGTTCCATAGTCTGGAGGCAGCTGCCGAGAAGGCCCTTTGTCTACAAGCCATCCCTCTTACCTCCTTGAGGGATGGCTCTTTCAAAAGGGCCCCCTGGCTAGATCTTAACAGCCGGGTAGGCTCATATGGAAGGAGGTGGTCCTTCAAGTATCCAAGGCCCAAGCCATTTAGGGCTTTATGTGTCAAAACAAGCACTTTGAATTGGGCCCAGACACCATATGGTAACCAATGTAAATTATACAGAATTGGCTTGATGTGCTCTCTAGCGGCCCCACCACTCACCAGCCGCGCAGCTCAATGCTGGACCAGTTGCAATCGCCGGACCGTCTTCAAAGGCAGCCCCATGTAGAGTGCATTGCAATAATCTATATGAGATGTTACCAGTGCGTGTGTAAATGCCATGGGGCAGAGCAACTGTCCCCCAGCACCACCCTCTGGACACGGTCAGCTAGGATGGAGCGGAACCACCATAAAACAGTGCCCCCAACTCCTAACCCAGCCAGCCTATCCAGAAGGACACCATGGTCGATGGTGTCGAAAGCCGCTGAGAGGTCCAGGAGTATCAACAGGGTCACACTCCCCCTGTCTCTCTCCCGGCAAAGGTCATCATACAGGGCGACCAAGGCAGTCTCCGTACCAAAACCCGGCCTGAAACCTGATTGAAATGGATCCAGAAAATCCGTTTCATCCAGCAGCGCCTGGAGTTGCCCGGCCACAACCCGCTCCAACACCTTGCCCAAATAAGGGAGGTTCGCCACTGGTTGGTAGTTAACCACCAGCCTTGGGTCCAGGTTAGGCTTTTTAAGGAGTGGTCGAATTACCGCCTCTTTCAAGGTGGTAGGGACCACTTCCTCTCTCAAATAGGCATTCACAGCCTCCTGGACCCAAGTGCGAACCCCCCTGGCAGATCTTCCAATTAGCCAAGATGAGCAAGGGTTGAGTGGAGTGGTGGTAGAACGGACAGATCCAAGCACCCTGTCCACATCCTTGGGTCTCAACAATTGAAACTCATCCATTAAAGTTTGACCTAAGCATGGCACACTGGACACATCTTCCGATTTTGCAGTAATGGTGGAGTCCAGCCCACTGCGAATCTGAGCGATTTTTTCCTCAAAATGAATAGCAAACTCATCACAGCGAGCTGATGAGCAGTCCGGGACCTCCACCGGATTTCCCGGTTGAAGAAGATCCCGGACCATCCGAAACAGCTCTGCTGGACAACATTCTGAGGAAGCAATGTGGCTGGAGAAATATTGCCATTTCGCCAGCCGTATTGCCACGAAATAGGCCCGATAATGGGCTCTAAGTCGTGTTCGATCGGATTCCCAGCAGGACTTCCTCCACCTGTGCTCCAGCCATCTCCCCTCTCGCTTCATCGCCCGCAGTTCAGAAGTATACCAAGGAGCTGTCTGGGCTCGGCGAGCAGGGAGAGCGTGCTTAGGCGCAATTGTGTCAACCGCCCGGGTCATCTCCCTATTCCATAGGGTGACCTGAGTTTTGACAGGAGCGCCGACCATATCAGACGGATAATCCCCCAGAGCATTCAGGAAACCATCCGGATCCATTAGTCTCCAGGGGGTGGATCATCTTAATCGATCCCCCACCCTTGCAGAGGGAAGAAGAAGCTAATAGACTGAACTTGACCAGGAAGTGGTCTGACCATGACAATGGGGTCACGACCAGCCCCTCCACATCCAAACCACCACCTTCCAGTCCCGTTGTGAAAACCAGGTCCAAGGTGTGGCCCTTCTCATGTGTCGGGCCGATGACACATTGTGACAGCCCCATGGTTGTCATGGTGGCCATGAAGTCCTGAGTCGCCCCAGTCAAGGCAGCCTCAGCATGGATGTTGAGGTCTCCCAGCACCAACAGCCTGGGAGTCCTCAACACAAGGTCCGAGACTGCCTCCGTCAGCTCAGGTAGGGAGACTGTTGGTACGCAGCAGGGTGGGCGGTACACCAACAGAATCCCTAATCTGTCTCGTGAGCCCAACACACAATACAGGCCCTCAAGACCTCCTCTCAAAGGGATAGGAAGCCTGGTCAAGGAGATAGAACTCCTATAGACTATAGCAACCCCCCCTCCCCAACCCTCCGAGCGACACTGGTGCTGGACTGAGTACCCAGGAGGACACAGCTGGGAGAGGGGGACACCACCTTCCTCTCCCACCCAGGTCTCAGTAATGCACGCCAGGTCAGCACCCTCATCCAGAATTACATCATGGATGAGGGCAGTCTTATTTTGTACTGACCTGGCATTCATCAACAGCACCGTGTGGCTCAAGAGTTTGCTGATATGGTTGCCTGATACCATCTGGTTGGAGGTAGGACTAGAAGAGGGGATAGATGTAAGATATCTAACCTCTCTTCTCCTACGCAAGCATGTTCTACCCCCACCACCATTCCTTCCCCTACCCAGCACCACCTCAATGGCTGCCCCCTCCAATGCCCTCCTCCCTTCCTGTTCCATCAGGTCCACTGTGGGTCTCTATGCAACCCAATGGCAATTAATAGTAATAACAGTTAAAAACAAACAAACAAAAACAAACCCACACACCCTTCTAATGCCCCTTCTCCCCTCCAGCCAGGTGGCTGGTGTTGCAGAAGGGGTGGGGTAGCCCAAAGCAGCAGCAGCAGCAGGGTCCCAGTCCTGAAGGCCAGGGGAGTGCAGGTCAGAAATACTCCCAGACACTGTCTCTCACCCAGTGCCTGGGGATGGCAGATGTCACAGGCGACTCCCCCAATGGCAGGAACGCTGCTCTAGCAGGGCCCTGGCACTTGCTTCTGGCTTTTGCAGCCTCCCTTCCCTCCAGCCAGGTGGCTGGTGTTGCAGAAGGGGTGGGGTAGCCCAAAGCAGCAGCAGCAGCAGGGTCCCAGTCCTGAAGGCCAGGGGAGTGCAGGTCAGAAATACTCCCAGACACCCAGTGCCTGGGGACGGCAGATGTCCTTTTAAAATGTGACATTCTGAACTCTGGATATGAGTCAGAAAATTGCCAATTCAACTGACACTTCACCTTGATATTGGTGAAAATTGCTGTGTTCAAGCCACTGTGACCTTGTTAGCATTAAAAGCAGAAGAATTAGTTAACTTGTGCCCAAACCAGCAATGGACAAGTATGTTTCCCGCTCTCATGGCCACTTTCCCTCAGAAATAACTTCATTAGGGATATGTACTAGCAGTAGCCACTGCCCAAATCACATCTCAGCCTCTTTCTCTTCCTACAGATTATCAGTCCCCACATTGTTTCTCCCTTTTTTTCTCTTATGAATCTGAAGTGTGAGTCTGAGTGTGTGTGTATGTGTGTGTGTGTGAGAGAGAGACAGAGACAGAGAGACAGAGAGGTGGTGGTTTTAATCATTAGAACAAACAAAGACTCTGCACCAAGGTATGTGGCGCATTGACTTACGACCATAATCCATTCCAGAAGATGGACATAACTTGAAATGGTCGCAAGCCAAAGCATCATTTCCCATTGAAATGCACTGGAATGCAATTAATCCATTCCAGCAAAAAATAAAATAAAACAACCAAAAAATAAAAAATAAAGCACACAGCAAGCCTGGTTGGAAGGCGCTGGGGCTTTAAAAAAAAAACAGACCCAAAATAAACAGTAAAGCATGCCCCAAAAGCACTGGGACTGCAACAACAACAACAACCAAAAATAACAAAGGAGCAAGCCCCGTCGGAAGGCGCTGGGGCTGCAAAAAAAATCACCAAAAGAACAACACAACACAGCACAGAAACATACCCCCCCAGCTCAAAACCACACCATAAAACCCACCCAGAACAGTTCTAAAAAGCAGAAAACAGCACCTTACCTTACCAGGCAGCCTCCTCCAATCGCACACTCTCTAACTGCTGGGATGAAAGAGCTACAAAGAAACAGCCTCATTGCCACCTACATACAGTTAGCTATTTGAATTCCTCACCTTTTCCCCCTGCCTTTTTCTGTTCGTAACTGGAAGCTCTGGCCGCAAATTGAAGCAAAATTTTGCGGCCGGAGCTGGTCATAACTCGAAATGGTCATAAGTTGGTATGGTTGTAAGTCGAAGCACCGCTGTACATAATTGCTTGCTTTCTAGAGGGTAAGCAACCCTAACATCAATGCTGAATATGTGGAGAGCAAATGAGGCATCAGGATAAAGCTAAACTAGCTCATATGGCAACTCTCATGGAGTGGACAAACTCCAGATTAGGCTGTCTGCTACTCATAACACCTAATAAAGCAGAATTATTTGCAGAAGTTTTGGCTGCAGAGCCAAATGCCAAAGTGTCTAGGTTGCTCTGCATGGCAGAGATTTCTATTTCTAATGTAGAAATGACCCCGGAAATATTTCTGAGAGGTGGATCTAACATGCGACTTTTACTTTGTAACTGGCATTCAAAGGTACAAACTGCCACGTAAAAGTAAGACAGAGGTGGAGAAACGACAGCAGCTGATTTCGTACCAGTGGTATAAGTATATTGCCATCTATGGGCATAGGTTTCAAAAGGGTTGGTTCAGACACGTATTCGTTTTCTCACTAATTACTGCATCTGGTGACTCAGCAGGTTATGTGCACTGGTGCTCTTATTATGTTTGACACTGAGGGAAGGATCCAGACAAACCTTCTCATGCATTTAGAGGATGCAAAGGTGACTGCAAGGCCACTTTGCCTACTCCTGCCTTCCTCTACCACACAATCATTAAACACATTTCTCCCCTCCCTTTGGTGTGTGAGAGGTGTTCATCTGAACAGCCCTACGATATTAGGAAACAAGGAAGTTCTGTCCATGTTCTCCAGATTTTGATGGTCTTCTTCACTCATGGATCTTTATAATTCAAATGACAACAGGAGAACCTCTCTCTCTCTCTCTCTCTCTCTCTCTCTCTCTCTCTCTCTCTCTCTCTCTCTGTCTCTCTCTGTGTGTGTGTCTGTGTCTGTGTCTCTCTCTCTCTCTCTCTCTCTCTCTCTCTCTGTGTGTGTGTGTGTGTGTGTGTGTGTGAGAGAGAGAGAGAGAGAGAGAGAGAGAGAGAGAATGTGCAAACCAGAACCTGAGGTATGTTCCAGATGACGAATTCTCAGTTATTTTCTTTGCCTTTTATGTGATAGAATAATTGCTTCATTCACAATCTATCCTTTACTGATTCATAAATAGTTCCAACATTTGTGACTTTAAAGCTTTTCTGTATTCCAATATTTGCAGAAGTTGTAATATAGCACATGAGTAGTCTATGGATAATCCATGGATGTTTAAATATTGAGACAATGGATTTATGCAGAAAAGTCTTATTCTGATCAATTGGAAGTTTAACTGGTGGAGGAGTGGAGATGTTAATCATTTTGAAATGAAGGATTTCTCTGTACTGGTATCATTGCCTTAAACACTATGAAAATCCTGCTTCAATTAAGATGTTTTAAGATGAGTTCTCAAAAAAAAAACATGCCTTTCTCTGTTAACTACCTGAGAATGTTCTTTTGCTAATAGCTTGAAATGATTATCTATATTGGAACACAGTGCTATAAGTAATTGATATATGAGTGGACTGAACTGAAGTGCAACCCGGCAAAAGTTTACCAGTTGTAAGGTGTTTGGAATAGACTGACGTTTCTTGTGCCAGTACAACTACCATTGTGGCAGCAGATTTGAGAGATCTGCTAGCAGAACTTCTGTGCTTACAAAGATCAGCCATCAGAAGGCTGAAAAGGGGGGCATAGAGAGGAAAGAATAGGGTGGAATCTGAATTACCCCAGATCCAATTCACTCTTGGCACTCAGTCCCAGCCACTATGCTGTCAGAAGTCAAGGGTAGTCCTAAGTAATTTCCAGTATCTGTCGATCAGGAGGAGTTTGAAATTAGCCCACCCTCAGCTAGCCTAGTGCCAAACTCAGCTGGAATTTAGCCATCTTGGCTAGTTGGAACTGGGCCCAGTGTGTGCCTGTTGTAGTGGATTTGGAATGGGCAGAAATCCTTTGTCTTCAGGCAAGCCTTCCCTTAATTTTCCCTCCTTAATGGCTGGTTGCCTCAGTAGATTTTTAAATGATTTGGTTTGCCTTACTGCTTTGAATGTGCTTTTGGTGTTGCTTTTGTTTCCCATTTTTAGCGTGGTATTTGTTTAGTCCCTTTTAATGTTTGTATATTTATTGGTTTCAGTTTTAAATTTTGACTTCTAATGATGTAAGCTACCATGGGTATACATTTCTCACAATGACAAGAAGTGGGCGCCCCATTTCAAATGCTTAAAGTTGAATGCCTTGAACACTGGGTCTGATTAGCATTGCAGATGACATCAGATTTAAGTCAAGAGTATGCAGAGGATATAAGAGTTCCACAGAGAGCTACTATGGCTTACTGCATAAGGTAAGCAAAGTGAGCCATTAGTGCACATTCACTAGGGATTCCATTTTAATGATTGTGTTTAATTCAGTGATGATAATCCAGGAGGATTGATGGGATCCCTTTAAAGACAAAATAAAAGAAGACCCTGGAAGAATTTTTAGAGTAATTCCTTATTTGTTAGCTGAAATCTTGTTGCTTTATGTAGTAAGTTGGACTAGAGTAGGGCCATTAAATCAGTGGGGATTTGGTGAATCAACTTCTCCATTTGTTCCATTGATTCAAGTGGTCCTACTTTAGTTGCAACTAACTGCACTAAAGTAAGTTGTAACTAGAGCAGGCCTATTTAAATTAATGGAACTTACAGAGGAGTTCACTCCCCAACTCCCCACTGATTCACGGGGCCTACTTTAGTGCCTCTTACTACACTGACAGACCCTGCATGGGGTGCTGTGTATGATCTTACAAACAAACCTAAAGACAGCCTTTAAAGCAAATCACAGAATACTATACTTTGTTTAGAACTCACAGATGTTTTTATGGTTTCTTCACAACTGACATTATCCCAATAAAGAGTTAATACCAGAATGAAATCAATTGTTGACAAGCATTTCAAAATTCATCTGGGTATCTCTATATGAGTTTTTTCTTTATTGCAATAATTCCAGGCAATTCCAAACTTCTTGATTCTCTAAGCTTTATTTCTCTACATTGCTTCCGTGTTTTATAAGCATGACATGAATTCCGAAAGTATTAAAAACATGTAACTTTTGAGACTGTCACAGGCATGTTATTTCATCTTGCAAAACCCATCCTTACCGATGTAGAAAACTGTGGGCTCATCATGAAAAATATAAGAACACTGAACTTAAGCTGTAAGCACGTACGTACGTCATATTATAATCATGTTCTGAAATTGTAGGAGCATACATTTTAAAATGCTGAACTTTATAGCCTATAAAGGCAGAGAAAACATCTCTAGAATACATCATTTAAAAATAAAAAGCATCATAAAAAGCCAGCTGCTAAAGAGCACTTTCCTAGAGGGACCTGCTTTGGGGAACGATAACTTGGACATCCCAAATGCAATCTTTGCTGAACTTGGATGGGGTGGGAAGAATAGTCAACTGAAGACTCACTGTGAGTTTGGCATCTCTAGCTCATGCAGGGCTATTCTGCCACTCCCAGAAGTCCCAGATTGCACAAACCACAAAACAGTTTGTTTCATCAGAAGGTTCAGGGTACTTGAATAGCAATGAACCATCATGAACTACCATTTCCCGGTTCGTGCCCAGCGCTATACATATAATAACTATTTCATGTCAATTTGTTGGCCTGGGTGGAAGGCAAAGAATTCATGAACCTGTCCCACCCCTCTTCTTTATTATGGTACTATTGGTACCATCCTGGAAATGGCAGTGATCACCCAGCACCTGATGCCTGAGGCAGTGGCCTCACTCTGCCTAATGATAGAATCAGTTGTGAGAATTGTGCCAATTTCTTCTTAATGCCATTTTACAACTTCTGTCTTGGAAGACACCAGAATGAAGGAATCTTCTCCAACTTGCCTTCAGAATGCCAAGAGGAAAGCAGCAGTTCCCAGCTCATTCTTGTGTCCTCTGAAGAGGAACAGAAGGAATCTCAGGAATAAAGCTGATGTGTGATGGTAGGAAAGATGGTGAACACTGCCTGAATTAAGTGGAGCAAACACCTTCCCTCCTATATCCATCTCCTCTCCTAAATCTTTCCATAAATCCTGCACCCACCAAATGGACATAGCAACTTTGGGAAGACTCAAAGTTGGCCAAGGACCTTAGAGAAGGCCCAAATGCCACCCACAAACTAAGGCATTGTCCTAGTTTACTGGATACTGGGCTAACAATGTAGCACATAGATCTCTGTCTCCCCACATCTTGCCACTGTACTGTGCCATCCACTACCCATCACCTGATGCCTGTGGCAGTTGCCTCACTATGCCTAAAGGCAGAGTCAGTCCTGAGAAGCTCTGCTCCAGATTTCTCTTCCTTTCTCTTCAACTGACTTCTTCAGAGCTTGCGTTTCTCTGGATATGCTTCCCACATGTAGTAACACCAAATGAACCAAACCAAGTGAATTATGTTAGCCAGCTCAGAGGAGGGCAGGAGGGCAAAAATCAAACATGCATAATACATCTTAGCAGTTCACAAGTGGAGCCTCTTCCTTTCCTTTGTGGCCTCATAATTGGCTAAACCTGTCAGCTTTAGCCAGCTAATCATTTCCAAGCATTCTTTCTAGGCACAACAGTCTTTAAAATGAAAATATTTTCTCAGGCAGGAGGAGAACACATGAGGAAAAATGTTCCTATGTTGTGAATGATGACTAAAAAACTCACACATATCTCTGGCTTTTTAACCCATCCTCTTATCCTTGGCTTATTTCCCCCCCCCCCACACACACACACACTATTTTGCTTTACTATGTGAGGAAAATGAAGCAGCTGGAACTTTTTAATCAACAGCTGTCCTCCTATCAGAATCACTGTTCCTCAGGGTTCTGCCATTACTGACCCATAATAATCGTAGGAATGAAAACAACTGTATGTGACCAGCAAGCACAGGAATAATTGGGCACATCTAATTCACATTGTTTTCTTTTCTCAGAATTATAATGGCTTGGTGAGTGATTGGGGCTTAACCCAGGTCAACTGAGTCTCAGGGGCACACCTTGACTTCGCTGCCATCCAGGCCTTCATACACGGGACTGGATCTGCAATAATGACGCTCAATAACCTCTAACTATAATGACCCAGTCTGACCGAAATTACTGGTACTGTACTTCTAAAGTTTGGAGGACCAACATGACCAAGTCTTGATGTACAGGAAAAGACCTTATTTAGAAACAACAGTTGTGAGCGTATACATATTTGCCAGTTTTGTGTGGGAGTTTGCTGAGGGACATGGTGGCGCTGTGGTTAAACTGCAGAAGCCTCTGTGCTGTAAGGTCAGAAGACCTGCAGTCGTAAGATCAAATCCATGCGACGGAGTGAGCCCCCATTGTTTGTCCCAGCTCCCACCAACCTAGTGGTTTGAAAGCATGCAAAATGCAAGTAGATAAAGAGGTACCACCACAGTGGGAAGGTAATGGCATTCCGTGTCTAGTCGCGCTGGCCACGTGACCATGGAAGATTGTCTTTGGACAAACACTAACTCTTGGGTTGGAAACAGAGATGAGCAACGTCCCCTAGAGTCGGACACAACTGGACAAATTGTCAAGGGGAACCTTTACCTTTTGCTGAGATTTCCAAGTGCCTTTCCAAAATATTTGGTTAACCCGTGATTGCAAGGACTTCTTCACAGAAGGGCTTCCACTCAGTATGTTTTTATTCCCCATCACCATCATATGGCACATGTGGTAGATGTCATTGTACAGTAGTATCACTTCACCTTATTCAGACATGTAGGTTAACAGCTCAGTCACGACAGAGATGCACACAAGCATTCTCACTTTCACATCTCCCTCACCCTTGCATTGAGCCTAAAGCTCTGAAGACGATGATGTAAGCACATTCAACCAAACCTGCATACAGTCTCTTCCTCAGGCTTTTGCAATTAACACACAAAGGTCTGACTGACTTTTAGATGGGGGTGCTTCTGTCATCCCTGTATCACTCACAATTATAGCCCTAAAAACTGACCAATTCCAGTCAACAAACTGAATTGACCCCAAAAAAAACTTAACGGGTTTAAGTTCCTTTTCATACCATAACCATATGCCATTTGTATTGTGAAGATGGCAGAACATATTTTCTTCTTGAAAGCTTAATTTTTTATTCTTATTCTTATTACTACTAAAGTTTTTACTTGGAAGGTAAACTCATTAGATTCTTTGGATCAATTCAGTTTGTCGAGTGGAATTGGTCAGTTTTTTTAAAACCCAATTAAAAACATGGCTGTTTATTCAGGCCTTCCCTCCAGCCAACTCTTGATTTTTTCTTACGTTTCCTTTTTATTTTTACTGCTGTTCTTGTTTGATTATTATGTATTTGTCTATGTTTTATTATTTGATTTTATATTTGGAAGCCTCCTAGAGTGGTCCGGTGGGCCAGATAGGCGGGGTATAAATAAATAAATAAATAAATAAATAAATAAATAAATAAATAAATAAATAAATAAATAAATAAATAAATTTATCATGCTCCAAGAAAGAAGAAATGGTTTTATAATTATTGCCATATTCACACTTTCAGGAAAAACCCTGAATGGACTCCTTATACACTTGTCATTAAAAACTTCCCTCACAGGTTTCTTGTTGGCCTCACATTTCTTCATGTTTTGTGAAGGAGATTAAATTTTTCAACCCAGACATTATTTGGAATTAGCTTGCTAACAGCCTGGCTCTATATCAGATGATGATAAATTTTCAGTCAGCAGGGAGGATAAGTCTCTCTCTCTCTTTGCTGTTATTGTTTTAATATTTGTTCTTGTAAAAAAACTCCTTGCATACACTATCTAATAAATCAGGGGGGGCGGGACTGTCCTGAGCCTTTCCTCCTGATACTGTATCTTAATTGCCTAGGCCCAGCACTGCACCCCGCTAGTCGATGGAAGTTGAGAGCAAAATTATCTCATTCTTGTGGACTGAAAAACAGTTCATCTTCTACGTACATAGTCTACCTCACAGGACATAGTAGAGTATAGGTGATCAGATTTATTACAGTTTTCACATTTTATAAGCTATTACCACTTCAAACCAGAAAAATGCATTTTAAACTATTTAGTTTATAGGCAGATGAATTATACATGCATTAACTCTATTTATTTCTTAATGTAAAACTAATGGAATAATTGAATTATTGATAAGACATTTCAATGTAATTACATAAATTTATGGCAGATAGAAACACTACCTGCAGCTGTAGTGAGGGGGTGAGCACAAGATATCTTACAAACAGAAGGAAAGGCCAATCTGTTAGCAAAGGATTCAAGTCTATGCTAGCATCTTCTAGACATTATTTGGACTGCAGCTTTAAACAGAGCAGAAATGACAAAAGAGATGAGGCAATGCTATTTGTTTGAGTTGACTGTTGCAGACTTTTTGACGTTCATGCATTTCTGCAAGCTTACTAAAGACATGTCCTTATCTCTATAGAATAAATTGCAATCATATGGAATTCGTAAAACTATGTGGCTGCAATCTTATGGCACCTCAGAGGACATCCCAAGAGTCAAGGATTTTTCACTGCCTTCTGCCTTTGAGTTGTGGAGAAAGAGGTCTTCCTTTAGAGGAGACCTGAGCTCACACAAGCTTCTTTTTTAAAACTGCAGAAGCATCTGGTCCTTCTTAGGACCATAGTAGATAGTACAGTGTGCCTATCACTTCAAAAAGTGGCAAGGGACTCTATTTATTCCAACTCAATGAGTCTCATGCATCAGATCTGAGTAGGGTAGGTCACAGTAGCATTAGAAATAGGACTTAAGCTAACTCCTCCTCCTCCATTCTGTAAGTTTTAATGCATGTTGCTGACTTATTTTCACAGCTTTCTGGCCTTTTCATTTGTGCTTTTATAGCTAGGTTGTAGACGGGGCACATAGCAAATGTGACACAGAAGACAGGTCTTCTGCCAGGTTGTTCCTTCCTTCTTCAACAAACCTCCTTTTCCCTTGTTTTCCCCAGGCTGCTGTACTATAATTGCTTGGGTAGAGCAGTGGAAGCCATAGACTTCCCTTCCCTGTGACTTCCCTAGAGCCACATACATTAGCAGCATGGGACCCCAGAGCATTAATTCAGAGTTTGAAAGGCAAGCCTCCTTCAGCAGAATTTGCCATCTTTTGGTTATTGGGAGGGCTTTCCTGTCCTGGGGAACTGAAGAAATACAACAGAGTTCAGCTATGCAAGCTAGCAAGCAAGCAGCACACTCTTTCTCATTCTATTCCAGCCCAGGGATCCCCTTTCACATCATCAAGAGTGCACCAAATGACAGTCTGTCAGCATATGAATCTCCTTCTACAAAATGGCTAAATGGGGATGAGACTGAGGATATCAGACCCTATTGCATTCAGTGGTGGCGCTGTGGGCTAAACTACAGAAGCCTGTGCTGCAGGGTCGTAAGATCGAATCCACATGACAGAGTGAGTTCCCGTCGCTTTGTCCCAGCTCCTTGCCAACCTAGCAGTTCGAAAGCATGCAAATGTGAGTAGATGAATAGGTACCACCTTGGTGGGAAGGTAAAACAGCATTCCCTAGTCACGCTGGCCACGTGGCAACGGAAACTGTCTTCGGACAGGTGCTGGCTCTACGGCTTGAAAACGGGGATGAGCATCGCCCCCTATAGTCGGACAGGACTGGACTAAAAATGTCAAGGGGAACCTTTACCTAGGGTTCTCCATATGTTCCAGGAAATGTGCATTGGATTGCAACCTTAATTTTTATTTTTGAAACAAGGTAATTGCCTTTGAATAAGGCTTTTTATTGTTATGAAGTGGTTGGCATTCAGAACTTGTCTCAGTGGAATAGGAAGGATGCCAAACATTCACCAGTGAACAGTGAATGAAAGGAAAGGAAAGTCTTTTCCAAGGATACTTTGAGTTGGGGGGGGTCAGAATTTGTGTACATTAACAAATGCAATAAATGAATTCCTTTTTGGCAACTATATATGCTGCCAAAAATGAGTAAGCCATGTATCTTGACAATGATCACAGAATACCCTAGATTCTAAGAGTTGTAAACGGTATAATTCTTAATACAAGGGGGATCTTAGGGTAGGAACATTGTTAGCCTTTCAATTCCAAATGTTTCCAGAGCACTCACAAATCAAGGAGAACATGAAAGATAAAATAAATCCACCTTGACAACAACAAATTAACAGCACAAGAACAGCTAGTGAGCAAACCCTAACTTTCACCACAGCCCACCTTACCTCTAACATAGGTTTCACATATACTCTAAACCAGTGGTTTCCAGCCTTGGATCCCCAGATATTCTTGGACTGCAACTCCCAGAAGCCTTCACCATTAGCTGTGCTGGCAAGGGCTTCTGGGAGTTGCAGTCCTGGAATGTTTGAGGACCCAAGGTTGGGAACCACTGCTCTAAACCTTTTAAAACACAACACCCTGCATTCCTGACTATTAATCAGGCTGTCTCAGCCTGACGGGAGCTGAAATCCAAGACATCTGGAGGCTCCATGTGGGAGAAGGCTGCTGTGATGATAGAAGTATTAGAATTCTTCCTAAACACCATAATGGATGTTACCCACAAGCAGAGTGATAGGAAGGGCAAGTAGTAGATCCTGTTTTGGAGTAGTGACTGGAGATGGGGACAAATGAAAAAAAATGGTGATTCATTTTCATCTGTTATACATCAAGGTTAACGGAGCAACGAATATGAATATACGAATATTCTTCGATGAATTGACGGATCTATCCGTCAATTCATCTGCATTTTAAACGGCTATAGTACTGGCTCCCAATGACCTAGAGACACCAAATTTGCAGGGAAGCTTTCACAGACGCTTTTCCTACAACTCCTGAAAGTTTGGTGAACATTGGATCATGGACCCCCGAGTTATATAGTCACAAAGAGGATGCCCAGGAAAGCTCCCCCCAAGTACTTAGAGACTCCAGAATCATAACAGAGCTTACTATGTATTTCCCCAACAAGCCTGCCAACTTTGGTGAAGATTGGATATTGGAACTCTGACTTATTCATCCACAAATTGGATCCCCTTGGGAGTGTTTACCACACAGGACAGAAGCCCATGGCATTGAGGGAGTTATATTTGGCCCCAGCAGAATGAGAGGTCCCTTTGGCAGAGGCATGCATGACGCATTCAGTTTCTCTTTGGCTCAGCAAAACATTACATTTGCCAGTGAAGTAGAAATTGCCCTCAGGAGGACTAGAAGCAAGGAGGTATTTGGCAGCACAGCAGGGTTTTTTGCTCCATCAGGCACTGAGGAAGTTGGCATCAGGAAAATAGGCTCTTTTGGTCCCCTCGGGGCACTGAGGGGAAAGGCAGCAGGAAAGCAGCCTTTTTTTGGCTGCATCGGGGACTGAGGTAGTTGGCAGCAGCAAAGTGGTGTGTGCTGCCCCATCAGGCACTAAGGTAGTTGGCAGCAGCAATGTGGTGTGTGCTGCCCCACTGGGCACTGAGGCACACAGCAGCAGCAAAGTAGTCTGTCTTGCCCCATTCGGCACTGAGGTAGTTGGCAGCCAGAAACCAGGCTTTGGGGCCCCATCAGGGCACTGAGAGAAAAGGCAGCAGAGCAGACTCTGGTCTTCTTCAGCAACATCAAATTTGCCTGCAAAGCAAAGGTTTTTGGCCCCAGGAGGCAACTGAGGTTGCAACTTCCAACAGCACCAGCAGCACCATCAGATGAACAAGGTCAGTGCTACTAACAGCAATTAATCCACAGGGCTGCAGGGCTGTCAGAAACAGATCAGCTCTGCAATCGGAAGCCGGGCGGTCGAGCAATGGGGCAACACCCGGACAGGCTTTGGGTGGAGCTGAGACAGGCCCTCTTTGGCACGGGGGACACCTGAAAGGCTTTGGGTGGGGCAGAGCCTGGCCTAGGAGATTCACCTATCCACCAATGTCTAACTAGATTTGCTGACAATCTTCAAAGAAACAAAGATGCTCGTTTTGAACTAGAAAGCTGGGGATTGCAATTTGGCTGCTGAGACTGCCCAGATATGATAAAGATAGCCCTCTGAGGTTTTGGGGGGCTTAGACAGGCTGGCCCTGTTGGCATGGGTTCAAGAACCAGACAAGTTCTGCACTCTGAAGTTGGGCGATGGGGCGATGCCCAGACATGCTTTGGGTGGGGCTGAAGCAGGCCCTTTTTGGCACAGGGGATGCCCAGACAGGTTTGGGTGGGGCAGAGCCCGGCTCTCTTGGCACAGGAACGCCTGGACAGATTTTGGTGGAGCAGAGCAGGCAGGCCTTTTGGAATGTAGCCGAAGTGGAAGGAGCTGCAGGATTAGGAAATTGTTCAAATGGACAGCAATGTCATTGACTTTTTGCCCCGTCAGGCTTTTTGGCCCCATAGGGGCACTGAGGCAAAAGGCAGGAGACTCTGATCTTCTTCTTCTGCAACATCACATTTTCCTGAAAAGTTACTTAAATTTGTCCCCAGGAGGCAACTGAGGTTGTCAAAGCAGCATCAACAGCAGGAGAATAGGGTGGGCAGAGCCCGGCCCTCTTGGCATGGTCAGAAGTACTTTGGAACATCACCTTCAAATCCATGCAACAGGGTTATGCCTGTACCAGCTTGGTGGGGCTGAGACCAGCTGGAAATGACACAAACATAGCCTTCAGAGGTTTTGGGGGGCTTAGACAGGCCGGTCCTCTTGGCATGGTTTGAAAAACCAGATGAGCTCTGCAGTCTGAAGCCGGGCAATGGGGTGATGGGTGACAGTCCTCTTGGCTTGTTCGGGGTGCTGGAACTGGCTCTGGGTGTGCCAAGAGGGTTAGATGGCCCTTTTGACACATTTGGGTGATGCCCAGACAGCCTTTGGTGGGGCAGAGCCCGGCTTAGGATGTGCCTTTATGTTGTAAAAACTAGATGAGAGTTAGTAACAAAACACTAACACAGTAATGAAAAAGAGAAGGTATTTTAATAACAATAAGTAATAAAATAACAATAAGTAATAAAAATATTTGGAAGTTACTCTGGATGCCCAGACAAGAGAGGCACCTGGAAACAGCAGCAGGCAGGAATTCTACAAAACTTGGCTCGCTGGGCCAACTTGACCCAGCAGGCAGGAGTTAGACTGGTGAGGCACTGAGGTAGTTGGCAGCAGCAAAGTAGACTGTGTTCCCATCGGGCACTGAGGTAATTGGCAGCAGCAAAGTGGTATGTCTTGCCCCATCAGGCACTGAGGTAGTTGGCAGGGCAGCAGCAAAGTGGCATGTTGACTCTTGCCCCATCAGGCACTGAGGCACATGGCAGGGCAGCAACATAGGCTTTTTTGGCCCCATTGGACACTGTGCAAGCTGGCAGCACAGTAGAACTGCTGCTGAGCCACTAGGCTTGTTGATCAGAAGGTCATCAGTTTGAATCCATTAGCTCCTGTGGCTTGTTGTAGATTCTGCCAACCTACTCAGGCAGTAGCCCAAGTGGACTATGGAGCACCATGTTGGTATGGGATGGCCAGACAGGCATTGGGTGGGACAGAGCCTGGCCTGGGAGACTCACCTGTCCACCAATGTCTAACTAGATTTGCTGACAACTTTCAAAAAAACAAAGATGCTTGTTTAGAACTAGAAAGCTGGGGATTGCAACTTGGCTGCTGAGACTGCCCAGGTATGATAAAGATAGCACTGAGGTTTTGGGGGGCTTAGACAGGCTGGCTGTCTTGGCATGTTTGAGTATGTCAGGCTTGATGAGATGTCTGAGTAATGTCTGAGGCAGGCATGATGGTATGGTTTAACCCATGCCAAGAGGACCAGCCAGGCTATGCCCCACCCAAAGCCTGTTTGCATGTCACCCCACAACCAAATTGCCTGGCTTCAGATTGCTGATCTGATCTGGTTTAACCCATGCCAGGAGGGCCGACTGGGCTCTGCCCCACCCAAAGCCTATCTTTGCATCACCCCATCATCGGCCCACTGGGCCCACATGACCCAGCAGGCAGACAGACACAGGCAGGGAGGGAGGCAGGGAGACGTTAATAAACTTGGTGTGCTGGGGCTTAACCCAGCAGGCAGGAAGAAGACGATAGGACTAAGCTTGGCCCACTGGGATGACTTTTGCACCTGGTCAGGTGCAAAACATATTTTAACTCATGACGGAAAACCCAAATAACATCTGGTGTGGTATGGGAAAGAAGTCGTGTGATGCAACAGGACTGTTTGCCTAGTAACGAACTCTGATTGGATGACATAGTGGGAAGGTGCGATGAGCCCTTGCCAGTTACACTTGAAAAAGGAACTTTTTGCCTATGGACATGGTCTTTCCAAGACCGACCTTTCAGTCATCCGTGACCTACTCTTCAGCCATTTGGGACTCACCCTAATGTCTTTCGAGGCGGACTGGTGGCCTACCTACATGGACTGGTTCCTATGCTTTGCTGGATTACTTTTGGACTTATGGGATTTTTCCTAAGGACTGTGCATGGACTATTTTCTATGGACTGTTCTATGGAATATTCTTTATGGACTTCTTTTCTTGGAATACTCCATATGGACTATGCTCTTGTAATTTTGTAAGGACTATGGTATATTTACTGGATTTTTCTTTTCTAAGGACTATGGGACATATAATGGATTTTTACTTTTGTTTAGGGGTTTTTATTCTATAGGATCACTGAGGACTATAGCCTTTTTATAACCTATTTGGATTATTTTGTTTTTACTAATGAATTACTGGAGTGGAACTGTTTTTATTCTTTTTAATGGCTTTTTGTGTTTTTGTAAGGTTTTTGAACACTTTTATATTTTTCATGTTTTCTTTGCCTCACTACATCTGTGTAACTAAACAGCACAATGCTAGTTTATTTGTTTTGGTTTAATTTGGCTTTGATACCTAGTAACATGCTTTTTCTTTAATAAAATAAAGATTATAAAACTCAATTGGTTTTCTGAACAGTACACTTGTCATAGGGTCATCTGAGAGTGCTGCCTCGGCCTAGCTTACTTAGAGTCCTGTCAGTGGTGCAAGTTAAGTCTAAGGACTACAAGGCCCACTTGACCTTTTCACAATAGTATCTGAGAGTACTAGGGTGTTCTTATGTGGGCAGACCTGTGAGAAGGAGTGTTGTAGCATGGCTAGCTGAATTTGGACTCATTCAGCCCATCTTAGCATGTGCAAACTCCTGATTGCTCTCTGTCCAGGCTTACACGTGTGTTCTTGGACACCCCTGTATCCGTGAAAAATGGTCATGGACCACCTCCCTCACAGAGTGATAGAGTGAGGGCAGCACTGTAGAACTGAGAGTTCTCCATGAGGGGAGGTTGTATCAGGGGGTAAAAAAAATGTAGCAACCGATGGAAGGCTTGGGATTCCACAATGGACAGGAGCCTTGGGTGGTGCCTCTCCAGATGTTGGTGGAGGGCGGTGGAGGACAGATGCCTCAGGTCTGACACCCACCGGACCACCCCAAGGCAGGCATCGCAATGTGCCAGCTGTAGGTCATGGAGTGTCGTGAAATGATCCCACATGGCCCTTCTGCCATGTTTGCCCAAATGAGGACCCACTGCCTGCCCCTGACTGCTGGCCTGGGAAGAACTCTGTGTCCCAGGGGTGCTGCTGGTCTGGGAGGAGGGAACAGAAGATTCTGGGGACTGGGGTGGGGGGAACTGTGAAGCCTGCCCTGCTGTTACTGGTTCCAAATCAGACTGGGGATCTTCAGAAACAACCAGCAACTTTTCAGAGTCCTCTAGGAAGAGGAGTGGCAGTTCTTTAAGCACTTCTGGAAGCTGTGCTTCCATGCGTACCTCCAGGGCCGCTCGAGGAGGAACAGTGGTGGTCTTCGTGGTGGTAGGAAACGTACACATGGTGTTGATGGACATGCTGCCATTGCCTAGCCTACATAGCTTCACAGCCTTCTTCCCCTTGGATTGGCCATGAAGAAATCCCTTCATTTTCTACTGCCTGCTTACCAAACCAACTAAACAAATAATAATAATAATAATAATAATAATAATAATAATAATAATAATAATAATAATAATAATAATAATAATAATAATAATAATAATAATAATAATAATAATAATAATGGAGAGAGGGAGTGACTGTGCAAATTTCATTTTTTGAATGATGGGGTGGTGGACTAATTCTTTTTCTAAAATGTGACCTACCTACCTACCTAAACAAAGCCTCCCCCCTCAGTATAATGTAATTAGGAAAAATTTTCCCCCAACACACACACACACACACACACACACACACACACACACACACACACACACACACACACACACACACACACACACACACACACACACACACACACACACACACACACACACACACACACACACACACACACACACACTGAGATGCAAGCCTCCAAGTCCCAAACTAAACTTTTGAAAACTGATTGAATAATGTAGTCCTGTCAGCTAAATACACACATGCACATGTCATACCAACAAATTCCCCCCAACCCACTGTGCCTCAGATGCAAGCCTTCACTTGCCTGAAGATGACACGACACAAACCTCCAGAATTTTTTTTAAAAAGCCGTTCCATTTAATCCATATTTATTGCTAAGAGGGAGACAACATATGTGGGATTGCCCACCTCAAATGCCAAAATAACTTGATCTGTCATATTTGTACGCTAAAAGGGGGTGAGGGTGGTACTGCTGTGTATAATAATGGCTCCTTTCTGCAATATATCCTGCATTATTCCCAGTGATGACAAATCGAAATTACACTGAAAAATTACTTAATCCAGTTATGCATTAGAGTAATGCTGAATGAATAACACAGGCCTACACAGCTTGTAATGCATCAATGTAGACAAAACCCTCTGCCATATTTTGATGGCACATCATAGAGTTAGGTACTGTGAATATAAAGATTCCCCATGACATTTAGTCCAGCCATGTCTGACTCTAGGGTGCGGTGCTCATCCCCGTTTCCAAGCCGTAGAGCCAGTGTTTTGTCCATAGACAGTTTCCGTGGTCACGTGGCCAGCACGACTAGACACAGAACACTGTTACCTTCCCACCAAGGTGGTACCTATTTATCTACTCACATTTGCATGCTTTCAAACTGCTAGGTTGGCAGGAGCTGGGACAAGACGAGAGCTCACTCTGTAATGTGGACTCAATCTTACAACTGCTGGTCTCCCAACCTCGCAGCACAGAGGCTTCTGCGGTTTAACCTGCAGTGCCACCACGTCCCTGATAGAGTTAGAGCAGGCTCTAAATTAAGGTAGAAAGAGGTAGTTGCCTCAAGGAACAGGTATTGCATAGTGTGACAAACCCAGACCTACTGGGATATGCCACAGTTTCACTAAGCTGCCACCAACCATTCCCTATAAGAAGTCACACAGACCAGGGATGGATTTTTAACAAATAAAAGAACAAGGTTTATTAAATAACACACAGGGAAAAATAAAAGGATCAAGTGAATAAGATACAGTAACGTGGCTTAGTCTCAATCATACATACACACAGTTTGGTTCACACAGAACACTCAACTTGAAGCACAGACCCTGAACCTATCAGTTCTGGCTAACCATACAGACACCTGAACCTATCAGGTTGGTACTGACTGACACACAGTAGTACCCTGTCTGACACACAGACTCCCACTCAAGCTTCTTCTCTCAGCTTTTTCTCTAGCTTCTCCCCACGCTCCACATATATATACAGTACAGCCCCTCCCCCTGATGTCCCGCCTTCCACTCCCCATAGGATGGAACTTTCCCTCCAAACCCATGACAGACAGGTAACATCAGTGCTGTATGTAACACCTCCCCTCTTTATAAGTTGTTTTGTAGGGGGAAAGCTAAGGTGCTTTTCACCAAAAAACAACCTGGTTAAAACACACAAAAACAGTTATACATACAATATCATACTTACTTATACTTACAATCTATTAGGCATTTAAACATTTACCATTAAAAATACATCAAGTTACCTTTATTCATACAAACCAACATGTTTAATAAACAGACACATTTGACTTTTTGTCATCAAAATATATACATAGTCCATGTTTCTTTCGCCGTCTTCATTCTTCAGGTCTTCTTGACAAGGCGTCGGCAACACAGTTCACTGACCCTCTGACCACCTTCACTTCAAAGTCATAGTCTTGCAGGTTTAAAGCCCACCTCATAAGTTTGCTATTGTGGGTTTTCATTGTCTTTAACCATTGCAGTGGTGAATGGTCAGTGCACAGAATAAAATGTCTTCCCCAGATGTAAGGCTTGGCCTTCTGGATCGCGTAGACTATGGCCAGGCACTCCTTCTCCACGGTTGCCAAATGTCTCTCACCTTTCTGGAGTTTCCTACTCAGGTAGGACACTGGATGCTGGTCACCATTCTCATCCTCCTGGCAAAGAACTGCTCCTACCCCGCTGTTAGACGCATCGGTGTAGATGATGAACTCCCGGTCGAAGTCTGGAGCACGCAGCACTGGATAGTTGATGAGCGCCTCCTTCAACCTCCGGAACGCCTCCTCACAGTCGCTGGTCCACGGGATGCGGTCATCAGCCTTCTTCCTCGTCAGAGGAAGCCGCAATCTCGCTAAACCTCGGGATGAACTTTCTGTAGTAGCCCACCAACCCAAGAAATGATTTGACTTTTTTCTTGGTGTTGGGTCTGGGCCAATCACGAACTGCTTCTATCTTGGCCTCGAGGGGTTTTATCACTCCTCCCCCTACTATGTGACCCAAGTATTTTATTTCTGGGCTACCCAGCTGACACTTGCTCACCTTTACTGTTAGCCCTGCTGCACTTAACCTCTGCAGCACTACCTCCAGGTGTTTCAGGTGATCTTCCCCGGTATTACTGAAGATCCCTATGTCGTCATTGTAGTCCACAGTAAAGTCACTGAGCCCTGCCAAGGTCTGGTCCATCAGCCTTTGGAATGTGGCTGGTGCATTTCTGAGACCAAAGCTCAGGACTCGAAACTCATAGAGACCAAAAGGGCTGCAAAAGGCGGTCTTTTCTTGATCCCTGGGATCAATTCTTAATTGCCAATATCCCTTTACCAGGTCCAATGATGAGATGAACCGACAACCCCCTATGGTTTCAATCAGGTTGTCTAGCCTGGGCATTGGGTAGGCATCAGGAGTGGTTACGCGGTTTAATTTCCTGTAATCTACACAAAACCTAATGCTCCCATCAGGCTTGTCCACTAGGACTATTGGAGAGGACCAAGGACTAGAAGAGGGGACGATTATGTTCTCCCTAAGCATCTCGTCCAGCTCCTTCCGCACCTTGTCCCTATAGGGTCCCGTTACTCGGTATGGGGATACTGCCTGCGGGGGTGCATCCCCTGTGTGGATCCGATGCATCACTCCCTTCACTATCCCCAGCTTGTTGGAAAACACCTGTTGATATTTAATGAGCAGCATTTTTAGTTCTTGCTGCTGGTCTTGGGTGAGTGCAGGACTGATCTTTACCTCCTCTGGGTTGTATTTTACTTCCCCTCTACCCTCCCAGAAGGGTAATTCAGCTTCCTCACTCTCAGCTGCTTTTATCGCAAATAAAACCCTCTGTTCCCCTCTGTAGTAGGGTTTTAGGGCATTCACATGAACCACCCTCCTTGCTTGGTTCTCCTCCTGCTCTATAAGGTAGTTCAGGTCTGACATTTTGGAAATGACCCTATATGGTCCTGCCCATTTGAGCTGCAGTTTGTTCTCTCTGCAGGGCCTAGGCCAAAGCACTTCCTCCCCTGGGTCAAAGTGCCTCTCTCTAGCTTTGTGGTCATACCATGTTTTCTGT
Source organism: Pogona vitticeps (assembly GCF_051106095.1). Classification (NCBI taxonomy): domain Eukaryota; kingdom Metazoa; phylum Chordata; class Lepidosauria; order Squamata; family Agamidae; genus Pogona; species Pogona vitticeps. The sequence continues at coordinate 215,927,475 of NC_135784.1, read as the reverse complement.
CTGACCTTCTGAGCTTGCAGGTTTTCTGCTGCCAGCTCTAGGTTTCTCTTTAGGTCATTCATCAAGGTGTCTATGTATGTCACAACGTCTTGTGGGTCATCCTGGGTGATCTGCTCCCAATTTTGTTTGATCAGATCAAGGGGCCCTTTCACCCTTCTCCCAAATAAAAGTTCAAACGGACTGAACCCGGTACTGGCTTGTGGCACTGATCGATAAGCAAACAAAAGGGATTGCAGCTTCTGGTCCCAATTGTTTGGATTCTCTGCCAAGTAAGCCCTAATCATGCGCATTAGAGTCCCATTGAACTTCTCAGTTAACCCATTACTTTCAGGGTGATAGGCAGTGGTTTCCTTGTGCTTAATTCCACAGATTTGCCATAAGCGTTTCATGAGCTTCGATGTGAACGATGTGCCCAAATCTGTGATTATTTCTGAGGCAAATCCCATCCTGGACATATACCCCACCAAGGCATCTGCCACTGTGTTAGTTTCAATGTTAGTCAAGGGAATGGCTTCAGGGTACCTTGTGGCATGGTCCACAATGGTGAGAATGAACCTGTTCCCCCTCTTTGTGGCCTTGGGCAAAGGTCCCACAATATCCACCCCTATGCATTTGAATGGAGTGTCAATCACAGGCAAAGGGCACAACTTTGCTTTGGTCCTGTCGCGGCTATTCCCCTGCCTTTGACACACATCACATTGTTTACAGAACTCCCTGATCTGCTTCCCTATGTCAGGCCAGTAAAAATTCTGTGTGATTCTCTGCTGTGTTTTGTTCACCTCTAAGTGCGCAGCAAACATGTCAGAGTGCCCCCTTTGTAAGATCATGGGGCGATACTTTTCAGGTACCACTAGCTGACTTCTGATCCCATCTCCCCCTTTTGAGATATTCCTCAGGGTCTCTCTATATAAAATTCCCCTTTTCTCTCGAAATCTCACTGGGGTTTCAGGTGTTAGCTGGGCGTCTGTCACCTGTTCAAAACATTTTTGGAGAGTGGCGTCTGCCTTTTGCTCTTGACCAAATCGGCTGTCTGTGGTTAAGGTTTCCACCACAGCTTCGGAACTCCCCTCTGCTTCCGTCTCGGGCTCAACAGTACCCCCCTGAACTGTCCCCGTGGTGGCTTGTGAACGTGTAATCACTAGCACCCGTTTCACATGTTCAGCCAGGTCATTTCCCACGAGCACGGCTGCTGGCAGAGTCGATGAAATCGCTAGCCGCCAAACTCCCCTCCAGCCTTGAAAGTTCACAGGTACCTCAGCTACTGGCAGTGAGATCACCTGCCCCTCAATCCCTGCCACCTTCATGCTCTCATTTGGGATTATATATTCCCTAGGAATAATATCTGGATGGCACAGGGTCACCTGGGAACAAGTGTCCCTCAACCCCCGATACTGATGGTCAAGTATTCCTACGTCCACCCCTGCTGTTTCAAACAACTGAGAATCTGTTCTCACGAGCAAGCAGCGCTTGACCTCCACAAGAGGACCATTTTCCTCAGCCTGATCAGCAGATGTAACTGTTCCAGATTGAGTAGCCATGGCAACAGGCTCCCTCAGTGACAAGGAGCTTTGCTCTTTCTGGACACAGAACACAGCTTTTGGCTTGGTTCCACTCGAATCCTGAGGCACAATTCCTTTTAGCTGCTTTAATTTCTCACACTCTGAGATTAGATGGCCCTTTCCATGACAGAAATAACATTTTCTGCTATATTTTGAGTCTTTCTCATCTTGTTTTGGTTTTCCCTCCAAAATCTGAGGTCTTGGTTTCATGTCTGAGGGCTTCCCTTCACCATGGGCCCCTCCCCCTTGCTGGCTTTTCCCTGGTCCCTGAGAGTACTTGCTGTAGGTTTCTTTAGGTTTCCCCATCGATTTCCCCTCACCCAAGGGCTTTCTTATTTGGGAAATAAAATCTGCGATCTCGGCTGCCTCTGCCACAGATTTCGGTTTCCTTTCCCTCACCTGGAATTTCAGTTCCCCATGCAGGACTGAATAGAACTGTTCCAGCGCTATCAAGTCTTTGAGCTGCTGAAAGGTCTCTGTCCCCTCCTGAGATAGCCATTTCTCTAGCAGCCTCACCAATTGGGCCCCCACTTGGGTAAAAGTCTGCTCTGGTTTCTTGGTGATTGACCTGAATCTTTGCCTCAGCTGTTCCGCATTTATCCCATGTCTGGCAAACACCAGTTTTTTAAACTCTGCAAAATCTTTCATCAGTTCCTCTGGCATCTCTGCATAGACTTCTGCAAGGCTGCCACTGATTAAAGATTGCATGATGGTCATCTTCTCAGTTTCCCTTACTGAGAAGTCCACAAACGCTCTTTCCACTAGGGAAAAGAACACCTCAGGACAATCTCCCTTGTGGTACACAGGGAATTTCTTCAGGTCAGCTTTAGACAATTGGCCTCCCTCAGAATCCCTATTGTTATTATTGTTCTGATTCATCAGTTCCAATTTTCTTAACTCAAACGCCATTCTTTCTTTTTCCAGAGCAATTTTCTCTCTCTCTAATCCCAATTCAAATTGTCTCTGTTTCTCCCTTTCCCTTTGCTCCATTTCAAATTGCCTTTCCCTTTCCTCCCTTCTTTCTCTCTCTAATCTTTCCTCCATTTCCCTCACCCTCAGTTCATGCTGTTGGGCTAGGAGTATTTTTCTGAGTTCTGGGTTCTGTTCTCCCGTGCTGTCACCCTGCACTGAGCCAAATTCATCCTCAGAACCTTGGTCTACCTGGGGTTCCCTCACTTCACCCATTTCTGCCATTTGGCTTCGAGTCAAGGGCATAATCCCCCCCCCCAGAACAGGCTGCTTTCCAAAGTCAAGCCTCAAAATAAAGCAACCACTTTTTTTTTCTTTTGCCTCAGAACCAGCTTTCTACAGATTACTGCTGTTCTTCAGCACTAACTTGCAACAGTTGCGAGCCAGAGTCTACCCTCCTCTGCTAGGCCTCTCAGCAGGCAGGCTAAATCACTTCTACTACACAGTTTTGCCTCAGCTTTTTTCCCGCCAAAACAGGCTGCCTCAGAGCTCCCTAATCTAGTCCCCAATCTGAGGGTACACGTTCTTCTACTAGCGCACCTCCCCGTGAGGTACACCTAGAAGATTACCTACGTGCTCTCAGATTGTCCCTGACTAGACCCCCCTTGCTCTGGGCACACTTGCCAAGGCTTTGCTGGACCACTGGACAACTGGACCAGTCGTATCCCACCGCTGCCACCAATCAATGTGACAAACCCAGACCTACTGGGATATGCCACAGTTTCACTAAGCTGCCACCAACCATTCCCTATAAGAAGTCACACAGACCAGGGATGGATTTTTAACAAATAAAAGAACAAGGTTTATTAAATAACACACAGGGAAAAATAAAAGGATCAAGTGAATAAGATACAGTAACGTGGCTTAGTCTCAATCATACATACACACAGTTTGGTTCACACAGAACACTCAACTTGAAGCACAGACCCTGAACCTATCAGTTCTGGCTAACCATACAGACACCTGAACCTATCAGGTTGGTACTGACTGACACACAGTAGTACCCTGTCTGACACACAGACTCCCACTCAAGCTTCTTCTCTCAGCTTTTTCTCTAGCTTCTCCCCACGCTCCACATATATATACAGTACAGCCCCTCCCCCTGATGTCCCGCCTTCCACTCCCCATAGGATGGAACTTTCCCTCCAAACCCATGACAGACAGGTAACATCAGTGCTGTATGTAACACATAATAACACTTGGCTTTTTCCCCTGAAGACTCCACCTTATCCCCATTCCTCTTTATGGAAGAATAAAGCTTTCTGTGCCCCGTGGCCTGTTCCATTCCCTGGCATCCCATCACCTTCACTGAAGATTCAACTGGAACATTGCATATATGGAATGGAATGTTTTTCCCCTTCCCTTGTCTCGAACACGGGTTCGAAAACACACGTGTAAGCTTGGACAGATAGCAATCAGGAGTTTGCACATGCTAAAATGGGCTGAAGAGTCCAAATTCAGCCAGCCATGATACAACACTCCTTCTCACAGGTCTGCCCACATAAGAACACCCTGGTACTCTCAGATATTATTGTGAAAAGGTCAAGTGGGCTTTGTAGTCCTTAGACTTAACTTGCACCACTAACAGGACTCTAAGTAAGCTAGGCCGAGGCAGCACTCTCAGATGACCCTATGGCAAGTGTACTGTTCCGGAAAACAAATGAGTTTTATAATCTTTATTTTATTAAAGAAAAAGCATGTTACTAAGTATCAGAGCCAAATTAAACCAAAACAAATAATCTAGCATTGTGCTGTTTAGTTACAAAGATGTAGTGAGGCAAAGAAAACATGAAAAATATAAAAGTATTCAAAAACCTTATTAAAAATACAAAAAGACATTAAAAAGAATCAAAACAGTTCCAGAACAAGAAATCATTAGTAAAAACCAAAATAATCCAAGTTGGTTATAAAAAGGCTATAGTCCTCAGTGATCCTATAGAATAAAAACCCCTAAACAAAAGTAAAAATCCATTATATGTCCCATAGTCCTTAGAAAAGAAAAATCCAGTAAATATACCATAGTCCTTACAAAATTACAAGAGCATAGTCCATATGGAGTATTCCAAGAAAAGAAGTCCATAAAGAATATTCCATAGAACAGTCCATAGAAAATAGTCCATGCACAGTCCTTAGGAAAAATCCCATAAGTCCAAAAGTAATCCAGCAAATCATAGAAACCAGTCCATGTAGGTAGGCCACTAAACTCTCTCTAAAGACATCAGGGTAAGTCCCAAATGGCTGAAGTGTAGGTCACGAATCACTGAAAGGTCGGTCTTGGAAAGACAATGTCCATAGGCAAAAAGTTCCTTTTTCAAGAGTAACTGACAAGGGCCTAATGCACCTTCCCACGATGTCATCCAATCAGAGTTCGTTACTAGGCAAACAGTCCTGTTGTACCACATGACTTCTTTCTCATACGCACCAGATGTTATTTGGGTTAACTGTGGTTTATCAAAGAGTCACAACAATTCCCATCTATCTAATCACACAGAGTCCTTTCTCAGGCCTTCAGAATAACATTCTCTCGGCTCGCCTGGAAAACACTTGTCAGCATAGCAAAGATACTTTATACAAAGAAACAAGATGGAACCTCTCTGGCTTATTTCTTAATTACAAAACCCATAGGCCTTTAAAAGATTTTAACTCAAAAACCCATCTCATCACAGCAAGATGTCTTGGGCTGCCTCCACATGAAGGCAACAAATCTCCTATTTCTTATTTCCACAGCTTCCTTGTCTGGGACTGAGGAAGCAAGGGAGTTTTTCAAGCACCTGGCAGCCCATAATAGATTGCTGGTGCATTCCATTTGACTCAGCGGCTCGGCAAGTTCTGCATCCTTGCAGGAATGCAAATGGCTGCTCCGGTGCGTCTGCATATGTTTAGACCATAAGTCACTTCCATCTGCATTGCAAAAAAGATGTGCAACAACATCGTAAATCTGGATTTGCAGGCCCAAAGTTAAGATTCTGTTTTATAAGAGCCTAGCCGCAGATCATTTTCCTGCAATAAAATATGAATGATCGAGATCGTATTTCTTCTGTGAAAGTGCTGCTGCATCAGGGGTTACTTTAACCGAAGAAAAGTTCCTTTCAAACATTTTGTTACTAAGCTGGGGCATGGATAGGGCACTCTAATTACATGGATTAGAGTAACAGAAATTTGTGGAAAACTAAATAATTAGAATTATGCCAAAATAATTCTCTGGCAATGTACAGAACTGAAACAAAGACCACTAGCACCACCCAGAATTCCCACCGATAATGAACATATATCCCTGAACTCTTAGTGGCAAGAACTCCATAGCAACCCTGCAGAAGTCGAAAACACTGGTCCAAACCTGAAGAACTGGTATTGCATTGTTATTATTAAAAATTAAGTTCTGGCATATTCATAAATGCAAATCATTATTCTAAAAGCCTGCATCCTGAGTACACTCCTGTATTGCAGTGAGTCCTGGACCCTTTGTGCATGGCAGGAGAGGAAGCTGAACACCTTCCATATGCGTAGTCTCCAATGCATTTTTGGTATCACCTGGCAGGACAAAGTTCCAAATAGAGTAGTCCTAGAACAAGCTGGAATTGTTAGCATGTATACATTACTGAAACAGTGACGTCTACGTTGGCTCAGGCATGTCATGAGAATGGCTGATGACTGGATTCCAAAAGATCTCTTGTATGGAGAATTACTACAGGGAAAGTGCCCCAGAGGGAGACCACAGCTGCGATACAAATATGTTTTTGTATTGCATACAAAGATGTTTTCACTACAGTAAAGGAGTGTGCTCAGGACAGAGGCTCTATAGACCTGGATCTTGGTATATGCCATCAGCTTCTCATTGAGCCATACTCTCTTTGTGAATCTAGAGAACATGGTAGCTGTTTTGCCAATGTGTTTATCCAGCTTGACATCTAGAGAGAGTGTATCAGAGACTGTTGAGCCAAGGTACACGAAATCATGAACAACCTCCAGTTCTTGTGTGGAGATGGTAATAACGGGAGGTGAGTCCACACCCTGGCCCATGGCTTCTGTTTTCTTCAGGCTGATTGTTAGTCCAAAATCTTGGCAGGCCTTACCAAAACAATTCATAAGTCGTTGGAGCTCTTCAGCAGAATGGGAAACAACAGCTATATCATCGGCAAAGAGGAAGTCCCACATGCATTTCAGCTGGACTTTGGTCTTCACTCTCAATCTAGGTTAAAGAGTTTTCCATCTGATCTAGTCCAGAGATAGAACCTTCTGTTGCAGTTCCAAAAGTGTGCTTCAGCATGACAGCAAAAAAGATCCTAAAGAGAGTCAGTGCAAGGACACAGCCCTGTTTCACTCTGCTTTGGATGTCAAAGGGATCTGATGTTGAGCCATAAAAACTACAATGCCCTTCATTCCCTCATGAGAGGACCTGATAATGTTAAGGAGTCAAGATGGACATCCAATCTTGGGAAGTATTTTAAAAAGGCCATCCCTGCTAACCAAATCAAAGGCCTTTGTAAGATCTATTAAGGCCACAAAGAGTTGCTGTCATTATTCCCTGCATTTCTCCTGCAACTGTCTGAGGCAGAATACCATGTCCGTGATGGATCTATTAGCTCGAAATCCACACTGTGATTCTGGATAGACTCTGTCTGCAAGCACCTGGAGTCTCTTCAGCACAACACGGGCAAGCACCTTCCTTACAACACTGAGAAGAGAGATGTCACGGTAGTTATTGCAGTCACCCCGTCTCCTTTGTTCTGATACAATGTGACAATGTTTGCATCCTTCATGTCCTGTGGTACTCCACCTTCCCTCCAGGAAAGACAAAAGATTTCATACAGTTCGGTAGTGATGATCTCTTTACAGCACTTCATCACTTTAGGAGGGATGTTATCCTTCCCAGGTGCCTTGCCGGAGGCGAGGGAATCCAAGACCGCTTTTATTTCTGCTAAAGTTGGTTCACTGTCCAACTCTTCCAAGACAGGTAGGTACTCAATGTTATTTAATGCCTCTTTGGTTACTACATTCTCTCTGGAATATAGCTCAGAGTAGTGCTGCACCCAGTGTTCCATTTGTTGTGCTTGGTCCTGGATGATCACGCCTGTAGCAGTCTTCAAAGGAGCAGATTTCTTCTGTATTGGACCTAAAGCCTCCTTGATAACGTCATACATTTCCTTAATGTTACCTGTGTCCTCTGCTATCTGTATCTGAGAGCAGAGCTGAAGCCAATAATCATTAGAACATCTCCTGGCAGATAAAGAACAAATGGATTACAATAAATCAGTTATTCACCTTGGGTTTCATCTCTGTCCACATCAGGGATGAGGACTCATGACTCGCTTTTGGGTTAGACTTAAGTTCCATCCGTGACTTAACTTGGACTCAACTTGGGGACTGCAGCTCATGTGGGTACCTAAACTGTGTGGAAGTGACTGGATGCAATCCATCTTACACTCAAGAAGATATGAGTCTTTGCATGGTGACACTATAGGGAGACTCTCCTTCAGTTTCCTAGACTGTCCTTTACCTGTTTTGACCTGTGCTGGCCTTCCTTTGATAACAGATTGCTATTCTGGGGTTGCTGATGCCACTTCCTTCCCTCCCACTCCTCTCTCTCGTCCCTTCAAAGAGGAGACATTTTGGCTTCCTTAGAGATGAAAGGAGCAGCCTTGGCTCCTGACACCTGTAACTTAGTAAAACAGAACTCAGGCTTCTGCCACCTTTCCTATCCCAAGTGTATTTCTCTAATAAATATAAGCTTTCTTATTTTCTTGGAAGTGTGGGAGAAGTGTGCTCAAGCAATCACTCCAAACCTCAAAGGGCTGAGACCCAGTACAACTGCACCTGCGCTTGAACAGACACTATCAAAGCTTGTGTTTCATTTCAGTTCTTCATAATGTGCCACATAAGAAATGTGGAAGCAAGTGGATTATGCTTGGGATTTTTTTCTCTTTTGAGATCAAAGAACAATCATGTTGAACTGCAGTCCACCAGGATGGTATAAAGTAGGCATTCTGAGCTCTTTCCAGCAGTCTTCACCAATACTTTTCCCACTCACTTTCCCATTAGTTAATACACTGTTTTGTATGGTCATATAGGGGGTGATGGAGTCATCAAGTATGGTAGTGGAAATGATTATCTGTAATTTGTTCATTTTGGCTTGGTTGGTTGTAGTGGTGGGTGGTTTTGCACATAGGAGCAGATCCTCAGTGAGGGAGATAGGCATTTGGCTCCATCCTAGGTATGGAATTGTCTTCATGGGGGATCAGGAGTGGGAGGACTGGTGGGAGTGGGCCCAGCTCTGGAGGGCTCCAAGCTCTCTCTCTCTCACACACAGCTAACATCAAGGTGACTCCCATCTAGTGGTCTTGTGCCCAGTTCATCTAAACACAATGCCCTTGGTCGTCAGGGATGTACTATTGATCCCAAAACTGGCATACGTTTACTGGAATCGTAACGTACCTTTTCTTTTCTGGGAACAGTATTGTCTTCTCAGTTTTAGCCTCTGTGGTCTCAAAGGCTGCTGCACTTAAGTGCATATGTGAAATACATGCATGTGTGTGCCCGTGTATGAGGAAGAAGATACAAACTCAGCACATTCTGTGTTCCCTTTCTTCTGGAAACTGTTCGCCTGTGTGAGACTGCAGAACACTTCCCTTCCTGACAGAGAACAGTTTGGAGTCTTACTGCCTCCCTGCTGTGCTCCTCAAAATCACTATGATTCTCTGACAGCTGGAGCCTAACCATCCCAACCCCCTGCTTTCCAGGCTCCTTGGGGGGGCTGAGGAAAAAAAGGCAGTACTCCCACTACTCCAAAAGAAGTGATTTCCTGCCTGTATGCTTCTGTTTTTCTAAAAAATGAGAGGCAGAGAGAAATCCTCCCAAAAAAGCAGTGTTTAGAAGTTGACAGGCATTTCTCACTGTTTCCTTGAGGGCCTGTGGTGATTTAGGAGAACCATCAAATTCACCAGCATCCCAAAATGTTGCCAGATATTCATTTTAATAACTGAGATACAAAAAAGCACACATAGAGTCTTACGCAGTCAACAGTAATCCAGTCTACGAAATTCTGGGATTGTGGCTTGATGAGAGACTTAGAAATCTCTGCTGTCCTTTAGGGAATTGCACCAATAATCCTTGCTTTACAGTGCTGATACATAAATTGTGTTAAGATGAACAGGTGCAATCCTGACTACTGGGCATTTTTCTTCCTCAGGACCAGAAGTGGTTGATGAAGAAGCCACTATAGATAGGTTCAGGCATGTTCTTGTGGCCAGGAGGTCTAGAAACCTCTTTTTCGAGTAAAATCCAGATATCTTCTGAAGGATAACGGGTGTGTACTGCCATAGTCTGTGAATTCATTACCAAAAAAAAGTACATTCAACACATGGGTGTCTGGAACAGTATACATAATACATTTGCTATCGTTGACGAAACTGATCCACAGTGAGATCAGGTAAAGAAAATTCATTGGCCCAATGTCAATGGTCGGAAGAAATTGGCACTTTAAAGTCCCAGCAAGCTAATAGGAGGTCCAGTGACTGCCACAAATTAACCAGGCTTTCCCTTAGTGACTGGTTGTGGGTTTTTTTTTAATTGGGATGATTTAAAGAAAGCAAAGCATGCTGCTCATATACTGCCACATAGCCCTTAAAGCATTTTCAAGGGCAGTAGTCCAACCTTGTTCTTGGACTACAGCTCCCAGAAGCCTTCACCGCCACTTCTGCTGGCCAGGATTTCTGGGAGTTGAAGTCCAAGAACATCTGGAGGCCCAAGGTTGGGGGCCACTGTTCTAGGGAGTTTACAATTTAATTGTGCAGGCTACACATTGCCTGCATACTCCGTTTACCAACTTTGAAAGGATTGAAGGTGGAGCGAACCTCAAGCTGGCTACCTGAGTTTCAACCCGGATTGTGAGTGGAGTTCTGGCTGCAGTACTGCAATTTAACCATTGCACGACAACACTCTTAAATGATTGGGATTTTGCTGTTTTAATGTTTTAATAATGCTTTTGTTTAACACTTTTCATATAATGCATATTTATTTTTAATACTTTAATAATGTGTTGTTTTTATCTATTTCTCTTGATTATGTAAGCTTCCTTGAATCCTTTTATAGAGAAAGGTGGGGTAAATATATTTTAAATAAATAAACAAGCTCATTGTGATTCAATCTTATGTGCAGAATCAGCTACCAAAGCAGGAAATATGGGATTATGATTGCTCTTACCTGGGTGCAGCTCTCAGTCACTCTCAGGCATTACTGTTATCACTATGGGAGAAGGAAGCATCAGGCCAACTGCCTAATCCAGCTCAGCAATGACAGCCAGTTCTTCACCACCCGGGGGAACCGGACTCCCCTAACCTTGCAGTTGTCACTTCAGTCCATGGTCAGAGGCATAGCCACTGCTTGACACCTGTGGTAGAACATCCGATAACAAAGAAAGGGCTTTTCCATAGGGATGGAATTTCATCTCATTTATTTTATTCAAAGATTTCCCCACATTTTAAATTTTATTCATATGCAAAACTGAAATAAGTTGAGTTGAAAATAAAATGTGAGAGAAACCAAAACTGACAAATTTGTCCATCAAAACTCAGGGCTTTGGGTACTTAACTCTTTAAAGTAAGGGTTTGGGTTTCTCTATGTAGGGTAATTGGAGCAAGCTGGAGTGGGCTAAATAAAGTTGTTGGGCACTCAAGCAGGCCGTTTGGTGCCATCCTTGTATCCAAATGGCATATTGACTTCAAGTGACCCTGTTTGGGTCCCCATCAGCCTGCTGTTAAATTTCCCAACACTGACAGCAACTAGCTTCCTGCTTCTCGTTGCTTGAGACCTACAAAAATGTGAAATCCATCCAGCCAACCAGAACTAGCTGGATGGGGGTTTCTTTGTACTTCAACCCTCAAACTGCCCCTGCAAATTCTATGGATTAATGAAGTCCTCTCTGGTGTTAACTCAATATAAGAGTTATTTTTAAGTAGATTGGCAGCAGTCTTAGGATCGCCTTCATTCAAAAGACTGAATGGGTCCACAAGGCCCTCTTTCCATCATAGTTCCTTGTAGTGTGTCTAGGATACATGCAGGGAAAATACTGGATGAAGTCTAGAAGAGGTGTATCTGTATACCATGACCATTCTCTGGCAGACTTCCTCATGAATAAGCCTCACTGAATTCAGCTGGGCTTAATTTGAGACTTACTTAGGACTGCACTGTCAGACCTGCATCTGCAGACTGACAAGATAAATGAAGAAGGATAACTTACATTTAGAGTCTACCTTTCTTCCAGCAAGCTGAAGGTAGTATATACAGATCTCTTTTCCTTCTATTCCATTTTCACAACAAAATGTGAGGTAAATAAAGCTGGAATGGTCTGAGTGGCTAATAGTCACTTAGCATGTTTCATGTCTCACTGGGGAATAGAACCTACCTTACCTAAGCCCTAGGTGGTTCCCAACCTTGGGTCCACAGATGTTCTTGGACTGCAACTCCCAGAAGCCTTCACCACTAACTGTACTGGTCAGGTTTTTTGGGAGGTGTAATCCAAAAACACTTGGAGACCCAAAGTTGGGAACCACTGCCCTAGACCATATATATAATCACAATATCACTATAATCACAATGCCCATCTGTTGCCTATTTAAATACCATTTCTGATAGCATATCCATCATAATAAATACATATGGCAAAAGGCACAACTCAGAATTGACTCAGTTCTTGTCTCCCTGGTTTTTAAAGGGGAATATATACAGATTAGAGATGGGAGTACTTGTATATGAATACGAATATCCCCCCACGGAGATAACGAGGGTTCAGCCCCATGGGGCCAGACAGTCCATTCATGATTGTGTCACTGCCTCAACCACCACAGAGCGTTCCAGAGATCGCGTTTGGTGAGCCACTCTTCGACCTTCCAGAGAGGCTTGTCATCCTGCCTCCTGCCAGGAATGGGGAGCTGAACATGATCTCCGGAGACATTGGAAGGCTGGTCACGGCAGCAGCAGAATCGTGAGTGCACTGCCAGGCCCCATGGGGGTGGACCCTTGTTATCTCCACCTGTGGGGGGACATTTGTATTTGAATACGAATGCCCCCATCTCTAATACAGATACATATAGGGATATAAGCCCTTAATAACAGATTCCATGCTAAGGTTATGAGTTTTTCAGAAGCTGCTCCCAAGCTTTAGAAATCTCTGCTAAGGGAAGCTAGGAAGGCCTAACTCTCTGTGGTCTTTCAGTAACTTCAGGTAGGTCTTTTGCATCCAAGAATCAAAGTTGACCACATGTTTCACATATATTTTTAGAAGAGGTAATTACAAGTGCTGGAAGAACTCTATTTTTCCCACCACATGACTCTCCTCATCTGGGTGTTGCATTTAAAGTGGTTTGTTTTGTGATTGGTCACTGGAAGGTAAACACGTGTGTTTAATTTCCCAGTTTGATAGCTGAGCAATGTATTTCTGAGAAAGCCTCCTGGTGAGAGGGAAAACACACTGAATGTAAAAAAAAATATGCATTCTTCTTAGTGTCTCGCTTGATCCTAAACTGCCTTATAGATGAAGGGAGCAATTGTTTCATTTTATATACAGGTTTTCAAAATAGCTTTTAAACATCTTTTTATGATTGAAATGGTTGAAAATTTATTTTTATTTGCATTTTACTGTTATTAGCTGCCTTGAGTGCCTTTTTTGCATTCTTTCTTGGAAAGAAAGTAGAACAAAAGAACAAATGAAAGTTAACATGTTAACCAATTCATGATTCATGACCATACATCCCAAGACATGGGAGGTAGCCATAAAAGAATAGCAATCCAGAAGTAGCTCAGCCATGGAAATAAACACACAAGTCGAAAACTCTCTTGTAATTTGGGGGTGAGTTTGTTCCTTGAATGTAACTCTAAAGATAATATTCAGAGCTCAATTATCGTCATCATCATCCGCTCCAAGGGCACAGACCTTGTTGAGGAGGAGGAGCTTGCGTGCTTCAGTGAGGTTGAGAGCTATGTTGAAGGGTCTCCCAAGTCAGACAGGTCTCAGCTGAGAAGCCAGACCAACTGTGTTCACCAAACATTAATTATGATGAGAGGAAATGAACAGAAATCCATACCGGATTGGTAGTCGCCTAGGTCAGCAAGGACCGTGCCAGATGCTATAGCGCCTGGGCATCTGGTGACAAATGAGCTACAGGGCTCAGCAGACCCTGTTGAAGAACCAGGACAGACTGCTGCAAAGCAACGTAAATGCAAAACTTGCCAAAAATTGAGAATTTATGATTTTCAAAAAAGAATGATGGAAATTTGGAAAGGAAACACCCAAGCAGTGACATAACTGAACAATGATTAATAGACCAGAGAAGGTTTATTATCCGGAGCAAAGTGTTTTCAGAACTGGGATTGCAAGAACTAGAAAAGGTGGAAAAATCAACAAAGAACAATAACCATAATGTGGAAGACAAATGGAGGGTAGAGGAAGATGCAATAATGGAAGAAAATATATAAATAGAGGAACAACTTATGGAACAACCCAGAAATTAGGAGTTGACAGAATGGCGAACATTATTGAGGGGAAAAATAGTAACCCATAGTAGCCAGAACAGAGAAAGATAAAGGCTACCCATTCTGCATCAGTTACAAAGTAAACCAGTAAAATATCTACTGACAGATGCAAATGTAGTAATCAGAACAATTCCAATAAGTATGCTAAAGGAAATAAACCAGCTCATGTATATCACAGCTACCATAATAACCATGGAATTTGGTTACAAGCTGTAAATAAAACAGAAAACTACTGGCATTCCAAAATGGAAAATTTGACTGGGAAAAAATAAACAAATTACATGCAGACATTAGCAACATAAAACACTTGAAAGATTTGAAACTTAAAAATGAAAAAGTAAAAGCCAATCAAAAGACTGTAAAAGCCAATCAAAATTAAATGGTTGAAATAAAATCAAGCCATAAAGACATGGGCAATTCCAGGAATTAGATACCCAGCTGGAATAACAGTAATCCAATAATTGGATTCAAAATTAGAATTGGATCGAAAAACACAGAAACTAATGAATTAAATCCAAAAAGTGATGTGGACAGGTTATATTTACCACAAAAAATTGAAGGCCATGGATTACTGCAAATACAGTAGGTAGAGGAGGAAAAAAGATGCCTAAATAATTATATCAGTACAAGCAGAGTGAAAATGGAGAATATTATGAAAACAAGAGGAAAAAGGCTCAATGTAAGAAACAAGTATTTCAAAATCAATTAAACAGCTGGAAAAATAAACCACTACATGGAAAACACCTGAGAAATATTGATGGAAACCATGACAATAATTCAACATGGGCATGGCTAAAACTAGGGACATTTAAGAAATACACTGAAGGTTTAATTTTTGCTGCACAAGAACAAGCACTCCAAACCCACATAAAGAAAGCTAAGATCCAAGGAATTTTTGTTAACACAAATGTTGACTCTGCCAAGAAAAAGATGAAACTGTGTCACACCTCATGTGTGAATGTCCAAAGATTGCACAGATTACAAAATTAGACATGATACAGTGGTAAAATTAGTGCAAAATTATGCAACAAATATAACTTGCCAACCTTCAAAAACCTGTGAGAACATCGGGTAGAAAAGGTGTCAGAAAATGAGGAATTCAAGAACTTGTGGGATTTACAGATCGAATTTGATAGACGACTTGAATATAACACACCAGCCATAGTAGTAATAGAACAAAGAAAAGTGTGGATCATTGACATTGCAATTCCAGAAGATGGCAGAGTTGAAAATAAAGAACTGGAAAAACTAACAAAATACAGAGACCTGGCAATCGAAACATCTCACCTCTGGAAGAAACTCACTTCACTGCTCCTCGTAGTCACTGGGACTTTGGGAACAATATAAAGAAATTTCACACAGTACTATAAGCAGTTGCAGATCTTGGAAATTACACCATCAGAGCTACAAAAAATTGAATTATTAGGAACAGCATATATACTGCACCAATATTTAACAGAATACTTAGATTTTTTGGTTAAAACTTGTATCTGTTATATAATACCAATGCTTTTATAATTTGGACTGTGCCTGGAGTTTGTTGTTGTTGTTGTTGTTGTTGTTGTTGTTGTTGATGTTGATGATGATGATGATGATGATGATGATGATGATGATGATAATAATAATAATAATAATAATAATAATAATAATAATAATAATAATAATAATAATAATAATAATAATAATAATAATAATAATAATAATAATAATAATAATAATAATAATAATAATGACCTTCATGGTGACCCTTTCCACAGTTTTCTAGGCAGAGGATACACAGAAGTGGTTTACCATTCCCCATACCTGATGCATCCTGGGACTGTGCAGCTTGCCCAAGACAATACAGGCTGGCCATTTTCTCAGGAAGCACAGTGGGGAAATGAACCCATAATACCTAACTCACCTGAGCTATTCAGCCATCTAATAGTATGCCGTCACATCCCTTCTGACTTATGGTGACCCTTCCCAGGTTTTAATTTGTATGCTGGATGAAAATACAGTTTATAAAACATGCATTATTTGCTCAAGTGACTGAAGACAACTCCTGAGGAGCTGTTTTCTGTGTTTAATATATGTATTATTCAGGGAGTTTGTTTTTATGTATTATATATTCATGTAACCTTTAATGCAGATTGGAACAAAGATAGTTGGTGGTTGCCAAGGGTTTCCATCAGTAATACTTGCTATAGTTCTGGAGCTACCTCTAAAATGCCCATGCAGGTTTGAATCAAATATGTACTGTCTGGCTTGTTACAATCCTCATTTGGAGTATACTTCATTTTTATAAGGGGGTCATATGTAAAAGGATGTGCCACCTGAAATTATGGTTTAAATTTCTGCCTAGTACTGTAAGTAAGCATTTCACATGGGGCTATCATTGATAACAAGCACCTACAGAAAACAATCCCCAGCAGAATCCCCACATGGTAAATCATGCAGAATACAGTCATTTGAAAGACTGTATCATATCTCACAGAGCACATCCACACATATACTAAGGATGCAATCCCATGCATGTTTATCTACTCCATTAGACACAACAGCCAGAATCCTAATTCCTGTGCTCACTGGTGTTAAATTAGTGTTAAATCCTGGTGGTGAATGGCAGCTACTTAAGAAGTGGGTGTAGACATCAGGAATCAGACACCACTCACATGACTCGGCATGTGATATCAAATGCCTATGCTGACTTTTAACTAGTGGTAGTTAGCTAATCATATTTAAGCTTCATCCATCATCATCACTAGTCCCTGAGAGACTGTTTCTCACACAATACACCTGAAAATGAGACATCAAAGAAGACTGATGGGTGATATGATAGCATTTTTCGTATATCTGAAAGGCTGTCAAAGAGAGGAGGGGCAAGATCTGTTCTCAATCATCCCAAAATGCAGGACATGCAACAATGGGCTCAAGTTAAAGGGAGCCAGATTTTGGTTGAATATCAGGAAAAACTTCCTATCTGTTAGAGCAGTATGACAGTCGGGGGTTGGCGAGTGCTCCAACCCTGGAGGCATTCAAGAAAATTATAGATAATCACCTGTCAGATATGCTTTGATTGTATTCCTGCACTGAGCAGAGGTTTGGACTTGATGGCCTTATAGGCCCCTTTCAATTTCACTTTTCTGTGATTCTATGATAACACTTTTCTACAATCTTAGGGCCTGGTCACATGAGGGAAATGTTATGTACTGTAGTTATCTACCAGTTATATTGGTATTCTTTTCCTGGTCACACAATGCAGAGACATTTTCCTGGCTGGCAGTGTAACTGCAGAACATTTCCCCATTGCCAGGAGAGTTGTGTTATTTTGTACTTTTGCTATACCGGTGCATTTCTTACTGGGATTGCCTATGTGCACGACCTGCTCCACTTCTTTTCGGAATCAAAGCCAGGAAGGTGGCCACCATTACAGCAGCACACACATTTAAAAAAATTGTGCCCCATACATTAATACGTTGGTAAAAATATGCCATTAGGAGGCCATTGCTATTACATTTTACAGGTGCCTAATAATTTTTTCTTTCCTGTGGGAAGATACATTAAACGTTGGTATCCCAAGTCCATTGTGTGCAATGCATTCCTGCAGGAGCAGCCAGTGTAACAGAAGGATACTTTCCTAAACAGAAACCCCTTCCTAATTAATGTTCCCTCTAATTCCTACCTCCCATGTACAAGTCTGCTCCCCTACGTGCACAGGAACAAAAGGAGCTGGAAACAATAACTGTGGGTGCACGATGGAGGAAGAAAGCTGTGCGGGGGGTGGTGTAGTCAAACACACTCTCACAGTCATGCACCTTAGAGGGAGACTTGTTTTTAATATATCGATGTATCAATAGATATTTTTTTTAGGCATCCTTCAGTCTCGAAAGACTATGGTAGCGTGCTCTGTATGGAGGACTTGGAACAGCATCTAGTGCGACTGAGGAGGCCAATTCGAGAGTGACAATCCCTTTCACACTGAAGACAAGTCCAATCTGTCCCCTGTCCAGCTCCCTGGTTTTCCTGCTTTTGTGACTTCCTCTTTGCCTCGGCCTGCTGGGCAAGGGTCGCTTCAAATTGGGAGAGGCCGCAATGTAGTGCCTGCCTCCAGGCTGAATGCTCAGATGTCAGGGTTTCCCATCTGTTGAGGTCTATTCCTAAGGCCTTCAGATCTCGCTTGCAGACGTCCTTGTATCTGCAAGCAATATACATATATATCGCTTGCAGATATATGTTTAAAATAAAGAGAAAGAGAAATCAAAGGGCTAAATTGCTCCTAGAATCAAGAGAGAAAATAATATGGTACCATGGTGGAGCCCACCATAAGGAGGACTGCATAGGAGGAAATAAATTGGCACTTGGGATATTCGACCCGGGATATAAGCCATGTGACCTCGATTGAGTACAACAGAGATATGGAACGTATCAGAAGAACCAGAAAACATTGTGTGACCATTGCCTTGCATTCACACTTCCCCTCCACAGGTTCCTAGACTTCATCTAGAAGAGATTTATGAGCTATTATTTAGCTGTGCTCATGAATTCTTAAGATGAGTGGCCTACCCATTTGAATAGAAAGAAGTAAGATTAAAGCTAAGAGCACTTTTCAAGATGGCAGCCACATTCACATGACATTCTGAAATATCATAATCCTAGGCATATTTTTTCAGGTGTACGTTCAGTTCAGTTGGACTACACTTACTCTTTAATAGTAGATAGCATAAATCTGCTACCAGGTGGAACACTTTTGTTGGTAAAAGAGGGGGGGGATGCTGGTGATGGCAAAACCCAATCTCTGTTGGATAGTATTAGCAAGCTAGAAAGGAAGTGGTGCAATTTCCACTCTTTTTTTATTTGACTAGTCATTTTCTTTCCTCTTAAAAATGTGTGCCTCTCATAGTGTCCAGTGGGCAGCAAATATACTTCTTCTATTGCAGAGTTCCTCCCTGGACCTGAGAGCATGACAGGGCATGGGAGGGCTTTTGGATCCCCACAGCATCTCCTGGTATGTTTACCAAACATCCAGAGAATGCCTCTGTTTCGATGGATTTATTGTTGTAATTCCAACATTAGAGAGAACCTGGTGGCCTACTTTTCCAGCAGGACATCCAAGGGTAGAGAAGGGGTACATTAGGTAGAAACCAAGTTGTGCCAGATCAGAGTATCTTCCAGGATCAGAGATGAAAAATATTTCTTGGACTACAAGTCTGAGAATGCCCCAACCAGCTGGAAAGCTCAGATGTAACTCATTAACTTGAAACATGTCACCTTGGTAACGCATTACTGCTTGCAGTAATAAAATGGAATGGTGTCGCTTTTCTGCTTGTAATGAACATGGCTGTAATTCACTACTTTTTTCAATATAACAAGAACCCCCCCTCCTCTCTTAGTCATTACTTTTCTATGCAGTGGGGAGGTGAAGAAAGATAACATAGGTAGTTCATCAAACTATATCACCTCCCAGTGCTGCTTACTCTAAGATTTGTTTCTCCAGACAAATCTTCCGAGAAGCATGACAAGAAAGAGCCTTGTGGTGCAATACTGTAGTCAATACTCCACTCATAAACCTGATTTCGATCCCAGGGTGCTCAGATAGACAGCTCAAGGTTGAATCAGCCTTCCATCCTTCTAAGGTTGGCAAAATGAGTACCCAGCTCATGGGGAGCGGGGCGGCAGCAGCAAAGTGCTCCATGCATAATTATGTTGTAAACCACCCAGAGAGTGCTTTTGAGACTATTGGGCAGTATATGAGTTGAAGCAACAACAATTCCTGAGATGTGATAACCCTGCTCTGGTATTCCATATCACCATATTCAAGGAGCGTCAATCCTTTCACCTCATCTCATTGACAACCTCCTAGGAGTTCATATACCAAGTGGCCGTTGTTTAAGAATGTAGCTGCATTCTAGGAGAAAAACCAAGGAGTATTGTATGTTTCCTGAAAAATACTCTCCTGTCATAAACACCAGACAACAACCGCTCCTCCTCAATAAATGTATTCAGTCTTTTCTCTTGAATCTTTACAATTTAAACCCTGCTAGCAGCATCTCTCTGCACTGTCAAGGGAAGCAGCAGTTGCTCAGTTGGACAGAAGAATCATCCATTTTGCTGTTGCTCTGTTTTGAAAAATGCTAGAATGAGTCGAAGAATAGAACTCGCTTAAATGTCAGCACTTGGAAGTGGGGTAAACAGCAAGCAGCTATCAGTAATCCATCTCCTTTGTTTTTAAAGTAATGTTTTACTCCTGACAGGCAATTTAATCGCAAGTAGGAGTAACCACTAGATCTGAAGAGCTAAAAACTTTTTGACCAAATGTGTTCTGAGTTTACTGTTATTTTTTGGAGTGGGTTTTTGTTTTGTTTTGTGTTTTTTGAGGCAAATATGGCTTGAAGTTCTGTCATAGAGAACTGAAACCATGTTCTGTAAGAAATGTAAGATTTCCCATTAACACTTTTAAGGGGCAGAATAAGAATCAGTTCTAGGATGAAAACAGACACCGATCCTTCCACATTTGCACATGATTCAGTCCCTGTCATTAGGCAGGGTGAGAAAGCCATATTTTTCAGCAAATTGGAGTATCTTGAAAGGGCAGCAAATGTTTAGGTATTTAAGTTATCATTGTGTTTTACTGCCGAGGATCAGGAGAGGTGTTTATGGTATTTTCTACCTCATATACCACAATAATCTGTCTTGTTTTTGGTACTGTTTATCTTGTTTTAAGTATATAGAGGTTGTCATTTGTTGCCCTTAAAAGCCAGCAAAATGTTTGAGATCTTCTTGACAGGATATAACCTCTGTTTCAGTGAGAGGGCAAATGGCCTTACATACATGGGGGAAATCCATATCTACCATGTTTTCCCTTTTCATCACGCCTTCTTTTATCATAGGTTATTACCTATTTTTGCAACTGACATCTCAACATCTGTGTACACCATAAATTCACAACCTCTCGCTCTGCAGCCAGATACCTAACTCACTGGGCTAGAGAGCCAGCTTGTGGGCCATCAAGTCAATTCTGACTTATGGCAACCTGTTTCAAGGTTTTCTAGATGTAGAGTGGCTTACCCTTCCCTTCTTCTGGGGGTATCCTGGGATTGTGCATCTTGCCCGAGGCCACACATGTTGGCTCTTCTAGGATGCATAGTGGGATTTGAACTCCCCACCTCTGCCTCTCCAGCCAGATGCTTAACTCACTGAGTATTTTTCCACTATTTTGAGATAAAAGGAGAAAGGTCTCTTTATCCCTATTCTCCAGGCCATACATGATTGCATACAACTCAAGCATACTGTACTTCCATTTATTTGACTTTTTAAATACTAAGCCTCAGCTTGGGAAAATTACTTTTTCAGATTATGTTGGCTGAGATTCTAAGAGTTGCAATTTTTAAAAAAAGATACAAAACAAAACACACACACACTCTCTCCTGACCTTTGCTGTCACCTTGTGCGGCACCATTCTGCTCTGAAATCAGGAAGTGACAGAAAGTGAACTGTAGGTTCTTCCACAAGCCCAAATGCCATCTGCTTAGCACAATAATGAACAGAGTGGTTTATGCTCATTTTCCCCCTTCCCAGACCTATTTAAATATCTTGGCAAGAGTCAAACTTCAATACAGCAAAAGTAGCCTTTTGGGTTTGTTAGGGTGGAAAAGAGATCTTTGTGGTTTGCTTTGTGTTTGGCTCTCTTTCACAAGGTCAGATTCTTCTTGGTTTAGACTTCTGGAGGCAAAACGTCCCAGCGTTTAGATTTATGTTTCTGTGTTTAATGTTTACTTTTCCTTTTACTTATGCTTAATTTCAAAAAAAGACCTTATTAAATTTTTAAAGGCAGAACTTGATCTTCCCAAGCTAAGAACTGAACAGGGAGGGTGTTGTCTTTCCTTTTCAAAAGGTCATGGGTGTCTTGATTTTTTTTTTCGCCATGGGAATACGTCAGTTCTAAAATTTGGAAAAGTTGTTTTTTAAAAACTGGAAGGCCCAGAACCTCCTAGCCATCAGGTAAAAAGATATGCAAAAGGAAAGGAGAAAATGCGTCACATAATGATGTTGGACATTAGATATGTATTGTGTACTTAAATCTGGGCGCCTACAGGAACCTCTCTTACATACCAGACAGAAGTGGGGCAGGGGAGATTTTTTGGCAATAACTTGTGCAGAAATAAAGGCTTAACACCCCTCGCCCACCACTTCTCCCCCTGGTGCTGGTCTCCTCTCTCCCCAGATGGTGACAAACACCCTTCTGGAGATAAAGAGTCTTGGGTGGTGCTTTTCCAGGTGTTGGCGGAGGGCAATGGAGGACAGATGTCTGGGATTGAAGCCCCTGTGGACAAGGCAGACATTGTAGTGTGTCATATGCGTGGGTCATAATTTGCAGTGCTGAAATGGCCCCATAGGGAGCCTCTGCCCCTATTGGAATGATGGCCCACTGACTGCCCCCTGTCTGCTACTGGCCTGAGAAGACTGTGTGGTGCTGGTCGGGGAAGATCATGGCATGCTGCTAGGACAGAAGTGTGGGGACATGGGTGCTGCTGGTGAGGAAACATGCCCTGTCACTTTCAGTTTGGAGGACTGGGAGGATTCCAGATTCTCTTCCACCAATAGCTGCTCAGATTCCTTGATGAAAAGTAGCCACTCTTCTTTGGGCACCTGAGGAAGCTATGCGTCTACCTACACCTGCAAGCCCACTGGAGGAAAAAGATCACCAGATTCTATGGGAGGCCCCGCGTCCCCTGATGAATGGAAAGGAACAGAGGCGGCTGAAAGGGTTCTTTCCCTAAGAGACCTGAGAAAATGCCCCCCCCCCCATTTTCAGGTGTTCTAATAACTCTCACCCTTAAACCACAGGCACCTTTGGATTTATAAATATTTTACTTTATTTATTTATTTATTCTATTTATACCCCGCCTATCTGGTCATTGCTCACAAAAAGAAGGAAATATTAACTGGGCAGATCCAAGAGAGGGTGTAATAGAATATTCTTTTTAAGAAGTGAGGGTCCTCAGAGTGGAGAAACAGGGCATTGGGGAGGGAAGCTGAAAAAAAATCCCAATGCACCCACTATGCCCTAGAACTGGAGCCAAGCTATAAAGTAAAATTTAGGAAGAAAAATAAGTATATTTTTAAAGAAGAGAAACAGGATGGGGGGAGGAGTAGGAAAAATATTCCAAATACCCCAAGTTACCCACACAGTCTCCCAACACACACACACACACACACACACACACAGAGAGAGAGAGAGAGAGAGAGAGAGAGAGATTGGAATTTTAAAAATTAAGGTAAGGTAACCCACTTCATGTGATCGAAGCTACCAACATGAATTTGACCCAACTCCAGGAGGCAGTGGAAGACAGAAGGGCCTGGCATGCTCTGGTCCATGGGGTCACGAAGAGTCGGACACTAGTAAATGACTAAACAACAACAAACCCACTTCAGCCAGAGACGGGGGAGGAGATGACATGGTAAAATAACCTACTGAATACACACAGACACAGAGAGAGACAGAGACACAGACAGACAGACAGACAGACAGACAGACAGACAGAGTTCACCTGCCCTAATGCACACCTTCTGAAAATAAATGAAAATAAAATATACGTGCCTAAAGACAGCCCTCCCCAAAGTCCCACTATTTGAAATAATGAAATAAAGATGTAATTTCACTGAGCACAATGCAATACCAACAACCAATAACTATGGCCTGAATACTCTGACTGAGCAGACAGAGCCCAGCAACCACTCAGAGCAAAATTCTCAGCAGAAGTGCAAAATGGGTGCAAGGAAACTGCTTATAAAGCCTCTTAACAAGCATCTCCTCCAGAGCCCCTTTGAGCTGTGCGTTTGGCTGCCTGACTTGCTAATCCAGGAGTCTCTAGGTCCCTCCCAGGGCTGCATAGAGCTTCTGATTAACAGGAACAGGCTGCAGATGGCAAGTGGGGGTGCAAAAACAGCACAAAAACGGGTAGACAAATCGACAAATCAAAAATTGTTTAAAATCTGTCAATTCATATTCGTCAGGTGTTCCCATGTTTGATGAATATGAATTGACGAATTACTGATTTTTGACAAATTTTTGACTGTTTTTTAATTTGTGCCCATCTCTAGTTGCAGTCTTTCCAGATAGTCAGAGTCTCTCAGTTGGTGAGTTTCTCAGTTCTTTGGATTCCTTCAGTGATTTGTCTGAAGTCTGTGTATTGTACTGAGAGTGACTCTGCTGAACACAGCGGTCCTTGCCTTCCTTCCGCAAGAGCAATGTCACCAGCTGGCCGGTGCCTCGGTAGCCAGGAAGGGTTCTCGACTGAGGGGCAGCTTCAGCTGCTCTGTTTCTGCCACATGTCAGCTGGGTAAACAGTCTGCTGCCCCCATCTGAGCACTGTCGGTGCTCACTCACCATTTTTAAACTGCACCAGGGCTTGTATCATGTGCAGCATCTAAAGTTGAGGCAAATTCACATCACTTTCCCATAATGTGTAGTTACAGCCTTTGTCATGGCATCTCTCTTGAAACTCTTCTCATGATGAAAGGCATTGCCTAAGTGCAAGATGCTATTCCCATTATTTTTGTTATTGATTGCTGAATTCTTACTTGTTTTTTGTTATTCACTATAAAGCTAGAAATGGAGGAAGCAATCTTCTTCTTTTTTGCCTTGATCCCCACCTCCGTAGATCTCAAAGGAAAAATATCATCAAAGAAAATGACTGATCTTTTGAATAATAAGGATTTGCCATTCAAGATGAAGAAGATGTAATATGAGCAATTTCATGGAAGCAGAAGATAGATTAGTAGATTACACAGTAATGCCATCTAGCAGTGACCTGCTTTGCCTCTGAAACTGTACTCTGAAAAACATGCCACCCATTCTTGCAGTTTGTGTCAATGCAGGCTCGTTTCTGATGACCACAGAATTTTGATAACAGCATTGTTACTATTGTATAGGAAAGTAGAAATCTGCACTATGTCAAGTCAGATCATTGATCCATCTAACCTATGACATCACTAAGCATGGTACTGATTCTGTATCCAGAAGCAGTGCTCCATCAACTGGAAAAAAACTGTATGTTTGTGAATGCTTGTTACATGCAGAAGTGTGATTGTTATTGGAATAATTACTGAGATGTGGAAATATGAATTGCACATTCCTCATTCTTGGAGAGAAACCGGGGGGGCAGGTGGATTTCTTTTTTCCTTACAAAAAATCTCACTGGACTTCTTGGAGGTTTCTTGGCCACTCCTGCCATCAAGTGCCAGATTATTATAAATACTATGCAGAATGGTTGTCTAAAACTCAACAAAGCCTGGCTCCCGGCACTGAAAAATACAGCCTGCAAAAGGCACAAGGACCAGTAATCACTGCACACAAAAGACCAACTAACAACACCGATCAATCACAGCGACAGATCATCTCTCCCCCTTATCACAACAATACACCCACAACAAAAAAACACCCTGATCACCATAATCTTGAAAAGGATAACAAGCTAATCCCACAGCTATAAATACTCAACTATCCCACAAACTGCACCAGAGCACAGACAGAGTTCTGACTCCTGTCCTCTGAAGATGCCGGCCACAGAGACTGGTGAAATGTTAGGAAGAAAAACCTTCAGAACACGGCCAAAGAGCCCAAAAAACCTACAACAACCATTGGATCCCAGCCATGAAAGCCTTCGAGAATATACTATGCAGAATGTTATAATTCTGCACACAATGGGGCCTTTGTAGGAGTCATCCAGAAAGAGTATCAAAAAGATTAGGCTGTACATGTTTCTTAAACTTCCTATGTGGAACAGTATCTTGCCTGCACAGGATTCACCAGAAAAGGCTTTAAGCTGTGCAGAATTTGGCAGTTTTCTGCACAGAACAACAGGCAAATAATAATTTTAGGGGAAAAATGTGAAAAAAATGACCTGGGGAACCAGAAAATCTTGCATGCAGGGAAAAAAAACTTAGCAGGAAGTCTCTGCATAGGGAGAACTGGAAAACTGCAGAAAACAAGAAATTTTATGACTACTAGTCATATTCCCATAGAGAGGTAAACTTCAGCTTCCTTTGCATATCTAAGGGCAAACACGTGCATAAGAAAAAAGACGATGTTGCTGAGGTGAAAATTCCAAAACCAGAAAAAAATGTATTTAGCACAGCTTCTGGCCCTCTGCTGGTTTCAGACAGGTGACTGATCCAATTCAGTGAGCCTCCCCCCCCCAAAAAAATAGTCCAGAGTATTCCCCTCCCTACAAGAATATTTCCAACTCTTTTGATAGCAAGTATCTTTTATGCAGTTGTCTCTTGCCTGGCTCCAGTCCTTCTTGGAGGACCATTCTCAGAGAGTCCAGCTTGGGGAGAATGTATCAGCCCTGTGGCTCCACAATTGTCTGGTCCCGCTGGGTTTGATCATCTCTCCAATCCTGTTTACCATATACACGAAGCCCCTGGGGATGGTTATCTGGGAGTGTCGTGCCTCATGTCATCAGTATGCTGATGACTGTAAGCAGCCCCTTATCTCCAAGAAGATTTATGGGGGTGCCGGAAATTGGGACGAGTACGAAAACCAGACAAACCTCTAACTGCTGAGCAGAGCCACTTAGATCTCAGCCAGGTTCCGTCTAAATTTTCTTCCTCAGAAAGCCAATCTCCTTATTAAGAAAGCAACACACACAGACACATCCTTGAGCTATACTCAGAATAATCTGGCTCTGGAACTTAGGGTAGCAAACACACGTGGCCAATTAGACATTCAGCCCGTCTGTGCAAGAACTAACACCTGCAGTTTTAATCATTACTGCTTTATTGAAAAGAATTGCTTTAGAAAAGATTTCAGTTGGTAGTAAAATAGTTTAGTAGGTACATTTTCATTCAATACCAACGGAACACTCCACTCCCCCACTCCAGCTAAAAAAATAAAGAAATGAAACTATGCTAACTAATATAAAGGGTAACATAGTCCATCTCACGTGTCTTGGGTCTTCAAAGGCTGATGCTAGATGAAAACCAGTGCATGGTAGGAAAAATAGTCCATTAAGGGAAAAGCACGTGTCTGCCCCTTTCTCAGGCAAACTCCATCTTTTTTCCTCCTCCTCTTCCTTCTTCTTCCCAGAATGCCTCCTGGGTCTTGTTGTCCCGCCTAACTTTCTCAAGGAGCTTCAGTTGTTATCATTCTTTGTGGCAGAATTATTTTGACTACGAAAGTCTCTGCTCTCTACTCAGCTTAGCAATGAGATAACCAGAGAGCGAAGCTTCTCTGAAACAGCATGTAAAACTTTCCTACTACAGAACAGACTTTAAATCAAAATGGATGCTATTGGGACAATCTTAGGACTACATATCCCATTCTAATACACATAAAAACACAAATCATCACATGCCCCCCCTGATTATCGTTAAAATTCAGAGCAGTTAATCTGATCTAATTTTAAGAAATCAAGTAAAAGTAACTAAAAAGTAATTCAAAGTAATTAACTGGTTATATCTCAAAATTCAACTACAGATTGACTATTACAATACTGAAACATAGCACACTGTTGAATACATGGTTTCAACGTTCAGGTTCATAAGAATCTTCACAGTACATTCTAGAAAGACCATCTGCCACAACGTTCAATTTTCCAGGAATGTGTTGAACTTCAAAATCAAAATCTTGCAATGCTAGACTCCATCTCAACAATTTTTGGTTGTGAGATTTCATCTTCTGTAACCAAACTAAAGCTCTGTGATCTGTTTGGAGTGTAAACTTACGCCCCCATAGGTAAGGTCTAAGTAAATTGAGAGACCAAAATATAGAAAGAGCTTCTTTTTCAGGTACTGCGTAACTTCTCTCTCTATCCAAGAGTTTTCTAGAGAAGTATGAGATAGGGTAAAGGTTCCCATCTTCTCCTTGCTGTAACAATACGGCTCCAAGTCCTAATTCAGAGGCATCTGTTTGTAAAATGAATGGTTTGTCAAAATCAGGGGATTTCAGTATAGGTGCATCCATAATCTTAGCTTTTAAAGCATCAAAGGCACCTTGACACTCTGGTGTCCACTTTACCTTGACAGGCTGTCTCTTCTTAGTGAGCTCTGTCAGAGGTGAAGCCAAATGACTGAAATCAGGAATAAATTTTCTGTAGTAGCCGACTAGGCCCAAAAATGAGCGTACCTGTTTCTTAGTTTTTGGAATAGGCCAATCATTAATAGATTGTACTTTAGCTTGCAAAGTCTGAATTTCTCCTTGCCCAATCAAATGACCTAAGTACATGACTTTTCCTTGCATCCATTGACATTTGCTGGCTTTGACTGTCAGTCCTGCTTGCTGAAGTCTGGACAAAACAGTTTCAATGTGAGACATGTGAGAATCAAAATCAGAACTGAAAATGGCAACATCATCAAGATAAGCACTTGCAAAAGGTAAACCTTGTAAAAGTTTGTCTATCATCCTTTGAAATGACGCACCGGCGTTCTTCAAACCAAATGGCAATCTGCGGAAACGGAAAGTTCCCACGTGCGTGATGAAAGCGGTCTTATCTCGTGAATCTTCAGCCAAATCTAACTGCCAATAAGCATTCTTTAGATCGAGAATGCTGATAAACTTAGCCTTTGAAAGATGTTCAATTAAATCATCCATTCTAGGCAATGGGTATGGATCTGGAACAGTAACACTGTTTAACTTTCTGTAATCAACACAAAATCTTACTTCCTCGAGAATTTCACCCAAAGCGTTACGTTTTGGCACCAGAACCACCGGAGAAGCCCAAGGGGAGAATGACGGTTCAATCACCCCCAAAGATAACATCTTTTGTATCTCTTGTTCAATTTGGATAGCATGATTACCAATTGCTCTATATGGGCTTGACCGTATGGGCTGGGCGTTGTTCTCAGTAGTTATCACATGACTGATCAATTTGGTGTAACCTGGTTTATCTGAAAACACATCTTGGTATTGTTCTAAAATTTGAAACAACCTTTCTTTCTGATCAACAGTACCTGTTAAAACAAGATTATCAGACCATGTACCTGCATCTTGCAATTCAGACAACATATCAATAGGTTCATTTGCAGCATGAAAATATTCAGCATGACATTGAAAAACCATTGCAGATCTATCTATGTACAGTTTCAAACTATTGACATGGTAAAGAACAGGTTTCTTATTAGAATCCAACATTTTGACAAGATAATTGACATTTCCCAATTTTTGAACAATTTCACCTGGACCTTCCCAGACCACTTCTAACTTAGAAGGTCTGAGTGGGTTCAGAACAAGTACCAAATCACCCACAGAAAATTCTCTGTGTCTGGATCTCTTGTCGTGGAAGAACTTCTGACTTGCTTGAGCGTCCAACAAATTGTCTCTGGCCAACTCCTGGACAGCCAAGAGTTTCTCTTGAAGTTTTCTAACAAAATCAGCAACTGGCACAGTACTACTTTTAACCACACCTTCCCAATCGGATTTCAGGAAGTCCAATGGTCCTTGTAGATTTCTTCCAAACACCACCTCACTTGGAGAAAAGCCACCTAGTGAAGAATGAGCTGAGCTACGGTAAGCAAACAAAGCAAAAGGCAAAAGCTCATCCCAAATGTTTCCATATTCTTGGGTCAAAGTTTTAATCATCCTAAGCAAAGTTTGTTGACCTCTTTCCACCATACCATGAGATTGAGGATGATGGGCCGTGCTAAAACTGATGGTTATTCCACTTATCTCGCAGATCTTACGCATAAGTTCACTTGTAAAGGCTCCTGCTTGATCACAAATTATTTTGGATGGTACTCCAATACGCGAGCACAAGTCCACGATGATTCTAGCTATGGTGGTAGCTGTCAGGTTACTAATAGCGTAAGCCTCGATCCACCTACTGGCAGAACAGATGAAAGAAATGATGTATTTCTTCTTAGATTTAGTAGGAACAAAAGGTCCTAGCACATCCATTTGCAAACACTGGAACACTTGGTCAGGAATTTCCATAATCTGCATTTCGGCCTTTACCTTGTCAGTTTGATGGCCTGTGCGTTGGCAATAGTCACAAGAACTGACATAGTCCTTTACAGTTTTTGAAATACCAGGCCAGTAAAAATGTTGAGAAATCCTCTTTAGGGTTTTTTGTATTCCCTGGTGCCCACTACTCGGATGGTCATGAGCCATTTCTAGTATTCTCAGTCTATATTCAGTAGGCACGACTAACTGTTGAACAGGTTGGGCATCCAAGTTGGATTTGGGGAAATATTCTCTGTACAAAAGTCCATTTTCTCCCCACAGGAAACTAACTTGCTGATGCGCAGGATGTTCAGCATAGTTGTCTGCTTGTGACCTCAAAGAAGCTAGAGAGGGATCATTAAGTTGCTTCAGCCTAAAGTCCTCTGATCCCTTTGGTATCACCTCCTCCATTTTAGTTTCAGTTGTAGCTGCATTATCAGGTTCGGTCACAAGAGGCTGCTGTTGGGTAAGGTCTCCATCTGAGCTATCCTCAGTGGATTCCTGCTCCCGTTCAGGATCATGCATCTCCCTACTTTGAGAACGCGTAACTACCGACATCGAAGTTGCATTTTGAATCTGCATGTGATCCAAAAAAGCAAGATCATTTCCAAGAAGAAAATCAGGTTTTCCCTCATGGGTTAAAATATGTTTTGCCCCTGACCAGGACTTATAGGAAATTTTGACATAAGCTAGAGGAAAGAAACCCTGATCAGTCTCTATAGATCCATAAGTTTTTACTGGACACCTCAGGTTGTTCAAGATCAAGGTGGGGTCTAGAAAATGCTTGCTTATCGAAGAAATGTCGGCACCCGAGTCACGAAAAGCACTTAAAGCCATATCACCTCCAGGTGTGTGAAGAAAAACCACCTCAGAAAATGTGCGGGTTGCCCAGTCCCTTTGCGCAGTTGGTACTATGCAATCAGGGTCCATAACAGAAAACCTCTCTCCTGATGCAGTCTCTTTTACAATTTCTGAGGAAATTGAAGCAATTTGTAAGTCCAAAACTCTAGGCACATATTGGTTTACTGCTGCCTGCATTCCACTGGCTTGCGAAGGGGTTACAGTTAAGTTAACTCCTTCCTGACTCTGTGAAGGCACAATGCTTGACTGGTGAGGCACAGAAACTGCATTACTGGCAGCTGGCACTTGCTGAGTTCCTGCTGGCACAGAACTTACATACGCCATCTTGGGTGTGCCTGCTTTAGATCTGCGTGGAGCTGGCACAGGTGTTTTTCTAGCTGGCTCCTTAACTTGGCTAGCTGGCACATTCAACCTTGGGCAATCTCGTCGCAGATGAGAGCCACCACATTCAAAACATTTAAGAGGCGTTTTACTCTGACTAGGAGCTAGACTCCTGCGTTGCTCAAATGAACTTTGCCTGGGCTCTTGAGGAAAAGACTTTCTAAATTCAGGCTGACTCTGTCTCTTAGGCGCTACTGGTGCAGTCTTTGCCCTAACAGCAGGTTCATGCGTTTTAAAGGAGAGAATTTCATCAGTCTTTAAAGCAAGGGTTTGCAAGTCTTTGTATCCTCTCTCCAACAAAGTACTCCTTATTTCTGAAGGCACTAAATTAAGAAAATGCTCCATGTACAACACAGTTCTTAAATCCTCAAAAGTACTGGCGCCCAAGGAGCTCAACCACTGATCACCTAGATGTTCTATTTTGTCAGCTAGTGCAGAATAACACTCATTAGGCTGCTTTTTCAGTTTTCTAAAGTTCTGCCTCAGTATTTCCGAAGTGAAACCAAATTTTCTCTTTACCACCTCTTTAAAAGTAGGCCAGTCAGGGTCCTCATCAGATAATTTGGCTACCAAGTTGGCAAGTTGCCCAGAACACTGAGTACGCAGTAGCTTGAGGTGCCAGGCCTCCGGTATCTTAAGATCTCGACACGCTTGTTCAAATATCGATAAAAACGATAATATATCATCGCCATCATGGTAGTAAGGTAGATTGCTTCTATCAACACTGGCTATTGAGTTCTTAAACTCCTCTTTTTCCTTCAGCTCATTAACCAAACGCTCCACCTTTGCCTCTCTGTACTGCTTCAATAACTCATCAGCAATGTTCTGATTATGAATAGATTGAGTGTGATAAGCAACAAAATCAGCAAACATAAGGGTTAACTTATCCACTGGTGATAGACTCTTGTTAGGATCAGGGCCCTCAGCACCGGCTGCTGCTGCTGCTGCTGTCCCATCAGAAATGTTTCTGACTGGCACTCCCTTCCTTACTGGAGTGCTGGCACTCGCCATTTCCTCTGCCTGATCCATCTGTTGCAACTTAGTCCAAGTCTGATCTGAATCAGAACCAAGTATATCCTGGACGTCCTGTGCTGGGAGTTTAGCCATTATATTTCCCTTTTGTAATTCCCTTCTCAGTTGTGAAGAACCATAAGTAATCCTTTGCTTAGCTCCACCTTGAGTCAAGACGTCGTGCTCAAGAGCCTCCAAAAGCTCTTGGTGCCAGGGCTTCGTATCTGTACTAACCAAAGGCAGCTTAGCAGATGCACCACCAATCTTAACTTTTCTCTGAGTCACAAACAGCTCTCCAGGCAATTCCAAAAATTCTTCTCCTGCTAAGTGTTGCTCCATACAAGCTGCAACCAACGCAAACGCCAAGCTGACCCAAAAGGAAAAATCTCTCCCTGCCCATGTAGCCGAAACTGTAGGGCGAGGTCAAAACCATAAAACACTCTGGCAGGAAACAGCCCTAAACTGGAGCTTCAGAAGGGCGACCGTTTACTTGCATGAAAATGCCCACTCATTAAACAGCCCAATTACATAACCAAAGCATTAGTTCTTACAGACTTGGCTTAAAGCTAAGTCTTTTCATTAAGACCCTTAGCTTAAAAGAAAAAACAATTTGGCTAATTTATAGCTCTTCAAAGTAAATAGCGTGGAAGAAACCCCTTTGCCAAAGCTTGGGAGTTTCATCTGTGAAAAGCACATGCATCGAGATGCTTGCTGCTTTCAACTTAAGCCAAAGTAAACACAATAAATCAAAGCCCGTGTTTCGTGTCACCGCTGCCAACCATGTAAGCAGCCCCTTATCTCCAAGAAGATTTATGGGGGTGCCGGAAATTGGGACGAGTACGAAAACCAGACAAACCTCTAACTGCTGAGCAGAGCCACTTAGATCTCAGCCAGGTTCCGTCTAAATTTTCTTCCTCAGAAAGCCAATCTCCTTATTAAGAAAGCAACACACACAGACACATCCTTGAGCTATACTCAGAATAATCTGGCTCTGGAACTTAGGGTAGCAAACACACGTGGCCAATTAGACATTCAGCCCGTCTGTGCAAGAACTAACACCTGCAGTTTTAATCATTACTGCTTTATTGAAAAGAATTGCTTTAGAAAAGATTTCAGTTGGTAGTAAAATAGTTTAGTAGGTACATTTTCATTCAATACCAACGGAACACTCCACTCCCCCACTCCAGCTAAAAAAATAAAGAAATGAAACTATGCTAACTAATATAAAGGGTAACATAGTCCATCTCACGTGTCTTGGGTCTTCAAAGGCTGATGCTAGATGAAAACCAGTGCATGGTAGGAAAAATAGTCCATTAAGGGAAAAGCACGTGTCTGCCCCTTTCTCAGGCAAACTCCATCTTTTTTCCTCCTCCTCTTCCTTCTTCTTCCCAGAATGCCTCCTGGGTCTTGTTGTCCCGCCTAACTTTCTCAAGGAGCTTCAGTTGTTATCATTCTTTGTGGCAGAATTATTTTGACTACGAAAGTCTCTGCTCTCTACTCAGCTTAGCAACGAGATAACCAGAGAGCGAAGCTTCTCTGAAACAGCATGTAAAACTTTCCTACTACAGAACAGACTTTAAATCAAAATGGATGCTATTGGGACAATCTTAGGACTACATATCCCATTCTAATACACATAAAAACACAAATCATCACAATGACACTCAGCTCTAAATCTTTTTTCCATCGGCAGTGGATGCCTTTACATCACTTAAGCGCTGCCTGGGGGTTGTTCTCCAATGGATGCAAGAGAATGGACTGAGGCTGAACCCGGACAAGATGGAGGTCTTAAAGGTGAGGTCCCCTGTTATCAGTGCTTTGGGAATCTCCCTCTCTTTTGGGGGAGCGACTCTCACCACAAAGAGGGTTGTCTGCAGCTTGGGGGTCCATCTTGACCTGGCACTCACCATGGAATCCCAGGTAACATCTGTGGTCCGCACCACCCATTTACATCTTCGGTGGATCGCCCAGCTGTGTTCCTATCTTGATGTTGGTGCACACACCATTCTTGTCCATATGCTCACAGTCTCAAGATTAGACTACTGCAATGCACTCTATGTGGGGCTTCCCTTGAGAGTGATGAGGAAACTACAAATGGTCCAGAACATGGCCACCAGATTATTAACTGGGGTGAAAAAATATCATCATATTTCCCCTACTCTGGCCGCCTTACACTGCTTACCCATTAGATCCCACATCAACTTCAAGGTATTAATGATCACATATAAAGCCCTAAATTTTAGGACCTTGATACCTGTCAGAGCACTTTCGTTCACCTTGTTCTACCCATGTCACTCTTTCAAGCCAGGCTGGGTGCCTGAGGGGCTTAACTCCAAGAGGCCTGGATGGAAAAAAACTAGAAACCAGGCCTTCTCGGTGTGGTGGCCCATCACCTTTGGAACATTCTCTCCCCCCCCCCCCCGAGATCTGCCTGGCTCCCTCGCTGGGAGTTTTTAAGAGTAAACTGAAAACCTGGCTCTTCAGACAGACCTTCCCTCCTGACATTACTTAATTTCTTCTCCTGGTTTTTCCACCTTGGATTATGTTGGCTTGTTGTAGTCTTCTTATTGATGATTTAACTTCATTGCCTTTTTTTGGACTGTAAACCGCCCAGAGTAGATTCGTTTAGATGGGCAGTATAAAAGCCAAACAAATAAATAAGTTTATTCCCTGCCCTTTTTGATAGATGCCAATTAAACTTGGGATTTCCTGCATGTAAACCATGTGCTCCACTACTGGCCTATGGCTCTTGCATTTAATTGTCTGACTACTAGAGATGGGCACAAACCACCATTTTGTCAGCTTGGGCCAGTTTGTTTATCAGCTGAACAAGCATTCACCACTTCAAAGCCCCACTTCTTCTGGCGGATGCCCACTTGGAGTGGATGGCCTGGCTCCACTACCAGCCTCCCTCAGGCACTGCTTCTTAGTGGGCACCCATCAGAGGAGGCACCTGTTCAGCCAATAACCAAATTGGCATGAACCCCCAAAGCCACAGTTTGTGTTCATCTCTACTGACTACCATTACATCACACCACACTGCACCCTTCCTATGAGAAGATTTAACCAGAGAGACTTGAGGGGGGAGGCACCCTGCTACTGTTTTTGGTGGCAGCCATAGATCTGCTACAAAATATCTTTACAGCCTGAGAGTCCTTTTAAATCACATACATTGTTCCCCTAGCTTGAGTACGGGTACAGCTGACAATTCATCTGCATCTAAATTACTTGCCACATCACTATAATTTTTGTGGTTATCAGACAAACAGGCACTCATTCTATCAACTGGGGTTTAATATACTGTTGGTCATTTATCGATTTCCTCCATTGCCCTAGAAGGCTCATCAAATTCTTGACACTTTTGAAAGCAGTGTTGAAATAGGCTCATCCCTTGAATAGACAGAGAGCTTGTGGGTTTATCCAAAGCAATTAGCTAGAAGTTACCTAGTTAATACAGTGTTTGCAAAAATGTAGACACGTTTGCTGAGTATGCTTGGAGCTACATAAAATATTTTCTTGCCACAAAATCTAAGAGATTAGGGAAGGTTCAGTGATAGTAACCTGCAAGTGAGTACTGCAGGGAGATACAGGGTCAAGTGTGGCACAATGTCAGATTAAATATCAGTGCAACAATTATACATTTCCAGTCTTGAGTTTTATTGGGTATCACATATTTCATATTGTCAACTACAGGTAAATTTCCCAGTTCACAAGAAGTGATGATGTGAGGTAAAGGTTTTTATGTTCTGAAGGAGACCTTTTTCATGGTTTGTTTATGTCTATATTTATGTTCCTCAAGCAGAACAGAAAGTGAAAGGCACATAATTTAATAATTTAATTTAATTTATTTTAATTATTTAATTAAAATATAATTTAAAAATAAAAAGACATTAAAAAAAACACCAAACTCCATTCTCCACCATCTCTGTCATCAATACCCAGAATAAGGGCAAGTGGAGATTAAAGATGGAGAATTACTTTGGGGTAGTGGCTCTTGATGAAGAATGTGTTCCATACCTCTTGAGACCCACTGTGAGAAAATGTACTCCTCAGAAACGGACATACTTGCAAGACCTGAGGTGATTTCAAATGCCCACAAAATCATTTTTTTTTATTTCAAGGAAGAAGTGGTGAAATATTTTGCTTCAAGTGCCAAAGACACCTTGCTTTTGCTGCTATGTCCAAGACTTTGTACTGCGAGCTACACCGGTGCACTTTGGCTCACAGTGGGATGTCATAGTTGCCATGCCTCAGGCAGCAGGATATCTTGGGCTCCCTTCTGGCCAGGAAAGGTCAGCCCTACAAACCCAAAGGCTTATTATGTGTCTCCTAGTTCCTTACCTGTTTTCTAGATAAACATTCAAATATGGGTCAGCTTTCACCTCTCTGGAATCAGTTTCAGAGAAGATGAAAAAGCCTTTCTTACTGGTTAATGCAGGATTCTGTGATCAGCTAATATATACTCCTGATCTGCAAGAGCAGTTAATTTCACTGTTCTGAGCCCCATTAATGCATTCCCCCCCCTAAACACACCCCTTTTATATTCTTTTACAGTGAAAGTTTCCTGTTGAGTATCTGATTTAGTTTTGTCTGCTTGGATGCCCTTTAGGTAAAGGACACCACTCACAATTGGAATTAGAAGTGCTCTATTCAATTTTTTTTCCTCCCCCGCAGCCAGAGCAGAAAAGAGAAAGAGGAGAGCAAAGAGGCAGAGACTCATCAGACAAATCTAGAGATGCAGCAAATGCTCCAGCCACTGAGCAATGAGGCTCCATACTCTGCTGGAGGACCCATTCATCTTAATCCATCTGGAAAGAAGTCTTACGAGCAATATTTCACAATCTAAGTACTTTCTGACAAATCTATTAATTATGCACTCAAACAAATTATTTGCTGCCTATGGAGAATTGCTCCTGGATTTGCCTCATGAGCCAGAGCCTTTTCTTCTCCCACCCCTCTCACCCTCCATCTTCTCCAGTTTTAACTCATTACTGTTATCACTGGTGCTGTTTTCATCAGTGAATATGGCAATCTTTGCATCTTTTTGCTGGTTTCAAAACCCTCCTGGGAAAACAGATTAAATAAACACATGTTTCAAGAAGGAAGATTCCTGGAATTCGCAGAAGGAATTAAAGTCATTGCAGTGCAAATAAATAGGCATGCACATACCCATACAATTTATTGGGCCCATGCTGGAATATATTTTCAGTGACATTTGTAAGGAAAGTGCTAAATTCTAGTAATTCCTGGTGGAAAACTTATTCATTATTGCTATCCCTGAAGAAGCCAATGTGTGGTTTAGGATTCTCTTGGCTCCAATTTAGTCTCTTGAGCTTGGAACACTTTTTACCAGCTTTGCTGGGTTTAATAAAGTGCACTGTTTAATAGGCAGGGATCTTTCTAGGGTTCATGGAAGGGGTTTGGGGAGTCATTTATGCTAATCTTCACAGCCCTTAGAAAGTCTTGGGGCAGAAAATTAGCTAACTACAGTGGTCCATCTCTGCCCTATACTGTCAACTATACTGATTGTTGAGGAGATGGTATGGATCAAAAAAAAAAAAAAAGACACCTCCTCAGCAATTATTTCTACTTAGAATGATCTGTTCTTCTTCTTTAAAAGCTGTCACACACTTTTCTGGTCCAGTTGCAGGGGAGGCATTGTTTTTCCGCACACTTATTGTTTAGCCTGGTAAGCTGGGAGACAGCAGCCATCATGGCTGCAGATTCTGATAGATTGAAGGAACTGGGGAACAATGGAAGGAAGCAGGGAGGGGGGAAGGGAGAAAATAGAACAGCACCAACAGAGAGAAGAGTGACATAAAAAATCATTTCCCCTGACCCGCCACAGATGATCAGAGGAAGTACTTAATTGACAGCTGATCAAACTGCAAGGGGTTGTTTGCTGTTCAGATAAGAGGAACACACTAAATGGCACAATGGAAGGGGTGCCTCCCCTCAACCTCAGCAGACCCTTTGTGGCCCAATCTACCACACACACAAAATGACCAGTCTGGATATCCATCATACATTTATAACCTTCCTTGCATCTGTCATGGGTTAAATGAGGACAAATTGCATGTTATTTTAATCATCTAGTATGCCTGTTCCTTTCTTATTTTTGTTTAAGTAAGTTTGTACGGCCCTGATCATGGGACTACCATGTAAAAGAAGATGATGTTTAATCTTTTCTCCCTAGTTGTTCTCTTCCTGAAAGTTCCCATTCAGGCAGTTGGGTACTATAAGAGGAATTAACTTCTAGTGTGATCCTCTGTAGCATTCAGCTGGCCACTCTTGGATATATGATGTTGAATTACATCACCCCCGGCCACTTCATCAGATGTTGAATTATAATTACCATCTTCCCCAACCTATGGATTGTGGAAAGTACAGAGCAATAAATCTGGCACATAATAGATGAGGGAAGGGCAAGCTAGATGGATGCTTGTTCAAATTCAGAAGAGCTGTTAAGGGGGGGGGGATTCCATCATGAATACCTTCCTTCTTTGTCTTAGAAAAAAACTTCATGAAGTGCCATCTTCTCAGAACAACTCCATCTTGAAAGAATGGACTGAATGTTGATAGTAATGCAGACAGATGTTTTTGTCCCTAGCCCTACTCCACCAGTACACAAGTCGACAAGAATTGTGACACAGTCCCAAAATATGATGTTGGTACTGTATGCAGCTGAAGTCCCAAAGTATAGACTGTGCACCTAAGACTGGATAATGACTTGATACCTCACATGTTAGTCTTACACAGTAGAACATTACACCCATATAATAAGAGGTGACAGTGCAGACAATACCAATATTGTTGACTACTTGTCAGTGGTTGCAGATTACAGAGAAAGTCCACTTCTCATTTTCTCCCAACATAAGCTGCATCTGTACAGCACAGAGTCTTCTACCTTGTCAACTAATATTTTATAGCAATTCTAAGGTATTGGCAGGAAATGAAATTAGAAAGCTGCTGTTTGCTGTTCAGTGGCTGCCTAAAATGCCTTTTAGTTTATGACACACAAGAAAAATAATGTGGTGAAAGCTTTGCAAGTAGTGCTATTCTTCTTCTGCCAGAGTGAAACCCAACAACCACGAAATGGATGTTGTGGGGTGTAATGCATGTCGACTTAAAATTAGAATCAGCAGTGGATTTACATGTGTAGGGTTCAGTTGATTCAGCAGAGGCTGGGAGCAGGGTGTCAAAGTAAACACACATGGCACTGAAGTTAGCATGTGTATTCGTTTATTTCCTTAGATGCTGTCTTTATCCAAGAGAGAACCTCATGAAAATTAAAATAAATAATATATTAATATACATATTGAATTGAATTGAACTGAAAAAATTCACCGATCTAAGGCCATTGGATATTATCATATAGCACGCTTGAGCACATTTTTCTTATGGAAGGTGCACAGAGAGGGGACTTTTCTGGAGACCTGTATGAAGGGGGAAATTGATATGTGAGGAGCTGCTCCTTCAGAAATTTGGCCCCATTGCATCCTTATATGCCTCAATAGTGAACAGAGCCTATTTGTGGTCATTAGTGAATAACAACCAATATATTACTTTCAGGATGAATATTATATAGTTCCTCTGAAGCAAACCAGACAGAATTCTAGCACCTGGATTCAGTACTAGTTCATGCTTCCAGACCGTATTCAAGGGTAGCACAATGTATAGCATAATATTCGACTGGATATTAGCAATGCACACCTTTATAACAAATGATTCTTGTTCAGAAAAACACACTGTTTACAAACTAGGTGAAAGTAGGAGCCAGTATTGTATTGCTCAAACAGAAAGCAGAAGGGAAAAGATGTAAGCATTCTCTGCCCACCTCCCACCAGGCTCCCTATCGTGTGAATAAATGCATGATAGATCTTGCAACCAATGTGAGAACAAACACACAAGGGGGCACCTGCCAGTCAACTCTCACACTATGTAACTTCTACTCTATATTTAGGCAATAGGATATGGCTGAAGGATTCTGGGTGGCTCTGGGCCACAGGGGTCTTAAGAAGCAACATAGGATCTAGAGACAATCACAATCTATGTCCTTGATCCTTGTTAGAATGAACTACTCCTTCCAGGTTGAGCAAAAACAAAAGGAAAACAAAAATATTGTGGTACCAGCAAGACTACTAGATTTATTTCCCTGTGAGGTTCCATGGGTTACACAATTCACTTCTTCAGATAAATGAAGTTAAAAGTCTGAGAAACAGCTTTATATACATTAGACATGGCTTGGGGATAGGAGTGGGGCCAAGGATGGGGATGGCACTAGGAACCGAATGGAATGGTAAACAGAAAAAGATTGTTTAACACTGGTGGTGAACATTCAGCTTGTTGACAACATTAGCGTCCTGGCAATAGGTAGGTGAGTTTTCAGGACTTCAATTTCAGAATCTGTCTTGGGGAAGTAGTAGCCTGTGCTGAGGTCAGTACTTCGCCAAGAACAGCTCCTTGATTTTACAGATGAGTGTCAGGAAAGCCAGGTTACAAGTATAAAGTGTTCTGCTTATACACCACCATATAGTGCTTCAGCACTCTTTGGCAGGTTTACAATTTAATTATGCAGGCTACACATTGTCCCCCCACCCCATCCCTGCCAGCAAGCTGGGTATTCATTTTACCAATCTTGGATGAAACCAGTGCCCTGGATCCATTCCAGTAGGGCTTCAGGCTGCATCATGGTACGGAAATGGCAGTGGGCCACCCTGCTTGATGACCTATTGAGGGAGATCGATAGGGGCAAAAATGTCCTTGTTGGTTCTCCTTGATAGCTCTGCCACCTTTGATACCGTCAACCACGGTATCCTCCTGGGACATCTTTCCAAGTTGGGGATCAGTGGCATGGCTCTTGCCTGGCTCCGGTCCTTCTTG
Organism: Pogona vitticeps; assembly: GCF_051106095.1. NCBI lineage: Eukaryota > Metazoa > Chordata > Lepidosauria > Squamata > Agamidae > Pogona > Pogona vitticeps. The sequence goes on along the minus strand of NC_135784.1, from coordinate 215,886,363 downwards.
GAGGATCATTCCCAGAGAGTCCAGCTTGGAGAGAGTGTATTGACACTGTGGCTCCTTAATTGCGGGGTGCCGCAGGGCTCTATCATCTCTCCAATGCTGTTTAATATTTATATGAGGCCACTAGGCAGGTTCATCCGGGGGTGATTCGTGTCATCAGTACACTGATGATACACAGCTCTACATCTCCTTTTTTCGAACAGCAGTGGATCCCATTGTGCCGCTTGAGTGCTGCCTGGGGGGGTGTACTGCAATGGATGCAGGAGAATGGACTGAGGCTGAGCCCAGACAAGACAGAGTTTTTGAGGGTGGGCGTCCCGCCTATCCATGTTTTGGGAAGCTCCCTCTCTTTTGGGAGAGTGACTCTCACCACAAAGAGTGTGGTCTGCAGCCTGGGGGTCCATCTTGACCCAGCGCTTACCATGGAGTCCCAGGTAGTGTCTGTGGTCCACACCGCCCATCTACACCTTTGGCGGATTGCCCAGCTGCATTCCAATCTTGCTGTTGGGATGCTCACCACTCTGGTCCATGTGCTCGTAATCTTGAGATTAGACTACTGTAATGAGCTCTAGGTGGGGCTCCCTTGAGATTGATGCAGAAACTACAAATGGTCCAGAACACAGCTGACAGATTATTAACTGGGTGAAAAAATATCATCACATTTCCCCTCTCTGGCCGCCTTACACTGGTTGCCATTTGTTTTCACATTGACTTCAAGGTATTAATGCTTACATATAAAACCCTAAACAGTTTAGGACCTCAATACCTGACAGACCATCTGCTCCCACCTAGCTCTACCCGTGTCACTCGATCTAGCCAAGCTGGGCAGCTGAGGGGCTTGACCCCGAGAGATGCCCAGAAGGAAAGAACTAGAAACTGGGCCTTCTCGGCAGTGGCCCCTCGCCTCTGGAACATCTTGCCTCTTGAGATTCACCTTGCACCCTCACTGGGAGTTTTTAAGAACAAACTTCAGACAGACCTTCCCCACATCCATTTCTTAATTCCCTATGTCTTACCATCTTGGACTTTGTTTATCTTTATGCTGTTTGATATTGTTTGTTTTAATTCTTATTTTATATTTGAACTGTAAGCCGCCCAGAGTAGATTCGTTGAATCTAGATGGGTGGAGTAAAAGGCAAAAATTAATTAATTAATTAATTAAAATCTCAGAATGATGGAAGGCTGAGTCAGCCTTGAGCCAGTTACCTGAATCCACTAGGACTGAACCAGCTCACGAGCAGTACAGCAGTTTAACCACTGCAAAACAAGGCACTAGTACATACTATAGGTTAAAAAGCTCCAATCTCTGCTCAGCCTTCCAGATGCACATTGGAGGATAAAGCAGAGATCAAGACTTTTAAGCACTTGATACAACTATTGGGTGACCAAACTAATGCCTGTTCTCAGATGTTGTGTGGTCCCCATTTGGAAAGGAATTGACCCGGTTTTAACCTACTTTGCAGACAAATCAATTGGAACTCAACCAACCTACTGATTTTGCTCATCTCCACCACTTCATGATGCAGTTTCTGCCCTTCAAATACACACACACACACACACACACTACATTTTTGCCATGAAATTGACACAAAAATGTACATTATACTTAGATACAGATGTTCATGCAGATTTCTTTTAATTAAAACAAAAAGCCCCGTGTACTGAAATGACTTATGAATGAACACATGCAAAACTGACAAAGGTCTAGTTAATTCATCATAGTCCTGACATGACCACAACAAATTAAAGAGGATTAAAGTATGCTGCTTATATGCTGCCCATAGCGCTTAAAGCACTCTCTTTACAATTTAATTATACAGGCTACATATTGCCCTTCTCCTTGTGAGCTGGGCACCCAATTTACTGACCTTGGAAGGACAGAAGGTTGAGTCAGCCTTCAGCCAGCTGCCTGAATCCATTAGGATCAAGTGCAGGCCATGAGCAGAGTTTTTGACTGCAGGACTGCAGTTTAACCACGATGCCACAAGGCTCCTACTCACTGGTACTACAACAGGCAGTTTAGGCTGCATTGCATTCTAATGATTCAGAGTGACTTCTAGAGAATCAGGACTTCGGGTAAGAGAAAATAAGCAGCTCCTCTCTTTCTGACCCTGTCCTAACAGCTTCAAGGTACATAAGAAAAGTGTGTCAGATTGGACTAGATCAGAGCATGTTGGCTGAGGAATGTAGTTCAAAAAGTAACTTTTCCAAGGGCTGCACCAGGCTCCTGCCTAGATTCATATCCCAGGATGGAAGCCTCTGATTCAGCAAGCAGTCATCTATTAAAAGAGATCCTTCATACCAAGGGCAGCGAATATCCATCAGCCTCATTTCTTTTGAATTTTTCAGCTTCCTCCCATCACTCATATTCAGTCCCTTTTATTTTCCTTTTTTCCATTTTTTTCTTGTGTATCTTTCTGCATTCTCTCCCTTCCAAACACACTGCAGGCATAAAAATGTATGGATTTCCAAGGCAAGGTGCATTCTGTTGTGTTTGCATCTCATGATGTGCAAATATAATATTTCTGTACAGAAATATGAATCCAGTACATTTTCCTCCTCCCCATTCACATCATCAGTCCAGAAAAAGATAAGCATTCCCCTTCCTTGATTTCCAGCACTTAACTGATGCAGTCTACTGTTTTGGTAACACAGAATACAATCACTCCATTCCCTCCCCAAATCAAACAAACCAAAGCACAGCAGTTGCACCAGCTTTTTTTTCACAATACTGTACACAACCCCATTCCACTGCAGCAGTAACTAATTCTTAAAAGATCATTGTGCAGTCTAACCAGTGATGTCTCAATCCCATGAAATGGGGCGAGGCAGTCCGTTTCCTCCAGGAACATCTTTTCCACCTACTTGGCTTAATAAAATTTTATGCAGTTCCACATCTTATTTTTGAGATGTTGGACTTACTATTTTGGGGGAGTACTAGACAAGGGGCCACCTTGTGAAATGTGTCATGCAGCTCTGCAATACTTTTTCTTCAAATCCACAGCATCTTTTGTATTCCTCCTTTGATAATGCATTCACCACTTTGGTGAGCATAATAGGTAACAGACAGGAAGCACAACGATCACAACTAGAGGAATCTTGTGATTAAAGAGTCTTTCCAAACTCTCCTTTGGACTATATGTGCCTGATATATTGTGCTGCCCACTTTTGTGTTTTTTTTTTAATGTCTGGGATAAGAAAACTGCACCCAGTTACAGTATATCACAGAAGTGAGTATACCTTCTCACATTTCATAAATATTTTAGTATCTCTTCATGTAGCAACACTGAAGAAATGACACTTGGCTACAATGTAAAGCAGTGAGTATACCAGTGTAAACGTCCTGTCCCCTCAAAATAACACAAAACACATTAATGTCTAAACCACCGGCAACAAAAATGAGTACGCCCCTAAGTGACAATGTCCAAATTGGGCACAAAGTGTCATTATTTTGTGTGGCCACCATTATTTTCCAGCACGGCCTTAACTCTCTTGGGCACAGAGTTCACCAGAGCTTCACAGGTTGCCACTGGAGTCCTCTTCCATGCCTCCGTGAGGACATCACAGAGCTGGTGGATGTTAGAGACCTTGCACACCTCCACCTTCCATTTCAGGATGCTCCACAGATGCTCAATAAGGTTTAGGTCTGGAGACATGCTTGGCCAGTCCATCACCTTTACCCTCAGCTTCTTTAGCAAGACAGTGGTCATTTTGGAGATCGGTTTGGGGACATTATCATGTTGGAATACTGTCTTGCGGCCCGGTCTCTGAAGGGAGGGGATCATGCTCTGCTTCAGTATGTCACAGTATATGTTGGCATTCATGGTTCCCTCAATGAAATGTAGTTCCCCAGTGCCAGCAGCACTCATGCAACCCCAGACCATGACATTCCCACCACGCTTGACTGTAGGCACGACACACCTGCCTTTGTACTCCTCACCTAGTTGCCGCCACACACACTTGACACCATCTGAACCAAATAAGTTTATCTTGGTCTCATCAGACCACAGGACATGGTTCCAGAAATCCATGTCCTTAGTCTGCTTGTCTGCAGCAAACCGTATGCGGGCTTTCTTGGGCATAATCTTTAGAAGAGGCTTCCTTCTGGGATGACAGTTCTGGAGTCCAATTTGATGCAGTGTGTGCTGTGTGGTCTGACAGGCTGACTCCCCATCCCTTCAGCCTCTGCAGCAATGCTGGCAGCTCTCATGCGTCTATTTCCCAAAGCCAACATCTGGATATGATGTTGAGCACGGGGACTCAACTTCTTTGGTCGACCATGGCAAGGCCTGTTCTGAGTGGAACCTGTCCTGTTAAACCGCTGTATGGTCTTGGCCACCATGCTGCAACTCAGTTTCAATAAGATTTGGCAATCTTATTATAGCCTAGTCCATCTTTATGTAGAGCAACAATTTGTTTTTTCAGATAGCTCATTACCATGAGGTGCCAGTGACCAGTTTGAGACAGTGAGAGCGATAACACCTGCTCCCCCTTCATACCTGAGACTTGTGACACTAATGGATCTCATGAGATCAGGGAGGGAAAACAGCTACTTGGGCCCAATTTGGACATTGTCACTTAGGGGTGTACAGTACTCACTTTTGTTGCCTGTGATTTAGAGACATTAATGGCTGTGTGTTGTGTTATTTTGAGGGGACAGCACATTTACACTGTTATACAAGCTGTATACTCACTGCTTCACATTGTAGCCAAGTATCATTTCTTCAGTGTTGTCACATGAAAAGTTATACTAAAATATTTATGAAATGTGAGGGGGTGTACTCACTTCTGTGATATACTGTACATCCCATTGATGTTAAAGGGGGTTCCAATTGAATTCTGTAAGGCGCTGAACACACAGAGATGCCTACAGAATTAGATGCTGGATGTCTGTTGCTATATATTGGGGTCACGAAGAGTCAGACATGACTAAATGACTAAACAACAAACAGTCTGTTGCTATATATTGTGATGACAATGGTGGAAATCACACAGCGAGTAGCTGTGCTTCCAGGACATAGTATGATACATGCCACATATCTGTACACACAGTAGCCTTTTGGCCCTCCTTCACAGAATCAGGGAGAGGGGGAGAAAGTGAAGGTTGTAAATAGTTCCTTTTCCCATGATTTACTACAAGTGACTCTGAGGCAGTCACATCCTTCTTCAAAAATCTCAACACAGATGACCTTTAAAGATTTTCTGACCATCTACTACAGTCTTGAATCAAAGTCGTTAATCTTTAAAATGATCTTTCACGTGGAGCCTGGCTTCTTTGTAGATGCAGAAGATAGCTGGCTGGTATCATATTTAGGACAACATTATTCTTCATGATCTCAAGTTTTCTGCACGTTTGCTACTCTTGTCATATATAGCATTTCTACATGCCAGAGTGTCCAGAGGATTTGAAACATAACAAAAATGGACTGGAGTTTTGGACCCTTGCTGCTGCTTCTCAGGCACCTTATCTATTATTTGAGATCTGTTGGAGAAACTTTCCAACATGTTCCACTAACAACCGAAACAGTGAGGGAAAGTACCTTCTCTACCATGGTACCCACTTAATCTATTATAATGTTGCTTGACATGAATGGTGTCCTGGTAAGGGTTTGAAAACACCAACCTCCTATATTATTTTTCCCCAGTTCCTGAGAGGTTGCTAAAACAAGAATCATAGAATCCTAGAATAATTGAGGTGGAAGGGACGGATAAGGCAATTGAGTCCAACCGCCTGCTCAGTGCAGGAATCCAAATCAAAGCAGATCTGACAGATGGTTGCCCAATTTTGTTCTTGTTAGAGTGGTATAGATTTACCAGATGAGCGGGATATAAATCAAATAAATAAATAAAATAAATAAATTTACCCTTGAATGCCTCCAGCACTGGAGCACTCACCACCTCTAGAGGTAATTGGTTCCATTGTTGTACTGCTCTAACAGTTAACAGTTATCCTTCCAAAGAATAGCAAGGAGAGACAAGAGAGCCTTCTTAAATGAACAATGCAAAGAAATAGAGGAAAATAACAGAAAAGGAAAAACCAGAGATCTGTTCAGGAAAATTGGAGATATCAGAGGACCCTTTGGTGCAAGGATGGACATGATAAAGGACAAAAATGGAAGGGACCTCACAGAAGCAGAAGACATCAAGAAGAGGTGGCAAGAATACACAAAGGAATTATATCAGAAAGATTTGGATATCCCAGACAACCCAGACAATGTAGTTGCTGACCTAGAGCCAGACATCCTGGAGAGTGAAGTCAAGTGGGCCTTAGAAAGCCTGGCTAACAACAAGGCCAGTGGAGGTGATGGCATTCCAGCTGAACTATTTAAAATCTTAAAAGATGATGCTGTTAAGGTGCTACATTCAATATCCCAGCAAGTTTGGAAAACTCAACAGTGGCCAGAGGACTGGAAAAGATCAGTCTACATCCCAATACCAAAGAAGGGAAGTGCGAAAGAATGTTCCAGCTACCGGACAATTGCACTCATTTCACACGCTAGCAAGGTTATGCTCAAAATCCTACAAGGTAGGCTTCAGCAATATGTGGACCGAGAACTCCCAGAAGTACAAGCGGGATTCCGAAGGGGCAGAGGAACTTGAGACCAAATTGCTAATATGCGCTGGATTATGGAGAAAGCCAGAGAGTTCCAGAAAAACATCTACTTCTGCTTCATTGATTATGCAAAAGCCTTTGACTGGGTGGACCACAGCAAACTATGGAAAGTCCTTAAAGAAATGGGCGTGCCTGACCACCTTATCCATCTCCTGAGAAACCTATATGTGGGACAGGAAGCAACAGTTAGAACTGGATATGGAACAACTGATTGGTTCAAAATTGGGAAAGGAGTACGACAAGGCTGTATATTGTCTTCTGGCTGATTTAACTTATATGCAGAATACATCATGCGAAAGGCCGGACTGGAGGAATCCCAAGCTGGAATCAAGATTGCCGGAAGAAATATCAACAACCTCCGATATGCAGATGATACCACTCTGATGGCAGAAAGTGAGGAGGAACTAAAGAACCTTGTAATGAGGGTGAAAGAGGAGAGTGCAAAAAACGGTCTTAAACTCAACATCAAAAAAACTAAGATCATGGCCACTGGCCCCATCACCTCCTGGCAAATAGAAGGGGAAGATATGGAGGCAGTGACAGATTTTACCTTCTTGGGCTCCATAATCACTGCAGATGGAGACAGCAGCCACGAAATTAAAAGACGCCTTCTTCTTGGGAGGAAAGCAATGACAAACCTTGACAGCATCTTAAAAAGCAGAGACATCACATTGCCAACAAAAGTCCGAATAGTCAAAGCTATGGTTTTTCCTGTTGTGATGCATGGAAGTGAGAGCTGGATCATAAAGAAAGCAGACCGCCGAAGAATTGATGCCTTTGAATTGTGGTGCTGGAATCCCCTGGACTGCAAGGAGAACAAACCTATCAATTCTAAAGGAAATCAACCCTGAGTGCTCCCTGGAAGGACAGATCCTGAAGCTGAGGCTCCAGTACTTTGGCCATCTCATGAGAAGAAAAGACTCCTTGGAAAAAAACTTGATGTTAGGAAAGTGTGACGGCAAGAGGAGAAGGGGACGACCGAGGATGAGATGGCTGGACAGTGTCTGTGAGGCAACCAACATGAAATTGACACAACTCCGGGAGGCAGTGGAAGACAGGAGGGCTTGGCGTCCATCGGGTCACGAAGAGTCACGACTAAACGACTAAATGAACAGTTAAGACGTTTTTCCTGACATTCAGCTATAATCTTTTTTGTTTTTGTTTTCTCTTAGGAGGAGGGCAAACACAGATCAAAGTGATCGCACAGCCACAGCTGCAAGCTGCGGGATAGCTTGGATCCCCCTTTCCCTCCTCTTGCTAAGCTCTGTGGGGCAAGAAGGGGAAAAGCAGGGATCAAAGTGATCCTGCAGCCCTTTGATCCCTGCTTTACCCCTCCTTTTGCTAAACCCCAGGGCTTAGCAAAAGGAGGGGGAAAGCAGGGATCAAAGTGATCCTGCAGTGGCTGGGGGAATCCTTTGATCCCTTCCCTCCTCTTTTATGCCCTGAAGATATAGGAAGAGGACGAAAGGGGAATCAAGCCACCTGAGGGGAAAATCCCTCTCTGCTTATGCCCCTGAGGAACAGCTGATCTGCAGGGCCATAAGCAGGTAGTGAACAAAGAGACTAATATAAAAGAGTTATATTCATTGCTTCATATGCATTGGGGTCTCTGGACCCCAAGAATAGAAAGCAATGAATATCTGATGAATCAGGGATATTTATCGAATATCCTTATTTATTTATTTATTTATTTATTTATTTATTTATTTATTTATTTATTTATTTATTTATTTATTTATTTATTTATTTATTTATTTATTTATTTATACTTATATCCCGCCTATCTGGTCTTGCGACCACTCTAGCCAGCTTACAGACACATAAAACAACAAATACATATAAACAAAAAGAAATTCAGTTTTATATTTGTCCCCATGTCTATTTACTAGTCAAGTGTGTGGTGTCAGAACAGACTGAAGTTATTGTATTACAACTCAAAATACTGCTGGGTAGCACTGTGACTGTTCTCACCCCATGGAGTAATAATGCAGTAACTTAAGTTGGCTGACTCTGGGTATCACTGGTATAGTAAGTAGCTGATTTATGTTGGTGGAGATCATGGAAGTAGAAAAGATGGATGGAAAGTTACACCTGCATATAGTTTGTCCATGAAACCAGTTTTTGAAAAAGGATATGATCCATCATCAAACACTCCCAAACCTCAGTTTCTCCCATGGTGGATTTTTGGAGCCTACACAGGAATCTGATCTCATTATACAATTGCTTGCTAGATAGCAGCTTTACATCAATCACAACTAAGTGTTCAAGATGGGTCAAAGAATGCCAGCTATCTCAAATGAGGTTTCCTTGCTTATGCAGTCTTTCTTCCCATTTTAAACCATCCCCTCCCCTGTTTTGCCAAATTATATGCAAGTTGGGTATTTTGAATGTGTAGATGTCACACATAACTCTTCTCTTCAGTTCATATAAATGTAGACATAGTGAAATCCTTCTCTACATTCTCATTTTTCTCCCTTGGCCCAACAAAAAAAGTTCAGCCACCACAAAAACATAGCGTGCAAGATGGCAGTGAAACATAAGAAACAAATAAATATGTAAAAGAATGTTCCAGAATGACCCTGGAATGGTTGGGGACAATGCCATTGTGTGGAATGTTCCCTGTATGCTCAGCAGCTTTTAAGGTGCTGAATTAATATTCCTACCATGTCTTTCAGACAAGCGCATCTTTAAACAGCAAGCAGTTACAAAATGGCCTTCACCATAATGGAGAGAGCATGAGATTTAAAATGTGCAAAACTGACAAATGTTATACATCCCTAGCTACAATCTATACAAGCCTGCCTTGTAAATAAATGAGTAAATGGCATGGGAATTTTGAAATCTTTCTCCCCCCGCCCTCCAAATAACAACACTCCAAATCATAATCGCTGCTAGTTGGGCAAAGCAATCAATGGGCACTTCTAACTAGTTAATATGGTGGTTAATAGCCATGATATGCCTGTTAACTAGGAAATGAGTAGATACGAAGAAGATAATATGAACAAAGAGATGGGGAGAGGAGGACTGAATTTCTCTCTCCTCCTACCCCCAAGTTAAACTGTGTGAATTTTATTCATGACGAGAAAATGCCACTCCAGTGACAGTGGTTGTATATGTAAGCAACACAGAGATGGTAATTTAATCCTTGCCTGCATCACTACTGAACCTCTGCTACACAACTCAGCTCTGTTAGCAAACAACCACAACTTTCACTTCTGTTTGGACTGTGTAGTGTTCAGTATTTTCCTCTAAAGCTTTACTTAAAAGAGGAGGTATGGTCCTTCAGGATTAAGCAGGAAAAAGAAGGAAGAGCATAACAGAAGTGAAAGGAACTAATCAGCAGGAGAACAACCAACAGCCAAGTTTTTCTCTAGAAATATATATATATATTGCTGTTTTCCCAGAAATCTAGCCAGCTGCCTCAAAAGAGGTCTTCACACTATTAAATCAATACCATAGCAATCCTCTCTCTCTCTCTCTCTCTCTCTCTCTCTCTCTCTCTCTCTCTCTCTCTCTCTCTCTCTCTGTGTGTGTCTGTGTGTCTGTGTGTGTGTGTGACAGAGAGAGGGGGGAGGAAGAGAGAGCTTCATCTATTCCTGCCAGCATTGGTTGGGGAGATACTGTCTGAATGGAAAATGAGAAAGATGTGAAGTTAGAAGGCTTGTGTCTGGAAAATAAGCTCCTTGAGCTTAGACTCACCACTTCTGTTTTCCCCTATAGATTGAAAACTTTAAAAATCCCATATGTGTAGATATATAGATATACAGTAGGTTATGTTTTTATTTTTTAGCTGGCTGGATAGCACAGTAGTTTAGGTATCTGACTGTGGAGCCAGAGGCCAAGAGTCCCACTGGGCCTCCTGTGAGAGAGCGGCCCTGTGTGGCCTTGGGCATGCTTCACAGTCCCAGGGCATCACTGGAAGAAGGGAATGGCAAACCACTTCTGAGTATTCTCTACCTGGAAAACCCTGAAAAGGGCCACCATGAGTAAGAATAGTCTTTACAGCAAATGATGGTGAAACGTTTTCTTACCTTTTATGTCCTCTGGAATTCCAAGGGCAATTTCACCCCCACACCCTGATGTTTTGCACATTTTCAAGATGGGGGCATTTTTCAGAAGTAGAAGTGAAGGCCTCACTCATGCCTAAAATCTCTGAATGTGACCCCAAAAGCATAGATAAAATGCTCCCTCTGCCACTTAAAGAAAGTGAGAGGCCTTTCTCGTAAGAACAAGTAAATGATCCAGGGGGTTCTTAGGGATGAGCCTCTGATATCTAGTTATGCAGTCTCCGGATCTCTCAAAGCCACCCAACAGATTTAGTAGATCTGCTCTACTTGGCATTAACTACTGGATGTTGGCCAAGTTCTTTCACTACTTTTCAACTTTCCATTGGCCATCAGACAGCAAACCACAAATCACAAGACATGACTTTAGGGCTAAACGTAACCTCATGCTTGTGGTCATCTACAAGCATGACAGCTTTTCTTCCTCTCCCCTCCTCTCCTTCTTGCAACTCTTCAAGCCAATGGAAATCTACTTTGGAGGTCCCCATGCTCCTGATTCATGCTCTGGACTGACACAAGAAAGAGCTGTCAGTGTGTTAGGAAAGGGATTCTGGCAAATGAACATCTCCCCAAGAGCACTGCAGAACTTTATAGACCTCTAAGGGAAAAAATCAGAAGCCTGTGTTTGTCATAGCCAACATTTGCCCCCCAAAAGGGTGAAATCCAGAATAAAATCAAGCAGTCATTGACAATCATATCAAAATTCATCTGAGTCTCAAGGTATAAGTCTTCCCATTGTTGCAATGATTCCAGGCAACATCAGCTTGTCTAATTCTACAAGTTCTATTTATCTACATTGCTTCTATGTAAATCCCAAATATTTAACAGTCTTACAGCTATGACAAAACGGTTGGCAAAATTGCTTAAAAATATATGAAAACTGAACTTTTATAAAGCAAGGAGAATAAGACAATAGGCAGAAGTTTAGACATCTGTTTATCTGACCTGACAAATGAATCCATGATATTTAAAACCACTGGAGACCCTCTCAATAAAAGAAACCTAAAAATAAACGAATGTGTTCTGTGCTACTCAATTTACCTGTTCAAGAGCAGGAAGATAATTTATGAAGATACCAAGGAGTGCAAATAAAATATCTGATTTCCACACCTTATAAACAAAATTGTCAAGCTGTGGACAGATTGGCAGAAAGCAGATTTTCTCTTAACGTCTATTCTATGTAGTTGGAATAGGATCTTTAAAAGGTTGATTTGTTAGGCCCTAGTCTGACAGGGCTATACTCCAGTGTCAGCAGAACATTAGAAGAGACTTCAATGTGAACTGTGCTTGGGAAACTTCCAAGGCCTCCATAAAAAAGATCAAAAATCAACAACAACAGAAAGAAGGTATATTTTGTCCTACAGAAAAGAAGCCACATTTTGAGGATAGCACCGTTTGGAAGTGGAGATGGGAAACAGGAGATTCTACCAGTGTAGATTTGATTGATATGAACCCCTCTAGAGTTCCACATGCTTTATCTTATGCTACCTTCAGAAATTGTGCTTTTTGTTTCCTGTTTCTAGCATTAAGGAACGAGGGAGTGAGGGGAGGCCAGAAAGCTAAAATATTTCAGGGAAGATTATTCCAAGAAGGACACAATGGTAATCATAACAAGTTGTACCTAGCACTGCCAAATAACATGAAGCAAGAGCTTAATCCATTGGAATCCATGTTCCTCAGACGGATGTGGCTACTGCATGATTGGCAGAATTCACTGCTCCCCCTCCTTTTTCTTTCTTTCTAGTGTTGGGCTGAACTGGCAGAATAACCCAACACAGCTTGTGAAGCCAGCACAGCTTTAAGTTCAGCTATCTGTCTAGCATCAAAACACCAGAGTGGAGAGACTTGGAAAAGCAATTGCCTTCTTATGTTAATTTTTACACACACACACACACACACACACACACACACACACACACACACACACACACACACACACACACACACACACACACACACACACACACACACACACACACCAGGCAAGCAGCCAAAACAACAGATTAGACAAGAACTGAGTTTTTTTTCCCTTTAAAAAACATGTTTTCATGTTTTGGTTTTAAAACAGGGACAAGCAAAGATGGTGCGTGCTGGCAGCAAGAAATCAGCCCATATTTTGTTCAGATTCTTGAAAGAGGGCTGGGTGAGGATACAAAGCAATTGCTGTTTTATCTTGAGTTGCAATAAATTAATTGTGTCATTAGTACTTTTGGAAAGAAAGTCTCATCTATGGGGAGATGTTGAAAACTTTGGAAAGTAACAAGTTACTGCCACCATTTCTGATTGGATATGGGCAAGAATGTGGGAAAAAAATCTTCATGTTACCAAGACTTTGGTTGAGACAGGCAATTTATTTACGTACTATTTTTATATCCCACCTTTCTCCCAGTGAAAGGGCTCAAGGTGGCATAGAGCTGCTAAAACGTACATATGTTTAAAATCAATTAATCCGTTAAAATGTGTTCTCATTTTCTTCTTGTCAAGAGAGTTGTAAAATATTGCCTCATTCTCTGTCAGGGCAAAGAGAATAATTCTGTGTTCCCTTGTATGCAAGAATAAGACAAGCAAGGATGTCTATCCCTACTCCAATGTTCATATAGAATGCCCTTCTCTCAATGACTTTTTCTACTTTGTGATGATACAGACAACTACAATGTCCATCTGGTCTTCCAGTGCAAAGGATCAGCTTTGCTTGCAGAAAATCCTGAGTCCAGTTCTTGGCATCTCTCTGTAGGTTGGGCAATATTTTCCAGGGAGCTTCTGCCAACTACCATAGACAAGGAATGGTCCATCTAGATTTTTGGGACCTACAACTCCCCTCAGCCCTTCCCAGCATAGCTAATGTTGATGGGTTGCAGGAGCTGCAATCAAAAAACATCTGGAGAATTACAAATGCCTGCCACTGATAAAGACAGTCCTGAGCTGCTAAGCCAGTTGTCTAACTTAATGGCTGAAATCCTATTGCTTAGTCTAGTAAATCACAATTAAAGTAAGCCCACTGAATCAGTGGGGACCTGTTGAGAACTGCTCTATATCAATTGAGCCTATTTTAGGTGTAACATATTCACTAAACATATTCACAGATTAGGGATTCTGTTGGTGTACCGCCCACCCTGCTGCGTGCCAACAGTCTCCCTAATTGAGCTAACGGAGGTAGTCTCAGACCTGGTGTTGAGGACTCCCAGGTTGTTGGTGCTGGGGGACCTCAACATCTATACCGAGGCTGCCTTGACTGGGGCAGCTCAGGACTTCATGGCCACCATGACAACCATGGGGCTGTCTCAATGTGTCATTGGCCCGACACATGAGAAGGGCCACACCTGGTTTTCTCAACGGGACTGGAAGATGGTGGTTTGATGTGGAGGGGCTGGTTGTGACCCCATTCTCATGGTCAGACCACTTCCTGGTCAAGTTTAGTCTATTAGCTCCTTCTTCCCTCTGCAAGGGTGGGGGATCTATTAAGATGATCCACCCCCGGAGACTAATGGATCCGGATGGTTTCTTGAATGCTCTGGGGGATTATCCGTCTGATATGGTCGGCGCTCCTGTTGAAGCTCAGGTCACCCTATGGAATAGGGAGATGACTCGGGTGGCTTCACGATTGCGCCTAAGCGCCCTCTCCCTGCTCGCCGAGCTCAGACAACTCCTTGGTATACTTCTGAACTGCAGGCGATGAAGCGAGGGGGAGACAGCTGGAGCGCAGGTGGAGGAAGTCCTGCTGGGAGTCCGACTGAACACAACTTAGAGCCCATTATCGGGCCTATTTCATGGCAATACGGCTGGCAAAATGGCAATATTTCTCCAGCCATGTTGCTTCCTCAGAATGTCATCCAGCAGAGCTGTTTTGGGTGTTCCGGGATCTTCTTCAACCGGGAAATCCGGTGGAGGTCCTGGACTGCTCATCAGCTCGCTGTGATGAGTTTGCTATTCATTTTGAGGGGGGAAATTGCTCAGATTCGCAGTGGGTTGGACTCCACAGTTACTGCAGAATCGGAGGATGTGTCCAGTGCGCCATGCTTAGGTCAAATATCAATGGATGAGTTTCAATTGTTGAGACCTGAGGATGTGGACAGGGTGCTTGGATCTGTCCGTTCTACCACCATGCCGCTCGACCCTTGCCCATCTTGGCTAATTGGAAGATCTGCCAGGGGGGTTCGCACTTGGGTCCAGGATGCCATGAACGCATCTTTGAGAGAGGGAGTGGTCCCTACCGCCTTGAAAGAGGCAGCAAATCAACCATTCCTTAAAAAGCCTAACCTGGACCCGATGCTGGTGGATAACTACCGACCAGTGGCGAACCTCCCATATTTGGGCAAAGTGTTGGAGAGGGTTGTGGCTGGGCAACTCCAGGCACTGCTGGATGAAACGGATTTTCTGGATACATTTCAATCAGGTTTCAGGCCAGGTTTTGGTACATAGACTGCCTTGGTCGCCCTGTATGATGACCTTTGCCGGGAGAGAGACAGGGGGAGTGTGACCCTGTTGATACTCCTGGACCTCTCAGCTGCTTTCGACACCATTGACCATGGTGTTCTTCTGGATAGGCTGGCTGGGTTGGGAGTTGGGGGCACTGTTTTACGGCGGTTCCGCTTCTTCCTGGCTGACTGTGTCCAGAGGGTTGTGCTGGGGGACAGTTGCTCTGCCCGATGGCATTTACAGTATGTCATGGGGTTCCTCAGGGCTCGATACTGTCCCCCATGCTGTTTAACATCGACATGAAACCACTGGGAGAGGTCATCAGGAGGTTTGGGCTGAGAAATCAGCAATATGCTGATGACACTCAGCTCTACCTCTCGTTTTCCACCAATCAAGGTGAGGCAGTTTCTGTGCTGAACTCGTGTCTGGACCTGATAATGGACTGGATGAGGGTTAATAAATTGAAACTCAATCCAGACAAGATGGAAGTGCTGTTAGTGGGTGCTTCACCGGACAGGCTGGAGGGCCCTTTCCCTGCCCTGAATGGGGTTACACTCCCCCTAAGGGACAGGGTCCGCAGCTTGGGGGTGCTCCTGGACCCCACTCTAACTCTGGAAGCCCAGGTGGACTTGGTGGCCAGGGGCGCCTTCCTTCAGCTGCGGAAATTGTACCAGCTACAGCTCTACCTGGATGAGCGGAATCTCATGACAGTTACACACACACTGGTGACATCTCGTATAGATTATTGCAATGCTCTCTACATGGGGCTGCCTTTGAAGATGGTCTGGTTATTGCAACTGGTCCAGAATCGAGCTGTGCGGCTGGTGAGTGGTGGGGCCGCTAGAGAACACATGAAGCCGATTCTGATTAAATTACATTGGCTACCAGTTGTTGCCAGGGCCCAATTCAAAGTGCTTGTTTTGACATATAAAGGCTTGGACCCTGGATACCTGAAGGACCACCTCCTTCCATATGAGCCTACCCGGCAGCTAAGATCTAGCCAGTGGGCCCTTTTGAAAGAGCCATCCCTCAAGGAGGTAAGAGGGATGGCTTGTAGACAAAGGGCATTTTCGGCAGCTGCCCCCAGACTATGGAATGCCCTCCCGACTGAAATTTGTCTGGCGCCGACTTTGATAACATTTTGGCGCCAGGTCAAAACCTTCCTGTTCCAGAAGGCTTTTAGTTGAAATAACATCAACTGTGGGTCCTAATGGCACTTTTAATTGTATTTTAATCATTTTATTTTTTATTGAATTTTAATTGAATTTTAACTGTTGTAAGCCACCCAGAGACCTTTGGGTAGAGTGGGCGGCATATATGTTAAATAAATAAATAAAATAAAAATAAACAAAAGGATTTCAGCCAGTATAACCCAGCTTCCTATATTACTGTCCAGTTTCCCTTCCTCCCTAGCTTGCATATACAGCCTGTCAATATTAGACCACACCATTCTCTGAAATCCTAATGAAATAAGATGTTGGCTAAGAAAGTAATAATAATCTAATCCACTTAGACCTTTTCTTGTTCTCACATTCTTAGAAGCAATGCCATCCAATAAGAACCATTCTCTCCAAGTTTATTGTGGTAGGGTTTTTTGGTTTTTTTTTTTTTAACTGTCATTCTTCAGTTTTGAAACACTTGTCTCATGACATTAAGACATTTTAAAATTGGTAAATGCAATAATGGAAAAGCTTCCAACAGATAAGGTAGGAAAGATACTATGGTGGAGGGGAGCTGTTCCACAATTAGCATTCTGTGGTGCCTTTGGCTGGAGTATATGTTGACAGTATGCAATCTGCAGTTAGCAGTGCAGAAAGCAGAAATATTCCAGTACTGACTTCAAATGCATCAACTTTAAAAGAACCCGTGGGAGTGAAAACAAGGAGGGAGGGAAACAGGGTGAAAAAACATTTTTATTCAAATAATCTTATTGTGGTACTCTTTGGTGTTGTTCTATGAATGGATTCAAGCTTTTGGCTGTTCCCCTTGTGCTGCTGTTGAATGATGGCTGTGTCAGGCATAGGTTCTGTCAGCTCTTTCAGTTAACTGGCAGTGTTAATCACAAGAAGAATTTTTCCTATTGTAAGGGAGGAGGGGGTAATAATCTGCTTCAATTCTGGTTTTACAAACTGGCGCAGAAAAACATCTTCCTTATAGCCACAGCTGCTGTGTATTCTAAGCAGCCTGGAACTAGAAGAAGATGAAATTGTTTGGCAAGAAAATATTAGCAGATATACAGCTTGAGGAGATAAATTTAAGGATGTACAGGAGAAACTCACGAACCAGTGAGGTGGATAGATTGTCAGACAAGGACTCAGGGGACTTGGGTCCAAATAGCTGCTTGACCATGAAAACTCTAGTGAGTGACAATGATAAAACCACTTATCAACTATCTCACATAAAATGAATGTTTCCACCCTGGTGTAGGCACCATCTGCCCCTGTTGTATTCAGAGGGGGGAGCTGTATTCTTGCTTTAAGAGTTGCTTCTCTTTTAGGCCCTACTGTCGGGCAATATGAAGACCTACTTGCCTACCCAGCCCATGTATAGCATTGGATCTCATGTTACAAGTCCTTGGCCAACCAACAGTTGAAACCTCAAATCAAACTTATCTCTCCCAAATCCCACAGTCTGTCGGATGGGAAAGAAGGAAAGAAGGAAAGAAGGAAAGAAGGAAAGAAAGAAAGAAAGAAAGAAAGAAAGAAAGAAAGAAAGAAAGAAAGAAAGAAAGAAAGAAAGAAAGAAAGAAAGAAAGAAAGAAAGAAAGAAAGAAAGAAGTGGGGCTAGTCAGCTCAAGTTTGGCAGTTGTCCCTTTCAAGGGTG
The DNA here is from genome assembly GCF_051106095.1 of Pogona vitticeps. Taxonomy (NCBI): domain Eukaryota; kingdom Metazoa; phylum Chordata; class Lepidosauria; order Squamata; family Agamidae; genus Pogona; species Pogona vitticeps. Next base: position 215,868,450 of record NC_135784.1, on the reverse strand, counting down.
GCTCCTCCTTCAATAGCAGGCATAGGGATCTCAACCCAAGGGAATGCATCAGTTGTGGGGCAAACAGTTTTCAATCTCTAAGCCAGTCTAGGAAAGGATACTTAAGGAATTTCTCTGTGAAATAAGCTGATCAAAGTAAATACACTTGTTTGCTTCCAGGCATTTGACGGAATGTTATTGGCCAAATTTTATATAGTCGATGTAGACTGGGTACCTATATGAATCATACTTGTGGAGATGTGCTGTGTTGCATTCTTCAGTTTTGTGTTTAATTTCTTTATATTTTAAATGAAAGAACTTGTGTCCTTTTTAAAGAAGCAGATATTCAAAAAAATGTAGATTGTCATCATCATCATGGCTGTCACTGTCCTCTATGCCTCACACACAAAAGCACAGATCATAACTCAGCTGCATTATGCTTTTATCTTTTAAGTATCAATCAGAGGCCATTTAATGTTCATGGTCCTTTAAACTCTGGTGTATTGTGCCCCCTTCTCCCCTGGCTTTTACAATATTTACCATTGCCTTTCATAGCTTTTATTGTGTTTTTATTAGCTATTATAAATGGCCCAGGAAATTTGGAAAGTCAAGGTGACCTTCTTTAAACAAACATGCAAATGAACAAACATCCAGATTTTCACTGCTCTAGATACCGTGAGGGGATGGGGAGGAGAAGCAGGAATAGGCTTGGCAGGTCTCAGGGTACCAAGTGAAGTGTGTGGCACTATCATGCTTCTTTACTTCTCCAGGTATGGAGACGGATCTCAGGGAAAGCTGTCAAGTTTGCAAAATTGGACTACTGAGCAGCAGAGAAAATAAGATGCAACCCTTCCTACACTCATCTAACTGGGGAACAGGATTGTCACAGGTTGAATTTTGCATGGCATGGTTAAGAGCATAAAAATTGTAACCCTGGAAAGGTGAAATGTAAACATGACATGGAAGTCTGAACAGCAGTGAACTGCCTGGTAGAGGTTACTTCAAGACAAACAGATGCAACCTTGAAAATAGGGGGTGGGGAGACAGAAAAGTAGCTATTTTATTAGTAATGTAGTGGATGTCAACTGAAGGTCACAGCAGAGTAATCTGCCTAGATAGCAGGGTATATAGAAAAGTCCATTGGTCTACAACTGTAGCGACTCCTATAGAGAATACAAGTTTGCTACTGAACAAACTCAGTGAGAAAATGCATTGAGTCTGCTAGTTTAGGACAAAAACAAGTTAAGAGAGAAATGTTATTGTTATTGTTTCCTCTTATCAGCAAATGTTTGCTTGGGTAGCAGAGCCTTTGAGATTTTGCATTGGCCTTCTAGTATTAGAATCACACACTCATAGGTGGCTTATAATTAGAGAGAAGCTTGCCTGTGTAAAATAAGCTGCCTGTACAGAGAATCTCTAATTGTCTGGACAGGGTTATGAAGTTGGAGGGACAGAATAGCAAGGGCAGGACCAACCGCTATTCTCACTTTGTGTGATTATGGACTTGTTCAGGATAATGGGTAATGAAGCTCCTGTCTCACTCACTTCAACAGAATGTCCCAAGCACATTTAGGGTGGGATTACTGAATTGCAAACGCAATGATTTGCATAGTAAGTCACACTAAAGTATGCCCATTAAATCACTGGGAATATAGTCAGTGAACTCTTCTGTAAATTTTATTGAGGAATTCCCCCTTTCTAGTGCAACTTACTATGCAAAGCAGCAGGATTTCAGCCACTTTATGTAAAAACACAAAGGTCACCATGCCACTTTGGGACAAGATGCCCCAAAGTCAGCATGTATGACTATGCAGTTTAACAGCCCCATTATAAATCTCATTGGAAGGCTTCAATGAAATCAATGAGGCATAAAATCAACAAGTCAGGAACCCGAGTCAGAGGAGCCAAGAGCCCTAGTGTGTCTTCTACATAATCAGTCAAGAGAATGCAATTTGTCAATGTTTCTACATCTGTGGTTCCCAACCTTGGATCCTCAGATGCTCCTGGACTGTACTGGCAAGGGCTTCTGGGAGTTGCAGTCCAAGAACATCTGGGGAGGCAAGGCTGGGAACCACTGGTCTACATGGATTTGGGAAAGGGACAGGGAAGGAAGAAGACTTCACTCAGAAATCTAGTTCCTTGTATGTAACCAACCATAATAGGAATGTGAAGAAATCTCAGTGCTGCCAAGATTCTAGTGAAGACTGACATCTCCATGTCATGAGATAAAACTTTGGGCATTTCCTAAGTCTTTTGAGAGAGTTTGACTCTGGGGCAATAGCAAGAAGCAAAATTGGTGGTGGTGGTGGTGGGGTTCTTCATCGTGGCCAGCTGATTTGTAATCAGTCGTCGTCATCACCATCATCTTGGAATTGCAGATCTGGAAGGCTATGGATCATCCAGCCCAGCCACTGTTCAGGAGGCACAAAGGGGAAGTGAACTCTCAGTCTCTGACTCCATTGAGCTATCTAGCAGTTCTAATTAACCTCATGTCTTTATGCAAATCAAGTGTCTTTTCTCTGTGTAAAGCAAAGGACACACATACAGTATATGGCAAGTACCAGATGACATAGAGAATGACATTCTGGTCCCAGAAATTCCAGATAATCCACCCAATGCTACTACTTTTACTAGTTTATGCAGTGAGGCAAACATTCCCATTTCTTAGCAGTTTACAGACATCTACCAAAGCCACTTGTCAAAACATACAGATTATCTCAGAGACCAATAGCAGCAATGCAAATCCATCAATCTCAGGTAGCCCATATTCAGAAGAATATTTGATCTGGCCAAGGACAAGTCATGTCAGAATCCATATCTCTGAGCACTATACATCACTCCATATGCATTAACTGCCCATGATTGTAATAACCTGCTTGTAGTCTTGTCCTTCCCTCCAAGGTGGTAGTAGTAGTAGTAGTAGTAGTAGTAGTAGTAGTAGTAGTAGTAGTAGTAATAATAATAATAATAATAATAATAATAATAATAATAATAATAATAATAATAATAATAATAATAATAATAATAATAATAATAATAATAATAATAATAATAATAATAATAATAATAATAATATACAAACCTTTGAACTGCAGAGCTGGAAGGAACCCTATGGATCATCGAGTCCAACCCCTCTCAAAGAGGCACAAGGGGGAATTGAATTCCCAACCTCTGGCTCCATAGCCAGAGGCTTAAACCACTAAGCTATCCAGCAGTTTTTTTGGAGTTTTGGTCCAGAACAAAAGTGCTGGAAGCCCACTCAGTAGTGAAAACCATAGTTTGTCAAAGCCACCTCTTTCAGTTTGCCTTCTGGAGCCCATTATTCCATCAACTCAATGGTCCATTTAAAAAAAAAGCACTAGCAAACATTTTAAAAGCCATGAGTCTGGGGGAATCTGATATCAAGGGTCAGTAAACCCATTCCAAGGTTTAGATCAAATTTACAAGAAACATAATAATTTTTAATTCCCAAAGGAGCTTCAGACCCTTTAAAGAGCCTGCCCACACTGGGAAATTTGGTGCACTACAGTCCATGCTTAAAAGGTCCTTAAGTGCAATCTATTTTAACTCTAACTTGAGTGACCCTTCTGTCCACACTGGAGACCCATAGGTCCTCTTCTCTCATGCTAAAGGTCCACACAGAGTTGAACTGGCTTCCTTGCAAGTATGTTTCCCCTGTTTACTCATGGGTAAATTTACTGCACTGAATCATTAGTAAATTTGCCCAGTTTACTTGCAAGTATGAACACAGCAGCAACAGCAGCCAAGGAGAGCTGCAGTGTGAAAGGGAACAGTTGGGGAGATGGAAAGGAGGCAACCCACCTTTTCCCTGCCTGTCTAAACTGTGGTTCCCAGCAGCCTTCACCAACAGCTGTGCTGCCCCAGGTTTCTGGGACTTGCAGTCCAAGAAGACCTGTATTAAGGTTGGGAACCACTGTCTTAAATGATCCTGCAATCTTGGTTGGCTCTCACTCCTGTGTAAACATCCTGACATAACAAGTCTACCTCTAGATAAGCATGTGATGTAAGAGGCTATCCAAGAACCCAAGAAAGCTCTGTCCCCTCCTATTTCCATGACAGGAGATTTATATCCAGCGAAGAAGAACTGCACTATAGACTGAGAAATCCATCTTCCTCCAGTTATCATAATTTGACCCCCGTTAACTGTTTACTGCCAAGTAAGCCACCTACATTCCTGCTGTTCTGACACAGGGACTGATATTGTCTTCTTTCCAGATGCTTCTACTCCCAGTCAGCGCAGGAGCCATGTGCTTGAGCAAATGGCACAGAAGGACTCACTAGCTGTTTGTTTGTAGAGACTGGGGATCATGGAGTGGAAGTTGCCTCCTACAGCAATGCCACAACACCTCTGGTTCATCAACTCTGCAATCTCCATTCCAGAACTCCATTTTAATTGAGCATCCTGTCACGTCCATGGCTAGTCAGGATGAAATTTCGTCTTCTCTGTTTCCCCTCTCCTTGCCTGAGCAGTCCCTCTAATGCCCAGTCTTATGAAGAATCCAAACGTTTGTTGTTTCTGGAGTTCTTTTTTTCCAGCACAGCCGATGGAAGGCTCCTGGGTTGTGCAACCCATCTCTACCTTTTCACCTTTTAGCCAGCCTTTATAGAATTTCCTCTTATTCAGCGAAAACCAAGACTTCTGCAGGAGGGCAACCCTTCCTTTTACAGAAGTACAAGATGAGTCATCGATGCTATCACATTATTTATGGTTAATAGGCGCAATGCATGGCATGAAGTCAAGTTTATTTGCAACCTTGTGGCTTCTATCATGAAACGTTAATAAAATACATAAATAAATAGTTGGTACACATAACCCCTGTACAATGAGATGTCATTTTCTCAAAGTTTATGACTGCTTATGACAAAGCCTCAATACCAAAGAGACTGACAGCTCAGGGTAGATTGGGGGAAGATACTGTGGTTTGGGGACTTTGCATTAAATCATGTTTATTTGGAAAAATATATTGTTACATTACTTCAGTCATATTACAGCAAAGGCACATTCATAAAAATGACTCATTTTTGCTGCTAAAGCTTGACATGCAAAGCACCTCAGAAGATCACAAGCTTTATATTCACTTGCATATAGTCTGGCTCTTTAGGAAATAATCTTTCTCTCAGATTATCCTTACCATGACCAAGTCCACAGGCTGGATCTTTTTGAATCTGTGACCAATGCAGTGGACTTTCAGATTATTGACCTTGAACTATCTAACTTTCCTGAAGATGTATGCTAAGGAGTTCCTGAACATCTACCATAACATAGATTGCAAAGAATTTGGAGCAATATTCTATAGCAGGCAGTAAGAGTTTGGAAAGTTACTTTTCAGAAGCAATATTTTCTTGCCATTGCCATTTCAAGGCCCAGATTTAGATAGAATTATATGGTTTTTCAAAACTCTTACATTTTCTGTTTTTCAGAGACGCTAAATAGAAACAGAAAGGAAATACAGTACTTACTTTGAAGTTACTTTTTAAGAAAGTACCTGTGAGGAAACTGAGAAAAGTTCAGACTTCCTTGTGAGCACCTGGGAAAAGCTGGCCTAGAAAATGGAGAGCGTTGTCTGCCCAGTAACAAGAAGGGAGTAATACCTATACTGTAGTTTTTCTCTTATGAATAAGGCCTTCAAGGCCATCTCAGCTTCTTCCCTGGTATTGCACTAATTAGAAGATTATTTCAGTTCTGTGAATGGGGGGGGGCAGAAACTTCTTATCATCATGACTACTCAAGGGAACTCAAAGCCTGATCGATAGACCTCCTGGAAGGGTCTGAAATTAGACCTTTAGTATAAATAGAGGCTCAAAGGTTACTTTAATTGACTTGGCATACCTTTCATGAGATGCTATGCTCAATTGCTTTTTTAATATATATAATTTTTATGTTTTGTAATAACCTGGGATAGAGTAAGGGGTACAGAAGGTAAAGGGGGATATTAAGGGGGGGAAATGGAGGGGAGGAGAAACACAGAATGTACTGACATCCAATCTATTCCTATTACAATATCAAATCAACTTTCCACTTTTCTACAATTTGATTGCCCTCCAGGTTTTAACTTACATTTGCATCCTAATTTAAATCCATGTTACTCAAGCACTATCTGGTGATTCAAGCCATTTATATAATAAATCCCATTGTTCAGTAGCCTTTTGTATTGGACAGTCTTTCAACACTTCTGATAAGATATCCATTTCTACCGCTTCCCGTATCTTCTCAATAAGTTCCTCTTGTTTCAGTATCATCAATTTCTTCAATATACAACTAAGTATTTCTTTGTCTTGTCTATATTATCTATATTATCTGGAATAATGCTCAATAAAAACAGTTCTGGGGTTAGTGGAACCTTACAAAGCAATATTTTTTGTAAGAGAGTATGTACTCCTATCCAGTATTGTTTCACTATTCTGCAAGACCACCACATATGGTAAAAGCTTCCCTCATGTGCTTCGTACTTCCAACAAACATTTAACACCTCTGTAGAAATCTTTGACAATTTTTTCCGGAGTCATATGCCATCTATAAAACATATTGTATATATTCTCCTTGAAAATAACTGATTTTGTGAGCTTTATATTATTTTGCCGTATTTGCAACCATTATTTATTTGTTATTTCTAGTTGTAGTTCTTTGTAAAATTTTTCTTGATTTCCATTTGGTGCGTAAATATTAATAATTAGCATTTTCTTTTATTGGATTTCCACCATTAATAGCCTTCCATTGTTTGAGGCAAAAAATAGTTTTGGTTCCAATTCTTTCTTTCTCTACATAGCCACACCTTTTTATTTATGTCTGAAGCTACAAACAATTTTCCTAGCCTTGAACATTCCAACAATTTCTGATCTGCTCTTTTCATATGGGTTTCTTGAATGCAAATTACATCAGATTTCTGTTTCTGCAGTTGAAGAAAGATTTTTCCATTTTTGAGGTGAGTTTAGGCCATTTATATTGACTGAAAAAATCTCCATTTGTTTTCTAGTCATCTTGTTGTTGATTACTACCTTTCTGTTTTTTCCTCTTCATGGCTCTGGTACATCTTGTCTCAGCTACTTTCTGTTCTAGCTCTGTGTCGGATTCTGTTTGGGTGATCTGATTTTTCTTGAGGTCTTTCTTCTGATTTTCCCTCCTTCTTTCTTTCTCCCTGAATTTTCAGATTTTTCTCATCTTTTTCCATGAAATCTTGCGCTTTCATCACAGATGTTATATTGTATCTCTGTGTGCCAATTCGAAAAAATAAACCTTCTGGTGTCAGCCATCTATATGGAATTCCATTTTGCTGAAGTAACGATGCAAGGGAGGAGTATTCCTTCCTTCTCTGCCTCATTTGCCAGGGAATTTGTTTTAAGACATTCATTTTCTTATCTTCTATTATTAATTGTTTATCTTGTAATGCTCTTAAAACCTTGTCTGTAACTGATTTCTTAATCTCACATAAATTTCTTTAGGTAGTTTGTTTCTCTTTGTGTATGCTGTGTTCACCCTGAAATATGCTTCCAGACACTGATGAAGGTCAGCTGCTTCCATCCCTATTTCTGCAGCCAAGGCTTTACTCATTAGTATCTCTAGGTCCTCCCCTTCCTTTTCTGGCACATTTTGAAATCTGAGCATCTTCGATGCTCTCTCCATTTCTAACATTATTAATCTGTCATCAATTTGTTTTTGATTCTTTTGTGCTGCCTCTAGTGTTTCTTCAGTTTCACTCTAGCTTCTGATTCTCTCACTTTTTCCTCAAGACCTTGTGTTTTTGTTTTCACTTCAGTTATCTGTTGTTTGACTTCTGATATCAGAGTTTTCATCTCTTTCATCTGCTCTGCTATTTGGCTGAGATGTTCATTTACCTGTTGAAATCCTGCTATTAGTGTATTTGCATGCTAATCTGCCATTCTTTGTCTGTTTTTTTGCCACTAGTTTTCCCAGATTTTGAGACTGAGCAGGAGAGGTTCCAGGTGTTTGAGGATTTGGTTTCTTGGAGGCCATTTCAATCTTTTCAGTAACAATATCTCAATTTTCCTCCTACTATCTCTGAATAGAGGTTGTGTGAATTATACTATACCCTTCACCAAAATGTTCAAACCTCAAGTATGCCACTTGCTCTTTCAGAAATTTACACTAGTTAACCACAAACAAAACCCACAACCAACAACCCCGCTGGAATCTTCCTCTGATCTTTACATCAATATCATGATATATAAATCAGCTTCAAGACTAGCAAATTAAGATACAACCATGGCAAAAATGTCCCTTCTTTTCAAGAATCCTAGAAGTGTTGTTATGTCTCTCAATCTCTGTGATGATTTGTGTTTTTATGTGTATTAGAATGGGATATGTAGTTCTAAGATTGTCCCAATAGCATCCATCTTGATTTAAAGTCTGCTCTGTAGTAGGAAAGTTTTTCATGCTGTTTCAGAGAAGCTTCGCTCTCTGATTATCTCGTTGCTAAGATGAGTAGAGAGCAGAGACTTTCGTAGTCAAAATAATTCTGCCACAAAACTTGATAACAACTCTCAAGCTCTCATGAGAAAGTTAGGCGGGACAACAAGACCCAGGAGGGGGTGTTCCTTATGAAGAATTCTGGGAAGAAGAAGGAAGTTGGTAGGGAGTGGAAAAAGATGGAGTTAGACTGAGAAAGGTCAGACACGTGCTTTTTCCTATAATGGACTATTTTTCCTACCATGGACTGATACAAGTCAACTGGATTTCATCTAGCATCAACCTATGAAGACCCAAGACACGTGAGATGGACTGTGTTATGCTTTTTATTAGTTAGCATAATTCTATTTCTTTATTTTTCCAGCTGGAGTGGGGAGGGGAGTATTCCATTTGTCTTGATATGAAAATGTACCTACTGAACTATTTTACTATCAACTGAAACCTTTTCTAAAGCAATTCTTTTCAATAAACCAGTAATGATTTGATCTGCATGCATTGGTTCTGGTACAGACTAGCTGAATGTCTAATTGGCCATGTGTGTTTGCCAGATTAGAGCCAGATTATTCTGAGTATAACTCATGGATTTGTCTGTGTGTGT